>NC_057343.1:24322500-26822500 GCF_016509475.1 Prionailurus bengalensis
ACAATCAGGTTGATTCTCCTCCTCCAAATCAAGGTCCCCCTTCCAGACAGCCTGCCTGTGTCTTCGTTCCATATCCAATTTATAAAGAGTTTTTTTTTTAATTTTTTTAAATGTTTATTTATTTTTGAGAGAGAGAGAGAGAGAGAGAGAGAGAGAGAAACATAGCACAAGCGGGGAAGGGGCACAGACAGAGGGAGACACAGAATCCAAAGCAGGCTCCAGGCCCTGAGCTGTCAGCACAGAGCCCAATGTGGGGCTCCAACTTACAAGCTGTGAGATAATGACCTTAGCCAAAGTCGGGCGCTTAACCAACTGAGCCACCCAGGCGCTCCTTGCCATATGCATTTTAAAGTGGCTCTTTATCCCAGGCAGCTAAAAGAGGGAATCTCCACTTTGTAAAATGGCTCCATCATCCCTTTTTCTCCCTGGCTACAGAAGTTGAGCCATTCTGGAGGGTGTGTGTGCTTTTGTTCTTGCCAAACAAGTACACTCACCTGACTTCCAAATGACTGAAGAGTTTTGTGTTTTAAGTGGTACTTTATTCTGGTTAATTGAGAATTGCCACTTATATAAACCACCAACCAGGCTGCAAACAAAATAGGGCAAAAGACTCACAGTAGCAACTTCCTTTGCATTAGGAAAATGCACACCCAAGAGTTTAATAACAAAACCATATACCTTTTTACACAGTTGGTATTTTGTTTATGTGTATCATGACTAATAGTAATGGCTGTAATTCATCACAACAGAAAAGCAATCAACCGCTCTAGCTGTAGAAAATTAAAATTGATTGAGACCTTTTGTCTACCCTGACAGAAGCTAATAATTACATCATTATTAACAATATAGCCAGTAGCCAAATTTTTTTAACTTCTTTTGGTTTAAGACAAAATAGAACAAAATCAAGTTAATGTATTCAAGTTGAGTGATTCTGTGGAGCAGGCTACTCCCATGTGGATCTACCATTGGCAGAACATCCACTCTGGACTAAGGACTGTCCTAGGTGTTTGCACACTGGATTCATTTTATCCTCCCGACATCCACGGAGGCACGTTGGTGATAGATGAGGAACTATGAAAATGAAGTAACCAGCCCAGGAGCACAGAGCCAGGACACAGACTCAAATCCAGGGCCGGTCTCACTCCAAAGCCTCCATTCTAACCAATGAGCAACTACACTGTCGAACAAAGACCTTCTAGATGAGTACAGGAAACACCTGTCACAGGTACATACTCAAACACCTGGAAAACAGAACATTCTTCTTAGAAACCATCTCTTAATTTTTGTGATCCAGAGTTTTCTGAAGGCTAAACAAAACTGGTATGTATACAGTCTCAGAGGATGTCCCCGGGCCATAGAATGTTCCCAACAACAGGCCAGGGACAGAGAGGAATAAAGGAAATGAAGAGTCATTAACCACACTCAGTGTCCTTAAGACCAAGCTCTGATGTCATTTATTTCCACCTTCCAAGAATACTGGGATGGCCCGGCATGGACAAGTGACAAATACTTGTCAATTAAGTTTGTGAAGATAATGGCAAATGCCACTGAGAAAGACTTGCATTAAACATTAACTCAAGCTAATGTCCCCTCCTTGCAAAGATGGCCAATGTGAGGTTAGGAGAGTCAGGTGCGTGGTTGGATGGAGCTGAACTGTGTTCTGAGTATGCACAAACTAGATTACAGAGCCTCAAAGGAAGTTTTCCCAGATGGATAGAAGAGTCCAACAAGCAGCAGCTCCCAAATCTGAAATGAACCTGTGTTCTTGGCTGGACTGTGACCATTTATTAGGCTCTAACTGATGGTCAGAAGCAGTGAGCAAGATGCTCCCTGTTACACAGCTCTGAGGGAGAGGGTAGGAAGAAACTTTGTTCTGATGTTCTCCCAGGGTGCCCCTGTGGCATCAACCCTTTCATGAAAGAAGCCACCTTAAACTAAGTTATACAAAGTAGTTACTTGATTCATGTTTTCTCTCCTTCCTCTCTCCCTGACTCTTCCTTTATGGCAATCACATGATTGTCTTGGTCTGTCCCAGGCCAGTAGAGGAAGACATTCCCAGTCCCCCAAAACTGCACAGTGGTGGTAGTGGCCGGCTCAATCTCCCTTAAATAAGGTCCTACATCATGGGGGAGAAATTAGCACCATTAGAGGCCAAGTGTTCCTTTAACTCACTTTGTTCTCTCTTCTGCCTAACCCCTGTGCCTAAGGGAGCTGCATGGGTTCTCTAAATTTCAATGATGGAACAGTTGACCACGGGCTAGTGTTCCCATGTATTCTCTCATCTCATACCTAACTCCCGTATTTATCAATAAAAGAAAAGTTTGTGGCTGCTTATGATTTTGTATTCCACCCTTATGAATGTTCTACTACTAAAAACATATAACCATTTTTATGGACCAATTGGAAATTTGAACGCTGATTCCATATTTAAAAATATTAAAGAAATATTAAATTTCTACTTAGGAGTGGGAATGATACTGTAATATTTGGGGTTTTTTAAAGAATGCATAGCTTTTGGGGCGCCAGGGTGACTCAGTCGGTTAAGCGTATGACTTGGTTTCAGCTCAGGTCATGATCTCACAGTTTGTGAGTTTGAGTCCTGTTTCAGGCTCTATGCTGACAGCATGGAGCCTGCTTGGGATCGTCTCTCTCTCCCTCTCTCTCTCTGCCCCTCCCCTGCTCTCTCTCTCTCTCTTTTTCAAAATAAATAAATAAACTTTAAAATATAAAAGAATGCATAGCTTTTATATCTATATATGAAAATATTTACAGATTGGATGATATGCTGTCTGGGATTTGTTTCAAAATAACATGGGAGGAGTTGTAGCAGGTGGGAGTATGGGTGAAACAAGATTTCCCTTGAATTAATTATTGCTGGAGCTGGGTAATGGGTTCATTGTACTAGGTTTGTTTTGGTTTTTCGGTGGTACTTTTTCTGTATGTGTGAGAACTTTTTGATAGTAAAAAGCTTTTTTAAATTTTTTTTTCAACGTTTATTTACTTTTGGGACAGAGACAGACAGAGCATGAACGGGGGAGGCTCAGAGAGAGAGGGAGACACAGAATCAGAAGCAGGCTCCAGGCTCTGAGCCATCAGCCCAGAGCCCGACGCAGGGCTCGAACTCACGGACCGCGAGATCGTGACCTGGCTGAAGTCGGACGCTCAACCGACTGCGCCACCCAGGCGCCCCAGTAAAAAGCTTTTTTAAAAAAGAATCAAAATTAGCTAGATTTAAAATAATAAAATATAAAATATAATTGGTGACTTACTTTAATTCACATTAGGAAATTATATTTTTCAAAAATACTTTAAAATATGTGCAATTTGCATGATTGAATGTTAAATGGAATAGGAAGATCTAAAACTGCACATAAAATACTGCATATGCATAATTATTTACACATGCATATAAATGGAAGAAAAACTACATAAAATGTGTATCAGAATTTTCCCTGGCTGGCAAGAATATATATTATTATTCTTTATTGTTACTTTTTTCTATTTTTCAAGTGTTCTGAAAAGAAAATATGTTTACAATTTCATAAAGTTCTTTTTATAAACTATACTCATAATGTTAGGGGAAAAATAGTTACAGAACTGAATGTGAAATTCAGTTATAAAATGGGTGTGAATGGTGTGTGTATGTGTGTGTGTGTGTGTGTGTGTGTGTCTAAAATAAATAGCATCATATTGTTAATAGTGATTATCTCTGTGTGATAGCATCATTGGTCATTTTTATTTTTGTTTGACTCTCTGTATTTTCTGCAATTAACAAGAATTATGTTATAATCAGAAAAAACATGAAAAATTAAAGCTAGATTTATTGTACTTCTTTATAAGTAAAGGACTATCTCTATAGGGCAAACAACATACAAGTTTAAGAAACCATGCATTATATATAGTAAATATATATTATATACATTAGTATATTATCACTACATATGTCACTAAATATAACCATATATTATAACCATATATTAAATTTTATATAATAACCACATAATACCTGTAAAGACGGGAGACTTTTAAATTCTCATTGAAGGTATATGTTGAGATTTTAAACAATGTTAATACAGAATCCTTTGCACAGCCACCATGATGTAGCGATACTCACAGATGATTCCTTCATAATCATGTTTCGTTTTCTGTCCAACTCCAGGGATATCTATGCCAATACCAGTCTTTGGACTACAGGATGATTCCAAGGTCTTTAAGAAAGGGAGCTGCTTACTTGCTGACGATAATTTCGTCCTGATCGGCTCTTTTGTGTCATTCTTCATTCCCTTAACCATCATGGTGATCACCTACTTTCTAACTATCAAGTCACTCCAGAAAGAAGCTACTTTGTGTGTGAGTGATCTTGGCACACGGGCCAAACTAGCTTCTTTCAGCTTCCTTCCTCAGAGTTCCCTGTCTTCAGAAAAACTCTTCCAGCGGTCAATCCACAGGGAACCAGGGTCCTATGGGAGAAGGACTATGCAGTCCATCAGCAATGAGCAAAAGGCCTGCAAGGTGCTGGGCATTGTCTTCTTTCTGTTTGTGGTGATGTGGTGCCCATTCTTCATCACGAACATAATGGCCGTCATCTGCAAAGAGTCTTGCAACGAGGATATCATCGGAGCCCTGCTCAATGTGTTTGTTTGGATCGGTTACCTCTCCTCAGCGGTCAACCCACTTGTGTATACACTGTTCAACAAGACCTACAGGTCGGCCTTTTCACGGTATATTCAGTGTCAGTACAAGGAAAATAAAAAACCATTGCAGTTAATTTTAGTGAACACTATACCGGCCTTGGCCTACAAATCTAGTCAACTCCAAATGGGACAAAAAAAGAATTCAAAGAAAGATGCCAAGACCACAGATAACGACTACAGTATGGTTGCTCTAGGAAAACAACATTCAGAAGATGCTCCTACAGACAATATTAATACAGTGAATGAAAAGGTTAGCTGTGTGTGATAGACTGGTTGCCATAGCAACCATGGAGGGCACACTGGGCAAATTTTTACCTATCTGGGGGAAAAAAAAGACAAAGGGGAGACTGGAAAAAAAATTAGGCCGATCTAGTAGAACCAACAATAATATTTATATGCCTCATTTTATTCTGTCAATGAAAAAAAAAAGGCAGGGTTAAAAGACACAAAATGTGCACTTCAAAAATGTTCTGACAGCATTTCAGCTGTGAGCTTTACGATACTTATTTTTAACATTGTAAATGATATACATCTTTAAAATAATTAGCTTTTATTGTAAAATTATAATGAGGCCATAAATAAGTCTAAATTAACTTCTATTCCAAGTGGAAACCTTGCTCCTACGTTAGTTGATGGCATGAGTTGGTTACCTATTGCTGTAAATAACAATAGCTACAAATAGTGAGAAGTTGGGTGAATATAATATAATGACCTCTTAAAGAAAAATCCTCTTTAAAACTTATGCTACATATTTTGAACAACAACAAAAAAGACACTAACGACGGTGTTATGAAATCTGTATTGTTAAGATAATTAAATGAAATACTTGACAACTTTTTCATTCCTGCTTTTTCACAGATGTCGTTTTGAAATATTCACAAAGTTGCTGACATTTGCTGCATTTCAACTTAATTCTTCAAAGAAGTGAAAAAGTTTTAAAATGTTATTTAATAACTACTGCTGCTTTCTCTTCTACTATTTGTGCTTTATTCTGAATTTCCAATGTGGTCTTGTTTAGTGTTTCTTCTCATAGGTAAACTATCAAAAGGATAACTTAACATTACCAAATACATTTCTAGAAACTGCTTCTCCTAAACGACACCATAGTGGTGTTTGGTAACTCGCTGTTTAATGACTACACCGTGCATGCGCTCCGTTGAGCAGTAAGCAGTATTGATGTAACTGTGTCAAGATTGAGGAATAAACTCAGGTTTTTGGCTACTGCCAGCAGTACAGTCTTAGGAGATCTCTGTAAAATAAATGCAGGTGACTTTCCCATTGGCACCCATCGGGTAAATTGATGCTTTCTGATCAATTAATCTCTATTATTTGCCAAAACTGTTCAGCTTTGGTCTCACGATCATCTACTGAGTGTACATTATCTGTGAAGAAATTTCCTGGGTACTGAGGATATAAAAATAATTAAAACAAATCCCTGCTTTTAAAGCAAATGACCTAATTGGAAGAGTCCTTGTCAAAAATATTAATTAACAGACATTTTGAGAATTGGTTCAAACTATTTCCTTCTACATAGTTCAGAAAAAGGCTTGTTTTGACCCTGAGGGTAATTTTTTCAGTAAGTTTCCTGATTGGTTGTTGATGAATATCAACCAAATGACCGAGAGGGGAAATATTACATGAGGTCAAAATTTGTAATTAGTTTAGAAATATACACCTCAACCTGGGCCCAACCTATGACTACCAAAGTTTGGAGCAAAATTTCATTTGGAAATTTCATTATGGAAATTTGGAAATTTCATTATGGAAATTTGGAAATTTCATTATGGAAATTTCATTTCCATAAAAACTAACTTCTTTATTACTTACTAACACTGGACTCCATAAAAAAAAAAAGCAATAATATAATGCTATGTAAAAAAGTTTGCTAAAGAGAGAAAGACTAACAGCAGTTAATTCACCTTGATGTCACTCGAGATTAAATTACATATCCTTACTAAAATAGAAGTTAGGTATGAGATTACAATACTGAAGCATTTCTATTGAATGAAAAATAGTGTTTTGCACTAAGCCATTTGAAAAATATTATGGATTTGAAAACTAAAGAATGTGGGAGATGCCACTGTGTAATTTGGAAATGTATTAAGGCTATCCAATTATGTCCTTGTAGATACATTGAAAGATATGTATTTCAAAGCTAGAATTTATAGTAAGCCACTTGTATCAAGGCTGCATTTGAACTGAACTACTTTAATGATTACACCATACTAACTGATAAAACTACAAATGTTAAAAAATCTCTTCGCTACTGTATTTTGCCTTAGTTTGTAACTCTGCACATCTCATTAAATATTAGAGAAAAAATTCCAGACTCTATCCCCATACACTCAATCTTGATCAGAATGAACATAAATACTGCCTGACAGATATCTTTTGACTACATATATATTACAAATGTGTATGTGTTTTCTTTCCATAAGTATCTATTCAAGTGTATATAGACAACCATGTATCTGCGTACATGTACAGACATGTTCTCATGCACTTTATTCGATATTTATATATTTATATGGAGAAAAAGCAAGAAGTCATTAATGAAAACCTTCAATATATACACATGTGTGCATGTTGTATCCTGTCCATTAAAATGTGAATTCATGTTCTAATGTTTCTATGACCTTCCATTGCGGTCAAAGGCAGATTAAAATGTAACAGAAGTATCAGCTCTTTAAATAAACTGGAAATTCACCTGATTTTATGGGAAGACTTTAACACAATTCTGTAAGGGTGGTGAAAACAATAGTCCTTATATACAGTTGAGTGATCTTGAATAAAATGGTACCTTTGGGCCCTTTGTTTAGTCTAGGGACTTTCTGACTACTAAGGATTTCAAAAATACACCCCCAGCCCCAGTGAAACACGGTGCTTGAATGATTTATGGATCTGTGATTAAAGGACTCACTCCTAGAAAATACTATTAAAATACAGTGACCAACCTTACTCTACTTTAAGTTGAATGGTAGATTCTTCTATATTTAAAGGAAGGAATTAAATGCCATACCTAATTAGGGGAAACACTCAGTTTAGACATACTTAATCTACTTGGCCACAGCGCCACCTCATGGTCATTTTTTAAAGTGCTACCGTAGCCAAATTGAACTAAGTTACTGTACTGCTTTTGGCAAAGGGTGCTTTTCCCATTTGCGCATCTATGAAACATGTTCATAAAGTGTTAAATTATTCTGTGCCATATATAATAAATACGGTGAAGATTATTTTGTGTAATGATTTTAATCAAGGTAATTCTAAAAGATTTCAAGAAAGAAGGAATAATTATCAATAAAGTCTACTCAAAAATCAATGCAATTATGTGAGTCCATAGTTTTGTCTGCCAAAGGGAGTGACCCACACCTTTCAGATACTCACACTAGGAATTCCATGTATCATTTAGATATTTTGAGAGAACAAAGCCTGTTCTTCTGAAGTTCAGTGACTCAACTAGGACTTACCTGCTTATGATTCAGCTTCCAGTTATCTGCAGCAGAGACACTCCACATTTGGTCACTCTGTCTGGTTGCACACAGCCCAGAAACATAGAGAACTGCTGCTGTAACCCCAACACATGCACACAGGTACTGATGGCCACGTGTGTACAGGCGTACCCCAAGACATGCACAGGTGCATTCACACAAACAGTACACACATTTTCACAGGAGATAATTTCAGGAATTAAAGTAAACCAAGAAGACACAGTATCATTGAATAAACTGGAAAGCTGCCTTGATTTGTCATTTCACCTCTAAATGTTGGAAAAGTTTATGAAATAGGGACAGCAGGTATCTTTTCCAGTGTTTATAGCTCCCTGTATTGAGTACCTACCACGTGCCAGGCATTAAGCTGTTCGATTTGTTTGCTTCACCTAATGGAATCTTCACAACAATCCTATAAAGTAGGTATTATTATGCCTTATTATTCATAGCTAAAGAAACTGAGATTCAGAACAGTTAGTAATGTGGCCAACGTCCCACAGCTGCCAAAAAAAGAATGAGTGGCAAGTTCAAGCCTGGCTCATCTGACTCCGAAAAATAAGTTCTTGTTTCTACCCAATCTGGAGAGAACAAAGAGAACTGAGTTTAGAACCAAAGGATGCGAGATCCCATCTTGGCTTGGACAAATCACTTAATAACCCTGTGTCTCAATTTCATTGTCTCTAAAAATGGAGCTACTAGCACCTGTCCTGACTGACAGCATCACTTAAATGAGGTCATGACTATAGCTGTGCTTGATAACCTATAAAGCACTATGTAAATGTAATAACTGTTATTAAAAAGAAAAAAAACACAGCCATTATATATTATTGGCTATCAGAGCAAAAAGTAGACAAATTGTGGGATAGTCAATATTATTATCAATAGCTTCCACATTCTGTGAATACTCTCATTTTTAATTTTTTTTTTTTTTTTTACTTCTGCTTTGTGCTCACCATGATGCAGAATTCCCTTTGCTGGTACTCTTTCTTCCTGCTCACATCAAAACTTGCCCATTCTATGACCCATTCCATTAGGTTTCTCCTCTTTGCTGGAGCACCAATAAGTAATTCAGGCTGATAAACTATTGTCTATCACTGAGGTCCCTTTAGCTGTTCACCATGATATTAATCCAAAAGGTAAAACTTTAGCACCAGGAAGACAAGTGAGAAAGAAATTTAGGGACAAGAAATAGTCTCCTGGTATCACTCAAATGACCCACAGAAAAACAAGCACCTTCAGAAACTCCATAATTTATATAAAGTTTTATAACTTAATATTAAATTTCAAACCATAATAATAACAGCGATTTGAAAGAAAACATATGATTTCTAAGATTTGATTTTAACTGAGAACACTAATAATATTACTAAGTTTATCTCAAGTTTAATACCCAATGGACATTTGCCCCAGTCGCTATGCAGTAAGACAAAAATTTTGTTAAATTTTTATTATTTTAACAGGTGTTTTGCTAAAACAAATGGTTTCCCTATTTTCCCTAGTGGTATATACCCCAGTCTTAGCTCTATTCTTCGTTTTTGATATTTAACAACAGTATATCCACCTTAGCTAACACATGATGGGCGGTTTTCACCCCTAATTAGAGCCTCAGGATTTGATGTAACCCTATTGTCATGGAAGACTGAGGAAGGAAACCGAGGTTCAGTCTGCTGCTACTTTCTGAACCTGCACAAACAAAGCCTCTCTTCCCTTGAGTGTATACTATGGGACTAGAGTCACTGATCTTTTCAAAAGTTCTCTTCTAGGTTTATGCTCATCTCAATGCTATGGAGTCCAGTCAAGGCTTTGATGAACCAAGACACAGCTTCATGACCAAAGAATATTCTGGAACAATACTCACATTCTCTTAAATTCTTTTAGATGAATTGCAAATAAATGACAGTTTTAAGTTTTATATGGGAATATTATGAGAAAAATCAAATTTTTAATGATCCAAGGAGTTTCTAAGATATGAGACCAAGAGTCAGATTATCAACACAAATGATCCCTAACGTGGCATTTTTCTTACAATCAGCCTCCCTTCTGCACAGTTTCTAGCTGCTACCAGATATCAGGTTGTACTTTATAACAGCCCCCGAGCTTCCTGAAGAACAAGTACTCTCACTATTTAAGTTCAATTTCCTTAAAGGGTTAAAATTTTAAAGCTCAAAAAGATTTAGATATCACGGTGCAGAGGAGGTCTCTTTTTAACTGCTAGATTTTTATTGAAAGTGAGCCAAGGTCATTTAAGTTTTTATTTATAATTAAGATTATAACATCTTCAAAGGTATTTATTCTGGATTCTGGAGAACAGCACAATCTGTACTTCCTGTCCTACATTTATTTCAGATATTGAAAGGTAATAATATGCTATTATTCTGATGATCTTGTCTACTTGGGGTGACCCCAAGTACAGAGCCAAGACAAGAACTTGAGTGCAGATTGTTTATGTGGAGCATGATCCCAAGAAGCAGACAGAATTTGGGAATAAGTAAAGTCTATTTAAGGGTATGGTACCAAGGATCCACAGACAGTTAGGGATCAATTCCCCTACCAGGAGATGCCTTGGAACTCTTCACTGCAGATGGAACTAAAATCAAAGGTGGGCCAAAAGCAACCGGTTGAGCTTGCATGAAGGTTTTACTCAGTTGGTGATTAACCATAGTCTCAAAAATCAATATGCATCCTGAACAGAAAATGCTGTTATTATGGTTAGTAACAATAGTTAAACGAACATACATTCATATTGTACAATCACGTCTAAAATTATTACTGAGACCGTCAGACACATTTCTTATAGAATGAAACTCAGTAATTCCTTCCAGCTTTGCTAAGACAGTTCTGGTTAGCCATTACCATTCCCACAGGAGCTGCAGAAGACCTAGAAAAGTTCTCTAACATCCAAATACATAAGTGACTAATTCTCTGTATGAGCTCTACTTATTTAGCCTATGTAATGGTTCTAAACTACTAAAATATAAGGAACAAAAAGAAACATACTCAATAAATTAAAAAGCTAGATAAGCTTAGACATCATCTGATCCAGGATTCTCTTTTAGCAGAAATGGTGATAAAGAGCCAGGGAAATAAGAGAAATTATGCAAGGCCACCTGGCCAAGCAGCTGATCAGAGCCAGCAATAGGATCAGGGCCTCACATCTTCCAATCTCTAGATTTCTCCTTTTATATGAGAAAAGGATCTAAGAAGGGCCCATTGGTCCATGGTTTATATGGCGTATTTATTCATGTAACCAAAAATATATTTCAATAAGGTTGAGAAACCAGTGCTGCAACACTCTCTCAACATGCTTGTCAGTGAGGGTCTACTATGTTTATGTTATATCTCAGACATCGTCTAGTGTAGGAAGTCTCAAGATGAAATTACTCCTGGGGTGCCTGGATGGCTCCGTCAATTGATCATCTGAATTCAGCTCAGGTCATGATCTCACAAGTCATGCATGGGTTTGAGCCCCAAGTCCGGCTTCAGCGCCTAAGCCTGCTTGGGATTCTCTATCTTCCTCTCTCTAATTAACACACTTATCCATGATGCTTCTTGAGAGACTGCATCTGATAGGTGTCCCCAGGGCATGCCACCTCTCTCACGTTGATGTTTCAGTGACTGTAGGCCCTAGTGAAAAGCATACTCATGTGGGCCACTGGCAAAAGTGTTAAAAATATTGAAATTGGAAGTTAATTTTAAAGGGTGGGAAATTAAAACTAGATATAATGTTCAATATCATTATCTCCAGGCTCTACTATCAATGTTCTGCATTCTACAACACAGGTTCACAATAGTTTATATAAAGAAGACTATCCAAAAGCTGGGAACTGAGTCAACATAGACAAGCAAACAGAGAAGAATTTTTTTTAATAATAAAAAAAATTAAAAAGAAATAAAACGATGATAAAATTCAAAACTAATTTGCTCAGCATGTACTCATTTAATAACTTGTCTGATACTCTGAAAATGAGAAATATCTAGAAGTATTTAATTTCTAAAAATGAGATGGTGCGTTTTTTTTCTGAGTTAGCAGGAAATAGGAAATGTTCGTTATTCATGAGTGGTTATGAGTATGACAAATTTAATTCAACTAAACATTTCCAAGACTGAAGAGCAAGAGTGATTTGCATGAAAATGTCATGCTATTCTCAGCCTTCAGTTCACCAGAGAAATCGTCTTTGATAAATTCATCCCTGTACTTGTCTACAGTAGTATGTGAAGTTCTGACTCACATTTGGTCCTCCATCTGTCCACCAGATAGACCTAACCAACTTGCACCACTCAAAAGGAATAATTCTTGTCACCCTTAGAATTATAATGGTAATCATGATGCAAATATCATGCTATCTCAATTCATGTTAAGCATAATAAATAAAACACTGAAGCTATAGGTGCATTTATATAATCTTCTGGTTTAGGAAATTTGCTTAATACTTTGAATTTGAAACACAAATTTGAATTTGCCAATGACTTTGAAAGACAAATTATTTCCCCCTTGGAGAAGAATTTTTTTTATTTGAATTCAATAATAACTTGCATTGCTAAGGGTTTTGAGTGGTCCTACTTGGTTCTAAGAATTCATGCAAAGTACAGCCAGCTACTTGTAGGTAGATGATAACGTGTATATGAACATAAACTACAGTGTTTTGCCATCTTTTTGAAATCATGGAATTAAACCCAGAACTATCCAATCTTTCTTCCTTACAGTAGGAAGGAAAGCAGAAGGAAGAATGTAAAAGGAAGACACTGACACTACTATTTATTGAGCAACTATTTGGTACTAAGGGCTTTCACATATGTAATCACAGTGATACGTATGTCCATCTGTCTATAGTGTATCTCACTATAACCAGTGAGGAAACTGGGTCTCAAAGGGAAATTGGCCCAGTTTCCCTAAGCTAACGACTCCAATCAGAATTCAAGTTCAGAGCTGTATGACTGTTATGCTTTTACTGTTTCCTCTTTCCACTATGCCAAAGATCAGAAAACAGCTTCTACAAACAGCCAAGTAGTATATATCTTAGGTTTTGTGGACCATACGATCTGTTAGAACCATGCAGCTCTTCTGCTTGTAGTGTGAAAGCAGACAAAGACAATAAGCAAATGAGAGGACATGACTGTCTCCCATTAAAACTGTATTTATAAAAATAGGTGGCAGGCCAAATTTGGCTGTTGGGTTGGGCTAGCCACCCTCTGGAATACACCATCCAGCAACAGTAATAATTACAACAAACACAATAACTATGACATATTCTACCATCACAACTATTCATTTGGACCCTTACTGAATGCTAAGTATTGTTTGGTCCTTTAATATATCATTTCATTTAATCCTTACAGCATCAACACTAAATGCTTGATACTATTATTATCTCCATTCTGCAAATAAGGAAATTCAAGATTAAGGGACTTGACCAAGCTCACACATAGTAAATGGCAGAGCTGGATTTTTGAATCAACAGTCCATATTCTCAGCCACTTGTTCTATTTCTTCCCTACTCCATAAATGTAAGAGCAAATCTCCATCATGCCTGCATTATGTCCAAGATTGTTCTTCCTAAGTTAAATTAAAAAAAAAAAAAAAAAGGTGAACAGAACTCTAACCTTGTCGAGGGACAACCCCTCCTAACTTCACTAACCTATAATGCAGAGTACAGGAGACATTGCTGAATAAACATTTTAACCTGTGAGTATAGTTCATCATCAACATGATTAATGCTTACCTAAAGGATCATTCTGGATCTTATAAGATACAATCACCATATATTGATTGCTGTCTCTTCTCTTGGCTTACCTTCATACCCAGAGAACGTATGTCACGTTAAGTTCCTCCCAAAGAAGGCTAAAATGAACAAACACTATGTCCTTCATGCTAGTAGAATTATGCTTAAAAATACATTTCTGCTGTTTCCTTTCTATATCTTGCACTAATGAATAAAAGAATGAATTTGAACTAATGATAAAAATACTATTTAAAATGAGTGTTAGACATGCTGGTTTGTTGAAAAATGTCCTCAAATTCCTTCAGAGAACATGGAGTTTATTGTCATGAGGCACACAAAATGAGTAAGGAGGAATCACAAATGCTAAGTAGACTTCCCAGAAGCCAAAAAGAAAAGCCCAGTTTCATAACAAATCTAAGATCTGAGGTTATGCAGGCACCAGTTCTTCCACCTTGATTAGAGGGTTTGATCATCCATGGGATCCAGCTACTCCCTCTCAGCCTGTTCCTCTCTGTGCTTCTTTAACTCCTCCTGCACCTACCAGTTGGCTTCTTTCCAGGTTCTCCTTACTTGTAACACTCTCACTCATGGTCCACCATAACCTCTCTCTACTTCATGGACTTCCATCTTCTACACCTGCCACTAGTTACTTGATCTTTGCTGTACTACCCTGTTCAGATTTCTAAAAGATGGTGATCAAGTTGGTAGTTGGTCCATACTCTCCCTATTTAGGCAGAGATTTTGTTCTGAGCCCCTCTTATGGTCCACTACCATGGTAAGGCCAGATGCCCATCCCAATCCAATCAGCTGTGTGGACTGTGCAGAATGTACCCTCCAACTTCCATTGGGTCCCTGGACAGAAGAAGAATTTTCATGTAACAGGTTAAGAAGTGTTCAGTACTGTGTCTAATCAGCACCTTATATGAAAAGGTAAAAAATCTATTGACTTACTATTCTGTTAAGGAAAGCCATTTCTTTCAAATAGCACTCCTATTTTTCCCCTTGTAATACAATAATTTCCAATTTCCTACCTGTTACCTAGTCTATAAAACAGAACAGTCACATTTTAAAGAATGTTACCAAAAAGCGAGCCAGCCAATTTTCTTTTATGGGGCAATCTGCAAAACAGTCATTGCTAAAAAATACAGAAGCTTAAATATGAAACCCAGAAAATACAATGGACAGGAGATGAACCAAACTCAATGACACTTTTCCAGCACTCTCCCTAGGAACTGTGATTTGATGACCTCAACAAGTAACATAGTGTACTGTGATTAAAATAGCCATCTTACAATCCAAAGAAAATTAGACAACACAGAAGAATAAATCTGCCAAGCCTCAGTAGAGGAGGAAATCACTGAGTAGCTGAGTTGGAAACATTTGTGTTATTGACTGGGCTAGCAGAGTCCTCCAACCACCTGACCCTGATGTTATGAAGACAAACCTAGGAGAAGAAAGGCAAAGAATGACACAAGTGGCCTGCAGCCCTCAGTACGATGCCCAGCTTATACCCATGAGCAGAGAGGAGCATGGGTTTAGTTATCTGCAAACCAAGACTCTAAGAAGAAATGAGGGAATTAACTACAGGATGTTAATAAAAATAAGCTAATAAAATATTTTCCCCTGTAATGCAGCAAGCATTGGTCGAGTTATTCCATATTCCTTGGATTCACTATAACAAGAAGTTACACCAGAGAGCTAGGGGGCTTTATTTTAGTGAAAATTGCACCAATTCAAAGTTCATGGTAAGGCCATTAGGGGAGGTTGTGTTTTAAATCTAATGGGAAAACACTTAGGAAAATGTTAGAAAGGGCATGGGTTTAGGAGTTTAATATAGACATTACTTCAGATTCTGCCTCTACTATTTAATGGGGCTGTATGAGAAAATTACTTAACCTCTGTGAGACTAATCTGTTAAATGGGGATGCTACTACCTCGTGGTGTTGTAAGAACTAAAGGTAGATCCTCAGACAGCATTTGACCTATTCTAGATGATGACTATTAACGTCACCAGCTAGAGAGCAAAGACACAGCTCTGCTTATTAAGAGCATCTGCCTGCCTATCTCTCACACAAAGGAGGACCAAAATGAAGGCAAAGGGATCTCTAGAGCTACCAAGTCATAGGCAAAAATTACACCTGAGGTCTGGCAAGCCTCTCAAACCAATCTATCCCTACCCTGCTTTTCCTTTGGTGTTTATATAATAAGGTGGGTTAGCAAGGAAAAAAAAAAAAAACCCACGATTGTTTGCAGCTTTTTTACCTGTAGGGATTTAAAAGGAATAATTTCATTTGCCTACTTTCACCCGTCTCTAAAACTCTGTGGGCTCCTTGCCACAAGGGGGTTGGTGAACAGGCCTGTTTCAGACCTACCAAGACTGTGTTCTATCAGAAGCACAGAAGACAGAGCTAATGCTTTAAACTGCAGGTGGAGGTGACGGTCTGCACCACAGGTTCCCTGAGTTTCGGAAAAGTGCAGGTTGAGCATTTCTATAAGTGAGAAAGATTTATCCTCTACCCCATCCAGGGCCCTGGGACTCAGGAACGCTTCTGTCTGGCTCCCAGTGAATGGCAGAGAAGAGAAAAGCAGATGCCTTTGCAAAAGCACTCCAGGCCTGGGGCACCCGGGTGGCTCAGTCAGTTAAGCGTCTGACTTCAGCTCAGGTCATGATCTTGTGGTTTGTGAGCTCGAGCCTTGTGTTGGGCCCTGTGCTAATAGCTCAGAGCCTGGAGCCTGCTTCAGATTCTGTATCTCCCTCTTTCTCTCCACCCCTCCCATGCTCATGCTCTGTCTCTCTCTGCTTCTCAATAATAAATAAATGTTAAAAATAAATAAATAATAATAAAAAAAAGCACTCCAGACCTGATGAAGGCCTGGGCGGTATATGCTTCCCAGCCTCCCTCCTCAGCACAGCCATAGCCATGAGTGTCTCCAAGTTTCTGGACGATGACCTTTGGATTCTTACAAAGTAAAATAATCGACTCCCTGGCAACAGTGACCAAACTGGACTGTTCTCCAAACCTGGGGGGCAGGGAGAGGGGAGGGAGAGGAGGGAGGGGAGCTCAACCCAGATTTGTTTTTATTTAGAAAACTAAGTAATTTTTTGTTGTTTTGTTTTGTTGCTCTTGGGGGTCATTATATAGAGTAGCAATAAGAAGGAAGAAGGAAGGAAAGTCCCATTTCCTTTTTCAACTCTGCCCTTTGATGATAAGTCTGTTTGTCCGTTGATGATGAGTCTGTGAAGACTATCAGTCCTGACTGTCCATGAGAAGGCCTCATTCCATTCTAGTGAAGCCATCTCTGGGCAGAAAAATCCTGTTCTAATAAAGGAATTCTTGTACCACTGGCTGACATTTTCTTGGCATTAGCTGTCCAACCACCTCAGATCTCCAGAACAGAGTTACAGAGAGAAATGAGTGAAAAGGACTTGAGGGGCCAAAGTAACCTCCATCAAGGCCATCGACGTAAGTCTGTTCTTTATTCCACAGAAAATGCCCTCAAACCCCGAAGCAGAGTCAATCTGTCTATGTAATAAGCAATATTATGTCCCTCACACCTTCATAAACTTGAGGTTCCTTGTACCTTGGGATTGTGGCAAGGATCAGAAGATGAGGTGCTCTTGATTACTATTGTCTGGTTGCTTGTTGTAAAACAGATTAGGAATTGAAGACTGGGAAATAGGAAGGAAATGGGATCTAAAGAACAGCCATGGCTGAGTGGTAGGCAGAAAAACTATAAAGCGGGTAGGAAAAGAAAATCACCTGAACAGTTTCTTTCTGCTACAATTCCCACGTGCCTCAAAGACCCCCAAAATAACAGCTTTTAGCTTTCAAAACACCCCATGAGTTTGTTTAAAGTGCAGATTTCAGAGTCTCCCTTTGGAATTCTCTTCGGGGCCATCTAGGGTTGGGCCCAGAAACCTGAAGTTTTTTAAGAGACCTTGGGTATTTTTGTAAGAGTAAGTCCTTGAATCACTTTTCAGAACGTTGAACTGAAGGTATGACTGCACCCCAGTTATTCATTCCTTCAAATAATGTTTTTTTAAAATGTACCAGGTCCTGGGGTGCCTGGGTGGCTTGGTCGGTTAAGCGTCCGACTTCGGCTCAGGTCATGATCTCACGGTCCGTGAGTTCGAGCCCTGCGTCGGGTTCTGTGCTGACAGCTCAGAGCCTGGAGCCTGTTTCAGATTCTGTGTCTCCCTCTCTCTCTCTGCTCCTCCCCTGTTCATGCTCTGTCTCTCTCTGTCTCAAAAATAAACAAACATTAAAAAAAAAAATTAAAATGTACCAGGTCCTGAGCTGGATGCTGGGAATACAGAGATGATGGAGTCATGGCCTCTGCCCTCGGGATGCCCGCAGCCCAGGTGGAGATACAGACAGGTAGATAAAATCTGCAACAATGCCATCGATACTCTGCTGGCATATATTTATACATATTCTAAGCACACTGGTGACAAAAAGAGAACAATCAACTCTACCTCGGCAGAGCTGAAAAGCCTTCCCTGATGAGGAGATGTTTGAATTGCACCATGAACATGTATGAATTCACAAAGCTGACCTAAGGGAAGGGCATTTAAATAACAGATGAGCTCCGAAGTTGGAAAAGTGAGGACAGCGAGAACTGTTAGGTCTAACCTTGAGAGTGAAGGAGGAAGAGAGAAACAGAAGAGGAGGTACAACTGTACAGGTAGGGGGCCGGTCAAAGCCAACCCTGAATTGCAAACTTGTCATGTTAGGACTCTCTCCTGTGGGCATAGGGGAGCCACTGACAGAATTGGTGGAAAAACAACACATAGATTTGTACCTTTGATCTTTCGGGTGCCAGTAGGCAGCCCACACTTGAAGGTTAAGGGTGCCGACGGCTTCAACGGTATAAGCCCGAGCCTTATGTAAAGCAATAGTAGCAAGGGTGGAGAAGCCCAAAATGTTGAAATGTGCTAGTATAAAGAATAAATTAGAGATGGGAGGACTATAGCATCAAGCTTTCCTGGAACTATTATACAACAGGCACTGAGTTCTTTAACTGTAAGTCCCAAATCCATTACCCTCAATTCCAAAGCCAAAAAGCTCTGAAAACTAAAAAAGAATTCCTAATGACTGATGTGGTAGCAAAACCTGACCTGATCTAGTCATTTATGACAAAACCAGCCCTGAGATGATATGATAAATCTTGCATAATGTTTAGTCGTCCCCCTTGGTGTGACTTTATGTTTTGCTGCAGAAATATTAAAGGATCCAATTCCTCGTTGCTGTTCTAGCTCCTGCTGGTGATGTTATGGAATGTGTGCTTCAAGTTCCAGATTCCTTGTCTAAAATCAGGATAATCTGAATTCACAGACACATCTGTGTGGTCCCAAGGATTTTGGATAAAGGGCTGTGGCCCTATGAAACTAGAGCCAAGAGCCTGCCCTGACTTAAAACAGCCACAGCATCAAGAGAGTAAAGGAGATCAAGACTTGTACCTGCATGTGATGGAGAGAGAGAAATCTCATTTCCGGCCTGGGTCTAGGACAATAAAAACTCTCATCATCCAGAATGATGAAGAGGGAACCAAGAGATCAAGGAACACTTGAAAGCAGCTCAGGAATACTCCAATTCGTTATTCATTTTGGGGGCGCCTGGGTGGCTCAGTCAGTTGAGTGTCCGGCTCTTGATTTTGGCTCAGGTCATGATCCCAGAGTCATGGGACCAAGCCCCACATCAGGCTCTGTGCTGAGCATGGAATCTGCTTGAGATTCTCTCCCTCTCTCCCTCCCTCCCTCTCTCTCTCTCTCTCTCTCTCCCCCTCTGCCCCTTTCCCCCCACTTACACACTCTCTCCCTAAAATAAAAAACAAAAACAAAATAATTCATTTTTAAAATGGTGTCTAAATGGGCACATTACACCTATCTAGAAATCCATGTGTCTAGAATATCTCAAATCTCTTTAAAGCTAGATAAATGAAATCAAAACAGTAATTCCTTATATTGTCGTGTGCTTTAGAGATTATGGAGCACTGCCCTATAACTATACCACTTAGCCCTCTGAACCACCCCAGGGGATTTTTTGTGTGAATGTACTCATAGACTTAGCTGAATTTTAAATTCAAAAAGAAGCAGTCAGTTTATTTTTGCATCTGTAATGTTTGAAAACATGCACTGAATATCAGAAAAGCCTCTGTGTACAAGGAAAGGCTTGCTAATCTAGGGAAAAGACTCTATAGAGCCACATGAAGTCTAACTGGTGTACTTCCATATCAGTGTGGAAGATGTTGAAATCTATATTGAATTCATCAAATGGTACAGGATTATGGGACTTCTGTAGGGAAAAAAAAAAAAGGCAGGCTGTACCTCTCTCTCCTTAAGCATTCTAACAATATGGTTAGATCACTATTTCTTTCAATCAGTAAACTTTTCTCCCTTCTAAAAAATGCACCATGATCTATAATTATACATCTGTTAACCTCAACTGTATCTCAATCTCCTGAGTCAATAACGAATTTAATTGTTCACTCTTGATTGCATTTTTCTTTATAATTGTTTATCAGATGATTCCATGGCACTTTGCAGTGTTCTTGCCAATTGTAGGTGCTAACTATTTGTCTCAATTAACCTACATCTCTGACAAAACTCATGTTAAAATTGCATACATGTTGCCCAAATGAAGGGAGAAGTGTCCTTGACAAAAGTTGTCAGTCTCATCTGTTAACTTTTTTTTTTTTATATCATGCAAGTAACATAAGACTATATTGTTGTTGTAAAAGATTCAAATACTCAGCAGCACACAGCAAAATGGGAAGATTCCTTTCACAGCCATTTAGGCTCTTGTATTTCATGTCACTGACAACAGTTCGGTATAAGTTTTTCATGCTGCACACCCTTTCCGTGCTCCAAGAGTAGTTCAAAGGGGATTCAATTGTTGTTCCTTTTAGATTCTCTCTCTCTCTTTCTCTCTCTGTACATTTAATGTCTTCTCCATCAGGACACCTTGTCGACTCAGTCTTCAAAATATATTCATCACCCCATTCTGTCACCACCTTGGCCCAAATCACCATCATCTCTCACCTGGATGACTGCAGTAGCCTCCTTCCTGGTCTCCCGGATTCCATTCTTACCCTACCCTAAAAATCTATTCATAACACAACAGTCAGAAGGATCCTTCTGAAAACAGTGTTCTGCTCAAAAGCCTCCAGTGGCTCCCCACCTCACACAGTCAAAGGTCTAGTCCTTTTGGAGCCCAGAAAGTTCTATAAAATCTGCCCCAGTTCTTACTTCTCTGAGCTCATCTTCTGTAACTCTCCTAGCTCTGTCCAGCCGCACTGGCTTCCCTGCTATTCTCAAATGTGCCAGACCTGGGTCCACTTAGGGTCTCCAGAATGAACACAGCTCCACCAACACTTCGATTTTAGGCCTGGAAGACTCATTGTGGATGTCTGACCTCCAGAAAGTAGAAGATAATAAGGTTGTGCTGTTGTTGTTTTTTTAATTTTTTTTTCAACGTTTATTTATTTTTGGGACAGAGAGAGACAGAGCATGAACGGGGGAGGGGCAGAGAGAGAAGGAGACACAGAATCGGAAACAGGCTCCAGGCTCTGAGCCATCAGCCCAGAGCCCCACGCGGGGCTCGAACTCCCGGACCGCGAGATCGTGACCTGGCTGAAGTCGGACGCTTAACCGACTGCGCCACCCAGGCGACCCAGTTTGTGCTGTTTTAAGTCACTAAATTCGTGATAATTTGTTACATAAATAATAGGAAACTAATATATAATCTGCAATTCTTTTACAGTAGCCCCATGCAAGCATCCCTTCTAGACACAAGTGGAAAAAGTACTTCCAACTTTGAAATTTCACTAATCTCCCAGTGAATCTGTGGATGCTTATTTACTTATTTGCTTACATATTTGTTTGTTTATGCTTGTATAATATATGGCAACTGGAATTCTAGCCTATTCAGTAGACATAATGTATAGAAAAACAGGCATTTAAAAAGAGAAAGGGCAGAAACCTAAAAAAAAATTTTATTTATCCAGAAATTACTGAAAATCTCCGATGGGCCAGATGCCATAACCATGGCAGGCAGTGTGCCCCTGAAAAAACAAAGGACAGTAATCATTCAAGGACTGAATTTGTGACTATGGTTACTGCTCATCCATTAGCCATTTAGCAATTACTGGCTGATCATCTACTACTCAGTACTATACCAGACACTGAGTAACACAAAGAAGCATTAAGATTCACAATTATGTATGACTAGACTGATAATAAACAATGTAAGGCACCACAGAGTTTACGTTAAATCATAAGGATGGCAATAGATCCACATATATGGACCAGAGTGAGGGCTGCATTCAGCAGGGCCTAAATGGAGGACTGTAAGATTAGGATGAGTGGAAAGGGGATATCAGGGCATCTTAGGCAGGAGAAAGAGCAGGAGCAAAAGTGTGGAAGAGGAAATGAGCATAGCACAAGTGAGGGAGAGTGAGGAAATTAGCTTGGTTACAGCACAGGGCTTGATAGGGAGCAGTGGAAATAAAGTTGGACAGGTATAGCACAACTTTTTAATTCTGAGTTTTAACAGCCAGGCAGAGGCATTTAGACTCAATGTGATAAAAGTAGGGAGCTGTGGCATAGATTTTCCCATCTTACGTGGAAAATTTTCAAACAAGAAAAACAGCTGAAAAAATTGTACATAAAAGATCCTATATGCATAATGTGGGTTCCACAATTCACCTGCTGCTATGTCCACTTTATTCTTATCTAATCATCCCTGTGCCTCACTAACAATCAATCCATCCCATGTTTCAGGACTTTTTAAAAGTCTTAGGGCTTTTTAAAAATTTTTAATTCTTATTCTTCCAGATGAATTGTATCATTTGCCAAGTTCCACAAGAACACCTTTGGAATTTCGAGGGATATTACACAAAACTTGTCCATCATTTTGGAAGAAATTTACATTAAAAAAATTTTTTTAATGTTTATTTATTTTGAGAGAGAGAGAGACAGAGCATGAGCAGGGGAGGGGCAGAGAGAGAGGGAGACACAGAATCCATAGCAGGCTCCAGGCTCTGAGCCGTTAGCACAGACCCTGACACAGGGCTCAAACCCACAAGCAAGATCATGACCTGAGCCAGTCAGATGCTCAAGCAACTGAGCCATCCAGGTGCCCATGGAAAGAATGTACATTTTTAATTGTCTGCTTTTCTTCTTAGGGAAGTGGTTTCAGTAATTTTTTTTTACGTTGATTTATTTATTTTTAGAGAGAGAGAGTGCACGTGCAAGGGGCAGGGTCAGGAGACAGGGAAAGAGAGAATCCCAAGCAGGCTCCACACCATCAGCACACAGCCTGATGGGGTTGGGGGGAGGAGGAAAGGGGAGATGATCCTATGAACTGTGAGATCACAACCTGATCCAAAATCAAGTGTCAGGCGCTCAACCCAGAGACACTCAGGCTGCCCAAGTACTGTACTGTATTTTGTGTTTTCTGTTTGCATAGGTTTCACAAACTTACGATCAAGATTCCGTAGTAGTTTATCAATAATGTGAATATCTTTTCCCCCTATTTCATGTTTCTAACTAGTGGCCCAGATCTTTTCTTTCCTGGTCATGCTTAGCCATTCTTTGCTCGTCTTGTATGTTTCTCTTACTGAGAACCCATTATCTCCTGGACTCACAATGCCTCATGCAGGGCTGAGATGGGTGTAGTCTATACACACAAACCAGCAGTCTTCTCAACAATCCATTCAGAAAATATTCATAAGACTTGTTTCTCAGTCTTATGTATGTATATAAGAGTACTTATATACTCTTTTGCTAACATTTGGGAGAACAGTTTACTCAAAACACATTTAAGAATTTAGGGAACAGGGGCACCTGGGTGGCTCAGTCAGTTGAGCACCTGTCTCTTGATTTGGGGTCAGGTGATGATCTCATGGTTTGTGGGATAGAGCCCCATGTGGGGCTTCATGCTGACAGCACAGAGCCTGCTTGGGATTCTCTGTCTCCCTCTTTCTCTGCCCTCCCCAGTTTGCACTCTCTGTCCCTCAAAATTAATAAACTTTAAAAAAAAGTTAAGAGAATAAAAGATCTAGCAATTGACAAAAATCAATAGCCCAAAGTAAATATACATCCTTCATCAATATTTGGTAGCATTTATTTCCTGAATAAATATTCTTCTGAGAGAATAAAAGGCCAGGATACACAAGATGGTCATTTAAAATCAAAGATAAAAGGTGGTGGATATGATCAAGTGAAAAGAAAGGGGAAAGCTGTGTGGCACATACCTTCAGCAGCACAGGGCCACCTTCCCCTGGAGTCATCATCTTTTGATTCAACACTGAATGAGCAGAACTTCTAAATAAATGATGTATTTCTTTTACAGCTAACCACAGAACATAAATATTTTCATTTTGCTTTAAAATTAATTTTATAGTTAACAGATTCAAATGTCTTCAAAAAATCAAACCAAAATGATTAGGACTCCCATGGCTTCCTGTTTCCTCATTTTCTTCCTCATTTCCTCATTTCCAAAATTTTATTTATGGATAGCACACTTCAGTAGATTTGCGTATCCTCCCAGTATTTCTTTACACAAATACAAATACCTACTTATATTTTTCCACTTTTATATATGAAAGGTACCATACTACATGCATTAATCTATACCTTTCTTTTTCCTTGAACTACAGATCATGCCATATTTGTACACAAAGAACCTCCTCATTCTCATGTAAGGCCACAAAGAATCCCATTTTGTGATGTGGCACAGTTTATTTAACCAGCCTTTTACTGACGGAGACTTAGGTTGTTTTCCTTGGTTTACCATTATAAACAATGCTGCAACAAATAGCCTTGGATGTATAATATTTCATATATTTGCTGTCATATCATGTGGTTTATAATGTATGTAGATGTAATATTAATGATTACAATAGCTAAAAGAATGATGGTGGAGAAACGAAACTATATGGTCACAAAATTCTCATTTCATAAAGTGGCATAATATTAAATCAAGGTAGACAATAGTAAAATGAGAACGTACATTGTAATTTCTAAAGAAATCAATTTAAAAATATAGAGGTTGGGGGCGCCTGGGTGGCGCAGTCGGTTAAGCGTCCGACTTCAGCCAGGTCACGATCTCGCAGTCCGTGAGTTCGAGCCCCGTGTCAGGCTCTGGGCTGAAGGCTCAGAGCCTGGAGCCTGTTTCTGATTCTGTGTCTCCCTCTCTCTCTGCCCCTCCCCCGTTCATGCTCTGTCTCTCTCTGTCCCAAAAATAAATAAACGTTGAAAAAAAATTAAAAAAAAGAAAAAAAAAGAAAAAAAATATAGAGGTTGGGGCGCCTGGGTGGCTTAGTCAGTTAAGTGTCCAGTTTTTTGGTTTCATCTCAGGTCATGAGCTCAACTCAGGTCACAAGTTCTAGTCCCACATTAGGCTCTGTGGTGACAGCGATGAACCTGCTTGGGATTCTCTCTCTCTCTCTCTCTCTCTCTCTCTCTCTCTCTGCTCTTCCCCCACTTCCTTGCACTCTGGTTCTCTCTCTCAAAATAAATAAACTTTTTTTAAAAATACAAAGGTTAGATTAAAAGGCAATAAAGAATACTGAATACTGAAAATAGAACACTGACAAATATTCAACGAACCCAAAAGAAAGCTAGAAAAAAATATCAGAAAAAATAAAAACCAGAGGGGACAAACAGAAAATGAATAGCTAACGTATAGATGTAAATTCAACCAATATTTACATTAACTGTAAATAGACTGAACATTCCTACTAAAAGACATAGACACTTCAGGGGGTGCCTGGGTGGCTCAGTTGGTTGGGCGTCTGACTTCAGCTCATGTAATGATCTCATGGTTTGTGGGTTCAAGTCCCACATTGGGCTTTGTGCTGAAAGCTCAGAGACTGGAGCCTGCTGCAGATTCTGTGTCTCCCTCTCTCTCTGCCTCTCTCTCTCTCTCTCTCTCAAAAATAAACATTAAAATTAAAAAAAAAAAGAGATACTTCAAAATGAAAAAGGGTCAATTTATCAGGAAAGTATAACAGTAAAAAATGTTTACCAGAGTTTCAAAATACATGAAGGAAAACTGACAGAACTAAAGAAAAAGGACAAATCTATAATCATGGCTGCACATTTAAATACCCTTTTATGAAAAATTAATGGAACACCTTTAAAACTACCTACACAAAAAATAGTAAAGATATGGAGTAGGTGAACAACATTATTGACCAACTGGACCTCATCAATATTTATAAACAGTCACTCAACACCACATCACACATATTATATTCAAGTGCACATGGAATATTCACTAAAACAGACATTATACTGGGCTGTATGAATGTCTCAATAAATTTCAAAAGTTTGAAAGCTTTCACAGTATGTTCCCTGACAGCAAGGAAATTAAATTAGCAATCAATGACAACAGACAGCTAGAAGATAGAAAGGAGAATTACAAGTATGGAAAGGAGGGAACACTAGGCCTTGGCATTGGACAGGAACTGGGGACATCAGCCTGAACACATTAATCTTAATATGTATAGAAACAAATACAGGAAGGTATGCCTACAGGAATATGTGTGCCCATTCTAGTCTGGCTTCCTGAAAGGGCCCAGAAGCAATTACATGCCAGAAGCAATTAGCACACTTAACTCCTAAATCTTAATTTATAAAAACAGACCTCCTTGGAGAAAAGACTGACTCTGGCTCTGGGGCAGGGATAAGCCTAGAGTATCTTGTTGCTCCAGAATGTAAGAAATTGCTCACAAAAATAATGGAAACATGTCAGAAAGACATGAGAGCCCCTCGCAAAATCTGGGACACCTCAAGCCATCAGAATAAATCATATTAGTAATGGATTACATAACCCATTGAAAGATACAAATGCATGAGTACATTTTGATATAAATAAGTGAATTAATAAACAAATAGAGGAGAAGGGAAACATCTTCCTTATATTAGAATGCCCGCTAATAAAGACAGAAGAAACAAGAAAGCTAGAAAAGCATTAATGAATGCTAAAACTAACAAAAACTCAATAAGAAAGAGGATACTCTAAAATTAACTAGCCTGTGTTCTTCAAAAAAGGCAAAGAAAACCTGAGGAACTGTTCTAGATTAAAGGAGACTAAAGAGATATGTCAGCTAAATGCATGACTCTGGACTGTGAGAGGTAAAACACACACACACATAGATGCACACGTGTGTGCGTGTGTGCGCGTGCACACACACACACACACTTTGAATATTCAAAGGGAAACCTGACAAAATTCAGACATGAACTGTGGATTAGGTAATAGTGTTATATAATGTCAATTTCCTGATTTCAATAATGGCACTAGGTTATTTCAAATTTCAATAGTGTCTTTGATAGAGCATAAGTGGTAAAGGATGTACAATACTTCCTTATGTTATTTTTGCAATTATTTTGTAATCTCTAAATTACATCATCATAAAATGTTACCCAAAAATGAATATCCCAAGCATGGGAAATTCCTCTAAAATCTTTTCCTCTAAAATCTTTTCTACCACTCTTGTAATATACCTCCATAAGACTGTTTTCTCCACTATGGTGCTATTAAAACAAAACATAAAAACATTTTAGACGTCTATTATCCCTTATGTGTAACACAAGTTATCAATCCACCCTACTTTAGATAAAGTAACACACAAAAGGCAAACTCATTTGTCAAATTGAAACTTCTTTTTCATGTGCTTTATATATTTTCTTTTGTTTATTTATTTTCAAGTTAGTTAACATACAGTGTAGTCCTGACTTCAGGAGTAGAACCCAGTGACTATGTCATACATATGGCACGCAGTGCTCTTGGGACTTCATCAAGACAAAAAACTTCTGCTCAGCAAAGGAAACAACCAACAAATCTAAAAGGCAACTGATGGAATGGGAGAAAATATTCGCAAATGACATATCAGATAAAGGGTTAGTATCCCAAATCTATAAAGAACTTTCCAAAATCAACACCCAAAAAACAAATAACCCAGTGAAGAAATGGGAAAAGACATGAATAGACACTTTTCCAAAGTAGACATCCAGATGACTAACACACACATGAAAAATGCTCATCACTCATCATCGGAGAAATACAAATCAAAAGCACATTGAGCTATCACCTTATACTGGTCAGAGTGGCTAAAATTAACAAGTCAGCAAACAACAGATGTTGGTGAGGATGTGGAGAAAGGGGAACCCTCTTGCACTGCTGGTGGGAATGCAAACTGGACAGTCACTCTGGAAAACAGTATGGAGTTTCCTCAAAAAGTTAAAAAGAGAGCTACCCTACAACCGAGCAATTTCACTACTAGGGATTTACCCAAAGGATACAGGAGTGCTGGTTTGAAGGAACACATGCACCCCAATGTTTACAGTGTGCTATCACCAATAGTCAAATTATGAAAAGAGCCCAAATGCCCATCAATAGATAAACAAGATGTGGTACATATATAATGGAATACTACTCAGCGATGAATGAAATCTTGCCATCTGCAACAACGTGAGTGGAACTGGAGCGTATTATGCTAAGTGAAATAAGTCAGTAAGAGAAAGATATCATATGACTTCACTCGTGTGGAATTTGAGAAATTCAACAGATGAACATAGGGAAAGGGAAGGAAAAATAAGACAGAAACTTTTTTTTAAGTTTATTTATTTATTTAGAGAGAGAGTGAGAGCAAGTGGGGTAGGAGCAGAGAAAGAAAGGGTGTGAGAGAGCATGAGAGAAGATGAGAGAGAATCCCAAGTAGGCTCCACACTGTCTGCACAGAGCCCGGCCCAGAGCTCAACCTCACAAACCATGAGATCATGACCTGAGCCAAAATTAAGAGTCGGATGCTTAACCAACTGAGTCACCCAGGGGCCCCTCATATCGACACTTTTAATACTGATATGCACTCTGCTCATTCAAAGTATGCATATAGGCATTTTATATGTGGGAATGACTATTTGATTCAACTTTTAGTTTACTTATGAATGTGGAATTTAAAAAGTAATTAGTGATTATCATCTATTCCCATGAACATGTTCAATAAACATTTTTTCTAATTAGAGTTTTCTCTTCTTATGTTATGCTAATTATATTTACCGAAATGTAGTTTTTATCTGTTTAATCTACTAATTAAAAAATTGGAACTTACTTACATTTTGGCCTTTGTGGGGAGTTTTTGTTTTGTTTTTTGAGAAATTCATTTTTATTATCTTTGTCCATAACATTGGGCATTATATGTGCAGTTATTCATCACAGACAGTTTAAGAGGCACTGGTTAAAAGACTTATTTATGCATAAACAATCCAGCCTCCCAGAGGTATCTGCTTACTGAAAGGACCTGATCTCTTTCACTAAGAGAATAAAGGATCCAGTGGATTGATAGGATTTCTTTAATTTGTTTGTTTGATTCAAATAAATATTCCCACTATAACTGAACTATGCTGTCACTTCTACCCACTTTGGTAATGGAAGAGTCCAAATATGTGGGTTTCATCTCTGCAAGGACCAGCTATCCTTACTCACAGAGAAATCATTCTAGACGACAGCCTCGTTCAAGAAGGCACACTTCCACGGCCACCTCACATCTGCAGTGTGCAGTGATAATGAGGGGACCGTATACTTAGCTCAGTATTTGGAAGGCTGGAGAATGGGAAGTGGAGCACATTTAGGAGGTTAAAATCCACTGCCTAGTTACATCTAAGTGGAAATTTATTTTTAGTTTTCTTTAATTAGGAAAAGTTTTTCTCTCATGTTCTCACAGAAAGCTTTAAAATTCCTGTCTCCAGTGGAACTATGCAAGGCCTTCACCTGGCAAGCTAAACCCACATAAATCCTTCTCTAGAAGTTACTAAACCCAGGCCGTGGCACCACTGTAGAAACAAAGTAACACATACACTGATTAAATAAATACTGTCAGTGGAAAATTACTGACTGCTGAGAAAAAATTACCCAATACTTAAAAATAGGCAAAAAGATTACTGGGAGTGCCCTGGATGGAGATTGGGCATTGTCTAATGGACACTCTGGGTATTACCTGATTGTAAGGGAGCTTGCATCCATGATTGACTTTCTATTGGCGAGGCTATTCTACAACGCTACAGGGGTAGAGGTTAAGTAATAGAAAACTTGTAGCAATGCAAATGATTCCAGTTAGTCACAATGCAAATTACTCATATTTATAGTAATGCAGATTAATTTTATCTAGTAGAAAATATAATCTCTGACTATAAAACTTTGAACCAATTTTAACATCTTACTAGCTTCTCCTTTAATTAAGAGGTTGAACAAAGTTGGGGTGCCTGGGTGGCTCAGTCAGTTTAGCACCAGGTTTGGCTAAGGTCATGATCTCACAGTTCTTGGGTTCAAGCCCCACGTCAGGCTCTGTGCTGACAGCTCAGAGCCTGGAGCCTGTATCTCTTGTCCCTCCTCTGCTCATACTCTGTCTCTCAAAAATAAATAAACATTAAATTTTTTAAAAAATAATAAGAATAGGGGCGCCTGGGTGGCGCAGTCGGTTAAGCGTCCGACTTCAGCCAGGTCACAATCTCGCGGTCCGTGAGTTCGAGCCCCGCATCAGGCTCTGGACTGATGGCCTGGAGCCTGGAGCCTGTTTCCGATTCTGTGTCTCCCTCTCTCTCTGCCCCTCCCCCGTTCATGCTCTGTCTCTCTCTGTCCCAAAAATAAATAAACTTTGGAAAAAAAAAATTAAAAAAAAATAATAATAAGAATAAATAAATTGAATAAAGTCTTTGATTCATGTTACTCATTTTACTTGTATGAGAATCATGCACATGCACATGACTTTTTAAAAATTACACTTAGCAGGACTATCAGGTAACAAATGTTTCCTCCAAGGAAACCAAAAAGGCAACGTGGTCAAAAGAAGAAGGAGTGACATCTTTATCAGTAATAAAAAATATCCTTGGAGAGAAATTAGGCCTGTCGAGGGGGCTGAAACAACCAAGGCATATGTTGATCAAAGCCCCTTCTGGGGCGCCTGGAGGGGCTCAATGGGTCAGTTAGGTGTTGGACCCTTGGTTTCCGCCCCAGTCACGATCTCACAGTTGGTGAGATGGACCCCCCACATGGAGCCCCCTGACATGACTCCACCCTGACAGCACAGAGCCTGCTTGGGATTCTCTCCTCCCTCTCTCTCTGCCCCTCCCCTGCTCCTGCACTCTCTCACTCTCTCTCAAAATAAATAAATAATATTTTTAAAAAAAAATCCCCCCTCTTGAGGAGGTAATTCCAGAAAATTAAAAAGTGAGAAATATTTGTGAAATTCTGGGAAGAAAAATGAAGTAGGAGTTGACAATTGGCTGGGAAAGTAGAATAAAAGGCGATCAAACATATAACTGCTTGGAGTTTCTTGTTTAAGAAACAGGTGATACTATGATATTAAGAATAAAGAGACATTAAGTCGTCCTTGGAATACAAACAGTTAAGGACTTAGAAAAAGATTATGGGGTCTGATCCAATGGGAACATGACCACCAGTGAACTAGACGGGAATTTCCCAAATTGTGTTTCAGACGATACAAATCTATCAGAATGCTCTAAGACAAAAACAGTACTATATCCCACAAGGGGAGATTTATATGTTCCCTAGCACCTTGAAGATTCAGTGAAGTCCTTTGTTTAACCTACCACTCCCACATTTAATCACAGAAACATGAATCTAAATAATTTCCTAAGGAAATGCGAGTTTCTCAACATCACTTTGAGAAATGTGGCACCAGATTTATAAAGAAAGTGCATTTATTAAACAAGTTTTGTCAAGCGATGATAAAATTAAAGTAAGATAAAATTATGTGAGCTCTGACTTCACCCAAGTGTATTCCTGAAACATCCTGGTCTATGGTTTTATATAATTAGTTCATGAAAATTCCAGAAATCTGGCAGTCTTATAAGACTGGTTTTTTATAGTACCAGGCAATTCAAATATAGTAATAAAATTATCACAGTTTCCTTACCATTTCCATTAAGTCCAAAATGGTCTCAGCATTTTTCCATTCTTCCATTTCAAATCAAGTTCCAGTCTGTAAAAATCTCTAATATTCACACATTTATTCTCACCTTAGTCTCATTTTCCACTAACTCATCTCACTCATACTTTTTTAAAACTCTACTCTCTCCTTCTCTTATGGATTCCAATAAAAACAGTTTTAGATATGGCTCATTACCCCTGTCTCCTACTCACAGCGTAATGCTTCTAGAGTGTTTATGTAACATGGCTGATTTCCAGGTTCTGTGGCCTAATTTAGTAGAAGGTAAACTGGAAAAGATCAGCATTTACTAAGAATCAGGAGATACTGGCTATGTCTTCTCAAGTTCAACTGAACTTTACAGAGTTGAAAGCACTGGTCATTGACAAACACATCAGCTACCATTCTATGGGACAGATGCCGCCTCTCTTGCAAACCTTGGTCCGCTCCAAGTAAGTGGATTCATTCAGTGTTTAGGCTGGAGCCAGATCACTTGGGTTCATGGCAATCTAATCTTAAACTTGATTTCCAGCTGTGCAAATGCCTTGACTCAAGTCATTTATTCCCTTGTGAATTAGTATGTAATCTGTAAAGACAAAATTAACTGTATGTGAAGATATTTGATTCTGTTAACTGAGTTAGTTTTAAAATTTGCTTTACTAATACAGAATTTTTGTCACACTTTTGGAAAAAGTAAACTCCATAAGAGCAGAGACTAACTTGTCCATTTCTGTATTGGTAGTACCTAAAAAAGTGCCTGGTATATATGGTAGGCAAACAGTAATTATTGGTGGGTAAAAGAATGGATGAATGGATGATGGTATAAGTGGAGATCCAGAAAGTATAGATCCAGAAGGTATGGCAAATGAGTTTACTTTGCCCAGTGATGCAAAATAAACCCATGTCCTTGTAACCAGTATCTTATATTTTAAATACCAATTCCTTATTCTTTTCATAAGATGTAACATGAGGATAACATCGATTTGTTTAATCTACAATGCTTTGATAGCAAAAATAAAGGTGTATGCCACTATCTTCCTCATTACTGTTATCAAGAAGCAGTATGGTTTAATGGTTAAACACACAAATTCTCGATTCTGACTAATGGAAACAAATCTCTGTTCTGCCATGTACTACCTCTTTGATCCCATGTTAAGTAACTTATCTGTGTTTCGGTTTCCTCATCTACAAGAACATAAACATAAAAATATGTATCTTATAATCTCATAGGTTAACACATGTAAAGAACTCACAATAGTACCTGCCTGTAGGAAGCACTATATGAGTCTCTACTGTTATTAGTAATAGCACTGTGCACTCCTATCTCAGAATCAGAAAAACGCAGAACAGCCGTTAGAAATGGGAAAGGCTGCCTTTCATTTCGATTTTTTTTTTTTTAACATAAGCTTCACACCCAGTGCGGAGCCCAGTGTGGGGCTTGATCTCAAGACCATGAGATCAAGACCTGAGCTGAGATCATCAAGAGTCAGATACTTAACCAACTGAGCCACCCAGGTGCCTCTCATTTTGATCTTTAGGTATTAAAAGAGAGTCTCTGTTAGAGTAAAAAAAAAAAAAAAAAAAAAAAAATCAGAGCATCTTTAGTATCTGCCCTGTTAGCCTTCGTTCTTTTGTGGAAGCACACCAAGTCCTACCTTAGGGCCTTTGCACTACCTATACTCTCTACTTAGAATTGTCTTCCACTCATCTTTACAGAAAGGAACTATTCTGATTCTGATCTCAGCTAAAATTTAGCCTCCTCAGAAGTCCTTCTATGACCAATGTTTCTAAAGTAGAGGCTTATTACTATATCCCTACTTAATTCTCTGAATAGTACTTACAACTAACTAAAATTTTCTTATTTATTTACATATTTATTTTTATTTTATTTTCTGGCTCCTCCTTCTGGAATGTAAGTTTTATTTATTTTTTATTTTGTTAAGTTTATTTATTTATTTTGAGAGAGAGAGAGAGAGAGACCACACTGTCAGCACAGAGTCCAATACAGGGCTTGAGATCCCCAACCATGAGATCATAACCTGAGCCTAAATCAAGAGTCAGACACTTAACTGACTGAGCCACCCAGGCACCCCTAGAATGTAAGTTTTATAAGATCAAGAACCTTGCCTGTCTACTGCTGTCTAGTTCACCATTTTATCCCATACATAAAAGGTAAACAAATATATACTGAACGAATGCATTAGTAACTGAATCAACCTTGAGTTCTTTGAAATGACTCATGGCTAAAGTCATGGGTAACTTTTATTCCAGTTGTCTCATCTCTCGAAACAGCATTTTTGAGGAGGAAATTGCTGTTTAACTAGCTACAATCAGAATTGATTTTACATGGTTCATAGAACATTTGTGGAAGGGACACAGAATTAACTCAGTAGACAAATAAATGTACACATAACTATGAAATGTAAATCCTATTTTCCCATGACATTTGGAAACCTAACCAGTCTCCCATGTCATATTTGCAAGCTAACACATAATAACAGAAAGCCAAGATACCAAACATGATAATGTTTAAAAAATACAGAACCAGAAACATAAACTATTTCAGGCTGTCAACCTACAGTTGCTAGATCTGTCATCTGTGTAAATATAAAACGTTAAAACAGGCAAACCTCTCTTCTATAGCTAGTTCTGTGTTATAAAGGAATCCATTAGATGTTTTATTAAATACAGTTTATAAAAACAAAATCAGATTAAACTTAAAATAAAGCCTTTGATTACTCCCAAAGTCCTAGTTTCTTTTGCCAGGCAGAGAAAGGTGAATAGAAAAATAACTCACACTCTAATTTTTAAACTGTTTCTAAGTCATACATAAAAATTAATACATATTTAGCCCAACCCCAAAATCATCTATATTACTAATTAAAGATATAACTTTTTTTAAGAGGCAGGGGGAAAGAGCAGAGGGAGAGAGAGAGAGAATCATAAGGCAGGCTCCATGCCCAGTGTAAAGTCCCACACAGCACTCTTTCCCTCAACCCCTGGATCATGACCTGAGCCAAAATCAAGAGTCAGACGCTCAACTCACTGAGCCACCCAGGCACCCCAAGATAGAATTTTTATCAACTGGTTTATAATTTGACCTTCTCTCCCTACCTCTAAAAAGTATTAAAGGTAGATTAATTATAGTAAGAGCTGAACATTCCACAAAAAAAGAGAAATAAAAAAGGACAAAAGAAAATTTATATTTTAAAAAATCTTGCTTAAAGTGAATAATGCTATAGTAATTGCATAGAACTTAGTTCTGATAATCCTAAAAACCAGGACAAAAAAAGGAAGTACACCACATAGCTCTCACCGATAGACAGAAGTACACTAGTTTATTGGGAAAAACAAACTTTTATTCAGATCCTTAGGGCTAAGAGAAATACTCCTAGGGGATTTTGTAAGAGGCCATTGAACTGTTTTAAAAATATTATATGGAGGTTTTTCAAATGCTATATGTTTTCATATCAGCCATCTATATAAGAAAATAAGCCAAAGCATGGTTCTGTAAATGTAGTTATAAAGGGCGCAGGGAAATACAGACAGGTGGTGCAGTGCAAGTATTGAATTTTCTATTTTCTTTAGCACATGGTGCACGTGAAAAAGACACAAAACATTCATCAAAACATCCTATTCCTAGAGAATTACAACTAGAGAGTTGTTCGATGTGATTTCTGAGTTAACTCTGAAAATTTGTAGTTAAATGTGCTTTACGTTATATATCAGAAAATGCTAAGTGCCCCACTGTTGAAGAACATTGTCTAATGAAAGGACATGTTGATGGGATGTAAAATGACATAAATGTTCTGTTATTTAGGCAGTATGTATCAGGAGGCTTAAACAAGAGGATAAATTTTGACTTGGCAATTCTACTTCTAGGACTGTATCCTTAGGATATAATTAAGAAAGTGGGCAAAGGTTTACTTACAAGAATATATACATCATCAAATTCCTTAGAGTGGTGAAGTACTAGGAACAATCTAAACACCCAAACAATAGAAGAGTGGCAAAATTCATTATATGGAAAACTATTTATGCATTAAAAATTCCTTGACAGAAAAAGTATTATCCTGGAAATACGCTCAAATACAGGTTAGTGTTTCAATCTCTATCAAAATAACACCAGCATGCTTCACAGAGCTAGAACAAACAATCCTAACATTTGTATGAAACCAGAAAACACCCCGAAGAGCCAAAGCGATCTTGAAAAAGAAAACCAAAGCAGGAGGCATCACAATCCCAGACTTCAAGCTATACTACAAAGCTGTTATCATCAAGACAGTCTGGTGCTGGCACAAGAACAGACACTCAGATCAATGGAACAGAATAGAGAACCCAGAAATAGACCCACAACGTATGGCCAACTAATCTTTGACAAAGCAGGAAAGAATATCCAATGGAATAAGGAATCTCCTCAGCAAGTGGTTCTGGGAAAACTAGACAGCAACATGCAGAAGAATGAACCTGGACCACTTTCTTACACCATACACAAAGATAAACTCAAAATGGATGAAAGGCCTAAATGTAAGACAGGAAGCCATCAAAATCCTTGAGGAGAAAGCAGGCACAAACCTCTTTGACCTTGGCTGCAGCAACTTCTTATTCAACATGTCTCTGGAGGCAAGGGAAACAAATGCAAAAATGAACTACTGGGACTTCATCAAAATAGAAAGCTTCTGCACAGCAAAGGAAACAATCAGCAAAACTAAAAGGCAACTGACAGAATGGGAGAAGATATTTGGAAACAACATATCACATAAAGGGTTAGTATCCAAAATCTATTAAAGAATTTATCAAACTCAACACCCAAAAAACAAATAATCCAGTGAAGAAATGGGCAAAAGACATGAAGACTTCACCAAAGAAGACATCCAGACGGCCAACTGACACATGAAAAAAATGCTCAACATCACTCATCATCAGGGAAATACAAATCAAAATCACAACGTGATACCACCTCACCCCTGTCAGAATGGCTCACATTAACAACTCAGGCAACAACAGATGTTGGCGAGGATGCAGAGAAAGAGGATCTCTTTTGCACTGCTGGCGGGAATGCAAACTGGTGCAGCCACTCTGGAAAACAGTATGGAGGTTCCTCAAAAAACTAAAAATATAACTACCTTACAACCCAGCAATTGCACTACTAGGTATGTATCCAAGGGATACAGGTATGCTGTTTCGAAGGGACACATGCACCCCATGTTTATAGCAGCACTATCGACAATAGCCAAAGTATGGAAAGAGCCCAAAGGTCCATCGATGGATGAATGGATAAAGAAGATGTGGTACATATATATATAATATATATATATATATATATACACACACATATATACATATATATACATGTATATATACATACACACACACACACAATGGAGTATTTCTCGGCAATCAAAAAGAATGAAATCTTGCCATTTGCAACTACGTGGATGGAACTAGAGGGTATTATGCCAAGCAAAATTAGTCAGTCATATATCATATGATATATGACATAAGACATATATCATATGACTCCACTCATATGAGGACTTTAAAACACAGAACAGATGAACATAAGGGAAGGGAAGCAAAAATAATATAAAAACAGGGAGGGGGACAAAACATAAGAGACTTAAATATGGAGAACAAACAGGGTTACTGGAGGGGTTGTGGGAGGGGGGGTGGGCTAAATGGGTAAGGGACATTAAGGAATCTACCCCTGAAATCATTGTTGCAGTATATAATAACTAATTTGGATGTAAATTTAAAAAAAAATTTTTTTTAATGTAGAAAATTTTTTTTAAAAACTGGAAAAAGGAATACAAACTTAGGAATACTCAGCTTTCTCAAAAACCAGGTAAATACAAATTTTTTCATCAGATTAGCAAGAGAATGATCTTCTGCAGAATTGGTGATGTTCATTAGAAACGGACACATTTCTATACTGTTGGTGGAAGTCTAATTAGAACAATGTTTTGGGAAACCAATACGAAATGTCTACCAAAGTTTTAACATCAAGTTGTATAGATTGAATATCAACAGCTTTTTGCATGCCAATCACTCCTCAATAACAGGGTTAAATTTAAAATATATATATAGGTTAGTGTCAGGAAAGCGGTAAAGAAATAACTTCTTTCATATTGTAGAGGGTGCATAAATTTGGCAAAGCCCTATGGGAGAGATATTAGGTAGATTTATCAAAATTCTAAATGTGCATCCCCATGGAGCAGCAATTCTATTTATGGGAAATATGCCCTGTAGGAACTCTTACCGTGTGCATGCAAACATATGTATGCACATGTTCATTGCTATGTTGTAATGAACAAAATCGTAAATGACCTAACTATTCATAATAGATGTGGTGGTTTTATCCACAAAGTCTCTGACACTTCTTCCTTCAAAAGATGGGGTCTATGTCCCCTCTCCTGATGTGACTACCATGACTGACTGAGTGCAACAAAAGTGACACTAGGCAGTTTCTGCCTGGTGCTCTGGGGGCATTCACCTTTAGGACTGTCAGCCGCCATGAAAAATGCATGTCTAAATGCAGTCAAGCTACCATACTGTGAGGAAGCTCAGACCACACGGAGAGGTAAGTGCTCTGGACAAGATCCAGCAGCAACCACAGACATGTGAGTGAAAATACCTACCAGTGATTCCATTCCCTGGTTGTTGAGTCTGTCTGGCTGTTGGGTGACCCCAGCTGAGGCCACAGACATCATGTATCAGAGATAAATCATCTCCACTGTACTCTGTCTGAACTCCTAATCCACAGGGTGAGCACAACAAAATGGTATTTCATATGACTAGGTTTTAGGGTAGTTTTTATGCAGCATAGCTCCCCAGAATGATAAGGCATTGGTTAAATAAAATATGGTACATCACTGAAGGAAACACTTGACAGCTATTAAAAAGTAAATGATGGCGTAGTTTTAGAAACAATACATAATATAACCCAACTTGGTTTTGTGTTTTTTTGTGAGGCAGCCTGATCAGGGACGGGCTGACAGAATGGGCAGTAATAGAATCCGCTTAAAGCAGAACAAAGGAGATAGGAATTTATTTGAATATACTGTAAGGGAGCAGCTGTCAGGAGAGCAAAGGAGAGACTGTCTGCCACAAGGCAGTGAGTGGTACGGAACTATAGTGAAGGGGGAAGGTGCAGAATTTTCTTTTTGGTATCTATGTCTGGGTGTAAGTAACACATTGGTCACATTGGTCAGCTAGAGCTTATGGGTATTTAGAGGTGGGTCCTAATGTGCCTGCTTGTATTCAGTCAAGGGGGTCACTGGTCTCTTCTACCTTACTCAGGCTTCCATTGCTGAAGTTGGTTGCCTAAAAGTGGCCCCTACATTTTAAAAATTTTGTTCCAACTTTATTGAAGTATAATTGACAATTACGGCCCAGTTCATAAACAGAGAAATAGAGATAAATACTGCATATGAGTTTTATGAACTGTCTAGAAAGCAATTTGGCAGTACATTTATTTCAAGAGCAGTAGAAATGTCCAAAACCATTGACCCAGTAATTCCTTTTGTAAGAATATATCTATATTTTGCATTTTAAAACCTCAAGTGTAAATCTAAGAATTGTTCTTTAAAAAAGTCAACTAAAAAAAAATTCCCATCTGAATGAAAGAATCAAGCAAAAAAAGAAAGAACACAAACATTCAAAACTAACAAGGAAAAAAAGTGTGATAAACACAGGAGTGGAGATTTAAATTTTTCAATGTCAAAAAATATAAAATTGGATAAAAGAGATCGCTTTTTTTGAAAATACAAATTATCAAAATTATCCTTTTTAAAAACAGACATTTAAAATCTAAGTAATCATGTTAGAAGGTAAAAAATACTTCACTGCGACTTCCAAAAAATTGTCAGGCACAAAAAATTATGCATGCAAGCGGTTTCAAAACTTAAATGAACGGAAGACCTATCAGAGAAATTAAACCAAATTCTCTCTTAACCAGTCGGATTATTGGTGATTTAATTTTCTTTTTCCACTATTCCATATTTTCTAAGCGTTCTACTTCTCAAATAAATTTTTATATGATTAATATAATATTACAACTAAAATGCGTTAAAAACTTGGTTGAATCTAACTGAAATCATGAAACTGGCAATATGTAACTTTTTACAAAGCTTTGAAATCAGTGAAAGGCAAGGTCAAGGTGATACTCATTTGGCTGGGGACGTTGAGCTCTTTAGAAAGAGATAAGAACAGAAGTGTAGCTTGCTTCCCAGGCCAAAGCTCCCGAAAAAGCAAAGTAGGCCTCCTCCTCCGAAGGACAGGCCTGTGTTGCAGTCTGCTATCAGCCCAGGGCTGTAAGGGTGCAAGTCTGGTGCTCTTCCCTCCAGAGCCAGCCCATCAAGGAGCTATCCCTGGTTTCTCACTGCAAAACCTGGGGCACCAGACTGTGTGAAAGCTCCCGTCCGGGAGATAATGAGGCTGTGGAGCCCGGCAGAGGGAGAGCCCGAAGGCGCCCACCAAGGAAAGAAAAAAGGTCTAGGGGAAAAAAAGGAAAATGGCGCCTGCCACCAGTGCTATCGCTAGGAGTATCCCAACAGGCCCCTGCCCCTCCGGGAATCCTTTAAAATTAGCAATTGAATCTCTTTCACCTAAATTCTGGGTATTTTTCAAAGAGCTGCTTCCACTCTAGACCCTAGGGCAGCTGAGTCTGCGGGAGCCCTTTAAGGGCCGCTCCTTGGTTCCCTTCTGGTCTCATGGACTCGGGCCTTGTTTGTTTTCAAAGCCAGATGTTTTGTGGGTTCCTTTCTCGGATGCAGGTCTTAAAAGTTGGGGGTGCCTGATGTGGGATACAAACTCATCATTCCTCACAGAGAAACTTCAAGTTTGTGGGATTCCTTCTAATTGTGAGTCACCGTGGGAGGGAAGTTAAAGGTGAGCTTTTATCCCAGCCTCTCTCGTACCTGCTACGGTGTTTTCATTTGCCCAAGTGAAGGAGTTTCTCAGCTTGCTTTCAGATCTTTTTCAGAGGAAATTGTTCCATATGTAATTGCAGATTCTCTGTGTCCGTGGGAGGAAATAAGTTCAGGGTCTTCCTGGGTCGCCATCTTGAGCTGCCTCCCAGGACTTAACTACGTAATAGGAAATTTGTAGCTTTAATCCACTTGAGCTTTTGCCCATTTGCCCACCCCCAATTGCCTAACTCTGACAACCTCCAATCTGTTCTCTATACCTATGAGCTTGGAGTTATTATTATTAATTTTTAGGATTCTACATTTAAGAGAGATCACATACATGTAGGTGAGACAGTTTTTGCCTTTCTCTGACTTACTTCACTTATTATTTTTTAAGTTTTTTAATGTTTATTTAATTTTGAGAGAGAGAGAGACAGAGCAGGAGTTGCAGAGGGGCAGAGAAAGAGAAGGAGACACAGAATCTGAAGCAGTCTCCAGACTCCAATTTGTCAGCACAGAGACTGATGCGGGGCTCAAACCCACAAACTGCAAGATCTGAGCTGGTCAGAGGCTTAACCAACTGAGCCACCCAGGCGCCCCCTTATCTCACTTATAATACCCTCAAGTTCCATCCATTTTGTCACAAATGGCAAGATTTCCTTCTTTTTATGGCTGATCAATATTCTATGTGTGTGTGTGTGTGTGTGTGTGTATACACACACCACATTTTCTTTATCCATTCATCCATCTATAGATACTTGGATTGTTTCCATGTCTTAGATATTATAAGCAACATCGAAACGAACGTTGGGGGAGGGGGTGCAGATATCTCTTCAAGTTAGTATGTTTCCTTTGGATAAATACCCAGAAATGGAATTGCTGGATCATATGGTAGTTTTATTTTTAATATTTTGAAGAAACTCCATCCTGTTTTCATAGTGGCTGCCCCAATTTACATTCCCACTAACAGTGCATGAGTGTTCTCTTTTCTCCACCTTCTCACTAACACTTGTCATTTCTTGTCTTTTTGAGTCTAGCCATTCTAACAGGTTTGAGGTGGTATCTAATGGTTTTGATTTAGATTTCCCTGATGATTAGTGATGTTGAGCACATTTTCATGGATCTGTTCACCATCTGATGTCACTCTTGATCTTTTTGAGACAAGTAAGGAGTTACAGATAATATGAATGTGTGGTGGAAAAGAAATACAAGCTTTAGGATTTAAGAAATTAAAAAAAAATGACAGTGGGAAATAAAATGGAAAACAGTCTGCTAGATTTGGACATTTGTCAATACGAGTGTGGGAGTTAGATAATCTTCACTAAGGTTCATCTGTACCATTCTACTGAACTCTGCAGTTAGAATTAAGGTCGTAATGTTGGGATGCGACACTGACATAGGGCTACACAGTTGCAGTACTGGGTTGAGTTCTCATGGTTCAAAATCTGGTCTTTAGCGATACATATTTAGAAACTCAATTTTATAAGGTGAGTATCGCATTCAAAGGTGAACAGTCTCTTAGAGAATGAGTCACCCCAATTAGATTCTCCAGAGACTAATGCATTATTAACCCAAATTCTGATTTATTAAATAATAATGAGGGCTATTCTTTTCTAAAATGTCATTAGATGAGAACAGGCAGAATCAGAATAAAAGGAGTTTTGGAAAATGTTTACCTAGGCCAGAGTTTCTCAAATGGGGGCAAATTTCCCACCCTCCCCCCCACCCCCACCAAACTAGTGGACATTTGGCAAGATCTAGGGACATTGTGGTCATCACAGCTTGGATGCACAGGAAGCAAAAGAAAGTTCATCTGGTTATATTAGCCTCAGAGTAAAATTCAAGCTTGGAGGTAAGGGGAGGTCTGGGAGTCCTCTTGTTATTTGGTGGACAAAGGGCAGGATGCTACTAAGCATCCCACAATGCCCAGGATAGTTTCCCACAGCCAAAAATTATCTGGTCCTAAATGTCAATGGCGCCAACGTTGAGAAACACTGATCAAGTCTGTGGAAAAGCCATAAGAACTCTTCTCAAGTAGCACAGTGCTGACGTCCAACAGATTATACCATTCTTCATGTATTTGTGGTGCCTTTTCTGTCTCCTTTCCCAAAGACCTTAAGCAGAGTTGAGCTTTTCTCTCTTTCATGATCTTTGTTGCCTCCCTAAGATTACACCCTATTTATTTTAGTTCAGACAGAGTCCTTAAATCTTCTCAGCCACATATTTACAGATCATTTTGGGTCTATTTCTTTAAGTAGTTAATATTCAGCCATTTTTATTACTAGTTTTGTTATGAGAAATATCAACCTTAATTTATTATTTCAGCCTACTTTGCTTCCATGCATGTATATGAGTACATAATATTTTCAAGCAGAAACAGAAATTTTAGTTCTGGTTATTATCACATTGTATTAACACCAGAACCCTTGCATAAACGACTTCATGCTCATTAGGTTAGTTTGCACCCCACAGCAATTAATTTATTAAATAAACACCCTTTAACTTTCTTCAAATATTTCCTATCACTTTGAAATAACTTGCAAACCCAGGTGTTCTGTTTTGTTGTGAAGCTCGGTTTAGAGAAAATTCTCTTTTCTGTGATTTATATTTAAAAACAATAGAGGGGCCCCTGGATGGCTCAGTTGGTTAAGCATCCAACTTTGGCCCAAGTCATGATCTCACAGTCCATTAAGGGCTCTGTGTTGATTGTTTGGAATTCTCTCTCTCTTTTTTCTCTGCCCTTCCCTCACTCACGGTTTCTCTCCCTCTCTCTCTCTCTCTCAAAATAAGTAAATAAACTTAAATAAAAACAATAGAAAGTAAAAAGAAATTTCACTTCACTTCAACTTCACTTTCCCAGAATAAAAGCTTTATTTTGATTAAACATTATTTTCATACTGAGTCTCAATTGATCTGCAGGTGCACAGGATTAGTCCACAGGTCGTTATGACAAAATGGGCTTGGGCCACAGGACAGAGTCTGGCATCCATGTCAGCTCCCACAGAGGTCATGTCACCCACAGTCCTTTCAGCAGGATTAACCACAATAATTTGCAGGGTTCAGTGCCATATGAAAATATGGGGACCCCTCTTTAAAATCGTTTTAACCATGTGGCGCAGAAAATAATTACACCAAGCAGAGAATTGTACCAAGTGAAGGGTCCTTCTGAGATAGGGACCCTGTTCTCCAGCACGGTTTGCACACCCATGAAATTAGTCCTGCCTTTCAGATTGTATCATTTACACTGTCTGCCTGGCTTAAAAAAAAAAAAAAAAAAAAAAAAAAAAAAACTGTGATCAGATTTAATTTTTCTCAAAAGGCAACAAACTACACTAACAATCAGTTCAATTAAATCATATCAAAAAATCAAAGGAAGATTTGCTGTAAATTATCAATCAGCAACTATTAATTCGAGTAAGTTATATTCAAAGAAGGGAGAAAACAGAACATTGATGGAGCTCCTTCTCTGTGCCTGGCACTGGAGATTTAAAAATGATGCTTGATGTGGGTTGGGGGCGGGGATAGGTGAAACACGTGAAGGGGATTAAGAGTATGCTTACCCAGGGGTACCTGGGTGGTTCAGTGCCTTAAGCCTCTGACTTTGGCTCAGAACATGATCTCAGGGTTTGTGGGGTCTGGCTCTGTGCTGTGCAGAGCCTGCTTGGGATTCTCTCTCCCTCTCTTTCTCTCTCCGCCCCCCCCCCCCACTTGTGCGCGCAGCGTGCTCTCTCTCAAAGTAAATAAACTTTAAGAAATTAAAAAAAAAAAGTATGCCTAACTTGATGAGCACTGAGCAATACATGGAACTGCTGAATCATATTATACACCTAAAATTAACGTAACACTATGCTAACTACACTGGAAATAAAAATGAATAAATAATAAAAATGCCGCTTGTTGAACTCCAGCTCTCAGGGAGGTGAACTGGAAAGATTTGGGGGCCTGGGGGCTTCCAGACTCCCTAGTATAACCTGGTTTTTAAATAATTTCAAAGCCTACGTGTAAACCCTTTCCACCAGTTAAGTGGGGCCAGACCTCAGGCCTCCGGGAACAACCCGGGTCGGTGGACGAGCTGGTCCTTCACGAAGGGACGCTAGGCCAGGAGGAGCAGGAAGAGGAGCCCGCGACAGCTGGGCGGCGGAGCAGCGCACGGTGAGGGAGGGCGGAGACGGCGTGGCGGAGCCGAGGGGCGTGGCTGTGGCTTGACCCCGCGCGGGAGAAGGGACACAAGAGCAAAGACCCGTAAGTGGGCGGGCCCGGCGGGGGCGTGGTCAAGGATGGGCTCCCCCAAACGTTGGCCCCGGCGGCCATGATGAGGCCCCGCCTCTGCGCTCCAGCTGCCGCCCCTTTCCTTGCCGCGGTGATTCCGAGAGGTAAGACTGCCTGGACTGAGGCCTGGATGTCCTCGGCTCGCCTGCGGTTCGGACTGCACCCGCGACGCGGCGGGGCCTGGTCCGGGCGGACGTTGAGGCCAGTGGCGCCGCAGGCTTGATCGCGGAAACTGCGGCCGGGATCCCGCCTGCGATCGAGCCGAGGCCGGAGGCCGAGCGCTGGGCACCGAGGCCAGGACCTTGGCTGCAGACGCAGGCCTCGTCCCGAATCCGTTTCTTTCACTGAACTTCCAAGAATGGGGTGCTCGGGCCTACGGTCTCCGCTACGTTTATTTAGCGCTTTCCATTTTGCATAGATTTTCCCCGCCCTTTGACCCGATCTCCACTGCACGAGGTAGATGTGTACCCAGTTTATAGAGAAACAGACCCCAAAGCGCTAGTGGCCCTGCCAAGCGCCCCGTTCAGGGGTCAGCGAGCGCTTTGTACGTCTGTTCGTGTCGTAAATGTTTTGCGAGTTCTGGAGGGGTCCGGAGGTCACCCCTGAAGGCGTTGCCAGGGAGCTGGCATTGGAGCAGATCTTGAAGGAGGGCATTCAAAGTTGCTGGAATAATAATAACTAACATTTGCATGCATATCATAGCAGTGTCACAACCAGTAGTGAATTAACTCATTTAGTCTCGGGAGCAATCACGAATATTCTATCGTATTAGATATTATACATATTAGATATACGTGGTGAAGCCGGAATTTTAACCTGGAGGGTCTGGCCCCGGAACCTACTCTGAGGAACCTACTCTGAAATTGTTAAACCATAGCGTTGAGTAAAGCCACCCAGTGGAAACATCCAGGCTGTACTAGGATTGTGCATAATTGAGTTTGACTGATTTAAGGTAATAGAAAGTGAGGCCAAAAAAGTAATGTGGGACCGTTGAAGACAATTTTGAGAGCGAAGTTAACGCGTTTGGAATTCGTGGATGCTGTATTTTTTCCTCCCACGGTGGATTAGAAATGTATATGTGGGCCAGCCATATGAATGTTTATAAAGGAAAAGAGATTATGCTTAGTACCGCAGTTAAAATGTGACCAAAGTATATTACCAAAGTAGGGCAAGTATTATATATATGCCAAAATAAACCAAAGTTTTATTCGTCTTTATTTACCTTTTGTCATTTCTTCATAGTTTCAATTTTATGAAGTTTTAATGGCCTCAAACCTGAAAATATATATATAATTAGTTGCATTATTTTTCGTTTCAATAACAGAGTGGGTTTCAACCACTAGGTGAGTCGGATAAGCCCTACACCTGTAGCAGCAGCCTGGAGATGGCCAAGATTTCTCTTCTGCTAGTTAATGTGGGCAGGCTAACCATGTTTTTAAAATTGATAGAACATGCTTATCACAACTGAATTATACACTTAAAAATGGTTAAGGCAGTAAACTTCATGGTATGTGTTTTTTAATCACAGTTTTTAAAAATAAAAAATAAATCAAAATGACCAGCAATTGCATGCAGGCCATGTTAGGCCTGAATATGTAATGTGTATAGGTATCCATTAAGCAATAAATTCACGTATTGAAGCCCTAGGCTTCCATGCAGGATTGATTTTAGTGGGATATACAAGAAAGAAACAAAGCAGGAGCCTAAGTTTTCATTTCTTGTGTATAATTAGGATGGTAGCAGTGAGAATTCAAAGGAGTAACTTTAAGACATTTCACACATAGACAGGAATGGATGAAAAGAGAGGCAAACAAAGGAAAGAAAATGGTTTGAAGGTGGGACACAGATGCTTCATTTTAGATGTGCTGAGGGTTTTTTTTTTTTATTTTTTAATAGCTTATTTATTTTTTGAGAGAGAGAGAGAGAGCAGGAGGGGCAGAGATAGAGGTAGAGGTAGAAGGCTCTGCCCAAGCAGGCTCTGCACTGTGAAGAGCCCCGTGTGGGGCTGAAACTCACAAACCGTGAGATCATGACCTGAGCCGAAATCGAGTCAGATGGTTAACCAACCTACTGAGCTACCCTGATGCCCCAGATGTGTTGAGTTTTGTTAGCTGGTGACATATCTTGGAAGAAGGGTCCAGCAAGACATTTAAATTCTGGCACTAATGTGTGAGAACGATTGGACCTAGAGATGCAGAATTTGATTCTTCCACCTAGAAAATGTGATAGAAACATAGGGAATGGGGAGGTAGGGCAAGTGCGTGTGAAGAGAAAAGGAAAGGGAGAAGGGGCAGGAGTAGGAGAACCCGGATCTCGAGTTCTCTCTGAGGCGAGGATTGGTGCAGACAAAAAGGCAAGTAGCATTTGGTCAGGTAAATTTATATTTCTTATATGTTACTTTGAAAGTTGGATGAGGGGCACCTGGATGGTTCAGTCAGTTAAGAGTCTGACTTTGGCTCCAGTCATGATCTTGTGTGGTCCGTGAGTTCGAGCCCCGCGTCAGGCTCTGGGCTGATGGCTCAGAGCCCAGAGCCTGCTTCAGATTCTGTGTCCCCCTCTCTCTCTGCCCCTCCCCTGCTTGCACTCCGTCTGTCTCTCTCTCAAAAATAAAGAAATGTTAAAAAACAATTTTTTTAAACTTGCATATAATTGGTAGTCTGAAGTTAATAAAATAAGTTATTCATTAATTCAACAAATAATTATTAGTTATCTCTTATCTACTAGATGTACCATGGCCTGGGAAAGCAGACAGTCCTTACTAAATTTAATAGGGCATCCTTATAGAATAATTCAGCAAAAAAATTTATTCCTTGGTCTTATGTATATATGCTAAAATTATGCATCTGTCTTTGTCAGTGTATTATTTAAGTTAGGATCATAAATAAGAATAGCTGAAGTTAATAGTCAATAATTAATAACATTTATAAACTTTGTTAAAAATTGATCTTTTATAGATTAAATGCATACACCTGTGATAGAAGGTAATGTCTCTATAATTGTAAACCCTAATCCTATAAAATTAGTTAATCTCAGAGTGTCTAACAAAGAGAGTATTTAAAGACCCTCCAAGGAAAGGAGAGTATAGCAGCAGAGTAGATGTCCTATTGTCAGGCTTCCTGGTTCAAATCCCAGCTTTCCAATGCAAAGCTAAGTATTTGGATTTACTGAGGACATTACTAAAAGATGGAATTTAAACTAATTTTTTTTTTAATTTTGCAAAGACATTTCCAAGATTAACTTTTTAAGATTATTGTTAAGTATTTTTTTAGAGTGACCGTAACACCACAACTGATCAGCGTACTGTAGAACCCAGCATATCAGTAGAAATTATGTAGAACATATTCATTGAGAAGACAACTAGAGTGGTAATACCTGTTTCCAGTTTCTGAGGATTTTCTATTCAGTGTGTTTGGCTGGTCTGTAATAAGGAGGGGAAGGGAACCTTCCTCAAGAGATACAAATCAGAAGGTTCTTTGCTCAGCGGGCACTTACGGTAAGGATGCTTTTCCAGCTTTTTTTGTGTCATTAAAAATTAATAATGTGTGGTATTTTAACATTTAAGTTTAAAACTATTTATGACATTTAAAAGATTTATTGGAGAGAAAAGAATTACCAAACTTCAAAATCTCCCAACGATAAGCTGCACTTTTAATTCACTAATGTTTTTAAAAGGAAAATTGTTGATCTAAAAGTTGTACATTGCTTTCTCAGAAAAACTCTCCCGGGACGAGGAAGTTGATCGGGGTGAGCATATCACAGAGTGGCGATCACGCTGTAAGTGCTCAATAAATGTTTTCACTTACTGTTATCAAAATGGTTATTATTACATCATTCTCCTCCCATTTTAAAATCAGCCATAATCAGTAATACCAATTCTTTGATTCCTTTGTTAGAGTTGACAAGTAAACTATTAGCCATTTTTTTAAAAAAATTTTTAATGTTTATTTTTGAGAGAGAGAGCGCACATGAGCAGGGGAGGGGCAGAACGAAAGGGAGATAAAATAATTAAAATTCTTTCTGAAAAGAATTTGGAGCAGTCCAGAAAAAGAAAAAAAAAGAAAGCTTGTTAATAAATTAGGCAAATTAGTAATGACATACCAAAGTACTAAAGTTTCCTAAAGTGCATAACAAGTATAATTGTGTGCATGAAAGTGAGTCAGTTTCTTAATGTTATTTATCAGAGAAAATTAGCATGTGAAAAAATATTCTAAGTGGAAAACAGTTGCATGTTTGATAATCTATCTGAAAATGAGTTTTCAAATTTTTCAAGAATGAATGTAGAAATGAATGAGCTTGATCTTTACTAATAGGAGAAGAATGGCATTGAAACAGATTTCCAGTAACAAGTGCTTTGGAGGATTGCAGAAAGTTTTTGAACATGACAGGTAATTACTAAGAAGATCTAATTTTAGTATCTTTCATCCTGCTTCTATTTGATTCCTTAATAGGCCCATGAACGATCACTGTTGCACAAAATTACTGTTTACGTAGAAAAATGCATATAGTTCTTATCAAAATTACCTCATTTGTGATATTAGTGATTATAATACATTATGAGTGACAAACAAAGATGTGGTACATTTCAGTGCCCATGAGCAAAAATGTAATTTAAGATCTTTAGAATTCATTTTTTATAAAAGCTGATTTGTTATTTCATACATTTCTTTAGAAACAGAAAAAGTTTCTCTTTTAGTAATATTAGTGCTACATTGAGGATGTTACATTTATTCTTTTAATTTATTCCCCCATCCCCCAAGTGACTTACGTGCCATGCACAGCAAAGACTCAAGTTGGTTAATAGATCCGTATGCTAATTTGGCCCCATTCTTTAAGGATCAAGTTATGTTCCTTAAATATTGGTAGAATCACTTATTTTGTACATTAAAACACTTATTTTTATGTTTCTGTCTTAACCAGTCTGAGGCATTGATTTTTTTGTTGTGGCTGTTAAAATTACAGTGTTGAACTGAACTGCAAAATGAAATTCGCTATCTACTTACCACCCAAGGCAGAAACTGGAAAATGCCCTGCGCTGTATTGGCTCTCTGGTAAGTATTATGCATTTAAGTTTTGGAAGGAGTTTCTTTTTGCTTTTAACTGGTTCATCTTACTCTTTTATCTTGATTTCCTCGTGTGCTTTCTGAGCCATTTATAGGACTTTAGGAGCCTCTTCTAGTCAACTCTTACTTTATCCTGAGAATAACTTCAACCCAATGGAATTATATTTATTTCACTTCTTTTAAAGTTAAACCAAGTAATTTAACAGAAAATGGCAAGAGCTTGGAAATGTTACTTATTCAGGCACCTGGGTGGCTCAGTCGGTTAAGCATCCGACTTTGCTCAGGTCATGATCTCACGGTTTGTCGGTTACAGCCCCGTGTCAGGCTCAGGACTGACAGTGTGGAGCCTGCTTGGGAATCAATCTCTCACTTGCTCTCGTTCTCACTCTCTCTCCCTCTCTCTCCCTGCCACTCGCCTGTGCATTCTCTCTCTCTCTCTCTCTCTCTCTCTCTCTCTCAAAAATAAATAAATAAACATTATTTAAAAAAAAGAAAGAAAAATTACTTAACTTGTACCTACCTAAGAATTTTGGAAGTCTATGGAGATTTTACCACTCAAATAGAACAATATTAGGTAAAACACCAGAGCACCCACGATACACTACTTAGAAACTACCAGCAAATAACTTTTTCATAGCCTTCTCTAGAATGTTTTAATTGGACTCCACCAATCTTCTCTGGCAACAGTCTGGGAAATCACAAAAGAATACTAAAGCTTCTTAAGCAGTGGTGAATATTAAAGACTGTAGGATGGATTATGAGACAGTAAGGCTTTGCCGCCAGTAGTTTGAAGCTCCCTGCTAACTTATTTCACAAGATGTTGTTGGTATTTTATCTTTAGAAGCAAACATTGTAAGGAGAGACTCTGTAGAAATCAAATTATATCATAGAGGGCTCTTTTTGTTACCTTAAAATTGCTTATATCTTTGATTTTAGTAAATTCCCACTTACATATGTTTTATCAAGGATAAGCCCCAAATACCAGTCTTTTAAAATGAGAATACATATTTCGTTTTAAAAGGTAAAAATTTTTTAAGTAAATAAATAAAAGGCAAAAATTAAGTGTCTGTGTGATTGTAACTCAGCGGCCCATTTCTGTGGTTGAAAAAAGCAATCTGATTTTGCTAGAAGAGCAACAAGTATTGCCAAAAGCAAAAGAAAGAACAAAATTGCATGTTTGTTTTAGAAACAGTATTGTATAGCTGAAGACCACCTTAGAAAATAGGTAACTGGGGCGCCTGAGTGGCTCAGTTGGTTGAGCGTCAGACTTCAGCTCAGGTCACGATCTCGTGGTTTGTGAGTTCGAGCCCCGCGTCGGTGTCTGTGCTGACAGCTCGGAGCCTGGAGCCTGCTTCGAATTCTGTGTCTCCTTCTCTCTCTGCCCATCCCCTGCTTGTGCTCTCTCTCTCTCTCTCTGCCTATCAAAAATAAATAAATGTAAAAAAAAAAATTAAAACAAACAACAAAAAAGAAAATAGATAACTATTCTGTAGGCCCAGAGAAGTTATACATTACCCAAGATCCCTTGACAGAGTGAACAAGTTGTCTGACTCATAGCCTGGCACTGGATTCAGTCCTTCTCTTATTCTTTTTGCATTTTGTTTTCTGGCGGCAGCCGCTGGAGACCTGTCTCTTGGCTGAAAGAAAGATAACCAAATCAGAAGTACCAGGAGGGTATTGTGTAAGAGGTACTATAATAATAAGGCCCTAAATTCCTCCACCTAGGGCCATGGAGGGAGGGTTGGGTGAAAATAGGAGTGACCACAGATGGGTATGGGGTTTCTTTTTGGGGTGATAGAAATGTTCTAAAATTAGATAGTGGTAGTGTTCCATAATTGTAAATATACCAACAGTCGAGCTGTATACTTATATGGCATCTGAATTCTACCTCAATAAACCTGTCAACCAACAAAAAAAACCCTCAAAGCTCTTCATAGAAAATATAGTTGATCTAGTGGATATTAATTTGTAACCGTCTTTATACTTGTGAGAGTAATTCTCCTAGTAGAATTATCTCCCCTTCTAGGAGTCTACAGTTTATTCCCTCCTACATTAATCAAGGAATTTGTGTTCTGACTAGAAAACAACAAATTTTTCTCTGGTCTCTAAACATTGACATTTCTTAAGCGTAAGACACTGTGCACTGTGTCCGAGGCACAATTCAAGGCTTTTTACATGTTACCACATTTAATCCTCACAGCCATAGTATAAGATAAACATAAGCAGTATTATCCCCATTTTTGAAATGAAAGAACTGAGACTCAGAATATTCAGCTTACTTGCCTAATTTTGGTTAGGCAATGAGTGGCTGAGTAACATCTTTAGAATGAGATCCTGTCTGAAATCCTTTTCAGACATTCTTTTTACACTATCACCTTGCCTCTAAACACATTTACATTAAGGTCAGCAAGAGTGCTAACCTTTTAGCAGTATTTGGGGCAGCTCTCCTTCATGATACGGCTCCAGTATCTCTGGAAGACGTACTGGGAAGGAACATGGTAGACAAACAAGGACCCTGTACTCCGCCATGACTAGTGAAAGTAGTGTCCTCACAGTTTAAACATAAACTCCCATAACGCTTTATACCATGATACTCGTAACTTTGTATCTTGTAATTATGAATTTAATCTTCATTAGCAACTATTTCATAAGTCCCTGTGCTGGCTGTTAGGGGATAAATAGAAACTATAAAAGTGTTCCATAGTTAATTCATTCTGAGTCATGCATACTAGTAAGCTTTGATGTTGCTAATCATCAGATGTAGTGGAATATTTAGCATTGGACACGGGAAAAGGTGTGTTAGGTTGGGCAGTACTTAGCTCAGTCATTTATTGCCAGTTTATTCTTGGCCATTCTCACGTCATTACAGTATTAGGCTCCTATAGTAAGAAAATTCAGTCATCTCTTCGGTCACATGTCTGAAAAGGCTAGATAGCTAGGAAAAATGGAAGAAACAGCTGTAAAAACTGAGGCTAAAATTTAAGGTACGTGGCGACCATTTCTCTTTTAAATCAGTGAAGAATACAGAGATGATCAGGCAGAATTTTGTAGCTAAGGACTACTCATATATAAAACAATTATAAGTTATTTATAGTATTATGATGACTTATTGTATTTATGTTTTAATGCAGGAATAGTAACACATTTAATTGGCATGTTTGACAGCACCCCAGTCCGGTTGATATAACATTCTCCAGTTTGAAAAATTCTGATTCCCAAATACATCTGGTCCTAAGGATTTCAGTAATTAAAACTTCAGTGAGTGACTTTGAAAGGACAGCTATGGGAGCATTTAACCTAAGACAGTTCTTGATTAATACTGTTGTAAATTTTACAAGAAAGGGAACTTTATTATCTTCTTTAGAACTATTTCTTTTAAAAAAAGCCTTTTATTAATAGTAAGTGAGCTCGTTTTCCCATATCATACAGGGATTAACTCTTATCAGCTATCCACAGTATAGCATGAAATAATCTATTCATCTGCAGGTTTAACTTGCACGGAACAAAATTTCATATCAAAGTCTGGTTATCATCAAGCTGCCTCAGAACATGGCCTTGTCGTCATTGCTCCAGATACCAGCCCTCGTAAGTGTTCTCGTTCCAGATATTCTTTGTAAAAATATGAATCTTTAAAGTATAAGTTGTGTAACGCTATACAATGTATTTCATATTTTTGCTGTTATCTCAACCTTTCAGGTGATAATCATGATTATAAAAGACTGTGCTATATATTTTCCTCATTGCGAATTTTACTCATGACATCACTCTTACAAGAACAGACAGTTTTGCTATTCCCATTTTGTAGATGAAGACGCTTCAAAACAGAGATTGAGCAACTTGGTTAATATACCATATTGGCACCAGTGCCAAAAGAACATACGATGGATAAGAAGTTTTTCTGTTTCAAAGATAAACTGCCTTGTCACATGAAAATTAGGTTTTTTTCATCCTCTCTTCATCAAACAATCATACAGTGAAATGTGCATTCGTTTTAATATAAATAACTAGAATGCTTACATTGAAGAAATGAAAATATCAATATTTGAAAACTCAGTCCATCAGAATTAAAGCTTACTTTGTGACCCTAGAAGTGTCAGGAAGAGGAATTTACTTGTCTTTAATTTTTTTAAAGTGTACTTATTTTTAAGAGAGAGACAGAGTGTGAGCGGGGAGGGGCAGAGAGAGAGAAGAGAGGGAGACACAGAATTCGAACAGGCTCCAGGCTCTGAGCTGCTAGCGCCAGACGTGGAGCTCCAACCTGTGAACTGACCTGAGCCAAAGTCGGATGCTTAACCTACTGAGCCACCCAGGCACCCCTGGAAGTGGAATTTAAACCATGGGGGAAGGGAAGGGGAAAAATAGTTACAAACAGAGGGAGGGGTGCAAACCACAAGAGACTCTACAGAGAACAAACTGAGGGCGGATGCGGGGGGTGGGGGAATGGGTGATAGGCATTGAGGACGGCCCTTGTTGGGATGAGCACTGGGTGTTGTATGTAAGCCAATTTGACAATAAATTATGTTTAAAAAAATGGCAGCTAAAACTATCTGGAAGATAAATGGCGGGCCTTAGGAAGTAGTGCATTTCCTTTCACAGCACATATAATACACCAAAGCAAGACAGGTCTCACTAGAAATGTAATAAAAAATTTAATTCAGGGGCACCTGGGTGGCTAAGTGTTGGTTAAGTGTCCATCTCTTGATCACAGCTCAGGTCTTGATCTCAGGGTCATGAGTTCAAGCCTCACATTGGGCTCCATGCTGAGTGTGGAGCCTACTTTTTAAAAAATGTAATTCAGAGTACTATCAAAAATGTTAAATGCCTAGGAATAAACTTTAAAAATATGAAGAATTATTTTTTAAAAGAATTGCAAAACCTGCCAAAGATCATAAACGAAAACTTTAATAAATGGAAAAATGTCATGTTCCTGGATGAGTAAACTGAGTATTACAAAGAGGTCATTTCCCTGAAATTACGTATTACCATAATTCTATTAACAGTCTCAGTTGGCTTTTTAACTACCTAGAAGTATATAAAATAAAACCTAATAAATTTTAAAAGATTATAAGAAAATCCCATTGGGGGATGAATAAATAGGGGAAACATGATGGAGTGATTCCAAAATACATAAGGAGACATTTTCAGTGCAAGATAGTGAACTCAGCACAAGCATCTTGTCTCCCTTCCCTTGAAAAGAAGTGTTGGTAATAGGGGAGGGGTCATCAGAGAAGGAATCTCAGCACATTTTAGAAGGATAGAGGATATAAGCCCTTTGAGAGGTGAACAGTGAAGAAGCATATATTCAGAATACATAGGGGTGCCCTGGGTGGCTCAGTTGGTTGAGCAACCAACTTCAGCTCAGGTCACGGTCTCATGGTTTGTGAGTTCAGGATCTGTGCTGACAGCTTAGAGCCTGGAGCCTGCTTTGGATTCTGTGTCTCCCTGTCTCTCTGCCCCTTCCCTGCTCACACTCTGTCTCTGTCTCTCTCAAAAATAAATAAACTTAAATTTTTTTTTTTAAAAAGAATACATTGGAGGACATTTCATTCACAAAGAATATCAGTGTGCCTCACCTTGGCAGTGAATTCTCCAGCCTGAAAGGGCATTCCCTCCCTTGCCTCATTGACTAGAACTAGTCACGTGGCCCTATTGAGGGACAAGAGGGCCGGGAAGTATGTGCCCTAAGAGGCAGAGAACTGCAATAGCTGGTGATCAGCTCAGATGCAAATGAACTTTCAGATTCATTTAAAAGTGTGTTACGAAATACAGGTTATCACTGCGAAGTAGGTGAAACCACAGGATTTTCCCTTGATAGGTGGCTGCAATATTAAAGGAGAAGATGAGAGCTGGGACTTTGGCACTGGTGCTGGGTTTTATGTGGACGCCACTGAAGATCCTTGGAAAACTAACTACAGAATGTATTCTTACGTAACCGAGGAGGTAATTTCATTTGTGTTGTACTTATTAACTGATGATTGCCAATAGTTTGGTTTGGGACACAGAGTCCTTCTAGTCCTGAGAATTTTAAATCAGGGTGTGGTAGTATTGAATCTATTTGGTACATATTTATTAGTGAACGTTCTAAAGTTTACTTGTACAATAGTCTTATTACAATTGAAGTTAACATTAAGTACACTTTTAAAGAGGGTAATAATTATATTGACACCTTTATACACTACCCAGAGGATACAAAGAAAATAATATATAAAAAAACTTTTCATTTCTCTGGCAGCCAGTTCATTCAGACATATTTTGTAATGATTTACCAAGGCTTAGTTAGAAAGGATAAATAAGTAGCTAAATCACTGCTTCTATTAATAATATTTATGTGTAGTTTATGCACTTTTCTAAATTTTGCATATGTACATCATAAAACTCAATGATACAAAATTTTAATCATCCATTATTCTGCACCCCAAATAACAACTATGTTTTGGTATATTCCAGACTTTTTTTCTATGACTAGTTTTCCTAGAATTATAAAAGTTTTTTTTCATGTTCATTTTTTTAATTGTATAAAACAAACATTTTCTAATACTCTGTTGGTAACATAACCTTAATAATTTCATAATATTATATCACGTGTCATAATTTACTTTTTTGTAATATAGGATACTTATATATTTACATATATTTTTTACTCTATTAAGTTTTACTGCATTGAGTGTCTTTATGTATCATCTTTCCCCCCTAAGGACTTTTCCCTTAGAATAGATGCCAAGAAGTGAATTTTAGACATTTTAAAGGTTCTTTCTGCATCATTTTCTTTATGCTGCTTTCCTAGAAGGATGTACCATGTTTTCTCCAGTGTTACGTTAAGAATCCTTGTCTACCTGAGATTTTTATTTTTCCATCTTTATTAGTTCATACTATTGTAAGACTAGATTTGGAAGTATTGATTGTGTAATTATTTTATGTAACTTTGGAAAAGTTTAAACTTACTTCTCATACCTTCTGTCATATTATTAAATTCTCTCTAGCTTCCCAAACTCATAAATGCCAATTTTCCAGTGGACCCCCAAAGGATGTCTATTTTTGGCCACTCCATGGGAGGCCACGGAGCTCTGATATGTGCTCTGAAGAATCCTGGAAAGTACAAAGTAAGATTACCGAAGCTTCCAGTGACAAGTATTTCTCTTGGATAATATCAATTAGGAACTTTATTTACAAAGAGCGATAGTAGGATATTATTATTAGTACTGGGACTAAACTTTTCTAGTGTTGGGAATGAGCTGTAGGGGAAGAGCATTAAACTGAACACAAAATTATATGCTCCAGAATCAGAAGTGTAGGAATTCTATCACATTTGGTCTACTAAAAACATTATAAAGCAATTTCTACTGCTTCTATTCAAACTGTAGCTTGAGTCGTATTCTTGTTACTATTGCAGTATATATCACATTTTTACCAGGAAATATATTTGTTAATTGAGTTCGATGTTCTGAGAGAAGAAGATGATACTCATGATTTGTGAAAGTGAAGAATTCTCTCTTCTCAGTGCCTTGGATGAAAATTGGATTGCAGCGTAACTGATAGATAACATCGTCAGTCTTTCCATTCATTTATTTGAAACTGTATAGCTTTACTTTTTTGTTGTTTAAACGAGCCAAGTTGGAATGACCACCATATGTAGAATGTCTGACTGGCAGAGCAGCATACCATGCAAAAGGGAATGTTGAAACAGGCATAATCTCAGGACTGCTTCTGTCTTTAAAATCACAGGGCTGTCGGATACCTCAAGATTTGTTTAATCCATTTCCTTCCCCCAGAAGGAACTTCTTAGTCATTTCAGGTGTGCCACTGAGAAGTGAAAATATTTCTTATGGCAGCTTCTTATTGCGGCATCAAATATTTTTCTTTTAATAGGCTTTGCTATATAAAGTTGAATTAACTCAAGTCCTGGCAGTGGGTTTTTAATAAATAAATAAATAAATAAATAAATAAATAAAATGGTCTTATATTTTTGTACGTAAGGCAATCCGTTTATTACGTTTGAGGAAGAAAATCAAATTCAGTTGTTTTTTTGTCCTTTAAAAAAAGCGTTAGACTTTGATAAACCTACACAGTGATAAGTGCTCTGAAACTGAGCGATTCCATCTCTGCCACTTACCCAGTGAAAAACAACATTGCATAGGGGTGCCTGGGGGCACAGTCGGTTAAGCGTCTCATAGTGAGATCAAGCCCTGTGTGTCGGGCTCCACGCTGACAGGAGATGGCTTGGGATTCTCTCTCCCCACCCTGGCTCACATACTCATGCGCTCTCACTCTCTCGCTCTCTCTCTCTCTCTCTCCCTCTCCCTCCCCCTCTCCCCAAATAAAAAATAAACTTTCAAAAAAAAAAAAGAAAAACAACACTGCTTAGAACCCAAAATTGTGTTGTATTAAAATTCTGCCACATTTAAGGGCATCGTTCAGTGCTTTCTTGGTCCTGTTTAAAGAGAAAGAATGTGTCTCAGATTTAATAACCTCACAAAAGTAGGTACAAACTGTTTTATATCACTACGAATTAATTTTAAGTGGAAAAAAGGAGTAGAAAGTCTGAACGTAAACTTGCATTTGTGCCTTATTTAATGAAATGTAATGTTTTGCTTTCCACTATGTTGGCACCTATGGTTAATTAGCTCTCTTACTTGAACACATGAGAGATGTATCATGGAGAGGCCTGCCGTCCCAGCACATATGATAACTCACAGAGAATTGTTCACAAGTAGTTTTCATGGCAAGTCAGAGTTTATAAGCAAGTTGCAAATAAACTTTTGAGTTTTTAAGCAAGTTGCAAATACGTGTTCCTGTTTGATTTTGCAAAATATAACTTGTTTTTAAATTTCCTTTGTTTCTGAAGTCTGTGTCAGCATTTGCTCCAATTTGCAACCCAGTGCTCTGTCCTTGGGGCAAAAAAGCCTTCAGTGGATATTTGGGAACAGATCAAAATAAATGGAAGGTAGGTACTGGGAAGGCTGTCTTAATGTTCATTTTTAAGTTTTCAAATTTGTGAAGAAGCTACGTATCGCAGACATTATATTCCTAGCTCACTCACAGACGCAGAGCTAAAAATAATTAACAAAAGGAAATACATATAATAATAACAAAAAAAAGCCCTTTTCCTCATTGTATTGAATTGTGGCAGACATTCCGAGACTACATGTTTTTTCTCCTAATGATTAATTTACATGTTTATTTCTTAAGTAACATTACCAAAAAATACCACATTTTATCCCTAAATTTAGATTTGCCTCTTAACCCTGTGCTCATTTGTACAACAGGAACCATGAGTCCTGGCCTTTTAATTGTTTCATGTGTCTGTTTCAAAATCCATCATCTCTCAGATTGAGATAGTCAATTCCAGACTTAAAAGTCTTTAAAAATAGATATTGTGTAATGTACATCTATGTGAACATTCCCAATAGCAAGATTGCTTTTTGAAGCATGGGAGCAGATGCTTCAAAATGAAAATTAAAAATGGCTCTTTCTCTTGAGACTCATTTGACTTTTGTGCAGAAATAGACTATTTGCAAACTTCACCAAGAGTCTGAATATTTTGCAAATGTACTCATCATCATATGCATGTGAACAAGTAGGAAATACTTGAGTGGGGGAAGAGAAAAACTTTTTTGTCTTACTGTTGTGTGTTCCAGGTCATTCACCCGTGCATCTCAATTTTATTTAAGATTGGTCGTTGAAATTCTAACAAAGCAGAGGTTTAATCCTGTAGTCACTAAATTAGAATCGTGTTTTGCTTAGGCTTAGATTTTTGTTACAGTGGAAGAATGCAGAACGTGATACTATTAGGCAGTTTGAGAGCTGACAGTGCACATACATCAGTGTTAGCAATCCTTGCCACTGTGCAGAGTCTATGTGGAGTTCTGAGACCTTAGGTCACAAAAGTGATCACCTTTCCCATCTACACGGGGCTTAGGGTCTCATAGAAGCATTGAGCAAAAGACCAGCTGGTTGGGAGAAAGGAAGGGAGAGGTAAAGGCACAGGTAACCGGTAAAGGAGTCTATAATTTTTCTCCTGGACTATCTATAATTTTTCTCCTTCTCCTAGGACTATGAAATCACAGAATTTAGAACTAGTTGGACTTTATAGATCCCCTTCCACTCTCTCCTTTAAGATTAAAGAAAGCAAGTCTTAATAAAGCATGATACTTTAGAAGGGGAAATCTTGGGGGTTTTGTTTGTCTTGATTGGTGCATGGAAGTTGTGGCTAGTGAATATATATGAATGATCAAGAATACTTAAAAGTGGATAATAAAATATAAAATTCTAACTAGTGGCAGCTCCTGAGATCATAAATTTGAGGAGTTGTTTATATGATTCAGATTATTTAAATTAAATCTTCCTGAAAGATCATGGGGATAGCAGATATTTGGTGCTATTCAACACCATAAAAGAGAAGGCTGAATGTACTAAAGCCAAAAAGAGAAGACAACAAAACAGACTGTTTATTTGACACAAAGAATATCTGGAAATAGAAAAAGATACAAGGGAGTTAGAAGAAAGAGTCAATTTGTGGTGGGATTCATAAAGGAAAAGATACGATGTGGGGTTTTTTGTTTGGTTTTTTTTTTTTTTTTTTTGGAGTTACGAGATGATTAAAAACCTCAAAGGTTTAGAAGGGAAAAGGCTATATTCTATGAAAAATGCTGAGATTCAGAACTCTTGCCACTGGCTCAGGACTGCGTGGAAGTAGAAAAGAGGCTATAATTGGGACATAGAATTCTGAAGATCTTGTGAATAAAAACCAGACAAACCAATGTAAAAAGTGTTTTCTGATTTAAAAGGCCTTCGAGCTTAAATGACTTTAAATTTCTATTTGGTTCTACTGTGGTCTGTTCTGAAGAATATCTTTCTGGGTACTTTCAAATTTATTTTTCAGTGTTTTTCTTTTTCTAGGCTTATGATGCTACCCATCTTGTGAAGTCCTACCCAGGTTCTCAGCTGGACATATTAATCGATCAAGGGAAAGATGACCAGTTCCTTTCAGATGGACAGTTACTACCTGATAACTTCATTGCTGCCTGTACAGAAAAGAAAGTCCCTGTTGTTTTTAGATTACAAGAGGTGAGTCCCAGGAAACCTCAACTTGTTCCAAGTAACTATAAAAAAGCAAATCCAGGGGTTCCTGGGGGGCTCAGTAAGTTACGCATCCAACTCTTGATTTTGGCTTAGGTCATGATCTCATGGTTGTTCATGAGATTGGGCGTGGGGCCTGCTTAAGATTCTCTTCCTCTCCTTCTGCCCCTCCCCCCACTCACATGCTCTTTCTCTCTCTCTCTCTCTCTCTCTCTTTCAAAAAAACTTTTTAAAAAAGGCAAGATTCCATAATACTTTATATTTGGAATTTGGAAAACTACCTCTAGTAAGATATTTTTTTTTTAATTTTTTTTTTTCAACGTTTATTTATTTTTGGGACAGAGAGAGACAGAGCATGAACGGGGGAAGGGCAGAGAGAGAGGGAGACACAGAATCGGAAACAGGCTCCAGGCTCTGAGCCATCAGCCCAGAGCCCGACTCGGGGCTCGAACTCCCGGACCGCGAGATCGTGACCTGGCTGAAGTCGGACGCTTAACTGACTGCGCCACCCAGGTGCCCCTAGTAAGATATTTTTAAAATTATAATAAGATACTTAATGTGAAAGCCTTCTGATTAAATTAATGATATCTAAGACCAAATTCCATAGAAAAAAGAAAGCCTTTGGCAGTGAAAAGTGTTTATAATTTTTTGTATGGCCGTAGAACCAGTGAATAACAAGATTACTGGATATGTCTTTCTTTACATGCATGTGGCTGTTCTCACAGGAAATAACAAGAATAAGCTTAATTACTCTTCACTTCGTGTACACCTTAACCTCAGAGGCTATCAACCATTGGTCTCACACACATCTGCAATTTATACGGTTTGAGTTAGGTGCTAACCTAAACATTGTGCTGCTTGGCAAGTTTTCCTTGACTAAATGACTTTTGGTTATCCACTGCTCACCTAACTCTATGCTAATACAGTTATAATTAAAGGAATTCTGTTTTTATTTTTAAAAAATTATTTATAAGCTTAGGAATATATAAACAAAATATTTCAGGATGAAAAATGAACACTGTAAATTACAAGGGATTGTGATTTTATTTTATTTTTTATTTTTTTAAATTTACATCCAAGTTAGGGGCGCCTGGGTGGCGCAGTCGGTTAAGCGTCCGACTTCAGCCAGGTCACGATCTCGCGGTCCGGGAGTTCGAGCCCCGCGTCAGGCTCTGGGCTGATGGCTCAGAGCCTGGAGCCTGTTTCCGATTCTGTGTCTCCCTCTCTCTCTGCCCCTCCCCCATTCATGCTCTGTCTCTCTCTGTCCCAAAAATAAATTAACGTTGAAAAAAAAATTTAAAAAAAAAAAAAAAAATTTACATCCAAGTTAGTTAGCATAGAGTGCAACAGTGATTTCAGGAGTAGATTCCTTAGTGCCCCTCACCCATTTAGCCCATCCCCCTCCCACAACCCCTCCAGTAACCCTCTGTTTGTTCTCCATATTTGTGAGTCTGTTACGTTTTGTCCCCCTCCCTGTTTTTATATTATTTTTGTTTCCCTTCCCTTATGTTCATCTGATTTGTCTCTTAAAGTCCTCCTATGAGTGAAGTCATATGATTTTTGTCTTTCTCTGATTGACTAATATCACTTAGCATATAATACCTTCCAGTTCTAGCCACGTAGTTGCAAATGGCAAGATGTCATTCGTTTTGATTGCCGAGTAATACTCCATTGTGTGTGTGTGTGTATATATATATATATATATATATATGTACCACATCTTCTGTATCCATTCATCCCTCGATGGACATTTGGGCTCTTTCCATACTTTGGCTATTGTGGATAGTGCTGCTATAAACATTGGGGTGCATGTATCCCTTCGAAACAGCACACCTGTATCCCGTGGAGAAATGCCTAGTAGTGCAATTGCTGGGTTGTAGGGTAGTTCTATTTTTAGTTTTTTGAGGAACCTCCATACTGTTTTACAGAGTGGCTGCACCAGCTTGCATTCCCAGTGATTGTGATTTTTTTTTTTAAGTTTTATTTTTCTTGAGAGAGAGTGTGTACGTGCATGGGGGAGGGGCAGAAAAAGAGAGAGAATCTTAAGCAGGCCCCACACTCAGTGCAGAGCCCAATGTGGGGCTCAATCTTATGACCCTGAGATCATGGCCTGAGCCAAAATCAAGAGTCAGATCTCAACCAACTGAACCACCCAGGTGCCCCGAAATGATTGTGATTTTAAAAACATTTTTATTCATGTTCAAGGGTACTGTGTCAGACACATTGATCTAAAACGTGTAATTACGATGATAAATGTCCAGATACATCTAGATCAATGTATAATGTGGCACATTGCAGTTTACCAAATGTTTTCACAGCATTAGGTCATTTTATTTTTATGTGACCACATGAGAGACCATTCTTGTCCTCTCCCATCTGTTTTTTTGTTTGTTTGCTCTTTCATTTTTTTCAACTTTTTTGTTGTGGCAGAATACTATACATAAAATTTGCCATCTTAAGTATTTTCAAATGTACATGTCTTTGCTAATAAATATATTCATAATGTTGCTCAGCCATCACCACTATCCGTCTTCATAACCCTTTTATCTTGTAAAATTCAAACTTTATGCCCATTAAACACCACGTCTTCGTTCCTCCCTGCACCCAACCCTTGGCAACCATAATTCCCCTTTCTCTGTAAATCTGACTACTCAGTACCTCCTCTAAGTGGAATCATACAGCCATTTGCATTATTTCCTTCCTAGACTGTTCACTGCTAGTATAGAGAAATGCAGCTGATTTTTGTGTGTTGCTTTTGTATCCTGCTACTTTGGAGGCTTTAGGGTTTTGTACAGAGAAGAGCATACCATCTATGAACAGAGATAATTTTACGTCTTTCTTTCCAATCTGTATGCCTTTTATATCTGTTTCTTGCCTAATTGCTCTAGCTAGGACTTCAGTACTATGTTGAATAGAAGTGGCAGAGGTAGGTACCTTGTCTTGTTCCTGATCTTAGAGGAAAAGCTTTCAGTATTTCCCCATTTAGTGTGATGTTTGCTGTGGGTTTTCTAATATGGCTCCTGTCCATGTACTTTATGGGCTCAGAAAAGTAACCTGCGTATCTAAGGTCTCACAACTAGTTCACAGTAGAACCAGGATTGGAAGCAAGGTCACTTGAAATGAAAATACTTGACCTCCTGTCATCCGTCTAAGCAATCCCAAGCACGGTAAAGCAGTGCTTCTGAGGAACAGAGGGATGGAATTAGTTAATACGAGAACTTATGCACAGCCTCCTCTCCGTCTAACTTATGCAACAGATCTGAACAATCTTCCTGTTTTTTTTTAATTTCCCTAATATTTTGAACGTGTGAACAATTTATATAAATATACTGTGTAACATATTATATATATATATACACACACACATACACACACACATGAGGAAAAATATGTCAAAAACCAATATATTGGATATACCTTTTTTTCTCTGAGTGTCCCTCTTTAAGTAATAGGGTTTACTTAGATTAGTTAAAATACTTAAACATTTAATCACTTAAATTGCCTGTTTTGGATCAATAACCAACTTTGAGAAATCCAAATACTGATTTGATTGTAAAGTAATGTGTTTAACTGTATTAACCATAGCTATAAGTAACATAACAAACCGTTTCTTTCCAAATGATTTCTTGGCACTCACAATGTTGGATGCCTCTTCTTGCCCCTGCGAGGCTGTGCCAGGAAATTGTGTTGTTACCACCACCAACAAAGTTTCAGCCTGCCAACAGAGACTGAAAAATCTCTATAAAGCGTGTTATAAAAACAGCATAGAAGTAAAACACTGATGAAATTCTTAGAGGGGGAAAAAAATAAAGAAACTTTTTATTTCTGAAATGCTCATAGCCTAAACAAGTAAAAAACATAGATGGGTGTATTTAATGAGGAGTCAAGACAAAACGTTCTTGAATTCTGAAAACAAAAGAAAGCGAGAAAGTATTGAAATAACCAGTCACAGTCTTTAGCTCGGGCAGTTTTTCATTCAGTTTTCCTTCTGGCAAGGGCCACAGTCTGAAGGTTTTGTTTAGGCTTGTTATAATTGAATGAGCGACTGAGTAGACATGACTGGGCATAGCTTCGGCGAAGTTGCTTTCAGGTTTTCAGGCCGGCTTCCACTGACTTCAGATGACCTTAGGTCCGAGACTTTTACCTGCTTTATCATTTGCTTATAAGTACAGTATAACTGTATTTCTTTATGAAATGGGAGTGGTGAAGAATTAAGTAAGCTGAAAAAAATGGGGTGTATATAGAAGTATGTGAACGGAGGAGAAAGGCAGAAAATTATCACAATCATGTACATGCTTTACCCAACTTCATTTATTTACTTCTTTTTGGTGTTTTAAATCTCAGGGTCTTTTATTTATTTATTTATTTATTCATTTATTTTTTTAACATTTATTTATTTTTGAGACAGAGAGAGACAGAGCATGAATAGGGGAGGGGCAGAGATAGAGGGAGACACAGAATCCGAAACAGGCTCCAGGCTCTGAGCTGTCAGCACAGAGCCCGACGCGGGGCTCGAACTCACGGACCGTGAGATCATGACCTGAGCTGAAGTCGGACGCTTAACCTACTGAGCCACCCAGGCACCCCTCTCAGGGTCTTTTTGTACATACTCTCTACTGTCAGAAAAAAGTTGAGAGCTAAGTGTGGTGCATAGAGGCATTTGTATGATTGTCACCTCATAGAATTTTTCCTTTTCTGTTTTTGGCTTCAGTGAATCTAAATTGAAAAAGCACTAGATAGCAGAGTCCTGATAGTATACAAAGATCAGATTTTACTCTGAAGCCTCATTTGTCTAATTTTCAGTTTTAAAGTTACACTGTGAGGGAAAAATTTCAGTGACCTAATGGAAACTTCCAGAAACAACATCGAAGCAAGGCTGTATACTACCTCTTCAAGGCCCTTTCTGAAGATTCATAGGTGGTTTTGGCCTCTGCACTGCCTGTCAGAGAACAGTAAGAACATGGCACAGAATTCCAGAAGTGCAGGGATCTCTCAGGCGTCCCTGTATCCTCATACTCAGCACGATTACCCAGCACAGACTCTCAGGAATTGTTTATTAAGTAAACAAGTGAACACCTTTTCCACAGTCTTCTTTGTATTCTGAAGAGATTTAATAACCCAGGAATTCATACGTGCACCTTTCTAATTGGGTCTGGAAAATATGTAGGAAAGCACTGCCCTTTAGGACAAATGTTCATCATAGCTGCTGGAGCATTGCTGCTTTTTTGAGAGCCGAGTGAAGAATGAAAGAAATGTGTTCATTTATTTTTATACTCTGAGAGAGTCTTGCTACTGATGATTTTTCCATGTAGAGTGGGAGGTAGAAGAGGAAACCTAGGCTCTTTCAAGTGTCGCCGGATATATATAATTGTGCAAGCTGCCTAACAAACCAAACCGATTCAGAGAATTTGATGAAAGGACCCACCCCCATTTAATCATATTGATAAATAGATCATGACTGGTCAGGAATGACACAATTGGCTGAGGTTATATAAGGATCTTCTCTGTACCAGAATGCCAGTAGTTCAAATGTGTTCTCCTGCCTTTAACTCTTTCTTGGTGTGTCACAGTAGGCATTTTCTGTTTTCTCGTAAAGGTGGATCTTCTGTGAAAATATCATTATGGAAGTCAAGGGCATCGGTTTGGTATTTTAGATAAAACGTACTGTGTTTTTGCAGTACACCCCTGAGAGCTCAAAACTGTAACTTTGTTTTACCCTGGGACTTCTCTAATATAGTCATAATAATAATATAATAAATAATAATAGCAGTGGTAACAGTGATTACCCACTATGTGCCTGAAACTGCAAGGCATTAAACATCTGTGAAACTGCATAAAAATACAGCATACGCAGTCACCGTAGGGACTTTGCTCCTCAAGTGCTTGGGGCATCCATTCCCTTGCATTGGTCCCTATTGTCCATCAGATACATCATTTCATCTGTTAGAAACCAGCAGCTACTACTTGGGACTGTATTCCCTAGGGTTTGTGGATTGCAAATCATGGGCCTGGTTAACCTGGTAAAACAATTCAAGAATTCCATGAATGGAAAATGCTTTTCTTCACGTTTCTTTCTCTACATAAGAAATTGTTCTTTAGCTCCAAATTGAATTAACTGGGCCTCGTCTTATCGTTGAGAAATGTGAAGCCAAATAATTCCAAAGGTCAGTCTTAATTTTGACAACGTTCCTGTCAGACTCACTTCTATGGTTCGGCCACAGTAAATAGAAGACAGTGCTTTTGAGTTGCTTTGATGACTTTATACTAGAACTCTTTATTAACTGCCGTTCTGAGATACGAACCCCGAATGCTCCTGGAAGTAAGAGATGGAGAACGTTGACCGATTCGCTAAAACCTTAGGGATTTGCCTTGTTCCTTGAAACCCAGGTGATATTTTTATTAGGGCTCTTTTTGGTTCTTAAGTGCTTAGGAAAATTCCCATTTTCTCCCATCAGAGACCATTCACAAGATTAAGGTAAAAACTTAAAAATCTGAAGACTTTTATGTCCTTTCGGTGTATTCACCTTGCGTGTTCATTGTGTTTTGGAAGGGAGGCTGCCCCCAGATTACCTGCTGTTTAACCCCCTTAGGTTCTTCCCAGCTTAATTTTGTTTCTTTTTCCTCTAGAAAGCCTCTTGTTGTATTCAAGATGCCCCTGGGGGCATTGCCTGTCCATTGACCTGTACCAGTGGGGGTATTTTTAAGTTTTTTTGTTTATTTTTGTGAGAGAGAGAGCAGGGAAGGGGCAGAGAGAGGGGGTGGGACAGAGGACCTGAAGCAGGCTACGCACGAACAGCAAAGAGCCCTACTTGGGGCTCGAATTTATGAACCATGAGATCATGACCTGAGCCGAAGTCGGATGCCTAGCGAACTAAGCCACCCAGGTGCCCCTTTGTCAGTGGATTTAATCGACCAGATAGTTTGAGATCCGTTTCAACTCAACTGCTTGGCAGAAAATTACATTTTCTTTCTGTTTCATGATTGTTTTCTAAACAGTTTACTGACTTTTTTCCCCAGTGTGGTTTATTGCTAAGGGATGTCTGTTTTAATGAATTTTTCCTTTTTCCTCAAATGATGATGTGATAGACTTTTATTGAGTAGAAAGTAGAATTTGTAACAAAACTTTATGATGTCTGTGTTTAACTTCCCAGACAACATTTGACCATTGGATGTTTTTTGTTCTTTCTCTATATTGTTTATGTGTGCTTATTTTGTGTTTTAATACTTTCTGTCTTATCGATGTTAATGTGTTTCTTCTGTGAGTCAAAACTTCTTGCCTATGTTTCTGACTTCTTTAAATTCTGATTCTTTTAGCCCTTGTTGATAGGACCATTTGTATATCCTGTACATTTAATTAATGTGTCATTTCCTCTCTTTGCATAGTAATGGCAGCATCTAGAAACTAAGCTATACAGAATGTTTATTTTTCTTCATATTTTTGCTGTTCTTATAATGCTCAGAGAAAATGTTGAAGTACAAGTATAAGCTTGACTTTATTTGTTCGTTTATGTATTTATTTTTGAGTGAGTAGGAGAATGAGCTGGGGAGAGGGACAGAAGGAAAGAGAATCGTAAGCAGACTCCATGCCAGTGGGGAGCCCCAACACAGGGCTCAATCTCACAACCATGAGATCATGACCTGAGCCAAAATCAGGAGTCGGACGCTTAACTGACTGAGGCCTGCAGGCACCCCTAAGCTTGATTTTGACTATAAGTCTTCCTTATACTGTAATTTTTTTCACTGTTTACAGATAATTAAATGACATGAGAGATATGTTTAATGTCTTTGATGTTTCTGAATGGAAAGTATCTTATGTTCCTCTCTTTTGTCTTCTAGGGTTATGATCATAGCTACTACTTCATTGCAACCTTTATTACTGATCACATCAGACATCATGCAAAATACCTGAATGCATAAAAAACTTCAGATAAGAAAATTTTTTCAGGATTATAAAATTGTAATAAACAGAATTGCTGGGAAAAATGATTTCAATGCATTGGATTTCATAGTGCTCAAAATCATCATTCCATAGTTGAATCACTTTCTGAATGAATATATAAAACCTGCTTTTGACTTAAAAGTTATTTTGCCAATGTTGGGAAATATTTAATACATTACAGCTTTCTCAAGGTTATTTGGAAATCATTGTATTAACCTCAGGCCACAGAATATGAATATAATCGCATTTAAATCATAGAATGCTAACTCAGGAATTGGTTTAAGAGGTAATTTAGCCTAAACCCCTCACTTTTCCAGACTTTAAGTCTGTGAAGGCATGGACTGTCTTCATTATGTTTATTGTTCTGTCTCTAGTATCTGCCAACCACTTGGCTTCTAGGAGGCATTTAGTAACTATTTGTTGTTGAGTAAGGAATGAGGCTCAGAAAGATTAAGTAAATTCTCCATCATTACACAGTTATTTGTGGGACAGCTAAGATTAGAAGCCAGATTTCATAAACCCAATCCAATGAGACTTCTTTTCTTATCTATTAAGCCAAACAGATTTGTGGACATTGGTTTCTGGGATTTCTCAAGAGACGAGAATTAAATAATAAGACTCAATCTGAAAATAGCTCTATGTAAGGAAAGTTGCTTCATATGTTTCTGTAAACAGATATTTTCCTGTAGTTACATGCAGAAATTTAGCTTGGTGAGCTCACCAAGAAAAGTAATCAGTCTCTTTGTAAATACCAAATTGTGTTACTTTTACGAACTTAATATGAATAAACTCATTTTGAAACATGATAGATGAAGTCTGACTATTTTATTTTATTTTTTTGTTTATTTTGAGGGGAGAGAAAACAGGGGAGGATACAGACAGAGGGAGACAGGGGATTCAAAGAGGGCTCCCTGCTGACAACAGAGAGCCCGACAGGGGGCCCAAACTCACAAACTGAGGTCATGACCTGAGCTGAAGTTGAATACTTAATCAACTGAACCCCCCCCCCGGGCTCCCCAGATTATTTTAAAAACATTTTTCTATTAGAGAAGCATGAAGATTATACATTAATTTTTTTTTCATTCCAGTGTAGTTAACATTGTGTTCATTTCAGGTGTGCAATATAGTGATTCATCACGTCCATATATTACTCCGTGCTCATCAAGATAAGTGTACTCTTAATCCCTTTCACCTGTTTCGCACAGATTATACATTTTAAACACTTGATATGAATGCGTGTTAATATGGTAATCGAAGAAGTCATCAGGTTCTTAAAGTTATCAAATTAGTACCATTTAAATGTGAATTAGATTGTACTAGAATTTCTTAAATTAGTGCTACTGAAATACCAGTAGCCAAGTTAGAGCCCCATAGTGAGCTACACACAAAATGGTTCTAGTCTAAACAGTCTCATGTCCTCTAATAAATTCACTTAATTCGTGCAATTTGTGCATGTTTTTGGTAACTCCTTTGTAAAGAAAAGCAGTTGTGTACTTCTAAGATCGCTGTATTAGCTGCAAATTTAATCAGAAGCAGAACTAGTAGGAGATATATAAAGAGATTTTTTTATGAGGAGTTGGTTTCTGTGATTGTAGGGGCTGGCTAAGCAGGTGTAAAATCCATAAGGCAGGCCAGAAGGGAGGTTCATGAGCAGGATGGGACCCCACAGTTGTGGGCTGAAGCAGTTGCCCACAGGTGGGATTTCTTGTCTGGAGCAAGCCTCAGCCTTGTTTTTAAGTCCTGATAAGGTGGCGCCCTCCGTTTTATCCAGGATAATCTTCCTTATTTAAAGTCAGTTGATTAGGGACTTTCATTATATCTTCAAAATCCCTTAATAGCATACCTAGATTAGTGTTTGATTGGATGACTGGGAGCTTTACTCTGCCAAGTTGGCTCAGCATTATAAGAAAATTGTTGCTTTGCCCTTTTACAAGGTAAATGCAAAACATTTAAATATTCAGTAAATAATTGCTGACATCTAGCCAATGATAACTGTAATAAAAATGAACTCTTTCACAACACAGAATCAACTGTCAAGGATCTATAGGAAACCAGTAAATTTAAGCTTGTTATTCTGTGCTGCAAAGACTGGCCTGGGGAGGGATGAATTCTTATATATGCCTAAATGTAAAATATTTTCTCCCACTGGAAATAATTCTCAGAGTCGCTCACATAAGGAACCATCTCCCATGACTTCATAGTAAAAAAAAAATAACCTAAAATTGACCTCCTAATACTAGTTTTGTGTGCTTCTAAAAGGCACCTGACAGAATCAGGTATAAAAGGAGGCAAAAGAATTGACACGTTTCCTGGGTTACAGATGTCGTAAAACCCTCTATGATCCCTTTAGGAAAGAATACAATACTATGAAAGCCACCTTTGAGAAGAAAAAGGCAAGCCCTAAAGAGGGTGGAGTTGTTTGCAAAACATATCTGATAAAGAATTTATATCTAGATATCTAAAGAGCTCCCATGAGCTCCTTTTTTTAAAAAGATGGAAACCAACAGGAAAATGGCCTAAAGATTCGAATGGGTAGTTCACGAAACAATGTAAGTATGCCTAATAAACCCATGAAAATGTGCTTAACTTCCTAGGACCAAGAAAATGCACATAAAAATTACAATAAAATACTACTGCACACCCACCTGCAGGGCTAAGGTTAGGACGGCAGAAACCCCAAGTGTTGGCGAGGCTGTGTGGTAGTCCGCCAGTGGGCGTGGAGCTGGCCAGTCTGCCGCAGTGGAACACGCGTGTTCCTCCCCAGCGATTCCCCCGGAGGTAGAGAAGCAAGGGCATGCGAAACCCGTATGAGAATGTTCTTAGCAGCACTGCTAGTAATAGCCACGATCTGGAAACAATCCAAATGTCCACCTACACAGAAGGGGTAAAATTGGAGTATATTCAGAAGTGGAATATGCTACATTAGTGAAAATGAGCGTGCAACATGGAGGGCTCTGTCCTGACAGCTCGGACCCTGGAGCCTGCTTCCTGCTTTGGATTCTATGTCTCCCTGTCTCTCTGCTCCTCCCCCTACTCATGCTCTCTCTCTGTCTGTCTCTCTCTGTCTCAAAAATAAATAAATAAATAAATAAATAAACAAACATTTAAAAATTTTTAAAAAAGGTTTATACATTTTTTCATATGTGTTATTTTGTGAAGTTTACACTAAAAAATGCATTAAGTAGTTATTCTGTCGAGATCATAAATATACTGCAAGAAGAAGAAAAACTTCCAACGTTACACGAAGGACACTTATTTGGGGGGATAAAATTTCCAGTGGCCACATCAGTTACAGATTCAAGTAATGTTATATCTCACTTAGAAACCACTAAGAAATGAAGGTAATATGTAATATGTGACGCCTCAAAAAATCAGCTCATGATGTCTCTGATTTTGAACATGCAAGTGGAGTTTAAATAAAACTATTTCACGAAATCTTACAGTGGAAAAATTCTAAGCTAACATCTTAAAAATATTTTTTTTTATTTTTGTTAACGTTTTATTTATTTTTGAGACAGGGAGAGACAGAGCGTGAACAGGGGAGGGTCAAAGAGAGGGAGACACAGAATCTGAAACAGGCTCCAGGCTCTGAGCTGTCAGCACAGAGCCTGACGCGGGGCTCGAACTCACGGACCGCGAGATCATGACCTGAGCCGAAGTCAGACGCTTAACCGACTGAGCCACCCAGGTGCCCCTTAAAAATATTTTTAATATATATGTATTGTAAGCTGTGACAAAGAGACATGAATTTTATATAGAAGAGCTCATAAACATATTCCAAGTTAGCCAAGCAACCTTTTTGCATATTCTCATCAGAAAAATTGCAGATCTGCATTTGGGCACACTGGATGAACACAGCGTATACAACATAGATTACACTGGTTTATGAAACTCCTGAAACCGGAGTGCCTGGGTGGCTTAGTGGGTTGAGAGTGAAACTCTTGATTTTGCATCAAGTCATGATCTCACAGTTCGTGAGATAGAGCCCTGGGTCGGGCTCTGTGCTGACAGCACGCAGCCTGCTTGACATTCTCCGTCTCCCTCTTTCTCCGCCCCTTCCTTCTCTCTAAACAAACAAACATTAAAAAAAAAGAAAGAAACTTCTGGAACCAAAATCACTTTATTAAAACAAATCTGCCACGTGTCGGGTTTTGTTGTTGTTGTTGTTGTTGTTGTTTTAAAGCTTTCATTTTATCGGGTTTGGGTGAAGAAAGGACATACGATTGGTGGTGCTTCCTGGTGAGGAGAGCAGAAGTGATGGAGCAAATCAAGTAGCAGCAGTGGCCACAGGAGCACCGGTGACCTGAGGACAGAAGCAGCAGCTGTGTTCAAGATGGGGGGCAAAGTATTCAAATGAAGATCAACATCTCAAAATTAATAATTTTCCTATCAGCTTATAAATAATCTAACAAAAAAGTTTAATGTGTTTTTTTTAGCATTTATTATTGAGAGACAGAGAGAGACAGAGCATGAGCAGGGGAGGGGCAGAGAGAGAGGGAGACACAGAATCTGAAGCAGGCTCCAGGCTCCGAGCTGTCAGTACAGAGCCTGACGGGGGGCTTGAACTCACAAACCTCCAGATCATGACCTGAGCTGAAGTCAGATGCTTAACCGACTGAGCCACCCAGTCGCCCCAATAATCTAACAAAAAAGTATAAAAGGAAAATGATCCCATTTAGAGCAGCAACGAAGAACGAAAGTACCTAGAAATCACCCGAGCAAGAGTTGTACAAGGTCTTTAGTAAAGTAAACCTTGAACAAATGGAGAGCAATATATTAATGGAACAGAAGACTCAATATTGTAAAGGTATTAACACACCCCATAGTAATCATCTATAGATGCAATGCTGCCTTAACCCAAATCTCAATGCTTTCTATGGAAATTGACAAGCTAATTATAAAATTCATACGGAAGAATACGCTTTTTTCTTGAAAAAGAACAAATTGCTCTACCTGGTGTCAAGACACGTTGGAAAGCAGCGATCATGAAAATAGGCTTGGACTCAGAAGAGTGCAGTGGACCAAAGAAATCCTGTTGCAGACCAATTCGGGGGGTGGTGGTGTCTCAAGTCGGTGAGGAAACCAGGCACGCTTCCACGTATGGTGCTGCAAAATGACTTCCCAGCAGCTTCGTGGGGAGACATGACCAAGAGTAGACCCGGCCAGGCCCTGCATTGCAACATTGCTTGTCGTGGAGAAAATATGAGAACAGCCCCAAGTGTTTACGAATAAAAATAAGCTGCTGAACAATGCACATAATTCAGTACTGTTATGTTTTTAAACCACCGACACAATGTGTTATATATGTTCCAGAGGTACAAATACGTCATGGGAAAAGGTCTGAATGAAAATAAATGGCCATTACTTCCGGGAAAAAAGAAGAGCTTCGGAATTGAAGATGATAGTCAAAGGGCTTTATTTTTGATGACTGACATCATTTTTACAAACGGAAGTTACGCGTATATATTTGGGGTTGTAAAACATTAATTTTAAACCTTAATGTTTAATAAATGTGGAAAGCCAGAAAGAACAAACAGTGCTTACACCCAGCTGTGTCAAGGCCCAGAAACACAACTTCATGCCTTCTACTTTCTTTATACTTCTGGGAATTTCAATTCTGATTCAAAAACGCAAAAAAAAAAAAAAAAAAAAAAAAAAAAATAGAATTAACTTACTCTGTGACACAGTGAGACTTTCAGAAGAAGAAAACCTTACATGACTCCCGCATCTATAAGATACCTTGGGACTGATGGCTTGTCTGCAAATGGGGTGGACAAGAGCTCCTACGCTGTTTAACTCACAGGGCTGTGGAGCGTAGCCGAATGAGATGGCCTTTGAAATCACCATTCTCCTATCCAGATGTTAGTGACCAGGTACATCAGTGTCACTGGCCTCCAAAATGAGGCGTGCTATCTTGGGAGGGTGCATAAGAGCTTCTGTCTATGCTTATTTTGAGTTCATCCCCCTCCTGTTAAAGCGTATAATTCTGTGCATGCTTTATAATTTCCGTAACCTACTGGCATGCTGATACGTGCAATGACATGGAAATAGTTACCCATACCGTGGATGCGTGCGGCATGTGTGAGACCTCTCCCCCTAAAATTCCCCCACCGTAACTTTTTGAGTAAAAGTATTGTGAAAACCAACACACTGAATATCAGCTGCGCAATCACCCTGTACCTAGAGTGATTGGCGGTAGATATACAATCGTTTCCTCCAGGAGAACATAGTTTTGTAAACTTCTGCGGGTGTTTGTGGAGCCCCAGTCAGTCCAGGAGCAAATGTCCTTTTGGTCTTCAGAGATAAAATAAAGGGAATGTACACCCTTGTTGTATTTGGCCGGAGACCAGGAATCCAGTCCAAGAGCACTGAATTTCCAATTTCATTCTTATCCCTTTGGCACCAGGTGTCAGCCTGGCACTGGCCGTGTTTAATGAGCACTTCACTTCCTGGCAATAGAATGTAAAGAACAGACCCCCGGCAGCGCCTTTGTTTGGATGACAATGGTGTATATACTCAACCAGTCAAATGTATTAGCATTTTCATCTCATCGGGTTCATTAGATCCAAGTACCATTCAAAGTGGGGCATGGAGGTGAGAACTAGACGAGGCAACAGACTTTTCTTTTAACTCATCAAGATAGTATTTCCGGCATGGCGTTCTGGCTTGTGTGTCTGTGTGTGTGTGTGTGTGTGTGCGCGCGCGCGTCTGCGTGTGCTATATGTGTGTCTGTGTGTGTGTGTGTGTGTGTGTGGGTAAACATTGCATCTGGAGTTGGAATCTTCAGCACGGGCTGTGCGGGTGGTGGACTGATGGCGGACTGCCTTTTTGTTCACTGCTGGTGAAGTAGGATTTTTCTTCTTCTCACAAGACAGAAACCTACTCCTTTCGGGGCGCTTATGAAATCATTTCAGTAAAAATACTGCCACCCAGTGTTTTGATTAGGACAATGACCGTAGACCACACACGAAAAAATAAAGTTTTCCAAAGAAAATGGCAAATGACTCATTTTTTTAGTCAGATACAGATAAGGCCTGATGGACTGTAGAACATTCTGGCCTTATGTAGGCTAATCCAGCCCGAACGTGCTGCATCATGCAGAGAGGGTATCCCAGCTGTTGGAATGAACATTTTGTTAAAATATGGATTCGGAGATAATCCTGCTAATATGCTAGCCTTACTCAGTTGTTGCGTGCTGAGGGATTTCACAATGCGTTTCCCCCCCACATCCTTTCTGCTGCAGCCATGGCCCATTCCACCACCCCCCCCCCAAGAACTTATCTCCAGAGCAGTTCCCTTGTGCGGGGGAAGGGAGACTGCATCTGGAGAAGCTTGTGTCCTGTGCTGCACCCCAGAGGGAGCACCGTTCCTTCCCAGCGTGGCCCCTCTCTCTGTCCTGCCACCCCACAGGCCAGGACTCAGATGCCGGGCCCCTGTGTCAAAGACTCCAGGGAGCACCCATCAGGCTTTCCAAATACTCCCTGTGTGCCCATGTGATGAGGCAGGAGGTAGACCAGCTGCCCATCTCCCATGACAGGGCAAGGCCAGGGAAGTGCACCGCACCCCGCAACTTTCTCCGAAAACCCTTGATCTCTCAGCTCTTCTCCTTCCCCTTCACAGGGGGTGTTGGACAGAGCTGGGTTGGCATCCCCTTTGCAGATGGCCTAGCGCCTCCCTTTGGAAGGTGGCCGAACAGAGTGCCCACTACTTGGGGACCTCTGTCAGAACTGGGACAGAGAGAGCCCCACTACAACTTCCTGTCACACTCAGGAGAGTAAAAGAGGAATGACCATAATGGGGCCTACTCCTAGGGCCATGGTGAGGATCAAATAAAATAACCCAAGTGAAGGCTTTAGCTCTGTATCTTATTTTCATTATTGTAGATATTTGGTCAGGGGCGAGGGGTAGCAGAGGAAGGGCTGAGAGTAGAATGGTCAAGGGCTCTGCTGACAATGCAGAGCCTGCTTGGGATTCTCTCTCTCCCTCTCTCTCTGTGCCCTTCCCCCACTTAAGTGCATTCCCTCTCTCTTAAATAAATAAACATTTATTAAAATGTCATCAGAAGAAAATTCTTGGGTTTCAAGAAGCAGGTGGTCAACCATCCCTTATGCTTCCCTATACAGGAAGAAGCCATAGGGACGGGACCCATGACTTTATGATGAGTGTTTTCAATACAGTGATAAGGATAGAAGGGAAAATGAACAGAAATTGAAGGCATTTGTTCGTTCATCTGCTCAACAAATATTTACCAAACACCTCTTATGTATCAGCCACTGTTCTAGGCCTTGAGGATACAGTAGTAAACCAAACACAGACTCCTGCCCTAATGGAGATTGTGCTGCAGCACTGTTTATAGAACACTCTTTGAAGAACATTCACTAAGGACTGGGGAGGACAGGAGCGTAGACAGTATTTTGAGGGGAAGGTGAAGTCTACCTATATGGAATCTTCCTCGGGCAGTAGGCACGTCTTTCCCTCTGCCCCCATCCCCAGCTTCAGTGACTCTAACAGGTATTTATGTGGCGATCACATTCCAAGAGATCAAAAGCTTTCTTTTACCTCTCAGAGAAAAATGATAGTTGTTAAGGAGTTTGCTGGCCAAGTACTTTGGCGTTGTAACCACAGTGGAAAGTAGACTGCCTACCTACCATTGCTTCTCCTTCCCAATCCCATCTCCACCCTACACACTGTGATCTTGTAAAATACTACTGAGTCTGTGCCCGCCGCCCTCTATAAATCCTCAGCAGTTTTAGTTTGTTTTTTTTTCATGAGTGTTGCTGAACCAATTGACCTCAAGTCCAGCATACGAGAAGCTCCGAGGCTGGTCAGGTGGATTTTCAACGGTTAGCTGCATTCCATTCCTCTGGTCTCATCACCTCTTGGACCTTGTCAGAAAAGACCTCTTTACTGTCTTCCTGGAGACATTTGTCCTGCATTCTCAATGACACTTCGCGTAACGCACTAAAACTCAGCTCCAGACCTGCTCGCCAGGACAGGGTCCTCTGCCCACAGACAGGTGTACTTCTTCAGATCTTCTGGTCAGACACAGCTGGATTAGCCCTGGCTGTATGGTGACACGGATTTCCAGTACTGCTGGTGGAGGGTTCTACCTACCTGTTTAGATGGTCCTCCTCAAGTACCTTTACGAGTGGAGCACCCATCCACTAGAAGGCAGAATGAAGAAGTCTGGGCTCCTGTCTTCACTTTCAGGGTCACCTTGTCTTTCCCCCTTCACGACAGGTATACATGTATCCTCACTTGTCCTGCCTGAAATTTGTTGTGTGTCCTGAATCCAAGCATTCAAATGCTTTCTCAGTTTCAGAAAGTTCTCAAGTACCATCTCTACGTTGCCTCTCCTGTGTTGTATTTGCTGTCTTCTAAACACCACACTAAGATGATAAATAAATACTTGAATAGCCTCCCACCAGTTCACATTGAGTCTCACCACTACATTTAAGTAGAAACATTTCAGGCTTCAAGTTTCAGAACCTCTTTTGCGATTTTGCACAGGAAGCTCACGCTCGGTTGGGTGTAATCCCGGGGCATCTGTGGGGCCTGCTTCAGCAAGGGATTGCTTTTTCCTCTCTTCGGTGTCCCGGGGTGTGAACACCCTGAGATGCTGTAAGTAAATACTCTTCATCTCGGGGTTTCCCAGACCACAGCTGCACCGGAAATTCAAAGCATGAATCTATGGAAGATGAGGCTTGTTAGTAACAACATCACAGGAGCTGCTATTTTCCCACTTCCTCTCGCCCGAGGATTGGCTACTCTCCTTGACATCTCTCTTTGTAGATAGGCTAATTTTTTCCCCCTCTATCCTTTCAGTGAAGATACAGCTCTCTATGGATGCTGGCTTTTGCAAGCTTCAGATCCCGCTCAGGACCCACCTTGACGGGGCCCATGTATCTGTCTCTGTCACGGAGTGCCCACTAGTTAACACACCATCTCTTGGTCAAGGGGATGATGGACCGGTTCTCCCAGCACCATCATGGCGTCGCCTTCATTTTGATATTCTGGTCTCCAGCTCCCTCTCCCAGGAGATTCTGATGTATATTGAAATTTAGGAAAAACTTAGCCTATTGGTCATTTCTATCAGGTAGACCCACAAGAGGGGAACACAGGTAAAGTAACTTTTTATTAAAATTTTTTTAATCTTTATTTTTGAGAGAGACAGAGCACCAGCAGCGGAGGGGCAGAGAGAGAGGAAGCCACAGAATCCAAAGCAGGCTCTAGGCTTTGAGCTGTCGGCACAGAGCCTGATGCAGGACTCAAACTCACCAGCTGTGAGATCATGACCTGAGCTAAAGTCTGACACTCAACCAACTGAGCCACCCAGGTGCCCCTCTTTTTTTTTTTAATGTTTATTTTTTGTTTTTGAGAGAGAGGGCCGGGGAGGGGCAGAGAGAGGGAACTGGAGAATCTGGGGATTTCCTTATTTTCTTATATAAGCAAAGCATTGATACGTGCATACATTTATTTTTTTAAGCATTTCTAGGCATGTTTTTGAAGGAGTTTTGGGGGTGGATATAAATACCTCCTGAGAGTTTGGCCAGGATAATTCTGAGGTATGAGATGTTCTGTACCATTTCCCAGAGCTTCCTCCAGGATTGAACTTCAGTCTTTCACTGTGGAGTGGCTTGAGAATGCGCCCCCTATTGGCCACCTTCCCTTTCTAGCCCTACCTTGTTATCAATCCCTCCGCAGGCTCCCTGTGCCCATCAAAGACCTAAGGGCCCTTCTATTTCAGGGTCTGTCCAGTTCCTTTAGGTATTGCCCACCTAAGACCACATGACTCTAGGAACTGGACATTTTTCCAGAGGAGGCTTCTAAAATATCTTGTTGGTGGCTGTTCAGTGAATCCCCATTTTTTCTTTCAGCAAATAATACTATGCTGGGGAAAATGCATATCCTCTGGTACTAACAAAGGAAAAAAGACAGTACGTAAAGTTGTACTGTATAAAAATACATAGGGATGTCTCAAAGGAAATATTTCAAAAGTTTAACAGTTTTCTATAAGACAGGATTGCAGGTGACCTTCCCCAATCTCTTCATACTGTCCAAAGTTTCTATGATGAACCTGTATCACTTCGATAAACAGAAGAAAAAAATTCCAAAATTAAAAAAAAAACCAAAACAGAAATGGCGAGGAAACTGGAAACTTCTTCCTAGACCTCATTTCAATGTGAGGAATGCTTCCTCTGTGCTCAACCTGTTTTGTAAACCTCTTTTCCTGGCCTTGATCTGTCTTAGCTACTGGCATTAAAACTGGTCCCAAAAGGCTCAGTTTATCAAGTTTTATCCCATGAATATATACTTTCTTTTGTATCTCCAAAATCCTAAGCATAGCCAAAATACGTGCTGCCAGTACAGCCACAGGTGTTTCTTTTGTTCTTGTTTTTATGGCAAAAAAAAAAAAAATTGTATTTAGATTTAGCCAGTTGGACTCTTGTTTAGATGATCCCAATTTTGTTGGCAACATTGAAAGCATCATAGTCATTTTTTTTTTTTTTTAACTCTAGAAACTCTAGTTGGTCAGCTCTGCCAGGATGCCTCCTGTACAGTGAACAGGACACATGCCTTACAATTGAACTTGACCTTGCCTTGCTCTTTCTCACTTGATGTGAGTTTGAACAAGCTCTTTGAAGGCTCCCGGTCTTGTCTTTTCCTTACTAGTTTGTAGTCTTAATTAGAAATGATGGAAGTCTAACTTAAATGGATTTTATACAGTCTTAGCCTCTTGAAAGGACTCAGGGAGGGGTTGACTACCCAAGCTCTAGAAATTCCAGGCTCTTTCTACTGGAGCCAGGAGTGCAAACATCAGGGGTTTCTTCCCTGTTTCTTGTCGCTACATCTCTCTGAATGCCAGTGTTAACCTCAGGGTCTGTTCCAGGTTTTATGTCTTTTGTCTCCTGTCGTCAGGAAAAGAATTAAAATCTTGGGGAAGAGATTTAGTGCTCAATTTTGAATAAGGTGGCTGCTCTTGAACCAACAGCCACGTGGGCAATGTCAGGTAAGAACCACAAAACCTCACAGCATAGGAGGCAGGGTTAGTTAGTTACTGGATGCATGTAGTACGGGAGTATAGGAGTCCACAAATTCTTTCCTGGTAGCATTTTGGCAAGAGTTTTTGAAATAATGTATGCAGGGTTCATTAATTCTCCTCAATGGCATCTTTTTGGGCCTCCTACAGGACAAGCACTGTTCCAGGCAATGGGGGGATCAGCAGAGAACAAAACAGACAACAAGCGGCCTTGTTTTAAGGGAGCTTACAGTTCAGAAAAAAACGCTCGCCCCAAACAGTAGCCACTCAATAAATAGTAACCATTAAGGTGGCCCACAAGCGTGTGAGTGTGAGGAGTAAAGGTAGCGGCTGAGAGTGGGCCTTGCTTCCCACACACGCCCCACACTCAAGGACTACTACCAGGTCTTAAGAGAACCGCCCCCCCCATCATACCTCCCCAGAGACCAGACTCACTTGGATCTGGGCTCTGCTAGCTGCCCTCCTGGGAAAGCTGGGAGGTTAGTTAACCAGCCCCACCGGGGTCATTGCTGCCTGGATCTCTCAGACGCCCCTGAGGTGGCCATTGGCCAGGACTCGGTCTCTGGGACCGTCCCCAGTTGCAGCCAACGCCACATGGCTGCACGGCGCGGATGCCCCTGCCAGGCCCCCCGGTGCTCTGCTCCCGTGGCCTCACCTTCGTTTGCCCCTCACACATTCTCCGGTTGTTCCAGCCGACTTACAACGCACAGAGTTCATGAGTGCTGGTCCTGCATCACGTGCAGAAGCCTAAGAGAGCTACGATTTCAAGGTGCGGCACAGGAGCCACATCCCCAATCGGCACGCGGGGGGCCATGTGTCGGTTTTCTCGACTCGGCAGAAATAGATCTTAAACGTGGAGACCCTGACACCGGTCCCTGCTTAGGCTGTCGCTCTCGCGTGTTGTGTGTGGTTGGGACGAACGGACGGACACGACCAGCCACTGTTCTCACTGGAATTCCTCAAGGCAGCTGCACGTCTACCAGAGATAGGCTGCTCGTGTGGGAAAACCCTGGCCTGGATTTGTGGGAGGTGTTCTCACGGCAGCCACTTAGCTCTCCGTGGGTCACATTCCACAGGGGGCAGTTGAGGAGAAAGGACTGGAGGCTGTGGTTCAACACCCACCAGAACCTTCAGGCTTCCTCAGTGACACCTTCTGGAGCTGCCACCCAAGAGACAGGCGGAGAGTTCTGAGTCTACACTCCCACTCCCACTCATTCATAGCAACTCTGCTTTAAGCGCTCTGCGCTTCCAGGGAAGATTTTAGTTTGAAAGAAAATTTGTCAGGGGCGCCTGGGTGGCTTAGCTGGTTAAGCGGCCAACGTCGGCTCAGGTCATGATCTCACGGTTTGTGAGTTCGAGCCCCGTGTTGGGCTCTGTGCTGACAGCTCAGAGCCTGGAGCCTGCTTCGGATTCTGTGTCTTCCTCCCTCTCTGCCCCTCCCCTGCCCATGCTGTTTCTCTCTCTCTCTCAAAACTAAACATTAAAAAAAAGTTTTTTTTTTTTTAGAAAAAACTTGTCAAAAACAATATATATATTACATCCACACACTCATACATATACACTACATAATTGCTACAATCTATTTCATCAATGACACGCTAGGATTTCTTTGGTGACTACAATCAACCTTTGCATCAGATGGGTCAGTCAGTCAGAAGATGGTTTGTACAAATTCAAAGTTTTAATGACTGTTAAATAATAAAAGAGAGGATATTCGCACTATGTACATTCTGTCCACTTAGGGACTCTCAGCTGGCCACGCACATTTTATTGCACATATAAACAGTGTACAAGGATCTTGAAGACGTCTTAGCCATACAAGGACTGCACGTAAAAGAAAAAAAGCCATTGCACAAAGTATTGAAGCCATTTGTATTATACAGCCAACTTTAAGAAAAATACTGAAGATGAATATCCAAAGAAATATTTTAATTTTGGGGGAAAAAAAAAACCCCTCTCAGAACAAGGATTACAGAGCTTCATGTTGCCAATATATACACGTAAAAAAATATCTCAGGACCCTGCATTCTGAATGCCCGTCAAGGTGCAGCAAACTAAGTTCCTATTTCTGTATCAACCTTGGCCTGTTGTTTACATTGAATACGCTCTTTGTCCAAAACGTCTTTTTTACATCATTATGCTATTCGATAAAACAGGTATTTATGCAGTACAGGAAAATATTAAAACATCTTTTAAGTTAGCTTAAAGTGCACAGTACATTTATTTGACAGGAAATAACCGCTAGCTGCCAATGCAAATGACCATTTTCAGTAACCCCTCCATCCTGCCCACGGCAGATGCTGGCATTGACCGACGGCAGTCAGTCCGCGGTTCAATGCACACCATCGTCCCGGTATCCTCTGCTCTGTGTTCACCCTTGTATTTGTCTTGTGAATTGTGGCTGCCGCCGCTCTAAAAACTTACAATGGCTTTTCATGGAGGCGAAGCTGCAGTCAGCCTCCACGAGACTTCGGAAGATGAAGGGCTGGGATGGGCGAGTGCACGTGCACGTAACGGCCTCAAATAGGTGGTTGTGTCTGTTAAGCCTTATGTGAATCTCTCCAACCAACACAGCTCCCTTGCCTTCGCTGGCTCTTCTCTAGTCGTGCTTTGATCGAACTTACTTTTCACTCCTTCCTAAGCCACTCCGTCTCCAAACGCCACTTACCTAACCTTCTCCGGAGCCTGCCTGGGTGTTCATGCGGCTGCCCCACCAACTTGCTAACTCACTTCCGCGGTTTCACACCAGAGACCGTGAATCCTGCAGCGTTTTCTGGAAGCCACCAACTAAGTTACAATAAAGTGAGCACATCTGCTTTTCTCACAATCGTTTCCTCCCTTAAGACTGGCAGTGGTAAGAAGTGCTGGTTTCCTGATCCGGGCCCTACGTGCCATGAGTAATTCTGGCTCACTCGGTCAGAGCCGTCCTTCAAGAAGCTTTTTGGTTAAACAATACATCTTTTTATTACCTCCACTTTCCGATGCCATTTCCTGATTATTTACCTTTGGCGTTAGACTTTCTTTCATTACCCAAGTTACAGTGCAAAATTATACTTCAAGACGCACGATGCTAACACTTACTACTTCTCTGTGTTAAAAACGTGAATGTTTTGTGCATAGCAAAATAAGTCTGAATCCAAAAAAATAACTGTTCACATTTCATCTTCAAGTTTAATGTGCCTTTTTTTTTCCATCACAGCTATTTACAGATAACTTTGGGGTGCTCTCTCGATTTCAGTCAGTTCATTACATGAGAGGACAACAGGGCTGCTGGAATGTAGGAAACTGGATGGAATGCAGAAATATAAATAAAACCAATGTTCGATGAACCAAAGTGGAAATAATGCCTCCCCAGAAAACAGTTCTTGTCACAGAAGCACCTGTTTTTTGGCTTCATTTTTTTGTTTGTTTGTTTCTGAGTCACAAACACCAGAAAACGTGATTACTGAGACCTACAACTACTGCACACCAAAGAGCATAGAAAATAATTCAATATTTATAATATTAAAATAAAGTGTTTAACCACAAAAAAGCAGTAATAAAATAGTTTCCTAATTTACAATTTGCATCCAAAGGATGAAATAACAACTCACTAATAAATAATATTTATATAAATATTTTGTATGTCGAAAATAGTTTTTTAAAAGGCAATGGTCTCAAGAAACGTCTTGAAAAATTTGGTGGTGAAAAACCTGATTGAGTTCCCCCCCCTCCCCCCACCAAATACACAAGAAGTTTGGTTTGAATAAAACAAATGCGTCTTGTTGCAAAAACGGTTGTGCTTGGTGTTTCGGTAATGGCAGTAGGTGAGCGTAGGGATGGAAGGAGGTTGTAAAAGGCATCGATGTGCTGCTCAGTTCTTCACAGACAGCTCCCTCACTGGCTTTAAGGTAAATCTCTCTCATATCTTAACAGTGGAGGTCAGTTCTGAAAGGCAGAAACATCTTCCCTTATGTCCTCCCTTCAATGCAACTAGAGCCAGGGAACTGACAGGTAGTGAGCGGGAGGGTAGGAGGAACAGGTGCTGAGAGCAGAGTTCAGGATCTCTGACGAGAGACGAGTCTGAACCGACCCAAAGGAGAGGAGCTGGTTTCATGTGAACAGAGACTTCGTTACCGTTACATCTAGTAATGCTTGAACAGTAATGCCCACTTTGACCAGGCCTTTCTCTTCAAGGATGTGATGGGGTAGACACAGTTTTTCCTAAAAGGGAGAAGAACAAAACATCAATTTTTAGATGACCGCAACATAATCATAAAATCTTAGGACACCACTGACAGGAGCTGAGTTGAGCTCTGACATATGCCTGTCTGATCATCTCAGACTGTGCTCTCTCCCTTGCTTTCAACCCACTGGCAAAGATCTTTTCTGTATTTTCAGAGAAAATACTGATTTTTCACAAGTGGAGGTCATTCCAGAAAGTCTCCCAGTCATCCTGAAATATGCAATAGATCCAAACATTTTAAAAAACATTATGCTAAATAACTGAGCTACATAGAGTCAGGTGGAAACCAAACACCGAGAATATATTAGCTTACATTCTTATAAAGCCAAATTGCCAGTAGCTTCTCACACATTTTAAGGGAACTAATATACTCATTTATACACTGACCATGCACCGTTATAATGACCATAAACCTTGATTTTATTTGCTGTGATCTCTGAAATGGAGGCATGCTGGTGGACTGGTATCCTTTCTTCATGGTTTATCAAGAGCCTTGTAAATAAGTAATTTTAACCACAGCCTTCATTAGTGTCTCTTTTAAGACTCTTTCATAAAACTGTCAAAGACACAAATGTCCTGTTACTTCCTCATGTTGTATTTTTGCTCTTGGGAAATGGCCAGTACGTGTGAGTCAAGGAAAATAATCGACACAAATCACTCCTTATGGGGAGAACCTTGCATGCTCAACCAAACAGTTTACAAAAGAACACAAGATAATTTCAAACCTTTGTCATTTGGCTCTGGAAATGAGGGGAATCTCCTTGCTGAGTATGTCTCCTTGGCTAGGAAAAGAATCCACAGCAAACACTCCCTCTTGTCTACCAGATCATGGTATGTTCTCCACAGCCCAATGGCCACTGTTTTTAAGGGCAGTTTAAATGGCACGTGCATCACACCCCAGGCAACGGACACAGTGTTTAACATGAAGCCAATCAGGATCTTGGACAATTCTTCTGCGTCTCATGTGATTTGTGCTTGAGGAACCAGATCCTCCTACTTCCTCGGTGCAGGACTCCCCATAAATTACCACAGATACAGGCATTCTGTCCTCAGAAAGGTCTTTAAAGGACACACCATGACATCTCAAGTAATTTGTTCCACTGTCTGCAAATGTCATCTTCCTACACTCTCTCAACCACCTTTTTTCCCTTATCCCTATCTCCTTCCCTAACTTGTGGTAAATTAAGAGTATCTCTGACTCTCTCTGGCACCAGGTCTTAAGAAATGGCCACATGTCAACACAGGACAACTGATTCTTTAAAGCACAATTTCAACCATTATTTCATGTGTCTGATCTGTATCATAATAGGATTATCTTGTCAATGGCATATTAGGTGCATGTGCAGGTTTATGCTGCTGGCCAACTTAGTAGCCACATGACAATCTGAGAAAGGATGGGAGGTTCTGTCTGGGAGTCAGGAGCTGTCACTAGTACAGGATGGGCATGCCACAGCCGGCCATCAGTGTATAATCCTTCCCTGACACCACTTGCCATGGTTTGTGAAATCACCCCAATCTGGCATTTCATTGCTAAGATTGGTTCCACAAGGGCAGGAGTGTATTTACTTCATTCTTATGATCCCCACAGCACATAAGTTGACATCTGCCTTTGTAGGAAATCACAAATGGCCACTATTATGGTTAAGCACCTGACACAAGGCATTACTTGGGGAAAAAATAAAGTCTTCTATTTACACCATATGCTAAAATCAATTTGAAATGAATTAAAGAACTGTTTTTTTAATCATTAAATTTTTTTTTAATGTTTATTTTTGAGAGAGAGAGAGAGACAGAGCACGAATGGAGGAGGAGCAGAGAGAGAGGGAGACACAGAATCCGAAGCAGGCTCCAGGCTCTGAGCTGTCAGCACAGAGCCCAATGTGGGGCTTGAACTCACCAACCATGAGATCACGACCTAAGTTGAAGTTGGATGCTTAACCGACTGAGCCACCCAGGTGCCCCTAAAGTGTTAACTGTTTTTTTTTTTTAAATCAAACACCTCTCCTAATAAAACAGACATGAATATTTAGCATTTTCTCTTATAAATAAATGGAAAATTATCTAAGCTAAAAAATGGTATAAAAATCACAAAAGATAGAAACAACTGATTATGCCTTAAAGTTTAAAGCCTCTATGTGTCAAAAAAAACAAAAAACAAACCCAAGCTAATTAAAAGATAAACAACTCTAAAAAAAGTATTTGCATCAAATTACAATGAGTTTTATATGACACATAAGCTCAATAAATCATTGAGAAAAACAGTAAGAGATCAACTGAACACTAGGTGAGGAACACAAATAGAAATCTTAGAAGGAAGCATATGACCGAGGCCATCTTGAAAGACACTTTGCTTCTTGACCGCAGTGTTTATTTATGTTTAGTCCTAAATGTTCCTGAATTTAAGTACTAATATTTCCACAGGGTCTAAACTGTGTACAACATGGCTTTTCTGGGGCTACGTGCCTTATCCTAAGTCCTGCTTAAGATTCAACATGTCTCCATTCATGACTGCCCTGGTCCCATTAAAGAGTGGTTCCAAGCTAGAGGTCATGGTTGGGAAAGGCTGGGGGCTCCAGAGACACAGGGATGGGAAAGTATTGAGGTCTCAGCTTCCTGCTGACAGGACTTCTGCAGACATCACAGGCTGAGTTCGCTTCACCCTCTCTCCCAGGTCTTTTTTTCACTTCCTGGTCTCACTTCCTGGTCTTTTCTCTCCCTGGTCTCCTTTTCTCACTTCCTGGTCTCCTCACTCCTAAACCTGGTGCAGAGTCCAAGGCTCTCCCTTCCACCCTTACAGTTGGCAATGAGAAGTAAACAGGAGACAGAAAAAGGTACTTTTTCACATCCTTCCTGCCTCTTCTCCTTTCATTCACATGCCCTGAAGAAACCCGGAAGTGCCCTCAGATTACTTGGATGGAGTTGGTGGTAACCTAGGAAGACTGGCATGAGCTAGTAGAAACAAAAACATGGCAGTTCAGGCTGTATCATCACAGGACTGGGGTGAAGACTGATGGAATTATGAGCTGAGGCACTGCTTGACAGGCTGAGCAAGGACAGCAAGGAAGGCCAGAAGGCCATCTTCCACACACTGGACCTGCCACTGCACGTCCATGGGGGCATGGGGAGAGGGTCCCTGAAGTGACCTAGAAGTTGAGATGGGGAAGGAACTGCCGTAGAGTTATGGCTGGGTCAGAAGGGACAGAGAAGGGCCACCGAAACCGGTCTAAAATGGATTTAAAGCGGGGATCACTGTACATTTACACGAACTTTAAGTGCATTTCAATTTCCCTGTTAGAGAAGCCTAGTGGCTCTTCTTGAGAATGTGGCACCATTGCTGTGTTTCCTTTCAAAGCACAGAGCAGAGTCATGAAGTAGTATCTTACAGAAATATAATGCTTCTGATCCCCTCCGAAGAACGCGTGCTTGCTGCTGCTTCTCCTATGGTGGAATCAGTAAGGTTCCCTCACATCCCCTCATCCAGCTCTTTTTGGAGTCACAGCAAATAGGGCTGGAAAAGGCAGGCAAGCCAGAAAGACTAAATGTTACCTTAGGAAGGCTTCCCGGGCCCCTTCCTACAGGCTTGGTGCCAATGCTACAGATTTACATCGCTTAATTCTTTATGACAACTGTGCAAGGTGGGTATAATCCCTCTACTTTACAGATGGGAAAATGGGGACGTAGAGAGTTTAAGTAACTCTGGTAAAGTCACACAGCTCTTAAGTACCGGAACCAGGATCTGAAGATGAGCCTCACCTCAAAGCTGGGGCCCCTTCTACAACACCAAGCTCCTTCCCAGAAATTCCTTCAACGGGGGAGTATGGTGCATCTGCGGCCCCTGGGACAGGAAGAGGCCTCTAGACCCTCGGAGTCCTATCCTGGTAACCCCCAACAAATTCAACATCGCGTGGGGATCCTCGTTCGGCTTCTCTTCAAAGACAGAAACAGACATCGATCGTGCCCTGGCCGAAAACGCTTCATGGGAGCAGCCCTGCCTGGCTGTCCTCTTTCTCTAGCTCCTCGTGCTCCCAAATGGCCGCATGCCTCCTTCCAGGCCAGCCGCTTGACTAAACCAAAGTCATTTACATCAGTAGATTCCATATCGTTCAGTCTGTTGCTCACATGCGGGTTCCTGGCACTGAAGTGAGTGAACCTACAACAAGACTGTCTGCATTATTTTCACACTGAGAGAGTTTCCAGTTCCTGCTCAGGAGGGTCAGTGTTGTCCAACTAAGAGGGAGACCACGTTAAACCCTTACAGACTGAGAGGGCGTCTCGTCACTCCTCATTTGATTCTCTGCTTTCCAGCCAGGCCATCTTCCAGGGCTTCCTCCCTCCAGAACGCCTCTTTCTCCACACACATCCGCCCCTTTTCTCACCTCCGCAGAACACATCCCCCGCCTCATCTGGCTATTCCTCTTCCAGGTCGCAGGGAACATGGCACAAGGGCAAGAAGGCTTCACAGACCGTTACCCATCAGGGTCCGATCCCCTGCCTTGTGCTTTGCAGAATCTCATATCACACTGAATTCCATTTTATTTGTCCACTAGATCAGGACTCCAAAGACCAGTGCCTGCGGACCAATTCAGTCCATAGCCTGTTATTGTGAACAAAGTTTTATGGGGACACAGCCACGCCCCTTCATGTATGAGTCATCCATGGCTGCTTCCAGACCACAACAGGACCGGGTAGTTTGTGTAACAGATTGTAGAGCCCACAAAGCATAAAATATTTACAATCTGGCACTTTACAGAAAAATTTTGCCGGCTCCTGGTCTCGACTGCAAGATTTTCAAAGACGGGGTCATGTATCATGGTCACCTTTTTATCCCCCAGGTCTACCACACAGCCTTACTCAAAGAGTGCTCATTCAATATTGAGGCATGAATGAATGAATGAACACAGGCACAAATAAAATCGCAGTGAAAAGCCAAGGAACTGGACCCTGATAGTCTCAAAGAAAAAAAGCACACATTCTATGTATCTGATTTTTTATTGAGAACTAATTTCAAAACCTGAAGCCTAATCTTAAAAACTAAAATCTCCAGGGCACCTGGGAGGCTCAGTCGGTTAAGCGTCTGACTTAGGCTCAGGTCATGATCTCAATGGGCATTCGAGCCCTGCGTTGGGCTCTGTGCTGACAGGTCAGGGCCTGGAGCCTGCTTCGAGTTCTGTATCCCCCTCTCTCTCTGCCCCTTCCCTGCTTACACTCTGTATTAAAAATAAACATTAAAACAATTTTTTTTTAAAAAACCCAGCATCTCTTAAAATGGGATTAAAATATTTTTCCACTCAATCCAAAGCCACTGCATTGAAATTTTAATCCACTGTCCATTTCTTTTACCCTGTAAGGTGAAACATCCTTTGTTCTTATGACAAGGACCAGTGTGGATTTTAGACGACCCTCGCACTAAATTTAATCTCTTACAAATAAATGGTATCAGGATATCAAGTGCCTTTTTTACCTGTTCTCATTGATGAACCTCCTACTTAGTTGTCTAACTTTGGAGTTCTGCAGCGCCCCTCCCCCAGCCCCATTTCATAGGTGTCTCTCCCCAGAACTGTGAGCCACTTACAAATTACGAATCCATAAATAGAAGGAATGAAGAGACACATTAGCTGGGACACACTGTAGAAATCCTAACACTGAGTGGCGAGCTGCCATCAATTGGGGCAGCTGGAGAAAGAGAACCTTCTATTTCAAATAGATCTTTTTTTTTTTTTTTTAATTTTTTTTTTTCAACGTTTATTTATTTTTGGGACAGAGAGAGACAGAGCATGAACGGGGGAGGGGCAGAGAGAGAGGGAGACACAGAATCAGAAGCAGGCTCCAGGCTCCGAGCCATCAGCCCAGAGCCCGACGCGGGGCTCGAACTCCCAGACCGCGAGATCGTGACCTGGCTGAATCTTTTTATTTCAAAGACAGAACATAAATAATTGGTTCTTTTTAGCAGGCATTGGAAGGAAGTACTAGGAAAATGGTCCTTCTTGTGTGAGGAAGGAAATTTAGGATTGCACGTACAAATCACACAACTAAATCCCCGACCAGCTCTCAGACGACAAGCACATCAGTTTGCATCCCCAGTCACACTGTAACGGCAGGCATCACGAGAGCATATGAGTTGGTGTGCGGGTACTCTGGGGAAGAACCACGGGGGGGGCTTAATATTCTGTATAGAAATGAACAGCTTGACAATGGGCAAGACAGTTCATTCAAAGTTTTGCCTAAAGGGCTAAATTAATTGTGCTCTGCTAGTTACTATGCCTCCTGATTTAAAAAAAAAAAAAATGCCATTCGACAGATCCCAAGAGGAGCAGCACGTCAGGGGACAGATACATTAATGACAGGAGAAATGAAAGCACATCCAAAGAACCTTTGAGGCCAGAATTGAAATATGGACAGAGCCAGAGAATGATGTCAGCTCAGCACCAAAAATTAAATCTGATCTCACATGATTGTTCTACTCTGTTTTGATTGATAGGATTTTCTTCCAAGTGCCCCCCTGTAAGTCATCTCCCTTCTTCCCTTTTGCCCCCCACCCTTCCCAAAGAAGAAACAAACCAAACAACAGTGATCATTACAGGGCAGCGTCAGTGCAAGGTAGAGCCAGATGGAAAAGCAAAGGCTGTTCTAGGTGGGCAGATCAGTGTATCGATGGGCCGATAAAAACCTGGAAGAATCACTTGAAATGTGTTTATTAAGCAACTTAGGGTTTAGGGTACTCATCAGACATTGCACAAAGGGGTTTAATTGTGTTACAGACTGAAGGGTACCAGAAGCAATTCAGTACATCTGTGGGTTGTTTATACATAACCGAGCTTAATTAGACAACTTCCGCATACCCTGTACTTCACCAGTCCACACAAAATCAGGAGGGAAGAGCTATCTTTGAGGGAAGAGTGTTTCCAGTTAGAAAATCTGACTTGATTTAGCAACAAAAAAGATTTATAAATATACTCTTCTCACTATGTGGGTTTTCCATATTCTCAAGTCCCCTGGATTCATGGACACGTTCAGAAAACTAAAATTATCTTCTTAGTAGCCATGGATGGAGACTCTTCGCATCTCAGGGAACTAGAAATTTATCTTGAGGAAGTTAATGTCATCATCCCCCAAATTTAAGAAATAGTACGTGGCACCCAGATGTATAATGAAGCAGAGGAGAAACTGTCCAAACCTCAAGCAGGGCGTTCTCATATTAGAAACAGAAATCCCAGAACCAGGAATATCTTGGCCAAGACAAGATTCTAATGTGTGTTTTTTTTTTCCTCTTAGTTACAAACTGATCGATCACATTGCTCCAAAAGCAGATTTAGTTAATATATAATCCTGTAAGCTTACTTAGGAATAGAAGCAGCTTGCTCGTGTCACTGGAAACTGAAGGTTAAATGGAAATGTCAAGTCATTAGGGAAACTACATTCTGCTAAAAGGAGAGCAATCTTACTGTTGGCTTCTGCCATAGTAACCCACGTCCTCAGACCAAGAATGTTCCATGACTCATGGCTTTATTTGAAAACAAATACAGTCAAATCCATCACGTTCTTGACCTGAAGCTATCATGTGATGCAGCAAAAAAGCAAAATGACCCATTACATTATTTAAAAATAGAAATCCCTTCTGGAAAATGCTTTTCTAAGAGCCTCAGGGTAGACCTAGCAAGGAGTAAAAGGTAAAACTATGCGGGAAGTGATGTGCAAGTGAAGCCTCCAGGTGGTGCTCTAACAGCAATGGCCCCTCCTTCCCCAGCCCCGTGCTGCACAGCTCCTTCCCCTGCAGCAGGGCAGAGGGGCTTGCTCAGGGTAGAAGTGGGCAGCAACCCTCCCATTGAGGGAAACAGGGAGGAAACCAACTGAATGGCCGGCAAAGCAGTCACTCACTGACGGTATTTTTCAACTTGGTCAATAACGGTATTATTAAAGACTTTTCTAGACTGAATTGGGCCCAAAATGCTGATTTCCTGTCTTCTCTGCAAGGTGGCTCCACTACACCTCAATTGCCCGTTCCTGAATTAGGATCTGACACTGACCCAAAGGAAAGACTTCCATATCCTAAATCCCCTCTGCTCCTGTTCTGGCATCTTCTTCCACTCTACCCAGGGCAGCTATGTGAGTGAGAAAGCATGAGGTCTCGATACACTCTGCTGTCAGTGGTTTTTAGGAAGCGAGAGAGATTATTTAATGGGAACTGTACTCTATAAAGTCTGTGCCTTGGGAAAACCTGACTTGTAGCGTTCCCTTCAAAACTCGAGAGACTACTGAAGAGATGACAGGGATGGAAGCTGGCAAGGCAGAGGCTCAGAGGGAGGAAGGGCCCTGTGATGGCTCAGGGTGACACAGCAGAGTGTTTGTTTGGATGCACATGCACACGTTATGCGGACAGAGCATTCCAGCGGTAAGTGATATAGATCAGCACTATAAAGAGAATATGGACAAGACAGAAGCTTATAAGGTCCCTGGAGCGGAGGGCAGAAGTTGGTTGTGGGGGTTTCTCCCCAAGGGCCAGCAGAGTGTCAACAGTCTTTCGAATGTGACGGAAGTCCAAGTGCAGGATGTCATACGGAGAGCAGAGGTCGGCCTATTCCGTGGGCAGCCATTAGAACAGAAAGAGACAGTGCGTACAATTAAAACTACACGGAAGAACAGCTGGAAAGAAGCACACATTTTTGGTTACTAGCAAATGGCAAGACTAACCCCTTATTTCAAAGCAGGTAAAACCCATTCCACCAAAGATTTTTTAACCGGTTACAAAACAAAGTAGCATACCCAAAGTGTTTTATGCAAGTAGCACAAGGAAATCCTTCACCCACAAAGCCACTACTAAGGAAAAGCACGCTCTTCAATTGGATGTTACTGGCGTCCAAACAGTTTTAATATCCAGGTGGTATCACGTGCTCACCAACGGCAAAGAAATAAGAGCTTTTCACTAGGGACGTTCAGGACATAACCTCACCTAAGGGCAAAACATAAGCTTCCAAGTTGAATCCCCATCTGTCCTCACCATTCTCAATGTATTTTTTTCACCCTGGTTTATGAAGACTCAATGAATATAAAGTACTCCTCTCTGAAAGGTAACACATACACCTAATTCATTTTTGTTCTAGGGTTACTGATAGACTCCCGGGAATTCTGGTTTTACTTGTGTTCCTACATGTGTCAGAAAGCACATTAAATTTCATGTTTTTGCAGTCACACATAAACCAAAAGTCTAAAGGAGGCTTCTTAGATGTGCGGTTAGAATAAAAGTACACCCCCCGACGTGGGATAATCATGTAAATTTATTCATCACTAAACACCTATGGTAGGGCACGGGTCTTCTGAGTTGGCCTCCAAATATCTGCTCTTGTCAGGAAGCAGTTTCCTGATACAATGACTTCCTGAACTGGAAAGGACTACAGATTAACATTAACAGTGATTATAACTGATTATGACTGATATGTCAACATCAAAGTAGTTTTGTGTCCAAATGAAACAAGAATTGAAACTATTTAAGGTATAGTTCATACATGCAGCTTTATTTCAAATCTGGCAAAGCATTTAAAAACATATATACGATATATATTTTATATCATACTTTGCCACAGTTTTCCCCTTTATTTTAGCCTCATTGCTAAGCAGGTGCAAATCACAGAGCAACTGAAAGCTTCTAAGATAAAGATGCTGTCTTATACCCTCTGAAGTCAGCTTGATGCCCTCAGATGAAAAGAAACGCTATAATATCAAGCACGATGGATAAGATTAAAAACATTCTAATTTTAATTTATGAAGGTAAAGATGCTGTTCTTAAGACTTTTTAAAGACAGTAAGCCACGTTACATCTATTCAGATCATGCAGCTTTTCTCAGTGGATTCGGAGGAATCAAGCTACTGCTGTTACTTTCCCAAGAATTAAAACATCTACACATAGATTTGATTTCACTGGGAGAGAGACACTGGTCAAGGATTAGCAGATGGGGAAACATCTAAGGAAAGACGTGTTATTGCAATAAGAATTCTCTATTGCAATGTGGTGCTGAACCAGTGAAATCTGAGCAAAGCAGACGTAAGACATAAGGCGTCCACAAACTGAAATGTGAATTTTCACACAAGTGGGTATTTCCACAGCAAAAGCAAATCATTCTACCTCCAGTCTATGCTTTAAAACACTTCCCAGAACCCTAGGGAAAATGTCTGGTCTGCTCCCCAGCAATGCCCTCCAAGAACTTGAATCGGACAGTCCTTACAGTGTTCTTGAGTAGCACACTTCTCGCATGGGGAGCCTACACAGACCATTCTTCTTGTCCTGGAATTAATTTCGTGATGCCACAGATTCGGGGCTTAATTCAGATTTCAGACTAAAGTGGGTAGGGCCCAGACTCACAGTCCATGGTGTTTGGTTTAAACTAAATTGTGATCTCTAAAGGAAAAGGCATGGGTCTAAGATTGTCTGGTAGGCAAAAACTGGAATCACCGTAACATGTGGAGTGTGGGCTGCTGGGGTCCTCTGAGACCTGCGCTCTGATTCTGCCCCACGTCCCACAGCCCGAACTGCCACAGCAACCTCCTCAAGGACGCTGTGCTAGGAAACAGGGCTGAAACCGCTGGGGGAAATGAATTTTCTGATCCTGTGCCTACCAAATTACAGTCTTAATGAGCGGCACTTAGAGATTGTGTATTTTTTTTTCTCTTAGAATTAAAACAGGAAAATAGTAAAAAGGAAGAAAATGGAAAGAGGCAAAATTTCACCCTGTAGGACAGAGCATTAGTAATTACTGCAAGGCATTTGAAAGGCACAGTGAATACACTCAGAGTCCTCAGAGGCAAGTGCGGATGCTAATTCCCACTACAAAGAACAGAAATCACAACTGCCAAGGTTAATTCAAGAATGTGTGACTAAGCTTACTATGAAAGACTGGCCGAGCCTCCCCAAATACTGTGGATGCAAACAGAAATGTAGACAGATCTGGAAAAAGGTCTAGATTATAAATGTTGTGAGTGTTCTGCAGTCTAAATTCTAGCAATTTTAGAATATATTCATTTTATTAATTTTAGGGACGCCTGGGTGGCTCAATGTTGGTTAAGCTTCCAACATTGGCTCAGGTCACGATCTCACAGCTTGTGAGTTCGAGCCCTGCGTTGGGCTGTGTGGACAGCCCAGAGCCTGGAGCTGCTTCAGATTTTGTGTTTCCCTCTCTCTCTGCCCCTCCCCCACTTGTGCTGTGTCTCCCTCTCAAAATTAAACGTTTTTTAAAAAAGTTTTTTTTTAAATAAATATAATTTTAACTTTTAAGGTCAACACGATTACAAAGTATTTTTTCTTTAAACCTAAGGTAACATAGCTCAGGAACGTTGACAGCCATTCTGAGCATGTAAAGCTCTGACTGACAAGGTATCATCTGGTGGGGAGTTGAGTGAGGTAGTGAAGGGTTTTCACAGTTTTCTCCAAATACACAGAACTAATCATCAATTTTATGAACTTGGAGGGTAACTGTTGTATCAGGAAACTACTTTATCTAGAATTGCAACTTAAAACCTTCTGAAGATGCCGCTTTTAAAATGGTTCTTCTCAACCGTGCATTCATGAAAGGCTGTTAGACCACTGCCCAGACAGAAGCACAGTGGGAAAGAATTCTTACGTTCTCAATGTAAGAATTCTGTAAGAAATTGGGCCTGATTTTACAAGCTAGAGACTGGTCCTTTTTAATCTATTACAAATTTTTAAATTGCTGTTAACAAAAACAATAAATGTGTTGGTTTTCACCTCTGGTTATTCAGACTCAGAATTAACCAAGATAAATGTAAAAGCCAAATGAATTTTGTAGTAAGAATCTCATTCCAGGGGCAGCTGGGAGGCTCAGTCAGTCAAGTGTCTGACTGTTGAATTCGACTCAGGTCATGATCTCTGTGCTGACAACATGGAGCCTGCTTGGGATTCTCTCTCTCCCGCTCTCTCTGCCTGTTCCCTGCTCACAAGGGCATACTCTCTCTCTAAACAAACAAACATTAAAAAGAAAAGAATCTCAGCCTATCCCAGAAAAGTACTTATTATGATTTGAATTGATGCTAAAGGGGAAAAAAAGAGGCATAAAGGTCAAAGAGAAAGAACTCATTTCTCCTCAAGATTACAACAACGTGTTTTCAATTTATAGAATGCCTGCCAATAAAAAAAAATAATTCAGATTAGTTACAAATTTCCTAAACCCTCACAGACAGTAGGAAAGTTACTACTGACACTTTCAATTACTGTATCCCATTTTAGAAAACAACGAAAGGCAAATATGAAAGGCACGGAAGACTCAGCCATATCAACACAATCCTCTTATAGCAACAGGATCATGGTTCGAATCCAAATGCACTGAGATTTTATTAAAAAATTTTTTTTACTTAATGTTTATTTTTGAGAGAGAGAGAGAGAGAGAGAGAGAGAGAGAGAGAGAGAGACAGAATCTGAAGCAGGCACCAGGCTCCGAGCTGTCAGCACAGAGCACGACATGGGGCTCGAACTCACAAACCACGAGATCATGACCTGAGCCCAAGTCGGCCCCTTAACTGACTGAGCCACCCAGGTGCCCCTCGAGGATGTTATTTGTAACTCCCTTTGGCCCATGTAGAAGCTAAGGGACACCCTACGGTCCCGCAAGCCCCTGGCGTCTGCGCTGCTCAGGCAGGCAGGTGGGGGCCCTGTGCGGCCAAGGTGTCTACCGAGGTAGAGCTGCTGCCCTTAATCCTCCTCTGTTTTCCCTCTGCAGACAACAGTGGCTACAAAAGGCTGGGCGGCTCAAAATCAAAGCGCGTTTCATCTGAGTTCCCTTCTCCTCTAAAGAAAACAAGTCTTAAATTAAGCTCCTTACAGAGGTCTGAGGCCAAGGCTCCTTATTTAAAACCGAGTAGGAAAATTTCCCTTGTGAACCAAAATATAATTCTCTATTTTCTAATAACTTTAATGCTTTGTAAGTCAGAGATTTCTTTTGAGCGGAGACAATACTAAAAAGAGCCCCAAACAGCCCTAAATTTGGATCCAACTGGAAATCCCCAATAATCAACGGTGAATCTTCTACATCAAGCATAGAGGCCAAGCGTGGCCCAGGTGACTCAGAAAAGAAGCCTCAGTCTGTCCATTCATAGCCTCATGACTTCAGGTCAGATTTTGGGGGGATATAAAGAACATATCCTCAAGAAGCTGGAAGCCCACCAGCGGGAGGTCGGTCTTCAAGATCAAGTTGATGCCGGCACCACCACCCAATCCCCAGATTTTCCAGGGCACCCTGATGCACCCGCGGTGAATTCACCCACCGCCAAGCAGTGGATGAGAGAGAGGTAATTACGGAGCTGAACTTTCATGGAGTATTACAGCTCAGAGAAAGTGGAGAGGTCTGTGATTTTCAAACTAAGCTTAGCAACAGGATGCTTCCTAACCGCCCCCACCCCCCCCCCAAAGAAAATCTTAGCTAGAAATCTAATATATACTATTGACAAAACAGAAACTGCTCTGGCTGATGCAGGAGGCGAGAACGATCTGTAGTCTTCCCACTTAGCTCTCCCTCCCCTCCCGAGCTGGCCATTTGAAAAGACTCGAGGGCTCTGAAGAATGGGCTTATATTTACTCCTCAAGTCCCAACACCTGCAGTTTGCACTGGGGGGAAGGGGGGTCAGGGGACTCAACCGGTTCAAACCGCTGTGTCTATGGCTACCAGCTGTGAGCGTGAGTTTAGGGAATTATAAGCTCTCTGGACTCTGTTTCCTCAGAGTACGGCGAGAAAATATTTACCTCCGACCCTCAACAGTGAGCATTTAAGATGATGCATGTATAAGAAGTCTTTAAGATGATGCATGTATAACAAGTCCTCAACGAATGGTTAACTGCTGCTAATTTTAAGGAGTTTGCCTCAGGGCACATAACTAGTTACCAGCTTAAGTGGGGGATCATTGACCCCAGACCTTATGCATTCCCTCCTCGGGCTCACAGATCCCTTTCACCCACTCACTCTTCTTCCACATTGTGTTCACTCAGTTTGTGTCCCTTTAGTTGGGGAACTGGTCCTAAAACCAAAACCAAAAACCCAAGGCACTTAAAATGGACAGCAGGAAGGAAGAATAACGTACATTGAAGTAACTACCGGAAGGAGAGGCACCTGGGTGGTTCAGTCTGTTGTGTGTCTGACTTCCCTTCAGGTCACCATCTGTTTGTGAGTTTGAGCCCCGTGTCAGGCTCTGTGGTGATAGCTCAGAGTCTGGAGCCTGCTTGGGATTCTCTCTCTCTCTCTCTCTCTCTCCTTCTCCCCCACTCAACGTTCTGTCTCTCTCTCTCAAAAATAAACATTAGGGGCACCTGGGTGGTGCAGTCGGTTAAGCGTCCGACTTCAGCCAGGTCACGATCTCACGGTCCGGGAGTTCGAGCCCCGCGTCGGGCTCTGGGCTGATGGCTCAGAGCCTGGAGCCTGCTTCCGATTCTGTGTCTCCCTCTCTCTCTGCCCCTCCCCCGTTCATGCTCTGTCTCTCTCTGTCCCAAAAATAAAAATAAAAACGTTGAAAAAAAAAATTTTTTAAATAAACATTAAAAAAAAAATTTTTTTTTAAAGAAGTAACTATTGGAAAGAATGTCATCCCGGCATGGAGAAAGAAAGTTGTCCACAAACGCTCTGTCTACTTCATTTGTAAGGACCTTTCCTTGGTATTCTCATCAGCAAACCTCCACCTCATGCCAAATCCCTCTCAGTTGATGGCAAGCAATTCTCCTGTCACCCTAACAGAATTTCTCCAGGTCCCCATCGGTAACTTCTTTCTGTGATGTCATCTTCTTTCCATCAGTGGCAGCTGCTGTTCCAAATCCTGTCTGTCCCCACCGACTAAGGAGCCAAGGATCCAGCCTTACCCACACGTCACAAACCACACACCAGAGCTCTGGAGGTGCCTTACCCGTCTACATGTGCTAACCTCCTGCAAATACACCGACTGGGCTGCTTTCCCTGCCTGCAATTCCAAATGCAGCCAATTTGAAGGGGCCACATTTACAGTAAGCCACACCAGAACCTCGCTACCCAAGTGCAGAGTAAAATGCTTCATGAACCTTGACCGACCCCGAAGTATAGAGCTGGGATTGTGTCCATGGGGACTTCTAAAGAAAATATAATGCACTAGAACAACTGGAACAATTTTAAAATTACTTCCATCCCTTCATATTACTTTATTTGTAAAAATTTAACTAAATCTGCTCAGCAACCGCATTCCATCCACAGGAACCTGACAAATTATAGAAGCTGCCGATGCTGACTTTGCCTTCTAGTTTCAAACGGTGATTCTATTACAAAAGACAACAAATGCAAAGCTTAGAGCACAGCTGTGACTTCTCAGGCTTTACAGGGTGATTCATCACTGTCAATTAGTATTTAGCTTATCAAATACAGAATTCAAGATCTCTGTGACTTGTGAGTGTAAGTGAGTAGATAAGTAACGGGTGGAGAAGCAGGAAAAGCTTGCAAATTGAGGAAATAACTATGTTTTTGACTGAGAAATCAATGACTGTTTTGTACCCAAATATTAAATGTGATGCAATTAAGAAAGTAATGGCACAGGTTCTCTGTGTTTTCAGGTACCAGCCTTTTCAAATATCTGACTGTAAATGGAGAATTTCTGCAATTAGGCTTGTGATATATTATTTTTTAGTGTAAATAAGCAATTGTTTATACTACATTAAAACATGTACATTAAAACTTCACCCCGCTAGTGAAAGAAGCATACCTAAGGGGAAGGGAGTCATTTCACCCCTCCCCCAACTATCATACACCCAGAGGAAAGATTTCGTTTCCAATCATGTATTTCTAATTCATTCCGTGAGATGAAAGTATGCTCCTTTGAGCATACAGGGAGATTTGCCAATTGCCTTCCAATGGCAATTTCTAGTTTTCCACTAGAATATTCTTTCCTTACTTTAACACATCTGATTAAAGAAGTTCAATTGCTAATTAACCAACAGACTTTCTCTAGTAGCAAAAAGCTTCATGTAACTCTAGTCACCGGTGAAATGCTACTGGATTATCCATTAGGATGGATAACACACACACACACACACAAGCATGCACACAAGCATATATGCACATTACACACGGTGCAAACTTGAAAGTCACCTCAAATCTTTAAAAAATTTCAAAACTGGCCTAAGTAATATATTTCTTACTAAGCATAGTTAAATGGGATACTGGCAAAAAAGGTTATTTATTCCCTGTAATTCAATCTTCCCGGAAATTATGAGCTACTGATTAGTGCAAGGGACACTTTGCTAGGGGCATGATTCAGAAATTATGAAAAAATTTTCTCTGCATATTATGGTAATTTAATTTCCTTCTCCCTACTTTGGAAGAAAATTATAATTACCAACCTTTATTCACAACACTTGGTTAAGGGCATTTCCATTTCATTTTGTATCACCACAAGCCAAAAAAAATTTTTTTTGATGAGTTTAAAAATATCACAGGGGATTAGGCTGTAAGTCATCAGTGCTTTCTGGCACAGACACAAATAATTTATCGTCTGAAACCTAGTAGGATAGTTTTGATTCACACATGGAAATCTTATTAGCCCATGATGGTCAAATTATGAAAAAGAGTGGGTGTATAAGAATTTTCACAAATATTTGAAGCTGAGAATGTATATGCAATATTAAAACATACACATGCAATATAGAGACAGATTAACATTAACATTACTGAAAGACATTTGGATTGATCACAAAGACATTTCATCCATTATATAAAGATTACGCTCTTTTTAAACGTGAATTTATAAGGTTTTCTTTATGGATACAGTTCTGACTTAATGGTGCTTTAATAATTCTCTCCTTGCCCTCAAATAAGATAAAAAATGCACCACTAATAACCCCTTACCTTTGAACCCTAACAAGCTAAAAGACAGGGAGGGAAGAAAGGAAGGAAAGCAGGAAGGAAGGAAAGATGGAGGGAAAAAGAGGAAGATGGGAGGGATGGTGGGAGGGAGAATAAGTCTTTCTCAACTCCAATAACTAACTGCTACCACTGAGTAGAATTACGTTGCAACGCAATTCCTTCACATACTCATAAACAGTATTTCACAGCAGAGTTTGTAGTTACTTTATCCCTGGCATGTTAGAAAACATAGAAGAAAATTTTTCAAAATGTAATTACTGTCCATATCTGTTTATCACAATGATGATCAACTTCTCAACTTATCCCCAGATTGAGTGGATTTTGTTACTAATAGCAAAGCCTTTAAAAGCCCCAAATTAGCCATCAGGCTGAGGCTGAGGGTGGGGCTTAGCTTGGGAGAAAGACAAAGTAGCCACCTATAGTTGGGCTCGCTATAAGGAATGCCAACTGGATCTACAGTGGGTTAATGGGGGAATGGAACTGCGAACAGTTAACAAATTACAAAGCAACATACAAACATTGTTATTATTAGTGGTAATGATCAATGATAATAATAACAATAATTACAATATTTTCAATATTATTTTGATCCACATACCCAAAATGCAACTACACAGAATGGAAATCAACAAATTAGGAGTTCACTACAGGTGTGCTTTGCATAACAGCTTTGGATAAGGAAAACCATCACCTCCAAAATTCTACCCTGTGGAACGTGCCAGATGGCTCAATGGAGCCTCAGCAATTTTTGTTCTTGGAGTAGAGAATCAAGCTGACTACATGTTTTTCTCAAGTTTGGAATTTTGCATTTATTTCAAAATCTTAAAGAAAGTCTACTCTCTTTTCCCTCAGTATTGACCAATACCGCTTTAAGCCATTTTAATTTCACTGTAATAGAGGAATTCAGCTAAAATTTTATGTAACTTATTCAACATTATTCCTCAAAAAAGACTGAGACTTTGGACAAAGTCTGTACAAAGGATGTGTAAATCTGTACATTCATTCAGTGGTCTCAAACACATGCATTAAATGAAATCGGTACCAAAACATGGTTATTGGGACTAAGTTTGATGTTACCTCTGGTACTCCTAATTTTCGACAGGCTTCCAAAAAGTTTTCCACATTTCTTCTGCATTTGGCCATGCTAAGTTTGGGCTATAAATGCAAATATGGAGAAATAATTAATTATTAAAAGAGAAATGATTTTTAATAACAGGTTAAATTTTAACCTTTCTAAATGGCACAAGTAACACATGTTCATTGAAGGGAAAAAATACCTAAGCAAATAGAAGACAATAAAAATCATCCAGAAACATCCACCTAGAGATAAGAACTATTAATATTTTGGATTATATTCTTCCAGACATTGTGTATGTGTATATGCATGTGTGAAAAGATACACAGAAACACATGTATACACATAGATGTTTATATAAGCAGGATTTCTACATGTGTATATACATGTGTATATATATGTGTATAAATGAAAATTTCTGCATATGCATGTATGTGTATATACATATATATATGTATGTATATGTATATACACATACATGCATACTTATAATTTTTATGGGATCATACTCTTGCATAATCTGCTTTCGTTCATCTATTAATATACCATAAGCATCACCTATTCCCAACAGCAATATATTTCTATAAGAAGGGTTAAATTCAGCAGGCCAATTAATCTCCTTCCTGCCAAAGCAATGGGTTTGATGAGAAAGAGGCAACAGAAGTAAACAGCATAAAAATGGTGGCCTGTTTAGGATTTAAGCAATGGCCTCTCACAGTTGAGTTGACTGTGGTTACAGATGGCCTCTAAGGTGTGGGATGGAAAACAGGTACATCTGATTCACACAGTTTGATTTTTACATGGTAAGTTTAAAAGCTTTACTGTTAAATTTTAATATTCTACTCTTAGTTCCCTTAAAAAGGGAGCAAGAAGAATGACTGAATCCAACAGTCTGGGTGTGGAAGTAATATTTTATAAAGACTGATTTTGCCCTGTGAAAAGTAAGCGAGAGTGAGGTGACTCTTAGCCCATCTTAGAGGGTCCACACCACTCAGCACAAAAATCTGTTTGCGCATTATTTACTTTTTAAAAAGGGACTCCTTATCCTCCCCCCACTCCCACCCCCAGAAAAAGGGAAAAAGAAAACCTGCTGGCATGGAACCATTTAATTTGGAGGCTAAACAAGCATTCTCCACCTTGGCTAGAGAGGAAATGGTACCCCTTAACGTGAGACTTGCAAAGATGGGGCAGGAAGCTGCTTCGGTGGTTTTGCTCACTCCCAGGCATGTCTTAGGACAAGGCCACCACGTTCACCCTTATGCAAAGGGAAGGAACAGACTTAGGTAATGTGACATGAGGTTACCAGAAGAATAGGAGCTGGCCCAGCTGACAGGGCACCAAGAGGCATTTCACCATTTGAGACCTGAGTATTTGTCTCTCCAACCCTCCAGGCCCTCATCGTCCTCTGTGTACTTAGGATTTTGTGGGGCCCTTTTCTGAAACTCCAAAGATGCCCAATACCATTCAAAATATTTAGGTCAACCCAGTAAAGTCAACGCAAGAATATTTCCCATCTTTGGAACTGAAGGAGGGCCCATTCTACTATTGTCGTCTGGGTTTAGCTAGAAAAGCACTTACTACAAATAAAATAGTTAGAGGTTCAATCCCGTCAATGGTAAAGAATCAAAATTACACCTGCTTCGCATAAAAAAAATGGACACTATTAGTTTTGTGAATGAAAAGTTAGAATGCTTGATATTGACAATAACGTGGGCAGAAAAGGCATCCATTCTGTTGGTGCAGATATGATGGCACACACTGTGTGTTTCCCATGTGTCAGATACTCCACCAGCTGTGAAGTATGCACCCGTGGAAGCGAAACACACAATTCTCAGGGTCACTTACCTCCAGTCTAGTTGGAAATGTTAGTAAGTTGCAGGAAATTGTAGTTTAGTATGGTAGAGGTCTGAGTTGTGAGACTATTAGGAGAAAAAAAAAATCAAGGAACGGAACCTAACTCAGTTTTAAGGGCCCAAGAATGGCTTGCCTCCTGTAGATGCTGAGGGACAGGAGCAATGGGAGCCAGTGAGGCTGCAAGATGAGGACATTTGGAGAGAAGGTTGGGGGAGCCTTCTAGTTTAGAGGGAAGAGCCCGCGTAAACACTGGAGTAGACAATGATAGCCCAGACTAGGACCAAAAGCAGGTTCCACAGCTGCAGCACAGCTGGTGGGCTGATCAAAGGGGGCTCCGAGAACCTCCCCGAAGAATTTTAGGTAAGTGGACATTTGGAAACAGCCCATATTTCTAAAAAGGAAAACTACACTATGATAATGCAAGCTAAAATACATTACAGTTATTAAAGTGGATATTTATGAAGAATTTTTGTGACGTGAGGAAAATCTAGGTTTTGATACATTTTAAACACTACTAAATAGTATACATAAGTAGCTCATCATTCAATAAAAGACCTTAAACGCAGAAAGGATGCTAGCAGTTAGTAGAGAGGCCAAAATGCTAGCAGTGGTTGTCTTTGGCTCGTGGAAAAAAGGTTGATATTATTTTTTCCTCTGCATTTCTCTATTTTCTCTAGTTGGGCATTATTTCTCATTATTTCTTCAATTGAAAAAATATTTAAAAAAGAAAACAGGTTGACAACCAAAAGATTTTTAAAGGAGTGCATCATTTTTCCTGAAGGATTAACAAAATATAAAAATGCTTAGACACATGACTCATATTCACTGTGAATAATATAACTAATTGTACATTCAAACTGGAGGCTATGAGGAGTCACAGTTTCTCTCTTATAAAAAAATTGGGGGGGGGCACCTGGGTGGCTTGGTCGGTTAAGTGTCCGACTTCGGCTCAGGTCATGATCTCACGATCTGTGAGATCGAGCCCCGTGTTGGGCTCTGGGCTGACCGCTCAGAGCCTAGAGCCTGTTTCAGATTCTGTGTCTCCCTCTCTCTCTGCCCCTCCCCTGTTCATGCTCTGTCTCTGTCTCAAAAATAAATAAACGTTAAAAAAAAAAATTTTTTTTTAAATTGGGAAAAACTATTAAATGTGAATTTCGCACATGGCTCACACAACTTTATAGCCATTTGGGCCTCATTTGTAGAAAATACTGGAAAGTTTCATAGCAGATTATAGGACAGAATTTGCTCCCCAAACTAAGGCAAGCTAGGCACAGATTTGAAGAGACAAATTGATCATTTTCCTCTAATTTCTGAGGCAAAAAAAAGGGGGTAAAACTTTTCCATGAAAAATATGTTCAATAGTATAGAAAGGGAGCTGACAGTTGGAGTAGATTCATTAGCTAATCTCTCCTGCTGCCAAAAGAAAAGCATCAATAATGCCATTGTGAGCTTTTGGGGGGGGGTGGGAGGGAGAAAAACACTCATTATGTGATATTTTATGAGCACTGTGCCTTGCAATTAGGGGTTCTGAATGTTGAAACCTGTTCTATAAACACTAATGACATCAATGGCTTACATTCGTGCATGTATCACATGCGGGGGACTTATTTTATCCTCAGAAGAACATGTCCAAGAACAAATCAAGTTAAAGAGAGGTTAAATCCCTGCCCAACGTCACATGGCTTATAGGCAGAGCTAGAGTTTGAGCCCAAACACTGCCTGCAGAGCCCCAAAACTCTCCCCACCTCTCCTAATGAACAGTGGAGAGTGTGGATAGACATTTTTCTTTTTTTCCTACTTGCCTGAACCTGATATAGGACTCCAAAGACAAGCTTATCTCTGGTTCCCCCACCCTCATCTGAATGACCAAAGAAGTGACTCTGTAACCCTCTTCTGGATGGAAACGTGCTCTGTGATCCACAGGAAGAGGTTTCTGTATCCAGCTTTACCTCCCTGCAGTGGAGCAGCGGATTTTGAGGGTGTTGGTGGAGTTTCACTCAGTCAGTCTTTTCTCATTATTGCCCCAGGACCTCCAGTGTACCCCACCTGAGCAAAGTGAGGCACCAAGGAATTGCTGAATTAATGCCCGGCTGACCAAACTCTGGCTGGAGAGGTTACTGATGTCATTTTATACAGAATCCATGTCTTTTCAGAGTCATCCTAAAAGCCTCAGTGATTGAGAAAGAGATCCCATTTAGATGTGAAGCTACTGGGGCGCCTGGGTGGCTCAGTCAGTTGAGTGTCTGACTTCGGCTCAGGTCATGATCTGACGGTTGGGGGGTTCGAGCCCCGCTTCGGGCTCTGCGCTGACAGCTCAGAGCCCGGAGCCTGCTTCAGACTCTGCATCTCCCTCTCTCTCTGCCCCTACCCCACTCGCGCTCTCCCTCTGTCTCAAAAATAAATAAACGTTAAAAAAAATTTTTTTAAATTAAAAAAAAAGAAGAGAAGCTACCAACCGGAAGAGCTTTCTGGAAAGACTCCTCACTGTTTAAATCACAACTCATCTTTAACGAGCAACACCGTCCCCCGAAAGTGTGTGTCTTATGTAAAAGTTAGTCTCCCTTTATCTGGTGTTACTTACAACTGCTGGTGACGGGACATGGATGCTTGCGACGGAGCGTGGGCGGATGTGATTGACCAGGTGACAGAGGACCACGCCATCCATGAGTGCGGCCCCCAGGTCTTCATGCAGGCTGACCTTGAGTCTCATCTCGATGCTCTGTGGGGGAATCAGAAGGAAGCCAGCTGTTACCAGGCAACTGACAGTAAGAAACAGGTACGGGTATTTATGAATTGAGACACTAACTTCATTATGGGGAAGAAGAATAGGAAGATTTGGAAAACACTGACATTATTTGAACCTTTTCCGAAAGATATTACAGTAAAAATTCCGCTGTAGAAAACCAAATTCAGCCGCGCCTACAAGTTTTAATAAGTTGAGTGAAAGGAATAATGGAATTACTTCTTGAGTTCAATGTTGCCAGAGCCTTGGCTATGAAAATAGAAAACCAGAATGAGGCGACCAACAGAAACCAGGCCCAGCTGGTTCTGATGGCCTTCGAGGGGCAGACGAGGGATTGAGGGATGCTTTTCTCTCACATTATGGTTTTTTTTTAATTTTTTTTTTTAACGTTTATTTATTTTTGAGACAGAGAGAGAGACAGAGCATGAACGGGGGAGGGTCAGAGAGAGAGAGAGGGAGACACAGAATCTGAAACAGGCTCCAGGCTCCGAGCTGTCAGCCCAGAGCCCGATGTGGGGCTCGAACCCACGAACCGCGAGATCATGACCTGAGCCGAAGTCGGACGCTTCACCGACTGAGCCACCCAGGCGCCCCTCTCACACAATGTTTTAACTGAGAAATCCATTTTTATCCCTTTAACAACACTGAACTTTTTATCTTCAGAAATTATAAATCCATACTCCATTACAAGAAATGTTAGAGAGACTCCGTGTGCCCTTTACCTAGTTTCCCCCAAAGGTAACAACTTGCAAAAGTACAGCAGAGTATCACAGCCAGGATCCTGACACTCACATGGCTAGGACACACGACACTCACGGTTGCCCTCTGACAGCCAACCCCCCTCACTCCCACCCCGAGGACCTCTTCAGCCCTGCTCTCTCTCTCTTCCTTCAAAGCTCCCATGCTGTGAATACTGATTGTTTGCTAGAGTCCTACAGGTCCCTTTCTACGGTGCTTCAAAGTCGATTTTTCGAAAATACAGAATGCTGCCTCAACCCTGAAGGCACTTATTCGGTTATATACTATCTCTCGGGTACCTCGCGGAGATGTTCCACCAATTCCTTCTCTTCTCTCATCTGTTCCATTTTCCTCCGAATTGTAAACTGTGGGTCTATAGATTCCAAATTTCTCTGAGGTCTCAGAAACACTGTAACAGAGAGGAAAAAAACAAAAACCTTTATTAAGAGCGCCTACCACAGGCTGCCGTACAGGACTACGCATAGTTAAGCTAAACAAATAGTTTACCCCTAAATAGCACACTAACCACTCATGGAAGCAAATTCAGACCTCACACAGAAAGCTTGGTTTGACTATTCTAAGGGATTATATTTTCTTTTCTTTTTCAAATGTTCATTTATTTTTGAGAGTTAGAGTGCGAGCCGGGGACGAGCAGAGAGAGAGAGGGAGACACAGAATCCGAAGCAGGCTCCAGGCTCTGAGGTGTCAGCACACAGCCAGACGCGGGGCTCAAACTCACAAACTGTGAGATCATAAACTGAATCGAAGTCGGACGCTTACCCGACTGAGCCACCCAGGCGCCCCCAAGGATTATATCTTCAATTGTAGTGAGTTATGCAGAGTAACAGAAGCTGTATTTTTGGTGACAACAAAGTGAATCCAGGGAAGCATTCAGGGACCCAGGGAAGGGTCTGGGTCATCCTTGGAACCATGCCAGGCCATATCCCTGACAGATTCCCCTCCCTCTGTTCCTACTGCTTTCATTCTAAGTGTTAATTTATACCTGGGGTTTCACAATCCTTTCATAAACTCAAATAATTTTATTCAAATAAGAGGACTCAAGACTTGCTTTACACATTGAAAATCATGGCAGGTTAATGTTTCTGTTAGCCAAAATTTTTTATAAGCCTGACTTAAGAACTAAGTGACAATACATAGGATTACATATTTTAAGTGTGGAGGGGGAAAACTCTGACAGCATATCCCAAAGGTCAGTTCTTCTTTTTTTTTTTTAATTTTTTTTAATGTTTTATTTATTTTTGAGACAGAGAGAGACAGAGCATGAGCAAGGGAGGGGCAGAGAGAGAGGGAGACACAGAATCCGAAACAGGCTCTGGGCTCTGAGCTGTCAGCACAGAGCCCGAAGCGGGGCTCGAACCCCCCAACCGTCAGATCATGACCTGAGCCGAAGTCGGACGCTCAACCAACTGAGCCACCCAGGCGCCCCCCAAAAGTCAGTTCTTTAGAGATGACCATAGACTCCTTTTAGAAAAGTTGGCAACATTAGAAGCCATTTAAGAGATCATTTTTGGCTTCACGTCTTTAAAATTATAACCACTAAGGGGCGCCCAGGTGACTCAGTGGGTTGACTCTTGATTTCGGCTCAGGTCACGCACGATCTCACAGTTCATGGGATTGAGGCCCGCGTCGGGCTCTGTGCTGACAGCTCAGAGCCTGGAGCCCGTTTCAGATTCTGTGTCTCCCTCTCTCTCTGTCCCTCCCCTGCTCATGCTCTCTCTCTCTCTCTCTCTCTCTCTCTCTCTGTCAAAAAGTAAATAAACAAACATTTAAAAACATTTAAAAAATAAAAATAAACATTAAAAAAAATAAAATAAAATAAAAGTTAAATGTGGACTCCACTCCCTAAAGTCAGTGATCACATGCTCACCCAACTATGTTATTTTACTCTCAATGGGTACCTTTGTACCAAATCACCTTAATGAACGGCTTGCATTATGCTTCTCACATCTCAGTATTTTCTTTCTAAATCAGTTATAGGATATTTTAATTAGCATTCTGATGCTCTACAGAAGATTAGAAAGTTGACACATCTTAATAAGCCTTTGATTGACAGTAGATGGGAGAAAGAAGGTGGTCTAATAGACACAGCACTTTCCAGAACCTCACAGAGATTCAGCCTGGGACATCCAGGGAAATCGGCCTGGGACACCCAGGGAAATCACGGGCAAAAAGAGCGAAAGACGTGTCCCCAAAGGGCTGTCACCGAGACCCACAAAAACCAAACCCACAAGAAGGGAGACCAATTGTTTCAAAAATAAAGGCAAGTCCAGCCAAGGAAGCAGGGTACAGTAAGCCAGCAGGGAGAGATGAGAAGTTCGCAGAGCACAGAGAAATGAGAAGGAAGCATGGAAGAAATTGGAAATGCGTTAAACTTGCCTTTGCATCCTATCAAGACCAACAAAAAACATCTACCCATTTAATATGACAACCAGAAGAGATATATATTTATGTGTAAAATTTAAGAAATAATCCACACCCCCAAAGAAAAGAAGTCAACCAAATTTACCAAAAAAGTCCAGGAATGTGAACACAATTGAGCAATATATACACTAGCCAGCAAGGGGCGCCCCAACCTCGTTTAAACAAATCTAATGTTTTCTTTGGAGGTTTTATTTTCCTTTGCCTTTTTTCTAGGGGCAATCTTATCTAATACAGCGTGCTTAATATTTTCAATATGTTTTCATTGGCAGATTTCTTTTTGAATATGAAACTATCAGGAAGTTAAATTAACCATGAGCTTTTGTTTAACAGCACACAATTCAAGTATCTACGCCTTGTTAGAACCCTCTGTGAGATAAGATAATGCAATGGTGTCTGGGTTTTAATGTTCTGGCCTCATTTTTCATCTTAAATTCCCATACATATTAAAAATATAAAACGCATGCTTGGGCATTTGCTCTATGAATGTTAAGCAATCACAAAGTGTTAAAACACATTTGAACCGTGTTTTTTTTTTTTTTTTTAAGTGAATACGTCAAATGTACTTAAAATTACTGGAAACCATGGCTATACTACTACTTGTTTCCTAAATGGATTAATTACACATGAAAAATTAAACTCTTTAGGCTAATAATAAATCCAAAGAGCACATAAATGCTTGCTTATTTTGCTGGGTCTGTTGTGACACAGTAATTTTAATGGGACCGTTATGATAGCTCTGACAATATTACCTACAGTTTTTTTTCTTTCCTTTCAAGTCATAATTAAATAATACATGCAGTTACCAGATTGGACCAAAGCTTTGGGAAACTGATCTATGGAAGAATTACTCTGTTTTTTCCTTAATTTAGCATCACTAAATTTTAAGAACTTTTTTTACTTAATTCAGGGGAGGGAGAAGTTTAACTTGAGGCTCTAAGACAATCTTAAGAATAGTTGCACTGTTAGCACCTGTTTTTCAAATCAAATGCCATCCTACTTAAGTGTAAGTAAGAAGAAGAAGAAAAAAAAAGAGGGACAAGAGAGTAGAGTGAGTGTATGACTGTGTGTGTGTGTGTGTGTGTGTGTATGAGTGTGTGTGTGCATGAGTGTGCGTAGGAAGAGACAGGTGGTTTAAGATGCAGGAGAAAATCAGTCGTGCTTAACTATTTAATTACTATGTATCTAATGAATAACATTCAAAGAATGCAAAAGATTATTTGCTCATATTTGTAATTTATTTAGCCAGAGAAACAAATCTCTAAGGAAAGATCCTGCAAGGAGTGATGAATATGTTTGCAGAACGTCAAATTCATCTTTGCAGGTACAGGTCAGATTCCCCTGATTTTTCCATTATCTCTACCACTTCCTTCCCTTTCCTCCTCAGCCTCATCCCTGACCTGGGACTGAGCTATCCACGTACAGAATTCTTTATCTGTGTCTCTCATGGCACTCATCACTTTCTCTTTTACAGTACAGATCTGTTCCTCTCCATTATGACTCTGTGAGAGGTTATGTCTGTTTCTAATTTGTATCTCATTCTGCCCCACAAAGCAGTTTGATGGATGAAAAAAATGAAACAAGTGTTTCAAAAATTCCCTCCTTCAAAGATCAGTCTATTTGGAGAGCATCTTTGCAGAGACTATCCTACCCTGATAATCAGTCATCTGAATTTTTCCTGTCATGAAAAATCTACCAAAACTTGGTTTCCAGGTCTGAACACATTAGACTCTGGAGTAAAAATTCTATAAAATATATATTGTCTGTCTTTTTCAGAGTTTATCCATAATAATGAGCATCATGCCTAGCACAAAGTAGACATTCAACAGACATTTACAAATATGCGAGGGAAAAAAAACACATTTCTCTATTTGTTGTTAAGAATATCCGTTATTTTAAACCAAGAAAACCCATTGCTCGAAAAATTGCCTGAAATGCCTATGTAATTATTACATGAAATGCACCCTTGGTATAGAAATTATCAGTCTATATATATTATTAACCTTTATTACCTAAATTTAACAATGACAGGAGATTTCTTCTCTGTGGATGCATGAGGTTTTGAAATGTAGCTCTTGGTTTCTCCTTGTAAGTTAAAAGCTAGACTGTGTGTGATATTAAATACACAAGTTCAAGGGCAGCAAAATATAGTGGCTTTGAAAAAAATACCATGGGGTTTAAGATCCAGGCTAATGCGAATTAAAAATCTGATTAATGCATTTATGTATTCCCTTCTGGTGCCCCCAAATGAATTAGATATATTCTCTGCCCTCAAAATGCTCATATTTTGGGCAATTTATTTTAAGCTAGTGACTTTTACCTGCTAACATAATATCAAAATCAGTAAAAAAGTAATCAATGTGCAGACTCCATGTGGCACCAAATAAATCAGCACCTCTGAGTGTGGGGGATAGGCACCTGTAGTCTTAAAAATATTCAGATGACTCAGGGCACTGGGTGCTCGGTCGGTTGAGATTCTGGCTTCCACTCAGGTCACGTCTCATGGTTCATGAGTTCGAGCCTCACATCGGGCTTGCAGGTGTCAGCACAGGGCCCGCTTTGGATCCTCTGCCCCCGCCCCCCCTACTTCTCTCTCTCTCTGCCCCTTCCCTGCTCATGCTCTCTCTCAAAAATAAATAAAACATGAAAAAAAAATTACTCAGATGATTCTAATGAAGCCAGGGCTAAGAATTGCTAAAACATCTCTCATGGCCTATTTCCTCATTTTTGTCTGCGGAAAAGAATACCTAGAGGTGCAAGATTATTGCAAAAACTCAGAAAATGTCTGTAAATTGACCCCAGATGAATAGGTCCATTCGTTCACGCTCCAGTGATAATTCAAAGGCCAATGAAAAAAAATTTTTTTAACGTTTATTTATTTTTGAGACAGAGAGACAGGGCATGAATGGGGGAGGGGCAGAGACAGAGGGAGACACAGAATCCGAAACAGGCTCCAGGCTCTGAGCTGTCAGCACAGAGCCCGACGCGGGGCTCGAACTCACGGACTGTGAGATCATGACCTGAGCCGAAGTCAGACGCTGAACCGACTAAGCCACCCAGGCGCCTCAAAGGCCAGTTTTCAATAAGTATAAATTAGCACCCACGAACTAATTGTAAATAAAAAAGGGACAATGTTTCCAAAGAATACAGGAACAGTTTTCACTTCAAAGTGAAGGCAGTTAGGCAGGAAAGAGGCAGAGTAATAATAGGGCGCAAGAGCCAAAGAAAGAGGAGAAGTTTCTACGTTAAGAACCAGTTGAAGTGAAGCTGCCCCTTCCAACACCAGGAGCGGGCAGACCTATACACCTACTCCCCATCCGTCTCAAGAGGCCGGACCCTGGGGGCCGTGGCAATTCAAACCTCCAAGGACCTGCTAACCCGTTTGCCATGTTTCATTCCTTGGAAGAAAGAGCTTTAGAAAAAATGGGGAATTGAAAATGAGACATGTCTGGAGTGACATATTGAAAAGAATTTAAATAAAGGGGGATTTCAATATAAAGCCAGACAGTGAACAAGGTCTAAAAATGCCAACTTACCAAAAATAATGACGAAAAAATATAAATGACAGACAAGCTACATTACTCTGGGTTGGGCTGGTAAGAAGATACCATTTATTTACAAAAGTCGAGACGGACACAGATAATGGATAATAGGAATAGGAGGAAACAAAACTGATGTGGTCATCAGCTTTGAGATGCAAAGAGTGGCCACGAAAGGGGATCTCCTACTTAAAAGGAACGAGTAAGAACCACCTAAAAACGCAGGCTGTATTTCTCTTGCAAGATTAGCTTGTGTGCTTGTGAATACGTATAGTGCATCTTCATCAACTTAAAAACTGCTTTGGAAAATCCATCCAGATCACAAGGCCAAGCGTAGCACAAAGAGAATGAAGAAGCATGTGAAAAGTCTGATCTAGGAACCCGCACAAATATTTCTGCATAGAAAATGAGCTGTCGACCATGGCATATTATAGACAAACTGCAAATAGGGAGAAATGACAACCACCAATTATCTGATGTGACAGATGGAACCACATGAATATTGAAAGCAATTCCTTTATTATGGTTGTGGTATGGCTTCATCGTTACACATGAATCCCTGGAATCTGCACTTGTACAAACACACACACACACACACACACACACACACACACACACAAAAAACCAAGCATGTAGTGCAAGGTTATTTTATCTTCAGAGAGATTTCTGTAATTATTCATTTCTATGAGAATTTTAGGATTTTTAATAAGAAGGCGGCAGTCTGGCACAAAGAGTCCTCAATAAATTGCTACAGAATGAGTAGAGAAATGGGGCCTCATCAGGGCCCCGCTGTGGCCTCACCTCCACCGCTAAGTACCAACGTGCCCTCACCTTCTGGTTTTAGTTGGCTCGTCTACACAGATTCTACTGCTATATAACATGACTACATCTTTTCCAGCTTAAAAAAAAAAAAAAAAAAAAGTCTTTGGTTTCAGATATCACTCTGAAGGAAATACCAAATCACACATAAATCTTTCATTTTAGGCTTTGCTTCCTTTTAAACAACAGCAGATCCATAAATAGCTGTGCTTTCTGAAAAACAAAAATGCCTGTCCCTCTCTTTTTTATTTTTAAGTATAGAAACAGTTTATCAAAAAAGTTTCCATTGAGCCCTCTTCAACTTCCAGAATTTAAAATGGGATGGTATACGGAGGGACTTGTGTCTCGTTGTTGTTTCAGCCTACTTATTTTCAGTTAAAAAATTTAGAAATCTATGAAACAATAGAACTCCTTCTACAATTAACCTGCCAAAATAGACATTTACCCTTCTACACAAGGGAATTGGAAAAGGCTTTTTTATTGAATTTTAACCAGAAATCACAGCAAATGTTTTAAATATATATTTTCTATATAACGTGCTCCAATTAAAAAATAACTACTATCAGAAAATTTATTTTCCTATTGTGTTTGCATTTTGGTTATACCTCACATCTCACTTCTCTTCCTTATAAATCATACTATTTCATTTAACATTACTTTTAGCATTTTGTATTGTTATGCCCAGAATTCGTGATCCCCAAAAACCACCAGGGAGCCGAGTCCGATGCAAAAGCAAAGAGCCTTTATTCGAGCTAGCTCGAGCTCAATCCCCTACCTGCACCGACGCAGCGGTGAGATACCAGGGAAAGAGCACGTGTTTCAAAAGGACAAAGGTTTTATTGGGGCCTGGGGGCAGTTGGTGAGGTAATGGCTGTGGCCTCAGCCGATTGGCTGGGGAGGGGTCCTGGGGAGGGGTCCGGCAGGTGAGGGAGGGTTTACTCAAGGGGAGGAGGTGTGGTCAAGGTGAAGGACACAGAACAAGATGGAGTCAAGGGGAGGAGGTGTGGTCAAGGTGAAGGACACAGAACAAGATGGAGTCGGCTGGCGTAGGCCCGCCCTTTCAGTATCATACAGTAAAATGTTTAAATTCTTAACTAACATTAGATCAAATGGAGATTCTGATATATGTGACATGTAGATCAAAATAACTACATTTTGTTTTCATCTTTTAGGCTATTTAAGATATGTAATGGCATTATATTAAAAGACATTCATAATACTCCCAACTAGCTGTCTTTAATTTTTTACTGGCACATTTGATTTTCAGGCCAACTGACGATTATATAGGTGTGAGCTTACCCTCACAAAGGTAGAAGGTGTCCAAAGTCAAAATGTGCAAATACCAAAAAAAAAATTTTTTTTTAAAAAGGGAGAAGGCAGGTGCTTTCTCTTCATTTTTAGAAATTTCTCAATGTTAAGATTCTTTTCAGTGCACCACTCCGGGATCAGCCATGGTATTAATTACCTTAAAAATCTCACATGGTGAGTATAGATAATAAAAGATCAAACTCTAAACACACTTTGTTGAGATGCAGGAGGAAGCAGAGACACTCCCAAATTTTGGTAAACAAGCAAACACACCAAAAAACCCAAGCAGAAAAGGTAGAGAAAGAAATTATTGTAAAGTCCTCCCGAAATTCAGAATATTCAAGGTCATTAAACGTAGTTGAACAAACTGCTAGACAGCAATCCACATGCACTGCTCTGGACTTCACTTTCCAGCTTTACTCATTATTTCTTATATCAGGCATGCAGGTGAATATACTCTATCTTCAGCTGTACAGAAACGAACGTTTAGTATATTCATTGGCTTATTAATGAGCACGTTGAAGAAAAGGTACAAGGCCACCTACCATTGTCACTGTCTCCTTCAGATGGAACACTGTAGCTAGAGCTGTCCCATGTTTGTGCCTGTGTAAGTTTGTTGAAGGAGATAGGAGGAAGAGTGAGGGCTGGGTCTTGCAGGAGAGCGAGAGAGCCGGTCCGCGTACAGTTGGACAAGGACCAGGAAAAACCAAAGGGACAGCAGCATTTCACAAATGGCATAAGGTTTGTATGGAAATGAAGCGAATTTCATATCATGGGATTTAAATTCAAATGTACAATACAGGAGAAGAATGAAAGATGGCGCATGAAATAAAAAGAATGATAAAAACCGAGTGTTAGTACTTATCAATCATATACTTTGCATGCAGTTAATATCGTTAATCTTAACAGTTCTGCAAGCTCACAGACTCAGAGTACTAATGAATCACGTCAGCAGAAAGGAAGAGCACCCATAGATAATGCAGATAAAAAGCAGAAGACCTACCAGATACCTTTTTCAAAAACCTTCTAAGTAAGTAACAATTGTAGCAAATACCATTCGCACAAAAAATTTGGCTACATAGACACAGCTTAATAATATATGTAAATATATCCATTATTTAGAAATGAGACTATTATAGAATCTGGGTTTACCATTTGTCAATTTTTCCCCCATGGCAATGTAAAATTTCTCTTTAAAGTCTATTGGCACGCTTTACTGATGGCTGTAGCTGGCCAAATCTTTCCTCAACCCTTGACACACACACTTCTCAACATTGTCTTTGATACTGATCGGGAGGAAAACAATTTTGACTAGTAGAGTCTCTTTAACAATGAACCTAATTCACCAACAGACGTTAATCAATTTCAAGCACTTCTGAGTTTGTCATTTATGAAATGACATCTTTTTTGTACTAAATATCCATCTAGTAATTTTACACGTTGAGGAAATATCTGTACCATTTTTTTTTCAATGCTAAGGCAGGGCCAGTACAATAAATGGACACGCTTCTAGGAATGAATCTTTGAGTATATGTAGTTGCCTTTCCTTGAAGGAAAACACAATTGAGGAAAAAATTTTCTTTTGAAGAAAACTAGCAGCCTATTTAAGAATCTAAGTTCTTATCCAAACTTGCTGATTCGAGCAGTCTGTTTTTATTTATAACACAGAAACCACATAAATCCATATACTTAACTTTAAAATAAAAATTAATTGGCTTTTTAAAGTTTCAAAGCTACTCGGTCAAAAAGAATTTCTATCTTTTTAAATCATATGATCTTCAAGTAAGATCACTATATATATTATTTTCTAGAAAATGGGAAAAATATGTACTGTAATATTTTTAAATCACTAAACAAAATTTAAAATTCCCCAATACATAATGCTAGTTTTATAAAGTTCCTACATGCCACTTGATATTCCTGAAGATAAATCAGCATTATTTATAGCAACCAAACTCCACAAAGCTTTCAACGGCTAGAACAATTTCCACAGTGGTTAGTCAGCATTTTAGAAGTTTGGAAGCCTGGAGAGGAAATTATCTCTGTTTTCTGCTATTCAAAATAAATACCCCATTTCTATTTCACCAGTACAAAGAATCTGAAATGGTTGAAGAGTACAAGCACAATGTTGATAAGCTGAGTTTGGACTCCACACAAGGAAGAAAAAGGAATCACTGGGACAATTTTACAACCAAATTGTAAAGATGCACACTCAAAAGAATATTGTTCTTTGGAGATCCACTCAACTTTTGTTTGCTCCATTATGAACTATTTCGAAATTATGTAAAACTGCCTGTAAGGATGAGGAGCAAGTCTGTAGCCCAATCTGAGGTCCTCTCCCGGCAGGCCAGCACTGAAGGCACGGATGAGATGTGCCCACCTGATCCGAGCACACACCTGAGACCCCAGGGAAACGGAGGCCCAGCCCAGATCTGGCTGCATATGCTCTGCTCATTCCATACATGAGGAAGCCAGTCATTTGAACCTTATTTCACACACAATTTGGCTTTCCATAAAACATCTGCTAATCCTTCCCATGTCCAGGCAGTTTCTCAAATAGCTTTTCCTTAGCACCCATCCAAAATGCTAGGAAACAATTAACACCTGGCTACATGTTACCCATCAGTCAACTTGCTCTAAATACAAAAAAAAAAAATCCTTCATAAAGAAATTATATTTTTATGGTACCCTTTTACAAAATATACACATGTATAACTTCTACTGTTGCCAAAATGCTTTCTTGAAAAAACAAAGAACATCTACATTCTTTACTAGCTTTTTGCTTACATGTGTCTGAGTCCTTTCTTAACACTTCCTTAAAAGCATTATAGTGGGGAGTGTAAACCAAGAACTAAACATGTTAAAACAAAAAAGGACCTACAACCAGGTAGACAGTGCCAGAACTTGAGCGAAGAAATCAAAAGAACCAATTTTTTCTATGCGTATCCCTTCTTTTTAAAATCAATAGTTACTCTGCACGTTGCTAGAATTTACACCTGTGAACATACTAACACTAAATTAAAAGAAAGTAGGTAATATAAGCAGAAAGGCTCTTTTAAAGAAATGACTCCTGACCGCTCATGTGAGCCTCGAAATGATCACCGTTACAGGAGAAAATACATAACCCTACACGGGCTAGAAAGCAAACAAGCGATGTCTTAGAGGAGTCACTCTCCCAGAGGCTGCTCTAAATTTAGCTCAGCAGGGTACCAGGAACCGCTGGGGCAAAGGGCTGGCTATTTTCACTTCCCTGGATAAAAGACTCATTGGAAAAGTTTTGCCCCACTCACATGCCCCATCACCTTTTCTCTTCGCTCTGACTGAAAAGGAGGAAAGGTATCTGCTACTGAGAGCATGGACTTAACAGGTGACTCACTGAAAACAAGGCTCCAAAGTCTGCCCCCGCCCCCCTGCCCCGGACTCACGTTCGCCCGAGCTCCTTCACAGCTGCTCACGCTAGAACATCGACATTTAATAAAAGACTCAGGAGAAGCCACTGAGTATTTACGAGTACAAAGATGCTGAGGTTTTCATTTACCTGATCGAGGCTTCAGGCCAAACGGCCCCGTGCTGTTGGCGGTAGGAGAGATGGCAGGGGAGTTGGCTCTAATCTGCAGGATCAGAAAGAAAAGACGGTTTAAAAACAACACCCGAAAGCAGAACTATACGTGCTTCTCTACGTTCAAGGATTATAGTAAGACCGCTACCTTTTGGATTTGCTGCTTTGTGATGTAGCCCGGACCAAAAAATTTGATATTGGGTGCATCTTCGCACTGCAAATGCTTTAAGCGGCATCATCAACAGAATGTTGTTTGGGGAGGGAGAGCTAATTGTTATCTGCTCAATAAAAAAATATTCTACAATCATGTGAAACTGGCAATCCCTTTCTGCTGCAGAATAGATGCGTGCATGTGTATACATACACAGGAACACACTCACATCCACCTCACAGAGGGGGCATCTGAGGAATGATGTCCTAACACAGCGAAATAAGAAAACACGTAACACTGAACAGATGTCTCATCTACAGGGAAGGCACACACTGAATCATTTATGGATACCAGGACATTCTAAATATTGTGTTTGAGCCATCACTTTGTCTTCTACAAAGATGTTGCCATATTTGCTTTTCAAAATATATCTTATGAAATTAATCCTTAATTATGGATAGGGCCAGCTAAGACTAGGATAGCTAATGAAAGAGACTCCCCCAGAGAATCTGCAATACAATTGGGTCGTGAATCATGACAGTCTCAGATTATGTATTTCTGTCAAAGATATTCCAATTCAGCTGCACAAGATACCTCAGCTTACGTGAATCTTCAGGAAACTCACCTCATTTGGAGAATACTCGCTCCCATTACTCTGTAATGTTAGGTCATTTTGCACCTTAAGGAAAAAAATGCATGGTATATTTATTAGACCATAAAATTATTGAGGTAAGAACTGCATCCTTCTGACTTCCATCATATCCCTGGTACACAGGCACACAAGGAATATACATGGAATTAATTATTCAGTGTGTTAAGTAGCTAAGTAGTTCATACTTACATTTACTAAAAACATGCAGCTATTACATTCGCGCGCGCGCACACACACACACACACACACACACAAAATACATCTAAAGTATCACACAAACTAAGAAAAGGAATTTCCCAGAGCAAAGAGTTCAGCCCAAAGTACCTGCCTTGCTAGGTTACTAAGCCACTTGCAGGCTCCCACCCCCCCATTTGAACGAGAGGTTTTTATTTTCATTTTATTTTTTTTTTTATTTTTATTTATTTATTTTTTAATTTTTTTTTCAACGTTTATTTATTTTTGGGACAGAGAGAGACAGAGCATGAACGGGGGAGGGGCAGAGAGAGAGGGAGACACAGAATCGGAAACAGGCTCCAGGCTCCGAGCCATCAGCCCAGAGCCTGACGCGGGGCTCGAACTCCCGGACCGCGAGATCGTGACCTGGCTGAAGTCGGACGCTTAACCGACTGCGCCACCCAGGTGCCCCTAACGAGAGGTTTTTTAGAAATGGTCCAAGGCAGCACTTTCCAAATACACAGAACCCCACTGGGAGCTTTTAATAAACGTACATGCCTGGACTCCAAATTACCTGCCACGATCTTAACGTTGTCCATTCAATGCCAGTTTGCTTTGGCAACCAAGGAGGAAACTCTAGCTTATGTTACTCAGATCTGCCTTCTGCATATGGTGATCAAGAACCCCACAGATTACCCTAATAAAAATCTGGGGATAACTAATATAAGCATCTTCATTTATACTACGCCAAATCAGTATAAATTTAAGATGTCTGTTCCTACTGAGGAGTGCTATTTAAAAAATATTCTGAACTTTGACAAATCCAAAGGAAAAACAGATATTTAGAATAAAATGTCATTAATTTCCCTACCCAGTTAAGCAGCTTTGTTAGAACTACTAACAAGTATCTGCAAGGCTGATCCCTCTATAAGCAATTCCTTCCTCTGATTTTTTTCCTGTTGTGCCCCCAATACCTTCCCCAATTTGTTACTATCTATGAATGAGACTATCATTTGCAATTCTTCCTGAATGGAGGCCAGTGCTACCTAAACTTGATACGGACAGTCATCTAAAGTATATGTAAAGTCAGACAATGTGATGTATAAACCACTTCATAACTGCGGCCTCACCTGTCGAACTGGTGACCCAAGTCCAAACTACCCCCCAAACCCAGGTTTACTTCCTTCTCCTTAACTTCCTATCTCTTTCCTGGTCTCCCAGAGCACCTAAAACACTCAGGATTACAGACCATGTCATATCCTACTCTCAAGTTTTTCAAAATCTAAGTCTTCTTCCCTTCATAATTTTTAAAACACCTTAAAAGGAAGGACAAGTTCATATCCTTAATACCCCAGTCCTTGACACCAAAAACAAGATGAAATCCAGCACAAATACTCAACAAACACTGGCTAACTGAGTCAAGATTACGCTACAGATATTACTTTCCTCCTGAATGAGATGGAGGAGAGAATGTAAAAACAACCACATCATTGATGAGGATCACATTTAAGTTCTGTATCATCACTGGCACTGGCATTGCTAATCCGTTACTTCCTCTTCCTCCTCCCTGGGACTTCTAGAGCCAGCTATCCTATCCCTCCTTTTTAAAATCATTGACACGTGCCTGTCATGGACAGATGACTGCCCTAGAGAAGGGAGACAATGAGTAAGAACTTCCTATGCCAAATAGGAGTCCTCACTCAACCAAAAAGGGAAATATATATATATATATATATATATATATATATATGAACACAAAACACTATAAATCAGAGGTGGAGTAGAGATATCTTTGTTCTAGAGGATTTGTGTCTCACTGGTATTCCTGAAATCACGCACCCAGGGTCCTAACGTAACTGTTCACTGAATGCTTACTGGTTGTAGCAGAAAAACAGGACAGTAATTACATGATTGTTAAGCAACAATTGGGTAATCAAATTAACATCATCTCTGAGGGCCACACAGACATAGGGGATATCCTGAGAAGGACACAAATCACCCGTGCAGTATCCCAATGAAATACATAGAATCTCAATCTAAACGTGGGAAATAGGAGGAACTTCTCTCCCACAAAATAAGGGGCATACACCATTGAGAAGAGAGCTATAGTCTTCAAAATTTCAAGGCCATAAAAACCAAGGAAAATTTACAGAAATGTTCCAAAATAAAGGAAACTGTAGATACCGCATGACTAAATACAACACCTGCCACTAGACTGGGCCCTACACTAGAAGGGAAAAAATGAAGAACATCATTAGATCAACTGAAAAGTTTGGAACATGAATGGTAGATGAGATGAAAACATTTTATCAATGTAAATTTATGAACGTGATAACCAAACGTAGTTAGGTAAAATAAAATCTCTATTCTCAGAAAACGTACACTGAAATGTTTAGGAAAAAAGGACTATGATGTATGAAACTCTCACACGTTTCAGAAAAAGAACTGTGTGTGGAGAAACAAAGACAAGAAACAATACAGCAAATGAGGTAAAACGTTGATAATAGGTAACTCCAGGTAAAAGGATGCCATTTTGGTAACTTTTAATAGAATCTTAACAATTTTCCCCCACATTTTTGTAAGTTTCAAATTATTTCCAAAGAGGAAGCTTTTGAAGAAAAGCAGATCAACTATCATCAATCACTCAATAATAGAAAAGTGGGCCTGCACAGGATCACAAGTATTGTGTCTCAAAGGAGAGAGCCCGTTGGAATGGTGCTGGGGCAGCCCTCACATAAGATGCTTCCTGATGTTCCAGAACTGGGTAATCCAATGATGCCTCTACCGGGAAAGACACGGTGCAGTAATTCTAAGGACCACACCGATAACAACAATAGAGTGGCAGAGTCAGAGTAATAGCTGCCACCTAGGTGCCCCGGCTTGTGAGACTGGTCCCAATTTAGAGAAAATGAAGGTGAAGTTTGGAGAGATAGCCCACAGTTGCCCAGTTAGCAAGTCTTTGAGGTAGGATTACAACTCAACATGATTCTTTTTTTTTTTTTTTTAAATTTTTTTTTCAACATTTATTTATTTTTGAGACAGAGAGAGACAGAGCATGAACGGGGGAGGGGCAGAGAGAGAGGGAGACACAGAATCGGAAACAGGCTCCAGGCTCTGAGCCATCAGCCCAGAGCCCGACGCGGGGCTCGAACTCACGGACCGCGAGATCGTGACCTGGCTGAAGTCGGACGCTTAACCGACTGTGCCACCCAGGCGCCCCAACAACTCAACACGATTCTAAGGCACGGCTCTCAACAATGAAATCACAGTAGTTCTCTCTCTTCTTCCTCAACACAGACTTCGCTAGTAAAGAGTGTGAAACTGCTTCACTACACTCCCCATGCTCAGACACTTCAGGGGACATAAACTGGTGTGTATACCGGAATTAGCCATCCTAAACCCACTCATTAAGGAGAGATGAATTAGAGTGCCACCCAGGTTTCACTCCCAAGTCACCAGCTCAAACCTACTTATATAACTGCTTCTCTGGGACCGTTTAGGCTCATCTAGTCAAAACTGCTTTCGGCAGCCAACCACATTTCACACACCGTAACTCTGCCCTTACTCTGCCCCCAAATAACTCCCCCAGGTCTCTCTGCTAAGGTCTTCTAATCCTCCTAGGGACTTCTCAAATCATTTGTCCTTGCCTTTCAAGTCTTTTGTAGTTTATTTTCTCCTGGCCACTTCCGAGGCTTCCTTCTTGGCTCTAAAATTGCAATGAATGGGCCTACGCTTTCTGATGTCTCGGGGTTCCTTAGGGATCTCAGTTGCTACTGCCTGGCTCAGCAAGACCATCTGACCCAAGAAATTTCGAGATTTTAATGGAAATAGCCGACCCTCACCTTTAATGGAAGATGGAAGTATAATACACAGGAAAACTAAATAAGGCAGAAGTATACAAAATTAGAAAAACAGACCATTCATAAAATCAAATATTGGTTCAATGACTGTTCTATCCCAATGATAAATCTTTGTAGAATACGGGAGCCACCATTCCATGGTGGAGGACTGCACAGAGCTCTGGTTAATCCAAGAGCGGCCTTACCTCACAAACGGGAGAGGTCTCCAGCTGTATTTGACCACTGTAGGAAAAAAAAGGATATAAAGTGGAATTTAAAACATACATACTTCAATGTAGAAAGAGAAAATACATTTAGTTACAAAAAGGTCAACATACTTTAGTGCAGAATCTTGTAAGTCTAAGGCTTCTGCTGATTCCACAGGATAAAAGTTTACAACATTTCTCTCTGAAACATCTGTGCTTAATCTAAAGAGTAGGAAAAAAAGATGTTAGCATGTTTGTTAGTTAAACTTTTCGTAGGTTCTATGATTTTAATAAATCCAATGCTTTGGGTCATATTTAGTTTATAATTTTAGTATATTAAAAAGTTATGTTTATCATTAGATTAAGCAATCAAAGGTTTATGGTAGAAATTTCAAGCTACATGGTATTTTCCCACCATGTGCAAAATTTTATATAATTTGAACATCATTTTCTATCTGCTATTGGTACTGAAATACAACTTCTTTGCAATATAATAGCAATTTCTGCCAAAGTCATAATATTCATGAGGTAGCACAAAATTCTATTCTAGAACTTGATTAATTTATAGAGGTAAAGAAAATTGCTAAGAGTACTATATTATGTTACATGTATGAAGGGCATTTTGTTTTAATAGGAAGATATCTCTGATATATACTAGTACTCTCATTTTAAAAAATTAGAATTCATAAGCAATTTGATATGCAATTTTATTTCTGAAATTGCCTTACAGATAGTTTCTGAATTTCTGCAATTTTAAGAGTTGAATTCTGTTTAAGATCTATAAAACCAGGAATTTCTGTAAGTCATATGAAAGTTACAAGGCTACTATAAAAGGTAGGGATGAGTCATATTATATATGCCCTGTTGAAAATGCTGTCAAATCTATAATCAGAAATCCTTAAAAAAGAAACCAAGACAAAGACAAAATATGATACCAATATTCAACTAGGTTTTTTTGATGTTAAGTTTGTATGAAAGGTAAACCTCTAAAATTTAATCCTATAATCAGTGGTTTAACGCAAACAACAAAAAGTTTGGACCTATGAAATATGAGATAAAGGAAAAACCCAATATTTATGTGTATTTTTATTATTAATATTCAGTCCCAAGCAGCTAGAAATAAGTGACCTCTTGAAGAGCCCTCTCTTAATAGAAACAAACAGTGACCCTTTCTTTATCGCTATTATACTGGCTCACAGAAACATTATTATAAGTTAGAACTGTCCTATCATGATAATTATTCAGGATGAACAACAAAGATCGAAAGCAGCCAAAGTAGTGAGTTATTTTAGGCAGCAAATGAAAGCCATATAAAGTTTTACAATATGATACGATTTTAAAATAGCATTCCATAAAGATGCAAATCAATTAGCTCTTGGAAAGTTACTCAGGGCTGTTTCTTCCGCAATTCGCAGTTCGAGCACACACCCACCATTCCACTGGCTCCACATTCTTGGCAACTCACTGCCTCAAATGTTTCCAAGCTAGCGAGGAATCTTGAGGTCCTCAGTTCATCGCACTTCTCATGAAGGATGACGAAACTAAGGCCCAGAGCTGGGAACCCTCCTCCAGGTCACCGAGATCTTCACTACTGGGCTCCGGGCCCACATTCCCCAGCCACTTTTATTTCCCCCAAATGAGGCTGTTCTTTTTCACTTTGTGGTTCACATACTAATCAATCTCAAATTTGTAAGAAACGTTTATTGGGGGCGTGATACAAAATGCAAAAGGTACAAGTATTGAAATAATATATTAACTTTGAGCCCAAGGGGGGTCCTTTCTCTGTAATGTCACACTTTAAGTCTCGATTCTGGACTCATGTTCCCTTCCCATCTATACACTTGGCCTTGGGAAGCTCATCCTCATTATACAGCTCTGTTACTGCAGCACCTTACGAAATGACTTCCGAATCTAAGTCTCGAAGCCCCAGAACCAAACTCCTAGCAGCAGAATGGACATTGCCACCTTGGATTTTATTCGGCACGTCCTACGCGGACCACAACATCCTTCTCCTCAGCCCTGGGGCCCTCTTGTTTCCCCATCTCAGATAACCAGAAACCTGGTGCTCATATCTAACCAGTCTGCACTGTTCCTTCACACTGTTCTCACCACCCACTGCAAATAACCTGCCAAAGAACTACAACAGTGCCTGCTGCTAAGGGTCTACAATTCATAAAAGTATAAAAAAAAAAAACTAATTTAGAAATACCTACAGAAAAACATCCACAGTAATATATTTCCTTCCAGTTTTAATTTTTTGTCTGTTTCTGACACAAATAAGACCTAATTCAGTCTATATAATTGGGATCAAAGCTTTGCATTTTATATACTTTTAAAGTGATTATAAAATGAGCATTCTTTTTTTTTTTTTTTACGTTTATTTATTTTTGAGACAGAGAGAGACAGAGCATGAACGGGGGAGGGTCAGAGAGAGGGAGACACAGGATCTGAAACAGGCTCCAGGCTCTGAGCTGTCAGCACAGAGCCCGACGCGGGGCACAAACTCATGGACCGCGAGATCATGACCTGAGCTGAAGTCGGCCGCTTAACCGACTGAGCCACCCAGGTGCCCCTAAAATGAGCATTCTAAAATATATTGGAAAATTTTAAAAATTAAAAAAAAAATACACATAAATTTATAAAGGACCAAATTATATTTAAGTATCTCTAAAATATTACATTATTTCATTTTCCCCAAATGTTTGCTATAAAAATATCTTCCCCTCATAATCTTTGTTCATATCTCTTCATCCCTTAGGATACATTTTTAGAATTTATTTCAAAAAGTTTACATATATTTTAGACAACGGCCATGTACTACTAGGATGTCTTCTAGAATGGTTTTGCTAATTTGCCTTCCTACTAGCAGTTTATAAATTATTTCAGATCTTCACAATCCTAAAAAGTAAGTACGTGGATCCCATCTCACAGAGGAGGAAACTGGCGTGCAGAATAGTTATATCTTAACCCACATTAGTGGTGTTGGAGCTGGGTTCAGAACCTGTGGCTGGCTGATCCAAAATCTGTTCTTTACCCCCAGATGAGCTGCTTCCCCATTCCTTATAATTTCCCACAAACACATACAACACACACACGTGTCCTCTTGTCCCCGTTTCCCACCCTCTCACTGACTTCCCTGGTTTAGAATGTGAAACGCAGCCCTTTAAAGAACGTGCTTTGATTAGGCATTCACGAATAAGCCAGGCTCTGAGCCACACAGCAGGGAGAATTAGGAACACGAATAATCGTATTTTTAAAGCACCACCACCTCCCTCTACATATGAAATAAAGTCTGGGCTCCTCAACACAGCATTTGAAGACATCCTCAGCACCCCTCCGACTGCCCCTCCACAGCTTCTCAGCCCTGGCTGTGCATCAGAAGCACTGCCCAGGTTTTTAAAAGGTGGAAACGGCCAGACCCCAGCCTCCCAGGTAGAGTCCACGCCTGCTCCACTCCTTCTGACCTCCATGCCTTTGCCTAAGCTTTTAATTCAATCCAGGGTTTGCTTTTTCCTTGAAATGTAATTTCCTTGAAATGTAATTAAAGGCCCAGATGAACTACCCCAGACTTCAGGGAGGCCAGCCCCGCCATCTCCCCATTTCCATCTGCGGCCAGGAATTCACTGGAGCCTATCACTTTAAGCACCTAAATCAATTACACTTACAAATAGCTCCTCAAAGCCATCTCTCTACCATAGCTTAAGTTCTTAGAAGGCAAGGGCTGTGTCTTGTTCATCTTTATATCCCCAGAGGTGCACGCAGTAGATCTTCCCATGATCTCTAAGCACTCAATTAATGTCTACAGAACTGAAATGCTTTTCAAATCAATCGCTAAAGACTTTCAGCCAAACCCACTGACCCATCACTATTCTTTTAGGGCCAAGCAACATTGGTGGTGAGCCATTACTGGCACTCTGGGACTTGCTAACCACCCTTTTCATGAATTGCCAAAATGTGGTATAATTTCTGTGTTCACCATATTATGAGACCGTATCATTTTCATATTTAAGTCCACAAGGCCCATAAACAGTTTACCAGGAATAAGCTTTGGATCTATTTTCCTAGTGATAAAGTAGTTAGTACCTGATACTGGCTATATTGTCTTACTGAAAAATATTTTGTTCACGGGAATTCCATGATCCTTTGCTAAGAAACCAAAAAATGTATCTACTGCATTCTGTGCCTCTGATGACAATGGCCAATTCAATTAAAAACTTATCTCATAACCCCAATCTTTAGAAATATATTGTTTAGGTAACATAAGTTTGGCATCTCAAAATAAATACGATAGCACTTGATAAAACAATTCTTTCATTTTTGGAAAATCTCCTTGGTATTTCTGGAAGTCAGGAGTTGAACTTGAGGCAACATCAAATATGCATTTTCATCGTGTTGCTATTTTCTAAGAATTATGCCAAAACCTCCCATATGAAGTTCATGAAGGGTGAATACATTTCATTAAGGGGTAGCAAAAGGGGGGAACGATCTCCATCACTCCAGAAGTGTGACTCTGACGCTTATGGATCTTGCAAAACCTTTCCTTTTTGGGGGTTAGACTGACCCCAAACTGTGTACAGACATTTTTAAAGGCGAGACGATACACTCACACGAAACCTGGGCCAAGGAAAGACACACGTACCTGTCGGGATCTTGCAGCAAATCTACCGCTTCTCTCAGCTGTTCGATCATCGCCATATCCACATCCTGGTCTTTGGATGAACTTATTCTGTAGCATGAACCAAGCATAAGAGTGACAATGATTACTAGAACATGGATATTATCTAGATTCTTAAGAGCACACTTATAAAAATGCATCTCACATGTAAAAGTGATTTCCACAAACTCCACCTTATAATGAACGTGTGTCAGTAGCCTGCAGAGGAGATGGCCAGAGTGTAGTGGAAATGGAGCTACTGGGTGGGGGAAGCCTGGCTCTGCTATTAAATAGCAGCTCACACAAAGTCTCAATGCCCACGGGCCTGTATCTGCTCCTCTAGAAAATCAAGGCGATGTGCTCTCTGGGTGGTTCCCTCGCTGTGCTTTCCTGAGCCCTGGGGGGATGCCCTGATGCAGCAGGCCTACAATACTTTTGCCTCTTCCAACTCCAGTGCTACCAGTGTGGCTTGCTTGGTTTTACAGCTTTCATACAATATGGGATTTTGCTGTGGGATAGTGGTTCTCACTCAGTGCAGGCTCTTCAGGCAGCAAAATCATCTGTGGCACTTGAACAAAAGGCCAAGCCAGAGACTGGGGCTCCACAGGCAGGGTTGAGAATGATTAGATAGAAGATTTAGAATGGGGCTTCCAAAGCCTTATACACAGTTGACCCTTGAACAATGCAGGTTTGAACCGCACGGGTCCGTTTATACACGGGTTTTTTTTTTTTTTTTCCAAAAATATATTGGAAAATTTTTTAGAGATTTGCAGCAATTTGAAAAAATTCACAGATGAAATGCATAGCCTAGGAATACTGAGAAAGTTCAGACAAAGTTAGGTATGTTTTTAATACATCATATAATACATATACAAAATATAGGCAAATCAACTGTTTATGTTATTGGTGAGTCTTCTGGTCAACAGTAGGTTTTTAGTAGTAAAATTTGGCAGGTGGGGGGAAGTTGAAAGTAATATACAGGTTTTAACTGTGCTGGGGTTGGTGCCCCCAATTCCTGCATTGTTCCAGAGTCCACTGTGGTTTAAAAGAACACCCTCCCTATAAAATCTCTTCCCTATAATTCTTTGATTCTATAATCAAGCTAGTCCTCCTTGATATTACAGAAATATATTCAATGAATAGATAATACAGGACAGTGATGTGAAAGGTACCCAGCAATGTTTTTAAAGGTCAAGAGATATTTGATCATGGTTCCTGCTCTCCACTACAGAATATAGGTCAACGTGTTTCTCTAGGTGGAAAAACTTTGTTTTAATTTTCTTTCAGTGTTTATTTATTTTTGAGACAGAGAGAGAGAGAGACAGAGCATGAGCAGGGGAGGGGCAGAGAGAGAGGGAGACACAGAACCTGAAGCAGGATCCAGGCTCTGAGCTGTCAGCACAGAACCCGACATGGGGCTCAAACCCACGAACCGTGACATCATGACCTGAGCTGAAATCAGATGCTTAACCGACTGAGCCACCTAGGCGCCCCTAAGTGGAAACACCTTTTAATATAATAAAGACTCACTAAGGGGGAGTCTCCTACAAGATATGAAGGAAGGTCCAGGCCCACATGCCAGATCATGGAAAACGAAATCCTGGGAACCAAAAATCTACTGCATGCCACATGGTCCATATTCAATTCCCCTGGAAATGGTTCATCATATAATAGATGACTCAGGCCCGCCCCTGTAAAGCTGGCCAAGTAAATCTTTATGTGCAATAGAGTTAAAGGGATATCCATGTGATGTGAGATTCCTTGGGTTCAATGCCAGCCCTTTGTAACCCTGGGGCAAGATCATTGATCTCTCTGTGCGTCAGTTTTGTCATATGTGAAATGGGGGACAATAATAGAACTTATCGTACAGACTTGGTGTGAAGATGAAATCAGTTACTACCTATGGAATACTTAGAACACTGCCGAGCATGGAGTGTTTAATAAATGTTAGCTATTACAATTTTAGACACAGGACCAAGACATGAGAGGTATACGGTTTTCTCAGATCTTGAACCTGAAGGCTAGGTAAAGAGTGACTGGGACTACGTATTGCTCTGGGTCCAGTTGTTGGTTTCTTCAGACAAATGGCAGTAAGCTAGAATCACCAGTGTAGAAACTTCATATAATCTCCTGAATCACATTCTATCCACAGCCTCCAATCAGATGAAACTCAAGGCCAAGGAAGAGGTGTGACCTTGCACCGTAACACCCCAATACCATGACAATAAGCATCTGACAGAGAAAAACCTATTGATAGGAATGATAGGAAAAACTTAATCAATGATAAGAAAAACTTATCAAAATCACTGGGTGAGAATATAGGCTTACCCAAAGTAAAGCAGACCAAAATTCTATCATGACAGGGCTGCCTTCTGCTTGAACCATGAACTTTACAGGTAGCTCATAACCAGGCCCTGGATACTCACATTCCCTCAGGTTGCCAGTGCGTGTCCTCTTCTATCCGTAACAGTTCTTCACAGTCCTCAGCCCTATCCTGTGGACAGAACATACGGGAATTCTGAGAGCCACTGGCTATCAAGAGTCAACAGTCAAACCCTGCCCTCGTCCATGTTCACAGGACCATTAGTCACAACAGCCAAAAGGTGGGAAACAATCCAAGTGTCCATCTACACATAAATGGATAAACAAAATATGGTCTATACATACAATGGAACGTCATCGAGCCTTCAAAAGGAAGTTCCATCATGTGCTACAACACAGTGAACCTTCAAGACATTATGCTCAGTGAAATAAGTCAGTAACAAGAAGCCAAATACTGTATGATTCCACTTATATGAGGTCCCTGGAGTCGTCACCCATAGAGACAGAAAGCAGAATGGTGGCTCCCAAGGGAGGTGGGGGGGGGGGCAGGGAATGGGAAATTACAATTTAATGGGTTTGAAGTCTCAGTTTTACCAGATAAAAATGGTTCTGGGGATGGATGGTGGTGATGGCTGCAAAACAATGAGAATATTTCACTGAACTGTACACTTAAAAATGGCTAAAATGGTAAGTTTTATGTTATAGATATTTTACCACAATTAAAAATTAAATTAAAGAGATCTGACCCAGGACCACAATACCAGTTAACTTAGAGTCAGAAATGTAAAGCTTAATTCTATTTCTTACTACCCTCTTAGCACCTCTTGCTGTTGACAGATTCCTCCATTATTAGTTGGGTTTGTCAGTCACATGAGAATACGCATTGTACTGTTTGTGAGACGAGGGGTGTGTGTGTGTGTGTGTGTGTGTGTGTGTGTGTGTGTGTGTGTGTTCTTGGGGAAAAAGTATAAAACAGTTAACAGAAAATGCCTCAGAGTGACCTTTCCAGAAAGAGAAGACATTCATTTCCAGATTTTAAAAATTTCCACTTTCCTCTTTTTTACAATGGACATACTTCTAAGAAAAGTATTCACCTAGAATGCATTGAAAAGAATGTGAATCCCTTTCCATGTTAACTTTTACTAGATGGTAATGGCAATTCTATTACATTTGCAAACTTATCCTGATGCACTGAGCGGTGAAAAGCCAAGCCAATTACTGAATATAAAAGAAAATCAGACAAATTTACAAACGGAGAGGTATGTCTGACAGGGACCAGCTCCTAATGTCAGAAAATAGACACCCCAAACTTTGAGAAGATGTTCCATGTTATAAAAATCTGAGGACACTGGCAGTACGTTGGCATTTAAGGTGACAGATTGGTAACCTTGAACTTAAATGTTAAGGTGCCAAACAAAAGAAGATTTAAAAAAAAATTAGTTGATCCTCAACTTGCCTTAATATACGTTATAAATTCTGAATGGAGAACATCTCTTCCATCAGTAAATTGGTCTCTTTCTTCTCCTGAGTTGTCATTGTCCCCCAGAAGGGAAGGCTCTGGTTGAAATTCCTGATGAAAGTCCCCTATCAGGAAAATACAGACAAAGACAAAAAGACGGTCTCATGAAGAGACGAGCAAAGCACAGATGAACCTCAAAACCAGCTAACTATTTCAGTCTCCTCTCTTACCTCTTATAGAGGTGTATGAGTGACCCCACTTCTCTCTTCCCTGAGGGTGTCAGGAAAAGATGAATAAAGGAGGAAAAGGAGTGAGAGAAGTAAAAGAAATGGTAAGCCCCCCAAAATGAACTGGAAAGTCAACTCCTCTTCGTGGCTTAGTCCCTTATGAAAGCAATGAGATCTCCTGTAACTTTCTCAAGAAACAGAGGAAAGAAAGTATAAAGAGGCAAATGGAACAGCAAACAGATCTCTTCTCCCCGATCTGGAAACTAAAAAGAATCAAGGAGGGCTACCTTTAAGGACTCCCCCCTAGCAGAATACCCACTTCCAGAACAAAGAGGAAAAAACTCACTGGTAACAAATCACAGAATTCTTTTATTTTAAGTTTGCCTAAAACACTACCTCCTATACTGTATAATGTTATAAATATTATCTACTAAAAAGGCAGTTATATTCTTGCATGAAGTATACAGTGATAATTTTTGGAGACTGTATGGTTCCAATCATAACCTCAGATAAACATAAATGCTAAACTTATGTGCTAAACTAAAAAAACCTGAAGGTATGAAGTGAAAGCAAATGCTAGTTGGTTCACACAGCTCCCCTATCACTAATGAGGGCATATTCAAACTGTTAGGGAGATGATCTGCATATTAATCTAGTTCTATATTATTCACTTATCATGAAATCATGTGCTAAAAATCAGCAAACACTAGATTTTAGGATTTTCTTTAACAGTCACTGAACAAATAGGAGTAGTAAAAAAAAAAACAAAATCAAAACCCTGCCCTAATGTAATCAACTGAGGGCTTCCACCAACTTATGAAATACGTTGCTAGGATTTTCAAGGTAGGCAGGACATTAAAGTGCTTAGCGATCATTTGATGATTATTAGAGAACCACAGAACTTTAGAGCTACAGAAGACCATGGGTAATTAGGTAATTAGATATTTCCTAATCTAACCATCTCACTTATAGGTGAGAGAATTAAGGTCAACTATCGTGTCCAAAGTCAAGTGGATTCCTAGGCACACATCTCAACTATATTTCCTCCCTTCACATGTGGTTAGCAGTGGCCACATGTCCGAGCCTAGCTTGTAAGAGATGGGCACTCCCAGGCACAGCCCATTAAAAACCTCTTGTGAGCAAACCTCCACGTTCAGCCCTCTTCTGCCCTAAAATAGGACCTTGGAAGTCTTGTGTTAAAGATGGTGGAATCTCAGAATGAAAGCAGCGTGGGTCTTTGGAGGGGAGCTGCCTGCCAATCACTAACTCTCGTGTAGACTTGATTTGGATTGTGTTAAGCCAGTGAGATTTGGGGATTTCATGTGCTACCACAGCTGTTGTTGCCTAATAGGTCTACATAGCAATAGTTTCTTTCCAAGAGTGGATTTAAAGACTGTTATATAAATCTTCAAAACGAGAACAACTCTACTACTGGCTAGCTGTGTGATCACTGGCATGTTACTTAAACTGTCTGGGCTTGGTTTCCTCACCTGTAAGATGGAGATGATTAAAATTTTGGAGTTTTGGACTTTAAATGGGCTCACTTTCACAGATGAGCAAAGAGCCTGGTGCTCAGGAAATGCTCAATAAGCATTAGCTATCATCAAGGCCCTATCGGGACAGATTGCAAATGTAGCATTTGAAACTTAAAAACAAGCACTTTCTCCCCATCATTCATTGTCAGACCTTTAACTGGGCTAAGGCGATGGCACGAGTCCTCCTTGATGATCTGTTCTTCTTCCATGATATTTGACATTGGCACGTTGAGGCTAACCGTGTCTTCATCAGAAGGCTAAAAAGGAATAGTGCACTGCTTTATTCCAGGGACAAGTGTTCTCAATGTAGATTAAGAGAATGCTATATGATAAAAAAAACCAAAACTGTGATTCTCAAACACATAATATTGAGTAAAAGATGCCAGATACAAAGCATAGTTCCACTTACGTAAGTTCAAAAACCAGCAAAACTAATCCATGGTGTTTGAAGTCCAGATAACTCTTGGCTTGGAGGGTGGGCGCATGAGTGGGCTTTCTGGGGTACTGGTAAAGCTCTGTTTCTTGAACTGGCAGCTGGTAATATGGGTGTGTTCGCTTTGTCAAAACTCACTGAATTAACACTCAAGTGTCTCCCTGTACATGTTTTGAGCTAAAATTTTGTCAGGTACCTGATGGCATTTTCCAACCTAAGAGCAATGGTCAGGGCACTAAGAAGGACTATGTAATACCTGACAGAACAATGGAATAACTGTAAATATATATAGTGTGATGTTATAAATATGGTCAATATCACAGTGGCCCAAAGGCCAACCAATCGTTGTAATAGCAATGATACTCTGAGATCTGACAACAATACCAATTTCCCAAACTACATTAAGGTTTCATGCAGCTCGTCACAAAAAGCAGGCAATATCTGGGGGCACCTGGGTGGCTTAGTGTGTTAAGCGTCTGGCTTCAGCTCAGGTCATAATCTCCAGGTTCGTGGGTTTGAGCCCCATGTTGGGCTCTGTGCTGACAGCTTGGAGCCTGGAGCCTGCTTCGGATTCTGTGTCTCTGTCTCTTTCTTCCCCTCCCCCCACTCATGCTCGCTCTCTCTTTCTCTCTCTCTCAAAAATAAACATTAAAAAATTTTTTTAAAAAGCAGACAATATCTGTGACAATACCTCATTAATTTACAGTGCATCTTATGTGCAACATTAAGCTTCAGTTTATTTCCCTGTTTTAGGTTGAAGAATATAGGAATTTAGGCTGCGTCAAATATATGAAAGTGTTGAATGGCTGTAGTACTTAAAAGGAAATGTGTTCCGTGCAATTTTCAGAGTAAGGCTTCAATTCAGTAATCAAAATAAGTTGTCTCTGGGGCGCTAGTTTCTCACAGTAGCTGATGAAGTTTATGCAGACAATCTAGAATTCCGTCACAAATGAAATATAGAGCCTCGGTGACTTTCGTATGTCTCCATTTCAGTGTTCCTATTTAGTAAAAAGCTTTCCAAATCACAGGGATCATGAACCTCCACAGAACACATTTCAGGGAGTTGTGGGCTGTTCCTCAATTTTTGAAGCCGTGACTTTCAGGATAGTGTTTGTTTACATTTGGACGGGTGCACAAATCGTTTAGAAACCGATGCAAAACAAGTGTGCATTTCATCCAGTAAACAGATATTCATTCAGCCGCCAATTTTTTTGCATGTTTATCTTGAGAAAAACACGTTTTAAACTTCTTAGAGACAAACGCTAAATGTACTCAGACAATGGCAACAGCCAAAGGAGTGAGATGTGCTTTGCAAATGCTACAGGGAGACAGAAGTGGGGAGCCAGATAAACCCTAGTAAGCGGTGAGATGACAACATAATTGCCAAACAAAGTGAAAAGAGAAAGCTACACTGGAGGAGGAGTCAGAATGCTATTCCTTCTACAAATTTCTTGGAGGTGTTCTCAGGTAATGAGGCGGCTGTGTGAGACCAGACAAAAACGCCGAGGGAAGATTCATGCACTCAATACTGTCAAATATAAAATCCTTTCTGTGGTCCTTCCTTCCACCCTCCTCCTCTCTTGAAAGCTTAGCAAAATTCCAAAGATACGCATGTAGTTAAAAGGGACAGAATAAACCCTTGGCCTCCTTTTAGAATGATTTTAGCCTCCTACTTATATTAAGTGAGAACAAAAGGATAATGAGGTTCTTTGTGTGATGTTTTATTAATGAACTTAATTATCCTTAAAAAACAGATAAAGGATAAAGCAGAGTCTGTTTTAACTTCGTAGAAAATAAGCTGAGGGTGAGTAATTTCTGAAACAATGGGACATTTCAGGGGACTTATGAGTTTTAATAAAGCTAAGGGAGTTGAATTAAATACAACTTATAAAGTAATGTGTTGAGTATTTCCTCCCCCAGGGAACCACAGTAAACTATTCATGTGGCTTCATGAGAGTAATTTTCTTTTATTGAAATTGGCCTTCTTTTTCTCCCTACAAACTCCTTTCGAAATGTTCCATATTAGAAAGACTTTAAGGTATCCTAATTTTTTAATACATTGCTTTATAAAGCATGTTGTAGGAAGCAAAATGTAATATCTTAGCTACACATTAATCCTCAAACACCTGAAGAGAACAGGCAAAAGGCAGTTTCTTGGAGTCACACAGAGTACAAAAGAGAACTCCTTAAATGGGGTAACTGACCTATTAATTACATCTTCAAAGAGTAGAATTATATTTCAAAACTCAGTAACCACAAAATCTCAATAGATTTCCTCAAAAGGGAAGACTGATGATACATCCAATCCCTCCACCAGCTGTCCCTTCTAGCTCCCCTGCTCAAGAAACCCCACTTTATGGTATATTAGTGAAAGGTTTCGGGGAATCTAACTATAAATGAGATAAATGTGCTAGCTGAGCTATTTATAACCACTTTAGGAAGCTCTCTTGTGGCTTCTTGGCTTACAAGTAACCAAACTTTTATCCAACCGTCTGAAAAAAACACAATCGAAGACTTTCAGGAAAACAAATATTGCTATAAAAACTCTGGCTATTCGGGGCGCCTGGGTGGCGCAGTCGGTTAAGTGTCCGATTTCAGCCAGGTCACGATCTCACGGTCCGTGAGTTCGAGCCCCGCGTCAGGCTCTGGGCTGATGGCTCAGAGCCTGGAGCCTGCTTCCGATTCTGTGTCTCCCTCTCTCTCTGCCCCTCCCCCGTTCATGCTCTGTCTCTCTCTGTCCCAAAAATAGATAAAACGTTGAAAAAAAATTAAAAAAAAAAAAAAAAAAAAAAAAACTCTGGCTATTCAAAATCGCACTTCCTGTGGGTACACTGCTAAAATGCAATGCACATTTGACTCCTTAACATCTATCCATGCAAATAATTTTTTTCCCAAATTATTCTGTCAATTAGAAACAAACATATTTATAAAAATGCCTCATGGGTACTTGCAGACCACTCTTAGTCATTTCATAATATTTATGAAGCATTCGAGAATATTCTAGGGGCACCCAGGTGGCTCTGTCAGTTAAGTGTCTGACTCTTGATTTCGGCTTAGGTCATGATCTCACGGTTCATGGGATTGAGCCCTATGTCGGGCTCCCAGCTGAGAGGGTAGAGCCTGCACAGGATTCTGGATCTCCCTCGCCTTCTGCCCCTCCCTGGCTCGTGTGCGCACACATTTATGTGTGTTCTCTCTCCCTCCCTCAATATAAAGAAATCAACTTTAAGAAAAAAACAAATATTCTAGATAATGTCAGGAGTGTGGTGGGAGGGGAAGAAGATAGGGACTCTACCCTTGAGACATTTACAAAATATTAAAGATGCAGAAAAAACTAACAGCGGCTCATATTTCTATAACACTTGGATTTCAAATTGCTTTCACAAACATAATCACACCTTCTCACATAGATGCATCAATGCCCTTTACCACAGAGGAGTTCAGGAATGCAGGCAAATCCAGCTAGAAGCACAGAAGGAAAAATATCTAATCACGAACTTTACCTCTGTGGCAGATAAACGCTTGTCTCCATTATCACTTCCAACGCCCGAATCAGAATCCTTCTTGCTGATATAGATGCCATCGGTATGGAATCCATTTAGAAAAAAATGAAATCGCGAAGTTCACAACAAGATACATCAATTTATATTCAAGTAATGACTCTGCTATACAAATTTTACTACTACCATAAGGCAACGAATCAGCCCAATATTAAAGGAGGTTAAGACAAGGGCCTCATGAAAATCAGATATTCTGTCTAAGCAGAGTAGAAGATAAACTCTTTGCGTTCAGGGTTTCATAAATTCACACTCTAACCGAGGGGCCTGTTCTTTGAAACAGTTAACAATGTTCTCATTTTGGTGATTCCAGTGTACAAAAAGCAAAAACTACCTAATTGCTTTTACCTTTTACGTGACAAGAGGCTTTTAACTTTTCTATAGTTACTTTCAATAATTCTGTAAGCCTTTTACCCAGTGACTAAATAAATTTGATGTTTATAAAAGTAAAATAATGAATACATTTTTAAGCATTAAGTAAAGCGATCATTAGGGTAGCCTGAGATTTTAAGCCACCATGTTTACTCTTTTAGTAAAAAGTTAAGGAAAGGTCTCTGCAATGAAGACCTCTCAAAACAGCCTGTGTTTCTATACATGTGTTCAGCGTGGGAACTTTGTTCTCTGAAAATTCAAGGCCCAATTTATGCCACAAAAAGGCCAAGGGCATGTGAAAGGATTCCAACACATCGGTTCCAAACAGGAAATGGCAAAAACTATGCATGCGGCATTTTTAAAAAGACAATTACAACACAAAACCTGTAGTGTTTCTTAACAATGTTCTGGTGGCATATTAAAAATTAATGATTAAAAAAAAGCATACCTGAGCCTTTATGGGTGTTTTAACTGATAAGTAAAAAATACCCATATTTATAGTATGGATTGCATGTATAAAGATACATGGGGCGCCTGGGTGGCGCAGTCGGTTAAGCGTCCGACTTCAGCCAGGTCACGATCTCGCGGTCCGGGAGTTCAAGCCCCGCGTCAGGCTCTGGGCTGATGGCTCGGAGCCTGGAGCCTGTTTCCGATTCTGTGTCTCCCTCTCTCTCTGCCCCTCCCCCGTTCATGCTCTGTCTCTCTCTGTCCCAAAAATAAATAAACGTTGAAAAAAAAAATTTCTAAAAAAGATACATATATATGCGTTATAATATACACAAACGGTCCTCAAGAAAGACCGATTATTGATTAGATTAGGGAAGGTAAGATTTGCAAGATGCCGAAAGGTTATCCGCACCATAAATCTGCACTGGTTAAGAGAGACCAAGGGATTTTTTGGACTTACCCACCCAACCGGTGCACTCTGGCCTAAACAAATCCTAAACAGGGGCTTTCAGCCACTGCAGTCACACCCACCTGTCCTCCACGTGCTGGTGTAAATGTGGCCTCTCCATCGTGTGGAGATAGAGGGAGTCGGTTGTCTTCATCTGACATGCTTGTATGCTCAGATACTTGAATATGTGCACTTTGCCCTTTGTGCAAATCTATGGAGAAATTAATAACACATATTTTTAACGTTTTTTAACGGCAAAACAAAATGTAGACCCTAGACACTTGACCGTGTATTTTCATTTAAAATAACACTTTAACAATACGCACCCAATTTGGCCTCTCCAAAACATACGAGAATTTAGGCAACCATTTCTTCCAGATTCTACTTTGAATAGAAAACCATTCTAACAGAAGTGTGTTTAAGTCTAAATAGTGTAAAAAAATATAGAAGTCACGTAACCGACATGGTTTAACATCCCATTTCTGGAAGCATTCACTTTGTTCCCACATGGTTTAACAGCTGAATTCGAAACTTATCTCTGAAAAACCGACAATCATATTTGAAAACGTCTGAACTCCATTTCGCAGCTCACAGTAACGTAAGGCATGTATTCCTCCTTGAGTCTAAGCCACACGCTCCATGAAGGAGTTTCCAACGACCGTACCAATGCCGCCATAATCACACCTGTAATTCTGGGACTGCAGCGATCAGAACAGTGAGCTAAACGCTAGTAAACGGACTCTATGTAGCAGAAGACAACGTATTGTAGTCAGATTCACCCAAGGTTTCATCTTTCAGAGACTGTGATCAAGTCTAAAACAGTGTGAATTCAGCAGACGATCAGAGGTCCGGCTCTGCCCAGAGTTGCCGCCCCCGCGCCCCCCCCCCCCCCCACCACTGACAGCATTTCTCCCTGAAACCGCTTTGCTGCGGGCCCTCACCTGTGCTGGAGGAGACTGCAAAGGGTTGTTCTCAAGTAGTAATACCTGCAGCCGTTTCATCTCTCTAAAACAAATGGGAATCACGAGCACTTTATTGCAGGAAAAGTCAAACTTTACCAAGGGAAGTTCTACTAGTTCTAAAGAACAGGGGAGGGAAAAAAAAAAAAAAGAAAGAAAGAAAAAGAACAATTTCAGAAAGCAACAAGATTAAACGGCTTAACATTCAAAACTTAATTTTCTGCTTACAAGGAAAACTATCATTTAGCATAATCAAAGCAAGTGAGGCATCAGGAATATGAAGTATGTGTGTCACATGTTTTACTAAAGGGGAGGGAAAATCTTTCACTGGGAGCCCAATAATTTTAAATTGTTGTTAGTTCTGAGAGAAGCTGGACACACTTGACATTTACAATATCTATTGTTCAGAAAGCCCTCTCTTCCAGCAAAACAATCACGTAAGCCACACCACATCGGTCATGTTTATATTTTAACTTCAGCTGCTAGCATACGAACAATGTGCTAATTACAAAATTTTCTTATCCAGTGAATGTATCTCGGCTGGCATAACCTCAGAACTAGTTACAAGAAATACGTTCATGGTTTTTTTACTTCCACTTTAAAAACTAAATTTTATCAAATTCGGAATTTTGCAATGGACCCTGTAATCCTGATTTGATGAGGCTCCATTCTGCTGCTTTTTAAAAGTCTTCTGTAGCTCCACAAACAAGACAGAACATTATATTTAGCTTGAAATCCCCACCCAGTGGCACAGTAAACACTCAGTAATTTCAAGCATTCCAACCGACATTGGCAGCTGCAAGGAACGAAGTCAAATATATTCCGCAGAGCAAAGAGGCTGAGCCACGCCAGAGAAGTAGAGTGACACGGGGCAAACCACTAAGGTCTCTCTGTGTGGGACACTCCAGCGGGTTCCGGTCCGCAGGGGCCTCGCCACGTTTGTTATGGGACCTGGTAAGGGGTGAAATACGGTGCTTTGGAAGACACAAGGAGTTCCAAAATGGAGGGTGAACAGGCCTTAGACGAAGTGACCTGCAGTGAGCATGAACACAATTCCTCTTCTCCTCCCAGTAAGCCCTAGGGTTTTCACTTTACTCAGCTATGCCACTTCAACCTCCACAAACAAAGATGCTCTTAGCAACCGGTTATCTCCTCTCCTATTCACTGCAATCTGGGCGTGTAAGGGACTTTCCTTGTTTCATGCCTTAGCGAATGTGAATTACTCCACAAGGAGTCACGAGGCTAGTGACTAGAACAGAGGGACTAATGCTAGAACAGAGGGAGCAGAGCACCCCACGTGGCAGGTCCCCAGCTCGGCTCCTGACAGGCGGCCCTGCAAGAGAAACTCAGGAAGTGTAGTTTGCAAACTGCCCCGAATAATTCGCTGCCCAAACCCAGTCCGCACCCCCTACCCTCAAGAGCAGGGTAAGTGATTTGCCTCACCCCCTACTAGTCCTGGAGGTTGCCTTGAAGGCTCTGTGAGCAACGGAAGGTGGAGGAGAGAGGGAGGAGGGGAACGTGGAAAACAGCATGGAATGAAAAAAGTCAAAGGAAAAGGGAAAGTAAGATCTCTTTCGCTTCATAGTTTAGTTCTAAAACCCGGGTAAGAATTAGAGAGATTTATATACAAAAGGAATATCCCCTTGCTGTATCCGTAGTGATATCAATCCATCTCTAAGACAGTTAATTTTATTCACTAAACTTAGGTTGACAAATTAGTAGCAAAATGTAACTGGACTCTTTCTTCAACTCTTTGCCACTGGAAATGAAGACTTTTAAGTAAGACTGAGGGCTAAGATCCTGGAAGTCATAGCAGGAGAGGGAGGAGAGGCAACTTAAATAAATAAGGTAAAGTAAGAATGGCTTTTACAACGACTCTTCCCTTTAATTGTAGTTTGGGACACAATTACCATCTTAGTTTAGGGAAACGAGAGCCTGGCAGTTTCACAACAAGAAAATGGCGGGGAGAAAGTGCTAACACCAGCCCAGACATGGTCAAAAGAAGAAACAGGGCAGAAAAAGGGGGTAAGAAAAAAACAAAATCCCAGGGAACCCTTTGTTGCAAAGAAGGTCAATGAGTGACTCCTTTAATCTTACCTCTGTCCATTCATGTCCTAGAAAAAACAAAGTATGGTCTCCTGGTTGTAGTATTTGTAGTAAAACCACCACAAAATTGATTGGGTAATTAAGGCTACAGACTAGTTTTCCCTCCTCAGATTGAAAGCATATGGGGAGGGGTACTCAAAGAGGAAAAACAAGTAAATATGGAAAGTCCTTAAATTCACTGCCTGCAAGCACCATCAATGCTCTTTTGTTAATGGAGTTCTCCCCAGTGAAGCAAAAAAGAAATTTGATATTCAGGAAGTTACTTAAAAAAAAAGAAAAAGTTTCCAGTAAATGAAAGCCTTAGCTTTGAGTAGATTTTAAAATATTAAACCTGAGAAAACATAATTATGAAAAGGATAGAAATTTGTAACTGATCTTTTCCAGGGAAAGGAATGCTTTCAAGGTAGGAGCACAGGGGGGCACCTGGGTGGCTCAGTGTGTTTAGTGTCCGACTTCAGCCCAGGTCGTGATCTCCCGGTTTGTGGGTTCAAGCTCCGCATCAGATTCTGTGCTGACAGCTCAGAGCCTGGAGCCTGCTTCGAATTCTGTGTCTCCCTCCCTTTGCCCTTCCCCCACTCACATTCTGTCTCTTGCTCTCGAAAATAAATAAATAAATAAATAAAAGACATTTAAAAAAAAAAAGGTAGGAGCACAGGAAGTAGGGAGAACAAGTTGTGTGGACACACTTTTCACATGCTTCTCAACTGCAATAGGCAACCATTCCATGGCTCCATTACATTTTTCTTTTGAAAATGAGAGTTTGGGGATTTGTAATGACTTGTCAGTGATTAGCATGAGAGCTTAAATGTAAAGAAAAGTTTCCGTTAATGCTATGAAAGGTTAAATGCTTACAAATGTGTTGTTAGTAAGAGTTTCTCCCCTTGGTACTTGCTCAAACCAAGAAAAACAATGTCATCCAATCAAAATGCATTGGACAATGACAGAATGAAAAAACAATGTTTTTATACCAAGTCATCTCAAATATTGAAGTAATACATCTTTGTGCTGAGATGGTTTCTAACTTTGTTTCTTTAAAATTTTTTTTAAATTTTTATTTACTTTTTTTTTGAGAGAGAGAAAGAGAGACAGAGAGAGAGAGAGAGAGAGAAAGAGAAAGCGCACACACTCGGGCACGCGCAAGTGGGGTAGGGGCAGACAGAGGGAGACACAGAATCCCAAGCAGGCTTCAGGCACTGAGCTATCAGTACAGAGCCTGAGGCAGGGCTCGAACTCACGAACTATGACATCATGACCTGAGCTGAAGTCCGACGCTTAACTGACTGAGCCACCCAGGCGCCCCATAACATCCCTTCTTTAAAAATGCACAAGCAAGGTGACGGTGGCAGGCAAACACTCAAATGTCCCATCCATAAAAGCACAGTGCATTTTATAAAGTTCTTTCCCTTCCATGAGCTTCACTGGCTTGCCTTCAAGCCAAAGATCGAAATGCAGAAAAAATCAGGTAGCTCTCAACTTGCTGCAATAGTGTCAGATTAACCAAATGTTTTAGCTTTTCTTTCCAAATATATGCTTTTGCTTTGCGGTATATTTAAAAAAGATTTTTTTAATGATTATTTATTTTTGAGACAGAGAGAGAGAGACAGAGTGTGAGCGGGGGAGGGACAGAGAGAGGGAGACACAGATTCCTAAGCAGGCTCCAGGCTCCCAGCTGTCAGCACAGAGCTCGACGCGGGGCTCGAACCCACGAACCATGAAATCACGACCTGAGCTGAAATTGGACGCTTAACCAACTGAGCCACCCAGGGGCCCCTGATGTGTATTTTTAAATATATGTTTGAAACTGGGTATGCCCAGGGGCCTTAAATGGAACTGATGGAAATGAATGCGATCTTTGAAAACCAGAGCATGTTTCTGGGAAAGCATTCAGTGTTCCTTCCACTGCTCCTCAACTCCTTCTGATTCAAGTCTGAACAAGAAGCCCAAAATCTGAAATTCAGATCCACCACCATCTACAGAGCTGCTTGTCAAAGTTCTTAATGGTGCACCATTTCTGAACAACTGTATCTTTTTATTTGAACTCAAAGACAATATGTCAGAGGGACATCCTGGACAGGCCCACAGCCACAGGGAAGGGCTCGCCTGAGTCTGGCTCCCGAGTAGGGACGTCTGAGCAGGCAACCAGTCTCGGTGCTGACACTCTGGAGGATCCCTGCTTCTGGCCTCTGAGAAATGCACTAAAACTGCCAGTGACATTAGTCCGACTACCATTTCATCAGGGGCAGTGCCCTCACCTGAAGCATAGATTCCGTACACAGTGGGTGGTGCCTAACCAGGTCTACCAAATAGGCAAAGCCAGAAATCCTAATAGCTGGGTCTACAAGACCAAGTATATGACCTAAAGTGTTCTGATTGTTCCAGAACATCACACATCCATACCAAAAACAACTCCTGTTATGAATTGTGTGTCCTCAAATTTCCTATGTTGGAGTCCTAACCCCCAGTACCTCAGAATGTGACTGATTTTGGAGGTAAGGACTTTCAAGGGGTAATAAAGTTAAAATGAGGTCATTTGAGTGGGCCACAACCCAACATGACTGGTATCCTTATACAAAGAGGAGATTCGGGGCACTCAGGTGGCTCACTAGGTTAGGTATCTGACTTTGGCTCAGGTCACGATCTCACAGTTCATGAGTCCGAGCTCAGCGTCAGGCTCTGTCCTGACAGCTCAGGGCCTGGAACCTGCTTCAGATTCTGCATCTCCCCCTCTCTCTGCCCCTCCCCTGCTCGTGCTCTGTCTCTCTCTGTCTCTCAAAAATAAACGTTTAAAAAAAATTCAAGAAGAGGAGATTAGGACAGAGACACAGAGGAAGGATGATGTGAACACATGGGGAGAAGACAGCCATCTGCAAGCCAAGGAGAGAGCTCTCAGGAGACACCTTGATCTCGGACTTCCAGCCTGCAGATCTGTGAGAAAGTACATTTCTGTTGTGTAAAACCACTCAGCCTGTGGTACTTTGTTATGTGAGCCCGAGCAAACTAACACACACACACACACACACACACACACACACACACAGTCTCATACAGGGGAATGATAGTGTTGCTGGACCCCTTGACTAAAATGAAAAGTTGGATATTAACTTTTCTGTCATCTGCATGTGAAATTCACAGAATTCATATTAATATAATAAGTCATATTATTAGGCATACACAAACATGACTAGACAAACTGCCTTCTTCACAAAAGTAAACCAAAAAATAATAGTAATGAACATCTCCTATTTTATTCTTTTTACCTTGTGGTAAGACTTTAAGGTAATTTCTTCTGACATTCAGTTCCCGTAGAGCTTTCAACTGACCTATCTGCTGGGGCAGGGCTGTGATCTCGTTGCAGCTGACGTCCTGCATCAAAAGCAAAGGCAGAAATGATAAGCATCTTTTTCCAGGAAATCAAGCATCCCATGTGAAATCTCCTTCAGGAATTTATGTATTTATTTTAGTAGCCTTCACGCCCAGCACACAGCCCAGCTCGGGACTTGAGCTCACGACCCTGAGATCAAGACCTGAGCTGAGATCAAGAGTCGGACGCTTAACCGACCGAGACACCCAGGTGCCTCCTTAAGGAATTTAAATATGAGGGCAACTACTCGGGTACATTTCTATCCTGGTCTGTAGGTCAGGCTTAGCACAGAGAAGAAAAGGAAAGTGCAGCATTTTGAACACTGAGGACAAAAAGAGAAAAGGAAGGATATTCGGAGCACTCAGGAGCTCCTTTGCCGGCCTCGCACCTGCTGCGTTCATGGGCTTCAGTCTCATTTAATTCTCACCACGAACCCCTGAGGCAGTATTAGCAGCTTAATATTTACAGTCAGAAAAATGAGGCTCAGGGAGGTTAAGTCAGGCGTCCAAGGCAGTTACCACTCGGAACAAATGCCCGCCCCCTGTGAAGCCACCATCCCACAGTACCTCTGAATAGAACGTCACACATCCTATTTACCAAACACTCACATCTGACAGTGAAAAACTGTGACTATGAATGCATCTTTTGGACGCGTTATTTATTTAAAATGGATTTGCGACTGGAAGGCTGGGAAGTTTGTGGACCTGAACACGTTTCAGTACATTTTCCAAGACTGTGGGGCATGCAGATGATGGCTTTTTTGCACTGAAAGACTAATATCCTATCAACAGTTGACTGGAACCGCCTCTTGACGAGTGCAGAATGAAAACTATGAGATTTATAATCTTATTCTCCCCTAATCCCACTCTTCCACTTTCTCTGGAAGCTCTGCTCGGCTCTCCATCCCCCACCCCAGCTACTCTATTGTCCAGACCAACACTCCATTTCACTGGGCACTATAATGGTCTCCTTGATCTGCCCCTCAGATCCACCTTTCACAGAGCTGCCGGAGCTTGCGCATTTCACTGCATCATTTACCAGCTCAGACATCTGCAACAGCAATGTCTCAGAAACCCATGGGGTAAAGTCCCCGACTCCACAGCAAGGGCCAGCAGCTACGGTTCAGATGGATTTCTCCAGCGCCACCTCTCTGAAAGCCCTTGCTTGCATCCCTAGGCCACGTGATTACCGACTGCAGCCGCCAGTGTGTGCCAAGGGTTTCTCAGTCCCAAACCTGTTCCGGCTCTTCTCGTGCCTGGTGTGCCCCTCCCCAATATCGTCCTCTTGTCCCACCTGCATCCTTCAAGATTTAATTCAAGGCTCTCTCTTCTCTGAAACCTTTGTGGAGGTTTCCCCCACTGTCCCCCTCTGAATGAACACCCACGGAGAATGCCCTTTTTCCTTGGTGGTCCTATGGATAATCTATTACCGTATTCACGTGTGCACACATTTTCCTTCTCTTAGAAGCCTGTGAACTCCTAGATGGGAGGCTCTCATTCACTCCATCCTTCTGGTGCCAAGCAGAGTGCCGGGACTAAAGTAAGGGATCAGGAAGTGCTGGATGAAATTTCTGAAGCCCACTTATGTTGACACTCCACATGCCGTGGCTCTCTCTGCCTCATGGCTGGAACCCCAGGATGCTCCCACAAACATACCAATCCCGGCAGGTCCCTCCTGGAAAGGCACAACCACAGATATACTTGGGCTAGGAACGATCCCAGTGGGATCAACTCTTCAGATACCCCACATCTCTTCTCAACCTGCAAAAACTTCCCCTTTCACTCCCCCTTTTAGAAGGCAGCAAAGCCTCATTGCAGAAATCGGTTTCACATTCACTCAGATGAGAATTCACCATTAACCAGTCCTCTCAAACCCCACAGCTCCCGTAAGAACAGAACTATGCAGAACACAGGGCATCACTGCCCTCTAATCTCTTCTCATCTAAAAATCCTCCGGTGACCTGGTAATCCGCCAAGGTCACGAGGCTGCTAAACAAGTATCACTTGCTGAAGAGGAATAAAATCACTCCTGATAAAAGGGAATGAAGCAGGCCTCTGCAGAGGCTGAGTGCACAATGCAATGAGCCCGCGGGACTGCTCGGCTGTCTGGCCGAGGGGAGGTGGCATGACAGGCTAACATGAGGTGTTCAAAGGTGTCACCCCCAGGCTGGCTGTTGATGCATCACTCCTGGCCCAGAAAGTCACATAAAATTCCTTGAGAAACATCCTTAGTGTTTAAAAACAAAACAAAACAAATAACCCACAACGCACATCTGCAGAGAAATACAAGTCTAAGGAAATAATTATAGAATTAGAAAGTCCAGAGAGTTGTCCAGTCACTTTTAGCCCCTCACTGCATCAGCAAATAATTCTGCCTTTCTGCATGCACTTCCATGTACGAGAGGTAAAAAGTGAAATGCTACCTTTTCCCAATTCCTATGGTATCTGATCAGTCACAAGTACCAACAACCAAACCCTTTCAATGAAATCTTTATCTTTCTTTGCCTCAACTGAGTCACAAATAAGCAAGTATCCTTCCATTCCATTCTCTTTAAGATTTTTTAAAAACGTTTATTCACTGGGGTGCCTGGGTGGCTTAGTCGGTTAAGTGTCCGACTTCAGCTCAGGTCATGACATTCTCACGGATCACAAGTTGGAGCCCCACGTCGGGCTCTGTGCTGACAGCTCAGAGCCTGGAGCCTGCTTTGGATTCTGTGTCTCCCTCTCTCTCTGCCCCTCCTCCACTCACACTCTGTGTGTGTGTCTCTCTCTCAAAAATAAGCATTGAAAAAATTAAAAAATTTTTAAATGTTTATTCATTTTTGAGAGAGACAGAGCGTGAGCACAGATAGAGAGACGGATAGGCGCCCCTCCGTTCTCTTTTAAAAGAGCCTTCACACAAATAGTATATAGGTATATATACTATATACTAATAGTATATATTTCTAGAAATATATGAGATTAAATCAGGCTATTGGACTCACAGCCAGGCATAGTCACACTGGTGATAGGAGTGGAGGGTCCTTAGGGAAGAAATAGTGGGAATTTTCCTTCTCTGGAGAGAAGTTATGTTATTGACATCTACAGTAGGTCTTTGTAAGTCTGTGTATGACTGCACAAGAAAAATCCTTTTGCAATTTACGGGAATCACAGATTTTTGATATAAAACTGAAAATTTTCAGAAGCTTCAAGGGCAGAATTCTTTAAAAAATCGGTCTTTCAAGAAAAAAGGAGGGGAGAGAGGGAAGCAAAAGATAACATATATTTAGGCAGATTATTCACAGCATAAAATCTCATAAAATCTCATTCAGTCTTATCCCATTGGGGTATACTATAAAACACGCTTTGCATTTTGTCGATGACCCTCTGGTTAGCCAGAAAGGCTATGCTATTTCCCTAGATATAAGGTAATTTTTTTTTCTAACATATATTTCTAACGTAATGGCTTTATCAAGGAAAATCACCTCCCCTCAGCTATATTTATATGTTTATTTAACCAGCAGGGAAAGCAGTTGCCCAATTTACACTTAAAAAAAAAAAACAAAACATAATGATAAAGAGTTTTTTCCTTTTGACTTACAGGACAGTACATCTGTAGACAATTAGAAACACCAAGTCCAATTGTCCATTCACATTTTGAAGGCTGTATAGTGAAGGTCAAAATGTTTCTTTTTTAATTTTTTTTTTTAACGTTTATTTATTTTCGAGACAGAGAGAGACAGAGCATGAACGGGGGAGGGTCAGAGAGAGGGAGACACAGAATCTGAAACAAGCTCCAGGCTCTGAGCTGTCAACACAGAGCCCGACGCGGGGCTCGAACTCACGGACCGCAAATCGTGACCTGAGCCGAAGTCGGCCGCTCAACCGACGGAGCCACCCAGGCGCCCCAAGGTCAAAATGTTTCAATAGTACTCTTCAGTCGGTTATTTCCTATCCTGCCAAAATAATGAGGGGGAAATGCCCAGGCGGATCTAGCAAGAAAGCAAGATAAAGACTTTACACCATAGGCGCACCTGGGTGGCTTAGTCGGTTAAGCACCTGACTCTAGCTCAGGTCATGATCTCATGGTTCGTGAGTTCGAGCCACGTGTCCTGTCGGGCTCGGTGCTGACAGCTCAGGGCCTGGAGCCGGCGTCGGACTCTCTGTCTCCCTCTGCCTCCTCCCCTCCACTCATGCTCTGTGTCTCTCTCTCTCTCAAAAATAAACATTAAAAAAAGTTTTAAAAAGACTTTACACTATTGTATAATCCATATTACAGAATTAAGCAAAAGTCTACTGCCTCCCCGTTACCGAACCTTGCTGAATTTTAAAGAGGCGATGAATTTCGTCACAAAAACAAAACCTCCCGTGTCTTAATTAGCTGGGGAACGAGGAGGAGGAAAAAGATGAGAGAAGATAATAGTCTAAATGTTTTGGGATATTTCAGGTTAGAACATGAAAAACATCATCCTAGAACAGGCTGGTTCTCTAAAATATGTCTGTCCACATTTAGCCTAAGGTCTGGTTTTTCAAGTTTTGAGTTAATTTTAAAAAGATAACATTTAGGGGCGCCTGGGTGGCTCTGTCAGTTGAGCGGCCGACTTCGGCTCAGGTCACGATCTCGCTGTCCGTGAGTTCTAGCCCCGCATTGGGCTCTGTGCTGACAGCTCAGAGCCTGGAGCCTGTTTCCGATTCTGTGTCTCCCTCTCTCTGACCCTCCCCCGTTCATGCTCTGTCTCTCTCTGTCTCAAAAATGAATAAACGTTAAAGAAAAAAAAAAAGATAACATTTAGGAAAATGAATTTAGTAAGTAAAGAACACTAATGCCTCACACTTCTTCCGCATTTAGTTGTGAATTTACCAAGCTGTGAATTCCAGATTCAGTGGCTTCTTAGAATGGTCAAATGAATCCCTTCTGAATTGTCTATTAGCCCTTAAACTATGTCTTAGAAAATAATTATTGCACGCTTCAGTGGATCAAATTGTCGTATGTTTACTGTTATAATACTGCAAATATACAAGCAGGGCAAAAAGAAATCATCATAAACATGTCATAAATATTTACAAATTCTATTCTTTGTTATATAGAAATGAATCTAATTATTATATAATAATATACATACTCAAACTTAAGTTAAAGGACCAGCCAGTCCAATTTAGTCATTTAGAGTAAAAAAAAAAAAAAAAAAAACAAAAAACAAAAAAACTGGACAATTTTAACTATGACCTAAACTATACTTTTTTTCCACTGGTTTAATCAACATGTTTTTAAGTGAAAAATGTTAGAGTCATTTTATGCCAGCCCTTCCAGGCAATAATGGAATTTACTAGAAGTATTAAATGCACACTGGAGACTAATGGATTTTTTTTTTACTTTTTTTTTAATGTTTATTTATATTTGAGACAGAGAGAGACAGAGCATGAATGGGGGAGGGTCAGAGAGAGGGAGACACAGAATCTGAAACAGGCTCCAGGCTCTGAGCTGTCAGCACAGAGCCTGACGCGGGGCTCGAGCTCACGGACCGCGAGATCATGGCCTGAGCCGAAGTCGGCCGCTTAACTGACTGAGCCACCCAGGCGCCCCAATGGATTGTTGTTATCAAGTACTAGTTGTTAATTTATCTTCAGTATGTAAGAAACACAAGGATTTAAAACACCAGATTCAGTTCAGACATTATTAAACTAGGTAATGTTCACTTTCAGAAAATAATACTGTAAAAAAGAAAAGCGATTTTTTAAGGAGTAACCTCTAATGAAAACCAACACACATAATGCGTCAAGATGATCTTGGTTAGGGAAGATGTCCAGAGTAACCAGGCCACCCTGTGGAACTGTGCACACGGTATTTTTTCATGAGCTACCTTGATCTCTCAGGTTTTCAAAAACCTCGTGTAGTTATACCATTGCTTAAGCCATACTTTTGTAATAAATCTAGCTCTTTAGTTAACTGAAGGGAATGTGAACAGTCTGACAGGAAATTTAAGCTAGTAACTCCCATCAAGGGCTCCTACTCTTTTTTTGGGAGGAAATGTCTACTGTATGACTTTCTGTGTGACTTTAGGTCAATGTCTTAACTTCTCTGTACCTATGTAAAAGGAAGTGGCAAAATTAATTTAAATTTCCTTGTAATAGTAGGAAGATCCATTTATCACATCAGAAATAATGAAGAGACTTTGAAAGACAGATACTTAACTTAGAAGTAATGTCAATTTTGATTTCTTAGCCATCAAAAACTTCAATGCCTGTAGTCAGAATTTCTTTCTAAGAAAAATCCAGTATGTTCATTTAAACTCAAAACTTCTTGGGGCGCCTGGGTGGCGCAGTCGGTTGGGCGTCCGACTTCAGCCAGGTCACGATCTCGCGGTCCGTGAGTTCGAGCCCCGCGTCAGGCTCTGGGCTGATGGCTCGGAGCCTGGAGCCTGTTTCCGATTCTGTGTCTCCCTCTCTCTCTGCCCCTCCCCCGTTCATGCTCTATCTCTCTCTGTCCCCAAAAAATAAATAAAACGTTGAAAAAAAAAAATTAAACTCAAAACTTCTTCAAGCAACCTCTGGTATTGTCACCTCCCAACACTTACTGAATGTCTCCTTCTAGTATAAAACTCCGCTCCACACCCTTCCTTCCAACCCAATGCTCTTCAACAGAACAGATGGTAAACAAGCCACGGACTTCCAACCGTCCCGCAGAAACCAGAGAGGTTAGAAGGCATGTCCAAAGACTGTGAATGGAAAAAAGATTATGGCAGACACATGAATTAATGTCTCCGCTATACCTGACTCAGAGGCTGGAATGTTATGTATGAAAATAATGAAGGAGGGGCGCCTGGGTGGCTCAGTCTGTTAAGCATCTGACTTCGACTCGGGTCACGATCTCGCGGTTCGTGAGTTCGAGCCCCACATCGGGCTCTGGGCTGACAGCTCAGAGCCTGGAACCTGCTTCAGATTCTGTGTCTCCACTCTCTCTGCTCCTCCCCTGCTCACGCTCTGCCTCTCTCTCTCTCTCTCTCTCTCTCCCTCTCTCTCTCTCTCTCTCTCTCTCAAGAGTAAAATTAAAAAAAATTAAAAACCAAGAATGGAGGAATTCTCCTCAGAACCAGGTCATCCTGTTCTACAACAATCAGATACATCCTGTGTCTACAATCAATCCCTGAATTCAAACTCGCTACACAAACATTTTATGAAAGGAGAGAGAGGTCTAGGCAGGGCCGGGAAATGCACCGTTCCATCAGATATTCCTTGAGTCAGGTTCTGTGAGCTTTTCAGTGTAAGAGCAGGCTTGTGGAGCAGTGATACTGTGTTGTCTTACAGCTGGAAGCCACGATTTTCACACACTGCGTGAGCGGAAGAAAGACAGAACTGAAAGAAACCAAACAAGGGACAGACAGTCTCCGGCCCTCAGTATGTCAGCCCGCTCAGGGAACCGTGAGAAAACTCAAGTTCGTCGTGCTCTGCCGCAGTGCGATTATCTTCACGGCTCTCCGGTTATTATCACAGAAGGCACACACACAGCATCTCTTCCCAGGTACTCAGCATGTCTTCCCCTTCGGGCATGATTCGACAGTACAAGAACCGTGTTTCCAAATGCTAATGTCGTTTTAATGAGTAAAATAAGGTTTAGTCAACACCAGCACCCTCTACTGACCTTCCCTGCCCGGCTGTGGTTCCTCAGCGAGGAGACCTGCACACAGACACGGCCCGAGTTTTGCAACATTCATTCTCTGATTCACTCTCAACTGTTGGTGCGCTGCCCCAACTTTAATGGGAAAACCACTGCCAAGATGAAACCAGGAACTCAACAAACAAACAAGCAAACACCACGGGGTCCCTCTCCGTGAGATGCTAAACGATCCAGAAGAAGACCCAGTAAGCACAGCTGAATGGTGCTATTGAAAGGATTGGGGCTTTCATCACACAAAACTGGTTTTTACCCCAGCTCCACCACTCCAGGGCCCCCCCAGCTCTGGGTAAATAATTCTGAAACTCAAATCTGTCTACCAACTGTAGATATTATATCTACCTTGCTGGGTTATTGTCAAGATTATATGAAATTGCCCATGCCATATACCTAGCAGAGTGCCTGGCATATAGTAGGTGCTCAGTAAACGCTATTGCTTTTTCTCTCTCTTACAGAAAGAACGCCCAGATACAAAGACTTACAAAACAACATCTATATACAGCTACAGCTCTTAGAGTACCAGAGGTACAGAAAGAAGGAAGTCAAAGAGGCCAGAAAGGTCCAAAAGTTCTAGGTCATTCCCATCACAAATGAGCCCGGAGGGGCCAGTTCCAAAGAGCTAAGATTCCCTAAATTCTCTTGCACCTGAAACAGCACAGAACTCTATCCTGGCCTCTCATGGATTCAAAAAAGGACATCTCAGTAGGTGCTTCTTAATAGCTTCTTCATGGAAGGAGGAACAATTGTGCTCCTTTGTTCTCTGCACCATCTCAAATGGCTGGACAAGCCAATCACTGAATGGCAATGCTTTTTGTTTCATTTTCACAGTTTCAGATAACTGGGATATATTTAAGACAGTAAGGTGATGTTTTCCAGTTCTAGTCCTTAAAAATTACAGAGGACAACTCCTTTCTTGCAACAGCTACGGTTCTCTTCTTTTGTTTTTCAAAGCAGCAATGACTCTGGAATACTCACACTTGGAAGAGGAGAGAGTTTACAACTCCGTTTGGGATACTCTGAGTCTAATGTGAAATTTAAAAATATTTCTTCTAAAATAGCCAAACAATGCTCAGAGACCAATAAATTGAGTGATTTTATCAGCACGTCATTGGCTCTAAAGTACCCTGAATGCTTGGGTGGGGTCTGGTGGGAGCTGTCAAACTTTTTAACAAGTTGGTTACCACGTAACCATTTAAACAAAAGCCTCCCAAGCAAGTCTGGAATTATTTCAGGCTCTCCAGGGAATTTCTTTCCAACTGATAGCTAAAAATCATTTGACAGGGTTACCTACAGTAGCACTGCCATTTTAAGCAAAAAGATATGAAAGATAAATAAGAACGGATGGAAACTAATCTTTTTTTAGTCTGTGACCTTAAGCAAGGCCACTCACCCCTTGTGGTTAAATAATGGCAACAAATGAAATATTCACCAATGTCACAAATAAATGCTTTTCACAAGGAATCATGCTGGCGCACAGAGTGAAAGACCACAGGCTACAGAGCTGCTGGGCCACAGCTACGAGCATGAGAAATGCGGCTGTTCCAACCTGTGAGATGCTCTTGGTATACACCATGAACTTCAGAGACATAATGTGAAAAAAATATATAAAATACCTCACTGATTTTATATCGCAAACATGCTGAAATAATATTCTGGCCATCCTGCATTAAATAAAACATATCATTAAAATTAATTTCACTTGCTTTTTTTTTGTTTTGTTTTGTTTTTTTTTTTTAATGTGGCTACCAGTGCATTTGAAGTACGTTTGTTTGGACGCCTGGGTGTCTCAGTCAGTTGAGCATCTGACTCTTGATTTTGGTTCAGGTCATGATCCCAAGGTCGTGGGGTTGAGCCCTGCGTTAGGCTCCACATTGAGCATGGAGCCTGCTTAAGATTCTCCCTCTCCCAACCTCCCTCTTTTATTCTCTCCCTCTGCCCGTCTCCCCATCTGTGCTCTCTCTAAAATAATAAAACCAAAGACCTAATAAAAAAGTTACATTTACTAACAGCAGTTAGACAATCAAATGAAATTGAAGGCATTCAACTTGGTAAGGAAGAAGTCTAACTTTCACTATTTGTAGATAACATGACACCCTATATAGAAAATACTAAAGACTCCACCAAAAAACTAGTAGAACTGATCAGTTAATTCAGTAAAGTCGTAAGATATAAAATCAATGTGCAGAAATCTGTTGCATTTCTATACACTAATAATGAAGCAGCAGAAAGAGAAATTGAGAAAATAATCCCATTTACAACTGCACCAAAAATAATAAGACACCTAGGAATAAACCTAACTGAAGAGGTAAAAGGCCCATACTCTAAAACCTATAAAACATTGCTGAAAGAGACTGAACACTACACAAAGAAACAGAAAGACATTCCATGTTTATGGACTGGAAGAACAAATATTGTTAAAATGCCTACACTATGCAAAGCAATTTACACATTTAATGCAATCCCTATCGAACTACCAATAGCATTTTTTCACAGAGCTAGAACAAATAATCTTAAAATTTGTACGGAATCACAAAAGACTCCAAATTGCCAAAGCAATTTTGAAAAAAGAAAGTGAAGCTGGAGGCATCACAATTTCTGACTTCAAGTTATATTACGAAGCTGTAGTCATTGAAACAGTATGGTACTGGCACAAAAATAGACACATAGATCAATGGAACAGGATAGAAAACCCAGAAATAAACCCACAAGGATATGGTCAATTAACCTTTGGCAAAGCAGGAAAGAATATCCAATGGGCAAAAGACAATCTCTTCAACAAATGGTGTTGGAAAAACTGGACAGCAGCATGTAAAACAGCGAAACCAGACCACTTTCTTACACCACACGCAAAAATTAAAAATAGATGAAAGAGTTACATGTGAGGCATGAAACCATAAAAATTCTAGAAGAGAGCATGGTTTTCTGATATTGGCCGCAGCAACATTTTTCTAGATATGTCTCCTGAGGCGAGGGAAACAAAAGCAAAATTAAACTATTAAGACTACATCAAAATAAAAGCTTTTGCACGGCAAAGTAAATAATCCAAAACACTAAAAGGCAACCTACTGAATGAGAACAGGTATTTGCAAATGACATATCCAATAAAGGGTTAGCATTGGAAATATGTAAAGAAGTTATAAAAATCCACACCCCAAAACAAGCAATCCAATTTAAAAATGGGCAGAAGAAATGGACATTTCTCAAAGAAGACATAAAGACAGCCCACAGACATACTAAAAGATGGCTCAACATCACTCTTCATCAGGGAAATGTAAATCAAGACCACAACGAAATATCACCCCACACCTTTCCAAATGGCTAAGATCAAAAACACAACAAACAATGAGTGCTGGCAAGGTTGTGCAGAAAAAGGAACCCTCATGTACTGTTGGTGGGAATGCAAACTGGCACAGCCACTCTGGAAAACAGCATGGAGGTTCCTCAAAAAGTTAAAAATACAACTACTCTATGATCCAGCAATCGCACTACTGGGTATTTACCCAACGAATACAAAAATAATAATTCAATGGGATACATGCATCTCTATGTTTACAGCATATTTTATTATTTACAATAGCCAAATTATGGAAGCAACCTAAGTGTCCATCCACTGATTAGAATGCATAAAGAAGATGTGTGCATACACACACATACACACACACACACAAAATGGAATATTACCCAGCCATCAAAGAATGAACTCTTGGGGCACCAGTGTGGCTCAGTTGGTTGTGTCCCACTCTTGATCTCAGCTCAGGTCATGATCTCACAGTTTGTGATTCTGAGCCCCACATAGGGGCTCCACATTGGCAGCATGGAGCCTGCTTGAAAATCTCTCTCGCCCTCTGCCCTCCCCTGCTCATGCTCACTCTCCCTCTCTCTCTCAAAATAAATAAATAAACTTAAAAAGAGAATGAAATCTTGCCATTTGCAACAAGAATGGAGCTAGAGGGTATTTTGCTAAGTGAAATTTAAGAAGCAAATGAGCAAAGGAAAAGAGAGAGAGAGAGACAAGCCAAGAAGCAGACCCTTAACTACTGAGAACAAACTAATGGTTAATAAAAAGAGGTGAGTGGGGGGATGAATGAAATAGGTGATGGGGATTAAGGAGTGCCCCTGTCATGATAAGCACCAGGTGATATATGGAAGTCTTGAATCACTACATTGTGTACCTGAAGCGAATATAACGCTACGTTAACTACAATGGAATTACAATTAAAAATAGAACAGAACAGGGGCGCCTGGGTGGCTCAGTCAGTTCAGCGTCCGACTTTTGACTTTGACTCAGGTCATGATCTCATGGTTTGTGAGTTAGAACCCCACATCGGGAGCCTGCTTGGGATTCTCTCTCCCTCTCTCTCTGCCCCTCCCATGCTCTCTCTCTCTCAAAATAAATAAATAAACTTAAAAAAAAACAGAATAGAATTAAAATTTTTTCATGAAATAAAGTAAAATAAAATTTGCTGCTTGCGTTACCTTTCTATCAAATAGTGCTGGGCGAGGGTGTTTCAGCTTAAGTTATAAATTAGCTACACCAGAGTGAACTTCTGTACATCACACACTGCCTCTCTACCTTAGGTTTCTCTCTACCCTTGCAAGATGTCAAGAGCTTGGACTAGATGCTTTTAAAACCCCAATGGCTCTCACATTCTAGGATTTCTAGGATTCGAGGATCCAACAGGTTATTGCTGGTGCAGAAAAGGCACCAGAGCCAGCTGAACACAATGCTAAGTAAGTAGTTACACTCAACCTTTAGTGTAACTAAGAGGTTACACTAACCTCTGGGCTCTGGACAGAGTGCCCAAGAAAAGCTCAAGGACTCCCTCACAGCCACCCCACAGCTTGTGTGTCCTGAGGCGGGAGACAGGAGACAGTGCTGTTCTACCACGGCCACAAGGCCAGCCCTACGGCTGATAAGAGCATCTCAGGAAAGCCCCGCTCTGGTGTGGGACTGGCCCCAGGCTCAGCACACGGCCACCTATTCACAGATGAGCTGGTCCGCAGCTCGGCAGGCAGAGCTGATACATGGCATGCTGTCGGCTTACGCCCAGGGTGCAGTGGGACAGAAACACATTCCAGCTGCCCACAGGTTCCAGAAGACTGACCTCACCTGTGTGCCGCCCATCTGTAGGAGCCCGACAAGTGGGGAAAAAACCAACGTGTTATATATTGTGCTTGTAAGACCTAATCCAAATTCTAGCAGATTTGGATTGTGCGTCTATCAGACTCCTAAAAGAAGAATTCTTTAAAAAGAAAAAAAAAAGCATATAACTATCAGTTTCATCCAAAGCATTATTCCGTATTATTGTTTTGTTTTCTGGAACCGATTAAGATGGTGCCTTCTGAATCAAGATGGATTGTAAGATAGTCATCCCCCTGGCAGGCTGAGCACCTGGGAGTCTTCACAGTCTGTCCCAAGCCACAGCCCACTTTCCACCCCTCGAGAGCAGCATTCAGCAAACACGTATTGGGTCTTATGCCGAGCACCAGGTACAACAGCAAATCCCTGTCCACAGCCCTCGGCGGCTTTCCAGACATAGAGGGAGCTGGTGTGGAGAATGCCAAGTAGGAAGAAAGTATGACTGCACAGAATTCCGTGGTAAGTATAGCGTGCTTGCACTGGGAGTGCCTAAGTCTGGCTTAGAGGATTTGGGAAGGCTTTCTGGGGGAAGTGACATCTAACTTGGTTAAGAACTGACCAAGAGAAGACGAGAAGGAAGAAACTGTCCCCACAGAGACAGTGATGTGTGTCAAAGACTAGAAGTGGAAGCGAACAAGGAACACTCCCAGATGGCTGGAACTAAAGGGGCCAGGGACAGGAGGTGAATGACGGATCTTGAATGCCCCGTGGAGGAGCTGAAGGTGGCCTAACTCTAACTCTAAGGCAGTGGCCGTGAAAATGGAGCACCCAGTGTCATTCTACGTAGCCTCAGCCGGATTAAACTGCTTCCCACGCTCCAAGCAAGCCACCTCCTCCTGGGCTGTCTTGCCTTTGCTCAAGCCGTCCCTTCTCTCTTAAATGCTTCCTCTGTGCCTGTCTTCCTTTTTCCGTTTAGAAAATCCCACACAGACTTCTGCAAGGGGCCTCTCAAAGGTCTCTTCCCTTACAAATCCTTCCCAACTCCAAGGCTGAATCAATCACTCCCTAACCACATGCACATATTTCTTGTAATAGCAAACTTGGGGGTGGGTGTGCCTACCCAAATTAATATCCATCTTCTTTCAGAACTGCCCCCTTGTTGGCAGGAAAGCAGCTGTGTGTCTGGGTCATGTGACTATGTGCCTTGTGCATCACGGACTCAGTCAGGAGAGGACATCCGACCCACATCTTGCCTTTCTCATTTAGACATCAGGGCTGAGACAGACTAGCTAGTGCTTAAGTCGGAGGACATTTAAACTTGGGATCTGTGGGCGAGACATCTCCACTGCATGGAGAAGTACAGAGAGCTAAGTGACAAAACAAACCACTTCCATGGCTCCAGACAACTTTCCAGTGTCTTGTTCTAGACATTAATGATCCCTGATCAAATGTCCAGATGCTGAGTGGCAGGAATACCCCTGCATCCTTTAAAAATATGCATTATTGAGGCACCTGGGTGGCTCAGTCAGTTAAGTGTCTGACTTTTGACGTTGGCTCAGGTCATGATCTCGTGGTTGTGAGATCAAGCCCTTGTGTTGGGCTCTGCACCCAGAGTTGGGATTCTCTCTCTGCCTCGCTCTCTGTTCCTCCCTACTCATGTGAAACACTTAAAAAATAAATAAAAAAATAATACAAAGTTAAAAAAAAAAATGATTATTTAGGTATAGTTGATATACAATGTTGTATTACTTTCAGGTGCACAACATAGTCATTGAACAATTCTATTCATTGCCCAGTGCTCACCAAGGTTAAGTCTGGTCACCATCTGACACCATACAATGTTATTACAGTATCATATTGTACGGCATTTATTCCCTGTACTGTGCTTTTCATCTCTGTGACTTATTTTCTAACTGAGAGTTTGCACTTAATCCCAGTCATCGATTCCATACATCCTCCTGGCCCCCTCCCCTCTGCCAATTGCCAGTTTATTCTCTGTATTTACGAGTCTCTTTCTGGTTTTTTTTTTTTTTGATTTTTTAAAAACTTGAAATTTAATTAATTAATTATTTTATTTATTTATTTGATTTGAGAAAGAGATGAGATCACAACCTGAGCTGAAATTAAGAGTCCAATGCTTAACTGACTGACCATGCAGGCACCCCTCAATATGTTTTTATTCCAAATATAAGTGAAACCGTATGGTATTTATCTTCCTCTGTCTGACTTATTTCATACCCTCTAGGTCTATCTATATTGTCTCAAAAGACAAGATTTCATTCATTTCTTATGGTTAAATAATATTTCATTGTGTGTGTGTATGTATATATGTACATATATATGTATACATATATACACACATATACATATATACATATGTATGTACGTATATATACATACACACACACACACACACACACACACACACACACCCCACTTCTTTATTCACTTATCTGTCGATGGACGCTTGGGTTTCCTCCATATCTTGGCTGTTGTAAATAATGCTGCAATGAACATAGGGATGCATGTATCTTTTCCAATCAGTGTTTGTGTCCTTTGGGGAATTACTGGATCATACGGTAATTCTAGTTTTAATTTTTTGGGGAATCTCCATACTGTTTTCCATGGTGGCTGCATGAGTTTACATTCCCACCAACAGTGTGTGAAGGTTTCCCTTTCTCCACATCCTTGCCAATACTTGTTATTGTTTGCCTTTCTAATTACTAGCCATTCTGACTTGTATGAAGTGTTTTCTTATTGTGGTTCTGATTTGCATTTCCCTGATGATCAGTGATACTAAGCATCTTTTCATGTGTCTGTTGGCCATCATCTGTATGTCTTCTTTGGAAGAATGTCTATTTGGGTCCTCTGCCCATTTTTAATTCAGATTTTTCTTTTTTGGTGTTGACTTGCATAAGTTCTTTATATACTTTGGATATTACCTCCTTATTGAATAAATCATTTGCAAATATATTCTCCCATTCACTAGGTTGCCTTTCTCTTTTGTTGGTAGTTTCCTTTGCCGTGCAAAAGTTTTCCATTTTGGTGTAGACTCAATAGTTTATTTTTACTTTTGTTTGCCCTTGCCTTGGAATAGGTTTCAGATACTAATATCACATGAGTCCTGAAAAAGACACTCTTTCTTTACCTTTCAATGCCTTTATACAGCAGTAACTCACTCCTATACTAAAATTAAAGCTGATACATAGGTCACTTTCCTAACCTGTCACGTTCCTAACCAACTCCCACTGCAGACGTGATGAAGGGATGACAGCACTTTCTATCTGAGCCTCCTAAGTCATCACCATGGTGGTCCACGTGGCCTCAAGAAATTAAATGGAGTTGGCACCCAATAGAAAAGGTATTGGCCATCAATGTTCTAGACTGGAATCTACTTGAAGGAAGGGACTGTGTCCTTTCCCATGGTTGTAATCACAGCAGCTGTGCTTGACACAAGGTCAGTATGGAATAATGCCTGCTTGAAGGAGACATTCTGACCATTGTATTTCAGCCTGATTGCTTATTCTTGTCTCTTCATTCACCCATCTTACCTGGATGGGATTCATTCTTTCCCATTTTAGAAACAAGGTAAGTGATTCATTTAGTAGTGAAAGACCTGAAATAGAACAGTGTGTCTTGGCCTCAGATGCACACTTACAATCCATCTCTACCCATCTAAAACATTTGTTACACTTTTTTGTCTCTGAGGATATGGTCATATTTTAGAGTGACATCACTTTGGGGCAATGGTTACTAAAACCCATACAGAATCAAAGCATTCTGTTCTTTCTAAATTACTTACATTCATGTAAAGTTGGCCCTACTAACTTATTTGTACATTATTTTGCCAGTGTATCCATGATTTATCACAAATTTATATGCGATCTGGAAAAAAATGATGTAACTACCACATGATAACCTGTAAACTTCAGGAACTGTAAATCCCGTGGACTTCAGGAAGTGTAAACTTCAGGAAACCTGTAAATTTCAGGAACTGTGTCTGCCACAGCCAAGCCAAGATCATTCCTCTCCCCACTTAATGTCTTTATCACATACAGCCATCCAACAACCTATGTCCAACTTTACAAGAGTCTTCCTGACTACCTTGATAGATTATGATTAGTCAACAAATAAAAAGAGCATCTTAAAAATCAGTAACATACCAACTCCATTAACTGTTTGAGCTGACCTATCTCTTCTGGCAGCGATCCAAGTTTGTTGTTACTTGCGATTAAGACTTTGAGAGGCAGACCACACAGGCAGGCAGGCAGGGCAGACAGCTGATTTCGACTGCAAAGACAATACAAGAACACCGTAAACACACAAGCCACGTCATACCGTTTCCGATTATGTTTGTGAATAAGCGAGAAGAAAGGAGTGATTGGAGAAGACGTCTGACAAATACAAAAGGTCCAATGAAGTTTCCGTATGTGTAATCCCTCAAGTCCCAAGTACAAAAGACAATAAAATCTATTTCTAGGAAAGAAAGGCATAGGCAGTTCTGCGGGAAACGTTTCCCGGCACAAGGAACCCATCAAGCCCCCTGCAGAAGCGGAGTCCTTGGCCAGCCAGGAGGCAGATGGGCATCACGCCCTGCGTCACCAATAACAACGGGAAGCGGGTGCCAACTCTTCTCTTTCTGACAATGTAGCAGGAAACTCAGCGAGAAACGAGCACCACAAAGGCATCCTCCCGTCCATGTTACAGTGATGGAGAAGATCGTTTTGCTGCAACTTACAAAAGACCACCAGCCTGATTTCCAACATTTTGACTCTGCTTCCTTTTGCTAACACAAGAGTCACTGCACTTAAAGTCTATTTGGGCATCTGCAAGGGAGCTAATTAAAAGAAAAAAAAAGTAATGTTGGCCTTCTGGCAAAAGTGAATCTGGAACCCTGAGGGGTTCAATTTCACAGGGTACCCAGAAAAATCTGGGTACAACTCTCATCTCCGCTTTGCATGAAGAGGTTCTCTACCCAGAAGTATCTGAACTTCCTGTTATCAATGCTCAGTTTGCTGGGAAATAATGGATAAATGAAATCTGTGAACCATCTTTATGTGTGTCAGCCATTTATTTCAACCTCTTCTCCCACAAAAAGCCCTTTTCCTGCCATCAGGGAAGGAGAGGGATGGTATTCAGTTTCCCTGCCTTTCTTTCCCCACCACTCTGCTGACGGAGACAATGACCAGGCAGTGAAATATCTAAAAACACGTTTGTCTTGCTATTGCAACCACGTAGAACTTCTTCTGTGCATACGCGCACACATGCATGAAGTGTCCGAGGTGGTGGTATTGTGTGCACGTGTGGACACACATAAATCTGTGTGTGTGAGGGGGAGGGACAGATGCACTGAAAACACGCCAAGATGCTATCGGTAGTCATGGGGGACGGAGATTAGGTACAAGGAGTGTTCTTTACATTTCTCTTTCTTATACTTTGCTGAGTTTTCCAAAATTCCTACAAAGTGCATTTATAATTAAGAAACAGATATCACTATAAAAAGATAAATTTCATCTGGCTACTGGCTGCATGAGTGCTTCTGTTTTTTTGAACATTCACTGAGATGTGTCCTTATGAGCTGCGCACTTTTCTGTATGTATTATATTTTAAAGGTTTTCCTCCCCTACTCCCCCATATGACGAGGTGCGAATCCGGCTAAACAAAGGGCTTCTCTAGCTGATGGGCTGAGAAGAAAACACATGGTGTGCTCTGGAAAGAACCTTTCTCATGTGGATGATCCCCTGTAAATATCCTGACGTTTCTTCTCTTCCAGGTACCCAAGGCCTGGGTAATAAGCTTTATCAAGAAAAGACACAGCCAATCTTCCCTCCATTGCCCAGATTTGCAAAGAAAGCTATTTCCAGAAAGGAGCAGAAGGAGAGAGGTTTCTCTAAGAGGGTCCAGCAGAGGGAGGGAGAAGATCGAAACCCTACAGGGGGCAGGTGGGGGGAGGTCCCTGGCACTGGAAGGACCAGCTGGCTGTTCACCTCCCCCTGGTTAGAGTGACAGGGGAAAATAGGGTGATGGGCCCACCCTGGCACTGTCTCCTGATCTCTGAGGGCAGTGAAAGGGGGTTACTTAGGCTGCCAGTTTCTGACATCCACCCACAGGAGCCCAGAGGGGCTATTCTGGCTGGTTGAGGGGGACTTCCTGGTGCTCTGATGGGAGACAGCTTTCTTCAAGCTCCAAAAAAATTAAAAACAAACAAACAAACAAAAAAACCCAAAACCTCCTTAGACACTATCTCCGGGAAGAGAACTAAGTTTATTAAAAGGTGGCACATAAATAGTCTGGAATGTAACCTGTGGTTATAAAACATTTACTTATTTTTTTTAAGTTTTATTTATTTTTGAGAGAGACAGTATGCACACACGTGAGCAGGGGAGGGGCAGCAAGAGAGGGAGAGAGAGAATGCCAAGCAGGCTCTTCGCTGTCAACATGGAGCCCAAAGTAGGGCTCGATCCCAGGAACCGTGAGCTTGTGACCTGAGCAGAAATCAATAGTCTGACACTTAACCAACTGAGCCACCCACGCGCCCCTGTGGTTGTAAAATATTTATTAACATGTAATTTCATAAAGTGAGGATTAGTAAAAAAAAAAAAAGCTAATAAGGCCTGTTTTTTTTTTTTTTATTTTGGAGACATATTTAAACTTCCTTTTGAAGAGAAGCTAAGGAAACAAAGATTAGTATTTTGAAAAACTTCTACATGCTTATTTTCACAAATTAACACTTACAGTTCAAGATTCTTCCCGTGTTTCTTTGCTTGGAAACTCAGATTTAAACCATTCCCAGTCTCACCTTGACACAGGTATCTTGTCACATTGACAGACACTGAACCGAGAGAGCTACTGATAATACCATTAAGCAATGCAGGGGTGGCTGGGTGGCTCAGTAGGTTGACAATCTGACACTTGATTTCGGCTCAGGTCATGATCTCATGATTTGTGAGATCGAGCCCCAAGTTGGGCTCCACACTGACAGCACAGAGCCTGCTTGAGATTCTCTCTTTCCCTCCTTCTCTCTCTCTCTCTCTCTCTTTGCTCCTCCTGCGCTAACACACACACACACTCTCTCTCCCTCTAAATAAATGAATAAACTTAAAAAAAAAAAAAAAGCAATGCAGTGAACGTTCTGCTCATTCAGAAGCATGAATATCTGAGAGTACATGGGATTATTTTCATGGGATTTCTAGGATGGAAACTCACTTATTTTCTTTTTAAGTGTTGTAGTTTTGTTTACTTTTTATTTATTTATTTAATATGAAATTTATTGTCAAACTGGTTTCCATACAACACCCAGGGCTCATCCAGACAGGTTCCCTCCTCAATGCCCCTCACCCGCTTTCCCCCTCCCCCCCACCCCCATCGACCCTCAGTTGGATGGATACTCATTTAAAATAAAATAACACATGGGACGCCTGGGTGGCGCAGTCGGTTAAGCGTCCGACTTCAGCCAGGTCACGATCTCACAGTCCGTGAGTTCGAGCCCCGCGTCAGGCTCTGGGCTGATGGCTCAGAGCCTGGAGCTGTTTCCGATTCTGTGTCTCCCTCTCTCTCTGCCCCTCCCCCGTTCATGCTCGGTCTCTCTCTATCCCAAAAATAAATAAACGTTGAAAAAAAAAGAAAATTTAAAATAAAATAACACTTAAGCATTTTAAATTAACATGTTAGCATTAATTTTAAGTATTAAAATTTATTTAATATTTTATTAAAATCTATTTTAATATTTTAATATTTAATAATACAATTTATTTAATACTTATTTGTTAAAAAATAAGTATGATTTCTTTGACGGGGATACAAGCCTTTTATATTAAAGGTTGCTGATGGAATCGTCTATTTATGTCCCACACATACTGTATGTAGTCACCTGTAGAAAAATCCAGGTGCCAGAAATTTGGTCATAATAAGCATGCCACAGACCTGGGCACATCTTTCTTGTATTTTGTTGATCTATTCTCTCAAGCTCTAGTGCACGTATGTTACCACTGGATGCCCCTCTATTCCTTGTAATTTCCCCAAGAGATAAAGGAATTACATGTGCACACAAAAACCCATTAGCTGTCCAGCAAATATTTATAAAGGACAGGAGAAATTATGTTTCCTTTAATCCTCTGCCCACTAAAGACCACATCGGCTGCCTGACTTTTTTGTTTTTTGTATTTTTTTTTTTTTGAAACCACTCATCTGGCAGCAATTTTTCTCAAGCAAGTAAGTGCCTCAGGCTGCAAACCACTATCCTGCCCCCCACTTGTCTCCTGGAGGCCTCTGTGCTAAAAACAGGCCTTTTGCAGAAACGATGTTTAAAATAAGGCCATACAGCGTCTGATAAGGTAATGGCCAACATTTATTTTCAAATCTACCCTGTAGGCTCCATCTGAAAGCATAATTTAAAAAAAAAAAAAACAATTTTTTTTAACTGGCTCATTACAGAAGATCAAATTAGCGGGGGGAAAGGGCCACTCATTCAGAAGTAGAAATTACAGATTTGGTGGTGGCGGGATGAGCCTTCCCACCCAGCATCTCCAGTCACTCTCCCTGCCCAGTCTGGGTGGAGGATGGCACAGGGAGGGGGGAGGAGGGGCGGGAAGACCGTAGGTTTTTATCGCTAATGCTTCCTCTTCCATCTTTCTCTGTCGAACGACTCCCTACTAGATTTATTGGCCTATTTCCTCATGTCAGGATGAAACAAGGCAGCTCAACATAATCTGAATACTTTTGACAGCTTTAGTTTACAGGATAAACTTCTCTTGGCTTCAAGGACCACGATCCCTCACTCGACATAATTCCTGAACTAAGGAATTTGCAAACCAAAGCACTACCGTATGGTTTTACTTTTTGAGAGCCTTATTTTAATGTGTTTTGACCATGGCACTTATTAATATCCATGACTTCAGACTTAATGGTGGTATTTAACATTATTTATTATCAGTTTATCAGAAAGTTATTTTCCCTAAAGTATGCAATAATAAAAATAACTATATTCTGACATGTGATTTTAGGATCAGGGGACCATATATATTTTTTTATTCTACTGGAATACAACTCTTTTCAGTATATGGGTTCACTTAATAATTGAGCTAGAACTCACTTAGCAGGAAATAATTTATAGAAAGATTTTTATAACATATTCACCTAGTTAACTAGGGAAGAGGTCACCAACTGTGGAATTAGAAAGCCTGGGTTCAAATCTCATGTGTGTCACAAACGTTTAGTTTAGGTAGAACATTTAACCCCTCTGGGTTTTGCCATCTATAAAACATAAATAATAATACCTATCTAACATGAGACATGAGACTCTGGATGAAAAAGTGCTCAGCCCAACATTAAGTCTCTACAGAAAGATTAAACCATACCCAAACACTCATGTAGCAAACCAGTGGGTAGGGGGCCAAAAAGAAGGTATGTGCACTTAGTTTGGTTTCAGTTATTTATTTTATTTCCTAACTGCTAAAATTGCCGCCACTTCTAAAATACGGTTACGTGTTCCACTCATTGAAAACATATGCCAATTAAACATAAAGATGGTCCCTCCGAGGCATGCTCGGAAGAACCAGGCCCGGGCTGTACAATTTCAGGCTGAAACACAACCAAGTAACCATTACCGGTCTGGAAAACCTGGACTAGAACATACAATCACATGAATGACTTTCTCTGTGGCTGTTTAGATGCATGCTGTGACACTTTCTTCATAGGTTTGTGATGGTTGCTGATCTCACATCATTACTGCTGTTACAGCACAGAGCAACAGAGCACAGAGAAAGGAGGGCAGGTTTCGTGGTGCAGACACCCCCGGGCTCACCCTACAGGAGTCTCGGCCAGGGAGAGGAGAAAACAACGATGCAGCCGTGGCTGTTACTGTCTGAATAGTCGACCTGGGCTTGGTGTGCGACCTACTGTGAATGGCAGATATTTTAAATATTTTACTTTAGCCAACCAAGCAAGTTTCCTTTCTCACAGGATACCTCACCTCACCAAATTTTGTTTTTATGGCTTGTGGGGTTCTTTTGGTTTTCTGCATACCCTGTTTGCCTTTCATTCAAGGCAGAGTAGTGTTTTTATGATTTTTTTTTTCTAGTTTGCATACGACACTTGGCTGTTAATTGTCTTTATATACACACTTCAGTGAACAATATCTATAGAGAACCATTTCCTTTTTCCTGCTGGCTCCATTCTGAAAAACCCACCATAGCAAAATGTCTCACCCTCCTTTCCCCTAATGACAGAGGACTTCCTCTTCCTCGCCAGCCCCTCCCCCTGCACTCCCTCCCCCCCCCCCCCCCCATCACTGTATGCCTGAGACCTTGACCCCAACAACCAGAGCCTTGCTTCAGGTTGCCTGGGATATTTCGGCTGGCTTTCACTTTATAAATACAAATTACATACATACGCTTCTAGTAATATTTTACGTGAAATTGTTAAAGCAGTAATTTGATTGAGATTACGTGCGTGCACAAAATCTGGGCGCCCACGCTGAAATCGAATTTGGAAAGCAGTTACGCCGTCTACCGCTTGAGGATGGCTATCACTCAAAGACTTAACATGTTGCAAGACCAGAAACGCAGAATCATCACGTCCCTGAATCATGAACCAGCTGTTGAACTCCAAACCCGTCCCATCTCACATTCCGCCCACGAGGGCCGTGTTTGGAGAAGGGAAAAGGGTCAGCTTCGGAGAGGAGACCTCACAGAAACGCAAGAAGCAAAAAGTGAGTGTCTACAGCGGCTCAGAATTCAGGCCGATTGCTGCTGCACCACGCGCGGTGCATTGCCACTGTGCGTCCCTGTACCATATTTGGCCCCTGCGACTGAACCTGTTTCTCACAGTGACAGCCTATCAGTCTCCTCCTGAGTATAAATAAAGCCTTGCTTAAAATACTCCACTTTTTTTTTTATACTCTCAATGGCCCGCAACTACCACTCCTGATGTCTATAATTAGATTTCAAAGTGTAGTCATCATTAACTCGTCCCTTCTCAGTTATTTCCTCTCCTTTTTCCTCAGCGCTCTTCAATTCTGAAAGGGTAAGGCTCCGAAAACCAGTGCTTTAAATTTCCTCTTTCATATTTTACCATGCCCTTCCTTCACCCTAAAATGGAGCTAAATGTTCACAATCCAGGGAACACTGCAGGTTCAAAGAGAATGCCATAAGAGATGCTACAAAGAATATTAATTTGCCAAACACCTTCAGAGGCAAGAATGTAGATTTGGGGTTGTAAGTATTAAGAGTGTAGAAGCCTGAGCCCTATGCCCTGAAAAACACCACTGCATAAAACACTGTTGCTGGCATATAGGCAAACCACCCTAAATGGCTTAAAGGATGTAGCGAGGGGCGCCTGGGTGGCTCAGTTGGTTAAGCATCCAACCTTGACTTCGGCTCAGGTCATGATCTCGTGGTCGTGAGATAGAGCCTGGCATTAGGTTCAGCACTGAATGTGGAGCCTGATTGAGATTCTCACTCTACCCCCCACCCCTCTGCCTCTCCCCTGCTCAGTCTCTCTCTCTCAAAATAATAAAATGAACATTAGAAGTTTAAAAAAAGCATATGTATTGGCACTAAGTATAATTCTCCCACTTTCTAGCGCCATGTTCCAGGTAGAATGGACCCCTAGCCTCCTGTTATGCAGAAAGTGGCCTACCTCACCTGCCTTCTCCTCCTTGCAATTCCATCAAGTCAAATGTTACTTTAACACTTTTTCCCCACCTGAAAAGAAAGGGATATCCACACTGACTTCAATGAGAACAAGATGCTCAGATCAACTTCCACCCAGGGACACTGCGTGAATACAAAATATTCATAATAAAATTTAAAATGCCTGAACATTTTTGTTTACCATCTGAAGACATATGTCTCTCCATCTATTTCTAGGAATTTTTAAATGCAGATGGAAATGCATGAATATAAGTCTATGTACATCCTCTTTTTCCTACTTATTCTTCCAAGGAAATCAGTTGTCAGAGAGCTCCTATCATGTACCTTGACGGCCAATAATAACAAAGTTCCACTTAAGGCTCTAATACTGTTACAGATCAGTAGCATATCCACTTTACTAATCGTACTAGAGAATCCACTTACTTTTTACGAGATCTTTTGCACTATTTTTCTTAACCCAGATTGTAATACATATGAGGCAGCATACCGTAAAACTTGATTTGACAATTCAAGAAACATTTCTTGGGTAGTTACTATGTATAAGGCACTGTGCTAGGCACTTAGACAATTATATTTTATTTATATTCACAACAGTGGTGTAACATAAGCATTTAGCCTGGACCTTTCAGATGCAAAAACTGATATTGTTCAGAGAGTTTAAAATGCTTGCTCCAGGGGCACGTGGGTGGCTCACTCGGTTAAGCATCTGACTCTTGGTTTTGGCTCAGTCATGATCTCACGGTTCGTGAGTTTGAGCCCCGCACTGGGTTCTGCACTGGCAGCATGGAACCTGCTTGGGATTCTCTCTCTCCCTCTCTCTCTGCCCCTCCCCTGCTCATGCTGTGTCTGTCTCTCTCAAAATAAATATATAAACTTAAAAAAAAAAAAACTTGCTTCAAATTGCCTAGCTGGTGAGTTGTTCTGTGCTGTGTGGTTTGAAACCAAGTGGGTTAGGATTCATATCAATGTGTGACCTTCCTCCAATACAACCCAGCCTATTTTCACTTACTTTGGAATAAAACGTGAAGGGAAGCCAGGAAAACAGTAGGAGGAGGACCCCAAATTTCAAGCAGGAGGCAACGAGATGCTAGACTGGTCATTCAACGATTAATGTCTATGTAAAAGTTTGAAGGGCGGGGTCAAAGATAATTTCTGAGATTCCACGCTGGGGGGCTGGAGAAAAACAGGAGCATGGACAGGAACGAGGATGCTAATTTGGGAAAGAAGAAAGTGAGCTTAGTTTAGCAGATACTGAATTTCGAGGAGTCAATAAGCATCTAAGAGGAACTGAATTTTAGGCAATCGGGAAAATGAAGACAAATGCCCAAATGACTCGAGGAGCTGGAGACTATATTTGAGACACCTGAGGCCAGGGTCGGAGAGAGAAGCATTAAGGACCAAAGGCGGAGCTTTGGGGAATTCTAGCGACAAGGTGCAAAAAGAGAAAGAACATCCAGACGGGGGATAAAGAAGAAAGAGAAAGACCCAGAGGAAGCAGGAAAGCCTGTGACCAAGTCAAGGGAGGACGGTGCCGTGGTGTTAAATGCTGACAGGAAGCGAATTATTTTTCCACACTGAGTGCCTGCTCTGCTCAAGAGCGTGTCCTAAACTCTGAGAAAACATGAAATGTCCATGAATCCTGAGCCTTAACCTTTAACAAGATTAGACACTATCTCGCTGAGCTGACATCACCTACGTCCCACTTGAAGACGGGTCACGGCGTTTTCAAACGCCGTAGCGGCACATATTTCCGACTGGGTTTCTCAAGATTTAAGGCAAGACGTTAGTGACTCTTAGCAAATGAAAGTGAGACTCCCTTTATGGATCCTCCCCGTGAAGTGGGGTGAAAGGGTCTCAGGCTCATCCTAATAACTCTTTACACAAGTGTCTGCCGACTTTGGGCACCTCTGTCGAATGACCCAAGGTTGCCTCTGCCAAAAATCCCGGGCTGTTCTCTCCCCTTGGTACTGTGGTCTCGGCGGTCTCTCGCGGGGACTGATGGTAGGGGAGGGACCACTATTCCTAACAGTTGGCTTCAATTCCCTCAAGATCACCTACTCGAAGAACGACTGGCCAACAAAAGTAAACGTGCTACCCTCATAGCATACACGTTGCCTCTTCAACCCTGTCCCGCCACCCACCTGCACACAGCCAGCCTCTCACCATCTTTGGGACCCAGGCAACGAAGAGTTTCCCAATCCACAGTGAATACCACTGCCGATTTTTTTCTTCTACCTCTAGTCCCATTCAAACTGCTCACAAATGCCACGATCTAAATGAAATTATTTGGTGTACCAGGACACATCGTAAATGATTTCGAGATGGGCAGAATCACTGCTCGGGGCTTGTCTAGTACACCCTTCCCGGTTATCTCCGTTTTTCATGGTCTTTGACTTACTTTACAACCCTGTAACTTGTTCTAACACTGAAAACTGATAGTAATACAAGTAATTTTCGTGCATAGAAACACAGACAAATTGAGGCACCTGGGTGGCTCAGTCGGTTAAGCATCTGACTTCGGCTCAGGTCATGATCTCACGGTCTGTGAGTTCAAGCCCCGCATCGGGCTTTGTACTTACAGCTCAGAGCCGGGAGCCTGCTTCAGAGTCTTGCGTCTCCCTCTCTCTCTGCCCCTCCCCCAATCATGCTCTGTCTCTGTCTCTCTCGAAAATAAATAAACACTAAAAAAATTTTTTTAAAAGCACAAATTGTCATGAGTGCAGTGGAACTGCAACTCATTGCTGCCTTCTCACAACTATTCATAAATTCACTTCAGTAAGCCCGCTCGTGTGAACGTACGCGTGTGTTTGTGCGTGCTGAGTTCTCCTTTAAACAGGTTGTAACATCTTACCGGTTTCTTTATTAATTAATGAGCTATATATATTTATATACTATTATATATTATATACATATAATCTTTGATGGATATTATATTTGTATGAGAGTCATGATTTCTACCTTTTTTTTTAATGTTTATTTTTGACAGAGAGAGAGACAGAGCGGGGAGGGGCAGAGAGAGAGGGAGACACAGAATCCGAAACAGGCTCCAGGCTCTGAGCTGTCAGCACAGAGCCTGACACGGGGCTCGAACCCACAGACCGCAAGATCATGACCTGAGCCGAAGTCGGAGGCTCAACCGACTGAGCCACCCAGGCGCCCCTGATTTTTACCTTTTTAAAAGAATTACCCTTTAACGGGTGATTAGTTTCAACTATAGGGATGTGGCGTTGCAACATTAAAATTTCAGTGCAGACAATTTAAAGACTTAGTTGCTTCATACTTCTGGTCAAGGTCATTCTTTTTTTTTCATTATGTAATATAGAGCTCTCAGAACCTCTGAAAAAATCCTCTCACCCCCTCCAAAAAAATTCCATCCTATAAAGGAGTTAGGGAAAAGAAAAAAAAAAATCTTATGAACAAATGTCTTAAAAAATTAACAATTGTTTGAGCACCGGTGATGACATATATATTACTTGTACTTTGCAGTAATTTTTTCTCAAAAGAGAGTGCACATTTTATTTGATAGGTAATAAAAAAAGTAAATTTTTTTTTTTTAAGTACTAAATGAGAAAATAAGTCAGTTTGGATGGCACCTCTGTGTAACACACTTTATGCTTTAGTGTTTCCTGGGCCTTTCTGTCTTCTACTTGTATTTCATTTTTTCCTTCAATACATGGAGTCCATACAGATTACCTGGGCTCTGAATATAACAACATGAAGGGACATACTTTTTAACCTCGTCCTTTTTTAGGCATGAGGTCAGTTCTTAAAGGAGTCAGTGGGTGATAAAAATTCTTCTAAATTAGTGTTTACAAACTGGTGTTCTGGAAAGCACTGTTCTGGGAGATGCTAAACGGTAGGTCTCACAAAAAAAGAGGGGAAGAGTTCTGTGTTGCTGGGAGACATATAGTGCAGATTAGCACAATACTTGGGCTTTGGGCTTTTTTGTTTGTTTGTTTGTTTAAGTATACCTATATCTGACAGAACACTTTTCCATAGAATATACTTTGGGAAAACAATGTTTTATTTATTCCTTAATTGATCCAATGGCATCACTGAGGTTAGAAATAAGTAACTGTTTTTCAACCCCCTATGGAGTCTGGCGAGTAAGTTTCCTCCAGATGTATTATTCTCTATTCATGAACAGATGAATTAATCACTGAGTGAAAGGGGTCAATGTTCTTATGTTATTTTCACATTCCTTTCTGCTATGGCTTTCCAGCTGCCAAGAGGGGTATCAGAAAAACACTGCCTGATTTCATAAGGTTAACGTGGATATGCTTAGATTAATAGATAACAGTTCCACATGATCCAACTCTGAAAGTGACCCAAATCTTCTGGCTATTTTCTTACCGTTCACAGAGATTATCTCATTCCACCTGTCGTGACAGTCCATCTGGTCCAGAGAGTATGAAGGTGTTCCAAGAAATGGCAGGAGGTGAAAAAACAATGCCTCACAGAATAAACTCTGTCACCTAAACATTCCATCCCTTGAATGCTTCCAGATAAAGAACCACAGAATATGTATTTATTCTTGACTTAACTTATCTTCCCTGGAGAAGTCTATTTATGATTATTACGCATGCTGAAATTCTTGGCTGCATTACTTTACCAAGATCGCCCCTCCCTGAGCTCTCACAGCACAGGTATTCTTTTCAGAAGTAGGGTAATACTTTTACATCATATTCTACAATTTTTCAGCTACTACAGTCTATTTTTTTTTACTTTTGAAAATGAAGCAATGCATTTAGATTTGAATTGGGAAGCTGAGAAAGCCAAGACTGTCTTTTTCCTCAAAAGCAACTCTTGTAAAAAAATTTTTTTATTTGTCCTGTTACTATCATTGTTACTAACAAGCAAATAAGAACAGCAAGGAAACCAAAGCGAAGCCCTGGACTGGCCCTCACACCTCCAGACTGCAGTCAAAACCCACTCACCTTTAAAAAGCCCTAATTCCTTGTTTGGAGGTTCTAGCAGGGGAACGCAGCTACTCACATACCCTTGACCGAAGAACAGTCCTCCTCTATCGGAGAAGGTTGTCCTCTTTGATCCAGTGTGCAGCTTTGGGAGGGACACACATGGAGCGGTGAGGGAGGAAGGGGACACCCGCCTAGCCAGCCAGATCACTCGAATCAACGCTGGCGATCAACGGGGTGACAGATTTGCAAATGCCATAAAGGATAAAGGGTTAGTATCCAAAATCTATAAAGAACTTACCAAACTCAACACCCAAAAAACAAATAATCCAGTGAAGAAATGGGCAGAAGATATGAATAGACACTTTTCCAAAGAAGACATCCAGATGGCCAACAGACACATGACAAGATGCTCAACGTCACTCATCATCAGAGAAATACAAATCAAAGCCACACTGAGACACCACCTCACACTGGTCAGAGTGGCTAAAATGAACAAATCAGGAAACTACAGGTGCTGGCGAGGATGCAGAGAAATGGGAACCTTCTTGTACTGGGAATGCAAACTGGTGCAGCTGCTCTGGAAAACGTGTGGAGGTTCCTCAAAAAGGTAAAAATAGAACTATCCTATGACCCAGCAATAGCACTACTAGGAATTTACCCAAGGGATACAGGAGTGCTGATGCATAGAGGCACATGTACCCCAATGTTTATAGCAGCACTTTCAACAATAGCCAAATTAAGGAAAGAGCCTAAATGTCCATCAATTGATGAATGGATAAAGAAGATGTGGTTTATGTATACAATGGAATACTACTTGGCGATAAGAAAGAATGAAATCCTGCCATTTGTAGCAACGTGGATGGAACTGGAAGGTATTAAGTTGAGTGAAATAAATCAGTCAGAGAAAGAAAGATATATATTTTCACTCATATGTGGACCTTAAGAAACTTAACAGAAGACCATGGGGAAAGGGAAGGGGAAAAATAGTTACAAACAGAGACAGAGGGAGGCAAACCATAAGAGACTCTTAAATACAGAGAACAAACTGAGGGTGGATGTGGGTGCGGTGGGGGAGAGGGGGGAAATGGGTGATGGGCATTGAGGAGAGCACTTGTTGGGATGAGCACTGGGTGTTGTATGTAAGCAATGAATCATGGGAATCTACACCAAAAACCAAGAGCACACTTTACACACTGTACGTTAGCCAATTTGACAATAAATTATATTTAAAAAAAAAAAAAAGCCCTAATTCCATCTGACCCTCATGTTAAGACAGCAGGGAAGAAGGTATGGACGATGCTAACTAGGCAGAATCCAACAAAGAAAGGACTGAAGATTAAGAAGCCAAATGCTCGCACACTCCAATTTAATGAGGCAAAGGCTTCCAGACTTGTCCTCATCTAATTTTATAATAAAATGACTTAACTCATAGAAATTCGGTATCAAGTCAAAGTTCGTTTTTAGCCAGCCAACAAAGTATACTATTACAAGGGTAAGAGAGGGCATCACATCTCACTAAGAAGCCACAATACAGAGTTCTCTCACTACACATTCAAGTCACTGAGACTCTTTTCCATTAAGGATCCCACAATACTACAGTTTTTTCCTGCTTTCAAAGCAGTACTGTCCTTCCACTCTCAATATGTTTAAACATTTTTTTTATTTGAAAACTATCCCAAATTTAAGAAGTGAGAAAGAATGAAAGAGCTAAGTTAACCAACAGGGAGTACCCAAAGTAGGCAGAAATAATAGAAAAATGGAGGAAGGGGCAATATGCAAAAAGACAAAGACAATGACGAAATACATGAATCTTCAGGCTCAGAGAGCAAAACAAAGTTTATAGCTAGGTAGATCAAGATAGAGCTATACATAACATAGCAAAAAATAGAGAGCAACAAAGATAAAAAGAAGTTAGGCGGAGAAATCAAAAGGAAAAACATAAAAATTCTCTACAAGCCTAAATCATTTGGATTAGCGAAGGATTTCTCTATAGCAAACCAGAGGCCAGAAAACACAGCATCTCTGAAATATAACAGAAAAGAACTGTAACTTAAAACTTTACACTAATACAGCCTAGTTTTATCCCAAGAACTGAACCTTCCTTCAACAATGAGGTGAAAAGACATTTCAGAAAAAAGACTGTATTTACCACAAACATTATCACTAAAGAAACTTCTTAAGAACGCATGCTATAAACAAAGAGATTCATCCTAAAAAGAGTGAGATGAAAAAGCAGAGAATCTGGTAAAAAATATAGGTAAGTACAAATGAGCATCAGTTCACTCAAATCAAGGTAAAAAGCAAGAGGGACCTAAAATATAGAATAAAAATAATATACATTTGCAGAGGAGTGCTTGCCATTAAAGCTTTCTGTGAATGTTATCAATTTGGGGAGGATGAGAGAGGCATTTTTTACCTTTAGATCTTTATTTAGGCTTTTGCAATTTATAGGTAACCTTTCAATTAAATGTATAAAGATATAATGACAAATTTCTAAACCAGAGAAAGAAAAATACTGGAATAAACAAAACTTGGAATATTCAATAGAAGCTAGGAAAAGGCGGGGAAAAAGAAGCAAAGATAATCTTGACAAAATACAAAGTAAGAAGAAAAATATAAATCCACATACATACAAACCTAAACCAAGGTTGAAAGGTTGAAAATGCGGAAGTGAAAACATGTATGTGAGCAAAAGACACCAAAAGAAAGCTAAGACATAACTATTAATTTCATATACAATAGACTGTAAGTCAAAAAAAAAAAGCGTTTTAAGGATAAAGTGAATCACTACACAATGATAAAACTTGCAGTTTGTAAGATAGACATACACTTTGGAACTTGGGCTCAAAATACCTGGCCTATAACTTGGTCTTAAAATACATCTATTAAGAATTGATGGAATTACAGGAGTAAAAACCAACAGATCCACAATCATCCTATTTTGCTTAAAGCGCATCTCTCAGTAACAGATATATATTAAACAGGCAAAACGTGTTAGGGTAAAGACAAGATGAGCTTCATACTTAATGGATTTACTAGAATCCACATACAACACTTAGAGGACATACATACTTTCAGAATACTTACAAAATTAACTACACACAGGCTACAAAGCAAATCTCAACCAAGGTAGAGAATCAACATCAGACAAAATATTTTCTAAACACGGTGCGGTAACATTAAAAATCAATTATAGAAGGTAACTTGAAAAATCTACTCTATAGCAAATGCATGGGTCAAAGAAGTAATATTGAAAATTAGAAAGGTTTTAAGAGTGATTTAAAAAATACCACACATCACAACTTACAGGACTCAGCTACAGCGCTACATATAGGGAAATTCATAACCTTAAATGCTCCTATGAGATTAATGAATGACATACCCTAAACTCTAGAAATTAGAAAAAAAATAAACATACAAGAAAATAGATGGAAATATGACAGATAAAAATCAGAAACTAATGAAATAGAAGATAAAAACCCAAAAACATTGGTCACTGAAATTAAAAGATGATCCAACAAAAAAATACACAATCAAAACAGACAGACTTCTAAAAAAGGGGGGATAAAGGAACACAAATCCACAGTATTAGGAATTTGAAAGGCAAACCAACTACAGATACAATAGAAATGTGTAAAATTACAAAAGTCCTCCTTTATTTCAATATTTATGTTGGTCTCCTGGACAATTCTCTAGCAACTATTTTTAAGACTATGAAACTGTCCTAAAGGGCATAGTTAGCATCAGACAAGATAACAAAGGTGAAAATGTCAGGCAAACTATAACAAAAACCCACACCCTCCTCCTTGTGTATACGCTCTTTTTCTCTTTCCCTCTTCTTGACGACAGTACTTGTCACTGCAAACTGCAATATTCTTAGAAGAAACAGAATAAGCTGATTCTTGATGAAATGGCAATGTTTCAGAGGGTTTTTAATCTGTCTAGCTAGAAAAATAAATTAATTTGCACCTTGTTCGTTTTGACTTGCAGAAAAAAACTTTGAGAATTCCTAAATACAAAATATCTAAATAATGAATTAGCCGTAGGTATTTACCCCATTTTTGGAGGGAAAATCTTCAGCACAAAGATCTTACAAATTTTATTAAGATCAGAAGCAGAACTGAAAACAAAATCAACACATTCTGACAGCGCTCTAGCCATCAAAGCCATAATGTCCCTTTTGTGTCTCTCTGTTCCTGTTTAATACAAACACTGATCTAAAACAACATCTATTATCAGGTGACATGCATAATGGAAAAATCCTCTTTGGAAGTCTTGCCAAGTATGAACTATACTAAAAGGAATGGGATCTGGTAAGAAATATCCTACTATTAACTCATTCACCCTTAATAAAGCCTGACAGCTACCAATGCCAATGTACAGAATTTTACAGGTGCTAAAATTTATAAATATATTAAAAATTTTAGAGACCACTGTCTCTAGGTTCTGCCTTGAAAACAAATGCCCAGTGGGCACACTAGAAAAGACAAGGCTTAACCCATACAATGTTGGTCATGCTATTGATGAGTCTGGTGGCCATTTCCAACTCTAGCATTCTACAAAAAATATCTTCAAATTTTAAGATAATGCTTCCAAATTCCAACATGGTTTGCTGTGTTTTGGTGTCTTCCTGCTGATCTGTCATTTGATAAAACACAGCCTAGCTTCCAAAGGTCAGTTCCAAAATAGCTCATTTTCCCTTTGAAAATAAAGTAAGACCTTCATAAAAGGATTTGGGATACACGTTTGTCTTGAACTGAAAAAATCTCCTCCCCTTTTTCAATGTAGGAAGATGCCATCAATTTTCTCAGTTTCTAGAAAGAATAAATGCTATCTTACAGTCAAGACCTTCAGAAATGTCAGTGGCAAGGCGAGGGATACAATTAAAATTCTTAGGAATAAAAAATTAATTCAGTTCACAACCAAAATATAAAATCTGTGCTAAGGCAACCTTAGCACGCAAGATGCTTCTCCAAATCCTTCAGATAGTGAGCTATTCTTAGGATTAAAGATTATTTCTCAGAAGGACCTCCCCAAACCGCCCCCCCGCCACCCCACCAAAGGAATGTAGGGATACAGGTTATATGGCCATCAGGAAGTTGGCTCTTTCTGCACATTGTTTAGCAGCCAAAAAGGATGCCAGGCTTCAGAAAAAGCATCCAAAACAGATTCCTTTTATGGTATGATAACATTTTGCTCAAGAGCCTGCCCTTTCCTTCACAGGCAATGCCTCAGAAACTATTCCTAAATAGACTGATAGACACAGGGGGGCTTCTAATGAAGAAGCCAGCTCCCGATGTGTGTGTTTCACCCTCGGAAAGTAAAACCACTCACCAGGAGTTCTGGAAGCAATATGATCAAATGCTGTAAAGAACTTCCATTTTTGGCAGTTTCTATTCCTGAACCTCTCTGAGATGAAACTTTTAAGCTAAAGTCCCTAGTCTTAGACTCGTAACACCCCTCTGTTGCCAAGCGTTTTGCTAGTCCGGGTTATTCCATTTTCCTAAGGTACATTTTCTCCATGGGTCTAATCAACAACAGCCTCTCCAGCACCTTAAAATAGAGTTTAAACTTTGAAAGGCTTTCCTGTGTAGCTCAGGTTCAAAGTGTTTGTTCTCTATAGGAACAGCTCTTGCTTGATCGTTTTTATTGTTCTTGGCCACATTTCTGGGATTAAGACACTTTATAACAGGAAGAAACACAGTGGCACCTACACTAAACTAACATAACCTTCTGTTGTGAACACCAAGACGCAGAGATTAAAAGCCCTGAGACTTCAAACACAGGCTACATAAACAGCAATAAATTAGTATTTTCCACGAGTCTGACATTTCTATCGTGTGGGAAGACGCTGAAGTGTTTTTCACTGTATTTCACAGTGCAGAGTTTTTATCTTGCATGTGCTAATTACACCCATCTCTAGTCTAAGACAGGGATTGGGTTTCTGGCACTAAGCAGCCATTGACACTTAGAGATAACATCTCTGAGACATCCCTTCAGCCAAGAAGCTGTGTAGGCAATGGGGAGTACCACCACCACCACCACCATCAGCTCCGTTGTCATCCTTACCACCATCACCATCAAATATTTATGGCTGTTTCCTCTTCTGAAATGCCCAGTATATCCCACAGGGTGTGATCAATTTTGAATGTTTCCCGTCAATGCAAAGTAGCTTCATATGGCATCTCTCCTACTTTAAAACATACAGCACTAGTGAGTCCTATATGTGATTTATTACAAAAGAGAAAAAATTAAAAATACCTTGAGACCGTGTTTAATTTTAAGGATAGAAACATGCAATCTGTGAAAATCTGAAAAGCAACATCTCTACACTATTTTATCTAAACAGCTCTTTACTCGTAGTTCACAGAAGTAAGAGGAAAAACCCCTAAGCACTATGGAAGAGAAAGCAGTTTCAGGTACTGATTTGTAAAGTCTGATGAACGTGCCTATTTGCTAAGTTGTGTCAGAACAGGCTACAGCTGACAGAGTCCGCATTAAGTGTGTGCCTAAAAGCAATTTACAGTTGGTCTTTAATTTTCTAAAATTTATACAGATTTCCCCGATACCTCTAGACTGGTGATGAGGTCGTGATTTGATGATACACTTCTGTCTAGAGTATAAGCTTCTTCCTTTGGCATAATCCCCCATTTGTCACAGAAAAAAAAAAAACTGCACGAAGACAACTCAGTTCTTCTACAACGCAGTATGTCTGCGGCTTCCTGAGTCCCCTGCTTCTTTTTCAAGTACACAGATTGACAGCCTCTCTTCCAAAGGCCGAAGTCAACGGGAGTCCACTATGCCCCTTCACCATACCCAAAAAGAAATAAATTTTATTTCGTTGACTTGATTTTCATGAGAGGTAGAAAGGAACTGAAAAGGCCACAGTGCCCAATCCTGGGTATTGTGGACAGGACATGTATCATGATCCCACACAAGCACAATCTTCTAAATGCCTTCCTGGTTAGCGGCATGACGGTGGCGAGGAGTGAAGTAGGAGTTTGAGCACGAGAAGAACTCACACAGACTACACTATTGTGTGGATGATGCCACTCAACGTCTTAGAAGAGATCATGATTTCATTAGATGCCACTGGTATTTTCCAGGCATCATTATATACTTGCAAGTAATATTATGTATTATATATTTGCAAATAAACAGATGTGACAGTCATCTACTATTTTACAAGTTACAAATAAATCTTTTAGGCAAATACAACATTGTACCTCAAATCACTATCAAACACAAAAATAACTCAATTGCAAATGGTCCAATTCTTAGAAGACCTATTCCAACTAAACCCAATAAATTGGGAATTAAAGGCTCTATAATTGAACAAAGGGCCCATCTTCCTGGTCACTTTAAAGCTTTCCCTACGTTATTTTATGTTACACATTTATACTTGTGAAGTAAATTTAAAAAAGGGTATCAAAAATAATCACATATACATATCAAAAATAATTACATATATATTATATATAATAATTACATATATATATATATACACACACACACACACACACACACACACACACACACAGGACCTGGCTTTCAAAGAATTTAGAGGATGTACTTACGTTTTCATATACCCTGATACAACACCTAAAAAGTAAGAGACATACTTTTTTCTTAATTTTCTATATGTAGCTCTCAATTCCTTTAAAGAGTCAGGATTCAGCACTACAGAATAGGTATTAAAGCATAGAGATGTGAGCAAAGAAAGACAACACAAAACAAAAGTGATCTATATAAAAGGGGAAAAGGATAGAGGCAAACGAGAAATTAAGCAGATAGAAAACAACATTTAAAGAGTTGGGTGTTCAACAACCCCTTTCTTTCTTTCTTCTTCCTATTACCTAGCAATTCACCACAAAACTGTCTGCAATATACCCACATTGTTCCTCTTCAGCATCATCAGTCTCAATGACTCTGTTCTTGCCCTTAAAGGTTCTGAAATCCACACTTCAATACATCCTTTCTATCATCGGAAGACAACAATGTTACTCTACTCTCAAGTAAGCTCGACATGAAAATCATCATACCAAAACCAATTATATTAATGCTTTTAAAACCTAACATAGGGGCGCCTGAGTGGCTCACTTGGTTAAGCATCCAATATTGGCTCAGGTCATGATGATCTCGCAGTTTGTGAGTTCAAGCCCCGTATCAGGTTCTGTGCTGACAGCTTGGAGCCTGGAACCTGCTTCAGATTCTGTGTCTCCCTCTCTCTCTGCCCCTCCCCAACTCACTCTGTCTCTCTCTTTCCCTTTCAAAAAATAAATAAACATTAAAAAAGTTTTTAAATAAATAAAACATAAAGGTTAAGTTTAGATTTATAGAATTCTATAGTTTATATTATCCCAGAAGAGTTATGTCATCTATACCCAAAAGTTTCTCATTGTATATGGACTTAGTGTAACAATGCAAAGGTAAATCTTCTTATTTGTTACATGTAGCACTGCTGGATGTGAAAATGCCACAGCGGGACAGATACAGGTAAGTAAAGTGAACACACCAACTGTATATGCTCTTGGGATATTTCCTCCATGCAGATTGGAATTAGAGGGCAGATGTTTCAGGGAAATAGTGAACCAAACTCTGTAGACACCACTACGTTGGCTCCATCCAGCAATTCCAAGGAAATTAACATTCTGCTGTTACGGAAATAGTTTAGACTGTCTCACTCAAGAAAACTCAAAATGGTCAGATGAACTAGAAACCTGGAGAAGTTGAAAGTAAGCTACAGGAGTCTCTAGAGATTATGCTAATAGTAATTTACATCTCATTTACCACAAAAGTAGTAAAGGCCACTTAAAAACATGAGTAGGACTTTATGCACATATAATGAAATGCAACAGAAACCCACTCTGACTGCAAAGAAAGCAAGAGAAAACCCCAACTCTCAGTAGCTAGCTTAAAAAAAAAACTAAAAAAGAATTGACATTATTATCTATCACAAGTTAATGCTATATCTGGTCCATTGGGAATTTTGCACTTTAAAGTTTGGTATGTTTGTTACACAGCACAAGCCTTGCTAATCAGGTGCTGCTCTTTACACACCAAGATAATGCCACTGACATGAGTGAAGGCTTTGCTCAGGCTTGAACTTTGGAACCTTGCTTTTTTTGCAGAGATAGATTTGATATAACAGCTTCTGTCTCCCTCCTGACGTCTAGTATGAGTCAAGGAATTAGGAGACAAAGAGCCAAAACCTAGCCAGAGCAGCTGATAGTCACAGCACAAGGTCTAAAACCAAGGCCTTAAAGTAGCTTATTTTCTTAACTTCAGAGCTACTCAGGGGCATTAATATGTGACAATATGCTGTGTGTAATTAGAGAATCAACACAGACCACCAGCCTGTCCTCAGCAAATGCTGACCTAACTGAATGGGGTTACAAAGACAGCAAACTTCGTATCTTACTGGAGTTGCTCAGTGCTCTTGAATTTTCTCAGGTGGCCAAAAAGGAACAGGCTCAGACAGTACTAAGTAGAAAATCCAAAGGTGCAAAAACTCCCAAAGACCAGCAAAGTCCCAACGGGTCAAAACCTCTACGTTCTTTTTTCGCTTCCTTTAGCCCTCCTCCTCCCAAAACTACACCAATACCCAAAGACCATATACCAAGCACCAAAGAGACAAAAGGTATAAATGCTGCCATATAAATTACTGTAGAAAAACTAAACACTAGTATGTTGTCATATTGACATTCAGAGAAGTCTAGCACCAAAAACAGTATGAATGGCACTACAAATCTATTATGGAAGGTAGTTCTTTAAAAAATCCTTGTATGATTTACTTCAAAAGATGATCAGGAATTGCCAAGAAGAAAAAGCCCTGATAGAAATGGAAGCATCATTATTTGGGGTTCTTTTTCTGTGAATTTGATTACAATCTTTATAGACAACCTACCTCAAGTTTAAGTAAGTCAGCATCTGCAGATTAATGATCGCCTCAGGAATGACTCTGATGCAATTATGATACAGATTAAGAATTTCCAGTGATACAAAATGGCACAATTCCATTGGGACTTCGACCAGTCTGTTTTTAGATAAATCTATGAAAAAAGGAAAGAATGTTTTGTCAATAAATCTTCAACACAATCAAATACAATTATCAACTATCAATACTTTTTTTCCTTAACATGTTTTAAAATAAACATAATCTAAATTTTTGGTAGCTCTGTTACTCCAGGGTTGATTTCCTTTTCCTGGCATATTACCCAATTTATACAGAAAAGCCAAAATATTGCTGCAACAGTTTTAGCTTTTTATATTAATTTGGAAATGCAGGCCAGATAGAAGGCCTCAACTGAAAATTATTTCAAAGTCATTCGCCCCTAGGGAAGCATGAAAGCTGTATCCCTTAATATACCTGAATATTTAATATTTCATTTATTTAATTCAATTTTGTATTCATAACATGTATTGTCTCTTGGAACATGTCTTTTATAACCTCCGCAAACACACACACACAGACAACTAAACAAGTATTTCATTCACTAGCATCACTGAGTACCCACAATGTGTAAGACCAAGATAAATCAACGGTGTCCCTCTTAAGGACAGGCACTGTGCCTGCCACATGACCAGCAATAAAACTGAGCTCTCTTGGCCAAGGATACCAAAGACCTTACTAATGTGGTCTACAGAGCAGTGTAAACACACAGCATGGTTTACAATACTACCATGTCAACAATAAAAATATGGAATAGTACGTAAGGTCTAAATATGGGAATGGTAGACATAACCAAATACAACAAAAGAGCTACCACTCTTGAAAACTGTAACTCGACATCAATTATCTCAATCAGGCTGAGCTGACTGAGGAAGGACTCAATCAGTACGAACGGAAGATGTTTCTTAAATAATATATCATATATACTTAAAGAATCACACTCCATTGGAAAAAAAAAAGAATATTGAAACAGGTCAATACTCTAACGAAACAGAAGTCAAAGGGATATCCTCCTGACTAACCCGCCAAGAAATAAAAACATAAAGAAACAAACACGGGCCTCGATGGCTTCAGGGGTGAATTCTAAGCAGGGTTAAAGGGACAATTATGCTAATATTCAAACTATTCCACACAAGGTAAAAGAAGGTAAGTTTCTAAATACTTATTTGAATAGTAAGGTATAGTACTGATACCAGCGCCTAACAAGTATCCAAAAAAGAAACTATTTATGAATCTCCCTTCTAACTACTGATGTAAATCCTAAATTTAAAAATTAGAAAGCAGAATTGAGCAGTACATAAAAAGATGAACATACTATAACTATGTGGGATTTATTCTAGGAATACAAGGATTTTGTATTATTTAAACAATTCACTATATAACTAGAGTAAAGGCAAAATCGCTTATGATCACCTCCATAGATACTTAACAGGTACTGATAAAATACTGAATACATTCTTTTTCAAAAACTACTTTATTGAAGTATATCTTCTATATCTTAAAACTGACTTATTTGAAGTGATCTCTAGCAACTTTACCAAGTGGAACATCATCACCATAAATCAGAACATTGTTTTAGAATATTTATATTCGTTCTTAATGCAATCACTTAATAAAAGAACAGTTGGCTATTTCTTACATAATCTCTCTCTCTCTCTCTCTCTCTCTCTCTCTCTCTCTCACACACACACACACACACACACACACACATGCATGAGAGAGAGAATTCTTTTATTTATGGCTAAACCTTGAACTACTAGAAATATTACCAGTAAAATCAAGACAATACATCATTACCACTATTACAACTTACTATTGTTCAGGAGATACTAGCCACTGACATGGATAAGGAAAGAAAAGAAGAACCAAAATTGGAAACAAAAAGATAGAATTATCAGTATTTACAAATAATATGATTGTTTTCCCAGAAAACCCAAAAATATCAAGAGAAAAGCTATTTCAAATGTTAAAAAGGTACAGGGTAGAAAATGAATATGCTGAAAAATAGCCTACACACACACACATACACACACACACTCACTAGCAAAATGATACAACACAAGAAATCTAATTTATTATAAGAGTAAAACATCTGGAAATCTGACGAAACATGCAAAGTTTATATGAAGAAAACTTTGAAATGCTACTAAGCAATAAAAAACAAAGGTTACAATTGAAAAGATATTCCCTGATAGTAAATAAGACAGCATCAAAAAAAGTATCAGTTCTCCCTAAGCTACACGTGTATAATGGAATGAACCCCCAATTAAAAAAATAGACTTCTGCAATACTTTTTGATTTGCTGAGGTTATTATACAAGTTGACTTTAAAGTTCATATGGTAAAATAACAATGCAAAAAGAGCAAGGTATCTCTCAAAACAAAAGGCGCTCTGAGGGGCACCGGCTCCCCTAGGCATTAACAGACACATCATAAGACAGTGTGATGGGCAGGTGAGAAGGTCAAGGGAACAAATTACAAATAGGTCAAAGATATATATGGAAATCAAGTGTGCAGTCAAGGTTGCATTTCAATTCAATAGGTTAAAGAGGTAGGGTCAGTAAACAGTTTGAGAAACCTGGATAGTCAGCTGAAACAAAGGATGACCTATTTCACTCCTTTTATTTCAATACATCCTAAAAGAATTAAATGATTGCCTTTAAAAAGTGAAGCCATAAGAGCACTAGAACAACACATGGGAAGTTTGTGTTTATGATCTTAGAATGGAGAAAGCCTTCCTATGAATGGCATAACACAACACTGATGAATCAACACATAACAAAATTTAAGGCATTTTAAAACAAACAAAAATTCTACCAAAGACATAAATGACAGTCAAGGAATGGGGGCAGGGTGGGAAGTCCTACAATACATAAACCCAGTAAGCTAATTTTTTATACATATAAAGAGCTTCTATAGTCAATGATAGTAAGTTTGAAACTCTGGAAAAAAAAGGAAGGAAGGAAGAAAGGAGGGAGGGGAAAGGAAGGAAGGAGGGAGGGAAGAGGGAGGGAAGGAAGGAGGGAAGGAAGGAAGGAAAGAAAGAAGGAAAAGAAATGAACAGATGGCTTACAGAAAAGGAAATATAAATGGCTCTTAAGCATATGAAAAACTGATCAACCTGACTCAAATGTGAACAATGTAAATCACAGCTACATGGGACATTTTTCACCTAGTAGACTAGTAAATATCAAATAGTTTGATAAACACATTATAACGCTGAGGACATGATGTAAATGAAGACCATGTCAGCAAAATCAATCAAAATTACAAATGTACATACTTCATTCAACCTAGAAATCTTTCTCATCTACAGATAAACTCATATGACTGCAAATGACATTTTTTAGCATGGCTGGAAAGAACAAAAAATAGAGAGCAAGTTAAATATCGGTGTGTGGTTACACATTAATATGCTATTGATAAATATAAATAAAACTAAAATTAAATCAATCAATATTAACATACTGTTAATATTTCATGTGGTGTAATAGAATATTAAACATTATATTCCATAATGAAGTGCTGATACTATGCAGTCATTAAAATGAATGAAGCAGCTTTATTTGTGCTGATCTGGTACAGTCTCTCAGACATATTATATATATTTTTTAAAGCCTGGTACAGAAACAGTATTAGTATTTGTGTTTGTAAATGAATATTTACACAGTTGTTTAAGTATAAATAGATTATCTCTGGAAGCTGCAGAAGAAACCGGCAGAAGTAGTTGTTTCTGGAGAAAGCATTTCTTGTTGAGAGGACAGGTGTGTGTGGGGGGGGGGGTGTTCCTGCAACTGTACATCCGGCTGTGGCTTTAGAAATGTGAGTGCATTGCTTATTTCATTATATATATAGAAATGAATTCCATACACATATATATATATATAATCTGTGTGTATATACATAGATATAGGATTATGTATATATACATATGTGTATGTATACAGATGTATGTGTGTATACATATATGGGTTTATGTATATGTATCTGTGTATGTATACACATATACAACTTCCTACCAACATTCTTGTTTTTTAATTTTTTTTTAAGTTTATTTACTTATTGTGTGAGAGAGAAAAAGTACAAGCAGGGGAAGGCCAGAGAAAGAGGGGGAGAGGGAGAGAAGGGGAGAGACAGAGAGAGAGAGACAGAGAGAGAGAATCCCAAGCAGGCTCCACGCTGACAGCGCAGAGCCCGATGCAGGGTCCATCTTGCCAACTGTTGAGATCATGACGTGAGCTGAGATCATGACATGAGCTGAGACCAAGAGGTAGACGCTTAACCAACTGAGCCACCCAAGCGCCCCTGTACCAACCTTCCTTCTCTACATGCAGAATTTTGTTTCATTGGAAAAGAGATTTGAGAAGCCAGAGCAAACCGCGAAGTCCCATGCTCTTAATTAAGGGAACTACAGGAGCAAGCTTCTTTTCATGAATGTTTAAAATCGCGACAGAAAAAAACTCCGAAAGTCTTGCATTCTTTCTTCCTGAAACTCTCTACTGGACACGGCAATCTTCTTGTGCTATGGTGCTGGAAATTTGCCCAGAAAACTTTTACGTGCGTTTTTCCTTCGGATTCAACTCAAATTTCTACTCAGGCTCCAGTTTACATTCAAAACTTTGCCTTTCCTGAGAACTGCTAGGATGGCACTATCAAGCTGAATGTCTCAGTAACTATTTTCAATAATAATAATGTTATTATTAGTTTCAGTGTCATGAGTGCTTTTAAAAAAAAAGATAGAGGCATTTTTGTAGAAATGCTGTCATATAACTATAAACCTTTTACTTTTTTATTGTTTTTAAGCTTATTTATTTATTTTTGAGAGACAGAGAGAGCATGAGCACAGGGGGATGGGCAGAGAGAGAGAGAATCCCAAGCCGGCTCTCGACCATCAGCGTCAGCCTGACACAGGTTCCATCTCACAAACCACGAGATCATGACCTGAGCTGAAACCAAAATCAGATGCTCAACCAACTGGGCCACCCAGGCACCTCAACTAGAAACCTTTTAAATGATCATGGGATACCAAATCAATAATAGAAACCACCCCAACCAGAGCACAGATCAATTCTAAATCTATAACCACGTGTTATATGTTTGAGAAAGTTACTCAATTTCCCAGGTCTATGTTTCCGGATACGTAAACTTAAGAGTATATGCAACTGAAAATGTTCTAACGCTCTTTTCAGATCTCAGATTTGTGTATATAAATAAAAAGTATTTAGAATTCAAGTATTTTCTGTCAAAAGTACTCAGAATCCAAGTGGTTTTGCTTCATGGAGTATCACAAAAAGTGATAAAATGCAAACCCACATGTAACAAATACTGGCACATCTTTTTAATAAATTTGTCCTTTCATTGTAAAATCTATATTCTTATTACATAATCGCTTTTAGGAGTGCTCTGTTTTCAAACTTGGGGAAAATGCAATGGCAGGAGAAAGAAATGATATAATAGCTTATAAATTAAGCTATATTTAATTCTGGTCTCAACTTACTAATAGCATCATCATGAACAGTTACTGTTAGAATAATGTTCTAATTAGTGTCTGAGTCTGGTATCTTTGTTACTACTCAGAATAAAGAATGCTCTCGCCCCTTTTGACAGTCTCCTCCACAATCTCCAGATTGGAAGGGAAGCTTTAGTACTTTCCTTCCGTAATTTCCTCCTGCAGCCTAACTTCACATGCCAGAAGGAGCTGAATGAAGAGCTGGTGAGAGCTTCTGAAGAGATGCTCTTAGTCCTGCCTGCTGAGAGAAGAGGAAGCATATCTGGTAAAACGTAAATTGCCCGCATTTTAAATTGTATCTGATATCTCCTCTTTAATCCTTGTTTTTAATGGTGCAGTTCTGGATGTATTTTTTCCGGAATCCTTTTTCTGAAAGGCCTCAGGCTATTCGTTATAAATAAACTTACAAGAAGGGCACCCAGGTGGCTCAGTCGGTTAAGCGTCCAACTTCGGCCCAGGTCATGATCTCACTGTTCTTGGGTTCGAGCCCCATGTCAGGCTCTGTGCTGACAGCTCAGGGCCTGGAGCCTGCTTTGCATTCTGTGTCTTCCTCTCTCTGCCCCTCTCCCACTTATGATGTGTCTGTCTCCCAAAGAGAAATAAACATTAAAAAAATTTAAATAAAGTCACAAGGTATAAACACTGGGCATCTGCCATGCCCTAGCCTACATTGCTAGCCACCCAAACAGACCTCCAGGTCTACTTGGTTAGTGAGAATTTACCTAGGCACTGTGCTCCCTATCATCCTGGGTCTGTGTTCCAGTTTCTACATCAAGAGGGAAGAAATTTATTACAAACTCTGCATACAGCTCAGACTCTTTCAATGCCTATATAAAAACAGTTGCCTAGATCAGCTTCGTTCAAATTAAAACAAAGCTGAAAAACAGGAAAAAAAAGTTTTCCTTTCTTATTTTTTTAAGTTCACTACCCATATGATTAATTATCGACTTACTTACCAACATATACTAAGTACATGGTTTCTGAAGAAACAAAAACCACACAGACTTACTTTTATTTTTAGTGAGTTTATCATTTGAAAAGTGAGATGAGGCAAATCTAGAATGGACTAGAAGGTAAGATGTTCTAATTGAGCTAAAAAAGGAAAAGACACATGTAAAGAGCTAAAATCCAGGGATGCCTGGGTAGCTCAGTCGGTTAGGTATCTGACTTCAGCTCAGTCGGTTAGGTATCTGACTTCAGCTCTTCGAAGCTTGTGAGTTTGAGACCTGCGTGGGGCTCTGTGCTGACAGCTCAGAGACTGGAACCTGCTTCCGATTCTGTGTCTCCCTCTCTCTCTGTCCCTCCCCTGCTCACACTCTGTCTCTGTCTCTCCCAAAAATAAAAATTTTTTAATAAATAAAATAAAGAGCTAAAATCCAGTTGGGTAAATCACGTCACCATCCATTGAGCACATCCATTACACCACACATCATATCTGGAGTTTCGTATCTGGTACCTCGTTTAAGCCATCCCAAAGAAGGGCACCGGGGTGGCTCAGTCAGTTGAGCATCTGACTCCTGGTTTGGTTCACATCATGATCTCACACTTTGTGAGTTCAAGTCTGCCATCGGGCTTTGGAGCCTGCTTGGCTCAAGCTCCACGATGACAGCTTTGGAGCCTGCTTGGGATCCTCTCTCCCCATCTTCCTGCCCCTTCTCTGCTCCAGCTCTCTCTCTTTCTCTCTCTCTCAAAGTAAATTTAAAATTGTTTTAAAAATAAGTAAATAAACCATCGCACGGAGCGGTGTTCCCATCATCTGAGGAAACAAGTCTCAGGAGGCATCAGTGGCTTGCCCAAAGTCACTGATGAGACAAGCAATTCTACTCACACCTAAGTATGTCTAACTCTAGGGCCTGACTGAGTTCCCTGCACTCTTTCTCCACAGAATAATGCCAGCAAGACCACGATGTGTGCCTCAGCTAGACTGTTAGGAAGATATGACAATTAATCTTCACTGCATTTTCATTTGTCCAAAATGCAATCACAAAAGAAAATCAGCATGTTCTGTGCATGGACCCAGAGGGGAAGACAGTTATAAACATGATGTTCAAAAAATAAAGTACTGAAAACAATATGTCAGCTAACGGGCTAAATTCTGGAAACAGCTACAGGAAACTTGCTAAGTAGAAATCCTGGCCTAAACTGGTAATTATGCGAAACTTACGTAAGCACTGTGTTCACTGCAGAGTTTAGAATGGTTTTCAGAGTCATGACTTACTTTTCCTACTTGTCTCTGAGCACCATTTATTTTTGCAATTAACTTTATTACTGGACGACAGAGAAAGGGTGCAAAAAAACAGGCACGTGTGCTTTCTCGTGCTTTACTCAGGCTAATGCAGAAGTCACCTTGTGCCTTTGGGCATCCACAAGCACCATGGGAAAACTGTCCAGAAGGACTGAAGTCAGTCTGGATTATGATGTTTTGACTTTGATAATCTAGAGTAGATGACCCAGTTATAAATATGGGTGGGGGGAATAACATACAAACTTTTTTCAAAATCTCTCCTGTTAGCCAAAAGCAAAGAAATAAAACAAGGTCTGATCCTTCAAGAAGGAGGAGGAGGAGAGGAGGGGGAAGATGGGGAAGGGGAAGGAGGAGGAGGAAGCAAAGAAGCAGCAACAGAAGAATGAAATCTAGGACTCTGTTGTAATGAAATCTGTAAGAGGACAGTCAGTTCGCAGCGTCACACAGTTGTGAACGTCGCTAACTTGGCCTTGGAAAGCACAGAGATATGCCAGAAGGCAGCGGAGCCCAGGCAGGAGCCCAGCGGTCCCACTGACTATCACAGACAGACTGAGATGGAAGCGATGAAGGTTCTCCAACCCAGGAAAGACAAAACAACAAGGGCTCACAGATACTAGGCATGTGTTAAGCAGAAAATTAGAATCTTTCTCTTGCAATGCAACCAAATCCAGCTGGGCAAATGGGTCTGGAGCTATGAAAGGACCCCGTAGGTCTGAGTGACACTAAGTAAGCTTTTAGAGGTAGAGATAAATATAGATGAAGAATGCATATTAATTTTTATTGTTTGTTTTTCTAATTCTGTTATAAATAGATACAGGTGGTACTTCTAAAGTGGTAGAGCTTATGGGCTACTTTCCTAAATAAAACATTTGCCCAGTTATTTCTCAGCCTTGTTGGTACACTGTAATCACCTGAAAGTTTTTTCAAATCCTGAAGCCTGGGACCAATGGTTATAAATTTTAGGATGTGGCTCTGACATCAGGATACCTTGGATGTCCAGGTGACCCCTCTATTCCAGGGGAAATGCAGTTAAGTAGGTGATCCAGCCTCTCAGGTTCCCTACCTAAGCCACGCCTCTCCAACAGGTGGCACTGAGCTAGGGGCAGACAAGGGGGCCCAGGAGAGGTCTGGTTTGGAGTGCCCACTGCTACCTTACCAGGAATCTTACTTTGGAAAAGGAAACCTGACTTGATAGAGTTAACTATTGGTCAATTAGATTTTTATTCCCCCAAATTATTCTCCACTAGTATATTAAAAACGAGTTTGAGTGTTTGATCAGAGCAGCAAAAATCTGACCTGGAAGGGATTTTTATGTATCATGAATCGACTATCATCATAGAAATTTAAGTTTTTCCTCATTGGTTTCTCACCAGACTCAAGTGAGGCAGGTACTGTTACAGCTCTCAGTGATGTGTGGACACTAAGGCTCAGGGAGGCTAGGTAACGGGCCTGACGATACAGAGCTAGTACATAACAAGGTAAGAAGTAAACCAGCAGGTATGACATGAAAGCCTTGCTCTGAACTATTACTGATTCTGCTTCATAGGACTCTAATGCAGGGAAAGCCAGCTGTTCATATGGGTATCTCTTTTTATTTATTTTAATTTATTTTTTACATTTATTTATTTTTGAGAGACAGAGAGAGACAGAGCATGAGCAGGGGAGGGGCAGAGAGAGGGAGACACAGAATCAGAAGCAGGCTCCAGCCCCGAGCTGTCAGCACAGAGCCCGACGTGGGGCTTGAACCCACGAACCGTGAGATCATGACCTGAGCCGAAGTTGGACCCTTAACTGACTGAGCCACCCAGGCGCCCCTGGGTATCTCTTTAAAAAAAAAAAAAATTAAGAGATCCATTTCAGATACCTGATCAGAAGACATTAAAGGACCTCACAACTCTACTAAAAGTAAGTGACCTTTGACCAGGTCTCCTAAAAATTCTCTCCAGAAAGAGCATGTGCATCAGTGCCTTGTTTCCCACCCCGACCTGGACACTGTCCTTCTTTGCTGCAAACGTGCCCTGGGGTCTAGCCCTGCACCGAGGAGCAGGCAACACCACCGTTCTGTGCAAACACTCCCGGGCGGCAGACCGGAACCCCAGAACCACGTCCTCCCCACGTCCGCTTCTTAATTGAAGCACTGACATGAAAGCTTGTGCAGCCAGAAATAAAACAATAAGTTTCGCCACGGCCAAAACAAGCTTTGCAAATCCCTAAAATAAAGTGGCCAAATGAATAAAAATAAGCAGGGGAGGGTAGAAAAACAGTCGATGGAATCTGGTGTGCAGTCAGCACCGTCAGAAGCACGATGTTGTTTTTGTATAAAAAAGGAAAGTGGTGCCTCAGGAGGAACTGGATGAGGCCAGCAGTCCAGCAACAACATCCTGACTTATCAGCCACAACAGCCATGCGCCAGAAGCGCTGACAGACCAGTACAGCTGGGAACCTCATTTGCTGTGTCTTGCTTTCTGGTCGGAAGAAAAGGCCTAAGCTTGGAAGTTCAAGTCGTGTCTTGTTCCAGCCAAGACCACATGATGTATTTTTCAAGCTGAACAATAAACATGCCATCATGAGAGTTTAAGTTTAGAATATTAGCACTCATCATGATATTTCAATAACTGGGTGAAATGGGTGTCCTTCGTATATAAATCTAACCTCCTGACCCGCCAGCTGAAGCATAGGACCTACTATTTTCCAAAGACTGAGAAGGGATGCTCTGTGCCTGGCCTCTCTATCCTCTTTCTTGGTCACTCCTGGGGCCACAGTGCAGAGACAGTTCCTTAGGTGGAAGCATGGTCTGGGGCCACCTGCCCCCTCTGGACAACCCATATCCCCTCGCACCTAGGTGGGCAGGGGTCTCTTTTAGAAGAACCTCAACTATGGGTGCCTGGGTGGCTCAGTCAGTTAAGCGTCCGACTCTTGGTTTCAGCTCAGGTCATGATCTCAGGTTCCTGAGAGCCCCACGTCGGGCTCTGTGCTGATGGTACAGAGCCTGCTTGGGATTCTCTCTCTCCCTCTCTCTCTCTGCCCCTCCCCTGCTTGCACCCTCTCTCTCTCTCTTTAAAAATAAATAAACATTACAAAAATAAGAATCTCAGCTATATCCTTCTGTCCCTCCTGAACTTCCTCCCTCTGCTGCACAATCTGGCATCCGACTGCCCCTCACTTCAACTTTTCTCTCAGCACAGACACCCTACCCTGCCCCATGACGCAGCACCCCCGGGGGTTCCCCCAGGGCACCTGCACATTTGGAAATCCCAGTAGTGAAGCATAAGCCCCTGGGCTGACGCATCCTTGACTCTAGAGATGAAACCACCTAACGCTTCCAGGGTTAAATGCACATAAGCGGGTACATAAATGTTTTGAGGGAGTCCATCAAAATTTCAGGCTACATCTCTAAGAGAGCAACAGGAAAAAAGTCTTATCAAACAGTAGAGAGGAGTTAAATAATTCCTCAGTATGAGCCATGAGTCTTCCCTGGCCACCTGTTTAAAGTTTCCACAGCTCTGCCTTAAGCTCCTTGCTCTCATCTACATTTTCTTCTTTTCTTAGCACTTAAACTCCTAACACAACATACCATTTATTCTTGTATTTGGGTTATTAATGTTTGCTCTCCCCTACTAGAATGTTAAGTCCCGTGAGGGTTGGGATTTTGCATTGTTCGCTGGTAGACAGTAAGAGTGTAATAAATATCTGTTGAATGAATGGAAGAAAGCAGGCTCTTAGGTCAGAGAGCTTGAGTTCAAATCCTGCTCACACCACACCCAGCTGTGTGGACTTGGAAATAGTCATTTAACTTCTCTATGCCTCAATTTCTTCACCTGTAATATGAGGGTAATAACAGGACTAGTAGCCCCACTGAATTACTGGAAGGATTAAATGAGATGTTTGATACCTTTAAAGTCCTTAGAGCAGCGTCTGGCACAGCGTGAAATACTCTAAGAAAAGCCTCTATTGTTAGGTCAGCTAATGCTGGCTTCTGAGTATTTCTAGCCAGAAATATACTGGTTGGGCTGGGAAGGAGCTTAAAAGTCTAACTGGCAATCATGTATACCACATGCACAAGTGCCTCATAATAACAAACAACAGATCTTAGATTAAAAAAAAAGAATTTTTAAAAAATAATGTATTTTGAGTGAAAAATGTGTAAGTTGGTTGGAAGGTTTCCCTTTCACAGGCTACAGGAGGAAGAAATAGAAATTACTTTTGGTAAAGGCCAAAAAGCATATGGTGACAGATTAGACACTCGGCACAGTGATTTTATTAGCAGGTGATACCTAGTAAGCCCACAAAGTACAAAGAGGTAATTACATGTAGGTGGCCTTTTACTAACAAATACATTACGGAAATGTTGACAGCAAAAACTGATTTCTTTATTGTACCTCTCCTATCCAAGGCGCAGCCAAAAAATAAAAAAAAAATTACAGATTATACATGTTTAAAAGACCAGCATACATATGGGGCTGGGATTGGGAGGGAAGGAGGTAGTTCCTGCCCCGAAGGATAATCATTGCACTTAACCTCTAAAAGAGGCTTTCTGCTCTTAAACACAATTCTAACAAACGCTATTATTAACTGTTCCAGGCCCACAGCATTTTAGAAGCAACAAATAAATAAGGAAAAGAGAAGCAGCGTAAGAAAATACACTTCTAACGAAGAATGGTAACAAACACGGTATCAACCTATATTGCAAATTTTAAGTATCTTAGGGGAGCCTGCGTGGCTCAGTCAGTTAGGCGTCTGACTTCAGCTCAGGTCATGATCTCACAATTCATGGTTCGAGCCCTGCATTGGGCTCTGTGCTGACACAGCTCAGAGCCTGGAGCCTGTGCCTCTTCTCTCTCTGCCCCTCCCCTATTTGCCCGCTCTCTCTCTCTCTCTCAAAAATAAATAAACATTAAAAAAATTAAATTTTAATTATCTTAAATTTAAAAATTAAAATGCAATGTCAGGGCCCCCCTAAATATTACAGCACAATGTAGTTGTAACACAAGAGCAAAAGTGGAACAACTTTGAATAATCCAGCAACAGTTCACGTATCTGAGGATTATGTTTAAAATGCTCTGTTGAAGACAGGAGGGAAGTATGTAAGTAATTATTTTAATGTTTTCATGTAAAATCACTGAAAACAAACATTTTGGGGGTTACAGCCCCTCTGTCATGACCCATCCCCTGGAGACTCTGTTTAGCTAAGGCTTCACTGCACAAGAAATCATTTCCCATTTGCTTGAAGCCAATTTTGGCTTGGACACATAATAAAAGCAGCCCATCATTACAGTGGGACGCGCCAATTTGAAGGGGAAATACTAATTTTCTTGTAAAACAGAAACGCTTTAAGTAGCATTATTTGCAATATGCAAAAGGTAGAAACAACCCAGATGTCCAGCAAAGGATGAACAGATAAGCAAAATAAGGTACATACATACAATGCAATATTATTCAGCCTTAAAAAGGAAGGAAGTCCTGACACGTGCTACAGTTGCTTAAAACCTGAGGACATTTTGCTAAGTGAAACAAGCCAGTCACAAAACAGACAAATACTGTATGATTCCACTTGTATGAGGTGCTTGGAGTGGTAAAGCCTAGAGAGACAGAATGGAGAAGGGTCATTGCCAGGGGAGAGGCAGGATGGAGGGCTTAGTGTTTCGTAGGTGCAGAGAAAAAAGAGTTCCGTGGATGGATGGTTGCACAACCACGTGAGTGAACCAACTACACACTTCAACAGGGTTAACCTGGTAAATTAAAATATTTTTTTACATTTATTCATTTTTGAGAGACAGCACAAGTGGGGGAGGGGCAGAGAGAGAAAGAGACACGGAACCCGAAGCAGGCTGCAGGCTCCGAGCTGTCAGCACAGAGCCCGGTGTGGGGCTCGAACTCACAGACCGTGAGATCATGACCTGAGCCAGAGTCGGACGCTTAACCAACTGAGCCACCCCAGCGCCCCTACCCTGGTAAATTTTATGCTGTATGTTATTTTTCTCACAATTGGAAAAAGTATGAATGTTTTCGAAAACAGTCGCAAAATACAAACATTATCCTGGAAAATGTAAAATTCGCCACGATACCAGAAGCCACTAACCCTACAGAGCTGGAAGCCTGAGAGAAAGGGACAGCTTTGAGGAACGACACAGGGACAGTAGCACACGTGCAGCATGAACAGCGTCCTGCAGCTCTGAGACCAGGCCCCACTACATTAGCGCTCACCTGACCGCTTTCTCTAGCTCCCCCCATCGATCTGTAAATATGTGCCCTCATTCATCACAGTGCCAACCTTAGGTGCTTGGTACGTTTGTACCTCAGAAATGCTGGGAAGAAAAACTGAGGGCCACCTGGGTGGCTCAGGTCCTGATCCCAAGGCTGTGGGATCGAGCTCCGAGTTGGGCTCCCCGCTGAGCATGGAGCCTGCTTAGGATTCTCCCTCTGACCCTCTGCCCCTCTCCTCCACTTGCTCGCTCTCTCTCTCAGAAAACAAAACCATGGGGGCGCCTGGGTGGCTTAGTCAGGCGGACATCTGACTTCAGCTAGGGTCATGATGTCGTGTCGGGCTCTGTGCTGAGCCTCACAGCCTGGAGCCTGCTTCGGATTCTGTCTCCCCCTCTCTCTGCCCCTCCCCTGCTCACGCTCTGTCTCTCGATAATAAATACACGTTAAAAAATATTGTTTTAAAAAGTGAAATGATGCATATAGAGCAGCAATGCATGGAGCTCAACATATGACATGACGGTTAAGAAAGGAAATATAACCAGGACCCAGCTTCTGCTCTAACAATCTCTCCGAACAGAAAGGAAGAGAGAGGCAGAGCGTCATTAAATTGCAGAGAGGTGTAGGAACAGCAGATCAGCACAGGTCCCCCCATGGGCTGCAGAGGAGCCCAAATGAGACACAGCAGCAGCAACTCTGCTGGGACCCTGGGCAGGGAGGGAGCAGGGAGGGTGCGGGGCTAGGCCTGAGGCAGGGCACACAGGGCAGCTGCTCAGGGGCTGTGAGCGGAGGGCAAGGACTTGGGTCCTCTGGGCTGCCATTGGGAGGACAGAGGCCCCCATGGGCTGCCATTGGGAGGACAGAGGCCCCCATGGGCTGCCAGAGGGAGAACAGAGGCCCCCAGGCTTTTCTGATGAGGCTAGAGAGTTGCAAGGGCCCTTTGCTAAAGCACACGGGCAGTATCCAAAATGTCACAAATACCTTGTTGCCTGACTAAAGTTGAGCCGCCGAGGACAGTCCCTTACCGACTGTCCTACCATAACTGGAGGAAGACAAGCTGCAAGTCAGTAAGGGTGTTCAGCGAACTCTGAAGGAGGAATAAGTGAGTCCCAAGGGTTCTGAGGAGCACTGACTTCGCGCATGCCCAGACTTACACTATGTGTTGGAGTCAGAGGCAGGGAGTGGACTTTCTGTACACAGAGCAGGGGAGAAGACATAGGAGCAAACTGTGAACTCCATGGTCTCAGGCTTGCCCGAGTTTTATTATCATTCCAGGCTATCAAGAATGAAACAATGCACTGTTGTGAGCTGGCGATTACCTAAATGCTGAAACTCTCAACCATAAAAGAAATGTTGTTTGCCAGAAAGAAAGCCCTTTCTAATTGAACACTGACCAAGCCACAAAGTTTTTTCCAGGATTTTTACCTTTGTTGGAAGCTTCTGAAATCAAATATATTGCGAAAAAGTCTATTTAACTGCAGTGACCCATAACCATCAGTTAGATTCTTTTATTATACACTTTAAAAATAAATGATTTTAAATAAAACCATCAAGAAAGTTAAGACTACCCCCAAAGGTAAAAAGGGTGCAGTGCTTTTATAGTTTACACAGCACTTCACATATATTATTGATTTGGTCTCACCTATTAAAAAGAGCCTTTAGAAGCAAATCAAATACTACCATTTTTTTAGGGGCGCCTGAGTGGCTCAGTCAGTGATAAATAAATAAACTTAAAAAAATTTATCATTTTTTGCTACAACATGGTAAATAACCTCAGGCATAAGACCACGTATGATCTGTAATTATCTTTAATTAGAATGAAATTACTGGCCCTCCAGGAGATTTTCTAAATGCCATGGGAATGTCCTGGTACATTTTTAAAGAGTTCCAAGACAAAGAAATGAATCTTTCCTTTTATTAACTGTGAAGTAAATCACAGCTCCAGTAGCCACACAACCCATTATTCAAATTTTCCAAGTGCTATACTTGTGTTAAGTACTTGGTAAGAGCCATCGTTTTGAATTAGAAATCAAACAGAATTCAAAATTTATACCATATGGTGTTATAATTAATTATCAGTAACTGATTAATCTTAAATGAGGCAAAATTTCAAAAGCTATCCAGAAGTTTCAACAGATGCTAATGAGGTCGAAGGAGGACCATAAACTTTACCACAAATTCTATCAAAAAACCCTCAAAGATACCACCAGTGATATTTTTAAGATATAATCCAGGAAACCTAAAGCTACTATAACATTTAAATGCAATAGTCGATATGACAACAAGTTTTATATTTGAGTCTATTTGAAAGTCCATAGGAATTTTCTTGTACACAATGGATACAGTGTTTTTACTACTAATGATATTTTATGTGTATAAAAAATGTTCAGAGGAACCTAAATTACGATTCCATCTGTATGTGCTTTTTTGAAAGTAGATACATCGTGTTGGGGAATTTTAAATTCAGCTTTGTTATCTTTCAGATAAAACAAGAACTTGAAATTTCAAATGAAACTTCTGTTTGGAGAAGGAAATGGACAATGAGTTATAATTTTCTTCGCGGGGGGAGAAGCTTCTTCTCTATAGAGTCATTCAACAAATACTTGGGCACCCGCTATATGAACCCTGGCACAATGCCTGCCCTCTGGAACTTACATTCAGCTGGGGTGACCTAAACAAAACTAACAGATAAAATATATAGTATGTTAGACAGTGGCACATGTTAAAGAGAAAAAGGTAATAGAAAGTATGGAGAAGGGGGCTGCAATTTTAAACAGGGTGACCAGGGAGAATTCACAAATCAGGTGGCATTGGGTGGAAATAAGAGAGGAAGTCACCGGAACATCTGGGGGATGAACCTTCTCCCCAGGGTGAACAGCAAATGGAAACAGAGGGAACAAGGGTGAGAAAATAAGAAACTAAGACCAGGGAGGTCATGGGACTGCAGACCACATAGGGCTCTCTGTTTGGTAAAGATTTGGCATTTACTGGCCACTGGAGGGTTTTGAGTAGGATCTCCTCATCTCTTAAAAGGATCTTACTGGATGTTGCACTGAGAACAATTGTGAGGAAGCAGGGACAGTGACCGAAAGACCCACGAGGAGGTTACTGCATAATCCGGACAAGATAAGAGAGTGGCTAGACCTGAGCGGTGGAGTGGAAACGACCAGAAGCGGTGGGATTCAGGTTACATCTTTTGAAAGGAGAGGTGGCCGAATTTGCTGACTGGACGTGATTCTGAGAGAGAAGGAACAGTTAAAGATGTCTCCAAATGCTGCCTTCCGGAAGTCAAAGAGTGGAGCTGTCATCCTGAAATGCGGAAGCCTGTGGGCAGACACTGTGGGGAACACGGAGAGACATCAGTGTCGAGATGGCCTTGAGGGACACACGTGAAGACATCAGATAGGGAAGTGCACCAGCCTGGAGCCCAGGAGACATATCCGGGCTGGAGATCCAAACAGTGGGAGTTGTCAGAGTATAAATGACACTTAAAGACATAACTAAGACCACCAAGGGATTCAGCGAAGGTGGGGAAGAGAGCCCAGCACTGAGCCCCGGGACATCCTGATGTACAGAGGTGGGAAATGAAGAGAAGACTAAGGAGGTGTGTGAGAAGAAGGAAAACTCAGGTGAATATGGTCTCCTGGAAACCAATTTAGGAAAACGTCTCAGGGGGGAGGGAGTGGATCCACTGTGCCCAGTTTGGCTGCTGGGTCAAATGAGCCCACAGTTGAGCAAGGACTGTTGCATCCGGCCAGGGGGAGGTCACAGGTGACCTTGAGAAGCGCAGGGGGAATATAGGAGGAAAAGCTGTTAGAAGTGGGTTCAAGAGAGAATGGAAGGAGTATTTAGAGTGGTCAAGTTCATACAGAGAGAAAGCAGGAAGGTGGTTGCTAAGGGCTGGGGGAAGGGGGAGGGAAATGGGGAATCACTGCTGAGCAGGTAGGAGTTTCAGTTTTGTGACATGAAAAGGTTCTGGAGAGCAGCCTCACAACAATGTGCGCGTGTATTGCTGATTTTTACACTTCAAAACAACTAAGATGGTAAATTTTATGTTATTTTTTACCAAAATTAATTTTGTTTATAATTTTTAATTTTTTGAATGTTTATTTTTGAGAGAGACAGAGAGTGAGAGGGGGGAGGGGGAGAGACAGAAGGAGACACAGCATCTGAAGCAGGCTCCCAGCTGTCAGCACAGAGCCTGACACGGGGCTGGAACTCACAAACCGCAAGATCGTGACCTGGGCTGAAGTCGGATGCTTGACCGACTGAGCCACCCAGGTGCCCCCACACGATCTTTTTTTTTTTTTAATTTAAAGAGTAGAAGACAGTATGGAAGGAGAAAAATAGGTTACGATAGATTTAAGCAAATCAAAGCACCTTGTGGAAAAAGCAGAGAAATGGAATAGAAGCTGGAGGGCACACAGTATCAGGGGAAGAAATACCAGCAGGTTTGTATGCTGATGAGAATCACCAAGTGAAAAGGGGGGAACATGAATCAGAAGAGAAAGGAGACATTGAAGGGAGTGATGTTTTTAAGAAGGCGAGAAGGAGCTCAAGCAGAGATCATGGTCTTCCACAGGAACATGGACAATCCCCCTCCAGCAAAGGAGGTAAGGCAGTGGGTATGGGCACAGATGCAGATAACTGAGTAGATGGCACAGAGGGCACAGAGGGAAGTTTCCTGATTGCCTGCAAGCCCAAATAGCAGACAGGGAGGGAGGGAGAAGATGTTAAAGATTTCAGGAGAGACAAAGTATGAAGTAGTTAATAAGAAAGGGAGGGGAGCCTGGGTGACTCACTTGGTTGAGCGTCTGACTCTTGATTTCAGCTCAGGTCACGATCTCATGGTTTCATGAGATAGAGCCCCATGTTGGGCTCTGTGCTGATAGCATGGATCTTGCTTGGGATTTTCTCTCTCTCCCTTTCTCTCTGCCCCTTCCCCACTAGCACTCTCTCTCTAAATAAATAAATAAACATTGGAAAAAAAAAAAAAACCTCAATCTGGAAATTTTAAGAAACTATTGTCTTATATTTTGCAGCTGTGGCCCCAAAGCACATATCTAACTGGACAGAGCCATGCAAAGTCACCCATGCAAGCTTGCTCAGCAGGAAGTCAAGAGGCTGGAGGGCAGACTCCAAAGGGCTGTGTGGCCCCTTCCCAATCCCTTCCCACACCCGAGAAAACCATCCACGTGCTCACTCACTCATTTATTGGATGTCCTCATATACTGGTATGCATTTAAGATTCCGTTCATAACCTCAAGAAATGATCCAAATAATCCAACAGGGGAGGTGGAGAAGTAAACGAAAACATACAATGAATTAGATCCACACTTACCAGCATGGTTAAATACCAATTCTGTCTGAAAGGGTGAAAAAGGCTTCAAAGAGGCACTGGCCTCTAAGCTGACTCTCCAGACAAGCGTATGGTGACTGCCAGGGCAAGTGGATCATTCCCTCCAGACTGGCCCACACAGCTTAGATGAAGAATGGAGGGATGGCGTAGTGTGTTGAGGGAAAGTTACTGGCATTATGGCAGAGGCACATGGGACTGATGTTGAGCAGGGATCCGTGGAGCCAGTTGTAAAAAACAACAGCCACAAAATTCCAGGTAAGACATGAGGAGGGCCTGGATTAAGATGAAAAAGTTGATATGGAGGAATGGACCCCATCACCGCCACCACCACCATTGTCATCAGGAGGGAATGGACAGGGGACGTTTATAAAGTACAATCGGCAGAGTGTAGGGATCGGTTAAACATAAAAAGTGAGGAGGAAAAAAAAGATTGATGGCATCTTGGGGTTTCTGGCTTTTGGGGTAAATGCCTGGGAGCATGCTCCTTGCTCAAAAGGAAAGCAGGAAAAGAAACAGGGTAGTGGTGCGTTAGAAGTGTCGGATGAGTTAAGTTTTTGACATACGGATTTAAGATATCTATGTCACAACCGGGCAGAGTGATCTGCTGGTCATGGGATTGTGGGTCTGGAGGCCATGGGAGAGGCCTTGGCTAAAATGTAGGTTTGAAGGACATTAGCATATAAATAAGGAGTCACTATACATGATGTCGTCCTGGAAAAATGTGAGAAATGAGGAAAGGAAATGAACTAGAAAACAACCTTCTAGAAGCTGCTACTATTAAGCCACGCCTTTCTGCTTCCCATCACAACTTCTTGAAACCTAAGGGCTTGGCACCATGGCGAGCTCTGGAATTCAGACTTCCGGAACCAAGATCGAGTGTTACGTCCACTACAGCACTCTGCCCCGCGTGTTTATAACACAATTCAGCGATAATGAAGGTCTTATGCTGACCCCCTGACCAACTGTGTGTAATATGATGACAGCATTATTTGCTACATTATCATTCACTTGTTAGGAACCAATCACGATCCATGCTTTACAAATGTGTATTCTTTCGGCTACACTTAGGGTCACGATCAATTCCTAAAACAACAAAAATATTGTAGGCTAAACTACCAAGGCAGTTGAAAAGTTTGACTCCTTCCAGAAATACTTCCTTGGGCAATTTTCTTTCTTGGCCCAAAAAATATGAAACAAAGAATGAACTGTCTACAAAGTGCCTGGTTTTCCCATTTTTAAAGTTCACATTTAGCTACGGCAGCACTGATAAGAAAGACATTTTTGTGATGGTGACTGAATATAGTATATTCTATTGTAGGAACACGGATTTTAAGGCTAGAAATAGTTTATTTCAGATGATTTCTGCATTTTTTTTTACAAATTTAGTTAGAAACTCCTTGCTGAACTAAAAAGTAAAAAGGTTGTTGGTAATAAAATAGAAACTGTTTCAGATTATCACTTACCAGAAACTATAATAGAAGTGTGGTTTACCTAAATTATTTACGAAAATATATTAAACTGGTATATTATTTTCAAACATATCTGGAAGACTTAAATACAAACAAAATGCTTCTTCTCTTGAGACTTCTCCTTCTCCTCTCATTATGATCACACGATTTACTCATCTAGACTTCATGAAAACAAATCATCACGGCTATCATTTTTTTTTTAAAGCAAGAGCTTTTTATCAAAGTCTCCGAAAAGAGTTAGTGTTCGTAGAATACATTCAGAAGCCCACCCCCTTTAAGCTTCTTGCATTATACTTTAAACGTGAAGACTGAATGGGTTGTATCTTTACATTACTGATTGCTTCGCAAACAATTTGAAATCTAAATCTTGGAGAATCTTTTCTTCCCCTGAAGTTCAAAGTGCATGTTAGTCCCATGCTAAAGTGGACACAAAAATGAGGCAAACTATCCGGTGCCTGCACTGAGAATTCTCTAGGTCTTTAGACTGATTCAGTCGCAATGGTTGCTACCAACTACGCTTTCACATAATATACGCACCATACATATGGGCACCAGCTCATCAATGGCTCCTACTAGCAAATGCAAGCCTTCTGGTACTACGTGTTGCCATGGCCACTAATCATCACTGAACACTTACTGTGGCCTGTGCACACTGCGTGTTTTCTATGAACTAACTCAGAGTCTCAACAGAACCTTCATGGGGGTGTTATCCCCACTAGCAGATGAAGAAACTAAGTCACAGAGAGGCAAAACATTTTGACCTATGACACACAGCCGAAAGTTGTGAATGTATTTAATGCCACTGACTTGTACACCTAAAAGTGCTTAAAACTATAAATTCTATGTTATGGATTTACCACAAGAAAAAAAATCATTAAAAAAAAAAAGGATAGCTAGATCCAAACTTGACTCCTTACAACAAAATGAATCCCAGCTAGATTAAAAATCTGACAGTAAAAGGCAACAATAAAATTACCAGGGGGGTGGGGGGAAAGTTGAAAAGCTAGGATTCAAACCAAACTAATCTAGCTCCAGTGTCCATCCTACATGCTAACCGTCTTCCACAAATTGCTATTTTATGGAGAAAACTACCCAAAGTGCTATTTTATAGAACCCCCTCACCACCATCAAATTAAGTTGCACAGCAGCTCACGGCTTCCTGGAAAATACACAACACACTGGGCACGTCTGGCTGTGCAACATAAGAGAGGCAAAGAGCAGTACAGGGTCTGAAGCCACCCGGCAAAACTCAAAACTACAACAAGTTGTTCGCTGTAGAGACAGTCACTCTCAATCAGCATTCCAAAGGAGACTGTATGTCAAGTGCACTCGAGAACCCACTTTTGGAGACTGTACTTTAGGGGGAAATGTTTGCTATGAAAAGGATGCAGAAAATAATCACACTTGTGTTTTAGGAAACCACATGCATATAGCAGAGAACAAACAAAATTACAGTTGTCCAAAATACCTCAGAGTTGAAAGCTTGCAAAAAGCCTCAAATCTTTACTGCAGCTCTAAAATAGAGTGGACAGAGAGGAAGGAGGGGGCAGATCCCACTTTTGAGGTCTCCCAGCAGCCTTCACACGGAAAGATTCCCAGCCATAGGGAGCACCTCTCTTCTTGGAGGCAGCCCTAGAAGGGAGCTGTGTGGGACTGCAGAAAACCCGAGAAAACCCAGCCTCCCCTAAGCCTGCAGTTATGGAGTGAGGAGCTTATAAATGCCTTACATAAGTCACTGCCCACCTCGTTTATTTTACCATCCTTCACAGACTAATTAGTACTTTCCCACCATTGTTCTGAATATCAGTTTAACTGCATTTTAAAAAGGAAGGAAAGTCAAGAAGCCCCTCTCTTCATATATCCAAAATCTCAACGTTGAGTTTAATTTCCATTTAACAAACAATGCAGTCCTTTCCCAGGCTCTATATCTTACTGCACACAAAAGCTTGGCAGAGAGCAAGTGAAAGAGAAACAGAACTGACTATTGGGTGGAGCTCTTATCCAACTGTGGGACCTCAGAGACGTAGTAAATGTACCTTGGATTCTTATACGATGGGCCACGGTAAAATAAGACATATTTAGATTCAGAGAACCCCGGTTTATGAAAGCCATAAGTCCAACCCTGTTAAATCTAAATAATGTCATTCTTTGGTCCATTTGCTGAAGAAGTAGTCATAATAAATACTAATAACCTTCAATAATCTTAGAACCTAGGACCACAAGGGAAATGCCCATTTTTATAACTTATAATCAACTGTCATTGGTAGGAGGAGAACAATATTCTTGCCCCATCCATCTGCTTTCCACCCACCAATTATGCTCCAGGGACCCAAATCCTAGATAAGCTCTGAGACTTCCCATATGGCCATTACCATTAATTTTCAATAAGTATTCTCTGAGGGACTGGTAGGACTATTGTAGGAAAGAAAGGAAAGGGAAGGGAAGGGAAGAGGAAGAGGGGAGGGGAGGAGAGGAAAGAGAAGGGAAGGGGGGAGGGGAGAACAGAAAAGAAAAAAAAGAACAGAAAAAGAACAGGAGAGTAGAGGAGAGGAGGGGTGGAGAGGGGAGGGGAGGAAAAAAAAGAAGAGAAGATAAGAGAAGACAAGAGAAGAGAAGAGAAAAGAAAAGAAAAGAGAAAAGAAAAGAAAAGAAAAGAAAAGAAAAGAAAAGAAAAGAAAAGAAAAGAAAAGAAAAGAAAAAAGAAAAGAGATCAGTTGCCCTGTAGTTCCAGGAATGAGGTCTGTGGACGTCACAATTATCATCCTCACGTGCCCCAAGGAACCGCTCCATATCTTCCGCGTGTCCCAAAACTCTTCTCGACCCCACTTTCCTTCCCTACAGTCACACCACCTCCACTTAACCCAACCCTGTCCATTCTTTAAAGACCTGCTCAATTACCACCCACTAGGGGACACCTCTGCTCCATCCAGCTTTGAGAGATGACTGCCTTTCCTAACTTCTGCAGGGTGGCCCACACATGTGGCTCTTGGTCAAACAGTCCTTATATCGTGGTTAGTGTCTGAGAGCTACTCTAGCAAGCTACTCCCAGAAAGAGATGTAGGACACACATTCCAGCCTGTGTTGCTGGCTCCTAGTTCATATTCCTGCTCCTATTTAGCCCCATTTTCTAGTCTCTCCTGTCACATCTTATTCTACAAAGCCCTCTCTCTCACCTCCCCAACCCCAAAGACTCAGAAAGCCATAAACCATCCCCCAACTTACCCAGCAGAGACCTCTGTGAGATACAGGGATACACTGAGCTCCCACATGATGGGGCCTGAAGATGTGAGAGGTTTGGTGAGGACAGAATTGAAGGTCAAGTTACTCAGGAGCCCCAGTCAAGTGCCCATGGCCAGTTTCAGCCAGCCACTTTCCATCATTTTCAAACCTTTCCAGAACCATGCAGTTAGAGGCACTCATGGTGTTTATACCTATTTTTGATTGGTGCACAGGTGACACAGAATGCATTTCCATAGTATTAGTATTTTTTAAAAAGTTAAAAATAACAAATGAGATATAGAAAATAAAAGACAGAAACGGGCTACAGACCCTGAGAAGACAGTATTCATTGATACTGTTCCCTTCATTGGGGAAAGGTGTCTTTTGCCCCCACAAAGGATTCGATCCCATCTCATCAGTTTGCCCTTTTGCTTACTGATTTTGCCCCAGGTTGTACACCCTTGAGAAGCTCCGCAACGCTGTCCTTGGCCTTTTGTCACATGGTTTCCGAAGTTTAACAGCAACAAGGTATTAAATAAAGTTCCATGGAAAAGTCCTCTGAGAGATCTCTATTTACTTTCCAGGGTTCAGGGATAGTTAATGGGCCACTTGAATATCTGAAATTGCCCATGAATAACACGTTCCACAGACCACGCAGTGAAGCTGATGTTCCATACATACAGCACAAGAACCCATGCGTCCATTCCCCGCACAGCCTGAGGTTCCTGGGCCCCGGGTCCTTTAAGTACCCCTCTGCACAAAAGTCTCTGAGACCTTTGTTCACTTCCCTCTCATCGCTCAATCCTCACTGGCTTCATCTCCTCCCTTCCATCCCCTTCCATCAAGCATCCCCCATTTCTTCATACTTTCAAGTCATGTTTATCCAAATACGTATGCATACAGTAAGAATTTAATACGCCTTGTGAACTGTGCTGCTTTTACTCTGCTTTTTATCGTTTTTGTTAGTCCTCTGGTTGCAAAGTGGCATCGATTTAGAGTGGTTGGCCCCAACCCTATATATATATCTCCCATAAGTCACGTTCATTTGATGGCACGATGTTGCAGAAGGTGAGGTTTTCAGAAATTGTGTTAAGTTATAGCAGAGATGCAGGCCGTGGAAATGGACAGAAAGAGAAAATCATGTGGGTGCCTCGAGGACGTCTGTCACACGGGCCCAAAAACTACAAATGAAAAGGAAAACCTAGAAAGAAGGAATTATATTTAGCTCTTCCAAATATGCTATTGTTGTAAGTGATCAACAAGCATCGACCATGTCTAACCTGGAACAGTATTGGCAGACTCCCGTGGAAAACAAGCCGGACACTGCATCCTTCTTGATCTCTGCCATCCAGCGTGTGTGTGTGTGTGTGTGTGTGTGTGTGTGTGTGTGCACAGTGCACTGAAGTACAGTGAATTGGGATTGCAACGGAGGTGGGGGGAAGACTGGGAAAATGGTAGGATGGGCAGTGATATAATAAATAATACAGTATAACGATGGACAAAGTCCCTGGCTCTGCTTCTCATGTGCTACGGGGCCTTGCATCATCCACCTAATTTTCTGGGTCTCAACTTCCCCAACTGTCAAATAAAAATCCAGCCTTATCTCAAATGCCATGATAAGCAAAAAGAAAGAGATAAAGCAGAACCATCCCTTCTTGGTACCTCAGCTTCCAGAAACATGGCGGGTTCAGCTTTCTTCATGTTTATATTTACAAATACAGAAGCACACAGATGCTGAAGATCAAATTGTTACTATCAAATTTCCTAGAAACACATAGACTTTCAGACACAGGTCAACTGGGTTGGACTGAATCTTTCCAACTGGCCAAGAGATCACTATTATTAGTTCTACCTTTTCCAAATAGAACATTTACAAGTAAATGACAGAACCAAAATCCAGACTTAAGCCTATCTGACTCCAAATCCAAAGCTGTTCCATTTTATCCTACTGTCTAAATAAAAAATGTATGAGGCCTATGGAAACTCCCAACCATTCTTCAAACATTAATTTGAAGAACATACAGGAAGAAATTACAGGAAAACACTACCCAGTGTTTATCTCATTTATAATAAAACAGGAAATCAGGATATTATGATCACTTTAATTTTCATTTTTGTTTTGTGGGTTTTTTTTTTTTTTTGCATGACCCTCTGATGGGGGTGGATAATAAAAGAAGGCAAAGAAAAGCAAAGAAGGTTGTTTCTTTTTCAGTGTTTATTTTTTTATTTTGAGAGAGAGAGAAAGAGACAGAGAGAGAGAGAGAGAGAACTCATGCATGAGCAGGGGAGGGGCACAGAGAAAGGGAATCCCAAGCAGGTTCCACGCTCAGGGCAGAGCTGAGCTGACCCCCAACCAAGAGGTCATGACCTGAGTCAAAATCAAGGGTCAGACAGTTAAGCGAATGAGCCACCCAGACGCCCTGGCTGTTTATTTGATAGATTAACAGATGTCCTCCATCGTCTCTGGTCTTTAAATTTTAACAAAAATGAAAGGGCAACACAGACTATGCATGAATTTGATTATGAGCCACGATGCCATCCACAGTCACTGCCAGTGTAAAGGGGCCTGTGCTCTAGAAAGAACTGCTACCACCCATGCCTGCCTGTGAAAAGGGCTAAAAGGGAGGCAATGAAAACCAAGTCTAATATTACACAATTGGCACATAACGTGTCATGATCAAGGTTGCAGGCTTCAAATGTAACTCAATGGAAACTAGTCAACACACCAAGGAAGTGGTCCTACTTCACGACTCCTCGAATTACTCACAAAATTACTCATACAGGATCACGTGTTATGCACAATGGAAGACAGAAAATGATGAAAGATTATTAAAACATCATCTTACAAATTCCACTTCCCAGTTGCAATTTAACTCAACTCAACCCATATTTATAAAATGTTCACTCTGTACCAGGTGCTATCCAATAAGGATACTAAAATAATAGAGTACAACTCGGCAGTGGCTACTTTAGGATGTACATCATGGGATGGCCCCATCTTCAGTATCACACAATATAGCCATTGACACACTTCAGAAATGAAACCTTCTATCTTCTGTAGTAGTTGTCATCCATCCATCCATCCATCCATGCATCCATTGATCCATTCGTGACTCGGCTAATAGATATTTTTTGTGCCTCTGCTGGGCCTTAGGGATTTAAAGTTGGAAAGTCACTGTTCCTGCTCTCAAGTATTTCCAGGGCAGTGAAGAAAAAGGACACCAAAAGACAGAACGAACCGTAACGGTGAGCTGATTTTCAAACATGGCCTTCACTGTACAGCCATGTTCAAGGGAGCATTATTCACAATAGCCACAAGGCAGAAGCAACCCAAGTGTCCATCGACACATGAATGGTTAAATAAAACCTCCTTACTGTATACATACAATGGAATATTATTCAGCCTTCAAAAGGAAGTAAATTCTAACACAGGCTATAACTTGGATGAATCTTGAGGATGTTACACTGAGAGAAATAAGCCTGCCACAGAAAGCCAACTACCATAGGACTTCACTTACAGGAAGTAGAAACAGAAAGTAGAATGGTGGTTCCCAGGGGCCAGGGGGATGGGAAAATGGGGAGTTACTGCTTAACGCATACTGAGTTTCAGTTTTACAAGACAAAAAGAGCTCCGTGGATAAACATGGTGATGGCTGCACAATGATACGAATGTGCTTAAGGTCACTGAACCGGGCACTTAAAAATGGTGAAGATGGTAAATTTTATGTTACGGGTATTTTACTACAGTTCAAAATCTAAAAAAAAAAAAAAAAAAACAACCATGTCCCTTAATTCTATGACACCCCTTCCATCAAGAGGTGGGGTCTGTGTAACTGCCCCACACATGAGCATGTCTTTGTACCCATCTCCATGAATACAGTGCTGCTAATGCAACCGTGCGTGACTTTCAAGGCTAGGCAGGTTCTGCCAGTCTCTCTTGGGACACTCACTCCAGGAGCCTTCAGCCATCTCGGAAGAAATGCAGCTACCTGAGGCTGCCATATGGAGAAGGGACACGGGAAGAGAGAGAGACAGAGATGTCCCAGGAGCCCCAGCAGTTCCGACGGCCAGTTGTAGGAATCTTCCAGGTCTCAGCACCAAACCATGAGCAAAGGAACCTCTGAGGGGACGTGGCGCCCCACTATGTGTGTGGCCACATGAGACCGCAGGCCAGAACTGCCCAGCTGTGCCCAGCCAACGCTCCAGATTCATGAGCAAAATAAATGACTGCCACTGTTCTAAGGCACTGTTTTGGGTGATCTGTTCCACAGCAATGAAGAGCTGGAACACAGAGGCGCATATAGGATGTGAGGGGAGTTTGGGAGAGGATAGTCCTAACTTGAGGCTGAGGGACTCAGGGAAGAGGAGATTCTTAAGCTTAAACCTCAACAGGCCAAGGGCATCATTGAGCATTGGGCCAGGGAAAGGGCTGGCATCCTGGCAACAGATAAAACCATACTGCCATGGTTGCTGGTAATCAGGTGGATATGGTTAGAACCTGGTCAGAACAGGGGCATTGCTGAAGAGAAGGCTGAACTGACTATCAAGGGTCTCTGTGCACATGACCCAGAAGCTGTGGGAGGTCAAAGTTAAGGTTTGGCTTTTGGGGTTTTTGTTGCTTTTGTTTTTTTTTTTTAATCTTTAATGTTTATTTTTGAGACAGAGAGAGACAGAGCATGAACAGGGGAGGGTCAGAGAGAGAGGGAGACACAGAATCAGAAACAGGCTCCAGGCTCTGAGCTGTCAGCACAGAGCCTGACGCGGGGCTCGAACTCACGGACCATGAGATCGTGACCTGAGCCGAAGTAGTACGCTTAACCCACTGAGCCACCCAGGTGCCCCATTGTTGCTTTTGTTTTTTTAAGTAGGCTCCACACCCAGCGTGGAGCCCGATACTCACCACTGTGAGATCACGACCTGAGCTGATACCAAGAGTCAAACGCTTAACTGACTGAGGCACCCAGGTGCCCCAGTACTGCAACTTTTTAAGTAAGAAAGTAACAGGGAGAGTTTCCGTGGTAGGAAGGTTACAGATCACAATCAATCTGCTGCATACGGCATTCCACTCCACAGGCAAATACTGCACACGTAACCAGGGTGAAAACAGATCTCGAAAAAGTAATTCACCTATTTGGAATCATTGGAATAAACTCATTATGTTGAGATTCTTCTGTCATAACATCCCTAGGTCATTCCAAAGGGGTTACTATGGTTTTTCTTTTTTTTTCTTCACCCTAAAACAGACTATGTCACCAGTATAAGCGGCTGAATTTCAAGTCTGCAAGGAGCTCCCTCGACTGCCCTGCCCCCTGGCACATTCTCACAACAGAATCCCTCCATGTTCCACTGATTCCCTGCAAGATTTTTCCAACTCCCAACAAATTCAAGCCACCATTTTAAGAGGCATTGATGCCTTCTCAGCAGGGAAAAAAATAAAGGCATGCATTCCACTGAAAATGGAGATTTGTCAGCTGCAACAGCCCAAGTCTTAATGAGGTGGGATGGGCTGGGAATGGGGAGAGACCGAGGGCGTGCCAAAGCCCTGTCATTCAGAAACTAAGTTAAGTGGGACCTGGCCAGTTCTCAGTGCTTTCCTCAATAAGGCGTGGAACACATCCATTCTTTAACTCCGCACCAGTCAAATCAAGCACCAGAGGACAAAAATGAATGAAGGAAGGTCTCACAATGGAGTGTTCTATTTTGCCCACAAATCTTAAAATCTCATATAAACTCAGTCCTGCAGAAAATTTTTTGCAAGTTAAAAACAAGCCACATGGTGGCACAAATTATTTTTTGAGTCAAGTAAAGGGGGCAGGACAGGAAGAGTGAAAAGAATGATCCAATTGGCATCATCACTAATGGAAGATGATGGCCTTAATTAAACACATCCCTGGGGGAAAAGGTTGACTTTGAACAAAAGCAAGTGACCCTCCAAGAAGGAGTAGAGTTTTTTTTTTTGTTTGTTTTGTTTTGTTTTTTAAATTTTTTTTTCAACGTTTATTTATTTTTGGGACAGAGAGAGACAGAGCATGAACGGGGGAGGGGCAGAGAGAGAGGGAGACACAGAATCGGAAACAGGCTCCAGGCTCTGAGCCATCAGCCCAGAGCCTGACGCGGGGCTCGAACTCATGGACCGTGAGATCGTGACCTGGCTGAAGTCGGACGCTTAACCGACTGCGCCACCCAGGCGCCCCAGGAGTAGAGTTTTTTAAACGAAGCTAGAGGCTGGATGCTTTGCCTACTATTACTAGTGCTGTAAAGCTCACATTTTGTAAACATGTTACTTAAAACTCTTAAACTGATCACATATTCGTGGCTTTCCTTATCCCAGAAAGTATCTGCTTTCTCCTCATCACGATCCTTTTATTGAATATTTGCCTTCCCCCACTACCACCTTGATGTCAAGACCCCTACTCAGTCTGCACGTTCTAAAACCACGAGCATCATCTTTCACCACGAGTGTGCATTATTATTATTATTACGCCCCAGAAATTGCTCCCAAGATGAAGCAGGATTCCATTAAACACACCAGCTGATAGGTCCCGGCTTACACGGAATTTGCAGCCCTTCACCAGCTGCTCTTGGTGGTATAACATAACATAAAACTCAAGCCGAAATCTCTTGCTCAATTTCAATGGATGCAAATGACAGACTGGCATCTTTCAACTACGCTAAAAGCTTCCAGCCCTGCTCACTCTGGGACACGTGCCAGTGGGATCAGCTATGACACCATGGGTCTCTCTCCAAATGCTGTTTCCCAAAAGGCTTCGGCTCAACGAGCGGTATGATCGAACAACAAAGCCGCTTTACTGAAATAGCTAATGGCAAACTTTTTACAACACCGAAAGCAAATGTAAAAAGATGGAGACAGAAATGCCAGCCTGACCGCGGTGCTCTTGAATGCTGCTGGTCATTTCTAGAGGCTGTCACGGTAGTTTAAATTACAGAGTAATTTTCTTAGCCTAATTCTAGCATGCCTTAATTGTAAATAAGTCAACAACCTGAGAATTTCTTTTTTTCCTTCCAACTTACACGTTCTTTGGTTCTTTGGTAGTTCCCTTTGGGTTTATTAAAAAAATCGGCATTGTTGGAGTGGTACTGGTCGTACTTAGTCTTCTAGGACCCAACTTCCATGGTGAAATGAAGAGTCAGGAAGCTTTCCTGATACTGGAAACGCAATCCACTTACAAGGGTTTGCAAGTTAATGCCTGCTGCTAGGGATGTCATCAGGATTTGCACTTGCAGATGCTTGTCTGTTAGGAAAGATGCAATCACACTCACCCAAGCTGGAGAATTTAAAACCTAATTAACAGCCGATTTCGTACAACGGTAGATTAGTTTATTTCCTTTGGAGGACTTCAGTGTCACTGACTTGGTTCATGGTATGCACCCCATTAACCAACCAGGTGGTTGGCCAACCAGAATTCAATCAACACAGAAGATACAGGACACTCTGCCTTGGGAAAAACCACGCAAATGAGCGTGTACTTATTTGGATTTCAGTTTTTAGAAGTTCTTTATCTCACAAAAGGTTCATCACTGGGTTTTTTTAAATAGCAACTTCTGTCAGCACATTCCATTTGATTCAATTTACTCAGGGCTGATTTACACACAGACTTGCATAAACATTTCTGTTACATAAAGAATAATGCAAGATTTCCTTACCCTTGGAGCTCAATATCTGAAACATAGGCATAATTACCCTGTATCGTAACCATCTTTTAAATTCTTCTGGCTTCCATGAGCACAGAACGGGACTAGATGAGTGAATGAATGTCTGCAGGATCAAGAGACGAATGCAAACCTCTCAGCCGCCTGACGAGTTTTCAGTTTTATTATCATAATACAGTGTAAAAAAAAAAATCAATTGTTTAAAAAATATTATCCTTCCTGATTACAAGGTAGCTACTAACTCCCTATATTCCTTTACGATACTGGGCTCTCTGTGCCGTCCCAATGTCAGATTTATTCACTTGTGAATACTGCATACATCTAATAGAAGATGTACTTTTTTCCTGAGAAACCTAGCTACGGCAATGAGAACTAGGCAACGCAGAGCTCCATCATCCCTCACCTTTGTCAAAAGCTTTCGAACTAGCCCCTTACCCCAAAGTCTCCCCTCACCTGAGGCCACTAGGAATAATTTGTGAGAATGCCCATGGAGGCCTGCCACGCTCCTGCCCCACCTCCCGCATGCATCTCCTTTACTGTTTCCTCCTGCCCCCAACCAAGGTCTAAATTTGTTTATACGGTACTCAAGTGTCCTACACTCAGAACTGAGCTCTGGAGAGCCAGCTTCATCTGCATTCACTCAGCGTGCACGGCATCCTACGTAAAGTGCCAGAGTCTAGGGGTAAGCACAGCGCTTGCCCCGAAGCCACTCACAGCTACGTGGGAAAGACGGGTGTGTGAACAGACACAGACAACACGCTGGGGCACCTGCACCCTACCTCCCACAGACTGGCGAATGTCATTTTGCAGGTGGAGGAATCTGATTCACTGTGCTTACATGATGCTGAACGATCGTCCATCTGGGCCGAGGAGAAGGATAATAAGCCTGCTGGGTACAAGAAACTGTGCTCACACATAGCTCTACCACGCCAAAATGTCCCGGGTGCCGAGGTGTAAAACATGAAGAGAGGGGTCAACTGAAGAGAAGCAGCATGGGTGGGCATGGCAGGCCAAGCCCCAGTCCCTGCTCTCAGAGCCCACAATTTACCTTAAACTCACTAAGAACTCAGTGAACGTCCCACATTTCCCAACCAAGGAGAGTGAGCTTCCCATGCGAAATAAAGTAGCTCATACGTTATTTACCCAATGTCTCTGTAAAATGGAAAAAAGGAAATAAGCACTAATTGAGTACAGCCGTAACTAAAACTTAGATTAAATGAGAAGCATGGCAATGTCCAAACCCAAAGGCAAAATTCCCCATAAATAATAAAGCAAACAGCAAGTTCCTCCATACGTTGGCCCCATAAGTCACCATTGTTTCACAAAAACGTGGTGGATCATCCCCAAGTCACCTCAGCACTACATAGCTCCATGTTCTGACTGATTACCTAATCAAGGTTTTTGTGATTATTACAACACTGTCCTTTGAGCCCCCACACTCGTTTGTAGAGGGGAATACCACAGACTCCCCATTTGCTCTATACTTTTCCTTTTTTTCCCCTCAGGAATTAAGCGAACATAAATACATACATCATGGAACAATGAACATAGCACATCATCATCAGTGTAAAAAAAGGAAGAAAATAATATTCTTTTCTATGGCATAGCCAGACGGATATGCAAGAAACTGGTGACTGACACCAGTTGACAGAGGAGGAGGTGACCTGTGTGCCTGGGGACAGACATGGGAAGGAGTTTGCACTCTGCACCCTTTATCTGTCAAATTTGGAAACACATAAATGTGTTACTGAGTCCAAATATCTTAACAACCAATACAGACAACAATTACATTATCTCCATTCATAGTTTCAATTATTACTGAGCCAAAAGTAAATTAAATGCACTCTTTCTCTTGAATATATATTTAAACCCAATATTTAAAGAGTAAAATGCAATTTCTGGCATTTTGGAAAATGTGTTCCTGGCAGTAACACAAAGACTGAGTATGTGGGTGTAGAATTTAGGAAATGTCTCAACATAAGTATCTATTTTAGCTAAAATTCTCAACACATGAAATCCACAAGGCTCACAATTTGGTCCATCTTCCAAAGGAAAAACAGTAGTAAAAGTCGTGCCAATCCAACTGTTCACTTCCATCCAAATGTTCACTCTCCTTTCTTCTGACTTCAAACACTGAGCTTTGTGTGTGATCTCTCTAGATGAATAAATTACCCCAAAGATGATTTCTATACTGCAGTATTTTCCTCTTTATATAACTTTACCATCTCCTTGCCTGTGTCCTGTAAACCCACGTCCTAACTTTGAGCCTGTTCTGGTGAATAACTCATTCCTTAATGGATTTCCTGGAAATTCTTGGTCACTGCTTCAAACCCAACTTCTCAAACTAAAAGAAATCAGAAGAAAATATTTAAATGGGGACTTATGAAGCTAATGGATCCCAAGAATCTGACAAGACTTTTTCTGAAAATATTTGTAAACTATGAAGCACTATCCATATAGTAGTTATTATTTTACCTAGTAGTAATAAAATAGTAAAACCCACACAGGGAAACACAATAGAGGGAGAGCTACAGAGGCAGGAAAGTGCTACTTTAACAACAGAATTCAGCTCTGAGCCTCCTCAGGGCCAAACTAAACAAGAAAACATGAATGACAAGGGAGAAAATGTACAGTCACAAAGGGGAAAAATCCCTCCGAGGGCACACTAAGTTTTGTCGTTATTATTATTTCATTTTATATGAAACTTAGTCTTCGAAGAAATGCCCACGAGAGGGCTGCCATAGTGTAAGGTCGATGTCCTCAACATCATCTCCACAGTGAATGCCGAAGAGGACTCTCTCTTTACGATCATTTGCAGCAACTTTTTTTATAAATTGAGGGGAAATTATCAAAGCAAAATTCAGTGCCATTTTGCTACACACCAAGCTTTGCTAAACTTTGAAGGAGCTATAATTTCATATATATGAACACACACATACAGAGCTCATGTAACACATTGAGGGCGTCGCTACCAAGGTATAAAGCTTCTTGAAGGTAGGACCTGTCCTACCTGTCTTTGTGTCCAAGTATCTAGTAATACCCAGTGCTCGGCAGACTCTCAAAAAAATTTATTTATTTTTTTTTTCAACGTTTATTTATTTTTGGGACAGAGAGAGACAGAGCATGAACAGGGGAGGGGCAGAGAGAGAGGGAGACACAGAATCGGAAACAGGCTCCAGGCTCTGAGCCATCAGCCCAGAGCCTGACGCGGGGCTCGAACTCATGGACCGCGAGATCGTGACCTGGCTGAAGTCGGACGCTTAACCGACTGCGCCACCCAGGCACCCCTCAAAAACATTTATTGAATGAATGAATGAACCAACAAACAAATGCAAAAGAAGGAAATGATACCCCACCATTCCTACGAAAAAAATAGCTTGGGGGCGGGGAGGGGAGCTACCTTGGAGGAGAGCTTTTATCTTGCTCCAGAAACTTTCTCAAGACCTATCATTCTCGGGGCGCCTGGGTGGCTTTGCTGGTTAAGCGTCCGACTTCGGGTCAGGTCATAATCTCACAGTTCATGAGTTCAAGCCCCGTATCAGCCTCCCTGCTATCACTGCAGAGCCTGCTTCAGATCCTCTGTTCCCTCTCTCTCTCTCTGCCTTTCCCCTGCTTGCGCTCTCTCAAAAATAAGTAAAAACTTTCTTTTAATTTATTAAAAAAAGCTATCATTCTTTATGAAGAATCTGAGTAAATAAGACGGAAATACAGCTTAATGACAATAGAGAAAAGGCCTGACGTGCCTTTTTTTAACTTAATTTTATTTTTGAGAGAGTGAGAGAACATGCACGCATGAGCCGTTGAGAGGGGCAGAGGGAGACAGAGAGAGACTCCACACTGAGTGTGGAGCCTGACACGGGGCTCAATCCCACAACCCTGAGATCAGGACCTCAGTCGAAATTGAGTCAGACGCTCAACTGACTGAGCCACCCAGGCGCCCCGTCGACACATGTGTTTTAAAGAGAAGGGTTAGGGAAGGACCAGTGACCTCCAAGATCATGAGACCTTCAGGGGGCTTGAAGTGGGGACTTGGCCCACAAGAGCCTTGCTCTATGTCACCTCCCGGCTTCTCTCAGCCTCTCTGAGTAGCAAATAAGACTATACAGCTCCGATGACCCTTTATGGGCTCCCACTTCAAATGCCGTAGGCTCCCACTCACAAAAACACAATGTTGGAAGGGACCACACAAATGAGCTGACATCCTGACTTCACAAAAGGAAAGAGGGAGGTTCTGACAAATGAAGTGACTTGCCCACACAGCTAGTAAGTAACTGGTCCGGGATGAGAACCAAGTTCTCCGGGACCCGAGTCCAAAGTTGTGTCTAATTCACCACACTCCTCTGCCTGAAATGAAAGGCTGACTCCCTTTCTATTCCCATCCAAAGCATCCAAGTGTAAACAACCAAAAACACATATCCAGTCAGCCAGAAGCCCGCCCACAGAGCTGTCCACCTGACACAGACAGACTGAGAGTTTTGAATGCTGTGTTATGCTGCCCCTGAAAAACACATATACAAAAATATTTCAGATCAGTTACCTTCACAGAGAAGGGAGGTTTTATTCTGGGCCATTTTTTTTTTTTAAACGATAGTTCACTCCTGTTCTTCAATATGATACTACTTAAACTTCTCTGGGCAGAATCTAGAAGTAAGTGACTCAAGAAATTACACTTACTTTCATTTTTAGAAACTCATTAAATAATAGATAAGCCACCTGCTAGTAGGTGCTGGTGCCCCACCACACCATTATTATTTTTTTTTATAGGTTAGGCTTACAGCCAAGGACTGGGGTGACAGATACTGTCATCTTAAGGGCAGAGGAAAAGCCATCCATCAGACAGCGGTTCTGTTTTAAGCTTCTTTTGATAGCAAATAAATTATTTTTATGGTGCCATAGTATAAAAGCTTTATTGAAAGGGCTCTGTCTCTGTTTTGTGCCATTTACTTTCAAGTTTTTTATTTGGAAGCTGGTCTTGTGCCCAGGTAGACTCGTCTGGGAAGAGAAAGTACTGCCATCAGGGCCCAGGGTCTTGTCGTGTTCCAGTTCGCTAAATAAAGCCGGTTCCCCTATCGGCAAAACTGAAACTCACTCCAGGATATTTTTCTTTTCCCAATACACAATTCCTCTGCCAAATGTGTTACCACAACTTAATTCTCAGTCTCATGCTTACATTTCCAAGAAACGATGCTTAATTACTCTAGGAGGGAAATCCAAGGCAGTTACTCAAATTGTGTGCAAGCCGTAACTACAAGAGTTGCCTTCCAGAGGAGTGTAAGGGTGAGGAAAAGGCAGGGGAGTGACCAGGCACCTCAGCTGGCGGGTTTTCCCCACCGACACTCAAAACATAAAACTTGTTGGGAAATTTCTCCATCAAACCCCTAATAATAATCATCATCATCATAAGAGTTAGTGATTTTTAAGACAATCCACACTGAATACCGTAGTTGGGCATGTGCTGGAAGAAAACACAATTGAAACCCATTCCTGGGAGCCAAAACATGTCTAAAACTCTTGCACTTAAAATCTCTTGTATTCTGGGGAAACAATAACACAAAAGCAGGTCCTAACACATAACCACTGAAGGTCAGAACAGAAGGAAGGTTAATGCTGGGTTTTTACAAAGCAAAAATGGTGCTGGTTGCATCTCCTGCCACTTAGCCATGGAAGAACTGTTTTTATGAAGAAGAACTAAATCATCAGAGCAATAACTCAGGCTCACTGCTGTGCAATGAACTGATCAGTGTGGACATGCAACCAGCATAGCCCTAAAAAGGACAGCACCCTGACAATTAAATTTATAAGGACATGTGGCCACGGAATGAAGTCAGTATCCCAGATGCCCAAACCATTCTGGAATGGTTTTCTGCATTATAATACAACTCCAACAGGAGTTTCTGAGTCACTATTGTCTCTCCCCGGGACAGAATGTTCTGATATGGCACCGTGATCTACAACTGAGTAAGTCCGTCTTACGTCATTGCCCATCTTGAATGTCCTAATGCCCTTCATCTAAGTTTCGAAGTCCCCAGCAGAGAGAGTTAACACAATAATATACAAGGTACGAGAAACAAGGAGTATCCAGCAACTATTCATTTTCAAAGGAAAAACAAAAATGTCAACCAGCAAACGTGACTCAAGGTAAAATTCTAGAGGGGATTGAGAAAGAGCATCTATGCTTTTATTAAGACCTTCTTTCTTAAATCTTCCCTTAACCGTGCATGCTCTTCTAAGAACGGTTTGGTTACCTCAGTCTTTTACGAAGTCAACATTTTTTTAAAAATGTTTTCCTTACAAGGATTTGTTTGACAGATGTTTACGATCTACGTTTTATCATTTTGTTCGTGTATCGCATTTTCACGGTCATGAAAATTTTGTTCATGTCCACGTTTCCCTATTCTTTTCATGTTCTTTTTCTAGTCGTTCGCTAACAATTTCATCTCTCTGGAGCCAGACGAAAGACCCCCAAAATTCAGTGATCACACACCATCACTCCACACTACCTCAAAAGGCATAATTAATGAGGGCAGCATCACGAGACTAAACCGCATACAACCTGGCTCACCAAGAAAGAGTGGGCAGCATTTATGAAACAAAACAACCTGCTAGTGTTTTTGATGCTAGAAAAGAATGTGTTTGCACCAAGCCACCTCAAAAGCATGAGTGGGAAGTAGGAATTCTGAAGACATTTAGAACCATATCAGACTTGAATGATAAATTCTGTGGTCACCTTACTGATCTTGTGTCTACTAGAATGCTTTCAGCTACATGTCATAAAGAACCTATTTCAAAATGGCTTAAGCTAGGTAGACCAACTAAATCAGAATCTCTGTGAGCACAGCCCAAGCATCTGAATTGAAAGATCTCCCAGTGATTCTAAGGAGCAGTCAAGGCTGAGAAATGAAAGCTCTGGCCAATCATGTTTTAGACCACATACCTAGAGCAATGGATGGGAGAGGACTGAGCAAAGCTGGGGTTTTATTATCAAGGAAGAAATGAGTGGGGTTGGGGAGGGTGATGACTGATAGAGAGAAAGCAGAGAGAGGTAACCAAAAATTGAGAAGCTCATGGGTTGTTTTTTTGTTTAAGGAAACTGAAAATCAGGTAGTATCTACAATGGTGATCTGAAATCATAATGTATAAATGACAGGTTTCTGCAGTTTTTCATTGGCTTTCTATAAATTATGTCATCCATCAGTGTGTGTGTGTGTAAGTATGATTAAGTGTGTGTGTGTGTGTGTGTGTAAGTATGATGAAATCATGCAGTGATTTATTATTTAAAGAGGTCAAAATGAAAGTGATTTCCATTTGGTTCTTTAACAACTGACCAAGTACATAAATAGCAAACTATATATATTGCATTGGAGATGAGTAGGAAATATCATGGGCTTTCAACAAATTACATGATCCACCAAGGTACACCTATACACATATACTTAACCAGGAAGCCTCACGAACAATCGTTGCATTCTGTGATTTCAAGAGGTCACAATGAAAGTGTTTTCCTCACATTTTGGTTCTTAACTGACCAAACGCATAATCAACAAAATACACAGCCTTAAAGATAAGCAAGGAAACAGCTTTGTTATCTTCATAACATTTTAGTGTCTTCTTAGAAATCATCTGTGTATCTAACAAGCATGCACAAAGAGTACAGAATTATCCTTTCCCTATGATTTTGCTTCGAAAACACAAAATTAAGCCTAAGTCACATGAACAGCTCTGGTACGTGAGCTACACGTTTTCCCCAGAAAACACCAAGATGAAAAGGTAGTGGTTCTCAAAGTGATCAAACTGGTCTCACGCCAAGAGTGGGTGCTTCAAAATCAACACATATACAAGCCCATCTCTCCGAAGAGGTGGAGGTTTCAACCAAACTGTGAGCTCTTTTTATGAATTTACACTTGGAGCCCATAATCCAACTGGCCCAGTACCACAGCATGATGGAAAATCAAGTGATGTCTTCCTTATATCAAGTTATTTCTTGCTTATATACATTTAAAACTGTGTGACAGAAAGATAAAACTACACAAACTCATTTATTCATATGTTCACACCTTAATAAATGTGTCCATAAATATACACATTTTTATTGTAGGGATTCCCCTTAAAAAGCAACACACATAAAAGTAATTTCTTAAAAGACCTATTGTATTTCACTGCCTAACTATTAAAGCTTCCTTCATATCCTTTATGTAAGTTCATCTACCTCTTGTCCAATGTAACAGTCTGTCCGTTTTATTCCGCTGAGGAAAACTGAGGTCTCCTTAAGGCCAGGAATTGCCCTGTTGCCTTCGGCGATACTGATACTACCAAGTAGAGGGGGTTCGTACTGTGCCTCCTCGCACTTAATGCCACGTTCACACAACCCCCACGAAGAGGGCCCTTGTACCTTTCCTTCAGTAAGCTCTAGATCAGCGCCCAACAATCAAAATATGGCAAGCCACTTAGTAATTTTAAATTTTCTCGTAGCTGCAGTTTTTAGAAAGGTAAAATTATTTTAATCATCTGTTTTACTTAACCTAACATATCCAAAGGGTGGCCATTTCAACACGCATTCAACATTTTTCTAATACCGAAATACGGTGTGTGTTTTACACTGACAGGACATCTCAGTTTGGGTGCTGAATTCCTATTGGAAATATTTGAGCATAAAATTAACAGTTGAAAAAGTAAACTCACATGCTTAAGTTTTCCACTCACTGATCTATCAGTTTTAAAGTATAAGTTACAATTAATTTAAATTAAATTAAATCCCAGTCCTCATATGTATCACCATATCTCAAGTGTTCTTTAGCCAAATGAGGCCACGGACTATAGCCCTGGGCAGCGCAGCTCTGGGTCATGGGAGCACAGTGGCGCTTGGATGCTACACAGGTGTTTTCCAGAAGGTCTGGTCCATGGACCAGCCCCTCAATGTCCAGAGGAGCCCACGGGAGGGAGCTGTGGTAGCTCAGTCCAAACAAGGCTCACTCCAATGTGGGCAGGCTGAGAAAGGCTGGCCCTTAGTAGCCTAAATAGATGTTATCTTGGAAGACCCACGGAGGACCTGCATGGGGGCTTGGAGGGCGTAGGGCCACCTCACTAGATGACAACTGCAAGGCTGGTTCTCAGACGCAAAAACGACTGAGGACACAAGGCTGCCACATTCTCCAAAAGCTTCCCAAACCATGGTCATCCTAACCGAGAGCAAAAAGCAAAGGTTTCTAATGGGGCGCCTAGGTGGCTCAGTCGGCTGAGCCGCCGACTTCGTGTCAGGTCATGATCTCACAGCTCGAAGGCTCGTGAGTTCGAGCCCCACGTCAGGCTCTGTGCTGACAGCTCAAAGTCTGGAGCCTGCTTCGGATTCTGCGTCTCCCTCTCTCTCTGCCCTCCCCTGCTCATGTTCTGTCTCTCTCTCTCTCTCTCTCAAAAAATAAATAAATAAATAAACATTTAAAAAAAAAAAAGCGAAGGTTTCTAGACTCCACACCTCTAAAGCTGTTTCTAACTTTGGTTGTAAAACTGTCTCCCAAATAACATTTTACAGTGATGTCATCTCTTCAATATGTATGTTAGCAGAATCAGCAAATTACATTCTACGCCGTTTTCCTAATCCCTTTGCAGTTGATGTCATTATATACAGAGTGTACCTAAATGTCCTGGCATAATAGATGATGCAGAACATACCAGATGAACACATATCTGAAAAGATATTGTGCTATTACCCCTGGGGAGGGAGGTGTGGGTGAGCAAATTAATACAAGTTTACAAGTTTTTAAAAGGAAAAAATACACAGGATAGTGACCATTTTTTTTCTCATCTTAAAAAAACACAAAACAAACAAGATGATATGGTCTGAAAGAGGCCAGATAAATCAGTATTACTGTAGGAAATCTGCCTCTGAATATAAAGTAAGGAGCAAAACATAGAGAACTGGATACAACTAAGTATTGAAGACAAGGTTTGCGTGATTAGCTTCTACAGTCATCCAAAGGGAGAAATCATTTGGGATTATCATTTCAAACTCTCTCCCAAATAATTCTGCACCAGAATTGAAAGTAAGGCCTAAGAAGTGAGCGTTCCACTTCCTCCTGGCTCTCTTTCGTGTGATTTGACAACACAGGCCATGAACAGTGAAAAAAAGCAAAGAACAAGGAAATGGAGACGCTAGCTCCCAGACATCTTGAGGACCACGACACGTAAAATACAAACACAACCTTTTCTCCTTTCTTCACAGGTCTTCCTTCTGTATGGACATTTATTGAAGATGTCAAAAGGGTCCTTTCCCTGCCTGCGAAACCCGGAAGTAGCTGTGTGTGTGTTGGACGGTGGACAACCAGATCACCTGCTCCCTCCTGTGGATTAATCCCCATTCATCTTCCTGATCCCCCTTCCCCAGGTTAGAACTGGTTCCCTTCCCACCTCTGCTCTCAGAGCCCCCTAGCCCCTCCTCTGGTGGACTCACCATTCTTCTAGTGTCTGGTTAGTGATAAATTTTTTTGATTATTTGAATATTGTCTGTTAACCCCCTAGACCGTGAACTCCCTGAGACGGGAACCACATCTGTTGTGCTCAACATGTAAGTGCATTTCCGCACAAAACCCTCTACCCAGTAGGTGTTCGAGAAGCCTTTCTGATTGGATGAATCAATTAGCTACTTGGTTAGTTAATCTAAGACCCCCCCCCTTTTCATTCTGAAATTCTGAAGCTCTCCATGCGACCTTCCTTAAGTAAACTCTTAACCCTTCAAATAAAGAGAAAAGATTACTCGTCAAGTGTTTATAAAAATACATTGATTTTTTTTTTCTCTTGTACCCTTGTCAGCCTTCTCAAAATACAGTTTTTAATCACAGGGATCATGCAAGTGAATAGCAGGGGACACAAGTGGTTCCCAAACTTGGAGACAACTAAGGTTCAGGTCTTGTCAGCAAAACTGTCACCCTTCAAGGATGAAGAATGGAGATGTTTTTTCCCACGGCAACAGCCCTGGGACTCCATCCCAGGACAGCACCCCAAAAGGGGGAAGGTACACAGACCTCGGGCCTCATGCTCAAGCCCAAATGTGGAGCATGTGACAAAGGAGCTGACCTCAGCAGACGAAGCAGACTGACGTGGTATGGTATTCAATGCCCACCCTATGTAGAAATTACCGATCCTGTTTTCAAGTATGATGACAGGTTGAAGGTCATGAACAACTAACCTCAAGTCAGTAAGGCTCTGTGGATGCTAAGAAATGATCAGGAAGAGGCTGCCTCCACCTGGTTCCCTCAGCTGGCTCCCACAGTTCCGAGCACACAATTCTACGCCTCCCTCGTCCCCTTCATGAGATGAGCAAGTGAGGGCAGGCCAAGTTTCTAAAAGAGGATTACATCGTTCTCTGGCCACTTTGCTCAAAAGAGGGATATGCAGTGCATTTACTTTCCTGAAGAATGATGGAAAATAAAAGCATGTTCATCAAACACATTATGAAAAGACTTTATAGCACTCCACAATGCATTTACTTCTTTTTTCCAGAATTTACTCCAATTGTGTCTCGTGGTCTTTTCCTCAAATTGAGTGGAAATAAAAGTCAAAGTTACCCCAAATGACACACGGCACTGTCAGTGGAAAATATGGTCAGCAACAGCCACAACAACGTGTCAGTCTCTTTTTAATTCCAAAGCAAATCAACTGTACTGATGAGAGTACTGTCTTCCCTCTCTCTCTTTGCACCACATCTGGAAAAGACTTGGGGACATGCCTGCACTTTTCTTCTGCCCTGTGACTGCTGTTCACACAAGAGATTAGGAAACAAAACTGGATTTGGACTATGGGAAATAAATGTCCACTGGGCCCCCAGTTCTGGTCACTTTAGGAAGGCATCTGTGACCCACGATCCCCCCTCACAAATCCTAGACCGCTTTGGTTGTACCATGGGGTCACAGTGCATCCAACAGCAACTCGTAGCCTAATCTGTGAATACAGAGTGACTCATCGCCTTTCAACTCTGGCTATAAAACTGGTAGCTCATGGACAGGGAAGTCAAGACTGCCCTATGAGCACAGAAAATGCCCTGCCCTCAGCTCTGCTTCAAAACTAATTGGTAATTATCAACAGTATTAGAAGTAAACACAGGGCACGTGGGTGGCTCAGTCGGTTAAGCATCCGACTTCAGCTCGGGTCATGATCTCACAATTTGTGGGTTCGAGCCCCACATCGGGCTCTGTGCTGACAGCTCAGAGCCCGGAGCATGCTTCTGTTTCTGTGTCTCCCTCTCTCTCTGTCCTCCCCCGGCTCATACTCTGTCTTTCTCTCACTCTCACAAATAGTAAACATTAAAAAAATTTAAAACAAAAGGCAAACAGATGCACTTAGTGTCGTAGATCCTTCTCCCAGAGCTTAAGTTCATACAGAGAGACCTCCCTTGTCCCACTGACCCTCTCCGCCCTGCCCCCACCCAACCCCAGCCCTCACTTGCACGGAAGCTGTTCCCCTGGTTGGTAGGTAACAAATGTCATTTAGTTCCCCAAGGTGTCTTAGGGCCTGAGAGCTTATATTATGCTGTGCATGATATCAGTAAAATGGGACCAAAATTTAAATGTGTTGTATGGAAAGTGGAAATGTTTAAAGGAAGGGGTTGGTTATTTCTGACAGAAAATACCTGACACCACGTATGTTAATGAACAGTGTTGGTTTCAACCTGAGGGAGGCAACAGCTTGTATCTACCTTTTCCTGGGCATATTCTTCAGATTCTGGGCAGCATCTGAACACTCAAGGCACTCAGCCAGTTAAAACCAACTGAAATATGCGTTCTTTCTCTCAACTGTTTCCACCTAAGTGCAGGTGCATGTATGTGTATGTGTTCCTGCAGAGTGTTAAGTGTATGGGGGGGGGGGGGAGAGTCTGTGTTATGAGGGATCTTCTTTTGACCCCTTGAGAATATGTCAAAATGGAAAGCTCTTTAGCCCCACACCCTGTGAGAACCCCTTCTCTTCCTTCAGGTCTAAGTATCTGGGTGCTCATAGCCCAACAGGAGTCCAGAAACTACAAATTTCTGAATAGCAGGCTCTATTCGTTTCCTACGGCCCCTGTAACAAATCGCCACAAACTCAGCAACCTGAGACAACACAAATGTATTTATCGCCTTACGGTTGTGGAGGTCAGAAGTTAGAAATGGGTCTTACAAGGCTAAAAGCAAGGGGTTGGCAGAGCCGGGTTCCTCCAGGAGGCTCACTCCTCACCTCTTCCAGCTTCTAGAGGCTGCCTACGTTCCTTGGCTCCTGGCCCTGTGTCACCGGCCCCTCTGTTTCCATCCCAACAACTGAATCTCCTTCTCTGACTGATCCTCCCACCTCCCGACAAGAAGAATGCTTGTTATTACGTTAGATTCACTGGGGAAAATCCAAGATAACCCCTCCACCTCAAGATCCTTAACTCAATCACACCTACAGAGTCCTTTCTGCTGTGGTAGGTAATGTATTTACAGGTTCCAGGGATCAGGACTTGAGATCTATTGGGGGGTGGGGTCATTGTTTGACCTACCACACTAGTGAATTACATTTCAGTGTAATTGAAAGGCCCTTAGAAATTGGGGTTTTCATTCAAAAACATTTATATATATATAATTTCAGCCTACTAATGGATCAGATTAGGTTCAAGTCTTTTCAATTCAATTATGTTTCATTACATGACCTTGGTTACCCCAAACTCCTCTTCTCTGCCTCTGTTACTCCACCCCTAAAAGCTGGATTGCCCTATAGATCCAGAAACGCTGAGGGGGGCCTGTCTAATGTAAAATCTCTTAACATCTTACATATTTAGACAGATTAACATGCATGACATGTAGCAGATTCTCACACCCCTGGAATCACTCAGCAGACAGCCTCAACCATCGAGACAAATCTAAGATTCCCCCAGGGAAGCAACCGTGGAAAATGACAAGTCACTGCAATAAATATCACTTCTGGGTACCTACTGAGCACATGGCTAGCACTAGAGACTAAGGGGAAGACTTAAGATAACAGCGGCACAGGCCTAGCAGAGGACAGGAAATGCACAGGGAGAAAAAAAAATGGAAAACAGCAAATGGCACACTACAAGTACCAGAGCAGGGTTTTGGAGTCTGAGCTGAGACAGGAAGCGGAAGGTGGCTATTCAGACAATGACATCACAGTAAAGGCGGCCCTTGGGCTTAGTTTAAAACAATTGTAGGCGTCCTGGGTGGCTCGGTTGGTTAGGCATCTGACTTCTGCTCAGGTCATGATCTTGCAGTCTGTGAGTTCGAGACCCACATCGGGCTCCGTGCTGACAGCTCAGAGCCTGGAGCCTGCTTCGGATTCTGTGTCTCCCTCTCCCCCTGCCCCTTCCCCTACTTGTGCTCTGTCTCTCTGTCTCTCTTGTCTCTCTCTCCGTGCTCTCTCTCTCGAAAATAAATAAATAAACTAGGGGCGCCTGGGTGACTCAGTCAGTTAAGCGTCTGACTTCAGCTCAGGTCATGATCTCACCATTTGTGAGTTCAAGCCCCGCGTCGGGCTCTGTGCTGACAGCTTAGAGCCTGGAGCCTGCTTCGGATTCTGCGTCTCCCTCCCTCTGCCCCTCCCCCTCTCGTGCTCTGTCTCTCTCAAAAATAAACATTAAAAAAAAATTTTTTTTAAAGTTTGTAGAACTTTGCTTCAACCTCTCCAATGAGAAGAAATAAAATGGATCATGGTCTCAGGGCAAGAGCAATCCTCACTCAGAATCTATTTATTTACCACTGGAGCACATTAAGTTTCCAAATAAAATAGCCTCGTTTTAATTACAAAAAATTTTAGCCTTTGTTTTAAAAACAAGTTCCAATTTACAGAAAAGCACAAAAATAAAGTAAAAATCCTTGCCAAATCCCACCAGTCACAAAAAGGTACCCACTCCTCCAGACAACTCTCTACGAAAATATAAACAAAACACACATACTTCCAAGGGGCTTGGGATTTCTTGGTTCACCACAAAAATAAAAGCAGCAAAGTGAGACTGGGGAGCAAGGAAATGCCATTATAAATATCACCAGTGAAGGGAACAAAAAGTGATAAATGACAAGGAGGAAGGATACCAAAATGTTACAGTATTAAACCTATGCACTAAGAAGGCCTGTCATCCTGGAGTTTTCGTGTAACCGAGGGCAGAGGGTTCAGTATTTCATGCTAGCACAGGGCATCTGGGTAGTAAGCTACAAATAAATGATGCTCACAGGATAATGAGGAGGAGGAGGAGGAAACTGAGAAAAGGCTAAAGGAGATTCTATATCATCAGTTTAGACTTAAGAAGACAGAGCATTTCAGAATGACTGCCACCCAAAAAAACAAAAACAAAAAACAAAACAAAACAAAACAAAAACCTGTCCAAATTAGAAATGGGGAACTTAAGGGAACATCTCAATGAAACTGAACTCTTGTTTCTTCAACAGTTGGGAGAGAGCTCTGCTCAGGAGTTCGGCAACCCAGCCCCACTCACAGAGTTTCCACTAACTGCTGTGTGACTCTGGGCAAGTCACTTCACGCCTCTGAGTCTCCATTTCCTCCAGTGAGGCTAAGTGTTGGACTAGGTCAAACCTCCTAGTTCTAGCATCTTGTATTTTACAAGTGAATTGTCACCATTAAACCTGAAGTAAGAACTCCAGTCACACCTTCCAGCCACTATCACAAATTATAGTCTGGTGCTGGCCTTATAACCAGAAATGTAACACTTCTAGACAGCAAAGGAAACTGAATGAAAGAAGAAAACTAAAAATCAAAACTGTGCAACTCTCTCCTTAAGGAATTCGTCCCATGAAGAAATACCCAACTTCCCCTATCAGGATGTTTAGAAATTCCAGAATGCCCAACAAAAATATTTATAGGCACATGATGAGGAAAAAAATCTGCTAGGATTATTAAGAAAAAGAAGGTGGGGGGGCGCCTGGGTGGCTCAGTCGGTTGAGCGTCCGACTTCAGCTCAGGTCACGATCTCGAGGTCCGTGAGTTCGAGCCCCATGTCAGGCTCTGGGCTGATGGCTCGGAGCCTGGAGCCTGCTTCCGATTCTGTGTCTCCCTCTCTCTCTGCCCCTCCCCCGTTCATGCTCTGTCTCTCTCTGTCTCAAAAATAAATAAATGTTAAAAAAAAAAAAAAGAAAAGAAGGTGGGGGGGTGGGAGAGAAGGAAAGGAAAGAGGATGGGGGGCAGCAGCTGTTGAGAACCAGACACACAGGGTCTACGGAACCTCTGAACAGAAAACACTTCACAGTTTCTGTACCTCTGCTCCCGCAGCCCACAAGTGCGTTTCCAAGTGGAGATGAGTGGATAAAAAGCACAAGACTGCTGTAAAATAAATACGTAAAGCAGCATGGAAAGAACACATCATTGTTCCAGAGTCAGGAAGCTCTGGAGACCAGCCCAGGAAAACACTCTGTAACCTAAGGTGTGCCCTTCCAAGTCTTGGTCTGTTTGTTTATAAAGGGCTCAGAGAGATAATTCCAGACACGTGTGTTTTCATGTCACTCCAACTTTCCTTGGAGAAAAATGATTTTAAATTCAGGACGGCTAAGGTTTGGAACGGGGAGATGAAGAGGGCTCTTTCGCTGTACTTCTCAGCAGTGCCCTGTGCTAACTGGATTGCCCCTCCTGGGGACTTCATGGGCTGATTTCTTGAGGAAACAGTGCCGTGACTTCATTGCCTGCCACTCAGCCCAACGTTTTTCTCATCTAGCTGAGTTTTTGTTTGTTTTTTTTTTCAATTCAAGTTTATTTATTTATTTTGAGAGAGAGCACGCACACACGAGTGTGGGAGGGACAGAGAGAGAGGGAGAGAGAAGAATCCCAAGCAGGCTCCACGCAGTGAGCACAGAGCCCAACGTGGGACTCGAAACCACAAACCGTGAGGTCAGGACCTGAGCCGAAATGAAGAGCTGATGCTGACCCGACTGAGCCACCCAGGAGCCCCAGATCTGAGTTTTTACTTACACCTCAGCCGGTATCCAATATGGCCCAGAACATTCTCACATGCACCCTTCTCCCTCATCACTGCATTAGGACTAATAGAGTTTGCCTGCTGCTGATTGGATAAAGGTCAGCACGTTGTCTGCTTCCTCAGAGTGAAGGGTTGAAACCTGGATAGTTCTGGGGTGAAATGAAAGCACTTATGCTCTTAGTTCACCTACCTCAAAGCAGGTCACAAATTCCCATCAGGCTGTTCCAGTACATCTCAGTCCTTGGATCATGAAAAAAAGGTTAGAAAAAGATAAACCTCGTAGGAATTCAGAAGCTGAGGGCAGAACAAGACCAACAAGAACCAGTTCAGCCTGCTCTGCTCCAGCTGTAATTCATGCTTATGCGGCATCATGGGGGAGAAAAGGCAGACAAACGTAAGCCTTGCATGTGGGAAATACACACACACACAAAATGGAGAGATCTGAATTTCAAATAAATAGCCAATCTTTTTTTTTAGTGTAATTATGTCCTAAATATTGCATGGGAGGTACACAAAAACATTATTTTCTGTTTATCTGAAATTGCTATTTAACTCTTGCACGGGGCATACCTAGACCTCAAAAAACTCATGGTTGATGTGAAATTCAAAGGCAAATTGAGTGTTCTGTACTGTTATTTGCTAAATCTGACAAGCCCATCCCTCAGTTTCATCAATACTCCTTCACGGTGTTCTATAACACAAGGAAGAAATTGCAGCCAGCATAACAAAGTGGGGGGGGGGGTGGTTATCAACAAACTAATTTTGAAAGGAAAGTTCAACAATATTGTTGTTATTATTATGTTATTGTTAATATTGTCCAATTAAGGACAAATGATTTTAGAGACTATCACTGTACCCCCCCCCAAAATCTGTGTATCATTGAAATTAAAGAGTTTCACTGGGGTCTTCAGAACATAACCTCTTTCGTGGTACTTTGAATATTAAAGCATCTGATTTAAAGAGGCGAAGGAGATTAAAAAGTATTTTTAAATACTTAAAACTTGCCAGTACTTAAAGAGTTTTCTAATAGAATTGTCTGTCTACCCTATGACCCAGCAATAGCACTGTTAGGAATTTACCCAAGGGATACAGGACTGCTGATGCACAGGGGCCCATGTACCCCAATGTTTATAGCAGCCCTTGCAACAACAGCCAAATGATGGAAAGAGCCTAAATGTCCATCAACTGATGAATGGATAAAGAAGATGTGGCTTATATATACAATGGAATACTACTTGGCAATGAGAAAGAATGAAATCTGGCCATTTGCAGCAACGTGGATGGAACTGGAGGGTATTATGCTAAGTGAAATAAGTCAGGCAGAGAAAGACAGATACCATATATTTTCACTCTTATGTGGATCCTGAGAAACTTAACAGAAGACCATGGGGGAGAGGGAGGGGGTAAAAAGTTACAAAGAGGGAGGGAGGCAAACCATAAGAGACTCTTAAATACTGAGAACAAACTGAGGGTTGACGGGGGGTGGGAGAGAGGGGAAAGTGAGTAATGGGCATTGAGGAGGGCACCTGTTGGGATGAGCCCTGGGTGTTCTATGGAAACCAATTTGGCAAATTACATTTGGTAATAAAAAAAGAATTAAGTCGTCTATGGTAGGTATAATTTCAAATTTATTGATGGCATTCAATGTAAGCATCCACAGTTTTCCACTTAAACTACTCACTCTGGTGACACATATGAACTCTCCTCCTAGTTCTCTTCTATTAGACACAGAACGCCTCTGCAGACATCAGCTCAGGAAACAAAGCCTTTGGGTTATGTAAGGAGGCCGCTGACAGAAAGAGAATGGGGCTGGCAGAAGATTTCAGGGAAGACCTGAGTCAGGGTCAGGAGGAAACTGGACAGCTTCCCAATACCTCAGAACTCCACAGTGTGGCTTTGTTACTCCCTCCGTGATCAGACACACCCATGCTCCCAATACAGTGCCATGCCAGAAAGAAGTGATCTGGAGATTGTCCATATCTCTGTTTGAGCATATAATGAAGAAGAGGGCTTCTCCTTCCTAGATCATATCAACCGCAACAGGCACAAAGTTATTTAAAAGATGGGGCCATGGGGGCACCTGGATGGCTCAGTTGGTTGGGCGTCTGACTTTGGCTCAGGTCATGATCTCACGGTTCGTGAGTTCGAGCGCCGCATTGAGCTCTGTGCTGACAGTTTGGAGCCTGGAGCCTGCTTTGGATTCTGTCTCTCCCTCTCTCTCTGTCCCTCCCCTGCTCATGCTCTTTCTCTCTCTTAAAAAATGAATAAAACATTAAAAAAAAAAAAGATGGAGCCACAACACACAGATTTTTTATTATAAAAATATAGCCATGTGTTCAACAACAAAGAAATTTATTTAAATTTACTTTTTTTGTTGTTTTTTAAGTACTGAATAATGGCTATCAAAACCACTCTGACCATGCAGAACCTCAGTCTGGTGTTCAGAGAAGCATATTGCTTGGAGGGGGATCAAAAGCAATGCCCTTGGATTAAGAAATAATAATGACACTACGCATTTTCTATGCACCAGACATTGTGCTCAGCGCTTTGCATAAATTTACCCCGTTCAATCCTCACCACACCCCTATGAGTTAAAAAAAAAGACTTTTAGTTTTATTTAATCCCGTGAGAAGACTTTCTCCAAGAAGTTAAGTAGTTTGTCTAAGGCTACAGACACTATAAAGTGCAGGGGAATAATTCTGACCCACTAGAGACTAATCCAAAACCAGTCCTCTTAACCCTGAGTGGACACCCCATTCCAGATTAAATGACACATGTTCTGGGTGCTAATCACGGCGCTACCATTGCTACAGCAAGGGAACAACCAAAATGCACTTAAATTTCTCTGAGTCTCAGTTATACATGACGCTAGATCATCTCCAAAGACCTTCCCACCTTCAAAAATGTCGGCTCTTTTCAATTTGAACCAAAGATTCCTCAGGACCAGCTATTCATAGCTGCACTTCATCCTCCTGACACCTCTGAAACATGGACAGATTAAGTGGCTTCCTCAAGCCTCCACAGTTAGAACGGAAAGAGATGGGACTCAAATTCTGATCTTTTGAATCCACAGCCAGAGTCACCACTGATTAAACCAATGACTGGATCCATGATCTCTAATTTACATGGCAATGCTTGCAAGTGGCCAAACCCAGAAACATCCAGGTTACAAACTCAACTACACCACACCAGCTATTAACTCTCAGGTTTGTGAGACAGGCTCCTTCTTCCCAATAAAAAAGAAAGTGGCTGAAAACTTGGACTCATTAGTTGGATGTCAAGAGTTAGACAGAAGTGCTGACGCCATGATGCGAGCCAAGCTTGTGTTCCGAACATCCCAGGCTCTGGTGACCCTGCAGAGAGACCTCCCACCCACAGAAAGCACTCTGGTCCTGCGGGATCTTCACAGGGCAAGAACAGAAACTCCACAGGGCTGGGGTTGGCGGGTATGGGGTGGCCGGCCACCTAAACATCGCTACGGAAATCCTTATTAACCTAAGACTCAAATTCTTTTATGGTTTTGTGACAAGCCCCACCTGGATTTCAAATGGATAAGAAAATTCAGAATTCCAGAAAATACTGAATCAACCTTAGAGGACATGCCATTGAATCTTTTAAATTTTTTTTTTTTCAACATTTATTTATTTTTGGGACAGAGAGAGACAGAGCATGAACGGGGGAGGGGCAGAGAGAGAGGGAGACACAGAATCGCCATTGAATCTTTTAAAAGCCTCTAATTACCTTTGACCAACGAGATGATTGCTAATCATCCCCTCTATTCATCATTTTAAAATTTTGTAACCTTACTTTTCCTTAATTTAAAGAGTCTTTTTCCCTATCCGCCTCAAACATAAACTTTTACATCAGGCAGTCTCCACCTCCCAAGCCAGTTCCCCCTCACATCATTCCATCCAGTCTATTTATCTCTGGCTGCATGGAACTCCCTTTTCCGTAGGAAGGAAGAAAAGGCACTGGAGAAAAGAGGGAGAATTAAAAGACTACCAGACTTGAGGCTGATGCGTTTCCTCCACACGTTGTGTTAATAAGTGTAGAAAAGAAAGAAAGAGAAGTAAGAATTTCTCCCCTTAAATATCCTCGAGGCCGGTAACAGCATGCTGTTCCCAGTGGCCATGAACCTGTGCTTTTAAGGGGCAGGGGGGCTGCTGTGTGATTCCCATCCCGCTGGGCCTTGCTTGGCGAACAACCTCTCCCTCCAAACAAAGCTGTTTCTATGAGATGTTCCATCTGCTCCCACCTCCCAAGAACAGCAACGCAGGTAAAATTCAATGAGCAAGTAGAGCTAGCAGGGCTTCTACAATCAAACGGCTTACAAATGTAACAGAATCCCCAGCAGCAGGCAATCGACCATAACAGAAAAGTTGACTGTTGCCACAGAACACCCACAAAAAAGGAAACGCATATCCTTCGCAAGGATGATGCTCATTACAACAAGTACTTTAGGTTCGGTCGGGTGTGTGAAACTGGTCAGGATGTAAAGTGTATGTCTTACTGGGGGGGGTCACGGTTTCAAAAGCTTGGAAACACTGTTGTGGGCTCTGTAGTAAACTCAATTTAGAGTAGTAGCAGCAAAGGGAGCGTGGAGCCCAATGTGGGGCTCGATCCCATGAGCCGTGAGATTGTGATCTGAGCCGAAGCCAAGAGCTAGGGAGGCTTAACCGACTGAGCCACCCAGGTGCCCCTGTTATTCTTGGCTTGAAGTAATCCAACTACCCAAACTACTGTAAAACACCTAAACGATTTCAAATCCAGGTGTTTACAAGGCACATGCCAAAAAACAAAACAAAACAAATAACAACAAGGTTTGAAAGACAGGAAGCCACATTCCCAAACCATAAAGATATTACTAGGGTAAAAATGTTCAAATTTCTACATTTAAAACCCTGGCCCGAGTAGTCAATACGCAACACAAAGCATTACGATGACTCCTGAATCCCACAGAGGCAAAATGTCACACAGGCAATGCCCTAGTGTGAGAAAATAGAATAGGGACATTTTCTTTGAAAGGACTAACACCTTTCACATTTAATATAACTACCACATTTAACACTGGGTAGCATTTAATATCCAGAACGTATAAAGAAAAGTTACAACTCAACAACAATAAAACCACCCAAGTGAAAAATGGGCAAAGAACTTAAGACATTTTTCCAAAGAAGATACACGAATGGCCAACAAGCACATGAACAAATGCTCAGCATCACTAATTATGAGGAAAACGCAAATCGAAACCACAGGGATATCCCTCACACCCCTTTGTGTGACTACTATCAAAACAACAACGATGAGAAGCGTCGGAGAGGATGTGGAGACACTGGGCCTCTCGTGCCCTGTTGACGGGATGTAAAATGGCGCAGCGGCTATGGAAAACAGCATGGTGGTTCCTCAAAGAGTTAAAAATAGAATTACCACATGATTCAGCAATTCCACTTCTGGGTACATGCCCAAAGAACTGAAAGCAGGGATCTTTACACCCACGTTCATGCCAGCATTATTCACAACAGCCAAGAAGTGGAAGCCACCCAAGTGTCTATCCACAGACAAATGGGTAAACAAAGTGTAATATATACATTCAAGGGAATATTATTCAGTTTTAAAAGGAAATTGTGACACACGCTACAACTTAGATGAACCTTGAAGACACTATATGCTGAGTGAACGGAGCCAGTCCCCAAAAGGCAAATACCTGATGAATCCTCTTACCTGAAGTAGCGAGAATAGTCAAATCCATGCTTACGGAAAGCAGAATGGTGGTTTCTAGGACCTGGGAGCAGGGGGAACGGGGTACAGAATTTCAGTTGTGCAAGATGAGGGAAGGTGTGGAGACTGGCCGTAAGACAGCATGAATATACTCAACACTACTGAATTGGTTAGGATGATACATTTTATGCGTATTTCACTTAAGATACATAAATAAATAGATAGATAGATAGATAGATAGATAGATAGATAGATAGATAGATAGGGGTGCCCGGTTCAGTTGCTTAAGTGTCCAACTTCAGCTGATCATGAACTCACAGTTCCTGAGTTTGAGCCCCACATCTGACTCTGTGCTGACAGCTCAGAGCCTGCAGCCTGCTTCAGATTCTGTGTCTCCCTCTCTCTGCCCCTCCCCCACTTGTGCTGTGTGTGTGTGTGTGTGTGTGTGTGTGTGTGTGTCTATCTCTCTCTCAAAAATAAATAAGCATTAAAAAGAATAAAAATAAATAGGGGTGCCTGGATGGCTCAGTCGGTCAAGTGACCAACTTCAGCTCAGGTCATGATCTCACAGTTCATGGGTTCGAGCCCGGTGTCGGGGCTCTATGCTGACAGCTCAGAGCCTGGAGCCTGCTTCCGATTCTGTGTCTCCCTCTCTCTCTGCTCCTCCCCCACTTGCATTCTGTCTCTCTCTCTCTCAAAAAATAAACATTAGAAAGAAAGAAAAAAGAAAGAAAAAGAAAGAAAGAAAGAAAGAAAGAAAGAAAGAAAGAAAGAAAGAAAGAAAGAAAGATCCCCACACACACTCACACATACACACACACAATTCAGTGTTTCCTCCTGGGGTGTGTAGACCGTGGTGCTACCCACAGTTCTGTAAGCAAAGGGCAACTTGTTAAAAGCTGAGCGAGGCTCTGCAGCACATACATTTCCCTTCCTGAAAGCCCATCCCGGAAGTCCTGACACTTTAATTCATTGTCTAACCAAACAGCCTCACAAAACCATTTCCTCAAAACACAGGACAAGGCTGTTTTGTTTGTGTCCTCTTCTCTTTCGGAGGGTGGGATGGGGTGGTGGATAGGGTGTGAAACTGTAAAAGAAGAAGCCAGAGGGAGTACCGAATTTTTTGAAGCCAGACTTTTTCTTGAACCTGCAGAATACCATCCATTCAGAATCAAGAGCTTCTCTAAATCTGCCACCATCTCCCACGGATGGCCAAGTTCCTGTGTTGCCTATTTTTATACCAACTATACACTGAACTGGGGCACGCAGGCTGCGAGAGCACCAGAGGAAACCACCCCCAGGGCTGCTCAAAAGAGGCCATTTTACACATAAAGAAATAGTGGTGTTTCTGGAACTTGGAGAGGAAAAAGTACACTATACATGGAATTACTCTGAAACCGGCTCAGAAACTGGAAAGTTTAAATTCCGCTCCACTTTGCTAGATGTGTGGTTCGGGACCAGCACAGCAACACATTTCCACACTTATGGTGACAAACCAACTACACAGTGGTACCAGGAACCTCCCACAGGCTCCCAGAACTTCTGGTACTGGTGGTGAAGTACTACGGTTAATGATCTATGCTCCAAGAAATTGAAGGAGACAGGTGGGATGGAAGGAAAGTGCTCCTACATATGGTTGATCCCCATTATTTATGGTAATTCTGCCCCATAAGGTCACCTTCAACACTGGATTAGCAAATACCAAAGCACTGTTACTAGGGGACGTACAGGATTAGGTTCCCTGCATACCTCTGGTCACATTTTAGTCAATCCATCAATACATGACCTTGTTCTATGTGTGCTTCTGTTTTGAAACCCCTTATTTGATATACGTTGCTGATCCATTAGCCCTGCACCCACAGCCAACAGCACTATCAACTCATGTCTGAACAAAGCTGCCTTATAGGGGCAGCTGGATGGCTCAGTTGGTTGAGCGTCCGACTCTTGATTTCAGCTCAGGTCATGACCTCGTGCTTCGTGAGTTCGAGCTCCACGTCAGGCTCCATGGTGACAGAGTAGAACCTGCCTGGGATTCTCTCTCTCTCCCTCTCTCTCTCTGCCCTTGCCCTGCTTGTGTGCTCTCTCTCCCTCTCTAAACAAACAAATAAACTTAAAAAAAACTGCCTACCGTACACATTTTCTCCAAAAGACACACGCACCTTATTTTCTTAGAGCTTTTATTTAAATTCCAGTTAACATACAGCGTGATATTAGTTTCAGGTGTACAATATAGTGACTCAACAATTCTATACAATACCTGATGCTCACCACAGGTACCCTCCTTAATCCCCATCACCTATTTCAGCCATCCCCCCCACCTGCCTCCCCTCTGGGGACCATCAGTGTGCTCTATATCGTTAAGTCTGTTTCTGGATTTGTCTTTTTTTTTTCCCTTTGCTCTTTTGTTCTCTTTCTTAAATTTCACTTTTGAGTGAAATCATACGGTATTTGTCTTTCTCTTACTGACTTATTTTGCTTATAATACTCTGTAGCTCCACCCATGTCATTGCAAATGACAAGATTTCATTCTTGTTTATCCCATTATAAATATATATATGTTTTATATATATATATATATTGTATATATATATATCCATTCACCAACTAACAGACACTTGGGCTACTTCCATAATATGGCTATTGTAAATAATGCTGCCATAAACATAGGGGTGCACGTATCCCTTTGAATTAGTGTTTTTGTATTCTTTGGGTCTTGTACTTAGAACACTTGGTAGCACTCAGCACTAGCTTGGGGCATTTTAAATAGTGACATCACATTAAAAAGTACAGAAATTGCAAAAAAAAAAAAAAAAAAAAAAAATGTGGCCCAACTGTAACAGACACAATACGAGAGAAGAAGCAAGAAGGCAGAGCATGGCCTAGTCTGAACTCAACCTTCAGGAACTCATATTTTTGGCCACTGGGCTGCAAATGACCACAAAAGTACCGTAAGTACTGATTAGGGGTTACACATAAACCTTAGCAAGTGGGCAAATTCGCAAAAACAGAACCCACAAATGATGATCTATGATATTAACCAACTTGGGAACGCTCCTAGAGTTAAACTTATGCTAATAAATACAAAATCTATTCAAACCTATTAGGGGTGACCCTTTTGAAATCCATTTGAAAACTCAAGTATTTTGAGCTGCACTGCTTGCTAGAGACAATGGAAATACTCCCCTGGCTCCCCAAATTCAGCAGCCCAAGGATTGGGCAAACTGGTGACCACCACAGGCCCAGCAGTCTTGGCTACCAACATCAACCCCATGTGCATGACTTTGATCCAATCAACAGCCACCGGTCTACCTACGACGGGATTTCCCACCATCTCCAGAAGCACTTCCTCATCTCGTCCCCTTTGTCTATTCATGCCTCTAAAGTCTCATCTGAATGTGTAACTTCAAGTTAGAATTCACGGGCATTCTTTCACACGCTAACAAAGATGTCTCTGTTCTTCTGAATATTTCATTTCCATACATATGCTTAAGATAAAATTCAAGACTGAAAAATGCCCAGCTTTCTTCTATTTACTATTCATGGCAACACTGGGTGTCTTACACTATAAAAATGGAAACATGACCGACATAATGCAGTTGATACAAGATCCCTGCACAATAACAAGTAATTTTTTATCTCTCTGGAGAAGTAAAGACTCTGATTTTATCGTCACTACCTCAGACTGCACCAAATCATGCTGCCTCCTCCAAGCAGAAAATGTTTAGGGGCATGGGAGAGGCACCAGGTACCCTGGGCGTTGGTTAGGATCACAGCGTTTCTTCAGAGCTGCACGGCAAGTTCAAAATTCACCAGCCATACGCTCTGCTAGCATCAAAGAGCGTATCACTTAAGCCATGCATGCTTCCAGGGAGGGAGCCACTCTTTATTGTCTCCCTCCTCCATCACAGCTGGACAGCTTTCAGCCCCACCTTCCTGTCAGTCTTTTCCTAAACTAGGAAGCCCTGCTCTCTAACACTTCTGCTTTTCTTAAATCTCAAAACTGGTTACTTTTTCAAAGCCTTTCTGACATCACAACTCAAAAAGCTTCTGAGCACTAAAGTTATGATTCCCTGCGTCTAATCGTAAGGCTATGCTCACCATTTAGAACTGCCTTCCCACCTTTACCACCCCTTTTCCTACACAAAATATTCAAAGAACAAATGTTGAGCCATGCTTTTGATTTCATGTGGCTGCCTTTGCTCTGTGCCCGTCGCCGGCAACAGTCTGTGTCTGGGCCAACTAGTATGTGCCTAGGGCCTTTCCTGTTCTCTTTTGTTTCCTTGAGTCAATTCCTGTCAGGTGCAAATGCTCCAGAAATGTAGAATTAGGACACAGGAACTCACCCTGAGTCATAGCTGGAACCCATCTTCTCTTCTGAGTTCACGATGCAAAGCAAACAAAATCTAAAATTACATTCAAAACAAAAAGGTAGGTGGAAGTTGAAAGTGCAGATGCGGCTGCAGCCCCAGCTGGATATGTTCAGGCAGAACAGATGTCAGTAATAAACCTAGGAGAGCTACAGAGGTTAGTTTATATCCATTGCCAGTCCTGAGTGAAAATGCTGACATGAATATAAAGCCGCACAGCGCTTCCTTTGCTACCCGTTCTGCGTGTGCAACATGGACATACGACCTGGAAAAGAATCTGAAAATGTTACAGGGATGCCGAGTGGGTGTGTGACATCGGTGGCGAGGAAGCGAGCATGTGACCTGATCCGGGCAGTTTTACAGGCAGCACGTCAGAAAAGCTGCGGTTTCTTCAAACAGCTGGCACCAGCCCGATTCTCCCTCTGGGTGCCCCAGAGAAAGAAAACGTGGAACCCAATGGTGCCTTCGTTCCAGTCTGCCATAAAGGCATATGGTTCCTGGCGGAATCTGGGGCCAGCAGTGGTATAACGGGAGCCAATCAGGTTCTCCTAAATTACATTCTTGTTATCTGATCTTACTACAGGCTTCACATTTCAGAGCCAGATAGGTTTTATTTTTAGAAGGCACCAACCATACACTTGAAAAGGAGGGGCAGTGACTTCTTCAGAATTTGCAGCCACTGTGATTCAGTGATTTCGTTCACTGCAGCTAACTGAAGCAGCCACTTGGGAAGGAATATGGACTCATTCAGTTCACCTGAGAAACTTTAGCTATCAAAGCCTACTGTCGCATTCAGCAGGCAGTCCTCTCTCCCCCCACCAAATTCCCAGGGCACCTGGTATGTGTCCTAGGGCCCTACCCGTCTCAAGGAGGCAGCATGACCGTGACTTTAAGTCGAAGGATCTTTATTCTCTGGGAAACAAGAAATCATGTATTTTCATTGAGCCAATTGCACTAGCACTGGCCCCCAAAACAAGGGTCCTGCGTCTGTCCTGTAGTGTCTTTCTTAAACACCTTATAAGCAAACAAACCTTGGGAACAATTCCCTATCAGCTTGGGAATTTATTACAATACATGTTTGTTTTACTTAATTGTTAAATTTGCATTTTCCACTTTTTTTTCTAAAATTAAGGAAGGGTCCAGGGCCAAATATAAGATTATAGGGTATAAAGGAAAGTACAAAGGATATCTTGACTCGTTTCCTGGAGTCTGCCTGAGTTCAAATCCCAAATCCTCCACTTATTGGCTGGGTGATCTTGGCCAAGTGACTGAAGCTCTCTGAGCTTTGGTGAGGATAATAATAATCACTATCTTGTAGGATTACTGTGAGAATTAACTAGGTAAGCCAAATACATAAAACCCCAAAAGCTGTTCCTGTCACATAGTAAATGCTATATGTGAGTTAACCCTTATTTATTATTTTTATTAGTAGTAGTAATATTATCATCATCACTATCTCATTCAAATCTTGTATCATTTGAAGTTATAATACTTAATTCATAATGATACCTCTAAACTTCACCACATCAAATTAAAATTGGCTTTGTACAGGAAATAATACATGATAAAAAAATAGCTAACAAAAAAACACAGTGTTTTTTCTCTATCATTATTGTGGGCCTGCCGAACCAAAATTTCCACAGTGAACAAATAGGAAATCAAACCAGGGTGATTTTAAAATTCAGAAGAGGAGACGAAAGTGGCAGAGACCAAAGACGGGAAGTGAAATATGGGTCCACCAGGGGAAATTCACTGCTCCCTGGACTTGATGTAAGGGTAGCATTGTCCCCACCTCAGGACCTTCCCACGGGACGAATGGTCCCCACCCGGATGGTGCTGCTGGCAGGGCAGGACTAGGGGGTCACACCGCAAATGTACAAGTGTGCCCCCTGGTTTACGAGACGGCTGCTAGAGAAACTAGCCACTCGGATCAACTCACAGAATAAATTTATTCAGAACGTCGCCTTGCTTACATGAGATCGTGCTTTATTCAGATCACAATGACGGTTCACGAAAGTCACTTTGGTTTCTCCTGGCTCTAAAATCCAGTGACTCTCTGTGCAGAGTTTTTCATTGCTGCCTTTGTATTCTCTAGCATGACCTAATCAGCTACCAAGTGCTGGGATTCGAAGAAATGTTTGAAGAATGACATGTTCTAGTTAACTAAATTTGTCTAATCAATTCAGCTCTTAGGAAAACAAATTTTAAAAAAGTCCAAAGAAAAACAAATGTTTTAGTTTCAATTCTTTTTGAAAAATGTTTGAAAATACAGGTGACCTTTGAACAACGCAGGGGTTAGGGGCACAAATCCCTAGGCACGATGCAAAATTCACGTATACTTTTGACTCCCCGAAAAGTTTACTAATGGCCTACTGTGTCCAGAAAGAAGCCTTACTGGTCAATAATCACACAATAACATAAACAGTCGATTAACACATATTTTGTATGTTATTTATATTATATTCTGTATTCTTATGGTAATGTAAACTAGAGAAAAGAAAATGTTATTAAGAAAATCATAAGGAAGGGGTGCCTGGGTGGCTCAGTCAGTTAAGCATTCAACTCTTGGTTTTGGCTCAAGTCATGATCTCACGGTTCATGAGATCAAGCCCCGGGTCAGGCTCTACACTGACAGCTGGAAGCCCACTTGGGGTTCTCTCTTGTCTCTCTCTGCCCCTCCTCCACTCATTCTCTCTCTCTGCCCCTCCCCCCGAAAATAAATAAACTTTAAAAGGAAGAAAAGCACAAGGAAGAGAAAATACATTTATAATACTGTACTGTATTAACTGAAAAAAACCACTTATAAGTGGATCCTTGCAGTTCAAACCCATGTTGTTCAAGGGCCAACTGTACATTGATTAACTTTCATTTTAAAGAAATGAAAATACTGAACACTTCTTACTATGTCTTAATGATCTGAGTTCTAAATAAAGTTCCTTAGGGTTTTAAGAGAGCTATAAATATAGGGTTAGCAATTTAGAGGAGGCTAACATTATTTTCAGGGAAATAAAAATTTTTTTTTTTTTTTGGTAGGAAAGGCCACTTTCCTAAGTGGTAGGAAAGGCCACTACCTTGGGCACAGGACCCTGAAGGCACAAGGGGATTTGCGCAGGTGGAAACTGGAGAGGACAGGGCAGGGAGAGAAGATTAGGCAAGAATGCAGATCACCAGGGAGTTTTAGGCGGAGAGAACCCACAAACTCCGGAAGCCGTAAATTCAGCAGCAGGTTCGGCATGACAGCTGGTCCGCATTTTCTATACCAATCCAAGCAGGAAGGGAAGCATGAGCCCAGGAAGCTAAGACAGAGGCCGATCATAGGGGGCCTCCTACGACAAACCAAGGGGTTTAGATTTTAACCCATAAGCAGGAGGGAATCACCGAAGGTTGTTCAGCTTTAAGAACACAGATTGGGAAGAGGAATGACATGACCAAATGAGGGGTTTAGAATAATAATACTAGCAGAAACGTAGGCGGTGTGAGTAACGCTAAGTACCACTTACGACGTACTTCCTAAAAGCTCAACACAGTCTAGCAACTTAATCTCACTTTATAGATAAGAAACAGAGACATCAAGGGATTAAGCGAATTATCCAGGTCAGTGTGACTCCACAAAGTCCAGTGATGGCAGTCACAGGGAACCCCAGCATCCATACGAAGGGCGTAACACCTTGCAAGATACAGAGCAAGAACTCTGCACCCTTGCCTATTCCAAATTGAAAAAGGGGAAGTCTAAAAGCTAAAAGGATGGAATAAAATACAGTGGCATATATCATAGGGCACTGTCACAGGCATTACATTTTCAGGGGCCACAAAGTGGTTACACTGTGATGTAGTCTCTTGGAAGGGCATGCCGCCTATTAGCCACAGCAGGAATCAGGAACCCTCCTCTGTTTTTACAGAGATCCAAAGCCACGAAGACCATTATTCTCTATTAATGGGATGAGATGATACTTCAAAACTCTATCCAACTGTGCACACCAGGAAGATCTGTAGGATCTCAACATCCCGCTACTAAGTTCCAAATAAGGACTGAGTCACAGAAAGTACTGCTGGGTGGGAAGCTTTGGCTCTTCTAACACTGTAAAACAAAATTCAGATTTTTATTTAAATACCACATGACACTGGGGAAGGCTCGAAAACTAGGGACATTTTTCACCCAGCTCCATTACAAAGTTTAAGAAGGGCTCCATGGCAAGTCATTAAGTTGCAAACCGATGACCGAACTCCTCTAATTTCTCAAGCTCTAAATATTATTGTCCTTGATATCAACCTAGTTCATTGAATTGAAAATAAAACCATTACATGAAAAGGAAAAGTGCAGTAAGACAGCCCAGGCTGCCGTCCCCTCTTCTCCTTTATTTGTTCAAAGCAGCACCACGGCTTTCAAAGGCTCACCTGGGAACAGCAGTTAATATCTTACTTGCCTTAAGGCAACAGGCTGGATCTGATGACTTTCTGCGGCCCCTTCCTGGTCAAAGAACTCTAATTTAATTAGGTTTGCTAGACTGAGAGCTCCCTGAAATCCAGACTCTCGTCTTAATTGCCACGAGGAACCTGGTGGCTAGCCTCAAGCACTGCCTAAATAAATGATACTTAACCGAATGCCGAAAGCCGCCTTTCCTCTTATTAAGTGCACGGTCAAACAGACTATTTCTTTTTCTTCAAATCTCATTAAAATATTCACTCCATGATGCCTTTCCAGAAGCGAGTCACAACGAAATCATAATAATCCTACTGGAATCACTTCCACTCCAACAAACTAGATAGTAATGAAGACTTATTCTTGCAATTGAAGAAAGGAACTAATTCATTATGAAAATGAAGAACACACATGCGTGCTTATCAACCGCCCGTAAAATAAATATTTTCATGTGAAAGCTCTGTTTTTACATCCCAAAATTATTTCCAGCATTTGGCATGGAACCAAAGCAATTCAGAATCATTGCCATTTATAGCAAAGTTTAGGCTAAGTTGTAGGGCACACAAAAAAAGTATACTTGCACAACATTTTAGGGCCATAGAGCCAATGAGAATGTCCCTGCAGGAACGGACTTTGTCTAACTGATATCCCAAGCTCTGTGAGAATAAAAGAGAGTCCACATGTTTCCGCGGGAATAGCAGGCAAAGCGCTAAGAGAAACAGCACCACAGGCAACAGAAAATTAGTTTCAGAGAAGATACACGTCAACTCCTAAAACCCAGGACACCTGCTGATACACACACCTACCTTCTCACTTCAGTTGGGAGTATCTGAAGACCAGACGTGTCAAACTGGCTAAACTAAGGACAGGAGAGAGAGGGTGAATCCATCCAGTATTTGAGAAAACATCCACACGCCCAGCAGAGACAACTAAGTCGTGGATCCAGAAAACTCCTTTCCCCAAACTTCTTAAGAAGAAAGTTTTAAATAAAAATAAACTAGCAAAATAATGTAATTCAATATGGTAACACTGAATTGTTCCAATAAAATCAAGATCATTCCTGCTGTCAGGATCTCGTGGGCTGAGAGGCAAGACAAAAAGGACACACAACAGTTGCCACACTGCGAAAATGATCTACTGGGGGCACACAGGCCAGGTGCCACAGAAGGCCAAAGGACAGGAGACAGGAAGGGACTTTTCCTTCAGGTCTTTTGAAATAAGGAAGAGACTCTAATCAGAAGCTCCCAAACACTGGGGCATCCGGGCAGCTCAGTGGGTTAAGCGCCTGATTTCTCAGGCCATTATCCCACAGTTTGCGAGTTCAAGCCTTGTGTTGGGCGCTCCTCTAACAGAGGGAAGCCTGCCTTGGATTCTTTGTCTCCCTCTCTTTCTGCCATTCTCTCCCTCAAAAATAAAGTAACAAAAGTAAATAAATAAGCTTACAAGTATTGCCTTCCAATAAAGTCTTTATTTCTCCCCACTCTACTTATTCTCTCAGATGCCTGGGTTTTAAGGAAATTTGTTCTGAAAAGACAGCATTCACTTTTTCTTAAGCTCCTCCACCCTACCCCCGCCCCCCCCCCAAAAAAAGGTAAGAGAAACAACCTCCAAACTTTTTGCCCAACTTCCAGTTTATAGGACATACAGGAGTGAAAGAAAACCGAATGGCCCCAAGGGAAACCATCCATCAGGCGTGTCCTCAGTGTGAGGCAATTCTCCACGGCATGCAGCCTGGTCTCTGAAAGTCAATGTCACACAAAAATGTAAGAGAACGGCTCTAGACTCTAGAATAAAGGCCAAAATGTTATTGCAAGGCATAAACACTGCCTGGGTCTTAGTTCAGGGAAAAAATAAACTGTCAGAAAAGTAATTTTGCAGCTAATTGGGCAAATCTGAATACGGGCTAGATATCAGATGTCACGAAAAATTATTGTTGATTTTCACATTTTGAAATTTTATTGTGGTTATGCAGACTGTCCTTATTTTTAGAAAATAGACATTTAAGAAAGTAAGGGGTACACATCATGGTATTTGCTTACTCCAATTTATCTCCCATTATTCAGCAAAAATATATACATATATGTACACACCTTCACACCCTCACACACACACACACACACACACACACAGCAAATGCAGCACAACAGTGATTAATGAATCTAGGCAGTAGATGTATAGATGTTCAATGTACTACTATTTGTTCAATTTCTCTATTTTGAACTCCTTTATAATAAAAAGATGGGTGGGGAACGTGGGGCAAAATACTGCTAAGACCTTAAGCATGTGAAAACGAAGTAGGTATGTCTATAAGGAAACTCAAAGGGGTGAACAAGGAAAGTTATGGATTATTTATCTGTAACTAGCAGAGAGATGTTTATTCAGACTAATAAGTTACTTATTTATCTCTGAAAACTGCTACCACTTTCAGTATCTCAGATTTATAGGAGTTTCTGCTATAATCTATCCCAGATTTACTATGTAAATAAAAAACATTCTATAACTTTATATGATAATGAAACTGTATGGTTCAGGTTTTCACAGTTTCATGCACAGCATGTTGTAAATATAAATACTCTGAGATAAGTCGGTCAGGAAAAATCAAGTAACTCGGCATTTACAATTCTATCAGAGATCTATGACTGGATTTACCCATAAGGGGGGAAGACAGCCTCAAATTTGCACATCCCTTTGATTTTTTCATATTAAATTATATTTAAATATCTTTATAATGCTAATAATCATAGTCCCACTATCCCTGAAATACTCTGTGATACTGAAAATGAAATGGAAACACTAAAACTAGTTTCAGCAATCGAGAAGATGAAGCAGAGGCTGGGGCCCCTGGGTGGCTCAGTCGGTTGAGCATCCGACTCAGTTTCAGTTCAGTTCATGATCTCATAGTTTGTGAATTTGAGCCCTGCATCGGGCTCCATGTTGACAGTGTGGAACCTGCTTGGAATTCTCTCTCTCCCTCTCTCTCTCTCCCACTCTCTCTGCCCCTCACCCTCTCTGTTAGAAAGAAAGAAAGAAAGAAAGAAAGAAAGAAAGAAAGAAAGAAAGAAGATTATTTATTTCTTTTTTTTCTTAAATTTTTTTTAATTTTTTTAACGTTTATTTATTTTTGAGACAGAGAGAGACAGAGCATGAACGGAGGAGGGGCAGAGAGAGAGGGAGACACAGAATCGGAAGCAGGCTCCAGCCTCTGAGCCATCAGCCCAGAGCCTGACGCGGGGCTTGAACTCACGGACCGTGAGATCATGACCTGAGCCGAAGTCGGACACTTAACCGACCAAGCCACCCAGGCGCCCCAAGGAGATTATTTATTTCATACACTACAAAGAATAACATGAATGATACATGTATTTTCATAGTTTCGCAGAGTTCCCTCACCTAAGACCTAATTTCAGGTCTATAGTGTCACAGGTATCAAAAAAAAGGTAGATTTGTTTCAATCTTTCTCCAACAAAACTAGTAGCATTTAATGAAATCCATCTCTAAAAGCTTGTTCTAAAACCACCACAATAACAATAAACCACAGTAGTGGCCCCCTTACCTGTCGGGGATACGTGCCTAGACCCCCAGTAGATGCCCGAAACCACAAATAGCAGTGAACCCTACATATACTGTGTCCTTTCTATACATACACACCTGTGATAGTTTATCTTATGAACCCGGCACGGTAAGAGATTAACAAGAAAAATAATAAAATAGGACAATTTTATCACTATACTATAATAAAAGCTATGGGAGTGTGGTCTCTTTGTCCTTCTCAGAAGGTCTGACCGCACTCTACTCCTCCTTCCTGTGAGGACAGGAGATAAGCAAATGCCCACGTGATGAGACGAAATGCAGTTGACGACGCAGCAGGCACCGTGACGTAGTGTCACGCTACTACTGACCTCGGGAAGGTGCCTCGGAGGGAGGATCACCTGCCTCTGGCAAATGACACTATGGGAAGAGCAAGTACAGATAAGGGAGGGCTAATGAAATGTGCTTCTGATTCCTGACTAATAAATGCCACAAAAGAAAAAAAGAAAAGCATTTACTAAGAGACCCGTTCCTAAATCAGGGACCATCTAAAACTTAACTTGAGTCAAACACCTCCTCTCGGGCACCCACAATATGTTCCAACACCCTTGCTGATTTCCTTCTTCTACAATGTCTTTCCCATACTGCAAGGTGATCAGGAGTGTCCTAAGGGGTTGTCTAATCCACCTTGATTCATCAGTGCCAAAAATCAATTATCAAGCCTCAGTATTTTTTCCCTTAATAGGAATAAACAATCCGCACATTCTAATTGCAAAGCAACCTACCCGGCCTTTGCAGAACGCAAATATTCATGTCTTCTTTACAGAAATGTGCCGTTCCGTGACTAACGGAAGTGTGGCACATAAGGTCAGGAACAAAGATGGCTCCTAAGGCCATCCCTCCACTCTCCTCTACAATCAGGACAAATGGAGATAAACTTCGTCTTCAGGAAGCAGTATGCCGAGGGAGGTGTTGTTAGAACATTTACAACATCAGCAACTGGGATTGGTAAAGAAAGGTCTAGACTTACAAGCTTCTTGTAGCATCTTCTTATAGCATTTGATCCTTAGCAAACCATGCATCTCAAGGGTCTCAGCTAGAAGGTACGACTGAGGTCATTTAATGGCCTACTTACTCCTCGATGTCCCGATAAAGACATCAAGACCCAGTTGAGAGTCTCTGTCCCCTCTGCTGAAGCTGAAACAAAAACCCTGGGTGACGTGAACCACATCTACACAAAATGTCTAACAATCCTTTCTGCTTGGGGAGACCTGATGCTAGGGAGAGCTGCTGGTGTGGACAAAATACAGCAGGACCCTATCCTGACCCCCATACACATACTGCTGCGGCTACGGCCCAATTCCAAAACCCAGGGAAGGAATTCAATCACAGTTGGCTGAAAGAACAAACAAATGAGTGACATTCTCCTCAGCCTGGCTAGGGCTGTCAACCACATGTGACAGGCAGCCATGGACCCCGTGTGTGGCCTTCCCTAAGGCTTTCTGGGCAACAAGTACCATACTGAATTTAGCAAAATGTGCCATCTCTGTGGTCACACCCACCGGTCTTTCTCCTGTCATTGTCTTGCCCTCTCTTTATTCTAACAGTCATGTGTTTTGTGTCTCCTATAGGTCAAACTATTTCTAGCCGCTACACGATCAATACACATGTCTGTGTGCTCTGGCCTGTGAAAAGAATGCATGATGCTTTTAGGGTTTCAAAATTCAAAATTCAAAATTTGAAAGTGCAAGTTTTGTTTCCAGTACTGGCCTGATTCATAATTGAGAACCGGGAGAACACGAAGTCGAGAAAAATCTGAAAGCAGACACCGGGAAGCACAACCAAATCTGAATATATGGTTTAGATTTTAAAAAGGAAAAAAAAAGAAAAATTTAGAAAGTCTTAAACCACAGTCTTTGTGGTTGTTCTTCAGCAGAAAAGGATTTCTTAGTACTGCAATGACATTTATCATACCAATGTCCTGGGGTGGGGGGGGGGGGGGGAATGACCATGTTCATTCTTATCCCCAGTAAACCCAGTTACAACCAAAAAGATAGACGTAACCTGCAGAATGAAAATTATCTGAGTGAATCATGCATACGTAGGTAAAGCACATTCAGGAAAACTAATTTCATACCACACTCGTTACTACAACACTGTTGCAAATTAGAGAAATACAGAATGTATGCTTATGAACAGCAGAAATATACACGTGCCAGCTGCTTTTAAGACATCTTATTAATAACAAAGAGATCCACAAGGTTTTCAACCATATGTCAGAAATTGTACCAAGTGACCCCTGCTCGTTTTCTAAAACCTTACTAATCACGAGAGAAAAAGACATCTGTTCATTTTAAAAGCTGGAAATGTTTCCAGTTACCTATGAAAAATACAGTTCTCTTAACAAACTACTTCTACTCAATGTCACTGTTATCCCATAAATTTCCGTTTACTTTCCAGTAGTGAAGCAACTTCGCAACTCTCTGCTCTGTCAGCGCTTGGTCGTGTGGAAGCAGCTTGGAGAGTAACTTTTAGGGCAGACCAAAATAACCTTCCCCATCAGTTCCCGATTGACGCACAAATTCCACCCATATTTTACATATAGCTTCAGCTCAGGATGATCCACTTCATTTTCGTAACAAGTGGTACTTTACAAAACGTTATTAAATAGATACCACGTGGGTTTTGACTATACAGTTGTCACCAGACTGAAATGCCCTGGTAAAACTAAGAAATAAAGAGCTATGAAGTTCAGAGCACTTAGGAAGAAATCCAGGGGACAAAGCCTCAAAAAAAAGCACACGGGGGCACAGTTAAGAAGCCTAAGGAGAGGAACACAGGGTGTGGGACGTCTTCACAGAGTGCATCATCATCAGAAAGAAAGGAGTGGGCGTCTCTGTTCTATCAGCAACACAGGCTACACAGCAGGGCAGATGGGATTCAGGAGGTCTGGGGTGAAGCCTGAGGCTGCGTGACTGAGTGAGCTCCCGGGTGATCCCAACGCTGCTGATCCGTGGACCACACCGTGGGCGGCAAGATCTTAAATCAAGTGAGAAACACTGAGATTAACATAACTTGCTGTGGGAAGGAATGAGGCGGATGTGTGTAAGGAAATTTAGGTTCCCCAGAAGAAAGCTACTCTGTAACTAAAATTATAACTATCCCAGTGGTAAATTGAACAGACTATAATTTAAATGTCTTAATTATCCTTTTGTCTTTGAGTTTAGGTCCCATTGCCTAGAATTTCAGAATCATACATACTTTGGATAAAGTTACAGACAGATTAATTTTTACTAACAAATATGTTTTTCTAATCTTATGTGATTTTTCTCACTAAGATAAATTTCTAGGGGCTTCTGGGTGGTTCAGTGGGTTAGGTGTCCGACTTCAGTTCAGGTCATGATCTTGCATTTCATGGGTTTGAGACCCATGTCGGGCTCTGTGATGACAGCCTGAAGCCTGCTTCATATTCTGTGTCTCTCTCTGCCCCTCCCCTGTTCATGCTCTGTCTCTATCTCTCAAGAATAAATAAACATTAAAAAAAAATTTTTTTAAGATAAATTTCTAACAAAAGCTACAGGTTTCCCCTGAGATACTGGAACATTACTACTGTTTGTACACTTCTTTTTTTCTTTTCTAGGCTAAACATCTGGTTTCTTCAATTATTCTTTGATTAATAAGGTTTTGATTTCACTATTTTAGTTGTTCCATTCAAAAATTCGTTGTATCGGTCCACGTGTATCACTTCCCTGTTTACTACTAAAAAGCTGTTTTAAAAAACTATAGGGGCACCTGGGTGGCTCAGTCAGTTAAGCATCTGACTTTAGCTCAGGTCATGATCTCATGGTTCATGGGTTCGAGCCCCGTGTCGGGCTCTGTGCTGACAGCTCAGAGCCTGGAGCCTGCTTTGGATTCTGTGTCTCCCTTTTTCTCTGTCCCTCCCCTGCCCCTCCCCTGCTCACACTCTGTCTCCCTCTCTCTCAAAAATAAATATTAAAAAAAAATTTTAATAAAAAAATAATTTAAAAAACTATAAAATACCAATGAATAGGAACACAAAAATATTAGTTTGCATTTACTGAATGTCTACGGTCTGTCAAGTACTGAGCTTTAGGTGGATTATCCCCTTAAAACTCCCAGCATCCCTTTCTCATCCTCAATTTGCAGAACAGGAAAATAAGGCCCAGAAAGATTAAGGAACTTGCCTGAGGCCCCACAGCTGGCAAGTGGCCAGGCCAGGATCTGTATAAGGAAACTTCAGAGGTCAGGTCCTTAACCACTACCTACATCACCTCTAAAAAAAATACCTAGAAAATATTCTTCTGTATAAAGGGAAAACACATTATATGAACTTTCCTGACTTCATGCAGTTTAACATCTTGGTAGCTAAAAAAAAAAGTCTTGGTTGAAATGTTAACAAATGATACAAATAAATGATTAAGGTCAAACGTTTGTAGGGATCTAATCAGATCAAATCACATCACTAACATCTAATATCTACTCTATGAAACAGAAGAGAAACCGAAGGAGGTTAGGGACTCTCAACTGCTTAGACCTAACATATGTGAGTACTGACATTCACACGTGCAGCCAGGAATCCGAAGGCATCTCTAGAGCCAAATATTCACAGAGTGGCTTCTGAATTAGAAGGTTTCCATACAAAAGGGAGGAAGGGTAGATAAGCCACAGAACATGGACAAAACCTCACTCCATATCCCCAACCAAGACCCCCCATGCATGAGATAGATCACTGACTTAACTTGACGATAAAAATGTCTTGGTACAGTGAAATCCATTCTTTTAAATTTGGCCAGGATTCTCAGGGCTATATTTCTTTAGCACCCAGAAAAGACCAGAATATTAGTGCTTTTGACCTGGCTGATTGAGGAGGATGAGCAATCATTGAGCAAATTTCACCAACACCTTTGAAAAAGAGGGAAACTAGAAATGATTTGTCTTAGTAGCTGTCAGAATTAAACGTGGAATGTGAGACTTGACAAACTTTTAAAGATAAAAAGGTTTGCAATTTTATGACATCAAGATCAGTCTTTGGAGAATCCGTGGCAGAATATTCCTTGAGATTGCAACAGACAGACACTGGATGCCTCTGGCTTTGATCAACATGGATTTCTTGGGAATACATTTTTGAGAAATGGATTAAGTTCCCGGCTCCACCCTTGGCTGAACGGAACTGTCCTCTGTTTTCTTTCTGAGAGAGTAAGTCTTTGTGGTGCACGCTGTTGGGAGAGCTGGGGTAGGGCCTTTATTCCCGAGCTCAACAACCTCTGTGAAGTGCTTGGTAACACTTACTGTCTAACTCCACCCAAACCACGCTCGTCCCCCATGAAGACATCTACAGGAACTCAAAAGCAACCACTTGGCCACTGGAAAAATGAAATGATAGAAAAGACGAGAGCAACAGCTGTTTTCCCGTTGGTGGAAAAGCCTGGTAACAAGGGTCCTTTGTGTCCTACAATTCAGTCAGATTTTTTCAACTGCCAGAGTCCTGTGAAATGAACAGCTTTTAGCTTGCAGCCTTCACTTTCTTAAAAAAAAAACTTTTTAAAAAGGTGGATACGGAGGGCCACCTGGGTGGCTCAGTTGGTTAAGTGTCCGGCTTCAGCCCAGGTCCTGATCTCGTGGTTTGTGAGTTCAAGCCCCACGACTCAGGAGAGGCAGGGTGGCTGGAATAACCTGAAGGACGAAGCCGGCTTTGGTTGTGATTTTTGCCCCCTGCTGTCTTCAAGACGGTGTAACAGTTAAGGGCATAAACTAGAGCCAAACTGCTGGGGTTGTGCCCCCGAAGGGGCCACGTCACAGCAGGAAGATTGCCTACAGATTCCTCGTATCTACGCTGGGGATGATCGTGATGGTAGCTCGCCTTCCAGGGCCTTTGCGAGACTTTGGTGAACCAATAAATCCCGTGTGCGTGGAGCCCGGGGTGACACATGGCACACATTGGGTGGATGCTGCTGGTCTGACTGCAGCCCCACCCCTCAATTCCCATCTCCAGACCCTGTGGGCCCACTGCCTTCATCCCAACTCCTGCGCGTTCCCCTGCGCGTTGTGGTTTTGCATTCATTTCTGTCCCTGGCCTTCCTACCTCACCTCCCTTTAAGCCTTTCCCTAAGATGCTCCAGGCACGGCCAATGCCATATTCCACTCAGTGTACAAAGTGAACCAGGGGGTTAAGGGGGTAGGGGGTCAGAGGCGGGAGGCAAGAGCTCCCCTGCCGCCGTGGGGTTCGTTGAGGCAATGAGGACCCAACAAAACCCCAACACCGGCAAGGTTCCAATGTCAGGATGGAAATGGAACGTGGACCCAGTTTCTGGTACCACCGTGCTACAGAGATTGTGTCTTGCTTTATTTCATTATGCAGGTGAATGCTAGACCCACTGGTGAGGCGATCTAGAAGCCTACTCAGTGGTACATCTACCAGCAAGAGGATGAGTTCCAGCTGCACATGCCAATATCTGAAGCATTGCTGCTACTAACAGTAATAAAATAATGATGACGATGACGACGACGACAAAGGCCTAGGGGCGCCTGGGTGGTTCAGCCATCTAAGCGTCTGACCCTTGATTTCGGCTCAGGTCATCATCTCACAGTTCGTGAGTTTGAGCCTCGCATCAGGCTCCATGCTGACAGCACAGAGCCTGCTTGGTATTCTAAATAAATAAATAAATAAATAAATAAATAAATAAATAAATAAGCATTTAAAAAATGATGATAACAATATCAAAGGCCCAAAGACAGCCCCTGTACACAAATTCCCTTTCCTGGAGCTTCATTAGAACTGACTCAGCCCTGAAAACTTTGGAATTTTTACCACTTCCCCCTGTGTTCTGCTCCTCTTTGGGAGAAAGAACTCTGCCCCTAAGGCTCTGTCCCTTCCAAGGTCACTGCAATGCATTTAAGCTTTCCCATCTTGGTCCATCTTGCACGTCAGAAATGTTTCTCTGGTGACATTAGGTTTTCTCAATACATCTGCACTGATTAATCCACATCTTGCAGGATCAGTCCAGGCCAAAAAAAGGAAGGAACTTCTTTTGGTCTCACAAGCAAGTTCATCATTCAAGCCCTGCTGTAAAATATACATTCACTGGTCATTTATCAGTCTTACAGATCTGTCCCAGATCAAAAAAGTAAGTGTCCCCAGTTCCAATGTCAGTGCCCCTGGAACACAAAGCAATGTGCTACATGCTAACACTACAAGAAGCCACGGAATCCCTTATGCTTCTTAGTGGTTTTGCTCTTGTCATTTCAACTACTGGTTAGGATGCAAATTGCAAATTGCACCCTGTAGGATTTCATATCCCATTCCAACAACACGGGATTCCAGTAAGGAGATCAGAAAAAGTAAAATAAATGAAGCTCTTTCTATTATTTTCAGATCTTTAGAAACATCTATAGTCAGCTTATAATCTGATCACAAGTGATAGAAGTCATTTTAAAACTTCTTCACAGAAAATAGTTCTTCTATAAGGCAATTTTCCAGAGCTAGCTCACTACCAAATAAGAATGTTTGGGTTAAAAGAGACTTAATTTTTTAAAAACTGGAGGCAAGGGTCGGGGGGGGGGGGGGGGGCGGCCAGGAGAGAAACAAATTCTATGAAAAGGCCTTGGGGCTAGAAACTCAAAACAAATGTTCATGCCAAAATGCCCAAGAGCTTCCCTTGCCCTGGGCTCCTTCAGTAGCCACTTTCTGGACCTGCCTTTCTCAGGTACAGACTATAGTCTTGTCAAATTACCCTGAAGTTACACAAAGTTAACAAAGTTACAATGCAGGAGGTAAGATCAGGCACCTCATGGTTCAATATTTTAAGTTGCAAGATGGTGAACAATGAGACAGATGTTTCTGAAATTAGATTTAACTGACAAGTATTTCAATGTCCACACTGCTGATGTAGGTCAGAGACACAGCAGGCAGCTAGCTGCCTTTGGGTGAGTCTGCAGAAAAATTAACTCTGAAAGGTGTGAATATGGTGAAATGTGGTAAGGTGATTTAGGAAAGAAACTAAAGGTTATTTGCTTTGTTGTGATTACGGAGGTGTTATTACCTCTTTATCGTTCACATCATCAGACGGATAGTGACCAGCCCCAGAAAAGGAGCCGGCTTTCCCCTCTATTCAACTCAGCTGGAAGAGGGACTAATATAAAGATCATTTTTTTTCTCACTAGCTATAAAATGGGCATATATGGAAACACTATTCCCGATACAGAAAAAATAACCATAGGCAAGAAACACAGAGCATGTCAATTGATCTAATATTGGCATCTTGATCCATGGCATTCTATAGTGATTAATATCTCTCTGATGGGTTAAAAAAAAAAAAAAATCACTGATGACTACCGAAGGTCCAGCCTAGAGTTAAGTTGTGTGCGGTGGGCTCGTATCAGGTAACAGTCTGCAATCTCTGCCCATAATTAGATGCTGCAGTCGAGCACATGACCACACTCCTGCTCGGCTGAGTCAACCAGACCAGGTTTCCAAAGACCATTCCTTTGGCCTATTTTGTTTTCATTGCCAAGTCTACATACAAATTCTTGAAAATGCAGCCCCTTTGCCCTGCACACAACAAGTCCCCCACCTACACACCTGGGAAAACCACGTTCTTCATGAGGGAGGGAACGTTTAGCAGAATGTAGATTTCCCTGCAGAGCTAGAGACAGCCAGTTAAAATCATTAATAACACTCTTCCTCCCCAGAGAGCTCTCCCACAGCTTGCGTCCCCGCCCTTCCAGACAGGAGAGCCAAACCCCGGGCTGCCACCTCCCAAGATGTTAGCATCTTACTGCATAATTCAGGTGTTCCCAAATTCAGCCTAGTTGATTCTCCACCAGCTCATGGAGGCCAGCCACCAAAGCCATTTCGGTTCTCAAGGGACTGCAAAGGACCAGCACATTAATTTTGGAGGGAATAAGAGAATTGAAAAACAGGGATAGGCTACTGTAGAGAAGAAAAACACAGTACTTCCGGCAGAATGCTGGTTCTTACAATCCAGAAAGGCAACCAGAATGTATCCAATTGTTAATCAGATGAGACAAAGACTCTTTTACTGTTTGTACATTACCAGGCTCCAGTCTTCATATTTTCCTCCCAATTTTAATGAGACCCTCCAGCTGCTATTAATGTGTCATCCTTTTGCTTCTGCAACTCACTAAAAACAGCACTGTTTACACAAGGTGGCACCCATGCCTGGGAACTGTCAGGGAAGCAGAGCCATTGTCTGCACGGGAAGCTTCCAAGGCTGGGCAGAGTGGTATTATGTCATGGAGACTTTTATACTACGTGGGCGCCACAAAGCACACATCCTTTCTGTTCTTCCAAATTAAACACAGACGGCCATGGTTCAATTTGATTTTTAAAGCCAACCACAGCCAGGAGATTTGAAGTTAAGGCTTCCTTTCCACACCTAATGCATCTCACTGCAGGAGGGTTCCAAGAGATACCGCATGTGCATGTGGTTATAAGGGATGGAATAAAGAGTCAGGTTTTTATTTCAGCCTACGGCAGAGACTCCGTCTCTGGAAACTAAAAGCAAAGCTGACAGGAGGCGGCGGGGGGGGGGGGGGGGGGGTGCCCTTGACTGCCTCCACCTTTCTGCTTCCAGAGTGGCTAAGCCCAGGGGCAGAACTGAGAAGATACCCCTAGCTCTTGGTCTCTGACCAACTTTAAACATCAGCAGACCAGAGGGTGGGTAGAGTTCCTCGGAGCTGCCTCCTGAAATCAGCCCAAGACGCAATTTCCTTCTTTTCTTTTTCCTTCCTTGCTTTCTTGTATTTCTTCTCTTCTGTTTATGCCTTTATAGCTGCCAGGAAACAGCTCACTTGGGATAAAACGCAACTGCATTTTGCAGTAAGGACCTCAATACCTTCTCTCACGCATTTTACAATAAAGCCGGTCGCTATGCTGCCATCTGTCAAAATTAATTCATTTCATTCATTCATTCTTTCAACACTATTGAGCATGCATTCTGGTAGGCAGAATTTTAAAGATGGTCCCCAAGATCTCTGTCCCCCTGTTATGTATATCCTGTATAAGCCTCTCCCCTTGAATATGAGTGGGACCTGTGAATCTGACGGGATATTACTCCCATGATTATGTTACACGGCAAAAGGATCTGGCAAAAGTAATTACGTTCCCCAACTGGTTGACTTTGAATTCATAAACAGAGAGAGGCTCCTGAGTGGGCCTGACTTAATCAAGCAATGTGCTTTTTTCTAATGTTTATTTATTTATTTTGAGGGAGGGAGGGAGAGAAGGGCAGAGAGGGGGGAGGGAGAGAGAATCCCAAGCAGGCTCTCTGCTGTCAGTACAGAGCCTGACGCACGGCTGGATCTCATGAACCGTGAGAACATGACCTGAGCGGAAATCAGGAGTCAGACACTAAACCGACTGAGCCCTAAGGCAATGCTTTTTTTTTTTTTAAACATGTTTTTGAAGTTTATTTATTTTGAAAGAGAGAGAAAGACAGCATGCAGGGGAGGGGAGGAGAGAGACAGGGAGGCAGAGAGAATCCCAAGCAGGCTTGACACTGTTAGCTGGAAGCCTGTTGCAGGGCTTGAACTCAGGAACCGCAAGATCATGACCTGAGCTGAAATCAAGAGTCGGACACTTAACCGACTGAGCCACCCAGGCACCCCAAGGCAACGCTTTTTAAAGAGGGCCTGGAACTGGGACCCTCTTTTAAAGAAAAAAAAAAAAAGCCACCATGAGTTCTATAACCACAAGGAAGTGAATTTTGCCAATAATCTCATGAACTTGGAAGAAGACTGAGCCTCAGCAGAGGGGGGAAGCCCTGGCCATCACCTTGATGACAGTCTTGTGAGACCCAAATCAGAGGACCTCATAAAACCGTGCCCTTTCTCCTGGCCCGGGGAAACTGTGACATAACAAATGCTGTGTTGTTTTAAGTGGCTACGTTTTTTGTGGCAATTTCTTATGACGTAATGGAAAACTACCACAAATCCCCATGTGGGCCTAGCACTGTGCTCAGATGCTGAGGACAGAGAAATAGAGAATATAACACAATGAGGGACATAAAGTACAAAATTGCATGGGAACACGAGGGAGCCTCTAATTCTGGCTGGGGCAGAGTGGTTGAGGACATCCAAAGAGAAGCAGCATGCTCCCCAATCTTTCAAAGGGCACCAAAGTTGACCACATTTAAAACTCAGAGCTCCAGTCAACAATAGCATTGTGAACACGTCGTGATAGCCCCTCCTGGGTCTCAGAATATACACTGATCATCGCCTTAAAGAACACAATTATTTCTGTAGAGTCCAGCAGCAAGTGACAACTTTGGTCAGGACTCCATGTTATCAGAAGGAAAGGAACTTAAATTGTGTCACTTGGGAATTTTTACACGGAGAGAACCTGAATCCTACAGAAAAAAAAAAAAAGTGGGGGGGGGGGAATAGGATAGGATAGGAAAGGAAAGAGAGAAAAGAGAAGAGAGAAGAGAGAGGAGAGGAGAGGGGAGGGGAGGGGAGGGGAGGGGAGGGGAGAGGATAGGAGAAGAGAAGAGAAAAGAAGAGAAGAGAAGAGAAGAGAAGAGAAGAGAAGAGAAGAGAAGAGAAGAGAAGAGAAGAGAAGAGAACATTCTCATTTGGGGCCTGCATAAACATGCTACCACTCATGAGAACCTCACTAAAAGTGCCTTTCGGTTTCTTGCTTCTCTAGCTTAGGGAGGTGTTATATGAACACAAGGTCCGTAGCAAATGTCTAATCCAGATGGTCACCAGCATACCTCAAGGCTGCCACTTTCTTTGGCCATAATCAGCACGTGCTTAAGGAATGCCGACTAAGCCCAACGTTTGTCCAGGCAGAACACAGGAGGCAAACCCACTGCCAAAAACAAAGATGCATTCCAAAGTCAAACATTAGTTACTTGCGGACGATGTACTGTTTTGTATCAGCCCTGCCAGGGCTTTGGCCCTCGCTCCTGTTCATCATGTTCACTCCCTCTGAATTTCCCAAAAGAGCTTCCTTACTACTTTACCAGAGGCATGAGCTCAAGGGCTTAGTAGCCAGCCTCACTCTTGCATCCAGGCCAAAAAGAGCTTCCAACAAGCATTTCAAGAAAAATCTAAATAGAGAGAAAGACAAGATGATGCACTTAACATAAATTGAGCAAGTTGCTGTATCATTCAACTCAAATGGATCCTATCATTAATCCAAATTAAATGTCTCCCGTGTTTGGGGCACCTGGGCAGCATCTGACTCTCTTTATTTCAGCTCAGGTCTTGGTCTCAGGGTCATGAGTTCAAGCCCTGCATTGGGCTCCACACGGGGCATGAGGCCTACTTTAAGAGAGAGAGAGAGACAGAGAGAAAGAGACAGACAGACAGATAGATAGATAAATGGCTCCTGTGAGCACACATTGACTTCCCACTGTCTTCAAGGCGCTAGACAGGGCTCAAGAAGCTTTGTTAACATTCAGTCAACTCCAGAAGCTAAAAACCACAAGCCCTGTCCAAGGCTTTGAAAAGAGAGCACTGTGTACCCATCTCTCAAACACACTTTTAGTTTAGTAGATCTACGTGACAGAGCCACGTCTCCTTCAGCTTAGAGAGAGAACCATCTGAGTGCAGAGCATAGGGATGAAAAGCCCCTCCAAGCACAGCTCCAGTGCCCTAACCACAAGGCCGAGTAACAGGGCTTTGTGTAGATAGATGGCGGTGCACGCATACCCCACGGCTGTGTGCAACCAAGTCACACAGCAGGCAACTTCACCGAAGTTTGGGATGCGGAGCTGAGCTCAAACTCCACACCTGTAAGATCATTAATTAACCTGCAGTGGAGGACACACTTTGCCATGCTGGTGATAATGGAGGAAAGCAACACAGAGCCTTCTAGCGGTTCTCTGCTTCCTATGGTCAGCCAGAGTCAGGACCCTAATTAAAGAATGGCTCTTATCCGTCAGGCATACTTTGACTCGATCTTTTCAAGTTATCTCATCGCCCACTAGCCAAAAGAATCTGTTATTCTAACATTCAAGAATGTACTTGTAGGGGCGCCTGGGTGGCTCAGCGAGTTCAGCGTCCAACTCTTGGTTTCAGCTCAGGTCATGATCTCATGGGATTTGTGAGATCGAGCCCCACGTTGGGCTCTGGGCTAACAGCGCAAAGCGTGCTTGGGATTCTCTCTCTCTCTCTCTCTCTCTCTCTCAAAATAAATAAACATTAAAAAAAAAGAATGTAAATATTTAATGTAAATTTCATCCTAAGACTAAGCAGAATCTTTAACATTACTGCTGCCCAAAAGAATTTTGCTGGCTGAATTTATCCAAACGAACCAGGAGAAGATGAAGAAAAACCAATAAATATCCCACACACCAAAATGGAAAAAAAAAATTAATACCAAGCAACCAAAAGTAAACACGTATTTATCATAAACAGTTTTAAGTTACTTGGTTGACTTTTTAAAATCTTTTACAACGCTGAGGTTTGTTTGCCTTCCTTTTAAAAACCTTAGAACATGCACATAATGGTTTATATGTTTGAAGAGAGCAAATATTTGAGATGGAACTGCTTTAAAAAGCAGAGAGGGGGACCCACAAATAATTATTTTAAATCTCCAAACAGATGAAGAGAAAAAGGTATGCCGTTTATCAGCCAACCATACAACGTGGTCTGCAAATGCCACTTCTTCCCTGATCGTGCCATCGAAAATAGTCTCTTTCCCTGTGTGTCACTTGTCACCATTGGTCACGATATATGTCCAGGCTCCTCTCCACTAGACAAAGTGGCAGCTCCACGAAGTCAGGCACCGTGTTCACTCTATGCACTTGTATACGAATCATCCAGCATGGAGCCTGGCATTCATTCACGTGTCCACTTTATTCATTTATTGAGCTCAAATATTTACAAAGCTCCTACCATGGGCTAGACACCGTCCTGGGAACTAGCGGTACTTGTTACAAGAGAAAAAGACAAACAAGGTCTCTGCCAGCATTTGACGGTGGCAGGGGAGAAGGACAACAAAGAAGCAAACAAAAGGAACAAGTAATATTAGCTGACAGTTACGAAGTGTTTCTCATACGCCAGGCACTGCTTTACATGCCTTACATACTCAATTTCCCAAAGCCCTCTGAAATAGGTACTGGGCGGGGCTTTCCCAGTGACTTGCCCAAGGTCACCAGGCCAATAGGCAGAAACGCAAGAACCCTAACCTTAACTGCCTTGAATGTGGTTCCAAGCCACTAGGCACACTGCTGTGTGATCCGTTGCCGACTTGAATACCTGGTCTCCAAGCCCACGACCTGAACAAATACCGCGGTTTCCAACCCCTTGAATGGTCACAGCAAAAAAAAAAAAAAAAGACGGAAGCCAGTGACAGAGACGTGGTGATTTGAGCGCTTTGCTATTTCACTCTGGTAAAGCTCTCACATCATGTACATTCTAAGGAGCCCCCACAGCCCTGGAAGATGACCTACCTGGCCCACTTCAAGAAAACCCAGTGCACACAGCCAGCACCGCTCAGTTACATGGCACAAAAGGCCAAGTGTGGAAGAGAGTTGGTGCCCACCACTCAAGGATCTACACTTGAAAAAAAAGGGAACCTGTTTTTTTTTTTTTCAATCAACCTAACACTAATTGAAAGGTTTCACTAATATCCACCTGGGCCCTGGAGAGAACAAAAAAGGAAATAAAAGGCCCTGGAGAGAATTAAGAGAAAGAAATATAGATGGAGTTTTTCATGCACAGAGCAAAGCATGTCTAGGGGCAGAAAGACCTGGTTTAATTTTGATGTCTCCACTTATCAGCTCTGTGACCTGGAGTAAATCATTTAAATTGAACCTTGGGGGGCGCCTGGGTGGCTCACTTGGTTAAGTGATCGGCTTCGGCTCAGGTCATGATCTCACAGTTTGTGGGTTCGAGTCCCGTGTCAGCACTGTGCTGATGGCTGGGAGCCTGGAGCCTGCTTCGGATTCTGTGTCTCCTCTCTCTGCCCCTCCCCCACTTGTGCTCTGTCTGTCTCTCTCTCTCAAAAGTAAATAAATGTAAAAAAAAAAGAAAAAATTTTTAAAAATTGAGCCTTGGATTTCGGAGGCCATGATACCTAATTTTTAGCCTTAGTGTAAAAGTCACATGAACTGACTTCCTTTTATGCCAGTCTCTGGTAAAGAAACAATAAACGTCACATTCTTTTCTTTCCACTACCTTCAAGGAGTTTGCCAGGAGTCAAGAGTAGGATGTGACCACTCAAGTCAAGTTGGATTTGAATCTCAATTTCTCCACTTAGTACCTGGACATTCCTCTCTGAGCCTCAATTTCCTAATCCGTCAGATAGGGAGAAAACATATACTTACCTCCTTGGGGACTGCTGGAAAAAAGCCACCTAATGTGCACAGCACACCAGACCCAATAAATAAAGCGATTATCATTCTTATTGTTCTGAATTGGGAAGAACAGACATGAAATTAAAGAATAACTGAGGGACCTGATCACTTAAACCACCTGGTTCAGACCCAAAGCCTGAAGCTCAGAGAAGATGGAGGTGAACGGGGAGCGTAGGAGACTGGGATCGGGGACATCACGGAAGCGGCAGGAGCTGAGATTTGGGGAGGACTGACAGGCACTGGAGTACTGGAGTTTTACTTTTTATTGTTTTGTTTTCTGTTTTATTTTACTTGGCAAATAGAGAGGAAAGCAAAGGTATGATCAAAGGCAAAGTGGGGCCACTTAACCCAGAACATATGGGGACACGACAGGAAAAGGCAGCTGGAGCCCCAGGGGTCCTTGAGGAGGGTGTGAGGAAAACCCAGTGGGACAAGAAGGGTGGCGCCAGAGTCCAGGACCCATCAGATCTGCCAGCAGGCGGCTGACCCTGACTGGGCAGGCAGGAGAGAGCCACAGAAGGAGGCTGGGCAAGGGGTATGCCAGTCACAGGTGTGATGTAGGAAGTCTGGAAATGATATGCCACATGGTCTTTGTGCTACAGCTACAGCCAGGGAGTAGACAAAGTGCTCCCCTTTCTCCAGGAAAGGGCAGTCCTTTCTAAATGACAGTGTGCATGGTGGGAAAGGGGAATGCTTTACAGTCAGACAAATGAGATTCACACCCCGGCTCCCCCACATCCCATGTGGGGATCTTGGGCAAGCTGCTTAATACCCACAAGCCTCAGTTTCTGTACTTGATGACATTTAAGGTACATGACACCAGAGGCGCCTGGGTGGCTCAGTCAGTTAAGCGTCCAACTTCGGCTCAGGTCATGATCTCAGGATTCGTGGGTGTGAACCCCGCGTCAGGCTCTGTGCTGACAGCTCCGAGCCTGGAGCCTGCTTCGGATTCTGTGTCTCCCTCTCTCCCTGCCCCTCCCCCGCTTATACACAAGCACTCTCTCTCTCTCTCTCTCCAAAATAAATAAATGTTCAAAAAAAATTTTTTTAAATAAGGTAGATGACACCTATCATATAGGCTGGGGAGAAGAATGGGATCCTGTCTCCACAGTGTCTGGAACCCAAGAGACATACAACCAATGCTCTTGGGCCATGGACTTCATTAGCCGACATGAGCAGCCCAGTGGTCGTAGAAAACAACTCAGTATTGGTTTTGTCCATCAATAAAATAAAATGCCACTCATAAATAGAATTAGAATATTTTATAGTATGTCTATGCAGACAGTTAACAGGCTGTTCCAAAATAAAGAAAATGAAGATCAAAGAATCTGCCCACTACAATAGAAATATCAGTCTTCTAACAGTGAGGCATTGATTCGGCCATAAAGACCCAATTATTCTGTGTTTTAAAATAGCCCGTCAACGGGAATACACAGCACGCAAAGAGCTAAAATACACATTGCAAATGGTCTACTTTGTAAGTTGAATAATGGGTCTACTTTACTAAGTTACAATTTATAAACAAAAAATGCCCCCATCTGCAAGGGTAGAGTTCCCTGAGTGCCGCCAAATGCACACACCTGGGTACTCCACATTACAATCAAGACACAGACTGTTTGCACCACACCTTGTACCTTCCCAGGTGATCACATCCCCACCCCCAGTCCGCGTCCTGCCGGCTCTCTGCCCTGTGTCTATTTCACTATCATCATTTAAATCATGCCCACATTTTCTGTAGACTCCTTTTACACACACTATATTTCAAACATTTTAAATGAGTACTGCGTTTTGCCCACTAAAATTAACAATGAATGCCAAACACCTTCCTGTGAGGGTTTCTTGGTGTGAAAGTTAAAAAGAGGAACCAGCCAAAGGACATACAGCCAAAGCATAGCAGTACGGGCAGTTGACAGAGATGGCCAGGATAAAATCTTCTGATTCTAGACCTGATCTAATCTGACAGTCACTGGGGAGGGGCGTGGAGGAGGGGCAGGGGGATGTGCAAGTCACTTCATTGGTCTCCTTTTCAGTTTATCCTTGAGAGATGGTGGGGCACCTGGGTGGCTCTGTTGGTTAAGCCTCCGACTCTTGATTTCGGCTCAGGTCATGATCTCACAGTTTGTGAGTTGGAGCCTCAAATCGGGTTCTGTGCTGACTGAGCAGTGCCTGCTTGGGATCCTCTCTCTCCCTCTCTTTCTGCCCTGCCTCTGCATGCTCTCTCTCTCTCTCTCCCTCCCACTCAAAAAATAATAAATAAACTTTGAGAGAGAGAGAGAGAGAGAGATGGTGTCTATGGTCCCGTATGAGTGGAGTGATCATAGGACTTAGCGTCCAAATCAGGAGCTGCTATCATCCATTAAGCCAGCGCAAGCGGTATAACCCAAGCTGGACTTAGCATGAGGCTACTTATGTGCACCCTGTAAGAGCACGTCTTATGATGTGTACAGTGACCAAATGCTCTCTTCCAAATTCAAAGTGTTGCAGATCACAAAGTGGTATGTTAGAAAGCCGACGTCTCTCATCCAAAACTCATGAGGCTCATCAAGCAACCTACCGTGTGGAAGTGAGAGGTTACAAACAAGGCAGCCAGAGGAGAGAAGGGGCCTGAGACACTGACACACTAGAGAGCACAACGCACCCCACACAATGAAACGAAACAACCACCTTAGAAAGACGCAGGCTGCCTGATTATGCAAGCACTTAGCTGGGGTACCCTCTCTTTGTCATCCCCTCTCTAAGAGGCAGACACTGGGGGCTCTATCAGGGCATATTACCTCAGAACTCCCACTGTGCAAATTTCATATTGAGATACCAAGTCCTCATTAAGATATCAGGACTCTGGGGGTGGGAGGGGTGCAGAAGCAAGCCTGTACAGCCACCAACTGAATTTCATAAACCAGATCAGACTTAGGCACCTTAGCGAGCACAAAGTTATAGCTTCCTTTAAAGTACTGCATAGATACAGGAAAGCATTAATTGTAAATATCTGAACAAACCACAGCCAGCGTTTATTGCAAGACTACAGCCACAGGAATGAATAGCACAACTAAAGCTAACTTTCATTTATCCAGGCTTTCTAAAGGCCAGAAAAACACATATAATTGCCTAAAATTGCATGCAGAGATTATCACCCACACCTCCGAGGGAGCTGTACAAAGAGACGTCTATCTGCCTTCAACTGAACAATCAGATTCCTGTGACTTAGATCAATTTGCATCAACACAAAAAATTTTGGTTATTTAGCCATAAACCATGCTGCCATTTTAGCCAAAATGGGCTGCTGTTCAATCCCATTTATAAGATTGCAAAAGCAATTAATTAGTGTACTGAAGGATCTGTAGGACAAAGTAATACGCATTTTTAGAAACCAAATCAATGATTACTACCTAATAAAACTTTTAGAATATAAACACTTGTGTTACACAGGGAATGTTCTAGAAAGTAAACTATTTGCTCACTCACCCAATGGCTCTTCATTCATTTCTCATAGTAGGGAAAAAAAATCTAGTAATGTTTAAATGGGTTGTTCAATTAGGTCACGTGTTATATACAGCCTAACAAAATTTTATACCAAAACTAAAAGCCCTAATGTGTATTTACATTTCTAAACAACAGAAACCTTGGAGAATTTTTGAAACTAGTAATTGTTGCTTCTTTAAAAGGCAGTCCTCAGAATGGAGCTGATAACTGGCCATTACGCACAGGTGAGGATTAGAACTCGCTGCACCTGTACCTGTGTCCCCACACCCGCTTTCAGACTAGTGGGAGAAAGAAAGTAGTCCAGAGTCTGAGTCCAGCTCAAGCTCCGTTATCTGAGTCACCCCAGGGACTGCCTGTCAAAATGCTATGGCCTTGATTCTCATGACAAAATCCCCTCCTGTAGTCTGTTCCTCCAGTTGTACATATTCAGTGACACCGTAACAGAGCCTGGCAAGAGACTCCAGAACTTTCCACAAGAGTTCAGACTCCGGTTCTGCTCTGTCTTTACTGGATCTACAAACCTACCATAAGCTTGCCTAACTGACCCATTTCCTTCTCGGCAACAAGGATAGTACCTACCTTGCAAGCTGGTCGTGAAGACTGAAGAAATATTCCTAAGGAACCTGGATCCAGAGGACATCCCCCTTTCAGTTCCATTACCAGTAACTTCAGGATGATACTGAACCTATCACAAGCCTTTTAAAGAATTAATACCTGAATAAAGTTCAAAATAAATGCCGGATGCCAGGAAAACAGTGAGAAAAGAACAGATACCTTTAAGCATTGAAGTCTATATATCCATTCTTAAAGCTTTGCCTCCTCATAGACATCTCTCACATCTTATAGAAGAATTAATTGCTAAACATCCTCAGAGCAGTTGCCAAAATGTAAAAAGATTCACAAATTGTTTTTGCCAAGAGCATAAAAAGTTATCTATTTTAATCTAGAAAGCTTTTATTTATTTATTCATTTACTTATTTGTCTAGAAGGCTTTTAAATATTTTCTAGAGCGCTTTTACTTTTTTAAACTTTTTTTAATGTCTATTTTTGAGAAAGAGACAGACAGAGCGCAAGTGGGGGAGGGGCAGAGAGTGAGGGAGACAGAATCCTAAGCAGGCTCCAGGCTCTGAGCTGTCAGCACAGAGCCCAACCAGGGCTCAAACCCACGAACCGTGACATCATGAGCTGAGCTAAAGTCAGACGCTTAACAGACTTAGCCACCCAGGTGCCCCATCTGGAAAACTCTTAAATCAGTGTCAGGACTCTTGCACAGGGCAGGGAGCTGCAAGGCAAGCCCTCCTCTGAGGCCTCACCCACTCCTTCCCACCCTCCAATCCTGAGGCCAAAAACCAGTCTTGGTCCCCAGACTCTTGGCCTCGTCTTGGTCCCCAGACTCCTGGCCTGAATACGTAGTGTGGCACTGGAACACACTTCCCCATCCTTTACTGGGAGGATCCTGGACTCATTCTTCTCATCAGCCTGGTCCCCCACAGGATTTCTCTGTCCTGATAAAATCAAATCAGACCTAAGAACGCTGTTATATTGCTAGCTGAATAGAAATCACATAAAAACTCAGAAGACCTTGTCTTGGCTCAACCGCCCTATAGCAACATAACCCAAGGAAAACCATTTCACCCTCTAATCCGGGTTTCCTCACTACATAGAATTTGGCTCTATGTAGAGCTGGAATAATAAATCCCACCTACTCCACCATCTTCCAAAGACTGCCAAAGAGTATCAGTAATGCTTACACACAGTGAAAGCACGTATACGCAAGCATTCTGGATATTAAAATCATTTTATAATGTCACAAAATTTCCAGGAGTTTAGGTTTTTTGTGCTTTAAAAAATTGAATCTCAGGGCGCTTGGGTGGCTCAGTTGGTTAAGCGTCCAACTTTGGCTCAGGTCATGACCTTGAGGTCCATGGGTTCGAAGCCCCATGTTGAACTCTGTGCTGACAGCTCAGAGCCTGGAGCCTGCTTCGGATTCTGGGTCTCCGTCTCTCTCTGCCCCTCTCCTGCTTTTGTGCTCTCTCTCTCTCAAAAAATAAATAAATGACCATTTTTTTTTAAAAACCTGAATATCTTTTCTAAAGATAATAGAGTATAAAAATAATGGCAAAGGTCAATGCCAGGCACTGAACTAAGCACTTTACACGTATATTCGTTTACTTACTCCTCACGATAATTCTGTGATTGTTATCCCTCATTTTATGCTGAAGAAACGGAGTCAAGGGAGGTTAAATACTCGCCACGTCCTGGTGGAGCTAGGACTGAGAGCCAGCCACAGTGTGCTCTTAGCCCGTATGCTAATAATATGCCAACAACTTCCAACTCTTTATTTTACTGAAGAAAACGGTCCTGCACCTTCCCTCAGGAACTGCCACAGCCCTGAGGGGTAAAGAGCATTTTCACTTCCCACAAATCACAAACCTGAAGTTCAGTGAGATTCAGGAACTTGCTTCAAAATTCTAAACTTAATAAATTGAGAAGATAATACATAAAAAACATAAAAATTTTGGAGAGAAGTATTAAAATTTTTTTTTTATGTTTATTTTTGAGAGAGAGATAGAAACAGAGTACAAGCCAGGGAGGGGCAGAGAGAGAGAGAGGGGGAAACACAGAATCTGAAGCAGGCTCCAGGCTCTGAGCTGTCAGCACAGAGCCCGATGCGGGGCTCGAACTCACGAACCAAACCGTGAGATCATGACCTGAGCCAAAGTCAGAGGCTTATTAACTGACTGAGCCACCCAGGCACCCCTGGGAGAGAAGTGTTTAAATTCCTGCTGGGCCAGACCCTCCCTTGTGGAGTCCCAGAGCAGACACTCTGACTTGGGCCAACCGTAGCTCCCCATACCGGTGGGAAGGAGCACCCACGGACCCAGGGACCTGGAGGAGGGGAGGGAAACCTTCTGGCATTCAGTCGGAAAGGATAAAAGGAGAGGGAATTATCCCCATGAGGAAGGGGCTTCATTCACAGCCTGATGCCAAGATCTCCAGATTCACAATTTCATGTTACAACTAACGCCGCGTTTTTCCAAAGAAACAATGAGAAACCACCATTAATATGAAGGCCCATCGCTGCCAGGGTTAAATAGACGGTTGGCGGGAGAACCAAACCACCACTTACTGCTTTATTTCCACAGGAAAATGTATTCCAAGAAAAACACTGAAATGAAAGACTGCTGCGGGCCTCCAGTTTGTAGGCCGGGGACTGTCCAACACGCCTTTCAGTATTTGGAATCCCATCTACCTGGGGCCCATGCATGCCCCCCAAACCACATGCAGCAAAATCCTGAACTAACATATTTCATCTTTAACCACTATTAGTTATATATCTTATTCTCCCTGGTTTTAAACCATACGTTATTAAAGATTTCACAGTAGTTTTTGGTCTTTGAGCAACCGTCCATGTGGCGGGTCCAGAAAAGTGTGACCTGAGAATTCTATGAAGGGTAGGAGTTCTTCCATCTATGCCGGGGTAGCCTCCTGGCTCCACAGAAACAGCTCTTTGGTGTCAGGCTGTGAGACTCTGCCTTGGTTCAGGAGCCTACCCACCGCCCTCCTGTGTGACCTTGGGCCTCAGTGTCCTCAGTCATTGAAGGAGGGAGAGATGTGAATGGACGTTTTCCAGATAACTAAACTCCCTCTTCAAGCCACAGTCGTCAAGAAAGGCATTTCAGAAGCAGATGAACGGGAACCAGACACAGGAGGTCAGGAGGAATCCAGATAACAGCTAGAAGAGTTAGGGAGTTCCTACTATAGTTAGAACACTTAGCAAGAATTAAATGAGGCCATACCTAGAGTACACATATTTAATACATAGGTTTACATATAAAGCACTAGGATCAACATCTGGCACAGAGAAAGCACTTGATAATGTTCTGGTATCCATATAATTATTGTCCTCACAATAGCTCTACTAAATACATATTATTCCCATTCTGCCGGTGAGGGCACCGATGCTCAGGGTTTAAGCTATCTGGTCAGATCCGAGATGATGGATTAAAAGTACAGAGACTAAGAGTGGGCCATGAGCAGGAACGAGGAGATAGAACAGTCCACTGATGTAGATCTAGCACTTTCTGTGATAGGCATGGAGGGCACATATAAAAATAAAGGAAAGAAAAAAAAAAAAAAACCCTGCCTAGCCAGACCTTCCAGGCCAATAAAGGCAGAGAAACCACTTAAACACGGGAAAAGTACCAAAGGAAGCAGGTAATAATTAGCCAAAAATGCCATAAGGAAATACTGCAAAGGTGCCTTGGGGTCATATATGATTCAGGGCTCAGATCTGCAAGGAGGGCTGGCGGGGAGACTGTGGAGCCTGGGGAAGGCCTGGGGATCTGCCGAAATGAGAGTGGGAGAAAGAGAATCCTACAGGGCGGGCAGGAGGGGCAAGTGAGGGAAATGGCCTGGAAAAGCTAAATGAAGGCCATGTAGAGGAAAGTCAAGTCAGACAGTCTGCAGCTGACGCCCTTCTCTAACTTGTCACTGTTCCCTGCAGAGATAACGTGAGTCAAATCAGCTACGCTGATGGAACCAGGTCACACATACTGATGTCACTCCTAACACTGAATGGCATGAACATCAAAAACACAAAAGGATATTAGAGGAATACGCTGTGTAGCAAAACACCGTGTCTTGCACTGCAGGGGTCAGCTGTCAAAAGCAAGGCCACCGAAGAAACCAGAGGATTAAAAAACTTAAGATGGGGTCGTTTCCTGCCCATGCAGGGACAACAGTGAAGAGGAAACTCAAGACTCACTGAGCTGAGAGGTCATGGCCCTATTCATCTCTCAAGGTCTTATGACCCCCCTCCAGCAAAAAGATTGAGGAAACACAGCCCAAGGAAGAAAAGCAAGCATCAAGGAAGATTCCAAACCCACAGAGCCTGATCCTGGTAACCAAAATGCCCTGGAAGGGTCTTGGGAACTGTAAACGGACAGCATATAAACAGAAGAGCAGCAATTTCTCATCACAGAAAAATATATTATATTTGTCATGTAAATCAAATATCATTCTTCTCTACTTCGTTTTTGTTTCCCCTTACCTATATCCTCCTTGGTGGCCGATAAAGGGGGATACGGTTGGGAAAAACTATGAACACAGACAGCAGTCTGATTATAAAAGCATTTCTCCTCTATTGCATTGCTGGCGTATGCAAGAGAAACCAAATTCTCACAGTTCGTCAACTTTCTGTTCATGTAAACAATCTCACTTTATTTCTGAATTACTTTGTGGGAACAGATGGTTTCCAAATGCATGACTTCTTACTACAGTATATGGAAGCAATACTACCGAACTCTTAAATTAAGATGAAAACACAGGCATGCTTCCAGCTTGTCTATATTGGTAGACCTAGTTTTCCCAAACTAAGGCTTATGTGGAATTCTGACCTTTTTTTTTTTTTGTTTTTGCTGATTTTTTTCTTTGGGTTGAACAATTCCCATCTTATAGAAAAAAAACAAAAACAAAAACAAAAAACCTGTCTGAAATATCACAGCAACTGCAAATTTTGGAATTCTGGTGGGAAAAAAAACCAAACAACCAGGAGTATCTGTAACAGAAGCCTCTAGACTTCCTCCTACAGGTTACATATAAATAAAGGCATCAGGTATGTAAATATATAGTTGGGTTTTATGCCTTATATCCTTAAACGTTTTATGATAGATTATAATATTATAATTTGAAATAATCACTGCAATTAACACCAAATTGCCTTAATCCTTAACAACTGACTCAGTCACTGGAAGAGTTCACAAATTAGTGGCATTACCAGATCTAAGCCCAGGGCAGTTTCTCCTGATGTATCTCTCAGGCAGAAGACTCCTTTTCCAAAATACGAAACCAAATCTGGAAAGGAGTGTCACAAACAGGTTTCTGTGAGGCTTACACAAGAGTTCAAGTTATGTGGCCTGACTGGTGAACCCACTGCCAGGGACAGTAAGTTGAGTTAATAGCATTTCTGTTATTTCTGGAAAAACATAATCGGTGCAGCACCTGGAGGGGTGGGGGTGACTTTTGGAGAGAACTGAGTAAGAGAAAGTAAATGCTGCCCCTCTAAACACAAAATAGCTATCTATCTATCTATCTATCTATCTATCTATCTATCTATCTTTCTATCTATCATCCATCTACTACCTATCTATACCTTTATGTATATTTATTTTGCATATTTTTATATTTCTGTATATTTATACAGAAAAATAGACATAAAGGGAAACGTAGGCAAGTACACACAAAGAGGGGAAAAAAGTTATGTTTAAAAACAAGCAATGATGAAGCTAAGTATCAGGACAGAAAAAGTCTTTGGACACCCCAGAAGGACAAGAGTAAAAGGAAATTGACCTCTGAACTGATCAACACTAACACGGACTTCAAAAGGCCTTTACCCTTGAAATGCTTACCACAAAAGAATGTCTAAACCACAGCATGAAAAAATTGAAGTTTGCCATAGAACTCAAAAAAAAAAAAAAAACCTTTTAGTCAATAATTTGAGTAAAAACTTTTAAGTGGTGAGGTGCCCAATTTTGGCCTAATGACCTATACTCACCAAAAATCAAATAAGATGTCGCCGTGACGGACAAACTATCCAGTGGGATCATTTCAGTGATGAAGGTCAAACCCTGGGCCATTTCTTCATAAAGTGGCACAGACCAAAAATTCCCGGAGGTTGTGTGGCCTATAATCGTACGCTATTCTTCTAGAAACTTGATTAGTGTGCTCCTGTCTCTTCAATAAAGAGCAGCTTCTAAGGCAAGCACTGAGAATAGCAACGTGTTTGTGGAGACCATCTCTGCCACACAGAGACACACGTAAGAGCACATAGGGATGGGATTCGAAGCCGCCATATACGTGGAGTTCTGGATGTCCTAAAAGCTTTCACCATTAGAAGCCCTCTACGCCTTAACAAGGAAGGAACTGATCAACAGAAGACAACATACTGTGAAGGAAAGGCTGTGAATGATCATTTATGAATGGAGAAGTATTTGGAATACGTGTAGTAAGTACAGACATTTATATGAGAGTGACTACCACAACAAATGGCAGCTACGGCAATAATAAATCCAATACAACAGCAGAAAAACAATGTGAAACCAGATGTAACTATCAAAGCAGGTACGTTTTAAGAAGACACATGAGGGGCGCCTGGGTGGCTCAGTCGGTTGAGCGTCCAACTTCGGCTCAGGTCACGATCTCGCGGTCCGTGAGTTCGAGCCCCGCGTCGGGCTCTGGGCTGACAGCTCAGAGCCTGGAGCCTGCTTCCGATTCTGTGTCTCCCTCTCTCTCTGCCCCTCCCCCATTCATGCTCTATCTCTGTCTCAAAATAAATAAATGTTAAAAAAAAATTAAAAAAAAAAAAGAAGACACATGATTTCCAAAGTTTCATCACGCATGTAATGAAAAGTCTTTGTGGCCCAATTTATGGAACAGAACGTGTTCTTGACAATACATAGATTGCTGTATCAAGTCCCGTGTGAATTCCAGTGACTAAGAGAGCGCTGATATCCCAAGGATTTGGTCGCTGGAGGATGGGAGTGGGGGTGTCAGCATTCAGCAGATAAGCCTGCCCACAGATCTCAGAGAAGAGTCTCTGAGTCCATACAGACATTTCAGAGAGCTAGCTCACACAGACTAGGGTGTGAGTCCCGCAGGCTGACAAATCCCAGGCCTCAGCCATCTCCAGAGTCCTCAAATAAAAGGTCCTAAGAACCCTGCTCTCTGTTAGATCATTACATGGTGACAGTGGGGAGGGAGGACATGACCAGAGGCACAGGCTTAAATGCTCTCTCCTTCTGTTTTATGCACAGATCTTAGAGCATCAGGTTCTCACTCCCCATCACAGAAACATCTTTTCGACCGCAGAAAGCTCATGGGCACTTCTATCCAAAACCAATCCATCCTACAAAACCTCACCCAAACCCTGCCTCTGCTCTGAAAGTCTTTGCAAACCAGCCTAACTGGAAAAACCTTTTCTTCTGAATTTCGCAGACAACGTCTATCTATGCTATTCAGCATCTCGCTTTGATCCGCTTTGAGGCTCCGGCAACTTCCTGAACTATTACCTAACTTCTCATGCATTCCTGTCTTGTCTTCACCTTGCAATCTCCTACACATTCCGCATGGGCACATACAGGTCACAGAGAGTCATTTTTTTATGCCAGACTTCTATATTCCTGCCTGAGTAGGCTCTCCATTTCCCGTCCGGTGTTTCCTGCTTCCAAATGCCTCGAAAAGATACTGCTGTGATATACTCCGCCCTCTCCTTAATGACACCAGTTTTTACCAACTGTCTGTCCATCAAGTCCAAGGGCTTGCTTTTTATTTTCTAGCACCTCCTGCAATCGATCTGAGACAGACACGTTCTTTTCTTACTCCTCTTTTCAATTCGTGTTTTCTCAGTCATATTCCACACCATCTTGAACTTCTCATCCCAAAATGACACACTTAATAAATCAGCATTGGGGGAAAAACGTTCACTTTCCTGATGCACGTATCTGTGTCCTTTTTTATCAGTCCCAGTTCTGTGCTTCAGTCTGTATTACCCATCACCCTTTGTGCTCTTACTGTTGCAAACCACCTCAAGTCACCTTAAATCAACGCAGCATGACTATTTCTAAGACAGGGATACTATATTTATACCGTAAATCTTCCTACTCATTCTGCAAAATCAATGTCCTCATTTCTCTCCCGATCCCCCTCCAGATAGAACGGGGACTCCATTATGAAGGGACACACGGATTCTCTGATGGTCACGGCTGTATCCCTGGTGCCTGGAACAGCGCCTGACCCTTAGAGGTGCTTGGTAGGTACCTGGGGAATGAATGTTGGCTGAATGAACCTCCAAACAGCCTCTGGGATTCTGCTCCTTCCACCTCTTCTCTGCTTCAGAGGAAAATGGTCAAGAACATCAATGCCAAAGTGAAACCATCAGGGTCTAATCACTGGCTCACCATCTAACCAGGGGTATGATCTTGAGCACAGTACCTGACATCTCTCAATCGCAATCTCCCCAGCTGGAAATGAGGATACGAGCAGGATTCCAGTGAGGACTGAGCAGGAATAGTGCAGATAAAGGACTCGGCACACGGCAAAGCCAAGCGCTAATCGCGGCTCTTCGGTTCACACTTCTCCCGTTCAGCCAATGTCACCTCTGCCACCACACCTGCACAGCTGAGCCTTTCTCTTTCTCACCTGCAGAAAGACTAACTTCTGACAACAAAACTATTCTGACTCAAATATGAGTAAATCAATAGGCTCAAAGTGAGGGCTTGGGAGTTTTTTTTCCCCTGTGAAAAATACGTAGGCACTTTAGTGACAGAGCTTAGATACCTATCTACTCAGTGGCCCAGGGCCTCTATGTTTCTGCACTTATATCTCAGTTTCCAACTCCGTTCAGGTCGGCTACATTGCCCCAGAGTGCAGTTCTGCATACGGGGCTGCCAGAAGAGGTACTTTTACAAGGAGTAAACCAAATGGCCTGTATTACACAACCCAACAGGGAGAAAAGGCTTTCTGTGTCACTCCCTGTTTTACAAAACTTATGAGAAGGTACACTTTACAGCTTGGGTCTTTAAGAATCTTCATGTGCCATTCTGATTTCAAGAGCTGTTCTGAAAAGTAAATATTAACCCAGGAAAAACCACTTTCTTTATCATACGCATTACTCCTCTTCCTCGGCACTCTGCTAGAACACCGTGCAAACCGGGGGTGACTTTAACTCTTGCTTTATTTTGATTTTTGCTTTTCCAAATAAAGAACAGTGACCAGTAAATATTTCTTTAGAACAAAGGGCAGAATGCATTTGGTTCACAGCCAGCTGTTGACCTGAGGCAAAGATGTTTTGCCAGAAGCAACCCCTGAATACACCGGGGTACTCAAATTTCACCTGAAATGGCTGGCTACCTTAAATACGCTTTATCTTTTCTGGGATATCCGAAGTTTCTACAAACTTTGGTGACATTCCCTGGCCCATAACTAACGTTGCATTTTTTGTTGTTGTTGCTGTTGGGAAATTAACGTTAAGACTCTGAGTCTTAACTAGAGTTTTCTGAGCATTAAACATGCAAGGGAGGGTCATAATTAAAAACTGGCAAAGCTCACAACCCAAGTTCACCACAAGCAAAAACAGAGAGGAGAACAGGAATGCTGTTGAGCATTTACCTCACATGGCAAGGTCTTAACTGAACAAGATGGTCCCTGCTTTTAAAAGCATGGGTCTCAAAGAAATGCCAACTCAGCAGACACATCACGTTCATTCAGCTTTGGGAGTAACCGTCTGCATAACTAAAGCCGGGGAGCAACTTTGAAGCCCCCCTACTGAAGGTACAAACATATATTATTGGTCATGCCAGCTCCATATCCAGTCCTTCCCGATAGTCTCTGGTATACTGTACTATAGCAAAAGGGAAGTAGAACTTAACAGATTTTTTTTAAGTTAATGATTCAGGCAATTCTTGGAATAACTTCCACTTGAGAAAAATGTAACCAAGAGGTCCCATCAAAAGACTCCCCAGCTGCTGACAGCTCAACTCTGGAAATTCCCTCCCAAATCACAAAGCGTAATGACCCTCAAGAGCCTTTTCTGCCTCCAGCGAACTTGGAATTCTTTCTAAATATTCATTAGGACGCTCAATAAATGTTTACTGAATTGAAGTCAAAAACAAAAAGCAAGCACTGGAAACGTAAGCTCCTAAAGCCTTGCTCCCTCGCCCAGCCCCCGCTTCCCCCACGAGAGAAAACTGGGAGATCTGGAGCTGAGAGTTGAGCCAACCAGTACCCGAGGGGTCTGACACTCGGCCCAGGAGGTGATGACAGCCAGGAGGGGTGGGCAGTGGTTCCAAAATGGGGCACCCACTGCGCTGGGAAATGTTGGGCGCTTGCCAAGATACAAAGCCTCCCCGGGGAAGCTGAACCGGATGGTCGGAAACCAAGGCCCGAATCGAGTTCCACCACCCTCCTTCCTGTTTATAGATCCCGCTCCAGTGACTCCAGCTACCAAAGAGAAAGCAGACGTCTCAGAAATATGTCAATACATGACATAACTTGAAAAGAGCTGGCTGCTCATTGGCGCGAGTTACAACTTGTCGGGCTCACACAGGAAAACCGGCTCACTTTAATTACTTTTCTTTTAATATGCCTTGCCGTCCCGTCCCGGGCCCCCGCAAAGATCCGGTTACTGGGAACTAGGGGGCCTCCGCGGGGCGACCAAACGGTGTGGGCGGTTAGCTAGGGGCAAGGAACGCGGGAGCCCAGCCGACCGCCGGCGCAGTGGCTGCCCCTTCCGAGTCGCGACAACCGGCTGCGGCTCTTCCCTCGCACAGGCGCAGAAACAGGAAGCCTGGCACCTCCTCGCAGTCTGCACCAAGTCGCCCGGCCGCTCGCTGATGTCGCGAGGGGGCCTAGCGGCACCGCGCCGCTGCCCTGGGGTTGGCCCCGGGAGCGCCACCTTTGTCTGGGTTTTCCTGTCCGACCGGCGACGCCGGGACGCAAGGAGCGCTTGCCCAGGTCGGAAGCGCGGACGCGGCGCTCGGCTTCCCCGGCCCGGGGCGGGGGCCCGGGAAGCCGACGCGGCCGCCCCAAACCTCCCGTTTCCACGGCGCGCTCGCGGCGCACCCGCCAGTGCCTGCCCGGCCGCCACTGCCCCGGCGCGGCCGCCGCGGGGTGCGGAGCCGGGGACCCGCGCGCTCTCGGGCGCCGCCGCGACCAGGCGCACCCCGGCTCTCCCGGCGCCGCGCCGCAGGCCGCCCGGCGAGGCGGTGGCCACCGTGCCCTCGGCCGGGCCCACCTCTCCGGCGCCCACGCGTGCCCCTTACCCGGGAGAGCACCGGCCAGAGGACCCCCAGCGAGGCCACATCTCAGACTGGCCGCCGCGGGGGGATGGCGCGACAGCCCGTCACCCACACCCCCTGCCTGCCCCTCGCCCCTTTCTCACCTGCCTGCACCGTGTCCGAGAGGTCGTGACCGGGGGCCGCGGTCCGGGGAAATTCCTTCAATTTCCTGGCGCTGAGGTTCAACCCCCCGGAATTGGCCGCTTCCTCCAGCGCGCGCTCCAGCCCCCGGTTCAAGGGCAGGTTGAAGCCCCCGCTGCCGCCGCCGCCGCCTCCCCCGACCCCGCTGTTGGCTCCCGTTCCTCCGTGGTGCTGATGGTGGGGATGGTGGTGGGGATGATGATGTGGGTGCAGAGGAGCCACCGAGAGGGCAGGGACGAAAGGTTGGGGTTCGCTTCCCGGCGTCGCCATCTTCTCCCGGGCCCCCCCACCCCGCCCCGCCGCTCCTGCGGGGGGGGTCACAGCGCTCCCCCGGGAGGGGGAGACGGCAGCGCGGGCCGAGTCCCTGCAGTGCCCCACCGAAAGATCGTGGAAGAGGGGAGGAGGGTGTGGCAGGCGCGCCGAACGGGGGCAGTCGGGGAGGCGGCAGTGGCAGCTCGGTCTCGAAGGTTTCCTGTCCCCGGGAAGCTAAGGACTGCGGCGGCGGCGGCGGCGGCGGCAGGCAGCGCGCATGTGTCTCCTCCCGCCCTTGCTCCCTCCTCTCCGCGGCTCTCCCCTCCTCCGCCGCGCCGCGCCGCGCCGCCCGCTCTCTCCTCCTCCTTCCCCAAGCTGTCAGTCCAGCCCGGAGCCTTCCTCCGCTCGGAGCCCGGCCGGCCCCCGCGGCTTCGCTGCGCTCCGCCCGGCAATGCGGGTGCGTCAGGGGGGCCGGACCCCTGCAGCGGGTCACCTTGGTTTAGACGCCGAAGGCCCCTGGGGTTCTTTTCGCTGCCCAGGGTATCTTGGGAGACCGGAGGTTTTAGGAAGTCTCAGAAGACGCCAGCGAGGCAATAAATGGGGTTTGAAATACAGTGAGATCATGGGGAGGTGAAAGGTTATGATCTCAAATTTGCGAACTACTCTGCCTCTCTGACCCGAAGTTCCCCGACAGGCAGTTTTTCACTGTACGGTCAGACCAACAGTCTATCCCTGCTCCTGGCATCGGAGCACCTACAAGGAACCAACGGTGGTCTAAGTAGTTTACAAATTAATCTCGTTAATCCAGGGATCCCATGAGCGGAAAAATTGTTTCCCAGACCACAGAGGAAGTTAAGAAACTTGTCTAAGGCCACCCGTGCAGTCAGAGGCGGAGCTGGATACGAACTTGCAGCCCTTGGACTATAGGGTTGGCCTCCTTCCTATGTACTCCCAGGCTGGAGAAGAGACAAGAGTAGGGTAGGTTTTCTGAGCGATGGGGGAAAACTACAGACACAGAAAGGAAGGAAAGACTTTCAAAGTGAGGGCAGTTTTCATGGCAGACAGAATCCATTGTCACAGGAGGGCTGACTAGGGCTGACTGAGCCCCAGAGTTGGATGGTGCAGGGAAAGGTAAGAAACCAGTGGCCCCAACTAGCCAGTAACTCAGCACATTTTGAGCCTGTTCACAGGTGCCGTCAAAGTGTCCTCGTGATGCTTCTTGCTGCCTCCAAAGGACATGGGGACTGACATGTACAAATTCACCTTCTGCCCAGACCAAGGCTAACACACCGGTGGCGACAGAACATCTGACACCTTAGGGCGGACCAGGTGAAGACTGATAAAGCCCCACTCCTTTCCGGAGTTTCAAGTCTAGCTCTCTGGGGCCTTTATTTGCGCGAGATAACCAAGTCTTGATGGTCCCTATAAGCGACTTGGCTAGGAGAGGTGAGAATACATGTACAAAAATACTACAACCTGGGGGATAGGTGAGCCCATTTTTTAAATGGTAGTTCAGAAAGATGATGGCCTAGATAACAGGCTGGAACTTGTGACTTCATGTACTCGGCATTAAAGTACGACATGATCTATGTCACTTGCATTGACTGCATGCACAGTGGACCCTTAAATCCTACAGGATTCTAGGTAGAGTCAAATATTCTTATCTCATCGGAGGAGACAAGCGCCACCTGCTGGTTTCCTCCCCCAACTTCCTCTCTCACCACCTCTTTTTTTCCCCTCAACCTCCTTCCTAGACGTTTAAAAACCAGGCTTGAAAATAATAATAATAATAATAATAATAATAATAATAAATGTATAAAAGAACACTTACATCACTTCTAAAAACTGACCTACCTTCCCCTTTCTTCATGGTCTTTCCCCAATAGATGAGTGAGAAACAGACACAGAAAAAATTTTCAATTAATACCTTCAGCTGAGACCAGGTGGTAAGGCTGTGTGATTAGTATGCAAGGTATGAGTGAGGACATCCAGCAAATTGCAAATTTAGTTCAGACCACAAATTGTGGGGATGCACCATATAGAGCATCATTTGTTGTTGTTGTTGTTTTTAAGACCGCAGATTCTTTTTTAGAGGAAATGATAGAATAGGAATTCAGGATTTGTTTTTTAACAAGTGATGGATCCTCATGTTAGGTTCACCAAGTTATTATAGTTTGCTTTTTCTTCTACAGATTACTAAAGTGTAAACCCCTTAGGGGAGGGACCCATTCATCTTTGTAATTCCCACCCCATATCTAGAATAGTACTTTTGTGTATGATGAGTGCACAATGAATATTAGTAACTAAGCATTGCACAACAGGCCAATTGTACAATAAACCTATCTATTGCACAATCGACAGCTTACCATTTGTTGATATGTCTTTCAAATTATGTTCCTGAATGAAGGAGTTTTTCCTTCAATTGGAGGAGAGTACTTGACCTTTATTTTATTTTATTTTATTTTTTTGGGACAGAGAGAGACAGAGCATGAACGGGGGAGGGGCAGAGAGAGAGGGAGACACAGAATCGGAAACAGGCTCCAGGCTCCGAGCCATCAGCCCAGAGCCCGACGCGGGGCTTGAACTCAAGGACCGCGAGATCGTGACCTGGCTGAAGTCGGACGCGTAACCGACTGCGCCACCCAGGCGCCCCAGTACTTGACCTTTAAAACTGACCTTGATTATTTGTAAACATTCAAGAACTTGACAAGCTATTTTCTCTTGCTATCTTGCTTCTCTATTTTCTCAATAAGATGGACATATCTGTTTTGTTATTATACTCTTTTTTACATCTTCTGAAAATACCCTCTTTCCATTCACACTCCCCACTCCATACATACAGTTCTTTGATAGTAGCCGTGCTATGACATGACATTGACCCCCCCGGTGGTCGTCTTGATTAGTCCAGAAGTGGACTTCTGACCAAATGACAGAGCACCCAGGGGATAAGAGGATCATGATTATGTTCAAACCCTGGATTCTGACTGTTCCTGATTTTCATCTTTAGTTTCTATGAGATATCTAGTATATTTTCAATGTATTCTGTTGTTCACCTAAGTCAATTTTATTTGGTTTTCTGTCAGTGCAACCAAGAGTTCTAATTAATATATTTGATTTACCATATTTTAGTCTTTATACCCCCTTGTTTTTCTGTATAACCTCATTTTGGGATGGTCCACAAATAATCGTGTATAAACTATTTGGATAATGTCAGCAGATTGTTTTCATGCTTTGTCTTTAGTACCTTTCAATCATTTTACAAAGTTAACAGAATTCAAATGATTGAGAAAATGGGGGAAATAGAAATACTCTCAGATTAAAATATTGGCTATTAAGGGGCGCCTGGGTGGCGCAGTCGGTTAAGCGTCCGACTTCAGCCAGGTCACGATCTCGCGGTCCGGGAGTTCGAGCCCCGCGTCAGGCTCTGGGCTGATGGCTCAGAGCCTGGAGCCTGTTTCCGATTCTGTGTCTCCCTCTCTCTCTGCCTCTCCCCCGTTCATGCTCTGTCTCTCTCTGTCCCAAAAATAAATAAACGTTGGAAAAAAAATTTTTTAAAAAATATTGGCTAGTAGGAGTAAATTAATCAGTTTCATCAATAAATCAAAACATTCAGAATTAAAAAAAAAAATTCCTCTTGTGCTTAGAAAAGATCCCAGACTCTTCCACATTTAAAACCCAACTCTTTTATTCCTGCCTGAAAAATAGAGCCATGGACACGCTTATAAAACTCAAACTTATTAAGAACAGCAGATAGATTTGAGCAGGGCTCTTTGGCGTATACCACCTTCTCAGAAAACCACCAAGAATTCTCTTTTGGTAGGAACTCAAAGCGTTTGCTGAAGAGACGGTCACAGTCACCCAGGTTTGTCCCTCACGGTCCTGACTGTCCCCTCCAACCACAGCTAATTAGGTAAAAGGGGCTGACACAAGATCCAGTCAGCCCCAAGCAGGGGAGTTCCCTGTCAGACTCTCCTGAAAATTTAAGCAAAACACACAATGACCACAGTCACAACAGCAGTCCTTGACAGCCAGAGCCAGGACTTACTCACATCCTTTTACCCCGATATCCTCCAACCTCTCGGCCTCAGTTTCCTCTTTCTTAAGAAAGGAGCAAGAACATTCCCTGCTTAACACCACCCTTTTTGTTACTCCTTCCACATGATCTCATACTTGAGTATTCTCTTTGTACTGTGTCAGTAAGTATTTATTCAGTAAATGCTTATCTGGAAATGACCAGAGTGTGTTGTATTCATTCATTTGTAAGTACATCAAGGACAGAGCTCAGGCCTTTTTTTCTCTAGAAGGTTCAACAAATAACGTTGTCTGAGACGTTTGTATATTCTAAGGCAACCAATAGCACCAACATGAATTTCTCTAAAGATAATAATGCTATCTCGGACATGTTGAGGAGATTCTTCTAGCATTCCAAAACACTAATCTGAACCAGTTGGTCAGTGACAAAGTGAACCTAGCAAAATGAGAAAAATTAGGACAAGGTACCAGGTTTTTCATAAAGCTGAACGCATTTGATTTCAAACATCAAATGTAAATGTTGGACGGTGTGTGCACATGTGGGATGGTGCCTTTCTTATTTTTTTCAAACAATGCTAATGATGAATTCTAGGCAAATAAGTTTATTCTTACTTGGGGAAAAAAATGGTAGGCGACTAGAGTCAGCTTTCAGATTAAGTTTTTTAAAGTTACTTACTGTGAAATCAAAGCACCTACAAACTACTTCCAGAATTTATCATAAGTCTGAAAAGAGGATATTGCCTGCCTTTGGATTTTGAAATATTTCACAGCTGCCTATTGTCTGGATCCAGCTTTTTTGCCCTCTTCACTCCAGCCCACTAACACAAATCCTCAGTCCCCTCATAGGGGCTCATTTTTACTTCTCACGGAGAAAAACAGCAGCAGCCACTACCGTGTGGCCAGACCCTACCCTGCCTCTTTCTCCCGTTTTCTCCCAGACTGTGAGAGCCCCGGCTCCTAGACCAGGGAGATTTTATTTCCATTCTCCTTTCCACTGCAGTTCCTATTAAATAAAAAAACACAAAATCTGGGCCATCAAGATAAGATTCTCAAAGAGGCTGCCTTCTAGAACATTCCCTGAATGCCAACAGAGGAGTTATCCAGGAATGAACGAATTAATAGGCTTTAATCTTTGTTCCGTTTTCATAAATATAATTATTTCATTTCATAAAAATGCCAATTTTGTGTGATTTTTTAAATTATTTTCAAGCAATATGTTATAAATTACGTACATGAAATATCATAACCAACAGTGTGGCAAGAAGACAATATTCTGACCTAGAACTTCAGAGAGATTAATAGCATTTTGAAAGAGCCTGTGTGGGAAAGAAAGCTTGGACCACCCAGGTGTGAAGCTGATAGTGAGGAAAGGAGTTTTTTAGGCTTAATTACGTTGATATCGAAGGGGGGGGACATGTCAGTGACCAATAACTGACCCTCAGGTCCTGTCAGAAGTTTCTCAAGAGGGGACCAGAGGAAGAGCCACTGGAAACTAAGGATTGAAGACAACCAGCTATATTTTGATAAGTGTATTTTTGAGTAACTGGTCTTTTGAAGATGTGAATGTAAATATTCGATTATAGATACTATTAGATAATATGTTCACTGTGCTTGGTGCCCCTAAATATTTCACCCATGTATTATACTGGGTGTTACTGGTTTATAATATAATGGCATATTATGTTATTGGCGTGTAATACAGTGGTCTCCCCTTATGTACGGTTTTGCTTTCTGTGGTCTCAGTTACGTGTGGTCAACCAGGGTGTGGAAGTGGATAGTCCTCCAGACATATCATCGGAAGGTCAATAGCAGCCTCACTAACCCTACATCACAATGCCTTTGTCATTCAGCTTACCTTGTGTCATCACATCGGCATTTTATCATCTCACAGCAATATTGTTATAATTGTTTTATTTTAGTAACGGTTATGGTTGTTAATCTCTTACCATGCCTAATTTATAAGTTAAACTTTATCATAGCTATGTGCGTATAGGAAAAAAAACAGTATAGGGTTTGGTGTTATCTGTGATTTCAGAGATCCACTGCAGGAGGGGGGTGGTGTTTGAATGTACCCCCCTGTGGATAAAGGGGGGACTACTATATAATGAATACATGAAACATTTCTGGGAACCAATTATTTGTTTATAAATAAATTGCTTCACTTGCTTGGATAAACTGAAGCAGCATTTTTGTCCATTATGTGTTCCTCTGAACCAAAGTTCTTTAGGCTGTTAATAGGCATTGTGCATAAAGGGTTTCATTGCCAGGTAAGTTTAGGTTAATAGAAAATTTTAGAGGCTATTTCACTCTAGGACCTCTCAGAGTCTTTGATGGGCTAATGTGCATCGTGGACATGCAAGAAAGAGAAATGCTTTATATCCAGCTTTTCTCATATATTTTTATTTGACTGCTAAACCTCTTCCTACAAGACTGTCATCCTTAGTCCACACATTGTGAAACTCTAGATTGGGATAATCTCTCTCCTGATGGTATCTATAATGCATCACTGTTAAACAGATCAAAATTTACCTCCAAGTCAATATTTAAAATGATGCCAAGCGTCACGAATGTAGCACCTCCTCAGCAAATGCCATTCCAGGCCTGCTGTTCATTAGGTGGGTTTTAAAAGAACAAAAGAACGTCTTCCTATTTGTACTTAAGGTACTGCGCATCTAACGACAACAGTAATTTCTATGTTCCCCAAAGGCAGTTTTTAAGACTCTTGATGTCATTACAGGGATATTTTCCAAAGGCAGGGCTGTCATTACTGTCTAGTCAGTTGCAGAACTAGAGAGTGTCTCCCAGAGGAGCTGTTCTCCTTGGATTTAGCAGGAAATGCACTCTGGCTATAAAGGCATTAAGCTTTCTGCACCCAGATGTTATCGCTGTTCATGTGCGCAGGATTTAAAGGGTAGATGTGGAGAATCTCAAGTTCTTTCTCCAATCATTCCAGGGCATCATTAGAAGAGGGGTCAACCTGGGCTTAGGAATCAGGCCCGGCAAGGAAGCGACAGCTCAGAAGCAAAGTAACATGGTCATTTCATTCTTACTTCCTGGCAAATCAGGTGAACAGATAACTCACCATGGTTCAGATGCAAAACCAGTTAGAACCGTCTCCAATTTCGGGTTGATATGAAAACAGCAGAGTCAAAATTAGTGGGGTTGGGACGGAGGACTGACCAGGAAGGACTACTGGAACGCCTCACAGAGGTCACAGGGGAGGGCGTGATTTGCAGGTCTATCACAGCCCCCAACCCCCCCCCCCCCCAAGCCCCAGACAATCTAGTGAGGGCAAGGACAGTCTCAGATTCATGCGAGTTGAGGGAAATCACAAACCGGTGTCTGGGAGTGTGTATGGTAGAGCCCAACCCTGGGACAAACGTCCAGTAGGTAAATAGGGCCCCAGCCCAGGTGGCTGGGATAAAGGACAGAGCCCCAGTCAGAGTGGTGAGCTGTAGTCCAATCAGGAAGCACTTGCATGGCACCGAATATCTCTGCCAGGATATATAAGAAACTGCTAACAGTGATTGCATCTGGGAAAGAAAACTAAGAGAATGGGCTGGGAGAGAGATGTTTCTTTCCCACGGTATTTTTTTTTTCCAGTTAAATGTTTTATTAGTGCCTCTGTAGCTCTTTCTAAGCAGCGGATTAGTTACATTTTTTAAATACCAATTGAGGAGATTGAGTTTGGATCAAAAGTGCTTGAGGAACTGCTGGAGAGTCCTGAGGAAGATGTAAGTGATAACATGCTCTGCGGGATAGACCAGAAGTGCCAGGGAGGCACAGGGCATGCGGAAGACCGGGTGGAAGAGAAATGCGGGGAAGGAAGAGGGAACAGAGCCTCCGTGCCTAGCCGAGGTTAGCCCAGTGGCTTCTAACCACCATCAGCGCTGGACGCTGGACGTCGGTGGTGGAAGGCACTCCTCTCCCTCGGTTATATCAAATGCCAGAGACAAAGAGACGGGAACACGGAAAGCCATCTTCGAGAAAGCACTTCCAGGATAGCTTGTGAACGTCCAGACGGCAGAGGTAAGAAAGCAAAGGGAGTAGATACAGTAGATAGAAGCGACTTACCCTAGGATTTGGAGATTTCAGGGAGGAAAAAAGATGAAAAGGTGACTAAACAGGCAAATAGAGCAGAGCAAAGTGTTTCAATGTTTAAGATAGGGAAGATCTGAGAAAACTTGAGAGTACAGGACAAAGCCGGCGAGGAGGGGAAGACTAGAGGGCCCCGCGGGAGGAAGTAGGGCGGGGGGGGGGGGGGGGGGGGGGGGGTTAACATACGGGAAAAGGGGGGAGATGGGAAGCATGGAATCCAGGAGGGCTAGAAGGACTCAGAGGCCTCCTCTGAGTCTGGAGTGAAAAAGTCAGGACACCGAAGTGAAAACACTAATAATGCACCTTAGGGATTAGATGCAAAGGGTCAAAAATCGAAATATATATGATCTGCTAAGAGCAGAACTGGAGGTTGAAGGTGGGTGGGGGAGATTTATGAGCCATATTTCCAAATCATAAGCCAAAGAACAGGCACCCCGTTGTAATCAGAAATATTTGATCTTTGGTTTTCAGCCCTAACTAGCACATTAACCTCTCACTGAAATCTTGATACTCCCCACAAGTGATGGTTTTCCTCTTGGGGGTGTCCATTTGCTTCTAATCCTTCTATGGATTGCAAAACTCCAACATGTCTTAAAACATGGAGCTTGATGCTGAAGATGGAAAAATGAACTAGCTCCCAATAACAGACCGGTTCTCTCTCATAACGTCTCTGCAGACAGAGGCCCACCAGGGAGTTCGTACGTGGTGTGTTATGTCCTCAGCTAGGGGGTCCTCAGGAATGCAGTCCAACTTCCCTATTCTACAGATTGGGACACTGAAATAAGTATATGAAGGTGAAGTACCCAGTGTTATGCAGCTGGCCGGTGCAGAATGTGGGCTAGACCCCAGGTCATTTCCTGTCCATTGCGTTCTCCCTGTCCCGCCTGAGGCTACGCTGCTACCTGCCGTGTTTGGACATATGCTCTTGCCCTTCTATCAGTGGGGTTCATTTGCTTTTTGCCTGAATAGGACTTTATGCAAGGGGAGTCATCTAGGGTGCTAGCCCGCAGGACGGGTGCTGGGTAAGGGCTTTCATGGGAGCTAGTCCGAGGGACCTGAGATGGGACTAGCTACTTGTCTCTGAAACATGACAGGCAGTGTGCCTTCAGCTAGCTGAGGACTGATGTAAGTCCCCAAGGGCCAGGCAAAATACAAGGCCATGTGTTACCTGACATCCACATCATGCGGTGACCCTTCAGGATACTTTTTGCCATGATTAGAAAGGCTGGGTTTCCCTGGCCTTTATACCAGTGGCCACAAAGCATTTCGGGTATTTCAAATCCTTTGAGGTTCTTTGACAAGAGAGACACCCTCTTGCCACAAAAATAAACATTAACTCCTACACGCACCATTTTGTATACAATTCAAAGGTATTAGAGTTACTCTGAACCTTCTAGGGCTGGTCAAGCATCATCTAATCAACTCTGATTCTGAATAAACCTTCCTTACTAATAAATAAATATACATATCAAGAAAAATAGTTTGTTCCACAAGACTATCTTGGGAAATATTCTGTTTTAAAAAAAGAAAAGAAAAGATTCTGGTTTTTTTAGATATAGCATGTTTTTCTCCCCCTGAACCCCTGGTATCTCCTTTGGGCACAGAGGGAATTGTGTGACATTGGAACTGTCTTCCAAAACAGAAGTAGAGGTGGAGGGTAGTTGAGGTGATGCTGGTGACAAGGATTCATCCCTGCTGACCATGGACTTAAACTCCTGTTCTGGCTTCCACAGCCTCACACCAGATTTGATCCCCGCCCAGCCCTCCTAATGGCCTCCCACAGTCCAGGTTAGATAATTCATGCGTGCTCAGGTCTTTTCCAGCATTTCTGCCATCTGGCTAATGATGGGGCACCATATGTCAACAGCAGGATACGGGCACCCGCCTATGGGTTGGGGCACAGACCTGCCCCCAGGAACAGCATGAGACTTCCCAGCGTGAGACTCACTTCTGAATGACACAAGGAATCTCTTTTGCATGAGTCTGCAACCAGGACACAAATGACCGAGGTTCCTCCCACGTAGGGCTGAGCGTGTGGTAAATGACATAAACGTATTTGAGTTACCTTTAAGTCACCCGTCACCCGCCTCTTCCCTAGCAACTTAGCGCTGTTCGAGTTGTTTCACACGTAGGCACAGATATTATCTAACAGCCTATTACTTCTGCGGGGTTAAAAATCAGGAAGCAAAGGCTTTGCTACTGAGTTCGGTGGATATATTAAGCAGATTTTTCACCCAACACTATCCCCAAGGGGTTCTAGATTACTCAGGTCATTCAGTGAATTATGACTGGAAGAGATCTGTAACTGAAGCGGGTACTTCCTGTCTTCACATATCCTCAGATGGGAAACTGGGAAGCATGTTGATTACCTTGTGCAGTTGGCACTTCTGTGTGCACACTGGGGGTGGGAATGGGACCATCTAAAATCCAGACCCCAGATAGTGGACAGAAGCTTCCTGATCAGCACAAATCTTTCAAGTCCTTGCTACTGATTAGCTTACGCTGTTCTCCACTGTTTCTAATTATACGTGTCTTTCCCCATAACTGGAACCATTTGGGTCCAGATGGTTGCATTATAATAACTGTTTCTCTTTATCATGCCTGAAAGTCCAAGGGTTCCTCTAGGCTTGAGGTTTTCTAAAAATAAGGCCAGGCTCTTACTCACTACCCCCCGCCCCCAAACTTCCTTTTCAACTTAAAAAATAATTTGAATGCAAATGAGAGATATTAAATTCAGAGCTCTTAATAATGGACTATTTTCTTAGTCATTAACTATTGAATTAAGTAGGCAAACAAATATGTGTTCAGCATCAATTAACCAGCCTTGCCTAACTTCAGCAAGCTAAGAGAAAATCCCAGAGGGCTTTCATAAATGGAAGAGGTGGAATGTGTGACAGTCATATGACCTAGTCCAGGTAATGAGGACAGTGGAAGTCTGATATTAACTTAAAATTTATTTTTGAAAGCTGTAATTTAAGTGCGCATTTGCCACCATTAACCTTGCCCTTCATTTTTCCTTCAAATGAGTAAAACAATAAGCTTTTATAAACTGCACGATTTCATAAGATCAGAGAAGTTCAGGAAACTAATGCATACTATAGTTATTTCTTAACTTATTGTGCTAATTGGAGTTCTCGAAGGTCAAGGTCATTGAATTGCTGTGTGTCATGGAAAGAGAACTGAACTGGAAATGAGGGTGCAGCCCTATTTCTGGCAAGGTCACCTGTCAGCTGTGTTACAGAGGCCCGGTCATGTAATTTCTCTGGAACTCCGTTTCCACACGTGTTAAATGAAAAGTTTGGATGGTTCATGGCTAAGATCTTTGTTCTCTGAAATGTCATGACTCTCAAAATTACAGTTGAATCAACAATTCAACAATTTCATCTTTCTGTTCTACCAAGTTTTCTGACATTTCTCACCCGGAGAAAGATATATCTCTTAAGTATCCTCTGCCTCGTCAGAGGAGAATAAAACTAGAAATGGCTAATGAAGAGCCTGAGGCTGGCAGAAGAAACGAGTATCCTGAAGAATCCACAAAACACATAAAATCTTTCATGCAATTAGGTGTGTGAAATACACACCTAAATTCAATTCTAAAAGTCTTAATTAGGCTCCTATTGTATATTCCCCTACTAATAGCACCTTGCTTTTAAAGTATCAATCAGCAGAGAATCTTAATTTTGCAGAACAAGAGAAAATGTTTCAGGGGATAATGAGAAATAATGTAGCGGTAGCACTGGGGAAAGAATTCAGAGAAGGACCACCTCAACCATCAATCGCAAAAGGTGAGATTTAGGGAAAGTCCAGAGTGATCAAAATTTTCACCCTGCCTCATATGCTGATGTTGTAGATCCCTAAAGTAGAAAAAGGAACCATGAGAAGGAAATAATACTGACACTTTCTGATTCTATTGGTACATACACATGCAAAATACATTCTTTTTTTTAAATGTTTATTTATTTTTAAGGGGGGAGGGGCAAAGAGGAAGGGGGCCGGAGGCTCTGAAGCAGGCTCCATGCTGACAGCAGAGAGCCTGACGTGTGACTCAAACTCACGAACGGTGAGATCATGACCTGAGCTGAAGTCGGACGCTCAATCAACTGAGAGCCACCCAGGTGCCTCCAAAGTACATTCTGTTAAAAGATAATCTTGAAGGGTAAAATCATGATTGTCATACCAATAGAAAATGGAAACACATGTCAAAGTATGTATCTAACTCCTTAACTAATCATTGGACCTGTAAGGTATTTCAGCTGTTTCACAGGACAATTGAAACAAATACACACTTATACGGGCAGATAAAGAATTAAGAAATGAATTTACAAACAGAAACAAAAAGCAGTCCATCCAGAGTGCAATTATCAATTGCACTCCACCAGACACAAGTAATTTGCAACTCTGTGGACAAGAATCATTTGCATTATGATTAGCTTTCTGTAATTTACTGAGTTGTAAAATAGCTCTGAGACAGTGAAAAGGAAGATAACTAAGAAGCATGCACTAGACAGAACACTCAGGGATACTTTTATCTTTTTTTTCCCCTTTTCAAAGTCTTTCACGATTTTCCCTGATAATTTGAGGGAATGTAATGTGGTAGACAGTAATGAACCCAGGATATGGCAACAGGTAGCCCAGGATTTGAATTCCTTTGTCATCTTGAGCAATATATTTGACTTCTGAGTCTCAGGTTCCTTTCTAGGAAAATGGGAATGACAATGGCTAACTTTGAAGATTGTTATGCAGGTTAACTAAGATAAAAATACAAAGAAACTATTTCAGGGGAGGGGCCAAGATAGCAGAGCAGCATGGAAGTTTTCTGCTTCTCTTGTCCCTGAAATGCAGCTAGATCAGTACCAAACCATCTTGCATATCTAGAAAATTGATCTGCAGATTAACATAACAATCTGCATAACTTGACCCACAGAACTCAGTAAGTACATGGTGCAGCAAGGTGAACTGGGGGAGAGAGAAGCTGTGGAGGGTAGGGAGCTGTTTTTGCTTGTAGAGAGAGGACAGAGACAGGGAGGAAAATACAGGAAAAATACTTCTGCTGAAAGTAGACGGAGAGAAAGAAAAAGAGTGGAAACCACCCATACGGGGCTGAACAAGAAAAGGAGAAACGAGAAAGGAGAGGGTTTCAAAACCATTAAGACTCTATAAACAGGGTAGCACAGAGTCTGAAACTCCACAGCTCGATACCTGGTGGAGCTCTGTTGGGAAGAGTGAATCCCTCGGAGCAGACAGTGAGATCTGAGGTGTCCTGGGGCCACATGCAGAAAGGCAATTCCCCTGATGAGAGGACATTTGGTAGAGGCTGTGTGGTCTCCCTACAGGCAAAGGTCCCAGCAGACCCCGGAGAACAGCCATGTTTGCTGATGTTGTAACAAGGACATTAGAGAACAGTGAAGCCTGGTGCCAGATGTGTGCTGTGATTTACCATAATCCCTGAAATGCTCCTGATACGTGATCACATGAACTTTTTCTGGGGCAGGCTGGCCACCCAGCTGCAGTCTCTGGGCCTCTGCAGCAGTGCAATGGGGTGAATGTTCCCGAGGGGCTGGCTGCACCCCAGCCATTGCTTGGGAGGCCCTCCCCTAGAGAGTCCCAGTGGATCAAAAGCACAGGGCCCTCAGAAGGGAGGGGTTTGAAAACACAGCCCCATCTGAGATAAAATTCGGCAGGGAGATGCTGCTTAGCAGGCTGACAGCTTGGTCACGGACAGTGTAGAAGCTGGGATTGGACAGAAGCCAAGACAAAAGAAGGGTGCTTGATTACTGATTGGGGAGTGCACAGAATTCTGATGCTAGAGACTGGATAGCTGGGTGACGCCATTTTCACCTCTCCAATGCATGCGCATACATGCCTACATGCGCCACAGTGATCTACAGTGATCCAGTAAGCTAAGAAGCACCATCTAATGGAGAACAGAGCTATTACACCAAGCCCCGTCCAACTATACCAACCAAGCTCTAGAGGACCACCACAAGTCTCTCCACCTGCTTAGTTTACAGTATAGAGTGCTTCATAGTTTTACTTCTAGGGGAAACTGGATGTAATTTCATTCATATTTCATTCTGTTCTTTGGTCCATCTATTCATTTTTTTTCTTTTCTTATTCTTGAATACAGAAAGAGAAAACATTTATTTTTATTTTCACTTTTTATAAAAAAGATTTGTCTTTAATTTTTTTCTACCATATTTTTTTGGTAAATTTTTAACTTCTATTTTACTCTCATCATTTCATTTAGTTCTACATTATCGCTTTTTTTTTTAATTTTCAAGTGTTTTCCTAATTTTTCCCCCTTTTTAAAATTTTTTCTTTCCCTTTTTTCTCTATTCTGTCAACAGCATCTATCTTCTCTCTTCTTTCAACAACCTGACAAACACACACCTATGATCTAGCATCCTTTCTTTGATTTTTTTGTGTTGTTTTTAATTTTTAATTTTTAATGTTATTAATTTTTTCTTTCTCCAAAATGAGAAGATGAAGGAATTCATCCCAAAAGAAAGAACAGGAAGAAATGACAGCCAGATGACAACACAGATGTAAGCAAGATGTCTGAACCAGAATTTAGAATCATGATAAAAAAAAAAACACTAGCTGGGGCTGAAAAAAGCATAGAATTCCTTTCCACAGTGAGAAGAGAAATAAAATCTAGTCAGAACGAAAATTTAAAATGTTATAACTGAGATCCATTTTCGAAAGGATGCCATGGCTGCAAGGATGGATGAAGCAGAGCAGCGAATCAGCGATATAGAAGACAAACTTAGAGAAAAATGAAGCAGAAAAAAAGAGGAAAACTAAGTCAAAAGAGCACGATATAAGATTTAGAGAACTCAGTGACTAGTTAAAAAAGAATAATATCTGAATCACAGGAGTCCCAGAATATGAAGAGGGAGAAAAAGGGGTAGAAGGTTTATGGGAACAAATCATAGCGGAAAACTTTCCTAACCTGGGGAAAGACACAGACATCAAAATCCAGGAAGCACAGAGAACTCCCATTAGATTCAACAAAAATCAACCATCAATTAGGCATATCATACTCAAATTTACAGAACACATGAACAAGGAAAGAATTATGAAAGCAGCAAGGGAAAAAAAGTGCTTAACCTGCAAGAAAAGACAGATCAGGTTTGTGTAGACCTATCCACAGAAACTTGGCAGGCCAGAAAGGAGTGACAGGATATATTTAATGCGCTGAATCGGAAAAATATGCAACCAAGAATTCTTTATCCAGCAAGGCAGTCATTAAAAATAGAAGAAGATGGGGCGCCTGGGTGGCGCAGTCGGTTAAGCGTCCGACTTCAGCCAGGTCACGATCTCGCGGTCCGGGAGTTCGAGCCCCGCGTCAGGCTCTGGGCTGATGGCTCAGAGCCTGGAGCCTGTTTCCGATTCTGTGTCTCCCTCTCTCTCTGCCCCTCCCCCGTTCATGCTCTGTCTCTCTCTGTCCCAAAAATAAATAAACGTTGAAAAAAAAATTTAAAAAAAAAAAGAAAGATCATACCTCAAGATCATAAAAGCCATATACAAAAGACCCACTGCTAATATCACCCTCAATGGGGAAGAACTGAGAGCTTTCCCCCTAAGGTCAGGAACATGACAAGGATGTCCACTCTCACCACCGTTATTCAACATAGTATTGGAAATCCCAGCCTGAGCAATCAAACACAAAGGAATAAAAAGCATCCAAATCGGCAAGGAGGGAGTCAAACTTTCACTCTTTGCAGATGACATTATACCCCATATGGAAAACCCAGAAGATTCCACCAAAAAAGCTGCTAGAACTAATCCATGAATTCAGCAGTCAAAGGATATAAAATCAGTGCACAGAAATTGGTTCATTTATATACACCAATAATGAAGCAACAGAAAGAGAAATCAAAGAATTGATCCCATTTACAATTGCACCAAACCCCCTAAAATACCTAGGAATAAATCTAACCAAAGAGATGAAAATCCTATACACTGAAAACTATAAAATCTTATGAAAGAAATCAAGAAGGCACAAAAAAATGGGAAAATATTCCCATGCTCATGGATTAGAAGAACAAATATTGTTAAAATGTCGACACTACCTAAAGCAATCTATATATTTAATACAATTCCTATAAAAATAACACCAGCAGTCTTCGCAAAGCTAGAACAAACAATCCTAAAATTTGTATAGAACCAGAAAAGACCCTGAATAGCCAAAGAAATCCTGAAAAAGAAAACCAAAACTGGAGGCATCACAATCCTGGGCTTCCAGATATATTACAAAGCTATAATCATCAAGACAGTATGGTACTGGTACAAAACAGACACATAGATCAAGGGAACAGAATAGAGAACCCAGAAATGAACCCAAAAACGTATGGCCAACTAATCTTTGACAAAGCAGGAAAGAATATACAATGGAATAAAGACAGTCTCTTCAGCAAGTGGTGCTGGGAAAACTGGACGGTGACATGCAGAAAAATGAACCTGGACCACTTTCTTACACCACACACAAAAATAAACTCAAAATGGATGAGAGACCTCAATGTAAGAGAGGAAGCCATCAAAATCCTCCAAGAGAAAGCAGACAAAAACCTCTTTGACCTCAGCCACAGCAACTTGTTATTCAACATGTCTCTGGAGGCAAGGGAAACAAAAGCCAAAATGAACTATTGGGACTTCATCAAGATAAAAATCTTCTACACAGTAAAGGAAATAATGAACAAAACTAAAAGGCAACCAACGGAATGGGAGAAGATATATGCAAATGACTTATCAGATAAATGGTTAGTATCCAAAATCTATAAAGAACTTATCAAAAATTCTACACCCAAAAAACAAATAATGCAGTGAAGAAATGGGCAAAAGACATGAATAGACACTTTTCAAAAGAAGACAGCCAGATGGCTAACAGACACATGAAAAAAATGCTCCACATCACTCATCATCAGGGAAATACAAGTCAAAACCACAATGAGATACCACCTCACACCAGTTAGAAAGGCTAAAAGTAACAACTCAGGCAACAACAGATGTTGGCGAGGATGCGAAGAGAGAGGACCTCTTTTGTGTTGCTGGTGGGAATGCAAACTGGGGCAGCCACTCTGGAAAACAGTATAGAGGTTCCTCAAAAAATTACAAATAGAACTACCCTACGACCCAGCAATTGCACTACTAGGTATTTATCCAGGGGATACAGGTGTGCTGTTTCGAAGGGGCACAGGCACCCCAATATTTATAGCAGTGCTATTGACAATAGCCAAAGTATGGAAAGAGCCCAAATGTTCATCCAAGATGACCAAAAAAAAAAGATGTGGTATTTATATACCTACAATGGAGTATTACTCAGCAATCAAAAAGAATGAAATCTTGCCATTTACGACGACGGAACGGGAGATATTATGTTAAGTGAAACTAGTCAGTGAAAGACAAATATATGTCTTCACTCATATGTGGAATTTAAGACACAGAACAGATGAACATAAGGGAAGGGAAGCAAAAATAATATAAAAACAGGGAGGGAGACAAAACATAAAAGACCCTTATAAAGAACAAACTGAGGGTTGCTGGAGGGGCTGTGGGTGGGGGGATGGGCTAAATGGGTAAGAGGCATTAAGGAAGACAGTTGTTGGGATGAGCACTTGGTGTGATATGTAAGGGTGAATCACTGGAGTCTATTCCTGAAATTATTATTGCACTATATGCTAACTAACTTGGATATAAATTAAACAAATAAATTTAAAAAAAGTAAACCATTGCAGTTCACTGCATAGATTCCAAATAAGTAGTAGCCTTTATTTCATACTGACAATTACACATAAAAGTCCATCATCTCGTTACAACATACTTATGGACTTTACTTTGGGAGACATATGTCTTTCTGTGATCCGGGTACAGTTAATACAGATAAAAGTGCTTTGTAAATTATACAATTCCGTATAAATGTTAGTTATTTCTCTTTTTTAAGTCTTTTATTTGAGTATAGTTGACACATCATGTTACACTAATTTCGGGTGTACAATATAGTGATTCAACACTTCATTTTTTCTTACTCATTGCTGGTGGGACTTCAAAAGGTACAGCCACTTTAGGAGGCAGTTTGGCAGTTTTATAAAACTAAACATACTCTTACCATGTGATGCAGAAATTGTACTAAGCATTTGTAGAAATGAGTTGAAAATGTATGTCCACACAGAAACCTGCACCTGAATGTTCATGAACAAAACTATCAAAACTTGGAAACAACCCAAGATGTCCTTCAGTAGGTGAATAGATACACAAGCAGTGGTGCATCCAGACAACAGAATTTGATTCAGTGAGAGCAAAAATGAGCTTTCAAGCTACAGAAAGACCTGAAGGAAATTTAAGTGCATATTGGTCAGCAAAAGCCACTCTGAAAAGGCTGCAGACGGTATGATTCCAGCTATCTGACATTCTGGAAGGAGGTGAAACTGTGGAGACAGTAAATAGATCAGGGGTTGCCAGGGGGCGGGGGGCAGGAGGGAGGGGTGACGAAGAGGAACACCAAGGGTTTTCAGGGCAGTGAAAGTATTCTGTGCGGTAGTGTAATGTGGGACACATGCCATTATACAATTGTCCAAAGCCATAGAATATACAACACAAAGAGTGAAAGCTAAGGTAAATTATGGACTTAGGTTAATAATAACATATCAATATTGGCTTAAGAAATATAACACAGGTACTATACTAATGCAAGATGTTAATAACAGGGTAAACAAGGTGTGCAGGCAAGAGGGTATATGGGAACTTTCATATTCTCTGCTCAGCCTTTCTATAAACCTAAAACTGTGCCCCCCCAAATCCATTAATTTTTAAGTTAGTTAATTCCTTGTATTCGCCATGTGATCTTGGGCAAGGTCTTTAAATTCTGTAAGCCTTGGGGCGCCTGGTGGCTCAGTCAGTTAAGTGTCTGACTTCGACTCAGGTCATGATCTCATAGTTCATGAGTTCAAGCCCCACGTCGGGCTCTGTGCTGATGGCTCAGAGCCTGGAGCCTGCTTCGGATTCTGTGTCTCCCTCGCTCCCTGCCCCTCCCCCCGCTCTCACTGTCTCTCTCTCTCTCTCTCTCAAAATAAACATTAAAATTAATTCAATAACTAATGAATTAATTCTGTAAACCTTCATATACTTCTCTGTAAATGGATGTAAATGAAGGATTTCCCTGCAGCGTTGTGTAGAGAATAGGAGCTGTAGCACAGGGCCCGGCAGCATTTAATGATATTCAGCAGGTGGATTCACCTGTACTGGTTGTTCAAATAGGCAACACTTCTATACCAGCTGCCCTGAACATACTCCCCACCTCTTCCCCCCCAGAAACACCCACATCACCTGCCAGGCTCCTCCCCCTAGATTCCTCACACTTCCCTGTGACCCACCAAATACAGGGTTAGTGCCCAGTGTGGCGACAGGCCTCAGGGATCCTACGGCAGGTATGATACAGTGACAGTCCTTACCATACCATACTGTCTATGAAATGCTTTGTATCATTCCTGGTACCTAATGAGTAGGACGCCCTGAAGGACTGTTAGCTACTTTTATTAACATAACTATTTCTACTATTTGAATTTTATGCTCTGAGCACAGTTTTGTTTTTATCAAAAAATGGCAATAGCAAAAAAAAAAAAGGCAATAGCATACGACTATTAAAGGAATGTGTGTGCCTTAAAGGAATGTTGTTGTTGTTGTTTTTAACTATGGAAAAGTACACAGAGTAGAAGCTTTTTATGCCAGTTTGTAGCCTGGGCTCAAAATGCATGCTGCAAACATTTAACTGCAGGATGATGAAAAGCAAGGCAGTCGGCTGATATAATCATATTCCATAATTGCTTTAGGCTTAGCGTAGCATTCAAGAGTTATTGTGCAATTACTACAAATGAAAACCCTCTTGATCAATTGACGTAAGTGTATAGCACCATATCTAATTTGGATGCCTCCTCTCAGGTAGAACCCAGATGCTTCCATCACCAAGAAATAATAAGAGATCGATTGGAGCTTGGGACTTCCAAGAAAAACATGAAAAGAGAGAGGTGAACCATTATTGGAGAAATTTGATTATCTGAACTAGATTATCCTATCTAAGAGGTGTGGACTATGCTTTTCTCTCAAGAACAGCTTATTCAGCCCATGTTTTTGAGTCTGTACAACTATGTGAATTGTCCCTTCCACATTGTCTGTGCTGCCATTGGGAGGGAGGAAGAGGAAGTGAGCATAGGACAATACTGTCAGCAAAACAATGGGACAGTTTTTTTTTTAAAAAGCATTTTTTTAAACGTTTATTCATTTTTGAGACAGAGAGAGACAGAGCATGAATGGGGGAAGGTCAGAGAGAGAGGGAGACACAGAATCTGAAACAGGCTCCAGGCTCTGAGCTGTCAGCACAGAGCCTGACGCGGGGCTCGAACTCACGGACTGCAAGATCATGACCTGAGCCGAAGTCGGACACCCGACCGACTGAGCCACCCAGGCGCCCCAACAATGGGACAGTTTTACTCAACTCCCATGCCAGCATTATAGTTATCAAAGTATTCTCTTCATTCCTAAAAAGTAGGAAGAGGACACTTTTTCTGGTTACATTAGAAAATAATCCACCCTGGAGGTCAAATCCAATTGAATCCACTCTTCATTCTAGGAGATCAGCTGTAGCAAGAGGGGGAGGGGCCCAGCTGAGAATGTCACAGGGTAGCTCACCCAGAAAGGCTGGCTTCAGGCTGGCCTGTCCTTAGGGGTCCCATATAGCCACCGCCAACAGCAGTGATATCGTCACTTCGCCCCTGTGTACCGTTTGTGTGACTCTGTCAGACAAAGTGATTTAGCTTTCTTCACCCCTGCTTTCCAACCGGCTGCCAGAAACCCATCAAGGAAGAGAGCAGAACAAAGGCCTTTTCAGGACACCATCTATCTGTTTCCAGAGCCCATTAGAGTTTCAGGGTTGGGGTGGGAGGAATAGGGGTAGTAATTTTTTTTCCTGTTAGGTCTACATATGGAGAAAGACACACAGAGGTACGGACTCGGAAACAGTGCGATGACACAACTGTGTTCTTCCCCTCGTCCCTCTGCCTGCACAGCAGCCATGCCCTGGCTTCTGGTCCAGCTCTCCTCCCCAGTCCCGGTTTGCCTGGGACTGCACCGTATTCTCCCCGTCATTCTCTCATGACCTTCACTCAGGCTATCAGTGGGGTATTTTGTTCTAGTTTCAAAGCTGGTACTGACACTCACTCTTGAGTAAATAGACTGCCTTCCAGGAGAGCAGGGAAAAGCCCTATTACATCCTGGCCCATTATTTGCTTGTGTGAATTTGTTTTGTTTTGTTTCTTTCTTCTCAACTGCAAGCATCATCCGTCCTTCTCTAATATGCCTGTTGAATAGGCTTCTGCTGAAAGGGACTTTGTTCTAATATGATCCTAAACAATGGAACAGAGTCAACAAGTGCATTGTCAATACTGTGTTCATAGCTCTCTTTGGAAGAAGCCATGCTAGTTTGTTGTGTGTGTGTGTGTGTGTGTGTGTGTTCATGTGACTTAGCAAAGGTAACTTTAAAATATATTTTAATGGGGCGGCTTGGTTAAGTGTCCAACTCTTGATTTCAGCTCAGGTCATGATCTCATGGTCCATGAGTTCAAGCCCCACATTAGGCTCTGCTCTGACAGCACAGAGCCTGCTTAGGATTCCCTGTCTCCCCCTCTCTCTCTCTGCCTCTTTTTCCCTCTCTCTGTCTCTCTCTCTCTCTTTCTCTCTCAAAAATAAATAAAATAGCCTTTTAAAAAATGTTTACTCTGAATCTAATCAAGCCTGTTTAGAAGATACAGAGTCTAGGGGTATTTGGGTGGCCCAGTCGGTTAAGCGTCTGACTCCGGCTCAGGTCGTGATCTCAGGGTTTGTGAGTTCAAGCCCCATCTCGGGCTCTGTGCTGACAGCTCAGAGCCTGGAGCCTGCTTCTAATTCTGTGTCTCTCTCTCTCTCTCTCTCTCTCTCTAGTCCTTCCCTGCTCACACTCTGTCTCTGTTTCTCAAAAATAAATAAATGTTAAAAAAATTTTTTTTACAAGATACAGAGTCTAGAAGAGTAAGATAAAGTGCACCATGAAGAGATAATCAGACACGTCCAGGCCAAAAGCATGGCTTGATGCTTTCAGAAGATCAAAATGATGTTCAAAATAACAAAACTAATTTCCAGAAGCCTAAGATGTGAAAAATCTTATGGAGGGATTGTTTTCTACAATAAAAGAGACTAGAGAGTCATAGTAACAAAATGTGACTTGTGATGCGTGATTAGGTTCTGATTTGAAGGGGAAAATGCAGCAATAAATGACATTCTCAGGACAACTGAGACATTTAAATATGAAATAGGTATTAGGAAATCATTATTAATTTTCTCGACATGATCATGTCATTGTGGTTATATTGGAAATTGTATTTTGAGGACACGGATATCCAAATATTTAAGGTGAAGTGTAACAATGTCTACAACTTGGTTTCACAGGATTCAGCAACAATAAAGAACACAGTACAATTATGTATATACATGGTATGTGTAGGTAAGTTTTTTTTTGTTTTTTGTTTTTATTCTTGAGAGATAGAGAGAGACAGAGCATGAGCAGGGGAGGGGCAGAGAGAGAGGGAGACACAGAATCTGAAACAGGCTCCAGGCTCTGAGCTGTCAGCACAGAGCCCAATGCCTGGCTCGAACTCACGAACCACGAGATCATGACCTGAGCCGAAGCCGGACGCTTAACCGACTGAGCCACCCAGGCACCCCTTTGGTATGTGTATATAAATATAGTGTACGTATATATACACATAAATACATGTATAATCATACACATACACACAAACATGCATGAATAGGTAAATATTAGCAATTATCAAATCTAAGTGGATATTTTGGTGTTCTTTCTACTATTTTTTCAATTTTTATGTTTATTTAAAAGTCCTTCATGATAAAAAATTGAGGAGGGAAATAAAATCATTTTCTGGAGTGTCCAAAATTTTTCATTGAGATTTTGATTTGAACTGCATGAAACCAACATATTATTTTGGGAATAATTAGCACATTTATAGAACTTAGTGTTCCTTTCCAGGAACATGCCACTCCTCCATTTATTCAGGTTTTCTTTTTACATCTCTCCCTAAATTATGTTTAGTTTTTTTTTTTTTGGAGGTCTCATATTCATAAGCTTGATCGTAATAACAAATGACACTCATTTGTGTTTTTGTTTAATGGTTTGCATTCGCATCTCAGAGGCTAAAGCTAAAGGGAACTCCAAAGACTGGCTTGTGACTCACTTGCTGTCCACAATATCTTGCAGTCAAAACCACCTTACGTGTTTGATGGGACGCAGAAAAGAATGGAAGGGGGAAAACAGGTCCCCACGCTCCACACGGCTTTAGACTTCCATGCTCGTCTTTCCTTGGGAACTCGGTACCATGTTATTACACCAGCCCACTGCACTCCCTGCCAGTTCTCTCATGTCCTGGGTGGAGGTTTGGGGCTCGAAGCTGTTGCCTAGTCTCTCCTCCAGATTCTAAACCAAATTTTAAAAAGAGACAAGAAGCCACACTTAGCGGCAATACAACAACAGCTATATTTCTTTTTTTTTTTTTTTATTTTTTAATGTCTACTTATTTTTGAGAGGGAAACAGAGCACAAGCAGAGGAGGGGCAAAGAGAAAGGGAGACACAGAATCCGAAGCAGGCTCCAGGCTCGGAGCAATCAGCACAGGGCCCTACACGGGGCTGGAACTCATGGACCACGGACTGTGGGATCATGACCTGAGCTGAAGTCAGGCGCTTAACCGACTGAGCCACCCAGGCGCCCCTCAACAGCTATATTTCAAGTACAGCTGGTGTCTTAGAGATTGTGGCTTAACCCAAGGCTAACCCTGAGCCTCCTATTCTCCCTGACAAATTCACCCGTCACAAGTCAAATAGCAGAGGACTCAGGGCTCCCCTTGCAGGGTGGGAAAGCCCTCTGTTGAGCTCCCTGAGGAGGAGATGAGGGGCAGACCTTCTCTGCTTGCTGGCAGATAAACGAGACGGAGCCATTATTCCACCATTTCTATCGGTGTCTGGGACCGTGGAGAGGAGCCAGTGAGAGGCAAGCCTCCTTTCAATTCTCCCAGAGAGCTGAGGGGCTGGGGGAAATTCCTCAGCATCTGGAGAGGCCAGGAGTTTCCACTCTACAGTCAAGATGGAGAGCCCTGGGAAAAAATGAAAAGAAACCCCCTTCCTTCCTGAATGAGGTTTCATTCACATACTTTCCTTCTTGGCTGACTGGTCCTCTGGCAGAGGGACTGCTGATCCCCTTGAGAAGAAGTGCCTACAGGGGGGGAAATACTTGGATGAGCCATGTGTGAAGACGTAATGTGGAACAGAAATGAAATCAAGCCATATTTTAATGTACCTGGCACCATTAGAAGGCTAATTATCTACATTGTCGTCTCCGTATTAAAGTCTGCCTGTAAAGATAACACAGAGAAATAGAAGGATTCAGAAAAGCCTGGAAGTGAGGCTCAGGTTTGTCTCAACCTCACTGAAATGCTATCTGGCTGTTTCAGCTAAAATGTAATTAAATGGGTAATCATTGTGATGAAAGCCAGGCATGTGAAATGAATATCAACTGAACAGGATCATGAACTTAAAATAGCATGAGAAAGCCAAATAGATTTTAATCCTGAAAAATTATCTACCCTCCCCCTGGTTTTTGCCCGCCATTTTTATTTCAGGAAGAGGAGAGGTGTGTATGGGGGAATAAGGGGGAAATAAAGGGGAAAGGCTCTACCCAGGAGATTCAATTTAGCCTAAGGAACAATGCAACTATGAAAACACAGTTCTAAGTTCTTAAAACCCCTAAGAAAACCTTGGATGAAATGAGTCAACAAACGATTCATCGAAGGAGCCCCTTTGTCTCCCAAGAGTCTGGAAGAATAAAAATTGCAAAATTGAATTAGTTAGGGCCTTTCAGGATCCACCAAAGAAAAAGACGTAAGCACATACATAACAGTTGGTGAATATAATTTCACAATAAAAGTGTTGTGATGGCTAATTTTATGTGCCAGCTTGACTGGGCCTCAAGGTGCCTGGACATTTGGCCAAACGTTATTCTGGGTGTGTCTGTGCAGGTGTTTCTGGAGGATGTTTATACTGGAATTGGTAGACTGAGTAAAGCAGATGGTTCTCCCTGATGTGGGTGGGTCTCGTCCAATCAGTTGAAGGCCTGGAGAAGACAGAGAGACTGACCCTCCTGTGAGTAAGAGACAGTTCCTCCTGCCTGGCAGCCTTGAACTGAGACACGGGGTTTTTTTTTCTGGCCTTCAGAATTGAAACCCACCATTAGCTTTCCTGGTCTCAGGCCTTCAGATGTGGACTAGAGCCTTATCATCAGCTCTGCTGTATCTCTGCCTTGCTAACTGCCAACCTTGGGACTTGTCAGCCTCTATAATCACCTGAGCCAATTCCTTACAATAAATCTCTCTCTCTCTCTTTCTTTCTCTATCTCGCCACCCAGCTATCATCTAGCTACACTACGGGTTCTGTTTCTCTGGAGAACCCTGGCTAATACAGGTTTGCATTGGTCTCTGTGTCCATTAGGTCTCTATTGGCAAGTGACAGAAAACTATACCTAAATTGCCTTCCACAAATGGAAATTCTGTAGGTACGTGGCTTGGTTTTAAGCCTTGTTTTCTACACGCGTTCAAGTAATGACATCAGAACAACCTTCCCGACGTCTCCGTTTGTCAATTTTGCATTCTCTGAGTAGGTGCGATTCTCACACCGACTTTTCTCTACTGGGCACAAGGTGGCTCTTCTAAACTCTCATGTGAGGAGGAGGTGAGACAGGAAGTAAGTTGTCTGTCATCTGAAGCAAAAGCTTCGATGGTTTTATTTCACCTCACTAGTTCCCGTTGGCTCACACACACACCTCTGTATATGGCCAAGCAAAACTGATACCGTTGGGGGGTGCGTGGCCCTGAGTATCTGAAATGCACCTGCTGGGTGTGCCAGACCGCAGCGTCTGTCCTTCCTCTCCTGAGCAGCTCTGGAGCTAGTCACGTGGGCAACTGAGTAGGTCAAGGACCCCCAGTTTGCCTGTCGTTCTCATGGCGGTGGGGGGGTGCAGAGAAGAGACTTACTTGCTGGCAACAGTGCTCCCTGCTTGCTCAAAACGTACTGGGCCCAGGGCTCTGAATTTCTGTGCCGTAGCACAACCCACTACGTGTGCAGGCGTCTTCTGTCCCTTTTTGCCACCCTGTGGCATTGGACCTCGGGAGAGCAGAGCAAATAGCTATTGCCGACACTTTAGCTATTGCTTTGGCTGCGAGTAATAGTTTTGTGTGTGTGCGTGTGCAGGGTAAAATCTCGAGGCCTTTATGATTCTTGACGGAAGTGCCGATTGACTTCTAAACCTCCATAGCCCATCTCCACCTGGGACACGTCGACTGAGATGGAGAGGAGCAGGTCTCCCAGAGGAAGACTGGGCACAGATACCAGAAGAAGGGCAAAAAGGTGGCGGGCAGGCGAAAATATTGGGAATTCTACCAACTCGCCCACATGTGCCCGGCCTCCCCGTGTCCATCTCTATTTAAGAGGCAGTATGTCTTTTTTTTTTTTTTTTTTAATGTTTATTTGCTTAGTTTTGAGAGAGAGAGAAAGAGAGCACAAGCAGGGCAGGGGCAGACAGAGAGGGGGACAGAGGATCTGAAGCAGGCTCCAGGCTCTGAGCTGTCACCATACAGCCCAACGTGGGGCCTGAACTCACAAACCATGAGATCTTGACCTGAGCCGAAATCGAGAGTCAGACGCTTAACCGACTGAGTCACTCAGGCGCCCCAAGATGCAGTATGTCTTCATCCATCCCAGCGTTTGGGAAATTCCGCCTTTAGGTCTCTTCCCTGGGCTCAGGACTCCATGAAGACTTAACAGAATTCCATAGGACTCAGGCAAAGGGCCAAGAACCCCATGGTTGCCTCTCTCAGCGGACACCTATGAGAAATCAGGGACAAAACTTAAATGCTTTCTAGGCGCCTGGGTGGCTCAGGTGGTTGAGTGTCTGGCTTTGGCTCAGGTCATGATCCCAAGGTTCGTGGGTTCAAGCTCTGCATGGAGCTCAAGAACAAAGCCCACTTCAGATCCTATGTGCTCCCCACCCCCTGTACTCTCTCTCTCGAAAATAAACAATTATTTTTTAAAAATGTCTTTAAAAACTTAATTGCTTTCTTTCATTTTAAAGAAGGATTTTTTTAAATATAATTTCAAGCACAGACAACACTGACAGAAATCAAGCTAGAAGGAAAAAACTCACCCAACTCTGCCTCCTCCCAAAAAACCAAATTGTGTTCTTTTGACCCCCTTTCTCATTTGTTTTCCTACGCATACATATTGTTTATAAACTTATGATGGAAAAATATACCATTGATATTCTTCATTCAACGTGCCACAGTCATTTTTCCATTTTTTTTGGTATAGTTTTCATTTTGATTACTGCAAAAAACGTAATGCCAACAGAGGAGAAGTTACACAAAACTAATTTACCATATTCCCTTTTAAATGAGCGCTTCAATTATTTTCCATTTTCTTCCTAAAATGGCACAAGCAAATAACATTCATATACGAGTGCTTTCTGCACTTGATTTTTCCTCTGTGCTCCCAGCAACTCAGCTGTGTTGTTTATTCCATGTTTACAGCTGAGGAAAGAGGGCTTGGAGAGACTCTGTGGACTGTTCTCAAATACAGCGCGTGGTGCCACAGGGCAATGACTTGAGCCCAACACGAACAGCGCTTCTAGATTCCATTGGCTTTGTGTATGTTGGTGCTGACAGATTTTTACTGTTAAAGCCTCACTGCCCTGAAACTTCCACCAGCGACACAAATAGTACTGTCAGTAAGCAGAATTCTCAGGGCACCTGGGTGGCTCAGTCAGTTAAGCGTCCAACTTCGGCTCAGGTCACGATCTCGCGGTTCGTGAGTTCGAGCCCCTGCATTGGGCTCTGTGCTGACAGCTCGGAGCCTGGATCCTGCTTCGGATTCTATGTCTCCCTCTCTCTCTGCCCCTCCCACGCTCATGCTCTGTCTCTGTCTCAAAACTAAATAAACATTAAAAAAAAAAAAAAAAAGAATTCTCTGGCTTTCTGAGAAAGGACCTTCACAGCTCCCTACATGAGGTAATTTTAAAACTCTGGAGAAGGCTTTTGTGCCCCCCAAAATCTCAGACCCTGATGCATCTATTAGAAAGGCATTTCTCTGAGTTTTGGTGACCTTTTGGTCTTTTAAGAGGCCTTTATGAAAACCTCCAAAAGATGGAGAGGGATGACCAAAAAAACAAGAGTTTGCCAACCCCGGTAAGAGATTGTTTTCCAACCCTAGACTATAGTGGACATCTGTTGTTTTCTTAGCTCAGCACCCCACCCCCGGTCTCATTGAATAGAATCGCAACTTCCTCCCAATGACGTGGGAATAATCATGTCAGAGTAATGTGATTATTGGTGGTGATCGCTCTAGTGTCAGAGTTGAGTCAATCAGGTCCTTCCCTGGGATTTTGGAATGCAGAGAGAAAGAGCTCTCTGTCTCTCTCTGTCTCTCTCTCATTAAAGGCTAATTTAATTGTGAAGACAAGAATTGAGGCTCATTCTAAGAAACCTGTAGAGGCACAAATTTAGAACATTTTGCATTCCATGGAAGTGTTAAATGTTAGTAATCACTCACACATCCTCATAACTTGTATACTTTTAGTTCATCATTTATTTAATAAACACTGATTGAGAGGCCATGGAAACACAGGGATGCAATCTGTCCTGTCCTCAAGAAGCTCTCAGGTTGGTGAGAGAGCCAGATGAGCAAACAAATTATTTCAAAACATGTACTAGGATTCAAAGGACAATAAATGTGTTAGGTTCTATAACCCAGGAAGGAATTTGTAAGCATGGTCAAGGAAGAAGGGGAAACCAGCAGGGAGTCAGGTGAACTTCAGGGAGGAATTAACTTTGGAGTAGTCCTTGCTTGCTGAGTGGGAATTGTCCCATGGAAAGATGTTGAGCATGTAGAGTATGAGTTTGGGCAAGTACGATGCTGCATGTGAGGAGAGTAGGGAGTGCTTGGCAGGAACACTTGCAATCTGTGAGGATGAACCTCAGGGTTTATGCTGGGAATGGTAGCACAGGGCATATGAAGACAAGGAAGGGGCATCCTGGGACGGACCTCATGCCCTGGGCTAGTGGATTCCATCCTGTGTTTGAAGATGATCACTCTGAAAGCCAGTGAAGAAAGAGGGGTTAGGCCCATAGGCTCTGGAGCCCCAGCGATCACCACCAATAATCACTGATGCCCAGTAGCTGTGTGACCTTGACCAAAGTGATGACCCTCTGTATGCTGTCATATATCAAAAAGGCTTCTTGGGAGGTATGCCTGGATGGCTCATTCAGAAGAGCATGTGACTCTTGGTCTCAAGATTGTGAGTTCAAGCTCTACGTTGGCTGCAGAGATGACTAAAAAAAATAAATAAATTTGTTTTTAAAATGGCTTCTTGAGAGAACTGAATGCATGACGTCTTCAAAGCACTCAGCACAGTCTGACGAATGTAGTGATAGCTGAATACAAAGTGGATACTGTTAGGAATTTGAGTAACAGTAGATTGACAGCTCCAGCAGGAAGTAAAGAAGCTTTGGTTGTATCTGGAATCTCCCAGGGGGGAAAAAACTATCATCTCTCCTGGAGGGAAAGCTTGAAGATCTTGTTCACTGGAGACCGCTTCAAGGACTCGTTATGAATTATCTGGAAAATGTGTTTCCAAGTAGCCGGGTAAGAGAAAAACAATTAGGAAAAACTGAAATAATTTTCATTGACTAACCTGTGTAAAGTACAGGATATAAAACCAAAGACATTTGAAAGTTCCTAACAGAATAAATCTTCACATTTCTCATTATAAGAAAAAATTTTGACTATGTACGGTGATGGATGTTATCTAGACTTATCATGGTGACCATTTTGTAATATGTACGAATGTCAGATCACGACATTGTATACCTGAAACTAATACAATGTTATATGTCATTTACACCTCAATTAAAAAATAAAATAAACCCAAAGACAGGGTAAAGGAGGTTAAAATGTGTCTTGTTTGTACTGGTTTGAACTTCATCACATCAGAGAAAACCAAGACTTTCTTTTTCCTCTGGTAACTCAACAAAAGAACATGTTGGCCTTTGATGCAGATGTGTTTAGCTGATTAAAGAGTTTGTAAAATGTGGGGGACCTTTTTTGTTTGTCAGACTGGCAAGCAACAGGGAAAGAAGATTTGTGTGCTGGAAAATAGTGTGGAGCTTTTGTTGTGGGATACTTTTTGAAGGCTGAAATAGTAAAATCTAATCACTTCTAAGCATAATGTCTTCGGAATGCCAAAACATTATGGCATGTGTTGATTGATTAGATGATAATGGGATGTTTGGCCAATGAACCAAAGTTTTGTTCTACAAGATGCCAAGCACCTGGATATTTGGAAGCAGCTGTTTGGCATCCTGTGAACCAAAGAGAAGCATCATTGTACTACTGTACAAGGGTGAAGGCCCTAAGATTGCCTGCTGTCTGAACCGCTCCTGTCCCTAAGATCCAGTCTCAGGAACAGTGTTGACCAAGGAGCGCCAGGACTAGTTTGGACCAAGGTCAAGTGGTAAAGTTGATGGAGACAGAATTTCTCATCGGGATTCAGATCTAAGGCGTGGGCATGGGACGGGTTTATTATCAGGGAGTCTGAACTTCCTCAGGACAACGTTTCAGGAGGCCACGGTGTGCTGGAAAAAAGACAGGAAGTAGTACGGAAACCGGGGCCAGAGTGATTTCTCCTTATGGTCAGACAAAGGCACTTCGAGGAGTCTGCAACAACAGCCAATACACTGAGTTTTCACGTTTTACCGAGTCAGTGGCATCGTGGGATGGAAGGAGCCCAGGACCGGGAGTTAAAGGAAATGGATTCTGTTTCTGGCTCCACCATGAGGCTGCACATGTGAGCACGTGTAAACTCTCTGAAACTCAGCTTTCTAACAGGTAAAATAAAGATTACACTGACTATCTCACAGGACTGTTGAGAAGTGCTCTGACGCGCTTCCTAGATGGTAGAGTGGTATAAAATGGGATAGTCCCATTAAGAGAGTTTTCATTCCCATTGTTCGATGTCACGCAAAATTTAGAATAATTAGCTAAAATTATGGGGACTACAGGTAAGACTATTTCAGAGACTCCCGGTGGGAATGGGTGGTCCTGAAAAGCACCGGAGAAAAGCTTGGGGTTTGGGGGAAATCAGACCCGGGTTTGGACTCCTGCCGCACGGCAGTCTAGTTGTGTATCCTTGGACAAGTCACTTCTCTTGCCTTGTGAGAGGTTTCCTGCTTTGTGAAGTGGGGCAAATGGTAGCAGCAACATCAGAGAACCGAGAGCAGCGAAGGAGATAATGGTGGCAAAGCCCCATCCCTGAGTCCAAGCACACGCAAAGATGGGGCCGGTGTTAGTTCAGGGAGCTTCCTGTCACTGAAAGCGGACAAGCAAAAGCGGACCCCCAATCTCTTCAAGGCATTAATGGCATGGGAGGAGGTGGGGCAAAATGACTTCTAAACTTCCTTCGAATTCGAACCGTCTATGAGTTTCTGACATCAAAACACACCACGGTGGGAAGGAAACCAGGGATGCATTTGATCCTTGGAAAAGATCATTCACCTTACACGCAGATGAGAAGCTACATATGAGGAGACGTCAGAAACCGTGTTACCAAGCTTTCGACTTTGGAAAGTTTGGCCCCGAGTCCAGCCTAGTGAAGCCCAACTCAAACAACTAGTGAGCTTGTTCACAATGTCCTGTGCTTTGAAGTGTCAGAATTTCAACTTCTCCTGCTCTTACTGGGTCGACCCCAGGACAAGATAAGGGAACAGAGGATCTTGTTGGCAAGTTAAAGAATGAAAACAGTAACAGCAACTTATCAGTGTAACTGGGCCCTTAGTCCTAACTCAGGTTGTAATTGCGGGCTGAGCAGATAAAGTACTTTGGGGCAGAGCTATCAATGTTTCTCACTTTGCAAACAAAACACTATTCTTCCTGTCAAACTCATCTTTTACGAGGGAGGAAGGACAGCCCAGTTTGGACACGGAGCCCTTGTTGAGAAATCTGTGCTGTTGAGAGAAACATTCTCCTTAGCAAACGTGAATTTCTCTTTGTCAGAGGTAAAGTTAACCGTTGACTTCTTTCCTTCTCTCGTTTTCGTGCAAACTACGTGCTCAGCACATTGCTAAGCCTTCTGCACGTTCTGCCGAACATTCTCCATTTGTTGCCCCAGACCCACTTCTCCACCCTTGTCCTGGGACCCCAGAAAGCTCCCCTTGAATGAATGCTGTCACCCAGGCTCCACTGACTTCTGGTTTGTAGTAGAGTTCGACCACGAGGAAGCAGCAGCAAGAGGTAGAGGGACGGGGAAAAAAGATAATTTAGGCTACTTATTCCTACCCACCCCCTATTTCACATCCCCTCCCTGAGTTTCAGGTACTGGAAAGTCCAGGATTTTCTGGATTGAGCTGTTGGTAGCCCTGAGGTGCCTCAGCATCCCTTGTGGTGTCTCTTAACCTTGCTCACAGCTTTGTAAATAATCCATTAAACAGTGGCCCTTTAGAGTACGTCACCTGTTGTTTTGCTGTGACTCTAATATCTAATATATATAGGCTTACTTCCAATGGGCCATAACCAGAAAGGACATAGTCACTTGGAGGCCAAGCCAGTAAAGAGCCAGTGTGACTCCTCCCTTCATCAGGAAGCTAAGACCTCCAGGATGTCAGAGCTGCTATTTGGAAACAGCCCAAGTTCTTGAGCGCTCTTGAAGGAAAGCCACGGCCTCAGACTGTGACATGAGCAGGTAGTGAACTTTTCTCAGGTGAAGCCACTGAAATGTCAGGGTTCGTTTGTTACTGCAGCAGAACCTATCATCCTGACCAACTCTCTTATTTAATTGAACCCTAATCCCCCACGATCTATGAAGTAGACAGTAACGCTAACGCACATTTCATAGGTAGGAAAAAGATGCAAATTGCTTGAGTGTCTTACAACAATACCAGAAGCAGCAGAGCTGGTGCTCAAACCAGATCTTTCGGACTCCAAGGTCTAGCTTTTACCAACGCACGGTATAGTTTCCCGCTAAACCATACTCCTTTGTGTGGGGTCAGGGGAATGTCTTCCTGCCGTGTGTAGGAAGATGCACTTCCTGTCAGCGAATCTTGCAAATGCAGTGTTATCCGGCAAAGGTGTATCCAGCAAAGGTTGAGGGAACTTTCCTGAAGCTGATGAAAGATGAGCGGAGAGCCCCTTAATACCCTCACTCGCCTTCCCTACCTGGAAAAGAGGGATTTGGGATCTTTTTTTCTTGCTTAGGCTTATAACATTACTCCTGTGGAAGTTTCACATTTTCCCCTTCTTGTCCAGAATGAAAGCTGTAGCTCTTTATTACCCCTGTTGGGTGTATTTCTTCAGAGAGACCAGGGGCCCATTTTTAGCAACTTATTTTTAAAATGTGATTCTTAATGTACATAATGCCACTGACCATATACACTTAAAAATGGTTAACATGATGACAGATGGTAGCTACACTCCGGTGGGCACAGCATAATTTGAGTTGTCAAATCCTATGTGGCACACCTGAAATTAACATAACATTGTGTGTTAACTATACCTCAATAAAAGGTTTTTTTCTTAAACTGTTCATTTACTTAGTCTGAGAGAGAGAGCAAGCGGGGGGAAAGGGCAGAGAGAGACAGGGACAGAGGACCCCAGGCAGGCTCCGTGCTGTCAGCAAAGAGCCTGATGTGCTCTTGAGCTTGAACTCACCAACCTGTAAGCTCTTGAGCTCTGAGCTTGAACTCACCAACCTGTAAGATCATGACCTGAGCTGAAATCAAAAGTCAGATGCTTAACCAACTGAGCCACCCAGGTGCCCCTTAATTTTCTTTTAATACTAATGAAGTAAAGTACAAAAATAGCACCCCCAAAATAGTCCACATTGGAAGGTTTCTGTTATATGTGTTTGGCCCCAATAGAAAAAAACGGTCTTGAAATAGGAGTCTTCATTTTCAATCGATTAAGGCACAAGGCTGCATATTTGCCATGGATTATTTGCTTCTGAAATGCATGTCCAACACATTTCCAGAGTGTCATTATCAGCTGGAGGAAACAGGCTTTTGTCACTTGCAGGAAGACATCATTGACTCCAGGTCAGATCAGTTCCTTGCATTCAACGACGACTGTTTTTTCTGCTACCAAAGGAAATTCAGCAGCACAGTGACTTCTGAAATTTTGTGTGTAGGAAGGGAAAGCCAAAGGAGCATTAGTGGTCCAAGCTGGAAATGTGACCTATTGAGCTTTTCTGAGGCAATGGGGTCAGAGAAATCCTTTACGCTCCTGAGCTGGATGTGCTAAGCCTCAGCAGTTTGCTATGACTCTGTTGGGACAAACTCACAGGTAACATTTCTGTCCAAACGTCCTACGTGTTTTCCCATAATCGGTTTGCCCCGGCTTCCTTCGCTGAGTTTTCAATGCATCTGGAGGGGGTCTGAGTGTGCGGAAACCATTCTCTCCTATTTATTTTTTCCTAGACACGATAGTGCTCCTTGGAAAAGAAAGCAGGGGTTTTACTTGGAAAAGCCAGCAACGTTAGTTAGGACTGAGCTCGTACGCATTTGCCCAGAGCCCTTTAAAGAATGAACTTGTTGGGTAAAGTGGGAGAGTTTGGGGTCAGATTCTCCGTGTAGTGGCTAGAGCCAAAATAGGCAAGGACTGCCTGAGATGGTTCCCACACCTATTGCTTGCTTACTGCTGGGCCTGGCCTGGCCTCGGTGGCCTTTCCCCCACTCTGTCCTTAGGGATGGTATGTTTTAAAGTAGCCATGTATTTCTATAAAAGGATGAGAATTCTCAACCCACTCTGAATCTCTTATTGCAAGGGCTGATGAAGTGTTTATTTTTCACCAACCAACCCATATCCACTTCTTGGTCTTTACTGCCCCCCACTGGACTGGGTCACAGGGCCCCCTACCTTCTCTCTTCCAGCTGGAGTTGGCCAACCCTACTCACCACTGAGGGGAGCCGGGTTGGGGTATCCCCACCACCCACCCGCCCCTGCCTCCTTCCTCCTTGCTTTATCACTGTGGCTCTGGCTATAGCTGAGGATTTCCTCTCAGGTGGCCTCAGAGGATGTGGTGTGGCAGCCTTGACGGCCCCAGGTTTCGGCAAGTCCCCATCACTTCAAGCCAGCGCGGCAACGGCTTCTTGCTGTGCTGTTCCTATCTGCCTCTGGATGTTTGCTGGGTCTCTGCAGCACGCCCATACCTGCGTAAAGGTCCCGTCCTGAAATACTGCCCATCTGCCTCAAAACATGCCTTCTGAGCCTGCAGAGGACTTGTCTGAGAGTTTCTCAGTTCCAAGAGCCTTTCCCGTTTGGACGAGAGTCCTTACTGCCGGGAAGCCGCAGCTGCATAATCTGGACACTGTGGAGCCTTAAGCCAGTTTTAATGTTTCAGGGTCGACAGTGCCAGAGTTGGTGGCAAAGAGATTTTGCCCTGAAAGAGATGATCCAAGCCCTTGCTACCCAAAGTGTGGCCCACACCCCAGCCGCCTCGGCATCACCTGGGAACTTGTTAGAAATGTTGAAACTTAGGCTCCACCCCAGACCTCCTGAACCAGAATCTGTACTTTAACAAGATTGCCGACAGTTGGGGTTTTTGAGAAGCACTCCTGTAAGCCACGGATCGAGATCATTGTATATTACTCTGTGGGCAGAGCTTAGCTCAAAAGGGTGGTTAAGACCAGACAGATGGGGAGCGCTGTGAAATATTAACTGATTGCTCTCCATCCTCCAGGCTGATGAGAGCAGAGGAAATTTGGGTTATATCCCCTTTTAACACTCCTCCCTCTCAGCCATCTCATGAGATCCTGCTCTGTTTTGCTTTTTCAGCCTAGCTCTAAGGAATCTGAGACAGGCATTCACCCTATGGCAAATTAATGGGAAGATCCATTTTCATTTAGTCAAAACCAAACATTCTTGAAGCACCTGCTGCACACAACAGAGTGCTATACAGGAAGAAATGATGATAGCAGCGGAAGAAGAGAGGGTGTTGGGAGGAAGTGGGAAAGAGCCCGGGGAGAAATTCACCGGAATTTAGTAACTGGTGGCCTGGCACCAGGGTTGAGGGTGAGGTTTAGGGACAGTGCGGAAATGAGATAGTTTCTCGATGTGTTGCCTTTGTGTTTGGGGGAGCAGGGGTGCCGGGACCAGGAGGCTGCAGCTGGGAAGGCAGTGAGAGAAGGAACAAGAAGAGGATGAGTATCTCGGGGGCACTGAGATATATGAATTTGAAGTTTAGGACACCAGTTGAAAAAGGTGGGAGGGACTGGGGCACCCGATGGCACAGTCGGTTAAGTGTCCGATGCTTGGCTTCCGCTCAGGTCATGATCTAAGGGTTCCGGAGTTCAAGCCCCGCGTTGGGCTTTGCTCTGTCAACGCAGAGCCTGCTTGGGATTCTCTCTCTCTTTCTCTCTGCCCCTCCCCCACTCACGCTGTCTGTGTCTCTCTCAAAATAAATAAATAAACTTAAAAAAATAAAAAAGAGGAACTACGCAGTGAACATATGAGTGACAGGGAGACGCAGTGTAGGAGTAAGAGGCTTGTTTCTCGAAGTACAAGCATAAAGTAAAGGAAAACACCCTTCTAACCACCTGCAAGGTTAGGTCAAGGGTGCACTGCGTCTTTCCTCATCTTTCCTGGGGTGGGGGTGGGGGGGACGGGGTGGGGCTCGGCACGCAATTCTTTCCTCCCACACCACCTCTCAAAGCTCCTCACCTCTGGCCCCTCCCATGAGGAGTGGGATGTGACTTCCCAGACTCCATTCCTTGCTGTCCCGAGACCCAGCACTTAAGCCTTTGGTTTGGGGGTTTTCACGCCAATCCCTATAGGAAATTGGAGAAAAGAAGTTGGAGCAAGAACAAAAGTGGTTGCTTGTGTAGTATTTTTACCCGGAGTAAATAGATTTTCTAAACGATTCAGCTTGGCACTTTCCCTGGACACCAAAAGTGCCTTCTTGGGAAATAAATGCAAAAGGAAATTTAAGTTGGCTGACTCTTTTGAGAATGAAAACAAAAGGAATCCTAATAACAAAAACCACGCTTTTGCTCTCCCTTTGCAGACTTGCTGTCTGCTTTTTTTTTCTTTCTTTTAACTTTGTTTACTTTTTGTGTTGTGTTTTGTTTCTTTCTTCTTATTTGCCCTTCCCTCGGGATCAAATCTTGATTTGTATAAAGTCTCTTATATTTGGGGCGCCTGAGTGGCTCAGTTGGTTGAGGGTCCGACTTTGACTCAGGTCATGATCTCGCAGTTTGTGGGTTGGAGCCCCGCGTCGCGCTCTGTGCTGACAGCTCAGAGCCTGGAGCCTGCTTCGGATTCTGTGGCTCCCTGTCTCTCTCTGCGCACCCCCCCCCCCACACACTCTGTCTCTCTCTCCTTCAGAAATAAATAAACATTAAAAAAAATTTTTTTTTAAGTCTCATATTTATATTGCAGTCTGTGAGGTCTCCTCATTGCTCTGGAGAATGAAATCAGATACTCCAACTGTAGGTATGTGAACACGCGCCTATAGAACTCAAATGAGTTCCAAATGCTGCTAGGGCAAGATGAATAACAATTCCTCACACTAAACGGCATGTAGGATCTACGTGACACTTTATGCCGAGAAAGACATCGTCACTAACCAGGCAAACAGCTTGTAGTCTCTCCACTTTTTTTCTCAAGTGATTTCAGTATTCACTTTTCTCCTCTTTGACAAAGAAAGAAAACACCTCGGGCACCTGGGTGGCTCAGTCAGTTAGGTGTCGCACTCTTGATTTCTGCCAATGTCATGATCTCACAGTAGTGAGACTGTCTGGGCTGGGCGTGGAGGCTGCCTAAGATTCTCTCTCTCCCACTCTCTCTCTCTCTCTCTCTCTGCCCTGCTCTCTAAATAAATAAATAAATAAATAAATAAATAAATAAATAAAAATTTTAAAAGAGAAAGAAAACAAACACTTGACCATCACCCCTACAGTACTGAGCCTTAGCCTTCTGTAGAAGATCTTGTGCAGCACAGAATAATGCTGGCATTTTGTTTCAGTGAAATTCAATAATAAAATTCAATAATTCAGTGAAATTCAACTAATCTCAATAGTTCCACTTAAGTAGCCATCCTTTACCCTGTTACTAGAGTAACTCGGGCAAAAGTCACTTCTTCTGAATTGATCAGAATAGTTGTGATGCGATGACAGTTTCTTGGGAAGGTTTCTGGGAAAATTCTTTGCCTTTCTCAAATTAGAAGCAAGCATTGCCTCTTATGTTTGATTGCTAGAAATAACTGGTGGACTCCCTCCTAACAAAAAATTATCAGTGCAATTTCTTTATGTGGATTCACTGAATAACATTCTTTGACACCTGTGAAGACATAATTTGCTCGATGTGGAGAGATCCTTACCCTTGGGAAATACACGATTTTGGCGGGAGCCTGTGAGGTTAATAATGTGGAGAGTCATGCAACAGAATTGTGTGTGAAGGGCCGTGGGGGCTTGGAATAGAGAAAGTTCTAATTTTGTCGGGAGGAGAGAGGATGGATGAATAACTTCATAGGAGAGGTGACATTGAACAGCGTCTTGAAGAACGAGTAGGAGAGAGGCAGAGAGCATGAGCAAAGAGAGCAGAGTGAGGAAGGCACAGGTTTAAGGTACGTGTGTTTAAGATATGGGCTGTTGCAGAGGGAACAAAAAGGAGAGCGAGGTCCAGACTGTGACTGGCTGGTGAGGGAGGCATGGAAGTTTCCAAGCTACCCTACAGATGGGGATGAGCGGCTGAGAGAGTTTTAATTAGGTATCTCTGCTTTCTTTATCTTCAAGAAAATATCCAGATCCTCTGTTATTAAGAATTAAAAGAAAACCCCCGTGAGATCTTATTCCCCAAGGTCCACGTTTACTTTTTAATGGGTCCGTGGCAGTCAGCTCCAGCATTATGAGGTCGCAAGGGGATCTCTGGACCAAGCTGGACAGAGGGCTCTTCCAATGGTTCGGTAATCCCAAGATCTGACAAAGACGTTAAGCAAGATTTGATTAAACTCTGGCGCCACAACAATAAACATAGTAGGATTATACAATTGATAAAAGGTGGTTTGCTCTCAGGATGTGAAGGTGTGGTCCCATTCGGTTCCAAGTCCTCCCTTAGCTTCCACATGCCTGCACGCAGATGTGTTTACATGAGTGAGAAGGGATGGGGGAAGGGGGAGTACCCCCTGGACAACCACCACTCAGAAGCACATGCCTAGACCTCTAACCTCCTCAAAGTCTGCTGACCCTTTTTAACCAGAGTTCCCCCAAAATATTAACCCTTAGTGCCTTAAGGCTTCCAATGCATTTCTAACAAATCAACTTCTTTACTGTGTGTCTCAAATGGAACTAACTACAGACTCAGGACTGCTGAGAAAATAGTCATTCAAATCGCTTTCTGTAGGGCTTAATTCTTCGTGCTCTTCTGATTATGAAAGACTGGAGAAAGGCCCAGCTCCCTCACCTGCCTGCCTTAGGTCCATCTCCCAGGATCAAGTTTCCATGCGAAATTGATTCTAGGAAGCTCGCTTCCTTCAGGAGAGATCACACCTGACGTCAAGAATGTGACCTCACACTCACTTTCTCAGAAAGATTTTCTTGGATGATCTGGTGGTAGTGAGAAAGATGGGTTGCAGAGCAGACAGCCTAGAGGTGGGGAAAAAAGAGGGTACTATAAAGGCTCAGGAGGTTGGTGGGTTACCTTTGTGTAGCTCCCAACAGAGGGACAGGCACCCATTGATAGTATTTGTGCTGGGCAACTCTGTTCCTAGCCAGAAGGGACTCTCGTAAGGGAAGACATCTCACCCGATCAGATTCTCTCCTCTGAGAATTTGAAACGTGGAAAAAAGCCCCACAACGGAGGATCTTTTGAGCTGATTAAATAATGGCAGGGCTTTAGGGAGATCAACTGTTAATTTCTTTTTGTAGTGATGACAACGTCCTAAACTTGATTATGGTGATGGTCGCACACGTCTGTGAATATACAAAAAACCACTGCATTGGTTTACATGGGTTAATGTCATGAAATATGAATTACATCTCAACAAACAACGTTCTTTTAAGAGTCTATGGAGAAGTAGATATCAAACTGCCTTTCTGAATTCCTCGGCAAGTCTGGGGGTTCAGCAGGGCCTCTGCTGGTGTCTGAGGCTCAGACTCACATGTTTAAGGGCCTGGAGGTGGTAACAGCTACAATCGTGCAGTCCTACAAGGCACTTCCAGGATGGCTTTGGCAGCATATTTCTGTCCAGCTGTGCTTGTCCTCTGATCCCAGGACCCCAGATCGTCAGAAAGTGGATACATTCTGTTCTGAGCCTGAGCCCCAGGTGCTAGGAGAATTCCCGGATTCAGCATCTGGTGACGTCTCATTTGGCCTTTGACCTCAGCAGCTGGAGCCTCATACTTTTTGTGCAGAAAATAAAGCAGCACACTCTAGCTTCGATATGATGATCAGGGCCGAACAACATTGCCATCTGAGGCCGGTGCGGTCTGCCATTAATCAGAATAATTCAGAATGCCCAAGATAGAACTCTATAGGGCGTGCACTGTCAAATTGATGGATGGGAGGAAGAAAAATCATGTTTCCAGACCTGGCGTAAGTAGTTTGAAAGTTCAGTCATGTCGTTCAGACCATGTCATTCCCCATTAATATTCTTTTTTTTTTTTAATTTTTTTTTCAACGTTTTTTATTTATTTTTGGGACAGAGAGAGACAGAGCATGAATGGGGGAGGGGCAGAGAGAGAGAGAGACACAGAATCGGAAACAGGCTCCAGGCTCCGAGCCATCAGCCCAGAGCCTGACGCGGGGCTCGAACTCACGGACCGCGAGATCATGACCTGGCTGAAGTCGGACGCTTAACCGACTGCGCCACCCAGGCGCCCCCCCCCCATTAATATTCTAAAGGAGAGACCTCCAAAACGGAATGTGTTCACTCCAAAGGGGGCCCCAGATAATCCTTTGGGGTGCAACAGCATCGTATTAGAATTTCCATGTATTCTTTACTTCATCCTTTTTAAGTTTCTTTGTTTCTGTTTTTTGATATATAGACTATTTTAGGAAAATTGTGCAGGCATATTACTTATAAATAGATTAATGCAAATGCAGGTGCTCAAAAATTATGGATAGTTTTAGGCAACTCTTAAAAACGTTCAGGGGACTACTATTCTGAAGGATTTTTTGGTTTATGGCTAGATGGAGGGATTGTAAAGGTTGCCCTAGATGACACATTAATTCACATTTGAGACCTATCCCAAAAAGGAAACCTGGTTCAGAATACCTATCTGCAAAGATTTGTTATATAAATTCATCTTAACAGAACTCAAATCTCTGGGGTTTAATCATCTCCCCACAATTGACGGGAGCAAACCCTCCGTGGCGGGCCTTGTTTGGGTTCCTAACCTCTTTATCCTTCTTCTTCACCAGTTGGGCAGCTGGGTCCCCATATGTAGGTTCAGTCCTGCCCCAGCCTGAAGGACCCACCCAGACTTTCAACTGGCGGATTTAAAGTTTGTTTGTTGAGACTTACATTCCTGGCCGAAGGATCAGTCCTCCTTTGTTGCTGATCTAACTTCAGGCTACTTCCCCAATTCTGAGAACTGGCCTTGTGTTTTGACACTGAGACCAATTCCCAACCCACACCCTGTTTGTAGTAATTGAATCCTCTCGTATACCCTGTATCTAGGTCTGGATCCAAACAACCCACCTCCTACTCAGTCCTACAAGGATAGGGACAATCGAGGCCTCGCCCATCTCCAAGCCTATGATGCTGACAGAGATAGATGTCAGTGGTTTGGGTTCTTGGAATGTTTACATGACAAAATGAAGCCATGCATAATTATCTCAAGTATTCTCAGAGCTGGCTATTAGCACCAGGTATTAATAACCACTAGGAATCTGCCTGATCAGCATTTAGATGTACTCCGTGGTGAACAAAGCTCATCCTTCCAAGAACACAAAGCTGTTGTATGGTACCAATCCCCTTTAAATGTAAAGCAAAATCAATAAGACTTCTGAGTGTATCCAATCTGGAGACGACAGATGGCTCCTTGCTGCTTAGCTCATCTTTGAGAACTAGGCACTACTTGATAATGGTGAGAAATTTAGCCGTGGTCAAGCAGACTCCCTGAACTCTGGACACCTGCAGACGGCCTGTCTTCTTTCCCTTGTCCAATCCTTCTTGGGTTGACACCCAAAAGCTGCCTCTATGCATTTAATTACATGCAAGTTCTACTAGCAATGTCTTTTTTTGCTTCTTAACTATTTTCACTTTTCCTGTGCTCTCTAAAGGAAAAAAAAAAAAACCTAATGGTAGGAAATACACTCAAAACTTATAAAGCATTTGGAAGAGTATTTAGATTTGTCTTCCTTTTTATATCCTGGCTCTTTATAAACTTGTTTATAGCTCTCAGCACATGACCACTCATCAGATTTCACGGCTGACAAAGGGAACTGGATGTCATTCTACTTCAGGTGGAGTCTTGTGGATGGAGACCCATTCCGTCTCATCTACCCACGCCTGTCAGAGAGGCAAGCTTGATCGGCTGTTACCTAACAACCAAACAACTCCTGGAGGTGTAACCAGGAGTTACTGCACCCTGTAGGGTTACCTCATCTGTCCATTTCCAAACACCTGAAATTGTTACAATTATCTACCTCATGGGATGATTGATGGAGTAAAGAGTTAAGTGTTAAAATGACTACACAACATTCTTCCCAGCTGTCATGACTGCTACCACAACGCCTATCAAGGTCTTCAAAATTTTTATAGAATATTTCATATGAATATTTATGCATCATGTTTTCCTCTGACTGTATAAGGTATATGTTCTTCCTGATGTCTACCTTAAATTCTTCTTCAGTAGTCCATCATCCTTGCTCTCTCTAGGGTGCTCACTATCACTGAGACTGTGGTTTTCAGTGGATGGAAACCAACTGTGGTTTTTCCTCAAAAGCTTACCTGGTAGTAACATCCTGATAAGCAAGAGATCACTACTTAAAAAAAAAATGTTCAATATTTTATTTATTATTAGCACTCCACCTTCCAGAGCATAAACCTTATATTGACTTAAAAGTTTCATTAACTGCCTTCATCAATTGCAGTAAACTCGTATGAAAGTTCATGGAAAGATTCGAAATTCTGAGAAGAGAAAGCAGAGCGAAGCCAATTTCAGGGGGGAAAAATACAGTCTCTAATACCTGGAGTGGAATCACCTGGAGGTTTGCACTCCAGCTGAAAAAACTTAGAAAGTGTATGATCGCTCAAGCCTCATTTCCTTGTCTGTAAGACGGGCGTAGGAGTTAGAGCAAGGTTAACGCGCTGTAGCAAAGAGACTTGAAAATACAGTAGCCTAAAGAACGGAAAAGCTTATTTCTATCACAGGTGATGATTCTCAGGTGAGTATTCCAGTTGGCCACGCAGCTCTGCTCAGAGCAAGCATTTAAGGATGCGTTAAGGATGCAGTATCATACTTAAATCCCACTTGTAACTCCACGAGAGTGCTAAAATCTGTTCTTTGTTCTTCTGAGGCACGTGGCTACCCCCGCCCCCCCCAATGCTGTGTTTTCTACTTTGCCGCATGAATTGGCAAAGAATTTCTCAAACGCTATCTTGGAAACTGTGAGGCACAATTTAATGAAATTTGATGACATAAAGAATTACCATTTTTGTGGCACGTTACAGGAAGCCCAGATCATGTCTATGGAAGGACTATGGATAGATGCTCTGATGGACCAGCCCAGCCGACCTACCAGCCAAGAGTCCGCGGCAGTAGTTAGCTGTCCCCTCCCACATGGAGACAGGTGAGTGAAGGAGCCATCATCGAGTAGCTCCTCCAGTCCCAGCGACATAACTGATGGCTGGAGGATGGATACTAAGCATCCAGCTGAGCCCTTTCTAAATTCCTGACCCATAAAACATTTTAAAAAAAAATGGTTGTCCTGATTTAGAACAGAGTTTAAGGAAGAGTCTGAGCTGAAAACACAGATCTGAGATTCCCAAGCATATAAGTGGTGATTGAAAAGTACTGGAGATCGAGAATATCACTCCAGGATGGAGAGTCAAAACAAACAGGGTACCAATCCTCGTGGGTGGTCCGAGGAGAAGGAAACTAAGTGTAAGTGAGACTGGGAAGAAAGGGTTAAGCAAGAAGAGATGGAAAATAATTTTGCTTTATTGAGTTTAACTTATGGTGGATTACCTGAAACTCTAAATTCACTCAGATCCATAGATTTATTCAAATGAATGCATGTAGATCACGTGGGAGGCAGTTGTTAAAAACTTGGAGTGGCAGAGGCAGACCAGATTCAGACATAAAGCCCAGCCCTTCGGGTCTTCGCAGTGGGTGTTTTTTAAAACATCATTATTATTCTTTTTCTTCTTTAAGATATACAGTAAAATACAATAAAATTCCTCCTTGACTAGTAAACAGTCCCGCGCATTTTGACAAAGCATATTGGTGTATCCCCAGCCCTTCTTTGACTTGGCCTCACGCCTTTTTGAGATTCGTCCGCGTTGTTATGTAGATCAGTAATTCATTCCTATGTCATCCCTGAGTAGTAGTCTATTGTATGGAGGTATCATATTTGTGAATTCATTCCCCAGCTAGGGGAAGCTTGTGCGTTTTCTCATTTGGGGCAATTTGCTGTAATACAGGTTTTTATGGGAACATAAATTTTCATTCACTTGGGTAAATACTTAGGAGTGGGATTACTAGGTCATATGGTAAGCGGATGCTTACTGTATAAGAAATTGCCAATTTCTTTCTCGAAGTGGCTGTACCATTTTGTGTTCCCACCAGCAACCTGTGAGCAGCGCAATGACCCCTCGTCTGCGTTTGATATTATCAGGTGTTCCATGTCTTTAAATGACAGCCATCCTGGTAGGTGTGCACCTCACTGAGGTTTTAATTTTGCATTTCCCTAATGACTAATGGTGTTAACGATGCCCATCTTTTCGTGTCCTTATTTGCCATTATTTATCATCTCTGGTCAATGGGGTACTCAAGTCTGTTCTCCATAGTTTTATAAAAAAGGATTGTTTTCCTACTATTGAGTTTTGAGAGTTCTGGATACATTCCGGAAACAAGACTTTTATCAAATATGTAATTTGGAAGTATTTTCTCCCGGTCTGAATTGTCTTCACATTCTCTTAACAGAGTCTTTCAAAAAGTAGACGTTCTTAATTCCAGTAAAGTTCACCATGTCATTTTTCTATGGATGGTGACTTTTGTGTCATTTCTGAAGTATCCACTCATAACCCAGAGGTCACAAAGATTTTTCTCCTGTGTCTTCTTCTGGAAGTTTTAGGTTTTACATGTACGTGTAGGAGTTAATTTTTGTATATGGAGAGAAGTATGGATCAAGGTTTATTTTTTTTTTATTTAAAAAATTTTTTTTAACATTTATCTTTATTTTTGAGACAGAGAGAGACAGAGCATGAACAGGGGAGGAGCAGAGAGAGAGGGAGACACAGAATCTGAACCAGGCTCCAGGCTCTGAGCTGTCAGCACAGAGCCCGACGCGTGGCTTGAACTCTTCAACTTCGAGACCATGACCTGAGCTGAAGTCGGAAGCTCAACCGACTGAGCCACCCAGGTGCCCCAAGGTTTATTTTTTTTAATGTAGCTATCCAACTGTTCCAGCACATTTGTTGAAAAAACTGTCCTTTCTCCAGTGAATTCAGTGAATTGCCTTTCCATCTTTGTCAAAAAGTCAACTGACCATATATGTCTGAGTCTATTTTTGGACTCTATTCTGTTCTATCATTCTATATGTCCACCCTTTCCCCAAAACCACAGTCTTGATTACTGTAGCTTTATGTTAAGTCTTTTTTTAATTTAATTTTAATTTTAATTTTAAATTAAAAAAAACAATACATTTATGTATTATTGAGAGAGAGAGAGAGACAGAGCATGTACAGGGGAGGGGCAGAGATAGGGGGAGACACAGAATTCGAAGCAGGACCCAGGCTCTAAGCTGTCAGCACAGAGCCCCGTGTGGGACTCGAACTCACAAACCACAAGATTATGACCTGAGCCGAAGTCAGATGCTTAACCGAATGAGCCACCCAGCCACCCCACTTTATGTTAAGTCTTGAAATCAGGTAGTAATTATCTTTACGTTTTGATCACTACACTATCAAGAAATGTCGGAATAACAATTATACTAATAACAATTATACTAACAAAGTCAATTAACTTAAATTAGAGAAAACAAATGAATGCTTAACCTTTTATCACAAACTCTCAGATAGATAAAACATGTTACTTCTAAGTCAGAACATGGTGAGTGCATATCCAGGCCAAACTGTTAGCCCTTTACAATACATAACATCTATCAAATAATTTTAAAGTACAAAACATGACCATTTTTTTATTGTACAATTTCTACACACAATCTTTAAACAAAATAACCCTCGTATTTTGGTGCTGACCTCTACGCTGCCATGAATCCACTGTAATTTCAAAACAACGTAAACAACAAGAGAAATAGAAATAATAAAGAATTCATCACTCCAACTTTTACTTTTCTACGGCAGCATTATTGCTTCATAACTATTTTTAGACTGAAAAGAAGGAGAATCTAAGAGCCTGCAGGCAACTTCGGGCAATTTTGATAACTTACACACTTTCGATTTTTGAAGGAAACCTGCAGCAAAAGAATGAAGGCAGATGACATTCCTCGCAGCGATGTTTTTATCAGACCTGCTACTTAACCCGCACGCTGTTTCACAGGGGCCGGGTAGGGAGCCCTCCCGGGTTCAAGCCCATGGAATCGCACCCAAGTGAATCTCAGCTTGCTTTCTGTGACAGCAAAAGAAATAGTACTAACTAAAGTCAGTAACTAAAGTTGTTAAAAGGTTAACGGGAATTATGCACGGAAGTGTTGACCTTAAAATTAAAAAATTAAAAAAAAAGAAAGAGCTATGTCACGAAGCAAGTTTATCCAGGAATGGCCAAGAATTCTCCAGAAGAACAGATACTGAGGAAAGGTTAAAAATAACCTTTTGTGGGGCACCTGGGTGGCCCAGTCGGTTAAGGTAAGGTAAGTCGGTTAAGTAACTCTAGATTGCGGCTCAGATCATAATCACGGAGTTCGTGAGTTCTAGCACTGCCTTGGGCTCCACACTGCCAGTGTGGATTGGGACTCTCCCCCCACACGCCTTTCTGTCTCTCTTTCTCTCTCTCTCTCTCTCTCTCTCTCTCTCGCTCGCTCTCGCTCTCTCTGCCCCTCCCCCGCTCACTCTCTCTAAGTAAATAAACTTTACAAAGAAAAACCTTTCGAGAATACAGCCTCATACTTTTTTTTTTTCGCTAAAATTCCTTTGAAATCTCTTCTTCCATTCTTATTAACATACGTCTTTGAGACTGATAGCTCTACTATGTGTGTCGTTAAGGCAAAACAGAAATAGTTTAGATATAGATTATCCTCACCAAACAGTTTCTATCAGTGCAATATAGGTAACAAGCAAGAGGCAAATATATTTGTCATACAAAAAACTTTAAATATTGATATACACAACATTCACTGAAAGCGGGTATAGATATGTTTAATATTGAGAAAACTATTTCACTCCTAATTTTTTGTTTAGTTATAACCGCCAAAAGTTATGAGCATAATACAGATTTTCTTTGTTCGTTGTCGAAATCCACATTTCAATAAACCTGCATACTTTTTGTGATTCTTTTCTTTTTTGTTCTGTTTTTGCTACAGTTACGTGTGCTGAAAGGCAATTTGAAGTTTGCTGAGGCTTACGATAAAATAACGGAGCTTGTTTATTTTATGTATTTTTGAACTCATATTTCTGGTAATTCGTGTTGAATTACTTGACGGAAGTGCTGATCCTAGGTGGACTGGAAATTGAGAGCCCTGGCTTTTTACCACAGATAGTTCAAGAAGCCGTGCCAGGAGACCACGCTTCCCCAACTTTCCGTGTGTATGAATCACTGAGGGTCTTGTTTAGGAAGCAGATTCTGGTTTGGTCTGTCTGGGGTGGGGTCCGAGATACTGTATTTCTAATAAGCTTCCCAGTGATCTAAATAATGCTCGTATCAGGGCCACACTCAGAATAACAAGGCTAGAAAGTGGGAAATTGAGGTAAGGTTTTGAAACACCGTGGAAAGGATTAAGGGGAAAGAATCAGCCGAAGCAGCAGAAAGGGCCCAAGAGAAGCAGAACTGTGAAGTCAGCCTATGACTTTTGATAGAATTCTCGCACCAGGCACCGCTGAAAGTCTGATCGGCAGTCTGGAAGGAATTGTCATAGTTATGCAAGGAGCCCATGTTATGAAAATGACCGGTGTGCTCACCAAGGGTTGCCCCGACAACAAGCTGGGTGAGACTTCCCACGGGTGGGGGCTCTGCCTATATTGGACAGGTGGCTGCTGCACCGCCCCCCACCCCCAGTGGTAGCAGGGGGTGGTTATAATACCCCGTGGGCCTCAGGGACCCCACCTGCTCTAAGTTGTCTCATGGGAAGAAGGCCTGGTGTTCCGAGACCAGTCTGCAAACAGTGATCATGCAGTCTAGGTGTTCCTGACCAGGCGGCTTCCTCATACTTGGCCTAAGAAAACTGACCCACAAAGGGGAAAAGTTGTTCCATGAAACAAAACCATGGCCCTGGCTCATCTTTCCAGGTGTGATCCTCATCCAGGGACGACGGAGAGACTGGTGGGCCATATTCACCTCTGCCTCATTGTCCTGTGCATTTTTCTTGCTTCCTTAAAGGACTTTTCTGAAACTTCTATGGTAGAACATGGTAGAATTCGCCCTGACCTTCCTTGTATGAGTAATGGCAGCCTGGAAAGGACCCTTGTGACCTGAAGGTCATTATTTCACAAAGTCTAACAGACACTACATTTGGCTAAGGTAAATCTGTACAAGCAAGTACTTAATAAATTACCGTTCAGAGAAATAGTTTAAATATTTTTGGGAGCAGAATAAAATGATAATACAGAAAGGGTTCTTGGAAAGAAAAAAGGAAGACCCATCTGAGCTAGTCTTACCCACTTAAAGTAGTATTCATTGGAACATTCATTTGTGCCGTATCCTCCTTGGATTTTTACCCTCTCTTTTGATTTCGGAACGTGGCTGGGCTTTTGGGTTCTCTTGCTTCACTGCTCACAGCAGAAGTTTCTTGGAGATAACCCCACTACCACCTCCAGTTTCCCAGCAGTAGCTCTTAAAAGCCTAAAGGGGATTATGCTCTATCTTCCCAGGAAGAGAGGAGAGGAGTGAACGTCTGTAAGGTGGAAAGCGGTAGAAGCTGTGACAACATAGTAGGCAGAGGGCTTCTCCCAGGTCTGGGACAAGGACGGGGGGGAAATGCCAGTGACCTGAGCCTCTGCCCCTTGCAGCATCTCTGGGAGGCGACCATGCCTTACAAGGGAATGTCTGGATAGAGCACCAAAGGCGGATGGACCGTCTGCATGGAGGCTCCCATGCTTGACCAAGAGCCTATGCTTGTTTGGCATAGAAGTAGCAAGTGACCTACCTTGAAGGACCTTGACAGAGGACCTAGCACCAGCCCAGCTTACGGGCTAAAGACAGAGGGTCCTTTTCTCAGATGTTCATGGGGGAGGGAGGAGACTATCAATAGGGTTAACACTAAATTTCCTGCCTCCCTGGTGGGGTCAGGGTCAGAGTTAACCTGGCTTTGAAAGAATTAAAGGAGGGGCGCCTGGGTGGCGCAGTCGGTTAAGCATCCAACTTCAGCCAGGTCACGATCTCGCGGTCCGTGAGTTCGAGCCCCGCGTCAGGCTCTTCTGAGCTGATGGCTCAGAGCCTGGAGCCTGTTTCTGATTCTGTGTCTCCCTCTCTCTCTGCCCCTCCCCCGTTCATGCTCTGTCTCTCTCTGTCCCAAAGATAAATAAACGTTGAGAAAAAAAAACAAAAAAATTAAAAATAAAATAAAATAAATAAAAAAAAAACTGAAAGAATTAAAGGATGTAACGGTATCTAGTGCACCCAAGTTTGTGGGGGTAAAGTTCAGAGTTTCTTCATGATTCAGATGACCAAACTAAGCTTTGAGATTACAGATACAACGATTTCTCCAAGGTCATGCAATGAGCTGAGGGCAGAGGTCGTTGTTTTATTTTCTATAGCATGTTGTCTTCCTTATTGTATCTGATTAGAGTTCAGGTGGCTAAGAGAAAACAGATCCAATCCTAAAACTATTCAATAATAGTAGTAATGGCAATGGCAATGGCAATGGTAATGATACAAACATAGCACTATCATGCCGGGGGACTTTACATTTGTAATTCAATTTAATTTTCATAATGCTCTACAGTAACTATCGTGGTCTCCATCTTACAGAAATTGGAACCTCAGAGAATTTCACTAGCTGGTACACCTAGGAAAGGCCAACTCAGGGTTTGAGCCAGGCAGGCTGTTCCCGGAGTGTTTATACCTACACCACACTGTTCTTAACCCACACATCTGAGCTTCAAGAAATGAGGGCAAAAGCCTTGCCATCTGTTTTCGATTCCACCAACCTGATTTATTTTCGGCTTTATGCATCGAGAGTGTGCTAATATGAAATCCTGTGTTGCTAGTCTGTTCCAATTAGGGGGAAAAGCAGCGCTTTGTATCAATGGTGTCCTTTATTCTCAATGTGAAATTCTCTTAGTCTAGCAGTGAACGGTGCCCAGACCCCAATTCTGCCTTTCACTCTACACCTCCAGAAAGTTTTCGAGGGTAGCAGGGATTTAAGCGACTGTGAACCTCGAAGAGAGTCTCACAGCTGAGGCACTTTGAAAATGAAACCATGTTATTTTGTCGTAGGTTCGGCAAAATACTCTCAAAGTCAGTACATTCCTTGTCTGGTTTCCAACAGCGGTGTTGTTAGCCAGTGGTCACCCACATGCCTCTAGTCTACCTGTGAGTGAGGCATAAAATTCTATTTGAACAAACCGGCTTTGACTTTCTCGTTCTTCCAGAAATCGAATTCCTCACAGCCACAACACTGAGCAGTTTCACGTGGTGGTAATTAAGACCACATTTTCCATACTTGATTTTCCCGTCTTTGACAAATGGCATGAATGGAGTCTTCAGGTTCTAAACACCCTGGATACGCAACCCTTTTTACTCCTGGACTCTCATTTTGCTGCTGTCTCAAGTAAAGAAGGTGTTATGGACCAGACGTGTGTATTCCCCCCCCCCCCCCCCCCCCCGCAATCCATTCGTTGAAATCCTAACACCCAATGCGATGGCATTTAGGGGGTGGGGCCTTTGTGAGGTGATTGAGTCATAAGGGTAGACCCCACATGAGTGGGATTAGCACCCTTATAAAAGAGACCCCAGGAGCACCTGGGTAGCTCAGTTGGTTCAGCGTCAGACTCTCGATCTCAGCTCAGGTCGGGATCTCACCGTTTGTGAGTCTGAGTCCTACGTTGGGCTCTACGCTGACCGTGCAGAGCCTACGTGGGATTCTCTCTCTCTCTCTGCCCCTTCTCCTCTCGTACACTCTCTCTCTCTCTCTCAGGTAAACAAATAAACATTAAAAAGAGAGAGAGAGAGACCCTAGAGACCTTCCTACTTCTTCCTCCCATGTGAGGACACAGAGATGTCAGCTATGTGCGGCCTGGAAAAAGGTTCTCGTCCCTTATTGTGTCTGATTAGAGTTCAGGTGGCCAACTGTGCTGGCACTTGGGCCTTGGCCTTCCAGCCTCCAGAACGGGGAGCAACACATTTCTGCATATATATTATACTACATATCAGATATGTAGCATATAATGTTTATATATTACTCGGCCTACATTTGCTGTATCTGCCCACGGAGATCAGAGAGAGCCTCAAGGAAGCCGTGTCCCTTCATTCTCTCGGTCTTCCCTCTCTGGGACCCTTCTTGATGATGGAGCACCTTCTTACTCGTGGGGGAAACAGAGTCCTGGCTGACAAACAAGGAGAATCAAAAGATATTCCGCGGGCACGAGCTAAAAGCCCAGCTCGTGAAAGAGAGGCACTGCCCCAGCAGAAGACGCAGAGCCCTCTGAATCCCCAGGTCTGAACTCGCTGTCCCCGGATCCCGAGAGAGAAAAAGCGGGCAAGAGCGCTCTGCAGGGCTCTCCTCCCGGCGGCGCCCTTGGTGGGGTCAGAAACGGCCCCTTCGGAAGAACGTCGCCATCGTCTGGGCGCAATGGAATGTTATTCAGCCCGAAAAAAAGAACGACATTCTGACACTGGCCACAGCACGGATGCACCTCGAAGACAGCGCGCCGAGTGACATAAGCCAGACACCACGGACAAAGGCCATATGGATCCACTTACTCGGGGTACCCAGAGCGGTGAAAGGCCCAGAGACAGGAGGTAGACCCGTGGCTGCCGGGGGTCGGGGGAGGAGGGGATGAGGACGAGGATCCACCCTGGAAAGACGCAGCGCGGTGGAGGTGGTGGGTGCAACCACGAAAATACGGTTCGGGTGCTACATCTTACATTGTGTGTTCCCCCCCCCCCAAAAAAAAGAACTTTGCATGAAAATTGCAATGATCAGTTTTATGTTGAAGCTAGAAAGGCCCTTACCGATCATCGGGGACAACAGGGCCCATTCAGAGCGAGGTAAACCGAGGCCCACCGGGCAGGTGAAGTGACTTATTAAGAAGCTCACCGCTAATTAGAGGTGCAGTCGGGCCTAGAGGGGGGGGGCCCCTTCAGCCTCCCCAGCCACCCTTCTTCCTGCTGCCCCTGTAACAAGCCCGGGCCTCCTGGATACACACACACTGTGGGGAGACAGAGGGCCCCTCTCCAGGGCCCGCACAACACTGATGCCTTCCTTGAAGCAGTGCCCACGTGGCATTGTTTTTGTTTTGTGGGTTGCCTGTTCCCCCCAGACTCAAACCTCCTTGAGAGGAACACTTAAAAAAAATTTTTTTTTAAACATTTATTTATTATTAATTTTTTTTTCAACGTTTATTTATTTTTGGGACAGAGAGAGACAGAGCATGAACGGGGGAGGGGCAGAGAGAGGGGGAGACAAAGAATCAGAAGCAGGCTCCAGGCTCTGAGCTGTCAGCACAGAGCCCGGTGTGGGGCTCGAACTCACCAACCGTGAGATCATGACCTGAGTCCAAGTCGGACACTTTACCGACTGAGCCACCCAGGCGCCCCAAGGAACACTTTTTTTTTTTAAAGAATATTTTAGGGGCACCTGGGTAGCTCTGTTGGTGAAGTGTACAACTTCAGCTCCAGTCATGATCTCACATTTGTGAGTTCAAGCCCAGCATTCTATTGGGCTCTGTGCTGACATCCAGGAGCCTGCTTCAGATCCTCTGTCTCCCTCTCTCTCTCTCTACCCTCCCACATGTGAGCACGCTCGCTCTCTCTTTCAAAAATAAATAGTTAACAGAATTTTTTAGAGCTGTTCGGGGTTCACAGCAAAACTGAGCAGAAAGTACAAAGATTCCCCTATACTTCCTGTCCTCACACATGCAAACCCCTCCCACCATCAACATCGCCCACCATTTGTGCATTTGTGACAACCCACAGACCCACACAGACACATCATATCACCCACAGCCCAAAGTTAACATCAGCATTCACTCTTGGCGAGGGACATCGTATGGGTTTTGACAGACACATAAAAACGTGTGTCCATCATTATGGTATCCTACAGGATAGTTTCAGTGCCCTAAAAATCCTCTGTCTATTCACCCCTCCATCCTCCATAAACCCTGACAGCCACTGATCTTTTTACTGTATGGTTTTGTCTTTTCCAGAATGTTATGTAGTTGGAATCACAGTATATGGCCTTTTCAGATTAGCTTCTTTCACTCAGTAATATGCATGTAAGTTTCTTTCATGTCTCTTCATGGCTTGATAGCTCATTTCTTTTGAGCCTTGAATAATAGCCATTGTATGGATGTACCACTGTTTATTTATCTGTTCATGATATCTTTTTTACCTTTGTATTTCAACACCTAGCAACCTGCCTAACCCATAATAGAATCTGAGCAGATACTCTTTAAATGAATGAATAAAGAAACAAACAAATAAAGCACCTATTAGCAGGCATAGTCTACTCAGCCCAAAAGATAAGTATTAAGAAGAGGATGGGCTGGAAGTCTCATTATTGGAATTATCAATCCTTGAATCCTGGGCCGGAATACTATTGAAAGAAGCAATACTTTATGTATTATTTTATTTTGAGTTTTAAACCCAAATTTAGGATTTGAAAGGTAAACCAATATTCACATTTATTCAAAATACGATGACTATTTATAGATCTACTTTTACTAGAGAACAAAGATACACGGTAAGAGCCAATTCCCTTCAACTGTGACCTCTTTGTACTTTGCCAAGCCCACTTTCCTAATCCAGAAAACTGAAGTCTGGCGCCCTCTAGTGGTCGCTCATCTGTAAAAGAGAAAGGCAATAAAAAGTTTTGTGTTCCTAGGACATTTTTATCCACTTACGACTTCTGGTTTAACAGCATCCGTCTGGAGAAAGATTGCTTCCTTGCAACTCATGGCTTCTTATGCTAGCAATGTCTCCCAACAACTTCACGTCAGAATATTCTACCCACCAAACGTGCAATCGGACTGGATGCGATTTCTCTGTTGGTAGTCAGTGCAGGTACTTTGAGGTCCTGTGGTGTATTATAAAGAAAATGAGGGGCGCCTGGGTGGCGCAGTCGGTTAAGTGTCCGACTTCAGCCAGGTCACGATCTCGCGGTCCGGGAGTTCGAGCCCCGCGTCGGGCTCTGAGCTGATGGCTCAGAACCTGGAGCCTGTTTCTGATTCTGTGTCTCCCTCTCTCTCTGCCCCTCCCCCGTTCATGCTCTGTCTCTCTCTGTCCCAAAAATAAATAAACGTTGAAAAAAAATTTAAAAAAAAATAAAGAAAATGAATAAACATAAATGGGATTAGAAATTAATTAATTGCTTCCAGTCTCCCCTCTCTCACGCACTCCCCATCCCCATGCCTCGTTGACCAGTTAGCTGTTGATCTTGCAAGGTTACTTAAAAGTGTCATTTTCTTGATAAAACATTTTCTGGGTTTAAAAAAAAAATGGTCTACCTCTTCTTGGTGCCCCCACCTCCCTGCAGTCTACTATAATGGCGGACAACTATTGTACTTCATCAGTGGTTGTGCTCCTTGAGTGCAGGCTTTACATCTTGAGGAAAGCAACTACTTATTCCCATTCACCCAGAGCTTAGCACAGAGGTGCGATAAATGTTGATCGCAAATTGAAGATCAAGGCAGGAGGTCATCATGGAATCAAAGAACACATAAAAACACGTCTCTTGGCACCTCAAGACTCTACTCCCTTTTGCTTTCACTGACCTACTATTTGTTACAAGACAATGAACGTGTGGCACCTGGGTGTCTCAGTTGGTTGAGCGTCCGGCTTCAGCTTGTCATGAGCTTGCATTCGTGGGTTCGAGCCACATGTGAGGCTCTGTACTGACAGCTGAGAGTGTGGATCCTGCTTCAGATTCTGTGTCTGCCTCTTTCTCTGCCCCTCCCCCACTCGCATTCTGTCTCTTTCTTTCTTTCAAAGAATATAATTTTTTAAAAAATTTAAAGGGGCGCCTGGGTGGCGCAGTCGGTTAAGCGTCCGACTTCAGTCAGGTCACGATCTCGCAGTCCGTGAGTTCGAGCCCCGCGTCGGGCTCTGTGCTGACGGCTCAGAGCCTGGAGCCTGTTTCCGATTCTGTGTCTCCCTCTCTCTCTGCCCCTCCCCCGTTCATGCTCTGTCTCTCTCTGTCCCAAAAATAAATAAACGTTGAAAAAAAATTAAAAAAAAAATAAAAATAAAATAAAAAAAAAATTTAAAGAAAGACTATAAAGGCAATGTCACTTCCATAATGCCTGCAGACCCCCTAGATCTGCAGGGGATGAAAGGTAAATATCTCATGGCTTCTGTATGTGCTTTGGAAAGTGTTGAGTCAAACCAAACTCTGAACATAATGAAAAGTTCAAGAGGGCTGAAAGCATCATCTTATTCCTCTGAGTAAGGGGGATGGGGCTTGATGTACTGATAAAAAAAAAAATGTGAGCTCAAAGTCTCTGCTTGCCCTAAATCACATGACTGATGAATGACGGAGCCAGGACGGGAATGTGTGCCCCTGACTCCCAAGTCCACACTGCATCCATTATACGGTACAGTGCTTTCTCCTGGAAGGGAGCTCCACTCCTCAACTGGATATTTTAGCATCACAAACCTACAATATTTCAGGAAACATTAGAACATTATTAAGATATTACAAACAATCCCCACTGACTAGGCAGTCCCACCCCACGCCCAACTGAAATACACTAAACAAAAACAAACCCACTAATGAAAACAAATGGACCAAACCGTTAACAACCCTCCCATAGGGCCAGTGGAGTGTTAGGAGTATCATGGTGGAATCAAGAGTCATTGGGGCTGCATCCGAATCCATGTTCTACCATTGCCCTATTTATGGCCCCAGGCAGTTGACTCTCCCTAACTTCCTCGTATGTAAAATAGATTAAACAATCGTGTGTATTGAGAGAATTCAATGAGTTCAACTCACAGAGTCTGGCGATCAATTTTAGCTATTATTATTTGAACATTTCTTTCAATTATCCAAATTGAAATGTCTACATTGGTGGAATTCACAATATTTTTCTTTATATTAGCTAGAGTCTTCGATGGGTAATTTCTTTAAAATGAAGTTTATTTCACCTACTATGCTACATGTAACAGTAGAACCATCTGGCCTCTCTCTGTCTCTCTCTTGGTTTCAAAGTTAAAATAATAGTTTCAATACCATCACCCCATGTTCTCTTCTGTACTCTTTCGCATGTCCCACCTCTAGGGTTCAGGCGCCCAAAGCGAGAAACTCTTTAAATAACTCAGACTCTGGTCAATACAGAAAGAGGAAGTCCTGCTTGTTTGCTTCTCTGAACACACCCCAAACGGATGCTGGGTCTTGGGGCTTTGATTGGTTTTGACTATTTTTATCTCCCTGTCTCTCTGACCTCTCATCTTCTCCAATACCAATTCAGAATGCAAATACCCCTTGATGGAATAGAATACTAAGAGTGCCTGCTGGCCAACTGGCTCCTGTATTCAAAAAGAGCCAACAGCAATCAAGGCACCCTGATCCCTGCCTTCTACTTTTCACTGTTGCGGACTGCCTTATTTCTCCTTTATCTTGACACACACATTCTCCTAGTCAAGTGGGATTTGCCTGGCCCTTAGGCAATGGTTCCATCAGACCGTGTTTGTTTTCTTCTCAGAAAGTAAAAAGAATGCTTCTCTCCCAGAGCAAGTGATCACATCTTTCCCCACAAAAAAAAAATCAACAGACAAATTTGTAGTGAGATCTTTGAATTGAGAGTCTTAGGAGCACCTACCCTTTTGACACCATTTGAAAGAGAAACTCAACTGAAAGCTTTCTGGAAAAAGGCAAAAAGTAAGTTTGGTTAACAACCACATTTGACTGTTATTACCCTGACAACCTTGAGCTCAGTAAACAGAGGAATCTCAAAGCAGGCTCCTGTCAATACCTAAGCATGTGACTCCTATAAGGATTAACAGCTGTGACTCATGGTGTATAGACAGAAATTTGGGCTGAAGTTCCCTGACTTAGCACTTCAGCATCCTGGTGAAACTACATATCCACAATCTGGTAGATTTTGTCTCTTAAATTCAAACCACGTGTGTGGACTGATTAAATAAGCATATGTCATAACATATTTGGGCAACTATTGGGCAACACTAAAAAGTTGGCAATAGATCTCATAAAAGTTACTCAACTGTCTAGTAAGGCAAGGCAGCCTTTGAAAACATGGCCCCTCGCCATTTCTTTAAGCCCTTGGTGTGAGCAGCTGCAGGACTGGTGAGGATTGAAAGAGTTGCTATTCTTTCATGAACGAGGTGAAAATAGAGGACTGGGGGTCAAGCCAGACATGTGTGTCTGCACTGAATCGAGGGAGAACGAAGCCCAGCCAAATCCCACCCTCTATCTGCATCAGATTTATGGAAGCAATGGGTGAAAAGCCACCTTCCTTATATGGGTAACTGGAAGTCAATTCCTTACCTCTCTGCAGCTTTGAGGGCTGCATTAGAAGGCTCTTGAGTTCATTGGGAGCTGGTTCTTAGGACCTTTTATCTTTTCTTAATTCCTTATGTTTTACGGGTAGTCATTCACACATGATGACACATACCAAGTACCCCAAACACACTCACTTATCCCCCTTTCTGGTGTCACAGCAGCCAGGAAATACAAAAGTATTTATTGAGATATTCGGATTTGCAAGTTGGTTAGACATTTCCCTGCTTTTTTGTGATCATTGTGGCTATTCAAAATGATGGTAGACAAATAGGTCTATATGCTCAAAATCAACACGCCAGAATTCGAATCTCATATCTAAATTGAACGTGATAACCTCTGATTGCCTGTGTATGGCAAGGAAGAGATCTGGAAGCAATGTCCTGGAACCCTGGGAAGAGGAACATTTCAGAGAGGAGGAAATTGTCAGATGTCCCAAATGCTGTAGATAAGTCAGTAAATATAGGACTCAAATGTATGCATGGGCTTTTAAAAATAATTTTATTGAGGTATAATTGACATACAATAAGCCACACATCTTTAAAGTATATAGTTTCATAAGTTTTCTATCTGGACACACCCTAAGACCATCACCATGATCAAGTTGATGAACACATCCATCACCCGAAAAGTTTCCTTCTGGTCCTTTGTAACCCCTCCTCTCCATCCCTTTCTATCCTTCTTTCCCAGGCAACCACTGATCCATCACTATAGATTCGTTTGCATTTTCTCAAATTTTATATAAATGAAATCATAGTGTGTACTCTTTTTTTAAACTGCCTTCCTTATTTTGGGAATGGGACTAATTATTTTGAGATCGAGACTCACCCATTTTGGAGCATCGTGTAAACAGCTTTCCCTCCTTCTTCCCTTCCTCCCTTCCTCCCTTCCTTCTTCCTTTCTGCTGAATAGTATTCCATTGTGGACTTAGCATGGATGTATCACAGTTTATTTATCCATTCTCCTTAATGGCTAAATGATGGACATTTGGGTTGTTGCCAATCTTTGGCTTATGCAGATAAAGCTGCTTTGACTGTTCATGTCCTTGTAGGAACGCATGCTTTCTTTTCTCTTGGGTGACTACCCAGACTGGCTCATATGATCTGTATATGTTTAACTTTTTAAGAAACTGCTGAACTGTTTTGCAAAGTGGTTGTACGATTTTACATTCCCATGAGTGGTATCAGAGAGTTCCGGGCCTTCCACATCCTCTCCAGTGCATGGTAGGGTAATTTTTAAACTCCAGCCATTCTAAAACTGAAGCCATGACACCTCACAATCGGAAGGTCCTGATAATCTTCAGAAATCATTTCCATTGCCAGACTGCAATGGGCAGAGGAAGCAGAAGTTAAGCAGTGGAGACAGTGTGGGCTGTTTTCAGAGACTGGGCTGTCAGGGAAGGCTCCAAGTTTATGTACAAGTCATGGTCATATACTCAAAATAAGTCTACTTTATATCTCAACTAAAACATTTTACAGTTTACTATTTTCCCAGTTCACCATGTGGGCAGTTATGTGGGGCCTTGTAAGGATAAAGCTAAAGGATAAACGATTTCTTTTTATTCTTACCAATTCATAAGGCCACGTTGCTTCTTGAAAACTAAGTGTCAGGGTTGGATAAAAAGCAGCTGGAATTCTTCAGCCCTTTCATCAAGCTTTAAATATGTCACATGTGTCCTTCTCCTTTCCAACAGGGCACACCCAAGCAGAAGACACACAGGGAGCCTGGGAAAGAGAGACAAAGACAGAGTGAGAAACAGATAGGGTGACATCTGTCCCAGTTTGCTGGGGACTGTCCCAGTTTTGCACCAGACGTCTGAGTCTGTGAGCGTGTTGTGCGCTTTCGCCCGAGCTAGAGGAAGAACCAAATTTATAAAGCTAGAGGACTCTCATGGAGGACAGAAGATGTCACAGTCTCAAATTCCTTTATGGGATATTTCTCATTTGTCCCTAAAAATGTGAAGTGTAACTTCACAAAGTAATGATGTATCATGTGTGGAAGAGTTGTACAAAAACCAGGGGTTCGTAACTGGAAATGTTTCAGAGCCACTCACTCAAGTGAGTAGATCCAAGGAGAGCAGGCAAAAGGTTAGGACGAGTTCAGGCTCCTCCCCCCACATACCTCTCTCTGTTGTGTGACAACCGGTTTCTCCTACCCTTTGGGATGCCATGCGGGTTGAATTGTGCCCCCCCTAATCCCAGCTACCTGTAATTATGATCTTATTTAGAGTTGGGGTCTTTACTGATGTAATCAAGTTGAGTTAATACTAGATTAGACTGGGCCTAGATACTAGATACGAGATTAGATGACCCAAAGACTAGTGTACTTAGAATAAGAGGGACCTTTGGACACAGAAACACACACGAGGGAAGAAGGCCATGTGACAATGGAGGCAGAGATTGCAGTGATGCACCTATAAGCTAAGGAATGCCAGACTTCTGGTAACCACCAGAAGTGAGAAAGGCATGGAGTAGATTATCCCTCAGAGCTTCTAAATAGGAACCAACCCTGCTGGTACCTGGATTTCGTATAGGTAGACCCCAGGACTGTGAGAGAAGAAATTCCTGTTGTGTTAAGCCGTCCAGATGGTAGTACATTGTCACAGGAGCTGTAGGAGGCTAATACAGATGCTTCCACATATGGAACTCAGTGATCACTTATATCCTGAACATTCATTTCACAGAAGTTTATTGAGTAACTACCATGTTCCAGGGCCTGTGTGGGCATAGTGGGAGAAGCAGAGTAGAATGTCAAGGCCTGGCTTCCTCCTTTGCCTAACTACCCAATTGTACTTTCCAAGTCTCCATGTAGCTGTTACCCCGAGAGGGTAACAAGCCTTCCCCTCACTATATCTCCCCAGGAGGGTTCCAATGGCTCTCAACCATCTCCGGGTATCAGAATCACCCAGGGAGCTTTTAAAACATACTAACGCCCTGTGATCTGAGATTCTGAATTCATGAGTTTGGGATGGTGCCAGGGTACTTGGTAAGATTCTAACTTGGGTTGGGATTCTCTGTCAGGGTGCTCCTCCTCTGGGCTTTCGCCACACCTTGTGACTTCTTCAGCCACAGCACCCTCAGTCTTGTATTGAAATAACACTCTTCTTTTCATCTAGAACATTTCTCGACTTTGGCTGCACACTCAAATCACCAAAGGAGCTAAAAGTCCTCAAGTGCCTGACCAATCCCAGACCACTTGAATCAGAATCTCTCCAGCTGTCTGCAATTGGCCGCCAAGTTTGGAAACTACTGTACTATATCATAAACTTTTTTTGGAGCAGGAATCGAGCTTCATTGGTTTTGGTAACTCCATTGCCAATAGACTCCTGATGCTTTATGCTGCTGCAAGCACACCAATAGATGTTTCTTAAGTAAGTTAACTCCACCAGAAAATGAGTTCATAACCCAGAAAGGAGGTCAAAACAAACACGTTACTATTTACAAAGTTGTAATAAGTGACATAGAATAAGCACTATAGAGCTGCATCTGTTGGGGGGAGTTGACGGGTAATGAGAAAAGTAAGGAAAGTCAACAATTACTCTCGAAAATCCTTTAGGAAGGTGCCTTTATAATCCAGCACTTTCCCAAGATCATAGAAATGATGGCCGTTTCTTTGGTTGAACACCAAATGAAATAATGGGCTTGCATTTAGGAATTGTGTTGATTACAAGATCCAACTCTTTGAATGCTAGAATCACACTCAGTTTGAGAAGACACTCTATGGAAGGCTTATAGCACTGGAGTTCCACTGAGGGGGAGAGCTGGTTAATTAATTTCAACTCGAATAGGAATTTCCTCACCATCTAAACTGTATGCCCTCCCTTTTGAGCAAGAACATCTATTTTAATTTACATTTAAAAAAATGTGTATATCATTCCACTCCCTTGTACCAGCAAATAGCTTTGTGATAAACAAAAAATAAATAAAAACAACTTTACATAAGGGAATTTAAAAAAAGATAAGGGAATAAAAGATAAGGGAATTAAAAAAAATTTTTTTTAATGTTTATTTATGTTTGAGACAGAGAGAGACAGAGTGCCAGCAGGGGAGGGGCCGAGAGAGAAGGAGGCACAGAATCCGAAGCAGGCTCCAGACTCTGAGCTGTCATCACAGGGCCCGATGCGGGGCTGGAACTCACAAACCTTGAGATCATGACCTGAGCCAAAGTTGGACGCTTAACTGACTGAGCCACCCAGGCGCCCCTGGGAATGCTTTCTGAATGGGTATAGGACTTGAGCCACACTTAGGGTTAAATGAAATCAGGATGGGAACAAAGGCAGTCTCTCATAGCTACTTCTCTTTCGTGTACCAGCTGTCTTCTCTCAGGCTTCTCTATACATTAAGGGTTCATGGCTACCAGTGGTTTAGGATACATGCTTAAAGCTCCATCTATAAACTGAAGAGACTATAAAACTATAGAGAACATAAAACTTCCTTTGAACTCCAATTCGGGAAACCTCCAAGGAATGACTCTGATTGGCCAAGCTGGGGTCACATGACTATGGTGGAGGCTAGATGGGGTACCATGACTGAAATCCCCTCCGCAAGTACCAGATTGGAGCAGAGGGAAAGAGCTACCAAAAGAGAGGTGGCCCCATGAGAGATCAGTAAAGCCTGAATGACACTGGTTCCATTAAGTACAAAAACAGAAACTCATCAGTTAACTGGGTGAGAGCTACTGGAGAAAGAAGGACCTTGAACACCCCCAGACAAGCAATTTAAACTGATGTTCCAGGGACGCCTGAGTGGCTCAGTTGATTAAAGTGCCCTGCTCTTGATTTCGGCTCAGGTCATGGTCTCAAGGTTAGTGAGATCCAGCCCCACCTTGGGCTCTGTGCTAACAGTGCAGACAGAGCCTGCTTGGAATTCTCTTTCTTTCCCTCTCTCTGCCCCTCCCCACCTTGCATGAGCGCACGCTCTCTCTCTCTCTCTCTCTCAAAATAAATAAACAAACTTAAAAGTAAAATAGGGGCACCTGGGTGGCTCAGTCAGATAGGTGTTCAACTCTTGATCTTGGCTCAGGTCAGGATCTCACAGTTTGTGAGTTCGAGCCCCACACTGGGCCCTGCGCTGATGAACGTGGAGCCTGCTTGGGATTCTGTCTCTCTTTCTCTTTGCCCTTTTCCAGCTTGTGTGTGCGCTCTCTGTCTCTCTCTCAAAACAAATAAATACACTTAAAAAAATAAAATAAAATAAAATAAAATAATATAAAATAAAATAAAATAAAAAATTGATGTTCCACAGGTACATGGAGAATGAGTTGTGTACCTGATCGTTGAACAGGAGGCTGGTGTTCAGGGGAAAGGGAAGGTCTTGATAGGCAAATATGATGTGATCTGCACAGAGGAAGATTAGGGGAGTTGAAGTCAATATTAAAAGAGAAAATAGAAAGAAAAAAGAAGAAAAGGCTGAATGTGAAGGGAGCCCCTACGCAGGAAGACATGGAAGAGGAGAGAGAAAAGTGCAATCCAAGAGCGAGAAGGAACAGCTAAGGGAAAGGCACTGTGTGATGCTCACACACCTGAAGAAGGTGTGGCTGAGTTTTTAATGTTTGTTTGTTTACTATGAAAAAGAGAGAGTGGGGGCAGGGGTGATGGTGGTGGAGGGGCAGAGAGAGAAGGGGACAGAGGATCCAAAGAGGCTCCACATAGACCGCAGAGAGCCTGATTCAGAGCTCGGACCCGTAAGCAGTGAGATCATGACCTGAGCCAAAGTCGGAAGGTCAGCTGAGTGAGCCACCAGGCACCCTACGGTGCGGCTGAGTTTTGAATGGTGACAGACAATGGGGTTGCCCAGGAGAGTGCAGTAGGAGTGCACATTCAAGAGAGTAGGAGGATAAGAAGATGTTAATGGGGTGAACCTCTTCTTGGTTCTTAAGCTTGTCCTCCCCAGCCCTCCTGCCCCTCCCCCAGCCAAAGTCCAGACGAGTAGCAGCAGGAGCTAGCACGTTAAGAGGAGCTAGCACGTTAAGCTAGACGTTAAGAGGATGGGTTGTGGGTCTTCCAGCTCATAGATGCCTGAGCTTTAATAACCCTTTCTCTGACTCAGAGCCTTTGATGCTTATCAGTAACCCAGATGAGATCACTGAATGTAATCTGTTACAGTGTCATTATATTTAGGGCCAGTCTCCATGAAAAAGTAGGAAGCTATCTATTAGAGGTAGAACTTCCCATGACCCTCCTTGACTTGCAGCTGATGACTGGTCCACTATCAAAGCTTTATCTTGTTAGTTTGAGGTTTTTTTCCCTGTGAGGACACAGATCCCATTGGGGGAAGAGACCCATGTATCTGCTTTACGCACGTGATTTCGTTCCTCGTTACGCTACTTCGAGATGCTTTGCTTGATGGTCTATCTCCTCAACCAATCCACGCACTAGTCTATGAGGGCATACGTTGTGTTTCATCCACCTCTAAACCCCCAGTCCTCGGCACAGCCAAAGGTGTGCTAGGGCCAGCTTGCACCATTGTGCTTATATCTTCCCAACTCTGTGTTCGGTGATATCGCGTTGGTAGCTCAATATCAGCCATGGTGGCAGCGTTCACGCCACAGAAATTGGTAAGTGCTACCAAATCAGGGGCTCCCCGTCTCCCGGATGGTGGTTTGGTAAATATTTACCACCACACCACTCCCTGTCCTGCTAGACTTAGGCAGCTTATTTTTCCATTGAACCATTGGAGTTGTGGGTCCAATAGGTTTTAATGTGGTGCTACTGTAAAAGAATAGTGATCCCTTAAATTTCCATAATGCTCTACAGCTAATCTATAGTGTTCCCCACGTGACCTCTTAACAGAACTACGAGGCAGGCCAGGAAGATCATTGAGCCCCCTGTTTTAGCCACCTGTTGAGGAAGGGACAAGCTCCGTGAACCCTCGCTGTAGGAGGAGGAACAGGAAGGAATTTCTCCCGTTTTCTTTGCCCCTTTTCTCAACCGTTTTTAGCCTTTGACATCTAACAACCAGACGTGGCTGCTGTGTTGGGCCAAATGACCCTTCCAGAATGCATACTGGAACAGTTAAGGGCGAAATTTAAATACAGGCCTGCTTCATCTTCTCTCAATTCACAGACATCGCGTTTTTTACCCATTGAAGACTTGTGGCGACCTGTAGTGAGCAAGTCTATAGATGTCATTTTCCCAACAGCGTTTGCCCACCTCGTGTCTCTGTGTTATATGTTGCTAATTCTCACAATACTTCAAACTTTTTCATTATATTTGTTATGGTGATGTGTGATCAGTAATTGTGACTTGCTGAAATGAAAGCTCAGACGATGGTTAGCATTTTTTAGCAACAAAGTATTTTTTAATTAAAGTCTGTACATTGCTTCAAGTCTCTACATTGCATACTTAATAGAATGCAGTACTTTTATACACAGTAGGAACCCAAAAAGATCATTTGACTTGCTTTGTTACAATACTCACTTTACCGTGGTGGTCTGGAACTGAACTCACAATATCTCTGAGGGATGCCTAAGGCAGGCCATGAGGTAGACAAGCTAGGAGTTCACTAACCTTATCCTGTTTGAGTCTATGGCTTTCGATGATCGGTATTCTAGGAGACCTTATCCTACCAGGAGACTTTACAAGTAGGCTACTGACAAACATGTTCCAGATTTCTGTGGAGGCCGAGTGGCTTTTCTCTGCACTGCCTGTCTCTGTGTATTACCACCCCAGGGCGACTGGAAGAGGGGTGTGCTGTGATGTACTTCAACTGATATGTTACAGATCACAGTGACAGCTCCAAACCAGAGGCTTCCTTGGGGAGAAGACAATTGGCTCAGGAAATGGAATTGTGTGTCTTAAATGGAGAATTTTCTGGCTCTGAGTCCTGGCTCTGACTTCTGACATGTTCCTTGGGATCAAGCTCCAGGTTGGCCCCCCCTCGGAGTCATGTTTTTTGTTGGGCTCTAACAAGCCCGGGCCCCCCTTTGATAATGGGCGGGTACCTCAGTCCCTTGAGGGCTGGGTTGTTCTTGATCTTTCTAGTTTTCCTAGGTAGTCGGTTTTCCTGGCCCTGAGCCACGTTCAACAGCTGGACCTTAATCACAGGCCTCATCTCTTCTTCTTTTCTGTATTTCTACTCCTGACAACCTTTTTAGACGGCCGGGAACATCTCATCTTGTGGTCTTTCTACTTGTTCCTCCTCCGGAAGAGAATTTCTCAACATTCTTGGGTACCACTCCCTCCCTGACCCATTCCCTGTGGCCCTGCCTTATTTTCTTAATAGCACCGCGAGGAATTACCTGCTTGGCTGTCCAATTACTTTAGTTCTCATCTGGCCCTCTTGCTCTCTCACTGCTTCTTACAACACAAGTTCTAGGAAGGCAGACCCTGTTGTGTTTACACCGAATTTCCAATTTCTAGGCTAGCATCTGCCCCATAGTAGGCTCTCAATAAGTATTTGAATGACTGAATCCTTAGGCCAACCTGCATTTCGCTTACTCTGTCATTTCTTACACTGCCTTCATTTGGGATCCCAAGAGCTGCTGTCTTCACAGCAGGTACGTGTAATTTTGGGTTCCCACCCGTCTCACTGTCCCCAGCTCTGCTGAGTCCCTGCCAGGAGACCCAGCATCACATCTCCTGAGCTCTAGGCTTTCCTTCTCGAAACTTGACAATCCAGACCTCTGCTTGAACGGCTAGTTTTGCTACGTAGCCTTGTTCTTACCACCAGTAGCTCTGCCTTCTTGGCTTTGGGATCCCACTGTGGCCTCTGGCCTCCCTGGCCTGCACTATGCCTTCTCCTTCCCTTGTCCACTCCTCCATCTTTTACCCTGTCCTCCTCATTCCAGCTCCTGCCCTTGCCACCTGTGGTCCCAGGACTGCCAGAGAGAAGCTAGCATCAAGGTCAGTGGCACTTTCAGCCTCTAATTTTATTTTTTTTATTATTATTTTTTTTAATATATGAAATTTATTGTCAAATTGGTTTCCATACAACACGTGCTCACCCCAAAAGGTGCCCTCCTCAATACCCATCACCCACCCTCCCCTCCCTCCCACCCCCCATCAACCCTCAGTTTGTTCTCAGTTTTTAACAGTCTCTTATGTTTTGGCTCTCTCCCACTCTAACCTCTTTTTTTTTTCCTTCCCTTCCCCCATGGGTTTCTGTTAAGTTTCTTAGGATCCACATAAGAGTGAAACCATATGGTATCTGTCTTTCTCTGTATGGCTTATTTCACTTAGCATCACACTCTCCAGTTCCATCCACGTTGCTACAAAAGGCCATATTTCATTCTTTCTCATTGCCACGTAGTATTCCACTGTGTATATAAACCACAATTTCTTTATCCATTCATCAGTTGATGGACATTTAGGCTCTTCCCATAATTTGGCTATTGTTGAGAGTGCTGCTATAAACATTGGGGTACAAGTGCCCCTATGCATCAGTACTCCTGTATCCCTTGGATAAATTCCTAGCAGTGCTATTGCTGTGGCCAAAATGAACAAATCAGGAGACTATAGATGCTGGAGAGGATGTGGAGAAACGGGAACCCTCTTGCACTGTTGGTGGGAATGCAAATTGGTGCAGCCGCTCTGGAAAGCAGTGTGGAGGTTCCTCAGAAAATTAAAAATAGACCTACCCTATGACCCAGCCTCTAATTTTAAATATGAAGGGCTTTCAGGGATCTCCAAGTAAGAATTTCATTCAAGTACAACCCAGATTATGTCAGTCAATAAACAGTCAATGGTGCCCAAGTCTCCTTCTTGAGAAAGAGTTTATTTTCCTAGGATGACTAATGTCGCCATTTTTTCCATATTCTTTTTTTAAAATGTGAAGTAAAACATGTACTCCAAAAATAAATGTATGAAACACATTTGCGTCATTTAATGAATAATTATCTAGCAAACACCTATATAGCCGCCACCTGGATCAAGAAGTAGAACGTGACTCACAATCACAAACTGCTCAGATGTAACCTGTCCCCAGCCCATCTCCTAGTGAGAACCACTACACTGACTTCTGTGTTTATTTCATTTTTCTTTCTCTAACTATACTGCTTACGTATATATCCCTAAAAAATAGAGTTGAGTTTCATCAACTTTGAACTTTACATGGCTAGAAACAAAACATATTTATCTTTTTATGTTTTCTCCTTTGGAGGTGACTCTTTTCCATGAGAAAATTGTTCTTAAAACACATGCTCCTTTTTTTGTCATTCTGTCTGTACCAGCAGCATCTAGCAAGAATCATTATTGGTAAGTTCACTCTTTTCTCATTCTGGCCTTCTTTGGAATGTGACTTGCAGTTTCCAGACGGGGTTTACTGCTGTGTTTTCCAGATTGCTCGGTAGTAAGCCCAATTCTGGCATCCAAACCCTAACTCTCTCCTAGCTGCCTACTGCCCACCCCTCAACCAAACAAAGAACATAAGATCTTTTCTTATCTCTACATTTACACATTTGTAGTGGAGATGAAAATTCTTTTCTTTTTTTTTAGAGAGAGAGAGTGCACACAAGGCAGAAGGGCAGAGAGAGAGAGAGAGAGAGAGAGAATCCTAAGCAGACTCTATGCCCAGTACAAAGCCTGACATAGGGCTCAATCCCACTACTCTGCGATTACGACCTGAGCCCAAATCAAAAGTTGGACGCTCAACTGACCGAGCCACCCAGGCTCCCCAGAGGTGAAAATTCTTAATGACTTGCAGTGGAATATGGCCTGTAAATACCCAAGCTCTTATTCTATAGAGAACCAGAAGGAGAATTACCGAGGCCACTGTCCTGAAGCAGGAAGAGCATGTGGAAGATGTGGCCAGTCTTGGATAAAAACAATCCATGTGGTGCAGCTAACACTAATCCTTTGTAAAGAGAAGTTTTATCTAGGGCCTCCAAAAGGGGACAAACTAACACACTGTGAAGTACCCCAATTCTAAAGCACATTCCTATTGCCGAAAGAATATTGAGTACTCTCATTCTAGAATATAGCAACTTTTTCAAAATAGCGATATGAAAAAGTCTTTGGATGCAAGCTAAAGCTTTCGGAAAGCCAATTTGTGCAACAGTTTTGTAAATCAGGCCTGACTGTATTCTCTGCATTGAAATGAGTCATGAAAGTCGTGTGCCTTGTTAGCGTTGTTCCACAGTTGGCTTTCTGACTCAGCAGTATCCCCCAGAACTGATTTATATGTTGGGAATGATCATTCTGAGGCAAAGAATGAAAGAAGAGAAAAAAAAAAAAAAAAACCACGTCTCGTTTTGGCCATCAAGTCAGAAGCCTCCACTGTGGTTCTGAGAAATCGCATAAATCCACCTGCTGGGCTGAGCTCATTCATAGTCTGCGGTTGGGTAGTTTGGCCCACTGTGCAGTGAGTTACAATGGGCCACATCAGCAGGTTCTGTCACTTACCCTTGCTCCCAGCTGCTGAGGTCTGAAGAGGAGTGTGTGTGTGTGTGTGTGTGTGTTAACAAAAGGGAATCCTGCTGGTACATTTGGAAGGGGGATCTTAGCAGAATACTTACTCTTACTTTCAGGAGTAAGTTCTAGAAGCTCTGAATGCTCACGCACACACACCCCAGGTGCCTCTGTGTTTCTACCCCTTGCACAGCAAAATAGTCCTTTCCCGGTAAAACTGAGCAAGAGAAAAAGGATGAGATTACTTTCGCACAACCATTTGACGGCTATCAAATAGAGGAAAAAGGAGGAAATAAAATACAAAGTTGATGACAACCTCTTGGTGTTCAGGCCAGACTTCGTGGCAGGACCTTGCCTTCCCCGAGCGAAGTCCACCCGTGTGGCTCTGTGCTGAGAAAGACTGGGTGACTGCAAAAAGCAGTTGAAAACTGTCTGGGGGCAGCCGCTAAGAGACAGGGTCCCACGGCTTCTGGGACCGGAAAGCCACATACACAAGAAATGAATGTGAAGATACTCTTCAACGAGTGAGTACAGGGTGTTCAGTTTGGGGTTGTTAATTAAAAAATTTTTTTAATGTTTTTATTTATTTTTGATACAGAGAGAGACAGAGCATGAGCGGGGGAAGGGGCAGAGAGAGGGGGAGACACAGAATCTGAAGCGGGCTCTAGGCTCTGAGCTGTCAGCACAGAGCCCAACGTGGGGCTCGAACTCACGGAGTGTGAGATCATGACCTGAGCTGAAGTCGGACGCTCAACCGACTGAGCCACTCAGGAGCCCCTGGGTTTGTTAATTTTATCTGTGCAACCCAGGAACACAGTGGGGCTGGGAGGTGGTTCTGTTTTGTCCTCTCCTTGGCTACCATCATATGAAAGAAAGAAAAATCCTAGCACAAAGTGATTGGATGTCCTTCCTTGCCCCCTCCTGCGTCCTTCTTGTCCCTCCCTCATACAAAATTGCACTTGATTTCCATTTGCTCTTTTTAAAATCTAGTCCATATAACCCCCCACCCCCACATCGGCATCTAGCATGGCTTGGTACGTGGGTCCTTCCAAGTGCTTTGCATAAGGATACTGAGATGTTCACAGTTATTAGTGGTCGTAATCAATTATTCTTGCCCTCAACTGCTTCATTAATAACATGGGTCCTGATGAGGAGGAATAGAAGCGGAAAAATGTCCACCTCTAGCCCAAAGTCCTCCCCTTTTGGGGGCCCTAGATAAAACTTCTCTTTACAAAGGATTAGTGTTAGCTGCACCACATGGATTGTTTTTATCCAAGACTGGCCACATCTTCCACATGCTCTTCCTGCTTCAGGACAGCGGCCTCGGTAATTCTCCTTCTGGTTCTCTATAGAATAAGAGCTTGGGTGTTTACAGGCCATATTCCACTGCAAGTCATTAAGAATTTTCACCTCTGGGGAGCCTGGGTGGCTCGGTCAGTTGAGCATCCAACTCTTGATTTGGGCTCAGGTCATAATCGCAGAGTAGTGGGATTGAGCCCCATGTCAGAATAGAAGCAGGAAAATATTCACCTTTAGTCCAGAGAGTGGGCCTATAGCCTGCATAGTTTTAATAAGGCTCAAATATATGCTGGTTGCTACGTTCTTAAAGGGCCTCACGACTGCCTGTATATCTCATCAAACTGACTTAATATCGAACTGACTGATAAACACCAGAGAAATCTTGTGAAAGTAGTTTTCTGAGTAGAAATTCGAAGAAGACATTAATGATCTCACGTTCCCTCCACGTCCCCTCCCCCTTGAGCACTAAGCGTATAACCCCCAGGTTCACATAGCAAGTGCAGCCCTTTCTGCCCAGGGGTCCTGTCCCCATGCTACTTGAATAAACTTACTAAGTTGCACCATGACACATCTCACGGATTCTTTCTTGACTGTCGCTCTCAAGGATCCCACCACACTAAGACGAGCAGTGAGCAGTAGGTCTCTCAGAAACCCATCCCCTAGAGCCAGGCAGAGCTCACAGCCGGGGTGGCAGGGAATGACAGGTGGCATAGGCCAGGAGTGTGGCTGGCTCGGGACAAATCTGTGCAATGCAAGAAAAACATTTTTGCTGGAAGAAAATCAGTTGACACCTGACCTTTGAAAATAAAACAAAGAGCTGGGCACGTTTCGGATTTATGGGAGGAGTTTACATTTAAATTCGTTTGAATATCGCTTGCATGCAGCTGTAAATACAGATCTCCTCAAATTAGAATTCATTTGTCTACAACTCAGCGCGGCCAAGGGGAGTAGTGATACTTTGTAGGAGTTTAGTGTATTGGGGGGACAAATCATTTATTCATAAGCAGGGTTTTTACTTCTTTAGGATCCTCCGGGGATAGGTGAGTGAACAAGTAAATACAGGAATCAAGGTAATGCACCAAGTGTTTGTCTCAGAAGTGGTGAGAAAAACAAAGATTTAGAGTCCTTATTTGCTGTCATTTCTTACAAATCTGCCATGCCAGATATTTAAACCACCAAGGTGTTCTTTGGTGTCTAGATAAATAGAGCTTGTCCCGCCTTTTGCACTAAAAAAGTAAATTGTAGAGGTGCCTGGCTGGCTCAGTTGGTGAAACCTCTGACTTCCACTGAGGTCATGACCTCAAAGTTAGTGAGTTTGAGCCCTGCATCAGGCTCTTGACTTTCAGCCCAGAGCCCACTTCAGGTCCTCTGTCTCCCTATCTCGCTGCCCCTCCTCTGCTCTGTCTCTTTCTCTTTCAAAAATGAATAAACATTTTTTTAAAACAAAGTAAATTGTGTCCCCAGGAAGGTAATATATGTGAGGCAGTACCTGAGATGCATTTCTTTCCTTTCAATAAAAGGGAGCCCTGCGATGGAATAATAATTTTATCATCTGAAGCATTGAGTGTTGGTTAAATAAATTATGGATCAGCCATGCAATGGGCTATGACACAGTCACTCAAAATCAGGTTTTTTTGGAAAGACATTTCATGAATTGTGGAAATGCTGATGCTATCTTATTTTTAAAATCTGGACTATGCTAGAGTACCTGGGTGGCTCAGTCGGTTGGGCGTCCGACTTCAGCTCAGGTCATGATCTCACAGTTTGTGAGTTCAAGCCCCGCATCGGGCTCTGTGCTGACAGCTCAGAGCCTGGAGCCCGCTTCGAATTCTGTGTCTCCCTCTCTCTCTGCCCCTCCCCCACTCGCGTTCTGCTTCTCTCTCTCTCTCAAAAATAAATAAACATTAAAAAAAATTAGGGATGCCTGGGTCGCTCAGTTGGTTAAGCATCCAATTCTTGATTTCGGCTCAGGTCATGATCTTATGGCTTCATGGGTTCAAGCCCCACATTGGGCTCTGTCCTGGCAGCATGGAGCCTGCTTGGGATTTTCTCTCTCCCTCCCTAGCTGCCCTTCCCCGACTCATGCTGTCTCTGTCTCTCTCAAAATAAATAAATAAATAAATAAACTTAAAAAGATTTTTTTAGTTAAAAAAATGTTTGGATTATGCTGTATATACAGGTGGTTTTCTATTTTGTAATATATGTGTGTGTACATATACCTATATACCATATTGTACATATACATGCAAAAAGACAAAGGAAATACACCAAAATATTAAGAATTGTTGTCTATAAGTTATAGGATTATGTCTGATTTAGAAATTGAGTAATTTTTCCATTCCAACTAGCCTACAATAAATATATTTTACTTAAAATCAGAAAAAAAAACGCATTTTTAACATTTTCAAGAATTGTGAGTCCCAAAGTGTCCAATCTGTTTTCTGGAACATTCACAAATACGATTAAAATAGATGTAGATAAGGCCAGGAAGATAAAGGCGTTCATCCTGCGAACTGTTTACTTTGTTTCCTTGGCCACACGCTTCCCCAAATCTGCAGAACTGTCTCTGATAACTGCTGGAGAGGCAGCTCGAGATCCTTTCCTTCAGTGGGTCATCATCGCCCAGAGGGAAGTGGTGCCCGAGAGGAACCTGAAGATGCTTGCTTGTTTACAACGCCGTTCAACACCCTCTCCGACAGGTGGAAGGCCATGTGCTGGGGTTGCGGGGACTCTGCCCAGGAGGTCTGGAGGCCTCAGTTCTGGCCCTGGCTCTGACTTGCACACACCGCGTGGGTTTAGACAGGAAAGGCACAGACCTGATGACCCTACCTTCTACTCTAGCTCTCCCTGGACCCACATGAAGGAATGAAGAACACTGGAAATGGAGACTACATGGAGAAATACATGGCACTATACGGACAAATAGGAGACTTTCTTTCTTATGATTCAGGTATCTTTAAAAGATAATCAGTTGTATAAGGCAAAGCGAGGACAGTGCTAAAGATTCATATTTGTCTATTTAATTTTCATAGTTGCTCTATTGGAAGTAGGTACTCTTATCATGTGCACTTTACAGATGAACAGACTAAGGCTGGGAGCTGAAATATCTTGCCCAAGGTCAAATAAACACATCACTTATATTCTATTGCTTTATGCCATTGACACAGTACACAGTTCTCTTGCTAGAAGTATGTGGAAGGGAGGAAATAAATATATTGAGTAATTACTATATTTAGCCGCTTAAACAAATGCCTCTTTGTTCAGACAAAAAGGTATTTATTGGGGCATATTACCATGTTACTCATAAGTCTAAATATGAAAGTCTATAAAAAAGAATGTCTGATTCACTGAAAGGGAAATGATCCAAGATCTGATAGAGAAGGATCAGTTAAGTTTTATGAGAATTTAGATGACAAGCAACTGGCTTTTTAGGGCAGTAACTGGAGAGGAGAGAACAACACTGTAAGAGAATCTTTGTGTTTCATATTATGTCATTTATAACTTCCACTTGGATTAGGCAAGAAACGGATACAGGATAACTAGCATCTGTTTCTCTCCCCCACCAAGTATAATGTTATTCAAGGAAAAGAATTTAAAAGAATACTCATTTTAAATCTATTTAGTAAGTTTGATGGTAGAAATTTCTATGACTGGACTTGAGCCTTTCAGAGGACCTCAAGCAGTACACAGGTTCATGAAACAATGTATAGATTTTTCTCCTGATTCAATAGGGTCAATGGGGAGCAGGGAAAACCATGCATGCATATGTGTGTGTGTGTGTGTGTGTGTGTGTATTGTGTAGGGTTAGTGAAACAAGAAACTAACAGAAGTTTGTTTAAAAAAACTAACATTTTGGGGTGCCCGGGTGGCTTAGTCGGTTAAGCATCCGACTTGGGCTCAGGTCATGATCTCAGAGTTCGTGAGTTAGAACCTCGCATTGGGCTCCATGCTGATAGCTCGGAGCCTGGAGACTACTTCAGGTTCTGTGTCTCCCTCTCTCTTGCCCATCCCCCACTCATACTCGCTCTCTCTCTCAAGAATAAATATCCATTAAACAAAACTTAAAAAAACTAACATTTATTAAGTCCTTATAATCTATAAGAAATGTACCACACATATGTTTAAACATTATCTGTAATGTAATGGTTTCTAAGGAATACAACTTTTGGCCATTCAGATGGCCGAATATTTCTTAGATATATTTGGTCTTCATCCACAGTTCCTAAAAATGCTTCAGAGCCATACAGGTGAAATGGGTGTCTTGTTATTAATGAATGTGACTTTTGGACCCACGCAAGGTGGGGGAGGCTCTGGTTGCCAGGAGGATGAACCATGTGATTAAAGGTTTGGAACTTTTAGTCCCCTGGACCTCAGAGAAGGGAGTGCTGGAGGTTGAATCAGCCAATAGCCCACGACTTAGTCAATCATGATTATGTAATGGAGCCTCCATTAAAAACCCAAAAGGATAGCTTTTTGGTCTTTTTCAGAGAGTTTCTACACTCGGGAAACCAGAATGCTTCCTCAGGCCACCTAACCAGTCCCCAGACTCCATGAGGACAGAGGTCCTTTGTTCAGGACATCACCCTGTGCACCTGTTCATCTGGCTATTCATTTGTATCCTTATCACATCCTTCCACAAACTGGTAAATATGAGGCAGTGTTTCCCTGAGTTCCGTGAGTAGCTCTAGTAAAGAAATGGAACCTAAGGAATAAGTCATGGGAACCTCTCAGCTGTAGCCAGTTGGTCAGAAGCACAGGTAGTGGCCTGGGGCTTGAGACTGGCATCTGGAGTGGGGGTGGGTGCTGAGGGCAGTCTTGTGGGACTGAGCCCTTAGCCTGTGGAAGGTGATGTCATCTCCGGGTACAGAGTGTCAGAATTGAGTTGGATTCTTGGACACCCTGCTGGTGTCTGAGAATTTCTTGGTGGTGTATGTAGGGAAACCTGCCCCATGTTGCAGCTGGGCCTAGGAACTCTAAAATATCATCCCATTTAATCTTCATAAAATCCTATATAATAGGTGTTAGTATCCTTTTTTACAGATAGGGAAAGTAAGTTTTAATGAAGTGATCAGCACTATTAATAAATAATGTTCTAAGCATTTATTATAGAAGTTGTACTATGTGTCATATTTCTGTGTTAATCTTCATAATCACTACTTTGAAGTAGATACGCTTATCATGTAGCACGCTTCACAAAGAAGCAAACTGAGACTTAGAGACCCTAAATATCTTGCCCAATGTCAAATAAACACTCTTCATTGATACTATTGCTTTGTGTCCTTGATAGAGTCCAAAAATTAGTCCCCATTCGTCCCTAGCATATCTGTGAGGGGTATATACCAACACCAATGGCAAATGTTGGCAAGTTACATTTTCATTTGTGATAATCTGTAAAAGGCTGGCAAAAAGAAGTTCCCATGTCTTCAAATCGGCCTCTCAGTCTATCAGGGAGGGGTGCCTACTTTTCCTTAGTTTCCATGAGATGCTTGGGGCACTTGGAAGCGTAGATGTTGGGAGTCAGGAAGAGTCTGATTGAACATGAAGTGTTTGGGGCATGGTCCTTAAGGAATATGAGTGTAGGGCCAAACCAGACGGTAGCTCTGCTGCACGAGAGAGCTATGATTATCACACCAATAGGTGACTTCTCCATGCCAGCACTGGGTCTGGCATGTCCAACCCTACGTGCTACACGGTATTGGCATCCTGTCCATTTTACAAAGAGGGGAACTAGGGCTCAAGAAGTATCTTGCCCAAGGCGTGCAGCTGGTAAGTGGCAAAGAGATGGGAAGGTTCCCATCTGGCTGGGATGTCTGGCTGGGATGTCTGGCTGGGATGTCTGGCTGGGAATTCCCGCGCTAAACTCAGATCCGCCTTATTGTCCTCTTTCCTGATAGAATAATAATCCAGAGTAAAATTGCACAAATGGTGGTCTCGGGTCTTATTTAAAGACTTGCCTGGAACTACCAACCTTTAACGTCAGTAGGCTACTCTTAAGTCTGACTGCACATTGCCTGCTGCAAAAGGTTTGAGAAAGACAAAATCATTGCTCCTGTGGCTGGGAGGTCACGTGACCCCAAATGATGCTGACAACTTCATCAGGAGCACTCTGCACTGACAGCCAGTTTTCTTTCTAGGCTGCTGTCCTTTTAGGAGGATTCTAATTTTTTTTTCAACGTTTATTTATTTTTGGGACAGAGAGAGACAGAGCATGAACGGGGGAGGGGCAGAGAGAGAGGGAGACACAGAATCGGAAAGGCTCCAGGCTCTGAGCCATCAGCCCAGAGCCTGACGCGGGGCTCGAACTCACGGACCGCGAGATCGTGACCTGGCTGAAGTCGGACGCTTAACCGACTGCGCCACTCAGGCGCCCCGAGGAGGATTCTAAAAGCACGGCTGAGGCCTCTTTTTTGTTCTCTCTTTATAAATCATTAGTTGGAAAAGGGTCTGGTATTTTGCAGTTGTAACGCATCCACAAAATGAACACAAAATTTAGGGCTCTGTGTGTGTGTGTGTGTGTGTGTGTGAGTGTTTGAGCCCATCTGAAGAGTCTTTCACAATACTTTGTAAATCTCTAATAAATACAAACTGTAGCTAATATAAAAGACTAGCTTGTAGGTGTTATTGAATATATTATTTCAAATACCAATCTTATCTTTTATGGTTAGTACTTCCCATGTCCCGATTAAGTAATTTTTACTCGCCTCCAGGTCACCAAGGCATTCTATGTGCTTTTTAAAGATTAAGTGTTTTTACTTTTCCACCTTTCACATTAAGGTCTGTAATCCCTCTCAAAGTAATTTTTGTGTATTGTGTGAAGTAAAGGTCAAGGTTCAGTTATATTCCATATGGTGTCAAATTGCCCAAGCACAATGGATCATTTTCCCCCCACTGAACTGCACTCGTTTCTTTGTTGCCAATCAAGTGGCCATGTATCCGAGTCTGTTCAAACTCTCTCTTCTATTCTAGTGATCTCTTAGTCAACAAAAGCCTTGAGCATTAACGAGTGAATTATACTGTCTTTCTGAGGTTAGAAGGAAGAGAAGACCTACATTCAGCGCAGTTTAATACAGTAAATTATAAAGCCATATATTGGATGCTTCCTGTGTACTAGATGTTATGCTCAGTACTTTACATTTATCATGTCATTTATACTATATAACTAATTAATGGTCTGTGCTATATTGACAAAACAAAGGCTTGACAAATCCCGTGTTTCTCTCTGCACTATCAGTTTAAAGGCATCTAATTTATTTTTCTGCAACCTTCCTTCACATCTCTAAATCATCCAAACCAAGGCATGATCGTCATTTTTGGAGAATCTGATGTTCTTGGCTTGATGTCAATTTCAAGAAACGGAGAAGTCAGTCCTGCTTAAGACATTAGGAAAAAGAAATTTCAAAGCCTATTTGTAACTAAGCACATGGAGAGCAGGACAAGACAGCGAGTTCTGAGCAGAAAGCGCAGAGAGTCTGAGTAATGTCCAGAACAAAGGAAGGGCTCAGAAAGAATGACTACGAACTTCGCTACAATGTTCTCTGTCCCGGCTATTAGGTCACCCCAGGAAAATACACAGCTATTTGAAAACGGAAAAGAGCTTTGTGTCCGCCCTCCAGCTGCTCCCTTGGCTTCTTGCAGGCTCTGAAAACAAATCAATGATAGATGCTCACAAGGCATTCTGTTTAGGCTTTTGCTACTCAAAATGTGGTCTCTGGCTCAGCAGTCCCGGCATCACCTAAGACCTTGCTGTAGCATCAGGGGCTCCAACGGAGAACTACTGGGTCAGAATCTACATTTTTTTTTCAAGACTAAGGGGATTCCCGTGCACATGAAAACTTAAGACGTATTAGATCACCAAGAATGGAAAATGCAAACATGAGCAGGCTCCCACTGTCCCACTGTCAGGTCCCATTGTCCAGGAGCCTTCAGTAACTCCCCCTGCCCTTGGGCTAAAGCTCCAACACCTTAAGGTGGCCTTAGATTCTCCCCTCCAGCCTCCTCTCCTCATCCTCCCCTTGTTGTATTTCACCCAAGCCCAACTTAGAGCAGCAACAGGAATCTGCCAGGCTTTCTTTTCCTGCTTTGTGTTGCACGTGTTTCTGCTACTTAAAACAGGACTGTCTTAAAGCCGCTAATTAGAAACAATAAACATTTAAAAAGAGGCCCCCTGGCCCATTGGAGCCCAGTGAATGTGCATGTGGCTAGGTCAGTGCATCAGCTCTGTACACAGCTGAACTCAAGAAGCAGAGCTCTCCCCAGGAGGGTTCTTCAGTCAGTAGCTTTCAGCCAATGGCATTTCTCAAGAGACCTCTTTGTTTACACTTGGATGGACTCTGACAGCAGCTCCCACACCAAAGAATGACAATAAGACTCTCGGGAGCCCTTCTTAGTTGACCAACTGCTGTAATGATTCGTTGAAATGCTCTACTTGTCTTTCCTTCTTCAAAAAGACCTAGTGTTTCGTGTTGGACATGATATGGGTGTCAGCTATGTTGACAAGAATGTCACAAGCTCTTTCACCAGCCAACCTGAAGAGCTTCCTCGTGTCGCGGAGTAGAACTGAAGCTCCCTCCTGTATGAGGGAAGTCCCTGCTGTCTGCTAAGACTGGCATTGACTTTTTAATTTTTCTCGGTAAGTGGACGAGAGAGCTGGGTATTATCGTCACAAATTCTGCTACGTGCAGTCCATACAAGCTAATTACCAATGTCTTCCTAGCAGAGGCACTCATTCACAACTAGCCAGAGAGAGAGAGATGGTTATTCCTCAAGTTCCAGACTATCAAAGGTAGACCATTCGTGGCTTGCGGACTCTACATTTTGCCAAAATGTCTTTATTCGACAGATACTTTTAAGAGCCTAGATTATGTTCAAAGCACTTTGATGATTAGAGGGAAAAAACTGAGATATTTCCAGTGGAATCCAGGAAACCACTTGGCAAGGATACTACACTGTAGCTCCAAAAACTGCATTTTTGGAGTTTGGATTTTGCAGTGCAACCCAAATCACTCAGTCTCTTGAGGTCTGTAACTTAAAACAATACAAAATTTATTATCATACAATTCTGGAGGTCCGAAAATCTGAAATGGGTCTCACTGACTTAAGATCAAGGAGTCAGCAGGGCTGTGTGTTCCTTCCAGAGGCTCTGCAGAAGAATCTATTTCCTGGTCTGTTCCAGCTTCTAGAAGGTGCCTTCATTCTTTGGCTCACGGTCTGCTTTCATCTTCAAAGCCAGCAATGGCTGGCCAGATCTTTGTCACATTGCATCACTCTGACTCTCCTGCCTCCCTCTTTTACTTATGAGGACCCTTGTGATTACGTTGGGACATGTGAATGGTCTAGGATAATCTTCTCCTGTCAGAGTCAGTTGCTTGGCAACCTTAATTCTATCTGCAATCTACATTCTCCTTTGCCGTGTAACATGACATAATTACAGGTTCTGGGGATTAGGATGTGGGCGTCTTTGGGGGACGATTCCTCTCCCTATTACAGGATCTGATTTAATTTGACCAAACTCACTGGAGATTAATAGGCAAGAAGAAATGATAATTTATGACTATTTACTATGAAAAATATAACTTCAGGGTAGTGGAGTCGGTGAGAACGCCCATGGTGGCTGGTCAGCACCTTCTTTCCCTGTAGGCAAACTGACAGGCAAATCTACTTTTAAATAGAAGTTTGTAAGGACAGCACGAAATTAGAGCATCAAGTCAAGCTGAATGACTTAATGGCTAGTGAAATGAATCAAAAAAGAGAGAGAGAAGGGGCCCCCGGGTGGTTCAGTCGGTTAAGCCTCTGACTTGGGCTCAGGTCAGGATCTCACAGTGTGTGGGCCGGAGCCCCACATCGTCCGGCTCTGTGCTGACAGCCTGCTTCACAGTCGTGTCTCCCTCTCTCTCTGCCCCTCCCCTGCTCACGCTCTCTGTCTCAAAAATAAATACACAAAAATTTTTTTAAAAAGAGAGAGAGAGAGAGAAGGTGTTGGTTGGATCCGTCTCTGTGACAGAGAGCTAGTCTCCCCCAGATTCATTTTACTGGCATATTAAAAGATTGTAACTTAATGTGGCAAAATAATTTATTGAATAAATAAAGTATTTGTATTTTATTGTTCGTGATAACTTATTAAGAAGTGGACTTGTTTTATTCTTAGTGCTTTGCAGAAAAATCCAAAGGAATTGAGACCACTTTTCTGTTAATCTCCCTGCCCCTTAGAGGATCAGTAGGGCTTGGAGTACCCCAGGGCGGAGTTAAGGCATTGTGTATTTAACTTAGTTGGATTGTGTGGTATGGTAAGCAGAAAGGCAGGAGTTGCCTGAGTGGGAAGGGGCTTCTTCAAAGAGAAGAAGATTTTTTTTTTTTAGTTTATTTATTTTGAGAGAGAGAGAGAGAGAAAGAACGTGAGAGCAGGTGCGTGCGTGCGTGCGTGCGTGTGTGCGTGTGTGTGTGTGTGTGTGTGTGTGTGTGTGTGTGTTCCTATGCGCATGCGCATGAGGGAGGGCTAGAGAGAGGGGGAGAGAATCCCACAGCGGGAGCCTGTCAGCGCAGAGTCCTATGCAGGGCTCCATCTCGCAATCTGTGAGAACATGACCTGAGCTGAAATCAAGGGTCCGATGCTTAACCAACTGAGCCACCCAGGCACCCCTGCCTTTTTGTTTTTTAATGGGAAGGGCAGAAAGGGTCTGTGAGAGAGGGATATAGCCTCTCTGAAGGGGCAGCGTTTGAATGCTGAGTGACTGAATCCCTAAGAGCCTGGTGAAGGACCCTTGTACCCACACTTGGTATAGAGTGATGGCACTGCTCAAATTAGTAAATTTCAAAAATGAGGATCTCTCTAGTGACCATGATGGAAGAGACCAGAAATGTTACATAGGCACTTGAGTTCTTGACAAACTTTAGGGAGGGAGCAAGGCTCGCTAACACATGGCACCTTTTTCCTGCTACCTTTTCAAGTGGGGATACCAAGTCAACTTAATTTGATGTAGAAACAATTTTAGAAAAATAAGGTTTTTCTTTTCTTTTCTCTTTTTTTTCTTTCTTTCCTTCCTTCTTTTCTTTTCTTTTCTTTTCTTTCCTTTTCTTTCCTTTTCTTTTTTCTTTCTTTCGTATCCAAGTTCCAGAGAAAGATTCCTACCAGCCACACAGGATTTAATCTAGGCATTTTAGCCTTTCCTTATCAAACAGCCCATGTGGAAATGACATAAGGAATTATCTCTACTGGGCCAGAAGGCTACCAGAAAGACTAACAAAATGTCAGGCAAGAAACACTGAGGTACCAGGTCGTCTCTGGGAAGCCGACGTGAAAAACGTAAAATGTGGTTGATGGCTTGAGGCACAAAGGTAGGAAACAGTGAAGTATGTCCTCAGAGCAATTGGTGGGCCATTGAGAGCCTTAGCATAATTGAGACACGAGTGAGAGAAGAGACTGGAAATTGGGCTGAGATCATAGTAAAGAACACTTTAAATGTTGACTAAGAAACTAAATGTTGGACACTTCAAGTGTTTCCAAACATGGGATAATCTTAGCCTCATGTCTTTCCCTTTCACGGGATGGCATTCAAATCACACCCTGCAAGCCACGTGAACAGTTAGCAAATACATGGAACACCAGAAACATGTGAAGTACAGGGCCAGGTCTGGGGGGAGGGAGTTGTGGGGGAAGTAACTCAGAACTGAGTAAGGTCCCCTGGGTCGACAATCCAGAGGGCAAGACAGAATACAAACAGCTTACTGTTTCAGTTCAAACAGCAGATTACTGGGTACCCTTGCACTCATGTGGGACCCCACATTTTTACGTATACCACATTTCTTGTGAAAAGAGACCACAGAACAGGTGCAGCTTCTGGTTCTACTAGTCCCGCTAACTAAGGGCATCTTCAAAGAGGATGGGGAGAGGAGGAGGGGGGCTAAGGACAAGGTTTACTGGTTTTCCGTCAGACCCAAGGCACGTGTCCTTCCTCTTGCCATTTCCACCAAAACAGGCTGACCCTGGGGATCAAGGTTTGCTTGTGACAAAATACTTTTGCTCGTGACGAAAGGGGTAACAGGCTCGAAATGGAGTCATTTGCCCCCACAAGAGTAAACCAAGAGTTCCTTACAGTTTCAGCTACGCCTTGAACGCGCCCTCCAATCAGTCTGGAATGAACTGATGGCACTAGTGAGGTTAGACTGGGTGAGAAGCCCCGCCCCCTGCCTGTCCCTCAGAGGAGAGTGACCTTGCTGGAAATCATCCTTTCTTTTGTTTATGGCTTCCTTGTCCCACCCCCTTTCTGCCTTTAAAAACCTTCCCTTTTTGTACAGAGCTCCCTTCTGTGAGCCTGATTCATGAATCATTGAATAAAGTCAATTAGATCTTTAAATTTACTCAGTTAAATGTTGTGTTTTTTAAAACATATTTTAGCTTCCTCTGTCTCTGAAAGGTAGAACCTCTTTCAGGGTATGGCATTTCTGAACATGCCCTCACAGACCCCCAGCTACCTATCACCGGCAGAAGCAAGTAGTAAAGTGGCAGGATTACTCTTCCTTTTGAATGAGGAGCACGACAAACCCAAAGCTAGGCTCTGGCACCCTAAAGCAAAATAGGGCAAGACTTATGAAAATTCAAAGAGTTTCCGGGGCCAGAAGGCATCTCTTATCTTAGCATGTTGCTTTCCCTTGGGCTTTTACTCCAAAGAAGTATTACATCCTGATGATACATCTTAAATATACTTATATATGTTTATAATATTACATATATATATAATGTATATATCATATATAACATATATACTATGCATTTTCAATATATATTTATATACATGTATATACATACATACACATATAACTTATTATGGTAAAATACACAGAACATAAAATTTACTACTTTAACCATTTGTATGTATCCAATTCAGTGCCATTAAGTACATTTGCAATAATGTGCAACGATCACCACCATCCATCTCCAGAACTTTCTTATCATCCCAAGCAGAAACTGTACCCACAAAATGATAATTTCCCATTTCCACTCCTCCCGTCTCTGGTAGCCTCTCCTCTCTTTTCTGTCTCAATGAGTTTGCCTATTCTAGGTTCCTCACATAAGTAGCATCATCATACAAATTTGTCCTTTGTGGATAATGGAGGTTTCAGACACACAGGAAGGAGGAAAAGAAACTGAGACAAGCCTAATGCAGCCTGGTTCTTTTACCCCTTGTCACATGCTGACTTCCCTCACATGTAGCATCATCCCTTCTTCCCTGAAAGTCATGATGTCAGCAGACTCCTTTTCGTAGCTTACGAGGCAGTTCATCTCATTTCGTTCCTGTTTTGCACGGAGACTGATTTCTCCTTTGCTGACTTCGTTAGCTGAGCTCAACAACAGGGTCGTGTCCCTGCTCATGGCACAAATCACGTCTTGTGAAGTCTGGCTGGGTTTGGAAGGGCAGCTGCCAGGCTTCTGCTCCCCTATGAGGCTGGTCCTGGCCACAGTGGAGACTTGTGTGTGACCAATGGGTGCTGGGCAGGAGCCCAGCTAGATGAAGCCGTGAGTTGTTCCTGATATGCTCACTGCCCTGGGGCCCCAGGGCGTGGAGGGCACTGTGACCTGGAAGATGACCTTCCCCATGAAAAAGTAAACCAACCTCCGCTTTTCCTGAGTGGTTTTTGGCTTGTAATTATCAGTGACTTTCTCAGCATTGAACAATTGATTGGGCAGTCTTGGAAAGCCCAAACTCAGCATTTAGGACTTAGGAAATTCTACCTCCAGAACTCTAATCTCAGAGGGGACAGTCGATTTCCAGTATTCCTTATTTGAAACACCTGTCCTTGAGCTTTCTCTCTTAGTTGTAGAGATAAGCTTGCAGAATGTGGCTTCCTTTACTTGTGATTAGATGTTGAATGTGGATGTTCAAGTTTATAGGATGCCCACATAACAGGGCATAGGCCAGCCTATTTACTTTTGATAAAGATGATTCCAAAGTGACTTCAAAGGGGACTGACCAAATCTTACCATCTTGGTCTAAAATCTTCTAGTGTCCCTACAAGAATGCTTTCTTTGCCTTGGATTTGTCCAGTCTACCACCTAGTACAGTTTGGTTTCTGTTGGTTTTTTTTTTTCCCTTTGAATACTAGACTTACTGGTTTACTTTGCATGACATTTTTTCTGTCCACTTCCTCCTGATTCCTTTCCTCTTTTAATTATTGCTTGAAAATTCTCATGCTTCACCCCTCGATTTCATTATTTTTCTGTGTAGCATGGTGGAAAAGGGACATAAGGTTTGGTTGATGGAGACCTCGGTCTTCAGAGCCCAACTGGGCTTTACTAACTGTGTGACCTTGGACAAGTAACTTAACCTCTTTAAGACACAGAGGAAGAATCTGCGGAAACAAATGATATTCCGGAATATTGATAGGATGGCTCAAAAATAATTTGTAAAAGTACCCGAGCCTACATATACATTTTTTTTTTTTTAGTTTAATGTAAGCCCTTCCCAGTCTGTCTTCAGCCGATCCGAATTCCTGAGACAGGACCCCAAAAGTTCAGAGTCCTTTCCGGTCTAAGCGATTCTAGGCTCCAAACAGGCTGTGCTCAGTGTTAAGTCGGGTGATTGACAGCTAGTGTTCACCAGACTCTGACTTAGGATCAGAGACTACCTGACGCCGCCCCTTAGCCACTCCAGTCTAGGCTGTGCCAGGAAAAGCGTGTTCCAAAGAGACATCCAGCAAATAAAGCCCAACATACCCGTGAGCTGTTTCCACAACCTGGAGGTGACCCAGGACAAAGCCAAAGAACCAGGGGGGTGGGGGTGGGGGGTGCGATGCGGTTGGCTTACCCTGCAGAAGGGAGTCTTTTAAGTAATCCTAGATCGGCTCACCTGCTGCCTGTTGCTACCGGGGCAGGTAACTCCGAGATTCTTCCCCTAACAGAGGTTAGGGCGCTGGCGGAGCGTGTTCAGCCTCCCTAGGGGCGAAGGGACACCATGCACTCAGCCCTACCAACGGTCAGGGCTTCGGTGTCTGAGCGTGACAACATTCTGTTTGGTTGGCAGCTTCTCGCCAGCGTCCAGCTAGATCTGGACGCAACCCGCGGCACCCCTCGCTTCCAGAGGACTAGGTGATGAGTAGGTAGGACGGAGGCTGCCAGGGAAGTCGCCGTCGTGGGGCTCCGCGCGGAGCAGCCCGCTGAGGTCACGCTCGGGGGAAGCTTAGGTCTCCGTCGGGCGCGTAGATCTCTGTGCGGACGAATCCCGAATACTCGGCAGGGTCACGCGTTCTCTCAGGCAATTGCACTGAACGCCAAATACCGCTGCCCGGGGGAGGGGGGGGGGTGCTGGGAATGCGTGTCCGCCAGGTCTGCGGGCATCTCGGTATTTCAACCCCAGAAAGCGCGTTTGCAGCTCAGCCCCCCCCCCCGCTCCCCCCAGCGAGGGAACGGCGTGATTTCGGGAGGGAACGCTGGGGGAGGGGAGCACGGCGGCCCCCGGCTGTCCCAGTCCGCGTCACCCGGCTCGGGGGTGGGCGGCCGAGGACACGGCCGCGGCGGTGGGGGCAGCGCGGGGGCCGCAGTTCCTTCCGGCTCGCGTCCTCCGCGTCTCCCCGCCGGCTGCAGGCCCGGCCGCGGCGCTTCGCTTCCTCGGGGACCTTCTCGGATTGCTGCGGTGGCCCGGGATTTCGATGGGGGTGGGGTGGCGGCGGCGTGGCAGCGTCAGGGCGCCGCTTCCCCCTCCTCGCTCCCTCTTTCCGCCGCGGTGGCGCGCGCCCGGAGCCCAGCGAGCCGGGAGCCGACGCGATGCGCGCACCTGGTGAGCGGGGATGAGCGGGGGTGAGCGGGCCGGGGGCGCGAGGGGCGCCGGAGGTGGGTAACGCCGGCGCGGTGAGGCTGCTGCAGCGGTGAGGGGGGGGAGGGGCGAGGGGCTACGGAGAGGCGTGCGCGAGCTCGGGGGCACGCCGGGGCAGGGGCCCGGCAGTGCCGAGGCCCCTGGGCGAATGGAGGAGGGGGCTGCTCTGCAGGGGTGGCGGGTTTTTATGGAATCGACCTGGCAAAAGGGGGCGACCCCGTGCTGGGCTTGGATCCGTAAGGCTCAGGAACGGAACCTCGAAGACACTTCAGCGCCGGGCGACGGTCAGTGAGCCCAAAGCCTGCGCCCTGCGTGGCCCCAGGCACCGCGCTCCGGGCGCGCCGGCTTTTCTCGGTTCCCCAAAAGCGCGCGCACAGATGGCGAAGGCCCGCGGAGGACCCCCTCCGCACACACCCAGCCCTATGTATGGATGGCTGGTGGCCCAAACCCATAAACTTTCTGTTACTTAACCGAGCTGGGTTAGTGAGCGCACGGCCGGTTATGTGGTCCCCAGCGCCCACCGAGAAGTCCACCTGCTGACACTGCGGCGGGGAAAGCGGCGCTGCACCCCCACCCCGCTCCAGCCTGCGGGTGGCCGCGGTGAGGTTCGCCACCCTCCTGCCACATTGATACCGTCAGCCTAGAGAATGTGGAGAACCGCCGGAAGAGGGGTTATGTAGCCCGAATGGGAATCAAGACGATAAGGAAGGGGTATATTCCAGAACCGTGCTTACTGTGTTATTGCAATGGCACTTGGAAGGATCTCTGAACTGACGGTATGTTGGGAAAGCGCAAAGGACTGAGGGTCTGCAGCCTTGGGTTCCGGGGACTCTGTCCTGAAAGGCTGAGTAGCAGCAGTGAGGTCTGGGCAAGTCAAGAAACCTTGTTTGTGTGAGAAGCAGCAGGGTGATCCCTGCCCTACCTCACCGGACGGTAACTGGAGGAAGAGTAGGGTTTTGAAAAGCAGAAGTGTGGTTTCTATAAATTAAGGTATCACCACATTGCTGCGCACACCTCCCTCCTGGCCGCCAGCAGAACCTCGTTTGGAGCAGAGGTAAGGCAGCACCTTCAGGGTAGTGCGGGCACTTTCCCGCTTACCTGTCCACGATGTCCCGGTGTGGCCGTTCCTCAGTGTTTCGTTCAGGGCCCTCTTGCGAGCAGTACTGCCTGACGCTACGCATCAGTGTGACCTCAGGGTTCAGGAACTGTGCCTTCCTCATCTTCTTTAGGGCCGGAGGGAGATGCTAGGCAAGTTGATGAAAACCGGTCGTGGCCTCTGGGGGTTAGATTTGATTTGAGATGCTCTTCATGACTCTGAAAACATCCTTAGCCTTCTGAAGTTGGAGGTCGTGTTTTCTGACGCAGGGAAGACTGCCAGCACCAAGGATAAACGTGCAAGAATAAGCGTTTTAACTGGAATGGTCTTTAGAGGAGGATAAGCAAAGAGGTCAAGAAAGACTGCGTCGCTCGCGAACACATTTTCCCCACCTGTCTGAGGGCACACAAAGAATAGCTTTGCCAAATTTGAATAGTTTCCCTTGTTACTAAATTTAGATTCGTATTTCTCATATGGAAAGGAAAGAGTCACATGGTTGGTTGCATTACTGTTAAAATTGAAGCAGTTCTTTTTAAATAAGCTTGTCAGGGCGCCTGGGTGGCTCAGTCGGTTAAGCGTCCGACTTCGGCTCAGGTCACGATCTCGCGGTCCGTGAGTTCGAGCCCCGCGTCGGGCTCTGTGCTGACAGCTCAGAGCCTGGAGCCTGTTTCAGATTCTGTGTCTCCCTCTCTCTCTGACCCTCTCCCGTTCATGCTCTGTCTCTCTGTCTCAAAAATAAATAAACGTTAAACAAAAAAAAAAAAATTAAATAAGCTTGTCAAGCCTTCCAGAGATTATAAACATGAGCAATAGTAATGCCTGTGTGTCATATTGTATCCTTTCTAAAGAGATAAGTAAGGTATGCAAGTCAATATTACCAAGACCTCTGATTGTTTTTGTGTTGTCATTTTTTTTTTTTACCATTTACTTATTTTTGAGAGACAGAGCTGTAGCAGGGAAGGGGCAGAGAGAGAAGGAGACACCGAATCTGAAGCAGGCTCCAGGCTCTGAGCTGTCAGCACAGAGCCCAACGTGGGGCTCGAACCCATGAACTGTGAAATCGTGATGTGAGCCAAAGTCGGAAGCTTAACTGACTGAGCCACCCAGGCGTCCCGAGTTTTCATTTTAATTAAAAAGACTTGAAAGATGACTCATTTGCAAAGTTGGGAAATAAAACTAGGTCTCCTTAATTGTGCTTCATACATTGAAGTCTAAGTCTGTAAAATTGCACTTATGGTGATGATAAAGCCAACTTTTATGGAATAGTGTCTGTCGGACTGAGATATGCATGTTACAATTCGTTAAGTTCTCACAACAATCTGTAAAAAAAACGGAAGCACAGAGAGGTTAAGTGCCTTGCCCAAGGTCACACAGCTGGTAAGTGAGGAATTTCTCAGATTGGCATAAAAATTATATTTGATTGGGACTCTTTTGTCCCCCCTTAATTTTTGTGCTGTTGTATCTTACACATACAGAAGCATGAGGGTGAGATTGGGGGGCTCTGGAGCAAGGTTCCAGGCTCCCAGTGCTGAGCTTGCTGCTCAGTTGCTGTGTGTGGTCTTCACTTCCTTTTCCTAGGCCTCAGTGTTCTCATCCACAAGATAGTAATAATAATCCTATATTGAATGATGCTTTATTTCTCATGTGTGAACTGCGAAAGGGAAATACTGCCGCAGGTAAAAGGAAGTCTCAGAGGCAGGTGTTTTTGTCGTCGTTAACAGTAGGCTGGAAAATGACAAAGGAGAAGCAGCTGAAATGATCTACACACTTAAATGTGATCTGCTCAACAACTAATGTTTGAAAATTCCTTAAAAAAATATTTTGGTTCAGGGGCGCCTCGGTGGCTCAGCCGGTCAAGCATCCAACTTCAGCTCAGGTCATGATCTCATGTCTCATAGGTTCAAGCCCCACATCTGGCTCTGTGTTGACAGCTCAGAGCCTGGAGACTGCTTCAAATTCTGTGTCTCCCTCTCTCTGCCCCTCCCCAACTCGGTTCCTCTCTCTCTCTCTCTCTCTCTCTCTCTCTCTCTCTCTGTCTCTCTCTCTGTCTCTCTCTCAAAAATAAATAAACACTACTAAAAGAAAAATTAAAAAAATATTTTAGTTCTGTTCTTGGATCCTTAGTTTTACATTTACTGAAAAAGATAAATGTAAATTGGACCTCAAAGTTTTGGGGGCAGGTGACCTTGAAAAGCACCCATGGCCAACAGGTGCTCTGCTCTAGTTGATTTCAGGTGATGAAGACTGAAGGGCGGTGCGGGATTCTTTTTAATCCTTAGGCTCCTCTACGTTCTCTTATTTCAACAATCTATAGTGGGTCAGGAAACAAGTGTCCTGGGAACATATGTAAAGTACCTCCCTATTCTCTCTTTCTTTCTTTGGAAGCTGTTTTTAGAAGACAGCTTTTGGGACGGCTATTTTACATACGGTAGGTCGGGAGACTTGAGCTTATATTTATGCACATTTTAAGAGTGTTTTAAACCTTCAAATCACTTGACCTGTCCTATGACATACATAAAACCTGTTCTTTGTTTTGTGTTGTTTTCCCTGCTGGCTCACTCTTCGTTTAAACTCGGTCTCTGTGGAGATTTGGGCCAAGGTCACTGACATTGCCAGCAGCTACTTCGTGCTTGATAAACTTGGATATTCTCCAGAAACGTTTGAATCTCTGAGATTTAGAGGTCTTTCCTTCATCCCTGTGCTGTTGCGGGTAAGAATGTGAACTTGGGAGCAAGACTGCTTGGGTGTGCAACGCTCCCCTTTATTGGCTGTGCCTCGGGTCTGCATCTGTAAAGTGAAAACAGTGTTGTTGTATGTACCTCATAGGTTGTTAGAGGGATCAAGTGTGTGTGTGTGTGTGTGTGTGTGTGTGTGTGTGTGTGTGTATAGAAAATCTAGAACAGTTCCAGGCACCTACTAAAAAACTTCATGCAAGTGTTAGTTATGAGCCGATGCCGATGGCTAAGATAATAGGTGAGTACTCTGGAGGAAAAAAAAATAGAGCAGTAAATGAGGATAGTGTGCATCTTAGGGATGCAGTTTGAAAAAGGGTGATGAGGAAAGTCTCATTCCAGAGGTACTTTTGAATAAAGATGGCGGTGCCGAAGACTATAGACGAGTGTAGGGGAGGGGTGCAGAAGGGTATAGAGGTGTAGGGATGTAGAGGTAATAGATAAGGAGGTCAGAGAGGTAACTCAGGGACACACGGACAGATATTGCAAGTGTTGAAGGGTTTATTTTTGTTTGTTTGTTTGTTGGGACCAGCAGAACCTCCCTCACGGTGCTGGTTTAAAGAGAAGGGTGGGTGTCTGAGCTCTGGGTGTAGGGTCTGGGAACCGGTGCCCAGTTACTGGTTGCCATCACATTGACGATGTTGTCTTTACCAGTCCTTGGTTTCGTTTTTTTTTTTTTTTTTCTCTTTTCTTTTTCTAGATAGTTCTGCTGTGGCATTTTCACTTCTTCCTCTCTCTTCTCTATACCTACTTTAGGCACACATATTCAGTATGCCTCTTATTTGCTCTCTGTTTCCCCTTTCAGCTTTCAGTACCTTAGTTTGCAGCCTGACTTAGAGCGAGTGCTCCTTCCATCCCTCTGCCCATGCCCACCAGCATTCTCCAGGCTTCCTAGACCTTGTTTGAAGAGAGATGGGTACTTTCTCCCGTCTCATTTTTTTTTTTTTTGGACAGCATTATTGAGATTGAGATAGAATTCACATAACCTGCAATTCACCCATTTACAGCATACAAGTTAGTGGCTTTAATATATTCACAGATATGTGTCCTCACCGTCACGGTTGATTTGAGAACATTTAGAACCTCAAAAAGATACCCTGTACCCGTTAGCTCTCACTGTTTCTGTTCTCATTCCCTCCTCCCCACCCCCCCCCAAAAAAAAACCCCACTCATCTATGTTTTGTCTGTATGGATTCGCCTATTCTGGACATTTCATAAAATGCATCTGTTAATACGAAATATCTTTTGTGCCTGGTGATTTCACTTAGTATAATGTTTTCAGGGCTCACCCATGTCACGGTGTGTTAGTACTTCGTATTGTGGCTAGATAATACCGCATCGCGTGCAGCCCCACACTTGGTTTACCCGTTCATCAGTTGATGGACATTTGGGTTGTTTGCCCCTTTTGGCTTCTGTGACTATTTCTGCCGTTGACATTTGTGCGCAAATTCTTGCGTGAGCACATGCTTTCGTTCTCTTCGGTATATCCTCAGGAGTGGAATTGCTAGGCCAAATGGTAACTGTATGCTTGACCATTTGAGGAACTGCCGGACGGTTTTCCAGTACGGCTCCCCATTTTATTTGGCCCAAACGTGGGAACTTTGCCATTGTTCCAATGCAGGTCCCTACGCTTACTTCGGGTAAAGTTTTGAATTAATGTTTTTTGTAAGTCTTATTCAGTTATGTGATGTTCGTGTGTAAGTAATTTTTGTTTGTTATTGTTTTTTTTTAATATTTTTTAATGTTTTATTTATTTTTGAGACAGAGGGAGAGACAGAGTATGAGCAGGGAAGGGGCAGAGAGAGAGGGAGACACAGAGAGGGAGAAGCAGGCTCCAGGCTCTGAGCTGTCAGCACAGAGCCTGACGTGGGGCTCAAACCCACGACCCTTGGGATCATGACCTGAGCTGAAGCCAGACGTTTAGCCGACTGAGCCACCAGGTGCCCCTGTTTGTTACTGTTTTTTATATAAAAGGTTTTAAGTAAAACATTACTTGGGTGGTGGTATGTACCTTTAGGTTACAAGATGATTTATTGGAAAGCAAGAACGAAATGTTATGTTCATGAATTTTTACATTACATATTAGTATACCTGTGCCTCGATAAGGTTTATAAATAAATATTGGAGCTGTTAGTACAATGACTTTTGTTTTTTACACAGATAGGTGTAATCATAACGTTCTGGGCACAACTGTTCTAAAGACATGGAATCAAATACAGTGGTGTGGTTCTTAATCCTTTGTTTTGTGACAGATTTAATAGGAACGTTCTTAAATTTACATCGCTAACGAAATTGGAAATATCCCAACTTCAGCCCCAATGATATACATAAATAGGAGTGGAAGGAGCCTTGGATCAGGTGTCAGACCTTTGTTTTTTTGTTCTCCTGGTAAATTACTGATGGTGAGGCCTTGGGCAAGCCCCCTAACGTTCTTTACGTCCGTTCCCAAATTGGCACAATACCACCTGAAACACTCCGCGACAGTGGTCACTGTGACCTACGCGGTGACCACAGGAAGTTAGTCATTTGTGTGTCTTAGGCAACCTTGCAGTTTTCTCAGGCACATAGCTCGTGTTCCTTGGTCTTTGCCTTCGTGGGGTCTTCCCCGGCGAACCTTACCCCGCGCATTTGTCATAATTGCTTTCTGTCCTTCCTCCGTGTTCTCCTGACGGCTGACCTTCCAAGTTAAGGGTCACTGCCAAAGTTCAGGCGGGCAGGGAGGAGTCCATGTGATGCCACCAGCCTCGTTGCTATATGCCATTGCAATAGAGCACTGCTTCCTTCCTGGTGCTGTTAGTGTTCGAACACAGAGTTCAGCATGTGCCGTGGTGAGGGCGCAGCTGTGTGAAAATGGCAGTTGACTCTGCGGACCGCGTTGTGGAAGCTATGGAGTCACGTTGCTGGGCCTCGAAAACAGTCGCCCTTCTGTTTGATAAGTGATGGTTTGAGTTTCTCAACATCCTTGGGGGTGGGGGTTTGTCCAAACGCAGAGCATGAAGGGAAGTAGATACGGAAAGATGGGGAGAGGACCGGGGAGCTTTGTGAACGAGACACCGTCCATGCTCTTTGCTCACCTGCATTTCGTTACTACTGAGCATGCTCAGTAAGCCGCCTTAAAGTGGGCATAAACGAATTTTACCCTTTACCCCAACTCTCGTTTGTGATTTCTGTTCTCTAGCTTCCTTTATCCTAAGGAAACAGTTGAACAGAAATTTTAGGTCGTGATCTCCAGCTTCTTCTAAAGGTTGACATCTATTCTCCATTTTCTTTCCTGGGCGACAGAAATAACCAGCAGAACCATTCTTAGGTACTGTTGGTTTGTTCATTCGTTCATTGTATTCACACTCAATGCGTGTTTGGTTGAGCACCTATTATGTGCCCCTGTTCTAGATTCTGGGAACAAAGCAGTGTCCAGAGAACAATTTTTTTTTTTTTTTTAAGAACAGTTACCCTCAGAGATTTTCCATTCTAGTGGGTGTTCGTGTTTGAGGCTAAATACAATGGGGATTAATGCCAAGGAGTAAGGAGAAAACCAGAGGTGGGAAGTGGGGCGGGGGGTGGGGGGAGAGGAATTACTGGCTGGGGCAGTTGCCGTGACATAGGGTGACCATGGAGGCCTCACTGAGGAGGTAACCTTTAAGATCAGTCTTCAGTGCTCCTAATCATGTATACAGTTGGTAGTTAGTGCTGGGGCAGAGAAAATCCTAAATCCGAAATCTGACATGCTTGTGTCTATTCATGGAGTCACTCTAAGATTGTTAGGGGTATTGGGAGCGAAAACTGCTCATCTGCATCAAAATTCTGGCTGCTTATGGTCTGAAAGATGTTTATGAGGTCACTATAGAGGTCACGGTGGCTCATGCCCAACCGAGTCGTCCACCCCTTTGGCAAAAGCTGCATCTCTGCAGTCAGTGTTGTGGCTCTGAGCTTGTCCTCATTATGCAGTCGTTCGTGATGGAACCACTGACTTTGATGGGCAGAGACCCATCTAGAATGACTTGCTGGGGGGGGGGGGGTGTCCAGGAATCTCTCTCTTGTCTAGGACCTTTGCTGCCGCATATATGTTAACTAGTGGTAATCTGGCCTGTGCTCACCCTCAACAGGAAAATCACAGTAGAAATGATGGTAAGCTTTGTAATCTTCCTTTACAACGTTTTGGGAAGGGGGCCTGGGTGGCTCAGTTGGCTAAGCGTCTGACTTCGGCTCAGGTCATGATCTCTCAGTTCGTGAGTTCGAGCCCCATGTCGGGCTCTATGCTGATGGCTCGGAGCCTGGAGCCTGCCTTGGATCCTGTGTGTGTGTCTCTCTCTGTACCTTCCCTGCTCTCATTCTGCCTCTCTCTCTCTCTCTCTTAAAAAAAATAAACATTAAAAAACATGTTTAAGTGTTTTTGGAAATAGATTTTAGCTTTGTACCTAAGCCTTGCTAATTCAAAGGACGTCATTTATCACAATGGGACGCATTTTGGGAAGATGTCAACCACTGCTTAAACCCATACTACCTGCCGGCCATCGGCACTGAAATGTATGAATGTATAGGTTCAGTCACTGTCTTCCCTCTGCCGGAATGTAAGCTATTGGAAGAAGCACGGACTTCTTTTGCTCCAGCGCCTCCAAAACAAAAACCGTGCCAGTCATGTAGTAGCTGCTCAATAAATATTTAATTGATTACCAGACGACAAGCAAGGTGACAGTGAGCCAAAACACCCTAGGATGGTATTTCATGAATTATCTGTTGCCCCAAAGATCAGGCAATGGCGATGTGGACCCCCGGGGCTAGGGCCAGTGCTTTGTTTCTAACCATGGCTCTCTCCTGTGTCAGTCTCCCTCTCAGAGAGGCTCATGCTCCCGAGTGACCGTCCAACCTGGCTTGTCATCCTCTCTCTGCCGTGTCTTTAGACATGGCTTTGAATCTCTATGGGCCTATCCCAGCTCTAAAATGTGCTCGTTTTATAACCTGGAAAAGCCAACACCTGCTGGTTGTTTGTGTGAAACAAGAACACCTTTCTAGAAGGAAGTGGAGCAAGCACTGCTTCTGGAAATCACTTTTGAAAAGGAAGTCTGTTTTTGCTCAGTGCCGCTAAGTCAATTCCGTATCTGGGAGGCTCATAAATAACATCATTCTTTGTGAACCGTTGTCTTTAATCTGTTTGTAAAAAACACAGGGATCCCTGCCACTTGTCACTGGTTTGAGCCTGTACATTTTTTTTTATGTGATTTCACATCTGTAATCATCTTCCCCCCACAAGAACAGCTATGACATGTAAAGAATTGATCATAGAATATGACTCATACAGCTTCATTCTCTCGGAAACAATGACGTTATCATGAGCCATGGACTCAGAACTAAAAGTTTAGCGAAAGAAAACTAATAAAAAGCAACATGAACAAAATTGCTCATCGCTGTATATTGTATAACTGCGAAAAACTAAAAATACGTTCCCGTCCATAGTCTGGCGAAGTAAATTATGATCCTTTTATACTATAGAAAGTGGTAAGATAGTTGCGTGATATACAGCCTCAAGAACTTGTTGAGAGAAAAAGAAGTTTCATTATAGATGTTGTCCAGTGTGAGCTCATGTGTACGTATAAAAGAGAAAAGAAAACACATCTTCTGATCTGCCGTATGTATGTTAATTCATAGGGAAAAGTCTGGAAGGGATGAAGTGGTTACCGATGTCATTTCTGGGACTGAGGTAGGATTGGCAAGTTTGGCACAATGTGACTGCTGCATCCACTCTAGGCTTCTGTGTTTTTGCCGTTTCATAAAAACACAGTCATGGTTCCCATTTGTAATTGTGATACTCGGAATTATTGGAGGGGAAAAGACGTGTGACAAAGAGAAATTGGGGCACCAGGTGAGATTTGAGGTCTGGAGAAGGAAGACGAAGCGCTTCAGATGAATTCTGACAATTGCCACCACATCCCATGGTATTTTGTGAGCAGTGATTTGGAGCTCATGCGGTATTGTGCAGTATTATATGTATGCCATATACACACACACACACATACGTATATATATGCATGTATATATACATCATTTCAAAAGGTTTGACCTAGGATGGAGGGCCCCCACCTCAAGAAAACCCAAAGAATTTAGTACAGTTTTCACATGTACCTTCTTTTGGTCTATTTGTAGATGTTGAGAGAAATGTCATATCTTCAGGAAACATGGATTCACTTCTATCCTTGTACAAACAATTCTGTCACAGTAACAGAGCAGTTGTATCTACCACGGAAGTCTTCTCTCTAGCTCACGATGTTATTTCCACTGTTGAATTTGCTCTTTCAGTCCATAAGTTTATTGAGGTCCCGCGTGCAACCATCGGACCTGGCAGAGAACAGACAAGGCCCCATGTTCTTGTGGAGCTTATCGGCAGGGGGGGACTGTGGGGGGGGGGAGGGGAGTGACAGTGAGGAGTGGGAAAAAAATGAGGAAGTGAGACTACTAGGATGAAAATTAAGCAAGGTGATGTGATAGAGAGTAACTGGGGAACTACTTTAAGAGAGGTGGTTAAGAAAGACTTCTTTGAGGAAGTAATTGATAAACCAAAGCATGCAACAGGACAGGAAGGAGCCAGATGTATGATCAGTTGGGGGAAGAACGTTCCAGGCAGGGGGACTAGAACAGCAGCAGTAGGGTGGGCGAGAGCTTGTAGCACGTAAGAGTTTAGTGAGTGGTTGGGACTTAGGGAGGGTGGACAGAGATAAGTGAGAGAGGTCTGCAGGATGGGATCATGTCATGCCTTAAGGACAAGGTAAGGATTTTGGATTTTATTTCCAGAGTTGATGGGAAGCTGGTGGGAGGTGGATGGTGATTAGGGGAATGACATCTGATTTACACCTATTTTTTAAAATATTTATTTTTGGGAGCACACAAGCCAGGGAGGGGCAGAGAGAGGGGGACAGAGGATCCAAAGCAACCTCTGCTCTGACAGGCTTACAGCAGCGAGCACCGTGTGGGGCTCGAACTCATAAACTGCAAGATCATAACCTGAGCTGAAGCTACCGACCGAGCCACCCAGGTGCCCCGTGACTTACACTTAAAAAGATCTCTCTCTGCGTACCTCTTGATTGTAAGTTGGCCAGAGTTGAAGCAGCAAAACCCACTGGAAAGATGGGAGGAGGCCCGGGTGGGAGAAGATGGTGACTTAGATTAGGGCAGTAGCTATAGAGCTGAACTTGCTAATGGATTAAAGATGGAGAGCTAAGGAAAGATAGGATCAGAGAGGACTTCCAGAGTTCGGGCTTTAGCACCTGGGAGGTGTGGTTCCTGAGATGGGAAAACTAGGGAGGAGCAGACTTGGGCGAAATCAGGGTCTGTTTTGGATGTGTCAGGTTGTGGTGCCCCCTGGATGAATGTCAAATAGGCAGTAAAATATGGTAGCCCATAGTTTGGCCGGGGGGGGGGGGTGGGGAGAGTGCGTCAGGAGTAGGGATCCAGGTGCAAGCCATCTGGATACATAACGGTGGCATTTAAAGCCCTGGAACTGGGGTGCCGGGGTGGCTCAGTCAGTTAAGCATCTGATTTTGGCTCAGGTCATGATCTCATGGTTCGTGAGTTCAAGTCCTGCATCTGGTAAGCATGAGCCCTGCTTCTCTCTCTCTCTCCCTCTCTCTCGGGCCCGCTCTCACTTATACCCTGTCTCTCTGTCTCTCTCTTTCTCAATAAATAATAAATAACTAAAGCAAGCCAGCCTTGGAACTGACTCCCAAGCCTCAGCTCACCACCTTGTAGCCCTGTTCTCCACTCTCCCCTTACGCTAAGCTCACCGAAGCGGACCACTTTCATTTCTTCTTCTTGCTGACCTTGCTTGTGCTTCCAAGGCTGCTTGGAGCCTCCCGGTGTGAAGGACAGTGGGAGCAGTAGAAAGTCGCGGGCTGGGCCAGTGACTACGGGGACCAGGGTGCTTCTCTCTTATCATAAACTAAGTCCCATAAAGCAAAGTTTTTAGTGCTGCGAGTTGCCCTCAGTTTCACATGCCGCTTGTCTGCTTCGTTGAAATACAAGCACAGACTCAACAAAAATAAGGAACTGTGAAAATGTGTCTTTACTTCCGAATGGTATTCCCATTTCGGGTTTGACATTGAATTTCGTTGGAAGAAAGCACGGCTGTCTTTCACTTTTATCTGTCGTATCAGCAGTTTGCTTATAGGACTGTGTCCTTGTATAAAAGCAGTCCTCGTTTATGCCCTGAAAACCCTTTCCTATCCTGATGTCACGCCTCGTGTGTTTGCGGCCAGTTTTATTGCTGATTTGTTTGTTTATTTCTTGTCAATCCAAGTGGAATTTACTGTATGGTACAGAGCGAAGTACAAACTTACTTATTTTTTGTTTCTTCTCCTCAAAAGATTTTGGAGTTTACAACTAGGACTGAGTTCTTATTTACCTCGAATGATTTTTGCTCGTTGCAGGTGAGCTCTCTGGACCCCAGCTGGCCTCATGGTGAGTTCAAGGCCCTAATCCAGTAGTCCAACGGAGTTCACGCCACCCTGAGCCTGGAAAGATGGTGTCACAGTCTATGGGCCGGCAGGATTCTCCTGTGCACCCTTGGGAAGGGGTGAGCAGTGACCCTGGTGACGTTGAGGATTCGCCCAATCTCCTGGACACTGACCAGCCTCCTTGCAAATCAGACGTCAGGTTCATGAGGCACAGAGCTGCCTGGATTAACCCCCAGTGTGCGCAGCAGCAGCTACAGGATTTGCCCCCTCAGGTGCCGACAGCGGGGAACGGTGGGAACCACTTTGGAAGGGATACCGCCTGTTCCCTGGGCCCTTCACCGTCGTCCCTTGGGGACTCCATGGTGGAGACATCACTGTCCAAGGATACTGCAGACTCTGCCTGGGGCTCTGGTGACAAGAGCAGCGACTTCTCTTTTACCTCCAAGGGAGAACAGGCAGTGCTCCCAGGAAAGTCTCCTCAGACGTCTGTGTTCACAAGCTCCAAGGCTGCCTCCTCATGTCCGGAAGCTGACAGCGCTTTTTTGAAGCCTTCCCATCTGACAGCTTCCGCTGATGAAGGTAACTTCAGTCGGGACTTGCCTCATTCTTGTCTGTTCACACGCAGGCTTTGCCTTGGCCTAAAGCCTGTCTTACCGTCTTTCTCATGAGGACAAAAGTCCTGGCTTTCCACTCTGATGGGAGGCCAGTGCATTAGCTCATTGAATATTCTTCAGCCCAGCTACCCGGATGCCTGGATGGTCACAAAGGGTAAAAACAAATATTTCCACTCTCCTTCCATAGCAAGATGTCATCTTTGCTCAGCTCAAGTGGTAATCCATGCCAGCTGCCATCTTTGAATGGTGTGTGCCTTTGGGAGCGTCCAGCTCATGAAGTTGCTGGCAAGGGAGAGTATTAGAAGGTGCTCTCAATCCAGTGTGGTGGGTGAATGTGTTTCCAGACAGACTGGGCTCCATTTCACACTAGTGCTTTCGTAGGAGATGAACTCACCTCACCTACATTAACCTGGACAGGGTGTGACTAGAAACTAGGCAGATTTAAAAACACTAATCGCAATTTCCCCAAAGACTATACAAAACCTTTTTTTTTTTAAACTAAAACAAGGGCTTCCATTGCTATGAAGTAATGCACATATTCCTAAAATAAGATAATGCATGCAAATGCCACTCAAGGGTTAGTAACTTCTCTTATTGCTGTTACAATTTGTGACATTCTGTTTTTTTTTTTTAATGTTTATTTTTGAGAGAGAGAGAGAGAGAGAGAGAGAGAGAGAGAGAGAGAATGAGTGGGGGAGGGGCAGAGAGAGAGAGACACAGAATCTGAAGCAGGCTCCAGGCTCTGACCTGTCAGCACAGAGACCGACATGGGCCTCGAACTCATGGACTTTGAGATCATAACCTGAGTCAAAGTCGGATGCTTAACCGACTGAGCCACCCAGGCCCCCCAATGGCAATCTAAATTTTTAAAAATATATTCGTCATGTTATATTTGTGTTAATTTATATTCTTGTTAGAGCCCTAGTTCAAAGAGTCAATGAAGTCTCTTTCTTTCCTAGCAGTCTGAACACTGCTGGCCTGCCTGTGTGTGTGTCTGTATGTAGCCATTTATTTATTTCTCACTAGCAAGAACCACCCCTCCACCTTTCCTAAAATATGGGGTTTCTTTGTTGTACTGGAAACACTTTTGAAAAGCTGAAGATGATGACAGTCTTTTAACATATTATTCATCGCTTAAGAACAGCAGATTTTGGATGGTCTTAAAATGGGTCATTTTGAAAGAAGAACCAGATTTGAGCAAAATGACACGTTCTACCGGAATTGGTTCCACAATTTAAAGTTATCCTGGAGTTTGTCTTTCTCCCATAAAGAAAACAGGTACCCTGGCCCCTTTGTCCACAGACAATAGCCCCCAGCAATTTCTCTAAGTACCTTTAAAAACCATCTTCACCTTGGTAGGGGGATTCATCCCATGGGAGTAAAAAAAAAAAAAAAAAAAAAAAAAAGGAAGTCCTGAGTGATCTGGTCTTTCTTTGCTGTGGGACAGCATTGCAGAGAACAGGCATTTACTACTAAGACACAAGATTTTTCCTATGACTGCTGCATCACGAATGATAGCAGCACACTTTTCCTTTTCTAGATAATGTGGTAGAGAAAGGCCCTCCCCCACCCCAGCCTATAAGAATTTCTTGAGGCTGGAAGAAACAATCCCACAGTTCCTTTTTTCCTTGCGTAGGATTTACACATTTATAGAGCACATTCACATGCCTTATCTGCTTTAATCTCCTAAGAGGTAATTATCCAGTTTAAGGCATGAGGACATTTCAAGGCAGAGGCACAACCAGCTGGTAGAGACAGAACTGGAACTGGAATCCTCACTGTTTGATTCTTCTCTGTCCTTTTTCTTCTATACTCGGGGTCCTATCCAGCTGGCCTCCTGGTTTTACAAATAAAGTTTTGTTGAAGTTGCTGATGGCTGCTTCCTCACTCCAGTAGCAGAACGACATAGTGCAACAGGTGGCCCTCAGATCCTGCAATATTCACTCCCTGGTCCTTTGCAGACAATGCTCACCCACCCCAGATGGATCCTGAAGCTAAGAGATTCAGCGTCCTTCATGGACCAGTCCCTTTCTTGGAGAAGAGACAGGGGATTGGGTGATTGCGGGCATCTCTGTCTGTCCCCCCGAGAGCTGTCTGATCATCAAGACGTCTATAACATTTTGTTCTAATTTAGCAGGTTGGGATAAACCGAGCTCTTGAGGCTCTCACAGAAAGACTTTGCCTTAAATGCTCCAGGAAGAAATCACATGACAGGAATCATTTTGTTCTGATGGTGTTCCTGCCGGTAATGGAGTGGCTTCAGGGTGCAGAATGGATGAATCAGCGGAACATACCCTCTGTGGTTTCTTCTTGTTATTGGTCTGGAGGAAGACCATTTTAGAGAAGCAATGCTGGCCTTTCCAAACAGATTCTCTCTCTAAACAAGAAGTTTGGGGTCAGTTGCAGTGCATGGGAGAAGTGGTCCTATAATTCTTAGGACCCTGCTTCTAGACTGTTCCTTCTGGCCCTTCTCCATCTCTTTTAGGTAGTTTCCATGATCCCCTCCTCTTTCTCCCCTCTCCTCCTCACTGGTCTCCTCCATTCCAGTGGTTCTCCCATCCCTCCTCTGAGGATCCCTCCCAGTTTGCTCCAATGGGCTCCTGTAGAAACGATCACCATAAAGGCAATATCTGCAAACAGATCCGGGAGGATCTGTCTTCTTCTGGCACCCTAATGTATTCTAGAATTCCGTTAATGTTTAAAAAAAAAAAACGGGTTTTAAAGGCCACTGCCTAGAATTGTCTTGTTTTCCTTGAGCGTCTTTTTCTCCATTTTTAATAACTTGCTGCCTTGGCAGGTGCTGTTCCAGTCGGTAGAAGAACCACTTTGAATTCCTTCTCCCCAGAAGCATTCTTGCTCCCTGTCGATGTAGAAAAGGTGAACACATTTTTTTTTCTTTAAAACACACACACACACACACACACACACACACACACACTCACAGAGTGTAAATCCCTTAGATAGTGTTGTTCTGATTTAAATCTGGAAACTTCACTTGATGAAGGATGGCAAATAGGTTTCGTTTCAGCCTTTGGCTAGCACAGGCCACCAGGAGCTAAGGAGGGCTCTGAGGCAGCCCCTGTGCCCAGCTGGGAAGTTTTCCATGATTGATGCATGGGTCTACCATTGGGCCATGCACCGTGTGGGGTGTATATCACAGTAAATTCAACTTAGCTTGATTTGGGTCTCAGTGGGCTAAATTTGATGTGTCTGGAAGATATGGGCTGTACCTCATGTGATAACTCAGTTAAATGAACATCTCAATTTTTTTTAATGTTTATTCATTTTTAAGAGAGAGAGAGAGACAGGGTGTGAGCTGGGGAGGGGCAAAGAGAGAGAGACACAGACTCCGAAGCAGGCTCCAGGCTCTGAGCTGTCAGCACAGAGCCCGACACGGGGCCTGAACTGAAGGACCGTGAGATCATGACCTGAGCCGAAGTCGGACGCTCAACCGATTGGGCCACCCAGGTGCCCCTTAAATGAACATTTATATTCCTATACGTTAACTCTGCTTAAATACGGTGTCTTGATTTTCAATTTAATACACCCTCAATAAAGAACAGTTGGTTATGCTTGCAATTTAACTGATAATTATTTTTCTGCAGGAAAATGCCCACTTTTACGTAGCGGATATGATGATAGCAGCCATGGAGGAAATAAAGTGTACCATCCTCGGTCAACAGCACACACAGAACTGGAGCGTAGAAGAAGCCAGTGCGTCGCTCGGGAATGATCAGGCGGACCCCGAAATGGCCTTTTATACGAGCATAAAGCAGGAATCTGGGTCTTCCGATTCTTCTGACAGTGGCTACGAAGGCAAGTGGGGCAAATCAGAGAGACTTTGCGCTGTGTTCTTGACGTACATCTCTTTTCCTGTCACACCCCGAAGTGTGTCTTCAAGTCTTTTGTCTAAAACGTCTTGGGGCGCCTGGGTGGCGCAGTCGGTTAAGCGTCCGACTTCAGCCAGGTCACGATCTCGCGGTCCGGGAGTTCGAGCCCCGCGTCGGGCTCTGGGCTGATGGCTCAGAGCCTGGAGCCTGTTTCCCATTCTGTGTGTCCCTCTCTCTCTGCCCCTCCCCCGTTCATGCTCTGTCTCTCTCTGTCCCAAAAATAAAAAAAATATAAAAAAAAATAAATAAAAAAAAAAAAAAAACGTCTTGAATAACCATCATCCTCACCACCTCTGCCGTTTGGGCTCGGCATCCATTATCCTGCTCCCCACTGTCGTTACATCGATGCGTTGTTCTGATTTGGACTCCATCCTACTTTGTGTTTGGCAGTGGCTGCTGGCTTCCCTCTTTCCCTGGTTTCTGCCACGTGGCCTTCCGCCAGTTCTTCTCACCCATTGCTTCTTTTTTCCAAGTAGACCTCTTTTCATTCATTCCACAAACCAGGACTCTGGGGTCCTGGATGCCGGGAATCAACAGGCAACAAGATACATTATTACATCCCTCAAGGAACATCCCTGCAGGAGCTGGATAGACACCGAGGACTGTTGTGTGGGGTCAGCCTGGTAGCGGAGGCAGGGGCCCCATGCAGCGGGCCCCAGAGCAGGAGGAGCGGGCCTTGCTGTGGCAACCAGGGAATCCTTCCTGGAGAGGAGGGTACCTCAGCTGAGAACTGAAGTTAGGGCGTGTCATTTTCCTACCACTTCCTAAATGGGAGTCCTGCTTCAGTCCTAGATTCTTTCTCTATATTCACGTCCTGGGAGATGTTGTCTACTGCGGTATCTTTCCATGATTCTCCCCTGATATCTCCCAAATCTGGGTTTCCCCTCCCGTCCCTCTCGGACAAGTGTTTGTTCCATACTGCGGGGACCTGTTTAGCTGGTTGGCAGGTAACTAAACTAACTTAACGTGTCTACACTAGTTATCTATTCCTCACAACCCCCTTCCTTTCAAAAAAAAAAGATGCCTTTCATCTTGATTTCCTTGACTTGAGCGTCTTAATCAGGAGCCTTACCGTAATGAGGGGAGAACTCACTCCAGGCAATACCGTGTAGCACAATGCCTGGCACAAAATCTATGTACCATCAACGGCTGTTGAATGCACTACCTGGCTCAAATTGAGGATACAGAGCATCCTCAGTGAACCCAGTGGTGGGAACCACAGAATGACCAGTGCGGAGGATCTGGCCTTTCTGGGGCCCCGTGGTCTCGTATCACGTTGTGCAATTACTTTGTTCTCCTTTCCTGCAGCCTGACTTCTCCTCCTCGTGCAGTATCTGGTTTCTGCTCTGCAGCTCTGTGGTCTTCCTGACTGCCGGCCGGGACCTCACAGCTCAACCCGGTCTTGCAAGGACCCCAGGTCCACGTTCGCAGGGAAGGGCGCGTGCGGGGGGCGGGCTCTGATCGGGCGCCCCCAGCTGGTCAGCCGGCCGTGGCCAGGGGAGCGAGGGAATGTGATTTGGACCATCATCCCCACTGAGGCCACTCCTGGGGAGAAAAGAAACGATTCCTGTTTCAGTAACTCTCGTACTTTATCTTTGACTCTTTCTTCTTCTTTGTGCCTGTGTCCCTGCCCTGCTTCTAGTGAACAGATCGGCCCTGACTTTTCGGTAATCGTGACATCCCCTCCAGTCGTTCCCTATTCCTGCCTTTGACCTGGACCACCTCAGCCACTGCTGGCCAGTCATTCGATGAGAAGTGCCGTTAGGCGCTCAGGGCACATTGGCTGCCTTTGATTGTCTCTTTACTCACAGCCTCTTTCCTTTCCTCGAATCCTGCACACATCTGGCTTCCTAGGACGACTTGTGCTCCTCTAAGATGGCCTGCTGACTTTGTGTCACATTTTATCCTGGACTTTTTAGCCTCGTGGGATGCAGCTTCTCCGTGCCTTTCCAGCAGGCATCTCCCGCCATTTCCCACGGGCTTCAGGAATCCTGGCCTGTCAAAGTTGACAGTGGACATATCTCCCAAGCTCTGGCCTTCCTCCCTTAGCTTGGTCTAGGCTCCCCCGGAATGCTGGTTCCCCAGGAACTTCCCGTTAGTCCTTTCATCCCTCCCCTCCTTTGAAAGCAGTCTCCTGCCGCCAGCACTGTGACAGGCTCCCAGATTTGCATCACGGGGCAGGGGCACCATTCATACAGAGTTAAGCATAAATTGTGCTCCAGAACTTTCTACAATTGTCCACGTGCATGCCTCAGTCCCTCCCGGAGTTGCACGGTGTGGAGCCCCGCCTTCTTGTGTTTTCTTAGAGTTATGTGTGTCCGTGTCTCAGCTCCTTATGAGGTTTTAGTCTCATTGTTGGGTAAGTATTTGTCTTATTTGAATTTGCCTTCAGCTTGGTGCCTTCCTCAAAATCGGTGTTTTATAAATATTTGTTGAATGGTTGAGTGGAAGCTCGTGTCTAGCTCAGTTTTTTTTAATGTGAATGTAAATATGTGAAATGAAACCGTAAAACATTTCTACCACCCCGATAAAAATACGCATCCTTTATTAAGTGTCTCTCCTGTCACATTTACGGTGAGAGATGCCACTCCGTTGAGGTAGGTCAGTATTCTTCGAGTTAACAGGTGGGTCTTGAGAGCATTTAAACACAAACCAAAGAATAGAAAGTATCCGCGTTCCCCTCACCTAGAGTGAGCAATGCTTCCTGGAACTTTTATTATTATTATTTTGTATCAGTGGTATAGATTTTTGTGTTTGTACCAAGTGTGAATGTATGTTACTGTGGATCATGGTCAAAAGGGTGCCAGGAAGCACGGAGAGCCAGGGGAAGTTGTCCCTATTTTGCCCAGAAGGAAACCAAAGCTGAGAAGTTGATTATCCATAGTCACATAGCTAGGATCGGACAGTGTGGTTTTAAACCCTGGCCAGGTCACTGCAAAGCCCACGCACATAACCTCTGCGTAACCTGAGGGCTAGAATTTTTCCCTAAGCAATAGAAACCCAAACATTTCTCTGTGTTTTTCTCTCACATTTATTCAAGTGAGTACAGTTTTGTAGTGATTATATACTCCTATTAATGTAATTGTATTCATAATATGATTGCATTAACAGTATTTCATATACAGCTTTCCATGTTGTTACAGTTTTCACATTTTTCCAGGATGCTATTTCTTGAGTCAATAACATAATTTGTGAAATCAGTGCACTAATATTTGTCATTTAGGTAGCCTTCAATATTTTAATATTTTAAATGGACTGCAAATAGCTCCTTTATGATCAAAGTCTGCATTTTTCACTTAAAAAAATTTTTTAATGTTTATTTTTGAGAGAGAGAGGGAAAGATAGAGCTCGAGCAGGGGAGGGGCAGAGAGAGAGGGAGACACAGCATGCGAAGCAGGCTCCAGGCTCCCAACTTGTCAGCACAGAGCCCGACGCGGGGCTCGAACTCACAAACCATGAGATCATGACCTGAGCCAAAGTCGGATGCTTAACCGACTGAGCCACCCAGGTGCCCCCATTTTTTTTTTTTTTTTTTTTTTGCTTTTCAATGACACTCTAAGGATAATATCCCACACTAGCATTCGGGAAAGAAAAGCATGGACATATTTGTAGTAGTTTCCTATAGTTGCTTTAACAAGATACCACAAAAAGCGCGGGGAGCTTAAAACAACGGAAGATGTATCATCTCTCGGTTTTGGAGGCCAGCAGTCAGCAATGAAGTTGTTGAAAGGCTTGGTTCCTCGTGGAGGCTCTGAGGGAGAGCCCGTTCCTTGCCTCTTCCAGCCTCCGGTGGTTACTGGTGCTCCTAGCCTGTCCTTGGTTTATGTATGAGACACCTCACTCAAGTCTCCACCTCCACTGGGCCTTCTCCTGGTTTAGCAATGTCTGGATGCAAATTTCCCTCATTATGTTAATACCAGTCACATTGGATTTAGAGCTCACCCTAATCCGGTAGGACCTCCCCTTAACTTGATCACGTCCGCAAAGACCCTGATTCCAAATAAGGTCACATTCATTGGGTGGATATGTATTTGGGGGGGACACTCTTCTACCCAGCACAACATTTATGTCGCTTATGCTCTTTGCATCACCCTTAAGCTGATTTTTGCCCTCTTCCATTTTTTAAAAAAATTGTGTATTATGGAAAATGTCAAACACACATAAAAGTAGGCAGCTTACTCTTAGGGACCCCCTCATCGTATATACTCATCAGTCTGCTTTCCTGAGTCACAGTGAATGCAAGAACAACACGAAAATAGCTCTCTGCATTTTTTAATTCTTTTTTTTAATGTTTATTCATTTTTGAGAGAGAGAGAGAGCACAAGCAGGGGAGGAGCAGAGGCAGAGAGGGAGACACAGAATCCAAAGCAGGCTCCAGGTTCCGAGCTGTCAGCACAGAGCCCGACGCGGGGCTCGAACTCATGAACCGCAAGGTCATGACCTGAGGTGAAGTCAGATGCTTCACCAGCTGAGCCACCCAGGCGCCCCTGCATTTTATAATTCTTAAAGCTGGATTTTTAAACTCTTCTAAAGTAAACTCTCGGCCCATTTTGTTCCCCAGTTTCTAGTTCATTGGATATGACAGGTTGTGCAGTTTTTCCTTTTCTCCTTGTTGGTGAAACTCCCTTCATTTCTTTTTCTAGGCTGTGCTGTGTTACAGGGCAGCCCCGTGGCTGGGACCCCCACTTACTGTGATGTGCTCAAAGAAGCCTGTAAATGTGACTTCGATGACTTTGTCGTCGTAGGTAAGATTTGGAAACTCACCAGCTAAGACTCGGTACTTCCCCTCCCCTGCACACACATATTGACATGCATCACAGGTGACACTGCATGGTAGTGGCTTTCAGAGAGACTTCTCTCAAGATCAGACTGTGTCCCTGATTTAAAAAAATAATAAGATGTCCTTCTTATTTCGGATGTCTTGATAACCAGTCTGTCATCTGACTTGTAGAATTGAACGCAAAAGCAGATACTCATTATGGTCTGGTATCTGGCCCCTCCATCATATTCTCGTGGAGTCCCAGGTGAGTATATTTTGAAATCCCATCTCTGGTCCTTAGCTGTAGTCTCATGATAGAAACCCAGAGAACCTGAAGTATTAAGATGCTGAATACCGAGTTCTTTCTGAGATGCAGGCATTTATTTTTGTGTTCTTACAAAATCGGGTATGAACGAGCCAAACAGACCGAAAGACTTTAATACCCTTTCTTTTGTTTGCTTGCAGAAGTTGGTGAGTTTAACAATATCACAGAAACCTGTGGATGCCCCTGCAACTCCTCTAAGAGGTATCTGTCTTCCGTGTCCCCCTGCACCTAGACCCCTGGGCCATTACTAATCTCTGAGGCAGTATGAACACCAAGCCTCTGACATCTTGGACCAAGTTCCGCCAGTTCCAATGATGGGGATTAGTAATTAGCAATGAAACAATCACCGCTAAAGTTTCTATAGAGCTTTCTATAGTTTTTATTTAATAGCGTTTAAAAGACTTTGGTATACAGTCTCATTGAATCAGGCTGGGCAGAGTTTTTAACCCCATTTTATAGATGGGAAACTGAGGCTCAGACCCAGTGTGCCTCAGGACATAATGCTGTTAAATAGCGGAGGTAGGACTTGAACTCAGGTCTTCGGACTCCAAATCCAGTGCTCTTTAACCACGTTTCTTCGTCTTGGTACCCTCAATAAATAAAAGCTGCTCTGTTGAGCACGGAGGAACTGCATTGAATAAGACATCCAACAGGTATAGGGTATAGATGCATGGCCTCCTGCGTGACACATCTTGTGAGTTTTTGGAGTGGGAAGGATAGTTGAAAACACAAAGACGCTTAACATACTGCTCATGAGTATAGTTTTCCCCTTTTTGCATCTTGTACCTTTCAGTGTCACTTATGAACCAGACTTCAATTCTGCTGAGCGAATAGCCAAAGAGTTGTACCGAGTATTCCGGAAGTGCTGGGTGTTGTCAGAACTTAATCATCAGCTGGCAGGTTCTCCGAATGCAGCTGGCTCGATCGTAAGTACCAAAATTAGTTGGCCTTGAATTGGAAGTTCCTTAATTCTCATTTTGGCTGCCATTCACTTCAGACATTTATGTGTTTCCTTGTATGGTGGCCGGGTGTTGCCGGGACACTTGAAACAAAGGATGAATCTGACATTTATTGAGTGTTTATTATGCACCAGGGGATTCAGCATTTCACATTTTTCATCCTTCTAAGTATCCTATTAAGTAGATGCTGCTATTATGTTTATTTTATTTTATTTTATTTTATTTTAATTTTTTTAAATGTTCTATTTATTTTGAGACAGAGAGAGACAGAGCATAAGCAGGGAAGGGGCAGAGAGTGAGGGAGACACAGAATCTGAAGCAGGCTCCCAGCTCTGAGCTGTCAGCACAGAGCCTGACATGGGGCTCGAACCCACGGACCGTGAGATCATGACCTGAGCCGAAGTCGGCCGCTTAACCGACTGAGCCACCCAGGCGCCCCTGTTATGTTTATTTTAAAGTGTTCGTTCCAGCCGCTCAACAGGGCTGGTCATTGGAAGAGCAGGAGTCATGCCGACCTGGTCCCCTGTGGAACACATTGCCCTCTGACAGCGTGCGGCCCACCGGGAAGAGAACTCTGGCAAAGCTAAAATAGGGGGAGGAAAAAAAGCACTCTGGGCACGCAGAAGAAGAGGCAGTGTTTACTTGTATCAGGGGGCTTGGGAAGGCCAGTTGGAGAGCTCAGAACTTGAGAAGGGTGGCAGGTAGAAATGCATGGAAAGGCATTCTTGGTATAGTGCAGCTGGAGCAAAGGTGACGGGAGTGCATGGTGTGTTAGTTGAGCAGGGTGGCTTGGTGTGGTTGGATAGTTTGTGTTTGTATGTATCTGTGTGTGTGCTGGGACGGGGATGTCGATCTTCCTGGAAAATTAGTTTTGAAGGATGCGATCAAATTTGGGGGGAACATAGAATGCTAAGTTAACCAGTTTGCATTTTATTTCTTATTTTTTAAATAATTTTTAAAAAATTTATCGATTTATTTTGAGAGAGAGTGTGTGCATGTGTGCGTGCAAGCCAGGGAGGGACAGACAGAGAGGGAGACACAGAATCCAAAGCGGGCTCCAGGCTCTGAGCTGGAGAGCCTGGAGAGTCCAGCGCGGGGCTCGAACTCACGAACTGTGAGATCATGATCTGAGCCGAAGTCTGACGCTTAACCGACTGATACACCCAGGCGCCCCAACAAGTTTGAATTTTAAATGCTGGTAAGAAACTTGAGTGGTTCAGAGGGGAGCCACTGGACATTTTTAAGCAGGGAAATGGTCTTAAAAGAGCTATTTCTGGGGAAGTCTGACAACAGCTGGGGGTTCTGGTTGGAATTGGTCTCAGCCTCTTGACTAAGAGGGGTAAGGCTTCTGCTGTGCATAAAAGCATTCCAGGTCGCAATGACCTACTTCCAGTAATTTGAAGTCTGGAAACAGATGAACTACTGAAAACACGAGGAAAAGTGATCTCAGCTGGGTGGTGTTTCAAGCATGTCTGCAGATGGCTTTAGATACAGGGAGGGCTCCTTTAGTTCAGTTGAAAGCAGTTTCAATTTTTCGTGGCAAATTTTCATGCCGGAAACACACGCGAGCGTTCTTTCTATTTCAGTTCCCGGAATGTGCTTGTTCAAGTTGCTCTGAAAGTCTCTTCTGTGTTGTGCAGGTTGTGAATGAAGAGCGTGTCCGAAAAGACTTTGAATCCAGCGTGGATGTAGTTCAGGAAATTAAATTTAAGTCGAGGATCAGAGGGGCTGAAGACTGGACGCCCCCTAGATTTCAAATCATATTCAGTGTTCACCCACCACTCAAGTAAGTCCAGGTTGCTGCTTGGGCCTCCAATCCGGGTAGCACAAGCCAAGATGGCTCCCACTCGTGGAGCCATGGCTTCCTCTTCGTGGAAGTCGAGGAAGGGGAAAAAATAACACACCAGGGGACAAAGGAAGTTTTGTTTTAGGAAAGGAAAAGTTGGGCATATTTTTCTGAATTAGCTTCTTAGCACCCTGTTTGTTTATCATGGGTTTTGGGGGGCTTGGGGGTAAGTTTGACAAGTTGAGAGTTTAACTATGTCCTTAGTTATGTACATTATATAGCAATTAAAAATCAAGTAGGTTTAAAGGGGATATTCTTTAAGTAGCTAATATTGAACCTTAAAAACCATATACAGCAAATTTATTTATTTATTTATTTATTTATTTACTTATAAAGTTTATTTATTTTATTTTAAGAGAGAGAGAGTGTGTGAGCAGGAGAGGGACAGAGAGAGAGGTGGGGAGAGAGAATCCCAAGCAGGCTCCACGCTGTCAGCATGGAGCTCGATGCAGGGCTGGAACCCACAGACCCGTGGGATCATGACCTGAGCTGAAGCCAAGAGTCGGACGCTTAACCAACTGAGGCACCCAGGCACCCCGACAGGGGGACATTTTTTAACCAGTTACAGTCTTTCCATTCCTCTTGGCTTGTATTTAATGTGGCACCCAAACTACAGTGTAAAGAAGGGATGGTGAAGGTGATTGCCCGTGTCCCATGGAAGTGCCTTCTAGGCTCTGTGTTACGTTTTCTTTTAAGAGAATGCCAGGAAGGTCTCTGGGGCGGCTTGGGCAGAAGAGCTCCTTCTCCAGGACTTGCAAGAGGTCACTTTCCTTAGCAAGGGGTGACTCTTCTCTAGCATTTCCCTATGTCCTCTCTAAGGGACATGGGTAGGGTTCTGTACATTTTTACCTTGATCTTTTTTGCCGACCCCAAACTGTAATAAAATTTTATAACTTTCTTCGTATTTCCAAATCACATGTGAAGTTGTGAAATCAATAGTTCAATAGAAAACCCTCCAGTAGACTGTCTCTCACCAGAAACGTCCGATACTTCTGTCTTCTGTTACCTCTTACTCATCTGAATTTCTTTGGATCCATTTGTCAACTTCCCAAGTGCATACTTCTTGGTGTTTCGTCTCCCTGAACTTTCTCCAATGCATTATGTGTCTTAAGTTCTGTCTGATAAGGAACCTGTGCCCTCACAGCGAGAAGTCTCTAAAGATCCCATTGCAGAAGAGTTATTCATGAGACTGACTTCTGCTTTGGTGGTAGCTGGGGCTTTTAGAAGACCCACCAATCTCAACTCTAGAATAAAAAACTCTATCAAATAATCCTATTTTTTCTCCAGATGAAAAGTGACAAAATTAAGGCTCCAAGCCAAGACAAGTACCATGATGTCAATTTCTTTTCTAATCAGTTGAGAAATGCTCCGTCGGCCATTTCTGAAATGTAACCGTCATCATTTTCTGTACTCAGGAGGGATCTCGTGGTAGCAGCCCAGAATTTTTTATGTGCTGGCTGTGGAACTCCAATAGAACCTAGTAAGTATGGACAATGCATTACCTGCTTAGTGTTCGGTCACGGGGCAAAGGGGAGCAAAGTTGGAGAGCGCATTGTTTTTATGAGAGATGCCTTTGATGAGGAGTTGTTCTAGGAACTTCATAATTCTTATCTAACTCAAGAGAGTTGCCCTCTCTTCTGCGAAGAAGCCATCGTAACTTACAAGGCTATAAGTGGGCCTTATAAGGCTATTGGTGGGCCTGTTACCTCTCGGCCTCATCCCCTAGGGCACTCAGCTCCAGCCACATGGCCTCCTGGCTTTTCCTTAAAGGAGGCAGGCTCACTGCTGACTTAGGGATTTTCATTTGTGGTTTTCTCACCTTAGAATGACATCCCCGTGGCTGGTTCCCTTACTTCCCTCACATCTTCATTCAAAAATTAATGAGGTTTTCTCTGGCTGCCCCTTTGAAACTGTCTGCCTTGCCACACTCCTGGCCACCAACATCCATGTGTACTCTACATCACCCTTCCTTTCGATTTTTATTCCAGTACTTATCTTGCTAAGATATTCTTTTAGATTTTACTGGTTTTTCTTACCATTGTCTGTGTCCCTGTCTAGATTCTAAGTTCCCTGAGGACAGACGTGTTGTCTGTTTCATTCACTGCTTTATCCCCTGCTCCTACAAGAGCACCTGGTGCGTGGTTGTTCCTTAAAAGAAACTTGTTGAATGATTGAACAGCCTATCAAGGAGCTAGCCAAACTCCTCTGAGAGGGTTTGAGGAGGTGGCCTGAGGGGATCATTCCTGGGTGAGCCGAAGCCTAGAAGATCAGGCTTCTTCCAGGCAGAAATGCAAATTGCCCACTCCAGACTAGGAATCTCTTGTTCTGCTTCTGAGGGTAGCGATAGGCCTGACCTGTGGAAGGCAGGGAAGAGAAGCTTTGCTGGAAAGGGTCCCTTGGCCTTTGATGGAAAGTGTCGGAAAGAAAAAGACTTCGGGGACCTCCCCCTCAAGAAATAAAAATAGAAAACAGAAATCTGTCTGGGATTCTGGGCCCGCCATTCTTCACAGTTATAACTAGTTTTCTTTGAGTGACTCAGCCTCCCGGCTAGTTTAGTAGGGATCACGTCTATTTGGTTAACCACTATATCCTGGTGCCTCAGTATCTGCATGATTTTTTTTTTCAACGTTTATTTATTTTTGGGACAGAGAGAGACAGAGCATGAACGGGGGAGGGGCAGAGAGAGAGGGAGACACAGAATCGGAAACAGGCTCCAGGCTCTGAGCCATCAGCCCAGAGCCTGACACGGGGCTCGAACTCACGGACCACGAGATCGTGACTTGGCTGAAGTCGGACGCTTAACCGACTGCGCCACCCAGGCGCCCCAGTATCTGCATGATTGAGAGCATAAGTCAGAAACTATGAACATGTGACTGTGATTCCACCAACTTTTTAAGTATTTTCTAAGCTTGTTCAACTGTGGAGATGTATGCCTGCCCTGGTGACATGATCGTGGTCCTTCCCCCATGGAGCCTGCTTACAGGAAGGCGTAGACATCAGCAACGTTTGCAACAAAATAGAAAGTCAAGAGTGTTGTGGGGTTTACAGCACAGGAACTGAATCTGGGCTCGTGGGGCTGGGAGTGAGAAGTTCTGCAGGGAAGTGATGGGCCCCAGAAGCGTGCGTGTGTGTGTGTGTGTGTGTGTGTGTGTGTGTGTGTGTTGGGAAGGGTTAGGGGTCACCATGAGCAAAGGGCCTGCAGCAATGGCAGAGAAGTCCTGTGTGACTGGAGAGTAATGAAGACAGGAGAACACATGCTGAAGAGGTACCCAGGGCACAGAGAGTAGATACATTATCAGCCAATGTAGGCAATTTTGGACTTTTCCTACGAGCTTCCTATATAGTTCTTAGGATATATTTTGACTCTTTATTTTAAGATATATTTAGACTTACAGAAGAGTTGCAAAAATGGTACAGGGGCATTCCGTATTTCCTTCACCCAGCTTTTCCTAATGTTAACATCATATAAAAATGAGAATATGATCATTAAAACTAAGAACTTAGCATTGGTACACTTCTATGAACTCAACCACAGACTTCATTCAGATTTCACCAATGGCCTAGAATTGCACATGGCATTTAGTTGTCAGGTCTCCTTCGTCTCCTCCAATCTCACACACACTGAACCATTTGAAAAGTGAACGGACAACATGACGTTTTACCCTTTAATGCTTCAGCATGTTTTAAAAGTAAGGATGATGAACAGTTAGCACACCAAGGAAACTTAATAACAACTCTCTAATATTCTCTCATACCAATCCATATTCACCTGCTGTTCTCAAGATGTCATTATAGCTAATTTTTCCATCCAGACTCTAACCATGTTTAATACATTGTGTTTAGCTATCATTTCTCTTTAGCCACTTTATTCTAGAACTGCACTATCCAACATGGTAGTCACTAGCTCAGGTGGCTATTTAAAATTTGATTTAAATTAATTAAATGGTTTTTTTTGGAAGTTTATTTTGAGAGAGAGACAGGGAGAGAGAGAGAGAGAGAGAGAGAGAGAGAGAGAGAGAGAGAGAGAATATCCCAAGCAGGCTCCACACTGTCAGCACGGAGCCCAGTGTGGAGCTCGAACTCACAAACCACAAGATCAAGAACTGAGCTTGAAATCAAGAGTCAGTCACTCAACTGATTAATTAAAGTTAAAAATCCAGGGACACCTGGGTGGCTCAGTTGGTTAAGCATCCGATTTTGGTTCAGGCCATGATGTTGCCGTTCATGGATTCGAGTCCCACGTCAGGCTCTGTGCTGACAGCTCAGAGCCTGGAGCCTGCTTCAGATTCTGTGTCGCCCTCCCTCTCTCTCTCTGCCCCTCCCCAGGCTCGTGCTCTGTCTCTTTTTCTCTCTCAAAAATAAACATCAAAAAGAAAATAAAAATAAATAAGTAAATATATTTTTAAAATTTATAAATGAGTGAATAAATAAAGTTAAAAATCCAGTTCCTCAAGCACGGTAGCTACATTGCAAGTGCTCAGTAGCCTCATGGGGCTAGTAACTGGTCTGTTGGAGGGCACGGGCTTAGAACATTTCCATCCTCACAGAAACTTCTGTGGGACAACATTATTCTGGAATTTTTCTTTCCTATTTATTTTTCTGTGACCTTGCCTTTTCCTCAGCTGAGAGCAGTTCTGGTTTAGAGCAGGATTTCTCAACCTCAGGACCACTGACTTTGTCATCCAGGGCCGTCCTGTGCATTGTAGGGCATCCAGTAGCATCACTAGAGGTCGCCAGTGGCTCCGTGAAACTGTCCCCAGATATCTCCGAATGTTCTTAGGGAGAAAAAAATTACTCCTGGCCCAGAACCACTGGTTTAGGATACGTTGTTTTGCTCTGTTCGAATGAACGGACTGAAGAAACCAAGAGAGGTAGATGTAATTGATTCTGTATGGATAGAGTAGTGCTTAGTATATATTCAATGAAATTTGATGAGTGAGCGACTAGGTATTGAAATGTTGGGAAAGTAGATGTTAGGGGAAGATGAATTACATCAGGAACATGTACTGTCTCCTTCTGCCCCCCTCCTCTTCCCATTTTGCTAAGTTTGATCAGAAATGGTGAGTGGAAGGGTCAGAGTATACCTCATTTTGCCCATTTTATATAAAATGTATCAAGGCCCCGTCACAAGCAAAGTAATACTCATTATCTGCCAAATCAGAAATCTTAATCCAGGGCGGGAAGTAGACACAATGCAAAAGACTTCTCCAGATTTCAAATTTGAGAAGTCAGACATAAACATAAGCTCTTAAGTTCTTAATGATAATTCATCAACCCCAAATATGTCTGTACACACATATTTATAGTTGAACCTGAGTATTTGTGATTCCATATTTGCAAAATCATCTACTCGATAAAATGTATTTGTGACCACAAAATCACGACTCATGGTGTTTTCACAGTCAAGCACGGATATGCACAAAACACCAAAACTTTGAGTCGCCCGAAATTTGAGTTGTCCCGAAGCACACGTTTGCAGCCGAAGATGAAGAAGGCGATGCTCTGCCTTCTTTTTTATCTCTCGTACTGTAAACAAGGTCTTCTTGTGGTTTATTTAGCAACCCCCGCCCATTTCTTTTTTTACACTTTTGCCCTTTTTTTGTCGGTGATTTCGCTGTTTAAAACACCCCCCACGTGTAGTGCTAAACTGCTGTGTAATGTTACTAAGCCCAAGAAGGTTGTGATTTGCTTTATGGAAAATGTACATGCATCAGATAAGCTTCATTCAGGCATGAGTTATAGTGCTGTTGGCCCTGAATTCAACGATATAAATAAAAAAAATTTGTATATTTTTTAAGTTTATTTTAAGAGAGACAGAGAGCACATGTGCGCAGGAGTGGGAAAGGGGCAAAGAGAGAGGGGGAGAGAATCCCAAGCAGGCTTCACGCTGTCGGCACAGAGCCTGATGCGGGGGCTCGATTTCATGAACCGTGAGATCATGACTTTAGCTGAAATCAGGAGTCAGACGCTTAATCAACTGAGCCACCCAGGTGCCCTAACAAAATACATTAAATAAGGTATCATTAATCAGAAAACACACAAAAAACAAGATTATATATTGATCGGTTGGCAAAAATATTGTTACTAGAGGCTCACAGGAATCTAGCCCTGTATTTTGCTCCAGCACGCCCTTCAGTACTCACTAATTCGGTATTCAAGGCAACTTTGTAGAACATAAACTATTGTAAATAATAAGAATCATTAAGAATCACACTGGGTGTGACCTGGGTCGGAGGAATAATTTGGGCAGGCGCAAAGGCATTATTAGCTCTTCGCCCTTGCCCTTATCCAATGCAGCAGAGGAAAAGTGGGATATAATGGCCAAAAGCTAGAGCGTCAGGCCAGATGTGAGGGGGAATCCCACTCGCCTGCTTACTGTTTGTGTGTCTCTGGAATGTGACTTAACTTCACCGGCTGTGCTCTCATCAGCGAAATAGGGAAAGTAATAGTCCCTGCCTCTTAAAGTTTTGAGCAGAGAACGACACAGTGTGTGTAAGACATTTAACCAGCATAAGACACGGAGTAAGCGTTCGATAAACATTTGCTCCCGCAGTCACTCGGGCCTTATTTATTTTTCGTTCTTTCTTTATTTTTTGGAAATACACGTGCAGAAGCAAATAGGAATAACCATGTACCTAACTCGTGGAAAGCACATGGTGTATAAAGTATCCTTCAGGCAACATTTCATGAAGACATAAGTGGCCTTGTTTGTTTTTGAAGCTGGTATTTAAGGAAGCTGGATGTAGAATCCGCAGTGTGCCAGGTTCTGTGGTGGCTGCTTTCCCACCCACAGTTTCACTTAATCTTCACAAGATGTATCATCTAATATGTCTATGATGCCTTATGGTATTTAAATGACAAAGAAGCCCATGAGTTAAATGGCACATGTAAATATCAGCCTTGCTCATCTTAGACTCGATATCGAGGGAGGGACACGCAGGAGACTTAACTGAATTGTTGCCTTCTTTAACTGGGTGGTAGGCACCCAAGTATGTATTGCATTTGTCTCTGTGCTTTTTGCTTGTCAGTGTATTTTGCTAGCTATATTTCTGAACGCCACGTGTGTTCGTTTTACCAAATTCAAAAAATGTGAAGAACAAAAACCCTCCTCCCCCACCGCCCCCAGAAGTAGTCACTATCGGCTTTTTGGTGGGGATCCTCTTGGACGGTGCCCGTGTATTTTTCAAAACAAAACCAAGATCACATTATACATTTTTGTAACTGGGCGCTCACTGCCCATGGGCTAAAATGTATTTCGTAGGCTCTCTGGCATTTCACTGTGGAGTGCATCATACTTCCTTAACTAGTTGCTTCTTAATGTGTATTTAGATTGCTACCCCCTCCACTATAAATGTGCTATAATGAACACTTTTCTGTGTCTCCACGCGTGCATGTTAGCATTTCTGTCTGGTGTCACAGAAGTAGGCTTCCTGCCGCATGTTGAAGAATTAAAGTGTATCATGGAACTTTCCTCCTAAACAGTAGCCTCCTGTCAGCCCTGTGAGTGCCCGCCCCGGCACCTCACTGCTCTGGATGCTCTAAATTTGTGACAGTCTGATGCAAAACCAAGGAGTTCGCTCTGCTAACACACGTCTTTGTTACCGAGGTCGTTTCTCAACGTCGTTACTGGCTATTTGCATTCCGTGTTTCCCTGTATCGCCTATTCCCATCCTTTGTGCATTTTTGTGTTTTTTTTTTCTCACTGATTTATCCAGGAAGTTTTTTTGGGTGTCGCTCCCTAACTGTGTACATATTGTGCTTTACAATTTACAAAGCACTTTTCGTTATGTGAGATATCCTGGCATCTGGTTCTGAGTTGGCTTCTTATGGCCTCAGGACAGCTAGCTTGAAAGGATTCCGGCCAGCCCTCAGTCCGCCTGCCAGAGGGAGACAGAGTCTGGACTCCCACCAGATTTCCGCACTCCGAATCTCATGTTCTTTTGGCTCCACTTTAGTTTACAATGCCCATCTTCCAAATTCAGGAGTGTTCGGGGAGGTTTCTGTTTTTCTGACAACTGTTTCCACAAAGCAAAGCTCATGAGCGGCCGTAATGCGTGGCCTCCAGTCCCCACGGCCTTCAGTCCCCGCCGGATCTTTCCCAGGCGCTGTGAGGTGGAGTATGGTGCTCGCGGCACAAACCCAGCACTCTTGAACGTGGGGTGGGAAGGGGAAGTAGGGGTGGAGGAGGGTACGTTGCCGGCCCAGGCGAACTGCGCTTACGTCCCGTGTGCTCACCCTCCCGTGTGCTCACCCTCCCGTGTGCCCTGCAGAGTTTGTGAAGCGGCTGCGGTACTGCGAATACCTGGGGAAGTACTTCTGTGACTGCTGTCACTCCTACGCGGAGACCTGCATCCCTGCCCGCATCCTCACCTTGTGGGACTTCAGGAAGTACTACGTCAGCAATTTCTCCAAACGGCTGCTGGACGGCCTGTGGCACCAGCCGGTTTTCAATTTGCTGAGCGTTGGCCACAGCCTGTATGCCAAGGCCAAGGAGCTAGACAGAGTGAGGGTGAGCGGCTGCCTCTGCGGGGGAGGCCGGGCCAGAGGCCCGGAGGGCCCTGCGATGGCAGATGCCACCGTCTCAGGGGACCCAGACAGACCCTCCAAGGGGCGGGTTTACCACCAGCGGATGGAGCGTCAGCTTCAGGGCCTTTTCCAAGACCCCGTACCACATTTTATATTTATGCGTAGTTCTGCACGTACACGTAGCTTTTGAAATTTGTTTATCATTATTTTCAAAATAAAATTGTTTATATTTCAGGTATACAGCATGATAATTTGATATACAAATACAAGGGAAATAATCACCGCTCGAGCTAATTAACCTATCCATCTCCTTGCAGCCACCTTTTGTGTGTGTGTGTGTGTGTGTGTGTGTGTGTATGGTGGGAGCACCTGAAATTTACTCTCTCAGGAAGTTTCCAGTATTCAATACACTTATGATTAACTATAGTCATCATACCATCTATTAGATCTCTAGACTTACTCATCCGACAGAACCCCAACTTCGTTCCCTTTGACCGATGTCTTCCCATTTGCCCCACCTCCCCACCCCCCACCCCGCCCCGGTAGCTTCTGCTCAACAACTCTCTGCTTCTGTGTATTTGACCTTTTAAGATTCCACATAGAAGTGAAGCCCATGCAGCTTTTTCCTTTCTGTGTCTGCCTTATTTCACTTAGCCTAATGCCCCCCAGGTTCACCCATGTTGTCACAAATGGCAGGATCTCCATCTTTTGTGCATAGTTTTGTGTTCTCCTCAAAGAGGGCCCCCACCCCAATGGTTATGTAAGCTTCAGGCCCCACAATAGTTGGGTCCATCCTGGACCCTCTGCGGATCTCTGGACTCAGTCACGAACCCCTACTATATTGACTGTTTACTTCAAAGACTTATTTTATAGAGTTGTAGCCTTTCAAAGTGAGAAATAACAGTTAGACTTAACTTCTACATTTTCTGTGTCATTTATCACGTTAACTCCCCCCCCCCCCCCCGTTTGGTGTCTTCCTTTAGGAAACCCGGGAGCAACTTTTTCATATCAAGAAGCTGTTGAGGACCTGCCGGTTTGCTGAAAGGTACTAGTGTTTGTCTGGGACAGGCCAGGCCTGGGTCCAGGAGGGCCGGGCGCCCCCACATACCTGCCAGTCCCCTGTGTGCCAACTGGTCCCAGCTCCCCCAGTCCACAGGGCCCCTTAGCACAGCACCTACTTCGGTCTCCCCTTGGTGATGCAGACCGTATTGTTAAAGTTACTAAACCTTCTGGCTCACTAGTAGTGAATGTAATGTGTTAGAAGAATTGGCCAGTACAGGGATGAAACAACTCTAGTTTTCAATTGTGATAAAAGACACGTAACCAAACACACCATCTTAACCATTTTAAGGGCACAATTCCGTGCCCTTAAGTACATGCACATTCTTCGGCAACCGTCACCGCCATCCGTGCACGGAACTTTTTGTATCTTGCGAAACTGAAATTCTACATCCATTGAGCAGTAACTCTCTCTTCCCCCCTCCCACCCCGCCCCTGTAGCGCCTGGCAACCACCATCCTACTTACTGTCTCTATGAAGTTGATGACCGTGGGTACCTCATAATAGTACAGTCATACAGTATCTTTCCTTGTGTGACTGGCTTATTGCACCCAGCAGAATGCCCTTGAGGTAGCACCTGTGTTGCAGCATGTGTCAGGACTCCCTTCCTTTTTTAGGGCTGAAAAAGATTCCATTGTATGTATCTGCCACATTTTGTTTACGCATTCATCACCAGAAACGTTGCTTCCATCCACCTTCTAGCTGATGTGAATAGTGTTGCTATGAGCATGGGTGTTATCAACGGCCTTTTAAAACCCCCGATAGAAGAGCATGTCGAACTGTCATTGGTTGTATAGTATTCTATACTAGGACGTGGTATTGATTTAAGTATTATTCTCTTATTCATAGATTTTTTTATCTAATAGATTTTAATATCTTAATGTTAAAATAAATTTTTAATATCCTTATAGATATTAAACCCAGTAGATTTTAATACCTAATAGATATTTAGATAGGTTTTTAATGTTTTGTGTTATTAAAAAACTAGGTTTTAGCTGAATCTCTGTGCACGTCCATAAATATATCCTTAGGATTAATTTCTAGAGCTGGAATTTCTGGAAGCCATGGCCATAGAGGTATGGGCATGAATTCATTGACAGAGATAGAATTTTTTAAGTGGAAAAAGAGGTTGTTACTCAAGGGGTTAAGGTTATTTGTTATAGTAGGTGGGATCATAGTCTCTAAAATATTGTTTTGTTTTAAAGCTTCATTCAGTTTCTGATCTTTATTTAATGATAACGTATTGCTTTTGAATTAAATTTCTTGGGGAGGAGCATGTCTCCGGTAGTCATTGGGCCTAACCTGTACCTACCTCATGGCCTTGGTGTGACAGGTTAATTACTTCTCAGGCTCTCAGTTTTCTTGTCTGTAACATATTGTTATATGTAACAATACCCACAATTATTACTGTCTACAAAAATTTCTTGAAATTTTCTTTTCTCTGCTTCAGATAAGGTCTCATGCTAAGACCAGGGAAAAAGGACAAACAGATCTTGTGTGTTAAACACATACGCAGGGTGCCCTGAGGATGCAGAAAAGGTGTCTGAAGGGGTGGGGTGGGGAAGAGGACCACGAGGCTTCCTAAGCCTGAGCTTGAAGAGCGAGTGGGACTGAAGAAAAAGGGTCAGGGATCCCCCAGGAAGAGGAAGCCGTGGGGGCCAGCACCCCCAGCTGCATGGAGAATTCAACAGAGCCTGGCGTTACTGGAATGTCAAATCCAGGGTGGGCAGCGGCTGGCTTGGGAATGCAGTGCATGGTGATGCCACTGACTGATTTAGGAAATTCAGAAGGAGATGAGTAGGAGTCGGAGAAAGCTACGTTCAGTTCTGAATGTCCTTGGGACACACGGGAGGCTGTGATCGGCTCACAGTTGGATGCTCGAGCCTTAGGCTGTGTGCTGGACTCGTGGATGAGGGGAGTCCCACACCTGCCTGTGAGCGGTGATTCTCCTGCTGGCTGGGACAAGGGTCCACCTGCTGATGGTTGAAATTGAGCTGAAATGAACAAGGTAGCGCTTGTTATCTCAGTACACGTTTTTACGTCTCAAAAAATAGATTTGCAGTTGTCTTTCGCTCAGCGAAACCCTGCCCATGGGCAGGCTGCAAGAGGCGTGTTTTTCTGCTGGTTCAGCTTTCTGAAATGCGCTTTTGTAGAATTTTAGGTTCCTGGCTTCCAAACAGACTTGCAAAATGTAAGGTGGTGAGTAAGGCTAACTTGCTCTTGGGATTTTTTTTTTTAATTGAGTTCAAAAAAATGAAGTGTGAGTGCCAGAAACAGCAACTGCCTGCCCCCCCTGCCCTTGTGTCCCCACCGCTGTGTGGGTGGGTGCCTGAATTACTCTTTGTTTCCTCTCTGGCAGCACGTTAAAGGAGTTTGAGCAGGTGCCGAGGCACTTGACTAATGAGCTCCACCTGTTCTCCCTGGACGATCTGGTCAGGGTCAAGAAAAAGCTGCTGGTGCCCTTGCTCAAGGACATTCTAAAAGCTTCCCTCGCACATGTGGCCGGCTGTGAGGTAAGGGTACACCTGGAACTGGTGTGTCCCCAAGCTGTCCCTTCCACATCAGGACCTGTGGCGGGTGTTCTACATGTCACCCCTTTTAACCCCACAAATCCTGCACAAAGTGCTGGGAGCGCCCTTCCCAGATGAGAGATGAGGTTCAGAGCGATTCGGTGACAGCCCTGGCAGGTGGCAGGGCTGGGATGCAGGCCTGAGCCAAGTGCCTTCCTAGGGAACCAAGCACTGCTTGGGGCCTTCCTTGACTCCCGTCTGCCCTGACGTGCCAAGTACAGCCATGTGGACTCGGGATCCAGTGCAACAAGAGCTCTGTGTCCACATGAATTCAAGAATTGTAGTGCAGCCCTCAGAAACAAAAGCAGATCATTTAAAAGCACACATGTAAAATCATGACCTTTCCCGGTGCCTCAAACTACCTCGATGCGAAATTTCTCCGTGCAGCACACACATGCGCATGTTCCGTTCGAATCCATTTACTATAGCGTGAGATAGCATCCTGTTCCTTCTAGAGGCTGCAATTACAGACACTTAAAAACTGACGTGTATAAAATTCTGCAAAAGTAGGAACCTGGCTTCTCCATCAAAAGAAACATTGCCAATGAGGATGGTAACTCTCCGGCTCCTTCTCTTACAGCTGTGTCAAGGAAAGGGCTTCATTTGTGAATTTTGTCAGAGTGCCGCGGTCATCTTCCCATTTCAGACCGAAACGTGTAGAAGATGTTCAGGTATCTTCATAGCTTCATAACGTAAGCTTACTAACAGCTTAATAACCGAAACAGAAAATTAACTTAAGGGCAACTTAATAATTTAAGCCCAGTGTTGTTTGAAGTATATGGTGCTGGTGTGTGCTTGTATGTGGGATGGGAGCTAATGGAATTGGGGGTGCATGGGGAGGAGTGTGTGGGTGGGGCAGGGATGAAGGGTGAGGCCTTCCTGTACAGTGTTTGGAGAGAAGAGTGGTTCCCCTTTGGCCCGTGCCCCACTTCTTTGACACCAGGGCAAGCACTCCACAGCCACTGCCCCAGTTACGGGATTGGATCACAATCATGCCTAAGGCTGAGGTGCTGTCTCTGGGTTCTTTTGCGCTGCACTGGCAGATTGTGGAGTTGTTGTGGAGACCGTGTAGCCCAAAAGACCTAATGCACTTGCTATCTGGCTCTTCACAGAAGAGATTTTTAGACCTCCGTTTTACTGTATGTGTTAACCCTCCAGGAAGTCCCGTGATCTCTAAACCATTTCATGGGAGCAATCTGGCAATGCATTCTGCCTTTACCCTTGGTAAGAGCTGCTCCTCCTCTTTGACCCCCTCCAGCGCTGTCTCCGCTAACCTGTTAGGCAGAATCATTAGGCTGTATCGCAGGAGAGGCTCCCCAGCAGACAAACTCCAAGCCACAGGTTTGCAAGCAGAAGGTTCACTGGGGCGTGTCAGGCTCAGCACCCGTGGGAGTGTGAAGTCCACAGGGCTTGGCAGAGGGACAAGTTGAGCTGGATATGGTGGCCTTGAAGGCTTAGCACATCTCAGGGCACTCTGGAGCAGGGTGGCCTTCACTGTTGTCACATAGTCGGTCAGGGACCAGCCAGGCCTTTAAACCCAGGGTGGACCAGTCACCCACCGGATGCGAGCTAGTGTCCGCATGCAGAGATGACCTTAAGGGAGGCAGCTCTCTCCAGTTAGGGCCATTTCTAGTGAGGGCCACCTCCTCAGCTGTCAGCAGCTGAGGGAACAGTCCTTGGGCAGATCTGGGGGCACTATAGCATCAGGCTGTCTCAGCCTCAGGTCCATGACTTAGTGGGGACTTCATAATCGCTTAGTTTCAACCTGCCTCATTTCTTGTCGGATGACTCTGGTTTCTGGGTTCAGACCATCTCTCTCCCCGGGATGGGGATGACCATCTGTACATATGTGAGCGAGCAAGACAGCCCCTTTGCTGATAGCTGTCCCCTCTGCTCATAGGGTGTAGAGCCTGCTTTCACAAGCGGTGTTTCCAGTCATCTGGGTGCCCCCGGTGTGCGAGGATCACAGCTAGGAGAAGACTTTTGGAAAGTTTACCCTCTGCGGCATCATGATGCCCCGAGCATTGTGAAAAAGACTCTTCAGTATGCCTCGTAACACCAATTTGTGTCTATTATCGATAATGTTGTTTTAGATTTTGAGTATTGTATATTAAGAAGGGCCGATATTACATATATTTAATGTTTTCAAAAGAATGCAGATTGTTTGTTATTAAGCATTAACTTGTTACTGGTGGTTTTGTTTACACACGTTCAATGTTTTTGCTGCTACTGTTTTTTTTTAAAGAGTTTTTCGGATACTTCCTAAATTGTATTTGAGTGGTTGTGTATACCTAATATCGGATCCTATTTTTTTTTATGAATTATCACTGACAAGACAGATGACTCCGTTCCTCTTCCCGTAAAGCTTGTCTTGTGAAATGGATTGGTACTTCCAATGAACAAAAGTGCGACCCACAATCTATTTGCTCGGAAGTTTTTTCCGCCTTAAATGCCATTTTGTAATTGTATCGGTGTTACAGACTTGGCTCGTTCCAGGGTTCGTATGGAGAGTGTACGTTGTTTCTGCATTTACATCTATTTCGAGATGAGCTTGAGTTGCTTAGCCATGCCCGGAGGCCCTGCTTGACGCAGTCACCTCTACGTGGCGCTCTCAGAAGTGCACACCTTTGTTATCTCTCTTCCCCACACCAAGTCAAGGGAGGCATGGATGAGTAGAACTTCACACCTGCCCTTTAGGATGTAGTCTCATACATATAACACTGAACATAAAGTGTTTGCAGAAAATACTGTAATAACATTAAAATACTAGTAATTACTAGTAAAATACTAGTAATAACATTAAAATCACAGACATCACCTTAAGAGGTTAAAGGAATCACTGTGCTTTCTTGAGACATGGGAGTCTGGTTTTTTTGTTTTACCTGCTACATTCTTTCTCCTACTTGAGAAGGGCCCTGGGCCTGGATTCCTTCCTGGAACATCTTCAGCCTGGAGCACAAGTGTCATATCCCCTGGGGTTCATGTGCCCTAACTAAACGTATTCAGATGAACTTCTCAAACAGTACAGGCAGGCAGTAGAGTGGTACTGGTCCTCCCCTAATCCCATCCAGTGCGTGTGTGTGCGTGTGTGTGTGTGTGTGTGTGTGTGTGTGTGGTATTCAGTGGGAAAATATCGAGCACATGAAAGAAATGAGTGTCTCCCACCAATCTGGTATCTTCTTCTGTCACTTGTTTTCCCATCCCAGATGCATCCAGAGCTGTGCGCCCACTCATTATTTAAGCTAGGTCTCTTTTAAATAGAAACTTAGGTCCATGGGATGAGATAAACAAGGTCAAATTTAAAGCAGTGTTTTATTCCTGCCCATAGTTTATATTCCCTCTTGGGAGTCAAGGATCGGCATGGTATGTCAATATCACCTGTCTGTGAGATTCATGTCAGTATCTTCATTTCACAAGTAAGAAAACAGGCTGAGAGAAGAGGAACAACCCACAGATAGTGCACGGGACAGCTGGAGTTGGCTCTCGAGTCTGCCTGCCTCCAAAGCCCGTGATCCTAGCCCCTACCTATGTGGTATCTTTTGGAGACAATACAAGCGAAAGAAACCAATTTCTAACTGGTAAGTGCGGTCCAAGCCTCAGTTCGTGGCACGGGGCTGAGTGCCTTCTCAGTCTCTTGCGTTGATTTGAGGAAGTTTCTGTGGCTTATGCATTGCTTGAAGGGCTCTGTGTTCGGGCTGCTGTGTTTATAAGGCACTGGTATGTGTATGTGTGGGAGACACATCTTTGATGTTGAGGAAGAGGGCACGGCAGCTGCCAGGAAGTGATGCTTTTGACTTTTTATTTTGAGGCATATCGAGGCAATATAAATAACCATTCTATGGGCTTGGCTGAGACGTGGTTCCTCCCCACGTGGTATTAGACGGGTTTTCCCCGCAAGGTGCCTGTTAGAACAAAGAAGCCACCTCCGCGCACGGGCAGCAGTCTGCAGGGAAGTGATTCACTGTGAAATATGTTGCTTTTTTTTTTTTTATTTTTTTTTTCAACGTTTATTTATTTTTGGGACAGAGAGAGACAGAGTATGAAGCTGGGAGGGGCAGAGAGAGGGAGACACAGAATCGGAAACAGGCTCCAGGCTCTGAGCCATCAGCCCAGAGCCTGACGCGGGGCTCGAACCCACGGACCGCGAGATCGTGACCTGGCTGAAGTCGGACGCTTAACCGACTGCGCCACCCAGGCGCCCCTGAAATATGTTGCTTTTTAATGGGATTTACTCATTGTCCTAGTTTTTCCACGTAACTCTTCCCTGGCCGCCAGAAGGAAGATGAGGACTTGGTCTTTCTCATCAGGCTATCATCCGCCGTGACGCCTCGAGTGGCAGTGCTGGGATCCCAGTGATTACTTTGGCCTTTACGCCGTTGCTCGAAGAATTCCAGTAACGTGTCGCTTACAGTCGTGGCTCTCAGCTGCAGGCAGGGAGTTATACCAGGGGACGTGGAGCGAGGAGGGATGAGTCATCTCAAAGATGTCCTAGTGGGTTGGCTTGGGTGAGAATTATTGGATCGATTCCCAGGTCTGCCGCTTTGTATTCGTGTGGCTTTGGGAGAGATACTTCGACGGTCTGTGCCTCTGTTTGAAAATGGGGGATGATAAATCTATACAGTTGATAGGAGGATTAGAAATGAAAATGAAGCACCCAGCAGAGGGCCTGGTACAAGCAATTATTAAGTGGTAATAATTAGATCTAGACAGATTAAATACTGAGTTATACCACCTATTTTCTGTGTACCTTTGTGGAAGTTACTCTGTATCTCACTTTAGTCTGAGGATTAGAGCAATACCCACCCCCCACCCCCCCACCCCTGCAAAAAGCCACGTTGAAGTTCTCAGTCCAGGTACCTATGATGTGACCTTCTTTGGAAATGGGTGTTTGACGATGTAGTTAAGATGAGGTCCTCCTGGGTTAGGGGACCCTAATCTAATGATGGGTGTTCTTACGAGAAAAGGGAAGTTTGGACAGAGATAGACACACAGAAATCACAGGGAGAACGTCACGTGAAGGAGACATGGGGCCACGTGTCTGTAAGTCAAGGAACCCTGAGCACTGCCGGCAGTCGGCAGACCCCTAGCAGGGAGGTGTGAAGCCGGTCCTCCCTCGCGGCCTCACGAAGGAACCAGCCCTACCCACACCTTGACTCTGAACATCTAGCATCCAGAACCGTGAGAAAATGAACGCCCGTTGTTTTAACCCACTTGGTTTGTGGTCATTTGTCGGCGCAGCCCTAGGAAACCGACGCACCAACGTTCGGCGTCGTTAGGAGGGCTAGATGGTGATTAAGTGGCACGCTTCCTGGTGCCAGAGAGGCGTCATCCAGTCTGGACCTCTGACCTTCAGGCATCAAGACACTGAGAATGGACTCTGAAAGATAACGATGGCATGGAAACCGTACCATCCGTAGGTCGGTGGGCGTCTAGACAGACAGAGATCCCCAAACAGAGCGATGACAACCGAGCACTGCCTCCACCTTTCCTACTTCTGCTCTGGAGCTTTGGAGAGAACGGCCACCCTTAGGTGCCACGAGTTTGGAAGGTGCTAGTCTGAATCATGGTGGGGTGGGTGAGGGAAGTGGCTGATACCTAAGGTTAAAAAGCAAATTAATCCGTCTTGATTTTCAGATTTAACATACGTTGGAATATACCTTCAGACAAATCTTGAGCGAGGCTTTGATTACAAGCCCCTCCTCTCCCCCTTGTCTGCCCGGGGCCAGAGGCGGATTGGGGCTCATTGCTGGCCACACTCATGGGCGTCTGTGTCTAACAGGGGGCAGGTTCTAGTGGCCCTGCCCCATCCCAGTCCCCTGTGGGGGACCTCAGAGGGTGAGAGGGACTTGTGACATAAAAGGTCGTTGTGGTGTCCTAGGGAATAACTTTGGCTGTGGCCAAAACAGGTCACTTTTGTAGCCCTTTGCTGAAGATGCTAAGAGTGTCCGTCTAGAACAGGGCTCCAACTTCAGCTCAAGTCTGAGGCATCTCTGGGGTAACCGTCAGGCAGAGGAGAAGATCCATGTCGCTGTGGAGAAAGACCCATTGCAAAGGCCGCGAAGGAGATAAGCAGAGTATTTGTCAAAGTATGAACTGTAGCTACAGGCTGAGTGCACGCTGAAGAGGAAGTTGGCAGCACGGTCCGCAGCCCTGGGGGTGGGGAACACAGCGCAGACTCAGCGGTCAAGGTGCCCACAGTCGCCCCTAGGGAGGCCAGCAGGGGCAGGGCGACAGGTAAATCACAGTCAGAGAGCAGGTGTAGTCAAAACACTGCAGGAGTGACAGGATCCACTTGGGACACCACGAGCGCTCGTGGAGACTGATCCGGAAGGCTTAGGCAGACTCCACAGTGAACGGGAGGGTGGGAAGAGGCCCCAGGAGAGGAAGAGCAGCCCAGAGACTTCTCTGAGGAAGGGCGAGTACACGAACACAAAACTGAGGGATTTACCTAAGGATGAAGCCAGAAAGGCTAGCAGGACCCACAACGTGGAGCCTAGAGAATGTGAGACCAGTGGGCATGATGGGCTTTGGATTCTACAGGAGGCAGGGAAGCTTTGAAAGAATTTTTGAAACATTTATTCATTTTGGGGAGGCAGAGCACAAGTGGGGAAGGGGCAGAGAGAGAGGGAGACACAGAATCTGAAGCAGGCTCTGGGCTCTGAGCTGTCAGCACAGAGCCCGACGTGGGGCTCTAACTCACAGACCGCGAGATCGTGACTGGAGCCGAAGTCAGACGCTGACCCAACAGAGTGACCTAGGCACCCCCCCTTTTTAAAAAAAAAAAGTTTATGTATTTATTTTGAGAGACAGCATGTGTGTGCAAGTGGGGGGGGGCGCAGAGAGAGAGAGGGAGAGAGAGGGAGAGGGAATCCCAAGCAGGCTTCACACTGTCAGCACAGAGCGTAATGTGGGGCTTGAACTCATGAACCATGAGATCACGACCTGAGCTGAGGTCAGATGCTTAATCGACTGAGCCCCTCGGGCGCCCCTGAAGGATTTTGAGAGAGAGAGGCTCACCACTGAACCTCCACATAGGAAGATAATGCTAGGTCCGGGTTGAGGATGGATGGGAGCCCAGGAATTGTCCACTGACGAGCTGTCGTGATGACGTTCTGAACAAGGGCTTCCATGGAAGAAATGGGAAGGGGAAGATGCTTGAAGATGTGGGGAAGAACTGGGGTGAGGAGAACAAGGAATTCATCTCAGGCATAAAATTCGAAGGAACCCGAAAACTCAGGATTCAAGAAAGATCATCAATGGTTTAAAAACTTAATGTAAAAAAATTCACGATGAACGAAATTCAACATTTCAGATAAAGACGGGATCCTGCCCTGCCCTGGCCCAAATGGGCCTCACACATCTCCCGCGAACCCCAGACATGGGAAGAACACAGGAGACACTGAGGCCACGGGCAGTGTGTTGGAAACTGAGGAGTATGGGCAGGAGGTACAAGAGGAAGGCCTCTACTGACATTTACAGAGCCCGTGCCAGAAAGCAAACCTCAGGCCCACATACCAGATTGCTAGCTACGTAAAAATTACACAAGATTCATTTTATCCTCCTACTGTGATGAATATGCCTTCATCAGGACCCAGGAAGGCAGGGTTGGATTCAAACTTGAGACTCCATGGGGCGCCTGGGTGGCACAGTCCGTTGAGCGTTTGACTCTTGGTTTCAGCTCAGGTCATGATCTCACAGTTGGCGAGTTCGAGCCCTGCATCAGGCTCTGAGCTGTCAGTGCAGAGCCTGCTTGGGATTCTCTCTCTCTCCCTCTCTCTCTGCCACTCCCCTGCTCATACTCTATAAATAAAACAAACAAACAAGCCTGAGACTCTTGGTGCTCTGGAGCATGATGGCTCAGAGCTAGCTGCGACCTGCCCTTTTTCTCATCCTGTCTCTGGCTTCATCCCGCAAGCTGCTGCTCCGAGCTCCTGGTGGGGACAGCATAGTTCACCTTCAGGAGACTGGCCCAAGGGAAAGGTCCTGACTGTCCTCTGTAAGTGGTCTGGGGCCACAAGGCAGGAAATTCTGGGTGCCCAGAGCACCATCTGAAAGGAGGGGCGGGCCTTGAAAGGACATGTCCCCTGGGTCTTTGTTCCATCACCTGTGGGGAGGGACAGAGCCAGAGGAAGGCCACAGCGGGGCCTCGGGCTCCCAGATCTAAGGGCCCAGTGACCCCAGGCAGGGGGGTGCGGGAAGGGCAGCAGCGTGGAGGCAGGAACACAGCAAGACAAGGGTGAGGGGCGGCCCCAGCACGAGAGGTGAAGTGCAGAGGACGGTACAGAATTTGTCTAAGCTCTATGGTCAATCTCTGGGATTTTTAGTCCTCTTGACGAGGAGAGCTGCCCCTAGTCGAGAGGAAGTATAAGAGGCGGTTTTTCTGTTTTGTGCTGAGGTTTTCCAATTGTGTGCGCATTCTACCCACCGCAGCCTCACTCATGAAAGCACTGTTTTAGTTTCCAGTGAAGTGGAAGGGAAACCCCCATTCCCCTTTTCACACCAGTTGGGGAATTGTTTATTCAGAGATAGAGATCCTTCAATGTTCGTTTTAAGGAAGCGTGCTCCTAAAGGATGTTGACAAATGAAACAGTGTAATTCTCGACTTCATCCCTTTTTGGAGACAACCGAGAAGGTTCGTGACCAAGGCTTTCTGTGCGTGGTGTTTGCTGATGTGAAACCAGCTGAGACCTGGTGCAGGACTGAAGGCCCAGCTCCTCCCCGACATGTCTGCAAGGTTCTTTCAGTAAGAAGAGGAACCTGGGGTGTGGAGGTGCTGCGTGGAAGCATTAGATCAGCAGACCTGGTGTCCAGAGTCAGGGGCCCGTGCACTGTCTTTCCACTCACAGAGCTGTCCCATCACCTCCCCAGGCAAAGGTAGAGAAGCTTCTAATTGCCCACTTGGGACACGTCCCCTTCTGCCACCTCCCTACCCCTCTGACATTGATCTCCTCCTCTGTCCCATCCACTTGAGCACACTTCAACCTTAAAAAACAAACGAATGAAGACCTTCCATAGGTCATTTATTGAGCAAGTACTATTGCCAGACACATAAAGATGCCTTTGGCGAAGGGCTTCACTATAGATCGGAACCCTTTCCCCTGTCCTCTGCTTACTATGGATTCCACAAGTGTCCAACAAGAGCACACTGCCTTCCCACTGAAGGCGGAAGGCCCTGCAGGACAGCTTCTTTGTCACCATCCAACAGGAAATGGCTTATTAGTAGCTGGTAGACAATCTTTATTACATCAAGTTAACAGATAATGGTCTCCATCCACCATGGGGCTGCAAGAAAACAAGAAGGAAGGTGTGTCTACGGCTTGTGGCGTATCCACCAACATCTGGCTTTCCTCTTCATGGGCATGCAGTTAAACTACGTGTCACCTGGGTGAGCCAATGTGGATTGAAGTACAAGTGGAGGCGATGTACAGTACTTCCAGTCTAGCCCTAAACGTCCTCCTTGGCTTTTCCCTCCCACGTTCCTCTCTGGCTGTCTGGAAGCAAAGGACTGCATGAACGGAAGAGCCACACAATGGAAAAAGCCTAGCCCCCTGAGTGGTTGTTTGAAGGAGATCTACTCAGAAGCATGGCATCTGCATTAGACTTGGCATGATTGAAACTGAACTTTTATTTTATTCAGTTACTGAGATGTGTTGATGCTTGTTACGGCAGCATAACCCAGTCTTCCCTGACTAATACAAGAAGCCCTGATGCCTGTTGCCAAGTGGATCAGCAGGTGGGGGACAGTTTCATCACACAGATGGCAAAAGCTATTCTACTGCCTCTAAGTCACCCACTAGCCTCTAGTATCCCTTATATCAAAAAATAAATGAATAAACAGAAGGGAAAAATTTTTTGACCTCACATTCATCTCCATTTTCACTTCCATGTTCTTTTTCACAGCCCCATTTTTGAAAGAAGAGTCTTTAATTTTTTTCTTTATTTCCACATCTCCTGTTTTCTCCTCTACTTAATCAATAGAGTTTCTATTTCAACAATTCCACCCAAACTGTCAAGGTCACTAGTAATATCTTTGTTACCAAATTCAATAATCATCTCGTTGTTTTCATCTTAGTCTGTCCCTCAGGAGCATCCCTGTGTATATTTTTTTACAACTTTATTTTAACAATATGTAAAAATGGAAAATCACTAGACTAGAATTAAATTCACCACATTTATTTAATGGTGAATATCTCTGTAGAGTGAGATTAGAAAAAATTTCTTTTGTAAACTTTACCATATAGAATATGTATCATTTGGCAAATCACGTCTAGGGGCGCCTAAGTCAGTTAAGCATCTAACTTCGGCTCAGGTCATGATCTCATGGCTCGTGAGTTTGAGGCCCACATCGGGCTCTGTGCTCAGAGCTCGGAGCTTGGAGCCTGCTTCGGATTGTGTGTCTCTCTCTGCCCCTCCTCCACTTGTGCCCTTTCTCTCTCTCTCTCTCAAAAATAAACATTAAAAAAAGTCACATCTGCACTACAACCGTGTTTCTGCCCCCCGCCACCCCCTAAGAATTTCCTTTACATCGGACAACTTGTTTTTGGAATGTGAGGGTGATTGGCCCATGGGCATGATGAGAATGCAAAGTGGAGGATTAAGGTGGGAAACCTACATCTGAAGGCTGGCTCAGATGCTTTCAAGTTGTGCGACATTGACCAGGGCCTTTCACTTCTCTGAGTCTTTTCTTCTCTATCTAGAAAGTGAGGTAGCACATCCACCTTGTGGGGTTGGTTTGGGCATCAAATAAGAGAATGTAAGTGAAAGCTGCTATAACGTAAAGCTCTATAGAGATGTAACTTAGAACACTACTCTCTTCTGATGCCAAAGCTCGTAAGAAACTGACACTTGTGGTTTCTACTCTCAAAGCCCATGGGAATGACGATTGGCTTTCTGTGAGCTAACGTGACACTTTGACTACGCCCCGGCCAGCCTTCCGGGGTACACACCACCTTCTTGACCAGTCATTCTATCCAGGGGGCCACTCTTGGTGACCATGGTCAACACAGAGTCACTTCCCAACCAACCTTCCTTCACTGTCAAAGCCGGGACTGGCCAACGTTCAAAGTGTTGGATATCTGTTTTTTGAACACCTGGCTCCCGGTAAGAGGGTGCCTACAAATATGTCACTTTTCTCCACCTAGACTTCAAGTCAGCAAGTCACTGAGAAGATATGTTGTTATGGAAAAGATCATTAAGTAGCCTCGGAGGCAAACGTAAGGTCAGTGTGCATATACCTCGTCCTGGGAAACAGGTGTGTTTTAGTACCTAACAGAAGTGGATTAGTAATCACATTCCAGACTCTAAATGTGGACACTCTCATCATATACAGTTTAGTCTCCAACAAATTTTCACTCAGAGCACCCTCTTCCCGGGAGCCAGATGTACAAAAAATAAATACTTCTCCTGCCTTGGGAATATAATTCAGGTTTTGTTGCTTGCTAGACCTGTGTGCCTTTCGTCAATCTCCCCTGTAGAGGTTGTGGTGAAGTACGATTGAGACCCTGTATGTGAAATCATTTGAAGCCTGTGAAGTGCCACTCAAATGTCATCTCTCAAGACACCCACACGTGTTCAGGGCGTTCAGCAGGAAGGTGATTTACAATTGACAAAGTGCCATATTTCTGTGGCTTTTATGCCCGAGTCCCCTCTCTGACTTTTAGCCAGAGAAGAGAAAGCAGAGGAAATCTGGTTTTAGCTGTGAGGGACCCAGGGAGTGGGTAACTGGAAAGAGGAACGTGTGTATGGGCGTGTGGGGGAGACACAAGCCAAACTCACTGGCTTCTAACTATTCCTTCGGCCTTCCCGGCTGAACGAACCCATGCTGACCAGTAATGTGTTCTCTCCCTTGTCCTGCGCCAACTTCAGTGCTGGAGGCACGTGAGGACTTCAAACCGTAATTCTTTACGCTCATGGCTTTGTTTCTGTCAACAGCATCGGAGCCTGTGCAGTCTGGTAAAAAGAAGGAAATTAATATTTATCACATATCTATTATGTAGTAGAGACTGAGGTTTTGTATTTTAAAATGAGTGGCCAGAAAATGGCATTGATTCTCAGTTTTCAGCAACGCGGAGAAGACAGACTGCAAAGATTTGGGGCCACAGCATTCTTCTGGCAGAAAGAACGCCAAATACGAAAGACGCAAGGTGCAAAGGAGGCTTCTATGTGCCAAAACCAGATGGAAGGTCATGGCTGGAGGAACTCAGGGAGGGAGCCGAGAGCAGGCAGGAGCTTGATCATGTAGGGCTGCCCAAGCCATGGTGAGAGTCTGCATTTTACTCTGTGTGCCACAGGAATCCGCTGGGGGGTTATGCGAAGGGGAGTCTGTGCTCTGCGTTGAAAGTTATCACCTGGAGAAGGACATGTGTAGGGCAGGAGACCGTGGCTGGTGATCAGCTGGAGGTGGTTCCAGATTCAGGTGAGAGATGATGGTGCCCGGAATGGCCATGGTGGCAGTGGAGTCGGAGAAGAGCTGATGGTCTGTCGTTCAGCCATCAACAGCGTGATTAAGAGCTCGGAATGTACTTCTGCTCTGATACGCGGTGAACCAAAATAATGTCTTTGGCCATGATCACCATGAGGCGCTGACACAGCACACGGGGAGATGGGCTGAGATCGAAATCTCCCCCCTCTCTCTCCTTGATTTCTACAACTGTTTGCATCGTTTAGGAAAGAGGGGGAAAGTCATCCATTTCTACAGCAGGTGGCAGCATCGCTTTGAGTTCCACACATCCCAGGCCTGAAGCGAAGATGCATGCCCATCGGGGCTACCAAGACCCAGTGTTTCCAGCTCACCCGGGCGTCCCCACTGGAAGAGAAGCAGCTAATCAGTCTTTATTGTCCAGGGAATCACCCGTTAGGAAGGTGGTTCATCAGATTCTGTTTCAAATGTGTCATTTTCCCATAAGGGCAACACATCGCCCTTTTAAAAGGAAGAGTTGCGGGGCATCTGGGTGGCTCAGTCGGTTGAGCGTCCAACTTCGGCTCAAGTCATGATCTCGCGGTCCGTGAGTTCGAGCCCCGCGTCGGGCTCCGTGCTGACAGCTCAGAGCCTGGAGCCTGTTTCAGATTCTGTGTCTCCCTCTCTCTCTGACCCTCCCCCGTTCATGCTCTGTCTTTCTCTGTCTCAAAAGTAAATAAAAACGTTAAAAAAAAAATAAAATAAAAAATAAAAGGAAGAGTTGCTTTTTGCCGCCTTTGTAGTCATTACAAAGCGCGTACGGTGCCCTGGGCTGTTTCCTGACAAGTCCACAGTGTCTTTAGCAGTTTAATGGTGGGGATCCCAGAGCTGTGTTTTCAGGCCTGGTGGGGGGTGGGAGGGGGGGGGAGGGGGAGGGAGGGGGAGGGGGAAGGGGGCTGGGGGGAGGGGGGGAGGGCAGGTGCTGGGTAGCACAGAGTTTGAGAGCCTCTGGATGCAGACCACTTGGCTTTCAAAGCTGGCTCGTATACTTAACTAGTTCTGTGACGCTGTGCGAGTTACTTAACTCCTGTGTCTCGGCGTCCTCATCTGTAAATGGGCACAATGACAGTGCCGGCCCTGTGAGGTGGTTGTAGAAACGAAACGAGTTATAAGTGTAAAGCATACAGAGCGGTGCCAGCCCCGGGGCAAGCACAGGAGGGGCGACAGCTAACGATGCCGACACACCTTGTGCCCTCCTTGGGTGAGAACGGCTCTGCAGGGCACCAGGCACTCACTGCCCCAGACCAGAAACGACTGGCCACAGACTATCTCCTTAGTCTTCCAAGGTTAGCATCTAGGTGGTTGAAACCCAAAGTCGCAGGGACTGAGAAAGGCTTAAGGTGTGTCCCTGCTTCTAGAATGATCTATATGCAAGCCCATATAGAGGCAGGGTAGGTCCTAAATTTGTACCTAGTCCTACGTCTTCTGCTTGTGGGTCCCCACCCCAGGATTTGGCCTCTGCTTGAACACTCTAGAAAGCACAGCATTTGCTAAGATTCCATCTGACCCCCCCATCATTTACACCCCTGATGCTAACTGCACATTCGCATCAGCCTCAATAAATGGAAATCTGCCCCCATTCCAAAGGTTCTTCAGAGAAAAGAGATATAAGATGTCAACTTTGACCCCCAATGCTACCGTCGTTGGGAAATCCTTAAGGAAAGGGGACTGTTGGCAGATTCGTTAGGGAAAAGGGACTCTTTCTGAACTTAGCCTCCCCTTGCTTTTGGTGAGAAAACAGAAATTCATTACAGTAGGACCTTGACCGCAGGGTCAGCCATGAGCTGGTCTTTCTTTTCACAAGTGTCTAAGGGTCCTGGGTCCAGGGGCTGCATCAATAGCAGGAAGAAACATTGCTAGAGAATTTGAAGGTCTGTGAAGCAGCAGCAGTGACCAAGGTAGGGTTTCACTGAGCCGAATGAGGCTTGCCTCCGGATCCCACCCCCGGCCCACGTTGTCAGAGTCACACGAAAGATGCTAGGATAGGGTTGAAGCCCAAAGGCTAGGGCTTATTTGGAAACATAGTTCTTCCCTGCATCACTCAGGTTACATAACTGGTGTAACCAAGTCACCTCACCTCCCTGGGTCTTCATTTCCTTGCCTGCAAGGTGAGCGTAAAGGAACTAACACAGTGTTTCCAGAAGTGAGTTCCCTGCCACGTTAATCCTTAGAGCTGCTCCATGAAGAAACAAATTCTGTGGTCTAAACCATGTTCCAACAGGCGCATCTTTGCCCCTCAGTGACATTTGGCGACGTCTGGAGCCGTTTTCGGTTGTCAATGTTGGGGGGGAAGGGTTGGGGGGCTACGGGCATCTAGGGGGCAGAGGCGGGGTGCTGCTAAATAAACACCTGCAATGCACAGGAGAGTTCCCACAGCAAAGAACCGCCTGGCCCAAAGTGGTACAAGGTGGAGGAACTAAGGAGAAACGAGTGAGTTGGGGGATATACGCGGCATGTTCTATCACTTTCTTTCTCAGTATTCTATCTCATTCTTTCTTTCACATTGGCATAACGAAGGCAGGGAGATGTATCTCTGTACGTTCCCTTCAACCCAGTGTTTGTCATACTTGTTTGATCTTGGAACAGTCTGTCTCCCCACCCCCTCCACGATGACACCCACCACCTTATTATCCTCATGCAAAACCGCCTCCAGATAGGGGGCCATTTGGGGGGGGGATGCTGGCTAGATGATGCCTAAAGTTGTTTTCCATTTTAAAAGACATTTAAAGATGTTTCCCTCCGATGAGGCAGCATAATGTTGGGTCCTGAATAAAGCTTGGAATCCCCCTGGTTGAGTTCAGTGCTGGGGTCTGGGAGCTCTGTGACTTTGGACAGGTGACTTCTTTTCTTTTTACAGTAAATATAATTTATTGTCAAATTGGTTTCCATACAACACCCAGTGCTCATCCCAACAGGTGCCCTCCTAAGTGACTTCTGAAGTGGTAGAAATAGCACTACTCACTCCCTAAGGGCGCTGTAAGGGTGGTGGGAGGTAATACTCTTGCAGTTTTCAGGTCAATATCGCAGTCAGTCAGATGTCAATCATTGTTATTTAAGTGTTCTGTTGTTACTTTGATTTTGTGATTTCCCGAAGACCCAGTTTCCTGGCCGTGTTCGGTATCAGATCTGCCCACAAGAGGGCACTGGCGACACAGCCTCGACTGAGAATGTTTTCCAATCTCCCTGGAAGGCCGGGCAGCTTTGTGGGATCCCCGGTCTGATTTCTCAGGAGCTGCCGAACCACAGATTGTAGAGCTGGAAGAGCCCCTGCCAATGATATAATCCAACCATCAGATTTTGCAAGTTTAAGGCACAGGAGGTTAAAGGTGGGGCTGGCGAATGTGACTTCTGAAAGCAACTTAGCAGCAGGAAAAACAATTCCAAGTATGTTCTCCGTGGAGTTGGATGGTAGGACAGAAACTCCTCCCATCGTTCTGGGAGGAAGAAAGACATCAAATGGGTTAATGGCAATGCCAGGCTGTGAGGGAAGTTAGCCGCTGGTAAGTCCGTAGGCGGAGAAGACACCATGTCCCCTTGGAGCACCTGAAGGAAATGCATACAGGGCTGCTGGTGCAGAACCTTTTTTTTTTTTTTTTTTTTTTTGAAGCAATTTGTTTGGGTCTCTAGTTTTTTGCAACGAAATTGCTTAATGAAGATAAAGAGAAAGTTTTGAGGGCACTATCAGACTGGAGACCTCCTGTTTTGCAGAGTAGAATCTCATTGTAAGGGAGCCTGCAGGGGTGAGGAGGTGTTTCGAGGGAACAGAGCAGAAGATGCTTCTCCTCCTCCTCCTCCCCCCTCCTTCTCCTCCCCCTCCCCCTCTCCTTTTCCTCTTTCTCTTTCTTCCCTTTCTCTTCCTCCTTCTTAGCTCTAACAGTAAAACCCTTCTTATTTGGCAAGTTTCAGAATTACAGAAAGTTGCAAAGATAGTACAGAGAATTCCCATTCTCCTTTGCCTAGATTCCCCAGATGTTGGCATTTTACCAACACTCCTCCCCGTGTGTGTAGATGCGTGCTTCTGAGACATCTGTGAGTAATTGCCGAAATGATGCCTTTTTACCTCCAAACATTTCAGTGGGGACTTTCAGAAAAATATAAGGACATCCTCTTGCATAATCAGAGGTCAGTGATGAAAATCAGAAAACGAGTACCGAGGGGCGCCTGGGTGGCTCAGTCGGTTAAGCTTCCAACTTCAGCTCAGGTCATGATCTCGCAGTTCATGAGTTCGAGCCCCACGTCGGGCTCTGTGCTGACAGCTCAGAGCCTGGAGCCTGCTTCGGATTCTGTGTGCCTCTTTCTCTCTGTCTGCCCTCCCCCCACTCGCAATCTCTCTCTCTCTCTCAAAATAAATAAACATCGAAAAAATTTAAAAGAAAATGAATATTGATGTAATGGTGTTGTCTTATCAAAAATCTCTGAACCTTATTCCAAATTTGCCACTGGTATTCTAATCCAGACTCATACATGGCATTTATTTGTCCTGTCCCTTAATTTCCTTTCATTTGGATCAGTTCCTCAGTTCTTTGTCTTTTCTGACCTTGACAGTCCACTCATTTTGCAGAATGTTCCCCGATCTGGGCTTGTCGTCTCACGATTGCCGGGATGTTATGTGTTCTGTGCAGAAATATCACAGAAGTGAGGAGGTGTCCTTCTCAGGCAGGGAGACACGTCGTGTACTCGCCTTTCTCTGCTGCAGGGAACATGCAGCCTGGCCCTCTGCTGGAGCGTGAGGAGCTTCCAGACAGTGCCCCGCCCTTTGAGAAAAGCTGGGCTTCCTGGAAGAATGGGCCCTTGAAATGAGTTTTGAAGAATAAGAAAAAGCTTTGAGATAAAGATTGAGGGAAAGTAACTCTGGAGGAGGAAACAGCGCGTTTGGCTGAAGGTGAGAAAGCGTGTCCCACTAGGGACCTGCTGGTAATTCCGTGTGGCCTCTGCAGTAGCCTATGCGCATCACCGTCTCTCTCCTCCTGGCTCCACTCACCCATGCTCTCCTCCACCTGTTACCCCTTCTCCACCCCTTTCCTTCTCTCTTGCCTGGAAAATTCCCACTCAGCCTTCAGAACCCAGTGGAGGTACTTCCCTTCTCCGGCTGCCGGAGAGCCGTAAAGAGCATAGCTTTGGAGTCCGGTGGGCCTGGGTTCAAATCCTGCCTCTGTCACTTGAGCAAGTGAACAATCCTGAGCAAATATTTAACCTCTCTGAGACCCGGTTTCCTTCTTGGACAGATGAAAGGTTGTGGCTGATGCCCCACTGCCTGTCACAGGCCTGGCTACTCTGGACAAGTGCCTCACTTCCAGGAGCTACAGCCTGTCAAGTCCCATGATTTCTGAAAGTTTCGGGGCCTTCATTCTCATGCTTTTCTCTTGTAGATTTCCACACCTGTGTGTGCCACCATTTGGCCTTGAACTGAGTGCAGACATGAGGCTCAAGGCCTTCACCATTCTCGAAAAGATATTCAACATACTCGTCACTTTTGAGTTTAGTAAGCTCACTGCAGATTGGGGGGGGGGCGCTGTGGGAAGACAACATGTGTCCCATTGGGGGCCTTCTGCCCCCTTGGGGCCAGTGTCCCGGCCCCCTTGACCTCTGCCCCCTCCCGAAGCCCAGGCCTGCTGCCACTTTGGCTTACTCATCTAACCAAACTTCCATCTTCCCATGGAAACTGAAGATTAGGAGGAAGGGCTGGATCTCAAGGTGGCCCGGTGGAGATGGCAGGACAGACGGCCCCATGGTGGCCCACATGGCTGCTGGGCGAGCAGGTTGTAAGATTTGTCCAGGCCCTGTGTCACCGTGGATGACGCACCCCCCACCTTGCCTTCTACTTTCTCAACCCCCTTGACTACCCACTCTTCAAATTCCATGACATTGTCATCACTAATAATAGTGTCACCTCCAAAATCTTGACTTCAAGCTGCCCGTTGTCAGAGCGCCATCCTTTGACCACTTGTTCCATTGTGATGCTTAATTTTGTGTGTGACTGGATCCAAGGATGCCCAGCTCTCTGGTTAAACGTCATTTTCGGGGATGTCTGTGAGGGTGTTTCCAGATAAGATTAGCATTTGAACTGGTTGACTCAGTAAAGTAAATTGCCTTCCTCATTGTGGGTGGGCATCATTCCATCAGTTAAATGCTGAATAGAACAAAAAGACGGAGGAAGGAAGAATTCACACACCTCTCTTTTCTTTTCTGCCTGGATGTTTGAACTGGGACATCTCATCCCATCTCCTGCCCTTGGACTGGAATTTACATCGCGGGCGCCCCTGGTTCTCAGGTCTTTGGACTTGGACTGAATCGTACCACTGGTTTTCTTGGTTTCCAGCTTGCAGATGGCAGACCGTGGGGCTTCTCAGCCTCCGTGATCGTGTGAACCACTTTTTCATGATAAATTCCTTTTACATCCTATTGTTTCTCTCTGGAGAACATTGACTAATGCTTCTATTATTCTCACTCCAGCACGTCTTCAACGTTATTGAGTCCCTCACCCCACGTAGTCTAATCTTGACCTCATCTTTCTCTATCTTGTCCCCATTGGCTGTGCTTCAGCCACATTGACCTCCTCTCATATCCTGGAAAACATCTAGCTTTTTCCACTTTAAAGCCTTTGTGGGGCGCCCGGGTGGCTCAGTCGGTTAAGCGTCCGACTTCGGCTCAGGTCACGATCTCGCAGTCCGTGAGTTCGAGCCCCACGTCGGACTCTGTGCTGACGGCTCAGAGCCTGGAGCCTGCTTCCGATTCTGTGTCTCCCTCTCTCTCTGCCCCTCCCCCGTTCATGCTCTGTCTCTCTCTGTCTCAAAGATAAATAAATGTTAAAAAAAAATTTTTAAAGCTTTTGTGCTTGCTATTTCCTCTGCAACATTCTCTCTACTTTTGTTTGTTTTTTGGTTTTGATTCAAAGCAATTTTGTTGGATACATGCAATATTTGTAAAATACGTAGCATGTTCAAAGAAAAAAAACATACCTTATATTCATGTGCCCATCTGTCATTAGCCATTTACCGTCAACTCTGTGAGCTCCTCTGATTCCAGCCCTTCTTCTCCCCACCCCAAGATAAAATGGCTGAATTTTGTATTGAGCATTCTCTTGCTTTTCTTTATGGTTTGCTTGCTTGTATCTTTAAACAACACAGTGTTTACATTGCATTTCCGTGAAACCTGCTGTTTCACTCTGCTTTATGTTCCTGAGGTTCATCATGATACTGAGTGAGGCTGTAATGCATTCCTTTTCCCTGCTATGTAGTATTTTATTGCCTTAAAACATCAAGATGCAATTATCTGTTTTATATCCTACCACTGGTGGACATTTGAGCCTACCCCACTCTTTGTTATTACAACAAAACTAGACTTTCGCAGACATATCTCCTAATATGCGCGTACAAGTTTCTCCAGGGTATATGCCTAGGTGTGGACTAGTGATTTCTAGGATGGAAGTATGTCAGCACTTTCTAGGTAACACAAAATTGTTTTCAAAGTGGCTGTACCAACTTGCACTCTCTTCAGCAGTGACTAAGAATTCCCGTTGCTCTAGATTCTTGCTACTATCTGGTGGCTTTAAAATTGTTGCCAATCTGATAGGAAGGGATAGCTCATTATGCTTCTAATTTTCATTTTGCCGATTACTTGCCTTGATCCCTGCGGGCTGGTTCCCACTTATGATTCAAATTTGAGATGAAATAGTCACCACCTTGAAATGCCTTGGCCACTCAACTCCGTCGCCCTATCTTCATTCTTCCTATCTGATATTTTCTTTTCTCTCTTCTTAAAAAATGTTTGCTGGTCTCTTGTATTCCGTCTTATCCAGGGTGTGTGCCCTGTAGCTGCTTAGTAGATTTCTTGAATGTTTGTTAAGTGAATGAACGGGCTAGCTTCAATTCTGTTCAGATCAATATTTGCTGGCTAATGGCACCAGCTTCCTTCTTGTTTGGCTCACGCCTCTCTTTCAGATTGCTTTCAGTTTCTTTTCGTACGTTCTCCATGGTCTTCCCTTCCACTTCTGTCCACTTTTCTCTTTGTTCTCCTTGTTGCTAAATTCTTTCTTCTTGGCAAGCTCTCCCTCTGGCTTCCACACTTGTTGCCACAAGTGCTTCCACACTCATATCTTTCAAAACCAACTTCTCCTATACCCAGCTCTCTTCCACCCTGCCTGGCATCCACTGGGGCAATGGTCAGTCAAAAGCCATCTGGATTCTAGAAGACAAGGAAAGAGCAAACAAAACCGTCATTCATTCAAGTCATCCACAAAGAACCCAGAGAAAGATCTCTGTGGGTCCACGTCTTTTGTTAGAGGTGAGTAACTCTAGAGGCAAAAGCTACATACTGTCTAGAGCTCATTTCGACTTCAGCCTTCCTTCGCATATACTGTCGAATTTCGCAAATTGGTATTCCAACAGCAGGAAATGAGGGTTGATATACGTGGAATATAGAGCCATATATCATCCAAAAAAGTTTTAAAGACAAATGAGGGAAAAAAACATTCCTTGTCTTCTGATTGTTGGAAGTAATTTTAATTTTTTGTGTGTGTGATACTTTTCTGGAATACACTACCATGTTACTACTTTTTTCTCCTTTTAAAGTTTACTAAGTTTTGAGAGAGAGAGAGAGAGAGTGAAAGTAGGGGAGTGGCAGAGGGAGAGGGAGACAGAGGATGCAAAGTGGGTTCTGCCCTGACAGCAAGAGAGCCCTATGCAGGGCTCAGAGTCAGGAACCGTGAGATCATGACCTGAGCCGAAGTCGGATGCTTCACTAACCGAGCCACTCAGGCACCCCTGCCGTGTTACTGAAAATTCACCAAGACACAAATTCAGCTTTCATCATATATTTCAAATATTGTTCTCAAAAATGATTATTGAATGCTGCATAAGCATGGCAGGTTCCCTACATGCTCCTTTCCCCCTCCCTCCTAGAATCCTATTAAAACGACTTCTGGGGCGCCTGGGTGGCGCAGTCGGTTAAGCGTCCGACTTCAGCCAGGTCACGATCTCGCGGTCCGGGAGTTCGAGCCCCGCGTCGGGCTCTGGGCTGATGGCTCAGAGCCTGGAGCCTGTTTCCGATTCTGTGTCTCCCTCTCTCTCTGCCCCTCCCCCGTTCATGCTTTGTCTCTCTCTGTCCCAAAAATAAATAAACGTTGGAAAAAAAAAATTAAAAAAAAAAAAAAAAAAACGACTTTAGGGTCACCTGGCTGGCTCAGTCGGTTAAGCGTCTGACTTTGACTCAGGTCAAGATCTCACGGTTCATGATTTCCAGCCCCGCATCAGGCTCTATGCTGACTGCTTTGGATTCTGTGTCTCCCTCTTTCTCTGCTCCTCCCCTGTTCTCACTCTCTCTCCCTCTCTCCCTCAAAAATAAATAAACATTAAAAAAATTTTTTTAAATACTGTAAAGGAAGTAAGAAAATACAAAAGTCCACGAAGGCAAAGTAAATCGGATAGGAAACAGCATCAGATGAAAGAGATTTCAACAGAGTTTTGGGTGCTGGAGCATTTACATCATTTACAGATGATGGGGGAAGTCAGGGATTCCTTTTTAGAGCCACAAAAAGGCTCTGCACAGGTGTGAGAGGCCGTGAGGCCAAGGGCTGAGAACAAGGAATTTCCTGGAAGTCTGTCTGTGGAGCAGACGACTGCAGTTGCCCTGTGCATGTGATGCTTTTCTGAAATATACCGCCCCGTCCTCTGCACTTAGGCAACTGCCCTCCCCCTGGAGAAACCGAAGACTTATCCTCAGAAGTTGGAGGCTTATTCTCTAAAGAAATTGAACATAAGAAACTTGGGAGCATCACAGGGAAGAGGAGTGGGGAGAGATGGGATACAATTAAGTGAAAATCTGCCCTTTAAATAGGAGGCTCTCAGCCCCCTCCCCACACTCTAGTTGGCAGCCAGGCTTGCAGTCTTCCCCACCCCTGAGGACAGGATCGGAGGATTCTATGGTGGAGCCTGTGAATGAACCTAGAGAAAGGATCCCAGGCCAGGTACTGTTATTGGTGGGTCTTCCAATGAAAAAGTGAACTTGGGGCACCTGGGTGGCTCAGTCGGTTAAGCGTCGACTCTTGGTTTCGGCTCAGGTCACGATCTCGTAGTTCGTGGGTTCGAGCCCCGCGTTGGGCTCTGTGCTGTTAGCGCAGAGCCTGCTTGGGATTGTGTCTCCCTCTCTCTCTCTCTGCCCCTACCCTGCTTTCTCCTTCCCTCTCTCTCTCAAAAATAAATAAACATTAAAAAAACAAAAGGAAAGAAAAAGCGGACTTGCCAATGATCTCCTGTGGTGAGGTCCCACAAATACTCTCAGCTGAGCTTCATGCTTAACTATGAATGAATAGGCAACATTGCCAAACATTTTGAGTCATTTCCAAAATGAAAGCTAAGAAAGGGGGGGCACTGAGGAAACATTATGCTGAAAATAAGAAAAAAATAACTTCATCTTAAAAAAATTTTTTTAAACGTTTATTAATTTTTGAGAGACCGAGAATGAGCAGGGAAGGGACAGAGAGAGAGGGAGACACGGAATCTGAAGCAGGCTCCAGGCTCTGAGCTGGAGTGCAGAGCCCAATGCAGGGCTTGAACCCATGAACCGTGAGATCATGACCTGAACCGAAGTCAGTTGTTTAACCGACTGAGCCACCCAGGTGCCCCCCCAAATAACTTTAAATTAATATTCTATAGCAAAGGAGGAAGGATGAGACTCTAAAGGGGTAGCACAAGGGGATCTTCGTGGTGATGTGTTTTATGTGATAAAATGACACAGAATTATGCACACGCCTTGGACCAATGTCAGTTTCTTGGTTTTTGATATTGTATTATAAGTATGCAATGGGGGAAACTAGGCAAAGGGGTGAGGGGTGCTTGGCACCTCCCTGTACCTTCTTTGCAATTTCCTGCCAATTCTATAATTATTTCAAAATAAAAAGTTTCACAAAAGCCAATATCCCCAATGAGTTAAGAAAAGATACTACATCCCAAACAAAAAAGAAATCCTATAAAAAATAAGCAAAGGAATAAACATTTGAGGTTACAAATGGTACCTTTCCCCAAAATTAAAGGGCCGGAGAAATCTCACATAAAATAGAAGTGAAGTAAAGCAGTGGAAAATGTGGGAGACAAAAAATAAAAGAATCAGATTTGTCTCGAATGTCCAATATGAACGAACAGGACTTTCATAAAGCAGAAGAGAGAAAGCAGGAGAAGGAAGTCATGAAAACAAAGAAAGCAATGCAATGAGAGAAGTTCTCAGAACTGAAGGACAGAGTTCCCGGCGGCAGGGCTCGCTGAGTGCCCAGCGCAAAAGACTCGCACCAAAGCTCATCATTATGTAGTTGCACAGCGCAAGAGGTAAGATTCTAAAACCTTCTGGAAAGAGAGAGAGAGAGAGAGAGAGAAAGCAACAACAATCTACAAAGGCTTATGAGCTGAACAGCAATACCAGAGCTAGTAGACAAGGTTCCATGCTGCGGGACCCCGAATTCTATAAGCCACACACACGGAGGCTGGATTAAAGGCATTTTCAAAGCCCTCAAAAGAATCGTCTCCCTTCTATGCTTTCTTGGGAAACTACCAGAGTCTGTGCTCCCCCAAAATAAAGGAATAAACCAAGAAAGAGGAAGATGCGGGTCCAGAAAAAGAAGATCTAACACAGGAGAACGGCACATGAAAAGTCCTGAGATGGCAGTGGAGGAAAATGATGGGATGAACTGTGTGCAGCAGGTGTGGGCAGAAGACAGTCCAGCTTGGAGCAGGAGAACAGGGCTTCCAAGGAAAAACGCTGAAAACAGCCGATCTGTTTGAGTGCCTAGAAATTGTGACCGATGAGCAGCACATGACAATAGTAAGGAACATCTGGAACACTTAGCCATGCACTTAGCGGACCCGTTCTGCAGCGCACTGGCTTCTCCAATAGGATTACTCGATTTTGGAATTTTAGAGCTGGAAGGTGTCTTAGACACCATACTGTCCGATATCTGGTTTTACCGCTGAGGATCCTGAGAACCCGAAAGTTTCAGCACATTGCCCAGCTCTGCAGTGGTTACAAAGCAATATGAAGTGGAGGCCAATTGTCCTGACGCTTGGTCGTTACCGGGGTTCCTTGAAATTCCTGAAGGAAGATGAATTTCCTCTGAGACTCCTGCTGAAGGATCTTCAGGCTCCATGCGGTGTAGGGATCCAGCAGAAGGGCCAGGTTGTCTCCCGGGTAGGAGCATAGTGTGGAGGATGGGTGCGGACTTCCAAAACAGATCTGGGTCATGTTCCAGCTGTATCTGCCACTAGCAGAATACCTTTGGAAAAAGTAACAAAGTACTTCGATTCTCAAAGCCTCAGTTTCTTGGTAAACGTTCCACCCCCAAGGTTGCTCTGAAGATTAGAGATGCAGAACTGAACTCTCTGGTGTTCCCTCTTGGGGTAGGCAGAATAAGGCCCCTGCACCCCCCTCCCCCGCCCAAAGATGTCTCCATTCTAACTCCTGGAGCCTTATGTGGTATTTCCTGGCAATGGGGAAATTAAGGTTTCAGGTGGAATTAAGCCTGCTAATCAGCTGATCTCGAGGAGCTTATCCCGGATTCGCCGGATGAGCAGTGTAATCACAAAGGTCCTTAGAAGGAGGTAGAAGAGAAAGAATCAGAGAGACTGTGGGATTATTGAGCCCGCCACTCTTGGTTTCCAAGGTGCAGGAGTGGGGCCACGAGCCAAGGACTATAGGCAGCCTTTAGAGCTGGAAAAGGCAACAAAATGGACTCATCCCCAGACCATCCAGAAGGAACACACTTTTGCCTACACCTTGACGTCAACCCAGTAAAACCCATTTTAGACTTCAGAACTCCAGAACGATAAAGGTAATACAAGCATGTTGTTTTAAGCCACTGGTCCGTGGTAATTTGTCCCAGCAGCTATAGGAAATGAATCGACCTTTCGCCTGAACGTTGTTCCTGTTCCCCCAGAGCGGGCTTTGCATCGTCGTTTGGTTAGATGCAGCTTTTTGGAGGACACTCGTAGTGGTATTCTTGGGCAGAACCCCTGCTCTAACATCAGACAACCAAAGCATAAAGGCTGCTTCTTCACGGGGTGTCGCTTCTCTCTTGGTGCTTCTTAAGTCCTTTTAGCTAGTTTGGCTACAGCTGAACTGAAAGCAATGGTTTGCATTTGGAACGCCTCGCGCTCGTGAACGCAAATGGACTCGAAAATAGCTGGTAATCGGATATGTTTTTCGCCTGCTCGGTCATACATTTTTTTAGTTAGAGCTGCAGTCTTTCCAGAAGGTGCTGCCCTCTTGCAAGGTGTCAGATGCTAGTCGCCAGGAAATGGTTGAGAGAGAGGCAACGGCGAGGTTCTGCACTGACTGGCAGCGGTGGCAGACGGTTTGTGGTCTCTGCCCCTTGCGACAGCCACCATCCTGTTTGACACAACCCTTGTATGCAGCGTGAAAGCCGCTGCAGCAGGAGTGAGGGTGTCTGTTTGACCTACTTTTTTATACTCAAGGGCAGGTATGGGGATTGGCGCGTTGGGTAACCACGTGCTCATTAAGTTCCATACAATTCTATCACGTGCTCGTTAAATTCCATACAATCCGACCACGCGCCCCTTAAATTCCATACAATCCGACCACGTGCTTGTTAAGTTCCATACAATTCTCTGCCTGCAGAGACACTATAACATGACCATTGCCAGTGATGAGTTTATATAAGAAATGGAGAAAACGCAGTGTGAAGCTCCACCTGGTTTTGGTACATCCGTGCCCACACGCTTCCAGTCACGTGGGTCTGCCGCTCTCAGCCTCTCTGGCGGTGCTGAGGTTGGCGCTGATGTGGGCTGTTGAGAAGGGGAACGGAGCAAACTTCTTTCTGGTTCCTCGAAGGAGACAAGCCGTTCCTACTTCTGGAGCAAGCTGTGGAAGTGTGGGTTACTTTTAGCTTCTCCCTTTTCTAAATTTTTCTTTTCCTTTTAAAAATAAAATAGCGAGGGGCACCTGGGTGGCTCAGTCGGCTAAGGGTCCACCTCGTGATTTCGGCTAAGGTCATGATCTCACAGTTCATGAGATCCAGTGCTGCATGGGGTTCCATGCTGACCATGCAGAGTCTGCTTGAGATTCTCTGTCTCCCTCTCTCTTTGCCCCTCCCCCACTCATCTTCTCTGCCTCTCCCAAAAGAAATAAACTAAAAAATGAAATGAAAAAGGGGCGCCTGGGTGGCTCAGTTGGTTGAGCGTCCGACTTTGGCTGGGGTCATGATCTCATGGTTCCTGGGTTCGAGCCCCACGTCGGGTTCTGTGCCGACAGCTCAGAGCCTGGAGCCTGCTTCGGGTTCTGTGTCTCCCTCTCTCTGCCCCTCCCCTGCTCATGCTCGGTCTGTCTCTCAAAAATAAATAAACATTTAAAAATTTTTTTAATGAAATGAAAATAAAATAAAATAAAATAAAATAAAATAGTAAAGGCTGGCTGCCAGTAGAACAGTGAAGCATTTCATCCATTTGTCTAGGATTTCTGTCGTGTTTGCTCCCTACAAAATTCAGAAGAAAATAGGACATTTAAGATAAACACAATTGAAATAACCACAGTAAAGGATGGTTTTCCTCCATCAAATGATTAAATATTTCAAAAGATAATCCTCAGTGTGTTGGTGAATGTGTGGTATGCACCACAAGCGGGAGGTACAGATTTTCCAGAAAGCAAATTGGCTTCCTCTACCACGAACCCTAAACATGTTAACGTTTGTGACCCTGAAATTTTACTGTTCAGAATCCTTCCTTTTAAAACTCACCCAACTCTTGGGGCGCCTGGGTGACTCAGTTGGTTAAGCGTCTCACTTTGGCTCAGGCCATGATCTTGTGGTTCACGAGTTCAAGCCCCGAGTCAGGCTCTGTGCTGACAGCTCAGAGCCTGAAGCCTGCTTCAGGTTCTGCCCCTCCCCCACTCACGCTGGCTCTCTCTCTGTCTCAAAAATACATAAAAACATCATAAAAAATGTAAAACTCATCCAGCTCTTGATTTCAGCTCAGGTCACGGTCTCGCAGTTTGGGAGATGAAGCCACCCCCCACCCTGCTGGGCGAGGAGCCCGCTTGGGATTGTCTCTCTCCCCTTCTTCTGCCCCTTCCCTGCTTGTTCTCCCCGCTTGTTCTCTCTCACTCTCTCAAAATAAATAAATACATAAAAGTAAACTAAAAAAAATAAATAAATCAAAGCATCCCTTCAGTTTCATCACCTGTAAAATCAAGCTATTAATAGAAACCGTTAGTGATGTAAGAATAGCAGACATCTGGCCCACAGTGTGTGCTTAGCAATCGTTAGGCGTCGTTATTGATGGAAAAGGAAGAGCCCTTCCAGATAAAAATTAGCGCAGCATCATGGCATAGAGATTTCAGGCATGGATAGCGCCATGTGCCTGAGCGCACCTGAAAACCATTCTAGGAAGAGAGCTTTGGCTCACCCACTTGCCATTCAGCTCTTGAAATAGATCTCTTCAGATGTCTCAAAGTTATGTAAATTGGAGATCTTGATTTAATTCAGACATATGGTCATAAAAAAGGGTGAGGACTTCCTTGACATAAGAAAACTGCACATGTTATTTTTAATGGGATACTTCTGGGCCAACTTAGCGTTCTCTTGAGGGAACATTCTGGTGAGCGCCCTGTTCCTGGAGTTGCGTGTTAAGTGTGGGCTTACCAACCTTTCTCAGCAGGCACTGCTGTAGAGCTACGATATGGGGCTCTTTGAAGGTTTTCAAAGAGCTTTGAAGATGGCACTTTCTGGGCCCCTGCGGAAAGGGGATCCAGATTGGCTTTGGCTGGGAAGGAGTGGGCTGTGGTTTAGATAAGGAAATCAAGTTCTGTTGTGAAATAAAAGGAGAATACTGCTGTTTAGGAAGGCAGTAAAAATGGTGCATGGCAGCAAGTCACAGAAAATAGGGAAGACAGAGCTCTAGTGGTTATGGGATAGAGGCTCAGTGACCTGGGCCCTGAGTAAGAGAGAGTGGTCAGAATGGGAGGGGAGACTGCCGGGGGCTGGGGGGGTGAGAGGAAGGGCTGGGGGAGAAGACCTCTAGGCCTATGCTGGGTCCCTCTCGTGCATCCAGGAACATCCCTGAATGGTGTCTTTATCACTGACCACCCAGCCTTCACCCATATGGAAACCACTAAGTCCACCTCTGAGCTGCACACAGAAGAAACGGGGCTCCACCTGCTCCTGTACCTTTCCAGACGCCAGAGTAGCAGGGGCGAACCCCCCCCCCCCCCCCCAGCAAGGCCATAGGCGGGCTTCTGTCCAACTGCCCTGTGCAGACACTTCCCCCACAACCTCCCACGATACCTAAAACCCAAGAGGGGCGCTGGGGAAGCTCCGGTCTTCAGCTTGGGCACAGGTCCTGCCAAACTGAGCAACATCTAGACCCTCAGGCTGGGATGGTGCTTAAGGACATCCCCGTTACCCTTATAATGTGAGGTTATCTTCCTACTTCTTTTAAAGCTATTTGCCTTTTACACAGGAAACACTTTCCACTGTGCCCACCGAGAACTCGGAAGAGCTGTGATTCCATTTGCTCAAAGGAGCGCAGGCAAGGAGCGAGATCTAATCGTCATGATAACAAACGCTCTCTATTGTCGTAATGAAATGAATGCGGTTGGAATCCAAATACGGGGACATTAGAGGGCTCCTTGAGCTTTGCCAAAAGGAACACTGTAGATCACTTTGGGTCTCTTTTTTGGCATATTGCCAAACAGAAGGGGAAATAAAATGGGAAAGTTCCAGTTAAGGCAATTCTTTCTGTGATGTACGATGTTACAGAGAACTGCCCTTGTCTGGATGCTGTTTTAAGGTCTGTTTATTACCGTGCTTTTGGGCCAAGAGAATCCTCAGTTAAGTTCAGTTGGAAATCTGGTGCCCGAGCAAGTATCTCCCAATTAAATAATGACTTCTTTCTAACTGTCTCTGTATCTGTCCTCGGCCTTCTGGAAACTATTGATCTCGTTGTTGAGCCAAGTTTTGCATTACTATAAATTACTCGGGTAATTCTTACTTTTTAGTGCCTCACTTTTCAAATTAGAAGCATATGACAGAAGCGAGAGTGACTCAGGGAGCAAAAAAAATGCCATTAGTGTGCCTTTCTTTTTAGTACAAAAAATTGATACAACCCGTAAGCTATATGAAATTGAGCTAGAGAAAAGTAAAAGAAGAAAATCGAGCCATTATTTCTACAGTTTTAAGTAACCCCATGGTTTTCACCGAACTTTAAAACATTATGGTAAGTGGCTTGGCTGAGTTCCTGAGGAAAACGCCCCTTTCCCGCATGAAGTAGCAACTCAAGACAAATCTAGTCATAATACTATTCTGGGCATATCCCTGGCTTCTGCTGAATTTCTAAACGTCAGCTTTCTGTATCTGAAATATACTGAAAATTTAACTGGTTCGGATTTTCCCAGCAATGAAACAAATTCAGCAAGTTGATGTGGAAATGCCGAGGAGGGTTGGACGTTTCAAATTTGATGTGACACTTTGAGGACACAGACTCCTATTGTCATGCTCTAGGTGTCAGGAGACATCCTTTCCAATTTTCAGGAGCAGCCAGGGTAGAAATTCTCTCAAAAGGGACGAGTAGTTCCACTGCCCCGGATTCAAGCATTGCCTGTGGGTCATGAGGGGCCTGATGGGGAAGCTGGTGTGGCTGCTTTTCTGAGCAAGTGAGACCCAGTGAAGGGGGGAGGCAGCTGGGGGCAGCACGGACGGAGTAATTTGACCCTCCCCCCTGCCCCTCCCCCCCACTGGCCCTTCTTTCCTGCCTCTGCAGGAAATCTCTGGTAGATGCCAGAAGTCCTTCCTGCCCCTTTGGGTCATATGACCAGTATCATTGCAGCAACAAAGCATCCAGTCCGGTGTGACAGTCATACTATTGGAAGCTCTTAAGCAAGTGAGAATAGTACCGGGTCAGGCTTGAAAGCCACAGTGGGGTAGGGGCCCTGATCAACTGTGCTTGTCACCCCCTGGCGACTCTCCCCCGGCTTGCTCTTGCATCGCTTCTCTGTAGTTTCTGATGCTTTCCGAGTGATGCCAAGGGCGAACGGGATGGGAGAAAAGGGCACGGTCTTTGTCACTGGCACTGCCGTGATCAGACATTGTGCCTTTTGGTCTTGCTGGGTGCTCAGTTGGACTCCGTCTGGGCAATGTAGTGGGTTTCTTGGAGAGGCCCCCACTCACCAGGAATCTGCCACTGCAGCTCCCATGAGCCGTCACAAAACTAGTTCTAGAAAGAAGTTCCACTTCTTTCCTAGCTCTTTGGTTGGGAATGTTCCGTCTAACACCTCAATATCATTTTGTCTTAAGCATTTAAAAGTGGGAATGCCGAGAGTCACATTTTAGCGTCCTATTATCGTTGCTAACCAGGACGAAACAATAGCTTAGCAACCTAGCTCGGATGCATGCGTCTGTAAGGTGCTAACGTGTACCCAGAGAGAAGCTTAGTTGGGGAGTTTTTTATTTTTTAAGTTCATTTATTTATTTTGAGAGAGAGAATGCAAGCAGGGGAGGGGCAGAGAGAGAGAGAGAGAGGGAGAAAGAGAATCCCAAGCGGGCTCCGTGAAGTCAGCACGGAGCCCAACGTGGGGCTCAAACCCACGAACCGTGAGATCATGACCTGAGCTGAAATCAAGAGTTGGACGTTTAATCCACTAAGCCGCCCAGGTGCCCCTGGGGACTTATTTTATTAAGGAGTCAGAAGCAGAACAGGCTGAGCAGGTGAGAGCATAAGGATTGCTTAGGAAAGTCTGCAGCGAGCTGGGGACTATGATAACGTGGGGCTGGCATTTTCCACCGTGGTGCATGTTGGCCACTCAATAACATGCTTATACGCTGTTCCTAGGCTTTCTTGGCTTTCTGGTTTAGAAGACATTTTTTTTTTTCTTTTAAGAGGTATACAGGGGTATGAAAAGGAAAATAATTTGACCAGAAGTGGTCGATTTGTTCCTTGCCAGTAAGTAGGTCAGAGTCTGATGAGGTGAGAGAGCCTGCCTGACTCCCTGCCCTACTGCACAAATAGCCTTGCAGGTAAATCAGTTTGCTTACCCTTGTCCCCAACCTAATGTATAAACCTAAGTGAAATCAGGTTCAAAAGGTAGTTAAGACCAGCTGAAGGGAAAAAGAAATGATCTAAAAGCATATTACTTTAGTAGAGGGAATATGACTCTCTCCTAATGTATTTGATTGTAGTGTATTACAAGCTGTATTTGTTAAGATTAAATTTGGCTGGAGATAACAGAAAAGCCCAAAATATTGATGGCTACAAGATAGAAATTGAGTTCTTTCCATGTGCAAGGTAGGCATACCAGTCTGACATCGTGGCTTATGGTGTCACCAAGGACCTAGGCTCCTACCTTCTATTTTCGAGGTGACCTCATGGCCCAAAGTGGCTACTGGAACTCCAGCCATCCTGTCTGCCTTCCAGGCTAGAGACAAGGGGAGAGATTAAAGAGCAAAAAGAGCCTCCTCTCAAATCAATCTGTTCCCTTTAACCAGCCCTCCTGGAGTCCTACCAACACTTTCACTTAGATTTCATTGCCATGAGGTAGTGACTGAATCTAGCTTCAAGGGAGCCTGGGAAACAAAGTACTTTATACTGGGAGACAGTTGTGCCTAGTTAAAAATCAAGATTCTACTTCAAAGGAGGGAAAGGAAAAAGGAAATGTGAATAATCTGTCTTCTGTGCCACACAGGTAATACTAAAAAAAAAACAATGACTTTAAAATCCCTCCTTTCCTTCAGTATATGAAAGTGCTTTGCAAATTATAAAATATTTAGGCAATGTAATCTGCTTTACAATGGTATGTAGGGGGCTGAAGTGTTGTGAAGACAGCACATTATTTGATGAGAGATTGAGTGAGCAAATTAAGAGCATTGAAATCATACTGTCTTTTTCTCCTTATAAATAACTTGAAGATTGTGAGCAAATACCTGAATTATTTTTTTAAATGAGAATATATAGTCTGACATCTTGTCTGAGGCTGACAATAGATCAGAATATTTAAAATTGTGAAGTCACTTATGCAGTATATTGTTAGAGTCACTTTCTGTTGCGTGGAGAATTTATTCAGTTGAATAAATGTAGAAAAAGTCCCTGCTGTGGGCCAGACACCATGCTAGAAAATACCTTAAAAACCAACAAAAGGGAAAACAAACTCCGCTATTTGTAAGAAGAAAAAAAGGAACAATTCATGAGAATGCAAATTCCATGAAGACAGGAACTTTTGTCTCTTTCATTCACTGCTGTCATTGAAGTGTCCTACCCAAGTGTCTGTCATACGAAAAGAACTCAATAAATATTTGTTAATTGAATGAATGAATAAATGAATGAATTCATCCGAGAAAATACCTGCCACTTACTCTAAAAAAACAAAAAACTATCTTGGAAGAGAAAACCCACAAATCAATTCAAAAGTGAGTATATGTCTGATTTTATCAAATGTATGTGTTTCTGAGGAGCAGAATATTAAATCATATTTAGAGCTATTTTATTAAAAAAATTTTTAATGTTTATTTATTTTTGAGAGGGAGCACAAGCAAGGGAGGGGCAGAGAGAGGGAGACACAGGATCTGAAGGAGGTTCTAGGCTCCAAACTGTCAGCACAGAGCCCGACGCGGACCCCGAACTCACAAATCGCGAGATCATGACCTGAGCCAAAGTTGGACACTCAACTGACTGAGCCACCCAGGCGCCCCTCGAGCTGACAATTTAAAGGTGTCATATGAAGATTGATTTTATAAAACAAAGATCCTTTTATAAAGAGAATAATCACCTTTGGTTTGTTTGACAGATCTAGATTTTTAATTTTTTTTTTTTTTTACATTTATTTATTTTTGAGAAACAGAGTGAGACAAAGCATGAGCAGGGAGGGGCAGAGAGAGAAGGAGACACAGAATCTGAAACAGGCTCCAGGCTCCCAGCTGTCAGCACAGAGCCCGACGCAGGGCTCGAACCCACAGACCGTGAGATCATGACCTGAGCCGAAGTCGATGCTCAACCGACTGAGCCACCCAGGCGCCCCAGATCTAGATTTTTAAAATGTGACATTTGTATAAAGTCAACTCCACTTAGGTGTCCAGAAGAGAACAGAAAATGAATTAAAACCAATATGCAGTTTTGAAGTATCATATCGTCTCTATAAAACTATTTTTTTCTCTGACAAAGTGTTAGGCGTGGCAAATTGAGTGCAGTCAAGATTTTTTTCATGCTTCTTCCTCTCATGAAGTAGAAATCAAGGGAGTCATTCCAGAGACTCCCCTTCTCCCTCATGCTCAACATCCTTTCTGTTAATTTTACATTCTAAATATTTCTAGAAAATTTTCCTCCCTATTACTACTGTCATGCCTTGTTGCAAATCCCAGCACCTTCTCTGAGTTTTCCAGTCTGTTCACACAGTGGATTGTGTTATTATTCTTCCATTAAAATCTTCAATGGCTCTTCAGCAGCTAATGACCCTTCTTCGTATGGAATGTGAGAGCCTTAAGACCCAGCCCTGTTTACTTCTCTGGAATGTGAGAGCCTTATGACCCAGCCCTGTTTACTTCTCTGGCCTTAAGCCTTATCTCTGAAAAATCCTCTGCTGTGCAATTTACAACATTAACCCTGTTCATCTGGCTTAACAAATATGCCCTCCGGAAATCTTTCTTGAATCTCCATAATTGGTTCTGTGCTACTTCATTGTGGACACACCTCTGTCATAGAACATTCCACATGATACTTTATCCAAAGAGCCTATATTTCATGGCATGTAGTAGGTACTCAATAAATCACTGGCGAAACTTGAACTCACCTGGGGAAGAAGCGATCTCCAGGGAACACTAGCTTGAAAGTTTTACTCAAATAAGTTTAATGTGATTATTAATTTTCTTTATTCTGCTACAAGACAACAAATCTTCAGGTGTCCCCAGAGGTATGCAGCAGAGGGGCCCTTTGGCCTCCTGCATGTATGTCCTCCCACAACCACTTTATGACCAAACGTATAGCATTTCTTATTGGTGAAAAACAGGAATTCCTGACGTGTTAGGAAAGAGTGGCTCAGATGGTCAAAATGGGTTGGCGCTCTTGATTTGTGGAGTTATGGATTTCTGAGATTAATTGGATTTGGAACATTTGCATTGTTTGCTAGCCAAAGGAATCCTATTTAAAGATTAGAAGTGCTTAACTAAGCACAACTTGGAGAAAATAGAAAAAAGAATCAATTTTTGCCATTAATCTCTACATCTTCCCCCTCCCCTAAATGTAATGAAAACAACAAATAAAAAAATATGAGAGATCCTCAACTGACCTTCAATCAATTGGAAATGTCCTTGTGTTGGTAATTTAAAAGTAGGAGAAATTGGAGAATCCCCTGTTTAAAATCCATTTAAAAAGACAAACCAGAACGCCCTTGAAGGCAGCCATCGTGGTATCGGAGAAGGGAGAATTGGGTGGGGTCCTGTAATGCTGGACACTTGACCTCTGTTTTCCTTGACGTTATTGGAAGTAAGGACCCAGGGTCTGGGAGTTTGGTAGGGATGGAGCATTAGTAGAGGAGACTGGATGGGCCAGTCACCTCTTTGGAACAGGACATTCCTTCCACTTCCTAACAACCAACTCTGGGGCCTTAGGCCTTGACTCGGAGCCTGCAGGACATGGAGGCCCTGGGTGGTACCATCTAGAACGCTCCCTGCAGCTGTGCCTGCCGGGGCTGGAGAATGCTCTGGGCTGCCTCAGTTGAGGGCTGGTGCTTCCCCATTTCCACCCTTGCGGTCTCTGGCAAGCAGTGACACTATGGAATCTCTTCAAATTGTCACTTGTCGTGCGTTGTTGGAAGGGCAGTTTATGGGAGACAGATTATCAAGAGTACACGCTCATGATGCATGAATTCAGGTACGTGAAAGTAAAGAACTTCCTCAATGGGTTAAGGTCATGGTTATGGTTAAACAGGGATACCGGTAAGCGACTGCTGAGTCCCTGGAGCCCGGGAGATGTCACATACTTCTGTCTCCTTAGATTCCAAGCAGGAAATGACAATCTACGACAAAGGGGGCTTAGGAGGCTCTGCCCTCCCATCCCCAACCCCTGCCTTTGGCCACAGTCAGCTAAGCATGCTGATTCCATAGAGAGCTCTGATGGTGGCCAAGAGGACAAAGCAGAGAGCGACCAAAGCTGGCATCCAGTTTTTCGGAGCTGGGCAGAATATTCCTCGGAGCTCTATTGATCAAACCTTTGAGCTTAAAAATTCTGCTTTTTGAATAAGTGCGTAAGCAATAATAGCCACGATTACTGCTCCCAATAAGATGCCAGCATTTTAACATAAACAATGTAGGTCATACAGAAGAAAATCTCCCAATGGCTGAATTGCTATCATTATCATTATTACTACATAAATGATGTCACAGAGTATATGTGCCTGGACGGGGAGACTCTATATTGTGCAGATATCAGTTTTCTTCAGTTTCTAACAAAAATCCACAGTAGTTTATTTGGTGAAAGGGAGGGACATAATACACAACAATTTTAAAGATTTTAATAATTATTGTAGAAAAATAAAGGTATAAGGGTAACTAAAAAGTATTGAGCAAAAAACAGCAATGAGTTGGAACTTGAGAAACCAGATATATTCATTAAGATGCAGTTTCAGTTAAAAGAATTAAAACCGCATGGTGTTGGCATCACAGAGAACAAGTTAGTGGACTGGAGTAGGAAAAAAACCAAACAAACCAGACCTAATTATGTAGGAATTTAATGCATAGTAAAAGTGACAATTTCAAGTTGGTAGGGTGAAGCCTTAGTTGCTATTGGATGGGGACCTAATTTTTCAGCATTCTAGAAAGATTTAAATTTGGAGCCACCTTGGGGCGCCTGGGTGGCGCAGTCGGTTAAGCGTCCGACTTCAGCCAGGTCACGATCTCGCGGTCCCTGAGTTCGAGCCCCGCGTCAGGCTCTGGGCTGATGGCTCAGAGCCTGGAGCCTGTTTCCGATTCTGTGTCTCCCTCTCTCTCTGCCCCTCCCCCGTTCATGCTCTGTCTCTCTCTGTCCCAAAAACAAATAAATGTTAAATTTGGAGCCACCCCTCATGTTCCATACTAAAGTAATTTTGAAATGAATCGAGATTAAAAGGTAAAATAAACCACAGATGGATCTTTATGTAACTGGAAAGAAAGAAGGATTTGCTAAGCTTAGCAGTAAAAGACAAAAACATAAGGGAATAAATTGATTTTGACCAGTATCTGCCCATTTTCCCTAAACCCCGGCTCCTGGTAACCACTCTTTTACTCTCTACTCTGACCTTGACTTCTATAGATTCCACATACAGGGGAGATCAGGCAGTATTTTTCTTTCCGTGTCGGGCTTATTTCACTATTCGCTGACGTTGTGTCGTAACTCGAGTTTCATCCATGATTTTGCAACCTAAAATTTAAAATCTTTATGTCAAAAAGTAAATACATAAATGAAATAAAATCTGCTTGTCAAAAAAAACCCCACTTTGAATAAAAATGAAAGGCTGGTCGTAAATGGGGGGAAGAAAACCCCTGTCATCATAAATGACAGAAGGTAACATTCTCAACATATATAAACCATTACAAACCAGTAAGATGAACATATCAATAGAAGCATCAGAAAAAAGATGTAAAGGAAAAAAATTACAAAAGATGACAGAATCATGATTATTTAACATGGAACCCAAATTAACTTTATTAGTAATAAAAGAAAGTGAAATAACCATATGTATGTACTTTCTATCTAATTGGCAATGCATATAGTTAATTAATTAACTGAAATCAACGATATTGTGGGTTTGGGGAAAAGGGCAGCTCACAGACTGCTGGTGAAAAGCTAAACTGATAATGAGGATAACAATTTAATCATAAGAATAAAAAGCTTTAAATCTCTGCACAATGTTCATCTGGCAATTTAAATGTCGGAAATTTTTGTTACAATCAAACAAAAACAAAAATAGATTTTGGCAACTATTTATCTTTGGTTTTATTACATTTATGAAATCTATTGTTGTTTACAACAGATAAACACCAGAGATAGTTTATTCAACAAGAGAATATTAGATAAGCAAGTTGGGGCATTTCCATGGCAACTTACCAATATTGGATATAAACAACCTAGAAAAATGTTTGCAATATATGACTCAGGGAAGAAAGACAGAAAGAAAATGTCGGCATTACATGATCCCATTAAAATCCCATTAAAACATTTTTATGTTTATTAGAGTAATTCATAATTAAACTGAAATTCAAACACTCAGAAGTGGAAACAATCACGTAATAGAAAGTGAAAGACCGTAATCCCAGCCCCAGGTTCCATTCCCCAGAGGGCACCATGAATCCTTTGTTTATCATCCAGTTTCTCCCACCCTCTTCTACATGTACCCAGATGTGTGCTCACACACATACTTGTTACAGGATGACTTTGGGATTACCTTGAGAATTTTTTTTATGTTTATTTATTTATTTTGAGAGAGAGAGAGAGAGGGCACGAGCTGGGGAGGGGCAGAGAGAAGGAGAGACAATCCCAAGCAGGCTCCACGCCATCAGTGCATGGGGCTCGAATGCATGAACCACGAGACCATGAACCACGAGACCATGAACTGAGATGAGATCAAGAGTCAGACATTTAACCATTTAACCCACTGCACCACCCAGGGACCCCGGGATTACCTTGAGTATTTTACAGACTGTTTCCATGATCCTTAGTCCTCCTTTGTGTTTAAATTTAATTAAGCACTCCCTACCTCAGGACGAAAAACAGGAAAAAATAGAGGTCCAAAGAAAGCAATGAAAGGAGGGAGGGAGAGTGAGAAGAAAAAATGGAAGTCAGGGCAAGTGAAGGAAAAGAAAGGGGGGAAAGGAGGTACTTACTGAGATGTTTTGCACCAGGATAATGAACATCTAGAAAGAGAAACGTTCGCCTGTCTCTGTTCTCTGCACTCTGGTGCTCATGGAGGTCTGGAGGTCCAGTGGCTTACACTGATCAATTTTTGAATGTTAAACTAGTCCTGGGATAACATTCCTAAATCATTTTTGTAGAATGAGATCTCGGGGATGACGGCGTGTGGCTGAGATGAGAAGACAATAAAGTGCATTATGCCCAAACCTGCATATTTATTTCTCTGGCATCTTGGGGTGAGCCTTCGGACCTCTGGAGACCAGAGAATGTCCATGTTAGAGAGAGTGATTATGAAGATTCCTGGAAACCATCCCCAGAGATTCTAATCTAGTAGGATTGGGGTGGATCTGGGATTCTGCATTTCCAAGAAGCTTACAGACGAAGTCAATATTGCTGCTATAGAATGTGACCCCCCAAAATTCTCTTAAAAGGCTACTGGAATAAGGAAGTTTCTTCTACATCCAGCAGCGTGCTTATACATGCTTAGAATTTCCCTGGAGGCAAAGACAAGAAGCTGGTAGCAATGTTTGCCTCTGAGGAGAATTGGAATCCGAAGGAAGTTGATTGGAAAGACTTACTTTTCGCTCTGACCCAAATCTTGTTCCAACTGGGTACAATATACTAGTATTACATATTCGAAAGTGAACAAAATAAATATATTCCGTATGCCCCCAATTAAATATAAATGTGCATACCTTTTGACCCAGCAACTTCGCCTTTAGGGATTTATCTCGCAAACAGATTTAAACACGTGCAAATGACAATGTTATTCTTTGCAACGTTTTTGGTTTTTTTTTTTTTTCATAACAAGAGGTTATAAAAAGTCGAGAGTTCATTTGTACTGAACTGGTAAAGAAAACTATATACATTTCTCAGTGGAATAATAGGCAATCGTAAAAAATAATAGAAGGTAATAATGTACTGATACAGAACCACCTCTACGGCGTAGTTAAGAGGAAAGGTCCAAAAAGGAGTATATATCTGTTAATATTGTATAAATAGTAGGGAAGAAATATATTTACTTACTAGCTTACATATACAATAAAACATCCTGGAAGAATACAAAAAGCTTGGTATCACTGATTGCCTCTGAGACGGTAGGGCATTGGTGTTAAAGAATTTTAAGATCTACACTTTGGTATCTTTTGAATTTTAAATTATGTGATTATATTACCTAATAAGTATCTTGTCAAGAATACTTGATAATTATCTTTCCATGTCAGGAAAAACAGAGCCATCTAATTTTTTAAGTGGCTGAATGATATTACCTTGTTGGATTTACCATATTTAACCAACTCTCTACTGATAAAAACTTAAAATGTTTCCAAGTGGTCACTATTATATATATTTGCACCCAAATGCGAGTATTCTTGAGCAATAACTTCTTATAACTATGTTGAAAATATATGTGTATTTAATTTTGTTACAGCTATTTAAATATTTAGCACACATTTTTGTTATTGTCATTTGTTGTTGTCGTTTATGCATTTTTGAGAGACAGAGAGCACATATGAGAGAGAGCGGGGAGGGGGAGAGAGAGACAGAGGATCTGAAGTGGACTGTGTGCTGACAGCAGAGAGCCCAATGGGGGGCTTGAACTCACAAACCGGGAGATCACAACCTCAGGAGGTCAGTCACTCAGCTGACTGAATCACTCCTGTACCCCCTTGTTGTTACTAAATGAAACACACACACCTGACATAATGTGAGTTTTCTGACATTCTCTAGAGATAAGATCCCTGTATAAATTTCAATCATGTGATTTCATCAAGCTTCATCATTAGCAATGACATTTCGGACTTCAATACACATAAAAATATGACGCATATGAAACAATTTTGTGCCATTCTGAAATTCAATTGTTTGTTATATCAAAATGCTCTTACCTTCCTGTTACCAAACACTAATTCTTAAAGAAGCAAGTTCTACTGTATGCATATGTTGCTTTGCAATGTAATTTTGTAAGTTTTACCTTATTTTCTTGCCAGGCTATCTTTGGGTTTTTCTTTTAATTTTTTTTTTAATGTTTATTCATTTTTTTTTTCAATGTTTATTTATTTTTGGGACAGAGAGAGACAAAGCATGAACGGGGGAGGGGCAGAGAGAGAGGGAGACACAGAATCGGAAACAGGCTCCAGGCTCTGAGCCATCAGCCCAGAGCCTGACGCGGGGCTCGAACTCTCGGACCGCGAGATCGTGACCTGGCTGAAGTCGGACACTTAACCGACTGCGCCACCCAGGCGCCCCAATGTTTATTCATTTTTGAGAGAGAGAGCGAGAGCAGGGAAGGGGCAGAGAGAGAGAGGGAGACACAGAATCCGAAGCAGGCTCCAGGCTCCAAGCTGTCAGCACAGAGCCCGACGTGGGGCTCGAACCCATGAACCATGAGATCATGACCTGAGCTGAAGCCAGACGCTTAACCAACTGAGCCACCCAGGCGCCCCAATTGCCAGGCTATCTTTGAAGGCCTGGTGAGTGCTAGCACTGGCCTATGGAATCCAGCTTTATGAGATGAAGGTCAGGATAATTGACAGATTGTACCAGTGTTCTAAAAGCCTGGGTAATGAATTCAGACAACTAAATATAGGACTGGAATAAATCTTTTATTACCGAAAACAATCCACAATGGAGATGGTTGGCACTGGGCAGATTTCCACAAAAATTCATGAACAGCATTCACAAAGACAACTTGGGTACGTGGCTTTGAACCCATAGGAGGCACAAATGCCACTGGTTGACTTTGAAATGCTATCTTATCACTTGGAATGGATGGCCAAAAAAGCCAGTTGTAAGATAAATTGTTTTTTTTTTTTTTTTGCGAAGGATTCTGTCAGTTCTCATTTTACGCCCAACATGCAATAATTTTCTAGATCTTCACTGAAATCCAAAGACCTTTTACTAATCTTCCTAAAGTAATTATTCTGCAACAATTCCCTCACAATCACAAAGTTCCTTAAGGAGCTGGGGTTACAAAGAGGCCTCACAGAAGACAGAACCTGTACTCTCAAAGACAGGAATTACCATATACACAAACTTTAATCGCTTTTAAAGTGGGACTCCTAAATCACTGTATGACTTATCAACTCAGAATTTAGAGCTCTTCTTTTACTGGGATCATTCTTTAAAATAAAACTGCTTTCCTTTACTTTTCTATAGCAGTAGGAAGAACAGACATGGTACAAAACAGGAAGCTGTGTTGCTCCAAAAATATCACAGGATCGGATGACTCGAAAACCTTCACCAAACTTGGGACCGTGACACCATTCACATGTAGACGGGCTGCGAATGAGGAAACATCACGTCAATACTTAGTACATATCTACTAAGGCAAAGACATCTTGCCCGATGCTGTGCAAGATCAAAGTAGTTTAAAATGGGGCCTTTATCGTTATTGATCTTAGCATCTAATTAAAGAGCTAAAACATACACAAGTAAGAATTAAGTGCTAAAAAATAGATATGTGAATACAAAACAATCCTAGTTTTCTAAAACAAAAAGTACAGATGCATAGCAAGGAAACACTCTAAGGATAGACACAGAGAGAAAACAGTACATATTCTTGGTCAGTGTGATCACAGGACATTTTTAAATGTCCTTATAAAGTTTTTCCATAGTTTTCAAATTTTCTGTAAGAACTACGTATTATTTTTAGAATTCAAAATAAACATATTATTTTAAAAATAAAGGGACTACCATAACCTAGTATAGGACTAGTGTCTGCATGTATTTTTAGATGCTCACAAATCAGTTAAAAAAAAAAATAAAGACATCAACCGCTTATTCCATTTGCATGAACAGACTGTTCACAGAAGAAGAGACTTGAATGTCGAGAGCACATTGAGAAGTGTAGCTTCTCAACCTCATCAGCCATCAGAGACTACAGATACCATTTCATAATCATCAGATGGGCACAATGGAAAAGTCTGCCAGTACAAAGTTTGGTGTGGATGAGAATCATCAGGGGCCACTCATACTTTCTTGGTGGTGTAGACATCGGTATGATTTACCAATTTTAAATTTAAAAAATAAAAAAAAATTGATATAAACATGGATACGCATTAAATTTTACATACGTATAAAATCTCAAAAGAGTTAACAGAATGTCTTGGACAAATTTTTATGGCAATACATTTTGTTTTGCTTCATATTATGAATAGCATCATAATATTCCAAAACATGGATACACCGTAATTTTATTTTACCACTTTTTTATTGATGCACATTTAGGCTGCAATTGCCATCCCTATGCCTGACTTGTGTTCACATGTTACTATTTCTATAAGACGAATTCTGAAGACTTAAATTTCTCTTTCTTTTTTTTTTTTAATTTTTTTTTTCAACGTTTATTTATTTTTGGGACAGAGAGAGACAGAGCATGAACAGGGGAGGGGCAGAGAGAGAGGGAGACACAGAATCGGAAACAGGCTCCAGGCTCTGAGCCATCAGCCCAGAGCCTGACGCGGGGCTCGAACTCTCGGACCGCGAGATCGTGACCTGGCTGAAGTCGGACACTTAACCGACTGCGCCACCCAGGCGCCCCTTAAATTTCTCTTTCAAGGGGTAAGCAGGATACTGTCAAAATGCCTCCCACAAAGCTTTGACCAACTTACAGTGCCACGAATGGTACATGATAATCCAGTTTGCAGCATCCAAAGCCAACATTTAGTGTCAATCTCCTTCATCTTGATTAAACGGGTACATAAAAAACCTATTGTTGCTATGTGATATCACAGTTCCTTGATTACCAATAAGATTTAACATTCTTCATGTTTATCAGCTATCAATGTATCATCACCCCTGAATTGCATATTCCTATCACTTATACACCTTTTATTGGTTATATCTTTTCTTACGGATTTGTGGGAGACATACATGTATGTTTCAACAGCTGTGTGCATTGCAATATCTTCTTGATGGCTTGCCTCTTAGTTTTATAGGTGTCATGTTACATGGAAAGATTACACTTTTGTCAAATTTATGAAACTTGGCTTTACTGTTTATATTTTTTGTTTTGCTCAAGGCGTGTTTTCCTATCGTGAAGTTATACATATTAGTCTCCTATACTTGCTTGCGAAGGCTTTAAAGTTTTGTTTTTCGCATTTACATCATTAATCCAACTGGAACTGATTTTGCATAGGATAGTGACATACACATAGCAGGAATCTAATGATACATTTTTTCCCCTGGTAGGTGACCAAATATCTCAGTATCACTTATTAAAAAATCTCTCCTTTCCTACTGATCCACAGTGCTATTTTGCCCGACATCAAGCTTTTGCACACGCACAAGAACGTAATTGGACTATGTATTCTCTTCCATTGGTTAATTTGTCTTTCGTTGCACGTAACACCAGCTGTATTACTCTCTCTGACTTTGTAATAATTGTTCATATCTGACCAGATATAAACCAACGAGGCCCTTAATGTTAGTCTTCTTTTTCAGGCTTGTCTTGGCTATTTTGCAGTCTCTGCTTCTCCATACACATTTTATAGTCAGCTTATCAAGTTTCTCGGAGATTCTGTTGGAGTTTTGACCAGAACTACATTGAACATACCGTTCTTTTTGGGGAGAACGGATGTATTTTTGGTGTTGGATCTTATTATACCTGAATATGTATCTTTCTCATTTGATTCAAACTTCTTTATTTTTCTGTCATTTGATGTTTTCTCTCTGTAAATGCTTTGTACATATTTCACTTGATATATTCCTAGGTACGTTACGTTTCTTTACAAAAAGTATCACTTAAATATTACATCTCTAATTGTTTTTGATATCTGGTTTTAGTTATAGTTTCTTTTCAACACCACACCATAGACATTGTTGTTATTATTTCATGGATTCTAGAGACCATGTTTGTTTATCCACATATCTCCAATCTCTTTCCCTCCATTCCTCCTTACATCTCAGAGCTTGCTTCTAGAGTCATTTTCCTCCTGATGCACACCCTTTGCAAGTTCCTTTAGTAAAAATCTAGAGGAAGTCAATTCTCTGTTTTATTTTCTCTGAAATGACATTCTTTCTCCCTTGTTCTTGCAAGTTCGTTGTGCTGGGCAAAGTAGCATGTTTTCAGTCATTGTTCCGCTGTTGCTAGCAGTTGACTTCTTATTCTAAGTGCCTTTTTTCTCCCCTCGCTGATTTTGAGTCTTTGCCTTCGTCTTTGGTGTCTATAAGGTGTGTTACTGCCCTCGTATAGAGCTTTCAGCGTCCGAGGTCACATCTTTCATTACTTCTGAAAATACACAGAATTCTCTGGGACTCTACGTCTGTGTTAGTAATATCTCTTTACCTCCTGTCTGCATAGACACAATAATCTCTTCAGATCCCTCTGCGTGTCTGTATAGTTGTCTATTTATTTAACCCATGCACCGAGTTAATTTCAACTGTTCCACTTGTAGTTTCTAGAATTTCATTTCATTTAAAATTTCTTTTTCAGGGGCACCTGGGTGGCTCAGTCAGTTAAGCATCCGACTTCAGCTCAGGTCATCGTCTCATGGGTCGTGAGTTCGAGCCTTGCATTGGGCTCTGTGCTGACAGCTCAGAGCCTGGAGCCTGCTTCAGATTCTGTGTCTCCCTCTCTCTCTGCCCCTCTCCTGCTCATACTCTGACTCTCTCTCTCCCCAAAATAAATAAACATTAAAAAATAAATAAAGAGGGGCCCCTGGGTGGCTCAGTCAGTTGAGCAGTCGACTTCGGCTCAGGTCATGATCTCACGGTTCTGTTCATGGGTTTGAGCCCCACGTTGGGCGCTGTGTTGACAGCTCAGAGCCTGGAGCCTGCTTCGGATTCTGTATCTCCCTCTCTCTCTCTCTACCCCTTGCCCACTCACACTCTGTCTCTCTCTCTCTCTCTCTCAAAAATAAACATTAAAAGGGGTGCCTGGGTGGCGCAGTCGGTTAAGCGTCTGACTTCAGCCAGGTCACGATCTCGCAGTCTGTGAGTTCGAGCCCCGCGTCAGGCTCTGGGCTGATGGCTCAGAGCCTGGACCCTGTTTCCGATTCTGTGTCTCCCTCTCTCTCTGCCCCTCGCCTGTTCATGCTCTGTCTCTCTCTGTCCCAAAAATAAATAAACGTTGAAAAAAAAAATTAAAAAAAAAAAAACATTAAAAAAATTTTTTTAATAAATGAAAATAAAATTTCTTTTTCATATGTGCCCACTCATATTCGATGGTCTTTTATTTCTTAACCATTTTTAAAATTAATATATTTTATTACTTTAAACACTGAAAATAGGTATTTCATATTCTGTAAAGTTCTAATATCTTGGATCCTTGGAGGCTTGTACCTGTTGACTGATTTTGCTGACTTTAACTCTTGATGGCTCATTTCCACACGTATTTGGACATTTCTTTCAACTGTGAGATAATGTTCAATTTAACTTAATTTTTTCGGAGTCTTCAAAGTCTAAATTGAGGATGTTTCTCTCAAAAATGCTTGGTTAGCTAGAAAAAAGGTATTTACTGCCCGGGGACACGTAGCCCACTCTTGGGTTCAGATTTGAGGAATGTCAGGTTCAGCTTCCCTACTTTGTGGTGAATTCAAATCTTTTTGTACCACATCTGTTACCACTCACTAGTTTGGTTTTATTTCTTTATAAAACTTTGTATCTTTTGAGGTATTTCTTAATTTTTCACGTGCATTCAAATCTCATGAACGCTGACATCTCGATGCATTAAAATGGAAAACTTTGGGTCCTGGTCCCTTTTTACTGGTAGTTTAGAATCACCTTCTTCAATGTCTTTGATGATTACTAGTCTGTTTAGGCTTCCTGCCTTTTATGGAGTCTATATTGGTAATTTATCTAGTCCTGGGAAATTTTACTTAGGCATACAACAAATGTTTGTTAAATCAGTAATATACGCACTGATGAGCGTAACAACAGATTTACACCATCTGAAGGAAATAAGAGATAAGCTAAGTGGACCGCCAGTGGATGGGGTTTAAAAACCCTAGTCCTGGGGCGCCTGGGTGGCGCAGTCGGTTAAGCGTCCGACTTCAGCCAGGTCACGATCTCGCGGTCCGGGAGTTCGAGCCCCGCGTCAGGCTCTGGGCTGATGGCTCGGAGCCTGGAGCCTGTTTCCGATTCTGTGTCTCCCTCTCTCTCTGCCCCTCCCCCGTTCATGCTCTGTCTCTCTCTGTCCCAAAAATAAATAAACGTTGAAGAAAAAAAAAAAAACAAAAAACCCTAGTCCTGAGATTAGGCAATGATTCTCACACTGGCCACGGATCACTGAGGAGAAGTTGCTCGAAATACATCTGGTCTCTAGGAAGCTAGAGTATAAAGCATTTCCCTGCATAGCGTGCCTGGGACTAAAGAAGCCTTTTTTGGAAGAACCCACTTCTATGTCCTTAGTAATTCACAGGACCTATGACTACGGACTGTAGAGACATTGCCAGCTACCCCTCAGCAATGTGTAACTCCCACTTGAATTAAGTAGTGACTTGAGGATTTTAGCAAACGGGCTGAATTCAGACGACATCACATGCCTGAAGAGCCAGAAGGAGAAATTCGAAGAATTTTATGTATGCCCGAGGGTGTGGTGTGGTGTGTGTGTGTTGACGGTAAAACTCTCACCTGGCCTCTATTGACTACCACTTTAAAGGCTTAAAGGTGTATTCTTCCTAAAAGGGCTTCAGCATTTGCTCACCATTTTAGCAGCTCTTGAATTTCCACTGGGATCTCATCGTAATATTTGTCTAGATTACTTTTTAAGAAGAACAAGGAAGTAAGATGAGTCAGACACGGGGGGCTATTTAAAGAATTCTCTTTCCAAAAAGTAGGATGCGTGAAAGTGTTCTCAAACTGGAGTTTTTTCAGGTTAAGCTTCAAAAGCGCAGGTGGAAAAGTAGTCAGATCAGTCCCGTTAACATTCAGATTTTCAAGTAATCTGCAAATAAAGGAAACCAAATTTAAAAGGTGTTTATGCAACTCATAATACTGAAATAAAATTCCGTCCCAATGTTCCGGGAAATTAGCATCAAACTTAGCAATCACGTACAAGTGTTTAAGAACTTCTTTAGAATCAGAGAATTAAAAAGCAATTGAAACAGTATGGTATGCCAATAAGTGCGTTTGTGTGAATAGCAGAGTTAAAGCATATGTTTTGGGTCTTTGCAACATGTCATTACGGAAAAAGAAATACTATAGCATAATGATACAAAGAAAGGATATATATTTGTTGAGCAGTTGAACACCAGTACCTATTTTTTCATCCAAACCTCATCAAAACGGTGGAACTAACACGATCATACGTATCATGGTGCTATGTTGCACACGGACTTTTCATCACCCGAGTCCCCCTGGTTTTTACTGTGTCCGTTGCTTCTGATAGCCCTGATTTCTTTGTTCAAAGAGAACCAACCTTACTGATTTTCTCATTTATACTACTTGTCTTGATGGTGTGTTTTACAGCCACTCATCTCCTTTCTAATTAGTGCTGGAGACAGGCAGAAAAGTATCTCTTTATGAGGGTCACATAAACGCACATCAAAGGCTGGTCCAACTTGTCAAGTGTGCTGGGAGTGAAGAGGTTGAAAAGACGACTTTTGAAGCGAGGGGCTGGGAGCTCTGGAGTCTGTCTCATATGCTCATGTGCAGCCTCGTTTCTTGTCCACACAAACTCTTCAGTTCTGACTCCTGACAATACTAAAACATGATGGGGGCGCCTGGGTGGCTCAGCCAGTTGAGCATCTGACTCTTGATTTCGGCTCAGGCCACGATCTCACGGTTGGTGGGTTTGAGCCCCACATCCGGCTCCGCGCTGACAGCACGGAGCCTGCTTGGGATTCTGTCTCCCTCTTTGCCCCTCCCCTGCTTACTCTCTCTTTCTCTCTTTCAAAAATAAATAGATAAACATTTTTTAAAAATAGTATTAAAATAGTAAAGAAAAATGTTTGCGTGTGTTTGGGGGGAAAAGATATCCATTAATAGACTGGGAAAGTACAGTAGGGTTTCAAAATTAATAAGGGAGAAAAAAAGAGTAAGTAGCATCTTGAAAAAATCACACACACATACACACACAGAAAGAAGGCAAATAGGAGAAGGAAGAAGTAAATAAATAGTCAATACAAAGTAAAATGGAAGGCAGAAATTTAAATATATCAGTCCTAACAAATGCGAACAGGTTGAATACTCCTGTTAAAATATAAAGATTGTTACATGGGCTATAATGATTGGTACAAATATTAGAAAAGCAGAGACAAAATCATCTCACTTTACTGAGGATAAGACTATCCTCCTAGAAAGCCAAAGAAAATCCAGTAAAACTGAACCAGAATGAAGATAAACTTACTACTTCCCAAATACCTGAGTTTCTGGATTTTGTTTGGGATAGAAGCAACACTATTGTAGGAGATATCAAGTTCCTCAAGATGGGCCAAAGAAAATAACCTTAAATAGAAAAAAGAAAATGAAATTAAAAATGACTACATGTTTGTCATTACTGGGCATGAATGAAGAATTAAATATTTGAGTAAAGAGGTAAAAGTATTAGAGAAAACTGTATTTTTCTAAGATCTTATAATTTATGGACTTCTTTTCATTATAGGCAGTGTAATTACAATCCAAGTTCCTCAAATAAACCATTTATCCTTTAAGACTGCCTTGAGGGGCGCCTGGGTGGCGCAGTCGGTTAAGCGTCCGACTTCAGCCAGGTCACGATCTCGTGGTCCATGAGTTCGAGCCCCGCGTCAGGCTCTGGGCTGATGGCTCAGAGCCTGGAGCCTGTTTCCGATTCTGTGTCTCCCTCTCTCTCTGCCCCTCCCCCGTTCATGCTCTGTCTCTCTCTGTCCCAAAAATAAATAAACGTTGAAAAAAAAAAAATTAAGACTGCCTTGAAATGTTTGGAGTGGATAAAGCTCCACGCAGAAAAAGCCACCTGAGAAATTTCTAGCACACTCGAATATATTATTTCCTTGGTTGCTGTATTAGTTTCCTAGGGCTGACATAACAAATGACCATAGCCAGGTGGCATGGAGCAAGGGACATTTACACTCTCACAGTCCGGGAGGCCAGTGGTCCGAAATCAGGGTGTCAGTGGAGCCGGTTCTTTTTCGGAGGCTGTGAGGACCCTCCAGGTAGGCTTTGGGATGGAGAAGACAAGAACCAAGAAAGAAAGAGGCAAAAAAAAAAAAAAAAAAAAAAAAAAAAAAAGGAAAGGAAAGGAGACATTCTGGTGATGTCATTACCCCTTAAACAAACAATGAAAACGTATTTCATGAACAAATGCCATCTCAAGGCTTTGGGGAAAAGAAGACACCTTTTGGGTTTGGGAAATGATTTATTATTTTTATTTTACAAGAAAACTAAATAGACCCATCAAAGGGCTTTCCGTGGTTACAAGACTTCAAACACTTAACCTGAGAGAGTTGATGACACCTTTACGTTGTATGATCAAGGGCATAACTCTAACTGTAGGGGGCCTAACGGCAAGGGCATAGCTAGGATGAGAACCCCGTTCTTTGTGCCTCCAGAGCCGAGACTTTCCTCTCTGCTTTTGCTTTACAACAGATGCTCTAAGCAGCTCAACGCAAAATCGTAGCAACAAAAAATTGGGCCTCAGGGAATTTGTGCTGTGCTGTCAATCTTCCCCTAATACACATACAGAACCTGTTATCTAATAAAATATATACAGCTTTATTTTAGAAACACTAGTATTATTGAGAAATAGCTCCTTAAAACTTTTTGACTATAACCAATGGTTAACCAATAGTCCAAACTAATTTGCTTAATCTCTAAATAGTGAATAATGTTGACCCTCTACTTACAAACAAGTTGTAGTTGCTTTAGGAATTTTTATATTCCTGGGCGCCTGGGTGGCCCAGTCAGTTAAGGGTAGGACTTGGGCTCAGGTCATGATCTCATGGATAGTGAGTTCGAGCCCCGCACCAGGCTCTGTGCTGACAGCTCAGATTCTGTGTCTCCCTCTCTGTCTGCTCCTCCCCTACGTGTGCCCCCCTCCGTCTTTCTCTCCCTCTCTCTCTGTCTCTAAATTAACATTAAAAAAAAGAATTTTTACATTTTGCTTATTTAAAATTTTTTTTTAATGTTTATTTATTTTTTTTTTTTTTTTTTTTTTTTTTTTTTTTTTTTTAAATTTTTTTTTTTCAACGTTTATTTATTTTTGGGACAGAGAGAGACAGAGCACGAACGGGGGAGGGGCAGAGAGAGAGGGAGACACAGGATCGGAAACAGGCTCCAGGCTCTGAGCCATCAGCCCAGAGCCCGACGCGGGGCTCGAACTCACGGACTGCGAGATCGTGACCTGGCTGAAGTCGGACGCTTAACCGACTGCGCCACCCAGGCGCCCCTAATGTTTATTTATTTTTGAGAGACAGAGTGTGAGCGGGAGAGGGGCAGAGAGAGAGGGGAACACAGAATCTGAAATAGGCTCCAGGCTCTGAGCTGTGAGCACAGAGCCTGACGCGGGGCTCGAACTCAGGTGAAAAGGTGAGACTATGACCTGAGCCAAAGTCAGACACCCAACCGACTGAGCCACCCAGGTGCCCCTACGTTTTGTCTAAATGACAGTTATGGTTATTAAAGCTTGTAATTCTAATTATAGATTATCAAATGTAAGTTTATATTTAGATGCATATATAGGTACATACACAATCATATATGTGTCTTTATAAGTACATATATATATGTAGTTTGTGTGTGTGTGTGTGTATATGTGTGTGTGTATACATATGCAGGGTTATGTGAGTGTGTGTATATATATATATATATATACACACACAGATTAGTGTACACACATATATTACTTAGCTCTGTTCACCGGGACTGTCTAGAAGCAATGTCATCACCATAGCAATGGGACATCCAGCACTCAGATCTCAGTTTTTAAACACCATCTTTCAATAAAAAAGAAACAGGGTTTCCCTAGAGAAATAGTTGCTTCTAGTATCAAGGCAGAGAAAATACAATTTATGTTACTGTTGAAAAATATAGATGATTTAAACAGAAATAAAATATACACAAGGCAGTATTCTTACTTTCTTAGTGTTTATGTTTTTATATACGTGTAATGTATGATGCGCATATACACATTTTTATACAGAAATGGTATAACTTCTATATGCTTTTTGTTCTTTTAAATGACTGAATAGTGATACAGTTTATGAATATAGAATTTGTCAGATTGTTAGTTACAAACAATGCTAGGTGAACAAGCTTATAAATGAATTTTGATGCGGTTCCTTAATTGCTGTGAGAATCTTTACAAAATGTTGTTCAACTATTTAAGAGCCCCTGTCCCTTTGCCCTTTACCCACGTTCAATTTGTTAAACTCTAACTCGAAGAAGTATCTTGTTTTGCGTTTGGTTACGGTTTTGGTTTAAAATTTTCATTAGGGGTTAAATAATTCCCTGTCCATATGTGGGGGAGGGGGAGGGGGGAGGAAACCCATCTCTCTCATACCCAAATATCAACATTCCTATTACAGAATCTTCGGTATTATACTAGCTAATTTCTTAGTTTACAGATTAGGAAATTGAGACCAGGAAGCTTAAGTGACTTTCTCCAGACAAAACAGGTCATTATCAATTTTGAAGTTAAAAGTCTAGATTTCCTAATGCCACATACAGTGTCCTTTCCAAAAAGGCTGTCGAGGGATAGGTGCAAGTTTCTCACTTGAGCGTCTTTATATGATATATATTCTTTTAATCTATACTCAGATAATGGATCTCTAGATGAGTGCTCTAGCCCCCGTGAGAGTTGACATCTATGTAGCTGGTCGGATTCCTTTTAACACAATAACAAGAAGCAAATCAGTGAATCAGAACAGAATGCGAATTATTCGATGGCTAAAAAGTTGCCAGCTGCTTTCAAATGGGAAATTGATCGCTTTCTAAATAGTAAATTCTTTTCTGTGTTTATAATCTCAGGCCACCGACCTTACCCAGGTGGAAGGGTAGTGATCAAATTAAAGGCGATGCTGAAAACTCTAAGGAACTTAAGCTGTTGGATTTCAGAAGGGATTTCTTTGATAGGATTATTTCTCAGGAATAGTAGTTGTAAATTTTTAAGACAAAATATCTGAGGAACAGAAAAGAGAAACAAATATGAGTGGCCTGATAAAGTGTACAAGTCTCTGTTTGTTACATTTTGTAAGCCCTTTGAACTACCATAGTAGAATCAGCAAAAGAACATTAACCGGCTGTATTATTTATCTCTTTTTTCACTCTTTTCCGGGGTATCATAAGTGGCTATTTTTTGGTTATAATTATTATTAATGAGACATTATTCTTGAAAAGACAGTAATATCAAAATCAAAATTAAAATTAAAAGAAATTATTGCAATATACACCAATGATAAAAATGGACTCACTTCTGTGGGAAAATAACTGATCTCATTAAAGGATAAGTTAAGATATATCAGTTGGGAAGCCAACGGTGTTAAGTCTGGACAAGTCATAATAAAAAAACCCTAAAAGAAAATGACAAGAGATTAGAGGTGAATCATTAACAAGGCACAAAAGTATTTTATACTAAAGTAAAACAAGCAAAACAACGAGCCCATAATCTGAGTGATGGTGTTTTTCACAACACACAAACGAGCCTGTATTCACCTTCCATTCATGTATGTTAGTCTGTCATAATAATAATTTCTTAATTATGTGAAGGATAGAAAACGAAATAGAAACACCGCTAAGTATTCATGTGTGTAAGAAGTATAGTGTTACATGTGTGACAGGAATTATTTTCATTAATAACAAGCAAACATTGCTTGAGTGTCCACTACATGCTGAAAAGTTAGTAAATATATTTTACATTCAATGATATCTTTTAGCTTATTTTGTCATGTTTCTACTTCTATTTCTCTCTAGTCTCGCTGTTAATCTAACAGCTAAAATTTCTGACTGAAATATGCCAACTCAGAATGAAGAAAACTATGTCCCGTGATGAACGAAATGTTTGTGTTCCCACCATATTCACATGTGAAAGCCCCAACCCTCAGTGTGATGCCATGTAGAGATGAGGCCTGTGTGAGGTAATTAGGGTTCCACGAGGTCTTAAGGGTGGAGCCCTTATAATGGGGTTAGTGCCCTTAGAAGAACAGGAGGGGACCAGAGCTCTCTCTTTCTTCCATGTGAGGATACAGGAAGAAGTCTGCTGTGAGCAAGAGACCTCGAACCAGGAAGCGAGCCAGCTGACCCCTCAATGCTGGACTTCCCAGCCGCCGGAACTGTGAGAAATGAACGTTCGTTGTTGAAGTCGTTCAATCTGTGGCATTTTGTCAAAGCAGCCGGAACTGACTAAGACACGCCTGCTGCCCCCCCATATCTTTAATGCTCCAGGAGAGTGGAAACATTTGTTTCTTAAGGATCGTAGACTCACTAATGGTCACCTGACTGAGCCAAGGGACTCCATTACTCAGCTCGTAGAGAAGGGAGACGTCGCCATAGTGCATCAGGCTACGCCAGGTAGCGTATAAGAATGAAAAGGTTCACGGCTAAAGAATCTTGAAGTTGAAAGTGCTGGTTTCAGAACTGAGATTTTACTTGTTTGTTTACGTTTTTATTTTTTTACCGAGAAAGCACATGGTGGGGAGGGGCAGAGAGAGAAAGCGAGAGAATCTCAAGCAGGCTCCATTCCCAGCACAGGGCCCATGGAGGGGCTTGATCTCACAAGATCACGACCTGCCAAAATCAAGTGTCGGACGCTTAACTGACTGAGCCACCCCGGGCGCCCCGAGACTGACCTTGTATTAAAGTATTACAATTGGTAAACGTGTATATAGACAAAAAGGAGGCGTTCTTTTTTTCCTGTCATTAGACACTCCTCTCTGCCGAACTGGACTGGCGGGTACACTTATGTAGTAGAAACGCGTCTGTCGTAGTCTCCAATCACTCCACTTACTGTGCCAACAATTAGCGCCTTTACATTTCCTTCTGCCTTTGGAAAGTGCTTCGCCCCCCCCCCCCCGCCCCATTTCCTTCCATGAACTGTCTTCTCACTTCATTAGTGGCCTGCGTATAGTCAGCAGTCAGCTCACAAGGCAGCTGACCAGAAAGGCCTTCCCTAACCAACCAATGATAAATAGTGACCTCCCAAACCTGTTTGCTGTGGTTATCATGGAAGGGTCGTGAAAAACTAAATAGCGCTAAGAATGTGGAGCCTTTCCCCATCTCCCGAACTGCTCTAGCGACCTTTAAGTGCTTAGACCCTGAGTCTGTATCATACTATGCATTACACTTGTTTTGTGTAAATTTTGTTCATATAAGATCTACTTCTTTTAATAAGGCCCTGAAATAAATAAGGAATTATGACGCTTGATTCGTCTGTGTCGCCCCCACAGAACTCTGGATTCTACTCTGGAGTCAAATATTTTTTTAAATAATATTTATAGCCATGGAAATTTTTTTTTTCTTGACTAGCTTCACCAACTCTTTAAAAGCTACATTCTCTCTCCCATTTGAAGCAAGGATGAGCAAACCACACTTTGCCAACTGTTTTTTTCTAAATAAAGTTTTATTGGAACATAGCCTTGCCCATAAGTTTAAGCATTGCATATAGCTGCTTTTGAACTATCGAACAGAGTTGAATATTTGTGACAGAGACCATGCAACCCTCAAAGCCTAACGTTTTACTATCCAGCCCTTTACAGAAAAAGCTTGCCAACCTCTCATTTAAAGTAATTCGCTCCAGGGGCGCCTGGGTGGCTCAGTCGGTTAAGCGTCTGACTTCAGCTCAGGTCACGATCTTGCGGTCCACGAGTTCGAGCCCCGCGTCGGGCTCTGGGCTGATGGCTCAGAGCCTGGAGCCTGCTTCCAATTCTGTGTCTCCCTCTCTCTCTTCCCCTCCCCCGTTTATGCTCTGTCTCTCCCTGTCTCAAAAATAAATAAAAACTAAAAAATATATATATATATATATAAAGTAATTCGCTCCGGGGACACCTGAGTGGCTCAGTTGGTGAAGTGTCTGGCTCTTCATCCGGGCTCAGGTCCAAATCTCACAGTTCATGAGTTTGAGCCCCACATCCGGCTCTGTGCTGACAGTGCAGAGCCTGCTTGATATTCTCTCTCTCTCCCTCTTTCTCTGTCCCTTCCCCACTCATGCGGTCTCTGTCCCTCTCAAAAATAAATAAACTATAAAAAAACATTTTTAAAATAAGATTAAAAAAAAAACAAAGTAATTCACTTCAAAACCAGATAATCTGATATTTTTACTTCTAATGGTTGACAATCTTATTTCAAAACAACCTTCCCACTGAAACCGACAGGGTAAACAACCACAACACAATAAAGGCTTGGGGAATTACCAAGGGTAGCTAGGATTTCATAAACCAAACTTCCAGAGAGGAGAGAATCTCAGGGAGGTAAACACGACGCTCAACACTACTTTTCTCCCGAAGTCATTTGCTTCATCAAAAGCTGTGGTCAAGAGGCTGAATAGAATCATAGCCAGCCTAATTAGGGCTAGAAAGATAAAAACTGGAGTTCAGGGCTTACCAAAGTCGAGGGGGGCCTCCGACTTGGTATGAAAGGGCCGAAAGGCTACAGCCTTAGGAGAAAAGGTTAACAGGAAAGCTCTATAAGATTGAAGCTCAGATTAAAATAAAGAGCTTTTGAAGCTTCTGGTCCAAGGTGGCAGTGTAGATAGTCCCTGAACTCACCTCCTCCATGCACACACCCAATCTACATACACCTACTCAGAGAGCAATTCCTCCTGAAGAAGAACCGAGGGCTGACTGAACAGCTTCTGCACAGCAAAAGACGTACACCAGGTAGAGAACGTCAAAGGAGATGGAAATACTATGAGGAAGGCAACCCGCGCCCTCCACGCACTGCAGTGGGATAGTACTGAGGGACCAGGAGCAGATTCATCTGCTCTGAGGCACAGAGGAAAAGCCTGGGTTTAAGCGAGCAACTGGAACAAAAAGGAACCAGCACGAGGACCCTGGCAAACCGCGGGAGAGCCGCTGGAGCTCTGGAACTCTCTCTGGGTTTGTGGGGCTGGTAAGCGCCACGGTTGATGCTCCCCCTCCACCTCCATAGCGCAGAGGGGAGCAGGCCCCGCTGGCGGCCCCAGGCCCCTAGCTCACACCAGCCCCAGGCTCCCGGGGACACAGAGCAAAAGCCGCGGTTTAAAGGAGCAGCTAGAATAGAAAAGATTTAGCCCTAGAACGCTGCCAAATGGAGGGAGGCTGCTGGAACTCTTTCTGGGTCGGAGGGGCTGGTGAACACCACGTTTAACATTTCCCGGCTGCCTTGACAGTGCAGGAAGAAGCAGAGCCTGGGCACCATAGTCGGTGTGCTGTCTCAGCGAACCCCAGTTCCCTAGCCCACACCAGCCCTAGTCACCCCTCCGAGATGGCCCCACGATGGTACACAGCGGGACACTCCCAGTCAGTGCTACAGGTTCAGCCATCAAGCCAAGGTGACAAGGGGGCAAAGCACTCCAGAATAGTCCAGGCCTGCCCCCACGTCAGCTCCAGATGGCTTGTCAGGGCACCCCTAGTGCAGAGGGCTTTGGGACTTTCTGGCTCATGCCTGCTTTGGCCCCAGCATCCCACCAGGGCCTCTCCCGTGAAAACCACCCCAGGGAACCCCCAGCCTGCACCCTGTATCGGCTCCAGCCACCCCACAAGGGTGACCCTGTGCAGAGCGTCCCAGGACGACCTGACTTGCACACACTTAAGCTTCAGCTGTCCTGACAATATGTCCTCTGCACAGAGAATCCTGAGAACCCCTGCGCCCCCCACCCTGCCCCCCGCCGGGCCCGTACCCACTTCAGCTCCAGCCACCCCACCAGGGCAGCCCCGGCACCAGCTAGAATGATCTTTACAATTATGAAAGGTTTCTTTCAACTCCAGTTTACTTAGAGGTATATTTGTTTTCCTTCATCCTCAGTGGGTGTTGAATGTTGTCAAGTTTTTGCATCTATCAAGATGATATTGTTGAGAATAACATTGATTTTCAAATATCAAGACAACTTTGAGTTTCTTGCAAAAGCTTCATTTAGTCATGATACATTGTCCTTCGTTTTAAAACTTTTCACATTGCAGGATTTGAATTCCTAATATTTTCTTGAGACATTTTGCACATACATTTATGAAAAACAGTGGCCCATAATTTTTCTTTCTTACAATGTCCTTGTGTGGCTTTGGTATGAGAGTTATACAGGCATCATAAAATAAGGTGGTGTAAACAGGTGTTGTATCTCCCTTACATGTTTGGTAGACTCACTGGGGATGTCCTATGGGCCTGGAACTTTCTTTGTGTGAAGGCTCTTAATTAAAATTTTCATTAGATTTTTTTACAGATATGAAACCGTACTGGTGTTCTATTATTACGCCTGTTTCAGCAAGTTGTGTTTTCCAGTGAAGTTTTCCATTTCATCATAGCCGTGGCACTCACTGGGAAAATGTTCGCAGTGTTTTATTATTTTCTATTTTAAAGTCTGTGAGACATGCGGTGATTTCCCCTTTTCTATTTTGATTTTGATATTTAGAATTTTCTTTCCTTTTTCCTTAACCAATCATACTATGGATTTAGAAATTTTATTCCTCTTTTTAAAGAACCAAGTTTTGTCAAGTGCCTTTTCTGCATCAATTGAGATGATTATGTATTTTCTCCCCTTATGCAGGAATGTATATTGATTGATTTTCTTACGTTGAATCACCCTTTTATTTCAAGAATAAATGTCACTTGGTTATTATGTATAATCCTTTTAATTGTTTTTTTATTCACTTTGCTAGTATTTTACCCAGGAGAATACTTTGCTAGTATTTTGCGGGAGAGGGGCAGAGAGAGAGAGGGAGAGAAAGAATCTCAAGCAGGCTCTGTGCTGTCCGTGAGTAGCCTGACAAGGCTTGATCTCAAGAACCACGAGATCATGACCTGAGCCGAAATCAAGAGTTGGACACTTAAGTGACTGAGCCAGCCAGGTGCTCTGCTGAGGATTTTTATCTATATTCATAAGGGGTGTTGGTCTGTGGTTATCTTGTGGTGTCTTTTGTTCCCTTGGTATCTGGGTTATATTGACAGCATAGAATATGTTAGAGATTATGATATTCTAGTTTAAAAGAATATATATTTGTTCACTCAGATGACCAAAATATATCTCTCATGTGTGTATTTGGTCTTCATTCCAAAGTTCCTGGCTCACAGCTTCCCACATCTTTGAAATTTCTAGAGTCATAAAAGCAATGGGAACATCTTCTGTTATATTTAATTCCTTGTCCTCCATTCCTGAAACCACATCAGAGCCATAAAGATGAAATGGGTGTCTTGTTATTCATGACAAGCCCCTTTCTACAACTGGGTTTCTGTTAATGAGGTGGCTTGTGGAAAGCCCTGAAGGATGGAGGCTGGTTGCCAGGGGAACAAACCATGTGATTAGAGGGTTGGCATTTTAGCCTCGTCAACTGCCCTCCTCCAGAGAGGGAAGAGGGGAGGGAAATTGAGTTCAATCACCAAAGGTCAATGGTTTAATCAATTATGCCTGTGTAATAAAGCCTCCAGAAAACCAAAACGACAGGGTTTGGAGAGCATCCTGGTTGGTAAATACACGGAGATTTGGGGAGAGTGGTGCCTGGAGAGGGCATGGAAGTTCCAAATACTTTTTCCATACCTTGCCCTGTGTATCTCTTTATCTGACTGTTGATTCATATCATTTAATATCCTTTGTAATAAACCAGTTATCTAGCAAGTAAATGGGATTCCTGATTTCTGTGAGCCACTCTAGCAAATTAATTGAACCCAAGGAGAGGGTCGTGGGAACCTCTAATTTGTAGCCAATTGGTTAGAGGTGTAGGTGACAGCCGGGGCATGTGATTTGCATCCTGAGTTGAATGGCAATCTTGTGGGAGTGAGCACTTTACCTGTGGAATCTGGTGTTATCTCTAGGTAGTGTGAGAATTGAGTTGAATTGTAGGACCCCCAGCTGGTATCTGAGAATTGTGTAGTGGTGTGGGGCAACTGCTCCCCCCCACCATGGTGGAACTGGGTTCAGAATACTATTAGAGGTGTTCTCTCCTCTTTCATTTTCTGGAAGAGTTTGAGAGGTATAGGTATTCATTTTTCTTTAAATGTTTAGCAGAATTCATCCACGAAGCCATCTGGTCCTGGACTTTTCTTTGTTGGGAGGTTTTGATTATTTACTCAATCTCTTTACTCAGTATAGGTTTACTTAGATTTCTATTTGTTGTTGAGTCAGTTTTGGTAATTTTTGTTTTTCTAAAAAATGTTTCCTTTCATCTAAGATATTTAATTTGTTGGCATACAGTTGTTCATAGTATTCTATTATAATCTCTTTTATTTCTGTAAAGTCAGTAGTAATGTCTCCATTTTCATTTTTGGTTTTAGTTATTTGTATTTTCTTTTTTTCTTCATTTAGCTAAAGATTTGTTGATTTTATTAATCTTTTTAAAGAACTATATTTTTTGTTGATTCTCTCTACTGCTTTTCTTTTCTTTTTAATGTTTATTTATTTTAGAGACAGAAAGACAGAGCACAAGTGGGGGAGGGGCAGAGAGAGCCCGAGATGGAATCTGAAGCAGGCTGCACGCTCTGAGCTGTCAGCACAGAGCCTGATGTGGGGCTCGAACCCACAAACCATGAGATCAGGACCTGAGCTGAAGTTGGACGCTCAACCAACTGAGCCACCCAGGCGCCCCATCTCTCTACTGCTTTTCTATCTACTATTTCATTAATTTCTGTTGTAATCTTTCTTACTTCCTTCTTGCTGCTAGTTTAGGGTGTAGTTTTCTCTTTTGTTCAGGTTCTTCAAGGTGTAGAGTTAGGTTGTTGATTTGAGATTTTTCTTCTCCACATACCCTTTCCACACACATTCACCTGGTCTTCCCCAACATCAACGTTTCACACACCAGTATGATGTATTTGTTATAATCAATGAACCAACATTGCACACATCATTATCAACCCAAGTCCGTAATTTACATTAGAGTTCAAACCTCTTGTTGAATAGTCGGTGGGTCTTGACAAATGTATAACGAAATGAATCCATTAGCACAGTATCATATAAAATAATTTTACAGCCCTGAAAATCCCTTGTACTCCTCCTATTCAACCTTCCCTCCCTCCTCCAACATCCCTGGCAACCACTGATAGTTTTACTATCTCCATAGTTTTGCCTTTTCCAGAATGTTTTTTATTGTTGTTATTTGATTACTGCCTCACTGGTGCTTAATTATTTTGCAATCTGCCATATTGATTCTTGTCTTGTTCTCTTTTGTGGTATATTTTTAAGACAGTTTCTTAATAGTTGTTACCATGGAGATTATAGTTGACATCTTAAATTTATAACAATCTAGTTTGGACTGATACCACGTTAACTTCAATAACACAAAAAAATCTTTGTTCCTATACACATCTACCCCTGTCCTTGTTGTGTCATCAAAAATGACATCTTTCTACATTGTGTGTCCATTAACATATATTGATAATTATTGTTTTATGCATTTGTCTTTTAAATAACATAGGACATAAAAAGAAGTGTTGAAAACCCAAAATAGAACAATTCTGGGTTTTATATGTACCTATGTAGTTACCTTTACCAGATTTTATTTCTTTTTCAGGTTTTGAGTTCCTGTCTAATATCTCTTCGTTGCAGACTAAAGAATTCTCTTCGGCATTTCATATAGGGCAGGTGTACCAATAACAAACTCCCTCAGCTTTTGTTTATCTTGGAACATCTTAATTTGTCATCTGGTTTTTGAAAGATAGTTTTGCTGGATATAGGATTCTTGGTTGAGAGATTGCTTTTCTTTCTTCACTTTAAAAATGTCATCCCATTCCTTTCTGACTTCCATGGTTTCTGATGACAAATTGGCTATTAAGTTTGAGCATCCCTTATGCATGACAAATCATTCCTCCCTTGCTGTTCTCAAGATTTTCTCTAGCTTTTGACAGATTACAATGTGTTTCAATGTGAAACTGTCTGTGTTTATCCTTTTGGAATTTGTCAAGCTTCTGAGATCTACAGATTTGTACCTTTAATCAATTTGGGGAGGTTTTGGCCATTATGTCTTCAAATGTTCTTTCTGCCCATTTCTTTCTCTTCTTTTTCTAGGACTTCCATTACCTGGTACACTTGGTGGTGTCTGATTGGTCCCTTAGCCTCTGTTCATTTTTATTTCTTCTTTCTCCTCCTTCTCTTTCTTCTTCCTTTTCTTCTTCTTTCTGTTCATCGTATTTGATTATTTCAATTGACCTATCTTCCAGTTCTCTGATTCTTTCTTGTGCCTGCTCAAACCTACAATTCAAAGCTTCCAGTAAGATGTTTTTTATTGTATTTTTCAGTTCCATAACTACTTTTTGGTTCTTCTTTGTAATTTCTATCTCTTTATTGATAAATCTCTGCTCACATATCATTCTTCTGTTTTTTGTTTGTTTGTTTTGTTTTTAGCTACTTCAGAATACTTAAGACAGTTGATATAAAGGTTTTTTCCCCCCTAGTAAGTCCAATGTCTGTGCTTCCTCAGAAACAGTTTCTATTAATTTCTGCTGTGACTGGCCACATTTCTTGTTTCTTCACATATTCCATATTTTTTGTTGAAAACTGAACAGTTGCATATTATAATGTGGTAACTCTAAAAATCATATTACTCCCCCTTTTCATATTTTTTTTTTAAATTTTACTTGCTGTGGGCTGTAGCTGTTGGTTTAGTGATTTTTCTTAATTGTTTTCGTGAAGTCTATAATTTTTCATGTGTTGTGTTTGAAATCTCTGGTCTGTTGGCTAGTGTTCAGTTAGTGTTTTGACAGAGATTTCCTTGTACAACAGGACAGGAGTAGAGAGAGAATAATATTTCTTCCAGTCTTTTCAGATTGGCTCTACGCAAGGGCACTCTTTCAATGCTTAGCCAGGACATTAAAAGGTAGTGATTACATGGGATCTTCTCTAGAATGAGCCCTGTCCTGGCCATGCACATAGCTTTCTAAATTCTCCAGTATCCATTGACCTTTTTGAATGCCCTACCTTCCCCAAGAAACTCTCTTGTCTCTTTTCCTATTTTTGCAAGTTTTCTATGAGTTTGAACTTATTTCAAAATACATTTTTAAATGAAACCTAGGTCTTGAGGTCAAAGAGCTCTGACTTCAAACCTAAGGCTCCATTGCTTATTGGCTGGATGGTCTTTCACGAGTTATTTTCATTGGGCTTCAGTGCTCCTAACTGTAAACCGCAGATTATAATACCTATTTGGCTGAATTGTAAGCTTTAAGAGTAACATTTGCTTTGCACAGAGTGGGTCCTTAATAAATGGCAACTATTATTATCGCTGTTCATCACACCAGACTTGTGTTCAGTGAAAATTTAGCCTGTTGCTAGATGTGGCACAAAGGCCAAAGATTGCCCATAACTTCAAAATATGATAATTCCAAATCTCACTTTTTTTTTTACTCACGCCAGATAATGAAAATACACTATAATTTCTTTGGATCTTAACATTGTACAAAACTGGAATGAAGGCAAACTAGGACATAGGTTTAGAGATAAATTTCAATGCGTTCCTGGAAAATCTCTATTGTAACAGGAAGGCTCCCTTCAATACCGTGGAAACTAACCAAAGTTCAGAAACCTAGAGCAAGAATAATTGCTGATTTGAAAAGAAATTGCCATTAAAAAGATGTAGCATACCTTAAGATTAAGTGCATTTCTTCCATGTATTTGACAGTTAATTATGGCTAGGTTGGTCATGGCTACTATTGTTTCATATCGTGTTGCATTAATAGTCTTAAAACCTTCACCCCGTATCACATGTGATTCCTCTCTTTTTATAGGTTTAATGTTAACGATACCTAAATAAACAGGAGAAAAAAATGAGACTTAAATGCGTTAGCACTTAGAATGAAAGTTAAAAGGTATTTATATTACGGTCACAGTGAATCATGGTAAGTAGGTTAGCTGTGTACATCCTCTGGGAGAGAGTGCTCTGAGCCTTTACTAACCTAGTCCCACTGGTTCTGTTTGCTAAACTGGGCTTTGTTTTGTGTGTGTGTGTGTGTGTGTGTGTGTCTGTGTTTCAAATATTAGCTGGCACCTTTGTCTTTCCAAAGGAAAACCATATGCTCATAGATTTCTCTCCAGATAACTTAGATTCTATCAATCTCAGTCTTTTTGTGTTATGTGTACAAATATTTTCAAAACTTTTACTACGAATTACATAAGCAACTTCTTGCTTCACAAAACTAGTAAAGGACATCACATAATCGTAAGTCAGATAGAGATCACCTCGCAAAGGACACCCTCGCTTTGTTTCAAGGGCCTTATATAATTCGGCTTTCTTGTCTCCGTTCGGAGACCCCACACAAGAAAAGAAAAAAAAAAATCCAAACAACTTAGAAGTTAGTCAAACAGAGAGCATCTAAATTTGCTTCCTCATGACCCTTGTGGGTTTCACCTTCAGAAACGGCCTATTCAAGTATAAACCCAAATGCGGCAGGAAAATATTTTGTGACCTCGGAACATATATTTTACATTCACGGCCATTCTCGCTGTATTATTTGCAGCAACATATTTTACAATCTCGGAAAGCCTTAGGCCATGGCTTCAGTGAAAGGAAATCATGCATCCTAGACCAAAGAAAGCAATGTTCAGTTTCTAGCTGCCAAAATAGGCCCTGTGGGCCCATCTCAGGTCAATAGATGTGAAAGGTAACTGCAGCATCAAGAGAGATGCATGATATGATAGAGAGAGTCGTTGTCTTGGGAGAGAGAGTGGATCAAGAAGGAAAGGAGAGCGAGTTAAGACCTAGGTCTGTGTGCTGTTCCCAGCCCACCCATTCCCATGGACTAGGCCCAAGCATTGGTTTTGGAATGGAAATGGGAATTCAGGTGGAGAAAAAAATAGAAATGCCCTGATGGATCCCTGAAGGCTCTGGAAACTTTCAAAGAGGGGACCGCCAGAGTGGGACAAAGTCAACAAATCAGAAATGGCAGCATGATTTGTTTCGGCTGATGACCTGGGAAAAAGAGAAAGTCCTATCGTTGGAGCCTTCTGTGTTTAATCATTAACTGAATCATTCCTTGGTTATTTTTTCTGCTCTAGAATTTTATTTGACTCCTATTTTTAAAAACAAAACTTCTAGTTCTCTGGTAAAATTCTCTAACTCATTCTTTCCTTTCTTAAACATAGTCATCACAATTATTTTTAAAATCCCTCTTTGAAAACTTTGGTATCTGACTCTATGTGTCTGTTTCTATTGCCTTTTATCTTTCTACAGATCTTCAGACATTTTATCCTGTTTCTATAGGATGACTTGTGATTTTTTAATTTAATGCTGGATGCTGTGGATGAAAATTTTAAAGGGTCCGGATAACGCCGTGTCTCTCCAACAAGTGTTAAATTTTCTTTGATTGAAAGAAAAGTGGAAAAAGTATCACTTTGATTCATTAGGGACTGGTTTTGAGCTTTGCTAGGGATAATCTATTTTAGTGTTGTACTTTTTTCTAAAACATCATCCTTATTTCTAAGGCATGGGTCCTCTGGGTCTTCAACTAAAAGCCCCATGTGTTTACAAGGCCCCTGCATCTTGGCAGAGCTTTACCTTCAATAACTGCCTCCCATGCATGCTCACTTCTCGTAGCTTCTCTGCTGATGTTTTTTGCTGTGTTTCTTAGAGTATTGTCCTGCACATGCACAGCTTAGAAATCAGCGGATATGGGGGCTCCTGGGGGGCTCTGTCGGTTAAGCATCCGACTTCGGCTCAGGTCATGATCTCACGGTTCATGAGTTCAAGCACCGTGTCAGCTCTGTGCTGACAGCTCAGAGCCTGGAGCGTGTTTCAGATTCTGTATGTCTCTCTCTCTCTCTCCGCCCCTCCCCTGCTCACGCTTTGTGTCTCTCTCTCCCTCTCTCTCAAAAATAAACATTAGAAAAAAAGAGATGATTTTTTCATTTGTTTTTTCTAGGTAACTAAAGTTAAAGCACTTAGAACAGTGCCTGGCACATGGAAAGTAGTTACCTTTCATTGTTGCATGTTTATTTCACCTACCCAGATTAAGAATGCTCCAGCTTTTATGTTCCCAGCATCAGTACAAACTTTGACTTATAGTCAATACGTCAAACATAGTTGCTGAGCAAATGGCTTAAAGAGCTGAAAATGAGGTGAGACATATGTGTGAACCCCACCCACATACACCAACACAAAATCATGAATACTTCTGTAGAGAGATAAACTTATGTACAGTTTTTTTAAAGAATGAAATACGCCTAGCGTTTACCTTCCGTCAGGTTTGGCACGCTTTGCCTCGACGTGCTTTCCACATTGTCGGATTCTGTTACTTGAGTTTCTAGAAAAAAGAAAAAAAATGAAACAACTTTTTGGATACTTGTGAACACTCATGTTCAGGGTGTTATGATTTCATTATAATTGTTCATCTTTTAATGAATTTGGATTGTCCACGGAACCGTGCCCGTGAAGGGCTCCGTCCGCACTGGCATTCTGCTTCTAGAGTTCATCTTGATCGCCTTCTGAATGACTGTTCATTCCCACTCCTCTTTTATGTTGACTTTTCTGATCCTTTGGGCTTCCTCATCTGGTTCCCACTACCGCCATCTGGGCAGAGCACCCAGTTTGACCTTGGCAGACCCTCAAGGTCAATACTTCTGTTACCTCTTTCTGGATCGTATATTGAATGTATGCATAGGCAGAAAGCGATCCCGCCATCCCAACCTGCAAACCCAAGGGGAAAGCAGCCTTTGCTCGCGTGCCTTCTCTCCCCTTTGGTCCACTTGACCCCGTTATTACAAAGCATGCATTATTTGTGATAGGAAAAAATGCAAATAATCCAAATGCCCATTTTGAACATGTATCATTTTGAACATGGATTTACCTAACAAAGACTGTCTTCGAGGTTTTCTTGCCAAAATTGGTGTTGGTAGGGCGATGGGACCTGGAAAATTACTAATAGTTAGTACCACTGCAGTATTTTGCTTTAAACGTTCAGACCACTGTCTTTCTGCTTTAACAGGCACACTTCTTGGTGGAGGGCTTGGCCCTGTTTCACTTAAATCTATCAGAGCCTGCTTAAAAATAAAGGTTTTCTTCTTTGATAAAGGTGGATATTCAGAGAGAACTTCCTTGGGTTTGGGAGTAATAACTGGGGAAGGTGCACTTGCAGGTCTGGAGAACTCTGAGGAGAGAATCAGAATGTCTTTGAACATGTTATCAACATAAATATTTTTTCTTTTTGACACTTCTCGTTTTGATTTTCTTGAAGTTTCCGTTTGGCTTGTTTCTTTCCCAAAAACTCGACTTGAGGCTGAATGACAGCTTGGAAAAAATATGCAACCAGTAGCAGTGTCTGGAATGTGCCAATAGACCCTGTTAAAATGTTTTCTTGGTATTGAAATAGTCGTCACTCTTTCTTGGACATGATGATCAAGAGAGAGATTTTGGATACTGATCGGGGTTTGTGATCGATCTCTTGAAACATCAGGAAAACTAGTTTTCTTTCTTTCAGTTGAAGTGGTTTCTTCTGGAGTGAACGTCACACGTTTTGGCTTAGCTTTACCAGTCTTGGCTAAACCAGAAAAAAAAAAAAGGCACAATTAGTTTATATTTATCAAGGTACCAGGGACAAAATTTAATGTCTTAAAGCTCATACTCACCCCTCTTTCACCTTCTAAAAATTTCTGCATATACCTGCTAAGCTATGAGGACTTTTGTTTAACTGACTGGGGCAAAGTTTGAGTAATCAAATGGAAACGAGAAAAGACTAAATTGTATTAGATTTAGAAAGGGTAGGGAGAGACTCTTGGAAGAACAGAATTGATAGGAGACAGGGTATAAAGGTAATTTTTTGACCAGTTGCTACTAAAACTGGAAATAAAATGGGTAAAAATTATTTTGATGAAGTTTTGTTATTTATCATTTCTCGTTATCTCTTCCTCATTGAAACTTCCTTGAGCAAAGACTCACAATTCTTTTCAACGCCAGATGTCAGACCAATGTGTCTTTTGAAACGATAACATCCTGATGCTGGGTACAAAATACTACAAGTTCAGTTAGGTTAAAAGGTAAATGTTCTTTTCTCTCCTAGGTCCAGAAAACATACAGTGGTTCTTCGGTACCTCACCACACCAAATATACTTTCTCTTTCCTATGGGACAGAATGTCAAATGACTCTTTTCCATTGTCTCAGTTGAGTACTAAATGATGAAGACTTCTACCTTCTAAAGAAGAGATAATAGATTCTTTAAGGCAAGGCTTGCAAAGAGATGCCAAAACAAATCCAGGTCTCATCCATCTGCTGTCTACGCGTAAGAGATGGCTGGAGTCTGACCTGAGTTCAGAGAGAGGAATTCTCCTGGATAGAGTTATTGGAGTGCTATGTGTTTCTTCAATCTTCCCCTCCTTGTGGTGGGTGGAAGAGGATGATTTTTCCCCAACCTCAAACAATGTGACCAGAATTCTCAGAGAACCATTTAGAGAGCAGGAATGTATGCCAGGAGGAGAAAATAACATATCATTCCTCTACTCACCTCCCTCACTAATACTTACAGAGTAGCAAAAAGGGATCAGCCCACCCAGTCCTGGGTTCCAATTGGAGCAAGGCAAGAGAATCCTTGAAACTCCTTGACCTGCATCTCCTGGCATTTCAGGGTAGGTACAGAGACTGATGCTTAGTTTTTAACTCCTTAACTCTTCTCCATCCCTAGCCCCACTTATGGAGGAGCAGAAACCATAAGTTGGGGGAAAGAAGTAAAGAACCAGGTGGAAGACCTTGTCACGCCCCTGTCTCCTCTGGCGTGTCTAAAAATTTGCAGACCTAGTCTGAGCTGGGGGAAGGGGCAGGCCAGATAAAAGTAATGACTCAGATTGAAATATTCGTTTAATATCTGAAAAGGAAACAAGGCTAAGAGGTGAAGTTGACTAGAAAAGCCTTGGAGGAAAGCTGTGTGTCCCGGGTGAGTTTGAAGGGCACTAGTGGGAGAATAAGAACGTTTGCTTCCTGCTTGTATAGAACTAATAAAAACTAGCTCATTCAAGAAAAATGGTCACACCATCATTCAACTTTTTCCCCTCTCTCCCATATTAAAACAAAACATAATAACGCAAGCAAAATCCTCAACAAACTCCAGAACTCCTTCCAACCACCAGTCTCACCATATTTATCCTTCCGGAGTGTGAAGTAACTGACCCTCAGTTTGATGTCCTCTCTCTGTTCTGTTTGTTGTTTCACTTTATTTAGTCTGTAACTTTTAATTAATAGTCTTTCTTTTTAGAACAATTTTAGATATGAAAATACTTGAGCAAGATTACAATTCCTATATATTCCCCCCTACAATTTTATCTATTATTAACATCCTGATTGGTGAGTACATTTATTATAATTGATGAACCAATGTTGACATACAATTAATTCAAGTCCATACTTGACATTAGGGTTCATGCTCTGTGTTATCCATTTCCATAGATTTGGACAAATGTGTAATGCCATGCATCCGCTATTACAGTATCATAAAAAATAATTTTACCACCTTAAAATTCCCCTGTGCTTCACCTATTCAACACTTCTCTCTCTGAACAAATTTCTGGCAACCCCTGATTTTTTAGTTTTTACCGTGTTATTGTTTTGCCTTTTCCAAAATACTACAGTGGTTGGAATCATGCAGTACGTAGCCTTGAATAAATAAGAGGGGTTTGTTTTGCTCTTCTCCAGAATTTGGTGGTGTCAGTGTTGTGTATTTTAACTATTCTAAGAGGTATGCAGTGGTATCTCATTGTTGGTCTAATTTGCAGTCTCTAATGACAAATGCAAATATTAAGCATTTTTTATCTTTTTTTCTTAAATTTCTTTCTTTTTTCAGCATTAAGCATTTTTTCTTAAAAAAACTTTTTTTAAACATTTTTATTCATTTTTGAGAGACAGAGAGAGACAGAACACTAGCGGGTTAAGGGCAGAGAGAGAGGGAGACACAGAATCTGAAGCAGACTCCAGGCTCTGAGCTGTCATCACAGAGCCTGACGCAGGGCTCGAACCCAAGAACTGCGAGATCATGACCTGAGCCTTAGTTGGACACTCAACCGACCGAGCCACCCAGGCGCCCCCCTCCTTTTTTAAAAAAAATTTTTTTTTAACGTTTAGTGTTAAGCATTTTTTCCTATGCTTATTTGCTTTCTGGATATCTTCAGTGAAGTGACATTTCAGATATTTAGCTCACTTTTATTATTATTATTGTTATTATTTATTATTGTTATTATTATTATTATTTTAGAGAGAGAGTGTGTGTGTGCACACAAGCAGGGGAGAGGGGCAGAGGAAGAAAGAATCCCAAGCAGACTTCACACTCAGTGGGGCTCCATCCCAAGAACCCAGGATCATGACCTGAGCTGAGATCAAGAGTCACTCAACCGACTGAGCCACCCAGGTGCCCCTAGACCACTTTTTAATTAGGTTCTTTTCTTATTATTTAAGAGATCATCGATTTGGGATAGAAAGTCCTTTATCAGATATGTGTTTTGTAAATATTTTCTGCCAGTGTGTGGCTTGTCTTCTTATTCTCTTAACAATGTCTTTCACAGAGTAGAAGTTTTTAATTTTAATGAAGTTCAACTTACCAATTTTTTATTTCATGGGTTGTTCGTTTTTATTATTGTATTGTTTTATTTCTATTTAATGCATAAAGGAATGTTCCAAAAGAAACAGATGGAAATATAAACCTGATAAATCTTTAGTTTCATGGACTGTTCCTTTGGGGTCATATCTAAAAAGTCATTGCCAAATCCATGGTCACCTAGACTTTCTCCTGTGTTATATTCTAGACGTTTTAGTGTTTTGCATTTGTACATTTAGGTCTATGCTTCTTTTGTGTTTATTTTTGTGAAAGGTATAAGGTCTGGTCTAGATTAATTTTTTTTTTTTTTTTTTTTTTTGCGTGTTGGTACCTAGTTAATTTGTTCCTGGACCATTCACTGAAAAGACTATACCTTTGTTCTTTGTTCTTTTGTCAAAGATCAGTTGACTATATTTGTGTATATCTATTTCTTGGCTCTCTGTTTTCATCCATTGATCTATTTGTCCTTTATTTTGCCAATACAACACTGTATTACTTTAAAATCTTGAAATTGAGTGGTGACAATTTTACTTCCTTCTTCTTCTTCAGTATTGTATTTGGTATTGTGTTTTTCCTTTACATATAAACTTTAGAATAATTTTGTCAATACACACTAAATAACTTGCTGGTATTTTGGCTGAGATTTCTTTGAATCTGTAGATCAAGTTTAACAATATTGAAACTTCCTATTTATGAAGATGAAATACCTTTTCATTTATTTATATATTTATTTCTTTTATCACAATTTGGTAGTTTTATGCATATAAATCCTATAATATATTATTAGCTTTATGCCTAAATTAATTCTAGTGTGTTAAAAAAATTTTTTTTTAGTGTTTTCATTTATTTTTGAGAGAGAGAGAGACAGAGCATGAGCAGGGGAGAGGCAGAGAGAGAGGAAGACACAGAATCTGAAGCAGGCTCCAGACTCTGAGCTGCCAGCATAGAGCCCGATGCGAGGCTCAAACTCACGGAGTGTGAGATCATGACCTGAGCCGGAGTCGGATGCTTAACCAACTGAGCCACCCAGGCGCCCCAATTGTAGTGTGTTTTGATACTAAAGTAAGTTGTAGTGTTTTGAATTTCACATTCTAACTGTTGCTGGTATATAGGAAAGCAATTGATTTGGGTATATTAATCTTGTATCTTGTAACATTGCTATAGCTGTTTTTTATTTCCAAGAGTTCTTTTGTTGATTCTTTGGGATTTTCTACATAGAATAAAGATAGTTTTATTTCTTTCTTCTCAACTTGTACGGCTTTTATTTCATTTTCTTGTCCTATTGCATTAGCTAGGATTTTTTAGTACAGTTGCTGAATAGCAGTGGTGAGAGGGGACATCCTTTGTCATTTTAGGGGGAAAGCATCTAGTTTCTCACCATTAAAGATGTTGTTAGCTGTGGGATTTAGGGTAGATCTTCTTTATCAAGTTGAGAAAGTTCTCATCTATTCTTAGTTTGCTGAGAATTACTTCATGAAGGCATGCTGGATTTTGACAGATGGATTTTCTATATCTACTGATGTGATCATGTGATTTTTCTTCTTTAGGCTATTTATATGATGGGTGACATTAACTGATTTTTGAGTGTTGAACCAGTCTTGCATATCTAGAATAAATTCCACTTGGTCATGATGTGTAATTATTTTTATACATTGTTGAATTCAATTTGCTAAAATTTTGTGGAGGATTTTGGCACCTATGTTCATTGGTGATATTTATATGTAGTTTTCTTGTAAGTTCTTTGTCCGGTGTTGGTATTAGAGTATACTGCTCTCACTGAATGATTTAGGAAGTGTTCTGTCTGCGTCTATCTTCTGGAATAGTTTGTAGAGAATGGATATCATTTACTCTTTAAATGTTTGGTAGAATTCACCAGTGACTCTATCTGGGCCTGGTGCTTTCTATTTTGCAAAGTTATTAATTACTGATTCAATTTCTTTTTTTTTTTTTCCAACGTTTTTTATTTATTTTTGGGACAGAGAGAGACAGAGCATGAATGGGGGAGGGGCAGAGAGAGAGGGAGACACAGAATCGGAAACAGGCTCCAGGCTCCGAGCCATCAGCCCAGAGCCCGACGTGGGGCTCGAACTCACGGATTGCGAGATCGTGACCTGGCTGAAGTCGGACGCTTAACCGACTGCGCCACCCAGGCGCCCCTGATTCAATTTCTTAAACTAGGCCTATACAAGCCTATAAAGTAATAAATTATTTATAAATATAAACATTATTTATAGCAGGTTATATATTTTACTTTGTGTGAGTTTTGGTAGTTTATGTCTTCGAAAGAATCTGTCCCTTTTATCTGTTACCAAATGGATGGACCTAGAGTTGTTCATAATATTTCTTTATCTTTTTTTTTTTTTAATGTCCATAGACTCAGAAGCAATGAACCCTCTTTCATCTCTGATAGCAGTAATTTATTTCTTCTCTCTTTTTTCTCAGATAGCCTTGTTAGAGTTTTATCAATTTTATTAGTCTTTCCATAGAACTAGCTTTTGGTTTTGTTGATTTTCTCAACTGCTTTTCTTTTTTCAACTTAATTTCTGCTCTAATTATTATTTATTTTCTTCTGCTTGCACTAGGTTTATATTCTTCTCCTTTTTCTAGTTTCCTAAAGTAAAAGTGTAAAGTATTTGTTTTAGATTAATCTTCTTTTTCTAAAATATGCATTCAAGGTTCTACATACCTTTTAAGCCCTATTGTTTTATACTGCATATTTTGATAGGCTGTAATTTTATTTCCATTTAGTTAAAAAACATTGTAAAATATCTCTGTGACTTCTCTGACCCATGTGCTATTTAAGTGTGTTGTTTAATCTCCAAATATTTTTGGATTTCCACATATCTTTCTGTTACTGATTTTTACTTTAATTCCATTGTGTTCTGAGAACAAACACTGTAGAATATCTGTGTTTTTTTTTTTTTTAAGTGTGTTTTATGGCCCAGAATGTGGTCTAGCTTGATGAGTGTCTTATGTGAGGGAGAAGAATATTTTCTGCTGTGGTTGGATGAAGTGCTCTATAAATGTCAATTAGATCCTGTCAATTGTTGGTACTATTTGGTTCAACTATATCCTTACTAATTTTCTGCCTGCTAGATCTGTTAATTACTGATAAGGGGTGTGGAACTCTCCAACTATAACAATGGATTTATCTATTTCTCCTGACAACTCTAGCAGTTTTTGCCTGAAATATTTTGCCTCTCTCTCTTTTAGGTGCCTGTCAGTTAAAGACTGTTGTCTTTTTAAAGAATTGACTCCTTTATAAGTAAATATTGCTCCTATTTTCCCCTAATAACTTTTCTTGTTCTGAAATCTGCTCTGTCTGAAATTAATATAGCTACTATATATTTTTTTGATTAGTGTTAGTGTGGTATGTCTTTCTCTACACCTTTACTTTTAACCTCTCTGTGTTTTTATATTTCAAGTAAGTTTCTTGTAGGGGTGCCTGGGTGGCTCATTTGGTTAAGTGTCTGACTCTTGGTTTTGACTCAGTTCACGATCTCATGGTTCGTGAGTCTGAGCCCAAGTCAGACTCTGCACTGAGAGCATGGAGCCTGCTTCGAATTCTCTCTCTCTCTCTCTCTCTCTCTCTGCCCCTCGCCCATTTGCATGCACTCTCTCTCTCTCAAAATAAACAAATAATTTATTAAAAAGTAAGTCTCTCGTAGACAACATATAGTTGGGTCTTGTTTTTTTATCTGCTATAACAGTTTGTTTTATATTTATTTATTTATGTATTTATGTATTTATTTATTTTTTATTGTATTTATGTATGTATTTATTTATTTATATAATTTAATGTCAAGTTGGCTAACATACAGGGTATACAGCGTGCTTTTGGTTTTGGGAGTAGATTCCCGTGATTCATCGCTCACATACAACACCCAGTGCTCATCCCAAGTGCCCTCCTCAGTGCCCATCACCCATCTTCCCCGCTGCCCCATCCCCCCATCAACCCTCAGTTCGTTCTCTGTATTTAAGAGTCTCCTCTGGTTTGCCTCTCTCTCTATAATAGGTTGTTTTGTTATATGTAAAATATGTAGACTGCACTGCTGCTTTTTTTCTTTTTCTGGTTTTAGTTGAGCATTTTACAAGCATTCAGTTTCTCTCCTTCAGTGTCTCAGCTTCTCTCCTCTCTTAGCATATCAATTATGCTTCTTTTACAAAAAAGTGTTAAGTGGTTTCCCTGAAGTTTATAGTATACATTTACAGTTAACCTAAGTCTATTTTCTTTTTCTTTAATTGGCATGTACTTTATTGATTGGAATCAAAACTGTAAATTACAACTATCTTGCTATGCAAAAAACCGAGACAACTCAAGTCTGATGTGTGGCATTTAGAAAGAATATTTAATTCATAATAAAAAGTTTCTTTTATTATCCTTTCAATAATCGAAGTCTACTTTCTTTTCTTTTTTTTTTTTCAACTTTAATTCCAGTCATTTAACCTACAGTGTTATAATAGTTTCAGGTGTGCAATGTAGTAATTCAACACTTCCATACCCTAAGTCTACTTTCAAATAATAAGATGCCACTTAACAGGTATTGTGGGTGTCTTTTAACAGAGTATTCCCAAGACCTCTCTCCCATTCTTTATAGTGTTGCTGCCATTCATTTCATTTATCCTTATGCTGTAATCACCTAACACACTGTGGCTATTATTCATTCAAATAGTTATTAGATCAAGGAAGAATAAGAAAAATAAATTTTTATTTCACTCCAGTTTTCCTTCTCTGATACTCCTCCTTTCTTTAGGTAGATCTGAGTTTTGGATCAATATCATTTTTCTTCTTTTAACACAAAAGAACTTCTAAAAAGTTCTAGTGGCCACAAATACCCACAGTTTTTGTCTGAGGAAGTCTATATTTCTCCTTCATTTTTTTTTTTTAAGAGAGAGAGAGAGAGCATGAGGTGGGAAGAGGAGCAGAGGGGGAGGGAGAGAGAGAGAGAGAGAGAGAGAGAGAGAATATCGAATATCAAGCACACTTCATGCTCAGCATGGAGCCCCCATGCAGGGCTGGGTCCCACGGTCCCAGTGGGATCGTGACCTGAACCGAAATCAAGAGTCAGCTGAGTCACCCAGGTGCCCCTCTCCTTCGTTTTTGAAGAATAATTTCACTTGAATACAGATCCTACTTTGGTGGAGTTTTTTTTTCTTTCAACACTTTTAACTTTTTCATTTTATTCTTTTCTTGCTTGCATGGTTTCTGACAAGAAATCCAATGTGATTCTGAATCTTTTTTCTCTGTAGGGATTTCTCCCCTCTCCCCCTGCCCCACCTCCTTTCAAGAGTTTCCCTCTGTCTTTAGTGTTCTGCAGTTTAAATAAGATATGACTAAGTGCATTTTTAAAATATATTTATCCTGGTAGATGTTCCCTGAGATTCCCGGATTTATGGTTTGGTCTGTCATTAATTTTGGCAAATTCTCAGCCACTGTTACTTCAAACATTTCTTCTGCTCTCATGGCTGTTTTGTCTCCTCTCGTATTTCCATTACCCGTATGTCCTGTCTTTTGTTATTTTTCCACAGGTTTTTTGGTATTCTGTTTTGTTATTTTGTTTATTCTTTTTACTCCTCGCATTTGAGTTTGAGAATTTTCACCTGGCCTGTTGTCAAACTCACAGATCCTTTTCTCAGTCGTGTCCAGGCTACTGATGAGCCCATTAAAGGCACTGTTTATTTCCATTGCAGTAATTTTTACTTCTAGCATTTCCCTTGATTTTTCCATAGTTTCCATATCCCTGCTTACATTATTCTGTTCTTGCATGCTGTCTACTTTTTCCATCAAGGTTCTTAATATATCAATCAGTTATTTTCAATTTGCTGTCTGATAGTTTCAGTTACTGTGTCCTATCTGAGTGTGGTTCTAAATGCTTCCTTTTTCTCTTCAGACTGTGTTCTTTTCTAATCTTTAAGCATGAGTTGTAATTCTTTTGCCAAAAGCTGAGCACGATGTACTGGGGAATGGGAATGGAGGTGACTGTAGCTGTTGGTGTCAGACATTTAAGTTTCTTCTAGTTTTCTTGTTTTTCTTTTTTCTTCCTTTGTTGTCTCTGTGCTTCCCTACAGATGCCTTCTTAAATAAAGTCTGCATCTTAAAGCTCTTTCAGTTGTAATCCCCTCTTTTTATATTAGAACCCTACTGATGTGGTGATAAGGTATTAGGGAAAGGAATTATTGTATATTCTTATTATAAAAAATCTCATGTATTTATTTTTATTTATTTATTTATTTATTATTATTTTTTAATGCTTATTCATTATTGAGAGACAGAGAAAGACAGAACGCAAGCACAGGAGGGGCAGAGAGAGGGGGAGACAAAGAATCCAAAGCAGGCTCCAGGCTCTGAGCTGTCAGCACAGAGCCCGATGTGGAGCTTGAACTCACAAACGGCCAGAGCATGACCTGAGCCAAAGTTGGACGCTTAACTGACTGAGCCACCCAGGCGCCCCATTTATTTTTATTTATTTTAATGTTTATTTATTTTTGAGAGAGACAGAGCGATAGCGGGGGAGGGGCAGAGAAAGAGGAGACACAGAATCCAAAGCAGGCTGAGGCTCTGAGCTGTCAGCACAGAGCCCGACATGAGGCTCGAACTCACTAACCGTGAGCTCATGACCCGAGCCAAAGTCAGACACTTAACAGACTGAGCCACCCAGGTCCCCCTCATATATATATTTATTATATAAAAATCTCGGGGTTTTAGTGGGCCTGAATCCCTGGGTTGTGGCTTTCAGAATGTTTCTTAGCTTTTTCTTCCCCTTACATGACACAGAAAGGCTACAGGGGGAGAGGGTTATCTAACTTGACCTTACCCCAGGTCAGACAAGGGTCTGGTAATGTAGTTTTCTTTAGAGGGAAAAGCATGCTCTGGGAATGTTTCAGTGGTTACTTTCTCCCTCATACTAGGGAAAAGATGAACAGATTTTTCTCTGCTCTTCATGAGAATCTTGTGGGGCTCCTGGAGTTAAAACCCATGGCAGTGTGGAGGCTCCCCTAAGACCAGACCCTAGGAGTTTTTTAACTCTTAAGCTAGTCCACACTCAACCTCCAGCAATTTGTCAAAATTAGCATTTAACTGTTCCTATCACTTACTGGCTTAAGTATCTTCTGATCCCAATAAACCAATCTCAGCTGAGATTCTCTATAGCTGCCTGTCTCTCCAGATTTCAGGATGCTGGTTTGCTCTGTGACTCGAATTTTCTGATGGATCTAAGAAAGTCACCAATTATCAGTTTATTTACTTTTCCCCCTTATGAGGATATGAGTGATCGCTTTCAATCTCTTTACATTTTGAGGCTGACACTGAAAGTTTCCTCCTATTTACGTTTCAAACCATTACGACCTGGAATTTTCCACCTCTACTACCAAAGCTGTTATCACAAAATGATCATTGATATCTTGTTGCTAAACCTAATGGGTACACATTATTATTTACCTTTATGTGACCTCCTCTTGGCATTCAATACTTTAATCCACCCTATTCTCCATGAAATTCACTCTTTCCTTGGCTCTCATGAGAGCCATTTTTCCATTCCTACCACCTGCCCATTTATCTTCTCTACACAAATCTTTCTCTTTCTCAATTTACCATTTTGTACTTCCAAAGATTCTATCATTATCCCTCCCCCAGTTGTAACTAGTTTTCCATCTACAGTAATAATTCTAAATCTGGGTCTGGAAGCCCTAAGCACCTCAAACTTGTCATGTCTACACCAAAGTCATCAGCACTTTCTGTCCTCCTTTATCTCATAGAGATACAGCTGTTATTTAGTCACACACACACACACACACACACACACATTGGAATCCTAGATTCCTCTTGTATTAGTTTCCTCTAGCTGCTGTAACAAATAACCACAAACTTCATGGCATAAAACAACAGAAATTTATTCTCTCACAGCTCTGGAGGCCAGAAGTCCAAAGTTATATAACTGAGCCAAAAATCAAGGTATCAGCAGGGCCCTGTTCTGTCTGGACTCCCCTGTAGAGAATCCATTTCTTGCCTCTTGCAGCTTCTGGTGGCTGCCAGCACGCCATGGCTTGTGGCCACGTCACTCCTATCTTCAAGGCCAGCACCTTCAAATCTCTCTTTGATCCATCTTCGTATCCTAGTCTTCTCTCTGCCTGTGTGTGTGTGTGTGTGTGTGTGTGTAATCTCTGCTTCTCTCTTATAAGGATACATGTGACTGCATTTTGGGCCCACCCGAATAATCCAAAATAATCTTTCATCACAAGAGCCTTAACTTGATCATATTTGGAACCCCATATAACATTTTCTTTTCTTTTTTTCTTTCTTTTTTTTTTTTTTTTTTTGCCATAGAAGATAACCTTACAGGTTCGAGAAGTTAGGATGCTGATATCTTTTGTGGGGTTATTTTTCCATCTGCCATACTTCTAATTCCTCACATTTAACACATGCAATTAATCACCCCAGGCTATATTCAAATTAGATATGTCAACTCTAAAGTTTCTAATTCCCCACCCCTTTCATCCCCCATCCCACTCCCCTTTCCTTTTCTACCATGAGAATCACAGAAGAAGTGAGCTATTGTTCTCATGGATTCATGTCCCCTCTTCATTTGGTTTACAGTGGAGATTAGGATCGAAAACCAGTGACCTAATTAAGTTCTGCTGTTTCAGAATAGAAAGGTAAGACCCATTGACAGGATGACTTCCTAAAGCCACACCTCATATTAGTGTTGAAGCTAAGACCAGAATTCAGATCCTTGGATTCCCATTCTAGGGCATTCGGCACTGTTCCAGGTTGCTGCAAGCCAGTAAGTTCAGACCAAGTAAGAAGTATGACAAGTACTGTAACATCTTACAACCACACAGTGATTTTATAGCTTATCATGTGCTTCCACGCAGGCTATTGCATTTTAACCTCCTTCTCTCTTAGTTAAGTGACATTTTTAAAAAACCAGATTTTCTCTTCTAACTTTCACTGCCATCATCCTAGTCTACATCAATTTAACTTCACCCTTGATTGTCTGATGCAGCCTTATAAAGTTTTCATCAAATTATCTGAATCTTAGCAGTGATAATTCAGACTTCTTAGTTTGGTGAATAACTATCTATGTGAACTGTAAACATTTTTAAAAAACCAGGGCACCTGGGTGGCTCAGTCGGTTAAGCCTCTGACTCTTGAATTTGGCTCAGGACATGATCTCAAAGTTGTGAGATCCAGCCCCATGTTGGGCTCTGAACTAAGCATGGAGCCTGCTTGGGATTCTCTCTCTCCCTCTCTCTCCCTGTCCCCTAAATGTGGGCTTTCCCTCTCTCTCTCTCCCTCTCAAAAATAAATAAATGAACATTAAAAAAAAAATCTATGCAAACTGGACCCACTTCACCTAATCTTGCTGTGTAACGATTCATCAGTTTCCAGGAGAAACCCCCAGATACTCTAGTTTATTACTGACAATCCCAAAGCCCATACTGCTCATTTGTAATTTCATTTCCTACGTTGACCACACTGCGTGGAATACCTTCTCCCACTAGCCAGTTGAAATCATTTTCTTCTTTCCAAGTCTACCTAAAAACCTTACTCAATCCATTTTTCTTGATTAACGTAGCCCATATTTGCCGTTCTCGTTAATTCACTAAACATTTAACATGTATCACATGCCAGCTGTACCCACAGTGCTGAGGGGACAGTCACACAGCACAAACCTTACTGCCATCAAACATCTCCCCATTAAGTGTAGAAGCTAGGCAGGTAAACAGTTAAACTAGAGAAGGACAAACGCTTGGTAGGAGTAAACATGGAATACTATGGGAGCATAAAGGAAGGTACCCTGACTAGGTGAAGGGGGAAGTGGTGTTTAGGGATATCTTCCCAATGGAGATGGTATCTGTCTTCTCAATTCCATGCTTCTCTATTTCTTGACACATTTCTCCATGGTTTTTTTTTTCTAGTATATTAAATTTCTACTTTTCCAAGAGACTCTTCGCTGCCATCAAAAAAGTACACCAGTCTCCTCTGTAAAACATATTTCACTCCACTTTTCCTAATTCCTTAAGTCTTCGCTCAAGCCCCATTCCTGCCCCAGTGCTCACTCACATGTAGGAACTACTATTGCCTATACCATTAATTGGACAAAATTCTATGCTGCTTTATACTGTTAAGGTTCTTATTTTATGTGTATCTCATCTCCAGAACTTGATTAAAGGTCTTAAAATGTCCTGAAGGGCAGGGACCAGATCACTCACGTCATTAACTCCCTATGGCATCTAGCATCTTATGCAAAGTACAGATATTCATTTCAGGGTTTTATTTCAGTGTTTGACTGTTCATGTTTATAAACCGTACTTCAGTCATTTTAAGTATTGATGGATTTCAACGACAAATATTTTGAACACCTACTATATGCAAAGTACTCCACTAAGAGCCTTTGGAAACGATTATTAACAGTCAAGGTCATAGAACCTCCAAGGTGCCAAAAAGCAAGAGAGCCCCCTCCCCCAAAAAAGAATTTTCCAGCCCAAAATGTCAATAGCAAGAACTGTGTACTAGAGGATAGACTTCAACCAAGAGATGAATGAAAAAACTACAAGAAAAGAACTGGTAGTGAGCAGTAAATCCACATAACTGTGGGCATTATTGTCACACAACAGGTTGTAAATGTAGAAATATAGAACATTCTAGAAATGACCATGTAGAAATGATATAACAAAAGCTGAAGGGAAAGTGGGATAGGAAATTGGAGGTAGTACGGGCATGTTGATTTCTACATCTTTAATAGCCAGGAATCAAAGGTAATAATTTATCATTGGAAATCAACTGATGGACTAGGCATATGTTAACAGTATAAATGTTGACATGAAAATAATGAAATACATTATAAAATAATGAACACAATGGACTAAAATCAGGTGACTGAGGAGACTGAAAAGGGGAAAGAAGTGGAAATATGCTTTTATCATTGCTGTACAGAGTCAAAAGATACCACATACAAAAATAGAGAATTAAGGGTATTATATAAAGTTCTGGTTATCCGAGGGACTCATCTTCACTTTACTGCAGTGTAATTTGACAATTACTTATGTGATTATTTGATCCAAACAGATGGCAACCAATGAAGAAGATGGACAAGGTCTCTTTTGCTCATTATTACATCCCCAATTCCTAGCGCTGTGCTAAGAAGTACAGTCAGTTCTTGTTATCGGTGGCCGTTCTGTTCTATAAAATCTCAGTGAACACTGAATTATCCAATACTGAGCCATTGCTTCTAAGGAAAATATAGGGTTAGGTTCCTCTAAACTTCTGGTCTCAACATTATCAGCAACCAATCAATACATAATCTTGTTTTATCTGTGTTTCTATTTAAAGACACTTAACATATATGGTTGATTCGTTAATATTGAACAGCCAGCAACACTGCAACTCATGCCTGAAGGAAGCTTGACTAACACATGCTTTTCTCTGTAAAGGCACATCGCAGCCTTCTTGTGCTTAGGAACACCAGACGGCACTTGAACACTATTCCTGGGGGTGATGGCAAAAGCACCAACAAAAGGCACAAAAATTTTAAAAACCATGGCAGAGGAAAAAGACTGAAAACAGAGTGAGAAAAGGGCAGTTGTTTACAGTACGAGAGCTGAAACAAGAAGGCAGAGCATTTTCCTTATTGGACGTCAGCTGGGAACATGTATGTTTTCACTGTCTGCCTCATATCCATCCACTAATGACTGAGAGTTACCATATGTATTACTCTCCTGCATACAGTTTCACCTATGATAAAAGGAAAAAGAGCTGTCTCTACTGCTCTGAAGTCTTCTTCATTGACATATCGTTGAGTTAAAAAGATAACATACAGCACAAGGTACTGGTTTGGGCATTAGAAATAATTGTAGCAGTTAGGTAACTTTGCACCCATAGAGTCCACAAATAATGAAGGTCAACTGTAACTGTAGAATTGAATTGGATGTTATCCTCTCACAATAAACATTTGGAAGTTACTGGTTACTAGTGAGTGTCTTTTTCACTATTGTGATTCTGAACCGTGCAGCCTGAGAAATTTCTACGAAAAATAAATAAACTTAATAACATATCTGATGAATACACATACCTGCATAGACTCTCTTCTTAGGTAAAGGCAGCTTAGGGAGTTTTGGAGGTAAAGGTCTTCGAAGCAGTTGTGGGTGGTTTTGCATTTTAACTAACAATGAACACTGTTTTTCACAGCTATTGGTTAATCGGGAATTGAAAAGGTTTTCAGTATGTTTGAATTGTTGCTGAAAAGTAATTCATTGGAATCTACGTTTTAGTGAAAATCATTCTTTGCTAATACTGTGCTGAGTCCAAGCAGAATTCCTATAAAAGAAAAAGAGGATAAGGAAAAAAAAATTCTTTAAAACTTCTAGAAAGAATCTAGATAAAATTTAGGTTTATGACTAACACAATTTTAAAATATATACACTATTACTAATCAGGATCATTCTAAAATTTCTCATATTAGCAAAATGTTCAATCTGCCCATGCTATATCATCTAGTAGATACTGATTTTCCCGAACGGTAAAAATAACACTCATTTTTTCACCTCTACCTTCAAACTGTTATTACTTTACATATTTGGGAAAAGATTTGGTCAAAAAGATTAAGGCAATCCCTCCATGATAGCCTCTTAAGACTCGAAATATCTATTTACAGTTCACAGGCAACTTGTTTTCTTTCTGCAAAAGGACTTGTTTTAAGTTTCAACCACGACTAGTTGGGTCATACTCTTTAACCCAAAACTAAGATGGTCTTCAATATAATCAGATTTTCCAGGATCTCTGTTCCAATTGGTACAATTTAGAAATAATGCCAGAAGCTCAAAACATGCGCTAAGTTCTCAAGGCAACATCAAAGTGCCTGGCACATCAGGATTCCGTTGACAGTTGCGAAGGGAATGCTTTGGAGCTGCATAAATGGGCCGTTTTATCCCGCAAAGATAACTTTGCACACAAGCGCTCAAGGTATGGTCCCTGTTAGTACGTCCCCCTTGATGCCGGTAATTTTCCTTCCGTATTATTGGAGAAGATGCGCTGGACCCCTACACTATCCTTCAAGGCAATCAGCTGCTTCTCAAAACGACCGGCTTTTCCTCTTTCATCTTTTCCTCGGAATTGAGGCAGCGAGGTAAAGGTCAAGGCAGAATGCGAGTCTCCCGCGAGAAGCAGTCCGCCGGGAAAGCACCTAGATTAACTACCCTCGACCCCCACCCCCGCCGCAAGGCCTGGCCTGAGGCCAAGGGCACGGGCCCTAGCAACCGGAAGCCGATAAACCCGCCCAGCCCGCGGGACTCGCCGGCGCTGGAGAGGAGGGCGGGGCCGGGCGGGGCGCGTGCCCGCCGAGCCCCGCGGAACCGGCCCCGCCCCACGGCTCGGCGCGCGCGGCGCCCACGGGCCTCTCTCTCCGCCGCGGTGTCCTGCTGCCGGGAGGTTGCGGGCGGTGGGGGCTGGAGGAGAAGCCCGGTCCGTGTGTCGCTGCTGTACGGAAGCCCGTGGTGACAATCGTTATTACTTTTCTCCTTCTTAATGACATTGACCACTATTATTTATTTACTCTCCTTGATTACACGGTGTATCTAGGGTCTGGGCTGGCGTTCCTTAATGCTGCACTTGGACGCAGCGGGGTCCCGTGGCTGATTTTGTAGTGCCCCCGAAAAGCGAACATTCTGTTTTCTTTCTCTTACTTGAATGCAAACTGTTTTGCCTTTCTGAGCCTATAAAGTTCCTGGAGTAGGAAGAGGGGCATTAAGGGTCCAAGCGGGCTTTAAAAGAAACCCACCCGTTTCTCACGGTTACAGTCATTTGTTTTGATCATAGTATGGCTTGTCTCCTCTCTCTCGGTGTTGACGATCCTGTACGTGCAGGGCTCGGTACATCGTCTGTGTTTGCGTGTATGTGCGTGTGTCTTTGAAGATTTGAGGGAGAAAAAGTATGAGGGAAAACTCATCAGGTAGGTGTGTAAATCCCAACTCAGAAAGTAATGCAGATGGAACTTCCTCGCAGTCTAATTTTTTTTTCTTAAGTACAAGTGTAGGAACTTTAGTAACAGATGTTGCAAGGTGAGAGACTTCGTTATAAATCTGTCTAGCTTTGGGGATCCTTTAAGATTTACTCCCTAACCAAGCCTTCCTTCTTCTCCTTAGAAGCAAGCATAGTCCATGAAAAAAGTGGAAAAGTAAAAAAATATTTCATCAGACTCTGGGGAATAGGCACCTTGTTTTTCTTTACAGTATTAGCATGTGGTTTCTTTTCCTTGTAAGATTAATGTGTCCCAATGAGGCCGCGGCCACAGACCATGAATTTATTCCGTTTTTGCCTATAGATTTTGCTCCGCGGATTGATAAGCCTCTCAGAAAGACAAGAAAATTGACAGCCTTAGGCAGATCTGATTGCTCAATTTTGTCTCAAGTAGTATTTGTTGTGCATAGTGTGTAAGTGTGAAAAATGTTTGTATTTTTAGGCCTAAAAATGTGTTTCTCATATAAATGTGTGTTCCAGTATTTAAATTGAGTCAGGTTCCTATGCTCTTAAAAGTTGTTTGAACCATGCCAACTTACTGAGATGCAGTTTTACTGACCAATGCTTGGCCTTTAAAATTTATGCTTCGTATTGCATGGTCAAAATCAAGGCAATGCGCTTATCAATAGTTTTTTTAAAAATGCTTTGTCATATATGGAATCAGGCACCAGGCTTCATTCCCTGCAGATTTCTTCTAGCAAGTACCAGGTAGAACCCAGGGCTTTAAATGTGGAAATGATGTACAAATACAGGCTGGATTTAGAAAGTACAAATCACATTCAATTTGGATTATTTTATTTTTATCAATTTTTTTTTTTTTACTATTTTTGAAAATGTTACTACCTCCATTTTTTCCCCTTTCAAAAAAATCATGTCTCTTTAAATACGGTAGCTCCGTCGTTGATTTGAAGGATTTATTTTACCTGTTGTACAGTACAGCCAGCCTGTTTACTTGTCCCATTAGCTTTGCAATTAGACAGAAACACGTGATGAGAAAAAACTGAACCACAACACTTCTCTCTTTTAGCAGATTGTATTAAGGAGGCCAGAGTAATGGTGAGCCAAGGTTATATACATCCTGTGTTTTGTGCCTTTTTTTTTTATGTTGCTAAACTGAGATAAAAGCTTATGCAAAAGGAACCCTAGGCACCCCACAGGTAATGCTCTTGATTTTCCTAATGGTGGGGAACACTTGGGGAACCTCAGATTTGCCATTGATGAAAGGGCCGCGTGGTCTGCTGGAAAGGTGTAGCGATTGTTGCTAGAAATCTTTACCATTTTCCCAATAGCTCTCTCGTTTATTTATTTTCCTTTTAAACAGAACAGAGGTTTACTAACCATTTTGGTCAGTGCAGATTTAATCTAACGTTTGCCCTATGGAAATAATTGGAGTAATTTGTATTTTTATGCTCAGTTTTTAGAAGTTCTTTTAGAAAATGAAGAGTTATTTTTGAGTGCACATTGGTTAAGCTGTTGAGTCCCCATGGTAACCCAGGGCATTTCTCAAAATGCTTTTGAGAAAGAGGTATTTTCTTGGTCTGAATTTACCTGTTTAATTATGTAGCCAGTACTGCAAAATGTCTTTATTCTAGTCACCCGTCACGGTGGCTTAAATGTATACATATATTTCTTGTGTTTCCATGCCACTGCATACAGGACAGTTTTATATTTACTTAAATGTTAATAAAGATATTTTGAAGCTGCTTTTCTTTTTACCTCTCATATCTAAACATTTCACTTCTGTTCTTAATTATTTTAATTATTTTGGGCCAGTTATTTAGTTATTTCTTTTTGTCTTTCAGGATGACAGTTATTTCCTTGTCTTTGTTTGAAGTAGAGATTGATCCTGAGATTTCGCCCCCAAAAAATCATTACTAAGGAAATGATTTAAAAATCATTAATAAGAAAATATCATGCAACCTGCATCATAGAGGTTTTAAAAATCCTAGACATAATGAAAGGATAGCGATTTATTGGAAACCTACTATGCATAAGGTCTTTTGTAGGTGCTGAACTTTAAACTTTATTAAAACTTAACAATGGTTCGTTTGAAGCTTTATAATTTTGTACATTGAAATGAAAATTTAAATCATTTTCAAAGACTTTCTCTTATTTTTCTTTTTAACATTTATTTATTTTTTTTTTATATTTTTATTTTTTTTTTCAACGTTTATTTTTATTTTTGGGACAGAGAGAGACAGAGCATGAACGGGGGAGGGGCAGAGAGAGAGGGAGACACAGAATTGGAAACAGGCTCCAGGCTCTGAACCATCAGCCCAGAGCCCGATGCGGGGCTCGAACTCATGGACCGTGAGATCGTGACCTGGCTGAAGTCGGACGCTTAACCGACTGCGCCACCCAGGCGCCCCACATTTATTTATTTTTAAGAGAGGGGAGGGTAAGGGAGGGGCAGAGAGAGGAAGACAGAGGATCCCAACAGGCTCTAAGCTGTGAGCACCGGATCCTGGGCTGGAACTCCCGAACGGAACCCCTAAGATTGTGATCTGAGCTGAAATCAAGAGTTGGCTGCTCAACTGACCGAGCCACCCAGGTGCCCCTCAATGATTTTATTTATCTATAATTACAACTACTTGAGGTCTTTACATTTTTAAATCTTTTTTTGTGTTATGTTGTTCGGGTAGAATAGTGTTATTTATTCACACTACCCTGAATACTTGGAAATGATTTTGTACTTCCTTTGCTTCAGTGATGGTTTTAGACTGTTCATCTATATCCAGTGGATATTAGATATCTGTGTATATTGTGTGACTGTGTCCTTCCCCAAAGAAAGGTAAATAATATTTGTTTCCTTAATGTTAGGTTGACTAAGCAACATTGCCTTTAGTGCTGTGAATGGTGAAATGTCCATGCGCGTTACTTACTACGTGGAAGGCACTGTTCTAAGTGTTGATTTTGTTTTATTTTACCCCACAGTTAATCATGTTAATTGAAAATTCTAGTGTCTGCGTCAAGTTTCAGTCAAAGGCTCTGCATAACATAGCTCAGCTGGGTTCAAATCCCTGCCTGCCCCTTCTTAGCTCTCTGCCTTTGGACCAGCTCCTGAATTGCTTAACCTCTCTAAGCCCTAGTAGTTTCTTCACCTGTGAAATTGGGGTAAAATGGTACCTAACTCAGGGTATTGGGAGGATTTAAAGCAATAATCAGTGTCAAGGACTTAGTTTTGTGCTGGGTACAGATGAGTCCTCCCTGGATGCTAATTGTTAGAAGACAAATGGTACAGGTGTCCTATCTCCGTTGTCCCTGCTTTATGTGATGATAGTTGACGTAAACCAAAGTATTCAGAGCATTGGGGGGTGAATCCTGGGTATTTATTTGTCCATGAAGTATCACACTTAGTTTGCTAATGTCTCCGTCATGACAGAAAACCTAGCCTGCCGATCTCAGATTGTGAAACAAATGCGTGCTCTAGACAGGTTTCCGATCCTTATGCCCCTCCGGGCTGCCGAGGATCTGTGGGACAGCTTGTACCCAAAAGAGTCCAAGTAGGTGATGTAAGTAAGGAGACCTTGATTCGTCCTTCGCGTGAGTTGGGTCCGCGAGCTGCTGTCAGGATTGATTGAACTGGACTGAATCCATGATGAATCTCAACCAGTAACCCAAGGGTGAAAGTCACCTTGTTGTCAACATCCTCCGGGCCAGCTGGTGAGCCTAACAAAGGTGGAAAAGGCGAGAGGGTCTGCAGCGTGACTCCCCTTTGAATGGCTAGAGGGAAACGTATTCCAAGAGCACATAACCCTTCCCAGGTTTTTTCTAATGTGCTGAGTCCTTGGAACCAGCTGGGATTCAGTCCTAAATTTATAACAAACATGTGCCATAGGCATAGGATATATGAGCTGCGTGCTCTCTCAGTCCTCCAAAATGACATGTAGCATTTCGAACCACAGGCGAGCAGAAATGCTTTGTGATGACACTCTTCATTCTAAGACCAATAGCAGTTTATGACCTTAAACAGTAAATACAATGGATTTGCTCTTCAAACCTATCATTCTGCTTTGTGCTCACAACCCTGACTAAGCGTATGTTTTATTCTTCCGTGTAACGAGGCTGAAATTGCATGTGGGGACTCGGGTAGGGAAGGACACAGGTTGCCTGGACAGGTGATGGTGCATCGTGCTGTCTGTGTTGACAAGGAACTTGCATTTCTTACACCACAGCTGGACAAGTAGAAGGGCGGCCAACTGTTTCTGTATCGCACAGTGAGATTAGCGTGTTCTTGACAGTCCCACAGGATTTACAACAATCTCAGTCCCCCACCCTCATGCTTTGATGTCAGAGACTTTATCCGGGTTGAAAAGAGGAAGTTCCAGGACACTGCTTGTCTCCTCACCCTGTCCCACGTAGTGACCTGCCTCGGTGGCATGGAGAACATTGCTTTCATTTCTTCTGCCAGTTTTTCCAGGTGCTGTGATATCCTCCAACGGAAGGAGATATGGTGTCCAGCTCCTATCAGGAGTCATGGGAAAGACAGACTATAGTGCTTTACTCTTCCATCCACGAGTAAAGATGGATGGGACACCTTTACAAGCAGAACACCTACGCTTTCATCTGTTTGACATATTAATATGGCTCTGCTTACGATTTGCTTTAAAGAAAAGGTTCTGTAACTACAAGAGGTTTGCGTGCAGACGACCAAGTAAGATGAGCCTTTGTGCTCCTGCTTCTCATTGGACGGTCCCTTGCCATCCTGCTTCTCACTGGATGGTACCTTCTCATTGGATGGGACCTTCTCATTGGATGGTCCCTTCTCATTGGATGGTCCCTTCTCATTGGATGGTCCCTTGCCATCCTGCTTCTCATTGGATGGTCCCTTCTCACTGGATGGTCCCTTCTCACTGGATGGTCCCTTGCTCTGAGCCATGGAACTCCTATATGTCACTGCTGGTGAGGTCCCTTCCTTGTGCTCGGGAGCCCCACACACCCCTTCACTAACCAACCTACCCAGAAGCAGACCCATAAGGAGATGCCTGTAGTCACCACTCTTTTCAGCAGGAGCTAAGAAAACCAGAGCATTCCTTCTTCCCTGCTCCCCCACCCGGCCCCACCCCATCTCCCAAACCCAGACTCATGGCATTAAAAAGGATTGCTTCCAGTGGGTTTGTAACTTGGTGTATCACTTTACCCAAGTGATCCTACTTGGGAGGTGAAAAGGCATCTCCTCCTGCACACTCACTCTGGTTATTCTCAGTGCATAGTTGTGAGACGCTGGGTGTGTCCCCAGTAAAGGTAAGAGGAAGGTGGCACTAATGGGGTCCTTGAGGAGCCGAAGCAATTGGCCACGCTGACTGAAAGTGGATCCATTAATATAACAAATCTGCCTTGCCACCGTTTCTTGCTCAGTAGAGATTAGTTAGGAACCGGAAGGGCCGGTTTTGCTAATCTGCTGTGATGAATTAGAGCAGCGTGCTTTTCAGACCCACACCTGAGAACTAGACCTGGCCCAGAGTGTTTATTAATACATTCATCTCATTTATCCTTGTTTTCAAGAGGAGAGAGTCATTTTGAAAAAGAAATGTTTTCCATAAGGCGTAGAAGTATTAGAGCATCAAATGCTGCAAGAACATCCCTTAGTCGTGGAGGTGTGGATTTTAAGAAGCCAGAATTTTCTGTATGAGTTATTGACATGAGCTGGCTGGAGAATACAGGAATCACAGAAGGGAGGGGCTCTGGCTGAAATGGAAGCAAGGATCTTCTCTCCTGCTTGACCTCTAGACCTCCCCCAAATGACCTCTGCCCTCTTAAAACATCCGCACAAATCAGCACCTTTCTAGTAAGAACAGGTAAGGGAACCATGGCACCCATGTATGGGCACAATGGTAGCCCTCAGATGGCCAAGCACCGGGGGACTGGCTCAGCCCTCCACCATCGCTCATTCCCCGGCTTGCAACCTGGCGCGGGTAACACCTGGCTGGCTCGCCAGGTCAGTCCACCTAGCACACAATGGGACAAGGAGGCACCTGACCCCAAGAGGGAAGGGGTGTGTTACCTTTCCAACAAGACCTTCCCCACCCCCACCCCGGCTCCCCAGATGCTCCACCAGCAGTGGTGATCCAAGGGGGTGGCTGGGAACGGGAAGCGAGGCTACCCTGGGCCTCAGGCACCAGGGGAACCGGGGGCCAGGTTCAGCCTGCTCCGGCCCCACGGCTGGAGAAACACGGTGACGGTTCAACCACCTGCCTCGGGGAGAGCCTCTGGTGACTCACAGACAAGAGGCCAGAGAGCGTCTGCTGTGTCCGAGAACCCAGGCCTGTCAGCACCACCGAGAGGCAGAGGATGGGAGGGAGTCCTCCACGCCTTCCTGCACACACTGCCCACCAGCAGGGAGGAGAAGGGTGGCCACGGGCATGGGGAGAAGAGTGGTCCCATTCCCCAGGAGTGCTTTGGGCAACCTGGGCTGTGGCCCTCCCAGGAGAGCACGAGGTCACCACGTCCATCTGACAGGCACCTTTCTTCCTGGTACTGTATAGCGCCTCTCTGAAGTCCAAGGGACAGACTTCTGATGGGGTCAGGGTGAAGCACAGGAAGTTGGCACCCGGGAGGGCGCACAGCCCTGATGAGAGGTAAGCTCAAGATCCTGTCTCCTGAGACCGTGAACGACTTTTACGGCAGTTGTATGCCATTTGTTGTTAGACAGTGGGCACGTTTCCTGAGAGTGTGACCGTGAAGTTTACATAAGTTGTATCATTACTGAGTCACTTCAGGACAGCTCTAGCCTAAGTCTCCAAAGGAAGATCCAAGAGAGTTGTTGGGATTGCTGTGTGTGTTTTCAACCTAAAAAGTTTCTACAGCTAAACTTGGTGGGACTCAGGGACTGTGTTGTCTCAGGTGGTGAACTTCTGTGAAGCCTGTTTCCTCACCTTTAAGGCTCTTTACATATTCATGCCCTCTGGTTCTATTACCAGTTTCCATTCGTGAACAATTATTGATCAATAACCGTTAAGCGTAGCGAAGTAAATTATTGAATATCTTAACATTTCCCACATAGACCAATCTTGGAGTAAAAATGTCTATAAGTCTATTTGATTTTCAAGTACTTGTAACTAGGGCTAATTTGTTTGCTATTAAATAATATCCGTTAAGCTTCGTGGATGTTAACACTGAGTTTGGTATTTCCGTAACTTAACAAAAATGTGTGCACTTTATGAATTTTGATCAGCTCCTCCCTCAACTTTTGTATTTTTGTGTTATTTATTTTTTAACGTTTATTTGAGAGAGAGCGTGTGTGAGCAGGGGAGGGGTGTGTGGAGGAGGGGAAGTGAGAGATGGAGAGAGAGAATCCCAAGCAGACTCTGTGCTGTCAGCACAGCGCTCCTAGTGGGGTCCAGTCTCACAAACCCTGAGATCATAACCTTAATCGACTCAGCCACCCAGGAGCCACTAATTGAGTGTTTTAATATCAAAGTAATTAATGCTTGTTGGGAAAAAATAATAGAAATGTACAGAAAGCAAATGTGTTCTCTCTGTCTTTTCCCCAAACCGTTATATTTATTATATAATACAATTAATACATAATATATAAACAATATATATAATCTCATATTTACTAATTTATAATATATAATATTTACGTAAAGAGATTACATTGCATTGCTTGGTGACTCAATTTTTTCATTTGTTTTATCTTTGACATCGTATGGGACCAGATTTATAGACCCACTTCAGTCTTCCCAGTCCAGCCTTTGATTTTACAGGTTCAGAACCTTGCTTTTTCAACTTGCCCAGGTATTGTTAAGAAATACTGATCTAGGGGTGATGAAACTAGCAACGTGTTTACTATAGGAAAATCAATTATACAAATAAACAAAAAAAAGAAAAATTTCCTGTAATCCTTTTCATATAGAGATAGTTATTGTTAATATTTTGCTATAATATATATAATTAAAAGCATTGTATATACATATAAACATATATATGTATATATATATCTGTATTTTAATTTAAAAGTAGTTTCATTGTTATTTTATAACCTTATTGTTTCTTTCAAAAATGGAAGAATTTTTTTCCATATGGCATAAACATTTAAAAGCTTTTTGACAAAATATTCCCTATTTGTCTTCTGGAGTCCTGATTTAATTCCCACCAGCTGTGTGCAAGTGTTTATTTTCCTTCATGGGAGCTAACTGGTCCTGGGAATTCATCATTTTTTAAATCTTCATTCTTATAGGTAGAAAATAGCATCTTATTTTAATTTGTATTTGATTATTAATGAGCTTGAACATCTTTTCCCTCTGTTTATTACTGAATATTATCTATTATAAAGGACTTATCCTAGTCTCTTGCCTATTTTTACATCATGGTGTTTATCTTTACCCCCAGTGATTTTTAAGGGATCTTTGTGTATTATGGATACCTACTCTACCCAGTTCGTCTCCCTCAGCCATTTAAGATTAGATGTAATGTGATGATCTACTGGGACCCTAAAGCCAAACAGACATGGTTCGATTGCTGGTCCCACCATTTCCTAGTTGTATGACTTTGGTCAAATTACTCAACGCTTTAAGCCTTAATATCTACATCTGTCAAATTGGGACAGTAATGGCACCTGCCCCATAAAGAGCTGTGAAAATTAAATGAGAAGATCCTTGAAGTGCTTTAAATGGTGCCTGGAGTATTGAAAATGCTCACTAAATGTCAACTATTATTTTTCTCAGTGGCAACTCAGAACCTAATCGTATAAAGGAAATGTCACACCATGACCATTATTATTATAATTGCATCTAACAGTGATTTTGTTGCTAACTTATACTAAAAGGGAACTTGTGCTCTTCTTCAAAAAAATATATATGTATAAATACAGATACATATGTATACATGTACATATGCATTTATATATCTATACTTATATGAGCAGACATAAAGTTATGAAGTACATATGTATTTACACATGTATATATGTGTATATATTTATATATTTTCTATGAAAAGTCATCAAGTTATTTTATGAGGATGTGTAGTTTGTTTAATTGGTTAGAAATCGATGCTAGGAATTTCAGTTTACATGGCCGCCAGTGCTGAGGTGGACGACCTCCTACCCAAATACATAGAAACGTCAGATAAAATATGTAGGTGAGATGAACAGAAAGAGAAATCCTGGCGTTGGAAATAAAAAGAAGTCAGTGGCAGTGAACCAAGCTTGAGGTGAAGCTGTGACGATCCACCGAGGTATCCGATTAGGACATGGGCTTTCAGGGGCCAGGCACTGGATGGTAGCACGTACGTGGGGTGTAGGCAAGAGGTCTCTGGTCAGCAGCAGGCAGAGAACTGAAACAAAATACCCTGCTTCCTGTCCCTGAAACGAGAAAAGCCACGCCCTAGCCAGGAAAATGGGGGCAAGGGAGCTCTCCAGGACCTTTTTTTTACAAGAGCACTACTCTCTTTCATGAGGCTTCCACGTTCGTGACCCAATCACCTTCCAAAGCCCCCACCTCCCAATATCATCCCTCTGGGGACTAGGTTTGTACATATGAGATCTGAGGGGAAATAGACATTTCAGTCTATGGCAGCAGGTGTCCTAGTTTGACAAGGGAAGAAGCTGGTTAGGGATGACTGCCAACGTACGTCTGAGAGAGACTTAGATGTCAGGATTTTGAAACAGTAGAGAGTCACTGAAAGATTTGGAGCTGGGCAAATCTTTGGCAAAACGAGGTCCGCATTAAGAAATGAATGTTGAATTGATGCCAAGTTACTCCTTTAATTTCCAAGGGCTAGTGAGCAAAGAACCAGATCCAAATAAGTCATGAGTTTGTGCAAAGTGAAGGCCAAATGATGTCACTGAAGGCTGCAGTAGTTCAAAGCAAGCGAAGTAGAGAATTGATCTCCTGGAAGAACACAGTAGATGGTGTGGGCGGTGAGCACAGAATAACCTGTGCCCTGTGCCCATGGGGATCGGCACCCACTCACAGGGCAGAGGGTGACTCAATTCCAGGAAGTCACCACTCGCCTCATTAACAGAGGTAATTCGATTTTGTTGTCATTGTTTTGAATTTAATCTTTAAGCTAATTTTGGATCCACAGCTAGGATCTAATCGCATTAACCGTTTATACCAAGTTTTATGCTTGCTTGTGTAATAGCAGTCGTTAGAGACAACTGCGGAAGTCGGGTAATTTTTCCAGACGTTTATTTCCAGATGCTAGAGACGTTCCGGTCTAGCTGACTGCCCTTATTTTACAGTTACAGTTAAAATGTACGATGAGAGGCACCTGGGTGGCTCCGTCGGTCAAGCATCCGACTCTTGATTTCGGCGCAGGTCGGGATCTCACACGGTTGTTGCGATCGAGCCCCGCGTCGTGCTCCTCGCAGAGCGGGGAGCCTACTTCGGATTCTCTCTCTCTTTCTGCTCCTCCCCTGCTCTCACTCACTCTCTCTCTAAATAAGCATTTAAAGAAAGTAAGATGTAAAATGAAGCACAAAAGGTGACTAATAATCAGAGCAGCCATAATCGAAATTAAGTATGAAGACTGGCGCTTCTTGTGCCCGTGCATCTTCTCACGAATGCCTTGTAACTATGCTGGGACGTGAGTGCTGTTTACTTTACTTTTCTTGTTTTGATGAAGAAACAGGCTTAGGGGAATTAAGAAGCGTATCCAAACTCACAAAGACCAGACACGCAGGACCCGGTTTCGGAAGCCAAGCCTCGGTAAACTCCGGAACACGTGCTCTTAGCTACTTTGCTATACTGGCTTGAGCTGGCCACACAAGTTGACAGTCAGGCGACTTTAGATTCCAGATCTCGGGATTTGTGTTCTACATTTTCCACCTCACCCCAGGCCTCCGTGGCTTTGAATATAGATGGCTGAAACCGCAGGGTAGTTCAAGATCCCATCGTAAGAAAAATGTTTAATTAGGTACATCTACACTATCAGAGCTTTGGAATATTAAAAACTCTGACTTTTCATGGAGTCTTCAGAATGTCGTAATTAGTTATTTGATACATATTTGATTTTCCCTATCACCTGTAGCACACACCAGCTGTTCAGGTTTTGGGCCAGATATTGGCCCAATAAGTATCTGTTGGATGGACGAATAAAAATCTAGAACCTCTTTCTGCTTACAAATAACTTATATTTCAATAGGCTGCTTTCAAATGCAAGTGTATGTTAAGTCCGTAGTGACAAAAATTGATTTAAGAAGTATTTTCCAGAAGTACCCGGAAGTCTTTCCACAAAAGCTGGGTATAAATTAATCAGTGTCACAAAACTTGAAAATCAGGGCTATTTTTCTTCTTTGAAATTATAAAATCCATCAAACTTCCTCTTCTATAATTGATTATCTTGGTCTACATGGAAGATCTTTTGAAGCAGTTAACCTTTGTATTTGATGATATCGGCAACTGCTTTAGGTTAAACCTTAGCTAAGGTACTCACTTGATAAACCACAGTATTAAATCAGTTCTCTACCTACTCAGTACCTGCCCCGGTGGAGATGAATAGGGTGGGAGAAAAACCATGCAGAATGCTTGTGTTATGAATTCGAGATATCATGCGCTAAACAGGACATGTCACTTATGTGGTATTTACTGCCAAAAATACATACCTGACTTAAATTGTGAGGGAACAGACAAGCCCAAACTCAGTGGCATTCTATGACTAGCTTTTTCCAAAGTGTCAAGGTGACGACAGACAGACTGAAGAAGTGTCCCAGGTTACAGAAGACTAAGGAGACCCCACAACCGCATGGAAAATGGGATCATGGATTGGGTCCTACTCCAGGAAAAGAACAGTAGGACAATATGCTAAATTTGAAAAAGGTCTGTACTTTGGTTAATAGTGGCGGGTCGACGATAATGTCCCGATATTGCCAGCCGTACTGTGGTTATATGAGATGGGAACATTTAAGGAAGTTGGGTGACGGGCATATGGGAATTCTTTGAACTATTTTTGCACCTTTGTTGTAATCCTGGAACGATTTCTAAATGAAACGTTAAGTCATTAAGAGAAAACTATTTTTAAAGTGTCATCACTAGCCTTGAATGTTGCTCAGGCGGCTTACCAATATGCCCCTAAAGCATCCGCTTCCGAACTCCTAGTCAGCCCTTTTGTACCCTCTCCTTTCTGTGCAACCCTTCCATAGCTCCTTCCCCAAATTCATTCATTGTGGAAGTAAAGGCAGTCAGAAAAATTTGTGCAGGCCCACCGCCCGGCGCCTGGGACTATCTATTCTGCTTTCTCTCCTGTCCTTGTGGATGGGCTCTGGAAGGAGTCTAGCCCTTCACTTGTTTACTAGAGCTCATCCTTTCTTACCTATTCAAGAAATTTGCTCCAGCAGACCGTCCCTCTGTCTCTTGCATTATTCCCCTCCCCCTCTCTTTGATGGGTAATCCCTAGAATCATAGAAACTTACTGTTAACTTCTCCCATCTTAAAAAAAGACACTTGGGCCCACTTCCCCCCTTGAGCCAGCTTCCACAACCTTTCTTTTCTTCCCTTTACAGTAAAGCTTTTGAAGTTTGTGTATAGTTTCTGTCTCCAATTTCTTCTCTCCCATTCTTTTGGGAAAGTACTCCAATGGGACTTTGGCCCCTCCTCTCCACCAAACTCTTCTTGTGTGATTACTAATGGCCTCCGTATTTCTGTGCCCAGTGGTCAGTCCTCTATCCTTATCTTGTATAACTAACAGCAGCCTTTCAGAGACTGATCCCACTCCCTAACTTGAGATTTATCTTTACCAGGCCTCCAGCTCATTACGGTCACCTGATTCATTTCCTGTCTCTTTGAGTGTTCCTTCTTAGTATACTTTGCTGGTCCCTCTTCATTTTTCCAACCTTTTGTGTTGGAGTGCCTCAAAGCTCAGAGCGTGGACCTCTTCTCTTCCTTATCTGTATTTGTTCTCTAGGTGATCTCATCCGGTCTCAGAGCTTGAAATACCGTCTATATGGCAGTGACTTCAGTGTGGGCCTCTGGACCCTACAGCCCACTGCCTGAGCAGATCTCCTAACTGGGTCCCTCATATACGACTGGTCTAAAACTGAGCTTGTGCTGTTCTCCAGCCCCAACCCGACTCTCCTCTAGTCTTTCCACATCGATGGAAACGTCATCTTCCCAATGGCTCAGGCTAAAGGCCTCGAATTCATCCTCGACTCTTCACTTTCTTATATGCTGCACGGAATCAGTCAGGAACTTGTTTCAGCTCTACTGGCAAAATAATACACAGAATCTGATGACTTCTTACCATCTCCACTGCTAAGGGCTTAGTCCAAGCCAGCACCGTCTCTCCTGGATTACTGCAGCAGCCCCCGCTGGTCTTACTGTACCCGGCTTTCTCTCCCTTGGTTTAGTCAGGAGACTTCCTTCCCTACGATGGCTTCTTATGCCACTTCTTGTGAAAGCCAACACCCTGTGCAGTCAGGCCCCTCTGACCTCATCTGCGGCTACTCTACCCCTCCATCTATGCCTCATCACGTGGGCCTTGCAAACGGCAGATGCCCCTTTCCCTCAAGACCTTTGCCCCTGTCTGGAATCTTCTTCCTCCGGAATCTGCAGGGCTTACTCCACTTCTCCTTCTCGCTGTCAGCACCCATTTCCCTCACGTTTCAACTCAAAATTCTCTCCCCAGAAGGACACACACAACTATTCCCTTTCCCTGACTTTTTTCTTCCTAAGATTTATCGCTAATATATCACATACTTTGTTCTATGTATGTAGACAGTTAGAATGTGGACTCCAGCAGGTCAGGAACTTTTGTGTGATTCATGCACGACTGTATCTCCAGTGCCTCTGATCGTACCTGGCTCATAGTAAGTGCTCAGTAAGTATTTGTTGAATGAATGAATGGGTGGATGCATGAAGTTGCACTGGAGCCTCAAATTTTGGTGAAATGGGCTTTGAACCCATGGAATGGTTCCATGCCCGGCAACAACTTTCAGAAGCAGTTTGCCACAGTATGTTAATTACTCAGATTCCGAGCCTTCTTCAGACTGACCTCAGGCACCCAGTATTTACACGTAACACCGAAGATTTTCCCCTCATTCCAGCTGACGAGGATAACAACAATGAGGATAACAGGTCAAGCTCGTGTCAACATTTTGCGTGATTCGTTCTCATCTTTCAGTGTCATTTTTAACTGCCAAACCACTCACCCCATATGTACAGTGGTAGTCACTATGTTACCACCATTACTAAGTCTTTTGATTATAAATAAATGGGTGCCTCTGCTCTCAGGTTATCTCAATGTTCTTGAGTCTTTTGCCCTGGTTACACATGATAAGGTTAATGATGTTTGTAAATCTGCAAATGCCTTCCGTGTTCTCTACAAGCATAACGAACTCTCTGTAGACCAGAGACTGCAAATTAGTGACAGGACATTTAATTTTTTTTTTAACTCCTTGACAATATTTTAAAAATTAGATGATCTCACATAAAAATCTAGACTTCTGGTTTCTCCCGTGCGATCCAACTGACATTCCTTGTGCTACTACCTTTGGGCAAAACGTACGTTTTCCAGTGCGTGTCAGTTTCTGCCACTTATACTCAGCCCATGTCACTCAGTTTAACTACCTCCACGGTCCCTGTGGGTGTTTGACAGTGACTCATACTACAGGCAGGGAAATGACTTAGAGATGAAGACAACCCTGTGCGCCCAGCAGAGCCACCTGCTAGGGTTGGCCGAATTGGCCCACTTACTCTGAAGCTTCGTCTTCTGTCCTGAACACTTAACAAAACGAAAAATCTATAAACTCAGTAGCTCCAGTAAATCTGCTCCCACCAGCAGTTTGGGAGAGTTCATGCTTCCTTCATTCAGGGGCTTTTTTAAAATTCTTAATTAAACAAAAATACATATTTTTTGTTCATCTTCCATTTACCCTTCATTTCTGCGGATTTTTTTTTTTTAATTTTTTTTTCAACGTTTTTATTTATTTTTGGGACAGAGAGAGACAGAGCATGAACGGGGGAGGGGCAGAGAGAGAGGGAGACAGAATCGGAAACAGGCTCCAGGCTCTGAGCCATCAGCCCAGAGCCTGACGCGGGGCTCGAACTCACAGACCGCGAGATCGTGACCTGGCTGAAGTCGGACGCTCAACCGACTGCGCCACCCAGGCGCCCCCATTTCTGCGGATTTAAAGAGGAAAAGACAGTGAGGAGGGAGATGAGACGACAGAGGCCCCTTCTTCCCATGTTCTCATTCCTCTGGCTGGAGTTTGTAAAAGACTAGGGGGCCTGTGAAGGCCAAAACCTTCACTGTGTAGACAGCAGACAGAGCCCGCTGGAGAGGGCCACTCAACTACTGAGGTTAAAATGTGTGACCACTCGGGCACGTATAACAGTCACGTCTAAAATAGTTCATCTGAAAGAAGACCTCCATCTGCTGGTTAGCAAACACTCAGCCTTCATCTGTAAAATGTTCGTAGCCAAAGGACAGTGGGAAAATCAAGTAGAACTCATTAAATGTCACTGAGGTCCAATCCTGTTTACTTTGGATTGGAAGCAAGAAGGAAGGATGCAAATTGTCAGGATTTCGGCTCTGCAGTCTATGGGAACAGAGAATGTGTCTATCTAATCCACCGCTGTATACTCAATGTCCCGCCAAAAGTAGGCTGACTGAGGAAAATGGTGAATGAACTTGGACATTGTGGTCACTGCAGGCAAAAACAAGTTTTGAGATTTTTGTGGCACTTCCAGGGTCTCGCCGATGGAAGCAGATCTTACACATTGTTGGAAATGGAAATGGATTGTTAATCTTCTTGTTCGGTCTAAGAGACTTCATTTTGAGCCATTTCCTTTCCCTGAATAGGAAGCTTCTCAAAATGGACAGAATTTAAAGTGCAGTGCACATGCCTCTTCCTTTGTTGACACTTAACCTTTATTGGGACAGAAAAACAAAAATAAAATGTAGTCCTTTATTGTCTAATACAATCTAAAATAATCTGAAATCTAATATAATATTAGTATATTCCATTACATGCCAAAAATTGATCAAAATTTGGCCTTTCTTCTCTCTCCCTCTCTTGATGTTAGATGTCAGACCTTGAACTTCTGCTGATTTGCTCCTGCGTGCTTCCTCCTAGAGAGCTCACCTTGTTGCATGGTTTTGATGACCTCCATGCTGATGAGGCGCGAATCTGTGTCTTCCGCCTTGACCTAGCCCCCCAGCCTCAGTGACGTGGCTTCCGTTTTGCACCAGTGGCCTCTCCTGAGCATTTTCAGTGTTGCCTTAATGTCAGTGTGATCCAATGGATTTCCTTCTTGGCTCCCCTGAAATGTCACATATCTATCCAGGACATTATCACTCTCCCCTCAGTTCCTTAGCTGATTGACCTCAGTCATCCTTGACTCATTCATCTCATTTATCCTCTACACGTAGTCTCAGAGATAGTCTGTGTGCCTCTTGCTTCTGTCGCTCACTGCCACGATCCCAGGCTGACAGTTCCTGCCTCATACGTTAGTATGAGGTAGTACCTAGTACCCAGGTACCAAGTACTTAGGTACCTAGTACCTAGTGGCCATGGCCTCCTACCCTTCTTACTTCCAGTCACTGCCCGCTCCATTCCATTTCTCTGCCACCAGACTAATCTATTTCATTGTTTTCCTCTCTACTGCGTATGTTTCCTCTGATCCTCTGTACCTTTGGTTTTTTTGTGTCTTCTACACAATAAATTCTTCATGAGACCCATGAAGTAAATGCTTGTTTAATAAAGGAGTGATTGAAATAAGGAAGCTGTGTCATATGAACCGACTGAAGCTGCACTATGTTTTGGCCGACTCTGCAAATAATTAGCAGCTGATTCATATTCCTATTTAAGGAATGGAGAACTTGACCAGAAATATTTTCATTTTGCGGCTGCAGATACACAGTAAAAACAACAACTTTTCATCTGGGCCTCAGTGTCCTTACCTTCGGATGGAAATAGATGCCACTTACATCATGGGGTTGCTGGAAGTCTTAAAGGTGATGTGTTAAGGCCCTCAGCACAGGGCACTAGTAAATGCACAATAAATTCCAGTTGAATTTTAAAGAAAAGAATGAATGAATGAATGAATGAATGAATGAATGAATGAATCGGACTTGGCGTAATGAAATGTTTAGGTATTTTATGTGGACCACAAGTAACCAACTCAGATTCAGCTAAAATTTGGCACTAGCTAGGACCACTGTGTTAGCTGTGCTAGGAATAATCTCCTTTATTCTTCAGGGTAACCCTGTGACATAGGTGGGAGTGTCTCCAATTTACCTATAAGTTCAGCTGAGTAAAGGGGAAACTCCTTACCCAAGATCTGGTGCATATGCTGGAATCGGGAGTTATCTCTAGGATTTCTAATTTCAGGTCTTTTGCTTTTCCTGCACACCATGTTCCCCAAATATTTTTCTTAGTAGCTTTTTCATTTTTATTTTTAGCTTTGCATTGTTAAAAGGCTCATGACTTTGCATCTTAAGACTTGATGCACACACCCTTTTTCTTGTATTGTTTTCTATGTGCTTATTTTAAAATCTCGGTCCGTGTATTTGTATTCTTGGTGGTTGGAAGAATATCAAATACTGTCTCAGCAACAGCAGCATATGTGTTCACAAAAGTTGAGGAAATACTGTATTTCCAGCATGGGAAGCCGAAGGTAAGTGGCCTACATTCACTTCGGCCCGCATCTGTTTTAATGACTCTGTTAGTGCAAATGGGTTGTAAAATGCTAGTGAGTATCTATGGAGTTGTTATAAACTCAAGTTACGCAAATTCTCTACCTTGGAAATGGTCAGAGCCTGCATCGTTTGCTAGATTTAACTTTTTAATACTTAAAAATATTGCAGGGCTAACATTTTATTGCACTTGACATTTTATGAAAATAAAATTCGCAGCTGTGAACAGCCCTCTTCCGTTTATACTCTACCTGGCAATAATAGCTATAATTAGCTTTTGTTGTACTGTTATCAGAAAGGGGTAGGAAAATTAGCACTAACCAGATGTAAAATCAGTCTTTATATGGCAGCTGCATATATATAAATTCTCCGGAAGACCTCTCATGCTTTGTAAATTTTAGATATGTATGGAAAATTTATCCTTTTGTTCAACTTTTCAGTCCCACATTGTTTATGGAATCAATTTGCCTTCTCAGCTCATCCAATATTTATTGCATTTGTACTATGAGCAATGAATTGGATTAGGTGCTAGGTGAGGGTGCAATTCCTGTACTCCAGAAGCTTGACGTTTCGGCCGGGTGAGGCACGTAACAGTCCCACACTGTATGTATGTGCCGGTCCCTCTGAAATGCCCTTCATCACTCTCTTTCTCCTGCTTCGCCTGGCCAGCTTCCATAGACTCTTGGGGGCCCAGCTCCACATCTTCTAAAATGCCTTCCTGCCCGCCGCGCCACCCCCATCATGTCACCGGTACCTTGGGCATCTGTCTCTCACCGTGTTGATCAAAGGGCGTTATAATTGTTGGGATATTTAGTAACCTTCCACATTGTGAAATCCTTGAGCGTGTGAGAGGAGTCTTCTGGTGTTGTCTCCTAAGGGCCTGGCACGGAGGATGTTCCTCCTAAGAGCTTGATGAATGAATCGAGATGTTACAAACACATACAGACACGCAGATGGACACGGAGCTTAATGGACCAAGAAAGGTCGCGTGCAGTAAATGTCAAGGATGACTTACAGACAAGTACTGTAGGTGTTAGGAAGAGAACAAAAGGTAAATTGGTGGTCAAGGAGCAGGGACTGCTTTGTGGACCTGTGACGCGTGTCACACAGGGCCCTCTGCTCAGAAGGGCTCCACCCTTGGCTTAATGTTCTGTCGTCCGCGTCTAAACATCCTTGATCATTTTTTAACATAGAGCCCCACGTTTTCGTTTTGTACCGGGGCCCACAAATGATGTAGCCAGTCTCGTTCTTGGGACCGGGAGAATGATTCAGATTTATAGAAATGGGGAGTGAAGGAGCAGGCAGGGAGAGCGCGCAGGAATCTGATAGGCGTATGAGAAATGTTCCAGTTTTGTCAGATGGCTAACAGACCTGCTCAAGAGCACCAGAGGGCTTATGCCGCCAGTACGAGGCCTGAAAGATAGATCGAGGCAGCATTTAGACATTATCCTGCAAGTGGTGGGTGATCTCCGATGATTAATGAGCAGGAGAATGAGGGGAGGGAGGTGTAGCTTGATGAAAAGGAGTATGGTGGTGATGTGCAGGATGTATTAAGGGTCGGCGAGGTAGGAAGTAGTGAATCAGGAAGTTGACCCGAAGCCCAGGGCTATGGTAGTAAGGGTATATGGTAGAAGAGGCATAGAAAGCACAAAATTGGGAAAGACTATCAAGGAAAAATAAATGCAACTTTGGCCACAGGAAAAAGGAGGAGTCAAAAAGTACTCTGGACCGCCCTGGGTCAGTGATGCACTCCTGGCTGAACTAAGGACGGGGTGCCCGGGAGCTTCTTTGTCAGAGGAAGAAGGAGTTGAGCTTTAGATATTTGCAATGACAGCGGGATTTCAAAATAGAATTGCTCGTTTTGCAATTATGTGTAAATAATCGTTCGTGGAGAAGATGCTTCACGCATCAAATGTCACTTAAAGACAGGACATTAACAGCGAACACATTAACGCTACGTCAAGTCCTTTAGATCAGTTTTAGGAGAGGGGTGAGATGAGCAGCCCAGTAAAGACAGTGTGGGAGTTAAGAGATGGGGTCATCCTTGACTATTTTTTTTTTTTTCGTCTGTTCAGTCTCTCTCTTCCTCTGTATTCAATCAGTTCCTTCTTGTCCGTTCTGTTTACCAAGCCGCCAAGCGTCCCTTGCATCTGCCCACCTGTCTTTGTCCCACCACTGCGTGCCCTCGCCTTCCACCCACCTGAAGCCACAGGTCTCTGGAATGGTCTGATCTTTATCCTCTCCACGCCCACTCTTTCTCGTTGGAGGTGGGGAGGTTTTTCTAAGAGGCGGTAGTAAGGGTATAAGGTGTCACTTCCTGTTAAGAATTGTGTCCTCCCCTAAAGATACTGCAGTCCTAACCACAAGTGCCTATGAATGTGACCTTATTTGGATATAGGGTATTTGTAGGAGATGACATCAAGATGAGGTCAGAAGGGTAGGTTTTAATCCGGGATGGCCGTCTCCTTATAAAAAGGGGAAATGTGCTACCACAGAGATCTGGGGGATGCCTCTATCGGAAAGAATTGCCAACAGACCACCAGAAACTGGAAGGGCCATGGGTAAAGCACCCGATTTGTGGTACTTTGTTACAGCTGCCCTAGGAAACTAGTACAGACTTTAAAGTAGTTCCCCATTCTTTTCAGAGTAAAGGCCAAACTCCCTAACACATCTTGAAAGACCCACCACGATCTGGTCTCTGCTGGATTCCGCAGCCTTTTCTCTTTCTTGGCACCCCACCCCCCTTCCGAAGCTACACCTTTGCACTCATCACAGCAGGAGTACTTAGCTCCCCCATGACACTCCTTTGTGGCCAAAGTACATTTCTGCCTTTCCTTTCTATCTCCTTCTTCCAGTCAGCAGAGTCCTCTGCATTCGTTTTATTCAACAAATTATTGTTGAAATGCCGGATAGAGTGTTTAGAAGCTAACAAAACATGCACAGCCCTTGGTTTCATGGGCTTTCCAGTCTAGGAGGAGAGCCCAATATCAAATGAGGTAATAGTCGATAAGATTTGTGAGCAGAATGTTCGAGGACATAGAATAGATGGAATGCAGAAAGTGCTTAAGCACACACAGCAGCTGGCCCCCAAGCCTGGAATGAGAGACACCAAGAAGAGACAACTCAAATCCCACCATGGACTCAGCAAAGCTCAAAACTCTGAGGCACCACATACTTTTGAAGGTTGTTGTGCAAGACGGAGCTGGAAAACACGAGGATTGGTAGACAGGTTATACGAGGAGCAGTAAGACCGTCCTCTGTCCTGACCTCCCCCCCCCCACATTGCTATTATATGTTAAAAAGGAGTATTCAGAGAAAAAGAAGGAGGCTTTGGCTATTAAAAAGAAGAAGGGGGGTGCCTGGGTGGCGCAGTTGGTTAAGCGTCCGACTTCAGCCAGGTCACGATCTCGCAGTCCGTGAGTTCGAGCCCCGCGTCGGGCTCTGGGCTGATGGCTCAGAGCCTGGAGCCTGTTTCCAATTCTGTGTCTCCCTCTCTCTCTGCCCCTCCCCCGTTCATGCTCTGTCTCTCTCTGTCCCAAAAATAAATAAAACGTTGAAAAAAAAAACCTTAAAAAAAAAAAAAAAGAAGAAGAAGGAAATGTTCAATGGAAATCTTGAAGAAAAAGTTGACATACTTCCGTGACAGTAGAAATAGGCCAAATGACAGGGGCGCCTGGGTGGCTCAGTCGATTAAGCGTCCAACTTCGGCTCAGGTCATGATCTCGCTGTTCATGAGTTCAAGCCCTGCACCAGGCTCTGTGCTGATGCTCAGAGCCTGGAGCCTGCTTCGGATTCTGTGTCTCCCCCTCTCTCTGTCCCTCCCCTGCTCGCACTCTCTCTCTCCTAACTAACTAACTAACTAACTAACTAACTAACCAAGCAAGCAAGCCAAGATACCGAAAACAGAAGGAAAAATAAAATTAGAAGGTCAAGCCAGGTAGCCCAACAATCAAATCCAATCCCAATGAAAGAGAACACAGAAAACAGAGGAAATGAGAGAGAAAGAGAGAGAACTCTCCAGAACTGAAATATTTGAATTTTCCAGATTAAGTGATCACAGAGTCCCTAGCACACAGTGGATGAAAACATATCCAGTCTAAGGCATATCATAAAATTTCAGAATGCCAGGCACAAAGTAAAAATCCTAAGTATTTCCAGGAAGAAAAAAAATGACACGTAAGGGATCATATGTCAGGATGGTATCAGACACTGAAACAATCCCTCCAGAATTTTGACAAAAATGATTTCCAGTGTGGACTTCCAAGAATGAGACTAGACTATACATACTTCCAGTTATAAAACATCTCGAGAGGGGCGCCTGGGTGGCTCAGTTGGTTGAGCGACCCACTTCAGCTCAGGTCATGATCTCGCGGTCTGTGAGTTCAAGCCCCGTGTCGGGCTCTGTGCTGACAGCTCAGAGCCTGGAGCCTGCTTCGAACTCTGGGTCTCCCTCTCTCTCTGCCCCTCCTCTGCTCAAGCTCTCTCTCTCTCTCTCTCTCTCTCTCTCTCTCTCTCTCTGTCAAAAGTAAATAAACGTTAAAAAAATTTTTAAAAAAAGAAAGTCTCGAGAAATTTATGTCCCATGCCATCTTAGGAATCTACTAGAGGATGTGCTTAGCAAAACAAGGAAGGAGATGGAGAAATGGAAGGTGCAGAGAAACAGGAGCTTCAACCCGGAGGGGGATGAAGGGGAATCCCAGGATGATGGCAGAGGGAAGCTTCTGGATGGCAGCTGGGCAGCAGGACCAGAGAGGAGGACAAAGGACCCTCGGAAGAAGGGTAGAAACAAAAGGGAGATGTAAACATTGTGCCCGACATAACTGAGCTGTGAATATTTATGCAGTCATTGTCAACACGGAATGTTGATTTCACTAAGAGGTGTTATGCCTGTGTTAGAGGATGGTGGGGGAGCTCGTGTCTACACACTGGGGAAGTGAGAGGGTCAAATCTCCGTCTCCCATGTAAGATGTAAAACAAACAAACAAACAAACCCAAAAACTGAATGTGGACATCCAGACCCAGCATGAACAGCATCTTAGAAATAGGGAGTAGCAAGTTCGAGCCCTGCATTGGGCTCTGCGTGGACACTGTGGAGCCTGCCTGGGATTTGCTCTCTCCCCTCTCTCTCCCTCTCAAAATAAGTAAACTTAAGATAAATTAAAAAAAAAACAATTTAAAAGAAATAAGGAGTAGCAGAAGAAATAGACTGTTGAAAATCATTGTTTCTGGGGAATGGAAATTGGAGGTAAAGAAGGAGTGTGTCAGGAGGCTGGTGTTTCTTCATAAGCCCAAAGGTAATGTTTGATTTCTTTTTTTAAAAATTTTTAAAAAATGTCTTTATTTTTGAGAGAGAGAGAGAGTGAGTGGGTGAGGGGCAGAGAGAGAGTGAGACACACAATTTGAAGCAGGCTCCAGGCTCTGCGCTGTCAGCACAGAGCCCAGCGTGGGACTAGAACTCATGAACTTGAGATCATGACCTGAGCGAAGTTGGACACTTAACCACCTGAGCCACCCAGGTGCCCCAGTGACTTCTAAAACCGTATGTGGTTGACCCTTGGGCAACACGGGTTTGAACTGCATGGCTCTACTTGTACGTGGATTTTTTAAAATACAGTACTATACTGTAGATGTCTTTCCCCTTCCTCGTGATTTCCATAATATTTTCTTTTCTCTAGCTTACTTTACTGTAAGAATATAGTATACGATACATATAAGATACAAAATGTGTGTTAACTAGCAGTTTATGTTATTAGCAAGACTATTATTGGTCAACAGTAGGCTGTTAGTAATTAAGTTTTGGGGGAATCAAAAGTTACACATGGATCTTCAGCCTTGTGGGGGGGGGGGGGCAGTGTTCCTAACCCCAATGGTGTTCAAGGGTCAACTATACTGATTAAAATATTAAGGCAAACATGTGTCCGTAAACAAAAACATGTACATAAATATTCATAGCCACATTGTTCATGTATCCAAAAAGTGGAAACAACTCAAATGTCTATCAACTAATGAATGGATAAATAAAATATGGTATATCTGTACACTGGGATACTATTCATCTATAGAAAGGAGTAAGGTACTGGGGCACCTGGGTGGCTCAGTAGGTTAAGCATCTGACTGTATTTCAGTTCAGGTCACGATCTTACGATTTGTGAGTTTCTCTCTCTCTCAGTATCTCAATATAAACAAACAAATAAACATTTTTTTAAAAGGAATGAAGTGCCGATACATGATACATCTTACAACAGATGAGCCTTGAACACATGCTGCAAAGTAAAAGAAACTATTCATTAAAGACCATGTAGCCTATAATTCCATTTATATGAAATGTCCAGAAGCGAACCTACAGAGACAAAAAGTAAATTAGTGGTTGGGGGTTCGAGCGGTGGGGGTAAATGGGGAGTAACTGCTGATAGGTACGTGTCGGGTTCCTTTTGGGGGTAATGAGAATGTTCCAGAGTAATATAGGGTGATGGTTGGTTGCTCCGCTCTGTTAGTATACCAAAAACCACTGAATTTCAATTTTAGAAGGTGAATTTTAATTTCAGCCATAGCTCAATGAAGCCATTATTTAAAAATTGAAGAGGTTGGGGCGCCTGGGTGGCGCAGTCGGTTAAGCGTCCGACTTCAGCCAGGTCACGATCTCGCGGTCCGTGAGTTCGAGCCCCGCGTCGGGCTCTGGGCTGATGGCTCAGAGCCTGGAGCCTGTTTCCGATTCTGTGTCTCCCTCTCTCTCTGCCCCTCCCCCGTTCATGCTCTGTCTCTCTCTGTCCCAAAAATAAATAAACGTTGAAAAAAAAAATTTAAAAATTGAAGAGGAAATGAGTTACCAGGGGCCAGAGAAGGAAGACAAAATTTTACCGTATATCTTAGTGCATCTTTTTAAATTTTAAGCTGTGTGAATATATTATGAATCATGAAATTAAAATTTTTAAAACTTAAGTGAAGAATATTTAAAACATTACAAAAGAGAATATTAGAGCCAACACTCATGTATCCAATACTTTTTTTTTTTTTTTTTTTGCCACATCTGAACATTTTGCTACAGACATAGTTGAATTCTCCTGTCCACCCTCCTTGATCCCACTCCCTCCCTAACTTGCCGGAGGTAACTGTGTTCCTAAATTGGCATTTACCATTGCTTAGACATGTTTTTATTATAAACACACACACATCCACAAATCACACTATAACAGTTGGGTAAAATGCGTATGAATATTAGCAGTATTCCGCAACGTTTGCTTTTCTTCCAAGTTTATATTCTTAAGATTTATTCTTGCTTAGGCGATCTAGTTCTAGTCCACTCATTATAACTGCCACATATTACATGGAACCCCAATTTATACATTCCCTCTGCTGCTTCCTTTATATTTTTGCTATCAAGCAAAGCGACAATAAGCTTTCACCCATACGTCCCGTTTCCTGAGCAGTGGTACTGCTCCACGAGCCAGGCATATGGCTGAGAAAAAGTCCAATAAACATCTGCCCAAAGCTGAGCTTGGGTTTGGGAGGAGACAGTAAACTTAATGTTAACATATTGCATGCTAGAAGGTGTTAACTCTGTAGAAAACAGACCAGAGTAAGGATGATTGGAAATTCTGGTAGCATCAGAGTTGTGAATAGTTGCTTGGGGGGGTGGGGTGGGCACTGCTAGTCACGTGTCTCCGTGACAACCCTACTTAGCGAACGACTCCCACATCTTACCTGTTTACAACACACCTAGGTTTTTGGGTCAGCCGGGGTGGCTCTGCGTCAGAATGTGGGTCTGCTAGATTTGGCCCGTGTTGTGGGTTGGATTCAGGTTGGTCCCAAGCATCTCGTCACTCCCCTGAAACAAAGGTGTGTTTCCTTCGTGGTAAATGTCAGGCATGAAGGAGACCATGTCAGATCATGGATGTATATTCAAGACCTCTGCTTGTGTCTTGTCTGTTAACTTTCCACTGCTCCGTTCCAAGCAAGTCAATGAAATAAGCCTGGCTAGGAGGGAAGAGTAGACTACCTGCTTTAGGGGGAGGTCCTGAAAGGTCTCACAGGAAAGATGGCAGTGCAGAATTCCATGGAAGTCATGAAGAATTGAAAACTATACTAGGGGCGCCTGGGTGGCTCAGTCGCTTAAGCGGCCGACTTTGGCTCGGGTCATGATTGCATAGTTTGTGGGTTCAAGCCCGCATCGGGCTCTGTGCGGACAGACAGCTCGGAGCCTGGAGCCTGCCTCGGATTCTGTGTCTCCCTCTCTCTCGGCCCCTCCCCCACTCATGCTCTGTCTCTCAAAAATGAATAAATGTTAAAAAAATTTTTTTAAAAAGAAAACTATAGTAAAAAAGGGTTTTTTGAAGGAAAAAAAACACAAAATAATTCCCAATTCATAGGGCTATTGTGAGGAAGAAATGAAACAATGTACGTGCAGAGTCTAGTCCGGAGACTGGTACAGATATTAAAAGACTAGTTAATGCTTATATGTCACTTACCATGTGCCAGGCACTCTAATGTGTTCTCTATATCTCTCCATGTAACCCAACCCTCACACTATTCTTCTGCCCATTTTCTAGATGAGGAAACCGAGGCCAGTGAAATGAAGTCATCTGCCCCAGGTCACATGACTAATACAACTGTAGAGCTGGGGGTTGACAACAGACAAGTAGCCCAGCATCTTTATTCTTAACCATGCTCTCTGCTCCCTCTGCACACCTCCCAGACCCCAAGTCTGGATTAGTGCTGTGTGTTCCCACAGGCATTGTGCTTTTCATCTCATGGTTCTGGGTACCACTCGCCTTTTCACTTGTCTGCGTCCTTAACTACAGTGGGCATTCTGGAAAGGCAGGGATTGTGCCCATCTTGTTTCCTTTCATTCCCTACCCATCAAACATGGCCATGGAGTGATGCAACCGTCTTCTTCCCTTTGTACCGGCCCCACAGTGTGTGAAAGCAAGTGAAGGGAGCACAAGAGACTAAAGATGCCAGAAAAGTGTGCAGTCATTGATGGAGCAAGGTATTTAAGTCAGCAGAAGATAGAAGGTTAAGACTAAAATGAGAAAGTATGGACCTTGAGAAGATGGAAGGACACCTGTTCCTTTAAAGATGGAAAGAGAAGGAAAAAGTGGATCTTGTAAGAGCAGAGGAGGCTAGATGAGGAAGCTCAGGCTGGATGCCTTGAATCATCTCAGTAAATAAGGGGTGGGAGAGGATGCTGGAGGCTGGAGTGGGAGATCGAGGCAAGAGGAGAGAATTTGGAATAAATGCCTAACTTTTGGGGTCTGTGATCTGGTTTTTTTTTTTAATGTTCATTTTTGAAAGAGCACACGAGCAGGGGAGGAGCAGAGAGAGAGGGGGACAGAGGATCTGAAGCAGGCTCCACACCCACAGCAGAGAGCCCCATGTGGGGCTTGAACTCACGAATCACCAGATCATGACGTGAGCCGAAGTCAGACGCTCAACTGACTGAGCCACCCAGGCACCTCCCGTGATCTCTTTGATATTACAGTAAAGAATACGATGAACCCAGGAAAAAAAAGAACATACAAAATTATGCATAATAATTTTCGAGGTCCAGGGACCCCAGGTTGGGAACTGCCTGCTCTCAGGAAGCTAATGCAACCGAGCAAAAGTATTTCTGAGAAGGAATTTGAAGGCAGGCAGCTTGAATTCATAGACTTCTAAGTCTGTGTTTCTGTGACTTCAGCAGCACACAATGGCAGGAGAATAGCAGCTGATGTGGAATTAGAGACTGAGGCTGCAGGTTTCTGAGCAGCCCAGGGCTGGGGGGGGGGGGGGTGGGGAGGAGTAGGGGAAGGCAGTAGGGGTAGAGAGAAGGCAAAGGATGGGCCAGCCAAGAAGTGGCAGACGTGGCATTGTGGAGGGTGGCGGGTGGGACGGGTCCTCTCTGGGTGTGGGCCACCCGAAGCGCGTGGTCTGTGGAGAACAGAGAAATAGTAATAAAACGGAAAGTCCCGTTTTGTGCATGTTGGCCATGATGCCCCGGCAATTCTCAACACTGACAGTGATAAAATCCTGCCCTCTGAAGAAGCCTGGATGTCGCGTCTAAACAACTGCCTGTATCTGGGTAGACACGCCCCTGGGAGGCAGATAAAGAGATTACTCTGGAGGGAGTAGTCCAGGATGTGGGTGAGGTGCTGGTGGGCGGCCAAGGTGGAGCCCAAGTTGAGCTCCTGCTAGAGAAGACTCCTCCCTCGCCCCGCTAGTTAAGCGGCACAATTCAATGGCTTTCATCTTCTAGAATCTAGATGCTGTCTGGAACCCTAAATCCTTCTTCTGACTGCCAGTCATAACCGTATGTGTCTCACCGTCCTCACGCGTCCGCCCTGCCCCACATCTACACCTGCCTCGGTGTTTCACAGCCCTTTCGCCCCTTCTCCTAACAGATGGCTCTTCCTTACAGATTCCTCCAGGTCTCCGATGACCAGGCACCGGTAGACACAGGATGCTGCCCCTTCCCTCCTCCCAGGTAAACGAAAGGAGTCTCTCCTTCCCTTTCTGACATGTTCCTGCGGGGGTGTTTTTATTCCATTCATCAGACCAACCTGGGACATAGAACCAGATTAGAGGGATCCACGTTTCACATGTTTCTCATCCTTAAACCATCAGGACACTATCTAGAGAATCTTGCTGCGGGGCTCAGAATGGTGATTATTCCCACCAGAGTAGGAACCGCCAGCTGCTTTGTAGCGTGACGGGTACTGTCACAGTGGTGCGTAGGTGTTTCCTTGGTGTCCCAGAGGAATTTAGTTGCTTCTTGAAATCCCTCTGCAATCTCTTACTTGGGAGTAATGATGGAACGGAGCAAACAGGGTCTGATTCGCCCTCCCAGTCTTCCTTGGAAGTCACTGGAGGGCTGGTAGTTCTCTGGAGGTTAGCCACTTCTCAAATGGACCGAATCTCCACCATCTCTTCCCATTACTCGGCCCACCTTCTTCTTCAAGATGGCCTCTGTGTGGTTCTGACCAAGAAGTTGCCCCATCACTGGCCAATGAAGTAGATAAACTAGAAACAGCTTGGTTTAACATTTGAGGTTGGAAGCAGGAACTTTCTAGGGGAGACCTCAAAGAAGCAAAAGGTGCATAAGAGCAGCTCCTCGACCGGAGTGCCCACTGGGGGGATTCCAGGCTCCTAGCAACTACAGAAGCATGTAGAATGATCAAGCATGGTCAACTCACTGTCAGACTAAAGCACCACCATATATCTTCATTCCTCAGTAGCTGACCGCTGGAGCCATACACAGTTTGGGGGAAATGTGGAGATTATACTTAGTTAACATTACTCAGGGCACTACACAACCTTCACAGCCTCTGTGAGGCCATGAGCACTCGAGCACTTACTTTTGACGATGGGAATTTGCCCTCAAGACAAACATCCAGGGTTTGCACATAGAATAGAGCCTTTTTTTTTTTAATTACTTGCTAACATTATAAACCGTGCATTCAAAAAATAAATCTGGTCAGTAAGAAGGAATTCAGCTACCTATTTAACTACAGCAGCTGCCTGTGTCATCCACTGGTGCTCTTTATAGGAAACGTCTAAATAATTGAAATCTTTAATTGGGTTAAAGAGATCCCTAGCACATAGATGTTCTATAAATAAAAGTGAGTAAATAATATAGTGGCCATTCTTTTCAGGCCCTTCCCCTTAAAGAGACCATTTTGTTTTGTTTGCTCCAATAAGATCGGTGTTCAGGGACACTTGAGAGAGGTTAGGTTTCGGCTGGGGCGGAGCTTTCCCAAAGAAATCCCTTTTAGTTTGTTTCAGGTGGATTTCCACCTTCTCCCTTGGCTGCTTCACTAAAAACTAATCATTTGTTTGTCTTTGCTCTGAGTAGCCAGGCACCTGGGCTTTGCATTTGCAAGTGGGGTCAGAGCAAGTAGTAAAGGTAGCAGGCTGACCTTGCCTTGTTATCTGAAATCAGACAGGTTTAAGTAGCCCAGAGCTTAGGAGACAGAGAAGAAAGAAAGGGAAGGGAAGAGAAAAATGCTTATAAAAAGGAAGTGGTAAGACGTTTCTGAATTTCAGTGTGACCTGTTCTGTCAGGTGATTCTTGTGGGGGAGGAGACACGAGAAAAAAAAAAAAGTTAGGTAAAATGTCCTTATAAAGACAAAATCTATTTCTTTCCTGCCTGATGATTTGTCACTCTAGTCACTTCCTGCCTTGTGACCGCGTACCCGGGTTTGACAAAGTTGTTCTGCAGATCAGAAAGAAGGGGGTTTCTGGTCACACGCCAGTACTACTGAGGACAGTTTTTCAACAAGGTAAAATTTCTTAATGTCTTTTTGTCATTTCTAAGTGCTCATGATGTTTTTCCTGGTTGGGCGGCTCTGTTTCTGTGGGTTGTGGGTTTTGCCTTCAGGGGACTGAGATCTGAGCACCTGTCACCCGAGCCCTCTGTGAACCATGTCACCGTTTAACTGCCCAGCCAAGCTGTAGCCACCCCATGTGGCTGTCCAGAGTCGGACCCCTCAGTTCTGTGGGGTGGCCTCTTCTCTAGTTATCCACAGTTAGCATCCCCAAAACCAGGATTCTTTTTTTCCCTTTTACTTTATTTTTATTTTTTTATGTTTGTTCATTTTTGAGAGAGAGAGAGACAGAGACAGAGCATGAGGGGGGGTGGGTGCAGAGAGAGAGGGAGACGGAATCTGAAGCAGGCTCCAGGCTCTGAGCTGTCAACACAGAGCCCGACGCAGGGCTCGAACTCAAGAGCAGTGAGACCTTGACCTGAGCCGAATTTGGACGCCCAACGAAATGAGCCACCCAGGTGCCCCCTTTTTTTTCCCCCCCTTTCAAACCAAACCATGTTTTGATTTATTTCTCTTGCTTTATCTCAGGGACGCTATTTACTGTGATTTGATCTACTTTAAAATGTTTTCAGGAAAGTGGGTATTGATCATTTAGATTGTGCTGCTCATTGGCCTGGTGGGAGTAGTTTAATTTTAGCTCCCGTGGTTCTGTTTTTCTAAAAAGTTTCTTTACAGCATTTGAGTGGATGTATTAACGTCTTGAGTCATATGTTGCTGAGTGTGTTACTGGTTATTTGAGTGATTTTGGTGCCAGTGGTTTTAATGGGTATGTCTGACAACCACAAGGAATCGGAGGCGCCTTTTCTTCATTTACTCTCTAAAAATAAAAGCAATTTGCGTGGCTTAATTGTACTGTTTTTGCAGAATTGTTTGAACTATTGCTTAGGCTGATGACCAAACAAATGGCCGTTAAATTCTGGATGAAAGGCTTCTGTCTACATCAGAAATCCTGATAAAGTCGACATGGAATATTTACTCCAGAAGCTCTGTTGAAACATAGACTTTAAATCTTGTAGCGTCGGCATTCATTTAATTATCATTATCCAACAGTATTAACAACCATTGACAGATGATAAGCATAAAAGCCATTCAGACTGGAAATGGCTTAATTTATCAGGGTCCTTATCAAAACCCAATTTTTCTTATTCAAGGATAGCAACTCATTTTTTCAAGTTAGTTCCCCAGTGCAACTTAAAAAAAACAAAAAACCAAAACCTATCAGTCAACAACGCTGGTTTATTCGCCGTGTTTTAGTTTTGAATTTACATAAATTTATCATAATTGGTTTCTATTAAATAAAACATTTCAAAGAAAGAACCATCTGCACAGGCAAATTTGAATGGAATTAGCCATTTACCTATAAATGTGAATTTCTGAAAGTTGCAAAATGTGGGCATCAATGTGTTTTACACATCTCTCGTGAGTGGTTTTAAACTAGCAAAAATGTGGAATTGGGGGAGGAGGACCTGAGCCCCAGAAAAGAACAAATTAAAAAAATGCTCTATCTTCTTTCCAGTAAAAATATTAATGGGAACAAAATAAATTAGAGTGTGAAGGTATGTCAGTCTTCCTTACTTTGGAAGGAAATGAAATGGAATATGAAAAAGTTAATTCAAAGTAGAGAAAAAAGTCTCTTGATTTAAATCAAGTTTAGACTGTTAAAGTGTCAACCTGATACGCTATAAAATATCCATTTCACTTCTGTCTAGCTCACCCCCAGTAGCATCAGGGAAGAATCTTCTGGGTCTTACCCATTGATCAAGCACTGTTATGGTGGGACATTTCATTAGCTCTCTGAAGGATGCTTTTCTTGGTCACATTTAAAATTTTATTTCCTTTAACTTACAAAGTATGCCTTGAAACAATCAGTAATTCGGGAAGCAATTTCAGTATTTTAATACCATTTATAAACCTTCTTCTGGTCCCTGTGAAGAAGGGAGGCCAACAAGTAAAGTCCCATTCAAATATGACCTACTTAGAGAGGACAAGACAAGTAATAAAAATATTATTATATTATAATATTTATACCTACTTACAACATGTAGCCATTCCTTATGCATTATCTCACATAATGCCTTTAGACATGAGGCAGGGGGCTCACCGTGGAAGCAACTGGCCCACTGTCACTGGGCTACTGGAGGGGTCGAGGGATGTTAGATAGTTATGATTTCCAGCTCCATATTGCTTCTCTATAAGCATCTGTCTCTTCTAGAGCCCTTCTTCCACACCAGCATATTTTTTTCCCAGATGTAGATCATTAGAAGCTTTTATTTCTGAAGCTGACTGAGGAGACCTTGGTGCTCATAATTTTAAAGGAAAGAGGGGGGAGAAAGAGAAGAGAAAAAAATTTGCAATAAACCCAGAAGCTTTTTTTGTCTTTATAAGAAAGAGATATCGTTGTGGGTTTCATGTAATGAGTGCAGAATCCTCTTTTAGAGAACGAAGAAGTATCCTCTCTTAATTAATGTATAATTTTACCAAAGAATTGTACGCCTTCACAAACTTGCCTCAACCACTTCCCCAACCTTATTTCTTGTCACTTCCTTCTGCTCTGGCTGCCCTCCATCCTCTCACCGCCCCCCCCCTCACTTGCCCATGTTCTGGGTGCACCAGACCACAAGCCGCCAGCAGGTTCCATGCTTTCACTGCTTTTTGCTCCAACTGTTGCTCTGATTGCTTTCTTATTTATAAAACTTACAGTCAGTTTTCAAGACTCACTTCAAGAAACGAGTCCTTTTGGAAGTCTTCCCTGTGGAACCCTTCGGCCATCTTCCTTGCCCCACGAACCGTTTCTTCTGTGTGTGTGTCTGTTTAACGTTTTGATCTTAGAGTAAGTATAGCAGTAACCATAATTGCTTAAGTTTCAATTCCTTGTTTGACAGCCTGAGCTCCTTCTTAGCTCTCCTAGCACGTGGTCAGCACTAATGATATTTATTGAATTGGAAATTTGTCACACGTATTTTCTCTCAGCTACTCAGAGATGCATGGAGGTCTTTTTCTTTGATTCCACTTACGAACTCATTATTTACTGAGTTCCTCACAGTGATGGCTGTGAAAGGAGATATAGTAATCATCCGGTATTTTGCATTCTACCGTGCTGCCTCTTTGCCAAAGCACTATTCTTCATTTTAGCCTCAAAGCACTGAGTGGACATTGAGTGCAAGGTATTTAGGAAATTTCCCAATGACCATCGCAAACAGACAAAATTACAATCTTATTATTTCGGCCTAAACACAGGCAATGACCTCAAACTTAGCTACACTTACTGAAACTGTTGTAGTTGATAATGGGCTTCTTTGATGACAGGGAACCTAAGAACAGGTATTGGTAACTTTTGCTTAGTTACTTTGGATTATTCTAGAAAGTTCTCAAGTCAACTTCTCCTCATTACTTGTAGAATAAAGACCCTCCATATATAGAGGAGAGAGGGCAAACGCATTTTGATATCAGTCTAGGTGAAATAAAATTCACAAACTTGCTCATAAGATTCCATTAACGAAGAGTCAACATTTATAAAGCAAGATTGTAAAGGCACCAGACTTTATGATTAATAGATTTTGTGGCAGAGTAACATTATTTATATTAGTCTAATTGTTTCTTTAGGGCGTTTTGTCAGCTAGTTTCCCAACTCACAGAAACCACCAAAATGATGCTATGCCACCTACATACTGAGCCCTGCGGGCATACTAAACATTAGCATTAGAGCTCCACCGAAATGTCAAACTAACCAGTGTCAACAGATTCCAAGAGTTTCAAGTTTCCCTGTTTTGCCAGATGGCAAGGCACTTACATCAAAAGCGTCCCATGTTTCACGCTGTTTTCATTTTGAAGTTCTGAGAAGTTGCCACCAGATTAGACGTTCACATTTTTAGGGGCATCTCCCTACAGCTGCTGAAGACACACAGGGCTGCCCAGATGGCATCTCCCGTGGCTTTCCTCAGTTCCCTTCTGAGTCCATTTCCTTAAACTATTGACTGTCCCCATCGTTTTGGGTTTGCCAAGTTTCAGTGATTACATCAGTCTTCCCAGTAATTTCATCATCGCTTCATCTTGTAACCTACAGCAAGCAGCAGCGCGGGGAAGAAAGAATTTCAATTTACCACCCTAATAATGATAGCTAACACTCGTGTACTACTCACTCGGGATGGAGTATTTTTTGCGTTTTAACCAATACTGATATCTTTAGTCATCCCTACGATCCTGTGAGGCAGTTACTGGTGTTATCTTCATACGTGAAGAAAGCCAGTCCATGCAGATGGTTTATTACTTTAATTTTCTACATTTGAATCAGTTTTTTATATAGCTGCTGAATTCCAGGAGAAATAATATTCTCCTGGAATAAACAGGCAGCCGACCATGGGGCTTATTTGTACCTAAGCTCTGGAGTTGAGCTCAAATAATGATAATTTATCCCAAATAAATGGATCTGTATTCCAATTGCTTTTATCAGACAGGTTCCTCCTCTTCCTTTTCTTCTTTTCCTTCTCCTTCTCCTTCATCACCGTCACCATCAGTATCTACCCAGCACCTCTCTGCACTTGACTATTTAGTTTTTACCAATTTATCGATCTCTGCATGGGTCGCAAAATATGATATCCATCCTCAAAAGCTTTGAAAAGTTTTCAGTCTTAAAAGGTTAGAATACTTTCAGTCAAGTTTTATTCACCTTTTTGACTGTTGTGACTGATAGACCCAAATAAATTAGACGATTTAGTATTTACACTGGAACACCCATATCTCTAAGTGTACAGTCGTGGCCAAACATAGGTGCCCTACCAACTGTGAAAGAATGCAAGACTGTTTTAATTGTGAGTTGAAAAAGAGACGTAAAAAGTGACCCACTTAGGGGCTTAAAATGAGTTTTGCTCGACTTCAGAGCCACGCCTGTGTGTCAGCCCCATTTATAAGTTACAAGGAGGCTTGTTTCTCAAATATGGTCATTGGGTTTTTTCTGGTGGAAGGAAAAGCTGCAATGTTAAATTGAGGAACTCGCACAGCCACAGTCCTGTGGTTGCAGCATTGATTCGTGTTTTAGTCCAGCAGCAGTTACATAGCCAGTGGATGCTCTCTGCCTTATCTGTCTTATCTGCCTCTGTCTGTCTCTGTCTCTGTCTCTGTCTCTCTCTCTCTCACACACACACACACACACATCTTTCTGAGTGGCTGAACTAAAATGGAAAAGAGATTATGTTCTCCACTGGCAGAAAAGCCAAGACACCGAATTCTGCAGGCGAATTAATTATGCATGTGAATTGCAATCTGCGGATAATTTGTTTTCCTTTTTTCTCTGGTTGTACTTTCAGGGGGGAAGTGAATTAATGGAATAATTACTTTGCATTTAAACAACACCCTGCATGTTGATCCCTCAGTCGGGTAGTCAGTACCGAAATTTATCTAAGCTGTGTACCCAAATACATGAAGTGAAGAGGTGCACAAATGTATGTGTATAAAATTTGCATCTTCTTCCTTTTCTCCCGCAAAATTTAGAATTAGAATTGCATCTTTGTTCATCTCTGGTGTAACATTTTAAAATGTGGGTCCTCTATACCTCCTTGACATCATCAGCCCACGTTATTTTCACTGGGTGGGGGTGAGGGGTCCTTAGGGGAGAAATCTGGGCGATACATGCAAAGTGAAAGTAAGAAAAAAAATGAGCAACGCCTGTGCTGTTATGCCCCCCTTCTTGATCTTGACAATGTGAAATGAACTTTCCCTGTCATTTCCAATGCTTTGTAAACATTAAAAAAAAATCCCTTTGGAAAGATAGAATAGTATGGTCACCTTTGAGAAATTTTTCAGATTTTTCCCTTCCCTTGTTGTCTTTCAGATGAAGTCTTTTCATCAACATATCCTTGATCCTTTGTTTCTTTCCTATGACCACAGAGTAAAGGCAATTGGGATACTTAATCTGTCCGATCATATATAAAGTATGCAATATAGAATGTATTTAATATTGTCTATCATTTTAGTTTTTTAAAGTGTGTGAGTCTGACTCTGTAATTTCTGTGCATGAAACAAACAGGTATGATATTCAGAAGGCAGAGCAAATTTGGAGGCAAATTTGGATTCGTATTTTGGTCTTTTACTAAGTGTGGAGCCTGAGCAAGTCTCAGTTTCCTCATCTATAAAATAGGAGAAAGCACTGTCTGTTTCCTAGAACTGTTCTCAGGGTCATTTTCCTTTCCCATTTCCCCATGCCATCAGTCTGTCTGCACAGTCACTCTACGACACTCATCATCACTGTGGACTGACCGAGCCCTCGCCATTTGCTGGGCGTTGTGCTGAACACTTGACATATATTTACTCTTACATTTCAACACAAAAGATGCATAAGGTTGATATCGTCATATTCTTATAACAGATGACCAAACTGAGGTTCATGGAGGATTAAGTCCAAGGTCCCAGAGCCAGTTAAGTGCCAGAACCACGATTTACACCCTGCCTCTTTCCCATTTTATATTCACAGTTTCTTAAAGGTGATTTAAAATTTTGACAAAGGAAATGATATATATCACATATCCCAGTATAAATTGGTATCGGTAAATATTTGCCAACCAAACTGTGGCTTCCAACAGACTGAAGATATGTATAGCCCGTCAAATGAATACAGATTTCCTGCCTCCATGTATCTGTTAGTCCTCTTTTTTTTTTTTTTTGAGAATGAGTTTGTCATTAGAGATTCTAGAACAATGACCCCAATGAGCCTATAGATTGTTAAGAATAAATAGAAGCTTCTGTTGTAATTGCGAACCTACAAATGTGTGCTGCGTATTGTCTTGGTATTTTTCCAGCTCCAACAATCATAGAGAAATATGCCTAGAGTATGAGGGAGTGGAGAGCAGACAGAAGTAGGGCACAAGCTCACAGAATCCGTCCCCTGGACAACTGCGGTTAAGGAGACATTGCCCGATGGTCCCCATCACAGATAACTCATAGATCTCATTTCTTTGGGTGACTCATGGAGATGTGGTCAGGCTTTTCTTAAGATTGCTGTACATTTTCCCACTCTGGCCACACTTCCTCAACTGTTAGAAGGTACTTTCCACCGTCAGTATTTCAGGCAAGACTCAGCCCCTTGACCACTCGACCTCAGATCAGCCAATACCAGTGCTGTTGACTTCTGGTTATGTCAGGTAGCGCTTCTGCAATACCTTTTGCAACTGACTTCAAGAACTCTGTATGAGAAATGTGCTAAAAGAACCAAAACGAGCCAAACTAAGACCATTTGAAGGTAGAAAACAGATGCGAAATAGAGATTTACATACACACAGACCTACAGATAACATACCTACAATTAAGCGTGGATTTTAGGTGGTGACTCTACATAATACTTGATACAATTTATGGTGGAAATTACGTTTATTCCCAAGATGATTTTGTGAAACTTCTTTTTTTATTTCCCCATTCATTTCTTCCTTGCTTTCTTCTTTCCTTCCTTCATTAAGCACTGTTGTATACAATTTAAATCCTCTGTCTCATTTAATTCTAATACAACCCTATGGAGTGAGCACTGTAAATTGCATTACTAATAGCGCTTTTTTACATATGAAGAAACTGAGGCTCAGAAAATTTAAGGAGCGCCTAGTTGGCTTGGTCAGTTAGGTGTCCGACTCTTGATTTCAGCTCAGGTCATGATCTCAAAGTTCATGAGTTCCAGCCCCACGCCAGGCTCATGCTGGGTTTGGAGCCTGCTTGGAATTCTCTCTCCTTCACTCTGTGCCCCTCCCTGACTCACACGCATGTGCTCAATCTCTCTCTCTCTCTCTCAAAATAAATAAACTTAAAAAAAAATTTTAAGGAGGGCCGCTTGGGTGGCTCTGTCGCTTAAGCGTCAGACTTCAGCTCAGGTCATGATCTTGTGGTCCATGGGTTCAAGCCCCGTGTCTGGCTTGCATCTGTCAGCCTGTCGGCGTAGAGCCTGGAGCCTGCTTTGGATTCTGTGTGTGTGTGTCTCTCTCTGCCCCTCCCCTGCTCGTGCTCTGTCTCTCAGAAAGAAAGAAATGTTAAAATTTTTTTTTTTTTAATTTAAGGAATGTGTACCAAAACACATAGCAAGAAGCAGTTGCATAGAAAACTCATCATCTTTTCACCATACCATGCTGCTTCCTAGTTTATTATCGATATACAATTGTATATGTAATTTCACAAAGGAAGACAGGATCATTAGCATTTGGATGAGGATTTTGGATGCCTGAAATGGATTATTGCTGGCTTGGACTAGGAGAAAGGCAGCTTGTGTTGTTGCAATAGGTGAGGCTGTAAACTGTGGAGCCTAGGCCATTCCTGAAAGACGTGGTTGAAGAAACTTCTCCCCTTGTTTTCCTCTCCATCGACATCTCCGAGGTATAAAGTACATTTCATGGATTTTGCATCCCTAGGTTTGTTTTTTTTTTTTTTTAATCTGTTAACGTCGTTTAAGTGTTTAGTTGACTTCTGTTTTTCCCATACCTTGGCTAAACCAAACGACAATGCTCAAGGCTCCACTTCGCTTTTCAGACCAATCACTGACTCACTTTGAGACTGTGGGGAGTAACTTCACTTTTCAGGGCCCCATTTCCCATTTTCTAACATATCCAGTTCCTTCCTCACTTTGTAGGGCTGTATTTTCTGCATGGGAGAAAATACAGAAGGAGGAATCTCTGTCCATATAAACAAACCCAAAATGGCCTCTAGACACAGTGGTTTTGTTGCATTAGGAAGCTGCGGAGTATTTGTATGATCTAAAGGGGATGCCTTCAGTATTGTGGCTGAAGATAGCAGGGAGAGCCTAGATCACCAAACTTTTTCTTCTGGAAACAAGAGCTGGTGAGGAAGGCAACCACATTGGCACTTCCCCAAACTCTTCTAGGGGCTGCCTCCTGGGCCAGTCATACTAAATCCCCAACGGCTTCCTTGGTGACCTTCTCTTGCTTGACTCCTCCCTTTGCAGGGCTATTTTCTCCTATACAGTAGTCCCCCCCTTATCCATGGCTTCGCTTTCCACGGTTTCAGTTACCCGCGGTCAACCGCGGTCCGGAAGCAAAATATCCTCCTTCTGACATTTTATCAGAAGGTAAAAGGTCAACAGTAGCCCAATGCTACGTCCCACCACCTACATCATTCACCTCACCTCGTGTCACCACGTAGGCATTTTATCATCTCACATCATCACAAGAAGGGTGAGTACAGTACAAAAAAATATTTTGAGAGTGAGACCACATTCACATAACTCTTGTTGCAGAATATTGTGAGAATTGTTCTGTTTCATTAATTATCGTTAGTTTCTTACTGTGCCTAATTTATAAATTGTACTTTGTCATAGTTGTGTATGTATAAGGGAAAACATAGTATTTATTAGATTTGGTACTACCCGTGGTCGCAGGCATCCGCTGGGGGTCTTGGAACATAGCCCCTGTGGTTAATGGGGACCACGGTGTGGAGAAATGGAGTGCCGCTCTCCATTTTGTCTTTTTGGAAAATTCCAACTGGTTCTTTGAGATGTAGCTCAAGGAAAGTTAATATTGCCTTCTTTGGAGACGTCTCCCTTCTCCTCTGGGGCAGAGTTAAGTGCTTCTCCCTCTCTGCTCCCACAGCGCCGTGATAATAACACAGTTAGAACGTGAAGGTCAGTGTGGCCTCTAAGTGGCAGTCGGCACTTTCCTTCACAGGATCGTGTGTCCTTCAAGAGCAAGGATTCTTTGCTATTCATCGCTGCATCTCCAGCCCTAGAAGAAGGCCAGGGCTTTATTCAATGTGATGGGATGACAGGTGTGGCGCTACTAAGGAAGAGCACCCCTTGTCCCCCAGAGACAGGAGGCACAGGCAGGAATGGGCATGGTCACCCTGGCGGTGTTCTTGCTCCTAACTCTCCCCTGAAGATGTTGAGGAACTGAAGGGAACTTCTCCAAAGATCCCAGGAAGGTTTTAGCCATAGGTAAAACCTTGCCAAGCATGTGTATCCCCAGTGAACTCGAGGTCAGAGCTGAGTAACCCCGAAGGAGAGCAGAGAACCTTAAGGTACAGAAATCCAGTGACCCCAGATACGAGGAAAGCTGCCTCCAGGAAGACCTACATCGTGTTGGCCTGTAGTGGGGTGTAGGGTGCCTCAATCGACCCCCAGGCTCTGTGCCAGCATGAGGCTTCCCTAGTTCACAGCAAGGTAACCCTGGGCCAGTTATTAAAATCTCAGTTCCCTCGTCTCTGAAGAGCAAACCATAACAGTGTTCCCTAGGACTGTGGCTCGAGGTAAATGCATATAAAACACTTAGCGTTGAAGAAGCACTCAGTAAACGTTACCTGGCCTTCTCACTTGTCTTTTAGCCATTGTTTTCTTGGACTCCAACAAAAATGGAGAGCATATTCTCTGGAGAGAATATGGATTAATCATCCGGCATGAATAAGAAAAAAGACTGACTGAACTCTAAGCATTTTCTCCTCTGTGGAATCCCAGGTCACCTGTCACTTCCTGTGGGGCCGTGCCTGGCTCTCCGGGAGAGAGCCATTTCCCCGCTTCCTCTGGCTCTAAATTGCCCCCTGTATTCTAGTGACTGGTGTCTCTCTTCCCTACGAACCAGGCCACGGCCACATCTTACCTTTGTGTTGCCAGCATCTAGCCCAGGACCTGGCATATAGTAGGTATTCGGCAGATATTTACCGAAAGAGGAAATGTGGGGGCACCCGGGTGGCTCAGTCAGTTAAGCGTTCGACTCTTGGTTTCGGCTCAGGTCACGATCTCCCGGTTCGTGGGATCGAGCCGCCTGTCGGATTCTGCACTGGCAGCATGGAGCCTGCTTGGGATTTTCCCTCTCTTTTCCTCTGTCTCTGCCCCTGCCCCGCTCACGCCGTCTCTGACTCTCTCAAAATAAGGAAATCAAGACATGCACAGATGTATACATTTGTTCAGTAGCAGATATTTAGAGTTCCCAGAGGGTTTTCATAGTCCAGATGATGATATGCAGATTACATCCCGGTGAACTCCAGCACCCGTTCCTTGCTATTTCCTCTGTGCTCCTGGTTCACTGGCTTAGAGCATCCTGGCCGGTTTTACCCTCCTTTCGGCCACTGCTGTCTCCACAGTTCCTTTCCTGTCCTCTCAGAGTCAGGCACGTAGTTATCTGGAGACCCCACCGCCAGGCATCACAGTGGCCAGCAGGGTTTATAAGACAGCTTGGAGGCCCAGCCCCGGGCTGTGCCACCCTAGGCAGAGACCCGCTGGTGGCTGGCAGGGTGGGGCCAGGGAGCATCCTTTAACTTGGGTGTCCTTTCTCTCCTCTGCGGCGGGAGGAACATGGCCAGATAGGTCATCTCTGCGGTCCCTTCACCGCCACCTTCCGTGTCTCTGTTATCCTTCTGTCACTTAAGAAAGTGGGCTTGGACCCAGACCATAGCAAAGAAAACTGTTAAAGACTTGGACGACAAGCCCCCAGAAGCAGGTTAAAAGAATTGTTTTGACAGACCTGGTGGCAGTCGTTAAAGGCAGGTGACAGAATCTTTATGAATTGAGCAGCTTCTCTAATTCCCCCCCTGAGAATAGCCTGAGAGAGAGAGAGAGAGAGAGAGAGAGAGAGAGAGAGAGAGAAAGCTTTCATCGTATCAGAAAAGATTTAGGTTACAGGGTAGCGATTTGAGACATCGGAGAGGTTGTAGGGTTTCCTGATTCGGATATTTTTAAGAAAATAGTAGATGGCTCTCTTTCTGGGACAGTTTGCCTACCGTCTTGCCTAGAAACTGGGAGGGAACTGGATTGGCGTGCCTTGAGCTGTACACGGTGCCTTGAGCTGTACACGGAGGCATGTCAGAAAGGAGATCCCACGTGCAGCTCGCCAACTGCCCTGCTCTATGCTGAGCGGCCGAGCCGTGGGCATCTGCCTTGCTCAGTAAGGGCAATGCACGAGGCCAGAGCTCTCCCCGCTGCTGAGGTAAGAGCAGGAGCCAGGAGGGGCAGAGTGGGACCCACCAGGGTGATAGCCCCAGCTCCTGATCACCCCTGCCCCTATTTCTAGGCTCCTTTGAAGCACACCTTCCCCGGGCCCTAACTGGTGCAGACGCTTACCAGCCAGAGAGTAGACTTTGGGAACTTTTCACACGGAAGGGATTCCGTTTCTCAACTTACAGATGAGGAAACGGAGGCCCAGGGAGGCCAAACAGAGCCTGATATCACACGGACGGGCAGTAACCTAGGTCTCCCAAGCCCAAGCTCCACATTTCCTTCCCGTCTCTGCCAGGGTTTTGGTTGTGGTTTCCTTGGAGATGTACAAGTGTGTAAATTATCTGGGTCTCTTTATTTTATGGCTGGTGAAGGTGTTTGCTCTTTGTATGTTTTGGTAAGTTTCTGTGTTAATTGCTCACTCTTATCTTCTTTTCCCCCCTTACGGTCCTGTTTCACTTGTCCATTTTTGATCCTCAGAGCTTTTCTCATCGTATTTCACCGTTTTGCAAGAAGTGAGCCATGGTCTCTGTGTCACATTTGAAACCTGACATGTAACTGTGGGCTTCATAGAGCCCGAGGCTTTGTGACCCCCTCGCTTATAGCCCAGCAAGCAGAGCAGTTCTTTGCACACAGACTAGTAGGTGAGGAGAAAGTATGGACGAATGAACAAACGAGGAATGAATGATGTCTGATATTGAGGTGACTGAACTGAAGAGTGGGTGATCTATCAGTCCAAAATAATAGTCAGCTTTTTTTTTTTAAAAAAAATTTTTTTTTCAACGTTTATTTATTTTTGGGACAGAGAGAGACAGAGCATGAACGGGGGAGGGGCGGAGAGAGAGGGAGACACAGAATCGGAAACAGGCTCCAGGCTCTGAGCCATCAGCCCAGAGCCTGACGCGGGGCTCGAACTCACGGACCGCGAGATCGTGACCTGGCTGAAGTCGGACGCTTAACCGACTGCGCCACCCAGGCGCCCCAATAGTCAGCTTTTTGAAAAACAAAACCCAAGGATACCCTGAACTTTCAGTAAGGAAGGGTCTGGATCTTAAAGTCCTTGTGGTAGAATGTGGAGTGAAGGGATTTTCAAGATGTTAACACCAGGAGAGTCACTGTCTATACATACCCTGGGGAAGGGGAGGGATGACAAGGCAATGAGGACCTCCCCAGCCCCAGCTTAGAGCATCCCCTTTGCTTGCAAGAGTTTTGTTCTGTGTCACATCCTTCCTTCTCTTTTCTTTTCTTTTCTTTTCTTTTCTTTTCTTTTCTTTTCTTTCTTTTTGAGAGAATACAAGCAGGGAGGGGCAGAGAGAATCCCCCCATCAGCGCAGAGCCCCATGAGGGGCTTGATCCCACGAACCATGAGATCATGACCAGAACCAAAATCAGGAGTCAGAACTTTAACCAACCTAGCCACCCGGGCACCCACTGTGTCACACCCTTCGTGGCCGTGAGCAGCTCAGTAGAGAAGCAAGGCAGCGTGGGGGCGGGGTGTTGGGGCAGGAAGGAAGCGGGGAGAAGCAAGGCAGCATGGGGAAGTGGGGAGATGGGCACTCCTTGGTTGGTAACTGAGCCGCGCTCTGTGTGCTGTGTTATATACAGCTTCCAAAGCCCCTCAACTGTGATCAGACGACAAAGGCCCCCAGAACATCACGTTCACCAGGGTTAGAGTGACCTGGCCTGCCAGCTTCCCATGAGAGTTCACGGGCCACCCGAGAGAGAGACCTAGAGAAGAGAGCCACCGGGTCGGTGCCCCTGACCCACTCCTGCACCGTGGGGGCAGAGGTGGTAGAGATCCCAGTTCTGTGCTCTGGGACGGCCCTTGGGCAAATCAGTGTATCTGCAGGGAGAGAGAGAGAGAGAGAGAGGAAAAAAAAAGACGATCTAAAGGAGATTTTGACTTGACAAAAAGAATTCATAAGAGTTCCTCTAAATGGTCCTCTGTATTTGAGGCTGTTTTTAATTATTTGGCTTCTGAAAAACAAAGTCATTGTTAAACTACATTTTCAGAATCATCCTTTACGTTAAGCTTTGGAACGTCCTGAAAATGTTCCTGAGAACTTACAGTAAATTACTGGTGGTTACATCCCCTACTTTGTAACATGAAGGGGACAGAGTTGTGTGAAGCAGAGCTGCTTCTTTGTCTCATAGAAGCGTATCATGATGGCTTCTTAAAAACTTACGGGTATGTTATTTTGCTTCAGAGTCTTAGGTGTTTTATGTTCCTCTTTAGTGAGCGTAGTCTAGCACTAAAGATTGCAACATGAGTGACGTTCTCGATGACGCGTTGTTTTGGATTATTAACTGTTCATTCACGTATTCGGAATTTGTACAGCTTTCTCCTGGCGCTGTCCTGAAATTATTGAGGCAAAGCTAGGAATCTGGGTCCTGAGTTTCCAGTTTTATTTTACCCACTGTGTCAAGTTGCAGGAAAAGTAGGACACATTCAAAAAGAGTCCCTTGGCAATGTGATGCCGGGTCACAGATGCCTCCCTGATCCTGGCAGTTATATAACTGGGCATCAGTATATCAAACCGAAATACTGACCAGCACACCATTACCACCTCTCAGAAGTAAATGCAGCCCATGGGCATCTCACGCTAGGCCAGTCACCTTTCCTCATCCCTTCTGCTGCTTTTCATGAGCAGTTAGGAAACCCCTCAGAGAAAATTCAGCTTCCATGGTTGCATTTATTTTAGAGAATGTACTATATTTCTTTCTGTAAATCCTACAGCGCTGTGTTCTATAGCAACCTCCCACAAATAGTTTCTGTATTCAGACTTTAGGGAACTTGAGTTTAGGTGCTTTTATTCTTAAGTAGTCATTATCAGAAGTTCTCTTTCACTGCCGATCTGGGAAATACCAGCCTCCTCTAAGCAGAGACTCAAAACTCATTGACCTAAAGAAATGAGCAGGTTTTGTGGCTTCTGCAACTTGGGGGGTTATTTGGCGTTCTTAGGACTTTGGAAATAATCTTATAAAAGTGAACAACCGGTACTTTCTTTGGCCAAACGTCTTGGAATTTTAGAGCTATTGATTTAATACATTTAAGTGCTCACAGAAAAACTGGCAGCCGGATGTGACTTAGATGAATGGTGGGAGTCTGTACTCTTATATTTATGATCTGGGCAGTGATTCTAAAACAGGATTCCATAATTCACCCCTGATTTGCGAGATACCTTAAAATGGTTCCTGGGAGGGCATAGTTAGATGATGCCGTCATTAATAAGGGAGAAAGAAGTTGTGATGTATATACAATGGAATATCATTCAGCCATAGAAAGGAGGAAATCCTACCATTTGTGACAATGTGGATGGACCTTGAAGGCATGATGCTAAGTGAAAGAGGTCAGACAGCAAAAGGTAAATGCTGCCTGATCTCACTTTTTGTGGAATCTTAAAATACATACATACATACATACATACAACTAGAACTAAGCTTATGGAAGAAGAGATCAGACTTGTGGTTACCAGAGGCAGGTGGTGGGGGAGGAGGAATTGAAGGAAGGTGGTCAAAAGATACAAACTTCCAGCTGGAAGATCAGTAAGTCCTAGGGATGTGATATACGACCCTGTGGCTGCAGTTAGCCCTTCTGTATGGTATATAGGAGAATCGTTGCCAGTAAATCCTAAGAGTTGTCCTCCCAAGGAGAAAACATTTCCCCCTGTGTTCTTTCCTCTTTCTTTGCTTTTTATTGCGTCTGGATGAGAAAATGGGTGTTAGCTGAACCTATTCTGATCACATGTCAATCAAACCGTCATGCTGTGCACCTGAAACTCACACAGTGATGTTATGTCAAGTATTTCCCAATAAAACTGGAAACAACGAAAGGGGGGGCCCACTTAACGCAGGAGCAGTAGAGTGGAAACTGGAAGGAACGTGTTTTCCTCAAACCCTCGTTTCAGGCTCTAAATGCCTCAGTACATCCCACTCCTGCAGCGACCTCTCTGGGGACTGTGGCCAGTGTGGGGCCAGCAATTTGCAAACTGAAACCCTAACTTACTATCCTTATGAATCTCACTAACGTTAATACCACCCGTGCCTTCAAGTGGGCATGAAGTGGGTATATTTTTTCCAGGCAAACGCATCAATGGACTGTGTAAAGCACCTCAGATTTGATTCTAACCCCAGCGATACCCTTCTTAGAAATGGTCTGATCTGCATGGTGTTAATGACCTCCTCTTCCTGCTCCTCTGCTTTGTGAACATGGTGCCATTTGCACGTTCAGTTCAATTAGTTAAAGGGTCTCCTCTCAGCTATGGACCTTAATGGGCCCTATTGATGGTCCCTTCATCCTTCTCCCGCTCTGCTCACCAGCAACTACATTTAGAACTCTAGAACTTGGACAGAGACATGGCCTTTAATCTCACTGAAACTCTAGTGTTCCGATCTCGAGAACGAAGGAGTTGGAATGAATTATTCCTCAAGTTCCTCCTGCCTCTACGAGTTGGCTTGTGTCTCCAAGACTTACTGCCCATTTTGACAGAACAAGAGACCCTCTCCAGGTGTGTATTTGTGTTGGGGCCCCCACACAAGGCAGCATCATAGTAACTCGGGCTGTTGACTGTTGCTTCTCCAATGCACCTTTTAAAGGAATTTTCCTCTGGCTCGCAAACCACTCAGGGATTTGGGAACCTTAAAATGTGAGGGCTGTCTCACTCTACGGCTTCTCTAAGTTGATCTTCCCCGTTTATAAATCTCTTTGAAAAAATACAGTTATCCAGATGCCCAGGTTTTTCATCTTGACCTACTTGCAATGGTGCTTAAAAACCACATCGTTTTAAAATAACGCTTCTCCCATCCCTTCTCGGTCTTTAATTTGAACGGGCCATGCCATTCATTTTCTCAGCTTTTCCATTGCACCGTGGTCTTGAGATTTTCTTTCTTATCTAATACGATGACTCTTTTGTTGCCTCTTTGGCCCTGCTCTTGACCCTTAAGACGCAGTCTCATTTTTGCCTTCACTTGTGTTTCTCCCTAGCCCCTTATAGTGCTCGACGGTCTGAAATGCTTATGTCAAAGGATGGGGTTAAGTTCAGACTCAGAGACCCCGTTCAAGCTTCTACCTTTAATATTGTTCCCTGCTTTTCGGGTAACTGGGGCAGGGTAGACATGCCTCACCTGAAATGAGAACAGCACCTGGCTTGTAGCAGGCATTTAGAAAATACTGGTAAATGAATGAATGTATCTCATAACCCCATGAGCATCCATGAACCAAGAAGTGTGAATTAAGACACCTAAGAACAAGAAAGGCCAGCCACCTCTAGGTCTAAAGCCCCTTGGATTTTATCAAAGATCTTGTGGAAATGTGATGGAGAACCTTCTCCTGATGTGTATATGGAATATTTGTAAAGGCATAAAGGAAATCTAGGCCAAATTACTCACAAGGATTTAGAAAAGGGTACAAAGTTATGTACGAATTTCTTAGCACAGAAGCTTTGCTTCCCTCACACGTGAAAGCAAAATCTTCCTAAGCTAGAATACCTAGATAGGCTCTCTGTGTTACGAATTTTTTAAAATCTCCCATGGAGTATACATATTAGATGGTTAATAATTGCTGGTTGAGCGTATGGGTGGACAAACTGAATGTCTAGCAGAAGTGTGGAGGCATTGAACCTGAGTAGACAGCATGAGGGAAGAGAAAAGACTGAGAATTGGAATCCTGGCTGCTCCTCTCCCTGGCTGTGTGATCTGAGATATGTGTCCTAACTTCTCTGAGCTTCTGTTTCCTCTTCTACAAAATGGGAATATATATCTATATTTATGCCATCAGATTTCATTGAGGGGCATTATAATAAACACGAAGCTAGTGTTTACTGCACCTCACAAGTGTCCTCTCCTGGGTGAAGGCATTGCTATGAGACCTCAGTTCTGTGGTCCTAAAAAAACATTGGTTTGTTTGGCTCTTAGAGATGAAGTATGTACCTGATGACATTTCCCTTTTTGCATTCGCTTCTAAAGAACTCGGAACTAGATTTTCAGCCTGCTTCTAGCAAAATACGAAGTCTTAACTGTGGACTTGAAGGATTAAAGCCCCCCTGCCATTATCTTGTCTTACCTAGGCGTGGCTCTCCTCCTTAACAATTACATGATTTCATTCATTTAATTCTTACGCTTGGGTGTAACTTTGTAAGCTGGCTCAAATTGTTTTTGGAACAAGGCTTGGTGAGGGAGGGAGAAGGAAGGAAGGATGGGAGGAAGGGAGGATGAGTGGATGGAAGGAAAGGAAGAAAAAAATTTTATTTATTTATTTTTTTTTAATTTTTTTTTAAATTAATTTTTTTTAACGTTTTATTCATTTTTGAGACAGAGAGAGACAGAGCATGAACGGGGGAGGGGCAGAGAGAGAGGGAGACACAGAATCGGAAGCAGGCTCCAGGCTCCAAGCCATCAGCCCAGAGCCCGACGCGGGGCTCGAACTCACGGACCGCGAGATCGTGACCTGAGCTGAAGTCGGCCGCCCAAACGACTGAGCCACCCAGGCGCCCCAGAAAAAAATTTTAAAAAAAAGGGAGGGAGACAGAGAGAGGCAGAGAAAAAAAGGAAAGGAGACGAGTGAGGAAGGCAAGAAAGTCAGATAGCCATTGCCTGTCCCTGAGGGTTATTGTGCTGTGTAAATATTTGCTTATACAGTTAAGTTCTGTGCAGTTATCCCTTCCTTCAGAGAACCCAGTGAACCTTTTTAGATACATGAGGTTACTAATAAAATTATTATTGATAATAAAACATATTTTTAGAGGAATTGAAATAGCAACAGTATCTAATTCTCTGACTTTCTTTTTTTAATGTTTATTTTTAAGAGAGAGAGAGCAAGAGAGCATGTGCATAATCAAGGGAGGGACAGAGAGAGAGGGAGACACAAATCTGAAGCAGGCTCCAGGCCCTGAGTTGTCAGCCCAGAGCCCAACGTGGGGCTTGAACTCACGGACCTGGAGATCATGACCTGAGCCTCAGTTGGATGATTGACCGACTGAGCCACCCAGGCACCTCTAAGCCTTTGACTTTCAAATCATGCTCCCTGGAGTTCCTACTGGTACATAAGCTCACAGGAAGTGGGAGAGTAGAGGCAGGGGAGCATTTGAGTTTCTTCAGCCAGTGCCTCTCAGAGTTGTTATTTTGTCTTGTTTGCTTCAACCTACATGTAAAGCTTCTGTTGACAAAGGATTTGGGGGGAAACCAAAGTTTGACGCCACCAATATGTGTACATAACAAAAGAGTAAGTTGGTGGATAAGCCAAATTGAGCGTAAGGCATTTTTGAACTATAGATCTAAGTGTTAAGCTTGCTTCCCTTTTTATGTGGTTGTTGATTGGTTGGCACCGAGAACAAGTATAGCACTATAAAATGCTGTGAAAACATAGAAAAGGAAATTCATTTAAAGTAATATCCTGTAACAAATGTGAAATATGTTTTTTAAATGTTTGTTTATTTTTGAGAGAGAGAGAGAGAGAGAGAGCAGGGCAGGGGCAGGGAGAGAGGGAGACAGAGAATTGCAAGCAGGCTCCACGCTGTCCATGGCAGAGCCGGATGTGGGGCTCAGTCCCATGAACCATGAGATCATGACCTGAGCTGAAATCAAGAGTCAGACGCTTAACTGACTGAGCCACCCAGGCATTTCACAGATGTAACATATTTGCAAAACATCAGTAACTTCACTGAAATGCTCAAATTATAATTACATGTAAAAATACCCCATCATCCGCACTCCCACCCTGCTTATCCCTCCACCAGCAGGAAATGCAGCAAGCTTTAGTGGAACTGCAATTTGAAATATTCTGGTGTGGATGAGCTAGGGGCATGGAGAATATAATCCGTTTTCAGTTTCATTCTCTTTCTACCCACTAGAGGGCAGCAATAAAGCACAGGGAAGGGGAAATTAACTCCAGCGCTGGCATTTAAGTTTCCCAGCAAGACTAGCCTTTTTGAAAACGAGAACACCCAGAAAGTCCCTGAGATTCCCACATATGAATTATTAGAGGGTCAGGTTCCCTTCCCCTTTCCCTCAATATTGAGAGAACTTTGAAAACTCCCGTTGAAGTTATAAAAGTTACCTGTTGGCTTGGCCAAACATACTAATTGTAAATGTGAACATGACATCATCTCTAAAAAAGGCATTTATGTAAAAGTTAAGGGTTACAGTTGTATATTTCCATGCAGCACACGACTCCAAGACTTAGTGATTTACCACAACAGCCATTTTACCGCATCTCTCGATTCTGTTCATTGGGCACAGCTGGGTGGTTTTTCTGTTTTGTGTGATTTGACGGGGGACCGTGGACATCTAGGGTCTCAAATTAGCTGGAATGTCCAAAGTGGCCTACTCCGTGTGTAATTGTAAAAGATCCGCGTGTAGAATTTCTGGTGCCTGGCGGTTGAGGCTAGCTGTCAGCTGGGAGCCCAGCAGGGACAGGTGAGCAGAGTACCCGGTCCTTCGTTGGCTTCTTCATGCGGGTTGGACATCTCAGAGCATGGCACTTGGTTTCCAAGAGGGAATATCCTAAGACGGAGCATTCCCAAAGGAAGGAGCCAGAAGGTTCCAGTCCCAGACATGGCTCCTGCTGCCTCCTCAATGGTCAGAGCAGACACAGGGTCAGCCCAGGTTCAAGGGGAGGGAATCAGCTTCGGCTCCTGATGTGGAACAGTCTGTAGACCCAGGGAGAGGAGGGAGTGGTGAGGGCCAATTGGAGGCCACGTGGACGGTTAAGAATGAGGTCATTTCTTACATATGGGGAAGAGATGTATAAATCGTGAGGGATACCGAGGGATATTGTCTTCATTTGATAAATGGAAATTGCTGCTTACTGTGGTACTTTAAGAATTAAGACGCACGGAAGTCATTCCTTATGTTCTTCTCCTTCCTCAGATCTGTTGCCGAAAGCAATAAAAATGGCCAGAGGATCAGTGTCCGATGAAGAAATGATGGAGCTCAGAGAAGCTTTTGCCAAAGTTGGTGAGCAGGCCTGCCGCTCAAGTCACATGATTCTCCTCTTTGCTGAGTAGCTTCAGGACAGATTCAGTGAATCGGTAACATGAGCCAAATAGCGGAAGTGAAAGGAATACGGCGGTATTGGTTAGAGGAGCTGAGGGAACTTAATTTTGAAACATCTGCTTTAGGAAGATGGCTTCTTTCTCTATCAAAACATGGAATATGGACCCTCTCACCCCTGCCGCTTTTCTCATATTCTTATCTGGTCTGATTTCCTTGGTTTCCTTGGTTTTTCTGCTATTCCATACTCTGGCTTTGTATCTCTAAGCTTGTGATGTATTTTCCCGTCTCTTTCTGTAGAAGTCTCTTCAGATTCTGTTGCCAGAACCTCTGCTGTGACGTTATGACGCGTGGATGTTGGAAGTGACGCTAATGCCCCTCCCCGGTAGAAACAGGCCTCTTGCGAGACTCTGACTCTCGCATGGGGTCAGGCTGCGACCCCCGAATGATTGCCCCTCCAGCCCACTCACCTCCCGTCTCGCCTTCCCCCACCTCTTTATCCTGTTTCCTGAACTGCCCTGAAACTTCAAGTCCTCTCTTGCCTTGCAGATACCGATGGCAATGGGTACATCAGCTGCAATGAGTTGAATGATTTGTTCAAGGCTGCTTGCCTGCCTCTGCCTGGGTACAAAGTGAGAGAAATTACAGAAAACCTGATGGCTACAGGTGATCTGGACCAGGATGGGAGGATCAGCTTTGATGAATTTATCAAGGTGGGTACGAGGCAGGACGCACGGAGATGCGTTTGAAGCCTGGAGCCTCAACCTGAGAAATATCCAGAAATGGATTCCCACCCTCCCCGCCTCACTATTACATATTCTTCCCTTTGGGATTCTCTTGATCACAGATTGGGTTTCTAAAGATACATTCCATTTTTGCAGGTTTTCCACGGCCTGAAAAGCACAGAGGTTGCCAAGACCTTTAGGAAGGCGATCAATAAGAAGGAAGGCATCTGTGCCATCGGTGGTACTTCGGAGCAGTCCAGCGTCGGCACCCAGCACTCGTATTCCGGTGCGCTGTCCCGGCGGAAGTGGGGAGGGTGCTGGCACGAGGAGAGACTGGGGGTAGCGGGAGAGGGAGCCATATGGAAAGGATCCGTGCCTTCTGGGGCTCCACATTCTAAACTCGGTGTTAAACCTAAGGGGTGCAAACCGACACAGAAGCCAACGCGAGTGTATTGACTACTGCCTGTTTCCCTGTGGTTGGCGAGCTAATTCCAGGGACGTGATGGGGGAGGAGCAATCCTAGTTCTAGGTAGAGTCCAATACCAAGTCATCTCAACAGCATTTAAAAAATACATTGAATGGAAACCAATTTGACAATAAACTTCATATATTGAAAGAAAAATACATTGAGGCTGGAGGGTATTATGCTAAATGAAATTAGTCAGTCAGAGAAAGACAAATGTCACGTGACTTCACTCATACGAGGACTTTAAGGGACAAAACAGATGAACATAAGGGAAGGGAAACAAAAATAATATAAAAACAGGGAGGGGGACAAAATGTCACAGACTCATAAACATGGAGAACAAACAGAAGGTTACTGGAGGGGCTGTGGGAGGGGGGCTGGGCTAAATGGGGAAGGGGCACTAAGGAATCTACTCCTGAAATCGTTGTCGCACTATATGCTAACTAATTTGGATGTGAATTTTAAAAAATTAAATAGGGGCGCCTGGGTGGCGCAGTCGGTTAAGCGTCCGACTTCAGCCAGGTCACGATCTCGCGGTCCGTGAGTTCGAGCCCCGCGTCGGGCTCTGGGCTGATGGCTCAGAGCCTGGAGCCTGTTTCCGATTCTGTGTCTCCCTCTCTCTCTGCCCCTCCCCCGTTCATGCTCTGTCTCTCTCTGTCCCAAAAATAAATTAAAAAAAAAACGTTGAAAAAAAAAATTAAATAAATAAGTAAGTAAATAAATAATACATTGAGGCTGCCAGAATTCCTTTATAAATCTTTTGGATAAAATGAACTATTCAGGCTTTTATCTCCTCCACACTTCATGATTATTCTCAATGCCTACTGATGGGTCAAGAATATTATGTTTTTACTGATTTGGAAGGAAGCTGTGTATTTATTTTACAGGCTGCCATCCAACAGCCCTAATGGAAACTATTAAAAATTCAAACGGTACAGTAATCCAACGAATCCCAAACTGAGTTCTTTAACACGTTAGTGGATCTTAAAGATAAGTTCATGGTTAAGTACCATTTGTGATCGTGAAGGCAGTGTTTAACCTTTTACTTTTAAATACAGAAATCAGATAAATATGCATTATGAATATTCAAGACAATGAAGACTCGAACTTTGGTGACTCGGGATTCTTCTGTGTTTTCAGTGACACACAATTTGGGAAACACCATACTGGGCTGTAAGGCATAGCGTGAGGTTTCATTAAAACTTCTGAAATGAACTTCTGGCAGCTTTATTGATAAGAAAGAAAGATTATATCACACAGGATTTTATTTCATAACAATTATATACAGAAGCTCAAAGATTTTGTAGGGATTATCTGTGATCATCTCACATTTAAATTGGCTGGGCTGAAGGCAGCCGCTGAGTTTTATCCTGTAAGCATTAGATCACATTCATATTTAAATTGTATCTAAATATAAATAAAATATATCTCTAACATTTGCAAATATAGTTACATATTATATATCTATTATAACTAATATATAATAATTAGGTATTATTAAATCTGCTTGCCATATGTTTTATGACTTGGAGTGAATAGAGGTCCTGTGCCTGGTCCCCAAGTCACTGAGATTTTTCAGTGTCAATAAATGTAAGAGGATAAGGGACCAGATAGCATCTCAATGGCTCTCCTGGGCATGGCAATCTGAGATCCATGTACATAATTTTATGTCAGATTTTCACTTTGCAAATAAGCCATTTTTATCATGGACTTGCAGAGGAAGAGAAGTTTGCCTTTGTCAACTGGATAAACAAAGCCCTGGAAAATGACCCCGACTGTCGACATGTTATCCCAATGAATCCAAACACAAATGATCTCTTCAGCGCCGTGGGAGATGGCATTGTCCTTTGGTAAATAACGCTTCCTTCTTGGTTTCTAAGACCTTCCTGGAATTTTCTGGAATACCAGCAGTTCATTGTCTTTATCCTAGGCCAGCGTCCTTTGGCGCTCAGCGGGACTTGAAATGCTTTCTGCACTTGTACTTGGCAGGTCCCGGAAAGCAAACTAATTTCAAAAGCAACTTATAAAATGAGACATGTAAAGCTGCTGTTGCTTGGTTGGAGGGGAGGGATGCACAGTATACAGACAAACACAGGTGGAGATACAATAATACAAGGTCAAAAGCAGTTACTTTTGGAACATGTGCCACGTGGCTTCATCTGAAAGTACCTAGATTCAGAATAGCAGCGTGATGATTGAAGCAACCCAGTGCCAGTCCTTATGCAGAGACTTTTGAGTGGTACGTACCAACATGCATTTCAAATGCTGAGGACACCTGGAAAAAGAGGAATGCATTCTGTTTGCGGAAGGCCTCTACAGCAATTGGTCCTCATGGTGTCTTTGAAATACTTCTGTAGCTCTTGCTTTAGCAGCTTCTAATGCCATTTGTAAGACACGGTATTAATGAAAGAAAGGGCTTGGAATAGCCAATCCCAGGTGAGCTCAGGAGTTGAAGGGAAGGATGGATGGGCAAGATTTAAAACCCCCTCTTCCCTGCTCTGGGCAGAGCAATTCTGCTTTCGGTATTTTATTTATTAGAGTTCGCCATGAGATTTCATTTTTAAAAATTTCAACTGCCAAAAAAAAAAAAGACGTAAACAATGTAGGCAGGAGCAAATCCTAATTCCTTCGGTTGGCCCACAAAGCACCCCATCATCTTCCCTCAGTCTCCTGCTAGCTTTACCTCCCAAGACCCCCATGACTCAGGGACCCAGCGTGGGACACTGAGTGAATGGCTGCGGGAATGGCTACATCAGCAACCATACTTACTCTTCCCCATACACGTCTGCTCATAACTGTAACTGGCTTTGCCTTTTATTCTCCTTTTTAAGAATGCCTTTCCATGGGGGTGCCTTGGTGGCTCAGTTGGTTAAGCATCTGACTCTTGGTTTTGGCTTAGGTCACGATCTCTCACGGTTCGTGAGATCAAGCCCCACGTCGGGCTCTGTGCTGACAGTGCAGAGCCGGCTTGGGATTCTGTCTGTCTCTGTCCCTTCGCTGTTCACACACACTCTACCTCAAAATAAACATACTCTGAAAAAAAAAAAAAGAATGCCCTTCCCATCATCTCCTCCTATGGAAATCCATTTACCATGACAGTTTTTGGTCTATTCCAATCCTCCGGTGGTCTCTCCCTTCACTGGATTCTTAAAGCGCATATTCGTGGTACTTTGGGAGGCATGATAATGTTCTTCTTTTGGACTGTTGGGTAACTTTTCATATCGATATATTTTGTCTCTATAATTGGACCATACACTTTTCAAGAGCAAGGTTACCTTATACTTTCTGAACCACCCCTCCCTCCTACCATTTCCCAAGGCTTCTAGTTCACCAACAGCTTCAGATTTTTCAAATAATAATTTAGGGGTTGGTTTTGCCTGAATCGCAGTAAAGTATCTTTTATTTAAATATATGGAAACACACACACACACACACACGACAAAGTTATGGAAATACATCTTTAAAGGCCACCCCAAAAAAGGCAGTTACATAAAAATTGTTAGGAAAAAATGTTAATGCTGATTTCTCATTAGACACAAATAGCCAGGGTCAAGTTTACAATTCTTTGAATTTGTTGTTGTTCCTTTGGATTTGCTTTTTCAACTTCCTTTCTTTAAATAAAGTGGGGGCGCCTGGGTGGCGCAGTCGGTTAAGCGTCCGACTTCAGCCAGGTCACGATCTCGCGGTCCGTGGGTTCGTGCCCCGCGTCAGGCTCTGGGCTGATGGCTCCGAGCCTGGAGCCTGTTTCCGATTCTGTGTCTCCCTCTCTCTCTGCCCCTCCCCCGTTCATGCTCTGTCTCTCTCTGTCCCAAAAATAAATAAACGTTGAAAAAAAAAAAATTTTTAAAAATAAAAAAAAAAAAATAAAATAAATAAATAAATAAATAAATAAAGTGGAGGTGACCTAAAGAAATGTATTTTTTATGCTCCACTGAAGTTGTTAAATGAATGCTAAATGAGTCAAATCAGTTTTTCATAAATAATAACTGCTCACTGTAGATGTCTGATCAATATATTAGATACTTCACTGGGTGAAATTTCTCAAGCATTGATACAACAGTGGGTATAACAGGTACAGCAGAGTATAAAACATTTTATCATCCACTTAGTTAAAAGTATAGAGTTCCACCAAGTGTCAGATAGAAATTTCGACATTACATGAGCTCGGAAGTGTATAGATGGTCATTTATATAGTGGGGACAATTTTCACAGCTGAGAAAGTAAAGCACTCCTGGTGAATTTGCCTTGGCTTTCTACCCAGAATTTCCTAATATGCTAAAGAAACCAGGATGATTTTGCAGCTTGTTAGGTACATGAATAAAGCGGGGTCCTTATTGCCTGCCTCCGTATATTGGTATGATTTCAGGAACATTAACCTTTCCCATAGATAGTGTGAATCTAGTCAAAATCGCATAACTGATTTGATATCTAAACACTGGGTCACACGAATTACATCGTGGTCTTATGTGCTTCTGGTATTGCTAGAATTCAAATTCAATATTACTGGACTCTGTCATTCGGAAGCCAGCTTTCTTTAATTTAATTGTTTCTTTCTCAGTAAAATGATCAACCTGTCAGTGCCAGACACGATTGATGAAAGAACAATCAACAAAAAGAAACTCACCCCCTTCACCATTCAGGTATGTCTTCTCTCCGTTACCAAACTATAGGATTGTGTTTGGGATGCGTGAGCCCCGGAACTGCAGAGTCAGCCTTTTCCGGGGGCTTGGCCATTATTCCAGAACTCAGGTTTGCGGCTGGTGATTTGTCATGACTAGTGGGACAGAGAAAGACATTTTGTCTTTGTTTTTCATTAACAGAGCAGGGGGGCCGGGGAGGGGGAACACTGGTGGGACATAAGCAGTAGTGGCCGGGCGTCGTTTTTTTTGGCAATTATGAATACAATTCACATTGGCTAAAGTTTCAACTCAGACTTTCCCTAGCAGTTTATCTTTGAGCTGATGCCAAACATGCAGCATTTTAGCTGAAAAGATAAGCCTTTCTAAGAATTGAAGGGCTGAGAGACGGGAAATGCTCTGGCAGCCTCCCGGTGGTATTGGCCACGGCCACTGGTGTGATAAATATAACCTGGTTTTATGCCTTCAATTTGTGAATTAACTGGAACAGTAACCAGTGGTTAAGTAAGCCGTATTTCTATGTTCTGTCCCAGCGTTTTAACATTATTGTGATTCTCTCGTTCTGGAACCGTGTCTCACTACTTAAATCATGAACGATATATTATGCTGTTTGGCGTAAGCAACGCTGTGTACTCTTAACATGCGAGGGGTAACCAAAGTGAGAACAATGATTAACCATATATGAACGTGCTTACTATTAAATTTAACCTTGAGGTTAAATTTTAATCTTGGCCATAAATAGAAACGGTGTTTTTATTCATCATTTGAGCTCTCCACCAAGGCAAAACCCCACTTCCCCCTCACCCCCCAATAGTTCCAAGTCACCGGTAGCCTGTGTTTCGTTTTTAGTTTGTCATAAAAATGACTTCTGTACATCCCTACCTCAAAATCTTCTCCTTTGCGGACCCAAGAAGAGGATATAGATTCTAGGCTGAAAATGTCATTGATTCTATTCCAACCGTGTTTGAGATACATCACGTGTGCTGTTGCTAGTTCTAAGAACGGGTGGTCTAGGGGCGCCTGGGTGGCTCAGTCGGTTGAGCGGCTGACTTCGGCTCAGGTCACGATCTCACAGTCCGTGAGTTCGAGCCCCACGTGGGGCTCTGTGCTGACAGCTCGGAGCCTGGAGCCTGTTTCGGATTCTGTGTCTCCCTCTCTCTGACCCTCCCCTGTTCATGCTCTGTCTGTCTCTGTCTCAAAAATAAATAAACGTTAAAAAAAAATTAAAAAAAAAAAAAGAACGGGTGGTCTAGATATGTATGTGTGCATGTGTGTGAGTGTGTGTAGGTGTATGTGTACTTAAGGTCCCTAGATATTATGGTTACTCAGTAAATTGTCTTAGTGAACACCACTCTCTCTTTCCCAGGAATTTGATTTGTATCTTTTTCATTCCCTTAATACCCAATCTGAAAGTCAAAAAGCTGTTTTGTTACTCTCTTTTATGACCTTGATTTACATCAACACTTGTGCTATTAATGATAGCCAGTGACAAGACAATGACCACCCTCAAAGGTACCCCTCTCTGTCTGGCCCAGTGGGGATGTTGAGTGGGTAGGCTCCATCACAGGGCAAAATAGAAAAATGGAACACTCTTTAGTTTCCTCCGGCCCAGGGTGGACCTTCAACTCAGGGAGCCGGTTTGATTGAACAGACACCGCTTATAAGCCCAGTGCCTGGGTTACCAGATTTCCTCTTTCAGGTGTTACTGCTTTTTTTCAATGCTAAAATCTAGTGAAGACCAGGCCTCTAGACCCGTGAACTTTCCAGAAGCAAAACATTGTTGTCAACCGTTTTGCCATCTGCAAAGTCAAAACTGAAATTTGTACAACTTTCCTCCCTCAGGAGAATCTGAACCTGGCTCTGAATTCTGCCTCAGCCATTGGATGCCACGTGGTTAACATCGGGGCTGAGGACTTGAAGGAGGGGAAGCCTTACCTGGTGCTGGGACTTCTGTGGCAGGTCATCAAGATTGGGTTGTTTGCGGACATCGAACTCAGCAGAAATGAAGGTATGAACTAAGCCACAGATGTTATTAATGGCGTGGCTTTTTATTAATGCATGCGCGGGGGGGGCTGTAGGAGGAAGATATCAGGAATACTCAAGCCCAGAATCCCCAGTTTTTGAAAACTATGGTTATATTGAATCTGTTGCATTAATGTAACAGTTTCTGTCCACACTGACCAGGCTTTTTAAAAGGACAGAGCAAAAGCTTTTTAAGACCACAAGCTAATAATAATGCTTGTTTAGAACCTAGAGCTCAGTCTGGCTGTCTGGGATCCAACCTCAAGAGCTTTTCTGGGTTCACTTTGCTTTTAGAATACTTTGTAACAAAATAGACCACTTCTTTTAACTTGTGTTTTATGAAGCAATTCTCATTCATATACTGCAGTGACAGCACCAGATGAGGAGACACGTGGTCTATTTCTTAACCAAGACTGTGGAGGATTGCATTGAGGGTTTTACAGTTCTCGGCTAAATATTGTAGCTGTCAGTCTTAGCCTGTCTGCTTCGGCACCCTCTCTCATTTAAACAATTACAGCCCCGTTGTTTAGACAGAAGTAGCAGATTGTGGTAAGAATAAACTGAGGGTTGATGGGGGGTGGGAGGGAGGGGAAAGTGGGTGATGGGCATTAAGGACGGCACCTGTTGGGATGAGCACTGGGTGTTGTATGGAAACCAATTTGACGATAAATTTCACATTAACATAAAATAAAATAAATAAAAGGATAGGGAAGTATAATCCTCCTGGAAGTAAAGGAGATCCCAAAATTGAATAAAAAAAATAAGAATCGTACAAAAAACAGGGTTACCTTTTAGTTTTCTGGTACAGATCTCAAGAATATGAAATCTGTAGCCAGATTCTAATCTTTATTTATATATACTTTCTAATTTCTATCTCCAAATCACAATAACCCTTGAAGAATCCTGGGTTGCTATTTTTAAACCAATATTTTCAGCATGATATAGAGTAGAAAAAGCAAATAGGAAACTTAGAACCCACGAGAAAGAATATTGATTTGCAAATTATGACCTCAACTGCATTTAGACCTTCTAGCCGAGCAAAACCTATTTATTCAGCAGGGAAAAATAGAGGAAGGAGTTGATTACACTTTTTGAGATGCTAATAATGATCCGAGCGAGCATTTGAAATACAAAACACCTATGGGAATAGCGAGAGGACAATTGTCATTATTATAAACATTTTTTTAAATGTTTACTTATTTTTGACACACACACACACACACACACACACACACACACACAGCATCAGAGAGAGAGAGGGAGACACAGAATCCGAAGCTGGCTCCAGGCTCCGAGCTGTCAGCACAGAGCCCCACACGGGGCTTGAACTCACAAACCGCAAGATCGTGACCTAAGCCAAAGTCGGACGCTTAACCGACTGAGCCACCCAGGCGCCCCACAATTGCCATTATTATGAAATTGATCTCTTCAAAGCAAAACTGTTGGCATATTGTGAAATGTGGTCCGATGGAGCCAGAGGAGCGTTCTGAGCCGGTAGTCTTGGTTATTTCTGCGTCCCTGCCCTGGTGCTCCTAGGCACAGCTTCGAGATTCACTGGCGACTTGCCTTTCCCACCTGAAAAATGAGGACAGTAGATAAGCTCTCAATACCTTACATTTCTTTTCAGGGAATGATCATAAAGCGTTTATTCCGTGGGACAGGCTTATCAATACCATTACCCCAGAGAAATAACATTGCCACGTTGGCTTTCCGGAAGAGCCCAGGGAAAGTTGTAACTGCTCCCCTCAGCTATCCCCTGGATTTATCTTTCTTTGGCTTTTGTCCTTCTTCAGCTCTGATTGCTCTTTTGAGAGAAGGGGAGAGTCTGGAAGACCTGATGAAACTCTCCCCTGAGGAGCTCCTGCTGAGGTGGGCTAATTACCACCTGGAAAACGCAGGCTGCAACAAAATCAGCAACTTCAGTACAGACATCAAGGTAGGAGACGTGTGCAGGGAAGGGGAATTGGGCGTTAGTGGAGAAAAGACAAAGACTCGAGGCTACGTCTGTCACGTCTGTCACTTCAGAAGCTCTCGGGTTAGTGAGAGGGTGGCTGGTGTCCTGGGAACTGCTCGATCCTCTCCAGGGTCCTTGTGCAGCTCTCCCTGTGGGCCCCACGCAGATCTGTCCAAGGTCCTAGTGACTTGGATGCAGCAGCCTCCAAGGGAGATGGGCCTCTCCGGAGCCAGAATGTCAGCAAGCAGAGGGAGGGAAGGGCGAGAGGTAAGACGGCTTTTCAAGGAGGAGGGTATGTGTAGGACTGTGATGCCTTTCTCATGTTATCAGTGGGAGCATCAGATGAGAAGCCTTTCCCAAAAAAATGAGGATTACTCTTCTAATTACACGAAGAATACCAAACACGGTATCTCGTGCATGCCAGGTACCGTTCTACCTGCTTTATACATGCATTGGCTCATGTGATCCTCACAATAAACCTTTGAGATAAAAATTACTATTTTCTCATTTGACAGATAAGGAGACTGAGGTTAAAGAGAATTTAGGTACATGGTTCAAGTTCGCATAGCTGGGGAACGAGATCAGGATTCAGATCCGGCAGTCATGGGGACTTCATGGCCCCCATCTTTGACCATCGGACTTACCGCCTCTCTAAAACAGCTCGCGGATTTCTTGAAAGGTTTTCATTTGCAGAAACTAGAGTGGTTTTTAGAAGCTAATGATCCTGGAAACCATCTGCAATGAGAATTTACCCCAGGGCATGTAGAAAGGCGGGCAATCCCACAACAGAGATCCAAAGGGGGAAAGGCTGAGGGAAGCATGCACTGTTTCAAAACTTGGTGAAAAGTTCCACGTCAAGGTGAAGGACAGCTGTTGACATTGAAGATGTGCTGAGGTAGAAAGAGCTTAAGGAGACGTCAGGAAGATCATAAGGCACTCCCTAGTAGTAAACGGTGTGAGATGCTAGGGTGCAGCATGAGAAAAACATTTCGGTCTCCGCCTTCTCAAAAGCTAAAGAAATTTTCTCCCAAGAGCCGGAGGAAAGGTCACATGCTCACCAAAGTCAACCCAGGTTTATATTTCTTTAAGTGACAGCTTCCCCCTGCTGTGGACTCAGTGGCTGCCAGGCCTGGTGCCAGTTAGACTGAAGCTTCTAGATGGGAAGTCCCGGATTCTTTAGGACCTAAGCTAATCATGCAAAATTAATTTTCTAACTCTACAATTTTCACTAGTCGTTAATAGTCTAGCTACCACCAACCAAAGAGGGGTTTAACTGGAGCCGGACAGCAGCATTATCTTCCTTTCGTCCCAACAGTTAAGCTCTGCACCTGTTTCAGCCAGAATTTTCAAGCTTTTCATCCAAAATTAGGCTGCTTCATCTGAGCCATAAATGTATCTGATTTCCCATCACTAAAAACTGCATTTTTTAGAATAATAACCATTGGAACTAGCAAGCTGAGCATATACAAGGGTTGTGCCTGTGATCAAAGAACAGCTGTATCCCGTCCAAGGTCAGTGCTGTGACGTATGTCAGAGCATCTGGCAACTTTGGGGGGTTTCAATCATAGGAAGTCAGCACAGGTGGGGAGAACACCCGCCCCCGAGTGAGTAAGGTTTATTAGTATATCCAATCTGCTAAAAATTTAGCCATCTTTTTCAACTTCGTGGTAAACGTTAAATGCACTTGTCGTAGGAATATCTCCTTTTATGTAAAGATTGTTTGTGAATGCTTCAACCTTCTGTCTCTGAAATCTTTCTTTTTCTTTTGCTGATTGTCCATTTAAATGTATTTTTAAACTCTGCTTTAAACTTCTGCTTCCTTTTCCTGTCACTTTTTTTTTTAAATTAAACCTTAGCTGACTGACTTCTACAGCAATATAAAGGTATATATATTTTTCTGTATACAATTTAATACAATATACATAAAGTATTTTTCTCCGCTAAGAACAACAGAGTGGCATTTGCCTCTTTGGATTGCCTTGTGTGTATGTCGTATATTTGTTACACTCCTTTTAAAAAGAAAGTCCAATATGGTATGTAAACAGACAAATTGAAAATTCAAATTAGTGAATGTTTCCAGCTTTGTTAATTAAGTTGCATTCTCGAATGACAGTCCAATAAGAAAATAGAATATGTTTGCTTTGGGGAAATTATTGTCGTGCTAAGTATGTAATTAGCTGCGCTGTTTTGAAATTGTAATTTCTTAATTTCTCACAGGACTCAAAAGCTTATTACCACCTGCTTGAACAGGTGGCTCCGAAAGGAGATGAAGAAGGTATTCCCGCTGTTGTTATTGACATGTCAGGACTCAGGGTAAGGCCGTGTCCAAAGTTGCATTTAGAGGACATGATATTGTGTTGGGAGTTCTGTCGCCCCACATGACGCTGACTCCGGGGCTCCGCGAGTGGATATCTCTGCATAAAGCCCTGCTAAGGCCGTTAACAACAGTTAATGGTTTGGGATAACAATTGTGGGAAATGGAATCTGAAAATGGACGTTAAGGAAAGAAAGAAACTAATACCAATCCAATGCCACACACTTCTGTATGTGTCTTGTCATTGAATAGCACTCAACAACACCAAGAGGGATCATTAGGTTCATTTTTAGGTACCTGAGTATTATTTCTAGAAACCAGTGGGATATTTAGGCAGATAAATAAACTATCACTTTGTCATTGAAAAAACCGAGTCTGAGAAGGATTAATTAATATGTCCGAGATCATATATATGACAGATTATTGGAAATTATCGGACCCAAGGCTGGGGTCCTTTTCCTCTGGTAATAATAAGGAAAGACTACATCAGTGGGGATAATAGGAGAAAAGGGCTGGGTAGGATTGTATGAGTTCTTAGAAGTGTCTGGTTTGAGGATTCTTAAAAACAGTCAACACAGACTTTAGTTTTTCCACCACTTTGGTATTGACCTTGAGAGGTTACCTTATCCATGTTTGTGCCTCATTTGCTATCATTAGAGTTAAGTCCAATCAGTTAACGTTAAAGTTAACTCATTTCTGAATGAGGAGCTTGTGAAATGTATCATGTACAATGTCATCTAGTAAAGCATTTTATTAAATCAATTTAAGTCTGTTTTCTGAAAACTGGTGGTTTCATAGACTCTTAAGTTTAAGAATGGTGGACCGCATTTCAACGAAACTTTACCTTCCAGTAAGAGTCTACTTACAAAGGACTGAAGATCCTCTAGAACTATTTGAATAGACTTTTAATATATCAAATCCTCAATGAAGTTTACAAAAGCCAAATTGCTCTTATGTCCTTCTCAATGACACTATATAGCTTGCCTATCAGTGACACTATGTCGCTCACCTATCAACAATAACTATGTGGCTCACCTAACTGAGCACATTTTATTTTGAGTTGCAAGTATACCAACTCAGTTTGGGAAAGGTGGTTACACTAATCAGAAGCTTTTAGTGACAGGTGTAAATGTCTTCGATGAACTGAGAATAGGAGTATAATTTTTGGTGATCCCATGAACACTGCTGGCAGACACAATCTCATGGACTCTGTGCAAGCAAATAATAAAAGGAAGCTTAATCACAGAAAATAATTAAGATCAACTTAAACGATAAGATCGTAGACTCTCTTTAAAGATAGGACAACCAAGCATTCATCTGAAGTGGTTCTGTATAGAGATGTGAGATTCAGTTACTCCATTTCTGAGATTCCTTTTACTTGTAACTTGCTGATTTCAGTTTAGGCAAACGTAAGTAATAATATGCTGTGGTTAAGAGTCTATCTGAGGTTAAGCCCTGAGGGTTTCAGTATGGTTCCCATTACTGTTTCATGTTCCCTGCCTACTTTGTGCATGGGGGGTCTTGACCCAGCCTTGACATGACCTTTGTCGTTATAGGAGAAGGATGACATCCAGAGGGCTGAATGCATGCTGCAGCAGGCAGAGAGGCTGGGCTGCCGGCAGTTTGTCACAGCCACAGATGTTGTTCGAGGGAACCCCAAGTTGAACTTGGCTTTCATCGCCAACCTCTTCAACAGATACCCTGCTCTGCACAAACCAGAGAACCAGGACATCGACTGGGGGGCCCTTGAAGGTAACTGGAAACCTGTCACTTACAGGTTCGGAAAGGCATTCACAATTCTGATTCAAGGGCAGTTTGAAATTACCTGCTAAGCAAATGGGAACCCCTCACACGTTGGGGAAGGTCATCAATTCTCTGGTATGTAACAAAGAGAATAAATAGATTAACCAAGTCAATTACAACCTAGCAGAAATAATCAAGTACCATTATGTCACATCCATTATACACAGGCTTCATCCATTACCAGAATTAAGTGTTTTACGGAAGACAATGCATTTAATTATAGGATGAAATAAATTCTGAGTTCCAAAAACCTAATTTATGTACTTAATGGACTGAGTGTTAATTCCTGGAGGCAAGAGGTTGCAGTCAGTCTTCATCTGAAAATATTTAACTTAATGCTAAGAGGTGTTTAGTGAGGTTTTTGTTTTTGTTTTCTTCGATTTGGATTGGGGGGGGGGTGGAGAAGAGTAAAGTTTTGAGGCAGCGTCTCTGACGGTTGGAATTTGGGGGTTAGTGCCCTAAGATTGAACATGTAACCATAGTCTGGTTCTTTTTTCCATCATGAATTAGTTTCAATATTGAGACCAAAAAAAAAAAAAAAAAATCAAGACAAAATTGATATTAAATGAATATCACCAAAGAAAGGAAATCCAGATGTGAAGTATTGATTGTTTTTGTTTTCTGGTTTTTGTTTTTCTCTGCGATGCTTTACCCGAGCTGGATGTGCAAAATCAATCTGTATTCCAACAGTGGTGCATTTGAATCATTTGATAAATTGTGGTCAGGGGTCCAGGCATTTTGTTGACTACCGAGTACATACATCAAGGCCTCTAATCAGCCACTTCCAGCTGCTTCTAGAACATCGCCATTTGGTCCCTCCGCCATCACTTGAAATTCAGCATGCGCCAAACAGAATTGATCATCCCCCCCAACCCCCACCCGCTCCCAGCATCGCCTTTCTGCCCTCCGGCCAGCCCACCCACTCTCCTTTAGAAACTCCATTTTCACTAATCATACCACCTTTTGTCTCCCCAAAACCCTGGTTTGATATTTTCCTCTTCTTCACCTCTAAATCTACTGAATTAGTAAATACTAATAGTTCGTCCTGCAGAATGGCTTTTAGATTGTTTTCCCTTACTGCTTTCTGGGCTCTTATTAAATCATACACCACCCAGTTCAGTAGGTCTTAAGGGCCTGGTCCTCTGTTTATCAAGCACTTGAACGTGTCCATGTGCCAATGGCGCACACTGTCCCCTCTGCGTATTTAATTTAAATGCACATTGCCTTTCAGTAATTTCGCACACTGCTGCCAGGCACATCACAACACCACCTTCATTATATCTCTGCCCTGCTCAAGAATTTATTACAGTAATAATAATTAAAAAAAAAGAACCCATAATGACTGGCATTGTTTAATATATCAACCAACATCTGGTAGCTGGCATTCAGAGATCCCCGATTCCGGTTCCAGCCACTAGGCAGCCTTATCTCCGCGGAGAACACAGATCCCTGAAAAATGAGTTCCTAATGGTTTTGATGCAGACCTTGCCTGCCACTCCTCTTTGTGTTCCTGTCTACTCCGCCTCCTCTCCCCACCCCTTACTCGTCCCTCAAATCCCCTTTGCTGTCCAGATTCCACTGGTCCTGTAAGTGAAGCTCAGATTCCACTCCCTCCAAACTTAGCCCACGCTGTTCTCTCTCCTTTCCGAGCTCAAGGGGCAAGTATGTTTGCCTCCTATGTTAGTCGTCTAGCTTGCGTGATCGCACTTTGAGGCCTGAAAGCCTTGTTGACCTTGAAAGAATGTTAGCCTCTTAAGTGGTGGCTCTGAACCACTTCCCCACACAGGAGCTCGTGCACCACTAATGGATGGTACAGACACACACTCATGGAATTGGAAGAAAGAAGAAAATTAACCGCGTAACAAGTGTCACCCAAATCTATTAAGGTTTATTGAGTAAATTTTCTTCATTCTTTGTTTCGTTTTTCGGATAGCCTCTTGAGTAAAACTTTGGCCATAAAAAAGGCCTCTCTTCTTAGGGGCCTGAAAGATAACGGGTCTTCATTAATTTAGGTGAGACAAGAGAAGAGCGGACATTTAGGAACTGGATGAATTCCTTGGGCGTTAACCCTCGAGTCAACCATTTGTACAGGTAAGGATATGTAGGGACTCATCCTGTTTTTTGCTTTTTTTTTTAAACATACAGATATTTTTTTTTAAGTTTATTTATTTTGAGAGAGAGTGAGAACAAGAGGAAGGGGGGCAGAGAGAGAGGGAGAGAGAGAGAGAGAGAGGGTTCCAAAGCAGGCTCCACGCTGCCAGCGCAGAGCCTGACACGGGGCCAGAACCCGTGAACCGTGAGATCACGACCTGAGCCAAAACCAGGAGTTGGACGCTTAACCGACTGAGCCGCCCAGGCGCCCCGTGGAGGGACTCATCTTTAATGTGAGACACCGAGACCTTGGAAGATCCCTGGGGTCTCAGATATCTCTGTGGCATGCAGTTCTCTTCCCCAAATGTGTGCATCTTGGTGAGAAGGGGGATGGTCCCAAATGGAGCCACACGTGTTGAATCTTCAGCCGAGAAACTCACTTCCATTTACCATCTTTGCTGAGTGTTCACTAGAAAATCATAAGCCGGCAACCGGACAGATTTACTACATGTTGTAAGCCTGCGCTCCGCTCAGACGCAGGCAAAACAAACAAACAAAAAAGTTAAGTTCATGGTGATGAAGTTAATGGCGTCTCCCATGCCATTTGTTGAAGCCGCATTTCTTTTCCTGGAGGCAGCGTGTTCTGGCTTATGGGAGCATAGGTAGTCACACCTGGGAGAGACCGTGAGGAAGTTTCTTCAGTTCCTCTGAGTCAGAGCTAAAGATGAAGCTTCTAATACTAATTTTGCCAGGTTGTCGCAAATGTCCCTTGTGCTGATGTATGAAGAAGTGCCTGCCCACTGCGGGCCCTTACTAAAGGGTGGTGATCTGAGGATCCTTTTCTGTTTGTTTTTGTTCAGTGACTTATCAGATGCCCTGGTCATCTTCCAGCTCTATGAAAAGATTAAAGTCCCTGTTGATTGGAACAGAGTAAACAAACCACCATACCCCAAACTGGGAGGCAACATGAAGAAGGTAAACAGTGACTCTTGCGATGTTCCAACAGGCAGGTGAAGCCATAAGCCTGCGGGAGCACCCTGTGAATACTTGATTAGGGGGCCAAACTTAGATAAGTAATGTTTATCCAGGGATTAAATTATAGTACAGCAATCAGAAGCCTGAATAGTTTCATTACAGTGAACCCATTATTTCAGTTGATTACTTATTTATAATTCCACATCGGATGTCTTTAAACATGATGATGTAAAAATTCTAATTAAGATAATTAGAGCGAGCAGGACTACAGGGTTGCTCTTCCACCAGCAGGATCCTTATTCTTATTTTCTAAAGAATTAGAGCTTTATACTGGCAGTTTGACTTGTACAAAGAGTTTGTCTCATGTCAGCACAGTGGGGACACATTGTTTCGTAAAAGTGGAAGTGGGGTTGGCACAAATATTTCTCACCATTTCTTGTCCCTTCGGCTCTTAACGATCCAAGCGTAGCCATGGGAATACCTGTCCCACGTGTCAGCCCGTTATGTGCACGTAAAATGGAGGATCCGGATTTTCTGTGTCCGCCTCCACAAATTCAGCTGTTTTAGGAATATTATGGACAGGTAACTGAGCGTGGCCCTCTGTTTCTGTGGTGTGATACAGCCATGACCGTATTCATAATAATGAATTCATTTTGGTTTTGCACTTGGAGTACACTAGAAATATTTTTTTTTTTTTTGGTGGAAGTGAGGGGTTCTAGTTAAGAAAAGATGGAAAATTCTTTGACTAATTAGAATCCCAGAATTGTAGAACCAGGCAAGTCTTGAGAGATCGTTCAGTGTGACAATATTTATTTCATTTTGTGTCTTTATTTTTATTATCTCATCTGGTATGTCTCATCATAAATATGGTGGCATTAGAATGTGTTCCTTCTTGCTCGTTAACAGCTTGAGAATTGTAACTATGCAGTGGAGCTGGGGAAGAATCAAGCTAAGTTTTCCCTGGTTGGCATCGGTGGACAAGATCTCAATGAAGGAAATCGTACTCTAACGTTAGCCTTGATATGGCAGTTAATGAGAAGGTAATGTAACTCGGGGAAGTGGCTTTTTATTAAGGGTATAATCAACCTGGAAAAATACTAGCAAATTTTCAAGAATGTGACACAAACCAGCAAAACTACATTTTAAGCTAAGCTTAAAACCAAAGTTGTGTTTTGTTATTTTCCTGTCATTTTTTTTTCCTTTCAAGTCTTTAAATTTTCTTTCAGGTATTTTGGAACTCTGTTATTAGATTTCTAAATATTTTAGATGGCTTGTCCTTTTAATGAACCACTCCTTTCTCATCATGGCATGACCTTCTTTATTCCTGGTAATATTCTTTTCTTTGAAATCTACTTTTTCTTTTTTTTTTTTTTAATTTTTTTTTTCAACGTTTATTTTATTTTTGGGACAGAGAGAGACAAAGCATGAGCGGGGGAGGGATAGAGAGAGAGGGAGACACAGAATCGGAAACAGGCTCCAGGCTCTGAGCCATCAGCCCAGAGCCTGACGCGGGGCTCGAACTCACGGACCGCGAGATCGTGACCTGGCTGAGGTCGGACGCTTAACCGACTGCGCCACCCAGGCACCCCTGAAATCTACTTTTTCTGATTATATTAACATATAACTACTCCAGCTTTTTCTTGATTAATTTTAACATGACATATATTTTTCCAATCTTATTTTTAGATTTGTATAAATAACAAATTATCTTTTAAAGAGGCTTTCAAAATAAGGGGAAAAGGTGCTATACTTACTTAGATATTTGCCATTCCTGGTGCTTTTCTTTTCGTGGTGCAGATCCAGATTTTCATCTGATATCATTTGCTTTCTATCTGAAATATTTCTAGTAGTGTGAAATCCTCCACTGGTGAGGATGCATTTCAGCTTCCACATGCCTAAAAAGTCTTATTTCATTTTCATGTTTGAAAGATATTTTCTCTGAGTATGGAATTCTAGGTTGGTAGTTTTTTCTTCCAGTACTTTAAAGAAATGTTCTTTGTCTTCTGGCTTGCATTGTTTCTGCTGATAAATCTGCTGTCATTCTTAACTTCATTCCTTTGTACATAATGTCTTTTTTCTCTGGCATATTTTCAGATTTTCTCTTTGTCACTGGTTTCAAGCAAATTGATGATGATGGGATTTGGTGTTTCTCATGCTTGAGGTTTGTTGAACTTCTTGAAACTGAGGGCTTATAGTTTTCATCAACTGTGGGAAATTTTGGGTTTTATTTCCTCAGATATGTTTCCTGTACCACCCAGCACAGTTTGTTTTTGAGGGACACATATTTGTCCAAATCCACACATATTTGGTCATTTGAAGTTGTCCCAGGGTTCATTGATACTCTATTCATTTTTCCCCTGTTTCATTTTTCCTCACTATGTTTCATTTGGGATCATTTCTATTGCTTTGTCTTCAAATTCACTGAGCTCTTTCTTCTGCAGTGTCTAATCTTACATTGGTTCCATCCAGTGTGTATAATTTTTCTTTTTTATCTCAGACATTATAGTTTTCATGTATAAAAATTTGAGGAGGGTCTTTTAAAAGGCATCTCCCGTATCTCTTTCCTCTACCTTCTTGAACACATAGAGCATAATTATAGTAACTGTTATTTCTGAGTCTGTTTCTATTAATTGATTTTTATCTTCATTATAGGTCATATTTTACTGCTTCTTTGCATGCCTACTAATTTTTTATTGTATGTGAGGCCTTGTGAATTTCACCTTGCTATGGGCTGGATACATCCGTATGCCTTTAAATACTCTTAAATTTTGTCCTGGGATGCAGTTAAGTTACTTAAACACAGTTTGATCCTTTGCAGGCTAACTTAAAAGTTCAATTAGTCTTGAGCTAATTTTGTCTCTCAATACTGAGATAATCTCCTGTGAGTACTGAACTTCAGGTTCCATGTATCATGAGGTTTTAACACTCCAACTGGTGGGAACCAAATTATCTACAGTGCTGTGTGAGTTCCAAGAGTCATTCTGCCCCTTCATTTCTGACAGCTCTGGTCCCAGTCTCTGGTAGTTTTCTCACATACATGTGCTGAGTTAACTCACTTTACCCAGCTAAAGACCTGTGGCAAACCCTCTGAAAATGTCTGGAGCTTTCTTTCTAGATGAATCTGTCCTTTCCCGGCAGCTCTCCCCTCTCTGGTATTCTGCCCCACAAATTCCAGGCACCTTGGCTTCCTTGAGGTCTCAATCCTGTCCTCTCAACTCAGAGGGACTACTGTGCTCCGTTTGGGTTCTCTCTCCCTGCGCTGCAGCCTGGAAACTCTTTGTGTAACACACTGGGATAATCTTAGGGCTCACCAGATTTGCTTTCCTTATTTCAGGGGCAGACTGTTTTGTGCTTCCTATTATCCAGCATCTGAGCAACATTGTTTCATATGTTTTTCATTGTGTTTGGGTGTTTAAGGCAAAAAAGGAAATCTGGTCCCCCCTTACCAGACCATGGCCAGAAGCAGAATTTCCTGTTAGTTCTTCACAAGACAAGTTTTGATACCTTTTAGAGTTTAATATAAACTGAATTAATGTGAGAGCCATGTGGCAATGTTACTTGAAGAAGGTAGAATATAATATGTAAGTAGAAAATAAATTATCAGAAAAGTCAACAATTTTTGGTGCAAAATCATGAGCCTGGGAAGAATTTAAGAGAGCAAATCTGTAAATATAAAATAGTTTACTTTTAAAATGCTTCACACTTTCCCCCTATACTGATAGCCTTGACCAGGCAGAAATCTTACAACCCTTAATTAGAACCTATGTTACTGTGGCTTAATTCATTTTCTACCTGGAAGGAAGTTCCAGGGGCCACATGTACATTACATTATGTCTAACAAGTGAATGACAAAGATAAGGCATGTAGCGTCTCTAGGCACTCCAGCTTTATTCCCCAGCCACCGTCTATACATCCTGATACTCATAATGGCCCCATAAGTATGGCCCCATAAGTATGTCAGGCGATGCCGTATAGTCAGAAATGATCATAATGGAGTTCGCTACCCGATTCACGCGTGCTTTACCTGGTGTAGTGCTCAACTACCCATCTCTAACCCGAGGTCTCCTTGAAATTTAAAGGCAGACGTTACAAGGCCCTTCTGGCCCAGAAGACTTCAGAACTAAAGAAACTTCAGCTCCGTCTTTCATTTTGCTGCGTGCATTTAGAACGTCACTGAAAGTGCCCAAGGGCTGCCCTAACCAGCATATTTTCAGAAACACGTGTGACCTATTTGCGATTGTCTTTCACGTGTGTTTTTAATTTGTAATAGACTGGCTTCAGCTGCTGATTGCTTTATTTATTTTTTTAATGTTTTATTTATTTTTGAGAGAGAGAGAGAGAAAGAGAGAGTGAGCAGGGGAGGGGCAGAAAGAGAGGGAGACGGAATCCCAAGCAGGCTCCATGCTGTCAGCGCCAAGCTTGACGTGGGGTCTGAACTCACGAACCATGAGATCATGACCTGAGCCAAAGGTGGACGCTTAATCAACTGAGCCACCCAGGTGCCCTGATTGCTTTAAAAAACAAAACGAGTCGTTTTAGTTACAATGGTTAAGTTGACTTTTGGGTTTGAATATGAAATAATCTTTGATATTTTCTGTTTTAATGATAAAAAAAAAAAACAACTCAGGCCATTGTGAGTTTTATGAGACCTGAAAATCACTTTGTAATAGCATCTTTGTTCTGTACATCTTATAAAAATGTGGCCCGATGCCGTACTTTACGGCTGGTGTACATGTGATAAAATCTAGGCTGCAGCTGCTGTCCCACCTGGTTAATAAGTCACATTTCTCCTGAGCCTTTACTACAGCATGGTGCATATAAGAAAGTGGACAGACAAATGCATTTCTGTTGAAGGCGATGAAATGACTGATAATTATGTAAATGCTACCAGAAGGGATTTTTTTCTCTGTGTGCTACACATTCACAGATATGTTAAATTTAGAGCTAGTTCTAGCCGGAATTTATTTCATCGGATTGCACAGATGTGCTAATTTGGTCATTTATCTGGCCAATAAATGGCATGTCATCCCCCCCCCCCCCCCCCCCCCCCCCCCCCGCCCACCAAGAACAAATGAGAGATAAATGTGTGCTTAAACCTCCCTTTCCCCTTCAGTAGCCTGGGAATTGTTCTCAGATTAGAAAGCTGGCAAATAGTATGTGTATAAATTTGGAGACAAAAGCTAGATAGGAGTGAGCTGCCGGCAGACGGCAATGACAATTAGACTCCAGCAAATGACCAAAGAGGCAGGCAAATGAGGAATTCACCCCAAATCAAACAGGCCGTGGGCAGTGAATTTGGGTTAGGTCTTTGCGAAACAGAACACCAGGGCTTGTCCCTCTGGGTCAGACGTTAAATAAATCAAACAAGCATCGGAAGGCAGGAAAGCAAGCCAGTAATCTTCGCAGACCCTCCAGCGCTGCACATGCCCACCTCATCAATCCTCTTTTGTTGAATCAGGCAGTGGCTGAAGCCAGAGCTCACGACACCCTTTCGCCGTGACAGAGGGCTTTTCAGCACCGCACAGTTTGCAAACACCAGTGATACTGGGATCCTGTCTAGAAGTTCCAGTTCAACATCAAACATGTTTGATGGCGTGGAGGAAGATGATCAATCTTCCTACCAAGGAACATCCTAGGCAGACATGGGCCAGATGGATTTTTGTTTCAAATTTTGAATCTACAGTTAGTACTCTGTGGACTGTCCAGAATTGAGACTCTGCCCTAATTCTATCCTTTCTTTTTACCATTTTTACTTCCAGGTGGGTATATGATTCCATTTAAACCGCTACACCTTCCTCGAGGTGGGGGAAAGGCAGTTTTGTACTCGGCAGAACTCTGGGCCACCCCGAGGGGCCATACTCAAACCCCTGACTGCAGTCAGCTGCCTCCATGATTTTCTGCGTGTCCCTAAGTTTCCTTGTTCCTTGGTGGCTGGCTATTTGTGTTTGCACAGATAGACTTTTGTGTAGAGGTGAGCCTGTGTGTACCGCTTCCTTCCCTAGCTTCTGTCCACTTACGGGTGTTGGCAGGGAGGCACCACTTCCTCTGCCTTTCACAATCCGTCCAGCCGGCCTAAGAACCAAATTCACATGAGACCGCTTAGTAGGAGAAAGTCAAATTTAATTTTGTAGGAACAGGAATCCACACAGACATGGGAATTCCAAAGATGGTCAGGCAAAATGAGGTATATACATCCTTCTGAAATAAAGAGACCGGGTTAGGGGTCTGGGACCTCGAAGGGAAGAAACGCAATTTGCGGGGAGGTGAAAAAAAGTAAATGTTTGGGAAACAGGTGTTTGGTGGGCCACTCAGAAACAATGGACATGGAGAACTTTGATCAAAAAGAACTTTCTAGTTTCCTCCCAATCTACTGCACCTAGTTCATAGTGTAATGCAATCAATTATCTCTGGTGCTGGCCCTCTTCCTGGAGCAGGTCCTCTATCTAAATTTTTTAAGGCCCTCCTAGAGGGAGGTAAAGAGCTTTTCCTGAATCTGTTGGGTTTTGATGGCTTTTTAACTCAAAATAATCTGTATGCCCTTGGTTCCCTACACTGTCAACAAAGCAGTATGGGCCTCCTGACAAAGGGAAGTGAGAACACATCCCTGAGATGAGCGGAGCCTCCAGCAGATGAGCTCAGTTCGCCCCATGAGGCTGCATAGAGACACGACCCGATGAAGCATGAGTTCATCTGCCTTCTCTTACCACGTTCACCAGGCAGAAATTCCTAAATGTTACAGTAAATGCTCGTAAGTCAATACCCCTGCTCGCTCTCAGGGAACACGAAGCCACTTACGCCAAAAACCATCATCTTCATGAACTGATCAAAAACTAGGGCCTTGTTCTAAGAGAGGATCATTTTGAAAAGCTACCCGAGACTTACCCCATTTCTGTCCTTTACTTCCTTAGCATTTGATCCTATCTCTGGGCCCAGACTAAGCATTTCTCATCTTGACTTTCTCCTTGCTTTCTGTGGGAGGAAGCCATTTTATTTACTGCACCTACCACTCCAGTCTCTCATTTACTAGAGCTTGAAGCATCTTTTTAGCCCCCCCCCCCCCCCACACACCCAAAACCCAATTCTCATAATAGTATGTGTGAAAGGTGATTCTTATGCTCAGGCTAGAGATTCACTTTAGTCCATGTATGCCTAGTATTTCTCTTTTTATGATGGAAGAAGGAGACTCTTTTATATTTTTTCCTTTATTATGTTGGCCCTTGGGGTTTTTTGAACATTGAATTGTTTGTCAGTTTTTAGGGTTCCTTTACGAAGGGTGTCACTGTTTTGGTTTTTTTTTTTGTTTTGTTTTTTTAAAATTTTTTTTTTCAACGTTTGTTTATTTTTGGGACAGAGAGAGACAGAGCATGAACGGGGGAGGGGCAGAGAGAGAGGGAGACACAGGATCTGAAACAGGCTCCAGGCTCTGGGCCATCAGCCCAGAGCCCGACGCGGGGCTCGAACTCACGGACCGCGAGATCGTGACCTGGCTGAAGTCGGAGGCTTAACCGACTGCGCCACCCAGGCGCCCCAGTGTCACTGTTTTGAATCCTTTGCTCTGTTTTCCTTTCCTTCTCTTGTGCTTTCTCTTCCGACCCAGAGCAATGACTGTGCTCAGAAGGATGTATTTGTTCTGCATTTCACTATAATAACGATAAAGCTACATTTTAAATTTCCCTAAAAGGAACAAACGTTGTTATTTTTTTTTTCCCCCACAAACCTAACGGTATCTAGGCTCCGTGCCGCGGCATTTCTAGAAAGAAAAGAACACTTCTACCCTGGCTATTTTCTGTGTCATTGAATTCCTTAGCAACTTTTCTCCAGAAATCATTCTTGATTTTTTTTTTTTTCAGGTACACCCTGAATATTCTTGAAGAAATTGGAGGCGGGCAGAAGGTCAATGATGACATTATTGTCAACTGGGTGAATGAAACATTGAAGGAAGCGGAGAAAAGTTCATCCATCTCCAGTTTCAAGGTAAAAATCTTAGTCTACCGCTCACAGCCACCTGAGCTCTATGCTAATCTTTATTGTTTTCACTCCATTTTAAAGTGACCTTCAGTGTGAGGTATCTGAGGCCTCCCCTTCCAATTTTGATTTTGCTTGAATGGCCCATTATTGTTTTGACGGTCACAGGCCATTTCATTGACAAATTTCTTGTCACTTTCTCCTGAAATAATTAATTTAAAAAACCCATCGTTTCAGCACCTTATTTTAGGCATGTTTCTTCCAAAGTAGCATAAAATATAATATTTTTTAAATGTGCGTGGCTCCGTGATTCAGATTTTTAGCATAATGATGGTGAAATGTAAAATGTCAAAAGATCTCCCGTGTGATATTTTTTCGGAGAAAAGTAGTTGTGTACTTGTATCCAAATCCCATTTTTATTAAAAACAGCATTATATTTTATTAAATTTCTTAACTCGTGTTTCATGCATTAGTTGGATCCTTCCCCTAGGGACTTGCACACCTGATTCGTGTCATCATGTCTGGACCGTCTTAACTATGTTTTTTTTGGTTTAAAGGTCAGGAATTAGGGCAGGGGACCCCTTCAGCGTCTGTATTTCTATGATTGCAGAGGCTGTTTGTCACCATTCAGTCTTCTGCTTCAAAATCGGGAAAACAGCCTTCTGCTTCAAAATAAAGAAAAAAATTTAAAGTTTCACCCCACCGAAAAGAGTAGGAAGTATTTCTGAGTTGTGCTATACCAAGAGCGCCCACTCCCTGTGAGCTCATCACAGATAACGGCTGACCCTTCCGTCTGGAGAACTTACTAGAGGCAGGAGCAGAGGCTGGTGAGAGGCGCAAGCAAGGTCTAACGAAAGAAGATTTGGAAAGGCAGGCTTTGTCAGAGCTACTGGACCCTGCTGTGGTGGCCGGGAAGCAGCTATGGGAAAGTATATATATGAGTGGGCATGGCTGTGTTCCAATAAAACTTTATTGATAAAAGCAGACAACGGGCCACGTTTGGGAGCACTCTCAGTATGGAGAGTGCCCTGAGTAGCAGGGGCTCCTTGCTTATGATGTCTCAGGTCATCTCACAGACATTGTGAAGGCAGCTTTACTGTTTTCCTCATTTTATAGGTAAGGAAACTGGAACTCAAGTAATCGAGGTTACAGCTAGTAATTGCAGGGGAGGATCCATCAGGGAGCGGAATGCGCCTTTACCTGCAGGGTGAGGTTACCGAGCATTGTGTATCTCTAGGTCGCTTAACCATTACTATGCAGGGATTGGGTAGATAGCCCCGAGGTGCAATATTTCTGTAACACACGTGCCGCTGGGGCCCGCCAGGTCACCCTGGGGCTTCTGGGGCCTTCTCCTGGGACTCACTCCTGGGAATGTTTGACAGCTCTTTGGTTTCTTGTGTTGCTCTGGGCTAATTTTCTCCTGTCTTCTCACTAAGTCATTATAGAATTGATGAAGTAAAACACACACACACACACACACACACACACACACACACGGAAGAAGTCAAATTAGCCCCACATTCTTTTTAAGTGAAACCCTAAAAAACTGAACACACTTCACTCTTGATGAACCATTTTGGAAATAGCCCTGGTCCCCTCCTCATCTGTGAATGCCAAGTGCTGGTCATCTCTGCCCATCGGCACTTCGGCAAGATGGTGGGCAGAAAGTAAGAGAGACGGCCAGACTCAGACCCTTCCATTTTGTTTCCCTTGCGGCTGTTCATCAAGGCTCAGGCTAACGCTGGAAATGGTTGTGATTGCATAGTAATTTATTTTTGTGGTAGTTCTCCTATTACCAAGAAGTAAATAAAAGTGGACGCTTTATCTTTTTAAAAATATCACTCTTGGGGCGCCTGGGTGGCGCAGTCGGTTGAGCGTCCGACTTCAGCCAGGTCACGATCTCGCGGTCCGTGAGTTCGAGCCCCGCGTCGGGCTCTGGGCTGATGGCTCGGAGCCTGGAGCCTGTTTCCGATTCTGTGTCTCCCTCTCTCTCTGCCCCTCGCCCGTTCATGCTCTGTCTCTCTCTGTCCCAAAAATAAATAAACGTTGAAAAAAAAAATTTTTTTTTAAAAAATATCACTCTTCGTCTTATCCAGAGGACCAGTGCTAGAGACCTAGCACCTTGCAGGGGTCCTGTAGCTTGTTTCTTACTAAGAATTTATTCTGAGGGGCGCCTGGACGGCTCAGTCAGTTAAGGATCCGACTTTGACTCAGGGTATGATCTCACGGTTCGTGAGTTCAAGCCCCACGTCAGGCTGTCTGCTGTCAGCACAGAGCCCGCTTCGGATCCTCTGTCTCCTTCTCTCTCTGCACCTTCACTACTCACTCATGCTCTCAATCTGTCTCAAAAATAAAAATTAAAAAAAAAAACATTAAAAAAAAGAGATTTTTCTGATTTGGACCCTCCAGGTGTGCAGTGTTTGGACTTGACTGTGCTCAGACGGTGTGGGCAGCTGCCTCTCCATGTGTGCTCACAGGTCCCCAGGATGGGGGAGAGCACGTGGGAGCATGCTCTATGCGTGAAAATCAGTGTTTCACAGTGCCAGAGAAAAGAGCCCAGGATTTTAAGTCCGAGTACCCAGGTTCAAATCCCAGCTCCACCACTTATGAGTGAGGCGCTTAATCTCAGAAACTCTGTTCACTTGCTATAAATTAAGATGAGATGCCTATACCTGGGGCTTGCAGTGACACGTGAGGTAGCCTAGGAGAAAGTTCTGGGCAAACAGTGAGGCACCGACAAGTGCTAGTTACCGTCACTGCATTTAATCACACAACTGCCACAACCACCTCCTTAGACCCATGGACTCTATTCTTTCCCTGAGGTCTCCAAGAAACAAGCGTCCTCTGAAAACTCCTGCCCAGCAGGGGCCTCATCATGATCCCTGCCAGTCACTTCCGGGATGTCATATGAACCTGTTGCCATTCACTGTTTGCCTGTGGGCAGACAGTGGGTTTCCTCAGCTTAGTGAGGCAGGCGCCAGGAAGTTGGTGACGCCCCTACAGAAGCTACAGTTGACTTGCAACACCGTGTGGAACACTGTGGCATTTCCCAGTGTAGGCTGTATTTATTTCGTATTTAAGACGAAAGATGGGGCGCCTGGGTGGTTCAGTTGGTTAGGCGACTGACTTCGGCTCAGGTCATGATCTCACAGTTCGTGAGTTCGAGCCCCGCGTCGGGCTCTGTGCTGACAGCTCGGAGCCTGGAGCCTGCTTCAGATTCTGTGTCTTCCCTCTCTCTACCCCTCCCCTGCTCACGCTCTGTGTCTCCCAATAATAAATAAATGTTAAAAAAAAAATTAAAAAAAAAAAGATGAAAGAACCAGCCATTTCCCTTGAGCTGAACAGAAGTAACTTGGGGGCATATTGATGGACCAACTCTCTCTCTGCGCAGGACCCGAAGATTAGCACAAGTCTACCTGTTCTGGATCTCATTGATGCCATTCAACCGGGTTCCATTAACTATGACCTTCTGAAGACAGAAAACCTGAATGATGAAGAGAAACTCAACAATGCAAAGTACGTAAACAAACCTGAGGCCGGGGAGGCGGGGGACCCAGCTGGCAACTGGATAGCTGTAAAGTCTATTGCTTGTGCTTTCGCACAGTTTATTGCACTACTGATGTTTTTTCTTCTTATTATTTACTGTGTCCCATCATCATTATTTTAGATACTGTACAATAGCAGCTTAAGACTCCTTGTGTTAAGCATGGGGGCAAGACCAAGAACAACAAGAATATTCTTCCAGTTGAGAAGCAAGCCTATAGTTTCATAAAACCAATGTCCTAATCATAATCTATGGGAGACTTCCTAAATAAAGTACATGGCAGGCCCAAATATAAACATCCCATTTGTGATGATCCGTGGATATGAATAGGCAGGGGGTAGGGTTCAAGGCCAGAGTCTTTACCAGCTTGAGAGCGTCTCCCTGAGGGCAGCTTTGGCATGTAGAGTGAGGGTCAGCACATGATGGTCTGTGAGCCGAATTTGGTCTGTTGTCCGCTTTTGTAAATAAAGTTTTATTGGCATAGCCGTGCCTGTTCATTTATATATTTTCTGTAGCCGCTTCCCTGCTAGAAGGGTGGACTTGTGAGTCATTGCGACAAAGCCCACAAAGCCTAAAATGTGGGCTCTGTGAGTTTTTGTGGCAAGTTTGCTGACCCATCCTCTGGAGGAGTGCCTTTCTCGGAACAGGTTGTATCAGTTTCCGATGGTGGTCGCAACCAAATACCACGAACAGGGCAGCTTAAAACAACGGAAATGTATTGTCTCACAGTTGTGGAAGCTAGAAGGACAAGACTGAGGTGTCGGCAGGGTTGGCTCCTTCTGAGGCTGTGAGGGAGGGTCGGTCCCGTGCCTCTCTCCTCGCTTCTGGTGATGGCCAGCAGTCCTTGGCCAGCAGTCTCTGCCTTCCCCTCCAGGTGATCTTCTTCCCTGTGTGTCTATGACTTTATGTGGCTGTCTTCCTTCTGTGTCTGTGTCTCCTCTATGACCTCTATGTCACTGGTCATACTGGGTTAGGGCCCCACTCTACTCCCCCCTCTACTCATCGTAACTAAGTACATCCGAAACAACTTTCTTTCCAAAGAAGGTCATCATCTGAGTTACTAGGGGATAGGACTTCCATCTATCTTTGGGCGGGGGGGGGGGGGGGGGGGAACACAATTCAACCCATCAGAAAGTTCCAGAATTAACAAGTTGAGTAGTGCCCGGCAGCCCTGTATGTTCATAACCTCAATAGTATTCTTCTTTTCACAGTTTGGGGAAGCGTAGGTCCTTTGTTCCTTGTATGCTGGAATTACAAATGGCAGTTACAAGAGATGGTGGGGGGAGGGGGTACGGGGTACTATGGAGGGGACAGGAAGGGAAACAAAGCTCTACGGAGCAAGTAACATCTAAGATGAGATAAATTGAAAGGGCAAGTAATAAAGAGGTGGGGGTACCCAGGTGAAGGAGGCAGAAAGGATGCTAAAGGGAGGAATATGTGTGAAGGCCCAGAAAAAAGAAAAAAAGACTTGGGCCTAGTTTTTCAAGGGGAATGTGATGAGGCTGAAGGAATTTGAAGCTCCTCAAGTTCACTTACAGAGCCCAAGGTCGTAGAATTACTAAGTGGTCCAGCTGAGATTCAAAATCTGACTTCAGAGCCCAGGCTCTCGAGCACTCTTCTCCAAGGACAGGATACAAAATTACTGAGAAAAATGGGTAAAAGCAATTCTACAAAAATGCCCCCAAATGGCTACGTTATGGTGGCAAGATTTGCATGATTTTTTGAGGCTCTTGTTTCTAATTTTTCAACGATTCCCCTCTCCCTTTAATTTCATTGACCATCAATGTAGAGGCAGTGATTGAGACATGAGCAGGAAGCAAAAAATGGGGACCACTCCTGCCTGAGGCCCTTAATTTAACGTGATCGATAGAGTAAGAGTTAAGTTGGTTTACAGAGCAGAGGGCACAATGGGGCCTTGGGTGGCAGGGAGAATCTCTTGAGTTGCCATTGTGAAGAGGTGACTACTTACAGATTCTTACTAAGAGGTAATCGCCGAGGCGAAAAAAAGAGTTTCCAGGTAGTAGTGTGGGCTCATTTGAAACGAGATCATAACTCATAAAAATGATCTTCATATGATTATAAAAACAGAGCAAACTGTTCCACTGGAGCTGTGATAATTTTACGTGAAAAATGGGTACTGTGAAACTCTGGCTATTCTCGTGTTAGAGTAGCATAAAAAAATGCACGCCCCCGTGGGCAACAATTGCGACGGGGCAAAGAATGAAACTGACGCGTGAGGCCAAAGTATGAGACAGACGCATCTCCCCTCCTTTCTCCCTTGTGCGAGTGTTTCTGTCGTTGCAATGCGGTCCGAAGACCTGTCGCAGCACCCATCCTTTTCAGTCCTGTGACCTGTGTTGCTGCCCTGCAGCCCGAGCGGATCCTCTTGGGGAAGGCATCAGAAGCGGCAGGAGCTAGGGAGGTCCGTAAGGACAGATGAGAGATTTTGTAATTTTGTAATTGTCGTGAGCGGCCGAGCTCGGCTCCCAGAAGCGGAAGGAGGCTATGACTGGCTCCCGCTGTCCCAGCCGTGAGTCGTGCAGAGCATAGGGCATGTGGCACATGGCGTGTGGTCTGTGGTATGTGGTACGACTGTAACTCTGATCCTAAGGGGTCCCCTTCATCCGCTGTTCCTCAGGCTCCCCTCATCCTTCCTCTTTTCTCCTTTTAGGTATGCCATCTCCATGGCCCGAAAAATCGGAGCAAGAGTGTACGCCCTTCCAGAAGACCTGGTTGAAGTGAATCCCAAAATGGTCATGACAGTGTTTGCTTGCCTCATGGGGAAAGGCATGAAGAGGGTGTAAGGCCCAGAGGGGAGGTGACACACACACACACACACACACACACACACACACTGGCTGAGCACGGGACACCTACAAGAAGCAGGGGGGCGATTCAAGCCATTCCAGAGTTTTCAACCCGGTGACACGACACAGGATTCCAAAAAGTGTATATTTGTCCAGCCAGGTAGCCTGTCCGGTATTTAACAAAAATGCTTCATTCTTTGCAAAAAAAAAAAAAAAAAAAAACAAACGAACGCAACCTCTTAAAAATATTTTTTTATGGTTGAATTTATTGCCTCTTTGAAAATTTGGAGGGGAAAAAAAAAACACCTTATCTTCCAAGGCATCCTTCATGCTTTTGCCATTAGTCACGTTTAGTAGCTGTGGTGTTATTAATTTTAATAGTACTTCCAACTGGCTTAATTTAGCTGCCTTTTTTGTTCAAGGTGAGAACCAGGAGAGGGGGATATCACCAAACCAGTTCTTAAAGCCTGTTTCCGGAAGGCAACGTTTGCTCTGTTACGAGCCTCACCTTCTGTTCCCCTTCTCCTATACTCTGTCTCCTCCGGCTTTGCTCCACACTCTCTCCAAACTATACCTTCTCTGTGGCCCACCCCTGCTGCCCGCTGTCATGTCTGAGCCATTTGAAGCACCTGACGAACCAGTCAGGCTGGTGGGGTCCCCAGAATCTCGGGAGACCTGCGGAAGTAAAACGTCATCAGAGCCTTCCCTCAGAACTAGGGTCCCAAATGTCGTGAAGTTTTGGTTTTGTCAACCAATAGGAAGCTTCTGCTTTTAACTCTAGAATTTGGGCTCGGGCCAGGTCTAACATCTTCAATACTGTGCCTTCAGAAAGATTGCGAACTCCAGACAGGTGACGTCCAAGGAGGGTGTCATTGAGCATCCGACCACTAGGGGGAAGTGTGGAGCCATAGCAAAGCCTCTGTCCCCCACCCACCGCGGTGCCGCCTGGGGTATGGCTAACTAACCACTCAGCTCTGCTTTCGTTTGCTCTTAGATCTTAGTGCATCTGGTTGCTGCAAGGCCATACTGTCAGTGTTTACTTTTTTGGTACTTCAGATGCTTTTTGCCACCCCCGGGCTCAAGGGGCCGATGTGTGCCAATGAACAGTGCCACCCTCCACAGCGTTATGTACACCTAATGACATTTAAAGAATTCTGAAGCCAAACCACAGGAACAATGTGAATTTGAGCAGCCCGAATAGGTTATACGATTTCCGTGAAAACATACTGAAGGCTAAAGAGCCACAGAGCATTGTGAACCAACACTAGGGTCCCTCCGTCATGGTGACAAGGCTCATCAACGAGGTATCTTGTAATGGAACTTAGCCATTTTCCAAAGCAATTGAAACGCCTCGCCCTGCATCTGTTCCCTGGCAGCAGGTTCGAGAAGCCAGTATGTGGCTTCTCCCGGCCCATAATCTGTATTTCTGCTGCATCTGAACACAAAGCGGTTGGCTTTATGTTAGACTGAACTTAATGTAGCCTCAGATGATTCTCCCCCGCCTGCCTCCTGGAAGATTGTTACTGCCTTAATGGAAAATGAAGATAAAATAGTGATCCAGATCTCTCCAAATAAAGTGTTCCCTTCATTACATGTCTCTGGATGTTTCCTTTTGAAAGTTTTGTGGGCATGTAGTATAACTTGTTATTTCATTCAGCCAACATGCAGTAAAGGGCCTAATGGGTGTGGTAGGCATTGTGCCAGATGGCAGAAATATGCCGCTAAATAAGTCGCATCGTGCTCAGCTCATCAGGAAAGACTGAGGTTGAACAAACTGGCAGATGCGGTAAGTGATAAGTAACAACAGAGGGAGACAGCCTTAGAAGAAATATTTTAGCTAAAAACTGAAGAGTCAGTTGGAGTTGGACACATTGAACCCAGTCATGAGCAAAAGCCAGACGTGGAACTTGGTGCAAGATGGCTTCTAGGATGAGCCAAGAGGGAATCCCTTCTGGCTGGCCGTATCTGATGTCCCCTCTCTAGCCTGGCTGTCCGCACGTTGGCCGGCGGGATGCAGGACGGGAAGGAGCGTGGGGAGAATGCTGAGGAATTTCGCCGCAGCCCGGATCCTCTCAGGTGAGCCACTGTGATGGAGAAGCGCCTAGGTGGCAGGGCCAGCAGACGATTGTCACACGCACACAGCTGCCTGGAAGCTGGGAGTCCCGGCTTCACCAACAGCTTCTTTCTGGAGGTGGTTCTTTCCCAGCCTGAACATTCCTGCAGCTTTCACACTCAGGAGGTAGCCGCCTTCCTGTATGACCGAGAGGCTACAGATAGGAATGGTTCCTTTTCGTACAAGGCTGAGTTGATAGCTCACCTGACAAAGCCCGACCAGGCACAAGGAAGGAAAACTCAGCCTCTTGGGGAAGAGAAGGCTAACGGAGTCTACCAGGCTAGTCGTGATAATTTTTCTAAATTTCAAGGTTACTTTTTAAATAGTCAATCCAAATATGGCATCAGAAGTTAAAATCATACCAGAGGATTTACAGTGGAGAGGGGCCCAACTTCCCACCTCTGGGTCTAGAGGTGTGTGCCCGGAAGCCAGCTCCCATCACCTCACTGGAGCCAATTTTGGGAGCCTGTTAAATCATTGTTCGAAAATGGCCGTGATGGAAGTGTTTACGCCACATATGTGATCCAACTCTACAAATGGGGCTCTTTGTCTTATCCCCAGAGGGCTGGTTTATCAACTCACCACACCCCCCGCCTGCCCCGTCCCCCGGTTCCGCTCCTGGTCAGCAGCCACGGTTACTAATTCCTTTTGTATCCTTCTAGAAATATTCTATACACATAACGCACACGCACACGCACACACACCCCTTTTTTATTACAAATATTAGCATACCATACCCATAATTCTGCATCTCACTTTTTTTTACTTAACACCGTGTCTTGGAGATTGTTCCATATTGGTATGCATAGACCTGCCTCCATCCTTTCGTTAGGGTACCGTCTTTTATTATCTAGATATCCCAAACTGCACTTAACCAATGGCTTATAAATATTTAGGCTGTTTGATTGTTTGCCTCAGTGGCAAGTAAGGCCACAGTGGATAATAATATGTCTCCTTCCTGTGCACAGAATGTTCATTCTAATTTGACCGGAATTTATCAAGTTCCATCTCGATCAAAGGTATTAATGTCGGATAGTAAAGCATAGGTCCTCTTTTAAGTTCCTTCAAATCATCTGACAAAATGGATCCTTAAGCTGATCCCAACTTCTCCATTTTATACCTAAAGGAGCATGTTGACTTGAGAGCACGCGTCTCTTGATCTCAGCGTCGTGAGTTCGAGCCCCACACTAGGCATGGAGCCTACGTAAAAAAAAAAAACAAAAAAACAAGCATACCGATCCAACAAGGAGATAATGTGCGTACACGTGCACACACAAAATGTAATAAAAGGCATAATGTGAGAAACCCTATAACAAATTTGTAAATAAGGTATGGGAGCTCAGGGGAAAATTAATTCTGATTGAAGGTTGCCAAAACTGGGAGAAGAGGTGTCCTCCAATGAATGGGAAGGCAAGAACCATGCTTTATACATGTCAAAATTCCCTGCAGAACCAAGCATTTTTCCAGACTTTTAGTAAGAGCTCAGTAGCGCTCTCAAAATTGATTCATATTAAACATAAGTGTTTCCTGACCATGAGAGATGCCAAACAGAGAAGGTCACTGGGGGGAAAATGATAAAGCCGACATGCATACTCAGGTTTCAGAATGGAAGGTGTTCCTGTGTGTGTGGAAATTATGAGAGGCTGCCTGATGCAATGTGATGGACTAGATGTACTTTTAAAGTCTCACCCGGAGTGATTTTATCCACCTACACACACGCACACAGTCTAGTCTGTTCCCGGAAGCACAGCTGCGGTCTTGATTGTAAAAGCTGCATAGGTTCAGCCCGCCGTAGACCAGCCCATCTCGGACTGATGCTTCCCGCACAAGACACATTTCCGTGTGCTCCCAGCATCCCTGGATGGCTCCCGTTCCAACCTGCTGCCCAAGTTAGTGCACCTGTTGTCAACACAGCGGTTGCTGAGATGTAATGGACTTTTGTTCTCCGTCTACCCAGTGTACCGATACACGTGGATTAAATGCTGGCAGGACTCTTGGTGAACTTGACCAGACGTCACTGCCAGCCTCATGATCCAGACACCAGAGGTGATGCTCATGGCAAGTTAGCGTTGACTGATCTTCTTGTGAAATCTAGTTCCTTTGATAGTTTCCTAATAAAATTCCAGTAATCAAGGCAGCTGCCCAAGACAACGCTTTACTCAGGGTCCTGTCTCGCCATTTCTGAAAGATTTACCAAATGAGTCTGTGCAGGAGTGACCAAAAAAAAAAAAGTCAGAAAAGAAAATTGTGTAAATGTTTTCTCAGGTCCAAAGTCTACGTATATTTAATAATCCATCTGTGTCAGTCCCCACTATTTCACCATTAACAATTCAGGGGCAGGGGCGCCTGCGTGGCTCAGTGGGTTAGGCGTCTGACTTCAGCTCGGCCCATGATCTCGCAGTTTGTGAGCCCCGTGTCGGGCTCTGTGCTGACAGCTCGGAGCCTACAGCCTGCTTCGGATTCTGTGTCTCCCCCTCTCTCTACCCCTCACCTGCTCACACTCTGTCTCTCAAAAATAAATAATAAAAAAAAATTCAGGGGCAGGTCAACAAAATGGCAGTAAGTTTTGTTATCTAGCATGTCAAAATTGGGGATTTCCATTTTATTGGGGGGGATTTCCATTTAAATGGGTATTTTGGTTAATAGAGAGCTATCATGTATCATTTTTGGAATAGAAAATTTTAAAGGATTAGAATGCATGCAAATAATTATAAAGCTATGTGTAATGTAGCATTAAAGTTGATAATTCAGTAGGCTTCTCTGGACTTGGCTATCCCAAGGTCCCAATGATGAGTCCTAAATATTCAAACTTTCTTGCCCGAAGGGTAGTACACAGGCCAAAGGCACCGGAAGCTGGTTAGAAATGTACAATCTCAGCCCTTGCCATAGACCTATTAAATCAGAATTTGCACTTAAATAAGATTCCCAGTTAATTCACGTGCACATTGAAGTTTGAGAAACACTGTCCTAAAAGAATAGAAGCTTTCTTGAAAGGTCTACAGTTGATAGGTAGTTAATTTAATCTGCTTTCAATTAAATTGTTCTTTCCCAATTACAGTAGACTTGAGAGATTAAAACAACTTTCCACTCACATTTTCCCATCATCAATAAATTTTCAAGGTAGCTAGAGTGGTTTTGCCTTTTAGTTGGATGCATCCCCCACCACCCAGCCTTGCCCTTTGCTGTTCCTCTCTCCATTGACCCCCGCTTCCCTGTGGCACCCATTCCCAGGCACAGGCCCAAGCTTTATCTCCTGGTCCTCCCGGATACCTTTAATGTGTCTCTTGGCCTGGTCTTCTCTCACTGAACGCCTTGGGCCGCCATTTAAATACATCCAACCCGGCACCATAACACTGGTCTTCCCTTCTGTTTCTTCCCCACCTACATCAAGCCTCCTGGATTTTCTCTCATGGTCTCTGGAGCAATCTCTCTATGATTTCCAGTGACGGCAAATAATGTAGTAAACCAAACTGTCCCAAGGACAGGGATCATGGCCCTCCAGAGCCTACTCTTTTCTCCCTCAAAACATGAACGTTGAAATGACTTTCTGGGGGATATAGTTTCATCAGTGTTATCTTTGCCAATTTTCTTTCTTTTTTTTTAATATTTATTTTTTGTAGGGGAGAATGCAAGCAGGGGTTGGGGCGGGGGGGATGATGGAGACAGAAGATCTGAAGCAGGCTTTGTACTGACAGGCTGACATCAGCAAAATGGGGCTCGAACTCATGAACTGCAAGATCATAACCTGAGCTGAAGTTGGACACTCAACATACTGAGCCACCCAGTTGCCCCTCTTTAGAAATTTTCTAATGGCAAAGAGAGAGAGGCAAGTACCTTCCAAGCGAGCAACTACAATGTGCAAAGGTCCAGTGGTTGTCTTTGAGGAACTGAAAGAAAGACTAGTATGGCTGGTGGGGAGTGAGACCCACCATACCACGAGAAGTAAATGGTCTAGTGAAAGGGTTAGTAGGGGTCCTCAGACATTGGGGCACTTAAGAATCCCCTGGGGAGCTTGCTAAAATACAAATTTCCCAGAACTCACAAGATTCAATGCCTATAGAGGTGATAAGTCCAGGAGCCTGCATTTTCCACAAATACCTAGGAGAGTCCGTAACTCACAGAGCACACTTGGAGAAGCTCTGTTCCAGAACAGCTGTTCTCAACCCTAACTGCACATTGAAATTATCTTGGGGGTTTTAACAAAATGCTGATGCCCTATACCCCTTCCTCCAAGATTCTGATGTAACTGATCCGATGGGGCAGCCTGGGCAGGCAAATATTTAAAAGATCCCCAAATGACTCCATATAGAGTCAAGTTTCAGAACTACAGATCTATAGCTTGGTGTACCCTTCAAAGGCAGGACTGGGGGAAGCATGTTAGAAAGTGGGGAGACCATGGGGCGCCCGGGTGGCTCAGTCGGTTGAGCGTCCGACTTCGGCTCAGGTCACGATCTCGCGGTCTGTGAGTTTGAGCCCCGCGTCGGGCTCTGGGCTGATGGCTCAGAGCCTGGAGCCTGCTTCCGATTCTGTGTCTCCCTCTCTCTCTGCCCCTCCCCCGTTCATGCTGTCTCTCTCTGTCTCAAAAATAAATAAATGTTAAAAAAAAAAATTAAAAAAAAAAAAAAAGAAAGTGGGGAGACCAATACAAGGGATGATGATTTAGAAAGGGGGAAAGAGAGGGTGGAAATTTCCCAAGACAAACCTTGCTTTGTTCACAATTTAGCCAACAAGCATTTGCCTGTCTGGGTGCCATGTAAGCTTCTTGGTGGCACAGGTCTCAGGCTCTTGCTGGCCAAAGCAAGGATATCAGAACCCGGAAGAGAGTTCCCTGCCTTCATGCCTCAAATCCTCCTCTTCAGTGGTTTCGGAGATGGCATTATCCTTTCTCCCCTCTTGAAACACAAGGGCCCGCATACACCAAACCTTTGTGCAAATTATAAAACTGCTTCACCCTTCGTGAATAAACATGAGAGAGAACGTATGGAAGGGAAAAACATTTATCAACTAAGTGTCTTCAAAACCTCCCAAGATTATGCAGCTCTAATGGCTGAATGGTTTTGAAAGGAAACCTTGAGCTGCACCTGAACTCATAATAAAAATAATAAATTAATTGACTCTCTTAGTGCTTACCTAACAATAAGCCTGAGCTCTGTACCCAGGTGAGACCAGCCAAGATCTCAGTGGCACCTTGCCCTTATCCTCAGGCTGCTCCAACCGAGAGAAAGGCAAAGCAGACCAGTCCTCACAGGGGCAATTACCTTCTTACACAGTCTTAATAAAAACTGAGGGCTAGGGCTCTTGAAAAAGAACTTGCCATATTATTATTGCCAGCTGATCTTCCAAACTGGCTGGAGAACAAATGTAGAAATTAGCTGAGTCCCAGGGGACATGCTCAATCAGCTAGGTCTCCCAGAACTAGATTCTCTTCCCGGGAGGTGACTCATCACCTCGCTCTGGGAGCATCAGAGGAAGAGGACGAGTTGTAGCAAGGTCACAATGAGCCGGAAAAGGCTCCAGGCATAGAACGTGTTGGCCCCTGCCAATGCCCTTGCTGGTTTATGTTTTTTATATAAATGGGACATTTCGAGCACTTGTTTCTGCCAGTTATTTTCAAATGTTATCCTACTCTACACAGCTTTCCAAGGCTCCCCAAATGACATTTCAGATGTGAAGGAATGAGATTTATGTAAGGAAGTTATAAGAATCACCCTGGCTTAGAAGCCCCATGCCCCCAGTAGCCAACCTTTTGTAATCACTTCACAGGCACAGATTCCTGGGTCCCTGTAGAGACATGCCCAGTTACAAAAGTCACGACCTTCAGAGAAGCTTAAGGCTATGATGTCCCAATCGGCTCATTTATGGCATTTCCTAGTCCAGAAACAACTTACCCAGCAGCGGTTATTTCTATCATAAATAATATTGCCTAAAACTTAGGCTCTTTACCTTTATCAAGTTCTCAGGGGAACAGAGTGAGAAAGATAAGTGAAAGTCAAATTTTCATGCAAAAACATTCATTCCCCACTGGATCACAGACTATATATTCTCTGTATCTCTTTTTTGTTTATTTAAATTATCACAGAAAAATGGTAGTATGCTAAAATCTTCCCTATGTTGTTATGTATTTATGCTTGAATTTCTGTCACATTTTGCTTTATGTTTTCATGGCGTTTTTTCAATTCATAAAGTTTAATGATTCTTGTATATTAATTATATCTGTTATCGATCCCAATTGATCTTTGTCCAGTTTAATGCTTTTGCATTGATTGAGCTTACTTTGTCTGATTTCAACACTACCACCTTTAAAAAATTAATAGACTATTTTCTAGAGCAGTTCTAGGTTTACAGAAAAGTCGATCAGAAAACACAGAGTTCCCACATACCTCTCCCTCACCACACACTTTCCCTTGTTATTTACAACTTATATTAGTGTGGTACAATTTGCTACAATTGATGAATCAGCATCAATACATTATTATTAACTAAATTCCATAGACTACATTATGGTTCACTCTTTGGTACATTCTATGGATTTTAACAAATATATGATGACATGTGTCCATCAATATTTCTACTACACGACAGTTTCACTGATCTAAAAACCCTCTGTGTTCCCCCATTGCATCCTCTTTCCCTCCCCTCCGCCCAGTGCAACCACTGATCTTACTGCCTCCAGTTTTGCCTTTTCCAGAATGTCATATAAGTGGAATCCTACAGGAGGCAGCCTTTTCGGATTGGTTTCTTTTGCTAGCAACGTGCTTTTAAGTTTCCTCCATGTATTTCTATGGTGTGATAGCTCATTACTTTTGACTGCTCCGCGGTAGTTTTTGTTTCTGTTTTATTGACGTCTCTTTCTACATACCTATTTTTAGACTTTATAGATTGTTCTACTTTAGGTGTAAACATTCTAAAAAAAAGTAGCAGAGCGATTACCTGCGATTACCTCCCAGAGGCAAGAGATCTGGGAGCCCTCTCCTATGTAGCTGACCGCTGAGGGCAGAGCAGGAGAACTGAGAGCAAATCGTGAGGCAGTCAGACCCTGCTAAAGACGATTTGCTCCTGTTCTTAAGTAATTTGAGACTCTGGTAAATAAAATGTCATGAAAATAACAGCAAAGCCCAAACCCAGCTCAGCTGTAGCCGAGATTAACTCAATCCCTCACACTAGTGGCCTGAAGAGGAAGATATATGACTATTCAGGACGTAAGCACTATTTACGTTAGTCTATTCTATCCTTTTATACATAATATCTGACAGTCAATAAAAAATCATAAGCACGTGAAAAAAAAAACAAGAACATGTGACCTAACTTTAAGAGATGAAATTTTTAGGAGCACCTGGGTGGCTCCATTGGTCAAGCACCTGACTCTTGATTTCAGCTCAGGTCATGATCTCATGGTTGTGAGATTGAGCCCCACAGGGGGCACCATGCTGGGCATGAAGCATGCTTAAAATTCTCATTCTCTCTCTCTCTCTCTCTCTCTCTCTCCTTATGCCCCTCCCCTGCTCTCTCTCTCTCTTTCTCATAAATAAATAAATAAATAGCATTAAAAAAAATCACTGCAAAACTTAATGGTATAGGTTCACACTTCCACAGTCAATTGACTTTTTGCAAAAATATTGACAAAGTGATTCCACAGGGAAAAGAAAGTTTTTAGTCGATGGTGTTAGAAGGACGGGGTGTCTAGAAGGCTAAACAACCTCACACTCTGCCTCATACCACACACAAAAGTTAATTCGAGATGGATCATAAGCCTAAAATAAAGGCCCAAACTATAAAGCTTCAAGCACAGTTCCATGACCTTGAACTCATCAAAACCTTCTTAAACAAGACACAGAACATACCAATAACCAAAGAAAAATTGATAACTTGGACTCACCAAAATTAACAATGTCTGTTCTTCAAAAGGCACCAATAAAAAGTGGGTGAGCCACCAAGTGACAAAAAATATTCACAAAACATATATCTAGACAAAGGAGCTAGATTCAGGGTATATAAAGAACTCCTATAAGGCACGACAGAAAGAGAAAAATTGAATTTTCCAAAATGGTCAAAAAATTCTAACAAGAGTCTTCTTGGGGAAGATATATTCATAACACTTCTACGTGACAAAGGACTGATGTCCAGAATATAAGTAACTCCTACAAATCAGAAGTAACACGAACAGTATGATTAAAAATCAGGCAAATGGGGTGCTTGGGTGGCTCAGTCGGTTAAGCATTTGACTCTTGGTTTCAGCTCAGGTCGTGATCTCATGGCTTTGTGGGTTTGAGCCCTGCATCGGGCTCTGTGTTCCCAGTGCCAGTGCTGCTTGGGGCTCTCTCTCTCTCTCTCTCCCTCTCTCTCTTTCTGCCCCTCTCCCACTGGTGCTATCTCTGTCTCTCTAAAAATTAATAAACTAAAAAAAATCAGGCAAAAGATCTGAACACACACACACACACAGCCAAAATTCTTAACATCATCAGTCATTATGAAATGTAAATTAACATCACAATTACTTAGCACCACACTTTCACTAGAATGGCTGAAATAAAAAAACACTGCATCAGGTAACAACAAGGATATGGCTCAACTAGAGGCTCAACTAATAGGGTGTCCGTGGGAGCGTCAAATGGTGCAATCACCTTGGAAAAAGGCACAACAGTTGCTTATAACACGAAGTATCCCTATTACCTAGCAATTCAACTTCTAGATATTTACCCAAGAGAAATGAAAACACTTATCCACCAAAAAAGCCTTGCACAAGTATATTCAGAGTAGTTCTGCTCATAATAGCCCCAAACTGAAAACATCCCGGATGTCTATTGACAGGAGAATGGGTAAACACTGTTATATTGCTCAACAATGAAAAGGAATAAATTGCTGACACACGCAGCAATGCGAAAGAACAAAAGGAACCTGACACAAAAGAGTACAGGCTACAAGCCATAGCCTGAAAGTCTGTGTCCTTCTCATCCCTCACACGTATATTGAAACCTAGTCTCCAATACGATGGTATTTACGTGGAGCCTTGGGGAGATGATTAGATCATAATGGTGGGTCCCTTATGAATGGGATCACTGCACTTATAAAAGAGATCCCAGAGGGCTCTATCATTTCGTTTTCATTTTCTTCACACCATGTGAGGAGACAGCCAGAAGGCAGCCATCTATGAACCAAGAGCTGGGTTCTCACCGGCACCGACTCTTTGCCCTGGTCTTGGACTTCCCGCTTTCCAGAACTGTAAGAAATACAAGAGTTTGTTGTTTAAGCCATTCAGTCTATGGTATTTTTGCTACAACACCCTGAACCGGCTAGGACAGTATATGATTCCATGAAGTTCTAAAACAAGCAAAATTAACCTCTGGTGATAAAATCAGAAGAGAGGCTGCTAGAGTAGAGGGGAAACTGGGACAAATATCAAAGAACTTCTGGAATGATGGAAATGTTCTATACCTTGATAGGGGTGTGGGTTACTCAAGCGTATGTATTTTTCAAGACTAATCTAACCATACACTTAAGATCTGTGTATTTCAATGTATGTACTTCAATTAAAAATTTTTTTTAACATTTATTCATTTTTGAGAGACAGAGCATGAGTGAGGGAGGGGCAGAGAGAGAGGGAGACGCAGAATCCAAAGCAGGCTCCAGGCTCTGAGCTATCAGCACGGAGCCCGACCTGGGGCTCAAACTCACAAACCACAAGGTCATGACCTGAGGTGAAGTCAGACACTTAACCAACTGAGCCACCCAGGCACCCCTGTGTACTTCAGTTTTAAAAAGATAGTGCCCACTGCTGCCTAGGACTGGTTCATAAGTATCTGCTGGTCTATAAGAGACAGAGGAGTAACTAAGCCAGTAACTAAGTTAAGTCATGCTGACTGATGACTGGATCTTTGAAAGCCATGATACTATCATGGTGTAGAAACGCCAAGAACCAGTTTAAAATAAGTATTCTTGGGGCGCCTGGGTGGCTCAGTCGGTTGGGCGTCTGACTTCAGCTCGGGTCATGACCTCACAGTTCATGAGTTCGAGCCCTGCATCAGGCTCTGTGCTGACAGCTCAGAGCCTGGAGCCTGCTTCAGATTCTGTGTCTCCCTCTCTCTGCCCCTTCCCCGCTCACACTCTCTCTCAAAAATAAATAAACATTAAAAAAAATTTTTTTAATAAGTATTCTAGGGGCATCTGGGTGGCTCAGTCGGTTAAGTGTCTGACTTCGGCTCACGTCATGATCTCACGGTTCATGAGTTCGAGCCCTGCCTCGGGCTCTGTGCTGAAAGTCAGAGCCTGGAGCCTGTTTCAGATTCTGTATCTCCCTCTCTCTACAATTGCTGAAGAAACAATAAAATGGTTTTCCCAAATTGAAGAAATGTCTAAATTACATTCCAGGTTCCAAGCTAAATAATAAAAAATAAATTCACACCTAGACAGCAGTAATGGATCTGAAAAGTATAAAAGATAAAGCGAATCCATACTTCCTTAAAAGCCATTGAGTGGAGAGAACAGATGATCTACAGAGGAACAAGACCTGACGGTAGATTCCTACCGTGCAACAGTAGATGCCAAAAGACGATGGAAGAGCTGTCGCTCTAGAACATTGCATTCAGTTCAACTAGTCCTTGAAGGGGAGGGTAGAATGAAGTTCTTGTCAGACATACAAAGTGTAACAGACTCTACGACCAATAGATCTTCACTAAAGCAACTTTTGAAAGATTGCTTCGGCGCGAAGAAACGTAAACCTGGAAAGGAGACATCGGATACAAATAAATAGGGACTACAGAAACTGGAAAACTTTGTCAGTAAATTCTTTTTTTCAGTAAATTTTAACCACTGACTGTTACTTTAAAGTTACTTTTTGTGTTTAAAACAAAAACAAAGTCAAAGTCCTTGGGTTAGTTTTTCCTCTCTCCCTTTCAAGTGCAGTTATGTTACTCATCAAAAACATAATTCAGTTTGGGGCTCCTGGGGGGCTCAGTTGGTGGAGCATCTGACTTAGGCCGTCGGGCTGTCTGCTGTCAGCACAGATCCTGCTTCCGATCTTCTGTCTGCCTCTCTCTCTGCCCCTCCCCATGCGCTTTCTCTCTCTCTCTCTGTCTCTCTCTCTCTCTCTCTCTCTCTTTCTCAAAACAAATACATTTTTTTTTTCAACGTTTATTTATTTTTGGGACAGAGAGAGACAGAGCATGAATGGGGGAGGGGCAGAGAGAGAGGGAGACACAGAATCGGAAACAGGCTCCAGGCTCTGAGCCATCAGCCCAGAGCCCGACGCGGGGCTCGAACTCACGGACCGCGAGATCGTGACCTGGCTGAAGTCGGACACTCAACCAACTGCGCCACCTAGGCGCCCCCAAATACATTTTTTAAAATGTCTTTCAAAAACATAATTCAGTTCATGTGTTTTTGCTTGTAGTCACTTTATTTGCTTGTTTGTTTCGAGTAAGTGAAAAATTAACATGGTCCTAAAAATTCTGTAGTGTTTTTGAATTCTGAACTATTCAAAAACGTTTACTCCAAGAAGTGTTCTTTCTCCCATCTCTTCTTCCCCGTTCTTACTTTCATCTTTTCCATTCAGTTTTCTACCCACCTGCTGTAGGTAACTATAACCTAGTGGATTTCTGGTCTATTCTACCTGTGTGTCTTTCTCTAAAATGATCAGATACACTTGCGTGTTCTTTGTTTTTTTTTTCTTCTTTCTTACACAAAAGGCAGTTTCAGTGGAGATCACTTTTAATCCATTAAATAAGTTTTAATAGCTTTGACTCTCAGAGAGAGACGTGTGAAATCTTCATCCTTTCCTTCTCAGAAGTCTACTGTTGGAATGTTGTTTTATTTTGCAAATTTGCCTGCCCTGACCTCAAGAAATGCATAGACCAGTGGGAATTTAGAGAGAATACCTAGGCTTCGTCCACTTACAGAGGTAAGATGTGGCCTTAAACCAGACAAAATGTTCTAAGATACTATCTTCAGAATGACATGTGATAGCTTCAATTTAGATAATGGCTCTTCTGGTGGCCTTTCCTAAATAAATATGAATTCAAAGCAACCTGATTTTTCTTTATGGCTCAGAGAACTCTCTGGGACATAATATTCCTATTCTCTTACAGGTGGGCCCATCGCTTCATATGAACAAGGAAACATCTCTTTAAATGGAGATCCTGTAATCCTCCATACAAGTTCTCCTTCTCAACCTTTGTAAGAGTCACAAATTTCAGAAACTCACCTTCTACGTCTTCATCTAAGTCGAAAATGTTGCAAAGATAGAGACAAGGGAAGATCTCTTTAGTACTCCACTGGAGACCTCCCTCAGCACGGGTTATGAGCCATTAGTCAAGACTCCAGGGTTATGGCTCTTCAACGAACCAGACACGTTTCTGCAACATTCCTACACTGTTTCTCCTGGCCTCATCGTCCCTGAGGAGTTAAATATTTTCTATTTGGTCGAACTCTCATCATACTTTATTTTTTGAGGGCGGAAATAGAGGCTAAGTCAATTGATTGCAGGAATGAGAGGGACCGTGGCATTATATTTTAACCAGTGTGTAAAGAAGGCTCTTATGTAACCAGGCATCGGGGCCCATTTCTCCAGAGAATTTTGTTGTTCAGCAAATCGCTGCTGGGATGAAGCTTTATAGCTTTGGAGTCCTTGTAGCCATCTTCCTCTCGCGTGAGCTGTATGTCTTCGCTTTTCAGAGGTAACCCAATAGAATCGTCGATGGTGGGGGGCCATTTTCCTCACTTGTTTGCCCCACGTGGATTCCAGTCCGTGCACTAACCTGGGGCACAAAATGTTAAAGGCTTGAAGGTCAGCTCTTTCAGAAACTTTCCGTGTTGCCCGACAAATAGTACCTTTCAGTGGAATAAGGATCTCACTAGATCCAGGGTCTTGTTTTCGTTTCTGGCTCTAGTTTCATTACTGAGAGAATGCTGGATGATATGTACAGTCAGTGGCTAGGGAGATCAAAGAAACAGAAGCTTTTTATAAAAATGATTATTTACACTCTAACACATCACATGATTTACATTTTTTTTGGTCTCCACGTCCAAAATATATGAACCGGATAATTTGCATTAACTGGGAATAAAACAACTATGGGTAGCTATGAATACTTTCCTCTTGTACGTGGAACATAGGAAGGAGAAGGTAAAATGTATGAAATATGAGGTTTGGGTTGAGCAAGGGTATTTACATAGGATAGGAAAGGAAGAGTCGTTGTGTTATAAAGAACACATATAGAGGCATATCTAATTCTTATGTTGCTTACGAGCGTGATTCCCTAGAGATTTTCTTCTAAAACCAGTTAGCAGAACACAAATGAACCAGCACATAGAATATGACGTATAATGAATAGTTCCAAGTCATGTGTAAGATTGTAATGTATTAACTAGTGAATTCATAAGTTTTAAAAATTGATCCTGTTTCCTTTGGGATTACCTTATTGTTTCCCCCTCGTTTGGCTTCTATGACTCTTTGCTTCTCTAATTATCTCTGAGACAAATGCCTCTCCCCACTGAGTGAATGGTAAAGAGAGAAAGGACATACTAGGGACAGGGAAAAGCGTACCAAAAAAACTTTTCTAGGTCAGAAAGAGCCGCTGGACAGCATTTAAGAAAACAGAGCTTGAGAGCCTGACGCTGTGTTTGTACATCATCACCGATCTAACTGTTCTTGGTTGACTCTTTTTTGTTCAATATGATTATCAAGTGTCATGCAACAAATTCCATCACCGAATAACGATTGTCATTGAATTGACATGGGAGTCAAATTGCTACAATAATTGGTGACTCATACCTCTATGTGTTATCAGTGAATCAGATGAGTATAATTTCTAAAATCCTTGCCAGATCTAACATCCCGTAACTTGATGGTTGGTTTTAATTAAAGGTAAGCAAGAAGGAAGGAGGAAAACTGATATCGGCATGTCCAGCTGGGTACTGTAGACATTGGCAGTGTCATCTACAGAGAGGAGAAAGGGAGGGGACACACGGTTTTTGGCACCTGTGTTGCCCCATGCGCTGGGCTCGGCGACTTGGAAATGTCATCGCCTACACCCTAGGAGTCGTTGTGATGCCATCTTAAAGAGAAGGAAACTGAGCCCTAGAAAGGGTAAATCAAACAGGAAGCGAAGAGTTTGGATTCAAAGCCACGTTCCCCTCATTCCAACTCGTTTCACTGCGTAGTACCGCCTCGAAAAAGTCTAGAAATTAGGAAGAGAGCTAATTTGATGGAGGTCAGACTTAGTCATAGTGAGTTCGCAGAGAGAAGACAGGTGGTCCGGAGGGCAGCCTGGGAGAGATGCGGGCTGGAAGTCCGGTATCACGGTCCTCACCTGCGGTGGGTGAGGGGTGATGCCGGGCCAGCCCCTCGCCAGCATCCTCGGGTGGGGGGGGGGGGTTGCTGGCTGCCGTGGAGCTTGGTGAGCTCACCTGCCTGCCACCATCTGGGTCACACCGTGAACTGAATTCCTAGATAAGACAATCATTGACGAGACACTCCAAAAGCTTTCCCGTGTCACTTCAAAATGGCGAAAGCATATAACAGTTTAGTGGAACTAAATATTACGCAAATAAAATAAATTATATATAAATTTATATATATATAAATATATATATTTATGGCCTATTAAATTATATACGGCCTAAATTTTATATATATATATATATATATATATATATATATATATATTTACGGCCTATTATCGAAGCTAAAAGGGAAATCTAATTTCATTCAGGGTGAGAGACTTTGATGAATTATCTCTGGGGGTGAGAATACAACCCCTTCTAAAAAGAGCTAACAGCCTGGCTTTTCCCAAGAGCTGTTCTTTGTTACCGTTTTCTTGTTGGGATCATTTTCCTAATAACGCTTTGTGTTCGGGCAACCTCTTAGTGGCTGGTTTGGAGGTGCATTTTGATACGTCTCATCAGTGAAACGCCCCCGGAAAGAGAACAAAAAAACTTTTAAAGGCATAAATGCCATATGCCAGAGAGAAAGGCAGGCGGGCAAACAAACAAAAACCAAAACAGGTCTCCGTAGTCAGTTGCTATTAAAGGCCAAACACCGGAAAGGGCAAAAATGAAATACTAGCAAGAACCTTCTAAACAGAGACATTAATTGTGTCGTGCTCTGATTACCTAAGTGCAGCCTGTCAGCGGAGGCTATTTATTTGAAACAGACAAGTGGGGAAAGTACAAAGAGAAGAAAAAAAAAAAGAATGGGAGAGTGGAGGATGGTTGAGGAGAGAGGGCTTCTGAATTATTAATAGACCAGAGGACTTGTTCCTTCTGTCGACTTCATACACTATCTGCCGCCTGGAGACCAGTTTATTCTCTTTCCCTTGGTTCCCCCTGATATATTATTTTCATCTGAAGGAGCAGGGCACCATTGGCCTTAAAAAGCTGTAGTGCATAAAACAAAATTGTAGCCTTGAGCTATGTTCCATTGTTCAGAGGCGTCTCCCCAGCTTTTCAAATTCAAACATAATCTTTCAGAACTAGGGCAAATGTGAACCTTCTCCTTGTAAACCATAGCAGGGGACAGAGCTTGATGAAAATAATCATATTCTTAGAGGGGAAGCAACAGAGGAAATGCTGTCTAGTATTAATCTGGAGATAGCCCCGGAGCTGCCACTTACAAGTTACGCAGCCTTGGACGATTTACTTGTCCTCTTTGAGCACTGGTTTATTTCTTTGCGTAAAACGACCTGTTATTTCACTGTGCTCACACTTTTGATTCTATATTTAATGCAAGACTGTTTTTTTTTTTTTTAATTTTCAAACAGCTGTTAGTTAAATCCTGTAACTGTATCACTTCACAGATGCAATCAAAACATGTCTTTATGTTTTCGTGTCCCTTTGCCCCATTACATTCCATGTGACGGAATGATCTTTCTCTGCCCCTGCAGGGAAAGTGTGCAAATTCTGACTTTTTAGTCCGCTCTCAAGTAACTGATAATTTTGGGGTCGTGTTAACGCACAGACAATCTCGATTTAGAGACTAGAATATTGGGTCCCCTCAAGATATTATGCAAATGTCAGTCTTTAAAGGAGAACAACCCTTCATCCCTCTCCATAGATACACCTGACCCTTTTTCTCATTAGTCCTTTTCTTGGGCTTTAACTTCTTCGGAATGTTTAAGATTCCTTTGCTGAGGAATTTTCCAGACCAGGGGTAGATGCATCTCTTGCGACTCCATGTTTCACCCCTAGGAATCTTGCATTCACTCCCAGATTCTTGCCCTGTGGGCGACACTATCAGTCAACATCTGAGTTCTAACTAAGCACCATGAGGGGTTTCTTCGTTTGGCTTTGATTACTCTCCAGCCAACTAGAGACCAGGTCCATGCAGGTTTAGCTTCCTTGGAAGCAAGCCAGGCACCAGCCCTTGCGTCTCTAAACTCGAGGGAACATGTTCAGACTGTGCCATTACCCCTCGGCAGACCTCCCTCTCAGGTGGAAATGAAGTAAGTAACGCCCCCAAACTTCATGCCCTTTGGGAGAAGGGGCACTGACCGAACTGCGACAATTTGCTCCAAAGAAATATTTGCACCACTCTCCTCCCTTTCTCCGCTCAGACCACTTTTCATAGCCTCTTTCTGATGAAGTAAGGGGGCACAGAGTCAGGAAGCTGACTTTCAGGAACTGTGTAAGTTCTCCATTAGGTGACCTGACAGGACCCTCGTCCCATTCCCTGATTCCATGGTGCTGGCACGTTAGCCAAACAGATGGAGACAGAAGAGTGTAGCTCATCACAGCTGGTGAGCTTGGACACGTTGGACACTTGGACACATTAATACATTTTATGGTGTGTTCTTACTGTCATAATGTTAGCCCTCCCCTTTTCCCAATTTATGCTTCTGTATTTTCTCAAGTTTTTTTCTCCTTAAGACAGAAACTCATTGGGATAACACACGTTTTTACCTTTACCTTTTCTTTTTCTTTCTCTTTCTGTTGACTCACTTGGGTCAACTACATTAGAAAAATGCCCTCATCTTCTAGTCAACACAACACTTCCCTTTCATGGATTTGGAATTCGGCCTGTTTGAATAATGGAGAGGTCATCGCTTTGTAAGGCATCCCATCCCATTGTTAGCGTCACTCGTCAGGAAGTTCGTTATAATGAATTATAATTCTAATAATAAGGATTTACTTATATGACTCCCCGCTTTTTTTTTTGTACCTCACATCAAAAGGGGGCTTGGAGGTTTTTACTCTTTGGTTTCAATTCCCCAAATGGGGCCCAACCACCTTGTAAATAAGGGCCACAATCCTGACCCCAGGTTTTAAGACCCTTGATTCAGGTCAGGTCCCATCCTGTGCATTTAACTCGTTTCACTTCCCGGTGCATTCCAACATAAGCCCCATATTCCTGCCCACCCGGATCACTTGTCATTCCTTGAGCTCTGATTTTGCCTTTCCACTTACGCATCAACACTTATACCATTTCATGTCCGATCCATTTGCCAAACTTCCACCTGTCTCGGTCATCTGGCCTCACTTCCCTTTCTTTGCCAGATCCTGCCCACCTCAGAAGTCCAACTCAGAGTGCCTCCCCTCTCTGACAACCTCAGCCCCAAATAACTTTTGACTTTGCATTCTTGTAACAGAGAATACAATCTCAGAGAGCACTGACATGGTTTATCCCACACATTAGATGTTTGTGTCTGTTGTGGAATAGTTTCCCCAGGAAGCAGGCTCTGAGGTGGAGATTTTGCATGTAGGAAGTTTACTGGAAAGTGATCTCGGGACCAACATTTGTGCAGGAATGAAGGAAAGAGAACTGGGCAGAGAAGGGATTGGCTATACCTGGTCTTGAGACAATAAGCAATACTCACCATTTTCGTTTTCTACAATCCATTCTGTTTTCCCCTCAGCAGCACCTACCATGGTCTAGGCAACCCACCTGGTGAAATGACCCAGACCTTTGACCTTCAAAGGTCTCAGCCTCCCATCACCATGCCCTCTTGAGCCGTGGCTGTTGGCCTCGCCCATATACATCAAAATTGTACAAGGGAGTATTATAGAATGCCTAAGCTTATCAAGAATACCGAATGTATTCTTCCCTGCCAGCTCAATTGTGTGCATGCACCCCTCAATATCCTCCTGATGATCAAAGTCACTTATACCTTCCAGAATAACTCTTCTCCTTCCTGACGATCTTTGGGGACAAGGAGACTGCAATAACTGTCTGTTTAACAAGACTCTTGCCAAGACTCTTGCCATGAAGAAGCTTTTCTTCCCTGGGAACCAGAACTTTTAAATTTACAGAGCCATATTTATAGATTTCAAGTACAAATTCCCCAAATTCACCTGGAATGATGGAAAAGGAAGCTACTTCAATCTGGTTCCTGGAACCATGTATCCTAGCTTGTGGGGACACCACACCATATAACGATTATTGATTTAAAATATATATTGCAGGGGCGCCTGGGTGGCTCAGTCGGTTAAGCGGCCGACTTCGGCTCAGGTCATGATCTCGCGGTCCGTGAGTTCGAGCCCCGCGTCGGGCTCTGTGCTGACAGCTCAGAGCCTGGAGCCTGTTTCCACTTCTGTGTCTCCCTCTCTCTGACCCTCCCCCGTTCATGCTCTGTCTCTCTCTCTGTCTCAAAAAATAAATAAAAACATTAATATATATATATATATATATATTGCATCCTAAGAGGATGTTGCCTCTTTCCAAGCTAGCACCTCAGCTAATCCATTCTAATGGCTGTATGAGGCTGGCAGCTTCTGAGTGGTGTGGTAGGTGATATGCCCAGTGGATCCCACAGTAATGTGCCCATTCTGCACATCCCTTGTTGTAAAGTGGATCTCCTAATTGGTTACAGTATTAGGTGAGATCCAGTATCGATCAAACACTATGTAAGTCCTTGTATGGTAACATTAGCTGTGGCCCTGCAGGTAGAAGAGGCAAATCAAGACCCAGAGCAGAAGGGGAGCAAAGTAGGCAATTTCTCACCAAGCGGTTGCTTGGTCTCTTCAAGGTATAGTGCTGATTAAAGGGCTTGATTTTGGCTTCTGTTGCTGGCAAGTTGGACATTTGGCAACAAGAGTTGCCCTATCAATCTTGGTGAGTAAGAACCCATCCCGCGGGGCCACGCATAGCTTCACCTTTGCCATCATGGCTATTCTGTTCAAGGGCCCTTTGTGCCAGCACTGGGATGACTGTTGACAGAGGCCGACTGACACCAACTGCCCACTTATTTTGTTTACATAGTTATTGAGTGCCTATTGTTTTGTGGGTGCTCCATGTTAGGTGATACAAAGTGCTACAAAGATTGTACTTTCTCCCCACTTCCATAGTCCTCCACGAAGCAGATGCCAAGGTGGGATGAGACATGCAAGAGATGTATTGAGAAAAGAGAGGAAAAAAGCGAGAAGGGGATAAGAAGAGGTTCTAGGGAGAGATGTGAGACTGCAGTGCAGGTTTGCAGTGGAGGAGAAAGAGGAGGAAGCAAAGTGGAACACAGAAGGTCTTAGCTCATAGTGCACTTCTAAGAAATGTTTTGCAAAGTTGATAAGACAGTTCTTGAGCTCACGTCACCCATCAGAAGAGCCCCTCATCTTTCAGCAGTGAGCCTGCCTTAGTATCCCCGCCATGCTCACTTATTAGCTGGACACAGCCAGTGAAAACTGTGGCCTTAGCACTAACATGAGGACAGATCCAGCACAGCAGCTGGGGCCTTCCATCAATTACACATATTACAGCTGGTGATCCTAGAGGTGTTCTCAGGGCCACTCCACTCCTCCATTAGCTGGTCATAAGGGACCTCCACATGTGGCAGATGTCAGTATGAGCTGAGAGAGAGGTCCTGGTGTAACAGTAGGGGATGCCACAGGGGTCTGGGCCACCTGCTCAGGCACCTCATTTGTGTCCCCGAACCCTACTCGCGCCCGATCCCGGATGTTCCGCTTCTGTCTCAGGATGGTTTGCTGGTCGGCCCACCCAACCTCACGACGTGACAACTGTATTAGTTTCCTATTGCTACTGTAACAAATGAGGACAGGGGAGGGTCGTAAAACAACACAAATTTATTTTCTTAGCTTTCTGTAGTTTAGAAATTAAAAATGGGTCTCCCCGGCCTGAAATCAAGGTGTCAGCCACCACTGTGTTCTTCTCTAAAGGCTCCGAGGGGAAAATCTGCTTCTTTGCTTTTTCCAGTTCCTAGAGGACACCCTCATTCCTTGGCTTGCGGCCCCTGCTTTTATCTTCAAAGGCAGCAGACGCAGGTTGAGTCCTTTTTGCATTGAATTACCCTGATCTCTTCTCAGGCCAAGTCTCCCTCTGCCTCGCTCTCTGTCTCCCCTCTCCACTTTTGAGGATCTTTGCAAAAGCACTGGGTTTACCCGGATAATCTAACACGATCGCCTTGTCTCAAAATATCGAACTACATTTGCAAAGTCGCTTTCACCATGTAAGGCTCACAGGTTCTAGGGACTAGGACATGGACATTTTAGGGGGGCCATCATTCCGCCTGCCAGAGTGCATATGACAGGACACGGGTCATGATGGGTGAGACTGACTCCATGACCACGAGCTACCCAGGGTCGGGCATCCCTTTCTACCAGGGCATGTCAGGAACTGGTTTTTTTCAAAGGTGTATAATTCTCCTTGGCAGATGTCATGGCCTTGCTGTAGGTATCTATGCTGTGACCCTCCTGTTGGGACATGCCAAAACCTCTAAATGGCATCTTTTCCCACCGCAGAGGCCTCTAATCCTTTATAGTCGGAGAGGCCATATGGCCCAAGTGTCAGGACTTCTTATGCCACAGCCTGAAACTTTCTTCTCTGGGCCTCTCAGTCACAAAGACGATATTCTTTCCTGTCACCCAAGAAATGGGTGGAAACAGTATTTCCAGGTGAGGTAGATCCAGAACCCGAGACCTCCCAGGAATCGTGCTCCTTTCCTTATCAGGAGAAGTATAATAAGATGGGCGCTTCCTTTGGGAGGGAATTTCCCAGGCTATCCCAGATCACGAGACCTTTAAAATTTCCCTAGTATGACTCAGAGTTACCCGAGTACATTTGCCATAAGTTCCTTTGGGAAGGGACAGAGGAAGTCACGATCATATACCCTTTCTATGCCATTGCAGGGTCTTTCCTTGTGGGGACCTGGCTCCCCACTTCAGGCAGGAGATTCCGGGTCTAAGAACTGGCCTGCATCCTGGAAACCGGGCGATGGGTTGTGACTCTTGATTGGGAGAGCTGCCCTTAGCTCCTCTCATATTCATCCTTGATTATTTTGATTGTAAAGGTTGGGCAATACTTTTGCTGGCCGGTATTTATCTTGCTTCTGGGAACTCTGTGTTCTCTTAACTAACCCCGTAGATTTCCGCGGGTCATGCCCTTCTGGCTGCCACGCTGACCTTGCTGTTCATTAAAATAATTGGGCCCAGCTAGTCAAGGGTGGTGAAACACTGCCACCTGGCTTCTATTGTGTACCTCTTTCAACACCCCCATTGTTATTCTGCAATGTCATCCCTTACCGTCAGCTCTCAGGCTCTACTCCCACCTAATACCCTCTTTTTTTTTAATTTTTTTAAATGTTTATTTATTTGTTTTATTTTATCTTATTTTTTGATGTTATTTATTTTTGAAGGAGAGAGAGAGACAGAGTGGGGGGGGGGGGGCAGAGAGAGAGGGAGACACAAGATCCTAAGCAGGCTCCAGGCTCTGAGCTGTCAGCAGCCCAGAGCACCCCCCCACACCGGACAACACGGGGCTCGAACCCGTAAACCCCGAGATCATGACCCGAGCCAAAGTCGGAGGCTTAACCGGCTGAGCCAGCCAGGCGCCCCCATTTATTTATTTTTGAGAGACAGAGAGGCAGAGCGCAAGTGGGGGAGGGCAGACAGAGAGAGAGACACAGAATCTGAAGCAGGCTCCAGGCTCCGAGCTGTCAGCACAGAGCCAGATGCGGGGCTTGAACCTATGAGGCATGAGAGCATGACCTGAGCCAAAGTTGGGCACTTAACTGACTGAGCCACCCAGGTGCCCCTTCTCATACCCTCTTAACTAGTAGCTAGGGTTAAGTCATGAAATAATCCGGCTGTGGAAGTGCCGAGTATATTAAGAAAGGAAAGGGACTATATCCCTAGAGAGGTACACTTGCCCATGACACAGCATTTGACATTTTAGCTAGATCCTTGGAAGGTGGTGCTAATTGCTGTTAGGATGGTTCTTGGAAGCTTGGAGAAAAGAGTGGCCTGCATTTGGTGAACTAGAAATGTCAGAGCTATTATGGCAGATGGTGAAAGAAAAGATTAAAAAAAAATTCCCCAAACAGGACGTGCCGGGTTAGAAAACCCACCACACTCCCCTGATGGGCTCAGAGCACCTTGGAAAACAATAAGGAATGTGCTAGCAAAAGGGTGGCTTTTTCACAGTCAGAGTAGCTTTTTATAAATAAGAGTTCTTTTTTGGTGAATAAATAATCCGGAAAGGCATAAAATTGGGGGGAAAAACACCGAGATATCATCCCCTTTAGAAAACATCATTAACATTTTAGTGATCATTCTTTCACGCATTTCTTTGTATATTTATATACACCCCGTGACCACAGAGACCTTTATTTTTTGAGAGAGAGAGAGTCCACAAGTGAGGGAGAGGGACAGGTGCAGAAAGAGAGAGAATCTCAAGCAGGCGCCATGGTCAACGTGGAGCCCAACAGGGGGCTCGGGCTCAATCCCATGACCCTGGGATCATGACCTGAGCCAAAGTCAAGAGTGGGACGCTCAACTGACTGAGCCCCCAAGGCACCCCTCTTTTAAAAAGCAATCTTATTTCCTCTCCCCACTTCCCTCACCTACCCAATCCTTCGAATGCCATTCCACACCACCCAAATCAATGTTAACTCTGTGCTGTTTCTTCGTTCATCAGTTTTCTCCTGCTTTTGACACAGGTAATTTTCCTTTTTCTAATTTATTTATTTTTCACAAAAATGCGATAATATTGTATACACTTCCCTACATCTTGCTTCTCTCCCTTAGTGCATCATGTAAATCCCCCTCAGGTAAATCTAACTCCTTCTTTATAATGGTTATAGAACATTCTAGAATGTACCGACACCACCAGCGTTCAACAGTTCTGTTACTGACAAGTATTCGTGGGGTTTCTGGTTATTGTTACTATGAATGGTCCTGCAGTATCTGCCCTTGAACATATTTCCTTAAGCGCTGGTTGAATAATTTAATGCTAAAACCTTACCAGAGATTGACACAAAATTTCCTAGTCTGTTTTTTTTCTGTGAGCCAGTCTTCCCTTCTTCTGAAAATCAAATCTCCATAGGCTTATTTCCAGGATTTAAAATCTTTCAATCAGGCTTTCTAAAATAAAACCATCTTCCACTCTATCAAAATTATTCTCATAAGTCACAAGTCAAGTGATGTCTTTTCCTAATTCTTAATTGCCTACAACATAAAGACCGATTTCTCAGCATGCATTCAAAATTTTCTCTAGAGAAGGACTGAAATAAGTTTTCAAACTCATTTCTATTTAGCTACTCTCCTATCTTACACTCGGCAACAATGAACAACTTGCTATTTCCCCAACAGTGCCCTTTTGTCTCCTGCCACAGGGCCTTTACACACTCTAAGTTACCCAATCATCACCTCCATGAAGCCTTTGCTAATAATGACAAGCAGAAGTTGTCATAACCTCTTTTGTATTTCCAGAGCTCTTGTTACATGTTTTTTTTTTAATTTTATAGAATAGTACCAAGTTATTTCTCAAACTTTGTACCAATTTATATTTTCACCAGCAGTGGAAATGATTTCCTAAAGCCCTTCCTCCTTGCTAACACTGGATGCTGTCTGACTTTTTAATTTTTCCAGTTGAGTGGTTGTGAAATGGAATCCCCTTACAACTTTAATTTTTAATTTTCTGACTCACTCATAAAGTACAGTATTTCCATTCAATTATTTTTTCGTGACAAGTGGGTCCTATAATTCCTTTCTGTAGTCTAGATACGAATCCTTTATCAGTTACACATATTGAAAATATCTTGTTTGTTTATCTTTTTTCTCTTTGTGATGTCTTTTTTTATCCATCATTTCCTTCTAGGTTTGGGCTGTATTGTGTGGTAAGAGCTCTTGCCCAATTTCTATGAAATTAAAATGTATCTAGCCCCAAGAAGTAGCAATTCCACTTGTAGACAAATTCCAGCCCAATATATTCTTCAGCACAGATGATAACCTTGAACATACAATGTTGAGGGAAAAAAAATAAGATACAGAAGGACACGTACAGTATACCAATTTTATAGAGTTACATCAAGCAAACCTAAGGATGTCTTAAGAATCTACACATTCAATGGGGTGCCTGGGTGGCTCAGTCGATTAAGCCGCCGACTTTGGCTCAGGTCACGATCTCACGGTCCGTGAGTTCGAGCCCCGCGTCGGGCTCTGGGCTGATGGCTCGGAACCTGGAGCCTGTTTCCGATTCTATGTCTCCCCCTCTCTCTGACCCTCCCCTGTTCATGCTCTGTCTCTCTCTGTCTCAAAAATAAATAAACATTAAAAAAAATTAAAAAAAAAAAAGGATCTACACATTCAAGAATCCATCATGTGTTTAAGAATCCGTAGTACAGAGAAAAAGTAAGGGAATGAGCAAAGTGAAAATTTAGGGTAGTGGGTACCTTTTGGGATGTGATAAGGAGGCAGAGTGGGGAGGAACCCACAAGGAGCTTCAAGGACACCAATAACATTGGATTTCTTAAATGGCGTAATGGGTTCCCAGGCATTCATTTTATTATGTAATAAGCTAGTGTTAGCATTAATATTCCCTTATGCATCAAATATTTAATTTTTATTTATTTTTATTTTTATTTTTTTTTAAACATTTATTTATTTTTGGGACAGAGAGAGACAGCGCATGAACGGGGGAGGGGCAGAGAGAGAGGGAGACAGAATCGGAAACAGGCTCCAGGCTCCGAGCCATCAGCCCAGAGCCTGAGGCGGGGCTCGAACTCCCGGACCGCGAGATCGTGACCTGGCTGAAGTCGGACGCTTAACCGACTGCGCCACCCAGGCGCCCCTCAAATATTTAATTTTTAAAACTATAACTCATGCACGCACACAAACACACACACACACACACACACACACACACACAGAAGAAAGAAGTCCGTACTCTGCAGAATGACTCCCATTCAAGAGAACTATTGATTTGGCAGTCGATTTGGAGCAGAAAGAATGAGAAAGTGTATGTTCTCTTTTTAACCCTTAGCCTGTAGCAAGAGCCTCTTTTCTTTTACTACTTAAAGTTTTTGTTTTTCCTTTTTACAATTACCTAGAGGATTATGTAAAAATAAACCTCATTTAAATTTTTTTATTTAACCTCAAAATTCTGTGTTATTCTTTCCCAGTGGCCAGGTTTTATCAGCTTTTCCTAGAACCTCCAGGCAAGTTCAGATTGTGCAGAATCTTACTACAACATATGAGGTAATTTTTCCCTCATTTATCTTTATGTTTGAGCCTTGAATAACACGGGTTTGAACTGCGTGGATCCGCTTACACACAGATATGTGAGAAAGAAAAGTATAGTACTGTAAATGTATTTTTCTTATGATTTTCTTAATAACATTTGATTTTTCCTAGCTTACTTTATTATAAAAATACAGTATATTCAGGTGCCTGGGTGGCTCAATCAGTTAAGTGTCAGACTCTTTTTTTTTTTTTAATTTTTTTTTTCAACGTTTATTTATTTTTGGGACAGAGAGAGACAGAGCACGAAAGGGGGAAGGGCAGAGAGAGAGGGAGACACAGAATCGGAAACAGGCTCCAGGCTCTGAGCCATCAGCCCAGAGCCCGACGCGGGGCTCGAACTCACGGACCGCAAGATCGTGACCTGGCTGAAGTCGGATGCTTAACCAACTGTGCCACCCAGGCGCCCCTAAGTGTCAGACTCTTGATTTCAGTTCAGGTCATGATCTCACGGTTTGGTTTGTGAGATCAAGCCCCCACGTTGGGCTCTACACTGATAGCACAGAGCCTGCTTGGGATTCTCTCTCTCTCTCTCTCTCTCTGTCTCTCTGCCCCTCTCCTGCTTGCACTTTCTCGCGCTCTCGAAATAAATCATAATCCATTGTTATTAAATAATTTATTATTTAATAAAAATCTCTCAAATTTAAATTAAAATACTGTGTATAATATGTACAACATATAAAATATGTGTTCATCAACTGTTTATGTTATCAGTAAGCCTCCACTTAACCATGGGCTATTAGTTAAATTTTGGGGAGCTCAAAGTTATACGCAGATTTTCAACTGCACAGGAGTCAGCACCCCTAACCCCACATTCTTCAAGGATCAACTGTATATTGGCTTCATGGTGTCTAAATTTTGTGTGCCATGTTCTCTCATATGTTGTCTGACTTACATATAGCTGACATAAACCCCTCTTCTTATAGCCTTCTTCCCCTCCCCATAATCACATGATTTTGCCGGTGCTAAAATCAAAACATTCTTCATTTGTGCTACTGGCTTTCCAGCCAATTTCATCATAGTAGCACTTTGGGAGTGAAAGTTAGTACTTACAAAGATGTTATGATGACAGAAGTCCAATAGAACTTTGCTTACAAAATAATGGTTCTTAAAAAGGAGTAGGCAGCAATACTACAGGGGAGCGTTTGTTAAAATCTTCATGCTTGGGACCCATCTGCCCAGAATGCCTAAGGTGTAGAAAGCTGACAAGAGTTACAAGATGTCATGGTAGAAAATTGATGGCCCCCTGCTTGTCAGTGAAGGTTCTCCTGAAGCAGACATCAAAACCAGATTGAAGATGCCAGCTATGTGTACTAAGAGGAATGCTTGGGAAGGACGAAGAGGAGAAAGTCAGAGATGGCAGGGGGCACTTTCAGACCAGACACAGCTCTGACACTTTTGCAGACACGGACACTTTGTAGATTCCGGGGCAGTTCCAATGAAGGTCTGGCTAGACCAGTGGTCAGTCCTGAAGCCAAAGCCACCGGGCTTTGGAAACCCATATCTCGCAAGAAGGGTCCTGCAAGAATATGCCCTCAGTGCCTGGTCCGTGGCTGGCTGCAGCCCCGGAGCAGCATGGCATCAGGCTCGGGTGGATCAAGAGGGGCAGTGGCTGGGAAGGCTTTTCAACTATGCTCCTCTCAACAGAAGCACCGAGTGGTGCGTTTTCATGGCCATCACACCATGGACAGAGGACATACCTCTGGAGGAAGCGTTAGACATTTAGAATCTTAGTTCTTAATCTGCCACTTCCTACGTGTATGATTTTAGACACGCTGGCTGTGGGCCTTAATTTCTTCATTATTGCCACAATGGAAGTAGTAACCCCTGCCTCGCCTACATCAAAGCATAATTATAATGGTCAAAGGAAATGGGTGTGAAAATGCTTGAAAAAAGTGCAGTAAAGTAGAAAAAAAAAATCAGTACTATTAAAAGTCATTGCCCAAAGCCCATAATTAGATTAAAGAAAAGGAGTATCAACATGATAACAATATCAAGGACATGGAATTTTTATTAAAGAAGATCAACAGTAAATTAACTTTCTTTCTAGACAGAATTTCATTTCTCCTTTAAACATCTGACATACACATCCAGCTTTAGAGTTGGGTCATAAATATATTCATTGTCTCATTCATTCTTGTCTAACCAAATATTTATTGAGTGCCTTGTATGTTCCGAGGCCTCTCTACTGGGGTCACAGAAAAGAATAAGACAAGCTCCCTGCAAAATAAATGTTTACACTGCCACGTGTGTGAATGGGGACCAGCGGCTAGGAAATGTCTGTTTCACTTCTATCGATACACGGTTTATGGCTTTAGCTATAGATGAGAAGGATGCAAACAACTGTTTTTGTTTTTATCAATTCTTCCCCTTGAAAAATGCAGATTGTTCTCTGGCAGCCGGTAACAGCTGAATTTATTGAGAAGAAGAAAGAAGTCCACTTTTTTGTGAATGCCTCTGATGTAAGCAACGTGAAAGCGAATTTACATGACAACGCGATTCTGTTCAGGTAGGCATCGTTCAGTATTTCTTGAGCAGCCATTAGACGCACCTAAGAGGCACTGTATTAGCAGCCAGTATATTTGCTTTCTGGAAAAAATAAATACTTACACTGAACACGACAACACGGAAATCTCTGAAGTGGACCGGTGATGAAGTTTAAGTGGCCAGCTCTGCGACCTTGGACAAGTGGCTTCACCTCTCACAACCTGGGTCTCTTGCCTGAAAATGATTCAGACTCAGTGATCTGGGGATCTCCTATAGTTCCCCCTTATTCCTTCCTTTTTTCAGTTCCTCTGCTCTGTGCCTAGACCTGGGGAGCAAAACTGTCATTCACTGTAGCAGGTTTTGTGGTATCTCTTGAAAAAGCAGCTGCTGAAGGGGATTCTGCTTCCTTCCTTGCTTTGCAAGGTCAGTGAACATTCCTGAACATCTGGGCCAAACTAAACGTTGTATCAGAGGCAATTTCTGTCCAGACGCCACACCCCCTTCCTCTCGGATGCTCCTGTTCAATGTCTCTATACTATGTCCGCTGTTTAAGAGCCAGGATTCCACCTGTGACGCTAGCATTCCTGCATTCCTGGAGGCCAAGCTCTCTCCCGCTTATCAATAGGCAGCCTTTGGATAAGACACTACGATGATTATTAGTAATATGTTATAGGTGTTTACCGCCTTCCTGGAACTGTGCTGAGCCCTTCTCCACATTGCTTCATTTAATTCTTATTTACCTCTGTAAGATAGATACTATCCTCATTAGGCAGATATGAAAAAACTGTTTCATACTCACAAAGGAATTTCTCAAGATCATAACACATAGAACATAGCAGGGCAAAGAGTTGAAGTCAGACTTCTCTGATGTCAAAGCCTTGGCTTTTATCCGCTGACCCCTCCAAAAAAAGGAATAACATTAAAATGATAGCTAACTTTCAAACTGTTCATCCCAGGTGACGCAACAGCTTAATTCACTTAAAATGTTTGCCTAGTTAACAGTGTGGCAATTCTCAAGAGAATTAAACAAGCTGCCTTTCTGGTACCTTCTCTTTCCCTGTGCTTCTGTTTCTCTAGAGATTTGATCATCTTTGGCTATGCAGAACATCTGGTGTAGGTCAATGGCTGTCACGATGAAAAACAAAAAGAAAAGGCTTTCTGCTTCTCCTTGGTCCTCAACTGACAACAGAATAATACAATGTTAGTCTGGATTTAAGAAAGTTGTCCATTAACCTTAAAGACACTGATGAATCACAGTCAAGGAATGTTGGTAATGGTGAGGAAAGGGTGAGTTTGGGGGGGCCTTCAAAACACATCACACAGGAGCCACTTTCTCTCAGCTCTCATGTGGGTTCCACCAAGAAGGTCTGTGAATTTCAGCCTGCTACCGGGTGAGGGGTTATTGTTTGCACCTTGATGAAGTTTACCTCGTTAAATTTCTCAGTGATTTTTTTTTCCCCATGCTCACCTGTTGCTGTACCCGCAGTGGGCCTTGGGAGAATCAGAGTCCTGGTTGGAAATCAGCTGTCCCTCTGTTTCGTCCCCCAGCATCCTGGTGGAAGAAGTGGCAGATCTTATTCAACAGCAGACTGCCAATGACACGGTCAGCCCCCGGACCTCTTCCTCGTACTACGAACAGTATCACTCGCTGAATGAAGTAAGCCATTACGTTGCTCTCCAAAATCACTATTTTAATTTAATTAGCATGGCCATTTCAACCATGGGATATTATTAAAAAACAGAATTAGTGGGGCGCCTGGGTGGCGCAGTCGGTTAAGCGTCCAACTTCAGCCAGGTCACGATCTCGCGGTCCGTGAGTTCGAGCCCCGCGTCGGGCTCTGGGCTGATGGCTCGGAGCCTGGAGCCTGTTTCCGATGCTGTGTCTCCCTCTCTCTCTGCCCCTCCCCCGTTCGTGCTCTGTTTCTCTCTGTTCCAAAAATAAGTAAAAAACGTTGAAAAAAAATTAATAAAAAAAAAACAGAATTAGTGGAAGAGAGTAAAAAAAAAAATTATGACTAGGTTGATTATACGGTGGTAACCTAGCCTCTTGTGGATATCTTCCCTGGGGAGGTTGCATTCTATTAGGACCCTGCCTGTAAGCAGGCTGTTTGTCCAGAGTTGAGAGTGTCTCTCAGTAACACTACACGTTAAGGAACAAAAGGAAATAAAAATAGGGCCTTTTTATTGACACTGCCCCAAAGAAATTAACAGTCTAATTAATCATGTGTCTTTGGACTATTACCCTGATCGTATTCTTACTGAATAATTGCTACATTTTCTCTCACTGAATTAGAGGAATTTACTCACTTATACTTAGTACATGGTAAATACGTGCGTTTTATTCCCCTTAGGAGGAATCTATTTAAATGAATAACATTACTGATAATACCACTTGTATGTTTTTTAACGTTTATTTATTTTTGGGACAGAGAGAGACAGAGCACGAACGGGGGAGGGGCAGAGAGAGAGGGAGACACAGAATCGGAAACAGGCTCCAGGCTCCGAGCCATCAGCCCAGAGCCTGACACGGGGCTCGAACTCACGGACTGCGAGATCGTGACCTGGTTGAAGTCAGACGCTTAACCCACTGCGCCACCCAGGCGCCCCAAGGTGGAACACCCATATTGTTAATTGAAAGGGTAAACTCCTTAGAGGACTTTCTTTTTTATATAGTATGCTCCAAGTAATAAAAATCCCTTGATACCTTTTATTCCTTCATCGGAGTATGCTGCTGTATTGCCTAATGTTAAGTATTTTTATCATCTTTGGCTAGGTGCCCAGAAACTGTTAAGGACCATATCCATGTTTTTAAGACATCTAAGACTTAAGAAATACGAATCAATTTGCTATTTAATCTTCAAAAGCATCTGTTCCTTTCCAGTTAGTTAAACCGGAACTCGGTTGGCTTCTAGAATCCATGTGCCTGGCCGATTGATGGGGATCTTAAAATTGCATCCCCTCCTTTGTCTCTCCTCCCTTGTCTCTATTCCCCTGAGACGTCTCCCCTCCAGTGTCCCCAATCTGATGCCAGAGATTGAGACGCTCGGTGGGTGTGATTTGCAAAATCACTGCTGTGTTGAATTCGATGGGAAGAGGGGAACGCCTGAAAAAAAGTACTTTTAAATATTTTAAAAATATTTTTTCATGATTTTGTTCAAAAAGGTGACTTTTTCTTACCATGTCTCCAGGAGAGAGTAGGAAGGACATGGGGCAGGGGTGGGGGGGAAGGATATGACTATTAGTTTGCCATAACAAAGTGCCCCAGACTGGGTAACTTGGACCACAGAAATGTATTCTCTCCCAGTTCTGGGGGCTGGAAGTGCACCATCAAGGTGACAGCAGGGGTGGTTTCTCCTGAGGTGTCTCTCCTTGACTTATAGACGGTTGCCTTCACAGTGTGTCCTCACATGCCCTTCTCTCTGTGTGCACATCCCTGGTTTCCCTCCGTATGTTTATGTCCTGATCTCCACTTCTTATGAGGACACCAGGCAGGGTGGGTGAGGGCCGACACCAGCAGCTTCATTTTAACTTAATTACCTCTTTAACGGCCCTATCTCCAAATGTAGTCACGTTCTAAGGCGCTGGGGGTTACGGTTTCAGTGTATGAATTCGGAGGAGAACACAATTCAGTTCATAACAGCGACAATCCAGGAAACATTGCAGACCTCTCCTCCCCCCCCCCCCAATCCTTAGGGTTCATAGGATCCATGGCCATCTGGCCCTCAGTAAATTCCACCAAGTCCTTCCTTCGCCCTCGCCCTCGGCATTGATCTCTCCTTCAGCCCTCACCGCGAGGTCACCTGGTGGACAGGAGAGTTCTTTTGTCATTGATTCCCACTGGGATCCACTGTAGGGAGAAAAACAAAGGGCCGAAAAATGCTTCTTCTCTCTCTCTTTTTTTTTAATGTTTATTTTTCAGAGAGAGAGAGAGAGAGAGAGCAACAGAGGGGCACAGAGAGAGGGAGACAGAGAATCCAAAGCAGGCTCCAGGCTCTGAACTGTCAGCACAGAGCCCGATGCAGGGCTCGAACCCATGAACCTGCGAGATCATGACCCGATCCGAAGTCAGACGCTTAACCGACTGAGCCACCCAGGTGCCCCGGCCAAAAAATAACTTCTTAAGACAAATGGCAAAAGAAGAGAGTTATTCAAAGGGTGTTACCTTCACTAGCTCAGATTAGATTGTGAGATGAACAGTTTTCTGTAAAGCTGCCTTCACACAACACAGCCTCCCTGGTTGGAGGAAATGTACCGAACCATTAATATTGAAACACAAAATAGTTTCATGTAGTAGTTGCCTCAGATGCACTCATGCCTTAGAAGAGTAGCATGGTACACAGAGGCCCAGCGAGGAAATCTCTGATGGTTAGATGCCCAACACTGCAGGCATGGACAGCATTGGTATTTGGTGACAGGTGGGCCTTCGGAGAGCATCTTAATCCCCAGTACAGGACAACCACTTACCCTAGTTATGCTACTTTGAGAGGATCCACGGTGCTCCAGGTCCCATCAACTTGAAATTACCTCTAGATAAGGTCCCAGAAATAAGCCAAGGGTTGGTCACTCCCATTGCAGAAGGTATACAAATACAAGTATGGCCCCTGAGAAGTTGGTCTGCAAACATGACCGAGTTCCATCATTCAAACCCTGATTTGAAGTAGACACTAGCCTCAAGTCAGGTCCGGGAGTTTTTGTCTCTTCCTTCCACTGTAATCTGGACAGAATCACAACCACCACTAGACTTGCAGCCAGGAGAAAGGTCCTGAATCAAACGAGAGAATATTTTTCCTGCAGATTGTCCTCACCCCTGCCTCCTATCATTTTATACATCTTGTTGCGAGTGCACAGATCTCTAGTGGGGAACAACGGTGATTTATCCTGTACAAAGACAGTGCCCAGGGCCTCTTTAGGTTACTCTTCTTAGGGGCGCCTGGGTGGCTCATTCGGTTAGGTGTCTGACTTTGGCTCAGGTCATGATCTCACGGTTTGTGAGTTCAAGCCCCGTGTCAGGCTCTGTACTGACAACTCAGCCTGGAGCCTTGTTCAGTTTCTCTGTCTCTCTCTCTCTCTCTCTCTCTCTCTCTCTCTCTCTCACTCTCTCAAAAATAAATAAAAAGTAAAAAAAAATAATAATAAAAATGAATATTAAAAAAATAAGAAAAAGGTTCTATATAAATGGGAACTCATGAATGAATGGGAAAGAAGATTTCACACGTGGAGGCAGGGATTCAATGTAATGAGCCTTTAAAAATAACTTTCAGGAGATAGACTTTAAAGATTAACTTTTTCAGGGCGCCTGGGTGGCTCAGTTGGTTAAGTGTCTGACTTCAGCTCAGGTCATAATCTCATAGTTCGTGAGTTCCAGCCCCGAATCACATCATGTGCTGACAGCTCAGAGCCTGTAGCCTGTTTCAGATTCTGTGTCTCCCTCTCTCTGCCCCTCCCCCACTCACCCTCTGTCTCTGTCTCTGTCTCTGTCTCTCTCTCAAAAATAAATAAATATTAAAAAAAAAATTTTAAGATTAACTTTTCCTACTTTGTGCTAAGTTTTTCAGTCCTTTTCTACTCTTTCTCTAACCCTTGATATCTTTCGAAACTTTAATTTTATCTATTTTCCGAAACAGCAGAAGAAACACCCTGCCCCAACTGTTTTTGTTCTGTATTCTTTCCTTATGCAAAGATTTTAAAGGGATCGCCTTGCCTTGATGAAATTGTCTCCTTCCTTGGGCCAGGAAAATGTTTTGCACTTGTTCTGCGACTGACTGCTGGTTTCTGCTTTGATAGATCTATTCTTGGATTGAAGTTATAACTGAAAACTATCCTGATATGGTTGAAAAAATCCACATTGGATCCTCATACGAGAAGTACCCACTTTATGTTTTAAAGGTATGCTGTGGGGGCAGTCACTGATCTATCCACTTTGGAGAATGTGTTACTTCTCCAATGGTGCTTGTTATAACTTGCATACTTTTCTTTGAGCTGTGGAAATATTTGTATTATGGGCCTTCCTCGGTTTTAATATCCAGCTATTTGGGGATTAGTTATTACCCTTACATTTTCTCCTTTACTAATGCAGGATGGATGGGAGAGTGAAAAGCCTATTTTCAGAATCCACTCTCTCTGTTTATGTGACATAGATAAGCCATTTATTTTTTTCTCCTTTTTTTAAATGTAATTTATTATCAAGTTAGCGAGCGTGCAGTGTATACAGTGTGCTCTTGGCTTCGGGAGTAGATTCCTGTGATTCATCGCTTACATACAATACCCAGTGCTCATCCCAACGAGTGCCCTCCTCGGTGCCCATCACCCATCTTCCCTGCCCTTCTGGCCCCCACCCCTTCCTGAGCTTCAGTGGCTACCTTCATAAAATAAGGGAGTCGTCTGGATTATTTTTCTCAAGTGTGTTATTTACTTACCACCACTACCACCAGCACCTCTGACTGCCTTACTTAGGAGGAAACAAATACAGAGGAATCTGTTGTTAGACAAACATTGACCCGGATGTAGTTTTTGGAACCAAAGAAACAGCTTAACAACCACACCAAGGGAAGGATAGGAACCAGGGCTATGTCGGGGGCCTGGGCAGTAGGACTAATGTGATAACTTCTGCTCCAATCGCTGTCCATTTGGTTATTTATTTTTAGTTGAATAAATTGGTCTTAGTAAAGGTCAGCGACTATGGCCACAGAAAGAATTTTTGGGAGCCATGAAATCATACTAATTCCTGCCTGTTAATTTCTAATTCTGCATTTCTTTTTTTGGTTGTTTGTTTTAGCTGTTCCCCCTAACCCTTCCTCAAAAAATAATTAAAAAGAAGGTCTAGACAAAAAAATTAAGCATTAGGAAATTACATTGGATTTAATAACATTTAATTTACATAGAGTTTCCCACCATTACCTACCTAATTGTGATAAGTGAGCGTCTTTGTCATCTCAAGTTAAGATTTTGAGTTGGGGTTTCTGGGTTTTCATCTGTTTTGGCAAGTACCTACAGTAGAGACTCAAGGCAGACATATGAAATGTTGGGTCCTCCTGGCAGCTGAGTTGGTCGATCCGATTGGATCCATGTAATTGTGGTATACACACCCATGACATTTGCTTTCAGACATGTTGTGTGTACTCTTTAGGACTTGTGTTTCTGGGTCCTAGATTTAGATGTTGGAAGACAATGCTTCCCACATGCCTCAGTCCCAGTCTTACTTGACCAAGGGTGTGCACACGCTGGAAGTCTTTGGGGTTCCTTCATCTTTCCAGCATCGGGCCTGGTACCAAGAGAGTTTGCTTGGCACAGTTAGAGAGTTGAGTCAGGCAACTAGTCCAGACAACCCAAGGTTTTCCTTTAAATTGAGTACGTTAAATTTGCTAGAAAGTTCTCTTTGTACTATTTCTCTCTTTGCGGTCAATGCCGTTGGACTTTCTCCCTTGCTTTCTTACTGGATTATCACTAGCTCCAGGTTAGTTAAGAACAAAGCCTCTTTGAGGGCTATAGATGGCAATAAAATTTTTTTTTAATTTTTTTAATGTTTATTGATTTTTGACAGAGAGACAGCAAGCCAGTGGGGAAGGGACAGAGAGATAGGGAGACACAGAATCCAAAGCAGGCTCCAGGCTCTGAGCTGTCAGCACAGAGCCCTATGCGGTGCTCGAACCCATGAACCATGAGATCACGACCTGAGCTGAAGTTCGATGCTTAACTCACTGAGCCACCCAGACCCCCCTGGCAATAAAAATTTAACTCTCTCCTTTTCTTGTTTTGAAATTTCAACTCCGCATATTTGCTTCATCTTAATGACACTCTTCTCCCTTCCATACCCTAAAATTGCATGGGGACTAATTTTTAAAAGCAAATGAACCGTGATTCATTTTGTTTGGAGCTGTTTTTGAGAATACTTCTGAAGACACCAAAGTCTATCACTGAGGGCAAATTGGGAGTTCTGATTCCAGAATTGGCAGCTTGCACTAGGTCCCTACACCATGAATCACAGCAAGGTCTCTGTCCCTCGACCTGGTGGTAATAATTTTGTGTGAACTTAGATGTATGCTTCTTTTTGTGTGAAATAGGGGAATAGTCTATATGTAAAAAGTATACACCCTGGGGAAAGTGGTCAGGGAGTCCAAGTTTGTCTTTGGCATCACTGGCTTCCCTTTATCTTTAAAAAAGAACTTTTTTAACATGTATTTACTTTTGAGAGACAGAGAGAGACATAGCATGAGTGGGGGAGGGGCAGAGAGAGGGGGAGACGCAGAATCGGAATCCGAAGCAGGCTCCAGGCTCTGAGCTGTCTTCACAGAGACCAATTGCGGGGCGCAAACTCATGAACCGTGAGATCATGACCTCAGCTGAAGTCAAAGTCAGAGGCTTAACTGACTGAGCCACCCAGGTACCCCATCACTGGCTTCCCTTTCCCCATCTTTCTTTGTACTAGTCTCCCACAGAAAGCTGCCCACCTTGTACACACCCCTTTACCCCACGGAAGTGTCAAGGTACAGCCTGAAATACTAGTGTTCTGGTCTTTATTTCTACCCTTCTGCCTTCCACCCTTTCTACCCTGTGGCATGACAAGTAATCGTGGAGGAACAAAGAGGACTTGAAATCAGAAGTCCTGACTGAAAGCCTCAGTCCTGCCTCTCACCAGCTACGTGACCTTAACTAGTATCTTTTAGTCACACCAGCTTTTAATGTCCCTTGAAAATCCTCAAAGGGATGCAGAGAACAATGTGTGTTTCATAGGTTTGTTGAAAGAATTAAACGCGAGCACTACATAGATGGAAGTTATTTTCCTGAAGTTTCTTGTTATTGTTGTTGGTTTCCCTCGGGCAGGTTTCTAGAAAAGAACAAAGAGCCAAAAATGCCATATGGATCGACTGTGGAATCCATGCCAGAGAATGGATCGCTCCTGCTTTCTGCTTGTGGTTCATAGGCTATGTAAGTATTCACATTCTCTTACACTAGGGTTTCTCGATTCGTGGCCCAAGACGACCTGTGTCAGAATCCGCTGGGCTGTTTATGAAATGCATTTTCCCAGGTCACATCCTAGAATTCTTGCCTTCAACTCTCTGGTGGTGAGGTTTGGTAATCTACAAATTCCACAAGCTACCCAGGTGACCTTTGTGCATATTTTTAAGTTTGGGAACTGTAACTTCAAGCATTTAAATCACCCTAAAGATTGTCTACCTTTTTCTTCCTGTATTTCTGGCTAGGGCTAAACACTGGAAAATAATTAAGAAATATTTTGCAATCGTAGTATGTTTACTAAGTAGAAGAAAGAACTAAAGCAATTACCTAAATTGAGTCCCAATTAATTTCTTACTCTTCTGATTTAAATAATCCAGACATCTTTGCCGTATTCTGCCCTTGGAAATTGAACATGAAGTACAACATTACAGAGCAGATCCTATTTTCTCGTATGTTATAATGGGAGATTTTGTCCCTGAAGGAGGCCTTGGCAGCAAAAAAATCCATATATAAGGCAAAGAGTATGGCATAAAACCAAAAATTATAATGGCTATAAAGCTGTATAATAAATGAATACAGCAAAAATTATGCTTCAGCTCCCATAAAATGGGCATAAATGTTCTCTAGATTGATTTATACAAAGAGCTGTTACCACTGGAAAACTAACCTAAAATATGTGTCCTTCTGCTAATGGTGATTGTCTCTGTATTCACAGGGATACAGCCACACATAATAGATTTGTTTAAAAAAAATCAAAAGATAGTCACTTCCATTGATCTGTCTTAACCCATGACGTACATCAAAAGTGAAAATATTTCTGCCTCCACTGGGTCTTGTCAGATACAACACCTCTACCTCTCTTCCTTTGCCTCACCATCTGCTCTTACCCTCTGATGGGAGCTGCAGCCTCCCTGAGCCTTCTGGAAAGTTCCCAGCCACCACTGGTACCGCCCTGACCAAAGGAAGATAGTTCTCAATGGACTAGGTCGTTAACACAGCTCAGTCATTTAGTGATCCTTCCTCAACTTGGGTGGTTTATTCCTTTTAGGTAATGAATGAAGCAGCAGTTAGTGGAGGAAGAAACGTGCAAAGCAGGCAGGAAAGCACCCTTCTTTCCCTTCCATCACTGAACCTGGAAAGGACCAGAAAGAAAGGCTAATTCATATTGGTGAAGTTGTCCCTACTTGTCATCCCTCCCCGATTGACATCTCTTGTCTCCTATTACACATGCTCTCCTCCACCCACCCCCAATTGCTGAATCTTTGTAAGATTAAAGTATTTATTCTGCAAATATTTATAAACTGCCTATGAGGTTCCAGACTCTGGAGATACCATGGGAAATAAGATACGGCTCCAAAACCTTACAGTCAAGTTTTTTGTCCCGACAAACATGAGGCTGATTTTTGTAGCCCAAGGCAACACAGTTCAATAAACTCTTGTTAATGGACATTTAAGAAGCTGCATCCTTGCCTGGCTAAAACTAATCTAGATCATCTGCCCTTCATAATGATTCGAACAACTGTAGAAGGAAAAATGAAATCCTTAGCTTTCAGATTTTTGTGGGGGCAGATTTCATACTTAAAAAGTAAAGAACTCGGGGCGCCTGGGTGGCGCAGTCGGTTAAGCGTCCGACTTCAGCCAGGTCGCGGTCTCGCGGTCCGTGAGTTCGAGCCCCGCGTCGGGCTCTGGGCTGATGGCTCAGAGCCTGGAGTCTGCTTCGGATTCTGTGTCTCCCTCTCTCTCTGCCCCTCCCCCGTTCATGCTCTGTCTCTCTCTGTCCCAAAAATAAATAAAAACGTTAAAAAAAAAAATTAAAAAAAAAAAAAGTAAAGAACTCAAAGACAAAGGGAAGTCTTAGCTTTTAAGTCTCTATAAAGAAAACCTACACCGTTCCTGCGTTTCTCCTTTCTTCTCGTACGACTACCACACGCACAACACTTCTGACCCCAGATGCATGGGGACTTTCTCCATCCCAAGCAATCCTGTGACACCAGCTGGGTGTCCGACAATGTAACTCACTTCTGACACTGTCTGCCTGGAGACCGAGTCAGATCCCACAGGGCAAGGGCTCAGCCACGCCCTCCCCTCCCTCCCCCGTCACCCTTCAGATGCCAATTGAAACTCCAGGCTGTTATCCGCGCTTCTGACTGATCAGCTCTAAGTCAAAGGTCCCCACCACCTCCTCCTTGGGTTTGCTTCATTTGGCTAGAGTAGCTGAGGGAACTCAGAGGAACAGGTTACTTCTTGTTTGCCAGTGTATCATAAAAGGATGTCATAAAAGATACGGATGAACACCTAGGTAGAAGAGATGCATAGGATAAGGTCTGTGGGAAGGGGCATGGAGCTTCCCGGCCCTCTCCAGATGAACCCCTCTCCTAGCACTTTCCACGTGTTCACCAGCCCCGAAGCTCCCGGGACCCCTTATCTTTGGGGTTTTTATAGAGGCTTCACCTTGTAGGCATGAGAGATCATTAACTCAATTTCTAATCCCACTCCCCTTCCTGGAGGATATGGTTGGGGCTGGAACCTCCAAGTTCCTAATCCTGGCTTGGTCTTTCTGTTGATGAGGCTCCTTGCCGGGAGCCCTCCAAGAATCACCTCGTGAGAACAAAAGACGCTGCTATCACCCAGGAAATTTCAAGGGATTTCAGAGCTCTGTGTCAGGAACTGAGGTCAAGGACCAAATACTAGAACAAAAGATGCCTTCATTGCTCTTATCATTCAGGGCATTACAAGGTCTGTGCCAGGAACCAGAGTGGGTGTGGGGCAGAGACCAGTACACAAACACACACACACACACACACACACACACACACACACACACACACACACACACATATATATATATATATAGTACTCTCTTACTCTTTAACTCAGTGTGGTGCAGTCTCAGCTTAGGAGAAACCCATTACTCTACACTTTGGGGAGCCTGAGGCCAGTCATTTCTTTCTGTGCCTCTCATTCATCCTCTAGAGACCAATTTTAGATCCCTTCCACTTCTGCAAAGGCAGGGCCAAGGCTAGCTTGGGCATGACAAGCACCGGCCTGGCCCATCATAGGAGCCCAAGGAACACGTATGGGGCATCGCGCCTTGCTTAGCATTTTGTCTGCCAGCTGGCTTTTCTCAGTGCTAGCCTCCCTGTGAACCTCTGCCCAGGAGAATGCTCACGTAGCTGCACACAAAGTGGGCACCCTGCAACCTTATGGCCTCCGCAGATTTCCTTCTGCTGCCCCTTACCTTAGCTGACACGTGACTTGGGAAGGGCACTGCTGCATAGAAGCTGCATCAAGGAGACAGCCTGCTCTTTCTTTCGTATCTCCACGTGCCAAGGGACCAGAGGAGTGGATCGACATTCTCCTGTCCTGCTACAGGTGTCCCCTGCTTTCCTAAAGTTCGCATGATGCCATTCACTTTTACGAAAGACCTGCGTTAGGACGGTGATGGCTTTTTTCGTAAAAGCAAAACCTCTCCTTCTTGCAGTCAGCGAAAACAGGTGCCGATGTAAAAGTGTTGGGAAAGTAGGGGATACTCTTTACTTTATCCCATTGTGGCTTCTGGAAAGATTTCAGAGTCGCCCTCTGCTTTCCGACAGCGGGGAAATCATCTGCAGTTACTGCCTTTTCCCCCAAATTCGCGATCTGATCTGATTGAACCACTCTTGAGTTTTCTTTTTACTGTCCTCTGATGGCCTCCAGATAACTCCCTGGAACCTGGCTCGCGATTCTTTATTCCTCTCCAATTCTTGCTGTCGTTCTGAGTGAATTTAAAGTCCATGTGCGAGATCTAGCTAGGGAATAATCTCGGAAACTTGAACTCGACATCACTAAACCTAATCTCAACTCTGTTTCAGTAAACTTCTCCCATGGCTTTCCTCGGATCTCAAAACTAATTCTCTCCCTGACCTTTAGATCCAAAATATGGCTGAGGACAGTGGCCAGGAAGGATAGGAGGAGCCACTTAACAATCTGACTTCTTTTTTTTTTTAATTTTTTTTTTCAATGTTTTTTATTTATTTTCGGGACAGAGAGAGACAGAGCATGAACGGGGGAGGGGCAGAGAGAGAGGGAGACACAGAATCTGAAACAGGCTCCAGGCTCTGAACCATCAGCCCAGAGCCCGACGCGGGGCTCGAACTCACGGACTGCGAGATCGTGATCTGGCTGAAATCGGACGCCTAACCGACTGCGCCACCCAGGCGCCCCAACAATCTGACTTCTTAATTTCCAATCCTTCTGTTTCTGTCATTCCTCGCACCTGCTCACCACCCATTCACCCGTATCCTGAATGTCTTGTCCCCTCAGTCTGCTCTTCAGGAATTCTAACACCAAACACCTGAAAAATTAACTCTCCTTCTTCTGAGCCACCTTGTACATCCTGAAATTATTATCGTACTTACAGCATTGAATTCTTGCTGTTTCCTTTCCAACCTAACAGTTTTATCAGCTTGTTAAGGACAAAGATAATCTGTAAAGTCAGTGTTTGTTGTTGTTACAGTATAACTCATTATCTTGTTTGGTCCACAGGATCAGCACTCAACATCTCTTGTAACATTTCAAATTTAAATTGATGCTTCAGCTTTAGGCTGAAATACAGCTCTCGGGTTCAGAGAGTACCTACCATTGTGCTAAATACTTTGTTGCCATTGCAGAAAAACTGGGACTTAAGCTCTTTGCTGTATTTCTACTGGTAGCAGGAGTAACAGTTTATTTTTAAATCTTCCGTTCATAGGGGCTCCCGGTGGCTCAGTCGGTCAAGTGTCCAACTCTTGATTTCCACTTGGGTTGTGATCCCAGGGTCATGGGAATGAGACCCACATCAGGCTCCATTGTTGAGCGTGCAGCCTGCTTGGGATTCTCTCTCTCTCCCTCTGCCCCTCTCCCCCCGCTCTTGCTCTCTCTCTCTCAAATAAAAAAAAAATTAAGAAAATCTTCCATTCATAGTATCTTATATGCCTTTTTGGACTAATTTATTCTGTCAAGTGGCTATTGGTGAATTTTTTGGCAGGTGTTGTTGTTGTTGGGGACCATAATAAGGACAAAGCTTTGGTGTGCCCCAGGAAAAGAGAAGTGAGTAATTATCTGCCAGAGGTCAAGCTAATAGGAATCAGTCAGGCCTTTATTTCCCACCCCTAATCTCTCATTCTTGTGCTGTCCCCTGGTACCCTCTTTCTTCTTGTCTTGTTTTTACACTAGGACAGCGAGTTCAACTCTGTTACTTGTCTTGTTGGTAAATCATTCCTTTGACAAATATTTATTTGTTGTCTTTTGTGTGTGTTTTGTCTTCAGCCACCTACCTCATTAAGAGTGATTCATTCGCTAGATACAAAACCATGACTGTACATATCTTTATAAAATACCATGAAAACTCACTGGAGAGCCCCAGGATACACAAATCACAAATTGATAATAAATTATTAGATTAATAAATATGTTACACTTGGTTGAAGTGTTATTTTAAAATACCATGTCTTTAAACACAGTTGATCTGTTAAGTCATGTTACAGGGCTTATAGAAATCTAGAGGTTAAATTACTTCAATGACATGATTATATGCCTAGATTGTATGCTTTTGACATATAAATAACTGGGTAGATGTCAAATCTGAAAATATCTTAATGAGTATAACATCATTTACAAGGTTAAGTGAGACTATTTCTTAGATTTCTCTGTATCTATGGAACTCTGCCCTTAATTCACACAACGCCTAGAAAAGAACACAGGTTTGCCCAATACCAGGTACAACCCAGTCTCACCCTTTAGCCAATCGGGAAAATATCCAAAGTCCTGAGGGTGCTCTAACCTTACCTAGCCGATCCATTCAGGTCACCCTCCCGTTAGGGTTCACTTCTCCTTTTATGGGTAGGCATTGAGAAGTCCCCTTAATGCCCAGTTTCCCTCCATCTTTCCCTTTTCTACACCTCTCCCCCGAGGTCCTGGTGTCGTCCTGTTGCTACTCTTCAGATCACCAATTCCCATTTTATTCTGCACCCTCATCTTCTTGAAATGCACCCAAGCAAGCCTACCTCTAGTCCAGATGGCGCCTTTGTGAAAGGTCAAAAAAGGCATCCTTTGCTGGAACGAGTAGCTATCCACACGCAAAAGAATGAACTTGGACCCCTACCTCATACCAAGTGCAAATATTCACTCAAAGTGGGTCAGAGACCTAAATTTAAAAGGCGAAATTACAAAATTCTTAGAAGAAAACATAGAAGTAGTCAATCTTTGTGCCTTTAGGCGATTGTTCATTAGATATGACGCCAAAAGCATAAACAACAAAGGACAAAAGAGAGAAACAGGGCTGTAGCAAAATCAAAAATCTTTGTGCTTTTCAAAGAACGTCATCAAGAAAGTGAAAAGACAACCCATATAACTGAGGCGAATTTTTGCAAATCACATATATGATAAGGGACTTGGATCCAAAATATATAAAGAATGTTTACAAATAAACAATAAAATGACATATAGTCCAATTTAAAATTGGGCAAAATATCTGAAAAGATAACTCGCCATGTACAAATGGCCAGTAAGCATATGAGAAGGTATTCAACATCATCAGTCATTAGAGAAATGCAAATTACAACCACAAGGACGTATCACTTCCGACCCACCAGGATGGCTAAAGGTCAAAAAGGATAATCACAAGTGTTGGTAAGGCTGTGGAAAAATTAGAACCCTCATTCATTGCTGTTGGGATCGTAAAACAGTGCAGCCACTGTTTTACAGTTTGGCAGTTCCTTGAAAGGTTAGGCATTGAATTAGCATGTGACCTAGCAATTCCACTAGTAGGAACACACCCAAGAGAAGCAGACACATTTGTTTACAGATGTTCATGCATCCTTATTCATAATAGTCAAAAAGTGTGCCCATCGACCTCTGAGTAGATAAAATAATGTGGAATATCCTTATAACGGAACATCATTCAGCAGTGAAGAGGAATGAAATACTGACTCATGCTACAAAATGGACAAATCTTGCAAGCATTATGCTAAGTGACAGAAGCCAGACACAAAGGCCATGCATTCGATGATTCCATTTATATGAAATACCTAGAATGGGTAAATCCACGGAGATAGGAAGTTGATTAGTGATCGTCAAAGGGGGAGTATTAGGTTCTGACAGATGATCCATATTAGCTCTGGAGCTTTTTGTCCAATAAGCAGGACTCCAAACAGAATGGGTAAGTGAGGGTTTGAATGCGTGTTTCATAGATTTGTTGAAAGAATTAAAATGAACATTTTGACTCCCCACGTTATAAGGACAAAGTAGAAACTATGTAGTCATATCTGGGCGTAAGACAAAGTTAGTTTAAACTCTGATTGATATATGGATTATTGAAAAAGGAATGGAATTACATCTAAGTTAGAATTCTTTTTGTTTCTTGAAGAAGAAAATTTTAGAAAATATACGGTGCTATTTTCTGCCTCCAATAAATAAGAGGACCATTTGTCCCCTATCCAAGGCATTCGCCACCATTGGGCAATCTAGTGCCCTGAGTTCAGACTTGTCAAGGAATTAATATTCTTCCTGAAACTTAAAGATGCAAATCCAAACATACGAAATGATGTTTTAAAAAATATATAATGCATAAAGGAAACAGACTAAGTTTAGAAGGACTTAAGAGAGATATTATTAAACATGCTTGATTTAATTTGTAGGTAACTCAATTCTATGGGAAAGAAACCCTATACACCAGTCTTCTGACACAAATGGATTTCTATGTGATGCCGGTAGTTAATGTGGATGGTTATGACTTCACATGGAAAAAGGTAGGTAAAGGCAAAGAAAACAAAACACGCCCTAGTTGGGGATAAAGGATGCACCGATCGAATTATTCATAGAATCCTGGATCTTGGCACAATGGTTTTATTTAAGATATAAATATCTTTAAATTCTTATTATGGACAACTTCAAACATATGAGTGGGAATAATTGTATAGTAAGTTCCTCTGTACCTACCACACAACTTCGTCAATAATCAGCTCATGGCCAATATTTTCTTGTCTATATCCCCAACCCAATTCTACCTTATTCATATTATTTTGAAACAAATCTCAGATACCATATCATTTCAGCAAAAATATTTCAGGATGCATCTCTAAAATAGGTCTTAAAACAAGCACAGTACAATTGTACCTAAAAATTAACAATACTGAATATCAGAAAATGTCCAATCAAATTTAAATTTGCAATTGTTGGGGCGCCTGGGTGGCGCAGTCGGTTAAGCGTCCGACTTCAGCCAGGTCACGATCTCGCGGTCCGTGAGTTCGAGCCCCGCGTCGGGCTCTGGGCTGATGGCTCGGAGCCTGGAGCCTGCTTCTGATTCTGTGTCTCCCTCTCTCTCTGCCCCTCCCCCGTTCATGCTCTGTCTCTCTCTGTCCCCAAAATAAATAAACGTTGAAAAAAAAATTAAATTTGCAATTGTTTCATAACTTTTTTAGAAAAATTTTCTTTGATTCAGGATCCAGTTAAGGCCAATATATTGTGATTGGTTTAGGTATATTTTAATTCTATTTTAATCCATAGATTCTCCCTCCATCTCTCTCTCTCTCTCTCTCTCTCTCTCTCAAATTTTTCTTTGCAATTTATTCATTGAAGACAAGGTTTCACATTGTCTGGATTTGCTAATTGCATGGTCATGTTGCAATTTAACACTCCTCTGTCCTCTGCATTTTCTAACATTTGAAATTTGGATAGTAGGGGATAAACCAGATTCAGATTTGACTTTTTTGGCAGGACTGTTTCATAGTGATTCTGTGTTCTGCATAATGTCGGTTGTATCTCCTTTTGTGACATTAGCTACAACAATGCATAACGCCTAGATCCATCCATTCTTACTGGGAATCATTTGAATAGCATTTTGATTCGTAAAATCATAAATTGCAAGATTGAGAGAAGCATTTTAACTGCACTTACATTCTGACAGAATCACATTCTAACTGATCCGTGAATTTAAACCTTAGGACCCTTTAATTCAATCATGAACATCTAATATGCGTGAGTTTCTTAGTCAATCTCATCTATACTGGAAACCATTATCAATGGTATTTCTAGCCCATCAACATCATGATTCAGGAAAATTACTCAAGCAATGGAAGTTCAGTCCTTTCTAATTTAATGAGGAGCACATCAAAGCATATTTGAGCATATATAAGCTCAGAAAAGCCTCCTGAGCCGCACATGTAAACACTAAGGGGAATGAGAATAATCAGAGTGATTGGAAACATACAGGGTTGGACAAAAATTGTTTCGTGGAAGAGGAAGAGGTAATTTTTGCCGAAGAAATGGCTGGAAATGGTGAAGGAGATTGATTGCAAAAGTTATCGCAAGTGAAAGGAACACTGAATAAAAGCTTGTAGGGAGGACTGGGCAAATCCTGAGCTAAGTAAATGAGAAATCCCTAGAACAGTACCTAACAAATTTGTGTCCAATAAACGATCACAGTCATAGATTGATGTTATGATAGACTTGTTCCTTTACTTGAATCACAGTAGAATTAGGCCATCCTTAGCTATTCCTACCCTCCCACTGTCTTTGTGTCTTAAAACTGTCAGTTAGTCCCTGCAGTGTGAGAACCTAATTTCTCCAGGGTAATTCTTGCTACTAAACCGTAAGCCCCCCGCTGGAAGCAGACCGGGAAACTGGGCAGAGGGTTAATGGCAGCGGGGTAAATTTGCCACATCATCTCAACTAGTCTGTGCAACTGTGTACATGATCAAATTTCTCAGTTTGTCCCCAAGAACCCAATGGGGCAATTCGCTTTGTGTTCACACACCAGGATCGAATCAGTACAATCAAAGGAACCATCGGGCTAGAAGTGTCTTCACATCTCCACCTCCTGACACTTTTAAATAGAGAGTTTAATTCAATCTAAAGAGAGCATTGAGGGGTGCCTGGGTAGCTCAGTCAGTTGGGCATCCTACTCTTGATGTGGGCTCAGGTCATGATCTTACGGTTTGTGCGATTGAGCCCCACATCGGGCTCCTCACTGACAGTGCAGAGCCTGCTTGGGATTCTCTGTCTCCCTCTCTCTCTGCCCCTGCTCTCTCTCTCTCTCTCTCTCTCTCTCACACACACACACACACACACACACACACACACACACACACAGAGTCTCTCTCTCAACATAAATAAACTTTATTTTAAAAAGAAATATAAATATAAAAATTAAGTATAAATATGAAAAAAATAGAGCATTGAGACTCATGAGTCATCATTTCATTCTCATTGAAACACAAAGTTATTTTCCTTTTCTCAGAAGAAATTAAAATGGAAGCAAACAAGATTTAAAGAGAACCAATAACCAGCCTTGCAAAGCCAAATGAAATTTCTGTTGGTATGGGTCAAAACTGATTAAATATCCCCATTTCATCTGGTTCACACTGAAATAGCTTTGAGAGAACATGGTGGAGACCTGGATAGAGAGAGGTGTGTGCGAAAGGAACGCTGTGAAGACAGTGGCAGAGCAGAGTGATGGGTTTGCAGGACAGACACACAACTCTGGTCACTTAGGCTTTAGAAGTTGTGTCTTTGCTTGAACTGCAAACCTGGCCATCCTGGTTATCAGTATTTTGTTTGTTTAGAATCGAATGTGGAGAAAGAACCGGTCTTTTCATGAAAATAATCGTTGCATCGGAACAGACCTGAACAGGAACTTTGCTTCCAAACACTGGTGTGGTAGGTCGTTTGCTTTATTTCTAGCAATGTTCATTCATTTGAAAGGGGACATTCACAGAGAAAGGCCTATTAATTCAGAGTAATTACAGGGGAGGCCTATCTAAATCAGGAAATAATTCAAATAGGCTTTTTAGTTAAGTGCAGTGCTGTAAATATGCACAATTCACCTTAACGCCTCCGCCCTTCCATTTCGTCTTTAAATTTTTCAACGTTTATTTATTTTTGGGACAGAGAGAGACAGAGCATGAACGGGGGAGGGGCAGAGAGAGAGGGAGACACAGAATCGGAAACAGGCTCCAGGCTCCGAGCCATCAGCCCAGAGCCTGACGCGGGCTCGAACTGACGGACCGCGAGATCGTGACCTGGCTGAAGTCGGACGCTTAACCGACTGCGCCACCCAGGCGCCCCCCATTTCGTCTTTAAAAAAAGGAATTTGGTGGGCATCTGGGTAGGTCAGTCGGTTGACTTTGGCCCAGGTCATGATCTCATGGTTCATTGGGCTCTGTGGTGACAGCTCAGAGCCTGGAGCCTGCTTCAGATTCTGTGTCTCCCTTTCTCTGTCCCTCCCCCACTTGTGCTCACTCACTCTCACTCTCGCTCTCTCCCCAAAATAAAAAAAAATAATAAACATTAAAAGAAAAAGGAACTTAGGCCAGTTCCTTAAGGTCCCTTTTAGCTTCAAAATGCTAATATTCTACTTTTCTAGAATAATAATGAAGCGACTGTTAAAAATCCTACTTTAAAGAAAAAATAACATTCATCATTAGAGTATCAAAGACCAGGGTAGGGTGAGTAGCTCTCCATTTTAATTGCACAGGAAAGGGCTTACTTCCACAGCATTGAAAAACATTTTCTTTTGTTTTCACTATTTAATATTTTTATGAGTACCATGAACTTATGTCTGGCATAGCGAGAGCCTATCATTTATTGATTTGAATGAGTCAAAGTACTCAGTGGATATTGATTTAGGCATTCAGGAACATTATCTGGGGGCACCTCGGTGGCTCAGTCAGTTCAGCATCTGACTCTTGATTTCTGCTCAGGTCATGATCCCAAGGGTGTGGGATAGAGCCCTGTGTCAGACGTGGAGCCTGCTTGGGACTGTCTCTGTCTCTCTCTCCCCCACCCCACCTCTCTCCCCTGCTCCCGTTCAATCTCTGTCTTTCTCTCAAAAAAAAACCACAAAAAAAACCAAAAAACAAAACAAAACAAAACAAGACAAAACAGAACATTGTCTGTTCTCAGGGAGGTAGGTGTTGGTTCACACCCCCATTGTATTTCATAGTTACTACATTTAAGAAACAACTACAGGGGCGCCTGGGTGGCTCAGTCGGTTAAGTTCTGACTTCGGCTCAGGTCACGATCTCGCAGTCAGTGAGTTAGAGCCCCACGTCCGGCTCTGGGCTGATGGCTCAGAGCCTGGAGCCTGCTTCCAATTCTGTGTCTCCCTCTCTCTCTGCCCCTCCCCCGTTCATGCTGTCTCTCTCTGTCTCAAAAATAAATAAACGTTGAAAAAAAAATTTTTTTAAAAAGAAACAGCTACAGAACTAAACCTGATGATAACCTTGAGTCTAATCACCCCTTTGCCCTACACAGTGCTGTGTATGTGATTGTACATATTTCTTTTCAAAACAGAAGAGAGAATGTGTGATTTTGGACGTTTCATCATTCTCTCAGAGTGCATGTGAAAACCTCACCGCAGAGTACCCCCCTTATTTCCGTATTTCCTTCCTTCCCTAGGCTAGAGACTCAGTGAGGGAAGGGACCACCCAGTGCAGTGCCTGACACATGCGGGAGTCGCAGAAATTAATTAAATGAATATAGGAATGACTTAGTTGTTGTAAGAGAGTCACAGATGTAGTAAGCAAGCAGAGGAAGGAACAGTTAATCTCCCCTCAGACTCACTCCTTTTGTGATTAAGGGAACCACTCAGTGGTTTCTCTGTGAGAGCCGTTCTTAAGATTGTCCCATAAAAGTACCCACTGGGGCCCAAAGACTCTGCCACAGCAGTGATAATTGGGCAGGGGGTCAGAGAAGCAGCAGCGAATACACAATAGATCTGAATAGAGCTGTTAGTTACTAAGTGCAGCGCCGTTTACATATGTCTCCCCCTAGGTTTCATTATCTGTGTATCCTGGATGGAGAATCCCAGACTCAGGAGGTTGAATCCCTTGCTCAAGATCACAGACCTAGGAAGTGACAGACCTGGGTTATGAAGCCAGGCTGACTCATTCCAAAGTTATCACGATTCTTCTGTGTCTGAGAATCACTCTTCTGTTATAGGTTGCCTTCTGGAACTTCTTCTTTTATCTGGAAGTTCTTTTGGTGCTCTGTTTCACTTAATATTTTTTTATGGCGAAGCCATAAAAAATTTGAATAGCCAAGACGTCAAATATATTGTTACTGCCATCAAGAAGTACCGGAGGCCGCTCTGAGGCGTGGCACTTTATTATTACCCATCACAAGAGTTAGAAACAGAAACAGCAAGCAAATAAAAGCAAAAAAAAAAAGAGTCCAATGAGGCACTCAAACTCACGAACCCGGAGATCATGACCTGAGCCAAAGTCGGAAGCTTAACCAACTGAGCCACCCAGGTGGCCCCCACCACCCCAGTGTCTCTTTAGTAGTATGTAAGCAAGCCAGTGAGAAAGAACTAAATCTTCTCTCTTCCTTGTCCCTGCAACTAGAACACGCCTTTATGATACTTTTTTTTTTAAGAATCTCAAAGAGCACCTTACTCTTTAATGAGAAATGACATACCAAGCCTGTTTATTTGTTTCATGTTCACTTCCCCCTTCCTCTATATTAAAATTGTGTGTGTGTGTGTGTGTGTGTGTGTGTGTGTGTGTGTGTGTATGTGTTGGAGGTGGGAATGGAGGTGAGTTGTCTTAGACCGATCAGGCTGCCGCTAACAAAATACCGCAGGCTGATGGCTCCAACAAGAAAAGTTTATTTCTTGCAGATCTGAAGGCTGGAAGTCCAAGATCAAGGTGTCAGCAGGGTGGGTTTGCCCTGAGGTCTCTCTCCTTGGCTTGCAGATGGCCACCTTCTCACTGTGTCCTCACTTGACATTTTCTCTTTGTGCACATCTCTGGTGTCTCTCTCTTTCCTTAAAAGGACACCAGCCACATTAGATCAGGGCCCCACTTTCATGACTTCCTTCAACTTTAATTACCTTCTTAAAGGGCCTCTTTCCAAACATAGTACATTGTGGGTTAGGGCTTGCATATGTGAATTTTGGGGAGACAGAATTCAGTCCATAACAGGTAGCATTTTGTGAGGACCTCTGGTCTCAAACTTCCTAAGATAGATCCCCTCATTTTCTAAGATGTTAAGTTAAACTGCAACGTTTTGGTAGCTATTGTACAGTGGAAAATCCTTTCTTTCTTTCCCATGGGACTGGAGTGTTTTTTTAATCGCTTTTATGGCGCTAAAATACATACAACATGAAATTTGTCATTTTAACCATTCAGCACATTGAAGCATTAAGTATATATATCCAGTCCGTGAAACCATCACCAGTATCCATTTCCAAAAGTTTTCTTCAGCCCAAACAGAAGCTCTGTGACCATTCAGCAATGTCTTCTTGTTTCCTACTCACTGCAGTCCCTGTAATGTCTGCTCTACTCTCTCTTCTACGAACTTTCCTGTACTAGATACTTTTTATTCCGGGGTTCATAGATGAGATAATACTTAAGCTCGAAGGCATCTGGGAGACCAAGCGCTACAGATGAAGCACCTTCAGCTGAGCCAGATGCAATAGCTTGCCCAGATCGACATGTCTGTTTAGGAGCAAAGCAGTCCCGGACTCCAGGGTCCTGACTCCCCATGAATCTTTCTACCGAAGTACTTGAAACCTCTAGAATGACAGTCACAGAATGAGAGTCTGAGGCTGCTCTGTCCACTGCAGTAGTCACTAGCCGCATGTGGCCCCTGAACACTTGAAATGTGGCTTGTCTGAATTGAGATGGGCGGTGAGTATAAAATACACACCAGATTTCAAAGACTTGGTGTGAAAAAAGGAGCCTAAAGTATGCCGTGAACAATTTTTGTATTGACTGTGTTTGAAAGGATTGTACTTGGTACCTATTGGGTGAAATCAGTTGTATTATTAAAATAGGTTGTTGCTTTTGAAATACACAGTTACTTGAAAACCTAAATACGTAACTTGCCGTATGTTTCTACGGAACGGCTCTGGTCTGAGGATTCATGTTAGGGGACCACCTGTTCCTTCGTCTCTTTGATGTCCCCCTACTCCTAACGTAGAATCTCTACTCTCTAAAACTATATATCAGGGGGAAAAGGGCAGGAGTAATCAAAGGATATAAAACTATCAGAATGGTTGGTCTGATCACATTATTGGTTAAAAATACAAATGGGGGAACCTGGGTGGCTCGGTCGGTTGAGTGTCTGACTCTTGATTTCAGCTCAGGTCATGATCCCAGGGTTGTGGGACTGACTCCTGTATTGGACTCCATGCTGAGAGTGGAGACTGCTTAGAGTTCTCTCTCTCTCTCTCTCTCTCTCTCTCTCTCTCTCTCTTTCTCTCTCTCTCTCTCAAAAAACAAAAAACAACAAAAAAAACCCCACTAATACAAATGAAATACTTGGAAAGGTCTTGGATGTTTAGCACATATTTTCTTGTGCCGAAAAGAATGTTTCACAAACATTAAGGTTGTCTCTGTTGCAAATAAAAGGCAGAAATCAGAGCAAACTTGAGGCAGGCAGGACCTGTAAGGATAATGGAGTAGACCATGGAACCCCAGGACAAGGGCAACGAGCTTCAGAAACAGCTTGGAACTGGGCCTGAGGGACTGCAGTGAGCTCTGTGGGTCCTTTCTCTCTCCATTCATCCCTGCAAAGCACAGTGGGTTTTTGTTTTACTCTAATCCACATGAGGATGATGGTGATGATGGTGACCACGACGACAACGCGAGACAAAGACCATGAGGAGGAAAAGCAATGATTACTGAATCGTAGTATTTACAAGGCACCATGCAAAGCACCTCATATACGTTGTACTGAATCCTCGTGAAATCCACGTTAAATGTATAACTTTTCCATTTAGCAGATAGGAAAATCAAGGTTTAGGCAGGTTTAAAACATTTCACCGAAGGCCATATAGCTATTAAATGGCAACACCAAGCTTAGGATCAAGAGGCTGGGTGATTAACAATATGCCACTTAGCCTCTTATCGTAAAAGGTCCTTTCTGCCAAGAATGTTCACTTTGCATCTCCTGAAACAGCAGTATTTCATTCATAGGGTTGCCAAGAGGAGTGAATGAGATACTGTGTGTAAATCTTAGAGTTTCAGGTCGGCTGGTGTTTTCTTTGTTCTAGAGTGCAGCTGGACTGACGCTAGGATCTTCCTCTCGATACCAAGTTATCAGCAGAGGGATTCAGAGTGACAGAACACAAGTTAGGGACCTAGTTCAAGATTAGTCAACTGTTTCCAGGCGGGAATAATGTTTGGGGTCAGAGGTGGCTCCCTGAGGCTCCACCCCTGTGAATTAAAGAAGAAAGGTGAAGGGGTAGGAGGCAGGCTACCATCCAAAGTGATGTATACTATAATTTCTCAAAAGGATGAATAAACATTACTCCGGCCCCGAACATTCCATCTTCTTTTATTTGCCAAACCTCCTTAGCAAGTAGTATGGAAGGCAGACTTGTATAGTCTGAGTTCCCAAATGAGACTCCTTTTATGGACCACATTGATTAGCAATTTTTAAACTACAAATATCAGAAAAACCAAGCTCACACTGGATTAAAGAAAATGGGGTTTCTTTATCTCACAGAACCACAAGTTTGGAGGCAGGGCTGACATCTCTGAGATGTCCTTAGCCACTTTCACAAAGGGTGCAAGATGGCTGTCCCCAGGCAGCGATTGTTGGGGTGTTTGCTCTGAGGGCATAGAAACATCTGCTTCAATAGAAACACAAATATGGGGGTGCCTGGGTGGTGCAGTCGGTTAAGCGTCCGACTTCAGCCAGGTCACGATCTCGCGGTCCGTGAGTTCGAGCCCCGCGTCGGGCTCTGGGCTGACGGCTCAGAGCCTGGAGCCTGTTTCCGATTCTGTGTCTCCCTCTCTCTCTGCCCCTCCCCCGTTCATGCTCTGTCTCTCTCTGTCCCAAAAATAAATAAACGTTGAAAAAAAAATTAATTAGAAACACAAATATGTTCTTTACAGAGCTCTGTCTAATCCATTTCTCTAAAAGTTTTACACCATGGATATTAGGAGGATGCATTGTCAGGGAAATCACAAATTACAATGGCGTTTGCTAATCCCACTCTATCCATTTCACTTCAGAGGAAGGTGCATCAAGTTTCTCTTGCTCGGAAACCTACTGTGGCCCTTACCCTGAGTCAGAGCCAGAAGTGAAGGCAATGGCCAATTTCTTGAGAAAAAACATCAACCACATTAAGGCTTACATCAGTATGCATTCATACTCCCAGAAGATAGTGTTTCCATATTCCTATAATAGAAGCAAAACCAAAGACCACGAGGAGCTGGTAAGTGCTACTCAATTATCTTTTTTTTTCATTGGCATTTCAGAAATAAAATAATACCAAGTTCAAGAATCAAAAACTGTGGGAAAAATTTTCTCCTCTGGAGGACAGATGGAGAGATGCTTTTTGTTTTGATCTCGTTCTGCTGAGAGTCACCCTGGGTCAGGGTTCACTGAGGGAATATAAAGAATGGGTCCTATTCTGTGGACAAGAACTTCAGTCCAGCAAATGGGTATCTAAGAAAATAACTGACATACTGCTTGAAGGTCAGGGGGAACCATTCCCCGTGGAACTGATCTACATATAAAGCCCTAACAGCAAGGACGAGAGTCTCTGGAATTGTGGGTCTGCTTTGTGGTACCTCGCTTTCAACAACAGATAGATCAAGTCCTGGTACGACACTCATTAATTTGATATCAACGTTGGGAATTGTGTGCACACTGCCCTCTCTAACCCCCAGGGGTTTGGTCCTAGTAAAAGCACCTCCAATTTCAACACTGAAGCGAGAACCCCCCCCACACACCTTTTTTTGGAATGTAGTGAATGATACAGAAGTTCAAAGAAGACTCATTTTGTCTGCTAACCCCTCACTCCTTTTTGGTCCCAGATGTCCTATGTTTGGGTTGATGGCAAAGAATGCAAGGGCTCTTGATGGATTGTAGCTGGGATTGGCCGAATTCTCACCGCAGATGCCTTCCAGGCAATGGAAGGGTTATGGCAACAGTCTGATTCTTGCCCAAGTTCTGATCTTTATGTCGTGTTCTGTTTCTTACTCATATTATTCCGGTCCTCTTTCCTCTTGCTCTTTTTATGTTTTTAAATTTGTATGTTTTTGTTATTGAAGTATAGTTGACATACAATGTTATATTAGTTTCAGTTGTACAACATAGTAATTCCATAGTTCTATGCATTATGCTCACTGCAATAAGTGTAGCTACCATTTGTCACTCTATAACATTATTACAATATTATTGACTATATTCCCTATGCAGTATTTTTTAACCCATGACTTATTTATTTTATAACTGGAAGTTTGTACCTGTTAATTTCCTTCACCTATTTCATCCATCCTCCCAACCCCCTCCCCTCTGGCAACCACCAGTTTCTTCTCTGTATTTATGACTCTGTTTCCATATTTTTGTTTGTTCATTTGCTTTGTTTGTTAGATTTCCCATGTAAGTAAAATCATATGGTATTTGTCTTTCTCTAACTTATTTCACTCAGCATAATTCCCTCTAGATCCATTCATGTTGTTGAAAATGGCAAGATCTCATTCCATTTTATAGCTGGGTAATATTTCATTGCACACACACACACACACACACACACATCTTTATGCATTCATCTATCAACGGATACTTAGGTTACTTCCATAACTTGGCCATTGTAAATAATGCTGCAATAAACATAGGATCATGTATCTTTTCAAGCAAGTGTTTTCATTTTCTTTGGGTAAATACCCAGTAGTAGAATTACTGTATCATATGATATTTCTATTTTTAATTTTTGAGGAACCTCCATATTGTTTTCCACAGTGCTCACCCCGATTTACATTCCTATCAAACAGTGCGCGAGAATTCCTTTTGTCCACCTCCATGCCAACACTTGTTATTTCTTGTATTTTTTATAATAGCCATTCTGACAGGTGTAAGGTGATATTTCATGGTAGTTTTGATTTGCATTTCCCTGATATATGGTGATGTTGAGCATCTTTTCATGTATCTGTTCACCATTTGTATGCCTTCTTTGGAAAAATATCCATTTAGGTTCTCTGCCTATTATTTAATTAGATTATTTGTGGGGTGTTTTTTTTGTTTTTTGTTTTTGGGGTTTTTGTTTGTTTATTTGGTTGGTTTTGGTGTTGGTTTTATGTCCTGGTTCTCTTACAAGAATAAACTATAGCCACATTAAGGGCTAGCAGTGGCTGATGACAAATATAATGTTATTTGCACTTCCTGAAAATAGCTCATTTAGAACATAAATGTGGTTGATGCTTGCAATTCTTTCTTCTTCTCAAAGGAAAACTTTTAAGGAAAGCTCCTTTATTGGTGTCATCCTTGAAGAAACGAAAGGATATTTATCATGATTTGGAAATAGAACTAGTCTGATTTTCCCTTATTTTTGGATTACTGTTGTCACACATATTTTGTTGAGTTATTTGGTGTAAATTATTGTGTTTGGCGGACACTGATGAAAGAAGCATTCGGTAGGACCCTGCCCTTTAAGAGAACATGATATGGTTAGGGAGCTCAGCCATGAGCAAATGTTACAAGTAGCTATATTCGAGGTGCAGTGACTACTGAATAAATTGGCCCAGATGGTTGATCCTCAGTTCTGACGGGGCTAGCATGGGGGTAGCCTCGTTAACTGATTCAGAAGGAAATGCTAGATACGCTTGGGGATAAAGTCCCTGTCCCTGAGGAATTTCTCATCTCTTAAAGGGCGACATACTATCAAGAAAACATAATAATAAAGGGCGATTGCCATCGAAGAACAGATACACTTTCAGCCAGAAATGGAAAGACAGGAATTCTATAGGCAGACCGGGAAGGGAGGACATTCAAAGCGGAGGCGATGCGTACCCGCAGAAAGTGTGTTCAGGGGACCCTGTGGGTGTGAAAGTAGAGACTGACGTCATCAGAAAGTAGATGTGGTCCGCTTGTTGGCATGTCAGAATAAATTTGTGTTCTGTTCTGTAGACAGTGGAGGTCCATTACAATTTTTTTGAACAAAGGAGGGGTACAACATAATATGCGCTGATACTCCTCTGGGTTATTCAAGAGAGTGACAGCAGATGCTAGCCTGAACTTCGCAAAAGGTCTGGATAAGCTAGAAACAAATGTAGTGGAACAACAGACTTATTAGCCTGCTCCACACTGGGCACATGATCCTTTTTATGTGATGAGTCTTTAGTAGTTATTAGGCATTTTACCCAAGAAGAGAATGGAGTTTGCGAGAAGGAAACGAAGTAAGCATTAGGTATTGTAGTATTTACACAGGTTGCATTTAAAGTTTGGTGATGATTTTGTGTAGGAATAGGGTAACCCCAGGCGGTTTGCCTCTGGAATACAGTTATATCTCATTGTATATAAGAAATGAACTCCTAAAAAATGTATGTGAGAACTATTTTTTCTTCAAGTTAAATCAAATTTTCAATGTACTGGAAGAGTCTATGTTTTTTTTTTTTAATTTTTTTTTTCAACGTTTATTTATTTTTGGGACAGAGAGAGACAGAGCATGAACGGGGGAGGGGCAGAGAGAGAGGGAGACACAGAATCGGAAACAGGCTCCAGGCTCCGAGCCATCAGCCCAGAGCCCGACGAGGGGCTCGAACTCCCAGACCGCGAGATCGTGACCTGGCTGAAGTCTGACGCTTAACCGACTGCACCACCCAGGCGCCCCTATGATGATTTTTTAAAAGAAACTTCTACTTGTCCTGCTCCAAAGCTGCGCATTAACTGAAATTTCATATTCTATTGATTTCAGTCTCTCGTGGCCAGTGAAGCAGTCCGTGCTATAGAGAATACTAATAGAAATACCAGATATACACATGGCAGTGGTTCAGAAAGTTTATGTAAGTATTTCTTCTTAACATCTTGGAGAACTGTGAGCTACTAAAGAAATCCGTGTGTTTGGTTTTTCTGTGTGGATTTAATTTTTCTAAATGGAATCTTTAAACCAGGTCACACGTAAAATAGTTGGATTATGACAATTAGAAATGGAAGCATAATAGCTATGACAGCACTGAGCAAGGCTATCTTAATAAATGAATACACTGAAGACAAAATGGTATTTAAGAAATCGTGTTCATTGCTACAGAGTAGAGATTATAGAATTGTCATCATAGTAGTTGACTGAAGGAGGAAAGGTCATAAAGGGTTAAAAGAATGTGTAAGATGCCAATGGCCACCGTGTAAGGTTGCACAGGTTGAACACTATACAAATCTGAGGAACACTCTTTATATTAGATGCTTGCTAGTGACAGGCGGTGCTCACTAGAGTACATTATAGTTAAATGTCTTTTGATTGTATCACACTGATGATAGCTCATATACGGCAAACTCTTAAGAAATATCTTAAAATTTAATTTCTGCTGGCAGATATTTATTGGGGGACTCCTTTTTACCCACATTGGGAAGACAGATAATGATTTTTATCTTTTGAAACTGGAGGGGGAGATGGAGAAAGAGGAAGAGAAAATAAGCATGTCACCAGGTGTCCACAAACTGCGACCCACGGTCAAATTCAGCTTACTGCTTGTGAGGCACAGGCCTGTGAGATAAGAACAGTTTTTCCATTTTTTTAAATGGTTGAGGGAAAAAAACACAAAATAGCGAGATTTTGTGACATGTTAAAATTATATGAAATTCAGATTTCAGTATCCAAAAATAAAGTTAAAAAAATTTTTTTTGCACTTATTTATTTTTGAGAGGCAGAGAGAGACAGAGTGAGTGGGGGAGAGGCAGAGAGAGAATGAGACAGAATCCAAAGCAGGCTCCAGGCTCTGAGCTGTCAACACAGAGCTTGACGCGGGGCTCGAACCCACAAACTGTGAGATCACGACCTGAGCTGAAGTCGCACGCTTAACCGACTGAGCCACCCAGGCACTCCCCAAAAATAAAGTTTTATCTGAACACAGACACACGCATTTATTTATGTATTGTCTATGATAGCTTTCATGACAGTAGTATCGAATAGTTTTATGACATAATTTGTGGCCCACAAACCCTAAAGCATTTACTATTCGGTCCTTTACAGGTTAAGTTTGCCAATCTCTGATGTAAACAACTAAATAGTAAAATAGAGTATAACCCCATCGATATGTGAAGAATATAAAATAGTCTTAAGGGTTTGAGGATGACTGCAGGAGAGAGAGGTTACTTAGCTGAAGTGACCTAGGCAGGTCTCTCTCTGTAGGTGACACTTCTGGGAGACCCACCTGACAAGTGGCTGCCCAACAATGGTGTCAGGGGAAAACCAAGGAGAGGAAATGGCTTGTGTAAAAGCCCTGAGGCAATATTCAAAACCTCAAAGTTTTCTTTAACAGGTATGATCTACGGGAGTAGAAAAATACATTCAGCTTAATAATCACATTCATATGATTTTCAATAAATTGCTTTACCCCTGGAGGTCCTATTAGTAGAAAGTCCAGAAAGTCTCTTCCTCCTCAACTACCCCTAAAATGTCTCACCACAAAGTGGGGCCAGATTGGTCCACATGGTGTGTCTGTCTCTTGATGTCACTGGTCCACCGTTACCTTTGCTGACCCAGGTCCTTGCTCTGTCGGAGAGGCACCCCACACCCTCCTTTCACAATTCAGAGCTTTCTTGATTCCCATTCTCTTCTCTACCATTGTTCCCCAAAGCATAACCATAGAGCCTCAGGGCTGAAGAGCTTTAAAACTAACTTTCTGTTGTGGTGAAATCAGTCTATCTCTACATACTCTTTCATTCATTCACTCATTCATTCATTCATTCATTCATTCATTCATTCAGTATACATCTGTGTGGTTGTGTGCATAAGCATGAGAAAATGGCTAGAAGAAGAAACGCCAAATATTGATAGTGGTTGTTCTGAATAACTTTTTTAATCCACTGCTGATGGATATTTTTCGGTATTATAAACAATGCTTTGGTAAGTACCTTTGTAGTTAATTCAGGTATAGGTATAGAAAGAGGCAAAAATGATCACTTTACACATTACATGATTGTCTACCTGGAAAACAGTAGAAATCAACCAAAAATATTAGTAACAATCAAAAGTTGAGTAATGTTTGGGACACCTGGGTGGCTCAGTTGGTTAAGTGTTCTGCTCTTGATTTTGGCTCAGGTCATGACGTCATGGTCACAAAATTGAGCCCTGAGTGGGGCTCCACGCGGGTGTGGAGCCTGCTTAAGATTCTATCTCTCCCTCTCCTTCTATCACTCCCCTGAGTGCACACACACACTCTGTCTCACAAAACAAAACAAGAACACAAAGTTGAGTAAGGTGGCTGACTATGAACTAACTACACAGAAATCTAAAGCCCTCTTATATAAAAAAATAATAATAATCAGGTAGAAAATAAATACCCCTCTATATGTACATACACACACGCACATATATATACATACAGATACATACATGTATGTGAATTCATTGTTGAATGCATATATGTGTCTACACACACAAATAAATCCATATATCTACATGAAAAACCTAGCAAATTTTACTGGTAACCATAAAAGAAAATAAATAAAAGGAGAAATGCAGCATGTTTTTGAGTGGGAAGACAATATAAAAATGTGTCAGTTGTGCTAAATTAGTCTGTATATTTAATGCAATCCTAATGAACAGTTAAGTGACTTTGAACTTCATTTGAAAGAATGAAGTTGGTAGATGAGCTCGTAAAATTCTGAAAAATGAGGCTAATAGGAGAATTTGCCCCAACCAGGTATTAAGGCACATCATAAACTTGTAGTAATTAAGACTGTGGAACAGAGCCTGGGAGAAACAGATCAACAGAAGGGAGTAGGAAGAACAGAAAGACACTTAAATACATAAGGACGTCTAGTATCTCATAAAGGAGGCACTTCTAAGAATGTTATTCAATTAATAGGGTTGGAGAATCTGACAACTTACTTAGAAAAAGAAATTAATTGATTACTAACATGTCTTTCTCCAAATTACATTCCAGATAAAATATTTTAAGATAAATACTCTGCCATAAACCAAGTCAAAAGCGAAATAAGCAAATAAAAAAAAGTTTTCATATTACACAAGGCAAATAACACTAATATTGCTGTCATAAACAATCTATAAAGTGAATCGAGTAGAAAAATAAGCAAAATATACACTAGAAAAATCGAGTAGAAAAATATATAAAGATGGACAATAAATATAGCAAATAAAATGTCCAATTCAGCGGTAATCAAAGAAACAAGGCGATTTTATGGTATTTTTCACCCATAGAATTGCCAGAAATACATGATTCCTGTGGATGGTATGGGAAGGGAAGTGGGCATATTCATACCCTGCTAGTGGAGGTATAAATTGGTTCAATTCTTTTGAAGATTATTTGGCAACATGTAGCATAATTGTAAAAAGTACATACTCTTAGGCTGGTAAATCTGCTTCTAGGAAAGAATATTCCAAAGAAGCAAAGAAGCAATTAGTGAAAACCAGAAAGTTCATTGTAAAGTTGTTTATATTAATTAGAAATCAGAAAAAAATCTAAAGGTCTCCAAGTAAATAATTATTATATCCAGCTTTATAGTGTAGTGCTATGAGATCATGAAAAAATGATATTATAGATTTGAAGTCATTAAGACATAAATATGGTCAGAGAGATCAAGTTTAGAAATGTTACAGGGGCACCTGGGTGGCTCAATCGGCTAAGCGTCTGACTCTTGATTTCAGCTCAGTTCATGATTTTGCAGTTTGTAAGTTGGAGCCCCATGTCTGGCTCCCCCCTGCTGATGGTGTGGAGCCTGCTTGGGATTCTCTCTCTGCTCCTCCCCCACTCTCTCCCTCTCTAAAAATAAATAAACTTAAAAAAAGAAGAAATGTTACAACACTTCATGTATAGGATGATCTTGTTTATGTAGGAAAAAATTATGTTAAAGCATGCACTGAGGGGAAAAAAAGACACTAAAATGTTAATAGTGATTACTACTCTTTGGCAGGGTTATGGGTAATTTCTTCCTTAACCTGTTTTTCTTCAGTCTCCATTTTCTACCAGAGACTTAGATTACTTAATAATCAGAAAAAAAGCAGAGCTATTTTTAATTTTAGGGGGAAAAATTCCATTTTGTTAGTTAACTTGAAACATTGTATTTCAAAAAGTAATTTCTTTTTTCTTCTTGTAGACCTAGCTCCTGGAGGTTCGGATGACTGGATCTATGACTTGGGCATAAAATACTCGTTTACAATTGAACTTCGAGATAAAGGCAAATATGGATTCTTGCTGCCAGAGCGTTACATCAAACCCACCTGTACAGAAGCTCTTGCTGCTGTCTTTAAGATAGCTGGGCATGTCATCAAGAATGTTTAATACTCTTGATTTTTCCACTCTTCTCCCATATTTTAATTTACCGATTCCAACAAGACTAAATCATCGTACCAATTCTTTTTAAAGTTTTATCCGTAGTTTTGAGAAAAGCTTTTTCCTATTCCTTGGTTTTGTCAAAGAAAAGGCCAAAATAAACGCTACCTTAAAATTAAGGCAGAAAAGGGCTCACATTGCTTTTTTCTTTCTAAAAAATAGGTAAGAGGCTAGATACGAATTTTTTTTCTTTAAGGACGTTTGACCATCGACCTCGAGCAATTTTAATAACTAGTTTTTTGCAGATCATTGGACCACAAAAGGAAAGGTGGTTAGGACATTAAAGATTTCTGCTCCAAATTTTCAACGAACTGCCTTGCGCCGTTAAAAACACAACCGTGTCTCGTTTGCTCTACAGTAATAAGCGAAGGCCCAGAAAGCGGAGGAGCGTCAACAACAGTACAAACACCGTCTATCACCGCTCAGTGCACATTGCTGAGCACACGAATGAATGGCTGTAGTTATTGTCAACAACAAATGTGGCATTTTGTGCATTTACTACAGCTGTTTATTGTAAGACATCATATAATAAAAGGCGTAAACTCTTTCTCTTAGATTCACTTTTTATTGGCAACCTTGGCTCCCCCCCCTGGCTCGGGCACGCCTCTCCGGGGGTCTCTCACCTATCACAGACGTGATGATTTCCCCGGCACTCCTAGGAGCCGACATTACGCCCGGGGGCGTGTCTCCGAAGGGGCGGTGCCTGCGCGCTGACGACTAATCTGGAGGCCGGAAGCTGCCGCGGTCTAGAGGGGATCAGGGCAAACACTTGACTTCCGGCGGCGTTTTGAGTCGGTTCTCCTAGCGGCCTGGTAGTGTTTTCGTTTCCTTTTCTTACTCTCCAGTCTCTCTTCGTTCTTTTTCTTCCTACGTGTCAGTCTCACTTGACCCTGGCGAAGCGGCGGGCGGGTTCTGCTTCTCAGCCACCCCGGGGGCCCGTCGCCAGCGGAGGGCCGGTTCCCGGGAGTCGCGCGCGCACCTCCTTCTCCTCGTCGTCGTCTTCCCGGGTCCAGGCGCGGGGACAGAGAGTCGCCTCCCCCGCTCCTCGGAGCGGTGGTGGCGGTAGCGCCTCCCGACTGAGCTTGCGACAGGAGCTCGGGGAGGAGGTAAGCTTGAATTGTGTGAATTGGTGTGGGTATTGGGGGAAAGGCGTTGGGCGGACCCGGGATGGGGAGGCCCCGAGTTGTCCTACATCCCCGCTCGGGTCACGTCAGGATTTTTAGCTCTCCTTCAGCATCCCACCCTTAACTGTGCAATAGCTCCTTCGGCTCAGGCTTCGTTTCTCGCTCTTGTACTGATTCTGGCGAGCTTGTCTACGGAGTCGGGTCCATTCAGACAAAAGGCTGTGCCGGGACACTACCATTTGTGGGCTTGGGAACCCTTGGCGCAGTATTCGCATTTGTATAAGCTGGAAGCGGGCAGGAATATGGTCTTAGATTTAGAGGCTCCCTCTTACGCATTCCAGATCTATTAGGAAAAATTATCTTGCTGTTGGTTGTATTTGGTCTTGCTTATTGCCCGACAGTGGTCATTTAGAGATTTGGGTCCTGGAGGTTGAGGAGTGCTGCTTTATCTTTACATTCCCTAGGTAGTTACTTTTGGCAACCTGTCAGAAACCGGGGAAAGTGGAGCGAAACGAGAGGGTCTGTTGTTTGGCATGATCTCTTTCCAAAACAGGTTAAAATAATTTATGTGGCTGGAAAATTATTCAGAGTTGATATTACTTGAATGATATTGGTAGGGTCTTTTTTTTGTGGAGCGTAGCGGCTTACGCTTTTGGGTTATATTACAAAGTTTTCAGATAATTTGAACCACTCTGAAAATTATAGACGTATACTGTCTGAGACGTTTTGGGTTTTTTTGAAAAAAACAATTTTAAAAGTTTGGAAAATATCTTCACACTTCCACTTTTCAAAGACCGTGATACCGTTGCAGTTAATCTAAATGTTTATGGTGCCAGTTAGCGGAATCTAGTTCTGTAATATTTGAAATAACTGGCTTTAGTACCTAAGCGACAATATTTTGGAGAGTTTTGTGGATATAATCTGTAGATTTTAATATATTTTCCAATTCTTACTGAAATGTTAAGATTATATCATGACAATTTAAACAAGAGACTACTAAGAATATTGATGCTGGTATATAGCAGTTTGTGTCTGTGAAAATAGTTGCACCATGAAACTTAGACTTTTATCGTGTGGATCTGTTACGATCCAGTTTTATCAAATGCATGCCTCTTACTGGCTTCCTAATCATTGCTGATTCGAAATGAATGTTGATTGCATATTTAAGATATGCAAATCCAATTTTCATATTAGTAAATTAACACTAAAATCCATAAGTGATGCTATTTCCACTTATGTACAAGTTATTAGAATTTTTACAAGTTGTCAGTGTTAATTTGTATTACAGTATGCATTGGCAGTTAAATTAGAAAGCAAAATTGTTTAATTTACATTTATTTGAAGAATTGGTTTTTAGTGGATGTTTCCCCCACTTCCTCCAACCCCACTCTCCATTTCATATAGAGTTGGAGCTAGTTAGCAACAGTTGAAAATTAACTGGTGTTGCTGTAGAAAGTGTCTTTATACTTTTTTGGTAGTGTGTATGTTGCAGTTTAATTTATTTCACTTTATCCTAGTTGCCAGCATTGGCTATTCTCTGTGCAGTCTTTTTTAACAAATTATTTTTATTGCACTGTGCTGCAGTATTGCCTTGCTCATAGAAGTGTAGTCAATTTAGTTCTGTTAGTTTTGTTTGGAATTCAGTTTGGAATTGTTTTAGTCTATTTACAAGTAACATGCAAGGTTGTTTTAGAAAGTTCTTTTTAAAAATATTCTCCCAGATTATGCATCAAATACGTTTCTGAGGTCTGTTTTTTCTTTCAAAAATATGAACTATAAATATGAAGAGACCTTATTTTTAATGTAAGCCTTTTAATTTTAGAACTTCAGTGGGTAGTGGTTTCTTCTAGTACCAGTTAGTACATTTATGTAGTTTTAATTGTTTAATTATTTGACAGTTTCCTAATATGCCACGACTCATCCAGATTAAAATAATTTATGGTTTCGTTTGTGCTAAGGGAAGTTGAGGCCTCAAAAAGATGTAATTAGGGGCACCTGGGTGGCTCAGTTGGTTATGCATCTGACTTCAGCTCAGGTCATGATGTCGCAGTTCGTGAGTTTGAGCCCCGCGTCAGGCTCTGTGCCGATAACTCAGAGCCTAGAGCCTGCTTCTGATTCTGTGTCTCCCTCTCTCTCTGCCCCCCCACCTTGTGCTCTGTCTCTCTCAAAAATAAAAACATTAAAAAAAAGAAGATGTCATTCTGTATTGTAGTGAGGATACTAGAATTGATACATGTTTTATTGACACAATTTTAGTAATTAGGCTTCAGGAATAATTAATAATTTAAAAAGAGGTTTCTATATGTTTCTCCTTTCTTAGCCATATTTATGTAGTATGTAGCTTTGAGTACATTGTCATATTTGTAAGTTTGGGGGAAGAGGAGGGACAGTTTCCATTTATTAAGACCCTCTTTTGTTATATTTTAATAGAATCAAACTTTGTGTCCCCTGTTTTTCTTTTTTCAGTTGAAAAGATATCATGAAAATTTTGATATTTATTTACTGTGCAAATAGAGGGGAGAAATAGGAAAATAAGTCAATAGACTTTCACCAGTGTCACCTGGGCTTTGACAATGATGGTGTTTGGGAAAGACTTGATGATGTGGGTGAAAGTGTGATGACAGTTTGAAATCAAAGAATAATTTGAAAACAAATCTGGGGGGAGAGCTTTTAAAGTCTCTGAGATAGGGAAGACTTAAATATTTACATTTTTAATTTCCTTGTTTCTAACTTTTCTCATATACTTTGAAGCATTTGCTTATTGAAGCGTGTTCAGATGTTAATTGAAAAAGGTTTCCCCCCCTCAGTCATATCTATATTTTCTTCTGTTATGGTGTTTCTTTTTTTTAAAGTTATTTGTTTATTTGAGAGAGAGAAAGGGGGGGGGAGAGAGAGAGAGAGAGAGAGAGAGAGAGAGAGAGAGAGAGAGAGAGAGAGACTGACTGCACAGGGGGAGGGGCAGAGAGAGAGAGAATTCCAAGCAGGCTCTGCACTGAGCAAGGCTCGAATTCACAGACGGTAAGATCAGGACCTGAGCCGAATCAGGAGTTGGACCCTTAACCAACTGAACCACCCAGGTGCCCCTCTGTTGTGGTATTTATTTGCCTTTGAGGGCCCAAATTTTTAGAATGAAAATTCTAATTAAGTCATATTAATTGGTAACATACTTTTAAAGTAATAAATTAATATATATGAGTAAATGCTTTTCATGTATTGCAGGTTTGTGTATATATTTAGACAAACAGGATTTAAAACATATTTTGTCTTCCTTGCAAACATGAAGCATTTTGTCTATGCCAATCATGAATGTTTCAGTAATAATATTTAGGTAACTTATTATTGATGACTACTGATGGAAGTTCCTAGATAGATGATCGGAAGAATTCCTATTCCTTTCAGTTAGAAAGTTCAAGTCCCTTTGCCTCAGATTTTTTTTTCTGTCCACGACCTCCCTATAACATAGACTTGGTGTTCAAAGTCAGTGCGGTTTTGAGAGGAGGTCTGATACTGTTGGATGCTGAGAATATGACTTTTATTTCTTTGCTATTTTCCCCTAAGTTGGGAGACTCAACAGTAGCTAAAAGTTCTAGTGATAATCACTACGTACGTGAATCTTGACTAGTTCTTGATGTCACCGGTACAAGCAGCTTTGTCTCTGTGGGAAAGAGTGACAAGAATACAAGAAGGGGTGTACGATTCAGTCATTAGTCCTCACTTGAATATCTTTGACGTATAGTCTGAACCTTTTGAAATCTTCAAAGTTGATGTTAATGATCTAGCATTAGCGAGAAGCTGTGGTTTTCAGTGGTAGGTCAGGGGGGTAGTGGAGTCCTGATCCAAGCAACAGATTACAGAGCAGGAAGGAGCCCTCAGAAAAACAAGAAGGGAGATGCTAGATGACCAGTGTTTTAGGTATAATAATAAATGGCTTCTTGCCTCGATTATGGAAAGCACTACCATTAATTTTTTTTTTTTTGGAGGAGGGTGTGTTGGAAGTGTTGGCAAGCGGAGATATATAGGAGTTTTGTGAGCAGAACTATTTCCTTCGAGAGTGCAGGGAAATACGTTAAGGTTAGGGTTAGTCTTCTTGAGGCAGTGTGGTGGGGTGGTGTGCCTGTTTTCCAAGTTCTAAATAACTGGTAATAGCTAATAAGGAACTTCTAGAACTCCTTCAATTTTAAGTTTATTAATAAATGTTTTAAAAATTGAATTAGTGAATGAGGATTATAATGTGCATCTATGTATTAGTACTTATAATAACATATAATGAAACTTTAAATATGCTTTTGTTCTAAACGTTCCCTATATATTTTGTGACATACTCACTATTGCCTCCTGCTCTGATATAAATTGTAAAAAAGTGGTTTTCTCAGTTAATCAAAGCTCTACGTTTTGTAGATCTTTCCTCAGCTCCCTTTATCTTGGCTTTCAGCTTTATAAAGAACATTTTAGTTTGGTAAATCAAATGGGTACATGAAATTTTACCAACTTTTACTCTGTAAATTCTCATTACAAAGATTATCTTACAGTAGTAACTGTTGAATGTACAGTTGGCTGTAAAGTTCCTTACTCGGAGAACACTTGACACATATGTGATTTCATGTTGCAGCAAATTCTTATTTATGGGACACTCTATGCTAATTTTTAAAAATTTGTAACTAAAATTATTTTCTGAATTCTTTGAATCACTAAATATTAATTAATAAAATGGTTGTATTTTATATTAAAGAATAAGACTGTACCTTTTTTTCCAATTTAAAACTACCCTATCATTTCCTATTTTTCTCTTGGTTCATTATCTTTTGTTCATTTGTCAAATGTTGTCCTTATTCTTAGGATTCTTTTAAAAATGTGACCTGAAAAGAAGTATCTAACTAAACCAAATATTGTTTATAATTTTTTTAAAGTTTTGATTTGGTACTCTCATGATTTAATTTCCTTTCAAATTATATATCTTTATTTTGAAACCACATTAAAGAGCTTTTTGAATTTGTGAACTTCATGGAGACCAGTTCTATACCAAATGGAACTTTTGCCTCTTTGGCTGCGATTGTTCATTCTAGTAACTTTTGACTATAGATAAGATTTCAGCTATTTAGATTGTATGAAATTTGAATGGGCTAGTGGTTTTTTTGGAGTCTTAGTTAGGCAGCTCTTACCCAATTCCCAGAGTGATGTACTAAGTTGTTCTAGATCTGGAATTTAATATTGTTTTCTAATGTATATCATAATACTGTTATCTGACGTTTTCATTTCCAGTTGAATCACCTGATTATATACTTGGATTTGTTTTGTTATGGTTTCAGTTTTAAATGTTTTATTTACTTTTGTAAAATATTTGTACAATTTGTCTTTCTTATTTCTAAATGGTAAGGTAGCCTGTTCATCACTTTTAGCATCTTTGATTTTTATGTCAGTGTGGTATATAAATTATAGAAACATCTTGACTTCTAGTTCTGTAGCCTGTTCCATTTTGAAAGAAAGTCATTTTATCAACAATGACTTTTTTTTTTATATGTATATAATTGGAAAATAAATGTCCTTGAATAGACTGTTCTTTTTTAAGGTCTGTAAGGTGGAGAAAATACTTAAATAGTTTTCACTTTTCTCCCAAGCTGCTTTTTGGAATATACCTAATGTCATGAACCATATAAAGCATAATTTCTGCTATCACCTGATCTTATTTCCTGTTCTCTTTGACATAGCTTTTCCCGTTAAGTAGTTGATAGAGAATGATAGTACAACTTTTCCTTGAAGGATAGTTAACTAAGTTTTGAAACTTTTATAAGGAACGTAGAAACTAAACATTTTACAGTGTGTTTTCTGAGGTTGAATGTACTTTGAAAACTGTATGAGTAGAATATTATTCATTCTGCAGAAGAGGTAAAATTGTAGCCAACAGGTTCCAAAGTTGTTATAAATTTACTAAGAAGGTATGCCTTAGAAGATACCAACTGTTTACCTGTGACCTCTCCGATGCCTTTTTTCTCCTGAGAAAAATTCCCCATAATTTTGCAGTGTGATCTACAGCTTTATCTACATGTAAGTTATAGGCTCAGTTAATTTAAAATGGAAGAATTTTACAGTTTTGCCTCTCTCTCTTTTTGGTTAAAGTAGTACAAAATGTCAAAAATTAGAAGGAAGGTCACAGTGGAAAATACCAAGACCATATCTGATAGCACATCCCGAAGACCCAGTGTATTTGAGAGGCTCGGACCCAGCACTGGCAGTACAGCAGAGGTGAGTTGTCACTAGAACAGTCACAGGGGTTGTCTTATAATCCTATTCTTGAAATACTGATTTGTATCATAAAGGTGAACAGGTTATTGTATTGTAGGAATGTTCAGTAAATTTTTAAAACTGAGTAGCATAAAGAGGAGTGAGGAGTCACAGTTTTCATGTTTTTTTCCCTGGTATTTTTATTGTTTGGGGGATAATGTATCTCAGGTTATCTGGAGTTTTGGTAGAATTTGTTTTAATTTTGTCCCTGTAGCGTCGTTTATCCAGAAATAAATCTGAAATTTACATAGTAATATCTGTCTCTTAGACACAGTGCCGTAATTGGCTGAAGACTGGCAACTGCCTCTATGGAAACACATGTAGATTCGTACATGGCCCTTCACCCCGTGGTAAAGGTTATAGCAGCAATTATAGAAGGTAAATTAAGAACTTTGAATTGTTCATATACTGTTAGAAGATGGCTTTTGTAATTTATCTAGTATAAAAATCTGAAATACATATTTGATCAGATTTTCTCTTTTGGTGGTAGATCAACGAGATCTTTCTAGTTGTTAATTTCAAGATTAATAAAATGTATGCTTTAAAATTATTTGCTCAGTATTTACTGTTTTTGCCAACAGATTTTTTTGTATGTATGACTTACCCCCCCCATTATGTATTAAAATGGCTTAAGATAGAATTTTATGGATTTATTTTTACTGAGGGGAGACTTTTTAACTCTTAAAATATTAAAATTTGAAATGGATATAACTTTAGCTTTTTAAGATGTTCTGAATTCAAATCTTAATGACAAAAGACAATCCACTGCAGACTCTGTAGATTAAAATGCATTTGCCAAATCTCTAAACTGTGTATTAATGTAAAATATGTATTTATATGTGGATAAAGGTACTACTACCTATTTAGAACATCTTTTTTGTCTTTGATAAAGGCAAAGCTAAATGAAATTTTTCAATAAAGCCCTTTTATTTTTCTTTCAGTTCAGTTCATGATTTTGTTATTGTGTTTAAATATGTAACATATGTAAAGATTGTCACAAAAGCAGTTTAAACTTGATTGGTAAACAAATAATTAACCAAGTCGTAAAATTGAATGTGCTGATTGCCTTGGCTACAGCAAGAGTGTAAAAATCAAACATTAGCATTTGCAGTTTTTTTTTAATAAGTGAATTGATGTGTGTGTGTGTGTGTGTGTGTGTGTATAGATTTTGAGGCCTAATAGAATTTGAAATTCAAACGCTGAACTGGCTTTCTGTTCATGTAAACATACATTTTAGCTTACTTGTGATGCTGAATACTCTGTTTTATTTGTATTTAGATTGGCATCTGTGCCCTCTGTTAATGTGGGAAAACCACTTCTTTTATATGTTTAAGTATCTGTATAAATACACACCTGGGTAAAGTGTTTCAATAATTTTAATGTTTTGTTTATGTTATTACCACACTTTAATACATACTTTAATTCATCTGTGAAATTCGTTGTTAACTGACTGAAAATTTTTATAGAAGGGGTAATTTTGAGGAAAATGGGCAGAGAAATTGGCCTAAAATGGAAAAATACAGTGTCATTACTAGACTTGGAATAAAGGATTTTTTAATTTTGTGCATGTTTTTCCATTTGATAACCCTCTTTGGCTTTGTCTTTTTTTCCTTTTTTTTTTATAGGGAAGAGAATGTAGTTCGTAATGTGATTCAAAGATGGAAAGAAAACCCGTGTATTTCAGAAATGCTTTTTTTAGTCACAAGATATTTAAGTCATTTATTGAGCATTCACTGTATGTAGAGCACTCAGGTGCTGTTTAGGATAGAAACGAGTTCATAATAAATTGTCTTATTATATAAAGGAAACCAGGGCACAGAAGATTTACATGTACATCATAATTAAAATTTAAAGCCTTTAAGTACTGGTTCGTAATAAGTTTCACTTTCAAGGTCAGATTTAACTGTTAAAGCGTTTAATATAGTCTTATAAAATATACATATAAATATTAATGAGAGCCTGTAACAGGAATTAACTGAATTATTTCTTCATTAATCATTTGTTTTGTATTGATTGATAAAAGAATTGATTTGCTTGATCAACTATTACTTGAAATAGATGTAAATGTCTATGTGATTTCTTTTTATCTTTAAAAATATATATACAGTATTTTTTGTTAGCCAGTGAGGGACATACCACTCCTTGACTTCTGTTGCTCTTTTTTATTTTTTATTAAAAAAAATTTTTTTTTTTCAACGTTTTATTTTATTTTTGGGACAGAGAGAGACAAAGCATGAACGGGGGTGGGGCAGAGAGAGAGGGAGACACAGAATCGGAAACAGGCTCCAGGCTCTGAGCCATCAGCCCAGAGCCCGACGCGGGGCTCGAACTCACGGGCCGCGAGATCGTGACCTGGCTGAAGTCGGACGCTTAACCGACTGCGCCACCCAGGCGCCCCTGTTGCTCTTTTTTAAAGATCCTCTAGGAATATTCTTTAAAGATAAGTGTTTTCCATCTCTTACTTACTTACTGTTTTCTTACTTAATAATGGTGTGAAAATAATTGGATAGCTGTTTATCGAACTTTCAGTATAAGTTATTAAGGTTTACAGTGTTGAATATAAATATATATGATTTTCCTTAATTAAAGGAACTCCGCTGCCTAAATCTTGCTTTGAATCCTTTAACTATTTTCTGTTCTGAAACAATACCAAATTTAAGAAGAGTTATAAGAATAACAGAAAAATCCTATATTTGCCATGATTCTTGAGGTGGGTAATTCTCAGTTGTTGGCATTGCATCCAACCACATACGTGTATATGTGAAAATACCGCTAATGTTGCCTTTTGATTAATTTTACAACGTTGGGGTTTAAAACTTTATCTTCTGACTTTTTACTTCAAATACAAGTAATACATTTATGTGATTTTTAGAAAAACAAGTTAAGCTGTTAATTACAAATTCTTTTTTCTCAGCTCACATGCAGTTTCTTATTCTTATCACTAGTACCTGCCTCCCCATGGAATTTTAATGTATACACTTCTGGTTGGTATTGGGAGAAAACTTGTAAGTGATGCTTGTATTATTTATATATTAATATTTAAGCTCAAGCAAATTGATTATTTTTCTGAACATTAGGAGCCATGGACAGTTAGAAAATTTTTATTGATTTGTGAGGTATTTCTGTAAATATGGTCTTATAAGTGTTATATGAATATAGATCTTTGTTGTTTTGTTTTGTTTTTCTTTTGTTTTTGTTTTTTTCGGTTCAAAGGTCACCAGAAAGACCTACAGGGGATCTTAGAGAAAGAATGAAGAATAAGCGCCAAGATGTGGACACTGAGTCCCAGAAACGAAACACAGACGAGTCATCCTCACCTGTTAGGGTAGGAATGAATTTCCCAAAACAAAGTTTAATTTCGGTAGTGATTTATTATTTACGTTCCACTCAAAATAGTATCTTGGGTGCTAAATATATGGTAAATGTGTAATACCGGGTTATAATGTTTTATGTGAATAATGTAATTTAGAGGAAAAACATCCTCTGGGAAAACTCCTAATTCTCTGAATTAGTTCTTGATGGTAGTTAATTAAGGTGAAGGGAATTGGTTAGCAGAGCCCAGGCTGAATTTCATAGGATTTCTGTATCTTGGTGGGCATCCTGAGCATCTAAAAGTATTCTGAAGTTTTCAGAATTCAGTCAGCTGTCCTATCCTGCTTGCTTCTAAGAAAGATTGAAGTGGGTTACAGTAGAACACTTAGAAATTAAAACAGTGAAAGCAGACGTGGTGGTGATGGAAGCTGAACTAGAGAACTTAGGTGAAGGAAAGCACATGTGACCACAAATTCAGTGGTGAATTTCCTGGTAATGAAGCCAGAAGAGAAATATAATTGATGATTATATATAATTTGGTGGTTGTATAAGTATATAAATTTATATCAATATATAAATCGATGCTTCAGTATAACTTATTGAATAAAAGAAGACATCAGTTTTTCAGAAATGGAAATCTCTTCCTGAGTTAATTTTTTTTAAGAAATTTATGTGTATGTGTAACAGATTATTGAGATATAACTCACATACCATACTGTTCATCCATTTCAAGTGTACATTTCAGTGGTTTTTTGTATATTCCCAGAGTTAGGCAACCATCACCACAATCAATTTTGGAGCATTTTCATCACCCTGAAAAGAAACCCCATACCCTTTAGTGGTCACACTTGAATCATCCAACTGACCACGAGCCCTAGGTGACCACTATTCCACTTACGATCACTATAGATTTGCCTGCTGTGGATATTTCATAATGCTGGAGTTACGCAATATGTGGTTTTGTTTTTGACTAGTGTCTTTCACTTAACATAGAGTTTTCAAGGTTCATGAAAGACTATAGGATACATCAATATTTTATTCCTTGTTTTTGCCAAATAATATTCCATTGTATTAACATATCATGTTTATCCATTCATTAGTAGATGAACATTTGGGTTGTTTCCACTTTTTGGCTTTTAGGTATAATGCTGCTATGAACATCCATACACAATTTTTTGAGTGGACACATGTTTTCATTTCTCTTGGATTTATATCCTGGAGTAGAATTGCTGCATCATACAGCAACTCTATGTTTAATTTTTTGAGCAACTGCTAGATTGTTTTCCGAAGCAGCTACACCATTTTACATTCTTGTCAGCAGTGTAGGAGGTTTTCAATTCTCTGTGTCTTTATCAGCATTTGCTATGATCTAAGTCATTCGTTATAGCCATCTTAATGGATGTGACGTGGTAATCTAATTGTAGTTTTTGCAATTCCCTGATGGCTAATGATACTGAATATCGTCTCCTGTGCTTATTGGCGACCTGCATACCTTCTCAGGAGACATGTTCATTCAAATCCTTTGCCTGTGTTTTAATTGGGTTGTCTTTTTGTTGGTTTGTAACAACTCTATGTATTTAAAAAAATTTTTTTTAATGTTTATTTTTGAGAGAGAGCATGAGTGGGGGAGGAGCCGAGAGAGAGAGAGAGAGAGAGAGAGAGAGAGAGAGAGAGAGAGAGAATCTGAAGCAGGCTCAGGCTCTGAGCTGTCAGGACAGAGCCCAACGTGGGGCTCTAACTCTCAAACCATGAGATCATGACCCAAGCTGAAGTCGGACTGAGCCACCCAGGTGCCCCTTCAACTCTATGTATTTTAGATACAAATTCCTTTTATACGATTTTTAAAAGTTTTCTTCCATTCTTTGGGTTATCTTTTTATGTTCTTGATGATGTCCTTTAAAGCACAAATGTTTTTAATTTGATGAAATCCAGTTTATCTGTGTTTTTGTTGTTGTTTGTGCTTTAGGTGTCTTATTTAAGAAACCATTGTCTAATTCAGGGTCACAAAGATTTATGCCGTGTTTTCTTCAAAGAATCTTAGAGCTCTAGCTTTGATCCATTTTGATTTAATTTTTATGTATGGTCCAGCCTTACTTTTTTTCATGTGGATATCTTAGTTGTCTCATATTATAATCTTTTTATTAAGATTATTTAAACAGAAACGTTTCTGATAATTTAAGCTTTATAGAAGCTTTCCTGTGATTGTCTTTGATCCTTGATAAAAAAGCTGTGTCACAGTTTCACATTATAGTTTGTAGAGACTTCTCTTTGGGAACCTAAAGTAGTGCAGTTTTAAGTTTGTAGCTTCTAACGACTGATATGATCCATAATACTGCTTTAGAAATCTCAAAGTGTACTTCTCAGCTACAGGTATGTATCAGAAGGTTTTTAGAGGATAGTCTTTTGCAAAATACATGCTGATACTCTACCCCTGATCTACTGGAATGAGAGTTTCTGGATAGAGGCTGAAAATTGCATTTTGCATTTTGCAAATTTTGCATATTGCATTTTGAAATAACTGATTATTCAGAATAAGGAGCGAACTTGTGGTTTGCTAGTAATATGTAACAACCACTTGGGGCGTGGGGAGCCATGCTTTGTAGGATTCGCCGGTTTCTTTGGTGTAAGTACTCCCATCGTGCTCGGTCTCAAGCTGGCAAAGTGATATCACTGAATACAGAGTTGAGAAGAGATACTCGTTTTCACACCATTATATAGTATTATTCACATGTATGTCACACACAGATGTATATACACATATATAATAAGTGTAATTAACCTCAAGTAAAATGTACTAAAATATTTAGGAAGTTTCAAATAAGTAGTACCTTTGTTTTTATTATTTAACTGTCAGCTTATATGCTTTAATTTTTTTTTAATTTTCTTTTTTTAATGTTTATTTATTTTGAGAGAGAGAGGGAGAGACAGAGCACGAGCAGGGAATGGGCAGAGAGAGAGGGAGACCCAGAATCCAAAGCAGGCTCCAGGCTCTGAGCTGTCAGCACAGAGCCCGATGTGAGGCTCAAAGTCCCAAACAGTGAGATCATGACCTGAGCCGAAGTCAGACGCCCAACCGACCGAGCCACCCAGGTGTCCCTATGATTTAATTTTTAATCATAGCTCCGTTTAACAGTGGCTTGTGCAGTTCCTAAAAATTTAACAGTTGGCTCTTGTGAGTCAGTGTGGACCTGACTCTAGCACACCACTAAATGGGCTGTAGTTTAAAGGGCAAACATCTGGAATTCGTATTCTGAAGACATTATTTTAGGAATTGTTTTTTAACTTTACTGTCAGTTTCCTTATCTGTAAAATGGAGTTGATGGCTATATCAATGTGTTACTGTGAAGAAAATACATGTAAAACAAAGAAGCATGAGTGGCTGGTCCATGGTGACTGTTGGAAAATGGTATGGACAGGGGTGAGAATAGCTCTCAGCCTTCCTGTCTAATATAAATTGGCTTTAGGCCCTTTATAGGAGATGAGCATCAGCTTTGGAGATTTAGGTTGTTAACAGATACCTAAATCTAAGTGTGTTGCTGATCATAAAGGTTTATATGTTCAGCATTATCGGTTTAGTAGACAGCTAAGTTGACATTACATTAAGAAATTTAAAGCCTGGGGCACCTGGGTGTTTCAGCCAATTGAGTGTCAGACTTTGGCTCAGGTCATGATCTCACAGTTCATGAGTTCCAGGCTCGTGTCCGGCTCTCTACTGTCAGCGCAGAGCCCACTTTGGTTCCTCTGTCTCCCTTGCTCTCTGCACCCCAAAAACATTAAAAAAAAATTTTAAGCCTGATTTTTACTTTCTCTAGAAGAGAAAGCCCTCAAAGGTGCTGAATGCCATGCATACCTAAGGGTTATAGTTAGAAGATTCAAGAGTGATAAGGTTTTAGGAAATTGACTATCCAAACTTAGAGAAGACTGTTAATAAGCTAGGATACCGGGGCATTAACTATTTAGAGTGATCTGTATGGCAGGATAACAAGTGCTGTTCGTTTCTGTGATATTCCTACTGCAGCACATGGGCCTGCTGATCTTAATGTAATAAATTTCTATGGGAAAGTCATTTAGTTTAGGTAGGGGCACCTATAGGTTAGATAACAGTGTCGCTAAGATAGGTTGTGTGTGATTTTTCACAAAATAAGTATAATTCTACCCCTTCTGTCCCACTGAATCCAGCTCCAGTGTGTCTGAGTTATGAGGTGGATAACCCATGATCTTGTGGGGAGACATTCATCAATAGATAAATTGTAATTCTATAAAGTACGATAGTATGACAGAGAGATGAATAAAACACACAGTGGAGAGAGTAAATACCTCCATGGGGAACCACAGAACATTTCACAGAGGGAAAGGATATTTGCCCTGAGTGTTGAAGGATAGGTAGGATGAAAGAGGGGGCAGTGAAAGTTTAGGAAGAGGAAAAAAACCAACACACTAACAATAAAGAGTTTTAAAGGACTCCTAGTGTGTTTGAGAATCTGTGAAGATATGTGTTCAAAGAATGGAAATTATAGCATGTGAATTTGTGATAAGGGCTGAAGAGGTGGATTAGGTCGATCAGATTGTGAATAGTCTTAATGTGTCAGTCAGGGTTTGGCAAGAGAAAAGAGATTTGTACGCCAGGAATCTATTCTTGTTCACAGATTCGCCTCTAGACCCTGCAACTAGTAAGTTCACTTAATGAATGAAGAGTGATTCTGATGCGTAGCCAGTGTTTGGACCTCTGGTGGTCTGGGGCATCTGTGCTCCAGTGGGGCTGCTGAACACTTGAAATGGGGCTAGTCTGAATTGAGCTGTTCTGTAAGTGTAAAATACGTAGTGAATTTCAAAGCCTTGATATGTAAAGTAAAAGTCAAGTAGCTCATTAATAATTTTTGTTTACATGTTGAAATGACAATATTTTGGATAGACTGGGTTAAAGATATCAGAATTTTAATTTTCCCTGTTTCTTTTTTCTTTTTAAGATGGAAACAATAATATCCGAAATTACATATGTGGCTCATGTAACATTTTTATTGCAAAGGATGTGTTTGGGCAATCTGAACCAAATTTAACACAATGGAACTAAATTTAACACAGAGGCACGAGGTAGAGTCAGTAGGATTTGATGACCAAAAGAATGAGTGGAGGGGACATGTTAAACCTAAGTAGGTTTTCGATGCCATTAAGTAAGATGGGGAAGACAGTGAGTTGAGTTGTGGCCCCTTTTGTGTACTAGGCTTATATCACGGACAAGTAATTTTTGGCACTATTTTCAGTACTTGTACGGATGCTAGTATGCTATTAGAGTCCCTGTTGACATTCAGTTGCATTATCTTATGTTTAATAGTTCCAGAATAACAATAATATCACTAATAATATTACTGAGAACAGTTTAAGATTTCTTTGTAGTTCTTAGGATATATCCCATTAGGGAAATACCTGTGAAATCTGTTAAGGACATATAATCAAATTATTGTATGTCAAGTCACTTGAAACAGTTCTTCTCTGAGGTCAGACCACAAAATTGATAACAACAGTTGCATTGCTTTATTTAATTTTGATTTTTGTTCTAGGGTTTCTTTTTATTTTATTTCATTTTCTCATCATAAAACATTTACATGGTTGCAGAGTTAAATCTCCCAAACAGTTTACCTTCAGCAAAGTCTTTTTATCTCTTGATTGTTCCACCCTATTACCAATAGGTAACCAGTTTTAGTAAATTCCAAGGAATGCCACTATAGGATTATATGGTATGAGTATGTTTAGTTTCCTAAGTTTTAGTTTCTCTAGTTGAGGAAGTTCCCCTCTGCTTGTAGTATGCTAAGAGTTTTTATCACGAATGGATGTTAGATTTTGTCAAATGCTTTCACTGTATCTATGGAAATGATCACATGATTTTTTCTTCTTAAGTCTGTTGATGTGATGGATTATTTTAATTGACTTTTGATTGGTGAATCAACCTTGCATACCTGGTATAAATCCCACTAGGTTGTGTTGGGCAGATCTTTTTATATATTGATGTATTTGATTTGCTAATATTTTCAGGATATTTGCATCTATGTTCTTAAGAAATATTTGTCATTACAACAAGATTGCGGTGCCTTTGTCTGGTTTTGGTATTATTTTGCTATTAAATGCTGTCTTCATAGAATGAGTCAGGAAGTATTCTGCTTCTGTTTTCTGAAAAAGACTGTAGAGAATTGCTCTAATTCCTTTCTTAAATGTTTGATAGAATTTGCATGTGAATCCACCTGGGCCTGGTGCTTTCTGTTTTAGAAGATTATTAATTATTGTTTCAGTTTCTTTAATGGAACTGAATGGCTTACTCAGATTGTCTTTCTTCATGTATGAGTTTTAGCAGATTGTCTTTTTTTGAGGAATTAGACTATTTCATATAGGTTATCAAATTTGTGGTCGTAGCATTGTTTGTAGTATTCCTTAATTATCCTTTTAATGTCCTTGGGATTTGTAGTAATGTCTCCTCTTTTGTTTCTGATATTACTAACTTATGTCTTCTCTCTTTTTTTCCTAGTTAGCCTGACTAGCTTATCAATTTTATTGATGTTTTCCAAGACTGGCTTTAGGTTTCTTTGATTCTTCTCTGTTGATTCCTGTTTTCAATTTTGATTTCTGCTCTAATTTTTATTCTTTTTCACTGCTTACTTTAGATTTAATTTGCTGTTCTTTTTCGAGTTTTTTAAAGTGGAAGCTTTGATTATGGATTTTAGAGTTTTAGAAATGCTGTAAATTCTTCTGTAAACCCTGCTTTCACTGCATTCCACAAATTTCGATAAGTTGTATTTCAGCTTCATTTAATTTGAAATATTTTTAAATTGCTCTCGAGGTTTTTTCTTTCAGTCATGTGTTAATTAGAGGTGTGTTGTTTAATCTCCACGTATTTTGGGATTTTCCAACTAGCTTTCTGTTATTGATTTCTAGTTTAATTACATTGTGGTCTGGGAGCAAACGTGGTGTGATGTCTATTCTTTTAAAAGTGTGTTTTATGGTCCAGAACATGGTCTGTTTTGTGGTGAGTGTCCCCTATGAGCTTGAGAAACATGTGTATTCTGCTGTTGTTGGATGAAGTAGTCTATAGACGTCAGTTGTATCCAGTATAGATTGATGGTGCTTTTGAGTTAAACTGTGTTCTTACTGATTTTCTCCTTGCTAGATCTGTCCATTTTTGACAGAGCGATGTTAAAGTCTCCAACTGTAATAGTGGATCATGCCTTTTCCTTACAGTTTATATCAGTTTTTGCCTTAAGTTTTTTGACACTCTGTTGTTAGGCACATATATATTAAGGATTTTTATGTCTTCTTAGAGAATTGACTGCTTTATCATTATGTAACGCCTCTTTTTGTCCCTGGTCACTTTTCTTGCTTTGAAGTCTGCTCTGTCTGAAATTAACATAGCTACATCCACTCTCTTTTGATTAGTATTAGCACAGTATATCTTTCTCCATCTCTTTTCCTTTTTTTCTGTGTCTTTATATATAAATTTATTTCTTGTAGACAGCATGTATTTGGGTCTTATTTTTTAGTCCACTCTGACAGTCTCTGTTTTCATTGATGTAGTCCATTGATGTTTAAAGGAAGTATTCATATAAATGAATTAATGTCTATTATATTTGTTACTGTTTTCTGTTTGTTACCATTGTTCTTTGTTCCTTTTGTCTTCCACTCTTTTTGTGCCTACTATGGTTTTAATGAGCAATTTTATATTATTCCAGTTTCTCCTTTTCCAGCATATCAATTTACTCATTTTCACTTTTTTTATAGCGGTTGCACTAGAGTTTGCAGTGTACATTTACAACTAATTCCAGTTTACTTTCAAGTAACACTCTAGTGCTTCACAGGTAGTCCAAGTACTGTATAATAACAAAATATTACTAATTCTTTCCTCTGGAATATCCTAAGTGGTACTGGGATTTTCTGCTCCTTAAAGGTTTGGTAAAATTCCCATGTGAAACCAACTGAGTCTGGGGGCACCTAGGTGGCTCAGCCAGTTAAGTGTCCAACTTCAGCTCAGGTCATGTTCTCACGGTCTGTGGGTTCAAGCCCCACATCGGGCTCTGTGCTGACAGCTCAGAGCCTGGATCCTGCTTTGGATTCTGTGTCTCCCTCTCTGCCCCTCCCCCATTCATGCTCTGTCTCTCTCTGTCTCAAAAATACATAAACGTTAAAAAAAAAAAAGTCTGGTACTGTTTTATGAAAAGTTCTTTATTTTTTTATGGAAATTAGACTTTTGGCTTTGAAGTCAATTTTGTCAAATTGTATTTTTCTAAAAAATTATTTCCTCTGGGTTTTAAAACTTTCTACATAGAGTTGTGAAGAAATCTCATGTTTTTCTTTATTTTTCTTTGTTCTGATGCCTATTTTTATTTTGTTATGTCTGATTCGGGATACTTTTGCTTTTTCCCTTTTTTCTTGCTTTAGGTTAGCCAATGATTTTCAGAGAGTTGGCTTTTGGATTGATAGATTAGTTCTTTCTCTTTTCTAATACATGTATTTGTTTTTTCTTTTATTCTGTCTTTGCTTTACTGTGTTCCTTTTTCTTTTTGAATTGATTGAGCATTTATTCTCATTTGATTTATATTAGTATTAAAGCTTTTCTCCATTAAAAGCTTTAGCTGAATTTATGGATCTGATCTTATATGTCATGTTTTCATTATCATTATTTTCAAGAAATTCTCCTCTTTAGGTTTGGATTTTACCTATGATCCAATAAGTTTTTAATTGTACATTTAAAAATTTTAGGTCGAAGAGCCTTTTGTTTGTTGTATGTGTGTGTGCATGTGTGTGTATGTTATTTCCATTAAAAACAATAACTTCTGGGCGCCTGGGTGGCGCAGTCGGTTAAGCGTCCGACTTCAGCCAGGTCACGATCTCACGGTCCGTGAGTTCGAGCCCCACGTCAGGCTCTGGGCTGATGGCTCGGAGCCTGGAGCCTGTTTCCGATTCTGTGTCTCCCTCTCTCTCTGCCCCTCCCCCGTTCATGCTCTGTCTCTCTCTGTCCCAAAATAAATAAACGTTAAAAAAAAAAATTTTTGAGTTGCGGCAAGATGGCGGCTTAGGAGAACGCTGGGCTCACCGCACGTCCTGCTGATCACTTAGATTCCATCTACACCTGCCTAAATAACCCAGAAAACCGCCAGAGGATTAGCAGAACAGAGTCGCCGGAGCCAAACGCAGACGAGAGACCCACGGAAGAGGGTAGGAAGGGCGGCGAGGCGGTGCACGCTCCACGGACTGGCGGGAGGGAGCCGGGGCAGAGGGGCGGCTCGCCGGCCAAGCAGAGCCCCCGAGTCGGGCTTGCAAAAGCGGAGGGGCCGGGCGGACTGTGTTCCGACAGCAAGCGCGACTTAGCGTCTGGGAGGTCAGAAATTAACAGCTCTGCTCGGAAAGCGGGAAGGCTGGAGGACAAAGGGAGGGAGAGCTGCTGAGCCCCCTGACAACAGAGCTCAGTTTGGTGGGGAACAAAGGCGCTCGCCAGCGCCATTTCCCCCGCCCATCCCCCAGCCGAAATCCCAAAGGGAACCGGTTCCTGCCAGGGAACTTGCTCGCTCCGCGCAAACACCCAACTCTGCGCTTCTGCGGAGCCAAACCTCCGGCAGCGGATCTGACTCCCTCCCGCTGCCACAGGGCCCCTCCTGAAGTGGATCACCTAAGGAGAAGCGATCTAAGCCTGCCCCTCCTGCCCCCGAGCACCTTGCCTACCCACCCCAGCTAATACGCCAGATCCCCAGCATCACAAGCCTGGCAGGGTGCAAGTAGCCCAGACGAGCCACACCACCCCACAGTGAATCCCGCCCCTAGGAGAGGGGAAGAGAAGGCACACACCAGTCTGACTGTGGCCCCAGCGGTGGGCTGGGGGCAGACATCAGGTCTGACTGCGGCCCCGCCCACCAACTCCTGTTATACACCACAGCACAGGGGAAGTGCCCTGCAGGTCCTCACCACGCCAGGGACTATCCAAAATGACCAAGCGGAAGAACTCCCCTCAGAAGAATCTCCAGGAAATAACAACAGCTAATGAGCTGATCAAAAAGGATTTAAATAATATAACAGAAAGTGAATTTAGAATAATAGTCATAAAATTAATCGCTGGGCTTGAAAACAGTATACAGGACAGCAGAGAATCTCTTGCTACAGAGATCAAGGGACTAAGGAACAGTCACGAGGAGCTGAAAAACGCTTTAAACGAAATGCATAACAAAATGGAAACCACCACAGCTCGGCTTGAAGAGGCAGAGGAGAGAATAGGTGAACTAGAAGATAAAGTTATGGAAAAAGAGGAAGCTGAGAAAAAGAGAGATAAAAAAATCCAGGAGTATGAGGGGAAAATTAGAGAATTAAGTGATACACTAAAAAGAAATAATATACGCATAATTGGTATCCCAGAGGAGGAAGAGAGAGGGAAAGGTGCTGAAGGGGTACTTGAAGAAATCATAGCTGAGAACTTCCCTGAACTGGGGAAGGAAAAAGGCATTGAAATCCAAGAGGCACAGAGAACTCCCTTCAGACGTAACTTGAATCGATCTTCTGCACGACATATCATAGTGAAACTGGCAAAATACAAGGATAAAGAGAAAATTCTGAAAGCAGCAAGGGGTAAACGTGCCCTCACATATAAAGGGAGACCTATAAGACTCGTGACTGATCTCTCTTTTGAAACTTGGCAGGCCAGAAAGAATTGGCAAGAGATTTTCAGGGTGCTAGACAGAAAAAATATGCAGCCAAGAATCCTTTATCCAGCAAGTCTGTCATTTAGAATAGAAGGAGAGATAAAGGTCTTCCCAAACAAACAAAAACTGAAGGAATTTGTCACCACTAAACCAGCCCTACAAGAGATCCTAAGGGGGACCCTGTGAGACAAAGTCCCAGAGACATCACTATAAGCATAAAACATACAGACATCACAATGACTCTAAACCCGTATCTTTCTATAATAACACTGAATGTAAATGGATTAAATGCGCCAACCAAAAGACATAGGGTATCAGAATGGATAAAAAAACAAGACCCATCTATTTGCTGTCTACAAGAGACTCATTTTAGACCTGAGGACACCTTTAGATTGAGAGTGAGGGGATGGAGAACTATTTATCATGCGACTGGAAGCCAAAAGAAAGCTGGAGTAGCCATACTTATATCAGACAAACTAGACTTTAAATTAAAGGCTGTAACAAGAGATGAAGAAGGACATTATATAATAGTTACAGGGTCTATCCATCAGGAAGAGCTAACAATTATCAATGTCTATGCACCGAATACCGGAGCCCCCAAATATATAAAACAATTACTCATAAACATAAGCAACCTTATTGATAAGAATGTGGTAATTGCAGGGGACTTTAATACACCACTTACAGAAATGGATAGATCATCTAGACACACGGTCAATAAAGAAACAAGGGCCCTGAATGAGACATTGGATGAGATGGACTTGACAGATATATTTAGAACTCTGCATCCCAAAGCAACAGAATATACTTTCTTCTCGAGTGCACATGGAACATTCTCCAAGATAGATCATATACTGGGTCACAAAACAGCCCTTCATAAGTTTACAAGAATTGAAATTATACCATGCTTACTTTCAGACCACAATGCCATGAAGCTTGAAATCAACCACAGGAAAAAGTCTGGAAAACCTCCAAAAGCATGGAGGTTAAAGAACACCCTACTAACGAATGAGTGGGTCAACCAGGCAATTAGAGAAGAAATTAAAAAATATATGGAAACAAACGAAAATGAAAATACAACAATCCAAACGCTTTGGGACGCAGCAAAGGCAGTCCTGAGAGGAAAATACATTGCAATCCAGGCCTATCTCAAGAAACAAGAAAAATCCCAAATACAAAATCTAACAGCACACCTAAAGGAACTAGAAGCAGAACAGCAAAGGCAGCCTAAGCCCAGCAGAAGAAGAGAAATAATAAAGATCAGAGCAGAAATAAACAATATAGAAACTAAAAAAACTGTAGAGCAGATCAACGAAACCAAGAGTTGGTTTTTTGAAAAAATAAACAAAATTGACAAACCTCTAGCCAGGCTTCTCAAAAAGAAAAGGGAGATGACCCAAATAGATAAAATCATGAATGAAAATGGAATGATTACAACCAATCCCTCAGAGATACAAACAATTATCAGGGAATACTATGAAAACTTATATGCCAACAAATTGGACAACCTGGAAGAAATGGACGAATTCCTGAACACCCACACGCTTCCAAAACTCAATCAGGAGGAAATAGAAAGCTTGAACAGACCCATAACCAGCGAAGAAATTGAATCGGTTATCAAAAATCTCCCAACAAATAAGAGTCCAGGACCAGATGGCTTCCCAGGGGAGTTCTACCAGACGTTTAAAGCAGAGATAATACCTATCCTTCTCAAGCTATTCCAAGAAATAGAAAGGGAAGGAAAACTTCCAGACTCATTCTATGAAGCCAGTATTACTTTGATTCCTAAACCAGACAGAGACCCAGTAAAAAAAGAGAACTACAGGCCAATATCCCTGATGAATATGGATGCAAAAATTCTCAATAAGATACTAGCAAATCGAATTCAACGGCATATAAAAAGAATTATTCACCATGATCAAGTGGGATTCATTCCTGGGATGCAGGGCTGGTTCAACATTCGCAAATCAATCAACGTGATACATCACATTAACAAAAAAAGAGAGAAGAACCATATGATCCTGTCAATCGATGCAGAAAAGGCCTTCGACAAAATCCAGCACCCTTTCTTAATAAAAACCCTTGAGAAAGTCGGGATAGAAGGAACATACTTAAAGATCATAAAAGCCATTTATGAAAAGCCCACAGCTAACATCATCCTCAACGGGGAAAAACTGAAAGCTTTTTCCCTGAGATCAGGAACACGACAAGGATGCCCACTCTCACCGCTGCTGTTTAACATAGTGCTGGAAGTTCTAGCATCAGCAATCAGACAACAAAAGGAAATCAAAGGCATCAAAATTGGCAAAGATGAAGTCAAGCTTTCGCTTTTTGCAGATGACATGATATTATACATGGAAAATCCGATAGACTCCACCAAAAGTCTGCTAGAACTGATACAGGAATTCAGCAAAGTTGCAGGATACAAAATCAATGTACAGAAATCAGTTGCATTCTTATACACTAACAATGAAGCAACAGAAAGACAAATAAAGAAACTGATCCCATTCACAATTGCACCAAGAAGCATGAAATACCTAGGAATAAATCTAACCAAAGATGTAAAGGATCTGTATGCTGAAAACTATAGAAAGCTTCTGAAGGAAATTGAAGAAGATTTAAAGAAATGGAAAGACATTCCCTGCTCATGGATTGGAAAAATAAATATTGTCAAAATGTCAATACTACCCAAAGCTATCTACACATTCAATGCAATCCCAATCAAAATTGCACCAGCATTCTTCTCGAAACTAGAACAAGCAATCCTAAAATTCATATGGAACCACAAAAGGCCCCGAATAGCCAAAGGAATTTTGAAGAAGAAGACCAAAGCAGGAGGCATCACAATCCCAGACTTTAGCCTCTACTACAAAGCTGTCATCATCAAGACAGCATGGTATTGGCACCAAAACAGACACATAGACCAATGGAATAGAATAGAAACCCCAGAACTAGACCCACAAACGTATGGCCAACTCATCTTTGACAAAGCAGGAAAGAACATCCAATGGAAAAAAGACAGCCTCTTTAACAAATGGTGCTGGGAGAACTGGACAGCAACATGCAGAAGGTTGAAACTAGACCACTTTCTCACACCATTCACAAAAATAAACTCAAAATGGATAAAGGACCTAAATGTGAGACAGGAAACCATCAAAACCTTAGAGGAGAAAGCAGGAAAAGACCTCTCTGACCTCAGCCGTAGCAATCTCTTACTCGACACATCCCCAAAGGCAAGGGAATTAAAAGCAAAAGTGAATTACTGGGACCTTATGAAGATAAAAAGCTTCTGCACAGCAAAGGAAACAACCAACAAAACTAAAAGGCAACCAACGGAATGGGAAAAGATATTCGCAAATGACATATCAGACAAAGGGCTAGTATCCAAAATCTATAAAGAGCTCACCAAACTCCACACCCGAAAAACAAATAACCCAGTGAAGAAATGGGCAGAAAACATGAATAGACACTTCTCTAAAGAAGACATCCGGATGGCCAACAGGCACATGAAAAGATGTTCAGCGTCGCTCCTTATCAGGGAAATACAAATCAAAACCACACTCAGGTATCACCTCACGCCAGTCAGAGTGGCCAAAATGAACAAATCAGGAGACTATAGATGCTGGAGAGGATGTGGAGAAACGGGAACCCTCTTGCACTGTTGGTGGGAATGCAAATTGGTGCAGCCGCTCTGGAAAGCAGTGTGGAGGTTCCTCAGAAAATTAAAAATAGACCTACCCTATGACCCAGCAATAGCACTGCTAGGAATTTATCCAAGGGATACAGGAGCACTGATGCATAGGGCCACTTGTACCCCAATGTTCATAGCAGCACTCTCAACAATAGCCAAATTATGGAAAGAGCCTAAATGTCCATCAACTGATGAATGGATAAAGAAATTGTGGTTTATATACACAATGGAATATTACATGGCAATGAGAAAAAATGAAATATGGCCTTTTGTAGCAACGTGGATGGAACTGGAGAGTGTGATGCTAAGTGAAATAAGCCATACAGAGAAAGACAGATACCATATGGTTTCACTCTTATGTGGATCCTGAGAAACTGAACAGGAACCCATGGGGGAGGGGAAGGAAAAAAAAAAAAAAAAAAGAGGTTAGAATGGGAGAGAGCCAAAGCATAAGAGACTGTTAAAAACTGAGAACAAACTGAGGGTTGATGGGGGGTGGGAGGGAGGAGAGGGTGGGTGATGGGTATTGAGGAGGGCACCTTTTGGGATGAGCACTGGGTGATGTATGGAAACCAATTTGTCAATAAATTTCAGAAAAAAAAAAAAAAAAAAAAAAAAAGAAAAAAAAAAAAAATGATCAAGAAATACAGTATTAAAAACTAGTGGACTAAAAAAAAAAAAAAAAAAAAAAAAAAAAAAAAAAAAAAATTTTTTTTTAAATAAAAAATAAAAATAAAAAAAAAAAAAAAAACAATAACTTCTCTGCTATTACTCTTTATATTTCTATTTTTTTCAACTTTACCAAGATTTTCTTTGTGGCCTAAGGTCAGTTTATCTAAATTTTCCCTGTGTGCTTGAAAGGATGGAGTATTTCCTATTTTTTTGGTTTCAGGTTCTCAAGTATATCTAAAATATCTACTGTTTTGATCTTTTGTATTTTTAATATCATTGTCTACTTGAGGTCTTGATTTGAGACTATCTTGTTAAAGTGTCTTGTGTCTCTACTTTTCCCTACCTCTCTTATACTTGCTGCACTTCACTGTGTGTATGATGCACAGATACAACGATAAAAACTGTTCTCTTTTCATGGTAATGTTTTTAACGCAGTGTTTAGAGATGACTTGATTTTGGTGATCTGTTGAATGTCCTTTGAAGTATAAACCTTATTTATTTGTGGCTCTGCTCATTGTGAAACAATGTAATTTTTGTGACCACTTCATAAAAGAAAATCTCCATTAACCCTATCATGGGATTTTTCTTCAGTGGTTATAAACAAAATATACTACAGTTTCCCAAATACAGATCTACATTTCTTAACTGTCTGTGTTTCTATAATATTGAAAGGATCTGAGATTGTAATCTGTGAATGATTTAAAATTTCGCAATGTCAGCTTGTTCTAATAGCTATCTATAGACTGGGCTGAGTTAGCTGGGCTAATGTTCAGGCCAAAAATCAATGAACCATTATTGTTCATTTTTTAAAGTTTTCAACCTTCATCAGAAGTGTCCACTTGAAAAGGTTTCAAAACATTAAGGTGAGAACCATAATCTCAGTAATAGTTTTTTCTGATTGTTAATAGCTTTGGTGTAAAAATGTGGTAATAAATTATAGGCAAGAAAAATTTGGATCAACATTAATCCTAGAGCTTCTGACAGAAAATTAAGAATTCACTAATAATGTTAGTATTTTGTGTAACTAAGCATATTTTTAGAGCAAAAGTGTTTGGAATCATTATTCTTTAAAAGATGAGAAGACAAAATCCTTTGTATGAAACATTGAGTGTTTAAAACTTGATATTCTTCAGTATAATAGAGAATTATTACTAGGAACAATAATAGCTTTAAGCTAGTAATGGACAAATTTACACAGTTGTTTTAAAGTGAATATTAGTACAAGGGGGGAACTTCATTGGTATATAAGGGAGTTATTTTTTGACCAAATGTTCTGTGATAATTTTTATCTATTAGTTGCAAAGGAAGTTTCTCCAACTAATTTTTTAAATTTTTTAAAGAATGTTTGTTTTGAGAGAGAGAGTGTGTGTGTGTGTGTGTGTGTGTGTGTGTGTGTGTGTGAGAGTGAGAGAGAGAGAGAGAGAGTAGGGGAGGGGCTGAGAGAGAGAGAATCCCTGCAGAGCCCCATGCGGGGCTTGATCTCCCAAACCATGAGATCATGGCCTGAGCCGAAATTAAGAGTCTGAGGCTTAACCACCTGAGCCCCCGAGGGACCCCCTAAGTAATTTTAGAAAGGTATAAGGAAATGCAATGAAATTATCTGGGATAAATGGAAAAGATAGTTGAAGTAGATTTTTTTTCCCTTCCCATCTTCTTTGTCTCATCTAATACATACTAATACCATTCCCTGTCATTAACAAAGAACAAACATGTTTTAGGGATAAACAGACTTTAGGAACAAAATGTCAGTTGCACTCGTATGGCCTAGGGTGGCTTGAACTAATAGTTGTGGGTAAGTCAAAGGGAAATAGTTGGCTCTACTTTAAGCAGTAGACAAAGTTTGATGTGATTGCTAAAGAATTGTTAGGCTTTAAAAATTTTATTTTTATTTTTTTAGAATTGTTAGTCTTAACTTTCCCTTTCAGCACTATTATGGACTATATACTTTGAGGGTCCTCTTACTACAGTAAAACTAGATCCTGAATAAATGACAACAAACACATTTTAAATGCATTGCTGCTTTCTCAAAAATGTAAAACAGCAGCAAAAACAAAGAAACAAGAACAGAAAATTAAATAGTAAACGTGAAAGCTAGTGGTGACCTTACGACTTTTACTAGTATTAGAGTAGGTCAGAGACTAAGCCTTTTTGGTCCATCTGTGGAGACAGAGTTGTTGTCACAAGTTTGGGGGAAATACTTAGAAAGTCTAGTGTACCTCTCATTGGAACTCCAGGAAAAAAATAGAATGTAGGAGAGACAATTATTAAAAGGAGTAGTGCTGTGAATTTTTCTGTAATTGATGAGACAAAGCTACAGAAGGCACAATACGTATCAAATGGAATATTATTATGCAGTTGTAAAATACCAGAATCATGGAGAAAATACCAGAAACACCCCAAGAAAAAAAGGGAAATCCTCCTACAAAGAAGCAACAGAATGACATCAGTAACAATGGAAGCCAAAAGACAGTGGGATAATATTTCCAAAACGTTAAGATAAATCTGTCAACCCATCGTTATATATCCAGCAAAACTGTTTTTCAAGAATGAAGATATAATACATTTTTAGATAAAATCGAGTGTTGGCTACTAGGAGAACTTCACTAAATACAGAATGTCTAAAAAGATACTCATCAGGAAGGTAGTAGCAAATGATTTAGAAGGACGGTCTGAAATGTGAATCGTAAAGGCGAACAGAGAAAATGTTTACTAGGTTGGACAGTCTGTTTTGTGTTGGCCTATGAAATTGTCGGAAGTGTGGCCTTGTACTTTGAAGAGGTGAAGCATAGTTCCAAAAGTGTAGTGTAAATTGCTTTGCACTCACCAGAACCCATCCCATCACTTTTTCATTTTGTAGATGCATCGTGGTTTTGGGGAATTGACCCTGGTTCACTGCTGGGGCCTGATTAGTCTAATTCAGTCATAATAATCCCATTCTCTTTGCTAATTCGGTTCATTGAGGAACCAGGCCTGAGTCATTTCACCTGCGGCCATTACTTTGGTATTAGTTTTTGATTTATTGATCGGTTTGTTATTGATTTAGATGTGGTCATGTGACTGAAGTTGGCCCACTCAAACTGAAGGAATGAATTCTCATTTCGTGATTGAGGGAGAGCACACTGCGAGAACCTAGATTGCTTCTTATGGGAAAAGTAACATGCCTTAGTGTGAAGTCAGCAATAGGAAGGGCAGAGCTGTGAGAGGAACAACACAAGAAAGTTTGATGTCTAATGATTTCAGTACGTTACTACATCACCCAGCCCTGAAGTTCACCTTATTTTATGTGACTGTACTTTAAACTTACGCAGTTTGTAAGCTGATAGTACCTTGTGTAAGCTTCACCCAAAACTTATCCTGCAAAATAAGTTAGACTTTATTAATGCAAGTATAATTTCAGTTCTACACCAGGAGAGGCAGAAGCCATATGCTGTGTGCTGCTGTGGCAAGACTAGATTAATTTTAGTTTTCATGTTTTATTGAATTACATTGGCAGATTGACGTGCCCAGGGAAAATGACAGAGTGATAAAGTGGGAAAATTCCAAAATGTTGATGCGTGATCAGTGTGAAGTGTATCTTTGGCCTTGTCTAAGAAGATGTTGAAGAGATTTAGTAACAGTGTTCAGATATTTAAAGGGCTGATGGGTGACAGATGTTTAGATTTATTTTCCCATGATCTAGAGGTCAGAACTGATTCCAATCAGAAATTCTGGAGAGGTGTAAGAGAGTTGTGATCAGTATAAGAATTTTTTGATACTTAGGAGCTGTCTGAAAATGGGGACTAAGGGGTGTAACACTGAAGAGAGATCAGTGGTGACCTAGGGAGTAAATATTTTTCCTTCTATTCATCTACTAAGACTTCCATAGCTATATGATATTTAAGAGATTTCCTACATAGGGCAGGAGAAGGTTGGATTATGTTATTTACAGACTCCTAACATTTTATGACTTTAGTTGCTAATCAAATTATTGTAATACTGGTTTTCAACTTTTTTTTTTTTAGCCTAAGAGCTTTTTTTAAATCAGATTCTTGGCAATGCCTCTTTACTATCTAAAAGTAAAATTCATGGGGTGCCTGGTTGGCTCAGTTAAGCATGTGACTTCGGCTTAGGTCCTGATCTTGTGGTTTGTGAGTTCGAGCCCCGCATCAGAGCTCAGCTGACAGCTCAGAGCCGGGACCCTGCTTCAGATTCTGTCTCCCTCTCCCCTGCTCACACTCTGTCTCTGTCTCTCAAAAATGAAAAACCTTAAAATTGAAAAAGATATTAAAAAATAAAATTCATAATGAATATTACCTATCCATACATATAATGTTTATGGAATAAATGTGAATGTACTGTAAACTAAAAATAAAATGAAAATAATTTGAAGTAAAAGCCTGCAATCATTTATTGCATTTCTGAAATGTAAGAAATTTTTAATACCAGCTTTTCTAAGTGAGGCATAGATTTGTTTGACAGCAAAACCTAATTTTAATTGACATGAAGCTAATTATAGTCTTTATACAATTGGCGATTTCATGTTTTGCTACAAAGATATTAGTATGTTTGAGCACAGGTTGCTGCTGTAGACCCTGTTGGTGTTGTTACTTAGCATACTTTGAAGTCCAAAAAAAATTCTGAATTCTTAAAATATCTCATCCCAAGTGTACTGGCTGAAATGCTTTAGTTCATTAACAAGTATTTCAACATGTACATGTTCTGGGATGACTAATTTAGAATACATAATAAAGTAATCAAACGGCTGCACATCTTTTTAAAAAATGTTTTTAATATTTATTTTTGAGAGGAGGGGAGGAGGGGCAGAGAGAGAGAGGGAGAGAGAGGATCCAGAGTGGGTTCTGTGCTGATAGCAGAGACCCTGATGCTGGGCTCTAACTCTGAACCGTGACATCATGACCTGAGCCAAAGTCATGAGATCATGACCTGATGCCTAACCGACTGAGCCTCCCAGCCCTCCCTCCACCCCCAGCTGCACATCTAATTAATATGTTTGCATTTAAAAGAAATAAGGTGACAAGCTACTATGTCATATTAAAAAAACAATAGCAATTCAAAAATTACATTATTTATATAGGGTGAATATTGGAAATATTTATGTTATTAATATTTATTGAGATGATTGCATTTTTAGTTCTAAATCTGTTAAAAATACTTTGCTACACACTTGCAGGTTATTTTATTTTGCAGTATCAACTACTACTTCTCTGAAATCCTTTTCAACTAAATTAGTAGTTGGGTATTACATGCTACTTTAAGTAGAAAACTATATTTTTCAATAATTTGGAGACAACTTCCTATAAAATTTTTTTGATATAAATTGTACTGATGTAAGATTATAGTAAATTTAATCCATAGAACACTGAAAAGTTACATGGGATGTAAAATAGTTCCTCATTGATAATCCATGGAATATATTTTAAGAATAAAAATAATTGTGTCCCTTTTTTTTCTTTTGTCTTATATATAAATAGGAGTTAGTCCTTCCTTCCTTCCTTCCTTCCCTCCCCTCCCTTCATACCTTCCTCCCTCCTAGTATTTTTCCATGGCTGGTTCCACTCTTGTAGAGCCTTTTCTAATATTTTTGTCAGCCTTTATTTTCATACCATATGTGTCATTTAGCAAGTGATACACCATGACTTTGTACCTAAATATGTAAAATTTAGGGCAATTATAATATATACTAGATTTTTTTAAAAAAAGATTTCAGAGAGAAATTAATTTGTGTTGTAAGCAGCGCCATTTTATGTTTGGTAATGCCCAGAAAGAACTTTCAGCAATTAATGTCCTTGAGTTTTAGTTTCTTACATAGTCAGGATTTAGAATGTTAATAAAAGTGAGACACTGTGGTAGGAAGGTTAACAATTCTACAACACTGGTTATTTTCTTACCACGTAGTAAAATGTTGTTTGGAGTCTTTATCTTATATAGTTATTTAATTAAATTTTACAAGCTGAAATCACCCTGTTCTGTTTGTAGGATACTGTTACACCTGGAATAAAATGTAAATTTTTATGTTTTTAACTATAGTATAAGGACTAATTTTCTAACCATTTTAGCCACCGTTTTGATTTCATCAAAATAGGGGAACATCTTTTTAAAAAAGCGTTTGTAAAATTACCAAGTGAGTTTGGATTTAATCTTTAAGTGTGCAGGAAAATGCTGTTACATTAAGTGTATGATAAGTTTTAGATCAGTATTTCTGAGTCTACTGTGAAAATTGTAGCCATTTTTAGTCATTTTTTAATATAGTCACTTAAAAATCCTTTTGTTTCTTTTTATCCATTTTAAACTGTCCTTTCCCCCTAGAAACTTAGAAGTAGAAACTTGGTATGTTTTAGACTATCCAGTGCTTATTAAATATTTGCATTGTATATTTTAAAATCTTATTCCTTACTTTACCAAGTTGCTGTTTGATAAAATACAGTGTTTTCATTATGGTGCTACACTAGAACTTGTCGCTTCTACTTAGTGGATAAGTGATTATTTGCTAAATAGATTCTTTAATGAAACAAAGATGAAGCTAGAAATATTCTGTATTGTAACTATTTCGTAATTTTTAAAAAATATGGTAATCTGTATGTATATATATACTTTTTAGAAAGAATCTTCGAGAGGGAGACATAGGGAAAAGGAAGACATTAAAATCACTAAGGAGAGAACTCCCGAAAGTGAAGAAGAAAATGTAGAATGGGAAACTAATAGAGATGGTGAGTGCAAGAATCTTTGCTTATATACTCAAGCTATTGATTATTCACTTTGTAGACTTTTTGGGTTTCAAAACACTTTTCAACTGTTACCTCCTCGTTTCAGAATCATCTTACTGCCGTCTTTCCACTTTAATGAGTCGTAACACAGAAAATAGCATGTGGTAGCGGAACAAAGTCAGAGAAGGCTATTCACACTGCATTTTTCAACTTCCCCATCCTTCCCCCTCCCCCCCCCCCCCAGGACTTCATTGGGCAGCATCACAGTCCTTTAAAATTGTATTACTTTTCTAAGTGTTTTTAGGCCCTTAAAAAATTAAGGGTTAATTAAAAAAAAAATTAAGTTAAAAAATTAAGTCTAAATTTTTTTTTAGTGTTTATTTTTGAGAGCACAAGCAGGGGAGGGACGGCGAGGCGGGGACAGAGGATCCGAAGCAGACTCTGCTGACAGCAGCGAGTCCCATGTGGGACTTTAACTCACGAGCCGTGAGATCGTGACCTCAGCCGAAGTCAGACACTCAACCAAGCCCCCCTAGTGCCCCTAAATTTTGTTTGTATTACATAAAATATTAAAATAAGATTTTTAAATCTTAAAGATCTGGGAAAATTATTTCCAAGAAATTGTAGACTTTCACCTTTCAGAAGAAATCCAATTCACATACTAATTGAGACCAGGGATTTGTTCATGAGTAATAGCAAAATCATCTTTGCATCATTTAACAAGTTAGCATTTGTTTTCTTACCATGAATGTTCTTTTCCTCTTTTATGACCTTCTGAAGGTGAGCAGTAGAGCCTCACACTACCACATAGAGAAAGGAAAGTCACATTTATTGAATGCTTTGGGTGTGCTGGGCATTTCAGTATCATTTATGTAATTACCTCATTAATTCAGTAGCTTTGTTACTCTACTTACACATGACAAAACTAAAGAATATAAGAATTTAAGCAAGTTCCTTAGCAGTAAACTGAAAACTTAGACCAAGAGTTAAAAAAATTACAGTTTGTAGGCCAGCCACCTGTGTTTGCAAATAAAGTTTTGTTGGAACACAACCAGTCCTGTTTGGTTACATATTTCCTGTGGCTGCTTTTGACCTACCGTAGATGAGTCGAGTACTTACGAGAGCCAACAGTCTGTAAGCCTAAAGTATTTACTATTACATTGAAGAACAGTCTCTAAAGAGATCTATTCTGAGACTTCAAAAGTATGCTAAATGCCTCTCCTGTAATTTGAACATCAGTATTTTTTTAGGAAATCCACTCCACTTATGGACAGTGTTGTCTACTTAAAACTTACTCCTAAGAGCAGATAGGGAATTTCCTTATGATTAGTTTATTGGGATTTCATAAGTCAATGTAATACCTCTTACAAAATAGTAGTAGAAGCAGCTATAATGTCTCATTGTAGGTGACTACATAGTTCATATATTGAAATAAAATACTATAAATCTTGACTGTTTGAGGTTGGATAGCGAACTTTGCCTAACTATGAAGGGATTAGCTAAACACACTCAGCATTCTTTTCATTTTAATTACTTTCAGATAAGAAATATTCTGAAATATACTAGATACCCCTTAATCTTTAAAAATAAAAATTTCTCTATTCCCATTTAAAAGCCTAAGAAGAGTTTCCTCCTTGTCTTCATAGTAGCTATTTCAGACTCTCTCCTCAGATCTCCCCGTGGACCCTTCATGTCTCCTGTCTGCTCTTTACTACACAGAGATGATGCAACTCACCATCTAGTAACTCCCTCAACTTCCTGCTACCACACTTACAAGCTGGTCTTCTTTTCCCCACCTGAACTTTATTCTTTCTCTTTTGTTCTTTGTAAGAAGCCTCCCTCTTGCTATATAAGGTTATCTACTCCTGTGTCCTGAATCTGATTGCCTCCCCCTTCTGCAATCTTGTTCATTTGTTATACATTCTCTTTTACATCTTTAACATCCATCTGGACACTCTTTCTCTTCTCCCCGCATGACTTTTACCCATCACCCGGCTTATCCCCACTTTACAACTAAATTTGTGAAGTAACTCTGTGCCTTACTGTCTCTACTTTTTTCACCTCATACTTGCTCAGTTTTCTGACCCATGTCTTCAGTAAAATGGCTTTTCAGGGTCACTGATGACCTCCTCTTTGCTAAATAAATAGAGACATACTTGTCTCTCTCTCTTTTTTTAATTGTTTATTTTTGAGAGAGAGAGACAGAGTGTGAACAGGAGAGAGACAGAGAGAGAGTGAGACACAGAATCCAAATCAGGCTCCAGGCTCCCAGCTGTCAGCAGACAGCCATATACAGAGTTACAACCCATGAACTGTGAGATCATGACCTGAGCCAAACTGTGACTGAGCTACCAAGGCACCCTGATACTTGTCTCTATTCTGTAATCTTTCTGCAGCATTCGAGAGCCTTTTTGAAACACTTTGTCCTTGGATTTCATCTATCACTCTTCAGTTTTTCTGTCTTCCTTTGAAGCCCTCCAGTCTTGAACGGAGGCTCCTTGTGTTTTATCTATCCCTTAAATGTTGATTCCCAAGGTTTTGCTCTAGGCTATCATCTTTAAAAAAACTAAAGTGATTTTACTATACAAAAATCATTTAAAAGGTGAGTAGATGCCTTTTATAATAGTTTTACATATAAAATCTACACATGACTATTACAGTTTTCTCTTGATTTGAACTCACAGGTTTTGATATTTTGTCTCTATGGATTAAAACATGTTTGGAAGAATATTGAAGCATGGATATAGTCCTCTCAATCCCCAGATAATGACACTGAACCAATTTAATAGACTTTCTACGTTTTAAATCTAACGTGAATAGCAGTTTTAGCTAGACTCAGAAGAAATTGCTTTGTGTTAGTATTTCTCAAACTTTTTGGTCTCATGACACTTTCACTTTAAGGATCCCAAACAGCTTTTGACTTGGTGGGTTATTTGTTTTAATTCTTGCCATATTAGAAATCAAATCTGAGAAAATTTTTAAATACTTATTTATGAATTTATTGAACAGTGAAAATAATAAGCCCAGCATATACTTTTATAGAAAATAGATTGGTTTTGGAAACTAAAAATAAAATCACAAGGAGGGGGCAGTGTTTTACATGTTTTTGTAAATCTTTTTAACATCTGGCTTAGTTGAAGACATCTAGATTTTTATGTCTGGTTCCGCATTCAATCTGTTAATGGTATTGCGTATCATGTGACTTTTGGAAAACCCGGCTGTATACCCAGGAGAGAATAGTAGACCAGCCACCCAAGTGATGTAGTATTGTAGAAATATTTTTGATCTTCTGAAACTCCAAGAATTGTTTTGGAGATCCCGAGGAGTCCTCAGACCCCTCTTTGAGAACCACTTGTTTCTAGAAGTGGCTTCTGCTTTCAGTTGTTTTCCCTTTGCCTAGCCACCTCTTCTCAATTTTAATTTTTCCTTCCAGATGAAGTCATCCTTTCAGGGTGTCATTAGCATCTGTGTGTTAATGAATCCAGTATCTGGAGCTCTCAGTTGAGGCATCTGTCAACTGGATCTCTCTATCTGAGTTCCCTAAGACTACCACTTTCTACTGGGTCCCCCAAAGCCTGGGAGTTATTATTTGATATTTCTTCCCCTCACCCTAGATGTTTACAGAGTTCTGAGATTTCTGCCTATCTTTCAGAACCACCTCTTTTTCTAAATGACTACTAATATTTAAGTTAAGATATTTGTTTACTGCATACAAATATATTTTACCACAATAGCCTCCTAATCTCATGCCTTGAAGTTATTAATCTTGTCTTCTAATTTATGCTCCACTTGAAAGCCAGAATAATCTTAAAAGAATTTTTTTAACTGAAGTGTAGTATACATCCAGAAGAGTGCATGATTCATGTGTGCAACTCACTGAATTTTCACAGACAGAACAAACTTGTATAATCTGTACCCAAGTCAATAAATTGAAAATTAATAGGATCCCATAAACCCCTTTGTGCTCCCTTTCCAGTCACTAACTCCCAACCCTCACCTCCCAGAGATAACTACTACCCTGATTTCTACCACCATTGATTAGTTTTGTCTGTTTTTGAGCTCTGTATAAATGGAATATATAGCAGTACTCTTTTTATGTTTAGCTTCCTTTGCTTACAATATATTTGAGATTAACTATTATTTATTGCACATAATTGTAGTTTATTAATTATTATAGCTGTATAGGATTTCATTGTATGAATATGTCATAATTTATCCATTCTAATGGTGCTAAACATTTGAATAATTTCTAATTTTGAACAGTTATGAGTAGGGTGCTGTTACTGTTCTTAATCATATCTTTTGCTAAACTTGTACCCATGTCTCTTCATCTTATGCCTGGAAATTGGATTGCTAGGTCATGGAGTTTGCATATGTTCATCTTTGGTAGATAATGTCAAATTAAAAATGATTATTTTTCATAGGGTACTTTTTATCTTTTTCATCTTAGCCATTCTGGAGGTGTGTGGTATCTTATTGTGGTTCTAGTGTGCATTTCCCTAATGACTAATAAAATTGACAACTTTTTCACGTTTATTGACCACTGTACAATCTATTTTGTAAACTGTGTGTTCCAGACTTGCCTATTGTATGGCATTACCTGTTTTCTTAATTGTTTAGAATTCTTTATATACTTTGGATATAAGATCTTTTATCAGATATACATATTGTGAATATCTTCTTCCACTCTCTGAGTTCCAGAATGCTCTTTTGAAAGAATAAATGTCTTCATTCCTCTGCATAAAATTTGGATTTCCCGGGGTGCCTGGCTGGCTCAGTTGGTTAAGCGTCCGACTTAGGCTTGGGTCATGATCTCATGGTACATGAGTTTGAGCCCTGCATTGGGCTCTGTGCTGACAGCTCAGAGCCTGGAGCCTGCTTTGGATTCCATGTCTCCCTCTCTCTCTCTGCCCCTCCCCCACTCATGCTCTGTCTCTCAAAAATAAGCAAACATTAAAAAAAAAAAAAGCAAATAAAATTTGGATTTCCCATTGCCTTCAGGAACCAAGTACAAATTCTTACTGTACAGAACTTTTCATTATCTGGTTGCTGCCTGTATTTCCAACTCCTTATCCCCAAGTCTGTTTTTTTATTTGGTTCCTTAAACTTCATCTTATTTGTTTACCATACTGACTAGTGCAGTAACATAAAAAGGAAAAGTGTCATTGCAGTAGAAGAGGAAATAAATGAACGTATCTGGTAATCTTATAGGTGGGTACATTCTCCTGAAGTAAGGCATAAAACCCAGAAGCCTTATTTGAGTACATAAAGATTTAAATTTTCTGTGTAACTAAACTACAGTTTAATAATTAAGAAGTATATCACCAAAAGGACATATTTACCATGTATAACATGTATAAGCACATGGTAAAAGTACTATATAAACATATAATGAGCTCCACAAATAAAAGGAAAATACAGTCCAGTTGATAAATGGGCAAAAAAAAATTAAATAGGTAATTCATAGAGGAAATAGAAATGGTCAGTTGGTACTCGGGCTCACTACAGAAGGAAGTCAAGGAAAATAAAAAGGTAGCATTTTTTATTCATCAAATTGACAGAAATGAAAAATATAAATGTTAGAAATGGGAGTTTCTGTTGGTAAAAGCTGTTTTGAGGTGTAGTTTGGTAGTATTAAAAATAAAGTTACACTTCTCTTTGATCCAGCAACTCTGTAGCTTACGAAATCTGTTCTAGGGGCACCTGGATGCCTCAGTTGGTTAAGCATCTGACTCATGATTTTGGCTTGGGTCATGATCGGTACATGACCGTTCAAGTACCCCATCGGGCTCTGTGCACTGATAGCATTGGGTGTGCTTGGGATTCTCTCCCTGTCTCACTGCCCCTCACCTGCTCACCATTCTTTCACTAGCTTACTCTCTCAAAATAAATAAATAAACATTAAAAAAAAATCTGCCCTAAAGAAATACTTTGCACTTGTGAACCAAGGAAGGTGTCAGAATGTCCATTGAAGTCTTGTTTATAGAGCAAAATATTAAAAACAATGTGTATCAGAAGGAAACTGGTTCACTAAATTACAATGTGTTCATATTATGAAATGCTTTTCAGATGTTAAAATGGTTTCTCTTTGTATGATGTAGAAAGGTATTTCTATAGGGCATGGTGTGTAGTTTTAGTCCCATTATTTTAAAGAGCATAAATATAAAGGTTTATTTTTATGCATACAACATTAAACTAGTAACATTGTTATCACTGGAGTAAGGTAGCAGTGGGAGGAGTGTAATGGAATTTCTCCATTCACCCTGTGTACTTAAGAATTAACACTTTTAATAGTGAGAATGTATATATTAAAGACAAGCAAATACTCAACCGTTAATCCATATACGTATACCTTGTATATTTCTATGATTATTTGCATAAAACAGATTACTAGAAGTAAAATTGTTTTATTAAAGGGTATTAATGTTCTTAAGGCTTTTACCCACATTGCCTAATTACTTTCCAAGATAGATGTCCCAGTGTCCTAGTTTGCATTGTTAACCTTCAAAGAGTGAACATACCTTTTATCTATACCTTTTCTAATACCTAATACTATAATTAGAAAAAAGTACCTCTTTAATACATGAAAAAAGCATATTTAGGTACCATTTGCATTTCCTTCTTTTTGTGAATTGCCTGTTCATGTCCTTGCATTCTCCTTTCAATCAGTAAGAACTCTGTATGTATGAGGAATGTCAACCTTATGTATTGTATTCTTGTATATATTTTTAAAAATAGCTGCCTTGTAAAATATGCCATTCTAATTGTATTTAACATTTTTCTAATGACTTAGACTAATCATCTATCTATATGAATCAGTTTTTATTAGGCAGTTATAATGATAACCTCAAGGTATGAGACACATTTTCTAAATTTATTAAATGCTTTTAGACTTCTTTTTTTTTTGTCAGGTTGCATCATGTCTGTTTTGTATTTCATCTCCTTATAGGCTAGGAAGACATCTTCCTTTTGTTTATAATAGCTATGCATAAAATAAGAATAAATCGTATCTGAGTAAAGACTAGAGAGCTTTTCCTCTGAGCAAAATATAGTACATTGACTCTGACATATTTTAACTGTTCAGGCTTACCCCTTTGGTAGGATACCTGGGGATTGAAAGACTGAAAGCCAACTTTTCATTTCTTACCTGTGTTCTATATTGGTGATATTTCCAGGTAGTAGTTTTTAGAGGGGTGCAGGGTATTATTGATAATACCATTAAAAACACTATAAATCATTCTTCACAATTAATTACTCTTCCCTTTGTTTTATACATACTTAGTATTTAGCTATGGAATTTTATCTGGTAGCAATTTGAGAATACTGTCAAACTGAATCTTTGAACCCTATTATTCATTGATACAAAGTGTCTCAGTACAAAATAGTATACAGATAGCCATTATTTATTTAATTAAATTCAGTATCTCCAATCATTTTATCTAGTAAATATAGTTCTTAAATATAGTAAATTATATCTAGTAAATATAGTCCTTAAATATTTAGTAATTGCTTTCTGACTGAAAAATGTGATTTAGTCTATTTTATATATTTACTGAAAAATTGTCATCATCTTCCAATATAAGATGAGCAATCAATTTAGTTACACAGATAGAGGATATGTAGTTACCCTCTCTGTTCCCATGCAAATAAATGGATAGTTGGCATTATAATGTATTTGATCTGTACACGACAATGATGTTCATTTTCTTGTGTTTTCGACAAATAGGACTATTTATCATCGTCGTTTTTTAGCTCTTCATTTTATTTCTTTACCCCAGGTTAAGGAATGGTGATCTTCAGTGCCAAAAGTTAGAAAAGTTAGAAAAGGCACCTCAGTTTGTTATCAGTGTAGCCCAACATTGTCATGTGTTAGGATAAGAGTCACTGAAATTCCTTCCTCTAGGCTCTTTGGCATTTATATATAACAAATGAGGGTGAGAGGCTGGGTGACAGTGCCAGTAGCCCCCGAAAACTTCTGCATGTTGCGAAGGAATAGCTCTGCACATCATTCTTTCTTTTTCTTTCCTGTTTTTTTTTTGTTTTTTTTTTTCTTAACAAGTCTTTATATTTTTTCCACTGGAAAAAATGAATGGAAATAGAGACATCGTACCACATCTGTTGAGGAGATGGACAGTTCTGATCTAAGGAACTATCACAAATCGCTTACAATGGAAAAGTTACAGATCCTTCGGATGTTAGCTCATATACACATTAGTGTTAAAATTACCAAACTTTAGTTTTAGATAGAAATCAGTTGTGTCACTAATAAAAAAGAAATATGGAAGCAATGTAGGACACCTAATGCTACCTTCATTTAATACTGATGAATCTTTAAGAAAGTCAAGGACATAATGAAATCATATATACAGCCTGAAATACTGAAGGCTTTGGTATTTTTAATACTTAGAATTTACATGTGAGTTTTTTAACGGTAAAATTGTGAAATCCCTTCTCCTAACCAAAAACCCAACTGCCAGACAACCCAAAATCACTTTAAGAAAACCCAAGTGTCTTAAAAATGTTTGGCGTTTCATAAAGAAATCAGCCATACTGATTTTAACCCTTTATAGAAACAGTATATATTTTTTATCTTTGAGAAGTATGTTATTCTAATGAAAGACCACCATTTTAATTTGCATAAAAAATTAGTTGAAAAAATTTCTCTAATTTTTGGTGTAGATAATTTTGATAGTTTCTGACAAGTAATGGAATTTTATCTTAAAGATTCTGACAATGGAGATATTAATTATGATTATGTTCATGAGTTGTCATTGGAAATGAAGCGTCAGAAGATACAGAGGGAATTAATGAAGCTGGAACAAGAAAACATGGACAAAAGAGAAGAAATTATTATTAAAAAGGAGGTATGCTATTGAAATACATGTTAGCAATTAATGTCAACATGGGTATTGATCAGAGAACTCATTAGCCATTTGTTGTGTCTTAAATTGTATCAGGATGTTGATAAGTTGATCACGTTACTGTAAATCAACTACATGTTAATATTCACATTACTCTATTAGATAAATAGAAAATATTTTTGCTTTTGGACAGGTGAAAAAACTAAGGTTGTGCCACGTAGATTCACCGGCTAATGTTAAATGGGATTTGAATCTATGTATGTCTGTTTCTTAGGCCTAAGCTATGTCTAGAATACTTGTTTGTTTTTTAAAGAGTAGGAGTACAATTTATTGGAATGTAATTTGTGATTTTTCTGAGGAGATTTTGAAATTGTATAATTTTGGTTTGCTTTGTTAATAATAGTGTTATGTTAGGGCAGGTAATTGTAATTAGCATACTGGTTAAAAGCGCATGTTTAGAAGTCAGACTAACACTTGGTGGCTGTAACAGCACTTAATATTTCATTTGAATTTTGGTATGATTTAGAAACACCTGCTTTGTTATCTGATTATAACACCCATGATTGAAGGAGTTTCTGATTGATCTACTGAATTCTTTTAAAAGGTTTCACCAGAAGTGATTCGATCAAAATTATCTCCATCTCCTTCTCTAAGAAAGTCAAGCAAATCTCCAAAGCGAAAGTCAAGCCCTAAATCGTCATCTTCAGCAAGCAAGAAAGACAGGAAGGCAACTGCAGTATCCTCACCCTTGTTGGACCAGCAGAGGTCAGTAGGGTGGTAAATAACGCCAGAATGAAATAGCTTTTTCTGAAGTGATACCCAAAATCTGAAGTGATACTCAGAAGAATTAGTAGATTACAGAAGAATCCTTGTAATACATTCAGTATTTAATGTAAGTTTTTTTCTTCTAAATAAAGGTATGACCATATGATTTCACTCATATATGGAATTTAACAAACAAAGCAGAGGAACATATGGGGGGTGGGGATGAGAGAGAGAAGGAAACAAACCAGAAGAAGAGACTTTTAAAGATAGAGAACAAACTGAGGGTTGATGGAGGGATGTGGGTAGGGGATGGGTTAATTGGGTGATGGGTATTAAGGAGGGCCCTTGTTGTGATGCGCACTGGGTGTTACATGTAAGTGATGAACCCCTGATTGCTACTCCTGAAACCAGTATTGGGTTGTGTGTTAACAGAATTTAAATAAAAATTTGAAAAGAAAATAAAGGTACAAAATGTTTCTGTTTAAAAGAAAATTGATAGAGAACAATAAAACAAATGTCTGTGTCCCATCTGCTGTCCTTCGGAGCTTTTTTTTTTTTTTTTAAATAAAACATAACACACCTATGTATTTTCTCTCCTTCCCTCTTGAATTTGTTTTTGGTACTTGAGCATGTGTGTTTATACTTCCATGTGTATTATTTTTATCTACTTAGTCGTAGTACTTATATATTAAAGCTTTGCTTCTGCAACTTTCTTTTTCACTTAACATTTTTTATATTTGTATTGCTCTATGTAGCCTTTTGTCATTTGAGTATACTGTGTGTTTACTTTTCTGTTGTTGAACTTATAAGTTGTTTTCAGTTTTTCACTGTTACAAATTATACACAGTGAACATTTTTATTGTCTCCTTGTGCACATGGTCATGAGATTAGATTCTTAGTTTATACTAAGCAGTATGAATATGTTATTTAGAATTACTGCAGTAGCCAGTTGAAATAAAAGCAGAAATGAGTAAATATTACATTGAGGGACTAAGAATAAGACAGAAGACATTTTTCTATTTAATGTCACTCTGTACTATTTAAATTTTTTTTTTAATTTTTTTTTTTAACGTTTATATATTTTTGAGACAGAGACAGAGCATGAACAGGGGAGGATCAGAGAGAGAGGGAGACACAAAATCTGAAACAGGCTCCAGGCTCTGAGTGGTCAGCACAGAGCCCGACACGGGGCTCGAACTCACGGACCGTGAGATCATGACCCGAGCCGAAGTCGGACACTTAACCGACTGAGCCACCCAGGCGCCCCTAAATTTTGTTTTAATGAAAGCGTATACACTAATTTTGTTCAAGGAAAAAAGCTAAACTAAACTAACCTCTTTCAACATACGACCAGTTGGCAAACTATCTGAATCCACAATGAAACTTGTGTTTGTCTTCCTTCTAGTTTCTAGAGTCTTTAACCCTATTTCGGACTCCAGTTACTTTTTGCCTAGGTTATTGTATCATCCTTCTACTTTATCTAGTGTCCACTCTCCTGTGCACATAAACATTTCATTCCTCAACCCCCTGTATTCATTCATTTTACGGATGTTGTGAGAGAAATCTTGAAAGAACGATTGCAGTTAATTTACTGTGCCATTGAAAAATTCTGTGGTTTTCCATTTGGTTGAATAAAATTCAGATTCTTTGTTTGTTTGTTTGTTTTAATGTTTATTCATTTGAGAGCTAGAGACAGAGTGCGAGCCGGGGAGGGGCAGAGAGAGGGAGACACAGAATCAGAAGCAGGCTTCAGGCTCTGAGCTGTCAGCACAGAGTCTGATGCAGAGAAAGAAAGGATCTAAAAATGATAGATGAAATTAATTGAACTCTGTGCCATTACGGAGAAATCAGTTGACTTAAAAAAGGTTGAAAGATCTTAGTTGCCTTTAGAATGTGCAGAACCAATTTTGACCCCTGTAGTTGGAAGGCACTTGAAAAGCCTATATTGTAACATAATTGTGATTTCCAACTACGTATGGTTTTGAAGGAAATGTGAAGAAATTCTATACCATAGTGACTGTATTGATATAATTCTGTTGTTATAATAGCTTAGTCCCAAAATCTGAGTTGAATGCTACGGAGGTTTATTTCTCACTCAAAGCAAATCAGAGTGGGTGTTTCTGATTAACAGGTGGCTCTCTTATGCATAAAGATTCAGTAACCCAGGCTCCTTTTGAGATGACTTCGCTTGGGTTTTGTGGACATCAAAAAATGGAACGCCTAAAGAAAAAAAATTAATTGGAGTACTGCTCTTATTGGGCTCTACAGTTTACAATTGCCTGGAGTGTGAGAATCATTTATTAGGCCTGGTAGTGGTGTACAATTCCACAAGCATTTTTTGGCCAGAACTTGGTCACTTGGCCATATCTCATTTCAAAGAAGTCTAGACAGTATAGTTCCAGCAGTGTGCCCAGGACAACATTTAGTAAACACCTAGCTAGTCTCTGTCACAGAAGTAATGTGAAAATACAGTTTGTGTCAAGAATTCCTCTATTATTTTATCTTTAAAATAATTTTTAAGTAATTTTTCTTTGGGGCGCCTGGGTGGCTCAGTCTGTTAAGCGTCCGACTTCGGCTCAGGTCATGATGTCACAGTTAGTGAGTTCAAGCCCCGTGTCAGACCCTGTGCTGACAGCTCAGAGCCTGGAGCCTGCTTCGGATTCTGTGTCTTCCTCTCTACCCCTCCCCTTCTTGCGCTCTGTCTTTCTCTCTCAAAAATGAATAAACGTTAAAAAAAAATTTTTTTTTAAATAGTTCACTGAGTTCTGGAAGAGGTTAAAAAAAGAAAACCTAGATATATCTTCATGAAAATTTTAATTTCTAAGGAAGAATTATAATCATCCCAGCTGAAAAACTGGGTAACATGCATAGGGAAAAAAAATGGACTCTACATTTTTCATCTACAACACTAAATGTTATAAGATATTCTAACAATATTTATAGAGGTCTGAGGTAAAAGGATAGTGATACCAAAATACTGTATTCAGTCAAACTATTGTGCAGGTATGAGGTAAAGACAGATAACTTTGGCTACAAAAGGGTCAAAGTCACACCATTTGGATAAAATTATTTAAAGTGCTAAATTAAAGAGAATATTCTACACCCAAAAATCACTTTTAGGTAGATTAAGAGTAAAAGACAGAATTCCCAAAAATTAGAGGACTGTTTTTGTAACCTTAGAGTTGAGAAATATTTCTCAACTCAAAGATTTAAATGAATGTTTATTAACAATGTTTAGGATTTCATTTATAGATGATATAATTTTCTGTTCCTTATAATAAAACATGGAGGCCACCTAAAAACTTACCAATCTGAAACTGTTTAGTTATGGAGCGTATCTATTTGATGAAATTCAATACAATTTATAAAAATTATTACATCTATTTTTTGTTGTAGAAAGATCCCCATGCTGTGTTTAGTACAAAAAATTTTAGAAAACGTTGTAAAAAGATTGGGGGAGGGGGAAAGAGACATGGAAAAAGTGTGGGCATATATCCAAGTTGTTAACAAGGGTTATCCTTGGGTAGTGGAATTATACATGATTTTTATTTTCTTCATCTATCTTTCTATATAAGCTAAAAAAAAAAAAAGTTCATGAAGTTGTCCTGTGTCATTTCTTTTGTTGGAAAGAATCTTCCTATTCCACCTCTATCTTTCTCAGAAACCTACCCTTTAAAATTATGTAAGCGGCCAGTAAATTATTCGCTCATTTCTGTGTGTTGCTTTTTTCTGGATATTGATTACTATTGCGTAAGATAGTAAAAGGCAAGGCATTGGAAGGAATGCTACCATTTTTAAAATGAAAAAATACCCATTTGACCTCCCAAAAGTAATTGGACCTCTAATGATAGCTTTGTGTCACCTTCAGGAATTCAAAAGGCAACCAGAGTAAAAAGAAAGGACCTCGAACGCCTAGTCCACCCCCTCCTTTACAGGAAGATATTGTTCTGGGGAAAAAATATAAAGAAAAGTATAAAGTAAAAGACAGGATAGAAGAAAAACCAAGAGACGGAAAGGACAGAGGACGAGATTTTGAAAGACAAAGAGAAAAAAGAGACAAGCCAAGGTACGTAGGATTGTATGTTTTCGGCACTCTTTTGTAGAATCTAAAATACTTTTCGTAAGCTTTTTAGGCATTACTGTAATAGATTTTTTTCCGTGTTTTAAAACTCTGTGTATGTGTACTTAATAATTCCCATATTGAGTTAGGGATAATTCAGTAAACGGTACCTTAAACATTTTTTTTTATGATCATGAAATAATAAAATTTTCAATCTTAACCATTTTTAAGTATACAGTTTAGTAATGTTGAGTGTATTCACATTGTTATGAAACAGATCTCCAGAACGTTTCATCTTGTGCATCTGAAATTCATCTGAATACCCATTTAAATGACTCCCGTTCCCCTCTAACCCCCAGGTCCCCAGCCCCTAGTAACCACCATTCATTCTATTTTCTGTCTTTATGAATTTGACTGCTTTAGATACCTCATGTAAATGGACTCACTTTGGTTTTTTGTGACTAACTTATTTCACTTAGCATGATGTCTTTAAGCTTCATCCATGTTGTAGCATGTGACGGGATTGCCTCGCCTTTTAAAGCTGAATATCCCATTGCCTGTATATCCAATTCTCTGTTGGACAGGTGGGTAACTTCCCCCTCTTGACTGTAAATATCTCTTCAAGACCCTTCTTTTGATTCTTTGGATATGTACTCCAAAGTTGAATTGCTAAATCATATGATAGTTCTGTTTTTAATTTTTTGAGGAAATTTCATACTGTTTTCCATACCCGTTGCCCCATTTTACAACCCCACCAACAGTGTACAAGCGTTTGAGTTTTTCCACATCCTCACCAACATTTATTATTTTTTGTTTTTTGGACAGTAGCCATCCTAATAGATGTGAGGTGATACCTCATTGTGGTTTTGATTTGACATTTCACTGATGATTAGTGATGTTGAGCATCTTTTCACATATTTGTTGACCATGAGTATATCATCTTTGAAATAATGTCTATTTAATTCTCTACCCAATTTTTAATTGAGCTATTGATTTTTGTTCTTAAGTTTTAGGAATCTATTATCTATTCTGGATATTAACCTCTTACCAGATATATGATTTATGAGTATTTTCTCCTGTTTATAGGTTGCATTTTCACTCTTTTGATAATGTCTTTTGATGCACCAAAAGTTTTATGCTTGTTGTGGTCCCATTTGTCTCTTTTTGTTCTTGTTGCCTATACTTTTGGTGTCATTGCCAAGACGTTATTGCCATATCCAATGTTATAAAGATTTTCTGTTATGCTTTTGTGTTGGAGTTTTATAGTTTTACATCTTACACTTAGGTTTTTAATCCTTTGGAGTTAATTTTTGTGCATAGCATGAGATAAGGGTCCAGCTTTGGGGCACCTGGGTGGCTCAGTCGGTTAAGCATCCGACTTCAGCTCAGGTCATGATCTCACAGTCTGTGAGTTCGAGCCCTGCGTCGGGCTCTGTGCTGACAGTTCAGAGCCTGGAGCCTGCTTCAGATTCTGTGTCTCCCTCTCTCTCTGCCCCTCCCCCGCTCATGCTGTGTCTCTCTCTGTCTCAAAAATAAATAAAAACATAAAAAAAAAAAAAAAGATAAGGGTCTAGCTTCTTTTTTTTTTTTTTTTTTTTTTTTTTTTTTTTTTTTTTTTTGCATGTAGATAGCCAATTTTCCCAGCACTGTTTTTTGAAAAGACTGTCTTTTCCCCGTTGAGTGGTCTTGGCCCCCTTGTTAGAGATCATTTGATCATATATGCAAGGATTTATTTCTGGGCCCTCTGTAGTATTTCACTAGTCTGTCTTTATGCCAGTACCACACTGTTTTGATGGCTTAGCTTTCGAATACATTTTAAAATCAGGAAATATGAGTCCTCTCACTTTGTTCTTCTATTTGAAAATTATTTTGACTTATTTACATGTCCCTTGGAATTCTATATCAATTTTGGGATGAATTTTTATATTTCTATGAAGAATGCCATTGGGATTTTGATTGCGATTGTGTCAAATCTGTAGGACACTTTGGAGAGTAAGGACATCTTAACAGTTTTAAGCCTTTCAGTCTGTGAGCATCTTTCCACTTATTTGTGTTTTCTTGAATTTATTTCAACGATGTTTTGTAGTTTTCAGTGTACAAGGTTTTCAACCGCTTGGTTAGATTTATTCCTAAAGTGTTATATTCTTTTTTTATGCTACTGTAAATGGAATTGTTTTCATAATTTCTTTTTCAGATTGTTCATTGTTAGTGTATAGAAACAACTGGTTTTTGTGTGTTGATTTTGTGTCCTGCGATTTGACTGAATTTATTAGTTCTAACAGTGCGTGTGAGTGCATGCACACATGCACATAACCCGTAGGCATTTCTACGTATAAGATCCTGCCATCTTAGAATGGAGACAGTTTTACTTCTTCCTTTGTAGTTTGGTTGCCTTTCATTTCTTTTTCTTGCCTATTTGCTCTGGCTAGACCTTCTAATACCATGTTGAAAAGAAATGAGAGTGGGCGTCCTTGTTCCCAGTCTTAGAAGAAAAGTTTTCAGTCTTTCACCATTGAATATGATGTTTGCTCTGGACTTTTCATAAATTGCTTTGTTAAGTTGAGATTGTGTTTTTCTGTTCTTAGTTTGTTAAATGTTTTTACCATGAAGAAGTGTTGAATTTTGTCAAATCTTTTTTCTATACTTATTGAGACGATCATGTGATTCCTTAATTCTGTTACGTGGTACATAGTATATCGATTGATTGCCCTATGTTGAACCATTCTTGCATTCCAGGAACTAATCCCCCTTGGTCATGGTGTGTAATCCTTTTAATGTGTTATTCAATTCTATTTGCTAGTACTTTGATGAAGAGTTTTACATCATTATTCATCAGAAATAATGGTCTGTAGTTTTCTTGTAGGGTTTTTATCTGGCTTTGCTATCAGGGCCTCATAGAATAAGCTTGGAAGTATTCCCTCCTCTTTAGTATTTTTGGAAGAATTCCAGAGGACTAGTGTTACTCCTTTAAATGTTGATAGAATTCTTCAGTGAAGCCATGTGGTCAGGGTTTATCTTTGGGGGGGAAGTTTTAGATTACTGATTTAATCTCCTTACTCATTATTGGTTTGTTCAGATTTACCGTTTATTAAATGAGTCAGTCTAGGTAGGTTGTGTGTCTAGGAATTTATCTATTATTTCTAGGTTATTGGAATTTGTGGATGTACAGTTTTTCATAGTATTGTCTTATTATCTTTTTTTATTTCTGTGGCATCAGTTGTATTGACCCCACTTTCCTGATTTTAGTTATTTGGGTCTTCTTTTTTTTCTTGATCTAGCTAAGGATTTATCAAATCTTTTTAAAAATCCAGCTTAGTTTTGTTGATTATTTCTATTGTTTTTCTGTTCTCTATTTTGATCTTTGCTCTAATCTTCATTATTTTCTTCCTTCTGCCAGCTTTGGATTTAGTTTATTCTTTTTGTAGTTTTTTGAGGTGTCAAATTAGGTTGTTAATTTGAGATCTTTCTTATTTTTAATGTATACATTTATCTATGAAATTCTTTTTAGCACTGCTTTAGCTGCATCTCGTAAGTTTGGGTATGTTGTGTTTTCATTTTCATTTCTTCCAAGGTGTTTTCTAATTTCATTTGTGACATCTTTGACTCATTGATTAAGAGTCTGTTGTGTAATTTCCTTATATTTGAGGATTAAATAACATAACTCTTAAAACATAAGCAAAGTACTCAATAAATATACTCTTTATTTTCCTACTTTAATAATAAATTGCAGTATGATAATATATTAAAATGCCTTTCTATTTTCAGGTTTTCACTTTGTAAAACTTGAGTTCTATTTTTCTCCCTTGTGATCAGAAGAAATACTTTGTATGATTTCAGTCTTGAATTTGTTAAGGCTTGTTTCATGGCCTGAAACATGGTTTGTCCTGGAGAATGTTCCATGTACACTTGAGAGGAATGCATATTCTACTACAGTTGGGTGCAGGGTTCATATGTTTGTGAGGTCCAGTTGACCTACATAGTGTTGTTCAAACCCTCTGTTTCCTTATTGTTCCTCTGTCACTTAATCAACATTAACTTTTTGGTGTAAATGGAATTACATAAAAGAGCCAGCCAGTGAAAGAGCTGAGACCCTTCTGAAAATCTGTGCATTTTAAACTTAATAACTGTGTCAGAATTTAGTTAAGTCACTGCATTAGTTAATTTAGATTGTATGTTTTTTAATAAATTCTTTCTCATCAGTCAGTTTTCCCTCTAATGATGGTACTTCTTAAAGATCTGTTTACAAAACTGAAAAATAAGGAATGCTTGATTTTTAAAATTCATTTATTTAATGTTACTTGGGAGCAAATTGTTTTTTGTAAAAATTGAAGGTAATATTTTTGTGGCTGATAAAAATGCTTACAGATTTAATTGGGATGCTTTCCCCCTATTCATTTTTTAAATTAGTTTTCAAATTTGTCCTTTCATGAAATTAATATTTCCTCAAGAAAAAAAATGTAACTCTTTAGAGGGCTCTCAGTCTCTTTTCTTCTTGAGTTACAGCATGTTGGAGAATGCACCAGCCTTGAAATTACACAAATAGGAACTTGTATCTTGGCTCTGCCAGTTACATGATGTGAGACGCTGAATAAGTTGTTTTCTCTGAGCCTCTCTTTCTTCAACTGTTAAACATGCCTGATATAGCCTCATAGGGTTGAGGTGAGGATGAAATGAGATAATGCTTTAAAAAATAAGCAAAGTACTTAATAAATACACTGTGTCTTCCTACTTTAATGGTAAATTACAATGTAGTGATATTTAAAAATACCTTTCCATTTGCAGGTTTTCACCTAAAAATGTAGCCATAAAGATATCCTTTTTTTTTTTTTCCCCTGATGCTTATGCACGATCCTATTTAGAATCAGCTGTTAGTAATAAGGGCTTAATATGGGGGCGGGGGACTTAAGTACCTAAAGCCATAGTGTCCGAACTTGAAGTCTATCGAGAAGTATTAATACCTGATTTCAATCCCCAGATTTTCCTATCTAATTAGTATGGAGAGCTGCCTTGATGTCTAGATTTTTAAAAGCTCATTGGGTAATTGTAATGTTCATCAAAGTTTGGGAACATTAACTACATACATTGGAATTTATTTTCTCATTTAAAGAAATTCAGAGGAAGGCAGTCCAAGACCGATAACACTGCTCGTTCCACCCAGTCATTGGGGATCCAGGGTAGTAGCTGTCTTCCTTTTGCATGCTTCCTTTTTCAGGGTTATCCCATGATCTAATGTGACTGCTGATGACTTAGGCTTTCCATCCATATTCCAGGCAGGAGAAAAAATGAAGGGAAGAAAGCCTTAATTTTCCTGGAAGTCCCACACACTATTTCCTGTTACATCTTAATTGGCCAGAATTTAGTTTCATGGCTACATCTAGAGAGGAGGGTGTCTTAGAAATGTAATCCTTTAAACAAAAAAAAAAAAAAAGAAAAAGAAAGAAAGAAATGTAATCCTTTAGCTGAGCATATGGCTGACCCAAATAAAATTGGGTTTACTAAAGAGCAAGGAGAGAATGGATTGGGATAGCTGGTTGCAGTCTCTGCTACATTCATGCGATGCCATTTCTGTTCATTGTTTTTAAGTACCATTCTTCTTAATTAAGTAGCAAGATTATTAGAGTTTTAAAAGCAGCATTACCTGACACTTTATCTGGGGTGCTCTGTGAACTGATATTTGTAATATTATTCGGGATAAATTACCTACCTAGTAAGCAGTTAACTTAGCCTTATAAGTTCAACAAAACCCAGTCTTTTCCCAAAAAATAGATTTTGGCGATAAGCTTAGTCCTTTCCTTGTCTTGATAAGAGATCATCTTGTCATACTTAGGTGAGTCGATTTTTTTCTCTCCCATTATGGTGACTTGACTTAGAAGAACCAGAATGACCCTGTGAACTGTTGCTAGGACCTAATATCGTGTTAAATATATATATTTAATATCGTGTTAAATAACACTACCGAATATCGTGTTAAATATTCTTGCTCATTTACATTTTAAGAAGTCTTTTGGGGCATCTGGGTGGCTCAGTCGGTTAAGTGTCCGACTCTTGACCTTGGCTCAGGTCATGATCTCAAAGTTCGGGAGTTCAAGCCCCACCTTAGGCTCTGTGCTGACAGAGCTCTCTCTAAAAATAAATAATAAACTAAAATTTAAAAAAAAAGTCCCAAATAACCTTGAAAAAAGAAGTCTTTATTCTTTAATGGTTCTTGGTATTCTAATTTTGTTATTTTGACCCAGAAATCTCTGAGACATGATTTTTAACGTATGTCCCTGGTACTTCACCATTGAAATGGTAACATATTTTGTATTATGAGAAACTGTGTACTACACAGGTTGATTTTTCATTTTCCAGTGTTTCTGGTGGCTGTCTCCACCAGGAGCAACAAGGTATATGTAGGACTTACCTGTTACTTAGTGTATAGAAAAATCTTAACTTGGTTTATTTTGTTTATCTAAAGAAACAAGGCAGCAGAGTGGGTACTGCTTTAGTGGGTACCTGAATTGCATTGGAGTTCCGAAGCCATATATTGCAAAGTTGAGAAGGGCCATTTTGATTTAGGAGGAGTTCGTTTAATTTACAGGGGTCTTTTTTGAGGTGGATCTATTATTTTAATATATCTCCATTACTGTGAAAAGAGAACTTATTCTCAAATGAAATATTGAATTAAAAATCTTTGTCATGCTTTCAGATTGGTGGGGTATGTAATTAAAGGTTAGCATCTAAATTCCTTTTGGAGAAAATTGCCCTTTAAAATTAATGTAGATGGGGGCGCCTGGGTGACTCAGTTGGTTGGGGATCTGATTTTTGCACAGGTCATGATCTCACATTCCGTGAGTTCAAGCCCCACATCTGGCTCTGCACTGACAGCTCTGAGCCTGGAGCCTGCTTCAGATTCTGTCTCTCTCCCTGTCTGCCCCTCCCCCACTCGCACTCTGTCTCTCTCTCTCAAAAGTAAAATAAAAACATAAAAAACATTGTTTTAAATTAACTTAGATCTTGTAATGAGCTTATTCGGAATATTCTGGTTATCAGGATGTGTTGTGCTTAAGTGAAAGTATGCTGATTTATTTATTCAGTTATTGGGTATAGGGGTAGGCATTGTTCTAAAAGTTGGTGATGGAGCAGTGAACAAAAATGTTCTCAGAAGTTTTGTTTCTACAGGTAGAAGTAATATAGTAATCACGTGTATAGAAAATAACATTTCTCTGAATATGGACATTTTTTATTTTTCCAGGTAGAACTCGGAAGGCCTACTGGGTATAGGGGATTGCTTACATTTCTTAAGGATGGTTCCCTACTTAGTTACTAGAAGAGTATGCGTATGTGTGGGACAGGTGGTGCAACAAGACCATATGGTCCTATGACTTAAGTCCTTCTCCCTGTCTTCCGGGTCTCGTCTGAAGTCCACAACCTTCTACATCAAGGGCTCCTAACCTGAGATCCATTGGTAGATTTTAGGGAATCTGCACATTTCTTGATTTGTGGGTATAATTTTACTGGCGTGTGTTTTGGCGAGAGGGAAAGTACCTATTCCTCCCAGATAAATTCATGATTTTCCCCCTCTCTTTGCCACTCATCTGGCACTTGAGGATTTGAGTATCTTCCCCCCGCACCTTCATTAGCCACGTCAACCGTGTTAAGAATATACTCCGTTCCCAGAATATTTGTTAATTTGAATAGCACTATATTCTGTCATGTTTTGAAGAGAATAGTTTGGAGGCCATGGTTTTATTTTTTTTTTTTTAATTTTTTTTTTCAACGTTTTTTATTTATTTTTGGGACAGAGAGAGACAGAGCATGAACGGGGGAGGGGCAGAGAGAGAGGGAGACACAGAATCGGAAACAGGCTCCAGGCTCCGAGCCATCAGCCCAGAGCCTGACGCGGGGCTCGAACTCCCGGACCGCGAGATCGTGACCTGGCTGAAGTCGGACGCTTAACCGACTGCGCCACCCAGGCGCCCCTGGAGGCCATGGTTTTAGAAGAATGTTTCTAATCAGTGTCTTCCCATTTGACAGGTAGACTTTACTCAACTATGATTTATTTATGCAACATCGACTAAAACCTGAATACCACTTGTTTATCCAAAAAAAAAAAAAAAAAAAGCCTTCCAGGTTTTACTACTCTACTTTTAGAAAAATGTAGCAATTTCCCATTACATTTTTGTAAAATAAACTTTCCGTGACCTGCTCTGTACAGAAGATGGTAACATCTTGTGATTACCTGGAATTCAACTAAATCATTTTTATTCTGTAATTTGTTTTAGAAGAGGTGTAGTACACAGAAAAATTATGTTCAAATTACATATTTAGTAAGAAAATCACTTTTGAAGGGAATATTTTGTGAGTATGAATATTCCTAACCTGTAACATCTAGATAATCCTAAAGTGGATATTTACAATGATGTTTCACTGGGCTTGTAATACTTTTCATCAGTGAAAATCCATATTCTGTATACATTGCTGAATAAGGAGAGTGAACCAAATTATTAGTGTACTTTAAGAACAAAGGCTTAAACAAGGACAAACTTTTTAGATTAGTAGTTAACCAGAGGACTTAGCTAGCAATTGTATATAGCCCGTTCTGCTGGACATTTGGTTAAATATGGTTTTATTGATGGATAGTAATATGTCTTAATCAAGTTGTAGGATGCAGAATTTTGTGTTAAATGAGAAGAATGTAGCTAATCACTTAAAAAAAAAACAACACTTCATTATAATTACCTGAATATAGAAGTCTACTTCTTGATAATACAAATGCTTGCATGATGAGTCTTCCCCAGATTTCAAAGACAGATCTCATCATTCAAAACTTGTTGGCTTTGACTTCAATTTAGTAGAATAAGCAGATTATCATCAAATTGACAATCTTATTTCCCCTTTCAGTGATTGCACACATTTATCAAAATAATTAAATCAAAATGTTTCAGACCTTTGACAAAGAATGTTATTTACTGGATTTATTCAGTATTTACTATTCATGTATAGATACCATGGTCTGGACTGGCACATCTCATCCTGTGGCCATGAGCCATAGGATAGGGAATAGTCCATTTGTTCACTGAGCATTTTCTATAGACTGAAGTATAGTTGTTGTTTTTTAATTTTAATGTTTATTTTTGAGAGAGAGAGAGAGAGAGAGAGAGACAGAGTACAAGACGGGGAGGGGCAGAGAGAGGGAGACAGAATCTGAAGTAGACTCCAGGCTCTGAGGTGTCAACACAGAGCCCGACACGGGGCTCGAACTCACAGATCACAAGATTACAACCTGAGACAAAACTGGACACTTAACCAACTGAGCCACCCAGATGCCTCTGAATTACAGTTTCTTGAGTAAATGTGCACTAATGTTGCTTGGCTATATATAGAGGATGGAAAAATACTACACTAACGTTACTGTACTAACTGTACTGTACTAACGTTACATTTCACACAGAAAAACATAGAATCATATAATGATCCCTTCATGTCCATCTTGTTTCATCTATACCCCTATATACCTCCTCCTCCATCCAATATTATTTTGAAGCAAATCCCAAACATCTTACTACTTCATCTGTCTATATTGTAGAATATATCTCCAAAAGATCAGTACACTTAAAAATATATAATCAGTACACCAGTATCACACCTAAAAGAAAAAAAGGAGAATAGTATAATTTTAAAATATAAAACTTAGAAGTATTGATGATTTAAATATCTTTTATAACATTTTCCCAATTAAGGGATATTAGCACAGGTAATCATGAAGGATATAAACACTTTTTAATATTAAAATGGAACCTTTGTAGTCAGGTTAGGAATTGCTTATTTGAGGCATTTTTTTTTTCTGCATTTGATTCAACCCTGTGTATAGACCTAAAAAGTGTCTTCATATGAATGTGATTTAGGCTAGAGATACAAAATTAAGGCACTTAAAGAAATATGTAATATAGCTGAATATAATTCTATAATGCACTAAATTTATGGTAGACTTGTGTTAAAAATTAGTTTTATTTATTTTTTTTAAGTAAGCTCTGTGCCCAGCTTGGGGCTTGAACTCTCACCATCCTGATATCAAGAGTCGCATGCTCTACTGACTGAGCTAGCCAGGTGCCCCCAAAATGAAAGGGTTTTATAAATATCAAAATAACGCAGTCACATTGGGGGGAAAATAGCAATTTCACAATTTTTGGTCCAATTGATCCAGTTTTGGGCTTTTGTAGATGGGATATTGGGAAAATTTGTTGAGCTCATTAGAGAGTTACGAAATCTAGAATGGTGTTTATGTCCATACAAATTGTACTTCTGTCTTTTGTCCAACATACTTGGTGAAATTAGAGACTTGAGAAGGAAGTTGTTCTCAAGCAGTTTCAGAGAGGTTTTCAGGAACAGGAGGTAGTTGGGAAGGTTCCAATAATTGGTCCAGTCAGAAGTGTATACCATGGTAAATGGAGGCCAGATATTCAATCGAGTAAAAATGTGGGGCTGCATAGGGGGGTTAATGAAAGGCACCCAGCTGCACCAGCAAAATCTATCCCAGTCTGGCTGTGGTTTGGTGGCATCTGGTGGTAGTTTTTTTCACTGACAGTGAAATGACCTGTGACTGGATAGGACTTTCAGGACAGTGGCAAGGATTTCAAGAATCTCCCTTACTTGGTTACCCATTTTGCTGGCCTGAGCTTAGATGTTATGTCTGAGAAACGAGTCCAGAGCCTTGAGGACTTTTCTTTACCTTCCTCCTTCCCAAGACTGGATTGCTTGCTGTTTCTTACTGTAGTCTGATTTACTCCCTCATCACCTCACCACCCCATCCCATCCCATCCCAGGAGAAAGTGATAACTTTAACTTGCTCCAGCAGGCAGAGGATAGGAGCCAGTTGCCTTCATTCAAATGGAGACATTTGTGTGTTGTCTCTGGCGTGTGTTGTTTCTGGATTTTATTTTATTTGGAATACTGACTCTCTTACTCCTAAAGCTTAAAAACAATCTTCTCATGTGTGCCAGGGATACCAAGTACTTGTCTCTTGTGACTTTCTATCACAATGGCGGGTACAGTTTTTAGTTAAGTCATGTGATTGAGCAAATCTGTGTCAGGCTCTTGAACAAGATTCTGAAAAATTCTATTATCGACTCTTGATTACAGCTCAGGTCATGATCTCATGGTTCATAGTTCAAGCCCTGAGTCAGACTCAGCGCTGATGTTGTAGAACCTGCTTGGGATTCTCTGTCTCCTTCTCTCTCTGCCCCTCCCCTGCTCACTCTTCAATCTCTCTCAAAATAAGCATTTAAAAAAAATTCTTAAGCGATTTAAATGATAAATCTAGGTTTTAATAACATTGAAGGATGTGTTGATTTAAGGATTATCTTAACAGTCTTTATTCTTAAGTTGAGGCTTCTGAAATTTCTTCATCGCAAAATGCAAAATTGAAATTGACCCAGAATTATGAGTACTCAGATTAGGGTTACTTGTTTTATGTAGAATTGGTTAGTTTTCTTGAATCAAATCTGTTTTACAAGTACATTATATATTTATGAGAAGATCTCTTTCAAAAGCTTCCCACAGACAAAAGTATTCTCCTCTTTTTGTAGATTGTTGACTTAAAAACGTTTCCCCTTGCAGGGAGTATTTATCACCTGCTGCAAAGGGACAGCAAACTCTAGGTTTAAAACAAGTCCTCACACAGAAGCATTTTCTCTCTCCATCTGATGTAATTATTTAGACAGGTAAAATCTTGCTAGATTTTTTTTTTATTGAAGGATACTTGACACATAATGTTAATTTAGCTTCATGTGTACAGCACAGTGATTCATCTGCTCTGTACAGTATGCTGGGCTCACAAGCGTAGCTACCATCTGTCACCATACAGCGCTATTTCAATACCATTGATTGTGGCCCTTATGTTGTACCTTTTATCCTTGTGACTTATTTATTCCATAACTGGAAGCCTGTATCTCCCACTTCCTTTCACCCAGTTTGTCCATCTCCTCACTCCTCTTCCCTCTGACACCATCGGTTTGTCCTCTTGAATTTATGGGTCTGTTTCTACTTTTTGTTTCTTTATTCGTTTGTTTTCTTTTTAGGTTCCACACGTAAGTGAAATTAGGTGGTATTCATCTTTTTCGGTCTGACGTGTTGTGTAGCATAATACCTTTCAGGTCCATCCATGTTGTTGCCAATGGCAAGATCTCATTCTTTTTTATGGCTGAGTCCTATTCCATTGCACATATATACCACATCTTCTTTATCTGTTTATCTATTGATGAACAGTTAGGCTGCTTCCATATCTTGGCTATTGTAACTAATGTTCTAGTTAACATAGGGGTGCATATAACTTTTCAAATTCGTGGTTTTGTTTTCTTTAGGTAAATACCCAGTAATGAAATTACTGCATCATATGGTTTTTCTGTTTTTAATTTGGGGTACGGGGGGGGACCTCCATAGTGCTTTTCCGAGTGACTCCACCAGTTTACATTCCCTATCAACAGTGCACGAGGGTTCCTTTTTGTCCACATCCTCGCTAACACTTGTTATTTTCTTGTGTTTTTGATTTCTAGCCATTCTGACAGTTGTAAGGTCATTGTCTCATTGTGGTTTTGAGTTGCATTTCTCTGATGATTAGTAATGTTGAGCATCTTTTCATGTGTCTGTTGGCCAGCTGTATGCCTTCTTTGGAAAAATGTCTCTTCAAGTCCTCTTCCCGTTTTTAATTGCAATTACTTGGTGTTTTTTTGGTGTTGAGTTATATACACTCTTTATACATTTTAGGTAATAACCCCTTACAGGATATATCATTTGCTACAAGTATCTTCTCCCATTCAGTAAGTTGCCTTTTTGTTTTGATGGTTCCTTAGCTATACAAAAGCTTTTTGTTTTGGTATAGTCCCAGTAGTTTATCTTTGCTATTGTTTCCCTTCCCTGAGGAGACATATCTAGGAAAATGTTAAGGCAGATGTCAAAAAATTACTGCCTATGTTTTTTTCTAGAGGTTTTATGGTTTCAGGTCTTTAATCCGTTTTGAGTTTATTTTCATGTGTGGTGGAAGAAAGGGTCCAGTTTCATTCTTTTGCATGTAGCTGTTCAGTTTTCCAGCACCATTTACTCCATTTCCCCATTTAATCTTTTCTCTTTTGTCATAAATTAATTGACCACGTAAACATGGGCTTATTTCTGGGCTCTCTGTCCTGTTCCACTGAACTATGTGTCTGTTTTTGTGCCAGTACCAATACTGTTTTGATCACTATAGTTTTGTAGTATATCTTGAAATCTGGAATTGTGATACCTCCAGCTTTGTTTGTTTTTTTTTTTTCCTCAAGATTGCTTTGGCTATTCAGGGTCTTTTGTGGTTCCATACAAATTTTAGGATTATGTGTTCTAGTTCAGTGAAAAATGCTGTTGGTATTTTGATAGGAATTACATGGAATCTGTAGATTGCCTTTTGAACAATATTAATTCTTCCACTCAATGAGCATAGTAGGTCTTTCCATTTGTTATTTTCAATTTCTTTCATCAGTGTTTTATAGTTTTCAGAGTACGGGTCTTTCACCTCCTTGTTTAAGTTTATTCCTAGGTATTTGATTGTTTTTTGGTGCAATTGTAAATGGAATGGTTTTCTTAATATCACTTTGCTACTTTGTCATTATTGTGTAGAAATGCAATCATTTTCTGTGTAGTAGTTTTTCACCCTGCAACTTTACTGAATTCATGTATTCTAATAGTGTTTTGGTGGAGACTTCAGGGTTTTCTCCTTATAGTATCATGTCATCTGCAAATAGTGACAGTTTAATTTCTTCCTTACCAATTTGGATGTCTTTTATTTCTTTTTCTTGTCTGATTGGTGTGGCTAGGACTTCCAGTGCCATGTTGAATAATAGCAGTGAGAGTGGACATCCTTGTCTTGTTCCTGATCTTAGAGGAAAAGCTCTGTTTTTCACCATTGGATATGATGTTAATTGTGGGTTTGTCCTAGATGGCTTTTGTTATGTTGAGGTATGTTCCTTCAAAAGCCACTTTGTTGAGAATTTTTATCATAAATGAATGTTGGATTTTGTCAGTGCCTTTTCTGCATCTGCTGAGATGTTCATAATGATTTTTATCCTTTGAGATCTTGCCAGATTTTGAATGACACTTCTCTGCCTAAATCTCTTCAGGGATTTTCTTCATGCTGAGAATAAAATCCAGACTTTTACCATGACCTGGATGACTTCACATCATCTGATCTTCTCTCATGTAACTCTCCACTCATAAGTTGAAGTTACCCTTGTCTTTCTGTTTTTCTCATGTCTGGTGATATCTCTTGCCTGCCTTCTTTGTTGTTGCTGAATCCTATGCAAGGCAAGTTCTGTCCCCAGATTTTCAGCTCTTGGTTCAGATTTCACCTTCTCAGTCAAGGCCCTTTCCTTCCAAGCAACCTAAAGTTGTCTGCCTCACATTTATTTTATTTTTTGGACCTAACAGTTTCTGTTTCATTACCCTGTTTTACGAACTTTGTTGCATTAACGAGCTGAAATTGCTTTGCTTTCTTGGCGGTGGTCTACTTCTAGACCATATAGTTAGGACAGACTGGTTTTCAGTCCACTGGCTCTCTTATTTTAGGGGTGTTATCATTAACAGGAAATGAGTTATTATATGGAGAGTACTTAAAACGGTGTCATGTACACAGCAATATATGTGTTACCTGCGGTTATTGTTGGTATTATTATTATTATTATTATTATTATTATTATGTGAGTGGTTTTGTCTGCCTTCTTTGCCTCTGTATTCTTAGTGCCAAAAATAATGCTTGGAGCATAGAAGGTGCTCACTTAATATTTGCTCAGTGAATTAAAATGACTATTTTATATAAGGATATGTTTCTTATGTAAAATAAAACAGCTTAAATATTTCTATGTGTGAAATCCGTATCATGTTATATTGTATTTTACCACAGGAAGCAGATTTTGATAGTGTTCATAGTCCATTTGTGGGGTTTTTTAAAGTATACTTTTTGCATGATGATTTTAAAGGGTGAGTTATAACTGTTACATTATGAAAGCATATTTTCATATTGGAGGAATAGAAACCATCATTGTAGGAAAAAGTGGTATTAGTAATGTTAAGAAAGTGCAGGGTAAACATATTGGTTTGTAGGTAAAATATAGTATCTTGAATGAGAGACATTTTTTTTTAACTTCATAATCTTTCACATTTTTCCCCAAGTGAAATATACCCTAAATATTTTCATCGCATATTGTGTCTTAATTATATCAGCATTAAAAACTTTTTTTATTAGAATTAAGTCAGACTAAAGATTGGCTTTCCCTGTGTGCTATAAATCACAGTACTTTTGCTAACAGTGTGCGGTTTTCTGTTTTAAGGTATATAGCTTCTCTTCATGCAATAAACTCTTCTTTTTTCTTTATTTGAGCTTCAAATATCCCCTCTTTTTTCTCCCTCAGGTGAGAAACAATCCAGTTCCAGAGCCTAAGACTAGTTAATCTAAAATTACTGCTCGTCTAAGTAGAAATGTATTTTAATATATCTCTGCAGTAGTTTAAAAGCCAAAGTACTAATAATTTTCATCAGGTTTCAAAGACAGTTTTATTTCTTAGACTCACACATTTTCTATATGCAGAATGAACATAGGCCCAGGTCCAGTTAGGCTGGCATCCGTAATTTGACCCATACTGTTTTGGTAACAGATCCTCTCTTTTCACTATTCTTTAGTTATCAGACTTTTAAAAGAATAATAACAGGAAGATATAAAGATGCTGTCTTAGCCAACTTGGGCTGTTATAACAAAATACCATAGACTGAGTAGCTTAAACTAAACAGATATTCATGTCTCACAGGTGTAGAGGCTGGGAAGTCCAAGGTTAAGGTTCTGACAGATGAGCTCCCTGGGGAGAGGCTCACTTCATAGACAGCTGTCTTCTCACTGTGTCTTCACAGGGAGGGGAGAGAGAGTGAGCTCTGTTCTCTTCCTTTGCTTGTAAGGACACTAATCTCAAAATGGGAGCCCCACCCATAGGATCTCATCTAAACCAATTATTCCCAAAGACCCTCACCTTCAAGTACTATCACATCGGGGACTTGTGGAAATTGAGGGGACACAAACATTCAGTCCATAACAGATGCTGTTAAATTAAACCAACAGTTTTCTTAATTTTTTTTTTTTTCTTGAAGGCTAGGTAAACAGAAAAATGCTGAAACCACAACTTGATAGCACGTTGGTGCTCTGACCTTAATTTGGTAGGGTGATTATCCCAAGCTTGAACTGAAGTTTTTTAAAACTTCCATCCTGTCAGCACCAAATTTGAATAGAAATGTGATTAGACTGTATTGTGTTTTTTCAGTGATATTATGAACTCTCATTTTTTAAGTTCTGTGAACTAATTACCAAGAGGTATTGCAGACATTCTTGAAACAATTTTTAGTATACTCCATAAGTAAAATTAACCAAAATCTCAGTTCATTGAAGAGCCACATTTTTTATTTTGTCAATTTAGATATTTCCAAATTGACTAGAACCTGATGAAATTGAAATTGGAAAGCACCAAACAAGAACCATTCTGATTCTCAATCTTGCAGTATTTTTCTGTTGACTAAGATGCATTTGAATGTCCATTGATGATAGATGGTTTTCCAAATTTGGGTAAGACTCTGTGAGCATTTCTACTCATACCTATAAGTAAAAACATTTCTGTTAAGAGTCGGTTAAATTACAGTGGCTTATGGCTTATTTTTTTTTTTTAAGAAGAGGAAATAATTTTTATGAAAGACATGAAGGCTTAGTGGAATTGCTGATAACAGGAATATTTAGGTGAATGTCTACTTCCCAAGTAGGGCAGCATGTTGTAGTTAGCTGACTTTTTTTAGTCAGTTATTAATCCAAAAGGTATTTTTGTGTACTTGCTGAAATCCTTGTTCTGCAAAATTCTTTCCAATATACTGGATCACTTTCCTGAGTCAGTAACATATATTTTATGTATTTGAAGCTTTTATTGATAAAAGGTCTGCTAAGGCATCATTGATAAACAGCGTAGTTAAGGGCAGCAGTTCTCAATGAGGGGTGGTTTTGCCTCCCTGGGAACATTTGGCAATGTCTGGGGTAATTTTCGATTGTTAGGAATGGGGGTAAGAGGGAGGTGGTGCTGGCGTCCGGTGGGTAGAAGTCTGGGGTGCTGCTGACATCCTGTGATGTACAGGACACCCCCCCTCCCCACTACAAAGAATTACCGAATACAAAAGGTCAGTACTGCCAAGAGTGAGAAACCCTGGGTTGGGACTGTAGATGCTAAAAACATCTCTATCATAGACACTGAATGTAAATCTAAAACACTTTGACCAGGACTCTAGAATCTTTTGGAACAAACATCTAGTCTTCAGAATGATTGTTTTGAGGAATATACTCATCTGGGTTATGTGGTCTCTGTTATTTTTTAGACATTTCTTTTTAGTTATTGCACAAATGTATGTGTTCCAGCTTTCCATCACACACACATTTTGCATATTCATTGTAGACAGGGCCCAGGACATAACACATTGTAGGAGTGATTCATATGTGCTTTGTGAGGTTATAAGTTGTTTCTCTGACATCAGTGAAAGAAGATTTGAAGGGCATAGAAGAAGCCTTAGATAAACCAAGACTCATGAACTTAATCTGTGCTGGCTAAGAGTGAACATTGGCTATTTAAGATACAGACAGTATGGACAGTATGTCCTTTCCTTCACTGTAGCATTCTTTCCCCATCCTAAATGTCAACCCAGGCTGTGCAGGCTAGGTTTGGCTTAGCCAGTGATAACTTTTCCTTTTCCCTGCAGCCTTGAATTACCAGCCTTTCACAGCCACTTTCTGTCTAGATCTTCTAGTGGGTATTCTCTTCAGCTTTTTCTGGTTTCCTCCCTCCAAGTACCTACTCACACTGTCAGAGATGATCTCTGATAAGAGTGAATTCCATACTGTAAGTGAGGGTAGTGTTCTCCCTACCTGTGCTCAGGGACAATGTTACCTGGAAAAGGAAGTGGACCTTAGAGCCAAAGCTTGGGAGCAAGGCAGTGCATATCTCATCTACAGCTGTTGCCTTGGGCTGACTTAAAATCAGATCTTAAAAAATTAAATTAGGAGCGCCTGGGTGGCTCAGTCGGTTAAGCGTACGACTTCGGCCCAGGTCATGATCTCACGGTCTGTGGGTTCGAGCCCCGCGTCAGGCTCTGTGCTGACAGCTCAGAGCCTGGAACCTGCTTCGGATTCTGCATCTCTTTCTGTCTCTGCCCCTCCTCCATTCGCACTCTGTCTCTCTCTCTCTCTCAAAAGTAAATAAACATTTAGAAAAAAAAGTTAGTATTGTACAGCCCTGTGAATTGAAATTTATCCTGGAATTATGGTTCACACTTTTATCTTTAACATTCAGGTTCTTCATTGTTGCTTTTTTTTTTACAGGTCTACTTCCCCGGTAGGACAGCATCATTCTCCTCTGTCTTCTAGACATCACTCATCTTCCTCACAGTCAGGATCATCTATTCAAAGACATTCTCCTTCTCCTCGTCGAAAAAGGACTCCTTCGCCATCATATCAGAGGACAATAACTCCACCTTTACGACGCTCTGCTTCTCCTTACCCTTCACATTCTCTGTCTTCTCCTCAGAGAAAGCAAAGTCCCCCAAGACATCGCTCTCCAATGCGAGAGAAAGGGAGGCATGACCATGAACGAGCTTCACAGTCTCATGATCGGCGTCATGAAAGAAGGGAAGGTACGTACTTTATCTTGATTTTTTTAGAGTTCTTTAAGTATTTTCTTTATTAAAAAACCGGACATTCAGGTTTATTGTTGTATTAAGGAAAAGAGAAGAACTGTGTTGTAAGTCTTCCATAACAGAAGAGTTCTTGAGGGCAATAGGAGGCACTTTTAATGATACGGGAACATAAGCTATGAAATGTATGGTGTAAATGGGCATTTTCATGTATACTAAGGCGGTGCTTTCTTCCGGTGCTAGACATTTTGGACTGTCTGATTCTTAGAGCATCCCTCTAATTGCTTAGTTGATCCTTTAAAAAAACAAAGATGTGGGGCTCCTGGGTGGCGCAGTCGGTTAAGCGTCCAACTTCAGCCAGGTCACGATCTCGCGGTCCATGAGTTCGAGCCCTGCGTCAGGCTCTGGGCTGATGGCTCAGAGCCTGGAGCCTGCTTCCAATTCTGTGTCTCCCTCTCTCTCTGCCCCTCCCCCGTTCATGCTCTGTCTCTCTCTCTGTCCCAAAAATAAATAAACGTTGAAAAAAAAAATTAAAAAAAAAACAAAGATGTGAACGAAAGAAAAGCAGCAACCCAGGGGGTAGAGTTTGAAAGCATCAGACATTCATAAAGAGGTAAGGGCTGGGGGACCATTAAGAAGGTCTGTGTAAACCACGCGATCAAGTTTCTAGTTGTAACTCCAGAAAGAAGTAAGCAAAGCTGTTTTCCTTTCTGGATCCCTGAGAATTAAGTTAACTTTGGATTTGCTACTCCCTCTTCAAGCTGAGATGCTATTCTAATCTGGCAGTACGTCTCTTTCTCTACTCCTTGTCCAAGCTTCTTGTCCTTATTTACTTAAAGTTTTTTCCTAACTTCTCCTGAGTTGGTGTTTGAACGTAATGAGTACTCAGGAAATACCGCTTATTTGCAACATTTCTGTTTAACAAGAATTTTAAAATAAGCCTCTCCATGAGTATGGTACCGCAGTCTCCTATGAAAGGTGTTGAATTTGGTTGTTCTCTATCAACAGTGCAAGCAATAGTTAATCAGATTCTTTTATTCAAGAAAATGATGAATGCATAGGTAGGGACCAGAGAGAACAGAACATCTGTTGCATAGAATTGCTTCTTGTGTACATGATTTTGGAACCGGATTGGCATAGCAGTATTTATGGAACATTGGTAAGATGGGAAAATTCTCTTAACACCTATCTATTAATTTTAATAAGATATTTAATTAGAGTTGACCAGGAATATAATATATATTTAATGACCACAGACTGAATGAAAACTCTTTAGTGTGTTTAATAACTTTGTTTTGAAATAATGATGAGGGGAAATAGTATTCATTTAAGTCTTATAAGAATGCTTGTTTTGGGCTAAGAGTGGCTGATATTACAGGAAGAATCCATTTAATAATAAACCATGTGTTTAGTTTCTTCGTAAGGAAGATGTTTCTTTAACCTTCCACATAAGAGATGTAGCAGATGTTTGTTCCTCCATTTCGATGTCATTTTCTGAAATAAAACTAATTTTAGTGGAAGAATGGGGAAGTAGATGACAAAATACAGTAACTAGATACATTTGTAAAGACAGATGGGGGACCTGTGGAAAAAGGATCTGGTAGTGAGTGAACATATTTTTAGGCACAGTTGGCATGGAAAGAGGACTCGAAGTCACAGGTGTGCGCAAAAACGGATGGAGACCTATCAAATCCTTGCCTGATGCTTCTGTTCTTAAAGGCATTTGTGGATATAAGCACATGGACAAAGTAACTGGCAGGAGTTATTAATGGGAGAATCTAGGGGGTCTTGTGGACACTAGGTGTTGAGGTGGCTGGAGAAGGTCTATAGACCTAGCTATGGGGCAAAGAGAAAAGAAGACAACTTTACAATGTCTTCGGTATTAAAGCTACTACATTTGCTAAAGTAGCCTCAGATCTTGAGGCAGTTCCAGAGTGTCTAAGAGCAACATATAAAGGAAACTGATGTAAAAACAAGGCAGTGTTTGTTTTTTGAGGTTCTCTTGTTAATCCTTTGATGTCATACCAGATTTATGCTATAATCAATTTATGCCTCTTCCAGGCATGTCTAAAGAATAGTTTCTCTTCTTTGCAGATTCCCTTTAGAAAGGGGGTTGCCTGAGCCATTTAGGCTCTGGGCCTCTTATTTCTTCATTTACACTGACAAGGTTGAAATAAATGATCAGTGAGTTTTGTTTCAACTTCTTAAAAACTGCAGCTCTTTTCTTATTTTTCTATGAACGATTAGAAAATGCTTTTTCTAATAGTAGAGCAAACTTTAGAGACAGGAGTGATCCCACTAAACAGTTGAAGAAAAGAGAGGGTGACTAACAATATCCCTTTGCCAGCCACCTTACTAACTGTAGGCCGCTCTTAAGTGCTTTAAGTACCTTTGAAGTGGTCATGGGTGGTCTAGTCTGGTGGAGGTGGTTCAAGTCACTGTGTACCTCTGGATCTAAAAGTAGTTTCTAAAAAATAAGCCATCAGTGATAGGAGATCAACTTACTTGTTTCAGTTGTTGAAGATCTGTAAGTATGGGTAAGTTGGGGCGCTGGAAGATCCTATTCAGAGTTTAATCAAGGACAAAGTTATATCCAGGCGTTAATAAAATTACCTTTGGAATTATAGCTTATCTATGGTCTTAATTTTCTTATTTGCCCATGTTTTCTTTCTTTCTTGTCTGCAACGAACATGAATTACTATGTTTCAAAAATTGTTTAAGCTCCAAATTATGTAAATTGTCTTGTTTCTCAGAATTTTGTGAAAGGAATTCTAGTTCGTTCCCACACTTGCCTTACAGAGACCAGAAGCAAAAGAGATAGAGAAAAGGACACAAGAGAAGAACGAGAGTATGAACAGGATCTGAGCTCTTCTAGAGACCACAGAGATGACCGAGAACCTCGAGATGGCCGGGATCGAAGGGATGCCAGGGATACTAGAGACCGGCGGGAACTGAGGGACTCCAGAGACATTCGGGACTCCAGGGAGATGAGAGATTATAGCAGAGATAACAAAGAGAGCCGTGATCCCAGAGATTCTCGGTCTGCTCGTGATACCCACGACTACAGGGACCGTGATAGTCGAGACACCCATCGAAAGGAGGATGCCTATCAGGAAGAATCCCGAAGTTATGGCAGAAACCATTTGAGAGAAGAAAGCTCTCGTACTGAAATAAGGAATGATGCCAGAAATGAGTCTCGAAGTGAAATTAGGAATGACCGGATGGGCAGAAGTAGGGGGAGAGGTCCAGAATTACCTGAAAAGGGTAAGGTTTTTGACTTGTCAATAAACTGTATCTTGTATGTTTATATAGAAATTATTAAATCATTTAAGGTTTCTTTTCTAAATGCATTCTTTTTTACATTCATTAATCATCATTTTGTCAAAGTAATTTTCAACTAGTTGAATTTTGGCCTTCCCTATAAATTCCAAATAGGAAGCGTTAAATTCCTAAGATTTAGGAATTTGCCCAAGCAGCAAAAGATAAATGGATCCTGATCCTAAGATCCCCTGGTTGAATTATATCCAATCATGCCTACCGTCTTCATTAATGTGGAACGCTAAGAAAATTGCCGTCAGGCATAAAAGTAGAATGAAAAGAAAATAATTTTTAGTAAACAGGTACATGTATGGTAAGATTATTATTCCAGTGGGATTAAAATGGTGGACTTTCAAACTTCATGGTATCAGACACGACCGTGTATCCCGCAGTGTGCTTGTGCTCGCTTCACACCACCTCCGGTTATCGCATATCAGAATCTCGAGCCACTTTCCTTCCCCTAAAAAGCGTTTGCCATCACCCGGTAACTACCCACCTAAACGTATTTGTCTCCGAACTGCTTGGACCGAATTCGTTTTGGCCTTTTTCCCTCCACTGTCTTCTCTCCCTCCCCTAAAATGCTTCTACAGAATTCTGAGCACTCATTCTTTCTGTTGGTCTTTTGGTCCATCTTGGTCAACATTACAGCCTCACATTAAGCTGAAGGCCCCTTACCTTCTCCTTCATAGTAGTCGTCGCTTTTCTTGGCCTTTTGCTTTTTCATACACGTTTTTTAAATGAGTTGTTTTTTAAAAAATTTCATGAAAAACTGATGGATTTTTTTTCAAATGCATCAAATTGATGAATTTATAACTTTTTCCTGTTAAAGCCTTGTACAGGTTTTATTCCTGGGTACCCAGCATTTTTGGTGCGCTTGTGAATGGTACTTAAAAAAAGTTCTCTCTCTTTTTAATAATGCATTCACATGGCTCAAAATTTCAGAAGTATGGAAGGATATGTGGTGAGAGACCTCCCGCTACCCCTGCTCATTCTCTTGCCAGTTTTGTCTGTATCCTTCCCAGAAATATTTTACACAAGCAGATTTGTGTGTGTACTCATTCCCTCTGGTTTTACAAACGCACTTTTTAAAAAAAATATGTATTGCTCTATACCCTGCTGTTTTCACTTAAAAAATACCTTGGAGATCATTCCACTTCAGTCAACTTGATAAACAACTAACCCCTTCTTTTTGGTGCATTTGTCTACTGTAGGATATACTGTAAAGTTTTTTATAAGTTTTTATTTAAATTCGAGTTCATTAACATACAGTGTAATATTAATTTCAGGTATGCAGTATAGAGATTCAGCACTTCCATACAGTCCCAGTGCTAATCACAATTATGCTCCTTAATCCCCATCCCCTGTTGAACCCATCCCCTCACCCGCCAGAGCTCTGGTAGTTCTCTGTAGTTAAGAGTCTGGCTTCTGCTTTGCCTCTCTTTTTTTTTTTTTTAAATTTTTACTTATTTGTAAATTCCGCATACGTGTAAACCTACGGTATTTGTCTCTCTCTGACTTATTTCACTTAGCATTATACTCTCTGACTTTATGTCGTTGCAAATGGCAAGATTTCGTCCTTTTTTATGGCCGAGTAATATTCCATCGTATATGTACATACCACGTCTTCTTTACCCATTCATCAGTCAGTGGATGTTGGGCTGTTTTCCATAATTTGGGTATTATAAATAATGCTGTACATATAGAGGGGCATGTATCCTTTTGCAGCAGTATTTTTATATTCTTTAGGTCAAAAGTAGTATTTTTATATTCTTTAGGTAAATACCTAGTAGTGCCAGTGCTGTATCGTAGGGTGGTTCTGTTTTTAACCATTTGAAGAACCTCCACTCTTTTGCACAGTGGCTGGACCAGTTTGCATTCCCACCGACAGTGCAGGAGGAGGGCTCCCTTTCTCCACATCCTGCACACCACCTGTTGTTTCTTGTATTGTTGATTTTAGCCATTCTGACAGGTGTGAGGTGATGTCTCCTTGTAGTTTTGATTTGTGTTTCCCTGATGATGAGTGATATTGAGCATCTTTCAGGTGCCCACGTGGGATTCTGGGTCTCCCCTTTCCCATGCACATGCACACACACGCACTCTCAAATAAATAAACATTAAAAAAAATACTGAGTTCTATATATATTGGGTCTTTTCCTGTACATACACACCTGTGATAAAGTTTAATTTATAAATTAAGCACAGTAAGACATTAACTAATAATAAAACAATGGTGATATACTGCGATGAAAATTACGTGAATGTGGTTTTCTCGAAATTCTTACTGTACCGTACTCACCCTTGTGAGGTGACATGGTGTATGCCTGTGTGATGAAAAGAAGTGAGGTGAATAATGTAGACATCATGAGGTAGCCTTAAGCTACATTTGACCTTCTGACCAGATGTCAGGAGGAGAACCCCTGCTTCTGGATCCCAGTTGACCACGGGGACCTGAAATAGCAGAAAGCAAAGCTACAGATAGGGAAGACTACTATAAATCCTATATTGATAGATGTTCAGGTAGTTCACTCTTGTTTGTTTTTGAACAGTGCTTCAGTGAATAACTGTGTCACTAAGTAATATCTTTTTAAAATCTTTATTTTCTAAACTCTGTCGGTGTATGGAAATGATAATTGAGATTTGTATATTAATCTTACATTGTTATGTTGCTGCATTTTCATAGCAGATCTAGTTAGATTCTCTTAAACATTTATGTCTGGGAACACACAGATTTGGCTTTTCTGATTATGTACTATCAATAACCTGCTGAGAATCTTTTTCAGTAAAATATGGGATATGAGTGGTATAACAGGCTTCTTTGCTCTGTTTCAGATTTTAAAGTATTACTGTTGGCATTTCACTCTTAAGCATGGTGTTTGAAGATTTTTAGCAGATGTTTTTTACTGTGTTAAGGATATCTGCTAATTTTCCCAACTTAGCTAACAGCTTCTATCATGACCATTTTTTCTGGATCTTGAGAAGGTCATAGTTGGTCCCTTTAACTTTTTTACTTACGTTTTATATATTTTTAAAATTTTCTAACTATTCTGGCATTTCTTTTTTTTTTTAATGTTTATTTTGAGAGCGAGCACACCACGTGCATGGGGGAAGGGCAGAGAGCTAGAGAGAGAGATAATCCCAAGCAGGCTCTGTGCTGTCAGCACAGAGCCCGATGTGGGACTCAGTCTCATGAACTGAACTATGAGATCATGACCTTAGCTGAAATCAAGAGTCAGATGTTCAACCGGCTGAACCACTCAGGTGCCCCTACCCTGGCATTTCTAAGATAAATGGAATTTTTTCATTTTTTTAAAGTTTTAGAATCAGTTTGTTAAAATTTAATGTTGAATTAAGTATCTGTGTTTTCAGCTGAGATTACATATAATTAGTGGCATGTTGATAAATTCTGAACAATGAACTCTTCAGAAAAAGCCCTGGCTTTTAGTTTTTGCCAATTTCCATGCTATAAAATAGCAGATTTTGAGCTGCTAACAGCAGAAGAGATGTGCACAATTGGCTCTTTGAAGCCAGCCTGAACAGCTTCTAGCATTACCACTGCATAGTTCATTTTTTATGTTCTTGTTTGGTTTGGGAATCAAAGTTATACTAGACATATAAAATGTGTTGGGAAGTATTGCTTCTTTTTTTCCTCTAGAATAATTTACGTATGATTACTTATGTATTCTGTGACAGTTTAACGACAGTTGTCTGTTAAACCGGGTTTCCTATTTTTTTGATGGTTAGAGCTTTTACTACCAATTGAGTTTCTTTCAAGAATTACAGATTTAGATTATTATAATAGTCATAGATTTGTTTTTTTTCTTAAAGCAGTATAGTAAGTTATATTTTTCTAAGAAATTTGTTTTCAAAATTTTGATACAAAGATGTTTCAAAACTCTTTTAAATCTCTATTATGACTATGTTTCCTTGTTTTTCTTGCTCAGTCTTGCCAAAGATACGGCTATTTTGATTGAGTCTTTTCAAAAAGCTAATCTTTGGTTTGTATCTCTTTTGGTCTATTAATTTCTACTCTTGGGTTTTCCTTTGTTATGAAATGTGTGATAATTGTATTAGTAACCATTCTAAACACTATTTCTGAGTTTTAATACGATTTCCTCTTTGATTCATGAGTTACGTAGAAAAGGGATTTAAAATTTTTAATCATACTTTTTAAAATAAATCCCCTTCCCTAATTTTAATTGTTGTCAGAAAAGACTTTGAAGTCAGCTCTTTGTGATTTGTATTTGTTAAGACTTAGCTGTGGCTCAGAAATTTTTATAAATGTTCTGCGTGTGCTTTTAATTGTTGGACGCAAAGGGTGTCTCTGAGATCAAGCTTGTTAACCATGTTTTCAAATCTACACGGAATTAGTTTTAGTCTGCCTTTTCTAACATTACAAAGAAGTGAGTTGAATCTTCCACTGTCATTGTGAATTTGTCGATTTTGTGTGATTGGATCAGTTTTTGCTTTGAATATTTGAAGCCTTCACTGTTAGGTACTCATAAGGCACATTATTCCTTTCATCATTGTAGAATGACCCTCTTTATCCCTAATAGTGCTTTTTGTCTTGAACGTTATTTTACTAACATTTCTTTTGGTTAGTATTTGATGAGTATCTTTTTTCATCCTTTCAACCTTACTGTATCTTTTTGTTTTAAATGTGACTCTAAACAGCATAGGTTAGACATATGTCGAATCTTCTTATTGTATCATCTTTGATTCTTAACTTTCATCTCTTTGTCTCTCTTTTGTTTCCTGGGTTGTATCCTCAGATATAATCTTTTTTTTTTTTTTTTTTTTACTAATTATCTCTTAGCTGCATCTAAGCTATCATTTAACTTATTTTTTCCTAGATGTTATGTGGGGCTCATCTCTATTCTTTAAAAATTGTTTTCAGTTTCTTCTTTGTGGTCTTTAATTATTAAAGCATTCTATACGTATATTTTTATTATTAAAATACATTGCTAATAGTATTTAGAATTATTCTGTAATTCTTTTAAGGGCTCAAAGCCTATTATTATAGTGTGTGTGTGTGTGTGTGTGTGTGTGTGTGTGTGTGTGTAGCTGTATGTATTTTTTAAAAACCACTTTATTGAGATAGGATTGACATACAAAAAGCTGCACATATTTAATGTATACAACTTGAGCTTGGGGATACGTATATAATCATGAAACCTTCACTACAGTCTATGGCATAAACATATCCATCACCTGCAGAAGTTTCCTCAGGTTCTTTGTTATTTTGTATGTATGTGATGAGAACATTTAACATAAGATCTACCCTCTTACCAAATTTTTGAGTTTCCAACACAGTATTATAACTGTGGGCAGGCATTATGCTATAGTGTAGATCTCTAGGACTTACTCATCTTATACAACTGAAACTTTGTACCCTTGACTAATATCTTTGTGTTTCCTTCTATCTCCAGCCCTGTCAGTTAGCATTCTACTAAGAGTTTGACTGTTTTAGATTCCACATATGAGTGGTATCACACACAGAGTGTTTGTTGTTCTGTGGGTGGCTTATCTCACTCAGCGTAACGTCCTCCAGGTTCATCTATGTTATCTCGCATGGCAAGATTTCCTTTTTTTTTTTTCCTTTTCTTTTCCTTTTTTTATTTCTTTTTTTTTTTAAGGCTGAATAATATTCCATTATATGTATATGCCACATTTTTTTTATCCATTTGTCAGGGGACATTTCAGTTGCTTCCATGTCTCGACTATTACGAATAATGCTATAGTGAATATGGGAGTGCAGATACCTCTTCCAGTTCCTGATTTCAATTCCATTGGGTATATATATACCCAGGAATGGGATTACTGGGTCATACGGTGGTTCTATTTTTAATTTTTTTGTGGACCCTCCATACCGTTTTCCAGTAGTGGCTGTGTAGCCTTGCATTACCGTTACCACAGTCAAGATACTCAACTGTGTATCACAGGACTCCCTGTATGACCCCTTTATAGCCACACTTGACTCCTCTCTTTCGTCCCTGGCCCCTGGCAGCCACTAATGTGTCCTCCATTTTACAATTTTTATTTCACAAATATTGCATAATGGAATCAGGCCGTATGTATCCTTTTCACTCTGCACAATTTCCTTGAGTTTCATCCAAGTTGTTACACGTGTCAGTAGTTGGTCCTTGTGGTATCCCATGGTCTGGATATACCACAGTTTAACCATTCACCATTGAAAGACATCTGGGTACTTTCTAGGTCTGGGCTTTACAAATAAAGCTACTATGAACATTCATTTCCCACATTTTTTAATGAAAATTTTTAGGCACCACTTAATGTTAACAAAGTACTTTGGTTCTGTATTGGAATGTTTTTGCTACAAATTGTAATCAAAGCAATAATATACATCTACTTTTCATTATTTTCATGATATTTCTGTGAATTAGATATGAATGGATAGCTTTTATTTTTTTTGGGGGGGGGGAGGAGGATTTGGGTTAATTGAAATGAGTCTTCTTGCTTTATGATTCCATTATGACTTTTTTAATAGATAGTAAAAACTGGGACCTAGCTTACCCGAGCCCATCATTAGACCATTTGGGTGTTATGATCCAACGTTTAATATTCTTTTCAACAATGATTACCATACTTTGAAACACCAAAAAAGAAAAACAGCAACAACCCCAACACACCTTAACTTGTATGTCTTATTTGGGAAAAAAGATTGTGACTGATATAACTTGTTGAATAAAGTGTATGTGTTTAAACATTTGTGTGAATATCCTTTGTTTAGGAAGTCGAGGCACAAGAGGTTCTCAAATTGATAGTCACAGTAGTAGTAGCAACTATCATGACAGCTGGGAAACTCGAAGTAGCTATCCTGAAAGAGACAGATATCCTGAAAGAGACAACAGAGATCAAGCAAGGGATTCTTCGTTTGAGAGAAGACATGGAGAGAGAGACCGTCGTGACAACAGAGAGAGAGGTTTGTCAGATGGCGTATTATTAAATAATGGCCACCAGTGGTTGGGAGAATCGTTTTTGAAAAACCGTCATCCGTTTACTTTTTTAATGTATCTTTTAAGACTTCTGCTTGTTGACACATTTGAAACTATTATCTTCACTCATATGATCTTCTTGTTTATTTGAGAGTATGTAAGTGGTTAGCCACCAGAGTACCTGTTTGGCAGCAGAGTGGGTACTGAGGTGCAGTAAGCGCTGGCACACTGCAAGAACTGAGGCTCCCTGCTGAATGTCTCTCGCCTTAACCTAATGGCTTATACCCCTTCGAAGAATGTAGATGCTTGGGTGCCAGTCTAGGCGTTTCTGATTTAGGAGCTACTTAAACTTTCTCACCCCGGTATCCTGGCCACTCACTCGTTAGTTGTAATAATAAAGTCTTAGAGGGCTGTCAAAAGAACAGGGCAGGGAAAAGATGATGATAGGGCTGGGGTTGTTCGAAGAAACATTTTTTGCATGTTCCTTCTTGAGAACCTGTAATACTTGGCTTTGGCTAATTTTATGTTCTCGTATATCTTAAGCTAAAAATTCTGGCGTATCTTAAGCTAAAACTTAAGCTTAAAAATCTTGTATATCTGTATCAGATTCTACTCTATTAGATTTACTCTCTCAAATCAGTTTTGCAACAAGATTACCAGAAGTCATTTAGGAAGGGTTATAGGACTTTCTTTAACAAGCTTTTATTGTCCGTATATATTAGGGCGTTTTAAACTCTAAGATCTTATGGAGGTCTTGCTAACTTTGGCTGGTTACTAAAGTAAGGTTTGCTATAATGCTGAGATTAATACAGTACAAAACTTGAAGGGGTAGGAAATTGAATAATGATGCTTCATAGTGGACTGAATCGCAAAGGTAATAGTGTATGTTGATATGGGCAGTGATGAGAGAACGAAGTCACTAAGACACCAGGTACTTTGGGAATATGGATGAGATCGGACTTGGTTGATTTGAGTTTGTTAGGGTAAGCCTAATGCATTTGGGTTAAAAGATGTGTAGGGCTTCCTTAGTTACAGATGAGGCTGGAGTTTATATGTTGTGTGTTGATACCGGAAATTCTATCTTCCCTAATGCTGATTCACCTCTGTTTAATCTAACGCTATGTCCTCGTAATGCTGTGCTTTTTTAATATCTCTTCTCCCTGCCCCCCCCCCCCCAGTTTGATATCCGAGCTCAGGGTTTTTTCATCTTATTCCTGAATTCAGTAGTACAATTTGGTTTCAATCTTAGCTTTATTTCTCAACCATCCATGTATTGAGTTTCCAGGAATTTTGATAGTTGCTTTATATATATGTGCCCCGACTTAATATCTTTTACAATATTAAGTCAGAGAATATATATGAAATATTCTTTACAATCCTTTTATCTTTATAATATTCCTGTGAGTGGAGATATGATAAGAGAATTCATGTTTCATAACTTAGGGGATTTGGGCTAAGAGAAGGATAGTGATTTTCCATTATTACAGAGACGTAAGTTTTCCAGCTATAATTCAAACTCGTATCTTCTGATTGCAAGTCCTGTTCTCTTTCTGTTTTACTTTACTGTAACTACTTCAGTAAATACCAGTTGTATGATTAAAATAGCACTGTATTTTTGAGGTTACTGACATATTCTACCATGTTTTTTGAGAGCTCATGCACTTCTGCTAGGGTCCTTCAAGTAAAGTAGTTCTTGTCCTTGTAGAACTTCACGGGAGGGAAGATACCACCCCTGTTCCTCCAAAAGAGAAATGACTATTGAGTGCAATCAAGGAAACAAAGAAGGGGCCTAGATAGAAATAAAGGATAAGAGAGGGACCTACTTCAGATGGTTTATGAAAAATTTGAGTTGACATTTATGCAGATGCATAAATGCAAGAGAAGCTAGCATTGCAGAGATTGAGGGTAAAAACATTCCGTGCAGCGGGAAGAGTATGTGCCAGTTCCCCAAGAGGGAAAATATCTTAATATGTCCTAGAGTTTGGAAGAAGACCAATGTGACCCGGGTATGATGAGCAGTAGGGAGAGTGATAGACGTTGAGGGTGGAGATGTGCCCAGGCACCTTGTTCTGTGCTCAGGAGTTTCCGTCTTCCCTTTAGTTCTTCATGGGCTGATTAGGGCACAAACAGGCAATTGAAGGGGGATGAATGCTGCCACTATATGAAGTTCTGTGAGACAACAAAGCAGCACAGAGAGTTGTGAGGAAATCCAGAAAGCTCCCTAAAGAGTTTGCTAGAAGGAACAGTGGAAGAAACGCTTTGCAGGGAGAGGGTATAGTATGTGCAAACACTTAGGACTGAAAGAAACGTATGCTTTTGGAGCAGTAATGAATTCTGATGTTGGAGTAGAGGTGTATGCCATAATTGGTAGGGAAGGAAGGAAGCTAGTAGAAAGGATTGGTGAGAGACAATGGGCCAAGTTCTACATAGCCTAATAAATCAGGCTAGAATTTTTGATTTAATTGCTTTTCACTGCCTACAAGACCACTCTTTTTAAGCAGTTGGAAAAAGTAGAGTTTTCATGAAAAAAGTATAAGCGAGTCTGGGGAAGGATGCCAACCAGTTAGACAGACTGTTGGTGACAGAGACATGTAACAGGTGATCAGAGTTTGTGTTAATAATATTAACTGTAGGGATGGAGAGAGGAAAGGGAATAAAGAAATATTTTGAGAGTGAAATTGATAGGACTTAGATAACTCAGGGATGCCGGGTTTCATGAATGGGTATGTCATTCATTAAGATAAATATATGAAGAGAATCACATCTTTGGTGAACACATTTTGGGGAAAATATAGGAAAAATAATTTAGATACATTAAAGTGGTGTTCTTATATCCTTTTCATTTTCTTTGAAGTAAGGGACATTGATTGTCATTTTGGTTGGGGAAAACAGTTTTTATCTGTCAGAGAAGAGTGCATAAAACTTGTCTGTTCTCTGACATTGGTATAATCGGAAATTTCAAGTATGAATTACTGCAAGTTGCAGTATTGAATTTCAGGTTGTTTTGTAATCGTTGTGACATTAGTATGACCCCTAAACCAGGAACTCAGATGGTCTAAGACCATAAATATGTGGCATTTGGGGAATCAAGGGTGCACAGTAGAACCATTTTAAGTTGGTTTCAGCAGAAGTGAAAAAGGGTTTAAGAGAACTGCCTTATAGTCCTGATGTCCTGATAAATCTGCCATCTCTATGACTTTGGCTAGTCAACTTCTGGACCATAATTTCTGTGTTTTTAAGAAGGAAAGGGCTGGAGAAGGTTTTGTTTTGTTTCAGCTTTAAAATTCTATGAACTTCTGTATTGATCTGTTACCTCTAAAGAGCAAATGTCCATAATTCTTGTCTTTTTTGTCTGTGATAAGACAGGATATTCAAATTACTACATTGAACCTTTCCCTGGAAATATCCTAAAGTTATTCTGCTTAATAAGTTGATGCTAGATATTCCACTTGCAGACCTGTTGACCATACTGCAGTATGACCTTTATGACTAACCCATAAACATTATTACATAATATGAAAATAGAAACATCACAGTACCCTAGACTGTGCCACAATAAACTACTTCCAAAATTGCTAGCTCTGTGGAAAAGTTAACACCATTTTCTTATACATTTTTTGATCCCAGACTAATTTCCTGCTCAACTGGGCATTTGGGCAGCATGTATTCATTTTCTCTGTGTTTATATGATTTATGTACTGGGAAAAAAAAATATATATATATATATACACACACATATATATGTATGTGTGTGTGTATGTATATGTTTATATATATATAATGTGATGAGATTATCAGTTAACATTTTTAAGAAAACAGCTCTTCATCTGAGTGGTCAGTTATATGATTGAATAAAACTTCTAACCTAGTATAAATATATATCGCTAATACGGAACACTTTATATTTGACTACTTCAAGATTGCTAAGCATCAGTACCCTTAATATTCTAGTTTATGATAAATTGATATTGCAGCAACAATTATTGACAGATGTTTTGTTCTACTATATTTTCCTCACATAATAGCTGCACTTTGATGTGTATATATTTTAGCCTGAAATTAGAGGTGTGACTTACGAGGGAAATTTTTTTTTTCCTTCAGCTCCTATGTTCTACACCTCCTGCTGCCCCTATCCTTTGCCACCAGTGTTCTCAGGTCCTGCTGGGGGGACAGAGAAGATCAGAGGTGAAGGGTAGAGATGGCAGAAAGTGGGGTTGGAGCAGTGGGCTGGAGGTAGGGTAGGGAGCATGCAGAGAAAGATCAAAGGTGGATCAGCGGGTGGTGGGAGGGGGGTTGTTGGGGAGCAGAAAACATGTTAGTTAGAGGGCAAATAAAACTTACCTCTAAGAAAAAAAATTTGTAAACATCTAGGGGTGATTTTTTGGATGATTAATTTAAAAGTAAATGTAATAACCTGATTTGTTGCCAGCGTGACCCTATACACAGATAAAATTTAAAATTTGCCGTGCTGTCTTACCAATAGGTTATCTGTCAAGTTAATCACTGACAAAACTTGATTTTCATTGTAGATCAAAGACCAAGCTCACCAATTCGACATCAGGGAAGGAATGACGAGCTTGAGCGTGATGAAAGAAGAGAGGAACGAAGAGTAGACAGAGTGGAGGATAGAAGAGACGAAAGGGCTAGAGAAAGAGACAGGGAGCGAGAGCGAGACCGAGAGCGCGAGAGGGAGAGGGAGCGTGAGCGGGATCGGGAAAGAGAGAAGGAGAGAGAACTAGAGAGAGAGCGTGCCAGAGAGCGGGAGAGAGAAAGAGAAAGAGAAAAGGAGAGGGACCGCGAAAGAGAGCGAGATCGTGACCATGATCGAGAGAGGGAGAGAGAGAGGGAACGAGATAGGGAAAAAGAGCGGGAGCGAGAAAGAGAAGAGCGGGAGAGAGAGAGAGAGCGAGAACGGGAGAGGGAGAGAGAGCGAGAGCGGGAACGAGAGAGAGCGAGGGAAAGAGATAAAGAACGAGAGCGTCAGAGGGATTGGGAAGACAAAGACAAAGGACGAGATGACCGCAGAGAAAAGCGGGAAGATACCCGAGAAGACCGGAATCCCAGAGATGGACACGATGAGAGAAAGTCCAAGTAAGAATGGGAATGGATCTGTTTTTTAAAGTTACATTTCAAGTAGAGTTCAAAACATCTCATTTTCAGGAAATTTTCATTGTAATTCTTTTTCCTCTCAACATTTTCCTGGATTTCAACTTTATTAATACATACTTGGTGTTCAAAGTCTTTTGAATTGTCCAGGAAGAAAAACACTTTCTCATTCTACTATTTCTGTAGCCATGGATATAATTAATCACTCTTGTTTTCTGTGCCATTTTTGATGGCATATTGGCTTGTTCGACTTCTGTCGACTTGTTTTTAACAGGAATGCAACCTAAAAGTGATAAAATCAGTGAACCTATCTCTCATCAAACCCACTTAAAACTAGTTAATGGAGTTGGCAAGTCACCAAAAAATAGTGACTGTGCCATTTCTGATAATCCTTCGTGAGTTTTAGGTACTTATAACTCTGGAGTCACTACCTCCAGTGACAGAAGCATTCACAGGGTCTTAAAACTGAAGGAAGTCCTGCAACCACTGAAGAGAGACACAGACTTGATCTATCTTGAGCTATGGAGTTATAGTAGATTATTGGGATCAAAAGATGTGTTCTCATAGGGGCGCCTGGATTGGCTCAGTCGGTTAGGCAGCCGACTTTGGCTCAGGTCATGATCTCATGGTTCGTGGGTTCGAGCCCCACGTCGGGCTCTGTGCTGACAGCTCGGAGCCTGGAGCCTGCTTCGGAGTCTCTGTGACAGAGACTCTGTCTCTGTCTCTGTCTCTCAAAAAATAAATTAATTAAAAAAAAAAAAAAGATGTGTTCCCATCTTCTCATGTATCTGAGGACAGTTTCTCTTTTTTTCTTTTTCTCCCCTCCCCCCTGCCCCCCCCCCAAAAAAAAGGATTGCTCAGATATCTGGGAAGTCCATGGTTAGAGTTCATTTGTTCTGATGTGACTATGTTCAGACTTTGAAACAATGTATCAGGAATCCTGTCTGTCCATTTCTCCACTGTTTTCTTCTGTGTGAGTTCTAGTCTCAGAAAGGTTTTCTCCAGATGGTGGCTAAGATGGCTTGAGTGTATGCCTGTCAGCTTCACAGCCCTCTATGTATGTTGGGACTCTCATCAGTTGAGGAATAGACAAAGGGAGCTAAATCACTGTAGCCATGAGAATTTTGGACTCTGATTGGTCAGTTTTGAGGTTTCATGGACATAAAACCAAGCTTATTGGAGTTAACTGCCTTTTTTTTTTTTTTTTTTTTCCTTTTTAATACCAGCTGGGATAAAGGGTATGGTTAAGTTTGCTAAAACAAACTGAAAATAATTTATATATTCAGTTCCATTGCTTCTGCTTCTAGCTCATGTGAATTATGGTGAATACAGCTCCCTGCTTTCGGCTGTTTTTCATCATTGCTGTTGTAGATTATGACTGTGGACAAAGAACAAAGCACAGAAGTGGAGGCTGCATCTATTAGGTCTTGGCTTCCCTTCAATCCGCAGCCAGGGTTTTCTGTAGTTCACATCCACTGGCTTCCCTTTCCCCATTAATAAATAATCTTACATTAACATAAAATTCAGATACTGTTTTTAACACATGTAGGCATACAATACATATTTCTCTGACCTCCTTAAAGTCTCTAAGATGAAAATTGTGAAATCTTTGTTATTTATCTATTACGCAGTCCTGTGCTTTGATTTCGTTTTTCCATGCTTCTGGTCTCTGCTTACAGTAGCAAAACTTTCTTCTGGTTTTTCATGGTTGGACAATCCAAACGTTGCAAGGACCCCACAAACTTAGGAGTCAAACAGCTCTATAACGATAGCTGTATGAGATTAATATCTTGATGTTTTTATCAATTGTATTGTCATCTCAGTAGTTGAATTTACCCAAAACTTTTTTTTAACCCCTCTTATGCAGGTTTTGTTTGCTGACTTGCCATACTATTTATTTTACTCTTTATTTTATTTCTATAGATACTTCCTAGAAATTAAAGTTATTTTTTTTTGTACATTTTAATTAATTGGCTTTATTTCGATATACCAGTTACTTCTTGCTATGCGTCAAACCACACATAAAGTTAGTAGTTTAAAACAAGAGGCAGTCATCTCATTCTGTGGATTAGCACTTTGGGCTGGGCTCAGCAGAGCAGTTCTGCTGATCTTACTTGGGGTCACTCATGTTTCTGAGGTGGGTCTGGCAGTTCACCTGTGTCTGGATGACCCAAACTGGCCTCACTCGTCATGCCTGGCATTTAGTGCTGGTTGCTGTTTAGGGCATCTCATTTCTCCTCCACAGGACCTTTCATTCTCCAATAGTCTAAACTCTCCATATAATGATAGAAACATGCCAAGAGGTCAAAAGCAGAAGCTGCAATGCATCTTGAGTCCTGATTTTCCAAACTTACACTCTGTCACTTTCACCACATCCTCTTGTCATAGCAAGTCTGTGGGCCAGCCCAGATTCAAAGAATGGGAGAATAGATGGCCTAATGATAGCAGGAGCTTTGGATAGGGAACTGTACGAACTTGAGCCTGTAAGTTGTCACACTAATCTCTTTTTTTTCCGAAACCCTGGTTACTCATTTATGTAAATGAGCCATGAGGGAGATATGTGTGCTGCAGTATGTTTCATAACTTTTGACCACAGTATTTATAAACAGTGGTTTAAAAAAAAAAAAAAAAGGTAGTCAAAATTTAATGACAATACAGGAAAACACTAGAATAATAAGTACCAGAGATATAAATCACTAGTCATTTAATGTTTAACTTAAAGAGTAAGAAATATAGTGAACATTTTAATTATTTTATTAATTTGCCACCAAGCAAGTGATTTAGTTTTAAGAAAAGGGAAGGAACCAATTTTTACAGTGTACTCACAACATAACTAGCACTAGGCTTATGATAAAACTAATTTATTCCTAAGTGCAATTTTACAAGATGGACCCTGGTTTTTTCCCACCATTTTCAGATGAGAAAGCTAAGGTTCAGTGATTTCAAGGAACTTCCTAAGGTTACCTAATAGGTAACATGGCTGTAAGTTGCATTCATATCTTTTTGACTCCAAAGCAGATACTGATTTTCTCATTTGGCTTCCCAGCATAAAGTATTTCTTTATCATAAAAGATAAAATTAACGAGTAAGTTTTAGTAGACGGTACATGAATTACTCTCTTGTATGTTACCACCATGCAATTATTAAATCTGGCGATTTGATGAAGAAAGACCTGTTGTCCTGTGTTTTAAATCACAATTGTATGTCTTAACAAACGAAGTGAAGAATTTTATTCAAGATGCATGCTGAACACCTTTTATATGATGTAGCTCTCACAGTATTGCTCTCTTACAATTATATTTTGTAGTTACAGTAAAGAAATAATACTGAAAACTAGTAAAGAAATCTCTTTTTCATCCTCTGGAATTTTATAAACTATATTTGTCCTATTTAGGAAGCGCTATAGAAATGAAGGGAGTCCTAGCCCTCGTCAGTCACCTAAGCGCCGGCGAGAACATTCTCCCGACAGTGACACCTACAACAGTGGAGATGATAAAAGTAAGCAGAACCTGTTTTCTGTGTTTCTGTATCCACATTCCTTTGTAACCATGAGACCATTCTTTGGCATTAACAGGAAATGATGAAGTGAGATTTAAAATTTTTCTTGCTCTGCTGCCTCTGAATATCTCATGTGACTAAAGTAGATGTTAGGAATACAGTTACTTTATCGTAGGGGCACGGTCATCTCCTGTTGGTAGTAAGTCCATATTTTTAGTGAAATTATTGCCATTTTTAAAGTTTTAAAATGAAAAGTGAGAGGCTGGGCTATTATTATTTCTGTGTCAATGCAACGTTGTTTACCTGGTGAAAGTGTGATTGCTTTCATCTTTTTGTATAGATGAAAAACATAGACTCTTGAGCCAGGTTGTACGACCTCAAGAGTCTCGTTCTCTCAGTCCATCACACCTTCCAGAAGACAGGCAGGGTAGATGGAAAGAGGAAGATCGTAAGCTGGAAAGAAAAGAGAGTTCAAGGCGCTATGAAGAGCAGGAGCTTAAAGAGAAAGTTTCTTCTGTAGATAAACAGAGAGAACAGACAGAAATCCCGGAAAGCTCAAGAACTCGCCCACAAGACATGATGGGACACCACCCGTCTGACGAGCGAGACGCATCTGATCGAGCTCATGATGAGAACAAGAAAAAAGCCAAAATTCAGAAGAAACCTGTTAAGAAAAAGAAGGAGGAGGATGTTGGGTTAGAGAGGGGTAACACAGAGACGGCATCTGAAGACGGTCAAGTATTTTCACCAAAAAAAGGCCAGAAGAAGAAAAGTATAGAGAAGAAACGTAAGAAATCCAAAGGCGATTCTGATATTTCTGATGAAGAAGCCGTCCTGCAGAGTAAGAAGAAGAGAGGCCCGCGGACTCCCCCTCTGACAGCCAAAGAGGAATTGGTTGACATGTCCAATGGTAAGGATGGCAGTCTGGAGGAGTCTCAGAAAAAGGAAGATACGGCCTTCAGCGACTGGTCTGACGAGGACGTGCCTGACCGGGCGGAGGTGGCGGAGCCGGAGCGCGCCGCCACGGCTGCCACTCCCGGAAGGACTCCTTCTCCGTCCTCTCTTCCTCCCCCTCCGCCTCCCGCGGCCGCCGCTTCTACCACCGCGTCTGCTACGCTCTCCTCTTCTGCCTCCGCCGCCTTCAGCGCGTCCGCCACCAGCCTTTCCTCGTCTGCCGCTCCCACCAACAGCACCGGTGAAGACTCGCACAGGAAGTGCCATAGGACCCGCGCCGAGAAGGTAGAGGCGCCGCACGTCACTATAGAAGATGCGCCGCATCGCAAGCCGCTGGATCAAAAGAGGAGTAGCAGCCTCGGCAGCAATCGGAGCAATCGGAACCATACATCTGGGCGTCTCCGCTCCCCGTCCAATGATTCTGCCCATCGAAGTGGGGATGACCAAAGTGGTCGAAAGAGAGTACTGCATAGTGGCTCGAGAGATAGAGAGAAAACAAAAAGTCTGGAGATCACAGGAGAGAGGAAATCTAGGATTGATCAGTTAAAGCGTGGAGAGCCCAGTCGAAGTACTTCTTCAGGTAATAAAATTGAATTCTAATCTAGCCAGTGCTTCCTGTCTTAGTGTATTTTATACACTTTTCTCTTTTATACAAATTGTAACTTTAACGTAAATGAGACATTGGTTACATTATATACTGCCTTAAATTTTAAGAAACTTCAGAGCTTAACCATGCCACCAGAATGTTACCTGTTACGACATTAACACTAACATTATTATAATAGAGGTACATTGAGTGACGTCCATCAGTTTGCTACCAGGATGTTAGTAGTGTATCTCGGCAGAGGGCTCAGTATTCAAGTTCCTTACTGATGCTTGAAATTTTAACCTTCCTGCTCTTCCTCCTGCAGCCAGTGCTTTTTCTTTTGACCACAGAAAATAAGATAGGGGATAGGAAGAGGTCAGATGATGAAGTGATCAGTTCCGTTAATGCTTACCCATTTTATGTATGTATTTCTTGGAAGATATTTTGTGGTTATAGTGGAAAATTACATGTTCCCTTGCCTTTTACATATTTTAATTAGCACTTTACAATTTTTCCTTAAAATGAGTTTCTTGAATAATTGGGACTATGGAAACATCAAATGTAAGTTTTAAAGGACCCTAAAATGAAGCATTTTCTTTTCTTTCTTTCTTTCCCTTCTCCCTTCCTTCCTTCCTTCCTTCCTTCCTTCCTTCCTCTCCCTTTTTCTTTCCTTCTCTTTTTCTTCAATTGAAGTAGAGTTGACATACAGTGTTAGTTTCAGGTGCATAACACAGTGATTTGATACAAGTATGGCGGCAATGAAGCATTTTATTTCTTACCTTGTGTAAACTCTTTGTATATTTATTGTAGATCGCCAGGATTCAAGGAGCCATAGTTCAAGAAGAAGTTCTCCTGAATCAGATCGACAGGTCCATTCAAGATCCGGGTCGTTTGATAGCAGAGATAGGCTTCAAGAACGTGATCGATATGAGCATGATAGAGACCGGGACAGAGAGAGGAGAGACACAAGACAGAGAGAATGGGACCGAGATGCTGATAAAGATTGGCCACGGAACAGGGACCGAGATAGATTGCGGGAACGAGAGAGAGAACGAGACAAACGGAGAGATTTGGACAGGGAAAGAGAGAGACTAATTCCTGATTCTATGGAAAGGGACAGGGACAGAGACAGAGACAGAACTTTTGAGAGTTCTTCTCAAATAGAGTCTGTAAAACGCAGTGAAGCAAAACTGGAGAGTGAACATGAAAGAGACCTAGAAGGCACTTCCCGAGACTGTCTTGCTTTGGATAAAGAAAAAATGGATAAAGATCTAGGATCTGTGCAGGGATTTGAAGATCTAAACAAAGCGGAGAGAACTGAGAGTGTGGAAGGTGAGTGCCTTGTTGTCTGTTATCTGCTCCATTCCTTTTCAGGTTTCATAGGAAATAAAATATTTTCTTGTGAAGGTGTTCTGATATGCATAAGGAAAAGCCCTGTGATATTTCAAAAATGTGGTCCCCTGATTTGTACTATCATGGTATACTTGGTTCAGATTCACCTGAATGAAATAAAAGGTAGATGCAGTAAAAAATAGTTATCACCTTCTTTTCTTAGATATTTAAAAAAAATCATAAAAATGGAAGTTATTTCTTGGTTCAGAGACAGATTCAAATAACTCTTAGTGATTCTGTTTTCCAGGGCAGTTGAGAACAAATACACGAAACAGTCAACACTCCCTGAAAATGCATTTCTCCTTTGGCCCACTAAGAGCCAGCCTCAGCTGTGGGGAACATCATTGTTCACTGCCTCCACTCTCTTCTTTACCCCCAGTCTAGTACAGACCACTCATGCCTCTGAATTCTCTCAGTGCACTGCCCTCCAGCCTTCTTTGTGCTGCCTCTTCCCTTTGCTTGGTAGATGTTTGCCCTCTTATCTTCCCTTATTCAGACTTCATTTCCCAGTCTGTGCATCATTTCCTCCGTGAAGCCTTCTCTGCTAACGGTACTTATTCAGGTTGCCATAGCACCTTGTCTATATATCTTTTATAGCATCCCCACGCTGTATTACAATTATTTTTCCTTGGTTTTGTCCCCACTATACTCCTTTGTTCGGGACCATAGCTTTTCATTTCTTTATCATCAGGACTATAGCAAGGATGCAGTAAATGGTTGATGAATGAAAGTATGTTCTGCCTGTGCATATATATACACCCACGTCTTATTCTTTGGTGAATTATATAGGCTAGCTTAACAAGAGTAATGGCTTCCCCGAAAATTGTCCTGGAAATTCTGCCTCCTTGGGATTGTCCAGTTCTGGTACCAGTGCTTAACACCATTGCGCTGATATCAAGCCCTCAAGAAACTTCTAGGATACTTGTATATAAGCAGCAGTTATTTCACTATTCTTTTTATTTGTTGTATTATAACATTGGGCCTAGAGTAAATGCACATTCTTTTGAAACTATAAACATCTTTACTATCTCTTGGTTATCTGATCAGATGTGTTCCAATACAGCATCTGTTATATTTTTTTCTACGTGACAAAAACATTTCTATCTCAGTGTTTCCTCACATTATGTTTTCATCTCAATTTTGAGTATAAATAGCCTCAAATCCTGAGCCATAGTACTAATGGAGGTATAACCTTGGAGTGTAATTGAATATAATTGAACAAATCATAATAACTCTCTTGTGATTGGAGTCAGTGCCCCTCATCCCTAAAATACAGCATTCACTGGTTGTGATCACACATAACATAGCATTGAAATTTATAGGTGAATTACCTACTGTGAGATGAAAAATTTTATTCACCTAAAGTAGGAAAATGAGTGGGATAAACTTGAAAAAATACAAATCCTATTATATGCTTTTATGCTTAGATGTATATTTGTCAAATGAAGTCATTAAAGTTGATTACCTTAGAAGTGAATTGGGAGATTATTCTAGAACATAATAGAAAATTATAGAATGACCAGAAACATCTCATAGTTTATTATATTTTATTTGCTGCAAATTTATACCTGTAAAGCATACTGTTGCATTTTGCTAACCTAGTGTTGTAAACTCAGTAAAGTGTGTGGATAACTGATTAGAAATATTAAACATACTCTGTAGTTTCAGGGTACTTTTCAGTTCACAGCTAACTCACTGGGTGACAAAGCCTAACCTAAGTAATTGAGAAAGATTGGTAAGATAAATATATGCTAGTGGTACCAGCAAAATATTTTTAAATTTCTTACAGCATTCTCTTTAAACTTGAGTTGGGATAGGGAGATGAATTGGGAGGTAGAGGGAGAATCAGCGGCAATTTTTCAAATAAATGTAATTATTAATAAGTTTACAAGTCTTTTAAATTAATGAGTTTATTTAAGTAAAGAAATTACTACATCCTTTTGAAGTTAGTAAATTTGTCTGGATTTACTTCAAGTTTTATTATAAAAACATTAACATACAGAAGCAAAATTAATAAGTTAGTGGTACCTTTTGTCACATTTTAATTGTAATCGTATAACTTGTTTCAGTATTGCTGTTTTTACTGTGTTCTTGCACTTAAAATTTAATTTTCCTTTTGCAATATTAAGAAATGTAGTTTTCTAAGGAAAAAAACGCTCTTCAAATATTTTAGTGTGCACAGCCTCTTCCTCTTTGGTTTCACTTAAATGTCCCTCCCGTGTGCTCTTTGACATGAGATAAATCTTTCCGAAACAGGAGATGACGAATCCAAGTTAGATGATGCACATTCATTAGGATCTGGTGCTGGAGAAGGATATGAGCCAATCAGTGATGATGAACTAGATGAAATTCTAGCAGGTGATGCTGAAAAGAGGGAAGACCAACAGGATGAGGAGAAGATGCCAGGTAATCATTTACAAAGGTGGTTGAACGTAAAAATGACCTGATTTTTGGTATTAAGGCATTGCTAAGTCATGAAAGGCAGAATTTTTCTTTCTTTGTTTTATTTGAGACTGAAAGGCCAATGCAATGAAAATCACAGTCTGTATGGTCAGCACACTTTTAAGTCGACATTGCCTACGAATTGGAGAGGGTCTCTTTTAAAATAGTCAGATTCTAAGATTTCCGTTCCAGAAGTTGAAATTCATGTTATATAACTTGGAATCTAACCGAATACTGATTGCCCAGCAATGTTCCGGATGGTAAATGTATGGTACGGAGCTTCACGGTTGTGGTGCCACAAGCCAACTGCTGAAACGGTCATTCAAAATTTATAATTGTTGAAATTACATTTATGCAAGATCTATATATCTCTGTCAATTTTCTCAACTCAGTAATTATCTTCCCTTGTATAGTATAGAACCGTACACTCCGCCAGAGCTTATTCTGGTGACCACAGCCTGAAGCAACGTCCCAGTTAGTCTGCTTGTTGTAATTTGTTTGAGGGAGAGAGAGCCCACACGCGTGGGGGAAGAGGCAGACAGATGGGGGGGAAGAGAATCAGTAGGCTCCAAGCCCAGAGCCCAGCGCGGGGCTGGATCTCACCCTGGTGGGATCAGGACCTGAGCTGAAATCAAGAGTCAGATGCTTAACCAACTGTACTACCTAGGCGCCCCGTTATAATTTTTTTTTTTTTAATTATAGTGAGGGTCTTTGTTTTGTTGGGGAATGTAAAACGTTAAAATTTTATTTTGACTTAATTTGTTTTGTATTTCACAATTTTCTACTAACGTAGAAGGTACGTATATCTTTTTTATTATATGTTATTAAATAGAACATTACTGTTCATTTTTTCAATTGTCCCTTGTCAGTAGATGGATTATTTGTTTGCAGTATTAAATTTGGAGGAATGCGCTTGGGTTTTGTTTGCTTGCCTGTTATCTTTTGGTGAGGTTTTTTTTTTTTTTTTTTTTTTTTACTGGAAAGGTCCTTAGATTCTAAATATTAGTCTTATAGTAAAGCTCTCATTTTAAGACTGTTATTTTTCATTTAAAACACTTGTTACTTAATGCTTTCTATGTTTTGCAGTTTCTGTTTATCAAAAGATAACAAGAATGCTATTTCTTGATGTAAAAACAAAATCCCATTCTTAACTTTTTACAGATCCATTAGATGTGATAGATGTGGATTGGTCTGGTCTTATGCCAAAGCATCCAAAAGAACCACGAGAGCCTGGGGCTGCCCTCTTGAAATTCACACCTGGAGCTGTTATGCTAAGAGTGGGGATTTCTAAAAAGTTGGCAGGTTCTGAACTCTTCACCAAAGTCAAAGAAACATGTCAGAGACTTTTAGAAAAACCCAAAGGTAATCCCCTTCTACTTTGTGTAATGTCTGCTGCGACTTCATTGAGATGCCTTTGAAAAGGGTTCTTTGTTTTCACATAGCACTCCAAGTGTAGGAACTTTTTTTTTTTTTTGAGGAATCACTTGATATTCAGTATTAAATCTTTTTGAGAAATTTAAAAAGGAATTTTGACTCTGCAAATTAAAGCAAAAAAGGTACAGAAATAGCACAGTAAAGTTCTTAGTCGTGTTCCCAGAACTAACCAGAGCAGAGCCTGGAAAAGTGGGCTTCGTTCGTATCTAAACAAATTGGGTGTCAAGGCAACCCTTTCCCCTGGGAAATGGGGAGTTCTACCCATATGCAAATGCCTAGGTTGAGCCTTTAACAAAGGGGGTAGAAGCTTGGTGTCTGTGCCAGATAATCTGGATTCCTAAATAGGCACACACTTACCAGCTACTCTGTGTGTTAGTGTCACCATTTGTAAGCTGGGAATAGTTACCCCATCAACTTCATAAGATTGTTAGGAGCAGCAAATGAGGTTTAAGTAAAATACTAAGAATGATTCCTGACATGTGGTGACACTTAATAAATAGTGACTACTACTATTTAGTTTGAAAATAGTTCCATATTGATTTGAGACCTTATTGCAACAGCTTTTCATTACAACGGAAGGGGAATGACTGGGTGGCAAAAAGAAGGAAGAGATAAATTGTGAAAGCAACGACATTTAATTTTATATCATGTTTGTGAGAGTAAAGGTTTAAAAATTAAGATTTTTACTAATACAAAAATGGAAAAAAAAATTTTAACGTTTGAGAGCGAGAGCACGCGAGCAAGCGGGAGAGGGGCAGAGACAGAGGGGGAGAGAGATTCCCAAGCAGGCTCTGCACTGTCACAGCGGAGCCCAACATGGGGCTCCAACTCAGGAGCTGTGAGATCATGACCTGAGCTGAAATCAAGAGGCAGGCATTTTTTTTTTTTTTAATTTTTTTTCAACATTTATTTATTTTTGGGACAGAGAGAGACAGAGCATGAACGGGGGAGGGGCAGAGAGAGAGGGAGACACAGAATCAGAAACAGGCTCCAGGCTCCGAGCCATCAGCCCAGAGCCTGACGCGGGGCTCGAACTCACGGACCGCGAGATCGTGACCTGGCTGAAGTTGGACGCTTAACCGACTGCGCCACCCAGGCGCCCCAAGAGGCAGGCATTTTAACTGACTGAGCCACCCAGGCTCCCTGAAAAAAATTGTTTTATTACTTTCATGTTTTGTCTTTCAACTGTTAGCATAAGCAGCAAAAGTCTTGATTTTAACACGTCCCAATAAATATAGAATGAAACATATGCATGAAACATATAAATTATTATGATTGTGAATATGCGTTAACTTGACAAATGACTGAACTCCTAGGTTCCTGCCCCCGCTTTCTGCCATGTTTGGTTGGCTCTTTGACCTTAAGCAGGTAACTCCTGTGGGTATTAAATAATGGAATGAAAGCCCTAAGGTCTCACCCACCTCTAAAGCAGTTTGCTCCTATGACTTTGCGACCTAGGAAATATAGTTTGGCCATAACCTGATGACATACATCGTAAAGGGGGGTTAATTGTTGCTCACCAATCAGACCTCTCCTAATTAGAGAACAAGAGAACTGATTCAGGATGCTGAATATACGTTTCCTAAGGAATGGGACTTTGTATACTGCTGCATCCATTGTATAATGACCTGTTCTTACTGATTATGCTATTATCTACAACAGTATCTGACACACAGTTTCAAGAAGTATTTGTAAAATAATTGGTACTGATTTTTTCTATCCTATTCGGTCTATTTCAGTGTCCCAGTACTGAAGAAAGTATATCCCTATCCCATTTGTAATTTTAAAAACACTGTAAACTTTATAAGTATCCCGAAACTTAAATTGCCTTTGCCTAAGTTTTCTGTGTGGAGTGTGATAGATTAAAAACAAGTAAGGCAGCACCTATCTGGCTCAGTCGGTAGAGACTGCAACTCTTGATGTCAAGGTGGTGAGTTCGAGCCCCGTGTTGGGCACAGAAATTACCTAAAAAAAAAAAAAAAAAAAAAAAAGTCTTGGGGCGCCTGGGTGGCGCAGTCGGTTAAGCGTCCGACTTCAGCCAGGTCACGATCTCGCGGTCCGTGAGTTCGAGCCCCGCGTCAGGCTCTGGGCTGATGCTCGGAGCCTGGAGCCTGTTTCCGATTCTGTGTCTCCCTCTCTCTCTGCCCCTCCCCTGTTCATGCTCTGTCTCTCTCTGTCCCAAAAATAAATAAAAACGTTGAAAAAAAAAAAAAAAGTCTCTTGAATAATTTTGTGGTAATCATTTCAAAACCACCAAGAGACTGGAAGTTTGGGCGTGTTATACTTTCTAGGGAGGTGCGCAAGTGTGTGTTTTGTATTCTTTTGTTAAAGAAGAGAACGATAAGCATTCCAATAAAAAGAAATTTGTCATCATGACCATTGTTCCAAGAAGAAGGTGGGCTCAGTGCACATTTCTTCTGTATTTGTATCTACAGTGGAATGGTAGTTAATATTTTGGGGGTTTTTAGGTTTTTTTAATACTACGTGTATGTGTCTATGTCACTGCTTGCCTGAAGCATAGTTCTATCTGAATCACCTGAGGGACTGCCTTTTTCCCATTTAGGTATCCTGATCCAACGGTGGAGATTCTGTAGATGCAGTGGTAGAACCCTGGCACTGTATTTTAGAAAGCTCCTCAGATGATTCCGATAGACACTGAAGTTTGCAAACTGGTTTTGAGCTTTTTCTTTATATTTATTTACACTTGTCTTACATTCTGTACCTTTTGACAGGTATATGACCTGTTGACTAGATATATTACATGAGACTAGTTTCTTGTTAATTCTCTAATCTCACTGTGCTTTGCAGTTCAGGAAATGGAAGTGAAACAGTCAGATGTGTCTGTTGTGTTTTTACTGGGTGATATTTACCATTTTCCTTTGTGGACTCTAACAATAACCTGTTTGATTATGTTGTCATAGAAGCAGTATCTGGTAGCTGTTGGTACTTCTGGCCAGCTTGTAGAATGCTAGCTGTGAAGTTTTACTGTGTTATATTTTTGGATTACTGACTGGCCCTGTTCTGTTATTTTGACTTCTTATGTAACCCAACCTCTTTATTTTCCATCAAACTTTATAAAAATAGAAGAACTAAGGAGAGATTTAAGTGTTTCCTCCCTGTCTTTGCATGTTGTAACTTAAGACTAAGTGATTTTTATGTATACATTGTTTTCACAGTGAGCACATCTACGATAAAATTTGCTGGTTGTCTTAATACCTAATCGTCACTCACCTGATTTTTTTTTTAAGCGATCACAAAAGGTAGTCGTATTACTGCAGTTGAATGCTGCTATAATAAAGTCCTGACATCTATTCCAGGACTTTATGCGATAGTTGATGGTAAACAATATACTGAATTCGATTTCACTACTTCTAACTTCCAACCTTTCTTCCCAGTAATAGACAGTAATCAGTGTCTAAATTCTTTCTCCCTAGGCTACTTGTCTTACACCTTCAAGTGGCTATCTGAATATTTATTTTTGTTTGAGATTAGCAACATAACCATATGTTCAAGATCTTTCACAGAGAATATGTTGCCTCTTGAATGTTTTCATTGCAGTATGGTTGGCACACGGTGTTACCATCGGTGTCAGTTGTACAGCAGTGATTCACCAACTCTGAGGTTATGCTCTGTTCACCCTAAGTATAGCTGCCATCTGTCACCATGCACTGTTACAATACCATTCACTGCATTCCCTGCATTGTACCTTTTATTCCTGTGGTTTATTTATTCCATTACTGGCATACCTTTTAGCTCATCCCCCACCCTTCTCCCATCTGGAAACCATCAGTTTGTTCTCTGTATTCATTTGTCAGTTTCTGCTTTGTTTTTTCAGATTGCACATTCTAGCTTGATATCTGCGGATTCTTTTTCCGCCAAGATTGCTTTGTCTATTTGGGGTCTTGTGTGGTTCATACAAATTGTAAGATTGTTTATTCTAGTTTTGTGGACATTATTGGTATTTTGATAACAGTTGCATTGTGTCTGTAGAGTGCTTTCGGTAGTGTGGACATTTTAACAATATTCTTCCAATCCATGAGCGTGGTGTGTGTTTGCATTTGTTTGTATCTTCAGTTTCTTTCATCAGTGTTTTATAGTTTTCAGAGTAAAGGTCTTTCACCTCTGTGGTTCAGTTTATTCCTAGGTATTTTATTATTTTGGGTACAATTTTAAGCAGCGTTGTTTTCTTAATTTCTCTGTTACTTCAACTTTGTTTCTTGTAACATTACCGCTAGGAGATTTTTGGTGGAGTCTTTAGGATTTTCTGTGTACTGTATCATGCCATCTGCAAACAGTGACAGTTTTCCTACTTTCTACCAATTTGGATGCCTTTTATTTCTTTTTCCGGTCTGTGGCTAGAACTTCCAGTACCGTGCTGAATAAAAGTGGCAAGAGTGGGCATCCTTGTCTTGTTCCTGATCCTAGAGGGAAAGCTCTCAGTTTTTCATCATTGAGTATGAGGTTAGCTGTGGGTTGCTCATATCTGGCCTTTTTAATGTTATGGTACATTCCCTCTAAACCCACTTTGTTGAGTTTTTATCGTGAGCAGCTGTTCAGTTTTGTCAAATGCTTTTTCCTCACCCATGAGGTAATACGATTTTTATCCTTAGTTTGGTTAATGTGGTATATCCTGTTGATTGATTTGCATATTGAACCATCTTGGATCTCTGGAATTAATCCCCCTCAATTGTGGTGAACGGTCCTTTTAATGTGTTGTTGAATGTGGTTTCCTAATATTTTGTTGAGGACTTTTACATCTGTGTTCATCAGAAATATTAGCCTATGGTTTTGTTGTTTTGTGGTGTCTTTGTCTGGTTTTGATATCAGGGTAATGCTAGCCTCATAGAATGTGTTTGGAAGCTTTCCTTCCCATTTTGGGGGCAATAGTTTGAGGTGACATGGTATTAACTTATTAACAAGCGTTTGATAGAATTCACCTGGTTCTAGACTTTTGGTTGGGAGTTTTTGATTATGACTTCAGTTTTGTTACTAGCAATTGGTCTGTTCAGATCCTATTTGTTCTAGGTTGTCCAAATTGTTGGCATATAATTTTTCATAGTACTCTGTTATCCTTTGTATTTCTGTAATGTTTCTTGTTACTTCTCATTTCTGTTATATCTGTCTTGTTTTTTTTTTCTTGATGACTCTCAGTTTTGTTTCTCTCTTATGGAGAACCAGCCTTTGGTTTCATTCATCTTTTCTATTGATTTTTTTAGTCTCTGTCATTGCCGTGGTATTTATGATTTCTTTCCTTCTACTCACCTTGGGCTTTGTTCTTTTTTTAATTCCTTTAGGTGCAAGGTTGGATTGAGATTTTTGTTTCTTAACATTTCTGAGAACTGCTTTTGCTGTGTCCCCAAGATGCTGGACTGTTGTGTTTTTATTTTCATTTGTCTCCATGTATTTTTTTTTCCTCTTTGATTTCTTTGTTAACCCATTGGTTGTTTTTAGTAGCATGTTGTTTAGCCTTTGTGTTTGTGGGTTTTTTCTTGCTTTTTATTCTTGTAATTAATTTCTAGTTTTATACTTTCATGTTCTGAAAAGATGCAGGATAGGATTTCAGTTCTCTTAAATGCATTGAGACGTGTTTTGTGACCTAATAAGGTATATATGCCTTTAATATAAAATAATTTTCACCAGCATTATGATAAACTTAATGGAATATGTAAGCAGCCAGCAGCACTTTCCTATTTTAGGAAAACTTAATGCCTGTTTGTTTTTATTGAAAGATGCAGACAGTCTTTTTGAACATGAACTGGGGGCTCTCAACATGGCTGCACTACTACGAAAAGAAGAGCGAGCAAGTCTTCTTAGTAATCTTGGGCCCTGTTGTAAAGCATTATGCTTCAGACGGGATTCAGCAATCCGGAAGCAGCTTGTTAAAAATGAGAAGGTACTGTTTGCTTGGAAAGTATGGATGGTATATTTTTCATTTGATTGCTTTAAGGTGAGAGTAAGGTCTCATTATCTGCTTTTAGGAGTTTGGTTTCCTAGTCTTTTACGCATGGAGAAAGAAGAATTCTATTTTGTAATGGTTTTCATTTTACTTCAAGAGTATTGATGAACATTTGTGTCGAATAGCAATTTGTTATTCAAAATTTGATGCATAAAGAGTTTTAAATAGTCTCTTTCTGTGAAACGTTTCCATTTGTGAAAAGTTTCTCTAAGGAAATTTCTAGTATGTTTTATTATCTAAACTGAACATCAGAGAAAAAAATTTTCCAGACACAGAGTGGTGAGGATATTTCTAGGAAGAAATAGTGTCTATGAGAATGTACCAAGCCAGAAGAAAGGGAAATAAATACAGGTGAGTGTAAGCATTTACTTAAGAAGAATAAAATAAAACATAAAATAGAAATTAGATTTGGAAGAGATCTGATCATGAGAAATTGAAAATGTCGAAACTTTAAAAAGCCTAAGAGAGTTGGTTTAAAAGGTTAGAGAAACTTTCATTAGCTTTTTACCTGGGGACACTTAAAACAACATTGCTAAAGAAAAAGATTCGCATTTGCAGAAGAAATTAAATTCATGAAAAACAGAGGGATGAACTCAACTGCAGCGATCAAAATGGAAACAGATACAAGGAATAGGAAGCTTTTAAAGTCTTCCCTAGTTAAAGGCCTGGCTCAGAGTCACTCCTGACAGAGTTGCTACAATCATTCTCTGCACTCCCATTTCATGTACTTCATGTACTACTTAGTTTTCTCCTCATGCGGTTGCCTAGGTGCCCATTTCTCCTTGCAGCTTTTCTCAGCTGGAAATGTCCCTAAGAGAATTGAGTCCTAGTTAGCCTTATAATGGGTCAGCTTCTCTTTTAAGTGTCTACAATGGTACGACTTGCTTCCATCCTCAGGCGTTGAAGTTGAAAATTTTTCTGTTTGCTCAAGGAGAGGACTTGAGTTGAAAAAGGCTGCATGTTTTGCAGTCTCACCAGAATCCTGCCTCCTTTTCATAAAAAATATATTGTAACATTCCCCGGTTCCTCCTCTAATATGCCATAGTGCCTCTCAGAAATTGTGACAACCAAAAACGCCCTTGCAGAATTCTCCTTGAGAGCCATTGTCAGAACCTTGTAATCCTTCAGTACAGGGCACAGACCATTAACTAGCATGTGGCATGTTATAAAAAGTTATAGTGGCACAGTATTAATGTCTTAAATGATCCACCTGAAGAAAGCATTGTGAGCTTTTCTGATTGCTCAGCGTTAAAAATTTTCACACAAAACTTGAAGAGACCCAACTGAAGAAAAATTAATTTCAGATATAAGAAAGCCTCGTGAAAGATGTTAAGAAAAAAAGAAACCTCTTTAAAATATATAGGACTGTAAAAGCAAAATACAGAATAGGACCACTCATCAAGGAAAATGGTACTTCTTATCAGATGATGAAAAAAAAGTAGAAAGCCAGTGAACTCATATTTTGGCATGGTCTTTAGAGAATGATTTTTAAAATATATAAATTATACATATCAGAAAAGATAGTTTAAGGATACCAAGAGAACACTTAGCTGCCTTAAATGAGCTAAAGTCTCATTTGAGTATTGTAGTATTAAAAGAATGTATAGAACTGGTAGCAAGCAGAAGGAAGGAAGGAATACCACAAAAAATTAATAGAAAAATTCTGAAGAGATGAAAAAAACTAATCCAAGTCTCATAGATATTAAAAGGATAATACTGTAAACAGCTCTATGCACATAAATTCGACAGTTTAGGAGAAATGGATCAATTGTTCTAAAATCCACAAGCATCTTTGAATCGTCTGTGTCGGTTTGCTTTGGTCTGGTTTTTATTGGAAAAGAAGCCTCCACTCTCAGATGGTTTCACTGGCAAAATCTACCAAATGTTTAAGTTAGAAATAACACCAATTCTACATAATTTCTTCCAGAAAATTGAAGAGACAGGAATCCTTCCCCACTCATTTTATGAGGACAACAACTACTCGGATATCAAAACCAGAGTAAGACATCACAAGAAAACTACCGATCTGTATCACTCATGAGCACACACATAAAAAATCCTCAAAACTTGTAAATCAAATCCAGCAATATGTAAAAGGAGTACTGCACCGTGACCAAATACCATTTATCCTCAGAGTGAAAGGCTGGTTTAATATGCTAGTTTAGTATTCTAAAATTATTCAGCGTGATCCACGTATTGACAGACCAAGAAGAAAAAATACCTAATCCTGTCAATTGATGCAGAGAAAAATCAGCATTCCTATGCAATAAAAATTCTTAGTAAGCTGGAATAAGAAAGAGTCTTGACTCGCATCTCCAAAAACCTGTAGCTAACATCGTACTTAAGGGTAAAAGTTTGAAATATTTCCCGGAGAGGTCAGAACGAGGCAAGGCTGTCCATTCTCCCTACCCCTTTTCCACATTTTACTGGGAGTTCTAGCCAGTTCAATAAGAAAAGGAAGTAGAAGGCATACAGATTGGAAAAGAAGAGGTAAAACTGTATTTACAGACAAGATGATTGGCTACGTGAAAGTTTTCAAGGAATTTATCAGAAACACTCTCAGAACTTAAGAGTGTAACAAGGCCACAGGACACAGAGCATGCGCAAAGCAATTGGATTTCCATATACTAACAGTGTATAGAAGCACCTGGGAACTGAAAGGTAGGAAATACTTTTTAGTGGCTCCCCAGCAAAAAGTACTTAGATACAAATCTAACAGAACATGGTGCAGGGTCTGTGTGCTGAAACTATGAGACCCTGACATAAAAAATCAAAGATGACCTGAATAATGGAGACGTACATCTTGTTCATGGATTGGAAGACTCAATATAGTTAAGATTGTAATTTTCCCCAAATGGATCTGCAGATTTAACACAATCCAGCAAAATTGCAGCAGTGTTTTTTTTTTTAAGATAACAGATTCTCAAGTTTACATGGAAAGTCAAAGCAACTAGAATACACAGAATAGTTGTTTAAAAAGATGAATACAGTTGAAGGACTCAAAGTTCCCAGTTTTAAGACTGCCTGTAAAGCCACAGTACTCAGGATAATGTGGTCCTGGCACCAGGGATGACACACACCAAAACCAGTGGTACAGAGTCCAGAAATAAACCCATAAACCCACACAAGTAGGACTAATCTACCGGGGGGGGGGGGGGGAATCTAAAAATGGGTTGTTTTTTTAATTGAACTTTTTATTTTGACATACCTGTTCTTCATCAAAATGTACAACTTCTGTGAAAGAGATGAAGACTGAAAAGACAAGGATACTGAGAGAAAATATCTGGACACCACTTTTTGCGGAAAGGACTTATACCTAGAATGTGTAAAGGACTCTGAAAAGTTAACAGTAAAAAAAAAAAAAAAAGCAATCCAATTTTTTTAAACGGGCAACACTTGAAATGGACAGTTCACCAAAGAGGATATGTTAATAAGCCCATGAGAAGATGTTTGACATTTTGAGCCATTAACAAATGCAGATTAAAAATTAAATGAGATACCATTGTGAACCTGTTACGGTAGCTAAAAACCAACAGCAACAAACCCCGTAGCAAGGATGTAGAGCAGTTGGAACTACCATGTGTTACCGGTGAGAATGCAAAATGGTACACCACGTGGGAACACAGTGTGGTTGGTTGGTGAAATGAATATTCACTATATGACCCAGTAATCACTATATGACCCAGTAATCCCTATTGCCAGGTTTTTACCTTCGAAAAATGAAAACTTACATTCATACAAAAACCTGTCCACAGTAGCTTATAGCAGGTTTATTCATAATCTCCAAAAACTGGAAACAACCCCAGTGTTCTTTACGTAGCTAATTGATAAACTAGGACACATCTGTATAACTGGTTACTAATTTATAAGAAAAAATAGCCAAACTGTCAGTAAGTACTATCAACAATATGGATTAATCTCAAAAACACGATACTGAGTGAAAGAAACAAGTCTCTAAAGATCATATAGTGTAGGATTCCATTTATTTGATGTTCTGGAAACGGCAAAGCAATCACAGAGACCCTATCACTGATTGCCAGGGGTTAGAGTTGGGGAGAGGGTGTGAACACAAAGGGAGTTTTCTGAATGATGAAACCTCTCTATTCTGATTGTGGTCATGGTTATGTGAATCAGTACCCAAGTGTCAACACAGAAGTATGCATAAAAAGTCAGTTTTCTGTATCACAACATGTATATTTTTCAACGCACATGTAATCGAGGAACCACTGTTCTTTTAAGGATCCTAGAAAGAAGAGAAATGGCAGAATGCCCAAGATAGTCAAATCTTACCTTCTTTCATTTATGAACACACTTGGAGAACATTTAACAAAATTTTATGACAACTTCCAAAAATGCTAATGTAGCCTTAAATTACAGTAATAGAGATAAGCATTTTAACAGAAGGGCGGTAGTACTTTCTCTGTGGACTGCAGTGATCAGCTGTCTTCTAGAGAATTTGTTCACTCCTAGAGCCCACGTTCTACAGACAGAACATGGACAGACCAGAAAGGAGTGCGAAGTGCTTCTCCTCAGAGGTTTGAAAGGCTGTCATGTAAAGTAAGACTGAATTAGTGTTCAGCCCTATATGAGATTTTATTTCAACATGTTCAAAAACGTGCAGTGATTGCTGTTTGTTTTGTCATTGGAAATAAAAACTCGTTGATGACCTGTCAGGGATTGTTGAAGATTCCAACTTTAGGCAAGAGATGCCCCTCAAAGCTTTCTTTTCTAAGATTTCTTGAATCCGAAAACATTTCTTAAGTTTGTCTTTAAATATCCATCCCAAATTAATTTTTCTTGTCACTTTAATGTTTTTGTTAGAGGTTAACCTGCCTTTGTCAACTCGTAGCATACATTTTTTTTTTAATTTTTTTAATGTTTACTTTTGAGACAGTGAGAGAGCATGAACAGGGGAGGGTCAGAGAGAGGGAGACACAGAATCTGAAGCACGCTCCAGGCCCTGAGCTGTCAGCACAGAGCCTGACGCGGGGCTCGAACTCACGGACTGTGAGAACATGTCCTGAGCCGAAGTCAGACACTTAACCGACTGAGCCACCCAGGCGCCCCTCATCTTATAAAATTTGTTTTTGTTTTCTTCAAATAGGGCACCGTGAAACAGGCTTACACAAGTGCTCCAGTGGTAGACAATGAATTGCTGCGATTGAGTCTTCGGTTATTTAAGAAGAAGACTGCTTGTCATGCCCCAGGACACGAGAAGACTGAAGATAATAAACTCTCGCAGTCCACTGTCCAGCAGGAACTGTGTGTGTCTTAGGACTGAAGTTAAATGACAATTTTGGTACTCTCTTCCTTCAAGATTACACATTCTTTTTCAGAGTTCTTTGGTTTGACAAACATTATTCATAACAAAGGCAGAAAAGATTTGTCAGCCATGGTAAAAGGGTGAAGAACAACTTTGATCTAAAGTTTAAAGACACTAGTTTTGGCTAACTTAAGGTTTTACATAGATTTTTACACAGTACTTGATATTCATGTGAAATAATGTGAAAACATCTAGATTTAGTTTATTCTGTACTTTTTGTTAAAACTGAAGATTTTGGAAAAACGGTTGCCACTGCTCATGCAGCCTATGAATATTTTTTATGAAATGGAGCCACTGACTTATGTTCTGGATCATCCCTACAGAAATAGATTTTATTCAGAAACGTCGTGTTCACGGAATGAATGCACACTGCAGTGCAGAGCTCTTGAAGGCGGATGCTGGTCCTGCGTGCTGTGTTTGGGGGCAGACCTCCAGCAGGAGGTAGCCAAAGTACTTTTTTCCTTTCTAAAGTTCGAAAAAAAAAAAATTTACTAATGGGTCTTTTTTTTTTTTAATACATGTGCGTTGTTACGATGTATATTGGATGTCTTTGGATTCTAAATGGTTTTGTTATCAGAAAATGTCTACTGTTTTTATTTTTAATAAATGTACCTTTCCTTGTTCTAGATTTACTTTGCTCTTCATTGATCTTATTCCTAATGTTCTGAGACATTTGTCATCAACATTGCATATTTCATATTTCACATTTTACTGCTCAAGTAAATAATGCAGTAGGAGTTGAGGAGAGACTTCAAATACAGGTCAGTAATACTTGAAACAAACCAAGAGTGAACAAACCTATGTCATCTGAACTTTAAAATCCTACCGTCGAATTTTTCAGGGCTATCATCTTCGATTACATTGAACTGTCTAGCCTGTAATATGTAAGATGACTTAATTTTTTTAAATTACCATCTGTTTTATTCTGTGTATATTTCTGTAACTCACAAAGAGGAGTCTTAGAAGGATTTGAAATGCACTCCAAGCTGCAGAAAGTGTGGGCAGACAACAATAATGAAACCAGTCAAAATTATAATTTTTTTCATTGGCTCTCACAGGTTTTTGCTCAAACTGTAATCCGTTACCTGTGTCAGTAGTTTTGTATCCTCTAAAGGTAGCAGTGTTACTGATGTAAAGTTCCTTCTCATTTCAAGAAACGTTCATTGTACCCTTAATTTAAGATACTGACCCAGCAAAGGAAATGGTATTATTTTCAAATGACTTTGAAAGCATGTATAAGAAAATGGCAAGGGGGGGGGGCGGGGGGAGGATGGGAGTGTCACTAGATTTTCCTGGTGTCTGTTTCCTTTTCTAATTGGTAGATATTTTGAATAAAGAAGAAATTCCTTACTGACCCTGGAGAATAAATATCCTTTAAAACACCAACTTCCTAATTATAGTAGATATTATTTGCTATAGCACAAACAGTTCAAGTCCTAGAACTTCTGTTTCCCAGAAATGTGGAATATAACAGAAAATAATGGTTTTCTTTAGGAATGTTCCACAGGTTATTTATTTACAGAATGAAAACTGTACTTAAATTTGCCATACAATGTGTCGCCTTTTAGGATTTGAGCATCTTTTTGTTATGAAAGAAAATTTTAGAGCTATTCCTCTGCACACTTAGCCACAGCATTCAGAGCTGTTAAGTGAGAATGTACTGTTAAGTCTCCATTTTTTTAATTCAAATAGTCTACGTAGTGCCAAGCATACACCCTTAGAGTTCTTTTTTACCGAGCTTTCCGTAAAAGCTCTTGGATGCCAGTTAAAGTCTCAATGAAAGCAGTCGTCCTGAAAGCAGCTGCTCGGCTAGACTGATTTGGTTCTACAGTTGAACGTGTGTTGCCTTCTAAGTGATGGGTCAAGTTTGTCCGTTTGCCATAACCCCACAACTGGACTCCAGCTGCTGGTAATAAATTGGCAAGAGAACGTGTGCAATTCAAAATAAATGAGAGTAAACACCTATTACTGAGTCAGTTCGGTTTTTTTGGCAGCTATCCTGACCATTTCTTAGAGGATTGTACTGACTGATAATAAATAACTTTGTGTTTCATAAACATTTTGTAACTATCCCCACCTTGTTCACTGATACGCTGCAAAATCTAACTTGTCATTTCTCTTTGTTCTGTAACTGCATGCTATCTTCCTTACCCTACCTACTCCACAACTACATTAGGATTTTATGACCTCTCTTTATTAACTTGACATTTTCTGCCATTGGCAGAATATCTCACATTGTTTCTTACCGTCCAGTTGGGTAAAGATTGTCTGTATGGTCAGTGATGCTTTTAAGTCTCAGAAAGAAGAGCCAGCATCTGAACCTCAACTGGTTATTTTAAAGGGTATGTGGTTTCTAGTTGAAGATGGTAATACAAGGTGGACCCTAAACTCAACCTCCTCCCACAGATCTACAGCTGTGTACAAAGCAATTTTCTCTGAAAACAAAAAGCTAGCTGAGTGGACTCCTACACATTGAGCAAAAAAACCAACGACAACACCAACCAACAAAACATACTGAAGCAAGTATGAGAGGCTGAGATAAATCCCATCCTCCGAATGGAGACCCACAATCGGTCAACCAGCCGAGCCACTCAGGTGGCCCCGGAGACCCACAATCGGGAAGGAATGCCCAACCCTGAGCCTCTCCCAAAGGAGTGAAGAATTTGAACTCCGTATCTTGCATCTGACTTTTAAGACCTGCACCTGACAAGCCCACAAAGCATCTAGCTTTGAAAGGCAATGGGGTTTCATCCATGAGACCCCCCCCCCCCAAAGGGTGCAGATGGATTCACCCATCCCCGGGCCCACTGCAGAGGCAGCTGTCTGAAAAGGGTCCAGACTTTCCACAAAAGAGGCTTGTTTATCTTAAAGTGTTGGCCTAATTTAAAACACATCTAGGGGCCTACTGAAATAACCCCCAATGGAGGCCAGCTCTGCCTCATCCCAGCTCACTGGTATCTGCAATTTGTACACTCATCTGGCACCCCAACTTCTGTGACTGCTGCTCAGAGGACACCTCTTTGATGCTTGGCTCTGGTGGCCAGTGGGGCTTACTGGGGAACCGTCAGGGTTGTTACAGCGTTTTTAACTACCACCCCCAGGACACAGCAGGGAGGCAATAGCACCCTATCTTTCTGTGTAAGTGGCCTATTAGCTTATCTTTTGTAACTGTGGCCTGAGGGCAGTCTTCTAATTAAACATGTTTGAGGCCAAATGTAATCCTTGGCTGAGACCTGGCACAGGTTGGGGCGGGGGGGGGGGGGGGGGGGGGGGGGGGGATGTGGAGGTAATGCTGTCCTAAGGCTCTTCCACAGCCATGCTCATGGCCACTGGTATCGCCCCTAGAGGAGCTTGTACATGTGTCTGGTGCCCTGGTTCGTGTGGCTGTGACCCAGGGACGCCCCTTGATTGCCTGGCTCCGATGGCCAGAGGGGCTTGCAGTCCTGGGTCCCATAGGGCTACAGCAAATGGAAGAAGGGATCTTGGCTGGCTACTATCCGCCCCGGGCACAGTGCAGAGACAACAGTCTGAAACACATGCCAAGTCTTTCTGTGCAAGGGGCGTATTTGCTTGTCTTGGAACTTCGACCTAATGGACAAGCCTTGGGTTTGATGCATGTCTTGGGGCCTACTTCGGTGTTTTCTGGGGATGGAGACCTGTGGTTGCCACGTGTGCCCTCTACCTTTCACTTGGCTCCAACTGGTGGAGATCTCTGAGTACAGCTTGTGTACATATCTAATGCCCTGACTTTTGTGACTGCTGCCCAAAGGACATCCATTTACATTCTGGTTTTGGTGGCCAAGAGGCTTGTGTTTACAGGTTCAAGAGACTAGCAAAGAAACAGTTCTTACCTGGCTGTCCCCCTCCCCCCTCCTCCCCCCCTCCCCCCCAGGGATCAGTGCAGAGGGAGGAGACAGAAATCCTGATCTCCCAGTCTTCTCCAAAAAGAGGTATATTTACATTCTTTAAGAGCTGCGGCCTTAGAGTCTGGTTCCCAATCAGCCTAAATCTAAGTGCTGCTAAAATCTCCCCATTTGGGACTCTGGTAGATCTTAGAATACCCTCAATTACTGGGAACCACTAAAAACAAAGTAGGCTGCTTGGCAAGTCACAAATGTTTGAGAGAATCGAGCTAGGGCAGGGTTGAACAGTAGGTTTCATCTACACAAGACCAATCCTTCAAGGTGGGGAGGGAGTGACTTTTACCTGTGCATAGAAACCAACATAGAAAGTCAAGGAAAATGAGGGAACAGAAGAATATGTTCCCAATGAAAGAACAAGTTAAACCCTCAGAAGGAGAATTTAAGGAAATGGAGGTAAGTGATTTCCCTCTGATCGAGTTCAAAACAATGGTCATAAAGATACTGAGTTTAGGAGAAGAATGGACCAAAAATGGAAAATTTCAACAAGGAGATAGAAAATATAGGAAAGTAGCAAACAAGTCACAGAGCTGAAGAATAACTGAACTTAAAAAAAAAAATACAATAGAGGGGTTCAAAAGTGGAATAGATGAAGAAAAGATCAAAGGGCAGTAAAACTCATCCAATAAGAGCAGCAAAAAGAAAAAATTAAGATAGCTTTAGGAACTTATGAGACAACATCAAGCAGACCAACATTCATATTGTAGGAGTCCCAGAGGAGAAGAGAGAAGACTTTTTTTGAAGAAATGACTGAAAATTTCCCTATCCTGGGGAAGGAAACAGACATACAGATTCAGAAGTCCCAGAGAGTTCCAAAAAGGAACCCAAAGAGACCCACACTGAGACAAATTATAATTAGTGTCAAAAGTTAAAGACAAGGAAGGAGTCTCAAAAGAAGCAAGAAAAACATGTATAAGGAACCCATGTAAGTCTAAAGCAGATTTTCCAGCAGGAATTTTGTAGGCCAGACGGGATTGGTGCAATATATTCAAAGTAACAACAACAACAACAAAAACTGTCAAGCAATATAAGAATATTCTGCCCAGCAGGGGGGTTCTGACCCAAGATGGTGACATCGAAAGATCCTGAACTCACCAAATTACACCTGTGTACAGGGCAGTTACTCCTAAATAAGACCAGAGGGCCAGCTGAACAGCTTCTGCACAAGAAAAGAACAGTGAAAGAGAACAGCAAGAGAGATGGGGACAGGGTAAGGAAGGGAACCCCCCCTCCCCCGCACCAATCCCTGATGCAGTGAACGGCAGTGGGGAAGGAAAGTACTGAAGGACCTGGAACAGATTCCCCTCTCCTTAGGCAAGAAAAACAAAACAAAAAAATATGGTTTAGAAACAGCATATAGAAGAGCCAGTCCTCGAACCCCGCCAAATGGTAAGGGAGCCTCTGGACATCTTTCTGGAGGTGATGAACTGACAGACACAATGTATGTGGTATCTCCACCTCAAAAGTACAGACCAGTGTAAAGTCCAGGCACCCTAACCAGGGAGCCCCAGGCCCTTAGCTATCAGCAGCTTCAGCCATCCCAGCAAGGCAGCTAGCTACAGGGCCGTGCACACTGGGATACCCTGGTTAGTGCTTTACTACAGCTCCAGTCTTTGTGCCAAGGTGACACAGGAGTACTCCAGACCCACACCACTTGACTTTCAGACAACTTGCTAGGGCACCTCTGGTGTAGAGTGCTCCAGAACCTCCCGAGTGACCTCTCTTTTAGAACCAGCTGCCTTGCCAGGGTTCCCCCTGCACAGCATCCCTGGGAACCCCTGGCCCATACCTGCACCAGTTTCAGCCACCGGCAAGAGCACACTCCCTACGTGGAGCACTCTGGCACACCCTCCACCTGCAACTGCCTCTGCTGCAGTTACATGGCAAGCACACTCCCTGAATGAGCACCCTGGGACACCCTGGTATGCACCCAATTCAGTTTCAGCTGTCCTGCCACTTTACCCTCACTGTGGAGAGTCCTGGGACAACCTGGTTTGCAAACACTTCAGCTTCAGCTGTCCTGCCAGGGCACATTTTGCATGGAGATCCCACAGACCACAGAGGCTTGCACCCACTTTAGCTTTAGCTGTCCTGACAGGCCACCCAATGCAAGACCCCTGAGACCACTGATCCACGACGCCCACAAGGTCCAGCCAGCCAGCACAAGTCACCAAGCACAGTCTACACAGGGGACCCCCATACACAAGACCATTCCTTCAAGTTTAAGAGAAGTAGCTATTCTACCTAACCCATAGAAAAACACAGAAAGTCAAGCAAAATGGGGAGACAGAGGAATATGCTCCAAAACAATGAGCAAGGCAGTACCTCAGAAGAAGAATGAAAGAAAACAAAGATTACATGCCTAATAAAGAATTGAAAGTTATGATCATCAAGTTGCTCATAAAGCTAGAGAGAGGAGAAAAACTCAGACCTTTGATAGAGATAGAAAATATAAAAAAGAACCAGAGCTGAAGAATACAACAAATGAAATAAAAATACACTAGAGGGAATCAACAGATCAGCAGATGCAAAAGAACATATCAGTGATCTGAAAGACAGGGTAATGGAAATACCCCAGCTGAACAGCAAAACGAAAAAAGTATTTTAAAAATGAGGAAAGGTTAAGGGATCTCTTGGACAACATCAAGCCAACATTTGCATTACAGGGGTCTCAAAAGAAGAAGAGAGAGAAAGGGGCAGAAAACTTAAGGAAATAATAGAAAAAAAACAAGCAAACAAAAAACTCTCTAACCTAGGGAAAACAATAGATATCCAGGTTCAGAGTTCCAAACAAGATGAACTCAAAGTCCACAGCACAACACATAATAATTAAAATGTCAAAAGTTAAAGATAAGAGAATTTTAAAAGCAGCAAGAGAGAAACAAAAAATTATGTACAGGGGAAACCCTATAAGGCTATCAGCTGATTTTTTTTTCAGCAAAAACTTTGCAGGGAGGGGCATGATATATTAAAAGTAATGAAAGGAAAAAAACCTACAACCAAAAATACATGGCAAGATTATTATTCAGATTTGAAGGAGAGATTAAGAGTTTTTCAGACAAAAAATAAAGGAGTTAATCACCCTATATCAGACATACAAGAATTGTTAAAGACAGTTGTTTAAGTGGAGAAGGAAAAACCATAACCAGACAAAAAAAAATGTTAATAGAAAAGTAAAATATGACAGCATACATACAAATGTGGAGAATTTAAAAGAAGTTTCTTGATTTTTTTTTAGAATGTTTCTGAATTTAAATGATCATCAACTTAATATAGGCTGCTGTATACTTAGGATGTTATATATGAACCTCGTGGTAACCACAAACCCAAAATCTAACAGATACACAAGAAAATTAAAAAGAAAGTCAAACTTAACACTGCAGAAACTCAATCACAAAAAGCAAGAGAAGAAAAAAGAAAAACTACAAAAACAACCAGAAAACAAGTAACAAAATGGCAATAAGTACATGCTTATCAATAATTACCTTAACTGTAAATGGCCTAAATGGTACAATTAAAAGATACAGGGTAGAGGAATATTTAAAAAAAAAAAAAAGACTCATTTATATGTTGCCTATAAGTAAGTAAGTTACCTCACACGTAAGTCACATACAGACAGGAAGTGAAGGGATGGAGAAGCATTTACCATGCAAATGGAAGTGGGGGGAGAAAGCCAAGGTATCAACCAGACAAAATAGACTTTAAAAGAAAGATGGTAGTAAGAGACAAAGAATGACATTACACAATGATAAAGGGGTCAGTCCAACAAGAGTGTATAACAATTGTAAATATCTATGCACCCAACATTGGAGGACCTAAAAACATAAAGCAAATATTAACAGAGATAAAGAGGAAACTTGATGGTAATAAAATAATAGTAAAGGATTGAACACCCCACTTACATCAACAGATGTATCATCCAGGCAACTTATCTATAAGGAAACAGTATCTTTGAACAAAACATTAGACCAGATGGACATAACAGATATATAAAGAGCATTTCATCCAAAAACTACAGAATATATTTTCTTTTCAAATACACATGGAACATTTTCCAGAATAGATCACATGTAAAACGTGCCTCAGTAAATTTAAGATTGTACCACATATCTTTTCCAATCACAATGGTATGAAACTAGAAATCGATCACAGAAAAACAAATTTGAAAAAACACAAACATGGAGGCTAACCAACATAATTAAACAACCAATGGATCAATAGAGCAATCAAAGAAATTAAAAAACACATGGAGACTGATGGAAGTGAAAGCATAATGGTCCACAATCTTTGGTATACAGTGAAAGCAGTTCTAAAAGAAAAATACAGGAAGTACCAACATGGTGGAGAAGTAGGGATATCGAAGTTCCCTCATCTCTCAAACAAAGCAGTGTTGAAACTAAAGGACTTTGAACTCCTAGCGTCTGGGAGGAAAAGAGTCATACTTCAGGGACCCACCAGGACAACCTGACAGGCCATAGGTGAGTGATTGTGAACTGGGAGAGATAAAATGAGTGGAGGGGAGGGATCCCCTTCTGCGGAGACACAAAGGGAAGAGAAACAGGCTGGGGAAGCATAGGACTGTATCTGGACAAGAGAAAAACCATGGACTGGGATGGAGAAAGATCCAATCTCTAACTGACGGTCTTTCTCACAACTGGGGCCAGCTGTCTGGATCGCACACCTGGGGAGGAAGGGACCCAGCCCCAGGCTCCGTGGCTAGGTCAGGGGCACAGTCCACAGTGGGGGGAAGCGATCCCCTCCCTGGAGTGCTGTGGGACAGGACAAAGCCTGCCTGTCCACCAGCCAGTGACCACGTACTGGGGGGCGAAGGCTAGCACTCCCCCAGTACCAGGAGTCTGAATCCTAGCCAAGAGCCAGGGCACGGGCATCAGTGCCCTCGTTTGCGCCTGTGGCACAGTGAGGATGGCTGGAACAGATTGTTTGGGGACACCTGGTCCGAAGGAGAGACCGGGGTATCACCATTTTTCTCCCCCCCACCACCAAGGTGGGGCCTCAGGGATCAGTCCACAGGGCCCACAGTGGAGGAGGGACCAGCCTACACCAAACCACGCCGCTCCACGCAGGTAACTGTATCTACTGGGACAGGGTAGACACTGTGGAACCAGACGGCCCCTCCTCCAGACCAGCGCTGGTGCATTGCCTGGATTAATTCTAGGGCAATTCTTGTTAGATAGATATATTCTCCCTTCCATTTCTCCTCTTATCTTTTCTCTCCTCTAGTCTGGTTACTCTGGTTTTTGGTTTGTTTAAACAGACATATTTAATCCATTCTCTTAATACACGTTCCACACCTCCTTCTTTATCCTCCTCTCTCTCTGGATTAAGCCATATAGTTTCTCCATCTGGTCAGTTTTTATTTTTTCTTTCCCTCCCCGCTGCCCCTGTCATTTCTCTCTTTGTTTGGGGTAAGGCCCCTTCCATCAGCACCGCCTCCACCCTGTTGTTTACTTGTAGCTGGTGTTTCTGGGGTTTTTTTTTTGTTTGTTTTTGGTGTTTTTTTGGTTTGTGTGTTTGCATGCTTTTGGTTTTCTGTTTGTTTTTTGTTTGTTTTCCTTTCCAGGGCTACTTCAACAAACAAATCAAAGCACATCTAGTGGAGGGTTCAAAACATCACCATGAGTAGAGAGAGAAAATAACCAAAGTCACAACGAGAGCAAGTAACTCTCTCCAAAAAACACCTCCTGAAGGGCCAGGCCCTGGACAGTGTATGAGCCCTCTTTAATACAGTAGTGCTTGCAGGTGCAGGGCACAAAACAGAAAACTAGCCAAAATGACAAAATAGAAGAATTTTCCTCAAAAGAAATTCCAGAAAGAAATGACAGCTAAAGAATTGCTCAAAACAGATATAAAAAATATAACTGAACAAGAATTTAGGACAATAGTCATAAGATTAATTGCTAGACTTAAAACATAGAAGACAGCAGAGAATCTATTGCTGCAGAGATCAAGGAACTAAAAAATAGTCATGATGCATTAAAAAATGTAAGTGAGGTGCAAAATAAACTAGAGGCAGTGACAGTGAGAATTGAAAAGGCAGAGGGGAGAATCAGTTAAATAGAAGACAAAATTATGGAAAAAGAGGAAGCTGAGAAAAAGATTAAAAAAATTCTGGATCACAAGGGGAGAATTAGAGAACTAAGTGATTCAATGAAATGGAACAACATCTGTATCACAGGAGTTCCAGAAGAAGAAGAAGAGAGAGAAAGGGGCCAAAGGTATGCTTGAACAAATCATAGCTGAGAACTTCCCCAATCTGGGAAAGGAAACAGACATTGAAATCCCGGAGGCACAGAGAACTCCCTTCAGATGTAACTTGAATCAATCTTCTGCATGACATATAGTGAAACTGGCAAAATACAAAGATAGAGAATTCTGAAAGCAGCTAGGGAATCAACAGGCCTTAACCTACAAGGGTAGACACTTAAGGGTAGTACCAGACCTATTTCCTGAAACTTGGCAGGCCACAAAGGAGTGGCAGGAAATTTTCAATGTGTTAATAGGAAAAATATTCAGCCAATAATCCTTTATCCAGCAAGCCTGTCATTCAGAATAGAAGGAGAGAGAAAAGTTTTCCCAAACAGAAACTGAAGGAATTCATCACCACTAAACTAACCCTACAAGAGATCCTAAGAGGAATTCTGTGAGTGTTGCAAAGACTACAAAGGACCAGAGACCTCACTACAAGCATGAAACTTACAGATAACACAATGACTCTAAACCCATATATTTCAATAACACTGAATGTAAATGGACTAAATGCTCCAACCAAAAGACATAGGGTATCAGAATGGATTAAAAAAACAAAACAAACAAATAAAAAAACCATGCATTTTCTGTCTACACGAGACTCATTTTAGACCTGAGGACACCTTCAGATTGAAAGTGAGGGGATGGAGAACTATCATGCTACTGGAAGTCAAAAGAAAGCTGGAGTAGCCATACTTATATCAGACAAACTAGATTTTAAATTAAAGACTGTAACAAGAGATGAAGAAGGACATTATATCATAATGATGGGGTCTATCCATCAGGAAGAGCTAACAATTATAAATGTCTATGCACCAAATTCGAGAGCACCAAAATATATAAAACAACTAATCACAAACATAAACAATGCTATTGGTAAGAATGTGGTAATTGCAGGGGACTTTAATACTCCAATTAAATGCATGGATAGAACATCTAGATAGAAAATCAATAAAGAAACAATGAACCTGAATGATACACTGGACCAGATGGACTTGACAGATATATTTAGAACTTTTCATCCTAAAGCAGCAGAATATACATTCTTCTCGAGTGCACATGGAACATTCTCCAAGATAGATCACGTACTGGGTCACAAAACAGCCCTCAATAAATATAAAAGAATTGGGATCATACCATGCACACTTTCAGATCACAATGCTATGAAACTTGACATCAACCACAGGAAAAAGTCTGGAAAACCTCCAAAAGCATGGAGGTTAAAGAACATCCTACTAAAGAATGAATGGGTCACTAGACAATTAAAGAAGAAATTTAAAAATATATGGAAACACATGAAAATGAAAACACAACAATCCAAACCCTTTGAGATGCAGCAAAGGCAGTCCTGAGAGGAAAATACATTGCAATCCAGACCTATCTCAAGAAACAAGAAAAATCTCAAATACAAAATCTAAGAGCACACCTAAAGGAACTAGAAGCAGAACAACAAGAAACACCAAACCCAGCAGAAGAAGAGAAATAATAAAGATCAGAGCAGAAATAAACAATATAGAATAAAAAAAAAAAACAGAAAAGATCAATAAAACTAAGAGTTGGTTTTCTGAAAAAATAAACAAATTGATAACCCCCTCGCCAGACTTATCAAAAAGAAAAGAGACAACCCAAATAGATATAATCATGAATGAAAGCAGATTTATCACAGCCAATCCCTCAGAAATATAAGCAATCATCAGGGAATACTATGAAAAATTATACGCCAACAAACTGGACAACCTGGAAGAAATGGACAAATTCCTAGACACCTTCACACTACCAAAACTCAAATGGGAAGAAATAGAAAATTTGAACAGACCCACAACTAGTGAAGAAATTTAATCAGTTATCAAAAATTTCCCAACAAATAAGAGTTCTGCACCAGATGGCTTCCCTGGGGAATTGTACCAGACATTTAGAGCAGAGTTAATACCTATCCTTCTCAAGCTGTTCCAAAAAATAGAAATGGAAGGAAAACTTCTGGACTCATTCTATGAAGCCAGCATTACCTTGATTCCTAAACCAGAGACCCCACAAAAAAGAACTACAGGCCACTATCCCCGATGAACATGGATGCAAAAATTCTTAACAAGATACTAGCAAATCGAATTCAACAGCATATAAAAAGAATTATTCACCATGATAAAGTGGGAGTCATTCCTGGGCTGGCTGCAGAGCTGGTTCAATATTCACAAATGAATCAGTTTGATCCATCACATTAATAAAAGAAAGGATAATAACCATACGATCCTGTCAATAGATGCAGAAAAAGCATTTGACAAAATACAACAACCTTTCTTAATAAAAACCCTCAAGAAAGTCAGGATAGAAGGATCATACTTAAATATCATAAAAGTCATATATATTAAAATCCCACAGCTAATATCATCCTCAATGGGGAAAAACTGAGAGCTTTTCCTCTGAGATAAGGAATATTACAGGGATGTCCACTCTCACCACTGTTGTTTAACATCATGTGGAAGTTCTAGCATCAGCAATCAGACAACAAAATGAAATCAAAGGCATCAAAATTGGCAAAAAAAAAAGAAAGAAGTCAAACTTTCACTTTTTGCAGACAACATGATACTCTACATGAAAAACCCGAAAGACTCTACCAAAAGACTCTTAGAACTGATACATGAATTCAGCAAAGTCGCAGGGTACAAAATCAATGTACAGAAATTGGTTGCATTTTTACACACCAATAATGAAGCAACAGAGAGAGAAATAAAGAAACTGATCCCATTTGCAATTGCATCAAGAACTATAAAATATCTAGGAATAAACCTAACCAAAGATGTAAATACCTGTATTCTGAAAACTATAGAAAACTTATGAAAGAAATTGAAGAAGACACAAATGGAAAAACATTCCATGCTCATGGATTGGAAGAATAAATATTGTTAAAATGTCAACACTACCCAAAGCAATCTCACAGTCAATGCAGTCCCAATCAAAATTGCACCAGCATTCTTCTCAAAGGCAAGAACAAACAATTCTAAAATTTGTATGGAACCACAAAAGACCCCAAATAGCCAAAGCAATATTGAAGAAGAAAACCAAAGCGGGAGGCATCACAATCCCAGACTTTAGCCTCTACTACAAAGCTGTAATCATCAAGACAGTATGTTATTGGCACAAAAACAGACACACAGACCAGTGGAATAGAAGAGAAAACCCAGAATTTGACCCACAAACGTATGGCCAGCTAATCTTTGACAAAGCAGGAAAGAGCATCCAACGGAAAAAAGACAGTCTCTTTAGCAAATGGTGCTGGGAGAACTGGACAGCAACATGCACAAGAATGAACCTAGACACTTTCTTGCACCATACACAAAAATAAACCCAAAATGGATGAAAGACCTAAATGTGAGACAGGAAACCATCAAAACCCTAAAGGAGAAAGCAGGCAAAAACCCCTTTGACCTCAGCTGCAGCAATTTCTTACTCTACATATCTCCAAAGGCAAGGGAATTGAAAGCGAAAATGAACTATTGGGACCTCATCAATATAACTTCTGCACTGCAAAGGAAACAATCAACAAAAGTAAAAGGCAACCACAGGAATGGGAGAAGATATTTCCAAAGGACATATCAGATAAAAGGTTAGTATCCAAAATCTGTAAAGAACTTACCAAAAAACACCAAGGCAGAAGACATGAATGGGCAGAAGACATGAATAGACACTTCTCCAAAGAAGACATCCAGATGGCCAACAGACACACGAAAAGATGCTCAACATCACTCATCATCAGGGAAATACAAATCAAAGCCACACTGAGATACCACCTCACACCGGTCAGAGTGGCTAAAATTAACTCAGAAAACAACAGATGCTGGTAAGGATGTGGAGAAACAGGAACCCTCTTGCACTGTTGGTGGGAATGCAAGTGGTGCAGCCGCTCTGGAAAACAATGTGGAGGTTCCTCAAAAAATTAAAAACATAACTACTCTATGATCCAGCAATTGCACTACTAGGAATTTACCCAAGGGATACAGGAGTGCTGAATGCATAGGGGCACATGTACCCCAATGTTTATAGCAGCACTTTTTTTTTTTTTAATTTTTTTTCAACGTTTATTTATTTTTGGGACAGAGAGAGACAGAGCATGAACGGGGGAGGGGCAGAGAGAGAGGGAGACACAGAATCGGAAACAGGCTCCAGGCTCTGAGCCATCAGCCCAGAGCCTGACGCGGGGCTCGAACTCACGGGCCGCGAGATCGTGACCTGGCTGAAGTCGGACGCTTAACCGACTGCGTCACCCAGGCGCCCCTAGCAGCACTTTCAACAACAGCCAAATGATGGAAAGAGCCTAAATGTCCATCAGCTGATGAATGGATAAAGAAGATGTGGTTTATACATACAATGGAATACTACTTGGTAATGAGTAAGAATGAAATCATGCCATTTGCAACAACGTGGATGGAACTGGAAAGTATTATGCTGAGTGAAATAAGTCAGTCAGAGAAGGACAGATATCATATGTTTTCACTCATATGTGAATCTTGAGAAACTTAACAGAAGGCCATGGGGGAAGGGGGAAAATAGTTACAAACAGAGAGAGAGGGAGGCAAACCACAAGAGACTCTTAAATACAGAGAACAAACTGAGGGTTGATGGGGGGAGCAGAGGATAGAGGAAAATGGGTGATGGGCATTGAGGAGGGCACTTGTTGGGGTGAATAGTGGGTGTTTTATGTAAGCCAATTTGACAATAAATTATATTCATAAAATAAATGTTTTTACAGAGTACAAAATAAAAAATAAATTAATTAAAGAAAAGAAAAATATATAGCAAAATGAGCCTATGTTAAGAAACAAGAAAAAGCTCAAATAAGCAATCTAACCCTACACCTAAAGGAACTAAAAAAGGAAACCAAGGCCAAGGTGAGAGAAGAAAGGGTAATAAAGATAAGAATAGATATAAGTAACAGATTTAAAAAATAGAAAAAAATCAATTAAACCAAGAACTAGTTCTTTGGAAAAATAAGCAAAATTGACAAACCCTTAGCCAGACTCATTAAGGAAAAAGTGAAAGGATCCAAATAAAATCAGAAATAAGAGAGGAGAAGGAAAAACGGACACCACAGAAATACAAAGCATTATAAGAGAATACTATGAAAATGGACAACTTAGAAGCAATGGATAAATTCCTGGAAACATACAATCTTTCAAAACTTAATCAGGAATAAATAGAAAATCTGCACAGATCAATTACTAGTAATGACATAGAATCGGTAATCAAATCACTAGTAAAACATAAAAGTTCAGAACCAGACGAATTCGCAGCTGAATTCTACCAAGCATTTATAGAAGTTATTGGGACACCTGGGGCACCTGGGTGGCTCAGTCGGCGTCTGACTTCAGCTCAGGTCATGATCTCTTGGCTGTGAGTTCGAGCCCCACATCAGGCTCTGTGCTGATGGCTCAGAGCCTGGAGCCTGCTTTGGATTCTGTGTCTCCCTCTCTCTCTACCCCTTCCCAGCTTGCACTGTGTCTCTCTCTCTTCAAAAATAAATAAATATTTTAAAAAATAAAAAGAAGAAGTTATTGGGACACCTGGGTGGCTCAGTTGGTTAAGCTTCTGACTGTTGATTTCGACTCAGGTCCTGATGTCATTGTGAGTTTGAGCCCTACATTGGGCTCTCTGTGGAGTGTGCAGCCTGCTTAGAATTCTCTCTCTCCCTCTCTCTTTATCTCTTCCTCTCTCTCACTAGCATTCTGTGTCTCTCAAAATAAATAAACTTAAAAAAAAATAATGAAGTAGCAGAAAGAGAAATTAAGGAAACAATTTCATTTTCAACATTTATTTATTTTTGGGACAGAGAAAGACAGAGCATGAACGGGGGAGGGGCAGAGAGAGAGGGAGACACAGAATCGGAAGCTGGCTCCAGGCTCCGAGCCATCAGCCCAGAGCCCGACACGGGGCTCGAACTCACGGACCGCGAGATCGTGACCTGGCTGAAGTCGGACGCTTAACCGACTGCACCACCCAGGCGCCCCAACAATTTCATTTTCAATTGCACCAAAACCAATACCTAGGAGTAGACGTGACCAAAGAAGTGAAATACCTGCACCCTGAAAATTACAAAACATTGCTGAAAAAAAAATTATAGGACACAAATAAATGGAAATACATACATGCCCACGGATTGGGATAATATTGTTAAAATATCCATACTATGCAAAGCAATCTACAACTTCGGTGCAATCCCTATCAAAACACCAACCGCATTTTTCACTGACCTAGAACAAATACTCCTAAAATTGTATGGAACCACAAAAGACCCCAAATAGCCAAAGCAATCTTGAGAAAGAAGAATAATGCTAAGGGCACCACAATTCCATATTTCAATATATATGACAAAATTGGAGTCATCAAAGTAGTATGGTCCTTACACCTGGCACTAATAACACTGTATGTTAGCTACACTGGAATTAAAATATAAAACTTATTAAAAAAAAAACAGTACGGTACTGGAACAAAAACAGACACATGAGCAATAGGACAGAATAAACAGCCCAGAAATAAACCCACAATTTATATGGTCAATTATTCTATAACAAAAGAGGCAAGGTATACACTGGGGAAAGACTGTCTCTTCAGTAAATGGTGCTGGGAACACTGGACAGCTGTATGCAAAAGAATGAAACTGGACCGCTTTCTTAAACATACACAAAAATAAACTCAAAATGAACTAAAGACCTAAATTTGAGACCTGAAACCATAAAATTCCTAGGAGAGAAGATAACAGTAATTTCTGATATCAGCTGTAGCAACATTTTTCCAGCTATATCTCCTTGCGCAAGGGAAACAAAGCAAAACTAAACTATTAAATGCACAGTGAAGGAAACCATCAACAAAACAAAAAGACAACCTATTGAATGGGAGAAGATATTTGCAAATGGTATATCCACTAAAGGGTTAGTATCTAAAATACACAAAGAACTTATAGAACTCAACACCAAAAACAAAACAAAACAAAAAGAACAGCAAACCTGATTTAAAAATGGCAAAGGACCTGAATTTTCCCAAAGACAATATACAGATGACCAACAGAAATTTGAAATGATGTACATTACTAATCATTAGGCAAATGCAAACCGAAACCACAATGAGATAGCACGTCACACCTGTCAAATGGCTAAAATAAGGTAAGAAATAACAGGTGTTGGTGAGGATGTGGAGAAAAGGGAACCTTCATGCACTGTTGGTGGGGATGAAAATTGGGGCAGCCACTGTGGAAAACAGTATGGAGGTTCCTCAGAAAATTAATAATAGAAATACCATATTATCCAGTAATTTACCCAAAGAAAACACAAACACAAGTCAAAAAGACAGATGCACCCCTATGTTTATTGCAGCATTATTTATGATAGCCAACATATGGATATAACCTAAGTGTCTACTGATAGGTGAATGGATAAGGAAGATACACACACACACACACACACACACACACACACACACACACAGAGGAATATTTCTCACTCATGAAAAAAGGATGAGATCATGCTATCTGCAACAACACGGATGGACCTAGAGGGTATTATGATAAGTGAAATAAATCAGACTGAAAAAGACCAAATAATTTCACTCATAAGGAAATTAAAAAAAAAACAAGCAAACAAAAAGCAAGATCAGTCCTGTAAATATAGAGAACTGATGGTTGCCAGAGGGGAGTGGGTAGGGAGTTGGGCAAAATGGGTAAAGGGGAGTGGTAGATATAGACTTCCACAGTAATGAACAAATCACAGGAATAAAAGGCACAACATAGGGAATATAGTGAGTGATAGAATAGCATTATATGGTGACAGATGGTACTACACTTGTAGTGAGCATAGCATAATAGAGAAGTTGAAGTTCTATGTCGTACACCTGAAATTAAAGTAACATTTTATGTTTGGCACCTGGGTGGCTCAGTAGGATGAGTGTCTGACTTTTGATTTCAGCTCAGGTCATGATCCCACAGTCATGGGATTGAGCCCGCATCAGGCTCTGCACTGGACATAGAGCTTGCTTACAATTCTCTCTCTCAGCCCCTCCCCATATCTGCTGATACGAAAATGTACTTATTAGTAACAGGAAAACATTTGAAAGTAAAGTCTCATTGGAAAAGTAAACCTATAGTAAAATTCAGAACAACATAATGTTGTAAAGGTGATGGGCTAATCATTTATAAAGCTAGTATGAAGATTACAAGGCAAAACTATATACTATAATATATACTCTGTAGTATATACAACTATAATGATTTATTAATGCATATACAAGATAAAGAGATGTAAATAGTGACATCAAAACAAATTTAGTGGGGGGGAGGAGTTAAAATGTAGAGCTTTAGAAAGAGTTCAAACTTAAGTTGTTAATCAACTTAAATAGACTATTATAAATATAAGTTGTTTTCTGTAAGCCTCATAGTAACCACAAAGCAAAAACTTAACACAAAAGGGAAAAGGAAAGGAATCTAAGCATACCGCTACAAAAAAAATCATCAAATCACAAAGAAGAGACCAAGAAGAAAGGAACCAAGGAGTAACAAAACAGCTGATGTCAATTAACAAAATGGCAATAAATGCATACCTATAAATAATTAAATGTAAATGGACTAAATTCTCCAGTCAAAAGGCAGAGCGGCTGCATGGATAAAAAATAAACAAGGCCCATTTATATGCTGCCTATAAGAAACTTATTTCAGATATACGGACACATATACTGTCAAGTGAAAGAGTGAAAGATATTCCATGCAAATGGAAAACAAAAGAAAGCTGGGATAGCTATACTTATCAGGCAAAATAGACTTGAAGACAAAGACTGTCCTAAGACTCACAGAAGGTCATTATATAATGATAAAAAATTTAATCCAACAAAAAGATATCACATATATAAATATTTGCAACTGACACCTATATACACCTATATACAAATAGTAACAGACCTGTAGGGGAGACATAGGCAACAATACAATAATAGTAAAAGACTTTAATCCCCCCCCTTTTCATCAATGGATAGATCATCTGGACAGAAAATCAATGAGAAAATACTTATCTTAAGTGACATGTTGGACCAGATGGACTTAACAGATATATACAGAGCATTCCATTCACAAGCAACAGAATACATATTTTTTTCAAGCACACATAGAACATTCACCAGGATAAATCATGTTAGGCCACAAAGTAAGTCTTAATAAACTTAAAATTAAAATCATATCAAGCATATTTCTGATCACAATGGTATGACTCTAAAAACCAATTACAAGAAGAAATTCAAAGTATGTGAAGATTGAACAACGTATTACTGCACAAGAGATGAGACCAAAAAAAGTCAAAAGAGAAATTTAAAAATACCTTGAGATGAAGTGAAAACACAACATACCAAAACTATGGGATGCAACGAAGCAGCTCTTATTCATAAAGATAAATACTTACACTAACAAACAAGAAAGATTTCAGATAAAAACCTAACTTTAGGGACACCTGGGTGGCTCAGTCGGTTAAGTGTCCAACTACAACTCAGGTCATGATCTCGCGGTTCATGGGTTCAAGCCCCATGTCAGGCTCTGTGATGACAGCTCAGAGCCTGGAGCCTGCTTTGGATTCTGTGTCTCTCTCTCTGCCCCTCCCCTGCTCATGCTCTGTGTGTGTGTCTCTCTCTCTCTCAAAAATAAATCAACATTAAAAAAAAAACTAAAACAAAACAAAACAAAACAAACCTAACTTTACACATCAAGGAACTAGAAAAAGCACAAAAGCCAAAGTTGGGGGAAAAAGGAAATAACAAAGATCGGATCAGAAATCAGTGAAATAGAGCCTATAACAGACAATAGAAAAGATAAATAAACTAATTGCTGGTGTTTTTCAAGAACGAAAAAAAATCAACAGGACGCCTGGGTGGCTCAGTCTTTGAGTGCCCAATGTCGGCTCTGGTCATGATCTTGTGGTTCCTGAGTTTGTGCGCCACATTGGGCTCTCTGCTGTCAGTGCGGAGCCCAATTCCGATCCTCTGTCCTCTCCTCGCTGCCCCTCCCCCACTTGCACTCTGTCTCAAAAATAAACATTAAAAAGAAAAAAATCAACAATCCTTGGGGGGCCTGGTGAAAGTCAGTCGGTTAAACGTCTGACTTTTGCTCAGGTCATGTTTCTTGCAGTTCATGAGTTTGAGCCCCTCAATGAGCTCTGTGCTCCTTTCATCAAGCCCAATGGTTGTTCATTCTTGCATAACCAAGAAATTGGGGCAACAGTCTCTACGACATGTATAGGACACCTTCTTAGCACTTGTAAGCAGGCAATGGGGAATTATGCCTTATTTATGACCTCGGGATAATTATAAGAAAATAATTAAGAAGAACGATTCTGATTTTAATGCGTATTAACTTTAGAAACTAACAAAAATACCCATTAATACTAAGTCCTAGATCTCATCATTTCTTGATTTGGACCATTCAACATTTTCCTGGCTGCTGGTTGTTATTCAGAACACTCTCCCTCAGCCCTACCTTCTTAATCCATTCTCCACACTGCGACCAGAATAATCTTTCTAAATTATCCCAAAATACAGACATGATTGACCTGGTTTCTAGCTGGGATCCTGCCTCTGTCAAGTAATATAAACTTAAGCAAACCACTTAATCTCTCTGAGTGTCATTTTCTCAATCTATAAAGTAAGAGAGCTGGGTTGTAGGTTGTTTTAAATTTCCAGGACTTTCTCTGTCACTCCTCCACTTCAAAAATTCTGTGAATGCTTCATGTTTTCTATGGAACACAGTCCAAACAAAGCGCTTGGCCTGTGAACACCCTTCGCAATCTCAACCCAACTTACCTTTCTTCTTATACCCAATAGATCTCCATGGCTCTATGTGCTTGTTCAACTTCTGTGAGACTCAGAATCTTGGATATTGTGTCTTACCTATCTTTGTAGGCCAAATGTAGGACACTAACAGAGTTCTGAACACATGACCCCAAAACAGGGCCTTGATGTATTGAATATTTTTTTATTTATTTATTTTGAGGGAGACGGAGAGAGCATGAGAGGGGGAGAGGGGCAGAGAGAGAGGAAGAGAGGGAGAAGCCCAAGTAGGTTCCATGCAGTCAGGGCACAGAGCACCACGTGGGGCTCAAACCCACGAACCTGCGGGACCCTGACCTGAGCCAACATCCAGAGTCAGATGCTTGACCGGCTGAGCCACTCAGGCATCCTGATGTACTGAACGTTTTAAAGCGAAGGAATTTGGGGGCGCCTGGGTGGCGCAGTCGGTTAAGCGTCCGACTTCAGCCAGGTCACGATCTCGCGGTCCGGGAGTTCAAGCCCCGCGTCGGGCTCTGGGCTGATGGCTCGGAGCCTGGAGCCTGTTTCCGATTCTGTGTCTCCCTCTCTCTCTGCCCCTCCCCGTTCATGCTCTGTCTCTCTCTGTCCCCCCCCCAAAAATAAAAACGTTGAAAAAAAAAATTTAAAGCGAAGGAATTTGAAAAACACCAGACCTTCCCTCCTCCCTTTCTTTTGAAATACATCATAAGACCCTTGGGTGAGAGGTATCCCTCCTTGTTTTCAAGATGGAGGAAGGCGGAGAAGAAAGAAACAGGTCGTGCAAAGATTCCCCCAGTTTATTCCATTCAGCTCCTATCCTTTTTGTCCTTACGTTTCCACAACTTCCCGTCTTCATCAAACCTACCAAAAAACACTCAAGCTTAACGGTTTCTTTGGGTCTTTATTTTCTTATGAAGGCTCCTATGGCACATAAAATTTATATGAAATAAATGCGAATGCTTTTCTCCCATTCATCTGTCAGGTGAATTTTTGGACTCAGCCAGGGATCCTAAAAGGGTTGAGGAAAATCCACCCCCCGCCCCCCGCCCCGGTCAGCACAGTGTCAGACACATAAGTAGTTTCTTAATAAACACTGAGTGTTGTGTCTTCTGCCTGCTTCTCACTCCAATTCCCCCTTTGTTATATATTAAATCTGTATCCTTCAAAGACAACTCAAATGCCACTTCTTTGATGAAACTTTTCCCGTTCCAAATTAAATGTTCTCTCCTCTCTGCACTTTGATTTTTGTCTATCATAGCAGCCTCCACTGTCCGTTGTATTATTATGGTGTCTATTATGTCACTTCTCTGTTACATTCTAGTTGGCTGGATATGTATGTGTCCAGCTTGTTTCCCAGACTGTGTAGAAACCATTTTTATTTGTATTTATTTTTTATTTTTTTCATCTTTATTTATTTTTGAGGGAGAGAGTACGTGAGAGAGAACAAGCAAGGGGCAGAGAGAGAGAGAGAGAGAGAATCCCAAGCAGGCTCTGCACTGCCAGCACAGAGCCCGATGTGGGGTTCTAACTCACGAACCATAAGATCATGACCTGAGCCAAAGTCGAATGCTCAACCGACTGAGCCACCCAGGCATCCCCCACCCCAGAAACCATTTGTGAATGAACATTTTAGTATCTATCTCATTCCAGCACTGTGAATTCCTTGTCACTTGAACATAGTACTAAATTAATTAGACAAGGAAGCCATTAGACCAAGGTGGTTCTAATGCCTTAGTAGCCTTTCTAAGAAAACCCAAACCTAAGCCTAAAATGCCTCAAGGTTAAGAAATCAAAACCTAAGGACAACCAAGCACAAACAGCCAACGAGTCTTTCCCGAATAAGGCAAGCACTTAGGCTTGAGCTGATCAAATCAATTTCCTTACTTTGCTTCCATCCCTTTAGAAAAGCCTTGGCCCGGTGGGGATGCTCGTTAGCTACTTCCGGTGCGACCCTGCCCAGTTCCAACCTTTTTGCTCAAATAAACTTTAAGATTTTTAACATGCTTCAGTTTACCTTTGAACCCAAGTAAACACTCAACTGTTCACTGAATGCAGTTGTGGAACAAGTGAAATTGGTCTACTGGGTCATAAAATTTATGGATATGTGTTCCTTTACGTAAGAACAGGAGTTGTGTGACAGAATCATTAGGATTGGTCAGGTTCTAGTTAAGTTCACTTAAAACTTTCATCCTTTTAATGTAGCTTTCTTCTCATATTAACGTGTAAATACAGGTAATCAAGTTTTCTTAGGCCTCATTCATTTTCACTCTCTAATTCCCAGACGTCAGTTCTTTGCAGTATTTTTCTATGTTAGTTTAAGTTTCATCTGTAGTGATGGGGGGGGAAAATGGACAAAATTATTAAAAATAACGATACAACTATTTTAAAATGGAAGCTATAATATAGTTTTCACACTTGTGGCAGCAATCTTGTCCCTGCAAGACAAGGGATTGGTTATCTCCAATCTTGCCCTCAGTCCCCCCCATGGATGAATGCCAATTCTTTCCATCTGCACTGCTGTCTCATGCATAATATTTATAAGTTCATTACGACTGTTCCAAATCATCAAGGGCAAATGAAGGCAGCACTAAGCTTTGTTAAACTGTTACTGTGGTTAACCAGTGGCCTAGAACATTCGCCACCATGGGTTGAGCTTCAGGAACTAGCAAACCTGTTAACCACTGTTGAGCAGTGTTACAGAGATTATTGCTTAATTAATCTTTGTATTGTGCTAATGAGCACATTAAATAGGCTCATCCTTGAATTTGATTGTTCGTAGAGAATATGAATTCCCTAAAGGGCAAATGTGGACAGGCTTCCTATTAAAGTTAGCCATCCAACCAAGAAGCTCTTTTAGTCATATTGAGGTTAAAGGGGCTAGTAGGTAATTTTGTGATAAGTTGATGACACTTCTCGTGGCTACGTGTGAGATCTTATTACCGTCTGTCCTGAAGATCTTTGCCTGTCTCTTTGGAAAAGAATCTCATATTACAATTCTTAAATAGATACTGGCTTTTATTTTCAATCAGACTCCACAGGGTATAGCCTACATTAAACTCACAGCACTTATCTTTAACAAGCAGACTTTGGCAAGGGTGGGAAATAGCACCTGCCGGTGATGTCACTATCCAATCAAAACTCCATTAGGTTAAAACAAATTCTATCCAACACTTCACATAATTAAGCCAGAGGAAGATCATGTTGGACAGGTGTTTTGGGTTGGTTGGTTGCGTTTTGTTTTGTTTTTACGTGGGGGAGGCCTCTTTACTTCCCACTGGCTTATCATGTGGGATTCACATGTGGGCAGGAGAGACGGGAGTGGGTCGTGGCTTGTACCTGGCACTCCATGGACTCTAGTCACTCGTTAATCCCTAGTGTGTATCCCAGGACCTCGGCACTGGCTTCCTTTCCCCTGGGAAATGTGCAATAGACCAAATATTCACAGCAACCTGAAAGGACTCTGCTGCTTGGGTGAGGTATGTGCAGGGAAGGAGATTTTAGAAGCACAGGCAAGGTAGAGATTATCTTCGAAGTGACTGATAATTGTTGGCCATTAAGACTATTCTCCTGCTTTCTACCACCCATACTCCAAACACCATCTGTGTGAAATTTCTTCCCTCTTTGTCACCCTGTGTGGGAAGAGAAATTTCCTCTATTCATGATACACAGGATGGGTCAGGGGTATTTCCTTGATCTTGAATGTGTTTTGTGTACATAAGTTGAAAGTTACTTCAATTATGAAAATGTTTTTCCTGCTGTTGGTGCAGAATGTTGAATAAGGCTTTTTGGTATTTTAACCGTGAAAACAGCTTAAATACTGAGAATTGAAATGAACCTGCTGAGCATAAGTAATAACTGATTTTAATGACTTGAACCATGAGTTCATAAAATACATTAAAACATAAGTTTAAATAATGAACTCTCTGAAATCTAAGTACAAGACATCTTTTCTTTAAGCTATAATTAGCTTGAGCTGGTTTAATACTTATTCAGTTGGAAACAATTTTTAAACATTAAAAATTGTAAACTAAAAACATCTATGTTGAATCAAAAAGACTTTAACCTAATCTTATCCACAAGTGGCTGAAATTATATTTTTATTTGAATGAAAATCCCAAATGCCAGGAACTTTATGGATAATATTGGAATGTAATTCATTATTATTTCATAACTCAGATTTTATTGTCCTGTATGTGATGTAATTGTCTTAGATGCATACCCTAATACTTAGCATTATGATGTATTAACAATAGACCAGATAAGTGAAAGTTAACTATTGCCATCAATTGTTATTCTTTCTTATGTTTCTGTAATTACAGTCATTTTGTACAATCCTCAGTATTTGGTTGACAATGCTGAGCCTTACGTGAGCCTTGCCCTTTTGTGTTCAAGAAATGGCTGACTGCAAAGAACCCCATTCCCCACAAACTTGGATAAGACTCGTAGATGAACCCCTTGTTTTTCTATGACAAGGCCAGACACGGACCCTCCAAACTCCCATTCTTTGTCTCCTAAGTGATTAGCTGGGCAGTTTGTCTCCACTGACCAATCTGTACTAAATGTCCACTAATTTAACCGGACTAAACCTCAGTCAGACTCTTCCCCCTCCCCAACCCCTGAATCTTGACCCATCCTTCGGGCTAAAGAACAAGGAGCCATTCCTCCTTATATCCCCTCCTGAGAATCAGCCTACTGCAGTGAAAGTCGTCCCCTGATCAACTATCCAATCATACTACCCATTAATACCAATTGCCTACTCTTCCCCTTTCTAGCTTGTTTGCTCCTTCCTAGGATAGAAAAACTCTCTTTTGCCTGACCTCTGAGATGCTTGCAAGTGGCTTGTGATTGAGTCATTCTCTCTACTACAGTGTCTCTCCCCTAACTGCAATAGTTCCTTTGCAAGTTGACAAAACCCTTCCACCTCTATTAGCGCAGTTTTAGCCCCTTTGTGCACTGGTGTGGCCAGAGAGGGAGGCATCTTTCTGGATAGGATGCTGGATAGGAAAAGGATGCCCAGAAAGACTTGTCCAAGGCGAGGGGCGAAGCCAGGCATCTCCTCTTCTCAGGCACACAGCTCTCCCACATTTTCCCACCCCCTTGACATGCAGAAGTGATGCATGTCACTTTCAGTCCTAGCCCCCACCAAGTCCCATGAGAGCCTCCACATTCTCTTTCCTCAGTCGTCTAGACCCAAGAGAGAATCCAGCACAAGACCTTGAGACCCTACAGAGCCATGGCTTCACAAGCTGCAAGAGCCCATGTCCCCCAGCCATTGCCCAGGGGAAGGTCACTTGACCAGTGTGTTAAACTGCTGTCATTACAGCAGGGTACCTATCTTGGCTAATAAAGAAGGTCAGTATATGAGTCAACAGAAACTACTTTTCCCCGAACACGATTTATCAAAGGATGTGAAAAGGCCAGAGAACAAGCTTGAAGTTTATACAACCAGGAGTAGGGCACACATCACACTACAGGATCGTTCCCCTCTGTGCCCCTGGGAATGGACCCTGAAGCCTGCCCTGGATATGCAGGGCCTCATATGCTCCCACTAGGAGCTCTGGTATCGCTGCCTCCCTCCGCAGACTGGAGAGTGCGTGGTCACTGCTTCTCCGTTCTCTGCTGAATACATTTCAGGCAGAAGCTCTGACTCGTAGAGCCTAGTCACATGCCTGGCCCCAGCCACAACAGGAGGCTGGGCAAGTAAGTTTCTTTCACCTGAGGGACAACACAGATTCACTGGGCAGAGAACTCTCCAAACACTGGAAAGATATCCAAAGATGCTGAGACACAAGAATGCAAATACTCAAGGTCGTCCAAATTCACTTTTTCTCACTGAATGTGGCACTGTTGTCGATGGGCGCCAACCACCGTCACCACCAGAGGGATGGGCACAGGAACTGACACTGGATGAATGACTGCTATGTGCCAGGCAAGTTCCCATTCTGTACCTCACTGAATTCTCATAAGCCTGCAAGAAAGCCATCAGCAACCTCAGTTTTCTCATGAAGAAAGCGAGGTGCCAAACAATTACCTGGGTACCCAAGGTCAAAAAGCCCCACCAGGCTTCAAAGCACATTTTCAGCCTCTACTGCCATTAAGTCTTCATGTATGCAATACGCTCCCATCAAAACCAGACCAGTGTAGTAAAGAGGAATCCAAAATTTACAAGGATTCGTTTTTGTGAAATTGTTATTCGGATTCTGAAGTTAATCTGGTCCTTCTAGTCTCTTGCCCCCCAAACCTCTATTTCCCCCTCACTCACCCTCTGTAGTTCACCTCTTTACTCCAAATTTCCAGCTGCCTCTCTCTTTTCCATGCTTGCAGAATTTTATCCTCAACTGCTTATCAGCTAATCCTCAATAAGGTATTAGTTGACAATTTATGGATCCTGTGGGAGTCATAAAGTCATTGACCCAAATATTTACTTAGTGCCCAATTAAGTACCAAGCAGTATTCCAGATGCTGAGAATAAAACGTTGACAAAGGCAAGCTCCCTATCCATATAAAGCTTATAATCCAGCAGTGTTAACAGATGAGCAAATAAAACATTAATCATAAAATATATTTTTACAAAATAAGTACTAGGATGAAAATTAAAGCCAGATGGAGAGCAAGGATGCTATCTTAGATAAAGTGGTAACCTCTCTGAAGATCAGAGACTTGAATACAATGACGTTAGGTTACTTCGCAAAAAATATTTCATGGGTAGTAGTGTGTGTACTTCTAAGAAGAAGCATAAACTGTCTGGATGTCTCTCTTTGTGTGATGTCAGCAGCCATTGACTATTACTGCCTATATCCATTGTTTTCTTACGCGATGTGAAATGGTAATAGTCTGATTCTATCATTCTTTCTCCATTTATAAACGAGAAGCCTTCCGAAAGAGGAAACTTTCCTCCTCAATCATTTGATTACCATGAGGTGCTATTCATACAGGGAAGGCAAGATAAGTACTTACTCTTTCCCTCTAGTTACCAGTCATCCCCAAAGATAACAGGTTTTTTTTTTTTTAAGTTAAAACCATGGATATACACAAATTTGATCTACTTCGGTCCACTTTAGGTATTATTCTTTTGGATGCCCCGATTATACCATCTCTGGCCAATGGAAATCTTTTCAAAATTGGCTTCCGAAGTCTTTTGACATAACTTTTCAAAGCTTCCCTATTCTCTAGCGTAAGAAAATATTTCAGAATTACTTTGTACGTTTGTTGCCGAGACCTAGAAGCAGCCATTTCTCCAAAGGTCCTTGTGGTTTTTTGTGGTTGTAGTCGTTGCTGTTCTGCTTTGATCTTTAGTGGGAAATGGTATTTATAGACCAAAATCTTGTTTCTGGGCTCTTTCAATGGACAGATCTAGGAAATACATATATTCCTTTGAAAAGGTGATAACACATTCTGAGTTCATACTGATATTTATAGTTCAATTCAGAACTGTAAGTTTTTCAACTAAACCTCTCCTATCTTACATCGGTATCTTCATTTCACATTAAAAATTCTGCTTCCTTCCACTCTTGCCGTTTTTATTCAACATAGTACTGGAAGTCCTAGCCAGAGCAATTAGGCAAGGAAAAATAAATAAATAAAAAGCATCCAAATTGGAAAAGAAAGAAAAGTGTCTCCATTTGCAGATGGCATACCATTATACACAGAAAACCCTAAACCCATAAAAAACTGTTAGGACTAATCAAAGAATTCAGTAAAATTGCAGGGTACAAAATCAATATACAAAAATCTGTTGGGTTTTCTACACTAATAATGAGCTATTAAGAAAGAAATTAAGAAAACAACCCCATTAACAATTACATCAAAAAAGAATAAAATGCCTAGGGATATATTGAGCCAAGAAAGTCAAAGACCTATACACTGAAAACTATAAAACATCCACGGAAAAATGGAAGACGCAAACAACTGGAAAGATAATCTATGCTCATGGACTCAAAGAAATAATACTGTTGCAACGTCCAAACTACCCAAAGCAATCTACAGATTCAATGCAATCCTTATCAAAATTCCAATGGCATTTTTCACAGAAACAGAATAAAAAAATTCTGTAATGTGTATAGAGCCACAAAAGGCCACAAATAGCCAAAGCAAACTTGAGAAAGAAGGATGTGGTAATCAAACTATATTGCAAAGCTGTAGCAATCAGAGCAGTATGGTACTGAGTTCCAGTCCAACTTGGCAATAGAAGACCCTGAACTCATCTCATCCACTGACACACCAAATCTATACCACACCAAACTTGGCTCCCATCACCGCACCAGGGCACACCGCTGTTCTAAGCACCCCAGGACCTATCAGTTTGCACTCACTTCAGCTTCAGCTGTCCTCAGATGGTGCACTCTGTGCAGAGCCCCAGGACTAATGTGACTCATGTTTGCTTTAGCTACAGCTTTTCTGACAGGGTGCCTCCTGTGTGGAATACCCTAGGACCCATTGGCCTGTGCCCCACCTCACGTTCAGCAATCCCACTGAAATGTCCCTGCCCAATGCATCCCAGGAACCCCAGGACCGTACCTCACCTTGTCTCCAGCCATCTTGCCAGGGTGCCTTCTGCAGGGAGAGCCCCAGAAGACTGGCTTGCCCCATCTTAGCTCAAATTGTCCTGCCACGGTACCCTCTGTTCAGTGAGCTCCAGGAAGGTCCTGGCCAATGCCCACTTCAGCTCTGGCCATATCACAAGGGAAGCCCCAGCCCATGCCAGACACAGCTCCAGCCAGCCAAAGTCACCAGTCTCACACAGTCTACATAGGTGACAACCATACACAAGACCACTCCTTCAAGTTTAGGTGAAGTAGCTGTTCCACTTAATTCATAGAAACAAACACGGAAAGTCAACCAAAATGGGGAGACAGAAGAATATGCTCCAAACAAAAGAATAAGATAAAACCACAGAAAAAAACCTAAATGAAACAGAGAAAAAAAAAAAACAAACAACCCAGGGTTATAATACTTTTATCAGACAAAAGAGACTTTTAAAATTTTTTTTAACGTTTACTTATTTTTGAGACAGAGAGAGACAGAGCATGAATGGGGGAGGGGCAGAGAGAGAGGGAGACACAGAATCGGAAGCAGGCTCCAGGCTCTGAGCCATCAGCCCAGAGCCCAACGCGGGGCTCGAACTCATGGACCGCGAGATCGTGACCTGAGCTGAAGTCGGATGCTTAACTGACTGAGCCACCCAGGCACCCCAGACAAAAGAGACTTTAAAAGAAAGACTATTAATGAGATAAAAGCATTATGTAATGATAAAGGGGTCAATCCAACAAAAGATGTAACAATTTAAATATCTATGCACTCAATATTTGAGCACCTAAATACATAAAGCAAATATTAACAGACACAAAGGGAGAAATTGATAGTAATATAGTAACAGTAGGGCCATTAACACCCTTTTAACATTAATGACAGATCATCATATCTAGGAAGAAAATTTATAGCAATACAGGTCTACCTCAAGAAATAAGTAACACCTCAAAGAAACTAACCTTACACATAAAGGAGGTAGAAAAAGAAGGACAAAGCCCAAGGTTAGCAGAAAGAAAAGAAAGAAATGAAATAGACTTAAAAAATAATTTAAAAAATTAAAATAATTTACTAAAAGAAACTCAGCATGGTCCTGGCACAAAAATGGACCTGTAGGCCAAAATATGCTCCAAAAATAAACCCACAATTGTATGGTCAATTAATCTACAACGCAGGAGGCAAGAACATACAATGGGGAAGAGCAGCCTCTTCAATAAGTGCTGCTGAGAAAACTGAACAGCCACATGCAAATGAGTGAAACTAGACCCCTTTCTTACACCATACACAAAAATAAACTCAAAACGGATTAAAGAGTTCAGTGTGAGACATGAAAATCATAAAACTCCTAGAAGAAAACAGGCAGCAATTTCTCTGACATCGACTGTAGAAACATTTCCTTAGATTTGTCTCCTCAGGCAAGAGAAACAAAAGCAAATATATTGGGACTAGACCATAATTAAAAGCTTTTGCACAGCAAAGGAAACAATCAAGAAAATGAAAAGGCAACCTACTGAATAGAAGCAGATATTTGCAAATGATTTATCCAAAAAGGAGTAAATATCTAAAATATACAAATAATTTATATAACTCAATACCAAAAAACCAAATAATCCAATTAAAAATGGGCAGAGGACCCGAACAGACATTTCTCCAAAGAAGGCATCCAGATGGCCAATAGACCCGTGAAAAGGTGTTCAACGTCACTAATCATCAGCGAAATACAAATCAAAACCACAATGAGAAATCACGCCTGTCCAAAGAGCCAGAATCAAAAACACAAGAAATAACATGCATTGGTAAGGATGTGAAGAAAAAGAAACCCTCATGCACTGTTGGTGAGAATGTAAATTAGTACGGCCACTAAGGAAAACAATATGGAGTTTCCTTTAAAATAAAAAATATCAGGGCGCCTGGGTGGCTCAGGCTGTTGAGGGACAGACTTTGGCTGAGGCCTTGATCTCAGGGTTCCGTGAGTTGGGGCCCCGCATCAGGCTCTGTGCTGACAGCTCGGAGCCTGGAGCCTCCTCAGATTCTGTGTCTTTCTTCCTCTCTTTCTGCCCCTCCCCCACACACGCTCTGTCTCTCTCTGCCTCTCAAAAATAAAGAAAACTAATAAAGAAAAAAAATTTTTAAATAAAAAATATCAGGGGTGCCTGGGTGGCTCAGCCGCTTAAGCATCCGACTTCGGTTCAGGTCACGATCTCACGGTGCATGGGTTCGAGCCCCGCAGCAGGCTCAGTGCTGACAGCTCAGAGCCTGGAATCCGCTTTGGATTCTGTGTCTATCTCTCTGTCCCTCCCCCACTTACACAGTATATATACACAGTGGAATAGGATTCAGTGAAATATAAGTCATAAAAAAGAAAGAAATCCTGTTATTGGCAACAATGGGTGGATCTTGAGGGTACTTATAGGTGGAATCTGAAAAAAACAAAAAAAAAAAAACACGGGATTCACACATACAGAGGATAGACTGGTGGCTGCCAGAGGCATGTGGTCAGGTGGGGAAAACAGGTCAATGTGGTCAAAAGATACACACTTCCGGGGCGCCTGGGTGGCGCAGTCGGTTGAGCGTCCGACTTCAGCCAGGTCACGATCTCGCAGTCCGTGAGTTCGGGCCCCGCGTCGGGCTCTGGGCTGATGGCTCAGAGCCTGGAGCCTGTTTCCGATTCTGTGTCTCCCTCTCTCTCTGCCCCTCCCCTGCTCATGCTCTGTCTCTCTCTGTCCCAAAAATAAAAAAAAAATAAAAAAAACGTTGAAAAAAAAAAGATACACACTTCCAGCTATAAGATAAGTCAGTTTTAGGGATATGATATCTAGCATGGCGACTACAGTCAATACCTTTCTGTAAATTTGCAAGTCGTAAGTCTTAAAACTTCACACACACACAAAATTATAACTGTGTAATGAAAGATGTCAAATAAACTCACTAATCATTTCACAATATATACAAATTTTGAATCATGTTGTACACTTGAAACTAATGCAATGTTATAGGTCAATTATAGCTCAATAAAAAAACTCTGCTTCTCAACAGTATCAGCATAACTACTTACTTTTCCCCCCAGAAGTTCACATAACCTCAGAACGATGATCCCAACGTCACTACGCACAGTATGACTAAAAATGGTTTGCAATTATGTTTTCAGTTTCCGCCTTTTATTATTAACCTAGCTGAATCTTTGTCTTCAATTGTATTTTTGAAGACAGCATAATTTTATTTATTTTATTTTTATTTATCTATTTTTTTATTTATTTCTGAGAGACAGGGCACAAGCGGGGGAGGGGCAGAGAGGGAAGAAGACACAGAATCTGAAGCAAGCTCCAGGCTCTGAGCTGTTAGCACAGAGCCCCATGCGGGGCTCGAACTCACAAACCGCGAGATCATAACCAGACCCAAAGTCAGACACTTAACTGACTGAGCCACCCAGGCGCCCCTATTTATTTATTTTTAAATGTTTATTTTTGAGTGAGAGAAAGAGTGACCAGAGGAGCAGGGGGTAGGGCAGAGGATTCTAAGTGGGCTCTGTGTTGATAGCAGAAAGCCTGACGTGGGGCTCAAACTCACAAACGGTGAGATCATGATCTGAACCGAAGTCAGGGGCTTAACCAACTGAGCCACCCAGATGCCCTTGAATACGGCATAATTTTAAAATTTTGCTTTGCTGGTCAGCCTGAAAAGCTTGCTCTTTTTATAGATACCTTAAACCCATTTGCTTTTACTGATATGGTTGACATATTTCATTTCCTATTGTTTTATTATGTGGCTTCCTATCTTACTCTCTCCAGTATATGTTTTGTGTTCAGGAAGGTTTGTATTTTCATCCAAAATTTAGCTTTATGTTTTTTTCCCTGCTTTTTGACTAGTAAATATTTTTATTTTTTTTATTTTTATTTTTCAACGTTTATTTATTTTTGGGACAGAGAGAGACAGAGCATGAACGGGGGAGGGGCAGAGAGAGAGGGAGACACAGAATCGGAAACAGGCTCCAGGCTCCGAGCCGTCAGCCCAGAGCCTGACGCGGGGCTCGAACTCACGGACCGCGAGATCGTGACCTGGCTGAAGTCGGACACTTAACCGACTGCGCCACCCAGGCGCCCCAATATTTTTATTTTTTATTTTCATTAACTTGTTTTATTTTTTATTTTTTAAATTTACATCCAAATTAGCGTATAGTGCAACAATGATTTCAGGAGTAGATTCCTTAATGCCCCTTACCCATTCAGCCCATCCCCCCTCCCACAACCCCTCCAGTAACCCTCTGTTTGTTCTCCATATTTATGAGTCTCTTCTGTTTTGTCCCCCTTCCTGTTTTTATATTATTTTTGTTTCCCTTCCCTATGTTCATCTGTTTTGTCTCTTAAAGTCCTCATATGAGTGAAGTCATATGATTTTTGTCTTTGTCTGACTAATTTCGCTTAGCATAATACCCTCCCGTTCCATCCACTTAGTTGCAAACGGCAAGATTTCATTCTTTTTGATTGCCGAGTAATACTCCGTTGTGTGTGTGTGTGTGTGTGTGTGTGTGTGTGTGTGTATACACACACACGCCACATCTTCTTTATCCATTCATCCCTCGATGGACATTTGGGCTCTTTCCATACTTGGGCTCTTGTCGCTAGTGCTGCTATAAACATCGGGTGCCCGTGTCCCTTCGAAACAGCACACCTGTATCCCTTGGATAAATGCATAGTAGTGCAATTGCTGGGTCGTAGAGTAGTTCTATTTTTAGTTGTTTGAGGAACCTCCATAATGTTTCCAGAGTGGCTGCACCAGCTTGCATTCCCACAAAATTTAGCTTTATATGAATGTTACTTAATATCCTCAGTTCCATTTTGGGGGGGGGGACACTACCAATTCTCTACTTTGAGCAATTGTAACAGTAGCAACTAACTTCTTTTCCCTCCCTTCCCTATCCTCCAGTGTTTAATTTAATATTATTTTCTCCCAGTTAACATTATGAATCTGCCAACGAGCTTTTCTACCTTCCATATACTCTCTATATTTTGATGGTTGAGTCCCATATTCATTTTTACTACACTATCTCCCGTATTTCCGTGAGTTATATTTAGTTCTCCAGGTAAATCCATACTAACATTCACTCTTCACCATCAGTTCCTATGCCTCTGTCTCATCTAGCATTTTGCTGAAGCTTGTTCTCAAATGTATACCTCGGGAAATACATTCATGGGAAGAATATTCCTTAATTTCTGCTACGTTCATAACAGTTCAACCATAGACATTATCCTCGAAGATCAGTCTGTCGGGATATACAATCCTCGGCTTCCATTTTCTTCTTTTGGGTATTTTAAATTTACTACTCCTTATCTTCTGGCACAAAACATTGTAGTTCAAAAGTTTGATGGTAGTGTTACATTCTTTCCTTTAAAAATGACTTGATTGCCAGTCTCTGGTCAGTGTGTAATTTTGAAAATAACATTTTGCCTCAGTAACCTGACAGAGTGTGGTTAAACCCTCATTCCTCTGTATGATCACTGTCTGGTCTCAGCTACGTTACTTAACCTTTTTATGTCTCTGCTATGAAGTGGGGATAAAACTGGCACCTGAGATAATTCTGAGGATTAGGGGCGCCTGGGTGGCTCGGCTGAGTGTCTGACTTCAGCTCAGGTCATGATCTCACAGTTGGTGAGTTCGAGCCCCGTGTTGGGTTCTGTGCTGATGGCAGCCTGGAGCCTCCTTTAGATTCTGTGTCTCCCTCTCTCTCTGCCCCTCTCCCCTTTGCTCTCTCTGTTTCAAAAATAAATAAACATTTAAAAAAAAAAAAGAGATAAATCTGAGGATTAGACTAGGTAATGTCTATAAAGAACTCCAGTCTTTCTAGTGAAGCCAGCTGTAACAGGTTTCTTTTGAATAGTACCTTTTTTTCTGTACAGAGAGAAAAACCGAAGGCTGAAGTTTTAGGAGTCACAGGCACACGATAGTCAACATAAGCGACTCACAGTTCAGTAACTTCGTGAAATGCTTTTGTGACAAAAGCATCTTTAAAGAGCATCTCGTTGGGGCGCCTGGGTGGCTCGGTCGGTTAAGTGTCCAACTTCGGCTCAGGTCATGATCTCACGGTCCGTGAGTTCGAGCCCCGCGTCGGGCTCTGTGCTGACAGCTCAGAGCCTGGAGCCTGTTTCAGATTCTGTGTCTCCCTCTCTCTGACCCTCCCCCGTTCATGCTCTGTCTCTCTCTGTCTCAAAAATAAATAAACGTTAAAAAAAAAATTTAAAAAAATAAAAAATAAAAAAATAAAGAGCATCTCGTTTAATATGGAAGAAAAAATGGCAAACCTCTTTTTTTTTTTTTAGTTCCTATTTTTCACTAGGAATTTTTTTTTTTTTTCCCGGCACTGCTGCTTTCAACTTTTGCCCTTCTCCCACGCAGGAGAGACATCTCAGTTCTTTAAATAATGCTTATCAAATGATCAATATTTAGCCAGCTTTATCAGTTCTTTGGACAAACCCATTAACTAATGAAAACACCCTGTTAGCAAGAAGAGTGGCCCGACATCCAAAAGAAATCTGTTTGCTAAGATTCTATCTCTCTCCCATCATTTCTTACCAGCTATCTAAATTTCCAATCAACAAGGCACACTGCTGGGTGCTCCCTAAGGATGCATTTCTCTTATTCGGGATAAGAATCATCTCCGAATGTGCTTTTGGCATTGCACAAGACAGACAAGAAATCTAGCAACTGATAGCTGTCGTTGAGGGCTTGACATAGCCTCCGGGCTTCCACATCAAACAGTCTGAGGAACAGTTCCGGCTCTTTTGACGTTACCGCTGGAAAAGAGGAAAGGAAAAACCCTCGATCCCAGATGGATGTGGCGGCCATCCATCTGTCCAATCCATTTTCTCTTTCTCCCCACATGAGCTGTTTTGAAAGTTCTCGCTGGTGCTCATCTCTCAAACAAGCAGGACACTGACTCAGCCTGGGTTTCAGATAGACTGCGGCCAATCGACTTTCTCATACTTACTTCTGTGCTCATGTAGGAATATACTCACACACCTGCCCCAGTCCGTATGTGAGCCCAGCATATGTGGAGAGGGGCCTGGTTTTGATAAATGAAATCTTTCCATCTCCCATAATTATCCAGGGAGCGTCACTGGGTTCACTGCTCCTTCTTCCAACACCCATTGCCCTGTCTTCTAAATGCACATCTACAAGTTAAAGAATTGTGTGGCGCCTGGATGGCTCAGTCAGTTAAGCGGCCGACTTCGGCTCAGGTCACGATCTCGCGGTTTGTGAGTTCGAGCCCCGCGCCGGGCTCTGTGCAGACAGCTCGGAGCCTGGAGCCTGCTTCGGATTCTGTGTCTCCCTCTCTCTCTGCCCCTCCCCTGTTCACGCTCTGTCTCTCACTCCCTCTAAAAACAAACAAACATTAAAAAAATAAAATAAAATGAAAACGAAAGTTAAAGAATTGTTCTGTGTGTTTCTCCGCTTGTCAAACGGAGTTTCTGACATTAGGCGACGCCCGCAAGGATGAATCGGGCAGATCCAACACCTCTCAGACTCACGCTTTCTCCCGGGTTAGACTCCTGGCTCCCTTTCCTCGAGAAAGGCCCAGATACGGGATTTTAGAACTTTCCCCCCAACACCAGCTTTTGCTGAATTTTTTCTGGAATTCCTTATCGTCGATTCTCACACAGGGCACAGCCTGATACTTGGCGACGTGTCTAAACGCGGGCAGTGTAAATGAAATGGAAACTCTGCTCCTGGCAGTGCAGTTGTGGGTCAGGGGTCTGGGTGCAGACCCGGGACAGCCAGTGTCCTACAACTTTGCCAGGACCAGCCCCTCTCCCAACAACCACCTCCGGAGTCGGGAGGGCTGGTCTCCCGTTTCAGCATCCCTGTGTTTGTATCCACACGTGAGACACATCTGAGAACACCCTGCGTGCTGACCTCTCTTTTTCAAAATGAAAAACGAGAGAAGAAAGTGGGCTGTGTGGGCAGCTGGGAAGAGAAACGCTGAAGAGATTGGCCAGGAGGTGGGAAGAGTAAGAATTTGAAAAATCAGAAGCGAGGCAGATAGGAGGGACACGAAGTGGGGGGCGGAGGGGTAAGAGGTGAGAGAACGTGTGCTTTGGAAACAATGTGCGCTGATAAAGTAAATATTTTAATCTCCTTTGGGGCACAAAGTAAGCCGGAAGTGTAACTTCATGCATCCGATGCAACGGTTCCTTGGGGGTCAGGGACTCTGGAATCCCGACTTCCCGTCTGTGGTGATCTCAGGAGGGGCTCTGACCCAAGACTCTGCCAACACCACTCAAGCCTCAAAGGGGCACCTACTGAGGTAGCCCTTGACGAGTGAACCCGTCTCTTTTTACATCAGGAGGCGGAGACGGCAAGTTATATTATGTGAAAAGCCACCACAGTGGCTTCCCTGATTGATCAGGCTTAAAGAGTACAATAGAAGCTTCTGGACTTTCAATGTTTTTGTTGTCGTTTACCGTAGAGACTACCCTTCCTGGGCACGTGGACTTCCGGGGTGGGGTGGGCTATGAAGTTGCATAGGAATAGTAGAGACCCCTGGGAATCCCAAGGACAGCCCCCAACCTCCCCTTTTCGATACCTCCAGTTAGGAAGGCCTGCCCACGTAAACCACAGTGGCCCTCACCACGCTTTGCCCCAACTCAAGGGGGCGCCACCGACACTGTGCAAGCCTTGTGGACTACTAGTGAAGGCAGGACCCAGGACCCCCAAAAAGAGTTTGCTCCTCCTGTTCTCACCCACACACCACTACCCTTCTTCTGACCTCCCTCTCCCCAACCCCCTACTTTGCATTTCAACAACAAGGAATCTCTCTGACTGTCTCAACGTCATCTCCTGGCCTGGGACTTGAACCCCATTCCTCCCGCCCCCTCAGGAATCCTCCACTATTCATTTCTCCCTCATTTCCTCTCCCCAAACCTCCAATGGCTTCCACATGCCCCCCCCCCATCCTCGCTTTGAGCCCCTGCCCAGGGCCTTACTCCGCTTGTGTGGCCGTGACATTTCACCACAGAGTGGAGGGTTGCAACCACAGAAATCGGTCACCTCACAGTTCTGGAGGCTGAGGAGCCCCAGATCAAGACCCTGGCAAAGCCCGGGTCTGATGAATGCCTCCTTCTGGCTTGGAGGCAGCCACCTTCTCCTTGACTCCCCGTGGGACGGTGGAGGGCAGCCCGCAGAGAGGGGACTTGAGCTCTCGCGGGGCTCCTCATCAGGGCACTCATCCCATTCACCCTGATGGCCCAGCCACCTCCCAGAGGCCCATCCTAATACCGTCACGCTGGAGGTTAGGTTTCAGCATGTGACTTTTGCGGGGGGGGGGGGGGGGGGGAGGACACCCTCAGGTATAACCGCTTGCCTCCCATTTTAGTGAGAAAACTTCCACGAGCTCCTCACCGGCCTCCACCAAGACCATCACCTGCGTTTGCCCAGACTTCCATAAGGGCTTTCTCTTGTCCTCCCGGTAACCCCCCGACGGCTGCCAGAATCCTTCTTTCCGATGTCACTGTCCGCCTCAATCTCTCCGGCGATTCTCCCCAGCTCACGGGGGAGAACTCCCTGTCTGACTCAACATCCTAGGCCCATCGTGCTCCATCCTTCACGTCCTAGAGACAACTTCCCTCGGCTCTCCCCTAGACGCCCCACGCGGCCTCGCGCCCCGTTCTGTGGTGGCTTCCCACGTGCCACCCTTCTGCCGGTCGTCACGTCCCCGTTACTCCATCCAAGTCACGCTTACTCTTCAAAGTGCGCCGCTTCTGAGCAGCCTCCTGATGTCATCGCCCCTGCCCGGTTTTTTGGATGCCAGTCTGCCGCGCATCTTTATGTTTTTGACACGTTTAGCTTAAGTGCGTGAGCATGAGCAGTCAAGTGTGGAGGGCCCGTGCCTTAGGGAAGATAGACACGTTGGATCCGTTGGAAGAGGGGTCTTTGTAGTGTGGACACGGCTCACACAGCTGCTGCACAGCCCTGGGCGAGTGCAGGTATAAGAGGGTAAGAAGGGTGGGTCAGGGAAGCTTGAGAGGAACGCGCGCTGCTTTGAGACTCGCTTTCGCCTTGGGAGGTCCAAGGGCAAGCGGGGCCAAGGCCATGCTGGTGCCGGACTAGAAGCAGGAGACGCTCCAGGTGGGTCGGCCGGGTAGAGAGGCAGGCGGCTCTGGGCATAGAACTTGGGGGCTTCAGGTACAGCTGAATCCAGGAGCTTGAGTGAGGCCATGAGGGTCTTCTCTTCCTCTCCTTCACAATCTCTCCAGGGCCTCACCCCCTTTCCAGCCATCTGAGGTCTTGCCCTCTCCACGTGTCTTTGTCCTGCACACAGCTCTCCCCAGTTGCAGGAGGGAGGTCTTCAGAAGCCCCAGGCTCCCGTAGAACTTAGCTTTCCCGACGGAAAACAAACACCTCTTCCCTGAGGTCCACCGGGAGGAAGAAACGGTCTGACTTGTGCCATCTTCCCAGCACACGTGGGTCTTACCTGATCCTATTTAGGACTCATTCATTCAAAATCCCACTTCTTGAGCGTCTACACTCTATGGCAGACACCAGGTACAGCATTAAAAAGAGAGACCAAGGGAAGAAGTTGAGGGGCTTCAGGATGGGGTGGGGAAGGAGGAATTCCCTGTTGATGTTCTGGTGGCACCCACAGGCTAGTGTCTGAGACGGGGATTCCAAGTAGCTGTGACAGTGCCCTGGGGAGCATCAATCCAGCCATGCCTCCTTGTCGCGGACCCCCACACACACAAGTCTGGAAACAAAGCTTTTTTAAAGGGACAAACGAAAACTACAACGGGATACTCCCTCACACCTGCCCGAATGGCTAAAGTCGGCGACGCAAGAAACAGCGGACGTTGGCGAGGACGCGGAGAACGTGTCACCCTCGTGCACTGCTCTGTTGGTGGGGGCGCAAAGGAGTGCAGCTACTCTGGAGAACAGTGTGGAGGTTCCTCCAAAAGTTAAAAAGAGAGCGACCTCACCATCCAACAGTGGCACTACTGGGTATTTACCCAAAGGATACAGAAGAACTAATTCGAAGGAAAACGCACACATCGTGATATTTACAGCGGCATTATCTACAATAGACAAATTAGAGTAACGGCTCACGTGTCCGTTGATTGATGAATGGATAAAGAAGACGTGATACACACACACACACACACACACACACAATGGAATATTTCTCAGCTATAAAAAAAAGAATGAGGGGCACCTGGGTGGCTCTGTCAGTTAAGCATCCGACTTCGGCTCAGGTCATGATCTCACGGTTCATGGGTTCGAGCCCCATGTCAGGCTCTGTGCTGACAGCTCGGAGCCCGGAGCCTGCTTCCGATTCTGTGTCTCCCTCTCTCTCTGTCCCTCCCCGGCTCGCACGGTCTCTCTCAAAACACGAATAAACGTTAAAAAGAATTAAAAAAAAAAAAAGAATGAAATCGTGCCATTTGCAACGACATGGATGGAACTAGAGTCTTCGGCTACATAAGTCAGTCAGCGAAAGACACGTGTCGTGTGATTTCACTCGGATGGGGAATTTAAGAAACAAAACACACGAGCAAAAAGAAAGAGAGAGCCAAAACAAGAAGCAGATTCTTCACTATATGGAGCACACTGACAGTTACGGGGCGGGGGGGGGGGGGGGGGCTGGGGAAAGTAGGTGACATCAGTGCACTCGCTGTGATGAACACCGCGTGTCGTACGTAGTTGTTGCCTCACTGTATTGCACGCCAGAATCTGATATTACAGCGTAGGTTAACTAGGTGGAATTTAAATAAAAACTTGGAACAAATGGACATTTCCCCAAATGCGGGCCCTTCACCCAGCTTTTCCTCAATGGTAACACCTCACGCGGCCGAGCCCAGTTCCAGACTGGGAAGCGGATGCTAGAACGATACTATCAGTTCAAGGGTTTCAGCTTTCTCCAGTTTCACCCCGCACCCGCGTGTGCCTGCACACCGCAGTCCTGGGCAACGTTAGCACATTTACAGATTTGTATAACTGCCCGTCCAATCAGGACACGGAACTATGATAAGATGCTTTTGAATGTCAGTATCTTGAATGTCAATTCTCAAACAGATCCCAGCACACGCAAGAGAGAGGCCACTGGGCCCCCACTCCTCCGCTGCACCTCCCTCCTCGCCCCCCAGCCAGGTCGCAACGAACACCAGGAGACTTAACATGGAGTGGGGAGTGGAGGGGGTCATTTCCAGCAAATACTGGGAGGCACTGGCCTCCCTGTCCCTGCCTAGGCCCGAGGAGGGCTGTCAAACAGGAGAGAAAACACGGAGAACAAGGCCACAATTGCTCCGGCTTGGCACCGGGGGAAAGGGGCCTCATCCACGCCTAAGGCAGGAAAGGTGACCCCCGGTCCCACGCCTGGAGGCTGGAATGCAGGAAGTCCCCCCCAGCCCCTCCCGGCTGGGCTTGGGAGATACACTCAGAGCCATTAGCAATGCAGATTCCAAGTCTGCTTTTTTTTCCTCCATTGTCCCCCTGCCAAATTTTCCCCAAGGGTCAAACGACAATGTGAAAGTTGGGGCATCCTCTGGAGCTTTGGCGGACACCCTGTAGGCTGCTAAGGGCTTTCCCCCTCCTTCCTCAAAGAAGGGAAGTTAAAACCCTAGAGGTCTTCCCTTCTGCGAAGGAAACTCGATTTCCTTCACAGTACTGACAAAGTATAATCATTTTCCTTCACAAAAATTGGCTGCAATCTCAAGCCCAAACTAGGGCATTGCAGCCAACAGTTTAAAGAAAGCCCAGGCGGCCTTAGGTGAGAAATGACATCATGGTAGAAGGGTGAGCTCACGGCTGGGGCTCCAGTAGGCCCTGGGCGGTCAAGGTGAGGTCCCTTCCCAGGGCCCATCCCAAGGTGTGGCCGCATCTGTTCCTGTACAGGGTAAAGCAGGCAGACACAATGGAGTGGGCCCAGAGAGCTCACACTTGGAGCCTCTCATTGGTGGCAGTTGCTGGGGACACTCTTGGTTCCGATTTTCCTCCCCTTACCCTCTGCAGAAGTGTCGGGCCTGCATCAAAGTAGTCAAGAGCCCAGCCGCGGCTCCCAGGGCCTTAAGATTTGGACACACTAGGCGCCCTGTCTGGTCTCAGCCACAGCACTTTTCTAGGGCTTCTGGTCTAAGTAAGAAGCCACTTTGATTACTCCCCCCCACCCCCGGGTCTGGGCTCGAACATCCTCCGTTTCCTGGAGGATCGTGCCTAAGATGGCTGAAACTTTAGCTCTCTGAATTCGTCATTACCAGCCACTAGAAAAGCCATCACCTCCATCACCCGGGGCCCCGAGGATAGGGGAGAAGTGATAAAGGGATGAGTATCTGTCTAGTCCTTATTGTATGTCACGCCCTGTGCTAGGAGCTGTGCCCACTATACTGTGAAATTCGAATAAAGCTGCAATGGGGGCGCTCTCACCCCCATTTTCTACCCACCCAAATGGAGAAGGCAGGTACCCAAGGTCTTCCAGCTAGAAAGCCAGGGAAACAGCTTGAACCTGGGCTTGAACCAGCATCCGCATGCGGTCCACTGCTGGGCAACTGCTCCTGGTAAGCTACTTTAAGTCATCGGAGGGCAAAGGCAGGCATGGGGCACAGGGAATGAGTGGGACTCCCTCAAGTCACGGCTTTCAACTTTCCTAATACTCAGGTGTGCTTCTTCCCTGAAGCCCTCGTCAGTGCGTGCACCAGCCAAGGGCAAACAGACGAGCAAACCGTCTCCTGCTCAGGCCTCAGTTCCAGCCACAGAAGCTTCTTTTCAACCTTGCTCTGTGCCCCCCACCCCCCGGTGCCGGCACCCTCCCCCCTCTCTTCCTCTAAGTGTCCAGATTCCCAGCAACCTTCAGATGTGATATATTGAACATCTCCAAAGGATATTCCCATTGACATTGAGCACGCCGCAGTGTGGAGCTCAGCAATAAAAGGGGGGGAATTAACAGGCATTTAAATTCTCAAATTAATGATGAGAGGTCAGAGTCTTGAGAACATCTGTTTCCAGCATTTTCAAGGGGGACTTCAATTTGCAGGCAGCACCGAACCATGGGCTTATCAGCAGTTAACTGTGACTCCACACGGCTTCGTGACCGAGAGCTGGGAGTTGGACGTTGACTCAGCCGCGACCGTCACGGGCTTTGTTGGCTCTCTCCAAGCAGCACGTCTACTGTGGTTCAGGGTCCTGGCCCTGTGTGTAGGTTTACGTGCACCTGTCTGGCAAAACCCCGAGTCTATATTTCCCCAAATGTAAGAGTTCTCGAACCTGAGGATTCAAGACAGAAAGCGTTGGACCAAAGGGAACTTAACGCTTTCTGGCACTGTACTATCCCCTATGATGGCTTCAAACCACACATGGCGGTTAAGCACCTGAAATGTGACCAGTGTAAATGGAGATGTGCTTTAAGTGTAAAGTACATACTTGGGGCGCCTGGGTGGCTCAGTCGGTTAAGCGCCCAACTTTGGCTCAGGTCATGATCTCACGGTCCGTGAGTTCGAGCCCCGCGTCGGGCTCTGTGCTGACAGCTCAGAGCCCGGAGCCTGTTTCAGATTCTGTGTCTCCCTGTCTCTCTGACCCTCCCCCGTTCAAGCTCTGTCTCTGTCTCAAAAATAAAGACATGTTAAAAAAAATGTTAAAAAAAAAGTGTAAAGTACATACTGGATCTCAAAGATAGTGTATGAAAAAAAGTAACTCTTTAGGTTGATTACCTTGTTGAAACAATAGTGTCTTGGCTGTGTCGGGTTCAATAAAATATACCAGTAAAGTCAATTTCAATTGTTCCATTTTACTTTGTTTTTCAATGCAGCTGTTACGGCATTTAAAGTTGCATCTGTGGCTCACGTATTTCTGGAAGTCATTAGTGCTCCGGAGTTTCTGTGGCTTGATGGTTTGCTGGGGGGAGGGGCTCTTTCATGTCACACTGATTGCAGGAGATGCTACTGACACGTAGCAAGTTGGGCGAGAGGCATGTGGTGAGGCCCCCTCCACACAATTACGAAGAGCAGCTTGAGGCAACAAAATTGTTGTCCCGCGACCCGCATCATCAAGTGTCCCGACGGGTGAAAAATTGTTTATATTGATCCGAGCCTCGACTCCACCCCACTTTACATACGAACATGAGGTTTTGGGGGTGGCTGTTTCTTCCCCTCAAACTAGAGTATCCAAGGACACAGCGACCGTGTACCTCAAGGAAAGATTGCACTTTGTGTCACTGGAACATTACCAAATGTTGTTCCTCACTTTAGAAATTCACAGCACTGTTGGCAATGTCGCTCATGGTATTTAAGTTGCCAATGTAACACAACCATCGTCACCAGGCACTGTCATTCCCCCGAGAGGTGTAATTTTCTGCCTACTGCCCTAGATCTTCTAGTGTCCTTGTGTTTTTGAGCATTTACATACGGAAATGCATAGCACTGTATTTAAATTACTTTCCCTTTGTTCCTTCTATATTACAATTATGGCTTTATATTGGTTTCTACGAATTATGTGTGCAGGCTGCATCTGATAGAATTACAAACCATCACTCACACATGTTCATGCCCTCTCTTGACTCAGGCAGGTTGAGTCTTTGCCTCTTAACCACCTTCTCTTTCTCTAGGTTTCAGATGCAGTGGCCCGTCCTCAAAACAATCACAATGTCACCTGCTCTACACTCCCCTGCACTCTGTATTTCCCATCACTCCATCCTTCATCCCACAGATGGTAACTGCCGTGCATTTATCATCTTCCTCCCTGGGCCGTGGGCCCCGGGAGCGTAGGAGCCGCGTACGTTTGGTCCGTCACTCTACGCACAGTTGTCCAATGTATGGCTGAGCACTCCAGGACATGCTCAATGCTTAGTGAGTAAATGAATTAAAGGAGAGGAGGCAGAGTTGGGACCTAGGGAGGTATAGGGTGACTAGGCCCGTGGGCCAGCAGCAGGGTAGATATGGTTGGCAATTCGAGGTGAGCCCAACACGTTGGCTGTTGCTAAAATAGAGAGCCCCGAGTATGTACAATAATGTACTTTGGCTTTGAATCCCAGTTCTGCTACTCACTACCTTGGTCATCTTAGGCAAGTTCACTGACCTCTCTGATGGAGTAATAAGGGTACTTTCCTCATTTGTTGGGGGACTTGAGAACGGCTTGGAAAGCACTTACCACAGCGTTTAGCCAGTAGGAGGTCAGGAAGTGTTAGCTGCTGTTCTTATTATTGCGACCCTTTCACAGAGGCTGGATGTGGCTCTAACAGAATCCCTGGTTGCCCCAGTGTCAGTTCCCACGCCCTTCAGGGAAATCCTACAATCCAGGAGCAAAAAATATAAATAATCTGATTTAACAATGGGCAAAGAGGGGCGCCTGGGTGGCTCAGTCGGTTAAACGTCCAACTTCGGCTCAGGTCATGATCTCACGGTCTGTGAGTTTCAACCTCATGTCAGGCTTTGTGCTGACTGCTCAGAAACTGGAGTCCACTGCAGATTGTGGGTGTCTCTCTCTCTCTCTCTCGCCCCTCTCTTGCTTGTACTCTCTCTCTCTCTCGAAAATAAACATTAAAAATTTTTTAAAAATAGGAGCCATAATGGGTAAAGAAACTGAATAGGTATTTCTCCAAAGAAGACATACAAATGACCAAGAGACATATGGAAAGGTGTTCAACATCACTAAACATCAAGCAAATCGCATTAAATCAAAATCACAATGGTATTACACCTCACACCAGTGGGATGGCTATTATATAGAAAGATAACAAGTACCGTTGGGAAGGTAGAGAATAGGAGACCGTTGTACATTATTAGCGGTACGGAAATTGAGGTAGCCACTGTGGAAAACAATATGGAGGTTCCTCAAAAATTTTTAAAAAGAACTACCATATGACCCAACAATCTTCCTACTGGGTACATACCCAAAGGAACTCAAATCAGGATCTTGAAGAAATATCTGCACTCTAAGGTTTACGGCAGCACTATTCACAATAGCCAAGACTTGAAAGTAACCTAAACGTTCATTGAGGGATGAATGGATAAAGAAAATGTGGTATATCCATACAGTGGAATAGTATGGAGCCTTAAAAAAAGAAAGAAATCTGCTATTTGCAACAACATGGATGAACCTAGAAGGACATTATACTAAGTGAAGTAAGTATGTGTCACAAAAGGACAGATAATACATGATACCTCTTATATCAGGAATCTAAAATTGCCAAACTTACAGAAGCAGAGGGTAGAATGGTATTTTCCAAGGGCTGAGGAGGAGGGATGGATGGGGAGGCAGACGATACGAAGTTTCAATATGTACCAGATTATCAAGATGAATAAATCCTAGAGACCTACTGTCCAGCATAGTGCCTATAGGTAAGAATACTGTAATGTACACTCAACGATTTGGTAAGAGGCTAGATCTGATGTTAAATACCCTTAACACACATGAATAAATTGGCTGGGAGGAAACTTTTGGAGGCAATCCATATACTTATGGTATTAGATTATGGTGATGGTTTCATGGGTATACACGAATCTCCAAACTCATCAGGCTGTATACATTAGTGCAGCTTTTTGTAGGTCAGCCACATCTCAGTCAAATGGTTTTAAAAAAGTAAGAAGAAACCTACCTACTGATCCTGTTTGACAATTCTTTCTTCATCCCAAGTCATTCATTTGTAGGTGTAACAGGAATCCTTGAACCGTTCATGCTGAAATGTAAGCCCATTAAGTCTGATATCACGCTCAGTGGAGGAGAGAGAATGGGTTATCGTCCCTCCCCAGTACGGTCATCAGCACCACCTCAAGCAAAGCTGAACGATAGATCTTTGTGGCCCTTCCCCTCTCAGCCTCCCCTTGTCCATCCAAGACCACTACCCCTTCCACGTGGAAGAAAGTTATCTCATGGACACACGCATACCAAGGAGAAAGGGACTAAGATTTCTCAAAGAATAATTATGTACCACATACTATATGCATATTATCTCATCAGACCATCACAAGAGCCACAAGTATTATTCTTTACACTTGACATATCAAGAGTTTCAGAGAAGCGACTTGGGTTCTGGTTACGTAAGTGTTGAACCTCCATATGGTGGTCAGGGGACTCGAACCCAGTTCTGCTGGGCTCCGTGGTTCCTGGTCTCTCCATGACTCGATGCTTTCTCCCTTAGAGGCAGTGGAATTGTCACTGTCCTCTACTATGGAAACAAGCAGGATTGCCTGGTACCTGAGGCTCCTCCTTCCCCAGCACAGGGACGGAGCCAAGCTCCCCCAAGGTCTCCAGATGTGGGCAGCTGACGTTCCCAACCACGGCTATACACAGCCCATGCCAAAGCCCAGATCATTTGATGCTCAGTCGACTGCTTTTGCCCTGAGCTTCAAGTCCACGGTCATACACACTCCACAGACAAGGAGAACATTCTCCCTGGGAGGAGGTTCTTCTGCCGGCCTGCTCACCTGTGCCTGAGGATACAGCCTAGGGCTGTCAGGGAGCCAGGGACGCACAGCTGCTGGCTCTTCGGCCGACGGTTCCATGCTGTACCGTTGAGGTCTGCTGGAGTTCACCCGAGCCTGTTGTTTTCCTCTCCTCACCATCCCTTACGTGGAGATGGCACCTTACGGTCTACTTTCCCGTATATTTCTTGCTTCACCTGCTAAGTCAGGAGTTGGCAAACTATTGCACACGGCCAAATCCTGCTCACTGCCTCTTTTTCTTGCTGGAACACACCCAACCCCCTCCTTTCGTGTTTTGTCCATGGCTGCTTTCCCTAAAATGGCACAGTTGAATAGTGGCTGTGGAGACCATCATGGCCGACAAAGCTCAGAATACTTACTGTTTCTTTCCAAAAAAAAAAAAGCCTGCTCTAAAGAATGCTGGGAGGCACATGCAATGACTATCATTTCCTAATTACAGGTTAAAAAAAAATAGATGAAACCAAGTTGCTCAGAAAACTTCAATGGTTTCTTAAGGACACAGAACTGGTTTGCACAGCCAAGCCAGAAGTCAAATTCATATTTAAGAGTTGGGAATATTGGAAAGGTTGGCACCGGGGAGTGATTCTTTGAGAATGCCTTCTAGGCCCAGTGGTCTTGTCTTGCAGAAAAGAAAAGGAGAAGCAAGTTTCTGTTCTTTAAAACATGGTAGACAGTCAATACTTCTTAGCCCATGGATCAAGAGAACCAGACCTGAACACAAGGCTGCAGAGTTTGAAATGCCAGCCAAAAGGTTCTGGAGAATTCAGAGTTGATACTTCACTTTGTATTTTCTAATTTTAATTGTTTTATGTTTATTTTTGAGAGAGAGAGAGCGAGCTTGAGTGGGGCAGAGAGAGAGGGAGACACAGAATCCAAAGCAGGCTCCAGGCTTCGAGCTGTCAGCACAGAGCCCGACGCAGGGCTCGAACCACAAACCACAAGATTGTGATCTGAGCTGAAGTTGGATGCTCAGTCGAGCCACCCAAGGGCCCCAGTTTTACTTTGTATTTTCTAATTCAAAAAGCCAGCAAAATCCATACAACCCCTAGGTATACTAGAAATAAAGGTGAGAAAGGTACATGTGGGGAAGGAAGCCATGAGTTCTTCTGGTGTATTCAGGGAAGCAGACTTTCAGAGGGTGGCTTTTCTCAAGCAAGATGCTCTTCTCCCTCTGGCCCAACCCCTCACCACACCCAGAATTTGAATGGCAAAGGCAGCCGTGCCCAGAATCCTCTCTTCCCCATGCTGTCTTCAACCAAGATGTGGCTCAAGGACCGTTCTCATGTTGATCGGTGTTTATCATATAGAGACTTGGAGGCTTTTGTTTCTGATAAGAACTTCTTTCCTAATGATATTTCATATTGGCCATGCATCGTCTCCTTAGAGCTCCGTCCACAGTCACCCTGGTGAGTCTAGAACGTTCTGGGAAGAGATGGAGCAGAGACCACTGGGGCTTGTGTTCTCAGTCTTGGACATCGGGGTCTGTGGAGCTTCAAGCAGGCAAGCCTGGCAGTGTGTAGACTGAGGGGCCATTGCAGGGGAGGCAGCCCTAGTCCTGCAACAAATAGATGAAGCAGGACTGCCTTGGAAGAGAAAAAAAGAAAAAGAAAAAGGCAGGCAAGGCCTGGGCAACCAAGTGAAGCCAACTAGGAAGGGAGAAGAGAGGAGGCTGCCCACAGGAGTCAACCCTCCTACACCCGGTGAGTGGTTTCATCTGCAAAAGACGCCTGGCTTGTGCAGGGTGCAGCCATACATAACAGCTCTGAGAAGCACCAACTTGGCTCAGAATCCTTCAGAAACAGATTTTGCAAATATATGTAATATATTAAGCTTGACTCCATCTTACCAAGATAGGTCTTTGTGTATCAGAAGGAAAGAAGCAGAGGAAAACTAAAATGAGCACCTCTGGGCTCTTTGAGCTGAGCTGCATTATTAATGATCATGGCCTTGCCTGGGAGATGGCCATCCAATAGGGGTTTTAAGAAGTCATTTTGCATGAGCAGGCCAAAGGCAAAGAGCTGGCAAGAGGACGATTCGAGACCCAGGTTTCTCCCTGGTGCCGGTGGTGCCTCTCTTCTCAACCAGAACCTGGAGACGGGCTTGTGTTTTCCCAGCTAGCCCCATTCTTTACTTCCGCATCAATATTTTCCATCAATTTCTTCCTAATACCCTTAAAAACCCGATGTTATCAGCTGTAGCCAAGTTCATGCAGAATTTAAGGAAATTAAACCCCAGGCTTGCTGGAAGACAGGAGGGCCATGGCTCTCAAACTTTCAAGTGCCCAGAATGTTCCGGAGGGCTGGGGAACTCACAGACAACTGGCGGTCAACCCTAGTTTCAGATTTAGTAGTTTTGTGCGTAGGGCCAAAAGAATTTGCATTTCTTTTTTTTAATTTATTTTAATTGACTTATTTTTTAATTTATTTATTCTTAATTATATTCATTTATAAATTAATTTATTATTTTTATATATTTATTAAATTTTACATTTAATTTATTTTTAATTTATTTATTATGATGTACAGGGTACATCCTGCCTGCCTGTATATTATTATTTTGAGAGACCCTCAGTGCTAAGCCAAACCCATGAACCGTGAGAGCTGACCTGAGCGGAAATCAAAAGTCAGATGCTTAACCGACTGAGCCAGCCAGGCACCCCCCAAAATTTGCATTTCTAATACAGTCCCAGGTCTTGCTGATGCTGCTGGTCAAGGCGCCCCACACTGAGAACTACTGGACGATAAACCAGGAAGTTTAACAGCATAGGCTTTGGACGCAGACTGGCTGTGAGTGGATCCTGGTCCCATCCCTTCCCACCTCTACCTCTGTGACCAGGAGCAAATTACTCTAACATTTCGTACCTATTTCAGCAGCTACAAAATGGTGTTTTGACAAGGATTAAATGAGTTAATAATACACATAGGGGCGCCTGGGTGGCTCAGTCGGTTAACCATCCAACTTCGGCTCAGGTCATGATCTCGTGGTTTTTGTGAGTTCGAGCCCCGCGTCGGGCTCTGTGCTGACAGCTCAGCAGGAACCCGTTTTGGATTCTGTGTCTCCCTCTCTGTCTCTCTCCCTCAAAAATAAACAGACATTTAAAAAAAATACACAATAAAGCCCAACCCACAGAAAGCAGTAAGAAGCCACTGCCTATCTGAGCCTTGTTTGAAAAGAGAAAGATGACAAAGAGGCGGCACAAGTCAGGGGAGGGGAGGGGGGCAGACAGGCAGGGCCAGGGACACTTCAGCACCATTCTGAAGGACAGACGCCGGCTGCCCCATCACTGCACAGCCCGCTCACAAACTGCCCACTGATGGTCGGGTGCTGCCTCCCCACCCCCAAGGGAACAGGAAGTAAAAGGAGGTGACAGCTAACATGACTCCGTGTCTGCAAAGCCCTGCCCCATCTGCTGTCTCCTTTGGTCTTCTCCATGTCCCTGTGAGTTAGGCCTTATCAGATGCAGAAGCCCAAGGCTCAGAAAGGTCAAGGGACTCCCACCCCGCCATGATCAGGAAGCTAAGGCCCCCCCCCTCCAGACTCCCAAACAGCCTCAGGGCACCTTATTAGCACAATGGGCCGACGACGACTCAGCTGGATTCCCCTCCCCTTTCTTTCTTCTTCTCCAGTTAAGAGTCAGGGTCAATATTTGTGGACTCCTTCTGGCAAAGGGGCCCTGGCAATAGGGAGGCTGAGGGAAACCCTCATTAGAGAGGGTCTGGAGATATCTCAAGCCTTCAGCATCTCCAGCATGCTGCAAAAGGCTAAGGGGACCAGCACTGGGTGGGCTCCAATCCCTGAACTTGGCCTGGAGTGGCAGGTCTCTGCCCACAGAGCAGTCATGGAACAGGATAGCAGGGCTAGCCTGAATGCACTCAGGCATGCCCGCAGGCAACTGTTCAGAGGCTTGATCTTGGGCTCAGGAGGTATCGAGAAGAGGTGATAGCTACAGGGCCAGGGGGAGCTGGAGAGATGGTCTCAGGTTCACATTGTATGAACCTCTGGCCACTCTCACAGTATAGAAGCCTGCCTCTGGTAAAGGGTGAATATGTGTGAGGGGCAAGGCGGCAGCAGAATCCAGAACCTTCTCACTCCAGGCCACCCTTTTCATCAAGGGCTCTTCTTGCTTCACCTGTCTCCTTTCTTCCTGTCTTGTCAGTGCTTAGACTGAGGACTACCAGCCATTTGACCTCCCTCCCGTGAACTGGGGTCCAAGGTCAGTCTCACTGCACAGTAGGCTGGAGGTCAGAGGCTGGGCCCCTGTATTCCTACTCTCAACTTTGTTTGGTGCACCTAGAGGGGGTAAGGCCATCAGAACATTGGGAAAGCCCTATGAAAATTCCCAAGTCCATGGGTACATCCTGCCTGTATGTCTTGACCAAGTGCCTTTCTGTTCGGGCAAAGTGTTGTTTTCTTGTTCCCGTCGTCTTTGCAACCTGATTTCAAACCAAGTAACATCATCAGAGGGACTTGTAATGCCCAAAGCCCAAAGACTGTCATCGTGAATCACTTTCTGCCCCAGTCAACCCAAAGTGTGATTCCAAGGAATGTCGTAAATTGCAGCTGGGTGACAGCTAAATACAACACAACCATATCACAAACCTCATAAGCTCAGTGAGAGTGATGGAAACAAGACTGCAAAATTAATGTTATATATACACATCTCTGGCTCATCGGCTTTTCTGCTTTAACCACATTTATGCTTTTATCAGCACTAGATAATCTCCAGACACTACACGGTCCTTCTGGGATTGTCGATGTCTTTGAAAGGAACATTTCCATGTGGAGCTAGCTCCCCTTACATATTAGAAGAGCTTGAAGGTGACATAGTGGGATTTGAAAGGTGCTACAAGGTGCTCCCCGTCCCAAATCTTCCTTACGTGCAATTCCCACAATTAAAGGTATTTTTTGGGATAGGACACTGAATGCAAAAGGCATCTGCTAAAATTCAGTGACATTGCCCAGAACAACTATCAAGCAGACCAACTGGCACACAGCCCTCCCTCCACGTCCCTTTCCAATTCTTCCTTCTTAAATATTGAGTGACCACCATGGATTACCTCAGGGGTTCTTATCGGAGGGTCCCAGCCATGGGCGTCAGTGGTTCCAGGACACAGGCTGTCAGTTTCGTGTATGTGTTACATGTACATAGATGTCTAGACAGATGCTTCTAACTCCCGTTGCATTTCAAGGAGGTCTAAGACTCCCCAGAGGGCAAGTCTCATTAAGTTTACTGTATTAATGTGACGAATTTAGAAGGTCAGCCCAGGCCCTTCAGAAAGAGGGACAATGACCAGGTGACCTGGGAGGAAGGAGATTTACCCTGTGCTGTCGGGAAAGGCAAACCAGCGGGAGGGCCACACAGTAGACTCGCTCGGGAAAGGGGCCAAGGTCACATTTGAACTTCCTCATGTCTAAGATGACTTCTTAGCTCCACATCTCCTCTCCTCTCCCCCTCCCTCCAACGACACAGGTACACTCTGAAGAACACATGATCTATTAAGCACGTGTAACACAACAGGTACTGTGCTCAGTACTACATACGTCTTCTTATTTAATCCACACAACATTTTGAGATCTACGCTGTTGGTGTCTCCTTTTACAGACGGTAAAACTGAGGCTTAGAGCGACTGGGTAACTTGCCAAGATCACCCAGCAAATAGGCAAACTGCAAAACCGGGTTCAGGCAGCCTTACCCCAGAATCAATGTTTTTACCCATGAGGTCAGTGGTTCTCAAACTTAAGTGGGCATCAGTATCACCTGGAAGGCTTGTGAAACCTGATTTCTGGGCCCCACACTAAAATTTGATGGAGCAGGTCTGGGGTGGGGCCCAAGAACTGGCTTTTTTTTTTTAAGTTCATTAGAGAGAGAGAGGGAGGGAGGGAGAGAGGGGGAGAGAGAGAGAGAGAGAGGGAGAGAGAGAGAGAGAGGGAGGGGGGAGAGGGAGGGGGGAGAGGGAGGGGGGAGAGGGAGGGGGAGAGGGAGGTGGAGAGAGGGAGGGGGAGGGGGGAGAGGGAGGGGGAGGGGAGAATGAGGGGGAGAGGGAGGGGGAGAGGGAGGGAGAGAGGGAGGGAGAGAGGGAGGGAGAGAGGGAGGGAGAGAGGGAGGGAGAGAGGGAGGGAGAGAGGGAGGGAGAGAGGGAGGGAGAGAGGTAGAATCTCTAGCAGGCTCCACGATGTCAGCACAGACCCCAATGCGGGGCTTGAACCAACAAACCACGAGAGCATGACCTGAGCTGAAATCAAGAGCAGACGTTTAACCGACTGAACCACCCAGGGACCCCAAGAACTGGCATTTCTAACAAGTTCCCAGATGCTGCTGACGCTGCTGTCTGGGGACCCCCTGCCACACAGTGAAGCTGACGAGCCCCTCCCTTGCACAGGCTCTTTGCACCAGCTCCCCCCATGGCCCTGGAGGGATCCTAAGAATGTATTCCCAAGAGCATAGATTTTTGAAAAATTTAAAATATAAGAAATGTGTGTGCCGTTTTCTTAAAGCAGATCCTTAAAGTCGTGTACACTTCAGGCCCCCCAAAGCCTGGGTTTGCCCCCAGATAATGGTGTCTTCCTTGGGTCACATTTCTCCTATTTTTATCTCAGACCTGGATCACATTATAGTCCACACCAGGAGCCATAGTTACACCCACCCTGATGGGCTAGGGTTTCACGAAGTTCCTCAGTCTGTCAGAATATGTCCACAGACACCATCTGTGGGTTTTAGATAAAGACGGGTCTCAAGTAGCTTCCTGTAATAAAGTGACTGCCTAAGCCATCAAATCACCCTGGCGGGAGTCTGAGGTGGGATCTTAAGGGATGTCACAGACACCCCTGCAGGAGAGGAGGGGAGACAGGGAGGCCCCTTCTGATGCCTGGCCAGGGGTGGTGAAAGCACCCCTCTCTTTAGTACAGGACACGGCAGGTGGGAACTAGAGTCCCTCGCATCTGTTGCTTCAAGTCCTCCGTCTGGAGAGAGCTCACTGCCGCCCTCAATATTTGCGAGTAGTGTTTGGAAAACAGGAAACAAACCAAGGCAAGAAATAAAAGCTTGGCCAGACCTTCCTCTGGTGCCTTGGTGCTAGAGGATCCCGTAGGGTCTTGGTTACCCCCTCCCCATTCCCGCCACTCAGCAGGCTGTCAGCCAGAGTTGTCCAGTATAGAAATGTAACCGGAGACAGAGTCGTAGGTTTACATGTTCTAGTAGACACGTTAAAAGGGCCAGAAAGAGGTCAAGTTTTAATATATTTAATCTGTAGTCAAAATTCTATCACATCATCACCAGTACAGAAACCATCAATGAGAACTTTTATGGGTTTTTGCCATAGGAAGTCATTGAAACCTACCGTGCCTTTAGACTTACGGCGTATCTCAGTTCGGACGCTAAACCTTCAACGGGCAAAGTGAAATGTGGTCCTAACGATGACTTTAGGTTTAAGGGAAAAATAATTTTTATATTGCATCCATTTTTAAATTTATATAGATTAAAACTTCAGATCCTCAGTTGACCTAGCTCTATTTCAGGGGCCCCATAGCCACACGTGACTAGTGTTGGAAACACAGCTCAAGGAACTGTGCCTCCTGGAAGTTAGCACAGACTGGATCACAGTTTCTATGTTCCTGAAATAGTGGTAGGAACAGTGGTTGTCTGGGGATGTCACAGGGGAGGGATTTTATAATTTGGAGAAAAGCAAAGGGAGAAAAATCAGGATCGTTAGGGTTCCTACCAGAATCTCATCTCTCTACACAGTAACTCCTTCCATTAGTAATTACCATGTCAATATGTTGTACAATTGGTTGTTCAGAATCTGACTCCTCTCCTAAACCATAAGCTCCAGAAGGGCGGGAAATGTGTCCGCCCTTGTATTCATGTTACGGTGGTTGAGCCTAGCTCAGTGCCTGGTATAGCTCTCAGTACTGTTTGAAACGGTAAGCAAAGAAATTACACTAAATCTTTGAAGGACACATAAGGTACATAGGATTCTGCCCACGAATAAACAAATCGGCCCCGAAGGAGAGTTATCATCATAGCAAGACTGGCAAAGTCAGCACGTAGCCTATAGTTTAGCTGAAAACAACAAGTCCCAAATTGGGCTGAATGTTCTATTTTATAGATGAAGTCATCTGAGGTATTGGTAGGTGATGGTGACTTGGTAAGTCCTAAGTCCCCACAGAACCTGATGGGTTTCCATTACCCATAACCCTGAGGCCACTCTCCTTCCCACTAAGGTCCTGTTTTCTAGGTTCTTCTTTTATTTCCTCTAGAAATCATGGACAAGCAAGGTCAGATTTTTACTGAGCACTGGGGAAGAGCCACTTAACAGTGTTAAGTTTAGTTTCGGACTTGGAGGTGAGTGACAGAAACCGAACCCGACTTCTTTCAACATACAGGGGGATTTACTGCAAAAGCAGGGCAATAAATCCTGGACAAGATTAGAACTAGGGTCACACACAGCCAGATCCAGGTTAGCTGCCTTGCCTCCCCTTTCTGTCCGTCCAAACTGGCTTCCTCTCCATTCTAAGCCATGTGTTCATAAACACCCTGCCACCATAACCAAGCTTTAGAGCTTCAGTGTTCCACCACCGGAAGGAGGTTGGCACGACCATCTTGGGTCCAAATTCCAGAATCTCATGGGGGGGGGACTTTTTGGTCTGGCTTGCCCAAGTGCCCAGCCCTGGACAAATCCATGTGGCCAGGCCTGGAAAACGATATGCTAATACAAAGGATGTCGAGACGCTTTTCTTGCCCTAGATTCGTTGAGTCCAGCTCTAGTAAAAAATATGAGGTGTTTAGGGGCGCCTGGGTGGCGCAGTCGGTTAAGCGCCCGACTTCAGCCAGGTCACGATCTCGTGGTCCGTGAGTTCGAGCCCCGCGTCAGGCTCTGGGCTGATGGCTCAGAGCCTGGAGCCTGTTTCCGATTCTGTGTCTCCCTCTCTCTCTGCCCCTCCCCCGTTCATGCTCTGTCTCTCTCTGTCCCAAAAATAAATTTAAAAAAAAAATGAGGTGTTTATACTTCCACTTTGTAAAGAGTCACCTCCAGAGCGTGCCCAAGAGACTGCCAAACTGGCTAACCATCATGCCAGGTGGGCCCTCGCCGGCCAGTCTAACGGGACTGGAGTTGGAGGGGGGGGGCGGGGAGGGATGGTCATCTGAGTTAGTTTTAGACCTTGTGTGGAGGGAGAGGATTTGAGGGGTAGGAGAGGGGTGCTTTCTTACCATCAAGCCAAGGGAGAAGGAGGGGAATCATTCTGGGGCGGTGGGCTGGTGGGGAGCGGAGCCTGGCATGCAGGGCCAGCTCCGTGGGTCTGTTGGCTGTGCGGTCATTCAGGAAAATCCCACCCCTGGAGAGAGGACAAGATGGACTAAGAAATTCCCGTGTAACTGGAAGTTTCACATAAGACTGGATTCAACTTTAAGATCCAATGGGGCCTGAAAGTTATGGGATCTGGCCTAGATGCCCCGGGGGTGGGGGGATCTTCTGTGCAGTGGGGTACAGTGAGCATCACATAGCCCAGCTGGGGCAGGGACCAGAGTGACAACACATCTGCTTTACACACACAGATGGCCGAGTTGAGGTCATTATCTTGACATTGCAGCACCACGGCACCCACGATGAAGGGGTTCTGGCAGACTTGCCCACACCAGGAGAGGGTGTGACTCAGCCCCACGTCCCAGACTTGGGCTCACAGGCACTCAAGCACCCTGCTGTTCTTGAGTCCTAGTGCCCCAGGAGAATGTGTGTCCCCTGAGATCTATGTCCCCATTGTATAGAGTCCGGGGCTCTACGTTCAGGAGGAGCTCGCTGAGCATGTAGGCTTACAGCCCCGTAGACCGCCTGGCTCCTGCATCATTTGATAGCAGTGTTTCTACAACTTCAGCTCCAACACTGGGACCTCCTGCAGGAGGACCTGTTCACACATGCACACGCTGTTGGGCCCCATGCCTGCCGTTCTGGATCAGTAGGTCCGGGTGGAACCTGAGAGTTTACGCTCTCACACGTTTCCAGGGGACCACACTTTGAGAACCACCATGTTCAGGGCTTACTCCGGCTCTCAGAGCCACCTCAGCCACCAGAAGCGGTGACAGGTGCTGACAGAGGCACCGGGTGGGTGAATGGTTCTTCTTCTGGCCACAGGTCGGTACGCCTGGTGGGTAGGCACCAGCACAGACTTTATCTCCCTCCCCCAACCCCTGCCCAAGGCCAGGGCTCCAGCCCTTTTCCAGCTGGAGTTGACAGCAAGGGCGGAATCAACAAGTTGACAGAGAGGCAGCTGCAGAGACCTGGTACCATCACCACTACCTAATTCCAGAAACTTTCAATCATCCCGAACAAAAATTCTATACCAAATAACACCCCAACACCCCCCCCCACCTCCAGCCACTGGGAACCTCCGTTTTCTAGCTCTATGAATTAGCCTATTCTAGATACCTCACATAAGTAGAAGCCCACTCTATTTGTCCTCTTAGGCTGGCTTATTTCACTTAGCATGTCCTCAAGGTTCACACGTGTTGCAGTGTGTGTCAGAATTTCCTTCCTCTTCAAGGCTGCATAATATTCCATTGGGTGTATACACCACGTTTGGTTTGTCCACTCAGTTTGAAGGGCATTTGGGTGTTTCTACCTTTTGGCGATTGTGAATAGCACGGCTATGAACACTCTCATACAAGTATTAGTCTCTGCTTTCTATTCTTTTGAGTATATACCCAGAAGTGGGATTATTATTATTATACGGCACTTGTATATTGAATTGTTTGAGGAGCTGCCGTGTGGTTTTCCACAAACTTTGAATCAAATCTTCCACTTTGGAGTTGTTCACCAGAAACAGGGACGCTGAAAATTTCACCAGTATCCTCCAAAAGGGATCAGGTGCCAGCTTCTACCAATGGATTTATGGCTCTGAACCTTTGTGGTAAGAGGCTTAACCAACCTCCCCACTGATATACGCAGAAAGCTAACACCGGCAGGAACCGCACACTCTCATTCTAGGAGATGAGCAAGTTGTAGTCAAGAGAGGTGAGAGTGCTACATAGCTTTACTGGCTCGTCACTCCTCAGGGCTCAGTCCAAATGTCACCTCAAGGACCCCAACCATCCCCTCCCCCTAATCACTCTCTAGCCTTATTTTCTGCACATTACAGTCTAAAAGGATATTAGGTCTTTGTCTCTCTGTTTATTCTCTGTCTCCTCCAAATGGATGTGAGGGCAGGTGCAGGGGTCCCTTGCTTTTTGAAAGTTTGCATTACACGGTGCTTTGACAAAAATACCTATATTAGTTCCTGCTTTCCACTAATTTAAAGATATCCGAAGAGGATTTTCATTTTCAGGAGAGAAGGCACATAGTGAAAACAGGGTTCAGCACTTGTTTTGCAACAAGCCCTTATAGAGGTGGCACACATCCTGAGCACCAAGATGGTACCGTCAAGCTCCTTCCCCAGGAACCACGCTCAACATCTCAGCATCAAGCCACCACAGCTTTGAATGGTGTCTGTGAGTATATGTGCTTTATCCCAACTTATTGTGTGAATCCATTGGCAAGATGTGTCCTAAAGGTATCAGAGGAAAGCCTAAGAGAGATTATTTTTTGGGTCTGGGGATACTCAACGTTTTTTCCCCATATAAATTAATGATAATTGCTTCTTTACGCCATTTTGGCTTACAAAAGATTTCATAGGAACACTCTGCTTTTGGATAGTGGGGGAATCCAGATAAGATTTTCTGTCTTAATCATGGCATACCCACAGTATCTACAACTGTGTGTGGCATGTTGTAGGCACCCACGTATTTTCATTGAATGAATGAAATATAAATATCTTATTAAAATGTATTTACAACTCTGACATTTGCAAGAGATTCTGAGACTTGCACAATTCTCTCAAGTATACACTCTCCCATAAAATACAACCCGTTAAAAAAAAAAAAAAAAAGACAAAACCACACTGAGATGCTAAGTGACAGACTCCAGCTCATCAGTTCTTACAATGAGTCTAAAGCTCAAATGTTAATTCCACAGATGCCAGGTCTCTACTCTTTCCACAGGTCTGAGATGAATGGGGAAGGGCTAATATTCCATTAGGGAGTCAAGGTCTTCGATTGTGATCACACTGATCATTTTCTTTCCATTAAGATGTTAAATCATGTGGCTGTTCTAAGGATGAAAGTAACACTTTTCTAAGTAATGGTCTCTCCCGGTATAAAAACACTGTCGGTAATGGGACAAAAAGACAAAAAAACCAGAGGGGCTTGGCCTCATTCCAGCTAGCTGTGTGTGCGATTGGTGTTGCTGTCCCTGGTCCTGAAGTTTTCATAAGAACCCTCCATAGAGCACAGCAGAACTTACAGGAATGCTAGATGTGGTTTTACTATTTTTAGTTCTACTGATTGAGAACTGAACAGAGCAAGGTGAGACCTTTTCCTGAACCTGAAGTAGAGCTAATTGGGGTGGTCAAGGAGGCAAGGCCATGAGCCATACAATACAGACTCCTGGGTTCAAGAGTGAAAATTTCTTTTTTTTTCTTTATTGTTTATTTAGTGCGTGCGCGCGCGCGCGCGCGCGCGAGAGAGAGAGAGTGTGAGCGAGCAGGGGAGGGGCTAGAGAAAGGGAGATAGAGAGTCCCAAGCAGGCTCTGCGCTGTCTGCACTGAATGTGGAGCCTGCTTAAGATGATTCTTTGATTCTTTCTCTCCCCCCTTTGCCCCTCTCCCCTGTTCATATTCTCTGAAAAACATTTTTTTTCCATGAAAGGTTCAACAGCAGACTAGATAAAGTGAAAGAAATGATCAGCAATGGAATTAAAAAACACAAATAATCCAATTAAAAATTGGGCAGAGGGGCGCCTGGGTGGCGCAGTCGGTTAAGCGCCCGACTTCAGCCAGGTCACGATCTCGCGGTCCGTGAGTTCGAGCCCCGCGTCAGGCTCTGGGCTGATGGCTCAGAGCCTGGAGCCTGTTTCCGATTCTGTGTCTCTCTCTCTCTCTGCCCCTCCCCCGTTCATGCTCTGTCTCTCTCTGTCCCAAAAATAAATAAAAAACGTTGAAAAAAAAATTAAAAAAAAAATTGGGCAGAAGACATGAACAGACATTTCTCCAAAGAAGACATACAGATGGCCAACAGACACATGGCAAGATGCTGAACATCACTCAGAGAAATGCAAATCAAAACCTCAGTGAGGTATCACTTTATATCTGTTACAGTGGTTAAAATCAACACCACAAGAAACAACAAGTGTTGGTGAGGATGTGGGGTAACAGGAATCTTTGTGCATTGCTGGTGGGAATGCAAACTGGTACAGCCACTCTGGAAAATAGTGGGGGGCTTCCTTAAAAAGTTAAAAATAGCATTACCCTACAATGCAGTAATTGCCCTACTAGATACATACCTCTGTAACTCAAAAACACTATTTCAAAAGAATACATGCACCCTTATGTTTATAACAGCATGATTTACAATTGCCAAGATATGGACGCAGCCCAAATGTCCACCAATAGATGAATGTATAAAGAAGATGTGATACACACACACACACACACACACACACAATTTTTCTGAATCTAACGTGTGTGTGTGTGTGTGTATCAATGATTAGAAGACAGTGAAGTGGAAAGCACACAATTGAACAGCAGAAAATAATAAAAATTAAAAATAAATTAAAACAAAATTAGGATACATTGAGATCTCTTGGACAACTTCAAGTGAACAAACCTTCTTATTATAGGGGTCCCAGAAGAAGAGAGAAAGAATGGTGTAAAAAAAACTCATTTGAAGAAATAGTAACTGAAAATTTCCCCAACCTAGGGAAGGACTCTTTTGTTTGTTAGAATATGTTTGTACTGAGAGGGAGGTGGGAGATTAGGCAAAATGGGTGGATCGAAGAGGGAGGTACAGGCTTTCAGTTACAGAATTTGTAAGTCACGAGAATAAAAGGCACAGCACAGAGAGCACAGTCAATGATACTGTAATAGTGATGTAACAGGACAGACGGTAGCTACACTTGTGAGCATAGCATAATGTAGAACCTTGTCAAATCAGTAAGTTGTATACCTGAAACTAACATAACATCATGTGTCAACTATACTGAAACAAACAAAAAACCAGTGTAGATGGTTTAAGAGACTTATGGGAGAATATCAAGAGAAGTGTTTGTTTTATGGTGGTCCCAGAAGGAGAAGACAGCTTATTTGAAGAAGTAATGACTAAAACTTTCCCTCACCCAGAGAGGAAAACAGACATCCAGATCCAGGAGGCCCAGAGTATTCCAAAGAAGATAATTCCAACAGACTCTTAACCAAGACACATTATAATTAAATTGCCAAAAGTTAAAGATAAGGAGAGAATCTTAAAAGCAGCAAGAGAAAAACTATTTGTTGGATATAAAGAAACTACTTTAAGACTAACAGATTTTTTTCAGCAGAAACTCTGTAGGCCAGAGGGAGTGGCTTTATGTATTCAAAGTTCTGAAATTTCAAAAAACAGTCTACCCAGAAAAACTATCCTTCAGAATTGGAGAAAAAAAAGTTTTCCAGAGAACCAATAACTAAAGGAGTTAACACTGGACCAGTCCACAAAATGTTAAGGGAACTTGTTTAATCTAAAATAAAAGAGTGCTAATTAGTAATAGGAACACATATAAATGTATAATTATCACTGGTTTTAGGTAAATATATACAGTATGTAAATCCAGAATAGTCTAATGTAATGGTGGTGAACAAATTAAAAATTTAGTATGAAGGTTAAGACAAAAATAGTAAAAATAACTACAATAATTTGTTAATGGATACCTATGATAAAAAGGTATAAATTGTGACATCAAAGACAAAAATATAAGCGTGTGTTGGGGGTGGGGGAGAATAAAAATGCTGAACTTTAGAATGCATTTAAACTTAAGTTATTATCAACCTGAAATAGACTTTATACCTCTAAGATGTTTTATATAAGCCTCATGGTAACCAGAAAACAAAAACCTACAGTGCATACACAAAGGAGAAATCTAAGCATAGCACTAAAGATAATCATCATATCACAAAGGAAGATAGCCAGAGAAGAAACAAAAGAATTATAAAACAGACAGAAAACCATTAACAAAATGGCAATAGTAAGTCCTTACCTATCAATAATTACTTTAAATGTAAATAGACAAAATTCTCCAAAAGACATCAAGTAGCTGGGTGGATACAAAATAAGATCCAACTACATGCCATCTACAAGAGACTCATCTTAGCTTTAACCATATGCTGTCTACAAGAGACACATATAGACATGAAGTGAAGGAATGGAAAAAGATATTCCCAGCAAATGGAAGCCAAAAGAAAGCTGAGATAGCCATATTTCTATCTGATAAAATAGGCATTAAAACAAAGAAGGTAATTATGTAACGATCAAGTGGTTAACCCAACAAGAGGATAGAACATTTGTAAATATTTATGAAATCAACATAGAAGCACCTAAATAATAACAGACTCAAAGGAAGAAATAGATAGTAATATAATAATAGCAGAGGACTTTAATACCCCACTTTCATCAATGGATAGATCATCCAGATAGAAAATCAATGAGCAAACACTAGACTTAAATGACATGTTAGAGGAGATGGACATCATGTACATTTATAGAACATTCCATCCAAAAGCAGCACATTCTTCCCAGACACATATGGAACATTCTCCAGGACAGATCATGTATTAGGCCACAAAACAAGTCAATACATTTAAGAAGATTGGAAGAGCATCAAGCATCTTTTCCAACCACAATGGTATGAGACTACTGATTAATTATAAGAAAAAACTGGAATATTTGAAAAATACGGAGATTAAAAAACATGCTACTAAACTACTAATGGGTCAAAGACAAAAAGCAAAAAATATCTTGAGACCAATGAAAATAGAAATACGATACACCAACACCTAGGAAATGCAGCGAAAGCAGTTCTAAAAGGGAAGTTCACAGTGATAAAAGCTTACATTAATAAAGAAGAATGATCTCAAATAAAAAACCTAACTTTGTACCTCCAGAAACTAGAAAAAGAAAACCAAAATAAGCCCAAATTTAGAAGGAAGGAAATAGAGATTAGAGTGGAAATAAATGAAATAGAGACTAAAAAGGCAATAGGAAAGATCCATAGCTCTTAGAATAGCTTAGATCAAAAGCTCTTAGACTAAGCACTGTTTTAGAAGATAAACAAAATAGTCAAACTTTTAGCCCATCAAGAACAGACAAGAGAGGACTCAAAATTAGAAATGAAAGGGATGTTACAACCAATACCATAGAAATATAAAAAGATCATAAGAGACTACTATGAACGATTATCTCAACAAATTAGATAATCTAGAAGAAATGGATAAATTCCTAGAAACATACAACCTACCAGGACTGAATCAAGAAGAATAGGCAATCTGAACATATCAGTTACTAGTAAGGAGATTGAAACAGTAATTAAAAACCTCCCAACAAACACAAGTTCAGGACCAGATGGCTTCACTGGTGAATTCTACCAAACATCTGAAGAAGAATTAATACAAACTCTTCTCAAATTCCTTCAAGAAATAGAGGATGGGACATTTCTGAACTCATTTGAGTCCAGCATTAACCTGTTATCAAAACCAGACAAGGACACTACCAAAAAAAAAAAAAAATTACAGGGCAATCTCCATGATGAACATAGACGCAAAAACATTCTCAGCAAGGCATTAGCCAACTGAATTCAACAATACATTAAAAAAATCATATACCATGACTAAGTGGGATTTATTCCAGGGTGTAAGGGTGGTTCAACATCTGTAAATCAATGTGATACACTACATTAACAAAGCAAAGGATAAAAATCCTATCGTCTTGACAGATGCAGAAAAAGCAGCATTTGACAAATTTAACATCCATTTATGATAAAAACTCACAAGAAACTGTGCATAGAGGTAAAGTATGTCAACATAATAAAGCCCCAATATGATAAGCCGACAAACAACATCATACTCAGGTGTAAAAAAATTGAAAGCTTGTCCAGTACGAATAAGGAGTAAGATAAAGATGCCCATTCTTGCTATGTTTATTCAACATAGTATTGGAAGTCCTAGCCAGAGCAATTAGACAAGAAAAATTTTTAAAGGCATCCAAACTGAAACAGAAGTAAAATTCCCTATTTACAGGTGACATATTATATATAGAAAACCTTAAAGACTCCACCAAAAAACTGTTAGTACTAATAAACAAATGAAGCTGTAGGATACAAAAATCAATATACAAAAATCTGTTGTCCTACTTTGCACTAGTAATGAATTCTGAGATATTATGAAAACAATTCCATTTATAACTGCATCAGAAACAATGAAACACAAAATTTAAAGAGGTGAAAATCTGTACGCTGAAAACTAAGACACTAATGGAAAAAAAATTGAAGACAATACACATAAAAAGATATTATGTACTCATGAATTAGAATATTGTTATAATGTCCATATTATCCAAAACTATCTGATTCAATGCAATCCTTATCAAAATTCCAAGGGCATTTTTTTTTTTTACATTGCCAACAATCCTAGAATTTGTATGGAACCACAAATGACTTAGAATAGCCAAATTAATCTCTTTTTTTTTTTTTAACATTTATTTATTTTTGAGACACAGAGAGAGTATGAACAGGTGAGGGTCAGAGAAAGAGGGAGACACAGAATCTGAAACAGGCTCCAGGTTCTGAGCCATCAGCACAGAGCCCGACATGGGGCTTGAACCCATGGACTGCAAGATCATGACCTGAGCTGAAGTCGGCCGCTTAACCAACTGAGCCACCCAAGCGCCCCAATAGCCAAATTCATCTTGAGAAAAAAGAACAAAGCTGGAGGCATCACACTTCCTGATTTCCAAGTGTATTACAAAGGTATGGTAATCAAAACAGTATGTTAGTGGCATAAAAACAGACACATAGATCAACAGAACAGAACAGAGAACACAGAAATAAACCCATACATATATGGTCAATTAATTTATTACAAAGGAGCCAAGATTATACAATGAAGAAAGGATAGTTTTTTCAATAAATGGTCCTGGGAAAACTACACAGCCACATACAAAAAAAATATAATTGGATCACTATCCTATACCATACACAAAAATCAGCTCAAAGTGGATTAAAGACAAACAAATGTAAGACCTGAAATCATGAAACTCCTACAATGAAACATGGGGGTAAGCTCTTTGACATCAGTCTTGGCAGTAATTTTTCAGATTTCACACCAAAAGTAAAGGCAACAAAAGCAAAAACAAATGAGTAGGGCTATATCAGACTAAGCTTCTATATAGCAAAGGAAACTACCAACAAAATGAAGACAGCCTACCAATGGAAGAAAATATTTGCAAATTATATATCGGATATGGGGTTAATTTCAAAAATATATATATAAGGAACTCCTATAACTCCATAGCAAAACAAATAAACAAACAATGCTGTTTTTAAAATGTGGAGGGGCGCCTGGGTGGCTCAGTCGGTTAAGCGTCCGACTTCGGCTCAGGTCACGATCTCGCGGTCTGTGAGTTCGAGCCCCGCATCGGGCTCTGGACTGATGGCTCAGAGCCTGGAGCCTGCTTCCGATTCTGTGTCTCCCTCTCTCTCTGCCCCTCCCCCATTCATGCTGTGTCTCTCTCTCTGTCTCAAAAATAAATAAACGTTAAAAAAAAAAAATTTTTTTTTAAATGTGGAGATGAACTGAATAGATATTTTTCCAAAGACATCCAAATGGCAAATAGGTACATGAAAAGATGTTCAACATCACTCGTTATCAGGGAAATGCAAATCAAAAAGGCAATGACATATCACCTCACACCTGTTAGAAAGGCAATTACCAAAAAGACCAGTATTGGTAAGAATGTGGAGAAAAGAGAATCTTTGTACACTATTGGTGGGAATATCAATTGGAAATTGGAAAACAGTATGGAATTTCCTCAAAAAAAAAGTATTAAATAGTACTACCATATAACTCAGCAATTCCACTTCTGGGTATTTGTCTGAAGGAAGTGAAATCACTATCTTGAAAAGATTTCTGGACTCTCATGTTCATATCAGCGTTATTTACAATAGCTAAGACCTGAAAACAAACTAAGTATCCACTGATGGTTGAATGGATAAAGAAAATGTGGTCTATTTATAGAATGAAATATTGACCCCAGAAAGGAAGGAAATCCTGCCATTTGTGACCACATAGATGGACCTTGAAGGCATTAGGTAAGTGAAATAAGTCAGACAAAGACAAAATAGTTTATGGTTTTACTTATATGTAGAGGTCTTAAAACAACCTGAACTCATAGATGCAGAAAACAGATTGGCAGTTGCCAGAAGCAGGGGTCGGGTTGAAATGAGTGAAGGAGGTCAAAAGGTACAAAGTTTCAGTTACAAGATGAGTAAGTCCAGGGAGTATGACGTACAGTATTGTGACTCCTGACTATATTTTTTCAATAATAAAAAACGTCTCAGTTGAAGGGATGGGGAGAAAGAAAATGGTAATTCAAGGAGTAACAAGGTTTGGGAAGGATGGGTTCCATTTATTCTTTTTAAGACAAGGTACAATTGACCAGTCTTTTTAGGCAAAGATGAATACAATAGGGTTGGTGAAACTGAAGAGTCCAGGGCACGAGTAATTAGTGAGAATGACCATGGCCACAGGCACAGATCGGTATCTGGAGAAGAGATGGTCTAAGAAGGAAAAGGGACCCTTCACTCCTGAGATGTTCCAAAGTAGAGAGGAAGCAGGGGAGAGGAGCCCAGAGTGGCCTCAATAAGGACCATATTCTTATCTGATGCAGAGCATGGGGCCTGTGACTGGTGTTGGGCTTGGTTTTGGGGAGAGAAACACCTCACTTTTGTCTGCATCTCCACCCCTGGGACCAGGATCCTTCTCGCCTTCTTACTAAATACATTCCAGGCACCCACATCTCTGTGCTCCTACTTTTCTCCCTTCCACAAAATCTTGCACAAGCAAGACATATGGATGCAGTAGGTTACTACTTTTAGGCATATTGCACATGCAGTAGGTTACTACTTGTAGGCATATTGCACCTGAAACGTACATACACAGAGGAATGGCATTTCCTCCTGAAAGCCACTACAACTCAGCTGGTCTGAAACTGAGATCATTGCCACCTGCCCAAGCCCGCTTCCTCTCACAGGAATTAAGCCTTCTATTAAAAGGCATTGATGACCAGACACGGGGCTGAAAAACAGACCCATCTATGACACCTTCCTCCTCAAGTGTCCTCTTAACCACCCTTCCTAGTGGTTTCTCCTGTGCCAGTCTCAGGAATATTCGCACCCCCACTGTCGGCCTCAGGTCCTGATCACCTCTTGGACGGATGACAAAAATACCTATCAGCTGGTCCATCTTCCTCCAGCCTATTCCCGTTGCCCGGGGCTCCTGCAACACCTTGTTCTCCTTAGCTCAGAAGCCTTCAGTAATGCTGTTCTCTCCCAGCGAAATGCCCCTACTGCCTTTCTTGGTCAACTCCTACTCATCCTCCAGACTCAGCCCTGACCCTCCTACGTCCTGGCCCCAACCAGACCGTTGTGAGGACAGGAAAGCTGTTCTACTTGTTATCCCCACCTCTAACCTGGTATCTACACTTAGTAAGTGCTTGGTAAGTGTCTAATGAAGAAAGCGCTGAAGAAATGAGGGTTTCTCACTGCTTAGTCTTCTCCAGTTAAATGACGAGGGGACGGGAACTAACATTGTGCTAGGTCTACTCCAGCCAGGCATTGCACCAAATACGGTATCCCAAATGCTTTGAATATACTATTTCAGTCAAATTTCTCTGCTGCCGACAAGGAAGCAGGCTGAGCGAGGAAAGGAGTTTACTCAAAAGCACCTAGTTTGCACCACTGGCTCCAAAGTCCCTATAATCATGGGCTACGTATCATTACCTTCCATCTCCCCTCGCCCCGCAATTAGAGGCCCTTGTGATTGCAAAGCTTGGGGAACTAGAAAGTCACTCCTTAGCATAGCTTAGGGATTCTAACAAATAACTTATGTCATTCATGCATCTTTAAATATCTATTTCTTAACTTGACATCAAGCTAAGAGGTCCCCACAGGCAGGAACTGTGTCATATTCATCTTTGTACAACCTTTGGTTCTTGGCAAGTTGTAGGTATTTTGTAAATATTTACTGACTTGATTATCAATCAAATTATTTGTTGACTTATTAAGTGAAACTGTAAGGGTGAATTTTCTGGAGTCAGGGCAGGAAGTATTTTTGAGCAGATGGCCTATTCTGGCACCCATCAAATTATACTAGATGGGTCATTTTCTAAGCATGGGGCCAGCCCTGGGGACGTAGCTAAAACAAATTTAAATTCATGATGAATTCATTAAAAATTCCAGGGCAAGAAATCTTTCAGGAACACTAATGACATCCACATTTAAGACTACATTAATTCTGTATGGTTTAAATGTTATTAAAATGAAGTGCAAACAAACATAATGGTGACGAGGCACTGCTTCTGAAAAGGAATCCATTAAGAGACTCAATCACCATAGCTTAGCTATTCTTTAGTACTGCTTGACATCTTCTTGTTAGGTCATTTTTTTCAGTTCAGTTATTCAACACCTATTTATAGAGCACTTGTTCAAACAATGCAGGGAACTTGGAAAATTCAACAGAAGTGGAAGGTGGGGTACTTGCCTGTGCCAGGTGTGGTCTGAGAACCAGCATGTGGAGACTTTAACCAAACTACTCCATGATATTTGCTGCCTCAGCATCCATTTGGTGTGGCCAGCAGTCCACAGGGACGAGGGACAGGTAATATCTCCTCGCACAAGCACGTGCCCTGGAAAACAGCCCAGAGAGGCACAGGTAAATTCAAGTTCCTGATACGACTTCTCCAACAGCCCTTGTGATAAACGTTCTCCCCTGCCGCCCAGGGCCTTCCCCTTGGACGTCCCTGAAGACAAAACTTCCAAGAAGCTTACCGAAATTCCACTCTTTTCGTTTGAATGGATTTACCACAGGAAGCCCAAAGCACTCCATCCACCAATCCAAAAGGCTTGGAAAACAGTGTGGAGGTTCCTCAAAAAGTTAAAAACAGATCTACCCTATGACCCAGCAATAGCACTGCTAGGAATTTACCCAAGGGATACAGGAGCGCTGATGCACAGGGGCACACGTACCCCCAATGTTTATAGCAGCACTTTCGACAACAGCCAAATGATGGAAAGAGCCTAAATGTCCACTGACTGATGAATGGATAAAGAAGATGTGGTTTACATATACATTGGAATACTACTTGGCAAGGATCAAGAATGAAATCCGGCCATTTGCAGTAACGTGGATGGAACTGGAGGGCATTATGCTAAGTGAAATAAGTCGGGCAGAGAAAGACTGATACCATTTGTTTTCACTCATACGTAGATCCTGAGAAACTTAACACAAGACCATGGGGGAGAGGAATGGGGGGAAAAAGTTACAGAGAGGGAGGGAGGCAAACCATAAGAGACTCTTAAACACAGAGAACAAACTGAGGATTGATGGGGGTGGGGAAGAGGGGAAAGTGGGTGATGGGCATTGTGGAGGGCACCTGTTGGGATGAGCACTGGGTGTCTTATGGATACCAATTTGACAGTAAATTATACTTAAAAAACAAACAGACAAAAGGCTTGTGCCCAAGGTCCTAAGGCTCTCTCTGCCTGCACCCTGCCTTGACCTCGCCACCTGTCCCCTCAAGGCATGCTGTGCACCTCCTGCCAGGACCTGTAATAGACCTATTTCAATTTCCTCTGTGGTCTTTCCTTGAACTTCTGCTCACCATCCCACACCTCAGTGCTCTACTTAACAAATGTTAATTTGATAAGGACACAACACAGCAGCAGCAACCTCTGGGAGCTTGTAGGATCTCATACCCCACCCCAGACCTCTGGAATTAGAATCCCCAGTTTAACAAGATGCCCGGGTGATTGGAAAGGCCACAATGTTTGAGAAGCACTGTAGAAATCTCTAGGATCCAGCTGGTCATGTAGGATGGTCAAGAGATAGAATTTCTGGACAATATAAACAATCTTAATAAGGTCTACCCTATACAGACATCAAGTCATTTTGTTTTACACTTTAAACTTATACAGTGTTATGTCAATTATAGCTCAATAAAGCTAAAGGAAAAAAGGACTACCCTGACACTATTTACTTCTACAATGTGAATCCCTTACCCCAATGGCCCACATAATCTCCTTACCCTGATCTATTTGTCCCCGTGATACTTATCACCTTCTAACATGTTATATTATACCTTTGTCGTATATGTTGTTCACACCGTCTCCTGCTAGAATCGAAGTCCATAAAGGAAGGGATCTTTGTCTGCTTTGCTCACTAATATACTCCAAGCGTTACAGATTTGAGCTCTGCCACGGCAGGGATACTTCTGATGCTCCTCTAGCCCCCAGCTCAGCCAGAGGTTAAGTACAGAAAGAATCTTTCTTAACAATTGGAGGAAAAGGGGCGCCTGGGTGGCTCAGTTGGTTGAGCGTCCAACTCCCGATTTCAGCTCAGGTCATGATCCCAGGGTCGTGGGATGGAGCTCCCCATCAGGCTCCACACTTAGCAGGAGCCTGCTTGAGATGCTTGCTCGCTCTCTCTCTCTCTCCGCCCCCCTCTTTGCTCCCCCTCATGCACTCACTCTCTCCCTAAAATAACACTAAAATAAATAAAAAATAATTGGAAGAAGAAATAAATGTCTGGCTGCTCCCAGGGCCCAAAGACCCTTCGCTCGTGTAAGACTTCCAGCCTGACTTTTTGTTTCAACTCAGTGAAGAGAAACCTAGAGTCTCCATACCCCATGTGCAGAAGGACAAGGTCATTCAAACTGGAATGCCTTGGAGATTACAGGAGGGTGGGATTAATCTGCAGGTACAACAGGTGTACGTGAGGACCGTCTCAAGAAGCTGGGGTCTTACTTATGGGACCCACTTTGTTCTCTACAAACCAGCTCCAGGAAGATGGATTGGAAAGCTGTCTCCATGCGCGTTCTTCTCAAATACACTCAGATAGTAATAATTTGTGGCAACATAGTGTCACATTTCCCACTGACATTCCCCTATGAAATAAAGTAGGTCATCTAGAGTGTCAACTTGTATTTTTGTTTCTGTGGAGTGCAATGATGCTACTTTTTGTTTCAAAGAGGGAAAATGCAAACGTGTACTTTTCCCAAACTGGCTTTTCTGCAGAAAACGTTGTGTATCCCAATGCTGCAAGAAAACAGCCAGTGCAAAAGTGCAAAGGGGTGTGTGGTGGGAGGCCGGCCCCGCAGATTTCCCTTGTGCTTCTTACCCCAACACAGCCTGGGCCTCGGTCTCAAAATAAAAATCAAAACAAACAATCTGCCCCCAACATTCCTTTCCTTCCTTCCCTCCCAAGTCCCAAATACATAAACATAATTTGTTTTTGAAGGAAGCACATTTTTTTCCCATGCGTGTTTAACAAGCTGCCGTGAAAGAGATACCTGTATTATGTTCCCTTCAGGAAAACGAAGGCTGACAAAGAATCCCGACACTGGAGCACACCATCTGCCTTAATAAAGATATTACATGATGCTTGGTGTTGTTAACATACATGGTCCTGACTCTTAACTGAGTTCTAAGCTTGCTACAGAGGGGATCAGGTCATAGATTTTTGCCTCCGTGTGGAACCATTTGATTGTAAAATAAAAAAAAAAAAATCTGATTGAAATGAGGTCAAGTTAAAAAGTGTTTTCTCGGGGGGCGCCTGGGTGGCGCAGTCGGTTAAGCGTCCGACTTCAGCCAGGTCACGATCTCGCGGTCCGTGAGTTCGAGCCCCGCGTCAGGCTCTGGGCTGATGGCTCAGAGCCTGGAGCCTGTTTCCGATTCTGTGTCTCCCTCTCTCTCTGCCCCTCCCCTGTTCATGCTCTGTCTCTCTCTGTCCCAAAAATAAATAAACGTTGAAAAAAAAAAAAGTGTTTTCTTGAGAGGTTATAGGGACAGCTCACAGAACCAAGTGGAGGAATTCTAGCCAGGCCTGAGTGTCATGGGGAAGGTATGAGGCATGGAGGTACAAGGCTTGCCATCCCTCAGGGCCAATGGTCCCCTTCATCACTGTGTTTCTATCTCCTGTCACTGTGCTGGCTTACTAACCATGCCTGTGCCCCCCAACACCCTAAGAAATTCTTCCTTGGAGATCATGTTTTTCCAGTGGAAACATCACTGGCAACTTGGATGGGGCGATTCACTGAGCTATGGTCTTGTGCATAGCTGGAGATTCAACATTCTCTGCCCTTGCCCAATGAATGCTAGTAAGGTCTCCTCACAAATTCATTGTCACAACCTAAAATACCTCCATGCATTTTCCAATGTCCCCAACTATGTGATTCTAGAGGTGAGCTTGCAACACCGTGTCTTAACTCCCATTCCCAGGAGAGAAATCGATTGATCAGTCTACAGCCATTAAATTGGGCCCAGTCCACTCAGCCATGACTAGAAGTGTGAATTTCAGTCCATCACAATCACAGGATACACCCAAGTCTGCCAAGACCTGCTTCTTCCAGGGGAGTTAAGGGCAGGGATAATCCCAGAGAGGGGACTATGACTAAGGAACTAATAGTCTAAATTGACCAAAGCATGGGACCAATGGAAAGAGTTCTCCGAGATAATTACATTTGCTCAGGGGGCCCCACCATAGTGCTCAGAATCTTGCCATGCTTTTGGAATCAAATTTCCCTTTCCTTCTCCCTTGAATGCCACTTTACTCCCACTTTTTATTTTCTCTACATCTCCTACAACCATTTAGGTCCGCAAACATGTGATCTTAGTGGTTCTGGCTTCTCTTGCATACCAGATAACCCAACATTAATTTACTTAGACTTGAATGAACTATTTTGTAGGCCTAAGAACATAATGCCCTAATTTACCCCCCAAATGAACATACTTTTGCTTATGTGTTTGCCTTGCACAGCTGTTCACCATTTGAAGAGGCCTTCACAGTGCTCAAAAGATAATCAAAGAAGCTACTTAAGAATAACATGCTGCCTTTTTCAAAAACCAATGCCCATGCTGAACTCAGAATGGTAATCAGATCAGGCAAGAACCCAACTGAGACCTCCGTGGCCAACCCACCCAGCTGGGATATTTGCATTTTATACAAACCATTTTATGAGGCTATAAATTTCACATTTTTACAGTTACAGGTCTTAATCATCACGAATACCATTTCTGCACGCATCTTTGGTAGACAGAATTAAAATTTCCACATGATCTGAAGATGCTGAATTGTTAATAGCTTCGCTAGGGCTTTGTGGCTTTTTCTGACCTCTTTGAGGATTTCATCATTGTTTATGCATATAAAAATCATGATTTAGGCTCATGAGCCTAATGTAAATCTCCAGGCATTTTTTTCCAGTTGGTTTTTGCCGCTTTTCGATATTCTTCAAGCTAGAGGACTGGTGCTTGAAAAGCAGGGAGTGTATTGAGACTTACCAATGCCTTTCTCAGACCAAGTTAGGTTACAAGCAAATGGAGTACAAAATAATGGAGACACCAGTTTTTAACCCCAGCATATATTATAAACACAACTGTCATCTATTTTCACACTTTAAAGTATTTGTTCGTGACATGCGATCATATCGTTTTTGGTTGTTTCATTCAGTATTTGGCTCTTAAGCCAATCTGCTTTTACATTTATAATGTTTTTCCTAGAGGGTGCTTTAACTGCATTCATTTGGGGTTTTAAAACTGCTATATCTATATTTACCTACTTTTTAAAGTCACAAAGCTGTTTGAAGCAGACTCAAATTTCTTAGGTCTAAGTAAGCATTTGATTTAAAAATGATCTTTGAGCTGTTTAGTAACTATTTGTGAGCATTGTATGCTATTCTACAGGAACTCAGAAGAGTTTTTCATTCACTTGTGTTTATCAGTTCTGTATGTTTGGGGATCATAGAGAATGTGTTCAAGACAATAAATTTAACATGCTTTTTTTTTTTTAGGTCTATTTATTAATTTTTGAGAGAGAGAACACAAGCAGGGGAGGGGCAAGAGAGAAAGGGAGACACAGAATCCGAAGCAGATTCCAGGCTCTGAGCTGTCAGCACAGAGCCGGACGCAGGGCTCGAACCGTGAAGTCATGACCTGAGCCAAAGTTGGACTCTCAACAGACTGAGCCACATAGGCACCCTAACAAGCTGTTTTTGATTTAACCGTGAAATGAAAGCTTGTGCTTCCTTGAAAACATCTTCTGCATGAAGTAAAGGTGTTGATTCTTTCTATTGTTATCACCTGCCAAAGTTGATCAACAAATACTTGGTACATACTAAGCACACTGGCTCAAGACTCAGGTCTTCATCCACCATGTGATCGTGAGGATGGGGGCCTTGAAAAGCCATCATTGTATTAACTGAGGCTTACAAACCCCTCTTCACACTGAGTGAGTGTGGATGATGGAACAACAGGCAATAGAAAGAGCACGAAGTTTCCAGGGGGAATAAACGCAAAATGAAGGGCTTGGACACATTTGTAAAGGGTCTGATGAGTCCAGCCTGTGTGTCTGCCAAAGTCATCTTGCCTTCCAGTATTGCGCCTTCAGAGATGCCGGGTCTGTCTTTTAAATTAATCTAAGAATACCCTAGCTAATCCTGCCAGCTTCAACTTCATAACACCGCCCCTCGTTCATCCTTCTCAAATGTAAATGTAATCCTATTCCATCCCCTTTGAAACTCTTCAAAGTTTTTCTATGGCTTGCAGGGAAAACATACAAATGAGCTGGCAAGACCTCTAAAGCTAGCATCATTTGGCCTCTGGCCACATCTCCATACACTTCCCATTTGTTCATTTCATTCCAGTCGCGCAGAACTGCATGGAGCCCCAGCCACAAATTTGACCTTTAAGGCGTCCATTTCGGTCTCAAGGAATCTCCCATCCCATCCAGCTTTTACCTGGCCCGGAAGCCCCGTAGCCAACTCCTATTCCACCCTTCAAGACCTGGTTCAAGCATTACCTTGCTCAGGCTTTCCCTGACCACCAACCCCCTTCCAACAACTCAGTTCAGAGTTCCCTCCTTGCAGACACAGCTCAGTGCTCAGGCCTCTATTCCAGCACCTAACCATGTAGGGTTGTAACTATTTTTCTCGAACAGGCCAGCAATTCCCTCCTTGATTACACAAAGGTCAACTGGGAAGAGGATACCTATTGTTAGGTTGCATCCTTGAATCCTTGAAGATTCTAATTTAATGGGTGGGGAAAGGCCCAGGAATTTGTTTTTTTTTTTAAGTGCTCCAGGCGCTTCTGATGTGCCTGTCTGAGGATCCCCACACTGAACTGTGAGTTCTGGGCAGGCCAGGACTGGATCTTGTTTATCTCTGACCTACAGCAGAATGGCATTTAGACTTTCAGTCAATATGCAATGAGAAAAAGAAAAAAAACAGAGTTGGGGGGGGGAGGACAGAGGAGCAAAGCACAGGTCTTCTAGGCTTCTTGGGAGAATGGTACCCTGTGGGGGAAAATACTGCAATACAGGAGTTTTGTGAAAAGAAACTTCCTGATTTAGCTCTAAGGATCAGATCTGCTTCTCAAGAAGATAGGAGCCAGGAGGTCAATACACTGAGAAAGACGCACTGGTACCTGGGAAGTGTGTGGGCACAGAAAAACCACAGAAGTTATTCCTGGTCTTACAAGCACCAATGTCGGGGGCGCCTGGGTGGCTCAGTCGGTTAAGCGTCCGACTTTAGCCAGGTCACGATCTCGCGGTCCGGGAGTTCGAGCCCCGCGTCGGGCTCTGGGCTGATGGCTCAGAGCCTAGAGCCTGTTTCTGATTCTGTGTCTCCCTCTCTCTCTGCCCCTCCCCCGTTCATGCTCTGTCTCTCTCTGTCCCAAAAATAAATAAATGTTGAAAAAAAAATTAAAAAAAAAAATAAGCACCAATGTCAACCATCCATAGAAAACATATCAATCAGCCTCTTGAACTTTGCCTGCGGTACCTCAGGTCTCTGGTAGTCTGACATCCAGCTTAAAGGATCTTCCACCTCTGTGATACACAAATTACTCCCAAGCCTTGCCGGGTGTTCCTCTGCTCAAGCCAAGTTTTTGGCAATCAGGCTGCCTCATGCTGTTCGGCAGAATGCTGGGATCAGCGTTCTAATCCACTGGCCAACAACCCCCGCCCCTCCACCCGCCCTGTCCCAGCCCCCAGCCCCAGCCTGGCGGACTCATTCTGATGTCAAGAGATCTGCACTTGGATGGCATTTTGTAGAAGAGGATGAGACAGGCAAGAGGACACCCTGGAGTGGAGTTGGAAAGAGATCTTCGCACCTCGTGGGGAGTTTTCCAGCTGCAAAGAACACTGCCGCTAGTTTTCTCTATACTGAATACCAGGAAATGGGGTTAAGCACCATGCAAAAATCAGCCCCCCACTCCCATCCCAAGGCTGCCAGACTGGGGCAAAAAGAAAAACAACCCAGATCCTTCTCAACCTCTGGAAGAACGCTTTTAACGTTCTGGTTTTCCTGATCGCTGGAAAACAGGCCTCAGGATTTTAGCAGCCAAGAGGCCCGGTATGATTAGTCTGGTCAGAACGGACCGGAATTGCTAACGACCGCAGGTTTTTGCTTTTAAATACGTGCCGTGGTCAGGGAAGGAAAGCCCATCGTGCAGGGTGCAGCATTTCAAGCACAAAACGTGATGAGGAAGGGTTATGATTGGAGCAAGCATAGCGCGACTCCACTTTGGGGCTCTGCCAGAGCTCCCATAAAACCCTCCTTTTTCTTGAGTCTACACCATGCGCTCTGATGTGATCAATTTAAGAGGCTTTTATGAGATGCCAGAGCGCGTTACTTAAAGCACTCCCATTTATTTCTCTTTACTTTATGTTTTTATTACGTAGCACTTGAATTAAATCCATCTGGCAACGTTTTACCATGGAGGGAGGTGGGGCCCATCAGGAAGAGAAAAGAAATTTGTTGACGAGGGAAAAGCTCCTGTGGTCAGGGCTGCTTGGACCTCAGTGGGGTGAGCACCCTCCCCCCAGTTGAACCCCCAGGTTCCATGTGAGGACAGATCTTAGATGACGAATATACAATCTGCCTCCACAATTTGATTTAGGTTTTTTTCCCCCCCCTTTTCTTGCTTCTTCCCCTCCAGCTCTGAGCTCTGAGGCTTCTTCCCCTCCCCTCTGAGCTATTTCCTGTTTATGCCTCCTACTAACCAGCCTTCAAGTCCTACTGGACGGTCAGGGCCCAGACATAATGTCATCTCTGCCTCACCATGTCACTTAATCCTTCTGGAAGGAAGTAGCTGGTTTCAGCTCTGAACGCCTATGGCGTTTTATCTGGACTTTTGTAGGAAAGTTATCACTTTTTATCTTGACTCCTACAGAGGCGCGTTTTAGTTTTCAAAATTATGAGTCTAGAGCCTGAATGTTTTATCTTTGAATCATGCTCAGCACCTACTGCAATGACTTGAACATCCAAGGGACCCAATAAATATGTTTTGAGTAGTTATGTACATGCCGACTCCAAAAAGCAATTTTAGAACTAGGAAGCAGTTGTCACTTACCTATAAGTGAGCCACAAGGACTTGTTTTAGAGGCAGCTCTTAAAGTCACAGCTACTTAGAGGCCACGCCTGGCAACTGGCCTCCGGTCCCACCGGCCAGCCCAGAGCCACGCACGGCCAGGCTGACTCGTTCGGAGATCAGGGAGCTGCGCTCGGACGGCATCTTATGGGAGGGTACCGATGAGCCTGATTGGGATCATCTGTTTGCAATAAAGACCATCCTGCTCAGCCGGCACTATTAAAACAGGCTTCATCTTCTGTGTCTCCCTCTCTCTCTCTGCCCCTCCCCCGTTCATGCTCTGTCTCTCTCTGTCCCAAAAATAAATAAAAAACGTTGAAAAAAAAATTAAAAAAAAAAAGGGGGCGCCTGGGTGGCGCAGTCGGTTAAGCGTCTGACTTCAGCCAGGTCACGATCTCGCGGTCCGTGAGTTCGAGCCCCGCGTCAGGCTCTGGGCTGATGGCTCAGAGCCTGGAGCCTGTTTCCGATGCTGTGTCTCCCTCTCTCTCTGCCCCTCCCCCGTTCATGCTCTGTCTCTCTCTGTCCCAAAAATAAATAAAAAACGTTGAAAAAAAAATCTAAAAAAAAAAACAGGCTTCATCTTGAAAATCCACGTGGAGCTGTAATCAGGTCAAACCTCTGAGGACGCACCTGGAGCCTGGACCTTCACCTTGGCCCTCCACTCTGGTCAGGCTGGCCACACGCGCCTCCCATCTACTTTCCGCTGGGCTGCCAGCGGCCCCTCCATCCTGGCCGGTTGCCCCCACGGCCACCTCCGCTGTGTGACCCTTCAGTGGTAGCAGTTGCGAACAGTGGGTAAATGTGCTGTCTGTAGTTTTTGTTTTGTTTTGGTCTGTTTTAGTATGGATTTCTGAACAAAGGAAGTTGATTGGTTCAGCCATCCCTGGAAGCCAGATGACTATAGTTCTTGGGTCAGGCGCCTCCCTCTGGGTCCCAGGGCCAGGGTGCAGGGACACGTGTGCACCTGCGGGTGTGTGCCCTGGAAACCGTCGGTCAGGGACCACTGAACACCTGCGGAGCATTGCTGCCTACCCTCCGTGAGGACCCTGCAGCTAGGGACAGGGCTCGGAGGAGGCCTCTGCTCCCTGTCAGAGCAGCGAGAGAAACGCAGCAACCAGAAGCTGGGGGTGACTAATTCACCTAGGTGTCCAGACTCTGGCGCACTGCAGGAGAGTCGAGTGGGGAAAATGATCTAATTGCAGGCGATCGCAGATTGGTTGGGAACAAACACTAAAAACACTACACAAGGGAGAAAGAAGGGGGGAAAGCAAGTATTTTGAACCCCCTGCTGAGCAGCTGAAGCCAGAGGACAGTCTTCTGAATGGAGTGATACGCTCAACACCTCATTAGAACCTCCGAGTTCATTGGGTCCTCCGGTATTTTAGACTCCTGGTCTGTCCTGGGTCCTCATCTTTAAGGCATTTGAGGTTTGGCTTTGGATATTTAAAAAAGAACGAAAAAAACCCATCATAAGCTATTGCCTGATTAATGCCTAAGACACAGCAGTTTCTGATGCTCATTGCAAGCTTTGCCTCTTAGAAGTGGCTAACGCTGGTTCAGTTCTTAACAAGCTCCCCGTTCTCACGTCTCTCACGACTTTATAATCACAGATGGAGAGCCCTGATTAGCTGCTCAATCTGGTGACCAGAAGCGCCAGTCCTTTCTTTTAGCAGATTCAGGCAATCGCCCTCCTGTATCTCTGAGAAAAGAGTCTGCTAAGATTTGATTACGGGGTGCTAACGATCACGGGGTGGGGCTGGGGGTTGGAGGGTGGCACGGCCCCCTCCCCTGGGCTCCAGGAGCTTCTTTCTCTGTCTCCCTTCAGGAATGCTCCAGCTGGGAGGACGAATCCAATCATGATCATAAGAGCCAATGTCTACTGAATGCTTAATATGTCCCAGGCACCCTTGTGAGCCCATCCCATAATTACCTCACTGAATTCTCACGACAGCCTTTTGAGGAGGGCGCCATGCATGTATCTTTAATTTACAGATAGGCTCCATCTTCAGAGGGGGCTTCTGAAACAGAGCAGGCAACCTTTTTTGGGGGGTGGGGGTGGGAGGGACGGGAGGGTGGGTGAGGGGTATTGAGGAAGGCACCTGTTGGGATGAGCACTGGGTGTTGTATGGAAACCAATTTGACAGTAAATTTCATATTTAAAAAAATAATGATAAATAAATAAATCTCTTAAAAAAAAAAATGAAACAGACTTTAGCCTGCCCAAAGTCACAGCCCTGGCAGGAGGATGCCACCCAGGCAGACCTCCACTTAACTTCTGTGCTCCTCCTAGGCTGGGAGACATTAACTCACACCTCGAATGAACGAACATTTCCACGAATGGAGGTTTTAAGTATTGCCATCATGTTAGCACTCCCCGCCCCGGGGCTATCTGTGGCCCCTCCCGGAAAGGCCTTTCTTCCTGGGGCGACTACCGTAGCAGGAAGCCATCTAAATGGTTGATTTCCGGGGCGCCTGGGTGGCGCAGTCGGTTAAGTGTCCGACTTCAGCCAGGTCACGATCTCGCGGTCCGGGAGTTCGAGCCCCGCGTCGGGCTCTGGGCTGATGGCTCAGAGCCTGGAGCCTGCTTCCGATTCTGTGTCTCCCTCTCTCTCTGACCCTCCCCCGTTCATGCTCTGTCTCTCTCTGTCCCAAAAATAAATAAACGTTGAAAAAAAATTAAAATAAATAAATGGTTGATTTCCAAAGAGATGTACAAGAGGGATGCTTTCTAAGGATGGGATTTCTGGACCTACCACAAGGTGACAAAGCAGGTTGTGGCGCAGAACGCTCGTTTATTTAATTTGCACCACTCCTGAAATAATAGACGCTCTCATCCTCCTATAAAAGGTGGGGGAACAGACACAATGAGATTCATCAACTTGCCCAACATCAAAATCGGGTGAATGGAAGAGCCAACATTCCAACCTGGCCCCGCACCAGTAGCTTCCCCATCTCTCAGCAACGAAAGAGCCTTGCCGGACGGGAATGTACCCTACCGGGATCTGCATTTGCTCAAAGGGCCTCCGGTCTTTTGGGTTTGGTTCTGTTTTTCCCATCAGGCAAACCTGCTGCCTCCCGCTCCTGAAACTGCACATCCTGGCAGGAAGCCCCGCCCACCTGCTCTGCAGGCGCACCTCCAGCCGGGGCGGGCGCTCCATTTCCCCCCCCTCCGGCCTCACCCCCACCCCACACACAACACAAAATGACAGGGGAAAGAAAAATATCCTTTGTGTGGCCTGGAAGACTTAGCCTGAGGCATTACTCCTGCTTCAGCACCAAGACAACAGAAATACGCGTTGATTACCGGGTACCTTTGTCAATGGATTTTTAATTTCACCTTATTTGTCATTTACTTTCTTAGGAAGAATTCTACAGTCTCCTTCTCTGTCCCGTGGGTGGATGTCTTGGGATCGCTCTCATGTCCCTCTTATTAATTTTACTTTTATGCTCTCTGAAAAGACATTTTTTTTTCACTTTGTTATTCCTTGGGGCTTGCGGGCAGCCCAGAGCCTCAGTTAGCGCCCCGGTGGCATTAAAGGTGACACCTGAGTTCTGAGCCTCACCTGACCTCTGCCATGGCGTTTCTCCTCTCCTCACAGCCAAGCCTGGGAACACCTCCTCTTCCCTCTCTTTCCCCAAATCCACCCACAAAATCTGCTACTTTTTGGGGAAGACACAAGCGGGGAGACTTAACCTCCGAAGCCCGGTCTCGATCTGAGCGCAGAGGGGCAGCTTGGCTGAGATGAGTTCAACGTTCGTTCACTGCCTTTTTGTCAGACAGCTGTGGTGCTTTTCAAACAAAAACTTCAGCAGTTATTTTCCTGTCCTGAAAAAGAATTCAACTTCGTCAAATCACATTGTGTTTTGTTCTCTCAATAGATAGGTCTGGGCAGTTTTGCCCCGGGCATTTCAAACTGAAGCCAATGCCATTTCATACCTAACTTCCTCAAAGATAGGAGACCCTCAGCCAATCGGATTGGGAGGCTTCACCGGCCTCCTGCCTGAAAGCACTTTCACCCAGGGGCCGGGACAGTGGGCGTGCTTTGCACTTCTCCTGTCTTGAGGGAGGAAAAGCAGAAGCCTCCTACCCCAGAATCTTTGAGAAATTCATTGCTCAACATGGAGAGCACCTCCTCTGTGCCAGGCATGTACTAGGTGCAGGGATAGAAAACAGACACTACCGTGGGTCTACAAAAGAAAGATATTATCCTTCTGTTTCCAGTTTCTAAGTTCAAAACCAGTGGATAGACATACTCAAGAGTGAGACAGGTGGAGATGAAAATATCAGCCTTAGCACTGGCAAAAGCCAGACTGGAGGGCACAGCGTAGATACGAAGGTTCCTATTACTTTCCACACGTGTCCGGCCCACCGCTGCAGAGCCGGACTACGGCAGCCTCCCCCAAAGGGTGGAGCGTGCCCCCCGGGGGGCTCACTGCCAGGCTGAGAGCGGGTAGGCATCCCCAGCTCCCCCACGGGGGCCAGACAGAGAGAGAAAGGAAGGGGAGAGCCCAGAGGACTCTGGGCTGGTTTACCGAGCACCCTGGTTCCCCATGCCCGTTACCCCTCTGCAGAGAAGCAATGAGTGAGGATGGGAACGGGGCCAGGAAGGGTGCGCTGACTGGAGCCCCTCCACCTGCCAGCACGTGACAGGGAACTAGAGACGCCCCCTAAGGGACACATTCCCTCCCCTCACAGAGAGGGCGGCCCTGCGGTAGGGAGACCAGAGAGGAATTGTAAAAGAGTAAGTGCTTGGGGCGCCTGGGTGGCGCAGTCGGTTAAGCTTCCGACTTCAGCCAGGTCACGATCTTGCGGTCCGGGAGTTCGAGCCCCACGTCGGGCTCTGGGCTGATGGCTCAGAGCCTGGAGCCTGTTTCCGATTCTGTGTCTCCCTCTCTCTCTGCCCCTCCCCCATTCATGCTCTGTCTCTCTCTGTCCCAAAAATAAATAAAAAACGAAAAAAAAAAAAAAAAGAGTAAGTGCTTTCCAGAGCAGGTGGTCTCTGAGCTGAGGCCAGGACGAGCAGGGCCCTTGCCAGCTGGACGAGTGGCGGAAGGACCAGGGTACGCCAGGGCCCGGAGCCTGATAGAAAGAGGGTGACTGTGAGGCCAGGCAGACTTGCAGAAAGCCACCAAGGTGCACTTTGTCCCTCTGGCCCCTCAGGACCAGCTTCCTCCACCTCCATCTGGCTTGCAGTCAAGGACTAAGGAACTGAGCACGGGACCCTGAAGGCAGGTGCTCCGCGGGGCAAAGACTGGCGCCTGTCACAGGTGGCTGCTCAGCAAATATTTGCTCTTTGGACCCACATCACATCCCTCTGGCCGCCTGGAACAGGCCACTTTTCCTTCATGCCTCTTGCCATAACTGCAGAGACCCCACTCCGAGTCACCTTCTCACTTCCCTGAGCCCCTGTGATGATCCTTCCAGAACTGATGTTTGCACAAGCCCGAATGCTCTCGGAAGCACGGCTCTCTGTAAATACAGGGTTTTATTATTAGAAGATGATGAATTTTTAAAATGCCAATTCTGGCCTTTTCGCCGTGACAGAGTGTGACTCAAGTCTGCATACACTTGGCTCCTTCTTCGCCAGAAACCTCACGGGTCTCAGCTCCACGCCGAGGACGTGACTTTGCGCAGCGGTCGAGGCTACGATGCCCAGGGGGGATCAGGGACATCCTGTGAATGATGGAGCCCACGCAGCCACCCAACTCCTGGGAATGCCCAGGAATATTCGTCCAGCGTGGCTTGTCAAGAAAAAGCAGAAAAATCTGTATTTTGTGTACAATGTCCTGAATGTTAAATATTGGCCTCCAATTCAAAAGTTAAAAAAGAACACCATGAGGGCCTAACATGACACATCAGAGGGGCAGGTTCACTCTCCTCCCACTCCCCCTGCCAGCTGGCTTCTGATCTACGGCAACTTTGCCCTAATGTCCGGTTCAGCACTTGGACTGGATTGCTGGATGGAGAGCTATGGTCTCGAGGAAGTGAGCCTTGGCCACCCAGGGGAGGGCAAGGTCTGTGCTGTGCATATTTTATTTTATTTTTAGTTTTTTTAATTTTTATTTATTTTTGAGAGAGAGAGAGAGAGAGAGTGTGAGTGGGAGAGAGGCAGAGAGAGAGAGACAGAATCCGAAGCAGGCTCCAGGCTCTGAGCTGTCAGCACAGAGCCCGACGTGGGGCTCGAACCCACGAACCGTGAGATCACGACCTGAGCCGAAGTCGGGCGCTCAACCGACTGAGCCACCCAGGCACCTCTGTGCATATTTTAAACTACTGCTTCTTAGCATTTTCAGCTTCACATAATTCTTCCTTTAATGTTTTCAGTCGTCGGGCTTGTCCCAATTCAGGCTTGTGCTCTACGGCGCGACTCTTCGCCAGACAGGAAGACTGTGGTTGAGACCACACACGGAGCCTGTGCAGTGCCACAGGTCTGGGGTCAAATCCCGACCCGTCACTTCTTGGCCGTGTGATCTGGACAAATCACTGAACCTTTCTGGGCCTCGTGGGCAAATGAGGGATGGCTACCATCCGTATTTCAAAGGGCAACTATGAGAAATACTTGTAGGTAAAACACCGCGCACCTGTCCGGCAGAGTGAAACCCCCGCTACAGGATCTCCACGTCCTCAGTGCCTCCTGCTCCTAACGCACAACCCCAGGGCGTGCGGAAAGCCAGGTGGACGACCCTTGGAGAGCGAAAAGTAAAAGACCAGAATCAGCCGGCATTTGGGGCACATCCACAATGCTCAGCGGACTGCTGATCGAACCTAGAAACAATTTGCCACGTGCCTTACTGGCCTCTTTTACCGACGGGATCAAACACGCTTACGAAGCCAAAGTCTGGGGCATGGAGCCCCCATAACCGTCGGGCCCTGTGTGGGCATCAAGTGATTCCTTCTCTTGGGTGGAGACTGTTTCCTTTCTGCCTGCTGGGCTTGCACCAGAGAGCTTGACGGGACCCTTTCCCATGGCGCGCATTGTTCCGCCTCAGCTCACCGTTGTCTGCTGACATTAGAATGTACGCTGGCTGGACAGCGGGCAGACCATCATCTGGCTCATCCTTGGACCTCCTTCCTCCTCATCAGCCTGCCCCGTGGCTGCCAAGTGGTCACGCGAAAACAAACAAACAAACAACAACAACAACAAAAAACACCCCTCCAGAAACAAGAAGCTACTAATTGAAGCCTGGGCCAAGGTGCATTAACACCGTCATACCCACATTCTCTCCCAATCCCAATCTAGCCGTTGCCCACTGATAGTTTTCCTGTCCTTCTCCACTTGGAAGCTCTCCGTGATATCAATGATTGCCTCTAGTGTCAGATTATCATCTGTCTTCCTCATTACACTATAGATTCCTTGGGTGCCCATAAAACTTTCAACATGAAACTTTGGAAATCAGGGACTGTGAGGAATAGGAACTGGGTATTTATTTATTTGAGAGAGAGAGAGAGAGAGTGTATGCACGAACCAGAGAGAGGGGCAGAGGAGAGAGAGAGACTCTCAACCAAGCTCCACACTCCGGATGGAGGGCTCAATCCCACGCCCCCGGGATCATGATCGGAGCCAAACTCCAGACGCTCAACTGGCTGAGCCACCCAGGTGCCCCGAGAGACCGAGCTGCCTGTGTTGTAGATGTTCCTCAGCTCCTATAGAAATCCAGGAAAAAAAACCCAGAAGGTCTAAGACGGGAAAAGACCTTCGCGTTTGCCGCACGCCTGCACCAAGAGCCCAGAGAGCAGGGCCCGAACGTGCCGGGATGCCAGCGCCACTGAGTCAGGTCTGCTGGCAGTGACGGGCATTGGGCTGGCTCTTTCGGGGGCGGGGGGAGGGGGCAACAAGCTGACGTGGAGTCGGGGACCGGAGGCTGTGAACAGAACACCTGCTGGCCCTGGAACAAGAGCACCGCCGGGGCCGTCACCGCGGGGAGAAAAGCTGGGCGAGTGCTGGCCTTTTCCGTGGTACCTGAACAAACTGTAACGATTTTCAAGGTGTTTGTGGGACTCTAAAGTATGTTCTGGCTGATGACATCTTTCGAAGTGTAACGAATTGCACGGTTCTGTTGCTAGAGTGTGACTTTCTGGGTGTGTGCTATGGAGAGCTTCCGAGAACCAGTGATCTCACGTTCATGCATTCATTCATCAACCATGTGAGGCGCTGTGCTCCGTAGTACAGGAATACTAAGAGGAGCTTAAAGTCAATGGGGGGGGGGGGGGGGACGCAATTTGGTCTTAAAGATTGAATAGGACTTTACCAGATAGACATGAGTTGGGGAGAGGAAGGCACAGGACTGAAAGTCAAACCCTGAAGAGATGGAAAGATACGACAGAAGCACAAGGATCTTCAAAGTTCAGATAATGCAATTATTAATTTTAAAACATTTCAGATGGAGCACCTCATTCAGGCAGTTACGCTTCTGACTTCGGCTCAGGTCATGATCTCTCGCTTTATGGGTTCGAGCCCCACGTCGGGCTCTGTGCTGACGGCTCAGGGCCTGGAGCCTGCTTCGGATTCCGTGTCTCCCTTGCTCTCTGCCCCTCCCCCATTCGCCCTCTGTCTCTCAAAAATAAATACGTGACACATTTTTTTTAAAACATTTGAGATGATCTATAATTGGGCAGTATTTGAACAGAGTGCTTCTGGAGTGAATATCTTTTTTTTACTTCTAATTTATAATACAGTAGTTCTCGGCCAATGCTCAAAAAGTAATTGGAGTGATTTACAATGCGAAGTCTTTATTCTCAGCGTCAGAGAAGGTGTCATTATCAGATGTTCCAGCAGAAGATGTTGGCAGTCCAGCCACGGCCCTCACCATTCCTGCACTTAGCCATTTCCCACTGTCCCTTCTACGGTTCTGCTGGTGGGCTTTCAGCCAATGAAAGAAAACAGGGGATAAATCCCCTAACTTCCTCGGGTATGACAGCTCGGAGATGCATTTGACACTGTCTCCTGGAGTCCCCCAACAAGATTGACCCCCAACTGCCCACAACGGCATCTTGCTCATTAATGCCCTCTGTATTGGCCTCCTTCCCTTCTCTTCCTCACTTCTCCACTTACCTCCTGCGATCCCCTCAAACGTAACCTATCTGCATTCAAATCTTTGTCTCGGGGTCTGTTTCGGGAGGGACTCCCATGTTGCGGATTGAACTGTGTCTCCCCCGAATCGCATGCTGAAGTTCTGGTCTCTGCTCCCCCATCTCTGCACGCGACCTTTTTTGGAAATAGGATCTTTGCAAATGAAATCAAGTTACGCTGAGGTCACCCTGGATCAGGGTAGGGCCCTCATGACTGGCTGCTTACAAGAAGAGAAGAGTCACAGACACACACAGGGAGACGGCCGTGAGAAGACAGAGACAGAGACCGGAGCGATGCATGCGTGTGCCCGGGAACGCTAAGGATTGTCAGTAGTCATCAGAAACTACAAGAAATGCACACACAGGATTCTCTGAGGATTTCCCCCAAGGAACCAGTTCTGCCAATACCCCAAGTTTGGACTTCTGGTCTTGTGAACTATGAGAGAATAAATTCCTGTTCATTTAATACATCCGGTTTGTGGTCTTCTGTTAGAGCTCCCTAGGAAACTAATACACTGACCCATGATAAAAGTGAATGTTTCCTTCTTCTGGATTTTCTACGAGTCTGGGGCTCTCTGGCTATGTGCTTCAGAGTCTCTTACTGCAGGAATCCATGCTGTTCCTGGTCAGGGGGTCAGACTGTGATGTCAGGAGAGATCGGGCAGATAGGAATGGAAGAAAGGGATGAATGGACTCTTCTGAGTCCTCCTGGGTGATTACAGCCACTGAAAATAATAATGTGACCATATTTTACAACCAGAAAGATCTGGAAATGGCTGGTGCTTCTGCAACATTCGTGGATCTCCTCTACCCACTCACATAATCAAGCTTGCACAGCTTTTAAGTGCTAAGGTATATTGTTCCCCATCTTTAGGCGGATCACAGCACTAATTAAATACTGGCATAGGAGTCTGTACAACTTTGAACTTGCTTGTCACAAATTATACATTCCAAATCTTCTGGCTGTGTGCATTTCTATTCCATTTCTAGAAAGAAAAAGAAAGAGAGAAAGAAAGAAAGAAAGAAAGAAAGAAAGAAAGAAGAAGGAAGGAAGGAAAGAGAAGAACGAAAGAAAGAAAAAAGAAAGAAGGAAGGAAAGAAAGAAGAAAGAAGGAAGGAAGGCGAAGAAAGAAAGAAAGAAAAAGAAAAAAAAAGAAGGAAGAAAGAAAGAAGAAGGAAGGAAGGAAAGAAAGAAAGAAAGAGAAAGAAAAAAGGAAAGAAAGAAAGAAAAAGAAAGAAGGAAGGAGAAAAGAAAGAAAGAAGGAAGGAAGGAAAGACAAGAAAAAGGAAAGAAAGAAAGAAAGAAAGAAAGAAAGAAAGAAAAAAGGAAGGAAAGGAAGAAGGAAGGAAGGAAGGAAAGAGAAGAAAGAAAGAAAAAGAAAGAGGGAAGAAAAGAAAGAAAGAAGAAGGAAGGAAGGAAGGAAGGAAAGAAAAAGAAGGAAGGAAAAAAGAAAGAAGGAAGGAAAGAAAGAGAAGAAAGAAAAAAGGGAAGAAAGAAAGAAAGGGAGGGAGGGAAGGAGGAAAGAAGAAAGAGCAAGTCACTGAGTCTCTTGAAAATTATCTCAATCTTTTATCAAAACCCAATTCCAGGTTTCAAACCTTCAGAGGTTTCTATCTTCTTTTATCCCCCTTTATTGAGCCAGCTGCCTCCTCCCTAACTTGCATGTCAGTCTTTTTCTGTAAGAAATAAATCTACCTCTAAGGGTTTGACCTTGAGCCTGGAAGACGGAGGAAGCACAGAGGGAAATAAGTACATCCTGACAGAGACGATGCAAACCCACTCCTGAGGCTCCGGGAGAAGGAGGGGGGAGCGCCTCGTGTGTTTTGGTACCACTGAGTTTTTCTCCCGGACTTTCGCCCCCCAGGCCGGAGTCATCAGCTGGGTACCCAAAGCAAAACCCTGTGTGGGCCTGTGGCTGAAAGTGGCCACACCAATTTGGAAGTCTCTTTTAGAGATCTGATCCTGCCATGCTGCAGACAAGGGTTGCCATGGTAACTCTCCAGGGGGCATTTTCAACCAGACAGAGACATTCCAACACGCAGAGACGGGTGGTTAAGAAAATCTATCGTGACATCGAGTTGGCGTTTTAATTTGAGGCAGAGTCAGAAACTCTGCCTGCAGCTCGGAGTGACCCTCTGAGCAGGAGAAGGCAAGTGATCAAAGTAATTTGTCATGTCTGTAATCAGACCCCCAAAGCGGGGAGGGCGCTGTCTGGAAGCCCTCTGGGGGAGGTCTCTCCACAAGAGTGAAGCCCAGCCAGCTATAGCCTCTGCAAGTACTGTTAAGAGCCCAAGTCGATGATGTTCTTCCCGGCCAGGGAGGCCAGCGTGGTCTTTCTTTTCCTGACTCGCTTACCCTCCCCGTCTCCCTCCCAGAAATCTTCCTGCCTTTCCAGGTTCTTTCTCTCTTGGCTGATCTGCCATATCGGATTTCGGATGCATTTGGCCGTGGAGTTCAGTCCTAGCCTCGGGACCTTGTTCGCTCACCCCTCTGGGCCACAACTTCTGCGCCCGTGGTGGTGGACACTATTGTAAACAGCGAATAGGGAGACATCTGTAAACGGCTTAACACAAAAGGAGCACAGAGCTACCCAACAAACGGCTCCTTCTCCTCTTACAACTTTTCCTTAGTCTTTGTGCGGAGAAGAGTGACTCTAAATTAGAGAAGAATATGTCCCTCTAGTTCTGTGGGTACTTGGCTAAGATAGACGAGTTCGATGGTTACTTTTCAGTTGGAGGAGGGACTTTCCTAGGATAAAGGCACAACATCCCAAGAAAGCTGGAAAGGGACAGGCAGAAATAACACTCAACAGGGGCACCGGGGTGGCCCTGTTGCTTGAGTGTCCGACACTTGATTTTGGCTCAGGTCGTGATCTCGAGGTTTGTGAGATTGAGCCCCTCACCCCCCCCCCCGCCCCCCCCACCTCAGGCTTGCGCTGACCGCATGGAACCTGCTTGGGATTCTCTCTCTCCCTCTCTCTCTGCCCGTCACCTCCTCTCGCATGCAGACACGTGCGTGTGCTCGCTCTCAGAAAGAAATGAACTTAAAAATATATATATATCACTGGACAAAATCTTGCTATGACCCTTTCTAGTGAGTCTGGGGCGCTGGGGGTGGGGGTGGGAGGAAGTGCAATTGTCCCCAGTAACACGACAACGTGAATGCACCAGAGGCCACTGGACTGTATGCTTAAAAATGACGAAGCTGGCAAATTTCATGTCATGTGTATTTTTAACCATAATTTTAAAAAGATGTGTCACAAGTGATTTCCTGAGCGTTTTATTCCAGACTTGTTTTTTTTTTTTTTTTTTTTTTTAAGCAATGCAATTAACGCATTAAGCTAAGGGGGGAAAAATCCATTTAGGTTTTTTTTTTTTTTTTTTTTTTTCTTTTTGTGGTTAATGACAGCAGTGGTATCCTTAATGCAGATGGATTCACAAAGAAAAAGGCACTGTAAACTTTGAAAAGCCAGTGAAAGAATGAAAAGTTATTAAATCCCCCAAATCACAAACCTCTTTTCTGATCCCTTTGAACTTGGATCTTAGGCTACCTTGAAAACACGGGGTTTGGGGCGCCTGGGTGGCGCAGTCGGTTAAGCGGCCGACTTCAGCCAGGTCACGATCTCGCGGTCCGTGAGTTCGAGCCCCACGTCGGGCTCTGGGCTGATAGCTCGGAGCCTGTTTCCGATTCTGTGTCTCCCTCTCTCTCTCTGCCCCTCGCCCGTTCATGCTCTGTCTCTCTGTCCCAAAAATAAATAAACGTTGAAAAAAAAAAATTAAAAAAAAAAAAAAGAAGATAGAAAACACAGGGTTTGGTTTCCTTTCTGCGTCCATATTTCGCCCCCAAAGGTAAATTTAATCTGCGTGAAATTGCAGCCATTACCCAGCCGTGTGTCTGATGGGGTTGGCTTCTGTCGGGGCTGGAAAACATTCGAGGGCTTCTGGCTTCTCCTGCTACCCAGGCATCCACTCCAGGGAACGCAGCCACCTTCCCAAAGGAGGCGGAAAATTTCTGTCATAAAGGTGGCTCGAAGGGTGGCTGTATTAAATTACCCCTTAAAATGGCAGGTGCAGTAAATTATTTAATGAATCTTCCGCTGCAGCGTTTGGGCTTTTGTTTTCTTCAAATTAAAAATGAAGGGGGGGGGGGCGCGGGGTGGAAAAAGCAATTTCAGTGAGACGCTGCTCAATGTTTTTCAAGCCTGTGGAATTTCACTGACACCTCCACCCCCAGAAACAAACATGTCAATCACAGACTCGGGAGCTGAGAGGGGACGAGCTTTCCAGAGCGGCTCGGACCCAAGGCGTGCGGACAGGCGCTGGCAGTCACCAAAGGGGTTTTCTGCTGTTCTGGGAGCCAAAGAGGCCAGATGTTTGAGGCCACTCATGGGCGCGGAAAGGGACGGTGAACACTGACCCTGTGAGCAAGGGTGAGGCTGTTCCTGCCCCCTGGCTCAGCGGCTCCCTGGAAAGGGGGGAGGAAAGAGCACTTCTCCGCGTCCTATGCGTGACGCATCATCCTTGTACCTTACCTGTGAGTTTTCACATCAGCCTCGGGCAGAAGGTACCCACAAGCAGAAAATGGCTCAGAGTGAGCGAGCAACTTACCGAAGTGGTGATTCCGCATGGCAGACTTTGGGACCGGGAGGACTCCAGAGCGCTCCCTCCTTCCATCAGACAAGAAGGTCCGTTCTGCAACCTGGGAGGAGGGGGTGTTCAGTTTAGGGAGGACGGTATGGGGCAGAAAGCAGCAAGGAGATGCAGTGCTGCTAAAAAAAAAAAAAAAAAAAAAAAAAAAAAAAAAAAAAGCAAGAACCCCATGAAGGCCAAGTTTGGGCAGGGGGAGGGGGGGCTTGAGTTTAGGGTGAGGCTTCCTGCTTGTGTTGAGTAATTAATTAATGGGGAGCCACTGAGGATGTATGAGAAAGGGAGTGCCCATGCCAGATCTTCAGGAGGTTCCTCCAGCCACAGTCTAGGGGGCAGACTCACATGGAAGGACTTCAGAAGGATGTCAGTGGTTTGGCGGTGAGTTGGCTTCAGGGTGTGGACTTTCTCTGTTTTCTTTTTTTTTTTAATTTTTTTTTTAATGTTTATTTACTTTTGACAGGGAGAAAGGCAGAGCATGAGCAGGGGAGGGGAAGAGAGAGAGGGAGACACAGAATCCGAAGCAGGCTCCAGGCTCTGAGCTGTCAGCCCAGAGCCCGACACGGGGCTCGAACTCACGGACCGCGAGATCGTGACCTGAGCCCAAGTCGGACGCTCAACCGACTGAGCCACCCAGGCGCCCCAATGTTTTCTGAGCGGTTACACTTTCTCCCTTCTGCACACATCCCTCCGGAGAAGGAGGCAGCATAGCGAGCTGGTCACAAGCTCGGCCTCTTTTTTGCTGTGTGAGTTGGAGCAAAGTCCTTCCCTTCTCTGGGTTTACTTTCCTCTTCTAGAAAATGGGAAAAATAAGACGTGCTTCACAGGGCTGCCGTGAAAGATACAGGAGAATAAAGTTATTTAACACTTGGCAGCATGATACACATTTAATAACTGACTGCCATTATTATCGCTCTTATGCATAGATAGCAGCCCTTTGCACTTTGGCAAGCAGGCCTGATCAGAATGGAAACTGTAAAGTAAGTGAAATTAACCTTTGGTCCTTTCCACCCCTTCCCCCCAGACCCCCAAGCTCCCAAAACTCATTTGGTGGCAAAATCGGACCTCAGGTCAAGGGAGCCTAGCAACAGACTTCATCTGAGTGTGAAACTCATCCAATGTTGCTGCTCAAGTTCCATGTGTGTGATGTGGGGGCCTAGGTGCCCAGGTGTTTGGTCAATCACTAGTCTCGAAGTTGCTGTGAAGGTAAATTTAATATGATTAATGCCGGCAATCAGCTGTTTTTTTCTATTTACTTATTTATTTATTTAATGTGTATCTATTTTTGAGAGAGAGAGAGAGAGTGGGGGAAGGGCAGAGAGAGGGGGCAGAGGATCCCAAGCAGGCTCTGCACTCACGGCAGAGAGCCTGATGCGGGGCTCTCGAACTCATGAACCATGAGATCATGATCTGAGCCTAAAGTCAGATGCTTAACACACTGAGCCACCCAGGCGCCCCGTTATTTTTAATTACTTATTTTAAAATTTTCTTTTTTTTTTTTTTAATTTTGTTTTTGAGAGAGGGAATGAGAGAGCAAGAGAGAGAGACAGAACGTGAGCAGGGGAGGAGCAGAGAGAAAGAGGGAGACACAGAATCCGAAGCAGGCTCCGGGCTCTGAGCCATCAGCACAGAGCCCGATGCAGGGCCCAAACCCACAAACTGTGAGATCGCAACTAGAGCCGAAGTCAGGCGCTTAACCAACTGAGCCACCCTGGTGCCCCTAAGATTTTCGTTTTAAGTAAACTCCATGCCACATGTGGGGCTCGAACTCACAACCCCGAGATCAAGAGTCATATGCTCTACCGACTGAGCCGGCCAGGCACCCCTCAGCCGACTTTAAATCAAGGAGATTGCAATCAATAATACGGGTGGGCCTCTGAACTGTTGTGCTCAGGCTGCCACAGTAAAAGACCACTGACCGGGGAGCTTCAGCAGCAGAAATTTATTTCTCAAGGCTCGAAACCCAAGATCGAGGGGTCAATAGGTTTGGTTTCTCCTGAGGCCTCTCTCCTTGGCTCGCAGATGGCCTCCCTCTTCCTGAGTCCTCACATGGCCTTTTCTCTGCGCATCCCTCCCTGGTGTTCCTTCCTTTTCCAATAAGGATGCCAGTCCGGTTGGATGAGGGCCCCAACCCTGTGACCTCATCTAATCTGAATTACGTCTTGAGAGATCCTATTTCCAAATACAGTTAGACCCTAAACAGAAGCATTCTGGGAGGACACAATTCAGTCCACGTCATTCTCCCCCGGCAGTTGAAGGCCTTAAGAGGAAATATCGAGGATTCTCGAAGAAGATGGAATTTTGCCCCCAGACTACAACATAGCAATCCTGCCTCAGTTTCCAGCCTTCCATTCTGTGCTGCAAATTTTGGACTTACCAGCCCCTACAATCCCATAAACCAATTCCTTAAATCCAATCTCTTTATGTCTGTCTGTCTCGATCTATCTACCTACCTACCTACCTATCTCACACGTATGCGGTATATAACTCAGGGTAGAATGGACTGGGGGCTGAATGTGGGCCAATGTTGACTCTCCAGAGTAGCTCACTGAACAGAAGTCCTTAATCAGTAGGGCCTGTCTTTTGAAAGTGAGCCCCATTTGAGCCAGTGGAAACCCTTCTGTGTAATTTGCCTAGAAAACACATTTTCTCAGTCTTTGGTGATCAGTCCTTCCTGCCACTTTCTCTTGTCCGTGGGACTTCCAAATGATCTCAGTTGTAACTCCGAGCTACTAATTAAGTCCGTTAAACACAGTGAGTTTTCTGCCTCCAGCAGTGCTATAGAAATCGAGGGTTTTGCGGGTAAGTGACTAATCTGCCTGAATATATTAATTGTTGCGTGAACTGCTAGAGCTGTGAGAACAGTCTAAAAACATCCTAAGAATACCTTGATAATGAAACATCTCCTCCGTGATTGCCCTTTTCATGGTCAGAAGAACGTGTCATACCCAAAAGAAAGCCTCCACCTGTATCAACACAAGCGTATCAAAAACAGAATGCATGGGTGTGCTTTCGTATTTGTCTCTGTGAGGACTGGCTGGGGTGTCTTACAGCAGTGACCTCCCCCAATCCCCAAAAGTGCCCGGTGAATGTCCAGTGAATGAACAAACGAACGTCCTTCCTCTCCCCTCCCTTCCATCCTTGATTTTGTTTTGAATGAAGGGGAATAGCTCCTTGGCTACAGGTAGTGCCCTTAGGTCTTGTGAGAAAAGTTTGGGGCAGCCGTTTAAGATAGAGTCCGGAAGAACTCCTGCTGGGGCAGCCACTCAGACACCCCATTTTGCCAACTGAAAATCCCCGTGCTGCCCTGGCAATCTGTGGCCAAGGTCAGAACAGGAGTTCTTCCTTGCAAACATTCAAGTGGTGGAGGCTTCGCCATTAGGAGCAGTTTGAGGGGGAGCTAAAACTCACCTCCCTGGGTGGGAGCAGACACACGAAAACTTTCAGAGAGGAAAGGTCGAGCCGGTCCTCCAGCAAGAGGGCACCATCTAGAGACAGAGAGAGACAGTGAGAGACCAAGGAGCCAGTGACTGGCAAGAGCCGTCTAAGCATCGGGCGGAATGGTGAGCTGTTCAGGTCCTGGCATCTGGAGGGCAGGTGTGAGCTGGGCAGGGGGCCAAGGACACTCTGTGGAAGATCTGAAGTCCTGGGATGAACTGTGCCTCTCTCACAGTGATTTGGAGGCAATCCTGGGCCAAGGTCATGTGCCAGTGAGGCAGGGAAGTACAACCTGCAGAGGCAGGGGCCTTGGGAAGAGCACCCGAGGTGGGAAAAGTGGTCAGGTGGCTTTGGAGACCGATAGGCCTGGGTTCAAATTCCAGTTCCAGCATATTTCTTGCCATATGGCTCTGGGTGCGTTCCTTACTTTCTTTGAACCTCTGTTCAACCGAGTGGGATTTAACCACGTCTCACAAGGCTGATGTGAAGATTTAGGAGAAAATACGTGCAAATTGGTAAAGCGCTGTGCTCGGTGCATGGTGGGTAACAAGCGCTCACAACGTGAGTGTCCTTTCATCCTTTCTCCTGCTCTGATTTCCTCCAGGCTCACCTACACACACACACACACACACACACACGCACACACGGCAATGAAAAAATTCTTAGTTTTAAAGAAGTACCGTTCTTACCTTAGGAGCCTTTAGACATGTCTTCCAACTTTTTTGGTTACAGACCACAGTCAGAAATACATCTGAACAAAACCACGTGTGGGCTGGTGGTGGAGAATGGGTGCAAGCACTGAGCTGCACCCCGTCACGTAGAACATGCAGGAATCACAGGGCTGTTGGATACAGCCCTCTCCTGCGTGCCAGAGAAACCCCTCTGTAGGCATGCCGGGGAAATGAGGGAGAAGGTTCCGGAGCAGCACTGTTTGTAAACACCCAATCTGGAATGACTCTCGTGTCCACCAGCCCCAGGATGGTGCCGGTATCATGGTGCAATCCTACGAAGAAAGCTACACGCCAGTGAAATGCTTGAGCTACAGGTGAACGTGCCGACGAGAGAAAAATCTCAGGAACACAGCCTTGAGGGGAAGAAGCAAATCCCAGGAGAATCCTTAGGAAGAGCTCAAAGGCCGACCAAACTCAGGGTTCTTCCTGATGTAGATGTGGGGGGCAAAACTGTGACCAAAGCCAGGGGATGATTACTGTAAAAGTCAGGAGTGCGGCTGCTTCTGGGGGCCGGGAAGGGGAATGAGGTGAGGAGGGTCAGACAGACGGTTTCTTTTTAAATTTTTTATGTTTTATTTCTTTTTGAGAGCAAGAGAGACAGAGCATGAGCGGGGGAGGGGCAGAGAGAGAGAGAGAGAGAGGGAGACAGAATCTGAAACAGGCTCCAAGCTCTGAGCTGTCAGCACAGAGTCCGACATGGGTCTTGAACTCACAGACCGCAAGATCACGACGTGAGCCAAGTTGGACGCTTAACCGACTGAGCCGCCCAGGTGCCCCCAGACAGACGGTTTCTAAGGTCTCAGCTCTGTCCTCGTTCTCAGTCACAGTGGGGGAAACTTAGGAGTTGGTCTAATGAGTCTTTAGAATAGAAATTGTATATATGCTGCTGGGGGTTAATAATACGTCACAGTTAAAATAAAGGTTAAAAAATAAACAGAAATACATTCGTGCCCCCACATCAGTACACACGTTTATGTATCTATGTGCGTGTGTTTATACCAAAATGAAAATTTCACAAAGAAACCAACCTTTGTTACGGGCTGTGTACTCCTGTACGTCTACTCTATTCTCTTTGGTTCGATTCTATTTTCTTTTTTTTTTCTTTTTTTTTTTTTCAACGTTTATTTATTTTTTTGGGGACAGAGAGAGACAGAGCATGAACAGGGGAGGGGCAGAGAGAGAGGGACAGAGGATCCAAAGCTAGTCCCTGAGTTTGAACTCAGGGACTTCGAGATCATGAGCTGAGTCACCCAGACACCTGCCTTCCTTTCAATAGTTGTGTGCTATCACGACTATATTGTGCTTTAAACATGAACAGTTTTACATTTTTATTGAGTTATATCATTAAGTCTTTTTTTTTTAAACTTTTTTTTTTCAACGTTTATTTATTTTGGGGACAGAGACAGAGCATGAACGGGGGAGGGGCAGAGAGAGAGGGAGACACAGAATCAGAAACAGGCCCCAGGCTCTGAGCCATCAGCCCAGAGCCCGACGTGGGGCTCGAACTCACGGACCGCGAGATCGTGACCTGGCTGAAGTCGGACGCTTAACCGACTGCGCCACCCAGGCGCACTCGATTCTATTTTCTAATGCAGTTGTAACCTACTAAACTGATTTCAGAAGCCCCTAGTGGATCATGACCACGGTTTAAGAACATTGCCTCAGCCTGATGATACATACCAACATTCCCCCTTGCCCAGATGCGAAAGGCCGTTTGAAATATTTGGCAAAGCCCAAAGTGGCAAAGACAGACCTTGTTCTTGGAAGGGATTTACCGCTTTTGATCAGCCATTTGCATTTCAAGGGCACAGCAGCTTTTCCTCTGGGAAGCCTTGGGGTGGGGGTGGGGCTGGGAAGTGACTGCTGGTTATGGTGCTGCCGAATCAGTCACCCTTGTCATGGGATTCGAACAGCTGAGGAAGGAGAAGGCTGAATGCAACAGTTTGGAGGCTGCGTCCCTTGGGGTGCAATAACAGTGTTTCCAAGAGACAAACCAAAGCGCATCATCAGGAAATACACAATGGACGCTACGTACCTAGGCAGCGGGGAGTGAGAATTGCAGCAGCGCATCTAAAGGACAGGAATGCTGAGATAAAAATGGAGTGGAACAGGGCATCCCCTAGAAGAGCATTTTGTTCAGTCGCTGCCCTGTGGTGGCTGGCAAATCATGTGGAGGGAGCAGCTTGCGGGTGAGGGAGCTGCTCGCTGGCCAGATAACAGAGCGGCAGTAGGAACAATCGACAGACAACCGGTGAGCACTCCTTTAGGGTCCGAATGACTCGGAATGTTCCTCTCCAGTGCTTCAGCGTCAGCGCTGCTTTTAAGGTTGAGCGTGACCCTGGACAGAACCAGCCAGCGCCCACAGCTCAGATCCACGTGAATCAAGCATTTGCTCTAAGAGACCAAACACCTGCTTCGAAGAGCTCACGCTTTTTGGGACCCCTGAAAGGGTTCCGCCTTTTGGCTTTCCTGGAGACTCCGAAGCTCAGCAAATTGGTGACGTCCTCGCAGGTTCTAGAACCCAGACTAGAGTGGGAGCTGGGAGCCAACGGGGTGCTGTCCCCGGGGGGCCCAGCCCATCTAGCAAAATCCCATATGGGCTATTTCAGATGGCCTCTGCCGTGGGCTAGTATCAGGCCCCTTCTCCAGAGATTGGCCAGGGTTGGTTAGGCTCCGGGGGCATGTCAGTTCTTTGGGACATTCCGTTTAAGCCTTGAGAAGGTAAGTGGATGGAACATACAGGTGTTACTATGGGAGAGGTCAGAGTTGACTGCTGCCCTGTCGCCGCCCTGAATCTCGAGAAGCCAGAGCAGAGATTCTGATAAATACCTGGCTGAGAGATAGGATCAGAACTGCCAGGAGGCATGGAAATCGTGTGGGCTCCAAATGATCTCTGTAGTGCTGTCAGGGTGGTCGGAGTCCCCCCTAATCATAGGGGTGGGTTGCAGTAAGACGAGGGCAGGAATGAGAGAAAATGAGAAAGAAGAAATGACAGAACTCTCACGTTCCTCTCTTTTCTTGACAGTCACTGAAAATTGCTAGCCAGAACAATAAAACTTAGGTTCCCAGATCCTTTTCATCCCAGCACTTCTCTCCCTAAGTAGGAAGGAGAAATGTTCTGCATATTATTGGCGCTCTATGCACACTGTATCATCTTACGTGCAGAGGCCAAGACTATCCCCAGGTGAAGTCAGTCCACATGTACTCAGGGCCTTCCTTTTGCATCAGGGTATACGGCAGTGCAGGAACTTCAGAACCTTCTGTCCTCTGAAAGAAACCATGAGGGAGGATCTGCTGAGATGCTTGGAAAAGTATCGCCTCCATCCCTAGAAAATTGTTAATGCTTCTTTGTTTGCAGCTTTGTATTGCAGTTTGTATTGCAGCTGTGTGTGTGTGTGTGTGTGTGTGTGTGCGCGCGTGTGTGCATCTGCTTGCATGCACATGTGTTTGTCCACAAACTGGAGACAGAGAGAGTAAGCTTCTGAGAAAGACCAGAAAGGAATGGAAACATAGTCTGTTAAGCAAATGTTGACATAACCAAGAGCCAGAAAGCACCTTGCAGCTTTTAGCTCACGGGGGCCCTCTCCCCAACAGCTCCGGCTCTTGGCTCTTTGCCCAGTCTCTTGATCAGTCATGCCTGCTTCTAACCTACTTCATATAAAAGACACATATATACATTTTAGGTGGCCCCTACAAAGGAAAATTAAGGTTTGAGAAGCTTGATGAAACAAAGACAATGTTTCACAGTAAGTACACATTTCTTGATCACAACAGAAATTAAGCTGCTGTGGGTTTTTCTTATCCTACTTGTAAATGCGTCCAGAGGGTAATAAGCCATGAGCACATCCAATAACTCTAATAATTGCATAATAAATAAGCATCGAGTCAGCACAGACTGTGTGAGGGAGCGAGGCCAACAGGCTGGAGCAGCACTTCCCGGTGTGGCACACAGGCAGGTTGATACAGATCAAGGAGGAAGTGTTAGGACAGCCCTCTATAGATTTCCTGACCTTGGCATTTGTCCAGGACGCGCAGCTGCAAACAAACTCCTAAATGCACACGTAGCACACGCCGCCGACCTCCTTGCAGCTCTAAATGAGCCTGCTGAAAATGTGCTTGTTTTCGCGTGGGCTTAAGACAGCCACTGGCAGCTGCAGGGCAATTGCCTGGAGTACTTAGACCATCACAAAATTGGATGGCTTCTGACTTCCGCATCAATCAGCTTCTTCCCTGGATTAAAAAAAAAAAAAAAAAAGCGTGTGTATGGCAGGGGGAAGGGGCGGTGGTGGAATTAAGTTATGGGGTTAGAAGAATTAGCATAATGGAAGGAAATGAGCTACACAAAGTGTATGAATTCACCGCCATATATAACTCACTCCCAGACATTTTTTTTTTTTTCCTTTATGATTCCTGGCAGATTTGGCCCGATGATTTGGGGCATGTCTGAGGCTCCATTTGAATCTGAGGTAAGGGAGAGTGGAGTTCCTTCACTAAAGAAAGATCTACAGGGAGTCTGCAAGTTGGGAAGGCATAGCCCAGACATGTGATGGAATGCGTAGCTCACGCTTGTTGGGGGAACCCAAGGAGGGGGTCCTACCTAATCACAGGGCCAGCCCCCCTCTCCCAGGAGCTGCCAGCAGGGAAACCAAGGCCCCTTTAATAAAAACACCTAGAACTTACCTGTGCCTGTGCTCCTTGGGAGCCTACAAGAGGGAAAGAGGCATGGGGCCAGCAAATTATTGTATATTCTATTAATGTTACTAGCATGTCCTTCAAAGGAGGGACAGAGCACCAGGATATCATTAGAAATGGAAGGCGTAGTTTCTGTTTGAGTCCACAATGTAAAACTATACTATGAAAACAGTTCTATGGATATGCACATATTGATCTAACAGTTCCCTGTATTCATTTAAAAAATTTTTTAATGTCTGTTTATTTTTGAAGGAGAGAGAGAGAGAGACAGAGAGCGAATGGGGGAGGGGCAGAAAGAGAGGGAGACACGGAATCTGAAGCAGGCTCCAGGCTCTGAGCTGGCAGCACGGAACCTGACACAGGGCTTGAACTCACGAAGCTGCAACATCATGACCTGAGCTGAAATCAAGAGTCAGAGGCTTAACCGACTGAGCCACTCACATGCCCCTAGCCTGACTACTTTTGAGATCACAAGATTCTTGATATAATCCACACCTCTTATTCTCTCTTGTGGTTTTTTTTTTTCTTCTTTTTTTAATCTTTGTTTATTTTTGAGAGAGAGACAGAGCGTGTACTGGGGAGGGGCAGAGAGAGAGGGAGACACGGAATCCGAAGCAGGCTCCAGGCTCTGAGCTCTCAGCACACAGCCTGACGTGGGGCTTGAACTCACGAGTTGTGAGATCATGACCTGGGCCGAAGTCGGACGCTTAACCGGCTGAGTCACCCAGGCGCCCCTTCCTTGTATACATTTTACACACTCAGCATAGTACTATGTACACAGGGCCTTTGGCTGATGATTGGAGGAAGAGGAGAAGGAGAAAGGGGAGGAAGAGATGTTGATGATGATGATGATGCCTTGGAACGGCTTGGTGCAATCTTCTGTAAAAGGGAGGGATTAAATGATCTATGCTAGATATTGTAATCTATGAAAAAACACTTTACTGTTCAGTCCAAAAACTCTAGGAGTATTGTACCTTGCAGTGTTGGGAGTGTAAGAGTTGAATAACAAATACCTATGGGTTGATCTTATAAATCCATTTAATAGGTTGTAAGTGGAAAGATTAAGCCTGCTCCACTGTCAGCTTATTACCAGTGGGGGTCAGAGAGAAACTGACTAGGCAGAGTCCCAGAATAATGGCAGGTCCTTGAATGAGTCCATTGGATTCCTAGCTAAATTCACCTTTTCTACCATGAGGGGAAAAGTAAAGCATCAAAGCAGTGACATCAAGGATATCAGAGCTAACTCCTTCCTTGAGAAGGGGGAATCACACACATCCATTAAACCATTGGGAGACTGAAAATCAACTTTCTTTTTTGAGAGCTCCAACTTCTTGTTCTCTCTGTCAGTAGAAATGAGTAAATGTGGAATGCCTACTGTTCATTCATCCATTCATGCATTTGTTCATTCAATGATTTTTTTTTTAATATATACTGAACATCTGCTGGGTACCGTCCATGATCAATGCCAACCCAATTGAGAAACTGTCAGTGCCCTCGGGGAACTCGCAAGCTAGTAAGAGTTTAAGAAGTATTCATATATAACTACAACACGAGGCAAGATAAGGTGACCGTCTTGAGAGAGACAATAAAAGCTAGTCGATGCTCTGGGAGGGTAGAGATACGGCAAGAGAACAATCTATGACCTCCATTGTTGTATGAGAGTGGGGACAGGGAAGAGGCCCTTCAGGAAGCTGGAGCCAACCTGACACTCCAGATAAATGGATGGCATGTCATCCTTCCTCCCCACAGCCTCCTTGTCTTCCCATTCTGACTCACTAGTTGTTGCCTTTTTGCAAAACAGAGTGGCGTTTGTGATCCTGCTTTGTGTTTCGGGATCTAGAAGCCGGAGGCTACCTCAAGGGGTCTTAACATTTGTGCAGTCAGGAGACAAAAATCTCTCATTACAGCTCAACAGCCCAAAAGAAGGGCAGGGTAACATGATTACATGCTGATTTTCTGCCACAGTATCCAACCTGCTAAGTGTTTTCTGGGATACCTACACAGGCACTCAGGGTGAAGTGTCCCCACGTTATCGAGAAGTAACATCATTTCAAGCCCTGCCACGGCATACACTAAAAATATCAGATCTCATGATCCACCCAAAGGAAGGAAACTAGCAGCCCTCCTTATGGAAGTACATACCCACCTGTCAAGGTTCTCTCAGTGTTACCTTGGGTTCTATTTCTGACTTCAGGTTTTAGCATTAACCCCAGAACCTTCTTGATGAGTTCATGTTAGCAAACCTCCAAGAATTACAGTCCTTATGATAATACAGGTGCCAGGGTGTCTTTGGGGGTATCAGGTAAATGGCTGCTTTACCTTGCAATGGCTCACAATCTAGATTCTTCAGAAAGAGCTGTCCAGGGTGGGCGTCTGCTAATAGTTTCTTTTTTACAGAAGAGAGAAAATCAATCTGAGGGGATACATTCAGCACTGATGTCAAAATGCCAATGGAAGGTGAAAAATAACAGAAGTAATGTTGAGGACAATTTTCCTCCCCAGATGTCATGATGATCCTCTAGAATTCACAGCACTCCCCCTTCTAATCAAGAACGGGCAAATTGCAGAGCGATAAATATTATCTAAGGAAGGCATTTCCCCCCTTATTTTTTCAGGTATACAAGTAATCATATGTTCAGTGTAGAAAAATAGAAAACACAGATAAGTAAGAAGAAATAAAACAACCAACCAAAATTCTACTACCCGGAGAAAATCACTGTAAATATTTTGGTGTATATCCACTGCTATCAATCGAAAATTTATGTCCCCCTACCCCCACTCCAGGTCCAAATTCATATGTTGAAACCCTAACCTCCAGTGTGATTAGGAGGTAGGGCCTTTGGGAAATGATAAGGCCATGAGGGTGGAACCCTCATGAATGAGATTAGCGCCCTTATAGAACAGACCCCAGAGCTCCCTCCTCTCTTCCCCCATGTGAGGACACCGGAAAAAGACTACCATCTATGAATCAGGAAGTGGGTCCTTGCTAGACAATGAACTTGCGCATGCCTTGATCTTGGACTTCCCAGCCTTCGGAACCATGAAAAAAAAACATTTCTGTGGTTGATTAAGTCACCTTGTCTATGGTATTCTACCACAGAAGCCCAAATGTACTAAGACATCTCATCAAAACTTTTCCATATGTTTGTGTGTGTTTATTTTTTAATGGAATTAATGCTATATTTAATACTTACTGATTCACTGGGGCACCTGCGTGGCTCTGTCGGGTTAAGCTTCCGACTTTGGCTCAGGTCATGATCTCATGGTTCACGAGTTTAGAGCCCCAAGTTGTGTTCCATGCTGACAGCTCAGAGCCTGGAGCCTGCTTCAGATTCTGTGTCTCCCTCTCTCTCTGCCCCTTTCCTGCTCACACTCTGTCTCTCTCTGTGTGTCTCAAAAATAAATAAAAACATTAAAAAATACTAGTGATCTACTTGTCCTAATATATTATGAATATCTTTATATATTTTTATATGCACACATGTACATCATTTTATTATCTTTAATGGTTAAATAATTCTATTTTCTTTCTTTTCAAAAAAATTTTGTATGTTTATTTATTTTTGAGGGAGAGAGAGAGACAGAGCACAAGCAGACGGAGGGGCAGAGAGAGAGGGAGACTCAGAATCTGAAGCAGGCTCCAGGCTCTAAGCTGTCAGCATAGAGCCTGACATGGGGCTCAAACCCATGAGCTGTGAGATCATGACCTGAGCTGAAGTTGGACACTTAGCTGACTAAGCCACCCAGGTGCCCCTAAATATTTCTATTTTCTTTTTCTTTTTCTTTTTTTAAATTTGTTAATGTTTCTTTATTTTTGAGGTAGGGGAGGGACACACACACACACACACACACACAGAATCTGAAGCAGGCTCCAAGCTCTAAGCTGTCAGCACAGAGCCCAACGCAGGGCTTGAACCCAGAAGCTGTGAGATATGACCTGAGCCAAAGTTGGCCCCTTAACCAACTGAGCCACCCAGTGCCCCAAATAATTCTATTTCCAAGATGAACTGTAATTCATTTATTCAATCCTGTATACCTTTGGACATTTAGGTTAGTTGCAGCCGTTCATTGTTAAAAGACCCTAATGAGTATCTTTGTATGTACGTTTCGCATACTTATCTGTTACTTTCTTAGGATAAACTTCTTAGACCAGAAACGCTAGGTACATACACACTTTTGAGGCAGTTGCTCTGTATTTCCCAACTGTACTCCAGGACATTATACTGATTTACACTTTTAGCAACAGCGTCTAAGAAATCCTCTTTCCCTAGACCCATGAAAGGCACCTTTTAAAGTCCTGTAGGTCATCTTTGCCCTTGGACTCCCAACACTCCCTGACAGCAGCTTACAGAAAGAGCTCTGCACCACTCGTGTGCACCAAACAAAGGAAGATGGGCAGGAAGCCATAAACTGGAGGACTAACTGAGAAGCGCTGTCAAAACATAGTGAAATTTTGCTTAAGAGAAAGAAGAAAGAGAAGAACAAGGTGTCAGCCTGAGGTATGTGGCTTGGTTCCCTCTTTCCTTCCCTTCTGTTTTATTTATTTTTTTTTTTAATTTTTTTTTTCAACGTTTATTTATTTTTGGGACAGAGAGAGACAGAGCATGAACGGGGGAGGGGCAGAGAGAGAGGGAGACACAGAATCGGAAACAGGCTCCAGGCTCTGAGCCATCAGCCCAGAGCCCGACGCGGGGCTCGAACTCACGGACCGCGAGATCGTGACCTGGCTGAAGTCGGACGCTTAACCGACTGCGCCACCCAGGCGCCCCTCCCTTCTGTTTTAAAAGCAGCAATGCTTTCTGTTTATACAGCTCTTCTGAGAAAGTTAGATCACCCCCGGCAAGGTTTCAGCTTTCAACCCTTTTCCAGATTTGAGTAGAGTTGATATCTGTGTGCTTTTACATAGATTATTATAGCAAATCCTCCCTACGGCTACATTTTTGGTGCAGGTATGATCATCCACTTTGCTAGGGTTTAGAACCTCTGGTCCCCAGTCTAGTGCTCCCTTTATTTTTTATTTTACTTTTCTAAGGTTTTATTATTTATTTTGAGAGACAGAGAGAGAGAGAGAGAGAGAGAGAGAGAGAAAGGACCCAAAGGAGGCTCTGCACCACCAGGGCGAGCCCAATGCGGGGCTCGAACTCATGAACCGTGAGATCAAGACTTGAGCCGAAGTCAGACATTTAACTGACTGAGCCACCCAGGCGCCCCCAGTGTTCCCTTTAAATATTCCACTCTTTCACTTAAGATTTAAGACATTGGAATAAATACATATTATTAGCCCCAGGATCTATGGCAAAAATTGCCATTTTTACATATTTCCTGCTATCAACTTTGGTCACGCTTTGACTTTTTCCTGAGGAAGGGTACAGCACAGATCATGAAAACAGTGAAATCTGGTCCCAGCTATTCTACAGATGCCATGACATTAACTGCATTAATGGGACCCTCTTCACTGTGTGAGTGACTCTCTAGGGTCACAGTTACTGATTCGTGAGGAGATACCAAAGTTCGGACAGGGCTCTAAGGGCCCTGAGATGGTTAATTTTTCTGTCAACTTGGCTAGGACACGGTACTCAGATATTTGGTCAAACGTTATTCTAGATATTTCTGTGAAAGTGATTTTTCCCCCAGTGAGTTAACATTTATATCGGCAGACTCTGAGTGAAGCAAATTACTCTTCACAAGGTGGGCAGGCATCATCTACCCAACCAAAGGGCTTAATAGGAAAAAACCGACCTCCCCGGAGAATGAGGAAATTCTGCCTCCGGACTGCATTTGGACTTGAACTGCATCAAATCTTCCCTGCACCTGCAGGCTGCTGGTCTGCCCTGCAGATTTTGAACTTGCAGCCTCTACAACTATGTGAGCCAATTGCTTAAAATAAGTTCTATTTTCTCAGATAGAGAGAGAGAGAGATAGATAGATAGATAGATAGATAGGCAGAGAGACGATATAGATACAGTTATAAATATACATATAGATCCTTGCTTCTGTTTCTTTGGAGAACCCTATTTATAGGCTCATCGTCAACTCGTGACAGAGCTTTCTGGTCAGGGTTTCTAACTTATCTAGTGTCACTCCCAAAGTCAAGAAGCAAGCATAGATAAACTAACTCCATTCCAGCCTACTTTTCAAAGACAAGTTCAAATGACAATGATGAAATAGTAACGTCCCAGGTGCTGTGCCAAATTCACAACCTAACACTAGGGGGTTGGCCTTGGGCCCACATTGACAGAAGAGGAAGCTGAGGCCTGGGGAGGCTGAGTTCCCTGCAGTTAACCTTGTCAACGTGACTCCAACTAAATAGTATGAGCGGCTCCAGGTGGCGGGCCTGGGGTTCAGATCCAGGTTCGGCTGGCCTGCCTGACTCCCAAGTTCAGGCTTTCGACCTCTATGCCACCCTGCATTGTTGTAAAAGTGGTTTGGCATTTGAAAAAAACATTCAGTACCAACTGGGCAGGAGCAGGGCTCTAAATTCTCTTTACTTGAGCGCACGTGAAAACCAACCAAACTTTGTCCCAGGTTCTCAACACACGAAATGAGGTTCTGGAGGGAAGAGAGTCTTTTCCTGAGCCGGTGCTTTCAGAGCGTCTCCACCTGGAGAACGACTGAGATGCTCCACATGTCCCACCGATCGTTTCCGAACCTCTGTCTTCATGTCCAACTCTGACCCCTCCCTCATTCCCTGCAGAGATGGGCTCCTGACTCAGCTCCTCCCAGGCTCCCGGTGACCCCAGGGGGCCGCCTTCTGGCCAGGTAGCCTGCTGGCTGCACTACCCGTTGGCTGAAACTATCTCTAGCACATTCCCCGGACCTGCTGTTCTCGCTCTCTTCTCACTGCCACACTCTCCTTCCTTGATCTTCTTCCTCTGCAGCTAAAAAGAACGGAAGCAGGAGTTGGGGGGGGGGGGGAGAAGAAGGGGGGGAAGACCGAAGTATCCCTTATCCTCTCGTCTTCCCGCTCAAGTCCAGACATAGTGAAAACCTAATAAGCATCTTTCAGCCTTGTGAATAGATGCCGCCGTCACTGTCACAAGAAAACGTCAATGTGTTTTAACACTCAAGGGGACGGAGCTGTAAGAAGGCCCCGTCTACCGCTGTTTGGAGCCGTGGAAGGGAAAATGACAGGATGACAACAGGCACCGGACTCCTATTGGGGTCCAGGCAGATTATGATACGAAACACACCGTTTGCCCTTCCTTTTACTGACGACGCTTCGTGTGTTATGGCAGTACGTTCGCCCAGAGAATATTCAATATTTTATAGCATCCGTCCTTATTTCCCTAGGAAAGATTTACGGAATCACTCTGCTTCTTCATTTCCACTGCTTTTCCCCTCCCCCACCCGCCGCCACAGAAGCAGCTGCTGTTGCCTTGGCAACGTTACAGTATAAACTTGTTGCTTTTGGGCCATCTGTACCCAACCTGAGCTACGTTGAGGCTGTTTGTTTCCTCTTCCTGTTCGTCACCCACCAAAAGTCAGACTTTGTAATTCAGGCGCTGAATTACAGACCTGTCTCAAAGCTAGAAGGGCCAATTCATTCCTCTGGTTTCGGGTTTTCCCGTAGGACCCTTAGTCAAACATGTGCGGCTGCTAGGGAGTCAGGGCCCCCCCAGCACATTACAACCCAACGGGGTTAGTCCATGTTATGGCAGAAAACAGAATCTCCATGGATGGAATCACAGGGCTACCGTGTGAAAAAACAAGTACTTTAGATTTATAAGCGTTTTTGCTGACTTTATCTATTTGTCCTATTCCAAAAAAGAGATAATGTAGCGATTATAAAAATAATATTTGTATCTTAAAGCAGATTGGGAAAATATAGAACAATATTTAAATACCACCGGCAACCCTGCTGCCCCCAGACACCGTTACGATTTTTTACATTTTTTTCTTTTGTGCCGTATGTTACTTTTAAAACATAAGATGGATTTATTTTATAAATGCAATTTTATATCCTGATTTGCCTAATTCAATAGACACCGGGCGCCTCTGCATGTTATAAAAACTATTTGAAACATGCTCGCTCTCTCTCTCTCTCTCTCCCATCCTTCTCTCTCTCTCTCTCTGTCTCTGCAATGTCTGTGTTATTGGTTAAAGAACCCGGTCATTTATCCAACCTGGAATTTGCTACTCAGGTCCCCATGTTGCCATTTAGCACGTTCCTCTGTCCCCTACATTCCCTAAAAATTGGTAGCTAAACCTGGAAGCGTGATCAATGTGCATTTGTCACTTTGGCAAGAATGCTTTGCAAACGGCGCTGTAGACCTCCCCGATGGCACGCAGTGCCTGCCTGGCTATCTTCCTGTGATACCCAGATCCACTAGGAATTTCAAAAAAGTATATTCTCATTTCACCATTATTTCTTCATCTGTGAACTGGAGTCCTTCTACAGACAGAGAAACAACTTCTCGTTGCCTATTTAATTATACTCAGGTACAGTTCATAGAAGAAAGGTAGGATAAAGGCCTAATTTATTCCTTGTATTCACTAGCTATCACGATAATGAATTGAGTGCCCACTACGATCCAAAGGGAACTAATTAGTTTTTCTAGTATCATTCTGAATTCATTTAAACATATTTGATATGTTTTAATCCATTACAGTTATTATTCTTAATCATGCTTCAATCGTCCCATCTTTGGCCAGTAGGGGCCTCTTTGCATTGCTTTCTGAATCCTTAAGAAGACTCTAGCATTTTTTTCTAGTTTTTTGTTTTTTGGGTTTTTTTTTTTTTTATCGCCTCGTTACTTTTTGGTGTGATGAGATGCTCCAGGCTCATCTGAAACATTTTCTGCTCCAGATCTGGAACTAGCCATTTCTTCATAAATATCTAGTTTGTTGGTGTTCAAGGGGGAAAATTTATATGGAAGCCGCAACCTGGGTTTTAAGGTACTCATTTTTCAAGGTCTTTTCTGTGGATGGAATTAACAAACTTTGCTTTTGCTCTCCCTTTCCCCCTCTTCTTCCTCCTCCTCCTCTGGCTGCTCCTTAACATAAAATATCCCATTGCAATTACTGCCATTTGACTTTAAGACTACAGTATTTTTTTAAACCTTATCAATCTTAAGCCTGTGGGTCCTTTCTCTTACCCCAATGACACCAACACAATTATCTATTTGTTTCATCAACAATGCACACACATCAGTCTACTCCAAAACTTAATGGCGCGAAGCCACAATAAACACTAGCGATGTCACAGTGTCAAGGAAGCAGCAAATCGGAAGCAGCTTGGCTGCCCAGTTCTGGGTCAGAGTCTCTCATGATATTGCAGAAGAACGTTAGCCAGGGCTGTGGTCATGTGAAGGCACGACTGGGGCTGAGAGAACGGTTTCCAAGGGGACTTACTTACATGGCCACCAAGCTGATGCTGGATGTTGACAGAAGACTTCAGTTGTTCTCAGAGGGCTGTTGGAGGGTCCTCACAGCATGATTTCTGGCTTCCCCTAAAGTGAGTACTCAAGACAGCAAGGTGTAAATGGCAATGACTTTCACGGTCTCGGCTCAAAAATCATACATTGTCATGTCTATCACATTCTGTTGTTATAAGTGAATCACCGTGTCTGCTCATACTCAAAGGGAGGAAAATGACTCTCCACCCATTGAAAGAGCAATGTCAAAGTATGTGTAGGCATGTTTCTTTCTAGTCTCTGGCTTACTGATTTACACTGCAAATGTTAAAGTACACTTACCTTTCCAAAGACTCCCCCAAACTCATTCTTTTACGGCATCAGCTTGAAGTCTAGGATCTTGTTACCTAAATCAGGTCCAGGTGTGGAGAAAACACCTCAGGATTCCTAGAGTATAGCTCCTCGAGTACAGTTTCTCAAAACATGAAGGCCTACGACCCAGAAGGAAAAGTTACATCCTACAATCTAGCAACTGCACCACAAGGCATTCAGCCAAAGGACACGAAACTGCTGATTCAAAGGGACACGCGCACCCCAATGTTTATGGCAGCATTAGCAACAACAGGCGATTATGGAAAGAGCCCAAAATGTCCATCCACTGGATGGATAAAGGAGATGGATAAAGAAGGTGTGGAATATTACTCAACAATCAAGAAGAATAAAATCTTGTCATTTGCAACAACGTGAATGGAACTAGAGTGTATTATGCTAAGTGAAATAAGTCAGAGAAAGATAAAAACCATACGATTTCACTCATATGTGGAATTTAAGAAACCAAGTAGATGAACATAGGGAAAGGGAAGGAAAAGTAAGATAAAAACAGAGAGGGAGGCAACCATAAGAGACTCTTAAATACAGAGAACACACTGAGGGTTTCTGGGGGGGGGGGGGAGTTGGTTGGGGGCTGGGGCTAAATGGGCAATAGGTATTAAGGAGGGCACGTGTTGGCATGAGGACTGGGTGTTATATGTAAGTCATGGTTCACGACATTCTACTCCTGAAACCATTACTACACTGTATGTTAACCAGCTTGGATTTAAATAAAATTAAAAATAAATAAAGAAGTAAACAAACAAATAAATAAATAGAAGAGAAAATATTTGCCACCTCTTTGCACATACACACACTTAACAGTGGGACAGGCATAGGGTAACTACTATGGACCACCCCCACCCCCAACACACACACACACACACACACACACACACACACCATAGAGGAAAACAGGAGACACGTAGAAGCCTCTGATCCATAGCAAAACCCACAGGGGCAAATGGTGGAAGTTCCTTGACTAGGACTCAATGCCTGAAAGTGAGTCTCCCTAGCTCTCAGCTCCAGCCTCTCTTCTCTCTTTTTTTTTTTTAATTTTTTTTTTCAACGTTTTTTATTTATTTTGGGACAGAGAGAGACAGAGCATGAACAGGGGAGGGGCAGAGACAGGGGGAGACACAGAATTGGAAACAGGCTCCAGGCTCCGAGCCATCAGCCCAGAGCCCGACGCGGGGCTCGAACTCACGGACCGAGAGATCGTGACCTGGCTGAAGTCGGACGCTTAACCGACTGCGCCACCCAGGCGCCCCCAGCCTCTCTTCTCTTTACTCCACCCTCTAGGTCACCCTCGTCTCATTGAGAAAGGCAGCCCAGGTCTTTTGCAGAAGAGTTTTAGCTTGCTTCCTGCCTGCAGAAGCTTCAGGGTCCTAAGGCCTCTTCTCATTTTATACTGTTTCTGCCACCTTTCAATCCAACCTTGTGGGACTTCTGCCAATTTACTTCTCTTAAAAACCTCTTGGATCTCCTGTGATTCTGGTGGTGGCCCACTCGGACAAGACCACACTCACAAACTCTTCCAAAAATCAGCCCTCCTTGATCATGGGCTTCTACAAACAGTCCTTTCAAGAACCTCTAAGCCTTTTTAATACGTTCCGCCTCCGTCCACGGCCTAATTCCGAAGCCACTCCTAAACTTGAGGGTTTTGTAACGGCAGCACCCTACTCCTGGCACAAATTCTGTAGTCATCTATTGCTGCATGATCAATTATCCTAAAACTTGGTGGCTGAAAGCAATACTACACAGGGATTATGCCACAGTTTCTGTAGGGTAAGAATTTGAGAGCGACTCTGCTGGCTAGTTCTGGTGGGGATTTTCCCATAAAGCTGCAGGAAGGAATGTGTCCTGGGCTGAGGTTACCTGAAGGTGTGGCCCAGGCTGAGGGATCTGCTTCCAAGGTATCTCGTTTTCACGGTTGGCAAAGTAGTACTGGCTGCTGGCAGGAGACATAAGTGCCTCTCTGTATGGGTCTCTCTGGAAGGCTAATGGAATGTCCTCATGGCATGAAGGCTGGCCCCAGAGCAGGAGATCCACCAGAAGCCTGGAGAAAACGCCATTCCTTTGATGATCTAGCTTCAGAAGTCACCCATCAACATTCCCACACTTTTCATTAGAAGCAAGTCACTAATGGGGCGCCTGGGTGGCTCAGTCGGTTGAGCGTCCGACTTCAGCTCAGGTCACGATCTCACGGTCCGTGACTTCGAGCCCCGTGTCAGGCTCTGGGCTGATGGCTCAGAGCCTGGAGCCTGCTTCCGATTCTGTGTCTCCCTCTCTCTCTGCCCCTCCCCCATTCATGCTCTGTCTCAAAAATAAACATTAAAAAAAAAAAAGAAGCAAGTCACTAATGAGCGTCTCACGTTCATGCGGAGGCAGATCAGGGTCTTTCTGTAGGCGTTATTATATTTTTAAACCACTACAAACACTATCGTCAACAATATGATTACTAAGTGTAGCTGAACGTTTAACTTATTTTTGTCCTTAGGGTGTATTTCACTAAAGATTTACAGTCACATGATCATGTTCCAAAGTCGCCTAAAATTGTCCTTTCTGGGTGCCTATCCCCTCAACTTGAAAAACTGTTGATTTATCTCATCTCGCTTCTAACTTTTGGGGATTTCTTTTTAGTTTTTGTTTCACAATTTTACAAAATAACCTCAAGGTTTCAAAGTCAAACCATAGAATAAGTGAATTCAGAGACGTGTGGCTTCATTTCTGCCTTCTCTCTCTTCCCTTCTCTCCCCTATGACTATCCTTGTTTTTAGTTTATTATTTATTCTTCCACTTTTAAAACATAAAAAACAAACACAAATCCCCCATTCGAAGGTAAACATCTGCATTTTATGCATAAGACTCTTCAGATTAATACCACCTGAATTCATTCCATAACAGTATTTAGAGATAACTGTCATTTCTTTTTAAGGCTAATAGCCACTATTATATAGATGCATATAGTTTATTTCAACCAGTCCCCTACAGAGGGATAATGTGGAGGTTTCGCATTTATACGTTTGTCATTATTAGTCTTACCGCCACCAACAGATGAGAATGTCGGTCTCATGGAAGATCCATCAGCACTGGATAGTATTGTTTAAAAATAAAAAAGCGCTAATTTGACGAGTAAAAGATGCTACCTTGTCTTAATTGGCATTTCTTGGAGTTCTAGTTCTATTAAACATTTTCCACTTATTAATAATTTTTTTTCTTTTGTGTAATCTGTTTATATTTTGCAACTATTTGTTCTATATGATTTTAGTTCTTTAGAATGTGTATACAAGGCTTCTTTATCAGGAATACAAATCTTTTGCTGTTGGGGGATGCAAATAAATCCCCCAGCGTGTTGGTTGCTCTGGTTTTTGTTTTCAATTTCAGTTGTTAGACATTATTTCACAGAGTCTAACATTTTACATAATCAAGTCTTTCCCTTATTACTTCAATAGGCTTTTAAAATCTTAATGGAGTTCTTTACTATTTCAAAATGCAGTTATGTGCTCATCCACATGTTACTTTAGTATTAGTTGGAGCATTTATCTTACATGCAAGAAAGGTGCCTTGATGGTAAGTTCAGGGCCTGAAGAATTTCCACGAAATGGTCGTAATCGTTAGTTAGCTAGGATCGTTAGCTAGAAGTACAACAACCCGGGGTGGCTTAAACAACAGAAATCAACAGTGTCACAGTTCTGGAAACGAGAGATCTGAGATCAAAATGTCAGCAGGATTGGTTCCTTCTGGAGGCTGTGAGGGAGAACCTGTTCCATGCCCTCCCCCAAGCTTCTGGGGGTTTGCTGGTCAGCCTATGTGCTCCTTGTCTTGGAGATACATCGCCCCAGTCTCTGCCGTTGACCTCCTCACGGTATTCTCCCTGTGTGCATGCCTCTGTATCCAAATTCTCCCTTTTTATAAGAACTCTGGTGATAGTGGATTACGGCTCGCACTAATGACCTCACGTTAACTCGATTACCGCTGTAATGACCCTATTTCCACCTAAGGTCACATTCTGAGGTACTGGCCGTCAGGGCTTCGGCAAATCTGTTTCTAGGGAAACAATTCAACCCACAACAGTCACAAAACTAGAGCACGGATCAAGAAACAGAGCACACCTAGCTTTCTAAAACCTACCATGCGTTCTCTTCAGCCACAAGCCCTTGCCAAGGTTACCGCAGCCCCGTCTCCCGACGCCGTAGATTACCTTTTCTGTGTTCTTCAACGACACATGAACGGAATCACACGACATGTACTCTTCTGTATCACATCTGTGCCTCAAAATCGTATCTGTGAGATCCACGTTACTGCATGGCTGCCGGTAGCAAAGAATTCACGTCTTCGTGTCTAGGTAGTTATTTGCAGAAGGAGGACAAAATGGGGTAATTTACCCAGTTTCTTGTTGATATTTAGGCTGTGCCCAGTTTTTAACCGCTGTGGATATAGGTGCAATGTTGCAGCGAAAATCCTGGCGCAAGTCTTCTGCTCAGCACGTGTTCACACTGCTGTTGGGCACGTGGAGCGGGCTTTCTGGGTCGCAGACAGGCTATCGATACGCTTAGCTTTAGTAGATGATCCCCAACAGTTTTCCAAAGTGGTTTCCAGCCGTGCATGAAATTTTTTCGTTGTTCCACATCTTCACTAACGCTTTGGGGTGACTTGGACAAAAAAAAATTTTTTAATGTTTTATTTATTTTTGACAGAGAGAGAGAGAGACAGAGCATGAGCAGGGGAGGGGCAGAGAGAGAGGGAAACACAGAATCTGAAGCGGGCTCCAGGCTCTGAGCTGTCAGCACAGAGCCCGATGCGGGGCTCAAACTCACAAACCACAAGATCATGACCACGAGCCGAAGTCGGATGCCCAACCGACTGAACCACCCAGGCGCCCCAATGACAAAAATATTTTTGATGAGAAGAGGAGGAGAAGGAGGAGAATAGCTTCTCGTTGAAGTTATTATGAAAACCAGGCACTGGGCTGGTCATTTTACCTCTATTATCTCATTTAATCTGTAAGCTACTTTTTAGGGGGAAATTATTAGCTTCATTTCACAAGACAACAAAACCAAGCATCAGTGAAATAAAGCAATTTGCCCAAAGTAACAGGAAGTAGCAATATAGGGTTTGAATTAAAATTTGTCAGGACGTTCTAGTCCAGATAAAATATAAATCTGGTTGCTGTGGAGGTGAAGGGAAGCCCTGAACATTACGGTGTAACATGAGGCAGCAGGGGGGTGGGGGTGGGGGGGTTGGCATGGCTATTGCAGAGGACCCGACTTAGCGGTAAACAGTGACACAGCTCTAAATCTCTATTTGAAGGTTGGTTTATGCCACCCTATTTTGGAGACATTAAGCATGAACATCTGCTGTTAGGGTTAACTCCAAACGTTTTCCAACGGATGAGTTTTGTGAGAACTGATTCTGAGGACACATGATGTGCTTAATACCCTAAACTAGAGTAATGGAAACCAGTTTGCGGGTAGAGAGTTAGAGCAAGGGCTCATGTCCGGAACTAAAGAAAAACATCCAGCAGAGCAGGTCTGGGGTACTGCCCCCACTGCTCATGTCAACATGCATTCCTCAGCCCCTGGGTCCTGACTCCTAGGCCTGGTCTCCAGCCCTCAATGGTGGCCTCCAGCTCATATCGGGAATACCTATCCTTAAGAACACAGCAGGAGCAAAGTCCACTGTTTCCGTGCCCTCTGCTTGTGTGGCCCTCAGTGGTAGGGTGAATCTCCACAGGGAAAAATATTTCAGGGAGCAGGAAGAAAATACATACCTGCAAATAATCACCCTTCTGCCAGAGCTATGCAGTAGACTCAAGACTTGGGAGGCTGCTTTGAATCGGGCACTGTGCAGGGTACTCACAGATACATCAACTTAGTCTTCACAACGACCCTGAGAAGCAAATAAATTTCTGTTATCCCCACGTTACAAGTGTGGGAACCAAGCCTCAGTGAGATTAAGAAACCTGTCTGAGGTTATGCAATCTCTGTTTGTTTGTTTAAGTGAGGCAGTGCAAGAACACTGAATGCTTTCCTGCTGAACTCCCGAAAGCTGCTTCTGGAGAATGAAAACTTCAGAAAGCAAATTCCAGGGTCGTGGTCTAGCAACCCTGATTTATGAACCATATAACGAGAGGGTCTAGGAACTCATGTCCTATAGCACGCATCACGGCGTGTGAGTTTCTAACCGGTTCAAATGTTGTCACCTTCTAGTTTTGTGTGAGTGCAGTCATTTTTAGAAAGTACAAAGTTTCCACTAATGAAAATGGAAGCAACAATTCAGTGTTTCTTAAAGCATCGGTGTGGTATTAAATTCGGGTCAAAACGAATCCCTGCCTTTGTCCTGGTTTCAGTAAACCTGTACCTTCTCCCCCCTAGAGTTTAATCTGTTGTTGGCTGACCTGGTCTGACCAGGTCACAGACGTGGGTGTCCCAGGCGTGTGTAGGCTTTGCCTACGTTACAACACAAGCACTGTCGCCCCAGCAGAGTGAGGGCCAATCAGGAAGGAACTTGGGCTCACACTCCGGGTGCAATTCGCATACAAGGCTGATCCAACTCACCCCCAGGTGCTGAAACAACAAAAGACGAAAGGAGACAAAACACACCTAACTCTGCTGTGTTAGTCACAAAGACTTGACTAAGCCATCGGAACTAGTCCCCAGATACCCTAGGACACTTGGGTGTGCCGTTCATGAGCCTCTTTTCCGGAACCAGGGAGTGGGCTTAGTGCCCCCGCCAGCCCCACTCTGGAGAGGGAGTGCCGTCAGGAGCCTAGAATGCCCTCTGCCTGCTCCCGCAGAAATGTGCCGCTGGCATTCCCGGAGACCAGCAAACAATGTGGTATGTGCACTTCCTAATCCCTATTTTAATGTCTCCAACAATCTAGTGGTTAATTAGCAATTTGCTGCCCACCAATATGCAAATGAATGGCAAGCAAAGACCCTCCACATCTGTAATTATTTTGCTGATTTACAAGCCACTTTCCTCTCTGTGTAGGTTTTTCTGTGTGTGTGTGTGTGTGTGTGTGTGTGCATTCACGCATCAGGGATTTCATTATTTTTAGCAGCAGATCCGTGCATCTTTATGCTTTAATATTTTCAGGCTTCAGTAATTACAGTATATATATATGTATCCCCCCCACCTCCCAACTGCAAATGCTTTTATTTGTTAGGGATTCTTTTCTTTGATAAAGATTGGAAAGTAAGATTTATCAGGGGGCTGAAATCCAAATCGCAGAGAGCACAAGATTGAAAGATGCACGTTTCCATGCTGCCAAATCCTTATCTGGAATCGGAGTCTTGTAATATTTGATTTTCTCCCAAGCAGCTCTGGTGCGTCGAGCCACGATCTGCGTTATCCATCTGCCTACTTTGGAGCAGGGCGCTTTACTATTTGGCGGTTTAAATGCTTTACGTTTTTGCCAGCGCGTTGAGAAAGGCTCTCGTGTTAAATTAAGTCAATTAATAAATGGAGACACATTAAGCAATCAATTTTGTCAGCCTATCTCCCCAGCATTATGTATGGTTGGCTGTAATCACAAGATAAATGCAATGTGCTGATCTATGGTAATGTTCAATAATACATTCTCCGCCAGGCTCAATTCATCAGGGAGTTTCGGTAGGGGAGGCATTTGTTATTGGCTGTCTCTGCACCTCAAGGATAACATTTCTGTCCTTTTGATTGGCCGCCTCACTGCTGCAAGATTCTAACCGTCTTATTTTGATGATGAATATGAAGGCACGCTAAGCCGGGCTGGAGCGGAGTGTCTCAGAGGCTGTGCTCCTTCCAGAGCCCAAGGACTTACCAGCTTCTTCCCGCTGCCTTCCTGTGCCAACAACCCCCCCAAAAGTTGTGATGCTTTTCTTTACCCAGTGCTTTGGGGCTGTGTTAGATCTCATTCACCTCCGCTTTCAGCACTACAAGGCTAAACGGGTTTTCTCCGCCGCTGGGCAACTTGTCTGCGTTGTAAACCCCACGCACAACCTAAAGGTGAGTTGCTATCATTTTCTATTCCCGCGGCTCGGGTTCCAGTCCTTTCTCCCGGCTGGTCGGTGACCCTCCGCGTGCTCCTGGAGCTCCTGGCAAAGGCTCTCTGGCTAGCGCTAGGACGCGCTTGGTACCCGGAGGGGTTGCCTCGGCTCCTTCTCGCTTTCTAAGTGTCTCTCGTGCTCTCGGTGGCAGCGTGTTGTCTCCCCGACTGGCAGAACAGCTGGAGTGAGAGTCCAGTCTCTTTCCCCGGAGCTGTCAGCCTAAGAGCAGGGTCGGAAGGGAGGGTGGCGGAGGGGGAAGGGGGCGTCCTCTTCTGGCTCCCAAATATTTGTGGGCAAGCGTTCAGGAGACAGGATGTGAAAAGTTACCCAAATTGCACACTGTCCCATGTGTTTGGAAAGGCAGGCAGGCACATGGATTGCGGAGGCCCCTTCTGCTGGCTGCCGCTGAAGTGGCCACGGGCGGGGGCGCTCAACCCCCGGAGCCTGACCTGGGAGCGGATGAGGGGGGCTCTCTCTGCAAAGTGGTTTGCCTTTTGCTCAGACTTGGCGTGTGTGTGCATGTGCGTGCGTGTGTGTGTGTGTGTGTGTGTGTGTAAGAGAGAGATTGAAAGATCAGGAGGAGTTAGTCTTTGCTCCCTGTGAGCTGCTGCGCCCCTTGCGCTGGGGACCGGAGGGGGCGGGATTTGCTTCAGTTGTATAATAATGAATCCGGCTGGGAGCTGCGGGTGTGGGGTGTGTGAATCACCACCGGCTGCCCGGGGCCGCGTCTGGCGCCACCGCCTCTGCATTTGTGTCTTCGGGCCAAAGCCCTTTACAAGAACAGCCCAAATCTGGGGTCTGGGAAGACCGCTCCACATCACAGCCACGATCCACAGGGAAATGAAGGAAGAACCGTTGGCTAGGGGTGGTGGGGGCAGAGATAAGACAGGGCAGTAGAGAGTGGGAGGGTGGGGGGCTCAGCTGAAGTCCCCGATATGAAACTCCGAGCCACCTTGGCTCTGTTTTAAGATAAACGATGAACTCACTGGGAGTTGCTTTCCTGTCTACCTCACCATGCGCAGGGCTGAGTGACAGGGAGGAGGGCAGGTCTGCAGGGGAGTGCCGGAACAGCCTGGCAGGACAGATCTCTCATTCCGACCACTGCTCTTGGGTAGGGAAAGTGTTGCTCGTCCCTCATCACTGTATAAACTCCTATAAAGAGTCAGACTCTCCTCGGCCCTGCAGGTCAGGACTGATGGGTGCCTCTCCCCTCCCGCCGCCCCGATTCCTGGAAGTCCCTAGGAGGGACAGCTGCCTGGAGTGCCTGTGGCAGTAGAGGCGGCCAGTCCTGGGCAGAGGGATGCTGGACTGCTCCAGGATTGCTACGGTGCACAGACCTAGGAACTAGCTCTCGGAAGTATCCAGTCTGTGACTAGCACCAGCTCCATGAACTGCATTTGCTCTCTCCGCCCTATGCTCTCTCTTTCTGGCTCTAGCTCTCCTGCCCCTCGTTCCACTGGCTCCTTTTGCATTCGTGGCTTAGTTATACAAATGACAGTCCACTGCCAGTCATCCTTGGCAAAGCAAGTGCATGGCGGACATACTAAAACGTGATTCTGAATTCCACGTTACCGCCACTTTGGAGACCGCGTTCAAACTCCCATTATTTTGTCACTTTACATTAGTTACTTCCCCGTGGCAAGACGTTTTGTTTACTTCTGTTTTGCATTTTAATGCCTTTAAAAATTGTGTCTGAGACCAAAGTTTGCATTTATATGGTTCGCTGGCTGCAGCTGATGACAGGAGGAGACGGCTCAGATCTGGGGTGGGGTGGGGTGGGCTGGGGTGAGACGCATCTGTGTGTATTTTTTAGCGAGGTCTGCCTGGACATTGGTTAGTAGTCCTGCTGCCCGAAACCCAGGAGTTCAGAGTCAGGGTTGGAGGCTCTGGGTCAGCTCTGACCAGCTGTGCGCCCTCAAAAGATTCAACCTCTCTGAGCCTTCCCTTCTCCACCTTCGAAATGGACATATGAATGAGTATATCCATGGCTCTGTGAGGCTAAAAAGAGTTACAAGGGGTGGCCGTGCCTCGTGGCACTCTCCCCCCCAAAGAATTATGTTATGGCACATAATGTGGGGGGTTCCGGTAGGAACTTTAAAAGTTGTCACTCAAAGCCTTTAGCCCACTTAGAAACCATATAAGCAGTAACATAAAAATCTCTGACATATGCTTTGGGAGACTATTTTCCATGGCTCGCTTTTCCGTTCTCGCTTGGCTTTTTTAATTTCCCATAAAAAAAACCATTTAAGGATTTTGCCCAGACAAGCATCCCCGGAGGTAAACAAAGCAAGTTGAGGGCTGTGAATGCCACCAGGGGGGTCCGGCAGAGAAGACAGGAGTCACAGGGGCTGTGCCAGGCAGAAAGACCTCTACAGCCCAGACCACCTTTATGGAGGTCCAGGTGGCCCATCAGGTAAGTTTTACCTGCTTTGCAAACCTGGGGGCTAACAGCCATTTGCATAGCTTTTGAAGGAACAGTTCGATCTCGGAGCACTGCTGGCCGCTTCACTTACATTAAAAAGTGAGTGAACAAAACCTCAAAGAAAAGGTGCTCCTACTAAGCATGAATTTCCATAGACCACAGAAATATGTTTTGGATACAATCAGCTGTGATCTACACGGAGGAAAAAATTCTTTTTTTAAAGGAAAAAAAGGGGGGGGGGTGCTGTGGCAACGTTAACCCAGAATAGCTATTGATCTGTGGTGCTTCCGTGCACTTTGTATGACAGGCTGGAACGTGAAATGGTGACCAAGGACAGAGAGACTGCAACCTCGCTTTCAATTTTCTAGGTTGTGTGTAGCTACAAAGAGGGCTGGGAAGCCTGTGTTTTTCTTCGTGGAAGCATTTTTTGCACTTCGTCCCTTCCCGGGCTTTCCAGAGAATGCTAACAGTATTTTAGGACCTGAGGCAAGTGCTGAGTTATAATCAAAATTCACTTCCTGAGCAGAGAAAATCGTGTATTTACCATGCTTCCCTAGGTCACCTTCATCCTCAATCTTATTATGGCGATTACTCCATAACCTGGGATTCCTTCAAGCAAGCGGATTCCTTTCCTTCTACATGGGAGGCAGAAGCCTTCCTGGCAACGCAGACACCCTGGATAAAGCCACGACACCCCTTAAGCCCACCCTAATTAAAAGGGGGCATTTAGAGTAGCTGTACTGGAACACAGGAGACCAGAACCCGGGGACCTCGGCTTTAAGCAAGGGGCAAGCAGAGGAAGAATCCGTTGCAGCGCCCTCTCCATGGGGCGCAAATGACACTCTGTGTGTCCCTGTGTCTGTCTCCTTGCACGCACGGATAAGGATTCCAGATGATGCCCCCACATTTCTCCTTCCCACTTTATAAAGGGTCACCAGCAAGAAGCCAGCGTTCTTGGCTTGCTGCCCTCTCCGTCTTCATTCACAGAGGTTACAGAAATGTGGTCAGCAGGCTTCGGGCCGGCCCTGGTGAGGGCGCCAGCTCCTGGTCCTGACTCGGCACTCCTTTCGCCCTTGTGCTTTTTGCTTGTTTCCAAACCAAGAAAGCCTTTCTGCCCTGGCTCCTCTCCCATTGGCACTGGCCACTTCTATAATGCCCTGTCCTGGGTAGCCTTCCCCTCTCCCGCCCGGTCTCTGGAGATGCCAGGGTCCCTCTAGGGCCAGTCCTCAGAGCTTTCCAAGCAGACAGTACCTGAGCTGAGGCTGGCTGGACGACTTCCTCCTCTTAACCACAGCCCTTGATAAACTGGTTTCGGAAAGACCAGCAGAGAGCTTTCTGGCAAACTTCTGAAGGCCCTGGCCGGTACCAAAGTCCCTGCTGAATACCCCAGTGCCCTCACCAGCATCTAGAACAGAGGGTGTAACGTCCCCACTTGTCCTGGAAGGCCACTCATACCTCCATCTAGCTGGTCCTAAACCTCTTTATTTTAACCTGTTAACCTTGGGCTTACAGACTGAAAATACACACACACACACACACACACACACACACACACATGCATGCACGAGATGGGAGGGGCGTATGGGACAATGATGGCTTTAATTTCAGGGCCTGACTAACACTACATCTAAAATCTGGGCATTTCAGCACCATTACTTGAAGCATCCACACGCCTTTTATTCTAAGACCAACCTGAGCCGGTGTGGATGAATGTGTGTTGAGTGACAGGTGATGGGGGGGTGGGGGGGGGGACTGCAAGGCGGAGGAGGGGGATCACCAAAGGAGGGGACCGAGGAGATATGTGTGGCAAAGCCAGACATCACCTCTCCTGTTTGTGGGTAATCTTTGGAAATCCCGTTCTCACCCCGGGGCTTTCCCTAACTCTGCCTGACATGGCTCGGCAGGCAGCCGAATGAGAGCTAAAGACCTGAACATTGTTTTTAGGGATTTAGAGGCGGCCTTTGGAGCGTTCAGCCTGAATACCTGTTTTGAAGCACTTGAAGGCTTCCGCCAAGACTGGTTAATAGCCAGAGTGTGGGTTACCCGGCTCTGGTTGACATAACCCACCCCTGAGGAACCCCGGGCCCCATCCTCTGGAAGTGTCACCATCTTCCTTTTGCTGGCCTCTCTTGTGCCTCCGCAGCGTTCATTAGCACCTTGGAGGGGCCCGGAGAGGATAAGAGAGGAGCTGAAACTGGTGGGGGTCGCTCTCTGGGCCTTATTCTAAAAGCTCCCCGTGCAGACTCTTCCAGCCCTCGGGTTCCCGTGGATATTGTAGGACACTCAACTCCACGGGCACCGAGCGGCTGTGCAGCTTTTCTGGTTAATGGTGATTGCAAACGAGGCTCCCGAGTCCCATAAGTAAAGGCCCGGGGCCCCGAGCAGTCATTTGGTGAGCTGGTGATGGAGTTGCAGGGAGGCCGAAGCTGGCACCGAGGCGAGGTGAGCCGATTACCTCTGTGCCCCACGTATCCAGAGGCGCCAGAGCAGATTTCGTGTAACTCTCTTAACCAGGGTCCCTCGAGCTGCAGACTCTGTGACAGAAATGAGAAAACCGGTACTGCAAGCTTTCCCTGAAGTCCACAGAGAGGTCAGAGCTATTTGGATGACTTCCCCAGGGTGAGGCAGAGTATTTTTCTAGCAATTAACAATGGGGGGGGGAGGGAAATAACCATCTGTGAAGGTATTTTACCCTGAAAGTCATCTTGAATCAAATAGCTCTGTTTCTCAAAGGCGAAAGTTGACCTGTTTAGATGCTAATTGTTACACGGAAGGGGTCAGTCTGGGGAATGGAGACCTGTCCTCCACAGGGGCCTGGGACTCAGGGAATGACAGGGAGTCATTAAATGAAATGGAAGGTCAAACCTTCATTTTTTTAAAGTTCGTTTATTTTGAGAGAGAGAGAGAGAGAGAGAACGAGAGTGCACACATGAGCTGGAGAGGGGCAGAGAGAGAGAGAGAGAGAGAGAGAAGGAGAGAGAATCCCAAGCAGGCTCCCCACTGTCGGCACAGAGCCAGATGCGGGACTCGAACTCACCAACCGTGAGATGGTGACCTGAGCTGAAACCAAGAGTTGGACGCTTAACCGACTGAGCCACCCAGGTGCCCCTAAAGCTTCTTATTTTATAGTTGAGGAAACTGAGGCCAGAGAGGGGGAAGTGATGTACATCCATTTCCCAGCATTGCTGTAACACACTGCCACAAACTGGGGGCTTAAACAGAAACGCATTCCCTCGCGGTTCGGGAGGTGAGACGTCCAAAATCAAGGTGTCAGCAGCACCCTGCCCGCTCTAAGCCTCGCCAGGGAAGACTCTGCTCCTTGCCTCATCCAGCTTCTGGTGGCTCCATGTGTTCCTTGGCTTGTGGCCACATCCCTCCAATGTCTGCCTCTGTGGTGTCCCACCGTCCCTTTCTCTCCTCCGCGTGTCCTCTCCTTTGTGTGGCTATCTTACAAGGATACGTGGGATTGCATTTAAGGCCTCCCTGGTTCATCCGGGATAAGCTTCTCCTCTCGAGACCCTTAATTCAACCCTACCTTTGGGTCATGTCATATTCACTCTCTTGCCACGTAAAGTGATACTCCTAGGTTCCAGGGGATGTGAACATGTCATCGTGTGGGCCGCCATTCAACCCACTACACAACTTTTGCAAATGTCAACCCATCCGGCGACAGAAATGGAAGCGTTAAGTTACGTCTCCTAATCCCAGACCCATATCCCCTGCGCTGTCCCAGGCTGCCTTGAAGTTAGCCCCCAACGAAATGTCCCTCGTGCAGGTGCCTGCCATCAGAGCAGAAAATTACAGGGACCCCCCCGTCCTGCACCCCATCAGCCCTGGGCCAGTAGTATGACCCCGCGGGTCGCACCACACACCTATCATCCCCCTTCACCAAACCTGCATTCTGCGTGCACATTGTTTTTTGAATCAAGTAGTAAAGAGACACATAGTCAAAAGCATAGCCCTTTACACCCACCAGGTCAATACGGGGAGAAGTAGTGGGTGTCGGGGTGGGGGGAGAAAACACGGGCTTTGGAGGAGCCAGGCCTGAAGTCAAATCCAGAGTGTGCCACGTGTAGACGTGTGACTTCAAACAAATGGTTGAGCCCCCTGGAGGCTCCCTTTCCTCATCTTTAAAAGCGAGAAAACAGTGCCCACCTGCTAGGGTGGCCTTGAGGCTGAACTGAGCGCCTACGAGGAAAATGTCTGCCGCGGAGGAGAGTCGGTAAACGGCAGCAGTTACTGTCAACAATGGTCATTACGAGGAAAGCAGCTCCTTGGAAGCCCGCGCGTCCACTCCCTGCAGCCCCACCGGGCTGTCCTTCTCTGCCCTCCCGCCCTCTCTGCAAGCCTCCTGCTTGCTGCTCTTTGGTATTCGTGAATCGCCCTTGGCCTTGAAGGGAATTTTGAGTAGCACAATTTCTCGCCTTATATAAAAGTAAGATTTGTCCTTAAGGCATCGCTTGCATACAACACTGGATGCTGCCTGGGTCCTGAGACCGTTCATCCGAGGGGACAGGGCCCGGGTCTCAGGACACAGGTGCCTGTCACGGGACAGGGGCTGATCAGCCGGGTGCCCTGTCATTCACAGAGCCAGGAGGCGTGCAGATACGTCCCCATCTCCACCCATCCTGAAACGTGCCCCTCATGACTTATGCATGACGTCTTTTCATTAGCAACAGCTGAGTAAGCACATGGGTAAGTGGCTCTGTGAGGGGCATCGGATCCGGAGGGTGTGGATCCGAGCTGGGTGACACCACTGAGAGATTCAGCGGGGTGGGGAGACGTCCGTGCGCAAATGCTGCACGCTCCCTGGGAGACTGGACGTTTTCTCTCTGCCCTTCGGTTCACTCTGCCTTGAGAAGCAGCCTCCCTCTCAGCAGGGCAAGGATGAAGGGGGGTGTGGCTGGGTCCAGGCTGCAGGCCCCGCAAGGGAGGGGGCGGCAAGAGAGATGCTCTGACCTTTCTGAGCCAGGAAAGAATTCCTGGATCCCCCTGTTCTCAGAGAACTTTCTAAACGTACTAAGCGAGTCCACAGACCTGGGTCTCCCGCCCTCCAGCCTGAGTTTCTAAACGCACACTCACAGGGGCACCTGGGTGGCTCAGTCGGTGAAGCGTCCGGCTTCAGCTCAGGTCATGATCTCACGGTCCGTGAGTTCGAGCCCGGCGTCGGGCTCTGTGCCGACAGCTCGGAGCCCGGAGCCTGCTTCGGATTCTGTGTCTCCCTCTCTCTCTGCCCCTCCCCCGCTCATGCTCTGTCTCTCTCTGTCTCAAAGATATATAAACATTAAAAAAAATTTTTTAAACACACACTCACTCATGCTCACTCGCACAATCGATGGTAATTCTGAGGATGCCGACCTCTGGGGACCCTGCGTGGTCTCTGAATAGCAGTGCAAGACCACAGGACGCAAAGCCCAGTGGAGGGGGAGAGCCGACCCCCAGGACTGCGGAAGAAAGAATAAGAGGGAGATGGACAAGACACGTCTCTCCTGTCCAATCTGTGACTGACCACTGCAGCCTCAGGAAGGAGGTCAAGGGAGAAAGAAAGTGTTGGGAAAGAAAAGAGCAACATTCTAGTTGAGGCCTTAAAGTACAGACAGATCTGGGTTTGTATCCGATGCTGTTCTTCTGTTGTTCCTTGACTAATTTCTCTGGCCTCCCCGAGCCTGAATTTCCTCACCTGTAAAATGATTGTTGCGAGGATGGAATAATGTCACGTACGTCAAGTGCTTAGCACAGCACCTAGCCCGTAGTAAATACTCCATAAATGGGAGCTACCATTACTCTTTAAAAAATTTTTTTTAACATTTATTTATTTTTGAGAGACACAGACAGAGCATGAGCAGGGGAGGGGCAGAGAGAGAGGGAGACACAGAATCCGAAGCAGGCTCCGAGCTGTCGGCACAGAGCCCGATGCGGGGCTCGAACCCACGGACTGTGGGATCATGACCTGAGCCAAAGTGGGACGCTCAACCGAGTGAGCCACCCACGAGCCCCAAGGGAGCCATCGTTACTCTTAAGCTGTGTCCCGTAGGGATATTACTCGGGGCACAAGAGGTCAGCAAGCTTCTCTTGCCCAACTTGTGTGGGTGACCGAACTCCTCTTGCTCCAAATGAACGGAGGGAGGGGGCAGCAGTAACGTGACCTGTCTGTCCAGTGGCCAAGATTTTGAAGCACAGTCTGTTCAAGATAAGAGAGCTAGAGTGATGCTGTAGTTTCAGGTCCTGGTCTGAGAAACAAGGATGATAAAGGGATGAAGGGACTTGCCCAAGGTCAGAGCTGATGACGGGCACAGCCCACTGCTCTGTGACCCCACACTGCTGGAGGAGGAGAGCGCTCGTTAAGGACACTGCCTCTCTAATAATAGGACCCTGTGGCAATGCTGGATGTCTTCCCAGGGGGTCCTTGTCCTCAGGACAAGGTGCCAGGTGTAAACCAGCCAGGCAACAGCGGGGCATTAAAAAGGTCAATGTTCCTTGGGTCTCTGGTACTGGCTCAAATACACAGCAGACGGAAGATGAGGCTCCAAATGGCTTCACCAAAGCCACGAAGCAATAACCCCAGACTTTCAGATAGTAGACAGATCAAGTTCTGGTACAAAAAGCTACATTTGCATCTTACCCCCAGGCCCCAGGTGAAAATGCCCTCAGAAAGCAGATCTGAAACTAGCCTAATGTTTTTAGCCATCGAACAGGGTCCTTGGGGCTAAGTGAGAATTATGATCTAACCGGAAATGTCGTTTGACTTGCAAGATGCCGTATCTCTTAATAATTTCTCGGTCCTTTAATGTATTTTTAATCACAAATTTGTGATGAGGAGGGAGCTGTGTGCTGCAGGGCTGTCTCCAGCCGAGGCCCCAGGAACTCCAGCTAGGAGAGAGTGGCCTGGGGAAAGAGCAAGGCTGGGCCTCCCAGCACAAGACTGGAGAATGTCTTCTATGGAGGAGCAAGGCCATTACAGACCACATTTGGAAAGGGAAGAGGGGGTTCGCTGGGCATTAGGAAGGCAGAACCGCAGGCAGGTCAATAACAGATTTTGTGAGACTGGCCAGTCAGTCTCATCATCTGCCCAGCTTTGCAGCCAGACACCAGGGCCCCCCAGATCTAACTCCTACGACCTCACCAAAGGTCAACCAGGAAGGCCAACGCAAGTAGCCACCCGGAACCTCGGGTTTCCTTTCTGTAAGTCCGGGGTGTGTTATGACTTGCACGAAGCTAAGCCAGCTACACATCCTGCAACCATCAGACAATTGTTTTCCGCTGTCGGGCACGCACACAGTGATAACAATAATGACAATGACAGCCACACGGTGGCTGCCATTTGTGGAAGGCATGCTATGTCCAGGCACTGTGGGAAATGCGGTGCGTTTAGTTCTCGCCGGGAAATGGTATGCGATTCTCCTCCTCTGTGCTACAGAATAACAAAGCAGAAAACGCTGGAAGAGCTTGTTCACTGGGGTGGAGCCTTCTTAAACTCAAATCCTGTGCCTTTAAGCACTTCTTGACGTGTCGGCCATTAGTGCTCTCTTTTCACAACAACTGAGCCAGAGGACGAGGACCGAGTGGACTAGATTTCATTTAAACACGCCGAGGTGGGATCCTGTCTTATTCACCCTTGTGTATATACGTCAAGCACACACGTAGCTGCCCCAGCCCTTGGCGGGCGGTCCTGGGAGGCATTCTCCAGGCTTCTCCGTGCCGCCTGATAGAATCAAGCCCCTGTGGCCTACAGCAGTGACTTTTCTCCTTCCTCCTGCTTCCTGGAACCGCCTTCCAAAGAAACTCCTGCATCCAAATCTTTCTCTCCGGCTCTATTTTTGGAGAACCCAAGTTAAGACTATGGATACGCGCGTGCTTTTTAAAATTATTATTATTGGCTGATGTTTATTGAGCACTTACAAACTGCCAACTGCTGTGCCAAGCGATTTACCTGAATTGCCTGTTTGACCGTCCTCGGAACAATGCCATCGGTGTATCCCCAATTCACACAAGAGGAAACGAAGGCACAGAGAGATTAAGTAACCTGTCCAAGGATGCGTTCCATGAGCAGTGCAGGTTAGCTGGTGCTTTTAACCTCTATCTAAAGCTGTGTCTCCCTCTTGATAACACAATTGCTTGTCTGGAAACTTCTACAAAGAGCATAGCCCTCCAAATTCAGGCTCAATAAAAACTATGATTTGCATAAGATGCTTCAGGGGAAACCTTGCAACCACTTTACCTACACGCTCAACTCCAAATTACCGTGCATAAAAGGAAATCTGTGCTCCGTGACCCCTTTTGTTTAAAAATGGGTACATAGCAAAGGAAACTGGCAAAAAGAAGAAAAAAAAAAGACAAAGAGAAAAGGAAGAAGAAAAAAGAAAAGGCAACCTCCTGAAGGGGAGAAAATATTTGCAAATCATACATCTGATGAGAGGCTAACATCCAAACATATAAAGAACTTGACTCAGTGGAAAAAATAACAAATCCGATTCAAAAATGGGGAGAGGATCTAAACAGACATTGTTCTAAAGAAGACAGGCTCACAAATAAATGTTCCACATCACTCATCGCCCAAACCAAAACCACAACGAGATGCGATCTCACACCTGTCGCAACAGCTATTATCAAAAAGACAAGTAATAACAAGCGTTGGCAAGGATAAGGTGAAAAAGGAACATCTGTCCACTATTGGTGGGAATGTAAATTAGTACAGCCACTATGGAAGATAGTATGGAAGTGTCTCAAAAGATTAAAAGCCAGGGGCACCCGGATGGCTCAGTCGGTTAAGCAACAGACTCTTTGATTTCGACTCAGGTCATGATCTCAGGGTTGTGAGATCGAACCCCGCATCAGTCTCTGTGCTGAATGCACAGTCTGCTTAAGATTTTCTCCGTGTCTCTCTCTCTCTGCCCTTTGCTCGCACGCTCTCTCTCTTTCTCAAATAAATCAGTAAAAAAAAAAATCTTAAAAAAATTAAAAGTAGATCTACTACGTGACCCGGCTATTCCACTTCTGGGTATTTATCTGAAGAAAATGAAAACCCTAATTCAAACAGATATATGGGCTCCTCTGTTCACTGCAGCATTATTTACAATAGCCAAGATAAGGAAACAGCCTAAGTACCCATCAACGGAGGAGTAGATAAAGAAAATGTGATATATATCTACATATCTTTAGACAGATATAGAGAGAGATAGATATCATACAACGGAATATTACCCAGTCATAAAAAAAAAGAGGGAAATCTTGTCATTTGTGAAAACATGGATGGGCTCTGAGGGCCTCATGCTAAATGAAATAAATCAGACAGAGAAAGACAGATGTTGTACGATGTTACTTATATGTGGAATCTAAAAAACAAAACAAAACAAAACAAAACAAAACTCCCGGATACAAAGAACAGACTGGTGGTTACCAGAAGGGAGGGGGCGGGCGAAAGGGTGATCGGGGTCAATTGTGTGGGGACAGACGTTACTGGGCTCATTGTGGCAATCGCCCTGCAGTGTATACAAATACCGAATTACTATGTTGTGCACCTGAAGCTAATATAATGTTATATGCCGGTTTTGCTTCGATATAAGTAAATAAATAATTGGTTACAGGTGTTGTCAGGCGAAGGGATGTCTGAGTCGGCAGCTACATTGATTGCTAATTTTTTTTTTCTAAAATCAACGAGAAATGAAATATCAGTGACCATTTTCTACCTAATCTAACTCAGCGTCCACCTGGATCTCTGGTAAACCTTCCCCCTAATTCCTTTCAAACGTTTTCTCTTTCCCAAACGGCTGTGGGAAGAACTGAGGGAGGGAGGGAGGGAGGCATCCATCTGCGAGGTGAGCTTGTCAGAGAAAAGTGGAACGACGTGGACGAGCCTTGTGTCCAGTGTGCAAGCTGGAGAAATGCAGAGGAGTGTTTACACTGACTTTGGAGGGCGGGAGCAAAACGCTCAGCCGGGAGCTGCCGAGGGCAGATCACCAAAGTAAATCCCAGGCGCCTCCTCCAGCAGCCCTGACATCTGGGGACAGTCCCGGAGAGCCACACAGAGCTCACGGGGGACCCTGACGTGGAAGGAAGGGATGATGGCGCGTCTGTGAGGAAAGTGCCCCTGGCACCAGTGCCATGACCATCCAGCCCCCGTGACACCTGCTCGTCCCAGCGCCCCTCGGGGTGGGGGTGGGGGGTGGCTGGCGCCCCGGGGACCCTGTGCCGCCCCCGTGCCCGCCCGGCCTCCCCGTAAGCAGGAGGGCTGATGAGCACATCAAGAACCAACCTCACTGAAGCCAAAGTGATACATCTGTTTATGGTAATTAAATAAATGCCAGCTGGACCCTCCTCGGTGTGCTTACTGAAGCACGCGCCAGATTCACGAGGCTCTCCAAGAATCCGAGAGAAATCAGAGGCGGGACAGCGAGCTCCCAGCCACTTACCACCCACTTCTTGAGAATCCTTGGCTGAGGAGGTTTTCTCAGAACCGAGAGCCTGGCTTCGGTCCCACCGGGGCTCGAGCAAGTCATTTCACCTTGGCTTCTCCATCTGTCAGGTGAGACGGTGACACTTGCTCTGTGCCTCCCTCCAAAGTGACCTTGGCTAGAGGTTGGCCCTTCCTCATTGACCCCAGCTACATGCTGCCTCTTTTCAAAGGAGGTTCGAGGCAGTTTAGAACCACATGGTGCGGTGACAGGGGAAAGAAACTGGAGGGAAGACGGTGAGTGCACGCGGGTTCGTTGTGTGATTTGTACCCACTGTACCCGTTCAGGGTGAGTGGCAGAAATTATAAGGATCGTGGCCTTTGGACTCAGATGTGGCTTCGGCTCCAATGTTCCTGGGTGACCCTTGGCAAGGGACTTAACCACTCTGAGCTTCGCTTTCCTTGTCTAAAATAAGGCAAGCAGCGTAAGGCTAGTGGAGGATTAAATGCGGCAAATATACAGAAAAGCACTTCGACCAATGCCAAGCACATGGTGGTGCCCTTATAAACACCGGCTTCTTTTTCTTGCCTGCCGTCTCTCCTTCCTTCCTCTATTCCTTCTTTCCTTCCTTCCTTTCTCCTTCCTTGCTTGTTCCTCTTCATTTGTCTTTCCATATTAAGTAAGAAAGTCTCCAGGAAATGCTTCTGTCATACTTGGACTAATGGGTGAGAAGGGACTCTGTGGGGATGGGGAAGAATTTGGAATTATGAAGGAAAGAAATCCCTGACGTGCAAGGAAGGGAAAATTTTCAAGATGGGGTATGATTCACTGAACTTATCCAGAGTCACCAGGTGACTTACTTTTGCATCTAATTTTTGTTATCTGGGTGAGGAATTAGTAAGAGGGGTCCCCTCAGGTGCCCCAGATCTCTCCAAGGGATCTAGAGTAGAAGGTATGCTGGGAGGACGTTCATTCCACAGGGACTCGGGAAGACCAGGGACGGACGGGGCTGCCGTTATGGAGGGCACGACTCCAGACAGACGTCAAGCCTCACAACAGCAGGATGGCCAGGTGGTCCAGGGGGCGCTAGAACCTACCATCCCCCTGCCTGGAGCAGGTGCTGGGACAGCAGATGTCTGCACATTTTCCTCCGACCAATTAGAAAATGGAGGTGACAAATGCAATTCCTTCTTACCCTCTGAGGTCACCTGGGTATGTCCAGGCAGGCAGGATGAAGAGACAGCCTGCAAAGAGACAGGCAGCGAGAATTCTAGGCAACGGGCTGGCATCAGCGGGGTGTGGCAGCAGGAAGGAGCCCCAGCTACCTGTTCTGTGAAGCCTTTCCTGGTAACCGCTTTCCCCATCTATCTCACGGATGCTGCGCTGGTTTTGATCACAGCCCTCAGACCCGTTCGCTCCATGCAGCTGTCTGCATGTCGGTGTCCCTATCAGATGGCGAGCCCCGTGTCCTCAGCCTTAGCATAAATGAATGAATGGCACATAGTAGGTGCTTAGTAAATGTAGGTCTGATTAATAAGTAGAAGGCTCAGGATGGTAAGAACAAAGCGAGGAAGCTGGAGAACTGAGAGTGTTACCAAGACAGAGATTCAAGATGGGCGCCTGGGTGGCTCAGTCGGTCGAGCGTCCGACTTCGGCTCAGGTCATGATCTCGTGGTCCGTGAGTTCGAGCCCCGCGTCGGGCTCTCTGCTGTCAGCGCGGAGCCTGCTGCGGATCCTCTGTCCCTCTCTCTCTCTGCGCCTCCCCCACTCACACTCTCTCTCAAAAATAAAATATTCGTAAGAAAAGATAGAGCCTGTATCCTGAAGCCTGCTCCACGCTATGAACTCAGTATGAAGAGGGCCGTCATAAGGCCAGAGCTAGACGAACAGCGAGACCTGGTCCAACCTCCCAGATCCTCCCTGCCTAAGGATGGGATTGGGTTTCTGAGCCTGGGCTGGATCTAGGCTCATGGTTGAGGTCGATGATACAGGAAAATGTAGTATGATGCTAAGTGATGCACTCCGGAGCCACACTACCTGGGGTTCAATGACTGTCTCCACAGCTATCAGCCCTGTGACTTTGGACTTCTAACTTCGTTTATCTTATACCTCAGTTTTCCCACCTGTAAAGTGGGAATAACAATAGTACCTGCATTGTAGGGTTGCTGTAAGGACTAAATGAGTTGATATGATAAAGTGCTTGGCACAGAGTGAATGTTACACAGGTGCCAGCTGCTATTATTGCCATTGGTGATGGTGTCGTCATTACCAGACGTTGAGGGGGTTGGGGCGGGGGGCGTGCACGGTCCATAGGTCCTGACGGTGATACAGGAGAAGGAGAGAGGAATCTCATGGGTCCTGGCTTCCATCGATTGCATTACAACTGCCCCCACCTTAACTGGTGAGGGGTTGATCATCTGAAGATTAGTTCTCTACGTGCTGCTGGGAAATGTTTCGGGTTCCGCCTTTTGAGACCTGGGACAGTCCCTACCCCCGCGGTGCCACAGGCTGACTTTGAAAAAAGAACACGGGTGTGAGATTTGTTTGCCGGTGTACTCAAGTGAATCAGGGGTTTTTGTGGCTTGAGGGATGGGGGACCAAGCTTTCTCTTTCTGTCTTTACGCTGTCTTGTGGGCTCTCGGGCCTAAAGGGGGCGAAAGAACATTAAAACCCCTTCAATTCTTAAGGGGAGTTCTTGCTTACTTGTTTTTAAACACATACTTGTAAAGCACGTACCATGTGCCAGGCACACTATTCTAATTACAAATACTACCACAATCTCCAACATAACCCTGTAAAATAGAGCAATCTTTGTCACTACTTTATAGGTGAGGAAGGAGGCACAGAGAGGGTAAGCAATGTGCTCACAAGCTCGCAGCAGGGACCAATGAGGCCAGGCTCATGAACACAGGCGCCCGGTCCCAGAGCTGGTCGTGTGTCTCCTATTATGCCACCTCGCCGGAAGGCCTAAGTTTGGGTAAATGCACGAGAAGGTAAACTGGCCTTTCCCAGCCCAGGGTGAGTTCAACTGCCAGTTACCCCAGAGTCTCCCACTCAGAGCAGCCCTGCCCTTCCTTTCCCCGATGGAAGGAAAGAGAAATCCCACAGACTCCACCAGAGTCCCAGATTCCTGCTGACCCTGGGAGCCCAGCTTCAGAAGGAAGGTTTTGTGCCCCAAAGACTCCTCCCATATGGCCGAGGACACTGTCTAGCCTGAGACCCCTCCACCGCCTCTTCCCCTTGGTTTTCTATCACTTCTCAGACACCCCCCGGTCTGAGAACAGGTAGGGCCTGGGACCTGGGGGACTTCTTTCCTCTTTTCCAAGCAAAGGGAAGAAGCCCCAGGGAGCCTGCGGATGTCAGTAAACAGGTCTGTGTGATCGCTGGGCCTTCACAATTGGACAGCCTTTTCTTTCCCCTGATAGAGATAAATGTTGATAACTCAATGATGATGAAAACATTGTAAAGTGCCAAGCACAGCATGTTTAGTTACAAAAGCCAGGAATAATTGCTTCAGCCTTCCTGCTAAGAAAACCAGTTGTTGGGTCCAGGATAATTCTAGTAAGAAATTGGCATTCGGGGATTAATTGTTTAGAATGTAATGACTGCTACAACCCAAACTAATGAGAACAGAAGGCGGCTTCCAATTTGAATTTCAGGAATGAAATCGGCTTTGCCAGGCTGGCTGGTGCAGAAAAAGAGAATGGAAGGGCTTTTTTTTTTTTGACCTCAGTTCTGATTGGGCAAAAAAATAAGAAAGCATTTTGCAAGAACAGCTTCTGAGAAGACTAGCCAAAAGTCTGTGCAGACGCCTCAGGAAAATTCTTGATTGATTATTAAAAGCCTGGCTGAGCTTTTCCTTGGGGCCCTGAGCAGGTGCGGGGGCAGCAAGGCAGGGGTGAGTCACGGACTGCGCTGGGCGGGGGTGGGGGGAGCGGGCACTGGGCATGGAGTCCCACCCGTCCCTGCCACTTCCGCTCTGACCTTCAGCAGGTCACCTGTCCTTTCCGAATCTGTCCTCCTGCAAACAGCACTCGCCCTGCCAACTTCAGTGGCTTATGGCGAGGCTCGGGAGAGAAAACAGCTAGCAAAGTGCACTGCGATCTTTACATCACAATGTGGGTGGAGAGTGTTATTTGGATAAGTTACCCCTTCCTCCTTCTTTTATTTGTTTGCTTAGCCCTAAAAGGGACTCAAGGCAACCTGCCTATTCTTTTCTAATTTCTAGCATCGCTGTGGGCAGCGTGTTGAATAACTCTCAAGGCAGGCAGTGGTTCAGTGCCAGAAAAGACCAGAAAAGACCCAGGAAGGTTGGTAGGGTCCACGGGACAGGAGCCTGAGGGCCCCTGAGGGAGTAGAACCCTTGCTGGCTCTTCCAAAGGCACTACAGATAAGAGGTGAGGGAGAAAAGCAAATGGAGTGGCCCACTCATTCAAGTGTCTTTTTGTTGAGCTCTGGCTATGAAGATATATTTATTTACTGAGGGACTGTTAGGGGAGTGGCATCATGATAAAGGGATTAAAAGGACCCTCACAAGACCTACTTGACTCATGCGAGAGGCCGCAAATTCTCCACCAGTGTCCAACTCTTACCCAGTTTTCTTTCCCAGTTTCCTCCCATCTCCATCCCTGCCTTCTAGCTGACGTTGGTAACAGAGATGCTGAGCAGTATTCCCTGGAATTCTTTCAACTGGAAAGCACCCTCATCAAAGTCCTACCATAAGTGAGGACTCCTCAGACTGCCTGCCCAACGTGAGGTCAGAGAAGGTTCTCAGAGACGATTTAGACGGGATGCTCTTAGGGTAAAGGCAAAGGCATTGGAAAGTCGCAAGTGTTGGCCAAGGATGTGGAGAAACCAGAAACCTTGCACACTGTTGGTGAGACTGTGAAATGGTGCAGCTCCTGTAAAAAACAAAACAAAACAAAAAAACAGGAGTTTTTTGTATGGAGGTCCCTTATAGCATTTAATATAGAATTACCGTGTGGCCCCGCAATTGCACGTCCAAGAGTTGAAAATGGGCTCAAACAGGTATTTGTACCCCAATGTTCACAGCAGCATTATGTGCAATAGCCAAAAGGTGGAAACAACCCAAGGATCCATCAACAGATGAATGGATAAGCAAAATACGGTCTGTACCTACAATGGAATATTGCTCGGCTGCAAAAATCAATAAAATTCTGACACATGCTACAACATGGATGAACCTTGAAAACACGGCGCTAAGGGCAATAAGCCAGGCACAAAAGGACAAAGATCGCATGATTCCACTCATATGAACTATCTCACATAGGCAAGCTGACAGAGACAACAGGTAGATTCAAGATCACCAGGGGCTGAGGGGAAGCGGAGAGTTATTGCTTAAGGGTCACGCTTTCTGTCTGGAATGGCAAAAAAAAAAGTTCTGGAAATAGATAGTGGTGGTGGTCATACAACATTATGACTGTAATTAATGCCACTGGATGGTACACTTAAAATAGCAAAAATGGCAAATTTTGTGTTTTAAGATTTTATCATAGTAAAAATATATAATTCGCTTAAAAATGAAGGCAAAGTTCCTGGACAAAGTTGGGCAGGGCAGAGCCCTTGCTTGCCTAGGGCGGGGTTCCCCCCCCCCACCAAGCCTGTCTTCCCTGCCTCTCTAGCCACTTGGCATCAGTTCAGCCATAGCGCTCACCTTGCCCCTCCCACCCACCCACAGCAAGCCTTTTTGCACCGCGTGCCAGGTCAGGTTCCTTGGTTACACTCTCAGAGACCCATGCTCCTTCTTCAAAGTACAAGCTCCCATGATGGAATATTCGAATCACGTCTGGCTCTCCCATGAGACATAAATGCCGTGGTAACAGGGACCGTGTCTGTTTACTCTCTCCGTGTTAGTGCTACTGCCCCTCGGAGGTCCTCGGTAAATAAATACATTCTAGGGGCGCCTGGGTGGCTCAGTAGGTTAAGTGTCGGACTTTGGCTCAGGTCACGATCTCATAGTCCATGAGTTCAAGCCCTGCATTGGCTCCGTGCTGACGATGCGGAGCCTGCTTGGGATGCTCTCCTCCCCTCTCTCTCTGCCCCTCCCTAGCTTGCACGCATGTGCGTGCTCTCGCTCTCTCTCTCTCTCTCTCTCTCTCTCTAATAAATAGGCTTTAATACATACGTCCATACATCCATTCTGGATAAAGAAACACATGTACAAATGAGCTACTCCATCTTCCCCCCCCCCCCCCCGCCATCTCCCCTCTATCTCTATCCCAATATTCATTAACCATAGCATTTGCATCTGTTGAAATAATCTGAAGTATTTATTTCTTTATGTATCCACAGTGTCCTTGCCTTCTCATTATACGGTAAACCCCTTGAGAACAGGGACTTTTTCTGCCTTGCCCCCTGTGGTACCCCCAGTATACAACAATGCCTGGCATATTATAGGGCTCAGTAGGTATCTATCGAATCAATGAATAAGCAGACCTCATTAACTCCTGCCCGGATTATCTTCTACTCAATTTCATTGTCTCCATAGGCGCGCCAGTCATGTCACTACACGGACAAATTGTCAATTTGTCCTTGTCCCGTTTCTGCTCTAAGCCTCCACCGCTCCCCCAGGGCCTGGAGGAATAGTCCATGTTCCTGGTAGAGCCTACGCTGGCCTCTCCTGACACTCCCCATGCCACCCCTCAAACCCTTCCACACTCACTAGATGGACCATTCTTAACTCATGCCTCCCCAGAATACCCTCCCCCACTTCCTTGTCTGGTTAGTACGTTCTCACCCTTCAAGACTGCTCAGAGGTCATCCCCTTCCAGAAGCCCTTCCCTGAAAGTGTGTGTTCCTATTGTGATGCAAAACTGTTAACTGCCGGGCTCTCCCACTAGACTTGCCGCTCCAGAGAGCTGGGAGCAGGTTCCATCCATCTCGGTGCGAGGCTCATTGCCTGACATACGGCAAGCGCTCACTGAAGAGGGGTTTAACCAAACTGAGCTCTTCAGAGTGAATCTGAGAATAAAGAGGATGGTCTCTTGATGGAGACACAGGATCTCAGTTCTGTGGAGTCACCACCCTGAGACCTGACGAGATGGCTCCCTAAACCCTGTGCTCTGCAAGTCTCTCCTGGCCCTCCTCAGGCCGAGTCCCACCTGTGGGCTGAGGAATCTGCAGCCACAAGTGAATGTTCCTGCCTGGAGCTTGCACCTTCCCTCCCAGGCCTCTCCCTGGGTATCTAGAGCTTGTCTTCTACAGCTCTACCCTCGCAAGGGCACACCATGCCACCAGTATGCATGCCCCTAGGCCCGGCTTCCTTTTTGTGGAGACCGTGGACAGAACCAAGATGTACAGGCCGGGGTGGCCACGGATGTACATCAGGTATGGGACAGGGACGGAGATAGGAAGAAAAGAGAGGCGGGCTGCCCATGGCCAACTCTCTCTCTCTCCACCACCACGTTCTGGAACTCTGAGGAGTCTGGGCCCTCTAAATTTAAGGCTGGCCTTCTGATGTGTTGTGAAGGTGTTTATCTATTAAGATAGGAAGAAAACACGTATTTTATTTATTTATTTTTTTAATTTTTTTTAACGTGTATTTATTTTTGAGACAGAGAGAGAGCATGAACGGGGGAGGGTCAGAGAGAGAGGGAGACACAGAATCTGAAACAGGCTCCAGGCTCTGAGCTGTCAGCACAGAGCCTGACGCGGGGCTCGAACTCACGGACCGCGAGATCGTGACCTGAGCCGAAGTCGGACACCTAACCGACTGAGCCACCCAGACGCCCCGAAAACACGTATTTTATTTAACAGTCTCTGGCTTAGTATGTAACTCTGAAACATCTATCTAAACGGCTTGTGAGCCTCTATCTGACCCTTGCCCTGGGTCTTGCTAATGCTGAGGGTGGGCCTGGACCTCAGCCGGAAAGAAGGGCATCCCTATCACAAGCAGAGGGGATTGTGAGATATGGTTCTCATGTCCTGAACAAAAAATACAAGGAAGTTGCTACACTAAATAGGTCTTTTTCTTTTTCTTTTTTTAATTTTTTTAACGTTTATTTATTTTTGAGACAGAGAGAGACAGAGCATGAATGGGGGAGGAGCAGAGAGAGAGGGAGACACAGAATCGGAAGCAGGCTCCAGGCTCTGGGCCATCAGCCCAGAGCCCGACACGGGGCTCGAACTCACGGACCGTGAGATTGTGACCCGAGCTGAAGTCGGACGCCTAACCGACTGAGCCACCCAGGCGCCCCTAAATAGGTCTTTTTCAATAAGCGAGTTTGTGCTCTTGTTTCCCTTCGGTTACATTGTAGTGTCTGATGGTGAAGGGAAAACCTTAAAGACGTGTGTGTGTGTGTGTGTGTGTGTGTGTGTGTGATTTATTCACAGGCCTGAGAAAGAGGAGGAAGGGACAAGCAAGATTGTTTTGTCTCGAACTATCTCCCAGATGTCAGGAAAAGGGTTACCTGGAGGCGGGTACAGGCAGGGGGACTGACTGAGAAGGGGCTTGAAAGACGTTCCCAGGACGCAGGAAGTGTCCACTGTCTTGATCGGAGTGGTGGTTACTGGGTCACGCAGACTGAAAATTCACCAAGCTGCACACCTGAGATCAATGCACTTTACACACAAGTCAGCTCGGGCTTGCCAGCTCAATGCCCTTGAGCGAGTTACTTGTCCTCTTAAACCTCAATTTACTTAATACATAGTGGGTAAGATCAACACGTCTACCTCGCGGCGCCGCGGGAAAGGCAGAAGCAGCGAGAACGCAGTCAGCCGTGCTCCTTTATTCTATTAGCTGCATTAACTACTATTGCATTAGCTACGTAAGCTGTTGCTTCCTTAAAGGCTTGAAACTTTGAGACGTATGGGTTTTTTAAGGTAGTTTTTCTTAGAAAAACAACCACAAAAATGACTTGGCTCTATCCAAAACTCTTCTCTCTTCTAACTAGTTTGTCGATACCACTCATTTTCACTGCCCGATTTCTTGCAAACCACACTCGGTCTAGGTGTCGACTTCACTGCATGGTAAGCAGGTTTCCCTTCACCATCAGGCATTACAACGCGACAGAATTCAATCCGAAGGGAAACGAGAGCAGGCTGCTGAGACTGGCTTCTTGAAAAAGACCTTTACTGCTGTCACGGGGGACTTCACCTGGGCCCCGGGAGAGCCCTCATCCTGGCTCCAGCTGATTCCCCGTGTGGAATGCCCTCGCTCTTGTCTCATTCCACACTGGAAGCTCAGCGTGGGTGGCGGGGAGATGTCGGTTGTTCTTAGATTAGGTAAGCTGGGATGGCCATTTCTGAGTCTCCAAAATGTTGAACACGCCCTCCTTATCATACGCTATTAAAGTATGCTGTTCCCTGGGGCGCCTGGGTGGCTCAGTTGGTTGGGCGTGCGACTTCGGCTCAGGTCACGATCTCGCGGTATGTGAGTTCGAGCCCCGCGTCGGGCTCTGGGCTGACAGCTCGGAGCCAGGAACCTGCTTCAGATTCTGTCTCCCTCTCTCTCTGCCCCTCCCCTATTCATGCTCTGTCTCTCTCTGTCTCAAAAAATAAACGTTAAAAAAATTAAAAAAAAAAAAAAGTATGCTGTTCCCTAAATTCACCCTCACGAGGAGAAGTGGGCTTTGAGAGAGTTCTAGGAGCTTTAAGAGTAGGATTTGTACATTCACCAAACCTTTCCTAGTGCCCACCAAGGACAAGGGGCCATCCCAGGCACCTGGGAGAAATAAAGAGGGTCTTGGGCCCCAGAGAGCTTAACTGGCCCTCCTCTAGATGAGGCTCTGAGAACGTGAACTTCAGCCATGCAGATGCTAATCTCATTATGAATCGGGCAGAAATACGTCCTCAAGGGAAGGCGGCTGAACAGAGTGCGCACAGTGGGGCTGCTTTGCTCGTGACCCCTCATGTAGCCCTCCCGACAACCCCGCCGAGCAATTTTCATTATTCTCATTTTACAGACGAGGACACTGAGGCTCAGAGAAGCCAAGACATGGCCTGGAGTCACAAAGTTCATAAATGGAGGCAGGACTGGCTACATCATTTGTGGGCAACAGTGCAAAGTGAAAATAAGGGGCCTTGGTTGAAAAAAATCAAGAATTTCATGGTGGTGTCAGTAATCCATTAAATCGAGCCTGGGACCCTTCTAAGCTCGGGGCCCTGTGCAGCTGCACAGGTTGGCTGCTACTCTGGTTTCCTATAGATGGACACAAGGCTACCTTAGTGACCTTTCTAACCAGAGCCAGATGCAGCCAGGAGCCCAGGTATCTCCTGAAACCTATGGGACCGAGGAGTCTGTCCCGGGCACAAGCTGCCTGTACTGAAGGTGGGAAGGAATCCAGTCCTTAGCTTCATTCTCTGCTGTCTGGAACTTTCTCTGTCCCTCTATGAACTCTGTGGCCTCTGGTCCAGCTCCAGGCCTGGGACTGGCCATGTCAGCATAATGCCCCATCCCATCAATTAAGAATAAGAGGGGCGCCTGGGTGGCTCAGTCGGTTAAGCATCCGACTTCAGCTCAGGTCACGATCTCACGGTCCGTGAGTTGGAGCCCCGCGTCGGGCTCTGGGCTGATGGCCCGGAGCCTGGAGCCTGCTTCCGATTCTGTGTCGCCCTCTCTCTCTGCCCCTCCCCCGTTCATGCTCTGTCTCTCTCTCTCTGTCTCAAAAATAAATAAACGTTAAAAAAAAAAAAAAAGAATAAGATTGGTGGCAAAGAACAGAGTGATCAAGCATCAGTGGCTTGAACAAATAGAGGTTTCTTTGTCTCACAGAACAAAGACCAGGAATAGAGAGTTTCTAGCGTTAGTTCAGGTGCTCAAAATGTCAAGATTGGCCACTCTGTGACTTTCCTGCTCTTTCCTTCAGGGTATCAATGTTGTAGTTGCAAGATGCTCACTGTGGCTCTAGCCATCTTGACCGTGTTCAAGAGTAACAGAAGGCGAAGGGTGACCCTGGTCTCAAAAAGGAAAGCAAAAGCTTCCTCAGGGTCCCTACCTCCAAAGGATACCCCTGAAGTTTCACTGCCCCAAACTGGGTCACACGGCCACCCAGAACTGCTAAGAAGGGCTGGGAAAACAAAGAACAGTGACTCAGTGGCTCAGACCAGGAAGTGGTCACTAAGCTGCCATGAACAAAACTGAAATACTGGTAACCACGGCGGGGGAGAAAAGAGCTGGTACTGAGTAAGCGCTTAAGACTGCTGGTTACTCTATGGACACCTCTTGTGCCCTGAGTTCATCCCAGTCCACTCGTATGCCTCCCAGCAACAGTCCTGGGGCATCCTGAGATCACACGGGTGCCTGGGGGTGCCTGGGGGTACCTGTCACCCCAGGAATGTGGGAAGCTGGCAGCCCATGTTGCTTCCTCTCTTCCCTTACAACTCACACAGAGAGTTAAGGTCTTTCCAAGCATGCCCTCCCTCTCCTGTGGGATCATAGGCTCCTGGGGGGCATGTTCAGCGTGAAGAAAGGTACTTAATGGTGTCAACTGTGTGAGGCACCGCGATGTTGCTACAACCCATTAACGTGCAATAAAGCCTACAACACAGACCTGAGGGGAGTAAGAGGAGAAGGCACAGAGTGTCTTTAATAGCATAGCTTGGAGAGTCAAGGAGGGCTTGCAGGGAAGGCTACTGATCCACCCATCTATTCATTCATTCAATCATTCAATCATTCGGGGCGCCTGGGTGGCTCAGTCGGTGAAGCAGCCGACTTAGGCTCAGGTCATGATCTCGCGGTCCGTGAGTTCGAGCCCCGCGTCGGGCTCTGTGCTGACAGCTCAGAGCCTGGAGCCGTTTCGGATTCTGTGTCTCCCTTTCTCTCTGACCCTCCCCCGTTCATGCTCTGTCTCTCTCTGTCTCAAAAATAAATAAACGTTAAAAAAAATCATTCAATCATTCAAATATTTATTTAGCACCTACTCTATGCCAAACACTGTCCTAGGCACTGGGGATGCATTAGTGAATGAGGTAAACAGGTCCCTGGCCTCACGGGCTTGATCTCCATCTAGTCCAGACAGGAAGTAAAAAAAAAAAAAAAAAAAAACCCAGGTAAATATGTCAGGTAATGTTAAATGCTTTACAGAGAATTAAAACAAGCTTCTATGGACTGGGTCATCTAAGAAAGCCTTCTCTTAAAAAAGCAACACGTGACCTAGAATCTGCAGGAAAAGAACATTCCTAGGCCGAGCCCTTCAAGGCTCAGGGGAAAACATCTGCTGGGCAGGGGCTAAGGAGAAACCAAGAAACAAAGCTGCAGGGCTGGGGCTCTGAGAGTCAGAGGGAGGAAGTCAGAGCCTCATGAATGCTGAGGGTCCTGGGCTTCCTCTGTGTGCGTTGCGGGCGTAGGGGGGTGTCTAGAAGCAAGGTGGGGACTTCCAGGATGAATCCAGGGAGCGAGAAGAGAACAGGAAGAAGGGCCATCCTGCAGCCAAAGCAGGATAATGACAAAGGTCCAGAGAGTGTCTGTCACTGGAGCAGTTGTGACATCGGAGAAGGAGAAGGGTCCCTGTGCTCGACCCTTGGGAACTCCTCGGTGGGGGATTAAGAGGGAGAGGTGTCTTCAGCGTGTTAGTAGCTATGGCCGCCTTGGGGAAGGATGGATGGGAGGCCCATTAGAGGTGTCACGACATCCAGAAATGACCAGGATCCACACTGCGGAGGGGGCTGGGCGGTGGGAAACACAGAGGTGACGGGGGAGACAGGCAGAATGGAGAAGCTTCTATCTAGAAGCTTCTAGCCCGGATAGAACCAGGCTTCTATCTCTGGTTGCTCCACAGGGTCTACCTGGCGCCTTGCCACTGACGGGTGCCAGGTGAGTACCCATGTTTGCGGAACAAACGAACACACGAGACAGCTCAGAAGCCTGGGAAAGCAGCACGCAGGCAGACAGGTGCAGCCGCAGAAAGCACTGCCTCCCGTGTCACCTCTCGGTCACCAAGACGCGTCCTAAGAGACATGGGCTTTCTTACTTTCCCCAACTGGTACCTTTGGCAGAAAAGCGAGCTGGGAGAAGTGGGTCATCTGGAGCACTAATTTACAAAGAAGTGAAAAGGTCAGTTCAGATTTAAGGCCCTCCCTGGTGATGAGGCGATGCTGAGCACATCCCTTCCCGGTTGGGAGCGGGGGGGCCCCCCCCGGCTTTGGTTTGGGGCCATCGGTTTCCCTCCCGGTGATTTGTGGTGGGGAGTGTGGCAGGAGGGAGGCTCCGGGCGTGGAGGCCGCTGTGCCTTCCCTGCGTTTTCTCCTGCATCTTCACTCCCGTTTATTAGTGTGATGCTCCCGGCGTCGAGATAATGATTTAAAAGCTCTAATTTTGTTACATCCTGAAGCCTGCCTGCCATCAAGCCTGATTGTAATGAGATTTGGGAAGGAGCTGGGCTCTTAGCTGGGGTCAATTCATCTCTGGGAGAAAGTGCTACCATCAAAACGCCCAGGAATTATTAGCACTTAGAGGATGGCTGAAGAGGCCCTATTACTGTGAGATGCCCGGGGAGTCCTGACGTGTGAGGTGCAATTATATTTCTTCTTTATTTCCCCCGGCTTCATATTTAAGGGTGAAGAAAAGATGGGTAAGTAAGAGCTTGTGAAAAATCAATAAATATTTATTAAGCGCCTAGAACACGGTCCTACCACCTTACCTGTCTGCACAACGTTCCAGCCTCACGAACGTGAGCACAGGAGCCCACACGGTAGCTCTCTTACTCGCCTCTCAGCCCTCCCCGGAGACAGCACAGCATGGCCTGCTTTCCTATTTTTGTTTCCTAATAAATGAGGAATCCGAGGCACAGAGAGAATACATCCCTGTCTCTCAGGATCTAAGTCTGGATTGGCCAATTCCAGCCCACTGTGTCCACAAACCACGGAGCACCTCTTTGTGCGCCAGGCTCCGTGGCGTGGGTGGGGTGGGCGGGGGCTGCAGAGAAAGCCAGCACCTGCTCTGACAGTGGTTCTCAGCTCTGCCCACCCGTTGGGCCCATCTAAGAAGCTTAAAAAAAGAAAAAAAAAAAGTAAAAAATGCCAAACCTGGGTCCCTCCCCCAGAGACTCTGCTCTAATCACATGAGAGCAGGCTTAGACCTTTGGAGCTTCTAGAGTGTGGGAGAGTGCGGTGTGCCAATCTCAGCCTATCAATAACCAAGGTTGTGATCGGACTGGCCTTTGTGGTCCTACTAGGACTGCAAGATGCCCGTAGCTATAACCATCAGGAAACTGAAAACTAAAGGCTTATCATCTATAGGACCTGGAAATTACATAGCACTCTGGGACCACACAGCGGGTCATGTAGAGGGAGAGAGGGAGGGGGAGGGAGACCTTAGCCAAAGGTCTGCTTGGGTCCTGCTTTTACTGAGGTTGCTCCCGTGGGGTCTAGGGTTTCAGGACTCACTCTTAATTACTGATTTTAAAACACAAAAGCAGGAACTTAAAGCACGGGAAGACAAAAAACAAGTGGTCCAAATGGTCAGTCATCAAAATCAACAACTTTTAACGATAGAGAACAAACTGAGGGTTTGACGGAGAAAGGTGGGTGGGGGATGGGCTAGATGGGGGATGGGTACTAAGGTGGGCACTTGTGATGAGCACTGGGTATTGTGTGTATGTGAGGAGTCACTGAATTGTACTCGCGAAACTAGTATTGCCCTGTATGTTAACTAACATTAAAAAAAAAAAAAAAAAATCAAGATTTCTAAAACAAAGGGGCAGGGGGCCTGGCCAGTTACCTGGTTGTTTGGCTGGCAATGTGTTTATCTGAAATAGTCATCTTTGAAGTGGATGCTTAGGCAATGAAAGCTACAGTCAGGTGCTCGCATGACAAAATACAAACCAAAAACCAACACTCAAGATTTACAGAGAGAAGGAAAAATATGGTAAGAGACAGGTGAGTGGCAGGGGGCCTGTGCTTGCTCTATTTTTATTAATAGCAACACTTTATTGACAGGCAGGTCCCCTGCCTGCTGCCTGGCCTTATCACATTCAATCCTACTAACAACCCTGTAGGGCTGGGGACATTATTGACACTTTTAGGGAACTTAACATGGCGTAGTGAAACAAATAAAGGGTTTGGAACTAATAGGAATTGACTTCAAAACCAAGGTCTGTCGCTTGCTATTTGTGTGATTTTGAACGAGTCACTTACATGTCCTTAAGTCAAATTTGCCTAGCTGGTAAAATGGGATGTAAAAATTTGCCCCGACTTAGGTTGTGTGACGACCACAGGGAGGAAAGTGTACCTTTGAACTTTGTAGAGTTTACTCTGTGAGCCATAAAAAACATCATCCCCGTGTTACGACGGAGGAGAAAACTGAAGCTCAACACCAGTAAGCAATTTGCCCAAGGTCACAGGTCGGGACCCAGGCCTCGGGTGAGACAGGCCCACTCCTTCTGTTATGATTCAGCACCACTCACTATACTGTCTGTAGGATGTCTCTAGGAGGCAGCCACCAGACGGGTCACTTTCGCAGTCCCTGCCTCCCCAGAACGCATTCACGTCTTTTGGCCTCTGCCTAAAAGGGACGGTAGGACAATTCTGGGTGGTCAGAAGCTGGAAAGGCTTCCCATTGTCTTTGGGTAGCGAAGATTTTGAGACCAAAATGTTTCCAGGGCTTTGGGAATCACAGAAGAGACCAAGCTCTCTAGAGTCAAAGAGTTTACATTCAGATAATTGAAGAATTTTAAAGCTGGAAGGCATATCAATCATAGTTTCCGCGGAAAAGAAAAAAAAAGAAAGAAAGAAAATTGGAAAAACTCCAGAGGTAGAATGAGATTTAAGGTTTCTCAAGTAGTGCCTATAAAAAGACTTGCCAGGGAAGCTAGAGCGGACTCGCCTTGCCGAGAGCGGCCCCAAGAATCAGCTGAAATGGTGGACAAGTGATTTAAAAACTCGGAAGCAGTGATTCTCAGCAGTGGCTGCGTATCAGAGTCGCTGGGGAGCTTCTGCACGATTCCAAAAGCGGCGCCCACCCCAGACCAATTAAGTCAGTACTCTGGGGTTAGGGCTGGGCCGGCAAAGCTCCTCAGACAATTCAATTGTGCAGTTTGAGCTGAGAAACCGCCACTCTGAAGCATCATGCAAATATGAGTTGTCATTCTATTATGCAAGTAGACCCAGGGCTACTATGGAATAAGGTACCCGCAGTCTACTGAGGTTCAAATAAGGACTGACCGCTGTAATTTTTTTTTTTTTTAATGCTTATTTATTTTTGAGAGAGACAGAGACAGAGTGTGAGCAGGGGAGAGGCAGAGAGAGAGGGAGACACAGAATCCAAAGCAGGCTCCAGGCTCTGAGCTGTCAGCACAGAGCCCCATGCGGGGCTCAAACTCAGGAACCCTAAGATCATGATCTGAGCTGAAGTCAGATGCTTAACCGGCTGAGCCACCCAGGCGCCCCAGGACTAACCACTTTAATCTATAGCAGAAGGGACCAGTTGAACCAAAGGAGCTGACTGTCCAGAGGGGGATTAAGAGAGTCCCCAGTGTTTGCCTCTCTCCAGGGTGACCCAAGTGTAGACTGCCATGGAGGACCCATGACCTCCAGTCCTCATCTGTACTTTAACAAAGGAAATAAATAGGGGCGCCTGGGTGACTCAGTCAGTTGGGCGTCCGACTTTGACTCAGGTCATGATCTCACAGATCATGAGTTCAAGTCCTGCATCAGACTCTGTGCTGACAGCTCAGAGCCTGGAGCCTGCTTTAGATTCTGTGTCTTCCTCTCTCTCTGCCTCTCCACCGCCTTCTCTCTCTCTTGCAAAAATAAATAAACATTAAAAAAATTTTTTAAAAACCATGTTAATTTTCAAAATTTGGAAAATAAAAATATAAAAAAATTTGTATCACCCATAATCTCATGGTCCAGGGGTAATCATTATTGATTGCCTTTTAAAATGTATTATTATTTTAATTTATTATTTACCATTTATTATTTTGTTATTTATTTGTTATTTATTATTTTTGCCTTTTTCCCTAGTTATCATACGTACGTTTGGCAATGAAAACTGAAGCTCGCTTTCTCAAGGCACTGATCACTGTTGAGTAATAATTCAGAGCTGAAGCTTAGCTCAGAAAAGATTCAAATTCAAATGCAGCTTATTTAATTACAAGATAATTCCTTTTAGCACAGTGTGTTTTTACATGACCCAGTATGCTGCCTACTATACTTTAAAAAAATAATGGAGTACTGGGGAAATATATTCACCTCTAAGACAGTTACGGTGGAGCTGGGGAACAAGCTCCCAAATCACATTTCTGGAGGACTGCGGTTTTTCTGCCGACTGCTCCCAAATTATGAGAGTGGGATAGTATACAGGGCTGAGCTGAGATCCCCGGGTCTCCAGAGAGTGCTGAACAGGTCTCAGGACTAGCCCTGGGAGTTTGGACCGGGAGCCCCTGGAGCCGGGCTCCTCTGAGACGCCCTGGCTCCGCTTGTCGCTTGCGGTGGGGAACACGTGCCCCCAGAGCAAAGGCGTGTAGTCTGAGCCAGGAACACACGGCTATGATGCATTCCCCGGAACCGCCGCCGAGGGCCCCATAAATCACTCCTGGCTCTTCCCCAGGCCCTCAGCCCCGCTTCGTGGCGGGTGGTGCTGCGAGATAAGCACCCGAAATTGATTCAGTGTGTGGAAAAGAACGTCCAGGTGTATCACAGTGAACGAGGGTCCGAGCTCTCTCTTCCCACCCAGCTTGCAGAATGGAATTCCTCCCCCCACCCCCACCTCACTGCTTTTCTGCCTCACACTCGTTGATCAGCAAAGCAAAACTCAGGAACAGGTATTTCCCGGGGGCCGTAACTAGGTGATGAGACTACTAAGAGGGCCACAGAGTCATTGAAAGAACACTCGCTTCTAATTTGCATCTGTTGTGGTTAATCAGGATGGCGGTTAAAGTTCTCTCCAGCACTTTCGCACTTTGAAGTCGAATTGTTCTTGTGGCGCTAGTGTATTTTTTTTGACTGCCTACTATATGCCAGGCACTGTGCTAGGTCCTGGGACACTGGTTTGGGCCCTTAGGAAGCTGACAGTTTAGACGGGGAGACACAAAATCAAATCGATGTCGCATGCTGTGTTTGGGCGACTAGTCCCTGTATTCGTTTCCTGGGGCCACCAGAACAAAGTACGACAAATCGGGTGGCTTTGGCAGCAGAAATGTGTGATCCCACAGTTCTGGAGGCTGGGAGTCCCAGATCAAGAGGTCCCCAGGGCTGGTTTTTCCCGAGGGCTGTGAGGGAGAATCTGTCCTATGCCTCTCTCCTAGTTTCTGGTGGCCTCAGGAGTTCCTTGGCCTGTAAATGGTGCTTTCCCTGTGTCTTCACATCATCTTTCCTCTGTAGAGGTCTGTGTCCAAAAATTCCCCTTTTTGTAAGGACCCCAAGTCATATTGGATTAGGGCCATCTTAATGACCACGTTTTAACTCGATCACCTTCCAAAACCCTATTTCCAATAAGGTCACACTCACAGGCACCTGGGGTTAGAACTTCAACATCTTTTTCAGGAACACAATTCAACCCATAATTGCACGCATATATATTTACGAAGCAGAGAGGGGACCACAGGGGAGGGACCACAGATCCTGGTGGGAGAGTCCCAGGAGGAGAGAGAGAAGGCCCGGAGGGAGGGGTTAGCCTCCTAGAAAACTAGACCAGCAGTCACACGACAGGAATAAGCCCTACAGCTAAGTCCACTCCAAGGACCCCCAGCATCAGGGCAAGAAGCGTCAGGAAACCCAGAGACTCCCAGGCGGAGTCTGCTCTCTGCAGCAGGGTAATTTTGATATTGGCAGAGGGGATGGAGGAGGTAGTGGGGGCAGGGCACTGTTGCCGCTCAGAAGTACTCTGGAATCGTTCACGATGTCATCTTGAGCAGGCCAGCCCCCGATATTTGTGAGGCCCGGGGCATAGGGAAGCCCTCATATCATATGTCTCTGCACTTTGAAGTCGTAAATCAAGCTATCACGCTGTTAGACAAAATATGTTCTATTTTCCCACCTTTCCACACATGACCTTGTGACAACCTGGAAGGCCAAGCTCAAGTTCCCGATTCCTGGACTCTGAGGAGCTCCTCACCAGAATGTAGTTGCGGGAGGGAGGGGAGCCCGCCCCTGGCCCAAAGCCCACACCCCTTCTCAACCTACCCCGGGCTTCATCCCATACCACAGGGGCCACTCCTGCGTAGGTGGGGACGCCCAGCCCACACCTGGAAGCTTCATCCACCCCTCCCCTCTGCCCCCACAAACAGAGCCTCCTGACCACGCCCTTTGGCTTAAGGTTTGTACTGGTGGCGTGATATGTTCGAGTGGGGGCCCTGCAGGGTGCAGGCCCTGTGGACTCTGCCCTGTGGGTGGGTGCAGCCCGGGGCGGGCCTCTGAAATGCAGGCCTGGGCAGGGGCTCTGTTGGCTGGATATAAGGCCTGTTTCACCCTTGAACACACAGCGGCCAACTGTGTGGCCACCTGAGAAATAACTTTCTCCTGAATACCAACTTCTGGGAAATTCTCTCTTATCTAATTTTCCTCAGTCCCCCCCTCCAAAGTCTGACTTCCCTTTTGCTACTTTTTTCTTAAATTTGGAATTGTGGATTTCCTGTAGAGGCCCTTGGTCGCCGGACTCTTCCCCGACGGCCACGTCTCCCCACACACGCCCCCATCCCAGCCATGCCCCCCCAGACACGCCCACTTCCTCCTGCCTCTGTGAATTGGTGCCCACTGTCCTTCCTTTCTTCCTGCCATGCTCTTCCCACCTTGTGTCTGTTAGAAATCAAGTGCAAACAGCAAACGGTAACAACAACAAAGCAGCTCACGTACGACTGGTCGTGGTGCTATGTTAAAGCAGGCAGGAGGCAGGCAGGCAGGCCCACGATAGCATGGTGACCACACAGGCCCTCGGGGGCCAGCCTTCTAAGCCTTTCTACGCCGGCCTCTCACTTCCTTTCTCAGCGTTGCAGAAGATCGCCAGCTGGCCCTGGCAGCCTGAGCCATCACAGGCACACGGCAGTAAGAAGGAAGGACAAGGGTTAAGGGCACATGCACTGAGGTTGCTTTCCCTTAAAGAGCTTTCCAGAAAGTCCAACCATCAGCCTCCACTTACATCTCGATGGCCACCCCCATCTATATGGTAGGCAGGAAATATGGACTATTTGGCCAAGCACTTGACGGCCCCCGACGAAACTCAGGCGCACTTCTGAAGGAAGACAGGGAGATTGGGTGCTGAATGGTCACTGGCAGTTTCTGTTCTGCGGGTGCCTATCCTCAGGGTTTGGCTCAAGGGGCACCTCCTCCAAGAAGCCCTCCATGCCTTGCAACAGACTCAGTCATGTGCCCTTCTCTTTGATCTCTCCGTGCCCTTTTCACGGCTCTGGTTTAGCATTTACCTAGTGCCCCGGAAAGGTGGGGTTTCTTGTCCATCTCTCCTTAGAATATGAGCACCCAGCGGGAAAGGCTGTGCTTTATTCATCTCTGCATTACCTAGTACCCGCACCTGACAGGGACTAAGAGTAAAACTCTTTTGCATGAATTACTATTTTATTGTGGTAAGCTGATAATGGACCCCAGAGGTGTCTGCGTCCTAATCCCTGGATCCTGTGAATGCTACCTTCTATGGCAAAGTCTTTCCGGTGTGATTAGGTTAAGGCTCCTGAGATGGGGAGATTGTGTGGCGTTACTGGGTAGGCCCTAGATGCAATCACATGTATCTTTAGAAGACAGAGGCCAGGAGAGATTCGGCACAGACACACAGAGGAGAAGATGATACAAAGGCAGAGCGAGGACATAGTCGAACACACTGGCTTTGGAGACTGGAGGGACCCAGCCCCAAGCCAAGGGATGCCAGCAGCCACCAGAAGCTGGAAGAAGCAGGGACAGATTCTCCCCCAGAGCCTCCGGAGGGACACGGCCCTGCTGACAGCTCGGCCTAGTGTCACTAACTCCAGATTTCTGACCTCCAGGACCGTGAGAGAATAAGCTTCTGCTGTTTTAAACCACCGAGTCTGTGGTAGTTTAAATTTGTTACACCAGCCTTGGGAAAATAATACACTTATTTGCCGCTTTAAAACAACATCGTCATTTAATGTAACTACAGACATAAACATAACAAATACATCTACGTGTGTATATGTGTCTTAGTTGAGGATCCCCAGAAACCAACCCTGAGACAAGGACACGAACACAGGTAGTTTATCTGGGAGGTAAACTGAGGGAAGTGAGACCATGAGCCACAAACGGAAGGCAGCCACATAAGGTGCACAGATGAGCAAGTTACCGCCGTCGGCACCTGGGGCGCAGTCGCCCTGGGGACCCACTGGGAGACGTGGGACACGCCTCAGAGTTACCCGTTAAGAAGGAGGAATCTGGGTATTTCCCCCCAGTTTCTGGTCATCACGTGTCCACAGCTGCCCCTGGGGCAGGGTCGCAGACACTCGCCGGGTGAGGCACCAGCGTGTGTGGGAAGGGTGCGTGGCCAGGGAACGCGGGCCGGGCACCTGCAGCAGGTGAGTAACGCACATGCTGTGTTCCCTACACATGCACACAGGAGACGCCCACGGGGCACAGCGCGTGAGAGCGGGGGCTCGGGGCTCTGACCGCCCCCACATCGTATTCTCCTCTCTAACATGGGAATAGCGATGCTGCCTGACTCATGCCATAGGAGGAGTAAAAAATACATATAAACACAAAGCCACATATAAAATATTAATATACGTTATATATATATATAAATATATATATAAATATATACATATATATTAAAGGGCTAACCGTGATCCAGACGCTATTTTAAGTGTCTTCTGTAAATGACTCATTTAATCCTCAGTAATACTAAGAGGCTGGTGGGATTACTATTCCTATTTGCCTATGAGGAAACTAAGGCACTAGCTAGGAAGTAGCCGGGAAGGGGATTTGGTCGTCTAGTGCAAATTCAGTGCAAATCCTAATCATCAGGTAGTACTGCCTTCTTTCAATGGATTTATATTACCTGATCCAATGCAATGATTACCTGGTCGGTAATAAGCTCTCACAACATTGTTGTTGTTGTTGTTGTTGTGATCCCCAGTGCCTACTGCTGCTACCTAAAGGCACAGGTGGTTCCCACAGACACTTCGCGATCTTCTCCAGCCACATTGGGTTGGCTGTCCCAGGGCAGGTGAAAGTGAAAAGAGCCCCCTGCGGAACTCACGTGATGTCAGAGAGCGGTCCCCCTGACCCTTCGCCTTCCTGGAGGCCAGGCAGGCGAAAGTGAGCAGTGCACTTTGTTGGTGCTCTACCCTGGAGCACGCGAGCAAAGGAGCAGAGTAGTTCCGGGGCGTGGCCACGAGAGGGGCTGCTTGCCTAGGGCTGTGCTGATATTTACATTCAGATGAATGCTAAATCCTCAAGGGTTTTGGGACTCAACGTTCTAATTTATAATGAGACTTTCAAAGACAGGTGCATATGCATAGTTTTCCAGGCCACGTGTTAGTGGAAATAAGCGGCTGTAAACACCTCTCTTCTTTAGCTGGGATATGAACAGGTGTCCCTGGTTGAACCTCACTTCACTGTCTTTATTCCAGTCTCGGCATCAGGATCCTAAAGTGACGAGGCCAGCGGAAACAGGGCCACCAGTTTGCCAGACCGTAGGGCACCAGTCCCTGCGGTCTGTGTGAAAGCAGAGGGCCCCCTGGAGTTGTGCAATGGCATGGCATGGAAGAGAAACAAATTAGATGGAGCTTCTGGTCTCAGTCCAGGCTCCGCACACTGGGAGAGCGGGAGAGCCCAGCCTGGCTGCCTCAGCTTCATGAGAACCTGGGCAATGCAGCTAAGCTTCTCTGTGCCTCAGTTTTCTCATCTCTAGAGTGGGGCTGCTGCTAATTCCTCACATACGACTGTGCTGTGAGGATTCAATGAGACAGTGCGTGTAATGTGAGTCCTGGTTTTTGAAAATGTTACATGAATAGTATCTGTTATCCTTTTACTACAAGCATCCCCCCCCCCCCCCCCCCCACTGCCATGTCACCTTAACAGCCTCTGTCGGTTGTGTGACAGATGAAGAAATGACTCCTAGGAAGTTAATCAGCTTGTCTGGGCTCTGGAGTCTCACTCCAAACTGGGGCAAGAATGGAATTCAGGGGTGTTTTTTCTACCCAGCCCTTTGAGATCATAGTATGAATACCTGTAATCAGTGGGAAAAGCCAGAAAGTTTGGTCTTTCCTGGTGGATAAGATGTAATGCTTTCAAATGAATCAGGCAACCTAAGATGCCAGGGCTTACCCAGTGTATTAGTCAGGGTTCTTTGAGGACAGAACCAATAGGATCTATTTTCCAAAAGAGAGAGAGAAAGAGAGAGGTTTATTTTAAGCAACTGGCTCATGCAATTGTGGGAGCTGTCAAGTCCAAAGTCTGCAAGGCAGGTGGCAGGCTGGAAACCCAGGAAAGAATTGATGTTGTGGCTTGAATCTAAAGACAATTTGCAGGCAGAATTCCCTCCTCCTCATGGGAGGTCAGTCTGTTTTCATTTAAGACCTTCAACTGATTGGATGAGGCCCACTCACATTATGAAGAGTAATCTGCCCTTCTCAAAGTCTATCGATTTAAATTTTAATCTTATCCAAAAAGAAAGAAAAGAAAAGAAGAGGCTCCTGGGTGGCTCAGTCGGTTGAGCATCCGACTTCAACTCAGGTCATGATTGCACAGTCCGTGAGTTTGAGCCCCGCATCAGGCTCTGTGCTGACAGCTCAGAGCCTGGAGCCTGCTCTGGATTCTGTGTCTCCCTCCCTCTCTGCCCTCTCCCACTCATGCTCTGTATCTATCTCTCTCTCTCTCTCTCTCTCTCTCTCTCTCTCTCTCTCTCTCTCAAAAATAAACATTAAAAAACTAAAAACAAACAAAAAAAACAAACGAAAAAAACCCCAAATACTTTCCCAGCAATATCTGCACTGGTATTTGACCAAACATCTGAGTACTCTGGCCTAGCCAAGTTGACACCCGAAATCAACCATTACATCCATTACATCCAAAAAGATGAAATACATCAGTACAACCCCTCCCCGGCAAGCACCCACAGTGACAGATTTTTATTTCTGCTAGATCTTTGTGAGCAAATACACTTGGAACTTCCTCCAGCAGCCTGGAACACTCTGAGCAGCATGGTGCTGTGGGTAGAAGCTGAGATCTGGGGAGGTGAGAGAGAATGAAGGCTACACATTGCAACCCTACCTTTGCGCGTGCTATTCCCCATGCCGCCAAGTCTGCTCCCCTGTTTCTCCTTGCTTTCCCAGTGCTTGCTCATTCTCAGGGAGGTCACTTCTTCTGGGAAGCCTTCCCTACCACCCCAAGATGATGTTGGTTTTCCTGTCAAATATCCTCTGGCCCCCAGCGCCTCCCCCATGCCATGGCACCTCCCCCGTGTAACGTTCTTGCTTAACAACTTGTCGGTTTCTCCCACTGAACTCTCAGTTCACTTCTGCACGGATGGATGAGTGTTAGGGAATGCACGGTTGTACCTCCACCCCAAACTTGCACATTGAAACCCTAACCTCCAATGGGGTGGCATCGGGAGGCGGGGCCTTTGGGGTGGAGCCCCCACGATGGGATTGGTGTCCTCACAGGGGAGAGTCCAGCGCCCCCACTGCCATTTGAGGATACAACAAGACGGCCACCCCGCAAACCAGCAAGAGGGCTCTCACCAGACACCAGTCCTGCCACACCTGGATCGCGGACGTCTCAGGCTCCGGGACTGTTGAGAAACAGATTGCTGCTTAAGCCACCCAGTTTATGGCATCCTGTGACGGCAGCCTGAGTGAACCACAATAAGCAAATGAGAGGAGTGGTTCTGTAAGGCTGAGGAGAAGGGCTTGTCATCAGGAAGCTGGCGGAAGGGGCTTTCCTCCGATGCAAGACCCAGGAACAATGTGCTCCAGTGTCTTAGTCTATTCGGGCTCCTATAACAGAGTACGACAGACAGGGCATCTGAGCAACAGCAGCAACTTATTACAGTTCTAGAGGCTGGAAGCCAAGGTCGGGGTGCCGGCGTGATCAGATGAGGGCGCTCTTCTGGGTCATGGGTCCTCACGTGGCATAGGGGGCACGGGAGCTCTTCAGAGCCTCCTTCATAAGACAGTAATCCCACACATGATGGTTCCACTCGCGACTTAAACGCCTCCCAAAGGCCCCACCTCCTAACACCGTCACACTGAGCATTAGGATTTCAACATATGAATTTGGAGGGGACAAAAACATTCAGACCATAACATTCGGGTTCCCTGGCTCCAGGTCTGGGGCTTCGTCTCTTGCTCCCAAACAGCCTCCTTCCCACACTCCGCCTCTGCCCTTCTCATCTGCTTGACGGTGTCACCACGTAAAGAGCTGAGTGTGGCCGGCAGTGTGCCAGGACCTGGTCCTGGGGGGCGGGTGGGGGAGGGCAGGCTCACATGCTCCGTCTGGGTCTAGCCAATCTGCTTCTGAGAGCGGAAGGTACCGACAGCAAGGCCCGGGGGCTCTCTTACTTCCCAGCCGCCCCTACAGGAGCCTGGAAGGCATGGGTGGGCCTCCGTACACAGTTTTCCTTCTCCTCCCCAGAACAGTCTGTGGCCTTACATTTCCCGCCCGGGAGAGGCGCAGCACCTTTATTTGCTACCTGCAGTCGAGCCTGTGACGATCCCCAAAACTTTCTCTGATTGTGTCCACGCCCTGTGTGTGTCATCCGCAAAGGCTTCTGTATCACTGGAGCATCAGAAAAATCCCAGGGCATTCCTGCTTCCGGGTCCTGGGGCCTCAGGCCTCGTTCTTAGCACTTAGCTGTCTCGCCAGGTTGCTCTTTAGCGTAGGGGTGTATGTGTGGTGGTGAGGGGGGTGTGGGTGCACGCGGGTATATATGTATGTATGTGTATGTACGTATACATGCGTGCCACAGAGAAGCGTGGCATTAAGGAAGTCATACCCCGGTCCTAGTGATCCCGCATCATGATAACGATCGGTATAATCATTATAATGTTAGCCACCCGCTGCTCCAGAATGCCTGTAAGGATTAATGGCAGGCTGTGAACAAAGTGCCACGGGTTCTTGGGGAAAGCTCTTTAGCAAGTACTGGTTTGAACTTCTTTCTGGGGTGGTGGGGGGGGGGGGGAGAGAAAAGTATAAACTAGGAACAGAGCCACAACTTGGCCACCACCCTGCCCTGTCTTAGCTGTGGGGCCTTAGGCCAGTCTTACCACCTCTCCGATTCTGTTGTCTCATCCATCACATAGCCTCGCAGGGCTTAGACCTCTCTCCGGGGGCTGGGGGAGAACGAAAACGGGATCACGCGAGCGAACACCCTATGGAAACCAGCAAGCGGCACAGATTCCCAGGCTTGGTCCTGCCTTGTGAGCTCTCAGGCCAAGTTTCTACCTCAGCCAGCTTGGGGATCTGCCAGCAGCTCCGTCTCACAAGCGCCTATGTTGGCTCACACATGACTCACTTCTGTCTCCGTCTGCACGGGTGACGGGAGGTGAGCTCTGGAGGAGAGGCTTTGGGCTAAAAGGAGCACATGGGGAGAGTGTGGCCCTGTTCTCTGAATGTGTCCTCGGCGTCCACGCCCGGGTGATGTGTCCCTCCCCCGCTGATAGCTAAGAACTCTCCTGAAAGTCCAGATGGTACCTTCCCACAGGGCTCTAGTGTGGAGGTGCCCTTGGGCCCCGAAGCCTCTCGCAGCGGGACAGGCTGAACGCCCTCTGCTTCCCCAGAGACAGAATCGGCTGCCCTTTGGAAGACTTTCTCCAAGATGACCTCTGAGCCCTTCTGAGGTCAGTAGGGGTTGATGCCCACGAGGAGCAGGAGTAAAACCCCAAAGCAGCCAGCGCCCGGAGAGGAAGGGCTTGGGAGCCCTTGGGAAGAGAAACCTGCGCGACAACAGAAGCAGTCATCTCCTGTCCCACGCGGTGGCTTCACAGCCCTGAGATCCCCAAGCCGTTTCCCGAGGCACAAAGAAAATGTCCCCCATAAGGTTTCACTTAAAGGACATTAGAAGTACTTTTCCGGAACGTCTGTCTGTCCTATCGACAGAGCCTAATCACAGTTTTCAAGATCTAGTTAGGCTGAAAACATTCATTTCCCTTAAGAAATGGTCACTGCCCCCCCCCCCCCCCCCCCCCCCCCCCGCCATGGTCAGATTACAGTTCTACCTCCATCCCTTCCAACTATCCTGCTTCACTAAGTTCAGAGAATCAGCATCATCGTCACTACCACGAACACTGATCAGCAACGACTCTATACCAGGCAAGGTGCTAAGGTACCTGAATCTCTCTTTTAATTATTAAAATTGCCCTATGACAGAAGTTTTGTTATTGGCCTAATTTTACAGATGAAGCTCAGAGAGGTTAAGCAGCTTGCCCAAGGTGGCACAGCATACGAGCAGCTCCACTGGGATTCAAACCCCCATGCTCTTAACTTCTTCCCGATCTTACTTCTCTTGGACATAACCAGAATAGTTCTTTACCCATATTCTCGTGGAAGCCAGCCAGAAGGATATGAGCACGCCAGTCGTGCATTCCCTTTCTTTCTGACTCCGTGCCTGATTTCTGGAAAGTCTTTCCCAGGCCCTTTCAGGTGCTGTCCGTGCAGACCCTCGTTTTAACTAAAAGTTCCATGGAGACCATGAACCGGAGGGCCCAGGGGAAATTTGTTGCCTCTTATCTCCAGAGCTGCCTGCAACTGAATCAGCAGTGACAATGATGGCCAAATTTCAGCAGTAGAATTTGTTCAAAGCAACCATTCTCGCCGACTATCAATTCTAGACTCCCAGCAGTCACAGAGTATAGCAGCATATTATTTCTCTAAGGGGCTGCCTCTGACTTCAAGCTTAGAAATGGAGAAATCAACTAGCTCCAGGCAAATGCTGGGCTCAAATTCCAGTCCTTCATTGGCCCATGTCACAGCATTTTTCTATTTCCAGAGGGTGATTTGCTCTGATTCCAGGGCACATCAAAACCCCACGTCTAAGCCACTAAACACCAGCTGCTGGTGGCAGAGTTTGAAAAATGCTCCCAGATTTTAAGTATCCAGAGTGGTTTGTGGCAGCACTATATCAGCTCGGTAACACACACAAGAGTCGAGATAGATGGGAGCTCCTGGTGCAAACCATTCCTCACCCAGGCGCTGTGTGAAAGCTGACTCCAGAGCAAAGCAGAAGTTCATCCATCCATTCGGCCGACTGGCCGTTATGGAGCAACCCCATGCACCCTAGACAGGGCTGGGCCTGCCCGTCTCTCACCTCCCCTGGAAGGTGGACATGGGGCTAACAAGTGGGGAACCCCGGCGTCTCCCGGGAGGACGCACAGCTCAGTCTCCTGGGAAGGTCCGGAACACTAGCCATCAGGAGCTAAGCTGAAGGCTTCTCAGCCGCCCCTGCTGAATTATGCCTTCAGCTGCTGCCCCAGGATTCCACGCTGGCTTGAGAACTTTGGGTGCTGTGGGTCAGGACCAGCTCAGGTAGGGAGCCCTGGGCTTGGCTGCCGACAGAAGCTTTAAATGGAAGTGCTTTTGGTTTTGTTCTTGCTGTACTTCCCCTCTATCCCTCCCTCCTTCTCTCTCTCTCTCTCTCTCACACACACACACAGACACACACATTATTTTTTAACATTTTTCTAATTACAAACCCAGTACATATAGAAAACCACTAAGAAAAAGGTTACCCATAATCCCACCCAGAGATAGCCACAATTAATATTCTGGTATCTGTACTTCTAGGACATTTTCAATGCAATATATGTGACTCTATTTTTCTATAAGAAGAGCATTAAATAGTGATATGCATATACAGTCTTACCTGTTTGTTTGTTTGTTTTCACAGACAGCATGCATGAATCAGGGAGAAGGGCAGAGGGGGAGAGAGACAGAGAGAGTGAGCCTCAATCAGGCACAGAGCCAACACAGGGCTGGATCCCACCACCCTGGGATCCTGACCCACGCTGAAATCAAGAGTCAGATGCTCAACCAACTGAACCACCCAGGCACCCCTGTTTTTTAGTAACATAAACAGTTTACAAGATCAGTCCACAGGTATGACCTTCCTGCGTAAGCAGTTTGGGCACCTTTCAGCCCCTGTATTCCCCGATTCAAGTCTCAGCCAGGCTACAAGAAGATGGGCCAAATTACTGATACTCTCCTCACAATCACGAAGCCGCTGATTCTGCCCTTGGTCAGGACTCACGCCTGGAAATATCTCCATGAGGCACAGCTCTCCATCTTCAGCGGGCATATACTATTTATCTGGGGTGTTTGTTACAATGTCAAGAGATACTCATTTCCTAGATCTACAGGCGCAAAAAAAACATGTCTAGGGCCTGCAAAGATTCCCAGACCATAGTCTATAAATTTCCAGTGTAGCCTTAAGTGTGGAATGAGAATTATGGGGTCCATTTAAAGGTCTCGGTTCTGTGGAGCCCCCAACATGCCCATTCCCCCACCCTAATGCCCGGCAGCTCAGCCAATTATTTTAAGGCAACAGCCACTAAAAGGTCAGAGGTTATACAGGGTAGTCTCAGGATTTATGTCCACTTCAGGACTCATTGACCCTCATCGACTTCTTTTATGAGTCAGGAGCAGGAAGGGACCATCAATATTGTCACAAGTGGGTGGGAAGCCCCCTCATTCACCATGTGGGACATACCCCTGGAGGTGTAGACAGAGGACACTCTGGCTTCAGAGGACCCTTACTCAACTAGGCTCTTTCAGATGAGAAATGGTTAGAAATCTTAAACATATCCATAATTTGAGGTGTGTAATAACTATAACTGAACTTAATACATATTTTAGGTTCCCATTCCATCAAGAGTGGAAAGGTAACATTAGCCAACCTAAAGATTCCCTGCTTTTGCCCACAATTGTGTCCAAGTTTTGAGGGGCCAACGAAGTGATATTCTGGTAGATATTTAACAAGCAGCTCTTGTGTGTGTGGGGGGGGGGGGAGAAGCCTGCATACACATATGTACACAGGCTTAGTAACATAAAGGAGGCTTAGTAACATAAAGGATGCGTGACACGATTTTAATACAATAATAAAATATGCAATAGTTTTAGTTGTAAATTCCACACAGCCGCGCAGAATGCCTTCGCGGGGTTTGCTGAATTCTTGTACCCCTAGGCAACCTATGGGTGCAATTCAGCCACTACTTAATAAAATCAGATTACAACGAGAAGCCACCACACCACTGATGAATACGTGTGATTTCCATATGACTCTTGGTTGACAGTTGCTTTTATGTTAATGAGACGCAAGTGAAACCACAAAGGTAAATGTCAGAATCTCACTCACTCATCAGTGACGCGAACAACCTCTTGGCTGAACTGAATAACAATTTTAGAATACTAAACTTCCCAACACTGTGTGCTATCCCACACAAAGTAACAGGTACACACACAACACACTTTTAAGTTTACTTTGCCTTATTAACATTTTCTCCATCGCTTTCTTTAGTCTAGACAATCAAAAACCCAGAAAATTGAGCCCTGGTTTCCAGCATTTGCCAATTTCCATGGTATAAATGCCCCCACCGTAGTTAATTTCAAGCTACCAAGGTGTCATTTTTCATGAAGCTGGGAGAAGATGCTTACCATTATTTCGTATTTCCACCATACAAAGATACAAATACAGATTTATTGATATGTGAATGACCTCAAGAATACATGTAAGCAAAATAATCAGGAAGTGATGAGTTTGGAGTATTTATTACCTTTGTTCTTTTTTTTTTCTTAAGTTTTATTTATTTTGAGAGAGAGAGAGAGTGGGGGGGGAGGAGCAGAGAGAGAGAGAGAGAAAGAGAGAGAGGGAGGGAGAGAACCCCAACCAGGTTCCACACCGCCAGCGCAGAGCCCAACGCAGGGTTGATCTCAGGAACCGTGAGATCACGACCTGAGCCAAAATCAGAGGTGGATGCTTAACCAACTGAGCCACCCAACTGTCCCGTATTACCATTGTCCTTAATATAATTTATCTAATTATTTTCATAATTTAATTTTAACAATGGGTGCACTTCATAATCAGCTCACAAGATTCTTGAAATTTTAATAATTAGCCTTTGTGAGCTGATACACAGAGAGCCTGTGTGCCGTCGATGGTTGGACCTGGCAGGCATGCTTTCTAGCTGTTTTCATCTAATCATAATGACACAACTATTAAGAATTCTTGCTGCCGGGGAGCCTGGGTGGCTCAGTCGGTTAAGCGTCTGACTTCAGCTCAGTCACAATCTCGCGATCCGTGAGTTTGAGCCCCGCGTCGGGCTCTGGGCTGACGGCTCGGAGCCTGGAGCCTGCTTCCGACTCTGTGTCTCCCTCTCTCTCTGCCCCTCCCCCGTTCATGCTCTGTCTCTCTCTGTCTCAAAAGTAAATAAACGTTAAAAAAAAAATTTTTTTTTTTAAAGAAAAAAAAAAAGAATTCTTGCTGCCATGTGGCGTCTGGCCAACGGCCTAAGCAGGTCACTGCTGTGTCCTGACTTTTCCACACACACTATCTTCCCCAGGTCCATAAGCTCTCTCTCAGCTCACTTCTGTGGATCAACGGAGATGCAGATTTTAAAACTCATTAGGAGAGCTGGAGAGTCTTTTCTCTAATGATATGCAGTGGTGACTTTCTGCTCTACTAAGTGTACTAAATAGACCCATATCTATTTGAGTGTATTTTTGAACTCTGTGCTGTTCCACTGGCCTGTTTGTTTTGTCACACAGCAGAACCACATTGCTTTCATTACTGTAACTCATTCTTGGTTTTAAAACAAGTCGGTCAGCTAGTCTCATTCACTGCCACTCACTTTTCCGTAATGTCCTGACTATAGTCGCGTGCTTTTTTTTTTATATATATAAACTTTTTAAATCAACTTGTTTGGTTGTGTTTAGCCTATTTTAACCCAATCACACATTTGTGATGGTCTTCTTAAATTTATGGAACGTCAACATGTTTATCATAGTGAACCATCCTATTGAATAGATCATATTTTTTATTTATTCAATTCTTTGCGTTCTTCAGTAGCATTTTAAACTTTTTTTTCCTTATAAGCTTGTGAATGTTTCTCGTAAACTGTATTCCTAGGTATTGTTTTTAATGTGTATAACTAGTTTGTGTTTGAACATATGAAAACTATTAATTTATATTTATTAAACCTGTGCTTTACTGAGTTCTTTACTGTTTATGGTAATTTTCCAGTTAGTCCTTTCCTTTCTGAATCTTTATACCTCTCATTTTTTCTCCTGTCAAATTGCTTCGGCTATTTGCTGTGGAATCTTAAAGAATAAGAGTACAGTGAGCATTCTTGATCTGCTCCAGGTTTCAGTGATGTTTCCCGAGGTTGCCCATTATAAATGATACCGGCCTGCTTGTTAAGGAAGTTTCTGTCTGGTTCTATTGCTTATAAGTCTTATTAAGATAGACTTCATACACCTCCGAAAGTGTATAATTCAGTTGGTTTTCATATCTTTAGAGAGTTGCACAACCATTAACACAAGCTAAATTTTTTTTTTAATTTTTTTTTTCAACGTTTATTTATTTTTTGGGGACAGAGAGAGACAGAGCATGAACAGGGGAAGGGCAGAGAGAGAGGGAGACACAGAATCGGAAACAGGCTCCAGGCTCTGAGCCATCAGCCCAGAGCCTGACGTGGGGCTCGAACTCCCGGACCGCGAGATCGTGACCTGGCTGAAGTTGGATGCTTAACCGACTGCGCCACCCAGGCGCCCCTACCACAAGCTAATTTTAGAACATTCTCATCACCCTCAAAAGAAACCCCATACCCATTAGAGAGCCCTGAATTCCCTCCTCCCCCCCAGCCCCCCAGCCCCCGGAAGCCACTAATCGACTTTGTAGGATTTGCCTACTCTGGACATTTCATACAAATGGAAGGAATCATACAAGTTGTGTCTTTGGTGACTGGAATCTTTCAGTTAGGATAATGTTTTCAAGATTCATCTATGTTGGAACGTGTTAATACTCCATTCCTTTTTTTGCCAAATAATATTCCTTGAGTGGATATTCCATTTCAAGAGTCACCCCCTGCACAAGCCTTTTCCTACAACTCAAGCCATTTGATACTGAAGAGAGCACAGCCTGCTTCTCTCCATGAACTCTTCTATTGCAGAAACATATGGCTTCACATATGGCAGGTTCTGGTGAGCTCCCTGATGGCCAAAACAGCAAAGTCAATGGCCATGTCCCCTCAACACGTCACACAGAATCCAGCCTATTCTAATTGCTCTACAGGCATATGCAAATTATTAAGGACCCTGGGCTAAAATGGCTCTGAACCTACAATCAAAAGTGGACACAGGCAGAAGCTGCCCTTCTCAGGGGATGGGGGGACAGTCGTGGGTGAGGCTCCATCCCCCTCCCCGCCAGGAACATGGCGCTAGGAGAGGTCACCCACAAAGACGATGTTCTCATTACCAATTCAGTCCCCGTGGAAAGCCTCACCAGGGCCCTTAATTTCATGTGTTAAAACAACAAACGAGGTGACCCCAGCACCGTCTCTAATAGGTAGCGCGGGTCAACAATTATTCATTTGTTCTAGTGCTTTTCGCATGACGGGCTGAGATGAAAATTTGTCCTCTTCCTGGCAAGAGCTATAAATTAGTTTTATGCTACTGTTAAACCCAGAGGCCAAAAAAAAAAAAAAAAAAAGGGAAGGGACTGGAAGTGGGGGAGGGGTTAGCAAATAAGACCTGACCACTTCCAGTGACAAAGCTACCTCTTAGCCTGTGCAGGCAAGGAAGGAGGGGACCGCAGAAGACAATGAAATTGGGCCAGACAAAAACATCGATGCAGAGTCTCTGACACGAGACCGTGGACTCTTCAGGGATCCGAACTGAATCTCATTTTTCTTTTCATCCCAACATCTGGCAGGTTTGCTGAATGAATGAGCTAGGAAACGATGGGAGGTAGGTGGCAATCGTGACTCTCGTAGCCGGGTCTGAATGAAACCAATTACGCCACATCCCTATGAGTGCTCCTTGAGTTCTCGAAGGCCAAATGGAGCCAATTAAAATGATGGTGTTCATCAGCGTTTCTGACACGTATTCTTCCATATGATATGAAGTGGAAAAAAGCAGCTTGTAAGAATTCACATGTAGTATTTAGGTATTTGTGTTTAAAAGGCACTGAAGGGGCACCTGGGTGGCGCAGTCGGTTAAGCGTCCGACTTCAGCCAGGTCACGATCTCGCGGTCCGTGAGTTCGAGCCCCGCGTCGGGCTCTGGGCTGATGGCTCAGAGCCTGGAGCCTGTTTCCGATTCTGTGTCTCCCTCTCTCTCTGCCCCTCCCCCATTCATGCTCTGTCTCTCTCTGTCCCAAAAATAAATAAACGTTGAAAAAAAAAAAAATTTAAAAGGCGCTGAAAAAAGTACCCACCGAAATGGTAAGAGTGTTCTTTGTTAGCATGCTGGCATTGTGAGTTTTCTCTTCTTCATAGTACGCACAATTTCCTAAAAGTTGTGCGATGAGAACACATTCCCTTCTAATTAGAAAAAAAAAAAAAGTTTTTTTTTTTTTAATCTATCACCATCCCATAGTTATCTGCTAGAAAAGGAGAACAGTGGTGTAGATCATCTAGAAGATGGGAAAAATTACCCATGCTTGACTTTGGAGTCTGTTACATACATTTTTCCCCCCAGAAGATTTATCTTCCTAATTATGCTTTGCTCTTTACTTAATATTAGGATTAGTTCTAAGTCCCCGAGCCCCCTGCCAACTAATGAGCTGGACTGCATGGCAGGAAAAGTCAGTTTGGAATGGAATGAAATAGCTACAGATAATCCACAGGCAGATAATTGAGCTTTGGCTGCGCGCACAAAGAGGGGGTGGGAAGCCCAAGGGGGGTGGGAGGGGCTCGGTTCCCATGCTCAAAAGCCAGGCTCCTGAGGGTCAAACCCGAGTTCCGCTATCGCTAACCCCAAGGTCTTGGGAAAGACCCTTATCCTTTTCTGTGCTCTCATTTCTTCGTTTGCAAACTGCTGGTGACCGTGGCATCCACCTCCGGGAGCCCAGAGGAGGATTAAATGACACGATGTGTGTGATGGGGTTAGCACAGGCCCTCAGCAGGTGTGAGTCAGGACAGCTGTGTGTTTGGGGGCATGCCTTTCCATGATTTGCATCCATAGAATACCTCCCTCCAAATGCACTTCACTCTTTACAGCACATTTTAACACATTCCTCAGTCTCCCGTAGGAGGGGAGGCAAGTATTCGTGTTCTCATTTTATAGTTATGAACACAAAGTCCTGGAAAGGTGAAAAGAGCTGCTCTTGGTTTCATAAGGACAGAGACCACATCTCCTTTCTCCATGAGCCTCCTTTCCATGTGCCCCTGCCCCGTCCCCGTCACACACACTCTCTGCCTCCACCCCTTTCTTAGCCAACACGAGGCAATGTAGGTTTTATCCTGAGGTCTGTTCATCAAGACCTGCGACCATGAGCCAGGGAATGACTGTTAAGCGCTTGGCCAAGATCAAGTGCTGTGCAAATACTGAATTCCAGTAATGCGGAGAAATTGAGGAAAATTCCTCTCATTCTGGCTTCTTGTCATGAGGTTGGTACATTAGCAGGGCGAGGATTGAGGACTTGTCACTCCTGTGTTTTACGGAGGAACGCTTTCGTGCCATTAGCAATTTATCTTCCTTCTGAAATATTCTCCACTATTGGATTCATGGAAGAATCTTTTGACAGTGGTGGCATAGGGGAAGGGATGGGGAGGAAGATAAAGTTCCTTCCAAACTCCGCTCCCCTTACAGGTAATTTACACAGAGCTCAGTCACTTTCTTGACTCTGAAGCAGATCCTAGCTCCTTCCTTACCTCCCATCCAAGGCTTCCTTCTTTTCCCTCTGCCCTTCCCTCCCCTCCCGCTGGGTTCGACATTAAGAGAAGAGAAAGCCAGGGGCGCCTGGGTGGCGCAGTCGGTTAAGCGTCCGACTTCAGCCAGGTCACGATCTCGCGGTCCGTGAGTTCGAGCCCCGCGTCGGGCTCTGGGCTGATGGCTCAGAGCCTGGAGCCTGTTTCCGATTCTGTGTCCCCCTCTCTCTCTGCCCCTCCCCCGTTCATGCTCTGTCTCTCTCTGTCCCACAAATAAATAAACGTTGAAAAAAAAAAAAAGAGAAGAGAAAGCGAGGGGCACCTGGGTGGCTCAGTGGGTTAAGTGTCCAACTCTGATTTAAGTTCAGGTCATGACCTCAGAGTTGTGAGATCAAGCCCCCTGTGAGGCTCGGCACTGACAGTGAAGAGCCTGAGTGGGATTTTCTCTCCCTCAAAATAAACAAACATTTTTTAAGAAATAGACGAGAAAGCAAAAAAGGACAGGGCAATTTGCACTCAATCCTCTGCCAGAAACTGGAGAGGAAGCCACCCTGACCGTTCTCTACAAACGCCTTCCTGACCTCTGAAAGCATCTGCTGTCCTTACTAGAAAAACCTGCTTTGTGACAACAGGGACCCTGTTTGCTTTGTTCACCATTTTATCCCCACCCACCCCCCCCCCCACAGCACGTAGTTGCTGCTCAATACGTATTTGTGAAATAAACGAATGAGCAAATGAACGAATGAATTCACCATGTAACAGCAGAACAGTGTGCGACTTGATGGATGCCGCAGAAGAGAGTGATGTTTGTTTATGTATTACTCCTTAAAACGAAGAGGAGGAAGCTGCTTTGAACTTGTGAACGTGAAAACCCAAGTTAACTCAACAGTAGGAAGCTGCAGGCAGCCGTAAAAGTAAAGGACTTATTAATTAAAGCTAAGCTCTCTGAAAGAATGACTCTAAATACAGTGAAAAGAAAGAAGATAAACCACCTTCCCATTCTGTGCTTAAAAATTCCCTCGGAGTTTTGCTTCCTTCCTTCCCCGCCTGTGAAGTCAGTCTGTGCTCCAAGCTCTGGGCACGGGGACCCTGAGGACTGACAAACGAAACAGTGTCTTGTGTGGAATCGGGCAGCCGATTCCGGGAAGGTACTCTGGAACCTGCGAGGGTTGGAGGTTGTTAAAGTGTCAGAGTTAAGAGGAATGTCTGCGGTCATTAAGAGTCCTCTATCTGATTCCAAAAGGGATGCCCGGCAGGCCGTAAGTGGGCAGAGAAGAGCCGGTCTGGCTCCCCCCTCCTCCAAGTGGAGTCTGTGCCCCAGCAGCGCTGACACGCAGGCTGGTTAGAAATGCAGCACGTCAGCCCCGGCCCAGACCTGCTGAATCAGAGTCTGCGCTTGCACGGGATGCCCAGGGGGGTCGTGTGCACACTGCAGTGTTTCAGGCGCGCCGGTCTAGCCCGCTGTGAAAGGAGCTTTGCAGTTTGTGAAACTACGAGAGATGCTCTGGGATTTATACGCGTGCAGGGCACAAAAGCAGGTGCTTTGGATCGCTCAGAGCTCCACAAATGCCTTCCCTTCTACAACATTCCCCTAGAGCATGGGGAAAAGCAGACTGATTGGAGGCAAGCCCAGCCCCTGGGGTGATCCTAGATGTAACCCAAGCTGCTGGCGTTGTGCAGGTTGCAAGAATCCTAGGCCGCAGGTGGATTCTCAGTCTCCTTCCCCTTGGGCCAGCTGGAGAGTCTGGGACAACAGGAGAAAGTGAGCACCCTCCACTGGGGACTATGGGAGAAATACGAACACAACAGGCCCAACGTTGAAAGGCAGCCATGGAGAAATCTGGAAAGAAATGCACTTACGGGAACAATGTCAGTTGCCTTGAAGTACATTGGGCTAATTATCTTAGTGGACACTAATAAACGTGTTCCTTAGAGACACATGGTGACTGTAATAACTTAAAAGATGAATATTGGATGAATGAGTTATTAGGGACTGGCCAGACTGCTAACCTCCCAAGCCCAGAGGGCAACTGTTCTCCCTTCTGCCTTCCCATGTCTTCCCCCGAAGCCTAAGATTTTTATTAAATATGTACCCAGCTACTGAGAAAGCTTTAGAGTCAATAAAACACCTGCCCCCTCGCTTACGGGGATTTACTCAGAGCTGTCAGCCGCTTCTCAACGGGGCAGGCGGTGGTGCTGGTCCTCAACTGGGGTGAGGAGAACCACACTACAGTGAGGGAGGGAGCCTGTATTCAGCCCACAGTTAGCCTCCGCTAACCCACTGACATGCTGTGGTACAAGTTTCAGTCCTCAGCCCCTTAATCTAGGCTCAGAGAGGGGGCTTCTGCCCCTAGAACCAAAGGGCTGGGCCTGCACCACTCCAGGCATGACTGTGAATACCTTCAACTGCTTTTCCTCCGGGTTCGGGGCCCTGCGTCGCCCTAGGAATGGCAGCCGCAAGCCCACCTGCTGAGTCCAGGGCCCGTCCCTGCTGTGACTCCCATCCCCAGCTTCCAATCCCCTAGCTATTAGCGTCACGGGCAACCAGATCAATCCAGGGGTCCAATGAGCACCTGGAGAAATGAAAGAAAAGGTTTCTAGCGTTCTTCCTTAAGCTTTACACAACGTGCCCGTTTAACAGTGACCTAGAGACAATGGCCACATACACCACTCCTTTCTTTTGTTCGTTTGTCCACATATAGTATACAGCGAAGTGCACAGACCTTTAGCAATATCTCGGTGGATTTATACATGTGTGTGTGTGTGTGTGTGCATCCATAGAACCACCGCCTAGATCGAGAGCTAAAATGTGCGCAGCCCAAGAAAGAGTCCCGCATGTCTGTTCCCAGTCAATATGCCCGCACACAAAGCTAACCGCTGTTCAAGCCTCTGTCACCATAGTTTTGCACGCTTTTGAACTTCATACAAATAGAATTATTACGTGTGTCCTCTTCTGTGTCTAGTTTTTCTTTAGCCAACTTATTTTTGAAGTTTATTCCTATTGTTGTGTGCTGCGGGAATCATTGTCTTGCTATAGCTGTGTAGCATTCCATTGTGTGAATGTACCATAATGTAGCTACTTAAAGGGCATTTAGGTGGTTTTTTTAAATTTTATTTTTAATTTTTATTTAATTGGTTTTTTAAACTTACATCCAAGTTAGTCAGCATAGAGTGCAACAATGATTTCAGGAGTAGATTCCTTAATGCCCCTCACCCATTCAGCCCATCCCCCCTCCCCTCCAGTAACCCTCAGTTTGTTCTCCATATTTATGAGTCTCTTCTGTTTTGTCCCCCTCCCTGTGTTTATATTATTTTTGCTTCCCTTCCCTTATGTTCATCTGTTTTGTCTCTTAAAGTCCTCATATGAGTGAAGTCATATAATTTTTGTCTTTCTCTGACTAACTTCACTTAGCATCATACACTCCAGTTCCATCCACGTAGTTGCAAATGGCAAGATTTCATTCTTTTTGATTGCCAAGTAATACTCCATTGTATATATATATATATATACCACATCTTCTTTATCCATTCATCCATCGATGGACATTTGGGCTCTTTCCATACTTTGGCTGTTGTGGATAGTGCTGCTATAAACATGGGGGTGCATGTGTCCCTTCGAAACAGCACACCTGTATCCCGTGGAGAAATGCCTAGTAGTGCAATTGCTGGGTCATAGGGTAGTTCTATTTTTAGTTTTTTGAGGAACCTCCATACTGTTTTCCAGAGTGGCTGCACCAGCTTGCATTCCCACCAGCAGTGCAAAAGAGATCCTCTTTCTCTGCATCCTTGCCAACATCTGTTGTTGCCTGAGTTGTTAATGTTAGTCATTCTGACAGGTGTAAGGTGGTATCTCATTGTGGTTTTGACTTGTATTTCCCTGATGATGAGTGATGTTGAGCATTTTTTTCATGTGTCGGTTGGCCATCTGGATGTCTACTTTGGAGAAGTGTCTATTCATGTCTTTTGCCCATTTCTTCACTGGATTATTTGTTTTTTGGGTGTTGAGTTTGAGAAGTTCTTTATAGATTTTGGATACTAATCCTTTATCTGACATGTTGTTTGCAAATATCTTCTCCCATTCTGTCGGTTGCCTTTTAGTTTTGCTGATTGTTTCCTTCGCTGTGCAGAAGCTTTTTATTTTGATGAGGTCCCAGTAGTTCATTTTTACTTTTGTTTCCCTTGCCTCCGGAGACGTGCTGAGTAGGAAGTTGCTGCGGGCAAGATCAAAGAGGTTTTTGCCTGCTTTCTTCTCGAGGATTTTGATGGCTTCCTGTCTTACGTTGAGATCTTCCATCCATTTTGAGTTTACTTTTGTGTATGGTGTAAGAAAGTGGTTCAGGTTCATTCTTCCGCATGTCGCTGTCCAGTTTTCCCAGCACTACCTGCTGAAGAGACTGTCTTAAGGCATTCACATTTTTTGCACCAGTGCCTTGAAACTCAATTCCCACAGGGTTATGCAGAGAGGGCCAGATGAGGACTGCACACACAGTATGTTGCATTATTACAAAAGCTTAGGGAACCCAAATCTCTTAAAATGTACAGCAAGCACACCTGCCTTCAATCCCGAAAACAGATATGGTATCTGTGTCCCAAGGCTATAAGCAAACTGGCCCTTTGCTCCAAAGAATCACTAACTCTATGTTTCAAGGCTGTTCACTATAAAAACATCCTTGAAAACCTAGTCTGGAATAAAGGACATTCAGTGCTATGCTTGCAAGATATGCAAAACATGGAAGAGATCAGTGAAGAATTGTTTCCCCACACGTATATGCCCGGGGGTGGGATTGCTGAGTCAAAGGAGCTGGCACAGATTTAGCTTCAACGGATACTGGAAAAAAAAAAAAAAAATTCCCCAAGTGATTGTATCATTTTACACGCCCATGAGCAGGTGTATGAGAGTTTCAATTGCTCCGCGCCCTTGCCAACACTTGGTACTGCTGGTCTGTTTCATTTGAGCCATTGTGGTGTGGCCATACCTTTGTCCCTTTCAGGGACTCTTCCACATATCAGGCCTGCTCAGGTGTTATAATGATGGTACAAACCATCAGGAATATCACTGCCGTGGGCAGCATGGATCGGAGGCTCTGGGGAAACAGAAAGACACACAGGGCAAACTTCCCTCAGGCAACATGCTTGAAAGGTGTAGAAAGTATGAGATCGCTCCTAGGCAGGGAGAGCTGGTCTCAAGGGAAGGCACTACCTACGCAGTGCCATTCAGGCCGTGCCAGCATGGTGACGGGCCTCAAAAAGAGACCCTCAGTGGAGCAAAGAGGGATGAGCAGGTGGGAAAGGTGGGAGGACCAAGGGCCAGACCTGCTCGTAGGATTAAACTTTGTAGCAGCATTGCATTGACCAAAATGCTAGCGGGTGATGACGATGATGAAGGTGACAGTAATCATTTACTGAGGGCCACCGATGTTCCAAGCACTAAGCTGGGCTCTTTACATACATTAAACCTCTCTCTACGTTGCAACCAGCATCCGTTGGCCAGTGATGAGATGGAAATAGTAAAAGGCTTTTGCTAGTGAAAACACCGGTCTCGGGTGAGAATTTTCAGGGAGCTTTACGGGAGATTTGGAAGGGCTTTGGTGTTTTTACGACTTCATCTAACTCAGCTATGGGCCTAGAAATTACGCAGGGTGAATTTCCTTAGCTCACATCCCCATCCACTAGCCAGATAAAGATAATAGTAGTGAACGCAATGATAACTTCGGTAAGAATATCTCCTTACTTGGGGCCAGATACTATACAATGTACTTTGCATCTCATTCAGTCCTCACTTCAACCCTATGGCATCATAATCCCCACCTTATGAAGAAACTGAAGGACAGGGAGGTTAATTAATGAGTCCACAGTCTCACGGGTTTTAGTAGCAAAGCCAGGATTCATTTCCAAGTTTGTCAGCCTTCAAATATGTTTTCTTTCTACTCTGTAGCACCAACTTGCCATCTACTCTTGATCAAATGGCACACTTCCTATTTTAAGGACAAGCTTCTAGGGAGGCCTAATCTGCTAAAGATCATTATTTGGGAATTTAGCCTGCTGTCAAAAGATGGTCTTTTGTGTGAAACGACCTGGTCCTCTGCTCTAGATCTGTGCATTTCTGGTATTAGCGTATGGGTTGTGAGTTGACGATCATCCCGGAAGGACTAGAGGCCATATCCATGCCTGTGTGTAGACAGTGTTCCCTGACAGTGAAGCAGTTCCCAGTCTTAACCATCCAGGAAAGAGGCGAGTTCTCAGGGAGGAAACCAGAATTCCTAGTTCTGGGGGTCCTAGGCATGCAGAGAACCTCTGCTTCTCTCACAGCCTGGACATGATGGGCCTAGAAGCCTTTGAGGAGGACAGTGTGCAGGCGTGCATTCATCAGGGGCGGGAAATCTGGAGGCTGGGAGCCAGGATGGAGGGGCCAGAAAGTTCTGGAGGACAGGCCTAACATTATGCACAGTAAGCTAGGCCTGACCCTAAGCATGAGCCCACTTTGAAAGTTAGTCAGAGTGAGCTCAGGAATGCTCACTGGTACATCTTAACTCTGAATCTGCAAATCGGTAGTTCAGAGATACTACTGATGCAGGGATCAAGGACACACACGAACGAATGCCTCTCTCCAATGCCTTCCTAGTTCCCTGCAGACACGAGAAGTTCCATGGTTGCGGCAGCCACCGGTTGGGAGAAACCCAGCAAGTCACAGCTGCCCAAAACTCTGATGGGGAGACCGGGGCAGGGTGTCAGGAATGAGGACAGTCACATCGACATTCCAGTGGCAGGGACGCTTCGCTCGGGTCCTCTAAGATGGAAGAGCTTAAGACCAAGAGGAAATTTTTCATTCATTTGAAAAAAAAAAAAAAAATCGCTGTTCTCTTTTAGGTACCAGATAATGTTCTAGAGATACAGTAGTTAACCAAGATAGCCAAGTTCCTAGTCCCAGGAAGCTTACATTACGGTAGGGAAGACAGTACAGTGCGCACGCGTAGATGTATGACCTATACTATATGTACATTATAGTTCCATAGTGTTGATAAATGCCATGGAGTAAAATAAATTAGAGTAAGAGGATGGAGAGAGGTTTTTTGTAAGTGAAGGGGAGGGAAGGCAGCCTCAGATTGAAGGCATTTGCGGAGCAGCGCTGCAAATGAAGTGGGAGAGAGACCCAGCATGGGTATCTGATAGTGTCCTAAGCAAAGAGATCGTGCAAAGGCCCTGTGACAGGTGTAGACAGCACGTTTAACGCACAAAAAGTGGTAGATTGTTTAGAGCAAAGGGCGCAAGGAGGATATGGGTGGGAAAAAGGCGAGGCCAGGGAGTTAGCTGGGAGCCAGAGTGTGTCAGCTCTTGGTGGCCATGATAGGGATCTTTGGCTTTATTCGGAATGGGATGGAAACCCATTAAAATACTTGGTGAGACAAATTACAGTCCGTATGAGGCAAGAACGGACACAGGGAGACTCATGTATTAGTTTCCCAGGGCTACCATACAATTATCACCGGCTTGATGGCTCAAAATAACAGAAAATTTCTCACACCGTTCTGGAGGCCAAAATTCTGAAGGAAGGTGTTTTGGTCTTTTGGGTGAAATGACCTGGTCACTTCCCCTCTGAAGGGCCACATCCTCTCTGAAGGCTCTAAGAGAAAATCTGATTCTTCTGGTTCTGGTGGCTCCAGGCATTCCTTGACTTGCGGCCACATCATTCCAACTTCTTCCTTGATCTTTACATGGTCTTCCCCTCTGCGGCTTTCTCTTCCACCTATGTCTCCTCTTCCATTGCTTCTAAGAATGCTTGCTGTTAGACTGAGGGCCTATCTGGATAATCCAGGGTGATTTCATCTCAAGATCTTGAACTTATTTACATCAGCAAAGCCCCCTTTTGCTCAGATAAAGTCACATTCACAGGTTCCAGAAGTTAGGAGGTTCACCTATTTTGGCGGTCCACCTTTCAGCCCCACGACAACTAGTCAGGAGGCTCTGGTAAAGCCCAGAGAGGTGATGAGGGAGATTTGCCCTAGGATAGTAGCAGCCAGACGGTGAAAAGTGGTCAGATTATGCTAGTATAACAGGTCAATGGGGAGGGGTCATTCATTCGTCTTCTCCAAAAATGTTTCTGGGGAACCTACCACGTTCCTACACTACTGTCACTGGGGATACAGCGGGGTTAACACAGATATAATGCTCGCCCACCTGGAGCTTACCTCACCGTCTAACAGGAAACCTGGACCTTGAATAAGCGTGTTGTGTGTTACAAAGGAAATATACCAGCAACAGACCAACCTATTGAGAGTTTGGAACGCGCTGAGGAGGAATACAACTTAGCCAGGACAAAGGGTGCTCCAGGCATGGATGAGGAAGGTACGGAGCTCTGGCAGAGCAGGCTGAATCTGTGGAGTCCCTGGAGACCAGGGGAGCAGCCTGGCCACCAGAAGGTCCCAGAACACCGAGGACACACCTCTGCCCCTCACAACTTGTGACGTCGGCCTGTGGGCACGTAGCCATTTTCGGCAAGAGGCCCCCGTCCCAGGTTCCGGCACCGGCTCCTACCGTACCCATAACCCCGAGCGGCACCAATGCCCGCAGCCTGAGCTTGTGCAGACTGGGCGAAGTGGTTCTCGCAGCAGGCTGGGCACACCCCCCTTGCATCACTCCCTCCTTCCTCCTAAGGAGATGCTCACGTTCACGGGGCTTCGATTCATTTATTTTTAACCTTTATTTTTATTATTATTATTTTAATGTTTATTTATTTTTGAGACAGAGGCAGAGCATGAACAGGGGAGGGGCAGAGAGAGAGGGAGACACCGAATCGGAAGCAGGCTCCAGGCTCTGAGCCATCAGCACAGAGCCCGACGCGGGGCTCGAACCCACAAACCGCGAGATCATGACCTGAGCGGAAGTCGGCCGCTTAACCGACTGAGCCACCCAGGCGCCCCTATTTTTAACCTTTAAACGGCTCACCCAGGCACCGGGTTTCGCTTGCCAAATGCAGATATAAAAATGTCAGTACACGAAAAGTTGCTTTTAAGAAAAAGTCCTTTCATCTGCAAGATTCATAACACTCATTAGCAGGCTCAAAATCTCGCAGATGAAAGGCAGAGCCAGAGAGTAAATGAAGACGGACAGGCACTCCTCTGACTACGTGGTGGGACTGCAGGCCGCCCCTGACGTTTGCAGGGCTCAAGGCCAAAGTGCAGATGGAGGTCCACACGCTTCCAAGTTCAGATACTTATGAGTACAAATCAAGGTAAGAGACTCTTAAAATATGTTCTATCCTCCCCCTTTAGGAATTCCCCCTTCCGGAGTGATCTGCATGGCCACAACCCCCAGCCAGTGGCCTGTCTTGTGTTCTTCGTCATGAGGCTTAGTCTGGCACTGTGACAGGTCCCAGGCAAAGGCAAATGAACCTCCACAGGCCACACATCCCAACTCTTTGCATATCCCCCCAAAATAGTCATCCATGGGCCATATCTCATGTCTAACGGTCCACCTTCTGGATGTTGGGTCCCAGAAATAGCACAGCTACAGGACGTTGACTTAGAGCCATTGGGTAGGGAATACAGGATCTCCGTTATCTGGAGTGTGGTCTCCAAGGGTCGGTTCAAGGGCTCCAGGCAGGCACAACCCATCAGTGCCTCACCTCAAGAGGAGGGGTATAGCCGGAAGAGTATATGGGTGCATTCAGCCTTTTGCTACGTCAGCGGTCTTGCCGAGGTATGGGAGGGGAACGTGGGTCTAGATCAGTCTAGCAAGTGGACAGATTTCCTGGGTTGATCGAGCAGCCTGTCCTTCTCAAACAACTTGTAAAGAGCAATCTGCTATTAACAAAAGGAATGTCTGAGGCTTAGAGTAATCTCTGTAAAAAAAGTAAAAGCAAATAAAGTACCCCTCTGACAGGAAAAGTTTGTTCCTCAAGGCTTTTATTTTATAGCCTACGACAGCAGCTGAGCACTGTCCTCAGTGTCCTCCTCCTGGCCAGAGCCCCGCACCTACTCTGTGTCCCATCACCGCTGGGTTCTGGGTAAGGGGCTGCCAGGAGACCTTCCTGATAAGCCCCCAGCCGTGGACTCACAAGGACACACACACACCCCTAAGCACTCCTGAGAATGTAGCAGCTGAAAATAAAAGGCGCAGGACAGAGCCTCCACCTGAAAACAAACAGCCTTTCCAAGGATACGGTCCAGAACAGGGTTCCATTTATACATCATTCACACATTCGTTTACTCCAGCAACAAAAACTGATGGAGAGTTTACCCGATGCCAGATACTTCCAAGTGCTAGATTTGCCCATCACTGGGCTAGGCACTGGGCAAACTAAATACGGCCCCCGCCCTCAATGACGTCCACCCTAGCTGAGGAGAGAAGGCCGCGAGTTAGTAATTTCAGCGTGAGCTGGACAGGTCTTAACTGCCGCTTGACTCCACAGGGCAGAGAGAGAGAGGCAGCATCCATCTTACAGAGGCTTATTGGTCTCAGACAACACCAGTCGGGACTGTGGCTGAGCCACCTAAATGCTATAAAGGACAAGAGCCAACATGATCCTCGTACGTGAAGGTGTCACTAATATCCCGATGGATGGCACAAATACATATCAAGCATCTAGTGCGTGTCAGGCACCATGTGAGCAGTGAGGACGTGTGGGCAACAAGTCCCCATCCTGAAGGCTCTCAAAAGGCAGGAAACTATGTATAAATCAACCAGCCCCGGGCAGCCAAGAGCCAGGGCCTAGGAACTAAAGAAGGGCCCTGAGAGCTCAGGATCTGAGTCCTAGGTTTTGTTCTCAGAATGTCACCCACATATTCCTTCCCCGCTCCTCACAGAGTGAGACTGTCCTGGATGTATACCTGACCAGGCGGGTCAAGAGGCTTTCGAAATCATAGGACTGGTGTGCGTACAGACACGTGTATGGACTCCTCTCACTGCTCTTTGCCCATGGATCTTGGTTCTTAAAAAATTTGGTTCAGGGGGCGCCTGGGTGGCGCAGTCGGTTAAGCGTCCAACTTCAGCCAGGTCACGATCTCGCAGTCCAGGAGTTCGAGCCCCGCGTCAGGCTCTGGGCTGATGGCTCGGAGCCTGGAGCCTGTTTTCCGATTCTGTGTCTCCCTCTCTCTCTGCCCCTCCCCTGTTCATGCTCTGTCTCTCTCTGTCCCAAAAATAAAATAAACGTTGAAAAAAAAAAATTAAAAAAAAAAAATTTGGTTCAGGGGCGCCTGGGTGGCTCAGTCGGTTGAGCATCCGACTTCGGCTCAGGTCATGATCTCATGGTCCGTGGGTTCCAGCCCCGCGTCGGGCTCTGTGCTGATGGCTCAGAGCCTGGAGCCTGTTTCAGATTCTGTGTCTCCCTCTCTCTCTGACCCTCCCCCGTTCATGCTCTGTCTCTCTCTGTCTCAAAAATAAATAAATGTTAAAAAAAAAAAAAATTAAAAAAAAAAAAGTTTGGTTCACCAAAATTTTCGTTTTCATTGTCCTCTTTTCCAATTAGTTAACAGCATACATATATCCCAAGGCCCAAGCCTTCTGTGTGTCTGCTAACCCATATCTCCCTGCTGAATTTACATAATTTTGCTCATCAGTAAAAGAAACTGTGTGTGCAGTGATGTAACGGAGGCAAGAATCAGGTATTCTTAGAGATGGGCCTTGACTCGGTGGCCAGATACGGCAATGTTTAGGGAATAAGCTTCCAGGCCCACCCCTACAGTGAAGGATCTCTCTGCAATACTTAAACCGGTCTTCATGGCTTGAAAACCACGAATTTCATACAGGCAAGTCCATTTCTAGCCTTCGTTATTCTGACTAACTAACCACCAATTTCACCAACGAAAGCCTCTGCGAAATGTTAATTAGCAGCATCTGGTGTGGATCAGAAATACGGATACTGAGGCAACGGCAGTTGTCATCTCTGGAGTGTGGCCTTCCTGCTAAAGTGTCGGATGATCACCTCAAAGAGTGACTTCCTGATTAGGGAACTGATAGCCTCTACAGTCTGGTTAAAAAGGTTCACGTTTATACCACATCCCTCCCACTAAAATATTTCAAAGAAAATCATGGACATTACCATGCTGTCCACAGGAAGATCTCATCCATCTGTGTCCCAAGTATAACTAAGTCTGGGGGAAATGGAGCATGGGACACATTCTCTAATGAAGATGTTCTATCCCAGGTGACAAGAGTCCCACTGTTGTTTTCTGCTCTCAGCGTATTTTTTGACTGCTTGGAAGGCATTCCAGAGTCCTCCTGGGTTTTGTGGGCACGTCTACAGCCACGGTAGGTTTTGACGAAAAGAGGGGAAGGGCCAAGGTGTCCGGGGAAAATAGAACAGGCAACGCTCAGCCTTCAGCCTTGACCGTCCCTCCTGGAAAGAGCGAGAATTTTTAGGCACTGCAGAGTGGGACCTAGGGTAGCTAACAACTATTCCCTCTTCTTAGCAGCCCTGATTACAAACTTGGTGCAGGCCTTGATGTTATCCCCAAACTCTGATACCTTACCCTGAAATTTTACCCCCTCCCCCACCTGCTTTTCGGCCCTGGGTGTGAAATGCACTGATAAGCATGTTGCTCTCCCCTCCCCCACACCCCCCCTTAAGTCGCTCTCACAAAAGAGACTTTGGGTGAGCAAAGTCTAAGCAAATGCCTATCATTTGAAATCGGGTGCAAACCCTCCCCCAGCTGAAATACAGTAGCAAGCAGGGCTTGCTGGCCACAGAGAGCAGAAAGGGTCCTGAGATTTTCCAGGGGCAGTTGTCCTCTTTGGAGGCCAGGATTTGGAGAGCGAGCCATTACCAACCATAGGAGTGTGGCCGATCAAATTAAGGAAGGCGTTTTTTAAATTCAATTACACCCTCAGTGGAAATGGTCTCACTAATGCTTGGGGAAAGAATTATACCCAGTCCATAAAGCCTAACGCTTCTAAACCCAATTTTGCACATTATTCTAAAGGTTAATTCAAGATCTCTCTTCCAAATGGGAAGTTAAATACAGCCAATGGGAGGAAGGCATCTGCTGACTGACTGAGGAGTTTATCAGCCTGTAAGAGTTCATTAGTTTTAATTAGCGTAATCACTAATGTTGCATTAACAGTTGAGTGAAGGAAAATAATTACTCACACATCCACTGTATTAGATGGGAAGATTAGAATTCATTTTCCAAAACGATTAGCATTTTGCCAATTAAAAGAATCCTTTCTCCCTGCCAGAAACCCTGTGACCTCACTCACCCGAAGATCGTTTAAACGAAACATATTTTGCATCAGAAAATGGAGCAGGAAGAAGGGGAAGAATTAAGGCTGGGTTTATTCCTTGAGCCTTCTTGGGGCACGGCGATTGCAGGGGCTCCCTGAGTTGATAGTGTCCCGCTCTGTTTGCATAGTCATTCACTCCGGTGGCTTCAGACTGTGCCCTGGGCTTTGTCACCCAGCAGCAATTAAAAAATGAAAAGGCTAGTGGAAGATGAGGCCGAAGGAAGCAAGGAAGCAAGGTGGAAGGGCCATTGCTAAGGTCCTCTGGTTGGACAAGAGTGGGACTTACCACCGGCCCCATCCTGAGCGCGCAGGAGCGCTCTACCGCAGGAAGCTGTGTCTCTTGGGCCCCTTAATGACTTCCCCTGAGCACCGGTGATATCTTGCCGCCTCTGGCTGCTCTCCGGCACCACGGCCACCTCTTCTCCATCTCTACCAGGATCCCCAGAGACCCATTTCTGCAACGGGAATTTCAGGATGTTCTGCCATCATGGGTCTGTGTTGGGACAGGAGGCCCCAGGCCAAGGGCAATGTTGGGGTTTCCAGGCCCTTATGTTGGCCTGTGTTCAGTCCAGAGTGCTGCCCAAGTGCAAAGATCATCTGGCCAGGACAGACACAGGCAGGCATGGACTGAGGCAGAAGGCCACCGGAAGTAATCACCCAAATCCACACCTAAAGGGAAATGCCATCTTGATGTAATACTTACTAACAAGTATTGCAATACTTGTAATAATTTGATGTAGTTATTAAAGCTGTCTCACAAGCATTATTTCCTTCGATCCCCAAACAACGCTTTGAGATACATATTTTGTTGATAGGGAAACTGACTTAATCAGGGCTACGGGACAAATAAACAGTGAAACAGAATAGAGTCTGCGGACATCCAGCCTGTGATCATCACAGACTCTGATCTCTGTCACCTTTGACTGATCTGGGCTCTGTTCCCAGCGGCACCCCTTATGAGCCACGTCACCTTGGGCAAGGGACTCAACATCTCCAGGTTTCTTCATCTGCAAGACTAATATAATATGTTTCTCTAGTGATTGTCGTAAAGACAAAGTGAGAGAGAAGAGCTTCTCAGAGGCTGGGAGAGGGGACCGCGTTTGGGGTTTTCCGTGAGAGGCCGAGACCGGTCCTCTTGAGCCCAGCAGACGAACCCCACTGCCAGGCCTGAGTCTGTTGGAAAGACCTGGGGGGACCCTGGCATGTGGCCGACAGTGTGCAAGCCCTGGGCTTTTGTACGTTCCCAAGGGATATGAGAAACTCCCCCTCTCCCACTGACTGAATGGTACATGCCACCAGCAGGCAGGTAGGAGCTAAGCCAGATTTAAGTTTTTCATTTGTCTTTTAAAGAGGAATTGATCAGGGTGCCCGGGTGGCTTGGTCGGTTAAGCGTCCACCTTCGGCTCAGGTCATGATCTCACGGTCCGTGAGTTCGAGCCCCGCGTCGGGCTCTGTGCTGACAGCTCAGAGCCTGGAGCCTGTTTCAGATTCTGTGTCTCCCTCTCTCTCTGCTCCTCCCCTGTTCATGCTCTGTCTCTGTCTCAAAAATAAACTTTAAAAAAATAAAGAGGAATTGATCTTTCCTGTGAAAAATTAAATGAAGTAATTATGCAAAAAAATACCAACTTTCCACAGTGCCTAACTCCTAGCAGAGGTTACCTACTAGTCAGTCCCCTTTCCTGTATTTAACACGAAAGGGGAAGTCAGACCCATCACTAGCAGGATTCTGGAACACAGCCTCCCTCATGGGCCTAGCAGGGGTGCAGGATGGGTGACGGCACGCTGCCCCTCCGCTTCCGCCCAGGAACAGCGCAGGAACCACGGAAAGGCCCCTGTGGCTCACCCCCCAGGTCGGCTGCCGTCCCCGGGCAGGGCGCAGAAACTGGCAGCTGGAGCTAACAACCCCAGAGCAGAGCTGGTGCGACGCCCACCTGCCTCTAGGTCACCCGAGCCACAGGGCGACCCGCACACCATGTGGGGCTGTGTACGCAGTGGAGGGGGGGTGGGGCCCAGGATACCCTAAAGAAAGGGAAGCCAGCCAGGCCTCCACCATTAGCCATCCTCGAGCCCAGGGAGACGGGCACCCTGGCAGCCACAGTGGCACGAGTCAGAAGGCAGACCTTCACCCTCAAACTCTCCACGTTGGGGACGAAAGGAAGGAGAGGGGACGAGAGGAGGAGGCAAGGGTCCAAAGGCACCTGCAGTCCTGATAGGGCTTGGAGAGCCGGGGCACAAGGGACACGGTGCCTGAGTTCCGCCTAGAGGCCGGCTGCCCCGTGATGGCCTCGTGCCCCGAGCGCCCCGCGAGGTGCCACCTCACTGCACGGCCCCGGTCCCGCAGGCTAATTCAAGGAACCCGAGCTGGAACTCCAGGAATGGAGGAGGAACTGGAGGCAGGGAGAGCTTCAGGGAGGGAGAAGGGGGGGAGCAGGGCTGCCGTGTTCAGAGTCAGGGGGGTGTCAAAACGGCCAAGCTTTGTAACCTTGGGCACGCAACCACGGAAGCCGGTTTCTTCAACTGAAAAATAGGAACCATAGTCCTCGGGTCACAGGGAGGACCCTTGTGAAAATCACAATTAATGAGGCGCACGCTGATGTCTGTGCCACCCACAGCCAGAAACACAGTTCATCCTGCTCACAGCTGATCCCCCTAAGCACCCTCACGGTCCGGCCAGAGAAGGTATTCAATCAGTATTTACTGATACCTGATCAGCAAGAGCCATCACAGCTCCTGGGGCGGGGGGCGGGGGGGGGGGGTGTTTGTGGACACAATGCCACGAGGAACAAAGGATCGGGAGAGTCTCGGGGTGGAGGCTTCCTCGCATTGAGCCCCTGGGAAGCTGCTCTGGAGCAGTGAGCCTGGAACAGGGCAGAAATGTGCCCGCTGGGGGGGGCGGTCGGGGGTAAGGGCGAAGTCCCGGGAGTCACAGATGAGGCTCCCTGCCTGGGAACTGTGGCCCAAGTTGCACATCATCAGCTCTGCATCCCTCCTGAGGACCCAGGGGAGGCCACCCAAGACGGCACAACCCTTGGCAGCACAGGAAGGACAAACAGGCACTTACGGCAGCGTTGTTCTAATAAGAATAGCAATGGGGGCGCCTGGGTGGCTCAGTCGGTTAGGCGGCCGGCTCTTGATTTCAGCTCTGGTCATGATCTCACAGTTTGTGAGTTCAAGACCCACGTCAGGCTCTGTGCTGACAGTGCGGAGCCGCTTGGGATTGTCTCTCTCCCTCTCTCTCTCTCTCTCTCAAAATAAATAATTAAACGTAAAAAAATATAATAATATCAATGATAAGAAAGGGAGGGGAGGAATTCCACTGGCTTCTAATGCCTGCACAAAAATATTAGCGGTATTGAAAAAGCAAAAAAAAAATTGCTTTTTGTCTTTATGACCAATGACCATCATAATGCACGTTGACGGGGGAAACTGCCTATGTGTTTCAGGATTTTGTTAAGGAATCAGAAAGACATAAATATTGTCTTTTCTTGGACTGAAGTTTCAGAATCTCAACCACCCAAGGCATCTACCTCAATTTTTTTTAGGGTTTTTTTTTTTTTTTTAACATGCTGTTAGCTTTGGAAAATATCTTCTTCGCGAAAGGAATTTTTTGCGGGAGCTTCCGTTTTTAATTGGCACAATTTAGATCCTATACCAAAATGACACGACGTGGAGAAGATTTAACAATGTCTCAGCACCTAGATCTGGCAAGACCTTCAGAACAATTTAACTGTGTCTCATGAAAGCATCTGTCAAATCAGATAATCACAAGTGTTGGCGAGGACGGGGAGACACTGGAATCCTCTTATCTGGCCGACGGAAATATAAAATGGTGCTGCCACTTTGGAGAACAGTCTGGCAGTTTCCCCTCGTTTCTGGTGGGGTGGTGGTTTTAATATTTATTTATTTTGAGAAAGAGAGAAAGAGAGAGAACGCATGGTGTGCTCAGGGGAACAGCGAAGGCATGCAGAGAGGGAGACAGGGAATCCCCAGCAGGCGCTGCACGGGTCAGCCCAACATGGGGCTCGAACTCACCAACCGTGAGATGGTGACAGGAGCTGAAATCAAGAGTCAGATGTTCAACCGGCCGAGCCACCCGGGTAGCCCCGGCCCCTTGGTTTTGTTTTGTTTTGTTTCAACGTTTATTTATTTTTGAGACAGAGAGAGACAGAGCATGAACGGGGGAGGGGCAGAGAGAGAGAGGGAGACACAGAATCGGAAACAGGCTCCAGGCTCTGAGCCATCAGCCCAGAGCCCGATGCAGGGCTCGAACTCCCGGACCGCGAGATCGTGACCTGGCTGAAGTCGGACGCTTAACCGACTGCGCCACCCTGGCGCCCCTGTTTTGTTTTTTTTTTAAGAAACAAAGCTTTCGCCGCCTCCTTTCCACTCTTGGCACACCTGGGGAGCCTCAGCCAGGCTGAGGGACTGGCCTCAGCCACTAACACTCTCCTCTCTCCCGCAGTATGTGTCCAGCCGACGCGCCGTCACTCAGAGCGCACCAGAGCAAGGCGGCTTCCCCCCTCACCACCTCACCCACCACCACCGCCCCCACCGCCCCCACCACCACCTCCGCCACCACGCCCGCCCCCACCACCTCCGCCACCAGGAGGCGGGGCTGCACGCCGCCCAGGGGACACCCTGCATGTGCCCCTTGTTCTCCTGCCAGTGGGAAGGCCACCTGGAGGTGGTGGTGCCCCACCTGCGGCAGATGCACAGGGTTGACATCCTCCAGGGAGCGGAGATAGTCTTCCTGGCCACGGACATGCACCTCCCCGCCCCAGCCGACTGGATCATCATGCACTCCTGCCTCGGCCACCACTTCCTGCTGGTGCTCAGGAAACAGGAGAGGCACGAAGGGCACCCCCAGTTCTTTGCCACCATGATGCTGATCGGGACCCCCACCCAGGCCGACTGCTTCACCTACCGCCTGGAGCTCAACAGAAACCACCGGCGTCTCAAGTGGGAGGCCACCCCCCGGTCCGTTCTCGAGTGCGTGGACTCGGTGATCACCGATGGGGACTGCCTCGTCCTCAACACCTCCCTGGCCCAGCTCTTCTCCGACAACGGCAGCCTCGCCATCGGCATCGCCATCACCGCCGCCGAGGTCTGCTCTGCAGAAGCCGAGGTGTGAAGCCAGAGGCCAACGGACGTTCCCGCCCGGCCCCCCTCCGCCGAGACACTCTGCCTGTGGTCCTGGGATCCCCGGTTGCCGGGACTCCAGGCTCCTTTTTATTCTTCTCCCTCCTTCCCTCCCTTCTTTTTTTTTGTCTCAGGTACTTTGTGGTACTTAGTCTTTGTCTGCCATGGGCATTTTAGTAGGTAAACATCCTGTGATTCAAGACCTTGGTGTGATGTTTGTCCTGATTTGTCGGTAGAGTTTTCTAGAGCATTTCTAATCCACTTGGATCGGGAGGGTTATTTCCCGCCACCCCCAGGTCCCTCCTCTGCTGCTTCCCCAATGAGCGAGAGCCACCGAGGCCGCAAAGCGGACCGTTGGGGTTGAAAGGAGATTTGGTGTCCCAATCATTTCTTCCTTCTCTTTTCAGTCTATTTCGGACCAAGCCAACCCTGAACTGTGTGAGGACAGCAGGTTGGGGAAGGGGACCTGGCCAGCTCTGAGGTGTATTCCAGACCAACCACACGCAACTCTGACAGCTTCCCACGAACCTTAGGGTCAGGGCTAAGCTGCCTGGACACGAGGACGTGGCATCACCTCTGAAGGCCAGGGAACCCGGGCTGGAGGTACCACACGCCATGAGCCCTCCGGTTTGATCCTGGGGCTCGAGGGGGTGCACAGATGCTGAACCCTCTGTTGGGCAGGCTGCTGTGGGCTTCCTGTCGGCCTGGGCCATGGTTTCTTGCTCCGGAATCAAAGTCCTCTTGTTTTTTGTGATTTCGTGAAAACCTCTTTGCCCTCTGTGGAGGGAGTAGGAAAGAAGAATAGGCGAGATGCAAGGGAAGGGAAGCAGCTGAGAAAACAAAAGATAAAATTAATCTCCCAGCTCTGGGAGGGCGTTCTCTCTGTAGAGAGTTTTATTATCAAATTGTAAAATCCATCGATCCTTTCGCTAGGGTAGAACACTTTGGTATGGTGCAAAGGACCCACTTGACTCTTGATAGTCAGTAAGGCGGAACCACGACTTAGCATCAACCATAAGGAATTTGGAGGGTGTGCAGGGGACCTCTGACTTCCGGGGGTCAGAGGTCACTCGTACACCTAGGGCAGGGGAAAAGGGGTCCTCTTTCCTTACTTTCAAAGTGCTCCGAGGGCCCCATTCCGCACACAAACGTTGTCGCTGGTCAACTATTATTCAGCGCCCTGTTGCAGCGTGAATGAAAAGGTGACAAAATCCATCTTGCTTGCTATTGCTTTCTCTTATTTGCTTTCTCTTATGGCTTGCTTGTAGACTGCTTTCTCTTATTTGGCTGTCGCAACAATTCAGCACCTTCTTGTGGAAGTCTCTCTCGTGTAGTTGAAGAAAGTACGCGTGTTTAATCGACTTTGTCTCTTCTGTCCAAAGGTGAATACCTTTCAGCCTTCCCAGTGGGCCTCTTCTCCCCGCTGTTTGCTGTTTTGTTCTCTCCTTGGCGACTCTCCAGTCGCTGAAAAGCATGGCGCCCAAACCCCACACAACGCTGATTAGAATTGAGTGGGCCTTTGGCCGCCCAGAGGTTGCTCATTGCCCTATTCCCTGGGTGTCTTGGCTGCATCCGAGCAGGCCTCCAAACGAGTCCTTAGTTTCAGACGGCTTGGCCTGGCATCAGCAAGTCTTTCCCTCACCAAAAGTGTTGGATCCTGAGACACAACACCCTTCTCCCCCCAAGTCGGTATTCCTCCAGTCACCTATTCTGCCAACCCACACCGCCAGCACCGGTCAGTAGATTTCATAATGCAACCCCCTCTAGTCACACAGCGATCACTCAGACCCTGGGGCCAAACTTTTGTTAGGTTAGACCCTAAGGGGGCCCGTAAACATCATGTCGCTGACTGAGGCAAACATCAGGTCACGGTCCCAAGGAAGGGGTTGTAACCTGTTTGCTCTATCAGAAGATCCTTCCAGGACTCCAGCTCTCCCCTCGTGCCACACAGCCCAGGAATCAAGCTGAGGCTGGTTGGCCGGTGCTGGAAGAGACTAGCCTACTTGGCTCCTTCCTTTATTCCCAGGTCCTTCCTCCAAACCTCAGATCCCCTTGCCTGTAAGTTTGACACCTCGGGAAGCCACAGTCCCTCCCCGGGTTTCCGATAGTCAACTACTCTGAAACATTTATTGTAGCCTCACAGGTGCCCCAGGTACACAAACAAACAAAACCTCAACAAGAATATAATTACAGTTCACAGGGACCTTAGGATTCCTGCAAACATCACCTCTGCCTTCTTGTCGTGCTGTTACCTGAGCCAGACTAGGAATAACTTCAGGTGATTATTACTGCACACAAGACTGTATTATGAACAAGTGACCCCAGATAGGAACTGGTATTTGGGTTCCTAGGAATGTTTAGAATTAAGGGTAGAAATGTTTTATTTGCATCCATCTATGGTGCTCCCAAGAAGGCCTGCCTCTCCATATCCAGATGTGAGGAATTGAAGAAAAGAGAGCAAACAAAAAGATAATAGAGAATTGAAAGCGATACGAACAAAGTGTGTGGTGTTGAGCTTTAGAGCCACAAAGGGCCCCCTCGTTTGAATCTCGGGTTAATCCTTATTGGCATCCTCGATAGACTAGAAAAAATTAGAGATCCTGAGACACGAAATGACCTTCCCAAGGTCACACGTCAAGTGGGTGGGACCATGACTAGAATCTAGCCAACTGCCTACAGATTTGGTATTCTTGAAAAAAGGAAGACCGACCCCAAATATTCAGCAGTATTCCCGCCTCATCAGTGGACTGTGGGCCTGAGGGTCAACTGGGTCTTGGTTCTGGGATACCTGAGGGATCAGGGAGAGAGAGAGACTGGAGTGGATTTGCTTTTAGATGGCGGCCCAACTTGAAGAAGTGGTCAACCTGGAAGCAGGGGATGGGGTGGTGGGAGTGAGAACTGGCTGTGGAGTCTTCGGGATCATTACCTACTCCAGGGTCCTCTTTCTTGGATTTCCAGGAATCTGTCCAGTGAATAGCCCAGGGATCCCGTTGCCTCATTGACACCCAGGTGCTGACTTAATGACTCAACCTGCTAAGGAGTGTCCGCATTTTAAAAGCCTAGGGAGAAAGCCACACTTACAGTGAGAAATGAGTTACCAGTATTTCAATTTCAGGCATTTGTGAGAATGATTTTTTCAGGAGGTGTGGACATTCCTCCCCTTGAGGGAGGCCTACATAAATGGTGGATGCTGAAATGGAGGTCAGGCCATACAAAGCAGATTGTCTTTCACAGTCTTTGCCTGAACCTGCATCTGAGATAGATCCCATTGCTACCCATGGCTACCTGGGACATTTTAAATGTTTTTATTTACTTTTGAAGGAGAGAGAGAGAGAGAGAGAGAGAGACAGAGCATGAACGGGGGAGGAACAGAGAGAGAGGGAGACACAGAATCAGAAACAGGCTCCAGGCTCTGAGCTGTCAGCACAGAGCCCAAGGCGGGGCTCGAACCCACAGACTGTGAGATCATGACCTGAGCCGAAGCCGGACGCTCAACGGACTGAGCCACCCAGGCGCCTACCTGGGACATTTTAGAAAGGGGCCAGGTTAATAACAATAACAATACCCATGGCTACCATTTATTGGGGGTTTGCGACCCAGTAGGTTGACTATGCTGAATATAGTATCCCATTTCATCCCATAACAGCCTTATGTTATTGCACCCATGAGAAATCTAAAGCTGAGAGAGTTAGGACCTTGTTTAAGGCCACACGGCTAGCAAATGGTAGAGCTGGGTCTGGAGCCCACGGGTCTTGCTCCCACGTCCAGGCTGCTTCTGATCAATAACAACTTGTGCTATTTTTAGGAATTCTCAGACCCAAGGGTCAGAAACTCTGAATGGCAGAGAGGCCTTTTAGTACTAATTGTGCCCTTTGATTTCTCCTTTTCCGCCTGCTTTTCCCAGCCCAAGACAGGCTGGTGTGCTAGAGCTGCTTTGGATACCAGTTGTTACACGTTTTAGGAATTCTGCGAGCTGATTAAGCACGGCCGTTACTAAAAATTAAATCGTCAACGTACAATTGGTTATATTAAAAACAAAAGTTAACAAATACTAAAAACTCAGCACTTCCTAATTATTTCAGGACTCTATTATTTTCTGTGCTCTTTAGATATGTAGATGTATAGATTCTTGACATCTATCGTAATTGTATGGTGAACACAGTACACGCTGACGGGCTACCAACCCCCCCTCAACCAAGTGACGCCACAGCCATAGCTTGAAATTGGCCGTGGTGGTAGTGTTTACACCACTGGCAACTGTCAAGAGTTGTAAGCCAGGACCTTTCCCCCTAGAACTAGATGTTAAACGTTTACCAGCCCACCACTGCCAAGACATCTCGGATGCACACGGCATTGTGGAGGAGAGGGGACTTTGCAAGGAGAAGCAAAATCCTATTGGCCACACCGACAGAGACACAGGTTACCGTCAAGCTAGCCGAACAGCCAATTATTGGGAAAACACAAAATATTCTGTAGAAGGGAGTCTGGGACTTCTAAGCAACTTCAAGCACATTCCCTGCCCTACCTACTCCAGACCTTGCACTATTGCTCTTTGTGCAGGAAGTCCTACCTGATGAATTTCATAGAAAAGTCATGGCTGCTCAGAACTAGCCTCTTGGCCGCCCCAATCTGCAAAATGAAATCAAGCTCTAAGAGACTGGGATATCCTGTTGCTTGTTCTTACGGGTCATGTTTCTTATCTCTATCTGTGGACTAAAACCTCATCGAAAGCAATAGTTTGCTTTGAAACACACACACACACACACACATATACTGAAATTAGTGATTGGAAATATCCCACATCTGAGATGGGCACCGTGAGCAGTGGTTTCAAATGTCACATAAAGTCTGTTACCATCAAAATAGGACCCTTGCACAGCATAGCACAAAGCTGAGAGACAGAAAAGGTAACGAGTCAAGGGATACCACGTGAAGAACAGAGAGCCCCCAGCACCTTACTTTCCTGCTCTGGCTGTTTCTCTCCACTGCATCCCAACAAAGGATCCTGTTCACAATCTACAGCCTACTCTAACCAATACTCTTTCCAAATTGAAGGCATGCTTCCCGCTAAGATAAAAGTCACAGGGAACTCCAGGCTGAGTGTCTGGAAACAGGCAGAATGTCAAGGTCAACAGGGAGTCAGTTACACTGATTCCAGTGATTTCGGCGTGAGGGATGGAAGAAATGAGGGTTGCTGAAGCTTCCACCTGGATCCAACTTCTGGTGGAAAGGGAAGGGACTATGGACCAAACACCACAAAACTATGCTTCGATTAAAAGGTCAGCTACAAATAGCATCGAAAGTAGAGTCTCCCAATAGATTGCCAGGCTTTCAGATTATTTGTTCTGAAGATCTGCTTCCAAGAACTAGTGAGTTCTCTGTTGTGCTCACCTGGAGAATGGCCAGCCAAGAAAAACCTCACTGAAAAGAGATCCAAGAGATCCGTTGTAGATAAGCATTGATTTTACATTCCTTCCCACATCAGGTTACCACATGGGTTATCTACATGGGTTAGAGTTTGTCTTTTCCAATACTGTATGAAAATATTTTACCTTGAGTACTATACAATACACACTCCTCTCTCTTTTTTTTTTAACCTTTTTTTAAGGCATTGAGATAAGAAAGAGAAATTGAGAATCATTTTACTTATCCTGAATTGATGTATACATATACTTTTCTAAGCTTTCTTATGGTGTTAAAGACAGCAAGAAGCAAACGTAGAATGAACGTTACTTTATCTCTACCCTGTCTCCCATGAAACGTGTCATTAAATTGCATTTGATACTGTTTCCTTGATCCTTTGGAGTTTTTTGGTGGTGGTGGTGGGTTTTTTTTGTTTTTTTGTTTGTTTGTTTGTTTGTTTGTTTTTTCTCCCTACAGGCTACTGTGCAACATGCGGGGACAGAAACGAAATGCTACAAGGCAAAGTAATTATCAGAAATTCACCAGCTGCCATATTTGACTTATGTTTCATTATCTCCCCCCCGCCCCTTTTCATTTTTGCCTCGATTTTAAAGTCATAATTGGATGTAAGGAAGACAGCGCTACTAGAGGTGAATAAAAGCCCTGGCAACAAAGTTGCCCCCAACGCTATTTCAATGTATGGGGCAGCCCTGAGGGGACCAAAGCCTCCCTCACTGGACTCCAAAGAAAGCGACAGGCTTTCACTCCCCTTCCCTTCCACCCAGGGCCCCTTCTCTTAGCTGTTCCCTCCTCCTGCCTGACAACAGTGTTCCTGAAATTTACTTCTGGGCCTATCAGATCAGTTGTCAAGGGAGCCTTCATGGTTTGATTCTTTAATTTCAGGCCACTGCTAGTTACTCGCAAGATCAGGATTGAGCAAGAGTACTAATCCTATTGCCTGTCAATTCATGTTAACTTCTATCTTCTTCCCTACCTCCTTATTCCCAGAACCTGTTTCCTGCTGCCACATGGGCTTACAGACACCGCCTTGATTGATCTAAGTGATCAAACTGACCCCGTGGCCAGCATGAATATTCACAAGCCAGGCCCTAATTCATCTTAGGCCACGTCCCCTCTTGGGACATTCCCGCATCCCACAGTGTCCCAGATGTTTGCCCCTTCCCTCCAAATACCCTCAAGGCCATGCAGTAAGTTTTCTTAGTGCTAGGGCGAGACTCCACCAAAAGGAAGGAGAAACTCAACCACCTGGCCTTTGCTCTCACCCCACAGACAAGGCTTCCATGCATCTTAGCTCTGAGCTGCCACAGAAAGCATCCCGATAATCCACATTCCCCAGGGAGGACCCTGAAATGGTGACCCTGCTCTGGCATTGTGGGGGGATTCGACAGGCCCAACCCTGGCCCCACTCTGGGATCTGGAGTTTTAATTCCCAAACTTCAGCGTCCTCAGGAAATAATCTGGAGAACTTAATTTCTAGGCCCCAGAACCAGAGATTCTGATTAGAAAGGTCCAGAGTGAAGCCGAGGATTCTGATGTTTAAGTTTACTTATTTTGATAGAGAGAGTGTGTAGGGGAGGGGTAGAGAGGGAGGGACAGAGGGAGGGAGAGAGGATCCCAAGCAGGGTCTCCATGTCAGTATGGAGCCCGATGTGGAGCCCGAACCCATGAACTGGGAGACAATTACCCAAACTGGAATCAAGAGTTGGACGCTTAACTGACTGAGCCACCCAGGTGCCCCAGGCTTCTGTTTTTTAACACTCTCTTCCATGGGATTCTGTGAAGGGAATGGCTGATCATTCAATTCTCAAATCCAGAGCAGAGCTCACTGGTGAGAAAGAGAGCCACAGAAAACAAAGGAGCAGATGAAGTGCCCTGAAGAAGCTGGTCCTTCTGTAAGAAGGAGGAAGGCAGCGGGCACCTGGGTGGCTCAGTCAGTCAAGCGTCCGCCTTCAGCTCAGGGCATGATCTCCCTGTTCATGGGTTCAAGCCCCACGTCCGGCTCTGTGCTGACAGCTCAGAGCCGGAAGCCTGCCTTGGATTCTGTGTCTCCCTCTCCTCTCTCTGGCCCTTCCCCACTTGTGCTCTTTCTCTCAAAAATAAACAAACACTAAAAAAAAAAAAAATTTTTATTGGGGAAACAAAAAGGAGGAAGGCAGGAAAAGAGGTGCTGGGGAAGTGGCCACAGTTCCATTTGGATGGAGAAGCAAGGAAACACAGAATGGAGATCAAAAAGGATATGAGAAGAGAATTAGGTAGGAGTTCCCTGTAAGCAAGTAGTAGACGGAACTACTCTTCTATCACTCTGGGATGGAAACAGGGGCTGCGGGGACAGAGGAGGGAGAGAAGCAGCTGTGCCATAGACACCAGAGCTCCCCAGCCATCACCCATGGCCAGGGCCGCTGCTGGAAGCCAGCGCAGAACGATCCCTAGCGCTGAGGGTCACCCAGCGACAACCCCCGCAGCCTGGCGCCCAGCGAAAGGACTGTGCAAATCTTCCCATGAACACAGAAGGGGCTCATCTGTGAATCCCTGCCAGGTTGGAATGGTAACTCATTTTTAAATCTCTGCCCCCAGCCATGACAGGGAGTTACCTAGCAAATCCCCAGGGAGGCGTTTATTTATCCTGCAAATCTCCCCAACATGCCAGAGAAGGGTCACCATTTCAGGGTCCTCCCGGGGAAATATGGATTATCGGGACGCTTTCTGCGGCAGCTCAGAGCTAAGCCCCATGTAAGCCTTGCCTGTGGGGTGAGAGAAAAGGAAATCACTGAACTGGTTTCTTATTAGCCTAGAGCAAGACAAGATATACTCTGCACACCCTCTCCAAGGGAGTCGATGGGGAAAGCCTCTATTAAGGATCAGAGTTGGGGGTGTGGATTACCACCCGTCTGGGGGGTGAGTGTATCTCCCACTCTCTCTGCCCCCTCCAGGGCCCCAGTTCAGCTTTCATTAATACACAGCAGAGGGACACATTGTGATTTTTTCACACTGGACCCGACAGGCAATTCTGGGGATGACAGAGGTTAAAAATGAAACAATCAAACAGGAAATCAAGCACCCCCAAAATATCGAAATGCTTCCAGATCATTCGAAAGGCAAGGCCACCTGCCACCCCGTGGTCCTGCTTTCTGCAAACAGTGACAGGAGGACCAGGCTGCCGGGCAAAACCCAAAGGCTGGTTCTTTCCCTAACCATCCAGCTCTGCGTATTCACCAACCCAGGAAAGTCGCTCTGTAGATAAGGAGACTCAGAAAAACTCTGATCACTGGGGCTGGTTTAGAGAAGGGGCCACACCCTGAGGAAGAGGCTGGGTTCCAGAATGGGCTCCAGTGGGGAGACAGCAGAGAGTAGGGCTGTTTAATAAAATACAGACCACCCAGTTACATTTGAATTCTAGATAAACAACAGCGACAAAACAATTTAGCATCTCTTTTAGAATCCTCGCAACATATGATGTACATACTTATACTAAAAAAGTCCTTGTTGTTTATCTGAAAATCAAATATAACTGGGTGGCCTGGATTTTTATTTGCTAAGTCCCGCCAGCCTAGGAGGGAAAGAGCCCTCCTGAATCAACGGCATGCATTTTATTCTGGGGGGAGGATGGTATCTACAGTAAGCACTCGGGAGGGAGGGTTCCCTTTGGTAACTTTGCCCTTGATCTGGGGAGTCAAGTCTGTGACCAATTCTCTCTGGCCACAGGGCTGGGTTTGGACAGTTTATTATTCACAGCAATAGCAACCTTTCGGTCCAGGTTCCCTGACCAAATTCCAAAAAGACGGTCCAATGAGGGCCAGGTGTTGCCTGCACACAGAGTGGTGGGTACATCATAGGAGAGAAACCCTGAGATTAGGAGACCATCCTCCCCTCTGGAGAGAGAGATTATTTTCATTACCCTGGAATGGAAGCAAATCTCTCTTAGAAGGGAATACCTCTTTCTTTACTATCCAGGAATGTAAACAAATTTGCTCTAGAAGGAGTTCCATCTCTCCATGCTTTACTGAAATTCCTGAAAAGATGGTTCTGGAGCAAATTGGTTGTTCACACCTAGACTTGTAAAAACACGAGAAATTCATAGACAGTTTACCAATAGCAACCCGCAGCTTTATATAATGAAGAGTCAATGAAATGATTAAGGTTTAAACTGGTGTGGTTTGAGGAAGAGCTTGATGGCAGCTAAAATGATTAAAGAATGCTTCGTGGAAAAAGAACTTGAAGTTGTCCCTGAAGAACTTATAGCTAATATCCAAGACCACCAGCCCATTTTATCTACCAGAAAAAAGGGTTGGCAAACTCTTTCTAGAAAGGGCCAGATAACAGATATTTCAGGTTTTGCACACCATATACCCTCTACTGCAACTATTCAATTCTGCCATTGTAATATGAAAGCAGCCACAGACAATACCTAAATAACTGAGTGTGGCTGTGTTCTAATAAAACTTTATTTACAAAAACAGGCAGCAGAATGACTTTGTCCCAGGGGCTATGGTCTGTTGATTTCTACACGAGAACACACGACAATTACCATTCAGACAGACGCAGTGGGATGATCAATTGTGGGAAATGGTAGAAGGGATTCATTCAAAGGGAAAAGAGTTGGATGAAGTACTGAATGAGGAAAAGAATAGTAGAGGAAATAAGCACATAAAGTAACTCGTAGGGTTCTTTATCACTCAGCAATTCCCTGTTTGGGGATTTGGTAGAATAACTAGAAACTACACAGGCATTTTGAGCTTTCTTCCAAATGTAAGCATGAAGTTAGAGAGCTGTTAGAATCTGTATATATATATTCATCTCTAAGATTCTAGAAGACCTAGAACATTCTAGAAAGCCACAGGCAGCCTTGCTCATATGATATGATAGCTGCTGGGTTCCCTGAAATAAGTGACAAAGGGGACTTTGAATATGATGGTCAGTAATCTGTCCCTAACACTGGGATTCGGCTTCATTCTAACAATGAGGGAGACTGCATGGACGGATACTTCTGCAAGGAACTTCCCCGAAGCAGAAATCAGTCAAAATACAAAGGTTCTGTCTTGGGAAATCCAGTTCATCATAAAAGAAAAGAGTATGAAATATTATAGTACGTAGTACTGCTCAAATATCCTCTTTCCCAGTTTTAAAAGATGTACCAGGATTTTTTGTTAATTGGGTGTGGTAAAGTAACAGCATGGGAACAACTTCCTTTGAAAGAAAAAATTATTACTTACAACTCCCAAGAGAAGGGGGCACACCAGGCCATGCAGGGCCGCACAAGGTGGCACCAGGGTTGACCAGGAGGCAGAAGGATTAGGGAAAGCATGGGCAAAAGCTTTTAATGTGGTTTTAAGGGAAATGAGTGGGTGTGGCCGAGTAAACATTGGAGCAGGTATAGAACTGGATAGTTTGAATCATTTCAGCGGACTCTCTGCTCCCAAGGTGGTCTTGAATTTATCTGGTACTTGGCACTGGGGCGATTTAGGGCAGGGAGACAGTGCTAGACTGGAAGTGCCAGATAAAAGAAATAGCATAGAGGGGCGCCTGGGTGGCGCAGTCGGTTAAGCGTCTGACTTCAGCCAGGTCACGATCTCGCGGTCCGTGAGTTCGAGCCCCGCGTCGGGCTCTGGGCTGATGGCTCAGAGCCTGGAGCCTGTTTCCCATTCTGTGTCTCCCTCTCTCTCTGCTCCTCCCCCGTTCATGCTCTGTCTCTCTCTGTCCCAAAAATAAATAAATGTTGAAAAGAAATAGCATAGGGGTGTGGATTCAGGATTGGCAGGTTTGCATGTCGAAGGCATGTTCCTAAGCAAGTTGTTTGCTATCTCTAGGAATTAGCTAACGTGGGGAGGAACAGTCCCTCACCAGGTGGTCAAGGCCTCAAGGCATCATAAATTGCAAAAAAAACAGAACATGATTAATATGTCCAGCCTAAAAGAGTTTTAATCTCTTGGAGAAGGTCATGTGGGCTGAAAGAGTTGTGATCTCTATAGAGACTTCTCCCTTCACGCTGGGGAGGCAGCTAATGCACAAGTTGTGGAGTGAGATCCAAACTAAGGCAGCGGGAGCTGCAGAGTTCAGGGATAGGCAACAGGCTTTCAAGAAGTCAGCAATTCATAACGCAAAGTTGTTCAGCCTATGTGAATGGTGCCCTCTGGAGTTGTGCAGTGCACAATCTGAACAGCTGTACACAGTAGCCTTGAGTGTGAACCACCCAGGGCACACAGGGAAGGGAGGGTAAATCAGCCAAGTTGTAGACTATAAAATCTACTTGAGCTAGTTTAAACAGAAGTGTATTAGGAAATTCACAGGAGATCCAAAGAGTCATACAGTCAGAAACAGAGCCAGCCAGAGAAAACTCTTGGCTATGTATAGCGTTCTTCTGGCAGAAATACCACTGTTGTTGCCTTCTGCTGCTTGACACCTTGATGCTAGAGACCAAACACTAGGCTCGGAAACTCTATCACAGCTGCCCCGGAGGAAGGAAGGGTAGCAAAACATGCCTGTGGGAGTTCAGGAGAAGCACCCTCCCCCCCCCAAAATATGCCACTTTGATATACTGACATTTTGAGCTGTAGGTGCTCAAAAAAGAGCAAACGCAGGGAGAGGCTTTCTCTGAACTCCCTTGATCTGTCTAAAGATACGTCCTCCAACAGGAACTCGGTTGTCATAAATGCCCCCCCCCAGAATGTCATCAAGGGGGGCAGACTGACTTTGACCATGGAGAGGAGACTTCAAGGCAACATCACACTCAGACAAACTTTGTCACAAACTATACCTCCCTCCTGTTTTTCTAATGGCTCCTTCACCTTTCTGAAAAATCAGTCACTCTCCCCTGAGAGGCCTAAATCCCTCCTTCCCCCCCCCCCATTAAGATGGTGTTTAATCCTGAATTCTCAAGTCCCTTCTTCAGCTTACTCATTTCTCCCGAGTGTCCCAGGTATACAGGAGGTGTACCTATTAATAAACTTTTCCTCTTGTTCATCTCTTATTCTATGGGTCTCAGATAAGAACTCCTAAGGGCAGAGGGAAAATGATTTCTCTTCCCCTACAAAAGCCAGATGTCCCACCCACCACGCTTGCCTAAAGATCAAGTCCCTAAATTATATGAAGAGCCCTAAATGCCAGGGAAACTGCAAAGTACAGGTGTCACTTAGCGTTTCAGTCTTAGATTTGGTCAAGAGGGCAAACTGAAAGGGGACTGCCATCTGCCCTAAGCAAGTCCACTTAAGGTTTCGTGGAGTTGTGGTAAAGCACAACAGAGCTCCAGGAACAAAACTGGTGATGAGAAGCGGCTACCCCTGGAAATGCCACCTGAGCTCTAGATTGTCCCCAATGCCGGTGGGGTCTGGGGAACAGAGGGTGAATAATCTGAAGTAAAAAGCACCAAAATCCTTTAAGTAGGCTGCATTTTGCCAATACCTATTCCTGAAACAATGAACGAAATCACATTCTAAGTGCCGCATATAATATTTATTACTGAAAGAATCCCATTGTGAATCCTTTTGCAAAGTGAATAACTGTGCTTCTATATTTCTTTCGCGTGAAGCTAGATTTAATATATTGAGCTTTCTTAAATCAAGGTATACCATCCCCTTGGAGCCTTTAAAAGAACGGAACATCACAAATCTCATGAAAGGAGGCCATAAAAAGTCACGGTTTTGACATAACAGGCATGACATAATGGCAGCTGGAAACTGGCAACTGTCAATGCCATCGTAAGCTCCCTGTCTCCCAAATTAAAAGCTGGAACTCATCAGCTTGGACACGGAGGGAGAGCTCGGCACGACCTTAATACCTGGCCGTGTCCACTTAGTAGCTAAAATGCTCCGAGTTACCAACTCGAATGTAGATCTCGGGCCCCACATCCGCATGCGTGCTATAAATACCGGCGTGTTGGATAGGAGGCATAGGTGCTTAATGCTCTCGTAAAAAGCAGCTTGCAGATGGTAATTAATGCCTCACACCGTCCCCAATGTGCAAAGCAGAATCTCTACAGTGGCAGCAGCTCTGATTTCTGATTTCTTTTTAAAAATTTTTGCCCGTGAAGCTGGAGGCCAAAAGCTGCACATTATGAAGGATTTTGCTGCCGGCTCACTCAGACCTCAGCTCATAATGGAGATTGGTGCTCGTTAATAGATTGGTGTACTCCTTCCCCGGTGCCTTGTCAAATAATAGCGCAAAGCAGTAAGAGAGGAGTCCACACTCACACGCAACTCACCAGTCCAACAGTGGGGAGGGGGCTTGTTTATTATCCTGTCTGGAGCAGAATGAAATTATTTATGGACCATTTAGATGCAAATGTATCATTCATTTAGCAAACACGCTGCATATGCAGACAATTTAGCCAAACAATAGATCTATAAGGACATGCCCACTAATCTTGGAACATCAACGGTGCCTTTTCAAAGGGGATTTGGATTTTCTCTGAATTGATCAAACTTGACAAGTAATTTCTACCTAATGTTCAGGCTAGCCTCTTCTCTCTTCACCATCTGTAGGTGAGAAATCCTATTTTCTGCTATTGACTGGGTAATGCAAAAGGCTGCGGACGCAGGTTAAAGAAGAGGAGGAGATTTTTGTGCCCACGACTATGTCGCCACAGAAAATAAAACCATTCTGAAGGACCTATTTTGTTTGGTTGCTTTGAAATTACAAAACGTTTCCATTCGATACCCGGCCCATCCCCCAACCCATTTATGCTTCCTGAGCTGTTGCAGGAGAGGAAGCTGGGAAGAAATCTAAGCCATCTTGGTACAAAGAGAGTGTTCCCCACCACTACCCTCCCCCCACCGCCCCCCCTCCCCCACCCCCAACCCACACACAGACACACCTGCTCGCCAAGAAGAACCTCTCAGTCCCTGCCTGGGAATTGTAAAAGAGTAACTCTCGGAATCAATGAAAACCATGTTAGGGGAAAAGACACCAAATTTGAGACTCACCCCATCTTGGAGTTTCCTATCAAAATGTCAGCTTGATTCAGCTGCACGAGACAATTGGGTGAATGGAGGAAAGGTGATGTAATAAGCCCTGCAGGTCAGAGATGTAAAATGGAATTAGATGAATTTCTCCGCAGTGGGCCCAAGGGAGGGACTGAGGGGCTACACTGCCCGTGACCGAGCTCAGAATGGGAGCCTGTAAGTATTTGAATCTCAGGGCTCACCCCCACATGGGTCTCCATGCTGGTACCCTGTGATGGACCTTTTTTTAAAAAAACAAAACATTTTTCTTTGCCCATATCCAAATGGAGAGATGATATTTGCAATCTGCCCACTGCCTCCTCTAGGAGCCTTAGCCCAAGAGAGGCCTCCTCTGCCACCAGATCCTTTGGCCTGGTTGTTAGAAAACAAGAATTAAATTGCCACTGAATCCTTTAATGAGCTTGCCTCCATTTTACTGGAAGGCCAACCAACTCCTAGATTTGACTGAAATATTAAAGTGGCCACGATGCGTACCAGGAACACTGGGCTACATGCCTTGTAAATTTCTTTAAAAAAACAAAACCAAACAAAACCTGGATAGGGCTTTTATTAATCCAACCAGTTTTGTTGCTATAATTCTTAAGTTCTAGGTAGAACTCAAGCCAAATGCATCGTACCTCACTCTCCTCTATCCCTGGCTCTCTCTCCCCATCCGTTTCTCTGTGCGTGTGCCCGTGCATGCACGCACACACACAGCCTGCGTGCACACGCATCTCCCACCCCCCCTCCTTCCAACAGTCCAGACTCTTCAAGTCTGCTGCTTCTACTTCATTCACTTCCAGTGTCTTCCTTTCTTTTTTCTTAAGTTTCTTAAGGGAGACACAGAATCGGAAGCAGGCTCCAGGCTCTGAGCCATCAGCCCAGAGCCCGACGCGGGGCTCGAACCCACAGACCGCGAGATCGTGACCTGAGCTGAAGTCGGACGCTTAACCGACTGAGCCACCCAGGCGCCCCCAGTGTCTTCCTTTCCGTGTTTCAGCTTCATCCCTCACAACTACCGCCTCAGCTTTCTCAAGTCACAAGCTACCGCCTTATTGCCAGATACGGTAGCCGCTTTCCAGACTTTGTCGTCCCCCAAATTCTCCGCCACGTTCGATGCCGTGGACTTCCAGGAAATTCCTAAAGACTACACGGAGAGCTCCGCTAGGCGCCTGAAACTCAGTTTACCCAGGTCGACATGGACCTGAAGCCTCTGCCTGCCAGGGGGCACCCCTAACAAACCTTGCCTCCTCCTTCAGTTCCCTGCCTTGGGAAAGGCCACACTCTCCTCTCAGTTACCTGGACTAGAAGCCCCAGGGGCATCTTAAACCCTTCCCTTTTCCTCAGCTGGCTTTTCCAGTCCACCCCGGCATCCCCTTGATCCTTCCCCTATACCACTGGTTCCCCACGTCTCATCCCACCTTTCAGAAAATTACATCACAAATGGCGGTATCGCTCAAGGTACTCAGACCACCACGTAAGATGCTCCACACACTATGTCATGTTCTATTTTCTAGGTGGCGCCTTCACAGAGGTCTTAGTACGGGTGAAAATATCTGACCAGTTCATATTGAAATGCACGCTCTTTGACTGTAAAGAACTTTCTTGCTGTTTCTCCTTTATATTGTACTTAGTGTCTGATAATTTCTGAAGTTATGAGAGTAGGTTGGTTATATTATTTATGAACTTCATTTCAGACGGGGTTGAAAAATACCGCTCCCTTAGAGCTTGTGCTTAAGGTTTCCTTTCCAGGCCCACCACTTCTTTCCAAGTTCTTACCTGGATACTAAAATTATCGTCCCTTCCCTACTCCACTCCCTGTGTGTCCGACTGCTTGTCTCTCCAATCTGTCCTTTGCACCGCCAGAAAGATGATCTTTATACAGCACACATCAGGCCGTGTCCCTCTCCTCCTTCAGGGTCTTTAATGGCTCCCCACCGTCGTGAGAGGCAATTCTAACGCTTGAGTGTGGCACGTAAAACCATCGCAAGTGGGTTCCTGCTATCTCTCAAACTTCTCTTCCACGTGTCCATCACACATCCTACGCATCAGTACATGGGATGAGTTTACTCCTCTAGCCCTTTGCTCTATGCTGTTTCCTACCCTTGAACTCCCTTTCTCTCCTATGAAGCCTGCAAGCTTCAGTCACCCCTCGGTGACTCCTCCCTGCCCCCAGATCCCCTACTCCTTGAATGCTCTATTCAAATGCCATTCAAGGGCCCAGTTCATCCCTCCTTGTACCATAGTTTAGCTGTTTATGTACCTCTTCCCTAATGTGTGTGTGCTCTGAGCCAGGACTGTTCCATTTACCTCTGGATCCCCCTCAGTGCCGAGCACTTTGACACAGTGCCTGCTCAAGAAATGCTTGCTGATTTGAGTTGAAACAGCAAATCCTGCTAAGCTCAAAATAGTTCTGGGAAAAGACCAGTTGGGTGAGCCCAAGGGAAGGGAAGTCTTGATAGCCTTATTAATGGAGCTAAATTCAGGGCTTAGAGTTCCCCCAGGAGAGGCTGCAGACATTTCCATTCTGTTATTTTAACAGAAATTAAAAGCGCACATCAGTAAAACAAGGAAGAATAAACGTATCACCTTCCTGAGAGGCCATGTTGTAATGCCAAGTCGATTTCCAGAGCTCTGCTCCATAGCCACCCCACCCCCACCCCCATTTCTGCCCTCGTGGTCCCTCCCAGGGGTCCTGTCAGAGTCGGGGTGACTCTACTGCCAATGTTCGTCGGGCTAAGAGTGGGATCCACAGAACTCAGTCAGCAGGGGGGTTAGGGACCTGGGTGTCCCTGGGGAAAATGCTCGCCACAGTCAGCTGTCACCAGGAATGACGCAGGCGCATCGGCAGTGCCCCGCACACACACCGCCATTCCCCCCTTTGTGGGCCTCCACGGCCCCCCAACCCCGGTCTGAATCCTGGCCTGGGCGCTCCCCCAGCCTACTGTGGCTTCTGTCTGTCAGCTCTGTCCTGCTCAGATCCTGCCTTCTCATCAGCCTCATTCGCCCACCTTCCTGCACTCTGTTCTCCCAGGACGTGTGCGGCACCCGCGCTCTTCAGGGTCCTCGTGCTACTGCCTCTGCCCGGAATGCTCTCCCTCCCGCTCACCACCCACCTTTATCTGGGTAACTCTCCTTCCCGGGACTCGGGGTGGGGGCGTTCTTTCTTGACACCCCCGCTTTAACGCAAGGCCCGCCCTGCTTTAAATCCCTCTGCTGCATGATACTCATCACGCTCGAAGTACCTTGTTTTGTGTCTCCTCCCAGATCCGTGCCTGTTCATAGCGTCCCCGGGGCCCAACACAGGGTCTGGCACACGAGAGAAAAGTCAATAACTATTTGTTGAATCCAAACGAGCTGCCTGCCTGGGTGGGTCTGTATATTTCATGTGAATGTCTACCACATGCCTGACACTGTTCCCCAAGGGCTGGAAGAGAGCCCTGAACAAGGAGGCAGAATCTCTGTTGTCAAGGGCCTCACATTATTACAGTGGAAGGAGACACATTTTAAGAAGACATAAGGGGCGCCTGGGTGGCGCAGTCGGTTAAGCGTCCGACTTCAGCCAGGTCACGATCTCGCGGTCCGTGAGTTCGAGCCCCGCATCGGGCTCTGGGCTGATGGCTCAGAGCCTGGAGCCTGTTTCTGATTCTGTGTCTCCCTCTCTCTCTGCCCCTCCCCCATTCATGCTCTGTCTCTCTCTGTCCCAAAAATAAATAAAAAAACGTTGAAAAAAAAAACATTAAAAAAAAAAAAAAAGAAGACATAAACGCGTATCAGAGGGATGTGATCGCTTCCAACGATGATGCTTTTGAAAAAGATAAAATCCTCCCGCTCTTTGTTAATCTGTGTCGGTTGTCAAAGTTACCTAAGACCCAATTCCCTTGAAGCCCATGGTCCCCCAACAAGGGGGGTCACGAAGTTAGGGTGACTGTAGCTGGGAGGAAGTAAGACCGATGGCCTTTGGCTCGACAGTCAGGGTGTCTGCCCCTCCCCCATGCCGGACTCCTCTCCTGTCAGCTCTGCGTCTGTATCATAGCTCCAGCCAGCTGCTCTTGGATTCCAGTTATTCACAAATGTCTCCGTCTCCATGTCTTAACAGCAAGGCAAGGACCACCACTTCCTCAACCCCTGCACGAGGCCCAACGTATAATAGGAGCTCAATAAGTGTCCGCTACTTTTGACAAAGCTGAATGTGAAGGCTAGCTTGCCAAAAGGCAAGTCCCGAGAAATACAGGGAGCAAAGAGCCACGCAACTTTTGCAAACCCGGAAAAGCTAATTCCCCGTGAGTCACCGCCTGGCCTTTCTGACACTGGGTCCCGGTCGGCAGATTGGAGGATTGGCGGGTGTGACACCGGTGCCATTGTGTTGTCACTCAACTATCCTAGCTCTTTGGTTCACTGTGCTCCCTGTCCGTGCTTACCCCCAGACGCACCACCCCTGCTGACAATAACTCCCTCCAGGGCCTATCAGGGGCATGCTCCCTACTCACGCAGGTTTGGGAATGCTGCAGTCACCACAGAAGCTGGTAACGGTGGCTCTACACACGCTGTCACCATGCCTCTATAAGTCACAGTCAAGCCTGACGGACTGGGGACATCCAGAACATGAGGCAAAGCAGGAGCATCTGAAGAGCCTAGAGTAGAAGGAGAGGGATTTTGCAAGCATGCGCGGAATCAAGTTGTCCCATTTCTCTGCCCCATGGCGGGAGGGGGGTGCCAGAGAGAAAGGAGAGGGAGGAACAGTCCCCACTATTAACACTCCGAGCCGGCAGGGGCACGACAGGCTAGATGGAAGAGGGAGAGACCTGAGGAAGGAGAGGCGGGGTTGAGAATTAGACCAGATCAGCGCTCTCAAACCTTAGGGTACCTGGGAATCACCTGCGGAGTCTTGGAAAAATTCAGGCTCGACTCCACGGGGCTGGGTGGGGTCTCAGATTCTGTGCTCCTGACAAGGCCTCAGGGACAGCCATTCTGCTGGACATCAGGCCACACACTGTGTAATAAAGGATGAGATGATCTCTAAGACCCCCTTCGACACGGGCTCAGCCTATGATCCTCTGCAGGGCTGGGCCTCGGTGAGCTCATTGCCTCGTGCAGGCTGGGAAGAAGAGTCAATACTCCATATGACCCTAAGCCCAGAAAGCCCGGGAGCTTCTAGTGCCATAGAAGCAGCAGAGAACAGCTTCTGGGCCTCCGCCACGCTAACGCTGAAGCATCACTGACTGCGCGCTGAGCACCGGGCTTTCCACTTTACCCGTACAAAGCACGGGGTAGCAACGCATTACCTACAAAACGGCCACCCCTGTTAGTCCCACATCACAGCTGAAGAAACTGAGGCTTACGTAGGGAGGCTTAAGGATTTTGCCCAGTCGCCCAGTTTGAAAACGGCCAAACTAGACTTTGAAAGCAGTAGGGCTGGACGCTGAGCCACAGCTCGTAAGCGCGTTGCCTTGGCCGGGTGACGGGAGCTTACGTGAGGATTCCATCTCCCTCCCGGCTGTGTTCTCTCGGGCAAACAGTAAGGACATGACAACAGAGTCTATTATTATGACCATTAAATTGTTAAGACCGTGAGGCAGGAAACGCTTGGGATGTAGAAAGTGGGAGGACGAAGGGAGGATTACAGGGCGGCTGCTGAACCTCCTGGCCAGAATTAAACCTCTGCTCGTGGAAAGCCCTGGACAGGGAAGCACTGCCCTGCCCCCGCCCCGTTCTCTGGCCCTGAATCTGTTATTCCTCCTCCTCAAGCCTCAGCCGCCCCCGGGGAAACAACACGTGGGGCAAAGGGTGACCTCAACCTCAGAGCCATCATTTCGATCGCCTGCATCAACAAGGGATGGGACATGGGCCACCCGGGCCAGGCCCCTCAGGGCAGGCCACAGTGGGTTAGAGAAGCTGGCACAGGGCCAGGGGTAGGGTGAGGACAGCGAGGCATTTGTCGCGACCGGCGCGACAAACACCGAGGTCAGGGTCCTGAGGGTAGAGGAATGCAAGAAAAAAGAGAGAAGAGAAAGTTTGGGAACAGGAGGGTCCCCTGGGCTGATGGCCCAAGTGACGGCTTTATTGTTGCTGTACACAATCTTTTATAACCAGACTCTTATGGGTTAGGTCATTCTAAGAATAAACAGGTTTCACATAATTGCTGCCCACCAAAACATTTAGTTCTGTGTTTCTTGTGCATTTTCTAGACGGGTCACAAGACCTTGTTGATAAGATTGCTAGCAAAACACAATTCCCATGTTTGTTTCTATCTGACTCGGGGTAGAAAAAGGGAGGTAGCGTTACTGCCAACACCCGCAGACCACAGGCTTCAGGAATTAACTTTCTCGGCCTTGACAAGGCTTTCATATATATGCCCTTGAAAGTGGGGGAATGGGAGGGGAAACCACCGGGTTGGCTTGAGTCAACAGGGAACGTTGCTCGACCCGGTCTCAGCCTGGCGCCGGGGCCCGGCCTCCCACATGAATGGGAGGGGGAACCACCGGGTTGGCTTGAGTCAACGGGGAACATTGCTCGACCCGGTCTCAGCCTGGCACCGGGGCCCGGCCCCCCACAGGCATTCTCTTCAGGTGTAAGATTGAAGGGGCCCCAAAGTCAAGGATGAAAATAAATGTTTTCTGGCAATATTTTTTAAAAGACGGGTGCCAACAAATCCAGAATTGTAAATAAAGACCCGATCTGACCCTGTACTCGGCACAACCCTGAGGGTGAGCTTCTCACCTGATCCAGCCTTGGTGAGCTGGCCATGGATAAGAGACTTCGTCCCCCGTATTTGGTATAGGGACAAAGTGAGGAGATGTGCTTCCCACCCTTCGGGAACTTACACGTTTATCCCCCGACCCCCGTCAAACTAGGAAGCAGTCGTTAACAATACACTTGCTTGCTGGGCCAAAAGACGTTGGAACGATATTTACGGCGAATAAAATGTCAGTACTGGTCAAACCCTTCAAGCCGGCGTATACGCTTTAATTCGGCAATCTCACTTCTAGGAACATATCTTAAGGCAATAATAACAGATGTGCACAGACACATTCATCATGGCACAGTTTATATGAGAGAAATTTTAGAAACCACTTAAATGGCCAAAAATATAGGAGTTGTTTTTGAACACAAGATACCTCTTTAAATAAACTACTATTCTGTCATTTAAAATGACACTGTTAGAAAAATTGTCACTGGCATGAGAAAACACTCATGACACACTGTCAAGTGACAAAAGTAACAGAGTGTGTAACCATGCAAATCATCGCTAAGAAGCTAAAAATCATCGCTAAGAAGCTAAAAATGATTACCTTCCGGGGCGGTGGGATTAGATGTTACTTTACGTTATATTCTTTATTATCAACAGTTTCTAAAATGAGCAGCTCTTAGAATTAGATTTTTGGTATGTATTTTTTTTAATTTTTTTTTTTAATATTTATTTATTTCTGAGACAGAGAGAGCATGAGTGGGGGAGGGGCAGAAAGAGAGGGAGACACAGAATCCGAAGCAGGCTCCGGGCTCTGAGCGGTCAGCACAGAGCCCGACGCGGGGCTCGAACTCACGGACCGCGAGATCGTGACCTGAGCCGAAGTCGGTCACTCAACCGACTGAGCCACCCAGGCGCCCCTGCATAATATATATTTTTAAGGAGGAAGGGCCTATTTACAGACAAGTAGAGCCTCAAGAGGAAGGACATGTACGCAGAATGCTGTCCTCAGGGGTGTGCTGGCCCGAGAGAAGGGAGGCGAGCATTCCAGGAAAGGCCATGGGCACTGGGGAAGGGGGGGAGGGGGTAGAAGAGGAGAAATGCCCATCTAAGTATGGCGTCCTCAACCGCACTCATGGCCAACGGACAGGGGAGCACCCAGGAGTCGAGCCCGAAACAGCCGACCACACAGCTGCCAATTCCAAAAAGCCCTGATAATTCTCGCACACAAAGGATCCAGTGACCTGCTCCATCAGAGGTGGAAGGAGCCACGGGCATCCTTCAGAGGCCGTGATGAAAGTTCCAGCAGTTCCTCTGATTAAAACTGCAAATCCGCAGCCCTCCACCTAATCCCTCGGTGAAAAGCAAAGATGAGCACAAGTCGCAGCCCTGATAACTTCTTCTATTCCCTTTAAGTTGCACATAAAATTTCAAGGCATCTCCCTAGAGACCCCAAGCTGGGCTACTGCCATTGCTCTCCCACTAATTGGAAAACTATAATAAGAAAGTAAACATTGCCGATTCCGTAATAACCTGAATAATAGATCAGCCTGCCTTGTGCTCCCTGATTACTCCATCCGTTCACTAAATATACTTGTATGGCTTGAAAGGATGAATGATGGGGGCTATTGTAAGCCCTTGATGTCACTGCATTTTTCATTATATTAAAACAATAACATCTGTACCGGGAGAGATCATTTGGTCCAGAAAACCTTTGGGCTCCTGCAGGCTGGGATGGAGGCTTTGCAAATTTGAGTGACTCCTTTGGGGACATAAAGGCATGCCGCTCTCCTCGCCCACAACTGAATCATTAAACCACAGCAGGAGGCGGCATGGACACGGGCGCCTCGGTGAGGCGATGGCTTTTTCCTCCCTTTTTGTTCCGAGCCATTTCATATCTGGCGTCTGCGGCGTGATCGGAGAGGCTATGGCTGTGTGAGGCAGGGGAGGTGGGGCCGGCGGGGGGGGGGGTGGTTGGAGTACCTCGAAGCAGGAGGGGAAGATGCCCCCAACCTGGGCACGGAGTCCGGAGAGCTGTGTCGTGGCCGCAGCCTGCCTGCCGTAGACCCATCTTTTGCCGGCACGCCACTGAAAAACTGCATTCCCAGCCCTGGGGGGCCCTTATCGCTCAAATGACAACGCAGGGGCCCAAGGACCCCTAGTGCAGAATCCACTGATTTCCTAACTGACATCTTCCTAGAACTGCTACTTTGATTGCTGAGTTCTATCGAGGTGGTTCTACAGAGGTGCGGGAGTGAGACAGGGCTGGGCCGAACACTGTGTAAGGATGTTGACTCTAGTTCGGTCATTCTACATTGCTTTTCTTGCGTTAAGCGCACAGAGGTATTAACGCATTCCAGGGCTATTAAAATGGTGGGCAGTATTAATGGAAATATGATAGAGTGATATGCTTTTAAAAGTGTCCGATTTAATACACCCGGGAAAGGCATTAATGAAATTTTAATGAGAAGTCAGACTGCAGTAATTTTAAAAGTAATGATTATCTTTATTCCGAAAACCGTTTCTGAAGAGCCGTCTCCGCAGTGATGCACGCAGTCACAGAGGTATATTATTACTAAAAGAACCGGGCCACAAATAGGCCACAACGGTTATTTTTGCCTAAGAGCGGCAGAGGGGTTAACTGGGAAGCTAAGGCTTTGCACAAAGGCATACGTTTTTTTAACGTGTTCTTAGTTTGAGGCAAGATTACAGGGGCACTTACCCGGGTAACACAAGAGGAGGCCTCTGACAAATGGAAAGCCAATTTCCATGGCGTGGGACACCGCAGATGACACCGTGTCCCTTGACCTGGACTAAGCCCCGGACAGTGAACCACAGTGGAACCACAGGGAATGATCAGGCCCAGGAATAAAGCACGAGACGCCTGGCAAGGCGTGCGTTTGCCTACGGGCAAGAAAGAAGAAACGCTGAAGCTTGAAGCAGAGTGGCAGGAGGACAGGAGGAGGACGCTGCTGGACGGGTGCATGGTGGCCCTTGGCACGGCCCCTCCTTTGGCCTAATCCCCAGGCCACCCCATTTTGTAAAACCCTGCCTGTTGGGGCCGCACAAAATTTTTAGAAAGACGTTTTCCCAAATGCAGGAGAGTTCGCCTTTATACCACAATGCTCCCTGAGCTTATTAGAGCAGTGGTTCCCAAGTTTTATTTTTCTTAAAGCTTCTATGTCTTATTTATTTTGAGAGAGATGGGGAGAGAGAAAGACAGAGAGAATCCCAAGCAGGCTCCGTGCCGTCGGCGCGGTCTCAGACACAGGGCTCGATCCCTGCGAGATCCGTGAGATCTCAGAAGATCCGTGAGAAACCAAACCGTGAGACCATGACCTGAGCTGAAATCAAGAGCCACTCAACCCACTGCGCCGCCCAGGTGCCCTAGCAGTTCTCGAGTTTTAACGGGCGTATGAATCACCTGTGGATCTTGTTAAAACACAAATTCTGATCGGATTTGTCCGGGGTGTGGCCCGAGATTCGTGCAACACTAACAAGTTCATAGGTGATATGGTTGTTCCTGGTCCTATGCACCTTACTTTGAGAAACACGATAAGGTGACCATGAGCTAGGTGCTGTTATAGGTGCTTTACGCACAGTGTTTGCTTGTTACAACAAACCGCTTAGGTAGGTACCATCCCTTGTCTCCCCTTTTGTAGACGGAGAAACAGAGAGGGTATGTAACTAGCCTAAGGTCACACAGCCAATAAGGAATAGAGCCAGGATTTGACCCTTGGCAGTTAAGTGCCAGAGTCTGGATCTCTTTGACAGCTGACTTCTAAAAATCAGGTTTAATTCTTAGAACTATAACTCTTTGTACACCCCTAGCCACTATGAAGCCATACCTACAGGTTCAGATTTCTGCTTGCGTACACTTCTTAACACATTATTTATTGAACGACACTTCTGGGGCAACTATTTTGACCCAGACCCTGTGCTAAGCTCTAAGCTCGTGGAGACCAGGCCCTGCTTAACGGAGCTGGGGTGAACGGGTGAGACCCTGGGACAAGCGAGCTGAAAGCTCTAACACAGAGTGCCCACCCTGGGACCACGGGATGCATTGGCCCTACTCACACTTCCAGTACGGACACAGCCAGGCGATTGTTTTCTTTTTCCTAAGGTGGGAGGGAAGGGAAGAAAAGGGAAGCTAAGATTTTTTTCAAATGCCTACTACCTGATAAGCCTTGCACGTCTATTACCTCATTTAACCCTTACAGCACCCTGAAACACAGGTGATATTTTCCCCACTCGAAAGCTGCATCAGACCCCGTCCAATGTCACAGAACTGGCCAAGTAGGAGCCGACATTCGAACTGACCTATCACTGATTCCAAAACTGGTATCTTCCCCATATGCTGCTGTTCCGATTAGGTATGGCTGCAGAACGACCCCAAAATTTAGTGGCATAAAACAGCACCTATCTGATTGTGCTCGAGGGGTCTATAGGTCAGAAACTGCGAGAGGGCACAGCTGCTCCACGATGCCTGCAGAACCCAATCTTGAAGAAGCTTCTTGACTCACGGATCTGGTGTGTGGGTCAGGAAGGGGTAAGGATGAGATTGCTCAGCTGGGATTGTCAATTGGAGTCTCTCCCTGTGGCCTCTCCAGCGCGACAGCCTCAGCATGGTCAGACTCTTTACACGATGGATTGGGGCTCCAAGAGCGAGTGTTTCCACAAAAAAAGGTGGAGGCAGCATGACATTTAATGACCTAACTTTGGAAGTCACGTAGCATCACTTCACCTTTCTCTGTTGGTACGTCGTAATCACAGAACCCACCCAGACTGAAGGACATTGACCCCAACCTCTCAACACAAGACGTGTCAAAGAACTTGTGACCACATTTTAAAATCGCCATTCTCACCCAGAGGAACCACCCTCATGTGCGGTCCTGGCCTTGGGGACCCACACGGAAGCCTTTTGATAACTCAACCCATGAGGACCTCAACCAATACAACACGGGTTTACTCGGGTGAGTTGCTGAGTGGCTGGAAGATAGCAGTAGGGTGAGCTCACCTCCACCCCACCTGTGGGAGTGTCCCCAGGACCATATTCATAAGGAATCATGGAACTGACAAGACCCATTAACACCAGTGCTGCTGTTGAATGCTAACAGAGGGTATTGCTAATGAGCAGAAATGGCTTTTGACCTATCCACACCTTTCTTGGATCCGCCTCCTCCCCACAGGTGGCAACAGCTCCTAGATCAAATGCAAAGGGATGAAGCTTCCGCTTCAGGCTCACAGAAGCCAGTGTCCTCACAAAAGCCTTGGTTCCCAAGGGGCACTTACAGTGGGGACCTCTGACTACCCCCCCGGGGAGATGCTCTCAACCTCTGTTTAGCCTGGGGACTTCTTCCACCCTCCTCAGAACCTTACGTCACGAACCCCATAGCTTTGGAAGCCTGACAAAGAGCCAGAGGAAGCCATTCACCATTCAATATGGCCGACAGTGAGAGCACAGATAATAACTGATGGAGAGTTGATTAGACAGGGAGCCATTTAATCAATCCGAGCAGGTGCTGCAGACCACTCAGAGTTCAATCAGAAACAACTGACATGTGAGAAATGCCTCCTCTGCTAGTTCTCAAAAATGTGGTGCTCTTCTCTCCGTTCAATGTGGATTTACGTTGATTTTGCCTTCACCACTGTAGTTTTTCATATTGAGGTCTTCCAACAAAATGGAGTCCTTCCTTCCTTCCTTCCTTCCTCTTTCCCCCCTTCCCTCCCTTTAGTCCTCCCTTCCCTCCTTCCCTTCCTGCTTAACAATTTACTAGATAGTCTAGGCACTAGGGAAACATTAGGGAACAAAACAGACAAAAGCCCCGCCCAGGTTTCACGCTGGTTGGGAAAATATATGACCAACAAGCACAATACTCAAGTAATGTGTACATTGTGTGGAAATGTGGTAAATGCAATGGGAAAATTAGGGCCGGGTTAGAAGATTACGTGTGCTGACGGGATGGTGAAGTTTTAAACTGAGTGGTGAGGGACAGAATCACTGTGAAGATGGCATCTGAGCGAAGATGTGAATGAAACGGGGGAGTTCTCCACGGGGCACATTAAGAGAGAACAGCCACCTCCTGGTGAGGGGCGGGGGTGCCTGGCAGGATTGCCAAACAGCAGTGCCACTGAAGCAGACTGAGCAAGATGTGATTACAAACGAGGCCACGGAGGTACGGAAGGGCCCATACTATGGATTTGGATTTTATTCTAGGAGAAATGGGAGAAGGAATTGTAGGGTCTGTAGCAGCAGAATCACACTATCTAACTTAACTTTCCAGAGGATTTAAATGTATACCCTGGCAGCTATATTGAGAGTAAACCAGGGGGAGGTGAGGATGGGACCAAGGGGACCATTACAGAACCGACGGGGACAGATGATGGGGGCTGAGACCAGGGAGGTAACAGTGCAGGTGCTGCGATGCGGTCAGATCCTCAACGTACCTTGAAGATAGAGCAGCATTTACTGCAGATGGGATATGGGACATAAGAGGAAGAGCGGCATGAAAGGTGACTCCAAAGGTTTGGACCTGAGCATCTGGAAGCATAGGGTTGCCATTGCCCAAGACGGTGAAGATTGGGAATGGAGCAGAACGGAGAGAGGGCGAGGAGTTCGGTTTCGGGTGTATGATGTTAGAGATGTCCGCTAGACAGCCAGGAGGGAATGTCAAGTAGGCAGTTGGAGGGTGTTAGCATTAACTTCCGGAGTAGCTGCCTGAGAAGCAGCCATTGCTGGAGTGGCGCCTGGATGGTCACAGGTGACTGCTAACAGGAGCCGATTTTCCTAAAGATATGCAGGCATTGGTCAAAATAAGATGGCAAGTCCAAGGTCAATCAATCAGTGTGCATTTGCTGGGCACCCGCTCTGTTCCAAGCACATGAGGGATGCAGCAAGAGACTCAGATGCAGACGTTCCCTTCAGGGTATCTTTAACCCCCCAGCTGAAGTGACACCTGAGCTGCGCCCAAATCAATGAATTTACAGATATCTATAGAGCACAGATGATGCGCCGGGCACAGAAGGGAACACAAAAGGGGAACACACAACACAGCCAAGAGAGCCATCTATAGTCAAAAGGGAACACAAAACACAGCCAAGAGAGCCATCTATAGTCAAAAGGGCAAGACAGAAGCTGTGAAAACTTAAGGAGCCATCTGTGAAATGTCACAAGAATATCAATAATGTAAAAAAAAATTAGGAAAATCCCCAGCAGACAGTCTCTTACTGAGCCCATTTCCTGGGGATGTGAGTAGAAAATGGGGAGAAACGGATAACTGCTTGGGTTTCAGGAAGTTCCCTGCCGACAGTTGGGCTCTGGAACATTCCTCCTCCAGTTTTCATAATCCTTAAAAGGTGTGAGGCTTCTCCTCACTGATAATGGAGTTTAGGAATCATTTCACATGTGGACGTTCCATCAACGGTTTTCAAATGTCAGTGTTTGGGGAACTTGTAAAAATTAAGAGTCCTGGGCCACACCCCTAGGGATTTGGGTTCAGTGAGTTATTTTCGGTCAGGGGGTCCTGGGCTCTCGTGACCCATCACTGCAGCCACGACGGGAATGGGCAGGAAAACTGGCAAGCCACTCAGGATTAGACTTGGGAAGAGGACAGTCAACAGAGGGCAGGGGGCCTTTGTTTTAGTAAAAATCTGTGATTCTTGGCGATTTACTCGTTTGCTCAGAACTTATGAGTTTCTATCCCGACCACCTATTGTTGTCAGATCTCTCACTCTAATGAAACAAGAAACAAGAAATACGGTTTAAATCTATTTTCCGGAAAACACAATGGAGTATATTCACCCAGCACTGACGCATTCTTCTCTTCAGTGATGAAGGAATAAAAAGAACCACTTCAGTTGGGCTCTCTCCCTTCTGGCTTTTGATGTACTTGGATGGTGTAATTTTAACAATCAGGCTACTTACAGTCAATAACGTGACAATATCAGCCCCCACCCCACCCCACGCCAGCTATTTTGACATCTCTCTCCTTGAAAGGTCTTTTTACCGTGTAAAAAATCTCTACTTACTGATCGCCTCAATGTGAAACACACATTGAAATTTTTAACTATGGTTCTTTGAAGGGGAGCAGGTGGCAAGTTCACGTAAACATGTGTCTTCTGGGCTTCACGTACCGGACCCGAGAAGAGCCTGGTGGGTTCATTGCCATAATAATCCTCCTACAGTTCCTAACATGTCAGCATCAGAGACAAGGTCACGGCAGCCTAGTGCTTTCCTATTTCATGCCTGTCTAAAGAGACAAACTTCGTAAGCAGTTGTTGACTCTGAGTTTTGATAGTTTACAATGGATGAGGAAACAGATCTGCCCAAGATCATAGGCTCATAAGCGGTGCCGCTAAAATCTGAACCTAGGTCTGTAGGACTTCAAAATCCATTCCCTTTCCTGTTTCCTGGTGGGAAACACACCAAGATCAACCACGTTTGCAGCGCAGCCTTTTCCCCGGAATCAGTCACACTGAGAAATAGTGACAGGTCTCATACCTCCTCTGCTCTAGGTCAATCCAGAGTCAGATTTGATGGCGGGTCCGCACGTGGTAAAAAGCTGCATCTTGCACATACCAAAAACAGCACAGACAGAATGAAATGATTCTATTGCATGAGAGGCAGGGATGGAGTCCCACAGGGCCCCCACCCCCTCTTGCGAACACAAAATCAGTGGACGGTACATAAAATGTTTACAAATCCATTCTTATTCTTTACTCTTTGTAATCACAGTTTCATTCAACCTTTTAAATCACGATGACTGAAAGCTGCCCTGCAACCTCGTCTCATCCCAGTAGTGATGACAACAGCATCACTGTTATAAGCCTGGGAACTGGCAGGTGGATGGGGGGAGAACAAAAAAGAGGGAAGCAGAGAAAACTGGAGGGAGCAGTCGCTGAAATTGGGAAAACCACCAGCTAAATTGAGTGCTTTCTAATCTAATGCATTTAAGTCAGACTCAGGCACTGATCCCTGTTTGCTGTGCTACCAAGATCTCCGCAGATTCTGATTAGTACCTTGGGAGCTTTCCAAAAGCCTCTTGCTCATAGTTGTTCCGGCTGCACCATGTGGAGGTCATGAATGCTGTTTGCCAACTACGGGTTGTTCGCCCCTCTTTGGGCACATGTAAGGGTTGTACTTCCAGGTCTCCTGTGGTTGGGTGAGGCCATGAGACCAGGTTGGGCCCACGAATCATGTGTTTCTTCCAGGCAGCACCTTTAATTGCAGGTCTCACGCACCTTCCAGGGCATTCTTTCCTATGGCATAGCCACTGCCAACTTTGAGATGGTGGCTCCTCTCTCATCCTGGGTCTTTCAATGATTTTGATGAGTCGAGACCACTTGGCAATCTGGGATAGGCGTGTAACGTGACTTACGGGCATGCATCATGCGTGAAAGACGTCTGTTCTAAAATGTTACATTATTTAATATATTATGGTTTTTACAAAGCACACTCTAGCCTCTCGTAACTGATCCAGCAACCAAGCTTTTGAACCAGGAACAAGCAAGGAAACTGGGAGCTTTGAAATTGTAGAAAGATAAATTCCAGATTCCAGGTCGCTAAAAATTACGATTGCTAAGATTTTTGGCACTCCATTAGACCTCTATTTCTAGAGCTGTGATAGGAAGATCCAAAAGCCCTGTGGAAGCCTATTTGAGGTTAATGACCCTCTCATGACTCTAGAAGGTATGCCTTGTAGCACCAGATATGTGCCACAACTCCCAGTAGAAATGCTCAACAGACATCAATATGGTCCAAAAAGTGAGTAACGAGCTAAGGCAAGGAGAGTGCTGGCCTCGCCACTGTGCTCCCCACCTTAACATGGTGCTGGGGCTGTGAGCATGAACTTGGGCTAGACCACATGGGTTCCAGTCCCAGCTCCATCATTTACTAGCTGCATGACCTAGAGGCAAATTGCTTAATCTCTGTTGTTCTCATCTGGGAAGAGGAGATAATATACTATCTATCTCACAGGGTTGTTGTAAGGAATTAACAAATCAGTGTGAGTAACACGGACCAATGCCTGACGCATCTTAAGTATCAGCTACTAACATTATCCATTCCTCGTTAGTATTATCATTAATCCATTTTTCCAGCTATCAATCAGTATCTTTTTTTATTAGCCGGGTAAATCTGAGTAAGCACATAAAAGCTTCTTCCTGACCGTAGAAAATATTTTTAAATGAAAGTACAGATTTTAAGTCTATCTTTTTCCAGCCCCCAAGAACAGGCTAGGATTTTTGCCATAATCAGGCCGATGACAACGCCTTGGCGGGACCTCACTGTAAAGCACAGTGTCACCACCAGCTGCACACATGCATCTGTCTGGGTGCTCGATGATTCACAAAGCCAGCATTAGCTACTGGCTGTTGGCTATAAATGGCTATCATCCTTGGCCCTAGACACCACCATTTTAAGATGCTCTCCGTGCCGCCCCGCATTCAAGGTCCCCAATTCTACGGGACATATTGAGACTTCCAGACCTTCTGAAATAGAGACCCCTTTTGACTCCTGATTGGACTCAGTGCCCCATTCTAGCAAATGGCCATGGGTTTAAGCATAACACGGAAGCTCAAGGCACACCAAAGGATGCGTCGACATTTTTCAGGCAACACTCAGTCCCACTTGACTTTCCAAGAATCTGGCACCAAAGCATCTAACACGCTTTGGAGGAACTCCCGGAGCTCAGTGTGCTCGCAAACACCACACACTTCAAGAACATCAATCTTCCCTTGCTAGCCCTCCAATTGCTCTCCGAGGTGCTAGGGACCCATCATATGGCGCTTGAAATGTGCAGCACCGGCAGCCTGATCCATGCCGGAAAGTTCTGGCAGACAATCATCCCTGCATCCTCCGTCCCACTCGACTCCGCCAGCTGTAATCTCTCACCCAACTGTGAGTCTGTTCTCTGGGTTAGAATGAAAAAGGAAGAAAATGAATGAACCCTCATTTCCTCTCTGGAAAATTTAGGGCAGTTCTGTTTACCCATATTTTTTCAACGTTTATTTATTTTTGAGAGAGAAAGTGCAAGCTGGGGAGGGGCAGAGAGAGAGGGGTACAGAGGATCCAAAGCGGGCTCCATGCTGACAGCAGCAAGCCTGATGTGGGGCTCGAACTCACGAACCACAAGACCATGGCCTGAGCCGAAGTCAGACGCTCAACCAACTGAGCCACCCCGGGGCCCCTTACCTACATATTTTTGAGCCACATTGATGGAGGTACAATTTCTATCAAGTACCATTTATCCCTTTTGGGTATACACAGCTCTGCTGTTTTTAATCCAAAAATTCAGAAACTTCTTCTCCAAGGGCCCTCCTGGGATGCCAGGGAGTCCGCTTAGGACCACAAATACACCTCAGGTCTCTAACGTCTGCCCTTACGTTTTTGCCCTTCAAACCCCCAGACAAGTGCTAAAACCCACCTTTGAACACGCACAAGTAAAGGGCATGTAAGCTGCAGTTCTCTGTTAGGCCCTAAGGGACTGAAACGGCACCTTTGAACTCAGTAGGGCCATTTGTGTGGGTATTAATAATGCCTTTTTATTTCCTGTGTTTGTGTTGCTTTGGTATCTGCGGGCTTGCTGACCTTGAAGAGACTGTCCCTCCCCCAGCTAGCCAATTCTCAGAGGTTGGAAACGTTTGCTTGCCAGCGTGCCTTGTATATGCAGACCAGCCAATCCAAAACCCATACTGTCACCACGTCCTCTATCAGACTCTCACATACCGAATCATGTCCCCGTCCCAATCACCCCGGACAACTAAGAACTCGCTGCAATCAGCCCAGAACTCACTGAAATCAGTCATACTAGCCAATCCTAAGCCTGTTTGCCCCGTCTTGCTTTGCATTTCCTGCAGAAACCACACTAAAGACGCGCGCCTACCTTTCCTCTTCACTCCCTCTGGCTCCCGACTGTCACTGGTCCCGTCCCGCTCGTGACCCTACACGGCCTAGCTGGCCACCCCGCCTCTTGGGAACTGTGAGTAATAAGCTCTCTTTTCCATGGCAGTCGCCTCCTGATCTGCTGGCCTCACCATACCCAAATAACAAAGGGTACATTTTAAAACAATATAAGCCCACACGTCATGGATCATTTTACACGGATTTATTTTCACATGGGTTATTTTACAAGAATTCTCACCAAGAGGCAGGTCAAGGACTACTCGGTGCTCTTTGTTAGCAGCCACACAGCTGGCACACGGGTCAGTTCTGACGCTCAGTCACGGGGCCACCCGTTACCAATATAAACAGCGTAGGAAACGGTTTTGTGAAAGTTAATATAAAACTCATTCGTTCAGATATTTACTGAACATCTGCTATAAACCAGGCAGTACCCGAGATTCAAGAAAAAAATAAGTTGTGGCCCGGACGTCCAAGAGCTTCCAGTATAAAAATTAATCACCAATATCCTGTTGTGTTCTATAGAGCGTAACGGACAGTCAGTGATCCTGCTCCTGGCCTCCTAGCTGTGGTGTTCTGGGAGGTGGGGGATGGGGGGGCTCAGGGACTCCAGCAACAAGGCAGCCAGAAAGGAAGCTAAAGATACTGGCAAATGTAAAGGATGAACAAAAAATTCTCCTGCTCCGTGAATGTCTTCTTTTGTTTCCTGAATCACCTCAGTCTCTGGCCTTCCCAGTTATCTTAATTTGTTAGTATTTTACCTCACGCTTCCAAGAACTATTTTTCTTTCTTTCTTTCTTTCTTTCTTTCTTTCTTTCTTTCTTTCTTTTCTTTATCTTTCCTTCCTTCCTTCCTTCCTTCCTTTCTTTCTTTAATGTTTATTTATTTTTGAGAGGCAGAGACAGAGAGCAAGCAAGACACAGAATCCGAAGCACGCTCCAGGCTCTGAGCTGTCAGCACAGAGCCCGACGTGGGGCTCGAACTCACGAACTGCAAGATCATGACCTGAGCCAAAGTTGGACACGCAACTGACTGGGTCACCCAGATGCCCCAAGAGTTTCTGTTTCTAAAAATTAATATGGCACAACTTCTGAGTCATATACTGCAATATTTAGCATATCTGCCCCCAATTCTTTGGCCAAGCAAGGAATGGAGTCAAGTCAAAATAGAAAGCTGGCCCCAAAGACTTTCATACCAGAGGAGGCACCAGCCGGTGGACTGTCCTAGTCAAGGGCAGTAAGGAGGGCTTTATGGACATAACTGCCTTTTATCAAATAGTCCCACCTTTCCATGTTAAGGCACAAGGAAGGATTGGCCTTGCTGGTTCCCTGTGGTTGGATACAGCCACTTGACCACTTTTATCCAAGGAGTTGTAAGCAGAAGAGATATGCATTAGTCCCTTCTAGATCGAGCATGTAACTGTTGCTAGGAAACTGCAGAGCTGGGCCACCCAATATGGCGGCCAATCCCAACATGTGGTCACTGAGCACTTGAAATGTGGCTGGTCCAAACTGAGTGTGCTTTAAGCGTAAAATACTCACACTGGATTCGAAAAGCTGGTATCCAAAAAAAAAAAAGTATATATAAAAAGGCATTAATATGTCTTGTATTAATTACATGCTGAAATTATAATGTTGGGTTAAATAAAATTCATTATTAAAACTAACTTCACCTAAATCACCTTCATTTTGCCTTTTTAACGTGGCTACTTGTAAGCCTGAACTTACATATGCGGCTTGTATTATATTTCTATCGGATGTTGCTGCCCTAGAGATTTTTTTCCCCCTGCTATAGCAGTTGAGAATGTGCCAGATGAGGCTACGTCGGGTAGCCACGGGTAAGAATGACAATGATGTGGAGAGGGCCCTCCAGCTATCCTCACAGGCCATGGCAGCGTAATCAAGAAAAGACCTCTTACTAGTCTACGCAACTGAGATTGGGTTTCTTCATTATCACAGCATGATTCTAACTGATACCAACCCGGAGCCAGTCTGGGTGAAGGTGGAAACAAGACATCTAGTAGGAAGGGAGCATAGAGGAATAAACGCTCCTTGTATCATGACCTTGCCTATAATCGTTCTTGCGCATGTGCACACGTGTGCTTATTTCTGTGGAAGAGAAGAAGCCAGGATGTGTTCTTTTTGCCTCAGTGACACTTCAGACCACAGGTCCCATAAGGAACATGGCTTGCAGAAATAGTTGATGCTGGAATTTCTAGCCTGGCTATGTAGCTCCCAGGTTTTCACCTCACTCCTGCCCATGGAACCACTTGGGATATTTTACTTCTAGGGCTGACAGTCACCATAATGCCTCATTCGGTCTGCATCCTTAATTAATCCAAGACTCATAGTGACAGTGCAGAAAAAAAAAAAAAAAAAATAGCCCTGGGATGAAGAGCTGAATGGAATTCTGCAAAAGGGCACAATACGAGGGTGGACGTAGCCATTTGGTTGGTCTTCGACAAACACTGAGGAAGGGGGATGGTAAGTCCCCCTGTAAAGGAAGTGTGAGTGGCATCTCTGAAGATGAATTTGCCGAGAATCAGAAATCCAGACTCCTCTACCATTCCCCTATGTGCTAGCTCCCCCATTCCCTTCATCCATTACGGGTATTTTGGCTATAACAGAACATTTAATTAACAGTGGTTTAAAGCAGGGATTTATCTTTCTCATAGAAGAAGAACATTCACTAGAAGAATGTGCTAGAATGTACTAGTCCAGTTCTTGGACTAGACTAGTCCAGTTCCAGAACTGGACTAGTAGTTAGTCCAGTGCTAGCGTAGCAATTTAACAGTGTCATTAAGAACCCAGCATCCACGCTTCTTTCGCTTCACCTTCCTAAGCAGATAAAGTGTTGGTGCCTCATGGTTATAAGATGGCTGCTTAGCTCCAAGATCATGCCCGCCTTGGAGACGGTAAGAAGAAAAGGGGAGGAGCTAGCCTTGGTCCCATCCTTGTGGTACAAAAGGTGGGGCAGATGCCCAGGCTTCACATTTAGGGGGAAGGGGGCACGTTTTAGAGAGATAGGGATGGGCGAGATGTACTTTCTTCTCCTGAATCTGGGCCTTGACTCGGGGCTTCATGGGCTGGGAAGAAGGGGCACCTTTCGGAAACGTTCCTGCTCAGAGGTTCTTTCTAAGTATGTACAGAGCGCTAGATATGCCAGTGACCTTGGGCCTAGTAGCCTTGGTTGCAGGGCCTCTGCTTCACACCCTTCAGAGACGCCCACAGCCACGCAAAATGGTCATTTTTATAAGAAAAGTGACCAACAGTTTAGAAAACAGTACATTAGAGATTACAACGTGTAACTCATGATGGGTCATCCCTGGACTGTCCCCAACCTCCTGCTAATCCCACCCCTTGCCTCCTCCCACACCATCACCACCACCAAGCAGCGGCCCCCAAAATACAACAGGCTCTTACCTCATGGCAGCTGATCGGCAATCCATCTTCACCAAAATCTTGGTAAATAACAACCAAACACGCCGCTGGGAGCCCCTGATATTAACAGGCTACTGTCGAAGCATCAGCAGCTCTTCCTAGGGCTCCGGGGCCATGGGTAGTTACCGGCCTGAGCTACCGGAAGACGGCAGCCCTCTGAAGGCAGCCTGCCTCCCTCCCCGCAACCCCACTACCAGTCCTGGTTCCGGTTCCGGTTCCCTCCCGAGGGTGGGTGGGATTTTCCACCACTCCGGACTCGAAGAGGCCAGCTGCACCCGTTCAGCAACGATAACTCTCACAAGTGGCATTTCTGGCTGGGTAAATTGCCCTGCAGCAAAAAGAGCTGGTGCTAATTTAGTGTTCGCGTCTCATCAGCTGAAATGTTTTTATTTTGGGAGGGAATTGGTGAGCCATAATTATTATTGATCTCTGTGACAGCAATCGGAGAAAGCTTTCCTGTGCCCTCAAAAGAGCAGGACCAGAAATAGATTCAGTGTCTTTCTTGGCCAATCAGAGTCTCTTCTTGCTCTAAATTGATTTTTATAGCTGGCTTGCAATCTAAAGAAAACAAATTAAAGTTCTACATAGTGAATTTTTGTATGTCCTAATCCCTCCCCCCCCGCCCCCGTCAGTATTTATGGAGCATTCGCTGGGACTCTAGCCATATAGTCTTAGAGTATGTCTTACCTGACTTTCAACAGATGGATGTTAATGGGATATTTATTTACAGAGTAAAATTAAATTGGAGCTGCATCTTAATGCACAATTTACATAATCAGCTTTGTTCTGAACTGATGAGCTGTTTTCAATAGCACTTGGGACCTTTCAGTCACAGCTGCCTCAAAGCTGCAGCCACTGAGAATAGAGATTAAACAATCTCCTAAAGCTAGAAGTCTTGATGAGGATCTATTATCCCATCCTGGAGACCTCATAATTTCTCTAGACACCATCATGGGATCAAAGGTCCATGTTAGCTTCTTGCCATTGTTTGGGATCAAAAGAAAGATGTTCAATTTGCATTTGGAAACCATTACAGCCATGGGTAATCTCCACACTAACCCTCACTTCTAAAAAGTTTACAGCATTTCTATTTTTATAACGCCCGGCACTCTCAACAACATACATAATTACCAACTTCCCACACAATGTGCTTGGGGAGCCTGAAGGAAATCTTTCTAACAATGAATTTCATTGTAATACCTGTGCACATAAAGCTGGTCTCCATGGAGAGCAGATCAGAGGCAAGACAGGTTCAGAGCCTGGAGGGGTGCAGGGAGTAAGTGTTCAGGCAGAGAGCCAGGTTGGCAAAACTGGATCCTTAATAAAGAACTGTTACCTCCTTATGCCTGCCCCAGCCCGGAGGGCTGTGCACTGACCATATAAGTCCTTCTTTCCAACTAATCTGATCTTGACCAACTCTCTGTGAAAAGCATTGATTCTGAGAGAAGTCATAACAATGAACACGTCCTGAAACCTCAAACTCTCCAAGTTTGCTGTGTTTTAATTCTCTCGACAGCCTGAAGAGAGAGCGACTATTGTTCCCCTCCCCTTCGACAGATGAGAAAACTGGGTCGTACAGAAGTTATTAGCCCCCAGATCCCCCGGTGAATTAAATGCAATAACCAGAATGTGAACTTGGTCTCTCTGACTCCAGAACACAACTTACCCACTATGTTCTACGTAGTCTCATGGATCAAACTGCATGGACAATTCTCTTAGTAGACCTGAGGTTCCCACTAATCAGTAAGAAGAGGCTTAAATGAGACTTCCATTCCTCAGGGCTGCGTTTGCTAACCTGGGTTCTTACGTTGGGAAAACACACAAAATCCTGAAAGGGAAGGTTGGTTTAAATTATTTATTTGTTCTTTCATTCCTCTATCCGTTACAAAACAGGCTTGTAAGCTGTAGTTGAAATAGAGAGGTCAAAGCCATACCCCCTGGGGAGCAAGCAGTGTAAGCTTGTGTTGGATTTTGTGATGTCAACTGTTTGTCTAACGAAAGTCCAATTCTGACACAAAGGTTTGTATACATGAAACCCATTCCTAAAATTCACTGAGACCATTAGAGATAACCGAATGTGGTTAGGAGTCTCTAGACTCTTCCATTCATTGGGCATAGGACCCTCAACTCATGGACCTATGTTTCACGATGGGATAAATGGCTATTGACATCTTGTTCATGCTTTAAAGCCCAATTCAATTTGCCTGCAGGCTTCATACTCGCTGTGGGATGATTCAGGACCCAACAGAGGAGAGCAGGAAGGTGGTCAGTTTCCCTGGCCAGATGATCAGTCCAGGCAGGTGAGGCTAGCATAAATATGATGAAAAACTAGGAATGGTCAAACTCTGCCTTTGCCTTCCTGTGGGGGTGGTCTCTCATGGGTTCAGTCTGTTTGGGCACAAGGTCGTCAACTGAACACAACCCAGTCCTTTGCCCAATAATGCCCCATGTACCAGACCATCTTTGGCTCTTAGTGCTTTACTAATATTGGCCTCATCTGTCCCCTTCCCCCAGGATCCTGCTCTCTGCCCTGTACTAATGGACACTAAATGTGCAAGTGACCTTTCTCAGAGACACTTTATTTTACTTTTCAGTAGGGGCCTGCTAGAGGTCTAGGGCTCAAATTTCAGTTGTGTTTCTAAATGGTGACAATTTCAGGCCCCAGACGGCAAGTTGGAAGAGTCAGGTCTCCTGCAGTGTGGTCAGTGACAGCTCCCCAAAAGTTATGTCCAGGCATAACCCCCAGAAATTGTGGAGGTGACCTTATTTGGATAAAAGGGTCTTTGTGGATATAATTAAGCTAGGATCTCAGAATGAGATCATCCTGGATGACCCAAATGGCCCCCAAATCCAATGTCAAGTGTCCTTACAAGAAGCAGAAGACACAAATGCAGAGGAGAAGCTGTGTAAAGATGGAGGCAGAGGGGCGCCTGGGTGGCTCAGTCGGTTAAGCGGCCGACTTCGGCTCAGGTCATGATCTCGCGGTCCATGAGTTCGAGCCCCGCCTCGGGCTCTGTGCTGACAGCTCAGAGCCTGGAGCCTGTTTCAGATTCTGTGTCTCCCTCTCGCTGACCCTCCCCTGTTCATGCTCTGTCTCTCTCTGTCTCAAAAATAAATAAAACGTTAAAAAAAATTAAAAAAAAAAAAAAAAAAGATGGAGGCAGAGAATGGAGCAGTGTAGCCAGAAGCCAAGAAAGGCCTAGAGCCACCGGAAGCTGAAAGAAGCCAGGGAGGATTCTTGCCTTGAGCCTTCAGAGTCTAGTCATGACCATGGACAGCTGACTGTCTGTCAGGTGGCAGCCAGGCACTCTCTGTGGCTTGCTTCCCCACCAGCTCCACGTGTCTACCTTGGGAAGAACAGGGAGAGCAAATGCCTACACTCATGAGACCCCAAATTGGGATGGCGGCTCATGAGGAAAACTCAGAGCAATAGCACCTCTAGCACCTGGACGTGCTTAAGAGAGAACATCACAGTTTCCTAAAATATTACAGGAGGGTTTAACGTAACAAAGGCATGCGATGGAATAAAGAAATCATGGAATTAAAATGAGAACAGGAATGATACACAAATGCGTGACTGCGAGAACTAAACTTAGTCCGCAGAATGATTTCTATGGGTAGATGGTGGAGGTCTGGTCACTCAAAACGGTTAAAGCTAAATCAGGTCTGCGGGATACAAACAGAGAAGTAAAATGCATCACCGGGACCATTTTCAAATAATTCAGAAAGAACAAGAAAACTGCTCTGTGAGGAAAAACAGTTCTCTCATCTGAAAATCTGCACTTGGGGCAGAAGCCAAGATGGCGGAACAGCATGGAAGTTTTTTGTGCGTCTCGCGTCCGTGAAATGCAGCCAGACCAACACTAAACCATCCTACACACCTAGAAAACCGACTGGAGGGTTAACACGACAATCTGCACAACCTGAACCACAGAATTCAGCAGGTACGTGGTGCAGAGAGAAGTGAACTTGGAGAGCGAGAAGGCGCAGGAAGGGAGGTGCTTTTGTGAAAATCTGCACTTGAACTTTGCGCAAATCAAATTTACCTGGCAATTGCTGGTCCACTTCTTTGTACAAACCCAGATTTTTTAATGTATTCAACTTTCCTAGGACTACCTCGTCAAGGTTAGGAAAACATCCTCTACCTGCGGGACAACCAAGTTACCGTAACGATGATTTCCGTGGACTCCAAGATCTGACTTCTAGAGACCAAAGGCAGGTGCAAACTGTGAGTGGACCCCATGTTTAGCCCACAGCTCCATCTCCCTCTGTCTCCCTCACTCACACAACAGGGCAGTTTGTTCTGAGGGCAACAATGTCGTTGTTTGGATGACCCATAATGTGGGTTCATAACCAATCTTCTATGGCCACAGTGTGCCATCTGGAGGAGGCAGGATGAGACACCTTCCACCCTCCTGGAACTTGGGCCCAGTCGCCCTTGCAGATAAGGCCTAGCAGGGAATATGCTTCATCTCCCTCACAAATTAGATTTTACCCAGGCTTCACACAAGCTGCTCTAGGGAATGAGCAATACCCATCAGCAAATAAGGGTCGTCTTCTAGCGTGCATGTTCAATCACATGGTAGTGTGCTAAGAGACACATACAAAAACCACAATGACATGTGGGGAATTTCTACTGTAAATTCTCTACCTCTATAGTATGTGGAAAGTTATCAGGATCACACCATTTAATTTTGTCTTTATCTCCAAGGTAAATAAGTTATTTCCATTTGAAGTGTAAAACCTTCCTGTCTTCCCCCAAGAGTCCCCACCCCCACCCACCGCCGTGGCCTTCCAGCCCTTCCACGATCTAGACCCTGCCTGTCTTGAACCCATGGCCTCTCACCTTCTGCCTCACCCACTCTGGCCTCCAACATCAGTCTGCTCCTACCTCAGGGCCTTTGAACATGCTACTCCCTGCCTGGAAAAGTCTTTCCCCCAACCCCTGACATGGCAGTTCTTTCTCTTCATTCATCTCAGCTATCTCAAAGAGGCCCTCAAAAGTTATTGTTCCCTTCCATCCTCACAAGAAAAAGTCTTTAAAAACTGGAAATCAGCGACTCTTCTTAGATCATTAAGAATTGGGGTCACCCCCAAAACTGGAGAGACAGAAAGGAAGATACAGAGAACAACGACTTACTGGGGCAGAAACTTCCATGAGAACCAGTCCAGTGCTAGGATAGGAAAATTGGAACTGTAATTGAGGAATTACTAGATGCTCATGTGGACAACTCGGAGAGGGATCCGGTCATGGAGGACCCTCACATTTTGGGGGATTTTACCTGGAGGAGTTCTGCCAGATTCTCACATTAACGATCAGAGAAAATTCTCCTCATGCTTTCTACAGTGGGAGGGGAAACAGTAGCCATTTTGAAAGACATCAGAGCACCCTATTCTTCTTTTTAACAAGGCCTCGAGAAAAATCATCTCACCAGAGCCTAACCTGCTGGGGGTTTCATCAGAGCCCACCCCACCTTGGGGAAGGGAAATAGCCAAATCCAGCCCCCTGTAGCCATCCGATCCCACCTAAGTGAATGAAATCTAAGGAGCCCCTGTGATGGTCAAAGCCACAGGCTTACCAGAAGACTGAGACTACAGAATGTTCTCCCTCCCCCAGCACCTTCCCATCGCATTGTTGAGGGTCCTTTATAACAACAGGGGAATAGGGGTGCCTGGGTGGCTCAGGTGGTTAAGCGCCCAACCTTTGATCTCAGTTCAGGTCATGATCTCACAGTTCATGGGATTGAGCCCCGCATCAGGCTCTGTGCTGATGGCTCAGATTCTGTCTCTCCCTCTTTCTCTGCCCCTCCCCCATGCTCTAAACAAATAAATACACACATACATAAATTTTAAATGATAGGGGAATAGAGCTAGGGAACTGAACATTTCAGAAATCTCACAGAGGCCTCTCCTGACAATCCTGCCTGAAACTACCACACACATCTTCTAGTCCAGCAGCTGATTTCCTATTTCTTCATAGCATTTAGATCATCTTGCTGATAGGATTACTTGTTTACTGTTTGTCTCCCCTACTAGAATGTAAACCCCATGTCTGCCCTGAACCTCAGCGACAACCCCCAGTGTCTGTAACAGAATCTGGAACACAGTTTTAGGTGTTTAGAAAACATTTGGTAAATTATGGAATAGCCCTTTGGCTTATGCCTCATTAGCACACCTTTCTCACCCATGACACATGTTTTAATGAGTTCCTCTTCTGTTTTGGATCTTTTTAAGATTTTTTTTTTCATTTCTCTTGAAATTATATATACACATATAAAAATTATGTGCATATGCTATCTATGGGGGCATCGACAATGTGCTATTTTATATATATTAAGGCACTGTAGCTAGCTATACTCTACCCCTTATGATGAATGATAACTTCATACAGCTATGCATACACATATCATCAAAACTGTCCCATATTCGCCTGGGTGGCGCAGTCGGTTAAGCGTCCGACTTCAGCCAGGTCACGATCTCGCGGTCCGTGAGTTCGAGCCCCGCGTCGGGCTCTGGGCTGATGGCTCAGAGCCTGGAGCCTGCTTCGGATTCTGTGTCTCCCTCTCTCTCCGCCCCTCGCCCGTTCATGCTCTGTCTCTCTCTGTCCCAAAAATAAATAAACGTTGAAAAAAAAAAATTTTTTTTAAAAACTGTCCCATATTGAAAGATGTCAGTCACGGTTACTGGGCAGTCTTTATCAGTCATGGAGAAGGCAGAACTTTGGTAACATGGGGTAAGATTTAGGGTTCGAATGAGATTTGGGGGTCATGTTTTCCCTCCTGTCATTTTTTCATAGTGCCACCTCCACTTGCTCAGTTTAAGACAGATTCGGGTGTTCTGTTTTGTTTTTCAGTGTATTGTAGCGTTTCAGTTCTTGGATCCTGAAATTTGTTCACGGGGAAGAAAATCTCGCTACTTTGAACGTTAGCAAACCCCTAGAGCCCCGGAAATCAGACAAATGAGTTAGGCTGGGATGATCACGTCTTCCCTTGCTAACACCGTCAGGCTCTGTTGTACGTAGCAGATGGGATACAGACAAGCTCTCTGATTCACCTTCCCACAGAACGCAACACGCGTCAAGTCAAAGCTAACTCTTTCCTACCGAGAGGGCCCGTTATCAAAATCACTGCTGCGACTTCTCTGTCTTCTTTCTTACTCAAATATTCGGAAGCATCACTCCTCTCTCCCTGACCATTGTTCCACCAAGGATGATCAGTGAAGCAGACAGACCATTGCGACCTAACCATGCTGTCCTAATGGTTGCCAGAGGAGGGCATCTCTGTCTTGGCAACCTCTAAACACAGAGTCTCGGGTGAACATCTCTGCCCCTGTTGGGCTCCCACAAATCTGAGCTCTAAAGGGAGCACGTCCCCCCCCCCCTCCCAAACTCAAGTGTGCGTGTGTGCGTTTGTAAGATCAAGACGGGAGATTTTTACCAACTTCCGCTCACTACAAACGATAGCATCGCTCTCCAATCTTGATTTGGTAGCAGTCTCTTTACGTCTATCTCATCTCGGAAATGGTTATTTTCTACCAGGCGATAGCCTACAAACTCTAACAACTAAAATAACACTCAATCCTCGGGGCTGCGAAGGTGGTGATACAAACCACAGGCCACGTCAGTGTCGGAAGGTTTCGTTTCTAATGCAGCGAGTCTCACTTTTCTGTCTCCCTGCTTGGAATGCCATGTTTCTTCTCATCTGCTGCTGTTAAAAACAGTATGACTGCTGGGAGAGAAGTGTTCCACTGTATGTTTCCAATGATGTTGACTTCAGTCTCCTGATATTTTTGGACCTCATGATCCTGTGCCGGTGGACAGTTTAAATCAGACCCCATTAGCAAAGGGCATGAAAACATTGGGTTTAGAGCTAAACTGCCAGCCGAGGGGTATCACGGCTGTCCTCCACACGATCCCTTGTGTTTCTTCTCTACTGAGCACCTACTGTGTGCCAGGCCCTGTACCGGGCAGTAGGAATTTCTCGATGATTAACCTTGTTCTCAAGGAACCGTAAGATTGGAAGGAGGGACAGACACAAAATCAAACTATGTCTTGGTAATGTGGTGAGTTGACCTGGTAGGAGAATAGCCCATGGGTTAGGAACAGGGAAGACACAAAAGAGGGACCCTTGGCCTAGGCGTAAAGGTTGGGAACACTTCCTGAAGCAAATGATTCTTGAATTGAGTCTTGGACGACGAATAAGAATTACAAGATACAAAAGGGGTCAAAACACGTTCCAGATGCAGAGACCTGCGTGAGCGAAGAATGACCTCTAGAAGGCTGAAGACAGCCCCATACTGCTCCCTCACAGGGCCGGGAGTCACAGGAGGGGGAGCCAGTGAGAGGAGAGAGGTCTGAGCAGCTTGGATTTCATTCCCTAAGCCTCTTCCCACGGTGGCACGCATAGTAAATCGCACCTGAGTGGAATATGGGAGGAAATAAATGAGGCTGTTCCCAACTGGGCCACCCTTTGAGCTAAAGGGATCACTATTTCTGCACACCCATAATCCAGTCCAGCATTTGTGGTGTGGAAGGTCCACAGAAAGAAATCAGGAGCCATTCAAAGCTTTGAAGGAGAGTGATAACAGAGTCCAAGTAGTGTTTTAAATGGCGCACTCTGGGGGCACCTGGGTGGTTCCGTCGGTTAAGCGTCCGACTTCGGCTCAGGTCGTGATCTCGCGGTTTGTGAGTTCGAGCCCCACGTCGGGCTCTGTGCTGACAGCTCAGGGCCTGGAGCCTGCTTCGGATTCTGTGTCTCTCCGTCTCTCGGCCCCTCCCCTGCTCATGCTCTGTGTCTGTCTCTCAATAATAAAAATAAACGTTAAAAAAAAAATTTTAATGGCTCACTATGACTGCAGGGTGGAAAACGGACTTATCTAGGATTAGACCACAATAGATCAGGCAAAAGCCGATAAGGGAAGTGGGTCGATGGTTGTACAGATAAAGAGAAAGAGACAAGTTCAGGAAATTCTGAGGAGGTAAAACTGGCCAAATTTGGTGATTTATTACATGTAGGAAGAGAGAGAGAGCTTGGACTCAGCATGGCTCTCTGGTTTCTAGCCTAGGTGTTGAATGAATGTATAAATACATAAATCTATTTTGTCTAAAAGATTAAGATCTTTCCCCATTAATCTCACCACACATATAGAGCTAGCGTGTTTGTGTTTTTAAGATTTTTCTACTGCAGACACACCCTCACTAAGTGTTCTTGGCATGTCCCCTCTTCTTTTCCCCAGCTCTGACTAGCCCAGCCAACACCCTTAGATACAATTTAAAGATGTTAAGAATAAGTCTGGTTTTCTGTGACAGCCTGACATTAAGTTCTCCATAGCTTGGGGCCAGTTGCCATCTGCAGGATCTAAGCACACTGTGGGGGTCCTTCCTCAGCTTGAGCAAGTCTCTTGCTTCTATTCTTACCCAGATCTCAGGTGTCAAGGTAACAACGTGGGTCTCCATTCTTTCCAATGACCTTGAGGCTAATGAAGCTAACCCGTGAGCAATCTTGGGGCATCCGGCTTTACAGCTCTCGGGAGCACCTTTCTGAATAGTTCTAAATCAATGTGGCTTTAGACCCACCAAATGGTAGCATTAACATTTCCTGGAAGATGCAAAAAAGGTTCAGGAAACCACATTTGTCCACCTTCTCTGCGTGCATCAGGTGCGTTTCGGGTCCTCGGCAGGCCGGGCTTCGAATAACACTAGCCAATTCTGGATGCCCCAAGAACTGCACAGAATTCTCCTCCTGTGAAACGAACTTAGGTTTCTTACATAACATATGGATCTAGTTTGAATCACACAGACAATGGGGGAAGTTTTATTATGAACTGGGTATTAGGTGATATTTAAGAATCGGGTTAGTTTGGCTATAGATATGACAATCATAGGGTGGTTAGGTTCTCCTTAAAATGAATCAAAATGTCTATCAGTGATACATCCTGAAGTATTGATGTGACGTCGGGGATTTGCTTTTAAAGATTAGCAAAAGAAAGAAAGTGGGGGAGAATAACTGAAGACTGGCCACGATTGATCTAGGGAAGCTGCATAACGAAGGTGTGGGGCTCATTCTATGTGTACGTGAGTGACAAATCTCCATCATAAAGCTCCGTTCTACTGCGCCGTACCTTGACCACCTGTTAGATCAGAGTTCTCGGCAATCATTTTAAACCAATCTTCGCTTGTTTTAGCAATAAAGTGGGGCGGGGAAAAAAGGCAGGTTTTGTCCAAATCATTGACCCTGTTGCGGTCATATAATAATCATAGCTGCCATTAATTCGTGGTTATTACATTCCAGATGCGGAGTTAATCATTTTTCATGCATCAATGTATTCAATCCTCACCAAAAAATCTGCATCTAAGAGCATAACGAGAAGCTCAGGTGCTGACTTTAGTCTTCCAGTACCACAAATAATAATAATAATTATAATAATAATATAATATATATAATGTATATAATACAATATATATTATATATATAATAATTATTATTATTATTATTCTAGCTACACAAACTACAAAACTCTCACAAAACGTTGAAGCAGTTTTCTGTGAATTGTTCTAATTTCTACCCATTTTCTTAAAGATACGCATAAAAGTGATTATTCTGATAAAAGTGGATACAATTTCTTGAGTGTTGACAACAGACTAGTCTCACTGCTAAGCACTTTCTGTATATTTTCTCACCTAATCCCCACGACAACCTATAAAGTAGTAGGATAGATTCAGTGGATCGATGGTCCTACTCAGTGGCTTCCCTATGTCCATGAAGAGGTGAAGTGCCCTTCACACCCCCTGAATCTGGACTGGCCTCACAATTTGCTTTCGCCCACGGGGTGTGGTCAGTAGAAATAAGGACAGACCAGTGCCGGCCTAGATTCCAAAAGACCTTGCATGCTGTTCTTTCTCTCTCTCGGACCCTTGCCTCTGCCATGAGACGAAGCTTGGGACAACTCGCCGGAGGACGAGACGCCATGTCAAGGAGAGCTAGCCGTCGGCCACCCGCCGGAAGCAGAGTCACCTGACAACCTGCCAGCTGACCACAGGTGGGGCGGCCCAGCCATGACCAGAACTGCCCCGCTGAATCCAGCCCAACTAAACAAGTGGTTCAGAGGCCACTAAGTTTTGGAATGGGTTTATGATGCAACAACAGCTAACTGAGATCAGCAGGTGCCATTTGCTTTCACCAGAAGAGGAAACCATGGCACAGAGAGGTTAAGTGGCTTGCCCAAAGTCTCAGAGTAAGCGGCGGAGCTTAGCTATGTACCCAGAAGGCTGGCTCTGAATTCTACACTGCGGGTGCAGAGCGGTTCAGAGTAGGTGATCTTCACCAAAGACAAGGCAAGGTGGGAAGTTACCGGGCTCTTCACCCAACAGCCTGATCGTGACCACGGAAGATCCATCACCAACCGCATGGCACCACAGGTGTCCCCACCCTTCCTCACTGGCCCGAGTACATCTTCCCTAGAGCTCTGCCGGCCCTTCCCAGGAGGAGGGATCTCTCCTCTCTGGATGTAATCTCCAAGAGACTAGGAGGCCATTTGGTTAAATTATGTTGAATTCTGAATGAGCCCACTGGGGACCCTGAGAAACAGTGATGTGTAATTGAATTGAAAAGGCCAGAAGAATATAAAGTAGCATCCACACTCAAGTCAGAGACCCAGGGTAAAGTTTTATTTGATCCTCAGGACCACGGAAAGCTAGAGATGAATTTTAAATAAGGAAATAGTGGGATAGCATACACACATTTAAGAAAATCAGTCTGGCTGCAACACGGAAAAAGGGCTGAAAGTAACCTTGAAGGTCTGGAAATCAATGCAGAGTCACCCAGAAGATGATGGTGGCCAGGACTAAGGTCACACTCATGGGAACAGAAAAAGGTAGGAAGATCCAAGGGCTGTTTAGGAGACAGGATCAGTAGGACCTGGTGATGGATTGAATGAGTGAAGGAAATGAGGGAAAAGGTCAGGACAACCCAATCACAGGGCCACAAAAAGTAACTGACAACCAAGCAATGCTACTCTGTTCCACACAGTGTTCCCAAATGACGACTGACCAGTTTCTGAAAAAGATTTGGACTTAGTCTTGCCGAGGCACGAGGATTTCTGATAGCTCTGAGTCACCCGATCCGCAAAGAACAAAAGCAGGCTTCTAGAGAGAAAATGTCAAAAAATTAAACAGCCACTTGTCTTGACAGCATTAAAAATAATCTGTCACCTGTTCCTAACTTTGTTCTTGGTTACAAAGGCCATTGTGTGAGTGAACAAAGAAGGCACAGAATTTGGAAAGAACTATTTACCCAGAGAAACTGATAAGAGCTCAGGCTGCAGAAGACTCGCATGTGAATGAGGAAGGGGGCGGGCTGCTCCAAACACAAACATGCCGTGCCCTACCAACAACTCGGGGGCTCGAAATCCCATTCACCGGGAAGAACGTGGTTTCCAGCAGCTCCTGTTGGTATATCCAGAATATTCCGAAAATGACTTGGCCTTTCAGTGAGAGCCATTTTCCATCTGATGAATCAAAAGTTCAACTCCAAGGACAATGAGCTGATGGTTATTGAGGGCGTAGGGTCTCCACCTTCCTCCATCAGACACCTTGCCCTCGTGCCAGCCACTTCCCAGGCTGCCCAGCGTCACACAGGACCACGGCAAGCATTCGCCACATGAAGACCGAGGTCGCCCCGTTTCGCGAAAAGCCCTTAGCCAAGGGAAGAGTTCAAGAACAGAATCTGAGCGTACCAAAGCCAACAAGATTTTCTTCCGAGTTGTTTTGATTCTGGTCCCTCTTGTTGGCACTCTCTGGTAAGCTCACAACCACTGTCCTCGCCTAGGTGATTTTCCGACAGGAATCCCTTCCCTGAATTAATTCTGGGCAACTACAGTTTCCATGAACTAGCCAGTTGTTTTAGGCTGTGGATGCTCTTCTCTATTCGACCTGATGTCTCACTGTTGGGCACTACACAGGGCTATGGGCAGGATTCAGCCACTTCAGCAGGTGGGTTCAGTTGACCCCAGCAACCAAGAGTGCCAGTTAGCTAGGCCAAGGGCCAAATGGGAGAGGGAGGATGCTCGGCTCTCCAAAGGCAAACCTCAGAGGCTTGCAGCCACAATCCTCCCTGAAAAGAGAAAACAGCCTCATACATTAGTGAGGGACTTGAGGCCAACAGAGAGCTGAAAAAGCAGCAGAGATGTTTCAAGGAAGTGCTCCTTGAAGAATGAAATTCACACTGTTCTATAAGAAATTAGCTCCCACGGAATGTGAGCTTATCTGTGACAGATTGCACTATGCAATGAAACACTGTTTGGAAGTAAATCTTCCCCACTCCATAAAAATGACATTTTATGGTTTGTCTTGCTAATTTTTCACCCATTTAGATTCTGCTTGACAGAGAAAGTTGACACTGCTAAGTAGTATTAAGTCCTCTGAGCTCCCTCAGCTTGCAAGGAAGCCCCCAGCTGCTGTTGTGTAGATGAATCCAAGCTAATATTTGTAACACAAACGTGGGGAGAGTCTGCCTTTTGTCTTCCAGTTGTCCAGAATCGCAGAAATCAATTTGGTTTCATCAAATAAATGAAGGGGAAAAAAAACCAAAAAACAAAAACCCTACACCCTGGGGTTATGACATTGCCCTAAACAAAGTATGGCATATCACGATGCCTTGCGTGATGCGTTTACCAAATGGAGAAAAAAACTGCAAAGGGCCAGAGGCCCATTAGCAACAACTTCCTGTTAGATTTTGGCGGCAATCTGGGAATGAATCACTGAGCCTCTGCGTGCACCAGGCCCCTCTGCCCCTGGGTACAGAATAGATAGATGTGTCGTCACTGAATGGTAAGAGAAAATACTCCTATCGTTGTTCTCCCTCATCTGGAATCTCTGATGCTATTTTGGTTAAGACTCGACAACTTCCCAAATCTGAACTATAAGCACGGAAGCCATTTTGAAACGTAATTTTTGGAGCCCGGGTTTACTCGACAATGTGATTTAACAGGAGTCTGAGATCTGCAGTCATTAGGTCTGTACGGAAGTCCCAGTTTGGCCCTTCGTAGCCGGCTAGCCTCTGGAAAATCCTTGGCACTCCAGTTTCTGTAGCTGTAGAAGAAACCATAATGGCTGCCTCATAGGTACTGAGAATCACAGGGATGAAAAGTGATTGGCAACTGCCTTTCCCTCACCTTCTGGACCTTACGCAAGGCTCAGAAATCTAGCTAGCATGAACGATGGACTAGGTGTGGGAATATTCCAGTCTCAAACTCTTATCTGTCCTAACAGTTTCCCATGAGCAAAATGGGTAAATTCCTTCTTTCCCTCACACCTGCCTCCTCACAGAGACCCATTACTAGCGAACGGAGATGATACTGAGAATCAGTCAGCTTACCTCAAGGACCCCTGTGATTCCTCAACTTTGTTGCAGACTGGAATCACTCCCACTGTCCAGTCATACCCAATACCACACAGCAGAGTTTGGGAACCTTGGCCCCATTCCCTCTATGGTCACCCGAGGGTTCCTTTCAACCTCTTGGCTCTACACTATGTCCAACTTTGAAATGGGAAGTCAAAGCCCAGGACACTAAATTTTGAGCCTCTGTAGCTCCCTCCCATAAGCCTAGTAGCCACCTGCCCACCACTTATATCCAACTAGGAGGTGTGAACTATGAGTAAGTAGCCGGCACCCAGGGATAGGGAGGTAAGCCTAGAGGTAGGGAAGGCACAGAGCACCCCTTCCCAAACTGGGAGAACAGCAGGGTGACATAAAAAGCGATTTCAAGATCGAGTAAAATTGAGCTATTCTGGGTTCACCAAAGTTAAGCAGATTTCTTCATTGCAGGACTTCTCAGATCCTTTAAGTTGGAGTGTGATTATGAATCTGCTGGAGAGGATCGTGGCAGCATTTCTCCCCATGGAAGCCCTCATTGTCTCAGAGCGTGTCAAGGACTAGTGTCTCAGAGAATATACTTTGAGAAACTTAGAGCAATGTTGGGGGTAGGGGGTGCGTGGCAGTACCTGGAGACAGACTTGGTTGTCACAACTAGGGATTGGGTAACTGTCACTGGCACCTGGAGGACAAAGGCCAGGGATGCTGAAAACCCCCCCCCACAACATGCAGGAGAGCCCCCCACGACTTACCAGCCCCAAATGTCAATAGCAGTGCAGTTGAACAGCCCTTGCCTTGAGTGCCCTCTTCTCCCACAGGCCATCCTCCATTGCCAGAACTTCAGAAATTGAAGGTGACGAGAGAAAAAGACAGACGGGAGAAAGAGGACAGGAGTAGGAGAAAAAAAGAAGGAAAAGGGGAGGGGGAGTGAAAAACAGACAATAAGGAAAGACGAGACTTGGGGGGGGGGGGTTCAAAAGAAGACAGATTCATGACTGCCAAAACGTGGAGGCAACCAAGATGTCCAAGGTGAATGAATAAACGGTGGTCCCTCCAGACAACGCGATATTCCTCAGCCCAGAAAGGAAATGAGCTACCAAGGCACCAAAAGGCATAGGGGAAACTTACACGCACTTTGCTAAACAAAAGAAGACACCCTGAAAAGGCTACGTGTTGTGGGTTTCCAATCTATGACATCTGGAAAGGGTAAAACTGTGGAGACAGTAAAAAGATCAGTGGTTGCCTGCGGTGCGGAGGGAGGGGTGAATGCGCAGAGCAGAGAGGATTGGGGGGGGGGGGCAGTGAAAATACTCTGGTACTATAATGATGGATACATGTCATTACCCATTTGTCCAAACGTACAGAATATACAACCCTGAGTGAGAACCACAATCTAAACCAGGAACTTCGGACAATAACGATGTGCTAATGCGCGTTCATGAGCTGGAAGGAGGCACCTCCCTGGAGGAGGATGTTGATAAGCAGGGGAGGGGGCTGGGCGTGCATGGGGTGGGGTGGGCAGGGGTATACAGGAACTCTCTGTACCTTCTGTTCACTTCTGCTGTGAACCCAAAACCGCCGGAAAAAGAAAGAAAAAGAAGCCAGAGCGGCACGCTGATGTTAACCGGCCGGCCTCCCCATGCTTTTATTGCTTCTCTGAGTTGAGGAAGAGGATAGCGCTGCTCTTCCGCGAGGGCCACCTGGTGGGGGGAGGCGGGGATGACGAATGGAAGGCAGGAGACGTTGTCTGGCTGGGTGTCACGTGCCCAGGGCTCCTGGGGGGGGGGGGGGGGGGGAGGGGGCCTCAGACCCTGCTGGGCTTCTTGGGGTCCTTGCTCTTGGCCGGCATGAAGGCGTAGAGCTCCTCGATGAGCATCTCCATCCGGGCGGTGACCTCGGTCACCGTGTCGATGACCAGCTTCTGCTGCAGCTTCAGCGTTTTGTTCTCCCACAGGGCCTTGTTCTCCTCCTGGAAGACGCGGTGCTCCTCGCGCAGCGCGTGCAGGGCCCTGTTCTCCTCCCGCAGCAGCCGGTTCTCCTCGCGGAGGACCTGCAGGTTCTGGTTCTCCTCCCGCAGGGCCTGCAGCGCCTGGTGCATCTCCCTCAGCAGCTCCAGGGACTGGCTCCCGTCAGCCAGGCCGGGGCCGGCCTTGCTCTCCTCGTCCCCGGAAGACCCGGACAGGTTGCTGACCATCTGGCGCAGGACGCGGAGGGTCTTGGAGTCGTCCTGGGGGGGCGAGGGCCCCTTCGACTCCTCGAAAGCGGAGGAGAGGCCTGTGCCCTGGTCCGGCAGCAGCCCGGGGCCGTGGAGCTCCTCGTGCGCCGAGGGGACCGCCGTGCTTTCCTCCCCGGGGCCCGCCTTCTCCTCCGCCGGGCCCCAGTAGGCCTTCCTCTGCTCCAGCCGCTGTCGCAGGGCCCTGTTCTCCTCCCTGAGGAGCTGCAGGCTGCTGTCCTCCTGGAGGCGGTGCATCTGCAAGGCCGCGTCCTTCGCCACCTCCAGGGCCGCGCTGTCCTTGTGCAGCAGCGGCGAGGCGGCCCTGCTCTCCTCCCGGCCCAGCGTGGCCTTGCGCTCCTCCCAGAAGACCTGCAGGATCCTGTTCTCCTTGCGGAGGGTCCTGTTCTCCTCGCGCAGCGCCTTGTTCTCCTCGCGCAGCGCCTTGTTCTCCTCCTGCAGCAGGTACTCCTTGGCGAGCCGCTTGTGGTGCAGCTTGTGGTGGAAAGAGGACGACGGAGAGAAGTACAGTTCTCTGTACAGGCGGCAGTTTTCGTTCACCCAGCGCCCGTCCTGGAAGACGAACATCTCGTCGCTGAGCTGCACTCGCGGAGGGTTGTAATCCAGCTCGAGGTCCGCCTGCGAGGTGGGGCGCTCCATGGGGTCCAAGGGCACGGAGGAGAAGCGATTCAGCGGGTAGGAGTGCTGGCTGGTCACTCTGCGGCTCAGCCTGGGCAGGGCGGCCTGCCTGGCGCAGCGCGGGCTGGGGTACAGGTTGTGGAGCCTCAGGAAAGGCTCGGCTGTGCCCCTCTGCGGGAGAGAGCGGGGAAGCCGAGAGTTAGTGAAGGAGCCGACGAGCCCGAGGCTGCTGGCCAGGTGAGAGGCCGGCTTACCCCCACGAGACACTCCGTCTGATAGTCCGGCCGGGCCACGGCGGACACGTTTGCATTTGGCTTCGCGGAGGCCTCGCAAGGAAATACAGCCGACCCCCTACTTGCAGCCGTTCTGGTCTGGAAAGTGACCGCGAACGCTGGATTCACGAGGGCCAGACCTTCGCCCCGGGTAGAAACGCAGGGTTCGGTTCCTGCCCGCCTCTAGTCACAGTTTTGTCAACCAACCGAGACATAACCTTGTATTTATGTGTATTACTGTTGAGAGACATCTTCTCTAGTATATGCACTATTGACTCGTTAACATTGAACTTTCAGCCAACAGCGCTGTCACTCATGCCAGAGCAAAGCTTATCTAACCCATGTTCTCTCTGTCAGGCACATCACACCTTCTTTCATTAAGGGGCACTGGACAGCCCTTGGGCAATGTGCTACGGGGCCATTTGAACTGTGCAATCATCCTCTACCCCCCCAAAGAGCACGAAAATGTCAAGAATGTGGCCCTAAATAAACTGTGAAAAGGGCACTATTTTACAGTGTGAGAGCTGAAACAAGAAGGCTCCTTGGGGGCGCCTCGGTGGCTCAGTCGGTTGAGCCTCCGACTTCGGCTCAGGTCATGATCTCACGGTCTGTGAGTTCCAGCCCCGCGTCAGGCTCTGTGCCCACGGCTCAGAGCCTGGAGCCTGTTTGGGATTCTGTGTCTCCCTCTCTCCCTGACCCTACCCCATTCGGGCTCTGTCTCTGTCTCAAAAAAAATAAATAAACGTTAAAAAAAAACTTAAAAAAAAAAAAAAAAGAAGAAGAAGGTTCCTTAGCTAGAATGTGTGTATCAGGTGACTTTAATTTTTTGCATTCTGTACATGTCTAAATGACCACCAAAGCGCCACAGGTATTGATTTGCTGGTTACAAACTTCAGCGAGTGGGCACATACACAAATAGAGAATCCATGAATAATGACCGTCACACGTATGTTGTGTAGGTGGAAGGGCATTCACTTGAAGTGCACCTGATATTTGGGTCCCCAGCCCCACGATTTGATCAGTGACAAGGATATGGCAAGTTCAGTTTCAGTTTCCACATTTTCAAGTTGGGGTAACTACATCTACTGCCTTTCCTCAGAGAGGTATTTTTAGGATTAAAAGAGAGAACGTGTGAAACCATTAACCGTGGGCTCTGGCACACTTCTGTCCCCTTAGTGGAGGAACACACGCTCTTCTCAGTCGCCCCCAGCTGCAGGTATGTCCCCACAATTGGCGTGGGCAAAGGGGCACCATGAATCACCCCGACAGACGCCCAAATCGTTACGTCCAAAACAGTGGTGCGGTCCACCAGCCGAGCCTTCTCCCTTGTCCCACCGAGGCTCGCCCTCCACTCTTAGCCACCCTGAGTCTATCCTTCCAGCCCTTTAACATCCGCTGACACAGTGTTAGGCTCAAAGCAGAGCCCAGATGGTAATTTTGGAAGAGAGGGGCACCATCACAGACCCATCACTGAGCAGTGAGAGTTCAATATGTGGTAACGAAGACAGCAAGGGACACCAAGGAATTCCCAAGGAGCGATTCATGCTGGTGGCCCACACACCTCAAGACCATCATGTCACAAAGGGGATCAGAGCCACAGAGCTTAAGTCCGATAATTGCACTTGCCAGTGTAGAATAATCGTCGGAGTGTGTCTTAAGTGCAGATTTCTGAGCTCCCTACTTGTAAGACTGATGCACTCAGTATGGGATATGGTCCAGGAAGCTCCATGTCTAACCAGCTCCCTCGAGGGATGCCAGCTGCGGGCACTCGGGACAGCTCGGAGCCAGGTAGGACGTGTCATTTGCCCAGGTGGGGGTTACACCAGGGTTAAAGGCCAACGTGCTAAGATTGGGGATCACAAGCATTCTCATCCTGGTTCTGTCACTGATGGGCGCTGTGAAATTGGAGATCACTTGCACCCTCTCTGAGATCCAGATTTTTTACTAGTAAAAAGGACTCAGACTCCCTGACCCCCTAGGCACCTTCCAACATATAAAGTCAGCTAAATGTGCCTGTAAAGTGGAAATAAAAGCACATGCCCTGTTTGGGTCACCACCCCGCTGTGAGATAACAATTGCAGACGTGTTTTTGAATGAGATAACAATTGCAGACGTGTTGAAACTGCTGAGCACCACAGAAATGTAAGGTGTTATCGACAAGAGTAGGTTTTGCTAATGACAGAATTCTGAGGTGTATTCAAAAAGTGGTGAACAGGTGGAATGTGTCCTGGAGAAGAGGTAACAATTGCAGCAATGAATTAAAAAAAAAAAAAAAAAAATCACGATAGCTACTTCTAAAGACACCCAAAGCATTTCACCTTAGTACATTGCAATGCTCTCCAAATATCAAGTCCTCATTTCTCAGGCTATTTTCACAATTTTACAGATAGAGAAGATAGAAAACAAGTCAGGTTATCTGCATTATGTCTTCGGGCGTAGAGAGAAATATAATTTGCACGGTGTATAATGTTGGCTGGAATTCTTCAAGACCCAGAGAGCTAGATAAATAGAAGGCACAGTTCTATGCCATTAACTTTGCAATAAGCACATGTCATTAACTTTGTAAGGATGTGCTTAATCTTCTAGATAGTGAGGGTGCAGGGACATTCTGCAATCAGAACCTTATTTCCTTTAAAGAAATCCAGCCTCCGTGGTTTTCGTATTTCCCAACTGGGAAAGCACAGTCGCTCTTGTGGCCGAAGCTGAGACCAGAATGAACTTCACCGTGGGCAGTACGGCCCGTTTCCTTGTCGGTTTAAGGTCCCTTGACCCTAGATTTCTGGGACGATTGGCCACCGTCACTAAGGAATGGATCTTGAGAGGTCCTCTCCAGCCAACGGGGGCCTCCATCACAGCAGGATCCTGTTCTAGGACACATTATTACGGGAATTGTGGTTGTAGTCAACAGCGTATATCCCAGTCTTGAGAAGAAAACAAACACTGAGCTCCAGTTTTGTGTTAGGCCCTGAGCTGAGCATTCTGCCCACCGAATTAACTTCACCCTCGCAACACTGACTTACTAAAGTGTTGTCGTAATTGCCATTTTACAGATGGAGGAGTAAACTCAAGACTCTAAGTTAAATGAACGGGGCCGGTTTACCCACGAGGTCACAAATCCAGTCCTGGCTGCCCGAACGTGTATGGGTGAAACACACACACATAGGAAATCGCCAAGGATTTATCAAAGCACTGGCAGTAGTTACGGGGGTGAAGATCGTTTTTTTGTTAACTTCTTTTTTTTTTTAATTTTTTTACCGTTTTTATTTATTTTTTGAGAGAGAGAGAGAGAGACAGAACGCGAGCGGGGGAGGGGCAGAGAGAGAGGGAGGGAGTCACAGAATCGGAAGCAGGCTCCAGGCTCTGAGCTGTCAGCACAGAGCCCGACGCGGGGCTCAAACCCACAGGCCGTGAGATCATGACCGGAGCCGAAGTCGGTCGTTCAACCGACGGAGCCAGCCAGGCGCCCCTGTTAACTTCTTATTATGGAAAATTTCAAACATATACAAAAAGAGAAGAGCCCGATAAATGTCCACATACCCCTCCCCCAGCCTCACAAGGCCAGGCCACACTTGTTTCATCTGTACGTCCACCCAACTTCACAACCACCCCCACCCCGCCACTGGGTTATTTTAAAGCAAAGTGTAGACATCCTGTTATTTTACCTATAAATACGTGAATGTGCGTCTTTTTAACAAACCATCAATACCATTATTATCCCTTTAAAATTTAATACTGGGGGCGCCTGGGTGGCCCAGTTGGTTAAGCGTCTGACTCCTGATTTCAGCTTCATGATCTCTCAGTTCATGAGGTCGAGCCCCACATTGGGCTCTGCACCAACAGTGAGGAGGCTTCTTGGGATTCTCTCTCTCTCTCTTTCTCTCTCTGTCCCTCCTCTGCTTGTGCTGTCTCTCGCTCTCTCTCAAAAATAAATAGATGTTTCAAATACAATACATTTAACACTAATCACTTAATATCAGCAAATACTGAGTCAGGGTTCAGATGCCCCCAGTTGTCTTTATTTTCTGATCGGTTTCAATCAGAGATACGCGTCTTCATCCAACCAAACGCCCGAAAAGGAATCACTAGCCCTTTATCCTGTTTATCACTGTTCAGAGTATCCATGATGGTTGTTAAATCATCATATCCAGCCTTTATTCTGCCTGGGCTCCCCCAGGAACGTCTGACTGCTCCCTCAGCAGAAATGCACTAAATAAAACCTTAATGTGTAGGTGGTGGATCCCTAGCTGTGAACAGTCTGGATATTTGGGCCCTTATCCCTGTGCATGCCATCAGGTGCCTCTTACCCTCTGACCTTGGTTTTCACATCTGTACAACGGGGATCAGTGACATCACCTCTTGGTCTAACTTTCCCTGGCCCAGTGATGGATCCGTGTTTGTAATGGGCACCGCCATAGCCCCAGCTGTCCTTTTTACCAACCAACCTTAACATCTTGTCCCCTCCTTTAAATGGCCAGCGCTTCCCACGCAGACCTTGTGCCTTCTCTGTTACACGCCCGCAGCACCCGATCCAGAAAATGTTGATAGACTAATAGGTCCCCATGACTTCCTTCCCCAGGAAACCAAATCCTCCTCTCATGACTGAGTCCTGTATCTTCCCTCCTATTCCCAGACAGAATCAAGGAGGAGGTCAAGGCCAGTGTTGCCTCATGGCCTGCTGTCTTAGATACAACACAAAAACGTTTAACAACGTTTAATAGTCATGTATTTATTTTAATGGCTATTGGAAGAACATACCTATTTTATCAAGCTCACAATCCTATGGATAGTACTAAGATGAGGCTAAAGCAAGTCAGCACCTTCCCCTGCAAGTAAGAAGATTTGAGGAAAAATACCAAATAGGCAGGCATTTCAGAGACGCCAAGAACCCCGATTAAACTTTGAGAAAACGTTAAGACCAAACAAATTCTTTCTTCCGCAATTCCAGTCAGACCTAGCTGGATTTGGTCCGTAAAGAAAGGCTCCCTCTTGGCCTTATGAAAACAAGGTCACCTCGCCCTAAATATATTTCTACTCTGAATGTTCTTGTAACAATTCTTCATCCACATTTATGTTGATTAATCAGCTAACATTAATCGGGCATCTAGTCTCAGACCCCACCCGCCTCCAAGGAACTTCCAGTCAGTTTGAAAATTCAGTGAATGGTACCAACTATCGCTGGGTGCAAATGAGGGCAGTCAAAGAGGAGCATACGTTAATGCAGGCTGTAAGATGTGGGGATCAAGGGACCGGGTATCACAAAACCCAAAGAGTCCCGGCTCTACGCCGTCTGGGTGCGTGACCTGTACAAAATCGTTTCATTTCTGTGCCGACATTTCCATATCCAGAAAATGTGGGTGCTAACACGATTCAGAGCCACGCTGGGTTTCTACAATGACCAGCTGTAGAGGGTGCCATTCACAACTGTTGTTGCCATGCACAACCTGTACCCCCATCCACGGCAACCTCACTGACATCTGACCTGTTTCAGGGAGTTTGTTGTAGAGTTCAGCAATGAAGGGACAACGTGTGACATTTTCTTTGTTTACAGAGAGCGACCGAGACGATGACTGCAAATTCAAAAAGACAAGTTGCTAAGATTTCCTTAGCGGAAGATTTCTAGAACAAGGAAAAGGAAATAGCACTTACTGAATGAGTATTATGTGAGGATAGGCTAGTTGATTTCCATATTCATGTGTAATGTCTTACAGAGAAGAACTATCAACTATATCATGTTTTATATAAAATCACAGAGCCAGCAAGGGGCAAGAGGCAGGGTTTAAAACAGGATATCTGACTCCAAACCACATACTTACTCTTGCTGTTCACAGGGCCCAGATGTTTTACTTCGCATGTGTTGGTATCATTACTTTTCAGAGCTTCTCTTCTGCCCTGTCCCATTTCCCGCCCCAGAGAGATAAATTACAGTTCTCTGAGGGCAGTGGCCTATCCCCGCCCCCCTTTTTTTGACATGCCTAGACATGGAAACTAGAACAGCACGCTTCCCTTACAGCGGAGGTATAATGAGTCCTTGCGGGTGAACTAATCCACCGAAATGCACTCAAAAGTAAGAAGGCGATCAGATTGAACCCCATGAACCTGTCGTCACTTTCGGCCTGCCAAAGTGGTGATTTCATTTGTCTTTGTATAGCTAGCGTCTTTGGTGAAGCCCTATCTTCATTTCGATTCATATTTGTAAACTGCACAGCTGTGACCGTGCGATGGCCCATCTCTAGCAGTGGGGTTTTCCCCTGTGAATTCCGCAAAACCCCAGGTCAATCCGTGTAGCCCTTAAAGGGGGCTGGCCCCTGCACGCGAGCATGCTGGTTTTCCTGTCACCATCTTGAACATATAATCCAATGAGGGTAGCGGCCCCGAATTCCTAGTGGCTTTGGGTTCAAAAGTCCCATCTTTGAGTGCTCTTGAGAGAGTCACTTAGCTTCTCTGAATGTCACCTCTAAAATGAACCTAAACGTAACTGCTCTGCCTGCTTCCTGGTGTGAAAGGCCAAGGAAGTGGGAGACAAGCAGTCATAAGGACCAAACAGGTGGCCCGTTCTGCCGGTGAGGCTTGAATGTTCCTGGCCTAAAGCACTATAGCAAATGCCGAATGTATTTCTTTACCAAAGTTTGGGCTTTCCGAGGAGCGAGCGTCTGAGCTAAGCAAACACATGAGGAACAAAACCCCAGGACGACTCAGCCCATGTTTGAAGCCAGCCCCTTCTCAGTAGGTCTCCACAGCCAGGGGTATCACTAGTTGGGTATCATGGACGAAACTGATCTGCGCTTGATGTCCTTGAGGTCCGCCGAGAGGTCTGGGCCTTTCAGAACTCTGAAAGGTTCTTCTAAGTCTGGGAGGTAGAGCCTATGGCAGCATGATTCTAGTCCCCAGAGCAGCCATGACCAACATTTCCCATGAAGGAGAGACTGTCTCTTCCCTAATCTATGGGAAATGTCCTCCGGTATGGATACAGACCCAGAAGGGGAAAGAGGAGAAGTGTGGCTTCTCCTTGAAAGGATGGATGCGGGAAGGGGAATACAGTTGGCCGTGGGGCTCATCAGACCTTTCCATCACCTTGTGAGGAAGACAACCGAGAGACTCTGCCCTCAGGAGCACCATGCTCCCAGTTGAGACCTAAGACGCCTTAGTGCCAGGGGTCCAGAAAGGGTCCTGGGCACAGACATCTCTCTCACAGAGCCTGAATCCCACCTGCGAATGGAAATTCCTCCGTAGCATCAGACCTGGTCCTCTCCCCGGCATCTCCTTTTTATTTAATTTTTTTCAGTGTTTATTTATTTTTGAGAGAGAGACAGATGGGGGAGGGGCAGAGCACGAGGGAGACACAGAATCCGAAGCAGGCTCCAGGCTCTGAGCCATCAGCACAGAGCCCAATACAAGGCTCGAACCCACAAACCATGAGATCATGACCTGAGCCGAAGCTGGACACTTAAACTGCTGAGCTGCCCAGGCAACCCCAGCATCTCCTTTGTCAATGCAAGTGGTCTTGCAAGGAAAATGCTTGAAATCACCAACCACTGAGTGCCTTTGTCAGATCACTGGCCTCCAGCAAACGGAGAACATGGAGGAAGAATGGCCAATAGGAAGGTGAGGGGCGGGGGGGTGGGGGGAGGGCAGGGAACAAATGGGGAGATCCATGGAGTTTCTAAGGACCAGGACTCTCTGAGTGGGACTTTCCAGGGTGTAGTGTCTGAGGTTGGTGGCCTTCCATCTAAAGCGTTTGGGGAGGACTGGACAGTAACTAGGCAGGTGTAGCTGACGTAGTCTAGAGTGCTCTCTGCTCCTGGAAAACTACGGCTACCACAGACCAGAAGAGGCGTTCAAATGCCCCAGCAGACTCAAAACCTATTGACCAGGTTTTTTTAAACACCTACTTTCCCAGCATTATTGAGGGTTACAGCAAAGAACATTGGCCATCTGAGGTATTTTTCAGGTACGTGAAGCTGAGATCCCTAGGATGCCGAAAGGAAGAGCTGGGTATGCTGCTAATTTTCAGATGCAGGGGCAAGGGCCGAGTGTCATCACACTGTGAAATTAACTCAGCTGCCTAGTACCCCGATACGGCCGACGTTGGTTTTAATAAATGCTAACAGGTAAGAGGATGATTCCCAGGCCCATGTGATCGATTTTGAGAGAATTACACAGTTGACAGCAATAAGGAAAAGATGCCATCATAGGTGATCAAATAAATGTCAGCAAATTGTTTAACATGCAATCAATCTCCTGAGATCTTCCTCCTAAAAGTTACTCAAATGGGGAGAGATGTGGGTATTGTGGGCAGATTCCATAGCTCCCTGTTCTTGAAGAACAAGCCCTAACAAAGGAGAATGGGAACAGGAGGCTTGCGTGGGGCACCGGAGGGTGCTGTTGGAGCTCCATCTGGTCTGGTGTAGACCCTTCGTTAATGACCCAGCCATAAACAATGCCTTCACGAGACGCACTGCTAGCACTCATTGGGGAAATAAGGAAGCCCGCGAGAATGGAATCGTTATGTGCAAAGGGAACCAGGTCAGCTGGCTCGGGCAGGAAATAGCACTGATGGCTGGCAAGTTAATGCGCTGTTGGGAAATAGATCAGAAAACACAAATATTTAATGTGAGAAGAAAAACTGGAAATCAATAAGACCTGAAAAGACCTGAGGGTGAGAACAAATAGTGAACCACCGGCACTTGCCGGGTAATTGAGAAGCCCAAATGCCCAACACGATTGGGAGGCCCGAGGCACTTTCTGGAGACACAGAGCTGCTGTCACAATTCCTTTCTAAACAAGACGGACCGGATCCCAGAATAAAGCAGCAGTGTGGCTGACACCCTCAGGGAGCTGAGGACAAGCAGTTGGGATGCAAAGAGAGGAGGTGCTATTTCCTAAGAGCGAGAGAGGAAACAGGGAGCTGAGAAGCGGCCAGGCCCAGCCTGGTGGCACATGCCTGGCGTGTGACCGAGTGAGAGTGGGCACTGGCCTGGGCTCAAAGCCCCTAACTCTAGCTCTGCCGTTACCAAAGGGGCGGCTGTGGTTCCCGGCTCCCACGCCTGTACAATCCATACCTCACACTCGCACGGCCTAGTGCCTGCCACACAATCGAATCAGCGCTCGGTCGATATGGCCCCAGAACAAGCTTGAGCCTCCTTAAGCCACACACCCCCCCCCCCCCAGTTTTATTCCCCTTCTCTGCTCCTTCACGCTGGCCTGTTTCTGGGAGCTAAGCAGGAAGAGTTACGTCAGGTGTAGATTTAAGACTTTTTGCAACCTCTCCATCACGTGAGCCCGATTTCAGATCCTATTCCTGCCCCCACCCCCAGGTTGGCACCCTCTTCCCGTCCCTTAGTGATGCAGAGAGTGATTTACGTGGGCTGTGAACAAACCAAAGGAGCAAACCCACTCTCGGGGGGAGCAGTGGTCAGCAGAACTACATGGCATTTCAGTGGAAAGAATCAGACCTAAAACAAGTTCCTAAGAGCCGTAGGAACCCTACGGGGAAACCATGCCGTCTGATGACCAGGACGAAGTTTTGTATTCTAAGCTTCATGAGCTGAAACTGATGAAGTGGCTGCCCATTACAAAGTTATAAGGACAGACTCCTGGGTGGCTCAGTCGGTTAAGCGACTCAGGTCATGATCTCACAGTTCATGAGTTCGAGCCCCGCGTCAGGCTCTATGCTGACAGCTCAGAGCCTCGACTCTGCTTTGGATTCTGTGTCTCCCTCTCTTTCTGCCTCTCCCCCGCTCATTCTCTCTCTCTCTCTCTCTCTCTCTCTCTCTCTCTCTCAAAAATAAGCATTTTAAAATTAAAAAAAAATAAAGTTATAAGGATAACTTGAAAACAAATAGCTGGGATGTTTTTGTGTCCTGTTTCTCCCTCCTGCTGAACATACTTGCCTACATTGTTACCTGTTGAAAGAATGCTGAAGGTTTTCTTTCTAATCCTATTCTTCTGAAAATCCTTGAGATGGCTTTATTTTTTTTTTTTTTAACGTTTTTATTTACTTTTGAGACAGAGAGAGACAGAGCATGAACAGGGGAGGGGCAGAGAGAGAGGGAGACACAGAATCTGAAGCAGGCTCCAGGCTCTGACCTGTCAGCCCAGAGCCCGATGCAGGGCTCGAACTCACAGACTGTGAGATCACGGCCTGAGCTGAAGTCGGACGCTTAACCAACTGAGCCACCCAGGCGCCCCAAGACGGCTTTAGAAAACGTATGTATAATTTTACTATATATAATTATATAGTTTATATTATATATGTAATTTTACATTAAATATGTTATATGTATATATACATATTAGCTATGTATTTATATCTATATATATCTATATAGGTATCTATATATAGTATATATATCTAGATAGATATATCTATAGCTATCTATATCTATCTATCCATATCTATCTATTTAGATAGATATATCTATATATATATCTGGATAGAGATAGATAGATAGATAGATAGATAGATAATGATGCTCACTGATGATCGATCCTGTCCCTACACATCCCCGTATGTAGCTTTCCGGTAGTTACCTCTGCACTGGATTCCTCCACCCTACATTTCAGCCCCTCCGGTTGCACGGCCATCATCTTCCAACAGGCCCTCAGGTGACTCTGAAGAAGTAAGGCTGCCCCCTTTGTGACATAGCAGCAGTGGAAACAATCCAGTCAGGAGAACCCCACCAAGGAAATGGCTGCTTAGCAGGAGGAGACCTCAGACTCTCCAGCCTGCCAACACTTCACTCATTCATTGGCCTCCGTCCTGAGTCCCCCTTCCACCCTACCTTTGGTATGCGGCAGGCCCCGATTCTCTGGGCATCTCCAAAGCACCATGTACCTTTTGGCCCGCGTCCTAGCTTTTCTGCTTAACGGATTCGGTCGTGTGAATTTGGTTCCAGGTCCCAGTGCTCGTTCGCCCCCACCCCACCCGACCCCAGAATTCCAGGGTGGTTGTACAACAGCGAGCCCCAAAAGATCGAAGTCTGAGAAGAAGGGCTTATTCCAGAGCGTCATGGAAACTTTAAGTGTTATGATGACTGGAAGGTCTTACCAGGTCGCCAAACCCGCCTTCCTCATTTGAGGGATGACAAGCCCAAGACCCAGAGTGGCTAAGCAACCGCCCCCGCCCCCCCCCCCCACCGCCACTGCCCGGCACACGGCTGGTTGGCAGCTTGAATCTGAGGCCTTGACCATGCTGCTTATCCTATATATCTTGCCAAAGTTTGGAAAGGGGTGAGTTGTTCTGGCTACAGCTAAGTTACACCCTTCTGTGAATATCCCTACCTGAGGGAGAACCACGTTGATGGGAATTTCTAGGCTTTCAGACCTGGTATCTCTTTTTCTTGTAAAATTTGGCCTTGAGTGCTGTGGAAAAGAGAAAATAAGATGTCTGCTTCCTAGCCCGTCCTCTGAGCCTCAGTTGCTCACCTGAAAAGCAAGAGACTTTCTACTCACTTAGCCCCTCTCGTCACTTATGTACATTATGAAAATCTGAGTCTGAAAGCATATGAAGATGGCATCTGATAAGATGTGATTTTAAGAAATTAAGGAGCGCCTCGGTGGCACAGTCGGTTAAGCGTCCGACTTCAGCCAGGTCACGATCTCGCGGTCCGGGAGTTCGAGCCCCGCGTCGGGCTCTGGGCTGATGGCTCAGAGCCTGGAGCCTGTTTCCGATTCTGTGTCTCCCTCTCTCTCTGCCCCTCCCCCGTTCATGCTCTGTCTCTCTCTGTCCCAAAAATAAAGAAATGCTTTAAAAAAAAAAAAGAAGAAAAGAAAGAAATTAAGACACATTGGGGTCAAGGGCCGCCAAAAAGTCTTAGGAGCAGAGATGCCCAAACCTATTACCTTTGCTAAGATTATTACTTCTACCTCAAGTAAAAAGCCATAGCAGTGTTAGGTGCCGGGTATAGGTCCTGTGCAGGAGTTGGTCACCAAAACACTCAGAACATTCCAGAGGTGACATCATAAAACAATATGGTGTTTTTCAGGGCTCATGGTCTCTCTGAGTATCACAGGTGGGAATGAGGCATCTAACAGTCAGAAGGAGCTCACCCTGGTTGTGTCCAGCTTACTGATCAAGGTGAGTGTGACACACAATAATCCAAACGCCAGCCCCCTGTTTGGTCATCCTATTCACCTCCCCACTGCCCAGATGGGCCGAGAGCCCTATCCTCTCTCTAAAGGTAGCATCTTCTACTTGGAGTTGTATCACTCAAGAAGGAAGACAGCAAAACTGAACTCATTCTAGACCAAAGGAAGATATGTAGCCTGAGATATTTTCTGCCACCAACCAATTCTCCAATTCTTTGAGGCCAACTGGCTGTCCTAAATTCAATTCAATTCTGACACATTCTACCTGGAGTTGGTGTCAGATCACCTAAGTCGAAGGGCTCAGTCCCACAAGACAGCCCCCACTTCAGACACCAGTTGTAACTCCCAGGCCACCAGTGCTTCTGACTGACCAGCTATGAATTGGGGGTTCCCACCACCCCCTGCTCAGGTTCAGTAATCTGCCAGGATAGCTAACAGAACTCAGGAAAACACTTTATTTACCATTAGTTTTATTATAAAAGATACAGCTCAGGAATAGCCAAATGGAAGATGCTTAGGGCAAGGTATGGGGGGAGAAGGACACGGAGCTTCCATACCCTTGCAGAGGACATCACCCTCCCAGCTCCTCCGTGTGTTCACCAACCCAGAAGCTCTCCTAACCCTATCGTTTAAGGGTTTGTATAGAGGATTCATTACCTGGCAGTGGTTGATTAAGTCGTTGGCCTTTGGTGATTGAAAATTTCCATCCCAACCCCTCCCTTTCCCGGGGGTAGAGGGATGCTGAAAGTTACAACCCTCCAATCACATGATTGCACATGGTTGATTCCTCTGGCAATCAGTGTCCATCCTGAAGCCATCTAAGGGCCACCAAGAGTCCCTTCATTACCATAAACTCAGATGTGTCTCAGACGGGCACCTTATGAATAATAAAAGGCACTTCTACCACTCGGGAAATTCCCAGGGTTTTAGGACCTCTGTGCCAGGAACTGGGAACAAAACCCAAGACCACAGTGTTGACGTCCAGGCTTCATGAAAGGGGTAGCCCGGCCCCCTGGCCGCAATTCTGTCAAGTCATTTGCCTCTACAGACTATTAGTGGGAGCCTTCTTGTGTCCCTTAAGCCTCTTATTAGGCAGAGAGCTCCAATGGCACTACTATGCCATGTTTGGGGGAAAGAACAGTGGACCAGGGTCAGCAGATCCAGGGACACCGTAACTGCCCACTGGAATCTTCCACACCCAGATTACAAGCAAGCCTTGCTTTAAGAAAATCCAATGTACAAAAATTCAAAGATATATGTATGGAAAAAACAAGAAGGTAATTAATCACATTATCAAAGAATTGACTGCTCACCTCCAATAGGTTCAGATGAGCGCCTTCCTCCCACAGGAGGCACTTCTAAGGCCAAGGAACACGAGCTCTGCCCCGTAAGGTTCTTCACGGACAAAGAAACCGGCTAGCAAGCCTGATGTGTTTTTTTTTTTTTTTTTTTTTTAATTTTTTTTTTTTCAACATTTATTTATTTTTGGGACAGAGAGAGACAGAGCATGAACGGGGGAGGGGCAGAGAGAGAGGGAGACACAGAATCGGAAACAGGCTCCAGACTCTGAGCCATCAGCCCAGAGCCTGACGCGGGGCTCGAACTCACGGACCGCGAGATCGTGACCTGGCTGAAGTCGGACGCTTAACCGACTGCGCCACCCAGGCGCCCCAAGCCTGATGTGTTTAATTACTATTATATATGTGCATATAAGAAATTATTCACATTTGTTAGTATTTTTATTTTAAAGGGAGGAACTTCTCTAAGTGATTCTTTTTTAATGTAATTTTCTAATTGTGGTCATAAACGCCCCACCCCATTTAAGTTCCTCTTGGCTTTGTACAGTGATTCCCCCAGATTATACCCATGATCTCAGGGGAAACTGAGGGTATGGTTCATTCCTAGAAGGGAAGTCTTGCTGTCGGATGATCACGAAAACTCCCAGGGTCCAGATAATGGTGGAAATCCTCCCTTTTCCCATTTCAGTGCCAAGTGGCCCAGTGGAGTCCTCCTCTGATGGGTGCCCAGGGGCCCTTCTCTTTGTGGGCTCCCTCCTTCCTCACCTCTGCCTTGGTCCTTGGCCTTTTTCTGCTCAGCAGCCTGGCTCCCAGTGAAGGGGCAGCTATGGTATCTGTGGCTGACAGTGATGGCTCTCACAGCATAACAGTGACTCGTTATCCAGTGTGACCTGACCACAGACACTCCCTCCTGTCCTTCCAGGGGGGTTGCTGAGGGGAGGGACGAAAACAAAAGGGCACAGGGACTGTCCTACTACATTAGCATAACAAGAACTTCTTTTATTGAACCCAGAGAAAGAGCACCGATCAGAATAAATGAGGATGCAAATAGCAAGGTCACGGACGCTGACGTCAGCAGGCCATGCGCAAAGCTGAAGGCCAAGAAGGAGTTCCCCGGCCCGTATGTCTTGGCTCAGTCCAGCACAACAAAATGTCCCACGCACTGGGTGGTTTACACAACAAGTACTTATTTCTCACAGTTCTGGAGGCTGGGAAGACCAAGATCAAGGAGTTAGCAGATTGGGTTCCCGATGAGACCTGATTCCTGTCTCGCAGACGGCCACCTTCTCACTGTGTCCTCATATGGCAGAGAGAGCGACAGAGTGTGTTCCTTGCCTCTCCTCATCTATTACAAGGACGCTAATCCCATCCGCAAGACTTCACAAAACCTAATTACCTCCCGAAAGCTAACCCTCCGAATACCATCCCACTGGGGATTAGGGCTCCGACATAGGGATTTTAGAGGGACTAAAACATCCAGTCTACACAGCATGTGACTTGGACAAGTCACCGCCCCCTCCCCCCCCCCCCAGAAGCTCAGTTTCCTTGTCTCCAAGATGAGGAAATTATAAGTAATTTGAGATACCACACATAAAGGACACTTAGCAAGTTCTCAATAAATAATCACTGCCTTGGAGCCCTCCTACGAAATCGCCTCTCTCCCCCTTTGACTTAAAATCTCAAGCAGCTGACGCACAACTGGGGGTACTGTCACTATTCTTGATAGGACAGCTTTTGTGAAGGCTTTGTATTTGCCTGATTGATGAGATGGCTTTTGTTTTTAAGGGAGGAGCGTTTCAAACGGAGCCATCCTCCTTGCCCATTAGCTGGGCTCCTTCCTCCTCTGCAGAACACACGTATCCGTAACCCAGTACGGAGAAGCTTCCCTGTGATGAAACCCAAAATGCCTGTTATTACTCAGATTAACACCGTCATCAATCATCCACGTTCCGTGAGCATCCACAATTGGTGGGCGCTACATAGAGCATGGAGGCAGACATGCCTCGTGGGTTTCTAATCTAAACAGACAGGTAGAGCAGAGACAAAGGGAAAGGGCGAGCGTGCATCTGAGACTCTCCAGGCTTTCTTTACATGCAACTGTCCGATGATGAATCACAGGGAAAAATTCAGCAAGCAGGAGGGTCTATTAGAGAGCCCAGGGCCTCTTGCCTTTCCCCAGAGAGTCACGGAAACCATAGCTGTTGGCCCAGGAGTCAGAGGGTGGGCAAGGCAGGGGACATTCTGACCTTTCCCTCCTCATTTATGGAGAAGACGATGAAAGTTGGATGAGTGTAGTAAATTATCATGATGCCTGTCATCTCTAAATTGCAGGACATGATGGGAATATGTGTTATTTTTGCTACATAGGGCAGAGGATAGTCTACTTTGGTGCCAAAGGAGCACACTGAGTACAGATAACAAGGGTTGGAGCCAAGCTCTTTAGAGACAGTTGGGGGCCCTCACCTTCTGAGGAAGTAGAAGGTAGTAGCCAGGAAGTCCAAGAAAGCCTGCTGGTAAGTCTATTGGGCAACAAATAAAGGTCAACAGTTGGAAAAATCTAAGAGGGAAGGCAGTGAAAAAATAAAATGGCAGCTATCAGGGGCAGCTGGTTGAGATGAATGGCTGTTATTGATAGAAGAACCACTCACCTGTGTGGGAATATTGAAGAAACCAACAGAGGTAGAATGTGCCAGAAAGTAGAACGGTTGGCACTCCCAAGTTCCAAAGATAACCAGGATAAGTAAACCCTTCTTAAAATCAGAAAGGAGACCGTGTGTAGGACTGGTCCTCATAAGTAACATCGAAACTCGTGGGTCTTTAGAGCTGAGTGCCATCCTTACAAACTTCCCTTCTGAATCTGGGAGTGCTAGAAATCCCCCCCAAAGTTCTGACTTTTTCCTCATATTAGTCCATGTGTTCATTTGATCCAAGAGGGAGGCTCGATTAAAAGACGTCCTATGGAGGGGCACCTGGGTGGCTCAGCCGGTTAAGCATCTGACTTCAGCTCAGGTCATGATCTCACAGTCCGTGAGTTCAAGCCCCGTGTCGGGCTCTGTGCTGACAGCTCGGAGCCCGGTGCTAGCTTCTGATTCTTTGTCTCCCTCTCTCTCTCTCTGCCCCTCCACCGCTCACGCTCTCTCTCTCAAAAATAAATAAACATTAAAAAATAATTTAAAAAAAGATGTCCGACGGAGAAGACTTCTAGTCTCTAAGAAATTCTCCTTCAGTTTGGAAAATGTCACAGCTGAAACTAATATAATGTTGTATGTCAAATTATACTTCAACAATTTTTTTTTAATTTTTTTTAACATTTATTTATTTTTCAACGTTTATTAACGTTTATTTATTTTTGGGACAGAGAGAGACAGAGCATGAACAGGGGAGGGGCAGAGAGAGAGGGAGACACAGAATCGGAAACAGGCTCCAGGCTCTGAGCCATCAGCCCAGAGCCTGACGCGGGGCTCGAACTCACGGACCGTGAGATCATGACCTGGCTGAAGTCGGACGCTTAACCGACTGCGCCACCCAGGCGCCCCACATTTATTTATTTTTGAGACAGAGAGAGACAGAGCATGAACAGGGGAGAGGCAGAGAGAGAGGGAGACACAGAATCCGAAACAGGCTCCAGGCTCTGAGCTGTCAGCACAGAGCCCGACACGGGGCTTGAACTCACGGACCGTGAGATCATGACCTGAGCTGAAGTCGGATGCTTAACCGACCAAGCCACCCAGGCACCCCACTTCAACAATTTTTAAAAAATAAGTGACCCAGTCGGAGTCTGGCCCCAGTCGGAGATGATAATTGGCCTTGTCATTGCAGACCATCAGAAGCCATGGGAGTGAACGCTTCCCAATGAAGACGCAGTGGGGGGTCGGGGGGTCTCCCCTTCTGACCAACCGGGGGCAAAACTGAAGGTTTTGTTTATTAGCACAACTCTAATTGTGGTTTGTGTGATTCTGTACACTCCAATCTAACTGAAATTTAAAAATTATCTAATTAGTTAAGTGTGTAATCCCTTCAATTAATTAGCCATCAGTTGCTCCTTAATGATAATGAAATGCTAACAAATAGCATGTGATCTCTGAATAGTGCCAAATAAATCGATTAAAGTATTTTTTCAAGAAGTAACAAGGAGGGGCGCCTGGGTGGCTCAGTCAGTTAAGTATCCAACTCTTGATTTCAGCTCAGGTCTTGATCTCACAGTTTGGGAGTCTGAGCCCCTCGTGGGGCTCCGCACTGACAGCGGGGGGGCATGCTTGGGATTCTCTCCTCTCCCTCTATCTCTGCCTCTCCCCTGTTCGCATGCTGTCTCTCTCTCTCTCTCTCAAAATAAATAAATAAAAACTTAAAAAAAAAAAAAGAAGTAACAAGGATTCCATTTACTCAGTTTGCTCCGTGAGTTTTAATGTGTTCAGTCTCCAAAACATGGGTCTGAGACTGGGCTTACATCCCTATAAGCAAGGACAACCTCTTAAGGTGATAGTGTCAGAGGAGACCTTCGCCTCCACACTGGCCGGTGGACAGACACACGGACTCTAAGTCAAGTGCCTATGTTGGAACCCTGGGTCCACCCCCATCTAGCTGCAGGACCTCTGCCGCATTCCTTCTGCCGAGCCTCAGTTTCTTTGATGACAGAATGGCCACGATTGTTCTTACAATTTAGGGTGGCGGTGAGGATTAAATTAGACAACACAGGACAGGACGAGACTTCAAAACGGTGCTGCGTGGGCTTCTCACACACAGGCGCTCGATAAATATTTACTGATTGGGAAGTTCAGGCGAACTGAAATCCTTATCAGTGAACGCTTACTTGAGCATTGTCTCTGAGCAAGGCAGTGTGCTTGGTAGCGCAGATGAGGAAGAAAAAGAGGAGAAGAAATCAGATGCCATTTCTTGCTCCCAAAAGGACCGTAATCTAACAAGAGAGCGGCATTTGAGGAAACAGGAGATATTTACTGAGTGCTTACTATGTACCAGGCGCTGTTAATCAGCCCTTTAAGTACCATTTAATCTTGTCAACAATTCAAGAAGGTTAAGCACCTGTTGCTTTTAGCCCCATTTTATAGTAAGGAAAGCGAGGCGCCAAAAAGTTAAGTGATTTGCCTACCATCGCTCAGCAAGTGTCAGAGCTAGGACATGACCTCCGATTCCGAGCCCTTAATATTGCCTTGCGTACTGGGAGCGAGGGGAACATCCCGGACTTGGACTTGGAAGTCTTCAGCTTGCATATTCCATGCCGTCTGTGTAGCCCTGCATAATTCCTTCACCTCAGAATCAGAGTCTCCTCATCTGTAAAATGGGTTAGCTGTCCCCATGGCATGGTTTGTTGTGACCTGCCTTGTGCCTGGCAAGCCATAGGTGTCTAATAAAGTTTAGGTGCATCTGATTCTGCATTGCCATTACTGGGCCTTTTTTTTTTTTTTTTTTTTGCCATTACTATTTATAAACCAGAGTTTCTATCAGATAAACACACCCTGAGATCCCGAGTATGAAACCCGGACCCTAGACACTTTTCCCAGTAAATCCTACCAGTAAACTCTCTTGAGTGCCACCCTTTACAGGTGCATTTCCTAATTCACAATGTGATGCTTTAAAAGTTATTATGGTATGCATATGATAAAACTTACCCAAACGGAAATTTTTACAAGATAAACGAAGATAAAGTCACTGTTTCATCCTAACGTTGTTGCACCTTATTTATCAATAATACAAATATATTTTGCTTCTACAAAAAGTTATCAATAATATTTTTAGTGGGGTGCCTGGGCAGCTCAGTCGGTTAAGCATCTGACTTTTTTTTTTAACGTTTATTTATTTTTGAGACAGAGAGAGACAGAACATGAATGGGGGAGGGTCAGAGAGAGAGGGAGACACAGATTCTGAAACAAGCTCCAGGCTCTGAGCCGCCAGCACAGAGCCCGACGCGGGGCTCGAACTCACGGACCGCAAGATCATGACCTGAGCGGAAGTCGGCCGCTTAACCGACTGAGCCACCCAGGCGCCCCTAAGCATCTGACTCTTGATATCGGCTGGGGTCATGAGGTTCGTGAGGTCGAGCCCCCCGCATTGGGCTCTGCACTGACAGCACAGAGCCTGTTTGAGATTCTCCGTCTCCCTCTCTCTCTGCCCCTTCCCTCCTCTCAAAATAAATAAACCTTTAAATATACATATTTTTAGTGAACAGAATGTAACTAAATGTGGTTCTGTAATTCTCAAAATCTTAGTTTAACACAGTGAGCCCAAAGTCAAGTTCTACATTCAATTGACTCACATTTTTTAATTTAACTTTTTTTAATTTTTGTTTTTAATGTTTTATTTTTGAGACAGGGAGAGACAGAGCATGAACAGGGGAGGGTCAGAGAGAGGGAGACACAGAATCTGAAACAGGCCCCAGGCTCTGAGCTGTCAGCACAGAGCCCGATGCGGGGCTCGAACTCACGGACCACGAGATCATGACCTGAGCCGAAGTCGGCCGCTTAACCGACTGAGCCACCCAGGCGCCCCTCACATTTTTTAATTTAATGGCTATCACTGAGGAGTACCTCACAAAGATCCATAGAACCAAATGAAAAAATATGTATTGACTGCAATTTCTAAATAACAATACTCAATATTCAGTCCTATCCCAAATAATGCAAATTTTTTTTACTAAAAATTGCCCCTATTTTTGAAACACTTTCTTCACTGAAGAAGTTTGGTTTTTTTCAAAAAAAAAAAAAAAAAAAACCTCTAAACTCTCTCACTTACTCTTAAAACATCATCCTTTCCATGAAGGCAAAAAAATAATTGTGTGGTTTATTTTTCTTTTTAAAAATGGCTCCTAGGGGCACCTGGGTGGCTCAGCTGGTTGAGCGTCTGACTCTTGATTTCATGAGTCAGAAATCATGACTGGTCATGATCTCACAATTCCTGGGTTCGAGCCCCCTGTCAGGCTCTGTGCTGACAGCACAGAACCTGCTTGGGATTCTCTCTCTCCCTCTCTCTCTCTCTTCCCTTTCCTGCTTGTGCTTGCTCACTCTCTTTCTCTCAAAATAAACTTAAAAAAAATTTTTTTTCAATAAAAAAAAATGGCTCCTAGACAGCAGACTGTTAACAGTCATTTGCCACCCCAAGAAAGGGTCAGCAAATTTGGAACACTCGGCTCTTTTCAAAAAAATTTTTTTTTTGGGGGCGCCTGGGTGGCGCAGTCGGTTAAGCGTCTGACTTCAGCCAGGTCACGATCTCGCGGTCTGTGAGTTCGAGCCCCGCGTCGGGCTCTGGGCTGATGGCTCAGAGCCTGGAGCCTGTTTCCGATTCTGTGTCTCCCTCTCTCTCTGCCCCCCCCCCCCGTTCATGCTCTGTCTCTCTCTGTCCCAAAAATAAATAAATGTTGAAAAAAAAATTTTTTTTTCAACGTTTATTTATTTTTGAGAGAGAGAGAGAGAGAGAGAGCGCGCGCGCGCGAGCGAGCATGAGCGGAGGAGGGGCAGAAGGAGACAGAGACACAGAATCCGAAGCAGGCTCCGGGCTCTGAGCTGTCAGCACAGAGCCCAACGCAGGGCTCCAACCCATGAGCAGCGAGATCATGACCTGAGCTGAAGTCAGACGTTTGACTGACTGAGCCCCCCAGGCACCCCGGGAACACTCTGCCCCTTAAGAGAAAACTGCACAACTCCCTGCAGCACGAGAGATTTTTATGCTCATTCTCTATCTTGGCACAAAGCACTGCAAAAGTCCTGGCATTTTATACTTTCTTTCTCACTTGTTAAAATCAGATTAATTGCCTCCATAAACTCTTCTAGTTCTTTGTGCACTTCTGGCTTCAGCGGCTTTGCAGCAAGAGCTTGACTACGAATGACCAGAGGGGAAGGGGGTCAATTGTAAGGTGACGGAGGGTGACCGGACTTGGTAGCGATCACTTCACTGTGTATACAGGTGGTGAATTATAACATTGGGCGCCTGAAACATATAATGTCATGCCAGGTTTACCGCCATAAAAAGGAGGAGACGGCAATGTCTTGAGTCAAAGGGCCACAGCAAACCCAAGGAGATGCCTCAGGCAGCAGGGAGGCACGCAGAATCAGGAGAAAGTGTGCCCGACCGCACTACTCTCATCCCTCTTACCTCCTGTTGAGGGTTCCCAAAATCAAGTCCAAGAAGGCAGAGAACAAGAGAGCTCTCGATGGAGCCAGCGTCTCAGAGCAAAGAGAAGGGCAAAGACGGCTCGTAAGAGGCAAACAACATAGCCAGCACCATTTCCAAACGGACGGACCCGACCCGAGGCACGTTTTTTTGAATATATGAATTCCCCCCGAGCCACCCCCCCCAAATTCAGAGTTAACACGTCAGGGTGAAGCCTGAATACTCCATGTTTTCTGTTTTTGGAAAGTTCTTTAAATGACTCCAATGCGCAGTGAAGTTTGGGATCCCTAATGTTATAAGACACACAAATGACCTTGAAGATTTCGAAGCAGGTCACACAGTGCCTTCTCACCAGGAGTCCAGACCAACAGGGGCAAATCACCTTAAGAATCTTCCCTAAGGGGGCAGTATTTTGTCCTATTACGATGTCCCGGCTGGGGCAGTACTTATCAGTCAAAAAGAGAATTGTGTGACTCTCTCTCCTCAAGTACTAATCCTGAGGATAGCTGAGCCTAAGGATAAATTTTGTGCACTTGAACATTATTGTCCTTTTACCCCCTGAGTAGAAAATACAAGTAATAGCTCTAAAAGAAAGACCTGAATCCTTGAAAACTCTTCATACAAATCCAGACAGACCCTCAAACTTTAAACGGTAGCAGGCTTGAGTGGCTAAAGGGATTGTATTTCCACGAGGACCATCATTGGCAAGGCATGTTGTTCAGAAGTCTCACTTAAAGATCATTTTTTTCCATTATAATCATTGAAGTGAAGCCAAGAGGGAAAAAATTTGACATTCTGATCTCTAGAATCTTGGCTTCAGAAATGCCTATTAATACAACACAATTCAATTTAATAAAACTTACAAACTCCCGGTAATCCTCAAGGTGCTCTTAAAATTGAAATTGATTCTGTGAAACTGCTTTCACCTACCATCATTAAGGAAAATTCCATTTTAAGTCAACTCTTAATAAGGGAGGTCATGAAGAAAACTATTAAGGCCAGGAATACAGAACGTTAGGAACATGTGGCCGGAAGGAAGCAGAAGCCATGCGTATACCCCAATCCAGACCTTACACTTGCGTGATATTGCAGGCTCTGGGCCCAGCAGCCGCTCATTTTCCTAGAGAACTAAATGGAGGAAACTGTTCGTCATTTCCAGTTGCACAGCACAATTAAGTGACAAGTTGTTTTCCATGAGGTAGTTTTACCGTAAACACGCCCACCATTAAAAGACGCGCGGCTGGCGGGCAGGGGGACCTTTATTTCCTAATGTGGCCAGAGTAACAAAGAGACTTCATTGACTGCAGAAGCTGGAGTTCCAAGGCATAGCTTGGGTTTATCCATGTCATAAATGGGTCCTGAGGGCCATGGTTGGGATTGCTAGGCTCCGGGGTCCTGTTCCCTGACGGTCTATTAACCTGCCACGTAACCCTGAGCCCAGGCTCTTAAACGCCTCTCCTCAGTTTTCCAACATAATAAGTGCAAATAAAAATAAGCCTATCTTAGAAATCCCATCAGGGTCAAACTTCACTTTTCTACAGGTACATCCTACTCTACCCAGTAGATATGTCCCACGTTGCGGGGAAATGCTTACAGTGAATGGGAAATCAAATGGCTGTCAGATGGTATTTTTAGATACTCTCAGAGAGTTGACTTTAAAAGCATTCATTTACGAGAGTGGCTAAGAGGCCAGGTGCTAGAGATAGACAGCTGTTTTCTTGATGTGGCAAAAAAAACTGTTTTTGGTGGATTAACCAACATTTTTCCTGTCCCCTTAATTCCTATGATCTCACACCCCGTCGCCTCCGTGTTCTAGGACCTTCTACATTTACTACTTGTGTCCGTGACAGCTTACCGGTCATCAAAGATGTGTCCTCCTGCCCCTGCGTGGAGCAAAGATGTCACTGGGAAGTGACTGTCCATCCAGGGACTGCATTCCGAAGCCCCCATGAGCCAGGCGGGGGCTGTGTGACCGAGTTCTACTCAAAAGAATGGGGGCAGAAATGACACATCCTACTTGTGACCGTCTCTGCACAGCCGTTAGAAAGACAAGTAACAAAACAGGATGCCTCGTTCAGCTGGGAGATTCCTTAAGTCAGTTTAAGTCAAGAAAATAGATGTGGGCCTCCTCTCTGAGTCCTTCAGTGTCACCTACTGCCCTGAGAATCAGGTCCTCCCCAGCCAGGACCAAGGACATGTAAAAATCAGGCTAAGCATCTACTCGATGCCTATGATATGCCAAGATCTTCCATGTATAAATGCAAAATCTCATTTTTAAGTAGTGTTAGAATTATCTGCCCTTAACAGAGGGGAAACTCGGGTCAAAGAGACCCAGGTGACTTGTTCAAGGTCCTTCCAAGAGTAGGTAGCAAGCGCTGAAGTCTGAAACCAGGTTTTCTGGCTTTGAATGCAGGGACGGTGGCACAATTCTACAGTTTCCTCTTCGGGACAGGGTGCCCAAAGGGATCCCCGGCTCTTGTCCATGCCTCAAAGGCCCACGCATCCAACGTAAGATCTGAGGCTGACCAGTTTGCAACGGACCTGTCTCTAAGGGCATCCTACTTGAGGTTCTAAGAAGAAAAAACAAATATTTTCTCCCAATCGTTTGATCCACATGAATGCATGGGCCATAGGGCCTGACCATCTGTCCGCCATTATCCTCGTATGACTGACCACTGCCAGGTGTCACACCAGCCGGTATGGATTCGTCAGTTGGTATAAAACAAGTTCAGTGTAATCAATCACGCAAACTTGAGCCCTTAATACCCGCTATTACTGAAAGCATACCCTAACCTTGGGACGCTAAAGGATTAATGACCCAAGTGGAGATATGAACAAGGCCTTAAACGCATGTGACTCATGTTTGTATCAAGTCTGACACTCACTGGCCCTGCAGGGACTCTCCCAACTCACTAGTGTAATCAGTAAAAAATTCACGTGGCCCCAAAACCTGGAGATTTGTGATCATGTGACCCACCTCAGAAAAACCTCGGACAACCCCACAGTGTTTTGCTTGCTTCAACCAATTAGCCCGATACACTCCAGACCCACTTGTGCGACGCACGGAGCACACTGCTGAGGTTACCGTGGCAGCCCCCCAATGTCCCCCTTGAGATGGGCCTCCATTTGCAGACCCCATCCCCTCCATTATGGGACCACAACACATTTATCACCTTTACTCCCCCAGGGGGCTTCCAGACGGTCTGTGCTATTGATCGTTTCAGCAATTTACCAGGTAGGGAATTAGAGTTATGGGTTAGTAATTTCCTGTGTGCCTCTTCCTTCCCTTCTCAAAGTTTGGTGCTAATTTATTTATTTTTTTTTTAATTTTTTTTTTAATGTTTATTTATTTTTGAGACAGAGAGAGACAGAGCATGAACAGGGGAGGGGCAGAGAGAGGGAGGCACAGAATCCGAAATGGGCTCCAGGCTCTGAGCTGTCAGCACAGAGCCCGACGCGGGGCTCGAACCCACAGACCGTGAGATCATGACCTGAGCGAAGTCAGACGCTTAACCGACTGAGCCACCCAGGCACCCCAGTTTGGTGCTAATTTAATCCTCATAAGGATGCTGCGCTCCTCCGATGCCCTGATGGCTGGCTGGTTATTCATCTGCGAGACTTTGCAAAACTCCCTGGCAGCCAGTATGTCCCTGGCTGACGTCAGACACAAGATCAGGCACCAAAAGCTCATCCAGCCAAAAGAAAGGACTAAGAACACATAAAAGACCCAAGTAGTCAGAAACTGCCAAAGGCAGGGAAAGAAAGCTTTGCGCTGTCTGAAGGATCACAGAGCTGGATTTGGCCCAGCAGTGGGAAGGACAGGATTGAACTCCTGCGGGGGACACCGCACGAGACAAGCATTCACCTCCCCACGGTTCAGTTCCCAAGGCAGTGTTCCAGTCGAGCGCCAAGCGTTATCGGCCAGATGTGTTCAACCAAGAAAAGCCGAGAAACGGGGATACATATTCCGCATAGGACATGACAGGACGTCACAGCTCTCCCACTGCTGTGGCCCTTCCTTCTTCCTCTTCCTCCTCCTCTTCCCTTTTCTTCTTTTTTGCCTTCTGTCTCTTGCATAATTCTGAAAATTCTCATGTCCCCAGCTGGAATGACTCGCCTCACTCTAAATTCAAAATTTCGCCCTACCCCCAGCTCACGGTTGGCCGGGACCAGGCACTGGTGCCCAGTGCATTTCTTCAGCCTCTTTACCCCCAGAAGAGGGACTGGCAAAGAGCCTTGCCAAAGAACTGGCCTGCTGGGAAGTGGCCACTTAACTTTCGCTTGGGCCCTTCCATCTACAGAAGGGTTCCCAACCTCATTTTCACTACTGTACCCAATACTACACTGGACCCATTGACATGTTTTTCCTACTTGCTCCCACCTATAAAGTTTTACTACCACTTGGGGCACCCGGGTGGTTCAGTCGGGGTCTGACTTCGGCTCAGGTCATGATCTCGAGGTTCGTGAGTTCAGGCCCCGCGTCGGACTCTGTGCTGACAGCTCGGAGCCTGGAGCCTGCCTCGGATTCTGTGTCTCCCTCTCTCTCTCTTTCTCAAAAGTAAATAAACATTAAAAAAAAAATTTTTTTAATAAAATTTAACACCGCAGATACACAGATTCTGTGTATCTGTTTATGCATTGTATGTTTACCCATGCTGTATACATAAAGAGAATATTATTTTTTTCTCACCACCCAAGAAAAAACTTTTGTTCTCTTGGGAGCATTATCACCCCCTTAAGGAGGGAAAATGGAAGCTTAAATGCGCAGTAAAGGTGTGATGGTTTATAAACAGGCATGTCCTCTTGAGTGGAGAAAACCGGGAGCCTGGTAAATGGGAAAAGGAGCCACTTAGGACAAAAAGGGTACAGAGAGAGCAGGAGGACCCGAGACGTTTATATCCTTTATAAGATTACCAAGGGCCGGATTGAAAGTGGGCCTTATTTACTGGCACAGTGTCCCTTTATGAGAGGCATAAATATCACCTTCAATTTCTACAACTACTGCCTTTCTCCATAATTTGACAGTCTCGGTGTTTGAAGAAATGTTATGCAGGACTGATTTTCACTAACCAGGAACACCTTTTTCAGAACAGACAGAGGCCTTTCCTCTGTCCACCCCCGCCCCCCTCTTCCTCTGCTCTCACGCTCGCTGTATGACATCCCTCTGTCCAGCAATCCCCAGCAGGAGCCTCAGGCCCTCAGTGGTGCTCTGGGCCATTCAGAGTTTATTACAGCATTTTGTAATTAGCCAGGAGTACTTTAGACTCATATTTTCAATCCTCATCTCCCTGATTGATTTTCTAAATTATGTGTCAGCATGAAGGTGTTTAAAAAAAAAAAAAAAAACCACTTAACTCAGCAGCAATTAACTGCAAAGCTTTTAAAGCTTAGTTTTCATTTCATAGGTCTTCAAGAGCCAGAAATAATATCAATAATACCGAAATCAAGTTGTGTTTTATCCCTGTTTAAAAAGGCGGCAAGTGGTTTGTGAGGCACCGTTTATCTAAGCAACATCTAATCTTTTCTGCCTCGTATCTAGATGTCAGAATTTCCTACACACACACACACACACACACGCACACACACACGCACACATACACACGCACACCATCGAGGAAAATATAGTTGGGCAGGATTTAGCTGAAGTGGGCATTGCTCATGAAGAGGGTGTTGAGGAGAATGTTCTCGATCCTTCAACACTTTTAGCATGCCAACATTTTGTCTCGGGCAGTGCTTAAGTCTAGGACAACTGGTGACATCCTCATGCATTTTCCAGAACTGGAAAAGCTAAGCCTCTAAAAGCAAAACCCTCGAGGTTATTCTCAGTTTAGAGTAAAAAGCATAAGCAAGGAAAAACTGCCCAGATGCCTCTTTTTCAAACACCGTTTAAAGAGCCCCCAATTTGCAGGGAGCTTGGAGACCTGATTATTTTGCAGCCACGGTGAGCAAAGAACTCTTTCTGGAACTTGGTATTTGTTTGGAGATCAGAGCTGGCCCCTGAGGTAAATGTTAAGATAACTGTCCCCAGGGGTCATTCACAGTTGAAGATTATAAACATCCAAGCAATACTGTAAATCAAGGAGAAAGAGACAGAAAGAGCTGATATAAGGAGAATCTACAGTCCATCATATACTGCAGAAAGACCGAGGCTGATATCTGGCAAAAATGTCCCCTCCACTGTCTTCCACCTGTCAGTCACCAAGCAGCTACTTATAGCTTTCTATTCCCATTGTGCCTTTTAGGTCTGCTCTCAATGCTAATTTTAACCACACATCACCTTCAACTTTTACGTACTGGAATATGAAAATAAAGGGGTGGGGTGTGTGTGTGTGTGTGTGTGTGTGTGTGTGTGTGTGTGTATGTGGTGTTTACAAGCAGCCAGCCTCTCCGTGATCTGGTCATAGGATGCTTTTTCAGAAGATGCAAAATTTATCCTTTATTCCTAGGCTAATTGGTCTACTTGAGCCCACACACCTAAACTCTTGCCTCACAGCATATTTTATTTTAATGGATGCAGACCTTGACAAGTCATCTAGTTTTCCTTTTAGCCTTGACTGCCAGGAATCTCAAAGCTAAATCCGTTGCAGTAACTGGCTTTAGCACACATTTTCCAGCACATATCTTACCCCTGCCCCACCCTTCCTCCCTGTTCATGACGTGATATCGGGCCTTTGTTCTTTTATCCTGACTCGGAGATAACTCCTGCGATAAGCTCTCCTGTAGCTTTTTTTGGTGAGAATACAAATAAAAGAAGAACTAAATTGTCTTTAAATGACTTTTCATTATGGAACAACGTCTTTGCGATACGCCTGAGTTGACATCCTTATTAAGAAAGGCTGGTCCGCGGCGGTGATTTAGCGGGGGTGATTAGCACACACATCAGAATTCATGAAACCTCTACGGCATGACCTGCGCCACGTGAACAGAAAGTCATTCCTGCCCGTCTCGGTTAAGTTTCCCCATCTATAAAACGATAACAATGCGTGCTCCTTCTCCCGGTTACACTCGTGTTACGAGGATCAATGCCACAGCGTCTACAAAGTGCTTTGAGCTCCTCAGGGGACAGTGCTCTATAACTGTAATTACCATTACTGACAGCAGCGAGGAACTGCTGTGGGCTCTTCGAGGAACAGTCGTGGCTCGGGCCCCCGCCTCGTCTTCTCCCGGAGCTGTGCGTAGGCAGGCGCACGGACTGCGTTTTCCTTCTGCTAGGGGGCGTACTTACCACCGGCTCCGGTCACCGATATAAAAGCGAGCTCAAAACGCAGAAAGGTTCCAGGAAGGCTGAGAACAACACATCACCACCGCTGCCGGTCAAAGGAGGCTCGAAACACCCAACAGTACATCAGCGCAAACAGGCATGGTGTGAGGACAGCCGGCAGCAGGTGGCACGGGGCCTGGGTGCGTTCAGTTAGTCTACACACAGATAATCCTTTTCCTAGTTAGGAAGTGCTTTTATAGGATCCCATTCTTTACACTGAAAGGAAAAAAATAGATGATGTCCGTATCCATCAAGCTGTCAAGGCTTTTTATGACCCTTTTAAGACTACCTCTACTAGAAGCCTGTATTATCTATCTCAAGGAGACACCAGGACTCAAGTCCACAACTTTCTCACCTGCCTCCTGATTATGACTGCCTTCCTTTCTCTTATCTGCTACCACTCTCCAGCATTTTCAGCTCTGTCAGAATCCCACGGGCAAATTCCTCCTCGGGACAGCTCCGATCCCTCCCCTAATCTGAACCGTGTAGCCAAAGGAGTCTTCAGACAGTATATTTAAATAGATCTTCTGATGTTTTGTTTCTCGAGACCCTCTGTTTTTGGATATTTTCTTCCAAGCCCTTTCTGACCCCCCCCAAAAAAAAAGAAGGAAAGAAAAGAAAAAATGCCAGGACAACTCCTAAAATCACGCATCATTTACTTGGTTCTGGAAAAAGTACAATTGCCTGCTATGTTACAAATCTGGGCACAGCTCATAGTGATGATGATGTGCAGCAGCAACAGCTAAACAAAAACGTTTAGAACTGAATGAAATGAGATGGTGTCTGGGTCAGGAGACGATAGCGCCAAAGCTAAAAGAATTGAAAAAAAAATATATATATATATATATATGCATACGTATGTAGTTCCAAGATTCATTTGGGTGCAAAAGAAAAAATGAACTGTACTTAGCATTCTGCTTTCAGCATAGCATCAATGAATGCCAGGAAATGCGATTTCAGAATATCTGAAATTCAACTGCAAACTTGCATTAACACTCAGGAAAGAGGAGGGGAACACAAAGTGACAAATTTGCTTGGAGTCGTGCAGACTCCTTTTTAGCCAAATTGCTGGTTTGAGACAGCTCATCATCTCTGTAAGAACACGAACTGCAGACTTGTCACTTCCCCCACCCCCCCCCCTCGGTGCCAACACAAGCTGAGTGATGATGCGTCGGCCGTCCCCAGTCAGCAGCCCAGTTTCTGTTCTCTGCGATGCGGTCAGGGCCAAAGAAGAGCCCTCTCTGGGGACTAATGAAGGACTGTCATCGGGGCTCTACGGCTGGATAATGGCGGAATAAATGCTATGGACGAGCGGCACCTCGTGTGGAAAGCCCAAGTCTCACTAACAAAAGGAACCGGCTCGGTGATTGAAGGCCCCTCTAGTGCGCTAACAAGACGCTGCTCTTTGTTGCTTCCGTCCCCTGGCCTGTCCTCAGGGACTGTCACCTCCTTTTCCCAGATAATCAAGCTTATTTCAAAGCAGCCAATTACTCAAATTGGGAGCACGCCTCCAATGAATGCTCTCCCAGACACTTCAAGAAAAACTGAAACCAGTGGTCATGAACTCTTAGGAGGCGGCTCTTAGCCCCCATCTGACTCCAGATGCCCAAAAGGAGCCCAATAGATGTGTGGTGGGAAGCAATACACGTATGCAGTGACTTATTAAATACTCGGGTTATGGGGTACCCGGGTGGCTCAGTCAGTTACGTTTCCGATTCTCGGTTTCGGCTCAGGTCATGGTCTCGGGGTTCGTGAGTTCGAGCCCCGCGTCGGGCTCTGTGCTGACAGCACGGAGCCTGCTTGGGATTCTCGCTCTCCCTCTCTCTCTCCATCCCTCCCCCGCTCACACTGTCTGTCTCTCTCAAAATAAATGAATAAAAACTTTAAAAAAAAATACTTAGATTGTGACAGGCCTCTAATATTCTATTTCATCCAAAGATAGAACTGAATCACCACACTAATCGTAGGAGCATATCACTAGCTTCCTGTTAACGGACGAAGACTCAGAAACAGCGTAAGTGACTTGCCCAGGGTCAGGCGGGTAGTAAGAGTCTGACTCCGCACTCCTTGCCTTTAACTTCTACACTGAGATCGCATGTGGGAATCAAGGCCTCCCCTCCCGTCACCCTGGAACCAGCAATCTAGGGAGGCAGACAGCTACACTGACGTTCTGTAGGAGACCCACACAGCAGAAGGTTTTATGGGCTCATCACAACCTCCTTCCTGCCCTCTCTCAGGCCGTCCCACGTCGAATGCTGGCGAAGGGGAGTGAAGGCCAAAGCTCAGGCCAAGTACCCTTGAAAGCCCGTCCCCCTGTCCCGGTGGGCACCTTTCTCCCTCCCTTGCCGCTACCCCCTGTACCGCACAGACACACGCTCCCACACCCAGGCTACGTTTCTCCTGACCTCGCTGTTTTTGTCACTTGTCCTAGCGAAGCGTTGAGAAGGAGGCTGCCCCCTAACGCGGGTGGGACAAGGTAAGTCCTAGAGTCCCTCCAGGTCCAAATTTCTGGAACTGAAGTTCCTCCTGGATTACCAAGGAACCCCATAAGCCTGCCTTAGAGCCACGACGCGGCTCAGCTGAGACGCCACACCAAGGCCACCGTGCACAGAAGCAGAATTCTGGTGCTTGGTTGTCATCAGGTAAACTGCGCCCTGTTTTCATGGAGGCCACGTAAACCCACAGTGAAAGAAGCCATGGAAAGGGGCTTCAAACTCCTGCCATATGGTGGGATGACTTCTTCCAAACCCATCCTCGAAACTTGATTCTGTTGTGTCAAATCCTTTCCGGTTGTGGTGGTATTCTTTTCCTTTTCTTTAAAAACAAAACACTAAAAATAAGTAAGTCCTTCAGGGGAGTACTCGTCCATGCCCTTAAAATGTGACTGCACTTGAGAATTCCCACTCCCTCCAAGTATTTCATTCCTGCTTCTTGTCTTGGGCTCAGTGCACAGAGGGCCGGAGGGCGGCCGGCGTCCTCCCTCCCTCCCGCCGCGGCTGCCGCTCAGGCCTTTACAAGATTCACGCCTTTCTGGCACCCTCTGTAGCCCTGGCGCCCCCACCCCCTTCCGTCTCTTCCTGCCAGGCCGCTGAGAAACCCAGGAGTCAGGAATCAGAGACGAAATTATCTTCTTCAAAATTTATTGCCGCCCCAACATGCCATCCCCGACTGATGAGATCATTTCTGCGTACCAACGTAAAGTAAACCAAAGTTTGACTTAGGTAGTCATCGGGAACTCTGTATGCTGATCCGAATGAGGTAACAGATATCAGACTGCTTTGAAAAAGCTAAAACACCGTGCCTGACAAGTCTAAGCTGTGTGTGCGTTATAAGATATATGTATATGATACGTAAGCATATACGTGTGTGTGTGTATATATATATATATATATATATATATGTGCCTGTGTAGTATATACACATGTACATGCCTATGTATCATCTATATTTAGGTGAGATACTATAAAAATTGGTCAAAAAGTTTCTCTTACCTCCCCCCCACAAGAAAACACTCCTCCACCCATTCATATGGGTTGTACTTTTCATTTATGTTCAAACCCTCAGTCGTCTGGGCCCAAAAACAATTTCTTTCAAGTTGGCTCTATCAGCCTTTTTGTGAGGGGCCGGCTAAGTGTCAATGGGCCAGAGGATTCGCAGGAACATGACGCTTGGGCTGGTCCCACGTTCACCATCGTGGACTCACTGACGGGGCCAGGAATTGGCGGCATTGGCTAATAAGCACTTTTTTTTTTTTTAATTAAGCTACTCAGTGATCCTTCTTGTGAATGATTCCCTTCTCACAGCAATTGGAACGATCAATCAAGAGAGGTCTTCTGCAGAGAAAGGGAGACATTTCACATCCCCGTGAGGATGGGTTCTCGCGAATCGTAGCAGAGGCTCCCCTCCGCTCACGGATACCCAGATGACGGTTACAAGAACGCACCAGGAGGCCCAGCTGTGACGGCGGGGTGCTCTGTGGTAAGGCCCCTAGGATAGATGACCATGGGCCAACAGCGGAGGCTCCACCCAAAGAGTCAGAGGAGCCTCCGTTGATGGCCTCTATAAATCCTTAGGTATTTTGTCCACTCGGCAACGACCAATGACTTTCAGGCTTCCGTCCGCCTTCAGAAAAATCCAAGCCTGGAGCAACAGTTCAAACAGAAAATCCCCCCCCCCCTCCTCTTTCCAGCATTCGGTCTTCCTCCCACCCCCACCACCGGGCTCCCTTCTGCCACCTGGCAAATGCCCAGCGCCCTCTGGTGAGGACGGTGGATGGAGCCAGTGGCTGCACGCGGTCTTTGAGCGCGACAGAAATCTCGAGGCATTTAACTCTTTTTCGTTGTTTCCTTCTTCGATGGCGTTCAAAGTTCAGAAGTCGTTGGCTCGTTGCAGAACCGGAAACAACATGAAACCGCACGAAACCGATATTCGTCTCAGCACACCCCGCCTCCAACGGGCCTCCGCCTAATAATCCACTACTCCGAGGCATCCCTGCACCCACGCACGTGTATGCATGCAGACGTGCACGGATACCGAAGGTTTTCTGGGCTTGGTTTAGACGTCTGTGGCCAAAATTTCGAAAACCACACTCTACACGTTGTTCTGCAACTTGCCTTGTTCGCTTGACAACGTCACCGACATCCCTCGGTATCACTTCGTGACTGCGGCCCAACCGACCGATTCAGTGGGGGTTACCAAACGACAGCCAGCCAGCCAGCCACCTGTCTTTGCAAAAACAAAAAGTTTTATTCCAGCACAGCCACACCCATGCGTTTCCCCTACTGTCGACGGCTGCTCTTGTCCCGCAACCCAAAAGTAAGTCATCGTGATAGAGATCTTACAGGCTGTCTGACCCTTTAAAACACTTTTGCAAACCCCTGCCTTGGGGGCACCCGGGTGGCTCAGCTGGTTGTGTCTGACGTCGGCTCAAGTTATGATCTCACTGTACACGAGTTCGAGCCCCGCGTCGGGCTCTGCGCTGACCACTCCGACCCTGGAGCCTGCCTCGTATTCTCTCTCCCTCGCTCTCTGCCTGTCCCCCACTCCCTCGCGCTCCCTGTCTCTCAAAAACAAACTTTTTTTTTTAATTAAAAAAAAAAAAAAAAAAAAACCTTTCGCCAACCCCTGCCTTAAAACAGCAACCATTCATTTCCTCATGGTTCTGTAGATTAGTAGTTTGGGCAGGGCTCAGCCCGATAGTTCTTCTGCTGGTCTCAGCTAGGGTCACGCGTGTGACTGGCCATTTAGCTAACTAGTCCCAAGGGCCGGGTTCACACGTTGGCAGCTGGTCCTGGCTGTCGGCGTGGGAACACGTGTCCGGATTTCTTCATATGGTGGCCGCATTCCAAGAGGTCACCCTCCAAGGCAGATACAAGTCTGCACATCCACAGTGTCTACTCCTATCATTTCAGGCATTTTTCTTTCGAATTTCTTCTCTTGTTTTATGTTTTTGTCAAACTTGTAAGAGGTCATCGTATATATAGATTTTAATACATTGTCTATCAAAGGCAATTTTACCCTCTATGTTCTCTATATTACACAGTCAAACTTGTCTCTTCTCTTTTATGGATACTGGGTTCTCAGTCTTCATTACCACCGTTTCTCCAAATCCTGGATTGTATTTGCATTTTCCCAGATTTCTTTTGTAATTTTTACTGTTCTCTTTTTATGTTAACTTTTTGATCCATTCATAATTTTATTCTATACTATAATAGGAGATAGGGAACCAACCTGATTTTCTTCTAGATGGAGAACTCCTTGGGCCAGTATCTTTGGTTAAATAAACCAAGCTCTTCCCACTAGGTAGAATCCATTTCTGGATTCTCTACTCTCTGCCACTTTCTCTTTGTCATCACGCTTACTTGTATCAGGTCAGTTTTGAGGCTTTAGAATGTGTTCTGAAATCTGATCAAGGAAAAACCATCTTACTATTGTTTTCATATTTTTTCGCAAGTTCAGATACAATTATTCTTCCACATAAACCTTAAGATCACATTATCCAATTAAAAACTAAACAAACACATTAACACAACACTGCTGGGTTTCTAACTGCAATTGCATTATATTTCTATTAATTTGGGGGAATTGACATTTTTAGAACAATCATGTCTTCCCTTCCAAGCATATAGTATGATTTTTCATTTGTTCACGTAAAATTTTTTCTTACATTTTATATCTTATGTTTCTTCATCGGCATGTTATAAATTTTGTAACTACCGTTAATGACATTTTCAGGCTTTACGTGGGTATTGCTAAAACGGAGAAGAGTTATTATTTTGTACGTTTGGTTGGTATCCAAACACTTTAACAAATTCTGTCTTCTAGTAGATGTTCAGAGAAAATAGTCACATCACATGCAAAAAAAAAGTTTTATCTCTTTTTTCTTATTGTTTCTATTGATTACAAAATCAACAATAATCCAGTCTGTAATAGTGCAAAGTCTGCTATGAGACAATCAACATGGGGCGCCTGGGTGGCGCAGTCGGTTAAGCGTCCGACTTCAGCCAGGTCACGATCTCGCGGTCCGTGAGTTCGAGCCCCGCGTCAGGCTCTGGGCTGATGGCTCAGAGCCTGGAGCCTGTTTCCGATTCTGTGTCTCCCTCTCTCTCTGCCCCTCCCCCGTTCATGCTCTGTCTCTCTGTGTCCCAAAAATAAATAAAAAACGTTGAAAAACAAAAAAAAAAAAAAAAAGACAATCAACAGTTGAGCTCAAATGGAAAGAAGAGAACTTTTTACCGGGAACGAGGGAGGATACGGAGGGAAGGTGAGTGAGTGGTGTATACCCAGATCTCCATTATTCTCTCGGACCAATTTACCCAGTGAAACAGGAACCAAACATCTGAGAAATTTCTGGATAATTGCCAATATCCTGGGAGGTCCAGCCTACAGCTATACAGATATGTAAGCTGAAACACCTAAGTTCTATCAAATAGCACCAAACTACAACCAGGAAATAATTAATTTAGAAAGCACGGCTTAACCCCCCAAATCCCAGCTGGCTGTACAACTGATCTTATTAAACTCACAAAAACCCAACTCCACGGTGCACACCATACAAAATACAAAAATACAACTCTGCACGGTTGAACTTTCAGGACTTCATTTGTTGTATTGGTTTTAATGTTTTTGTCTCATGGTATTTTTTTTTTTTATGTTTATTTTTGAGATAGAGAGCACCAGTGTGGGAGGGGCAGAGAGAGACAGGGACAGAGGACCCAGTGCGGACTCTGTACTGAGAGCACAGCCCGATGTGGGGCTCAGACCCACAAACTGTGAGATCATGACCTGAGCTGAAGTCAGAGGCTCAACTGAGCCACCCAGGCGCCCCTGGGTTTTTTTGGTTTGTTTTGTTTTGTTTTTTATTGTCCTTATCGCATTCCCTAGAGCCTTGAAGAAAAAATTGTTGAATAATGGCAGGAGGAGCCATCTCTGTGCAGTTCTTGCTTGACTTTAATATAAGTTGTTTTGCATTGTATTATTCATAATAATATTTGCTGGTGGCTTTTGACAACTGGTCTTCATCATTATTAAGTACCTTCCTTCTGATTAAGTCAGGAACGCCTTCGGGCTAAAAGTAACAGAAAACCTGATTGTGGCTCGAACAAGAAATTGAGAGGGCAGCAGTGACTGGTGGTGTTCATTGAGCAGTTCGGCAAAGTCAAGAACGGAATATGTGGAATGAGGTGGCCCATTCCTACTGTGCCGAAGAGAGAGGACGAAGTGCTCACAAGAATTGTGAAGCCATGAAGAAGAACAAGGGGACAAGGAAAGAGGCAGGGTAAGGGGTGGGCTATAGAGAAGAAAAGGAGAAAATCCTCTGATGTGGAGGGAAAAAGTCCTGCGGCATTTCCTGAAAGACAAAACGGACAACCCATGGAAGATAAGATTTTGATTTTAAAGCTTCAGGGGCACCTGGGTGGTTCGGTCGATTAAGCATCCGACTCCTGATTTCAGCTCAGGTCAGGATCTCACGGTTCATGAGTTCGAGCCTCCCATCAGGCTCTGCGCTGCCAGTGTGGAGCCTGCTTGGGATTCTCATTCATTCTCTCTGTCTCTGTCTCTGTCCCTGCTCATGCTCTCTGTGTCTCTCTAAATAAATAAACTTAAATAAATTATTTAAAAGCTTTAGGTCACAGTGAACCTACAGACCTTCCCAGGAGGCTCCAAACATCCCAAAAGTCCGTGTTACTAAATAATGGTGCCCTTCTGTACTGAAGTCCACTCTAGGACACTTCATTACAAAAGCTCACATTTCAGGAACAAATGAACAGAACCGGTAGGCACTTCCACCCAGAGACCTAGAAATAAAAATTCTCTGAGATGTGACAGCACTGGACCCTACAGGCTTCTAACAGAAAGCAAGTGTTGATCGTGGTGGTTTCTTCTTAATGAGAGGCAGAGAGCCGGCCGTTGGGACTTCAAAATAAAGCCTTGCTTTTCTCAGGAGCCCAGCTCTCAGAGTATACATGTTTACCATCAAATGCCTCATGCAAAAATAAGCTGGGCTCCTGGGGCTTCCTTGACTATTTCAGCAACGACTCAAAGCAAAGCTTCAGGCATGCATGCCACCGTCGGAAGGTGGACACGGATTAGCTACACTGGGAAGGAAATTCCTTCTGGCTGCCGTACCACATCAAGTCTTCCTTTATTTGACTAGCTGGACCGGCGAAAGTCTGAGTTGTTTAGAATTCCTTTTCACCCTCGAATGGAAGAGTCAACCAATTCTATCCAAAATATTTAGGAAAAAAAAAAAATTCGTCATCAAGGAGTCTCCAAGTTAGATCCTGGATCGAAATAAAATATACTACACGATTTGTCTCGCGAAAAATCGGCTTCCTTGCCGCAGCGTGGACAAGCTCCAATTTAATGGCGCCATGAGAGTGTTTCCTGCTGTGCTGAGAGGCAAGATCGCATCATTCCTCTGTGAACTCTGAAAGAAATCTATCCTTGAGGCCTTGTGGGCAAGAACACAGATTTAGGGGGTCAAAACACCAAGCATTTCCATTCATGACCTCACCACATGAACCCCTAATTAATTATGGGTATCCTAATGTGAAAAATACTCTCATAAGTGAAGGGTGACCTACTCCCATTCATAAGCAGACCACACATCAGTCATAACTCCCCAAACGCCACGAAGGAGCTGCTCGGTTTGTATCTGTGTTGAACTTCAAGTGCTGCATAATTTATATCTAAAATCCACTCTCATACGTCTGCTCAAAGACCCACTCTGACCTTCGCTCCCAATCCCAACTGCATTAAAAGGGACTATAAATCACTGGAACACAGCACCCAGTCACAGCCCAGCTCTCTCAAAGCAGGCGAGTTTCTCACCTTGATGAGTTCATCATCCCCTAGAACAGGTTATAAAAATTGTTCACATTTTGAGATAATAGTCCAAGGATTCTTTATTCTACCCTGTGGCTCACTCCTCACCTAGGTGAAGTGTATGCATACAGAAAAAAGGAGCAGCTGGGCTTTCATTTATCCCTTCCTCGAGAAGACCACCCTCGGGCCCATGCTTACACCCACCAATGGACCTGTCCTCAATTTAACAGAGCTCTGGTTTCGTCTCAACAGACCTTATACCCAGGGGTAGCACAAAATATAAGGATATGCTCCTTACATCTAAAGATCTCCTTGGGGTGCCTGGGTGGCTCAGTCGGTTGGGCATCTGACTCTTGGTTTTGGCTCAGGTCATGATCTCACAGTTTGTGAGTTCGAGCCCCACCTGGGACTTCATGCTGAAGTGCAGGTGCAGAGCCTGCTTGGGATTCTGTCTCTCCCTCTCTCCCTCTGACCCTCCTGAGCTTGTGTGCTCACTCGCCCTAAGTAAATTATAAATGAAAAAATAAAAATAAATAAAGATCTCCTTGGGGCGCCTGGGTGGCGCAGTCGGTTAAGCGTCCGACTTCAGCCAGGTCACGATCTCGCGGTCCGGGAGTTCGAGCCCCGCGTCGGGCTCTGGGCTGATGGCTCGGAGCCTGGAGCCTGTTTCCGATTCTGTGTCTCCCTCTCTCTCTGCCTCTCGCCCGTTCATGCTCTGTCTCTCTCTGTCCCAAAAATAAATAAACGTTGAAAAAAAAATTTTTTTTTAAATCTTACTATAAAAAATAAAGATCTCCTTGACTCTGGATCAAAAGTGAGAATACATGTTTACATTGTCCTTTCCTTACAGCAAAGCTTTGCTTTAAAGTACAAATATTTGGGGCGCCCGGGTGTCTCAGTCGGTTGAGTGTGCGACTTGGGCTCAGGTCATGATCTCACAGTTCGTGGGTTCGAGCCCCACATCAGGATCTGTGCTGACTGCTTGCTCGGAGCCTGGAGCCTGCTTCAGATTCTGTGTCCCCTTCTCTCTCTGCCCCTCCCCCGCTCACACTTTGTCTCACTCTGTTTCTCAAAAATAAATAAATGTAAAAAAAAATTTTTTTGAGTACAAATATTTGATTCCTAAACAACAATATTTTGTTTGCTTTGCCAGGGAAGGAAATCTTTGAAAATTTCTCTCAGTCCCGGATGCAGTTAAATCAGTTGTGCTGATAATGCAGATAGCATGAAGTCTACTCCCCCACCCTCACGGAAAATCATTAGAGAGAACCAGAAGCCCTGAGGCAAACAGGTGCAGCAAAAAGAGGCTTCTCCTAGCAGTTTCCAGGGAGATTTTCCAGAGATCCGGGAAGAACTGTGAGGAAGTCTCACTACCAACGGCCACCCAGCAGTGGGGCAGCTCGGGATTTTCCTTGGCAACCTTGATGTCATCTGTATCTTAGAAGGGGCTCGGTCCATCCAGCGTGGCGGCAGAGGGCTGGTAGGCTGGGACGATGGCCAAGCTTGGCATCCCATGCGTATGTCTAGAGAGGACTAGTGTTCTTGATATTGACATTTGTAGGTCCTGTTCGAGGGGCTCTGGGCCGTTGACCCCCACGATGGCGTATCTGACTGAGGCCCTGTCCCCGCAATCTACCAGGAATACATGTTGTTGGCTCCTTGCAGAGGCACACACAACTTAGGAGTATCCTAAATGCAAGCTGACCGCCCTGCTAGAAAGAAGGTGAAGGAGCTTAGAACATACCTCTTTACCTTCTAGTTTATTAAGAGGTTTGAAGTTTCCCAGGCGGGAGATAACACCACAAGAAGAAGAATCTTCCAGATTGGCCACCGTATACAGTACAGTTAGATCTGCTGTACAACCAAATATATGCCGTGGTGAGACTCTCACGTGGTGTTTGATTTCTTTCCTTCTTTTTCCTTCCCCCCCCCCCCATTTTTAGCTAATTCTTCAGCAATGACTTCTTTCTGGTGGTCAAGGGCTCTGTACAGAAGAGCCAAGTCAACGATGTACTGATCTCTGTGTTCTTCCTATATTCTTGAGCACGGAGACCTTTCTCTGGTCTCTCTTCCTCTGGGGTACAATTTGCATGGCTGGAATACATAAGGAAGGAAGGTGTCCTTCCGTTCTTCAACGAGAGAAGGTATACAAGGGAAACATCACTTCCAGGAGAGGAAAGGCTGATTGCACATGAAGAGGCAAGATTTGCAAAATATTTTTGCACCCCTTGTGCCCTTTAGGAAAAAAAAAATGTTCTCGGAGTTTCAGTTGTCAGGCCAGTTACTCTTAGGATGAGAAGGTAGAAATCCAAATGAGAGTAAGAATCAAGAACGATTACCTACCACTAATCAGGATGTGATGTTTGGAACCCAGTAATGAGTAAGACCCTGATGATGGTTAAAACAAAGCCCCCAGTGCCTGGATTCTAAAAGGGGATAAAGGGGACACCTGGGTGGCTCAGTTGGTCAAGTGTCGGACTTTGGCTCAGGTCATGATCTCACAGCTCATGAGTTCAAGTCCCGCGTGGGGCTCTGTGCTGACAGCTCAGAGCCTGGAGCCTGCTTCAGATTCTGTGTCCCCCACCTCTCTCTCTCTGCCTCTCCCCGACTTGTGCTCTATCCTCTCTCTCTTTCTCTCTCTCTCAAAAAAAAAAAGCATTAAAAAAATTTTTTAAATGAAAGGGGATAAAGGTGGTACCCAACTTTATAAAGAACAGGTGCCCTTGGCAATTGCCAAGTGTTCTGTCAAACGGTAATATCCGGAAAGATGTTCAGCTGGATTCTCCCTGAGTCTGCAGTCGCCTGGAACGATTTGAATAAACGACAGAGAAACCACTGGCATGGCTTGTGAAAAGCAAATGAGCAGCCTACCTTCACTTGGCTCTGTGGAAGAGTGACAGGCAGATGCTAGAAAGCAGTAGACGTTATCTCCAAAAACTTCAGTTAGGCTCTGGGAGCTCTCATTGCCACCAGCAACCTAAGGAATTGGCCTTTGAGTGAGGGATCTTGGGAGCTGGTGGCTGGAGAGGACAGAAATCCCAGCTTTGGGAATGAAGAGAAGACAGAAGGCAGGGGACTCCCCACCAGGCAGGAGAGGGGTCCGTTCACCTCTGTCCTGCTTCAGGGGTCGGCGGATAGGCGGACAGCGGCAGGATTTCTCTGGGCTCCGGGAAGTTACTCCCTTTGGTACTGTCTGGTCTGTCCCCCCTTATCCTCTTTTCCAGACTTTCAAACAGCTCTGCCAGAGTCAATGTTGAGAAGTAACAACAAAAGTCAACCCGCTTACTTAACTCTTTCCTAACATCCAGGAACGTGTCTTCATTTGGTGCTGGTGACACTTCCGGTGGCTTCTGTGGATCCTAGCAAAGGAGTCCATTTTCCTTACGCTTACTTTCCTGACCTTGAACCTAAATTACATATCTACTATGTAACAAATATGAATCATTGCTAAAGTAGCCACTTGTCCGAGTGTGTCCAGGCAGCTCCAATTCATGCCTGTTGTCCTGGAAGAATTATTCCTATCTCCCCCCCTCACTGACATAGGGTCCTGGTGTGGATGATGATACGCTCGCCCCGGAGGAGGGACGTGGGTGGTTCTTCCCCCTCCCCCCCCCACCAGTCTCTCCTCTCCTCTCCTCATCATCGCCTATTTCTCTCTAGCTCATTACTTTTCAGCCATACCAGAGATCATGGGTAATTTCTTATTCATATCCCACTTACTTCCAAAAAGGGTGAAAATGCTATACAATGCACTCACTTGGCAAATATTTCGTGGGAGCCTGAAGTTCCATGAGCACTATCGGAAGCATAGGTACACACATGGTTGTTCAAATAAAAGTTAAAATTGAAGACGACGAGAAAACATACGGAGGAGGCTGTTACTGAGTTAGAGACCATGGGGGAAACTGTGCTTGTAATTCCTTCTATGTCTGACCTTGAGCTTCCCAGTAGTAAAACCAAAAAGTAAATTACAATGCATAACATCAATCATCTCGCCTAAGGAAATACAACTTGGACAAAACAGATACTTTTTCTTCTGACACACATTCTCATAGAATCTAATCATCCATTCAGTCGATATTTACTGAGGACTTACTCTGTCCCAGGTAGTGCTCTCGGTGGTGAGCTACAGAAGTGAATCAAACAGAGCAGACCGACAAACGTCTTTGCCCTCAGGGAGCTTCCACCCAGTGGAGCAAGACAGACAATAAATAAAACACATAGTATCTCAGACAGTAGTGAGTGCTACAGAGAAAAAATGAAGCTGGAATGGAGAAGAAAGGGAGCTCAGAGAGGGGCCTGCAGTTTTCATGGGGTGGTCAGGAAACCCTGGCTGAGAAGGTAACCTTCGAGGAGAGACGGGAGGGGGGAAGAGGGAGGGATCATGTGGCTATCTGGGAGGAATCTTCTGGACAGAAATCCCCCCCCCCACCCCTCCCCAACCCTGAGATGGGGGCATGCGAGACCAGTGTGGCTCCGGTAAGGTGAATCAGGAGCAGATCACCATGACGTCAAGTCAGACACGGGAAGGTGGGGGCGGGACAGGAAGTGGAGATCTTGGGTTTTTCCTTCCGGTAAGACAGAAAGTCATGGGATGATTTTGAGCAGAGAATGGGTCATGACCCGACATATTTTACAGGATTATCCTGGTAGAGGAACAACATGCAGAAGTAGAGTGACCAGTGAAAGAGTCTATGAAATTTTCCAGACACGAGAAGGTGGTGAGAAGTGACCAGATTCTGAGTGTGTGTTAAAGGGAAAGGCAACAGAATTTGATAACTGGTTACATGTGAGGGGCGGGGAGAGGGAGAGGGAGAGAGAGAGAGAGAGAGAGAGATACGCCAAGATGGTTCTGAGATGCTTGGCCTGAGCAGTGGAGTTGCTGTTTACCGAGATGACTGAAGGAGGAGCAGACGGTGGGGGAAGATCGGGAGTTTGATTTGGGCCGTGTTAAATGAGATATGCCTACTGGACACCTGAGTATTAATGTCAAGTCAGGCAGGTGGTCAGATACGAGTCTGGGGTTCTCATGAATCCTCACATAAAGGATATGGGTGGTAAAACGAGCAAGGTCTTGATCTTAAGAATTATTGGGGCGCCTGGGTGGCGCAGTCGGTTAAGCGGCCGACTTCAGCCAGGTCACGATCTCGCGGTCTGTGAGTTCGAGCCCCGCGTCAGGCTCTGGGCTGATGGCTCGGAGCCTGTTTCCGATTCTGTGTCTCTCCCTCTCTCTCTGCCCCTCCCCTGCTCATGCTCTGTCTCTATCTGTCCCAAAAATAAATTTTAAAAAGTTGAAACAAAAAATTAAAAAAAAAAAAAAAAGAATTATTGTCTGCCAAACTACAAAACACTTGTCTTAGGACCATTTTCTTTCAGTCTGTGATTAAAATCAAGGTCATACCTTTGAAATCACAGCTAAGTGAAGGTATTTCTGGAAACAGCCAAATTAGTATAGCGAATGCCCTAAAACATCTTGCCGTTGGGATTCTAACTTAGAATGAGAATAGAGCTTCCTGAAGCTGGAGGATTGAGCAGTTTACGCAGACCTTTGTCTCTCTCAGCAATGTTTCAGGTTTGCCTTTGGCAAGAGTGAGCTCTTTGATTGCATTTATTCTCCAGGGTAGATAGTTTGGTGGCGGGGTTGGTTTTGCTATGAAAAGAAAAAAAAAAAAAAAAAGAGTCTGATAAATTCTCACCCAGATCAAAGCTGGTTTCATCCTTACTTGGAGGCAGGTCACTATAACGCCTGAAAGACCTACCCAAATGTTTCCCTTTTTTTTCATTCTTATTTATTTATTTTGAGATAGAGTGCACAACGAGCAGGGAAGGGGCAGAGAGAGAGAGGGAGAGAGAGAACCCCAAGCCAAACTCAGGGCTCGATCCCACAAACTGGGAGATCGTGACCTGAGCCAAAACGAAGAGTCGGGCGCTTAACTGACTGAGCCACCCCGATAATCCCCCCACCCCGGTTTTTCTTTAAAAGGAGCTGTGAATTTACTCAAATGGGCAGCCAAATCCCAAGCTGAGACCTCAGAATGATAAGCTGGTGCCTGGCAACAATTTGGAATCGTCCAAGTTGAGATGTAGTATTTTCCTGGCCAAAGAATGGATCTCAGACAGTGGCTTACGCAGGCAGATGTAAGTTAATCCTTTCCCCAGCCAAATAATAAAAGTGTCTATAATTCTTCCGGGCCATACTAGTCTGGAGGGAAAAAATTGTGCAACTGTCAGAAACGCGGCAGAACTTTCAAAACAACGTAGCAGCAACATAAATGGGAAACCTCTATCACAGTTGGGTTTTGCTTCCGAAAGTATAAAAAAATCACAACCTTTTAAAATTCTTCAAAGCCAGAGATTTCGCTCGTCTTGTTAAGTCTGTATCCCCCACCCTACTCCTAGAACAATGCCGGCACACAGTAGGCATGCATAAGATACTGACAAAGTAATGAATCAATCGACGTTTAAAAATTAAAGCAAAACCTCTGAGCGCCATCTTGTGGAAGGCCTGACCACGCCGCCATCCAAGGTTACAGTCACCAGCCTGGGGAATGGACACTGAAATTGTGACAGGGCTTTGGTGGCCCTGGTCTATTGGAAGTAGTAGACTAGGAAACTGTCTTGAAGCTGTGTTGGAAAACCAATTCTGCTTCTTACTTAGATTCACGTGAGGTTGATGGACATTATAGGGGGCTACAAAAGTTCCCCCATGCAGCCCTTGGCACTGGCCCTGAGAATCATTGAGAGGTATAGCTCTCAGAAGTTGTCTTGACCAGGGTGCCTGGGTGGCTCAGTCGGGTGAGCGTCCGACTTCAGCTTAGGTCATGATCTCACAGTTCGTAGGTTCGGGCCCACATCGGGCTCTGTGCCGACAGCTCAGAGCCTGGAGCCTGCTTTGGATTCTGTGTCTCCCTCTCTCTCTACCCCTCCCCCACTCGTGCTCTCTCAAAAATAAATAAAAGTTTAAAAAAATTAAAAAAAAAAAAGGTAGTCTTTGACCAGTTCCCCCTCACCAAAAATTGTTGTAATAACCTAGCCTCCTTTGTGCTTCAAGAGATCCTTGAGAACCAAAGACGCAAAGAGCTCTTTGGACATCCTGTGTAGCATCCTGTGTCTTCCTGTTTCCCCTACACTCCTCCCCAGCTCAGCTCACGGAGGCTCCTGCTGTCACCCCATAGTACTGGTAAGGGCTTGGCCTCTCCTCTGCTCTTCTCCAACTTTCTGCACCAGGGAGGAGGAGAGGCATAAGTAATTATCTGGTCACCTTCCTCTTGCTTACCTCCTATGGGACCATCAAGCAGAGAACCATTGAGAACCCCCAAGTTTCTCTGTGCCCCATGCCCTCACTCTGGAGTTCTTTTCTCTGTCATTCTCACCCCCTTCCCAAGAACCTGACACAGGCCACTGAGAGACAAGATGAAGAAACCCAGTGACACTCAGACATGCACAGGGTACTCATGATTCTTCAGGCTTTATGGATACCCGGAATTTACACAATGTGATGAACACTCTTCAAGAAAAAGAATTTAAAAGTATAAATTTAGGTGCCAACGTGAATATTTATTTAGAATGGGAAAAGAAATCACTGACATTTCAAAGATCCGGGACCTATCGTTCTGAACTGTGTGTGACAACTGACCAGAAATAGGTTGCAACCGGGCCTCCTTGTGCACCTGGGCCACTCTGCAACTGCCAGCAAAGCCATTCAAGGGGCCAGAACCTGTGCCCTTCGCTGGCTTCCTCTTATGGACTCTGTCCCCTTAAGGTGGCTGCCTGCTCCCTGAACCCCCCAGTAGTACCCCGAGAGAGAGAGCAAAGAGGCCGCTGTCCTCTCCGCTGCTTGGGGGTCTTTGTCCTGGGGACCAGCATAAGTGAGTCTCCGCAGGGTGTCTCCTAGGAAAACACCCGCCCCCCTCCTGGGCACCAACCCCCCCCACCCAGCCTGCAGCCCTTCTGCAGGCCCGCCTGAGTTAAAGGCGGTCAGCTTTGTGAGCCTCAGACCCCACTCCCCTCCATCTCAGCCACCCACCAAGCTCAGCCCTGGGCCCCAGGACTGCGGAAAGCTAACATCGCGCTGTACGGTTTTGTAATCAGAAAAGCAAAGCTATAAACATTACATACTATTAAATAAAGAACAAAGCAAAACAAAACCCCACCCAGTCTTTGCCGACCCTCCTCTACCCGGGAGGGGCAGGAGCGCGGGCGCTAGCCGGCTGCAAACACCGGCAGTCTGCGGTCCACCGGTTCCCTTTGGGGGGCACCTGACCCAGGGGACCCTGGTGCAAATAATGAAGAAAACTTTCTGGCCAGCCACTGCCGCTTGGCCCAAGCACTTCCTCCTGGAGCGGAGAGGCTGGGGCAGGGAAGAGGAGGAGGCGCACAGGCTGGGAACTCCAGGCGGCGCTGCGAACTCGGGACGCCGTTCCCATGGTAACCGAGCGCCCGACACACACACACAAACGCCGGGCCCCGGGGCCTTTTGGCTGGATCTGCGCCGCCGCTGTCTGGCTTGGGTAAGGCTTCGCTCATTAGCCCCCTAGTGCTGCTGTAGGAGCCCAGACTCCCTTCTCCGGTCCCCACTGGGCAGGAGGGAGAGGGGAACAGTGTGGAGGGTCTGGGAAACTAAGAAGCATCAACACGCAGCCTTCTTTGTTTCTCTCCCCGTTCTCTGCCCCTCCCTCCGTTAGCCTTTCTGTTCCCTGCTTCGCTTCGCTAACCTTTGTGAAGGCCGGTGTTGGTTCATGACTCCCCTACAAATAAAGGAGAACTGGGTCCGTTCCACTCCAGAGAGCCTCTGGCTCTGGCAGTGAAGGAAAAACTGCGGGTGTGGAGGTTGTGACTTCTTCCTCCCAGGCCTGCGTAGCCCAGCCAAATAACCAGAAGAAGAATTCCCCTGATGGAAAATTCCAGCCTGCCTACAAACCAGTTCCTGGGACCCAAAGCCAATCACTCGGTTTCCTTGTGTTCCCTTCCCCCACCTGTAAAATGGTAGAGAAACAGCGTTCCTAACCATCCAGGGAGGTGGTGAGGAGTGTCCCTTGGCCGATGTTCCACAGGTGTTCGGTGCCAGGCACCTGCTCAAGGTCACCCTCCTTGAAAGCGCCAACCTGAATACATTTTGAAATTCTATTTATAAAAAAGGCCTTAGGAAATGATGTTTTAATGAGTACACTGGGGTGTCTACACTGCTAAAAAAAAAACAAAAAAACAAAAAACAACACCGATTCCTCTAAGGGGTGGGGGTCAAAAGAACTTTTTGACTTCAGTGTTTGTCCCCTGGCATTTTTTTAACGTGGGTCCAGATCTGCCTGGGCGTGGCGCCCTGGAACTCAGCAAAGCAGGCCATCAGTTGGTCCCCCGAGAGGGAAGGCAGCCGCCTTCGGCCAAGAATCCTGCCAGTTCACTAGAGGGGTTATATAAACGGCCGCTGAGGACAATAACTTCAGCAACAAAAAGGACTTGCATTTGCAAGGCACCATAGAATACCCTGGATCCTTCACAGAATCGAGGCTTCTCCCCTTGCTGCAGCTAGAGTTCCCAGCCTCGGCTGGCAGGGCTCCAGCCACACCCAAGGCCCTGCCACCCACTCCATTCTCTTCAACAGAGGCATCCTTGCTGTCTGAGCCCACCCACAGCCCATCTCTTGGTGGCCTCTCCTAGCAGGAGGGAAAGTTGCATGAAAATTCCAAACCGGAAATGAGATGTGCGGCCAGTCTCCTGTGTGCCTTTTCTTCCTATGGACCACCTATCCAGTGCACAGACTTCTGTTGAAATCCTGCCACGTGCCAGGAGTTGTGTGAGGCTACCGACCCAGTGGCTGAGGCAGACACGCAAACAAATGCAAATGGTGCGTGTGGGAAGGAAAGGACACGCGAGGGCTGTGGTGAAAAGCTCTCTGGAAGCTTCCTCTGGAAGCACGTCTTCACAGAGGAGGCGACGGCGACTTGGGTTTTAAAGAATTACAGACTTTAAATTGCTTTAGGAAGTCCAAGACCCATCTGGGACCCCCAAAAAAGAAGTCCCACTCGGGAAGAGCTGGTGGAAACGTGTGCTGCGTTTTCTCCAGAAAAGGAAGCAGGACTATGAATGTGCTGAGGTAGAAAACCAAGAGGAGACAGAAACATGGGCCAGAGGACGCCCAGGCAGGAGGACTGTTCAGTAGACTGAGCCCTCAGTCCTAGCTCTGCGATGCTTGTGGAGCCCACTCTGACTAGAGGTAATCTATGACTGGCCGAAGGCCTGGCCTTCTCCCAAGTTGATTCTTAATGCTCAGTAACGTAACACTGTTAACAGGGCCTCCTTCTAGACGCATCAAGGACTGATAGGGAATACACGAGCCCTACACGTCGTGTCTTGAATAAGCCGGACTGTTCTAAAACCAAAGTTCTCTCCAGTCTCTTATTGGGAGGAACGTATACAACTATCTACCGAAATACAAGGCTTCTCTGGCACCATAAGACGGGGGAAGCCCAGGCCTCCCTGCTCTGCTGGTGTAGCTGGACTGAAATACACTGGAAAGTGGGGCCTGGGCAGCCATGAGTCCTCAGCCTAGCCCTTGTTGGTCTGCTGGGATCTGAGGGGTTTTCCTGGCCTCTTCACTTCCGCTTAGTGTTGCTCCAAAACCCTTAGTCCACAAACATATGCCTATGTTCTTCCCGCCCCACCCAAAATAGGAAGTGCTGGTTTAATAACAAAGAGTTTGTTGAGTTTTGATATCTAACCCCTCCAAACTCCAACTGTCCATGCCCTTTTTGACTCATCCCTTTACCTTTTAGAAGAAAGGGGTGCTGAGGCAGCACGCCCCGGGTCCCGAACCTACTTCTCAGCTCCAAATCATTCATGGAAGACCCTCCCGTCCTCTTTTCACCAGCGGTTGTGACAAACTTCGGCTTTATGCTGGTTCACAGCTTTGAGCCATGCTTTTGGAGCTCAGCTATGTGTGGGCAGCTACAGCCGTGCGCTCAGGGCCCCGGGAGCCACTCCTGACCCTGTTCACAGACACTCTGGAAGGAAATAAACACCGTCAGCCCGCTTCACCCAGGTCGTAATGTTCTCAACTGACAACAGGTGGAGCTCATCAGCCCTAACCAACTCCATCTGTGCAACCGACTTTCTACAGTGTCGCAGGAATTCTGGGAAGCACTGAGGAGAGAGTCAACACCTCACAGTGGCCCGGGGCCACTAATTCCCAGAACTTTGTAGCCTCTTGGCCGCTGAGGTTTCTTTCCTCAGGAGGGGCTCACGGCCTCAGAGGTATCCCTCTTTGAACAAGCCATGGGTCCACCATAGGATAATGGGTCCACCATGGGATAATGGGTCTACAAAGGTCACCTGTTCTCTGTCCTACAAAACTCCTAACACCTGGGAACTTGTAGGATCCTCGCGCCATCCCAGCTCTGCAACACCAGCAGACAAGCCATTCTGCCTGGATTCCTGAGGATTCCAGTCTTCATATTGAGGACAACCTAAATGACTGGGTCATTATGCTTGGATGAACCCCACGAGCAATCATAACAAGAAGTCCCTTTGCTCTTGGTCTTACGAGCCTTTCTAACTGGGCATGGGCATTTTCACATCACAAATGACCCCCTTCCTTTCTCATATTGTCCCTCCCTGGTCTCTCATTGAAATCTAGAATGCTCCCTGCTTTTCCAGTCCACCATGTGAAAACTTCAACTTGCTAGCCGAGGCAGCTAAACTTGATTTTTTTATTTTAATTATTTTGATTTGTATTTATATTTGAGAGATAAATGGGGGGGGGTTAATGAACAGAGGAGGGGCAGAGAGAGAGGGAGATAGGGGGTCTGAAGCAGGCTCTATATGGTCAGCACGGAGCCCAATGAGGGGCTCGAACCCACAAGCCATGAGATCACGATCTGAGCTGAAGTCAGACACTCAACAAACTGAGCTACCCAGGTGCCCCAGCTAAATTTGATTTTTTAGGGAGGTCCACCAGGGGGAAGAGAGGAGCCCCATTAGGCAGGCAGACAGGAGAGAGGAGAGAGGGCTGTATCACTGAGCAGTAATAGCATAGCCCTTTTCTTTTTTTTTTTTTTCAACTTTTTTTTTTTTTTTTGGGACGGAGAGAGACAGAGCATGAACGGGGGAGGGGCAGAGAGAGAGGGAGACACAGAATCAGAAACAGGCTCCAGGCTCCGAGCCACCAGCCCAGAGCCCGACGCGGGGCTCGAACTCCCGGACCGCGAGATCGTGACCTGGCTGAAGTCGGACGCTTAACCGACTGCGCCACCCAGGTGCCCCGCATAGCCCTTTTCATAAATAAACCCTCCTTCTCCCTCTACCCAGCATTCTCTTTCCACGTCATTATGGTGGCTAGAGCCTACCCCCTGCCCTCCCAGCCCTAGAACATCCTTTGGCTAGCTTTCAATTAAGTGGGGACTGCCTATGTCCCCACGGGCCCACCCACCCCACCCCACCCCCAGAAACCAGATATAATGCTGGCCTTTTTCTAGCTCCATAGTTCCTCCCCTTTCAGACACTCCTCCAGCTTATATTGGCATTCTCCTCCTGCATTTTCATTCATGACATAATCATACTATACGGTATGTTAATTTGTTTTCCTGTCTCCCTGCTTAAGCTAGATCTTTCTTGAAGTCTATAGGGGTGCCTTGTGCAAACGTGCAGTCCCAGTACCTGACAGTATCTGGCATATAGAAAGTCAATAACTGTTTGTGGCAAGGAGGAGGAAAAGAAGAAAGGGAAAAGGGATAGGAGGGAGACTTGGAAGCTTATCATTTTCAGTAGCACACTTTCTAAGGTCTGGTTAATACACTGAATGATAGAATCAGATCCATAAAATTTGAGCAGCCTGGAAGGGTGAGGCAAAGCCAGCAAGATGGAATTCAGTACGGATCCACATAAATGAACTTACGTTTAGCAAAACAAAACAAAATACACACACACACACACACACACACACACGGTACAGAATATAAAAGCTACCTTCAAATATACAGAATATAAAAGCTACCTTCAAATATTTGTAGCTCGCAATGGAGCAAATCTATTGTGAGCAGCTCCAGAGAGCAGACCTGGAAAAGCTGGTTGAAAGCCCAAGGGAGGAAGATTTAGCAGAAGTCTGTGTAATTTCTTACGTGCTAAATACAGTGCCTCGCATGTAGAAATAGTGTCTGTGATCCTTCTTATCGTTACTACCAGCATCATCGCCATTATTTATAATATTTATAAGAACTGTCCAACAGTCAGCCTCAGGAAGCACTGAGCCCCCATCCCAGGAAATCCAAGGTTATCATTGGGTAGCCACCTGTCTGGGATGTTTGTCAACCTGATTCCTAACCCCTGGTCTCCCTTTCTCCATAATCCTGTGATTGGAAGAACAGTGTTCTGTATATCCTGGATAGTGAAAACCACAGACACAATCCCTGGCTGAGCAAACTGTCTTTTATATAAAGAAGCTTTGGCACTCCCCACATTTGTTACAGTGTGTCTGCTTCAAGCAGCCCCTCCAAGAATCCTCTTTGATGTTGAAAAAGTAAAATCGCTTTGTGTGAAAGCTCCTTTAATCTTAGATAGATACAAATGCCTTGTATCTTTGGGAACATGCCAAACTGCTCTTCGTATTTCAGAATTAATCTCATTAAAGAAATCTCTGCTTAATCCCCACTGCTGTTTGCCAGAGATGTTGAATAATTCCACACCTGTTCCTACTGCCTCTGTGCTGTGCTTCCTTCCTGGACTCGGTGTTGTCCAAGAAAACGCATCGGTGGGTGCAGGCTGGATCATGGCATTCCCATGTTTTGTTTAATGCTGTCATTGTAGAAATGTTCCTTTAGACATTCCTTATCTCATTTTCTTAGTCTGAAGAAAGGAAAGAAAAGGAAGGGGTAGCTCGCCTGTTATGAAAAATAACAAATAAAATGATGAAGTTGCTTCATTAATTATCCAATTCGATATAAACTTATGATAAACCATCAGTATTGCTAAGGAAAATGCAGTCTGTATAAGATAACAAGCAGTTGTCTCTTCCCAAAGAGTATAGGAAACGCTTGAGCAGATTACCTGCTTTGTAAAACACATTTTGTATATCAATGTCTATTTTACATACATAGAGATCAGTCAAATGAAATGATTGACATCCTCTCTCTCAATACAAATTCTGGATCTCCTCCATTAGGAGCCATCAGTGAATGATCCCGAGTTAGAACCGTGTGAAATAATCACTCATCTATTCATTTCAACAAATACTTATTAACCTCCTCCTATGTGCCAGGCATTATTCTAGGTGGCAGAAATATAACGGCAAACAAAAGTGAGCAAAATTTCTATCCTCCAGTACACAGATCAATAAACATGATACAAATGTTATGAAGAAAATAAAACAACATGAGAAGATACATAGTGATTTGGGGTAAGGGTGGGAATGGGGGCAACTTTAGATCAGTGACCCAAAGGAGGCCTCACTGGAGAGGTGACATTTAAGCTGAAACTTAAGGAGGAGGAGTTAAGCATTTGAAGATCTGGAAGAACTTTCCAGACAATGGGAAGGGCTGGGTGGGAAGAGGCTGTACCATGGAGAGCAAGGGGAAGAGTGGAGTTCCAGGAGGGTGAGAAAGAAAGCAGGAGCCAACATGGGCAAGCTTTGGAAGCCTCTGAAACCACCGTAGGGTTTTAACCGCTGGAGCGACATGATCCAATTTATGTATTTAAAAGACTGCCTCTGAAGAATAGATTATCAGAAGGCAAGGGCCAAAGCACAGAGGTAGCTGTAGGAGATGGTGGTCTACACAAGGGTGAGCACAACGGTAGTGGACAGAAGAATGGATTCGGGACACTTCTTGGAAGACAGCGCCAAGAGGACTTAATGATTGGTTAGCAGACTTGGGAGGGCGGAAGAGGGAGGAATCAGGGATGACTCGGAATGTCTACCTCTGAGCAAGTACGTGAATTATACCAGGTTCCCAAACTTTCTCCGTCCGTGGCACCTTTAGCGCCTCAGTGAATTTTTTCTGTTGCCCCCCTCCACCAAAAGAAATACAGGTTTCATTTATCAGTTATATCCAAATAACTGGATGAATATCGCGTTGTGTCTTTATGTCACATAGTTATGTCACAACTTCCTCCAGAAATTGAAGGAAAAAATAATGCCTTTATTTCATTTTTGAATGGCCATGATGACTCTCTAACAGAATGCGTGTGCCCACTGGGCACTGAGTGACTTCAATCTTGGAATCATTAGACACAGCCACCCTCCTTTTCTACTGCACACTGCTTTTTACATGGTCCTTGCTTTTCATCTCAAAGACAGCCCAAAACCCCGCGTTGCAAAATATGCCATCATTAAAAGGGATGGAGCATAATCAAAAATTAGGTATGCATACAATATCCAGCAGATGCCGAGCTGTTCTCTTCAAAAATTTAAAATCTAATGCAGTATCCCTGGGGGTTCTCTGCAATTCCCAGGGACTGTCCATGCTCGGAGTGGTCAAGCCATTTTGTCCCATGGGTGGGGGGGGGATGGAAAGGGAGGTGGCATAGGGAGGGCTGCTTGGGTTTGATTTCCATGGTGAACATTCGAGGAGAGCTACTGACCAAGGAAGGTTAATGAAGAAACACACTGTACCACAAAAGTAAACTATGCCGGGGCGCCTGGGTGGCGCAGTCGGTTAAGCGTCCGACTTCAGCCAGGTCACGATCTCGCGGTCCGTGAGTTCGAGCCCTGCGTCAGGCTCTGGGCTGATGGCTCGGAGCCTGGAGCCTGTTTCCGATTCTGTGTCTCCCTCTCTCTCTGCCCCTCCCCCATTCATGCTCTGTCTCTCTCTGTCCCAAAAATAAATAAAAAACGTTGAAAAAAAAATTAAAAAAAAAAAAGTAAACTATGCCATATTTAGCATAGGAAAAATATCCATTTTCCAGTATTCTTAGGGAAGGAGGTTTTCTCCGGCTAATTTTCTGAGTAACTAAGAGCTAACCAGAAAGTTTTTTTCTTTCAGCTGTTCTTATTGAAAACTATCTTGGCTTGGATTGAGTTCACTCCCTGACCTTGTAAGTACTGAGCCATGAGCATGGTGGAACATAACTGCATTGTTCTGGGTCCTGAAGGCCGCATGGCCATGATTGCCGATAATTCTTACTGCCCTTCCTGTTAGACACACTGTGATCCCAGAAACAGCAATATCAAATGGATCTTCACAAAATGGATTTTGTTTTCCTACAGTAACTTTTAAAAAAATGTTTATTCATTTTTGAGAGAGAGAGAGAGAGAGAGAGAGAGACATCTGCGTGAGCAAGGGAGGGGCAGAGAGTGAGGGGACGGAAGATCCAAAGCGGGCTCTGTGCTGACAGCTGCGAGCCCCACACAGGGCTCAAACTCACAGACCATGAGATCATGACCTGAGCCAAAGTTGGACAGTCAACTGGCTGAGCCACCCAGGTGCCCCTTCCGTAGTAACTTCTAAAAGCATTGCCTTTCCCATCAAGGACACCGCATCAGATCATTCCTAGATGTGACCACCAATGAGCAATATAAAGGCAAGATTAAAACGTCTTATCCACAAATTCCATAACCCAGAAAAAGCTCTGAAAACTGAAAACTTTGAGAAATTTGTGGCAAACTCCTCTGGCCACAAAGCCTGAACTGCTAGGACTCGGTTCAAAGCAAAATCCAACCTAAACTGATGTGGGGCAACTAACCGTTTCTCTTTATCCCACCTGTTGTGAAAATGTCCATGTTTTGCTATAGAAATACTAATGAGACTCACTGCAGGCTCCTGCCCCCTCACCCCCGCAGGGCTGATGTGTATTTAGGATACAGTCACCGTAAGGACAGCCTAAATCAGCAACAAACCTGAAAGCCACAACGCACCTGGCCCTAAGGGCTTGACTAAGGGACAGTCTTTGGAAACATAGGGCCGGAAGGAAGGAACCTAGAGCCCTTCTAGGCCAATCCACTGACCTTACAAATGAGACAGGAAGCCTAGACACAAGTGGGAGAACATATTCAAAATCACATATCCAGTTTGGAGCTCAGCCAAGATAGTGCTATTCCTCCCGCCATTGCCACCTACGGCCCCATCAGGCAGGCAGCCTCCGCATGGCCTCCCATGAGCCGAGAACGCAGGTCCCCCGGCACATCGGAAGTGTCGACGGGCCACGCCAGAAATACGCTTCTACTGAGATCCTAAATTGAACGAGCTGAAAACGAATATGTCATCTGTTGTAACGTGTCTCAATAACCCCACTCTGTTTCTCATGACATCAGAGATTGGAGGGAGGTCAATGCAAAGGCCTTCTATATGACTCTCAAAAATCACTCCAGAAAACTTTTAACTGGGGATGCCTTTCCATCTAAATGAACTTGCCTGTAGCAAATAGAAACTCTAAATATTATTTTTTTATTCTTTTAAGTAATTGCCATTAGGGCCTCTCCGTATTTAAGGGAATCGCTAAGAATTTGAGTTGTCAAGACCAAAAAGATGAAATACCTTTCTCGTCTCTTTGCGGTGTGGTTTAGACTTGGAATTGGACAGACCTAGTGTGGGGGATCACAAATACGGTGCCCAGTAGCTGTGTCCTAAGGCCAATTAGAACCTCTGGGAGCCCTGGTTTTCTAAGCTGAAAAATGGGATAATAACACTTTACCTGACTTTTGTGACTCTTTAAATTTTAAATAACGGAGGCCCCTGGGTGACTCAGTCGGTTAAGTGCCCAACTTCGACTCAGGTCATGATCTCACAGTTCATGGGTTTGAGCCCCACATTGGGCTCTGTGCTGGCAACTCAGAGCCTGAGCCTGCTTTGGCTTTGGAGTCTGTGTCTCCCTCTCTCTCTCTCTGCTCCTCCCCCGCTTGTGCTCTCTCTTTCTCAAAAATAAATAAACATTTTTTAAAAATTTGTTTAGGTTTAAATAATGCAAAATACTTTATTCTGTCCTAGGCACTTAAGAGATGCTCAGTAAAACCCCACTTCCCCGGCCTCCCTCATCTCACCCTGTTTTATCACAGAGAATGATTGTTTAACCTGGGATGGGGAGGTGGGTGCTGAGCACTGAAGCCAGTGCCCCGAGAAGTGCAGTCCTCCAAAGAATACAGTCTCTCAACCCGCATGATAGTCCACTCGGGGAAAGAACATTCCTCTGCAATGGCACACCTGTGTCCAAATCCTCGTTTGGCAACATTTCACTTGTCTGACCTTAACCAAGTCATTTGATTTCTCTGAACCTGAGTGTTGTCTGTAAAACGGAGATAATCGTGTTTGTCGCTCAAGGACGCCGTGACGAACAAATTCAATCGGGCACGTTTACTGGTTTGGCAACTCAAAGCATTATACAAATCTTCGGAGCACGGAGAAGCAGAAGAGTAGCACCCCAGATCTAGAAACGGGAGAACGCTGTCCCGATTTAAACAAAAGGAGAAGAGAAGGCAGATGTGGCCAGTTACATCCCAGTGAGTTTGATACTGATGCTGGGCACAATTCTAGGGCGTTTCCTGTAAGGGTTCGGGAGCACTTTGGAGAGGTGAGCAGCACGGATTCCTGGAGAACAAGTCACGTGGGACCGGACTTCACCTGCCATCCCTCAGAAAAGTGGGGAGATCTTGAGGGAGGGGAAGTCCCAGGGAGCCAAAGAGGAGGGGCCCAAGAAGTAGAGAGAAAAGTGGCTTCAGAGAGACAAAAAGCAGAAGGTCGCCTCCAGGAACACAGCGGGAGGGGCCTCGTGAGTCAAGGGGCGGGGCTCAGAGAGCCAAGGGGAGGAGCCTCTGGGAGCTGAGCCCCTCAGAGAGCAGAGAGGGAGGAGCCTCGAGGGCCAGGTCCTGCCAGCTGCCCAGAGGACAAGCTTTATTCTTTAAGACCTTCTCATTTTTTTTCAGCCAAAAATGTTTGTAGTAAGAGCCTCTTTCTCCCACTTCACTTCCTTTTTGATGCTCAGGGAAAAAAAACCAATTTCCTGTAAACTACTTTTTGTCGCTGTGACCCTCTAAAGATTGTGAACCCTTCTGTTTCTCTTAAACCCTGAGCCCCATTTCCTCCTCTGTAAAGAGGGATGATGGCGCCTGCATTGGGGGTTGTTGCCGGAGGCTAAGGGGACCCCGCACGGGGGCCGACTGGAAATGCTCATCCCCTTCCCCCAGCCTCTGCGGCTCTCTGGTTTGACATTTGTATCGCTGCTTTGGATGAAGACACACATACTAGGAAGCTGGGAGAGTTAAGAAATGACTGGCAGTCAGTCCCATAAAAGGCTATTGGGAGGAGTTATACTGGAGAAAACGTGAAGCCCTGATGAGACAGAAAAGGGATACACCTCCTGGAGGGGAGCTCTGCACACACTGACAGAGCTGAGGGTTAAGTGTCCTCAGACCCACCACACTCCGTTGGAGAGATCACTGCCTTCACACGGGGCCCTGGGCTCCGGACAGGCAGGGATCAGGATTCACACCTCCATTCCATAAATATGTATTATTTCCTACCAAGTGCTCGGCACGGTTCTAGGCACTCGGCCAAATCAGTGAGTAAAACCAAGCTCCCTGCCCTCAAGGAATTCACATTCTTTTTTTTTTTTTAATTTTTTTTTCAACGTTTATTTATTTTTGGGACAGAGAGAGACAGAGCATGAACGGGCGAGGGGCAGAGAGAGAGGGAGACACAGAATCGGAAACAGGCTCCAGGCTCTGAGCCATCAGCCCAGAGCCTGACGCGGGGCTCGAACTCACGGACCGCGAGATCGTGACCTGGCTGAAGTCGGATGCTTAACCGACTGCGCCACCCAGGCGCCCCTATCTTTATTTATTTTTTAAGTGATATCTATGCCCAACGTGGGGCTTGAACTCATGACCCCGAGATTAAGAGTCAAATACTCTACAACTGAACCAACCAGGAACCCTGAGAGTTTGTTACATTCTTGATACAAATTCTTTATTACATGCTTTGCAAATATTTCTCTCAGGCTGGGGCTTGTCTTCTTTAGCAGTATATTTTATTTATTTATTTATTTTTAATTTTTTTTAATTTTTATTTATTTAAGAGAGAGAAAAAAAAATGCAAGCGTGGGAGGGCCAGAGAGAGAAAGAGGGAGACAGAGAATCCCAAGCAGGCTCCACGCGGTCAGCACAGAGCCCGAGGCGGGGCTCGAACTCACCAACCATGAGATCATGACCTGAGCTGAAATCAAGAGTCAGACGCTTCACCGACGGAGCCACCCAGACGCCCCAGGACTTAAGTTTTAAAAGCTGGCGACCTGTGGAAAAGACACCTGCTGGGAAGTGCCTGCAGTAGTCGAGGCAAGATGTGACGCCGGGCAGACCAGGGTGGGAACGTGGGGCGCGTGAGGAGTGGGAGATCCTTTGAAGGAGGAGCCAGCCTGGCTTCCTGGTAGATGGGATGCAGGGTGAAGAAGAGAGAAGAAATGACTCCACGGGCTCTGTCAGCACCTGAGGGGGCTGGGGAGGACGAGCAGGATCTGAGTTTGGGCACCAAGTCTGAGGTGTCTCTTAGATGTCTGAGCAGAGACGCCAAGAAAGGAGTTGGGGGTCCGAGCCTGGGGCCCTGGAGAAAGGTCTGACTGCCACCTCCAAACAGTCCCAAGACTGTCACAGGGAAGGGGAGTGAGAAAAGTCAGGAGGGCTGGGATCCAAGATTCAGTCCAAGGGCTGCTGAATCGCAGCCACGTGAAAATGGAACGAGCGGCCTCAGAAAGGCTGTCCCGTGTTTAGAGACAACAACCTCGTGAAATCATGGCTGAGAATCGGAAAACAGACTGACCCGCGCTATGTGGGAGGTGCTGTCCCGGCAGACACAACCACCGCCATAAATGCTTCCCCAAGAAGGGTTCCAGCCTCCCAAGGATAGGGGAGCTCACTTGTGACAATACCCGTGGCCATCTTTGCCCCCAGGACCCCGCCCTCAGGACTTGGACTGAATCGTAGACAGACCCTCATCTCGAGACCCCTCCACTAGGCTGCGGTGGCGACCAGGGAGCAGGGAAGCGAGAGGCCATCTTTTTGTTTTCTCTCCCCATGCCATAAACTAATTAAGACCTCAGAAGGGCATGCACACACACACACACACACACACACTTTTACCTTCAGTGCTGGTTAGGAGTCAGCGTGCAATAACAACATAGGTCACATTTGTGACCGTCACTACTTATGCATACGTGTATTGCCTCATTGGATCTCCACAAGAGTTGGGGACCATTATTCTCCCCATTTTACAGACAAAGAAGTTAAGTCACAGGAGAAGGAAGAACTTCCCTCCAAGTCAGATGTAAGTGGCCCAGCCCGATTTAACCCCAGTTAACCTGGCCCCAGATCCTGACCACTGTGCCGTTCCGCTCTTTCGGAAGTTTGCTTCTCCTTCCTGCTTCAGCTCTCCCTTTCCATTTTCACACGGTCCGCTCCTCTGCTGACTGTCCGAAGCGGTTCTGCCAGAAGCAGTGTTGCGTTATCGAGCAGAGACTGGTTAATCTACAAAGCTGCCCCCCCCCCCACCCCGCTGCTGGAGCCCAGGCCAGGGGGCAGGGCTGGACCGGAAGGGTCCATCAGCGGGTGTGTGCAGGACCGTCAGTGAGGGGAGGTGCGGCAAGGGAGCCCCGGCTGGGGCAGGGAGCTGGGCACTGGGACCCAGGCCCCCGCCCCGAGCGACCCCGTGCAGGGACCAGAGGGCGCGTGGGCCTCCATTTTCCTTCCTTGTCAGAAAAGCCAGACCCTTCCTTTCTTTTGAGAATGCAAAGGCAGAGGGTGGTGACGACAATAACTAGTGCCGACAGACCAAGGGTCAAATGCGGTCCTTGGGCTTTTTCCCTGGAAACACACCAGTACTGATGTCCAGGGGGCAGAGGGGGACCCACGAGGATGCGTAAGGGGAGGATAGCCGTGCTGGCCACGCTGGCAAATCGTGTCCTTCTACGTCTTCCCATCCCCTCTCTGCCCAGAGCCATCATACTGGGCCGCGTGAGCTGGACAAAGCGAATGCGCTCATCCTCACGGAGCAGCAGCCTGTTTTCCCACCCCAAGGAACTTGTTCCCGCCCAGCTGCAGGTTCCTTGCATGCATTTGGTTTCCAAAGTGTGACGCCTTTCAGCAAGTCTGTAGAGCCATGGCCCCGGTGAGAGAGACAAAGAACATCTCAGGAGCAACACCACCGCCCCCGTCTTGGAAACCAGTGAGGAGACCCTACTAACTCCTTTCCCTAAAAAACCACAACCAGAACATGGAGCCCTTCTTTAGGTCATTCACTTGGAAACCAGAGGTTGCAATTATTCCTTGTGAGATCAGTCATTTACAGAGGGGGTGCTCTGTTCTTTTTGTTACATTAGTTATGTCTTCCTCATGTATTTCAAACTAAGAATGTTTGGAGATCCTGGCCTCGACCCCTCAGAATGAAAAATGGGATCGGAAAGGAAAGGAAAGGAAAGGAAAAGGAAAAAGGAAAGAAAGAAAGAAAGAAGAAAGGAAAAGAAAAGAAAGAAAGAAAAGAAAAGAAAAGAAAAGAAAAGAAAAGAAAAGAAAAGAAAAGAACAGAACTATGGAAAAATCAGTTGGCCTCTCATTTGCAGTGCAGTGTGGAAGGGGTTATGTGGATACAAATCTCCAAGATTGTGCTCGAACGACCTCTGATACAAAGGTTTACCCCTCTTCGGTAAATAAGCATACGTACATAATCAGTAAATATCCCTGGCAAAGTGCACTTATTAGTACTTTTCTTTGCTCTTTCATTTATACATTCAACGGGTTATTACCGAGTGCCTATTATATGCCCAATCACCATGGTAGGTACGGGCGTCCAGTGTCGACCTGTGTAAACACGGCACCTGTCGCCACCAAACAGCCCATCTCTCCGTGGGGCCAGAAAGATGAAGCCAATGCATGAGCAGGCAAAGTGTGAGAGATACCAGACCTTTTAGTGGATTGTGTATCTTTTGTTCTCCCAACTTCTGGTAGAGACAGCGAGCCATGGCTCTACTGTAAGGAAAACAACAGGGCCCATGGGAGGATGCGCCCGCCCGGGAATCTGAGCAGACTACAGGCAGTGGTGGGGACAGACGCAGAAGTGGAAGGCCCCATTCAGGGAAAGCAGCCTGAACTCAGCAGCACTATTTCCGTGTGGGAAAGCCAGCACAGGGTTGCCCGACATTCCTATTTCCACGAGAAGCCGGAACTCTTGATTTTTTGCGAATTCTGCTCATTCTAAATATTCACTCTAAATTTTTTTTTTAAAAAACTCTTGAAGCCGAATAACCTGTGTCTGCCATCTTGCTTTGATTGAGCAGCCATTTTGTGAAGCCAGTCTAAAGATTAAAGACCTACAATCAGCTGATTATAATCGGCTGTTATAAAGGGGATGTTTCTTGTTGTGACCACAGAAATTAAGCTGCAATCTGTCAGAAACCGGGGTCAAAATGAGTGCACATCTGAATCACAAGTCAAAACCAGGATGTTTTACCTCAGACGCCGGGTCTCGAGTTGCCAATTACTGTTCATTTCCACCTGACGGCTCTTCTTACAAGTTTCCAGGAGAATTAAAGGGAGAATGTGAGGATGCAGCAGCCTGGGCCTTTTCACAAAGCCTGATGAGAAAATGGAAAGAGAAGATTCTTAAGCCTAAATGACAGGCTGCCTTTGGAAAATGCATTCTGGGCCGTCCGGGGGATGGGGCGATTCTGACCTTTTATCTCAAGCAGCTAAAAAAATAGGAAAGGTAGGAGATCCCTGAAGTGTTAAGCATGCCCTTGATGGAGTGGCTGGTGCTTACATATGCTCCTTCACCGCTCCCAGGATGAGGCCGGGCATCCCCGTCTCCAATTTCTCTCCTCTTATCCAGCCCCTTCCTTCTCCCTCTGGTTTAGGGAGCCAGGGCCAGGAGCGCATGGGGGTCAGAAGTGAACAGCGACAGTTAACTGACACGTTCAGCTTTTAAATCCAAGTAAGCCTGGGGAGGCTTCTTTAAAGCAGAAGAGTCTCCCGAAGACATCAGTGTGAGCCCCGAAGTTTTCCCACAGCTCACCCTTTGCCCCAAAGGCGATCTCCTCCACCCTGGTGTGTGCGATTTACATCCCACCTCCTCCAAAAGGCATCTGAGGTAGCCTGGGTGAGAAGACACGCAGGAAGATCACTGTATGAACCACAGAGTGGTGAGTGGCAGAGGCAGGAGACTCTCTACTGTTTCCATGCTGTCTGGTAAATGGCCACAAGAGCGCTCCCTTCTGGAGCCTTTGATCCTCTCCCGTTCCCCGTCACCATCCAGCCCAAAATGTGTAATAATGACTTCTAAAGCTCTCCACCCCCTGACTCTGCCCTTACTTTTTCTACCTTGTCCTCTCTCTGCCAGGTCTGTCCTCTCTCTGCCAGACCCCCGGGTTGGTCTGCTTCCTCCCCACCCTCCCCACCCTTCTAAAATACCAATCTATCTATGAGGCCTGTCCTCTTCGCTGTCCCCAATCCTGCAATCCATTCCTTTGTAGGCTTACATTTTGTGAAGCTGTCTGTCAGAGGGCGGGTTGTCTGGAAACGGGTTCCCAGATGCGGACCGTTGAGGTGCAACCAGTAGAAATATAAGCCTGAGAAAGGGCGGGGAAGGACTGGCGGAGGGAATGGTCTTGTGGACCGGGCTGGGCAAGCCTGCCTGTCAAAGCTGACCTGCCTGAGTCGGCCTGACTTTCTTGGATGACTTCTGGAAGGCAGCTCTGCAGCCGAGGCAGTTCCTGAGAGACGGGGCGGCCGGAGGCTGTCTGTAGACCACAGTCTCCACAGCCGGCAGCAAGTCCTTTGAAAGGGGGTCTGGGTAGCACCCCCTCGGTTCACCACACTGCCCCAGGCTAATCCTATCAGAATCTGATCATCTAAGGCCTCTAGCAACCCTGAAAGTAGACAAACAAGCCCACGGGCCCACTATGAATGTCTTTACACGTCGGTCTTCCTATTGTGGGCATCATGGTGCACACATGTTAGCAAGTGATCCTGTGATCTCGGCGCTGGTTCCCGAAAACAGAGCTTCCTGGTCTAAGATCTGAAAGAAAGGTAGACTGAGATATTTATCCATTAAATCCCTAGAGCAAACAGGAAGGTTCTGGGCAGTTTGCTTCCTTCAGCTCATTCCATTGTGCAGATTGAATATTACCCTTTTTAAAACTTTGGGACACGCTGCTCTAGAGCCATCTATTCTTGCCCTTGACTCAGTCACTGGTCACATATTTATTGGACGTTTACCGAGCACCGGGCGTTAAGCTAACCACTGGAGGTAGAGCGGGGAACAGGTCACATAAGGTCACTGCCACTGAGACACAGCGTAGTAGAAAAGAAAGGCTGGACAAGCAAACACAGAAACATAATCAGAAACAGTGTAAGCGCTACAGGAGAGGCTAACGGGGTGGGAGAGGATGGACGGAATGGCAAGACAAAGGCTTCACGGCTGCGTGCAAGCTGGAGCGTAAAAATAACTGTTTGCTGAGTAAACTCACCGCGGGTGTGCCTTCCAGTTGAAGAGGCCGTGCCTGTGGTGGCCGTGACCACGTGCCCGGCAGACCTCCAACTAGAAGGGCCTTTGCTGACCAAGGCCCGGCCACTGTGCCTGTAACCACCCTGCCTGTACCTCTCCCACTGCGCGTGTCTTTTTGTGTCTAGAAACCTGTTTGCATGACTCCTCTTCTCACCAGATTTCAAGCTCCTGCGAGCCATTCTCTTTTCTTGTTTTCCTGTTTATTTATTTTGAGAGGGAGAGAGCGAGCGAGAGGGGGAGGGGCAGAGAGAGGGAGAGAGAGAATCCCAAGCAGGCTCCACGCGGTCAGCGGCGAGCCCAACGCGGGGCTCCAACTCACGGACCGTGAGATCATGACCTGAGCTGAAATCCAGAGTCGGATGCTGAACCGACTGAGCCCCCCAGGTATCCCAACATCCTCTTCTTGATTATTGTGGTAACAAATATTTCTTGATGAATAACTAAGGCTCCTCTGATGACTGTACCATTAAACGCCGAATCACTCCTTCACTCTCCAGCCCTCCAGGCTCACTTCATATTGTGCAGTAATTGCAAAGGTGTTGCCTTCAGGTGTGATCTCTCCTACCCGTTCCTGGAGGGTAAAACCTCTGTTCCCCTTTTTGTGCCTTTTCACGGGCCGCTCTATACCGACGTGCACATTCAAAGGGCCACCCAAACACTACTGAATGAAATGAGCGAACACGAATGGATATAAATCAATATGCAGTAGCGATTACCGACTAATGGGACTTGATTCCTCTCTTGGTTACCAGGATGGCGAAGTGACCGCCTGCGGCTTGCTGCAGGGTTTCATCTACTTAATGCTGCCCCAACATGTCTGCTGAAGATGATCAGTCATCAAGACGAACATCACCCCTTCGCTCTGCCACAATGTCCCAGAATTCCACACAGACCGTATCTTCGGAGGAGGAGATCGAGGAAGAAGAGTGTTCAGAGAAAGACTATCTATTTCCTGAAGAGGAAGAGTATCTGGAAGAGGAGGAATACCTGGAGGAAGACAACTACCTGGAGGAGGAAAAGTTGCTGAAGGGGAAGGCGTACCTGTATGGAGAGGGGTATGCGAAGGCGGGAGAGTATCGACAGGAGGAAAAGGACCTGGAAGAAGAGTATCTGTTGGGGAAGTATCTGGAAGACGGTGAGTATCTGGACGAGGGAGAGTATCTGAAGGGAAAAGAGTAGGTGTGTGAAGAAGAGTATCTGGGACGGGTATGCGGAAGAGGGCCTTCTAAAAGATAACAACTGGTGGGGCGCCTGGGTGGCTCAGTCGGTTGAGCGTCTGACTTCAGCTCAGCTCATGATCTCACGGTCTGTGAGTTCGAGCCCCGCGTCGGGCTCTGTGCTGACAGCTTGGAGCCTGGAGCCTGCTTCCGATTCTGTGTCTCCCTCTCTCTCTGCTCATGTTCTGTCTCTCTCTCTCTCTCTCTCTCTCTGTCTGTCAAAAATAAATAAACATTTTTTTTAACAAAATTTTAAAAGATAGCAACTGTCATCCACCACCACGCCCAGGGAAAAAAGATCAAGCTTGAGACAGAGCCGAGGCTCAATCTGTCAATCCTGCCCTCAGTGCCGACAGGTAGGAACACTCATTCCTGACCATGTTCTCCCAGTCTCAATAGCTGGGCCCCCAAGAACGGTGCCCACAGAGCAGAGGGGCTTAACGAACATGAAGCACCTATTCATAAACAAAACGAGCAGAATATAGCCCATAACTTGTATCTTTTCCTTACTGCACAAATAACATGTATTTATTGCGGACGTTAGGGAAACCGTATATGAGCGAAACGAAGACAGCAAAAATCCCTCCCATGCAGAGGGGAATAATCACTTTCCCACTTTGGTTATACCCTCACCAGGCTGTATAAAGTGTTTGTAACCTACTTTTTTAAGGTACATTTATTTATATATTTATATATTGCAATCACACATAAATATATACTTCTAGGAATATCATTTCATGTTATTAAATTTTCTCCAAATCATTTTAATAGCTGCATTGCACTGGATTGTATTTGCAAGCCGTAATATTTTCAATCGATTCCCTATTATTATTAATCATTCATTTCTATTCATTACGTTTGTTTTCCAAACGGCATTTTGAGAAACATCCTTAGAGCTCAATTTTATCAATGACCTCCAATTACTTCCTAGAATACATCCCACAATCTGTTGCTAGGTCAACAGACACTAGTATGCTTCTCAGGGTACCCAGTAGGTCCCCGGAAGGCATCATCTTACTCTGCCGGTGAGTATTTAACTCTGGAGTGATTTCTCTCATCCTGGGGCTGACACTTTTCCAACACGGTTCCCGCAACTGGCACCTGTTCCTTAAACTGGGCTTTATTATTTGGCCCTGGCCTCCCTGTGCTGTTGCTGGCAGCGGCTGATACGCACTTTCTCGCGGGCCTGCGCGGGGCCTTCCTTTGCTGACGTGACTGCTTGGCCTTATATATCCAACCACGTTCAGAAAGCTAAACATCCAGGTCTTCTGCATCATCTTACTGTTGACCTAGAAATAGAACTACATTATTTTTCTGGATCTGGTTCCATTACCCACTGCAAGCATCTCAGGCAGCTTGATTTTGTGTTTTGTGTTTTTTGTTTTCTGGGTTTTGTTTTTGTTTTTGGTTTTTTTTTGGTTTCTTGTTTGTTTGTTTTGGGGGGGGTTGTTTTTGGCAGCTTCAATTTTTAAATCCCATTCTGATTACACGCAGCCTGCATCCAAAACCTGGGTGTTCTCAGCAGCCACACAGGCATTTTTGCCTTTACATCCCCCTTCACCAAATCAGATGCCTCATCCTAGATTCCTGCTACCCCCGAAGAAATTTAGTTAGGGCACTGGAGAGATAATTCTCTATTGCTGGGAAACTCTCTTTTGTGTGTGCCTCTCTCCCTCTCGGAATCCTAATATCCCTGCTGTTCAAATACCAGGTGTAATTCCAGGATTGAAAAATAGCATTCAGACCATTTCTTTTGCACAGTATGCATCAAGCATTCTTAACATGTTCCCTGTATGCACTGGGCCTTTGTAAATATATTACCCACTGGAGTAGGACAAATACAATGTTGTCAAGTGAATGGAACTGTGTATAAAGCAAACGCTTTGAAAATAAATGCCCCGCTAGCAAAATTTGGAGAGGCACTGCAAAACTGTAGAGGAATGTTAAGTGCCTTGAAAGGCACATGGAAGAATGTTTTGGTCTGTGAAAACCCAGGGTACCGCGCCAGGCTGCACAAAACAGGTTACATTAAAAAGGGTCTACAACAGGATTTGGAACTTTTCAAAAGAATTTACATCAATATTTCCTTACGTGGAATATTCTACCAATACCTTTAAGATATAAATTGGCTTAGCCCTTGGCACAAGAATGCCTTCCAGACCCATAGCAAATGCTCGGTGAATGCAAATTGAATCAAGCTTCATGTCGTTTGTTTCATAAAGTCAAACACACACACACGCGTATGCACATACACACACATGCACACACCAGCATTTGTCCTTTAAGATATTTTTATAAATTAATTGGCACCTATAAAATGAGCCCTGGAAATGACAAAACGGGCTCCCCTCTCTTAGGCTGATGGATTAATTACTAGAGACTAGTGCTGGAGCACTGTGTTGAGAAAGATTCTGAGGCCCCATTTCGCCCAAGAGGATGGAGAAGCCAGCGTGCCATTTGTCTATCTGGTGGTAGATGTGAGTCTATCACAAAGGACATCGTCTTCTTCCTCTCTCGGGAGCTTAATTGCCTAGGCTGGCATGTCAGATCTCTCCCACTTATTAGTGCGTGAACTTGGGCAAGTCACTGAAGCCCTCTGTGTGCTAGTTTTCTTAACTATCAATTAGGAATAACAACAGACATACCTTATAGGGTATCTGTGAAGATTAAAGGGATTAAATCATGTAAAGCATTATGAACTCTGCCGGGCACATAGCATCGGAAGCCTAGGCAAGTGTTAGCTCCTTTTACTATTACTATTCGTGTATTGTGGTATGTTCCATGACTCTCCTACCGTTGACTTGTGAAGGGTAATTTATACTCTCCCCACCACACACCCCACCCACTCAGCTTGTGAAGTGGACTTAACAAAAAGAGAAGATGCAATGGATTGGGGTGTGGGAGGGATCTGTGCCCCCCACCTAACTACTCTGCAGGCTGGTCAATTTCAGAGACTCCCATTGCCCTGGATAAATCAGGGTAGGGTCATACTAACAACCTGTACCCTCCTCTCTTCTTTAAAGAAATAATTTTCGGGGCGCCTGGGTGGCGCAGTCGGTTAAGCGTCCGACTTCAGCCAGGTCACGATCTCGCGGTCCGTGGGTTCGAGCCCCGCGTCAGGCTCTGGGCTGATGGCTCAGAACCTGGAGCCTGTTTCTGATTCTGTGTCTCCCTCTCTCTCTGCCCCTCCCCCGTTCATGCTCTGTCTCTCTCTGTCCCAAAAATAAATAAACGTTGAAAAAAAAAAAAGAAAGGAAAGAAAGAAAGAAAGAAAGAAAAATAATTTTCCCCACGGTCTGTGGGGGAAATCCAATAAAATTAGATGAGCAACTTGAATATAAACGCGGCATCACTTGCCACCGAATAATCAATAGCTCTGTGTGACTGATCTCCCCAAGAGGTTCCACGCAGGTTTCGTAAACCGTGGGTGTCCACGCTGCAGGTGTGATGTCAGAGTCAGATGATTCAGCACATGGTGGGGCCGCCTTTGACCTTGGGCATATCACTTAACTTTCTCTAAGTTTCAGTTTGCCTGTACGTAAAACTACCTTTCTTCACAGTGTGGTTGCAAAATGTAAGTGAAAAAGTATATCCGAAAATGCTTTGAAAGCTCTCCCACCTCCATTGTGAGGTGCAAAAATGCTCTTCTGATCTCACATGGGCGGAAGGTGCTAGAAGGAAGTGCCATCTATGTTACTATCATGCCGTTGTAGAACATGAAACCGTTCCATAATGAGGCCCCGTTTGGTTTTTTTAGAACCCCAGAACTTCCTGAAGATGCATTCTGCTCAGTGGTAAATAATACCGTAGAGCTGTCGCAGTATTTTAATTTTGACTCATAATGTTTTTGCCCGATTGTATTTTGATACGTGTAATCTGCCGGATTTGATTTTCTTTACCCTCGCTGCCCCCACCCCCTCTCCCACAGCTCCAGATGCCGTTTCGCCCACATGCTATTATCATTCAGTGGCCATTTCCAGTTAAGAGTTGCCCCAACAACCCTTTCCAACAGGGTACCCAGCAGTTTTCTGTGTACTGAAGGAGAAAGGTTTGCAATATATTGATAAGGCAGGGACGGGAGAGCCAGCCAATTTGTCAGGCAGGAAACTTCACAGATGGTGACAGAGCTTTGCAACCAGCCTGCCTTGAGTTGGAACTGGTGAGGGAGTTGCTGAGCCCCAAGGCCAGTCGCTCACAGCCTCCACTCTGCTCCGGAACAAACAGCATCACTTTCTGTACGTGTCTCTCTATGTGTCTTGCCCGAGGTCAGGAGCACAGTGCAGTGGCATCGGCGTGTGTTGTATATTTCACGATCTTTGTCCCCTTAAATTCTCCCAGCCATAATTTGTCCCCACTTTGCAAATGCAGAACCTGGAGTCAAAGAGAGGGTAGGTGACTACTCCACGGTCACGGGAAGCCATTAAAGGAACCAGGACAGGCTCCCAAGGCTTCTCTTCTCTTCCTCTTGTAATCACCTCTGTCTTTTCTCCTTTCCTTCCTCCTTTCATTCTTTGTTTTGGCTTTTTAATAACTTATGTGCATATTTTAATTTTAGGAGAATGGCATTAAAAAAAAATAAAATCTACTTTTGTTTATTTGTTTGTTTGCTTTTGAGGGAGAGAAAGCACACAAGCGAGGGAGAGAGAGAGAGAATCCCAACCAGGCACCATGCTCAGTGCAGCCGCCAAGGCGGGACTCGATCCCACGACCTGAGATCAAGACCTGAGCTGAAATCAAGAGTCAGGTGCTCGACCAACTGAGCCACTCAGGCGCCCCTTGCTTTTGTTCATTTTTTTTAACTGAAAACTTGAAAAGCAGAGAGCAGCAAAACATTGTCCACTCTACCAACATTCAAATATAAATAGAGCTGATTCACTTTTTAGTGATTCTTATTCTGTCCTTCCACTCTTATTTCTTCTATATTTGTTTTGTAGTTCGTTTGTTTTCACTGTCTTAAACATACGGTACGTGCAACTTTGTATTTTACTTTGTAACCGTGTCGTGACTTGAACATTTGCCCATGTCGTTTGGTTTTTGCAGACATCATAACACCCAAGTAATATTCCTCAATAATACTCTGTCTCATGGGTAAACTGTGGGTAAGGAAAAGTGTTGACACATCGAGGTTCCAAACTTCAAATTCTGGTTCTTATCTCTTTCCTCCTTCCATTCTACCAGTCTCTATTATGAGAATTGGTGGCATATTTTATCCCAGTTGTGCACGAAATTCCTAACGTATCATTCCAGGCAAATGGGTAATTAAATGACACAAACAGCCTCTTTGACATTAAAACTAAATTGTAAAATATTTATATTTTAATATTAAAATACTAACATGTATATTAATTAATATTTATGTTATGTTTAATACTCGTATTAAAATATTAATATTCTGAAACCCCAGTTACCTCTTCTGTACAGATAGCCTTCACCTCGGGACAGAAGGAGGCCTGTCTGATAACCCGAAGATTAACAAAGCAAACTTGAATCTCCAAAATCCATGCTTTCATGAACATTATCTTCTTGCGTTCTCCTTGACTTTATGAAATTTAACCTTGTAATTTCTAAAGGAAACCATTAAGAGAGACAATACTAACGACAAGTAAAAATAGAAAAATTCTACAAATCGGGGCCTCTCCACCCCAAACCTAGCATCACATACTTGACAGCACTTTTTTTTTAATGTTTTATTTATTTTTAAGACAGACAGAGCATGAGCGGGGAGGGGCAGAGAGAGAGAGGGAGACACAGAATCCGAAGCAGGCTCCAGGCTCTGAGCTGTCAGCACTGAGTCCGACACGGGGCTCGAACTCACGAACTGTGAGATCATGACCTGAGCCGGAGTCGGATGCTCAACCGCCTGAGCCACCCGGGCGCCCCGACCACACATTTTTAAATAAGAAAAAAAAAAAAGAAAGAAAGAAAAAGATGCTTTCTTTTTTTTCAATATTGTCCTGTTCTTTTTCCAATAGAATTCAATATGATGTATTCATGGAAAAGCCTGCCTATCCTTACAAGGTAATAGTTTTCTTTTTGGATAAATCAGATGGAAATTCATGCTTAGGGATGCTGCTTCGGGAGCCTTTGCGTCCCGAAGCTGGGGAGTAGGGGGGTGGGGTGGCGGTGCAGGGGACAGGCCCCCTGGAGAAGGAGGGGTTGCAGTGGAGGGACGGGGGTCTTGGGGAGTCACACAGAAAGGACCTCCCACCACTGCCTTCTGCCACTCGGCCACTCACAGGGTGAGGGACAGTTCCCAAGGTCCGATTCCTGGACGCCCAGCACTACAGAGAGGAAAGGGCAGGAGCCATCTGAGTCCGCAGACAAGGTCTCAACCTGGGAGAGGTGGCAAGGGGCTTGCGGCAGTGCTCACCGTAAACACAATGCCCAAAAGAGAGTTGCCATCTGCCTCGTTCAGGCACGTAAATGCCTCCTTCTATGCGCTCAGCTCTGCAGAAACCAAGGTGGGGGGTACCCCGACTTCCCACTCACAGGCCTAGTCCTTGTGTCTCCTCCTCCACAATCCCTCCCCAAAGGATGATGGGGGGGGGGGGGCGGGGGGACATTTGTGTCCACCGATGAAGTGGGTTGGCATTAGATACAAAGAAAGCACGAGGCCAGTTCGGTTATGGTGAGACGCAGAAAGGAGACCCCTGCTGCTCCGCATTCGGAGCCCACAGGTTGCAACTTGAGGGCTACCCCTCAGCCCCGCGAGCCCGCCGGGTCCTGCGCTCCAGGCTGCACACTGCGGGAGGCTGAGCACCGTGGGTCTGACGGCCTCGCCTCCACTGAAGCAACACCTCAAAGGGAGGGGCTCTTCCGAGGCCCCTTCACCTCCATTGCTGACACGCACAGCGTGTTAAGCAATGTGGCAGGGACCACTGGAAAGGCTGTGACTGGAACAGGGACTCGAGCACCAGGCTGCTTGGGTTCGAATGTCAGCGGCTCCACCCAGCCCGCTGTGTGCCCCAGGGCAGCCACGTCATCTCCTGCGGCCCCAGACTCTTCCTTCATAAAATGGGGACAGTAAGAATTTCAGCCGTAGGAGGCTGTGGTCGGGATGAAAGGAGTAGTAACTCACAGGGCCCCCTGAGGGGGCGCCTGGGTGGCTCAGTCGGTTAAGCGTCCGACTTCAGCTCAGTCACGATCTCGCAATCCGTGAGTTCGAGCCCCGCGTCAGGCTCCGGGCTGATGGCTCAGAGCCTGGAGCCTGCTTCCGATTCTGTGTCTCCCTCTCTCTCTGCCCCTGCCCCATTCATGCTCTGTCTCTCTCTCTGTCTCAAAAATAAATAAAACGTTAAAAAAAAATTTTTTTTTTAAAAAAGGGCTCCCTGAGAACCGTGCCGAGTGCACATGACGTGTTCAGTAAGCGCTGTGGCTCGTTGTCATTCCTGGTCTGCTCCCCAGGAGCCACCGCATGGAAACTTAGCACGCCCGCGACAAGAGTCATGATTCCTGGTCAGCTTTGACCTAAACGTATGCACCCTTCCAGCCCTTTATTCATATTCCAGCTGAGTGGCTTTCCTGTCACCGAGGAGTGCATGAGGATAGGAGGGGCCCTGGGGCCTCACCTGTGTCTGTCACACGCTTTTTGGCTTGGCTCCCAGAGTCCAGATCTGGGCCATGGGTGCTCAGAGAGCCCCTGGCTTTTCCTGGCACAAGGTTGCTGAGACACTGAAACTGTGCAAACCACTTCAGGCAGGACGTGTTACACTCATATGTGTTTGTTAAGGCAGGGGGTGGGAAAAGGAAGCAGGTTCAGGTTCAGCAGCGTTTCGTGGGTCCCTGATAAACAGGAAGGCTCCCTCTCCCACTTCTACACGCATGCCCTGAAGGTCCCCCACCCCGAGCACACCAGGCCCCTCCCCCACTCTGAAACAGCTGACCACGCAGGCCTGCAACCATCCACGCTCCCCTGGATCCAGGATCCATGGCTCTTCCTGAACCCTTGCACTGCAGACGGGGCAGGGAGCTGGCGTTTGGCTCAGGAGGCCAGAACCCCAGCCCCGCCTCCACAGGTGCCCCAGAGACCCTGCACCGTCCCAGCCCAAGGCAGGTGTGGCAGGGAGGACGTTGAGTAAATGTACATGGCCATGGCAATGGCCGGATAGGGCCACCATTACCTTAAGTATAACCCCCTCATCGTGTTTGGCTGCTTTGACTTCTCAGAGTCCTTTCATGGGGACTTGCATTACCTCTCGGGGTCACCAGGGAGTGAGACAGGACAGGCATCATCCCGCTAAAAAGATAAAGCCCAGGAGAGTGTCCTGATCTGGCCTTGAGGTCCGGAACAGGGCAAGGGTTGACACTTGCCTGAAGAGCTTACCTATGTCCCCTAGTTCTCGATCCCTGTGGTCACCTGATCTAGGATCTGCCATGTTGCCACTTGACCCCACTGCTCCTTTTTAATGGCGCATCCTGAGAACACAGCCACTTTGCCCTAGCCGCAGGCTGGCACAGACCCAGGCCTTCCCACGGGTCCCTTGGAAGTGAAACGAGATCTGTCTGTAGCTCCCACAGGCACTGAGCCTCCCGGATACGGCAGGTGGCCTCCTCCCCTCTCCCTCAACCTCTTCACCCCCCAGCCTCAGAATGCAGCCCCCTCCCTGTCCCCCTCTGCGTAGGGGAACCCTGACCCACACAGGGAACAGGCCTGTCGCTGAAGGGCCACCGAACCCAGTAAGAACCTTCTGGGACCTTACCTCCCCAGTAAGAACAACAGCAGCCAAGACCACATTGCCCACTCTCGTCTCATCCCCACCGGTGGGGACCTATGAGGGAGGTACGATTATCAGAAAGGTGCAGAAGCCGAAGCCCAGAGAAGTTAAGTAGGTTACCCAAAGTTACTCCACAATCGTGCAAGAGCCAAGATTTAAGCTCGGGTCGTTGGGCACCGAAGTCCGTGCTTTGTCTACCAACCCCAGTCGCCACCCATTTGGGTTGGCGTTGTCCCTCACGCTTGTCTCTGCCATTCGACCGGTTTACATGAGGTGACCTCAGGGCTGAAATACCCCCAAAGACCCCTCTCATCCCTTTGAATTATGGGCTTTTGTTCCCACTTAAAAGCCAGAGATTCCCGAGGAAGAACACAGCTGTGGTATTTTGGGGTTGCCCCTTTTGATACTAAGCTGTCAAATGGCAGGATCTCTGCCTCACAGCCACTGCTCTGTCATCAGGCCCTGTGGAAACCTTTCTCCATAATGGCGGTATCTGTGGTGGGCAGACTAGAGGGGACAGGCCTCAGGGCTTGATTTTAGCTGCAGCATCTACTCTGGTATTTTTTTCCACTCTTTCTGAGGCAGAAAGGGCCACTGAAATGGGCAGGGTCATAACAAGGAAGGACAGAGAATGTTCTGCAACACTAGAGTGTCAGTAATGGAAGCCTGGCCCATTGGCCTTTGAAGGCATCCGTAGAGACTTCTACTCCAAACGAAGCAGCAGTTGGCGACGTGGGGCTACGCCACCCGGAATGGCTCATGGGCCTATTTACCACCATCTACAAGCTGGTCCCTCTCAACCTGCGACATCCACCATCTGGGACGGGCAGAGTCTGCCGGAGACGGAGGGTAGCACCCCACCCCCACTTTCCCAGCAGGCCTTAGAACCCAGTGCCTGACCGGACCCCTGTGTGGAAGCTGACCCGCCCCTGTGCTCCCTTCTGACAGGGAACCCCCTCAGGGGACCACCTTCTACGCCGCCCCTCCTTTCATCTCTGAATTGTCCCACGAGTCTCCATACCATGATGCGATGCCTTCCACATCCTCCGTGCAGCAAGATGGAGAACTTCTGGCCTGGCATGACGAGAGCACGCAGACAGAATGGATCTATGAGAGTAAGTTGGGTAAGGGGAACTGCCCCCTGCTGGCCGTCACACAGGGGGCTGAAGGGGGCATGCATTCCGTGCGTGCGAAAGAGCGGGGCTCCCGCGTTGCCTCTCATGCTAATGACAGATATTTCTTCCCGTGCCATTCGATATGATACTTTAGGGAAAAAGTTAAACTCCTCTACTAGCCCTGCCACCCCCATCCCCCAGCCCAGACCCCCCTCAGAGAAAGAGCATCAGCAAAGTGCTAGAACAAATACCTTTTTCAATCTTCCCCTCTCTTTTCATTAGCCTTCCTGTTCCCGTGCTACATGAACACAGGCCCTATTTCCCTCGGGGACACAGGCCATTACCTTCCCAGATTACAGACTGGTTCCTCGGGGTGATGGGCTGTATCCGGATGATCACGTGGACTGTGGCAAATGGGATTCTGTCTCAGCAGGCAGGCAAAGCCAGCCCGGATTCAGAACCAGCCAAAATCATCGGCAGCGTGAACTTTTGTAGCCACAACCTGGAGACACTCCAGAGACAGTTTGGCAAGATTGCGTTGAGAATCTTAATCCTCTACCCAATTAAGCCCAAAGTCCCCTCACTCTAGGATCCTGGGACGGAACACTGAATAGCATTTCTTGCCGTTATTAATAATTTAAATCCCGCCTTCGTGAGATTGATCCATCACGGGTTCACAGATTCATTTCACATCTGTAGTCATGGCAGCGGTAAATTAGATTCCCCCATCACCCCCTCCCCTTCCCTGCCTGCATCCGTGCCTGCTATATTTTGTAGCTCGAATGTGGTTAAATGAAATTAAGAGCCCGAAACCCTATGAGGGAGGGGGGAGAGGCAGAGGGCAGGGCCACGCAGGCCAGGAGCCCAGTGGCGCGGGCAGCCCAGGCGGGATGAAGAGTATGTTATGGGCTAAATCAGTTCGTGGGGGACTTCGGTCAGCACGTGAGCTCCGAGGGAGCCCTGAGAACTGGAACCGTTTCAAAGTCAATAAGCATGACAGCTGGGGAGAATCTGAGCATTTATCTAAATATTCATAAGCAGGATTCTTAAAGCCATTTACTGGGTAATAGCCTGTAAAGGGCCAGTGCTAAGCTTGAAAGGATGTGGGAGGGAAGAAAGAAGATAGAAGAAGGCAGGGGGGAAGGAAGGGGGGCACCAAAGCCTGTCCTTATAGCTGTGGACCCACCTCCAGAGAGAGAGAGAGCCTCCTGCCGTCACTGTTTTATTTGACGTGTTCATTCATGATCCTTTCGGTCCCTAAGCTTAATTTACAGAGCTAGTCATGTCTGTGTCTAATTTAGGTCTGAAGCACTCTGCATATTTGGTCTGTAGGGGCACGTTTTGCAGCTAAGTGTCTTTTTAACACTGAGTTCTTTACAGCCAGCATATGTTTGGTGTTTATTAAAAGTCTAGCCACCCACGGGAAGTGCCCGCTGATCAAATACTGTGACATGGGTGGCTTGGGCCAAAGGTGTGCTTTGGGTTAGAGGCTCTAAGCCAGGACCAGGGACACACCCAGGTTCCTGCAGTTACGTGAAGAGGTGGTGCCCACAGCAGAGGTGGAAACACAAGGGACAGCAGGCAATTCTCTAAAATTTGCGGAGGTTTTTCTTTCCCCTTCTGCCTTGGATTTGCAAGCCATCCTTTGGAGAGCACGGCTAACAGTTGGGCCAAACGTGCCTATAATATGTACATGATTATGTCTGGGCAATGGGATGGGGCAGACAGATGGCAAAGATACTTCCTTCTGAAGTGAAAGAGTTGTAAGAGAAAGTGACGGTGTGCAGGAAAAAAACCCAGGAAGTACGGAGGTCCAGGAAGGTGGAAGGGCTCAAACCCACGTCAAGAGGAGAGAGAGGAAAGTGACACAGGGAAAATGATGCGTGGGTGACGGGATGGGGCCCACGCCATGAAGGAAAGCCAGTCCTTCTGCGGCTGGAGTACAGAACACTAAGGACTCCCAAGGAGGCAAGACACAAAAAAGAATCTGCTTTCAGCCCGGGGCAGGAGCCAGCCACCCACTTGTTGGAGAAACACAGACATTCAAGGCAAAAACAAGCCAAAACGCTGGCTGTGTAGGGCTGAGGGCCAGCGGGAACAGCAGAGGTGAGAGCAGGCATCGATCCTGCGATTCCTCCGGGTCCGGGACTGTGCATCCCTGTCCCAGATTTCCTGTAAAGATGCAGACTTCCAGCCTTATCAGGATCCCTGTTTGCATTCTTAACAACATCCCCAGAGGATTCATAGGGACAGGAATATTGGAGAACCAGAGAACCTCAAGTGGAGGATAAATTTCACGGGGGCTAGGTTCCTCTTTTTAAAGCATTGGTAAGTTATGGGATTGTTCAACCCCCGCGGGCCAGAAACGGCATTTTACATGGCAAGGCCCTTCTCGACAAATAAGACTTTGAACCGAATGTGGAGGGAAAACACCCAGATAAATCCTTGAAACCTATTACTATGGAGAGTGGCAGTCTGATACTGAAGGAATGCTAACGGCACAAGAAATGCCTCATGATGTATATAAGGAAGTGTTCCGAGGGAGGACCAGAAAGGCTATTGATGGCCTCAGGTGTCTACCTACCCAGGCACAGAGCAGGATCGTAAAGAACTGCAGAAGTTCTAACACAGAGCATTATGCCCATGGCTGTAAAACTCCTCAAGACTTAGTGCCTGGCACATAGTAAGCCTGTGTGAGTATACTGTAAATATTTGTTAAATACTTGCAAAATTGTTGTTGAATCCTCACCTGATTCAGGACCAGATATGGTGATAGGAGGGTGTATCCTACTCCCCAAAGAAGTCTTGGTAGGAAGGGGGGCCCCGTATAGAAAGAGGTATATACAAAGAGATACTGTCCGTATAGGAATGTGGGTGGGGATAAACAGAGGGAGGAAGGGCTGTCAGTGGAGTTTACCTCAAGCCACCTGGCCGGATGGAGAAGACGGTTGGAAAACTCCCCCAAGTGCAGACCGGTGCCGTCTCCTCCAGTAGACTCAGATTTTGAAAGATCACACGCAGAGGCTAAAAAGATGCGAAGGTTAGCTGTGAGAAAGGTAGGAAAAATGGCTCAAACTTAAGAATAGTGCCAGGAGAGCTGAAGCCCAGGACAAACTTATTCTTCCCAAAAAGTCATCGTTGTCACCATCCCCCTCACCACCACCATCATCATCATTATCATGCAGGCAGCCACAAAAAAAAGAGGGTCCTTTTAAAATATGATTAGGTATGGGCGCCTGGGTGGCTCAGTCAGTTAAGCCTCCAACTTCGGCTCAGGTCATCATCTCACAGCTTGGGAGTTCGAGCCCCGGCGTCGGGCTCTGTGCCGACAGCTCAGAGCCTGGAACCTGCTTTGGATTCTGTGTCTCCCTCTCTCTCTGCCCTTCCCCCACTTGCGCTCTTTCTCTCTCTCTCTCACAAAAATAAATAAACGTTAAAGATTTTTTAGAAATAAATAAAATATGATTGGGGCAAGAAGAAGATCAAGGTAAACAGGGACACTGTTTATAGTGCAATTCGGAGGAACGAGTCAGAGAAAGTCAGGTTCTTTGCCATGTAATTTGACTTCTCTAAGAAGGAAAAGTGATCTCTGGATTGAAATAGATGCAACAAAATTAGGCAAGAAATAGCAGAAACCAAAGGCTGGTGAAAAGATCAGAAGGGAACGATAACTCCGTGTCCTGACCGGGATAAAACATACACCAGAATATCTATAGAGCGAGAGTGGCTTAATCACATGTATGGTTTTTGAGGAAATGGGAAATGAGTCTGGGCGACCAACCCGGGGCAAAAATACTGAGAGCAAAATGGTCACAAGAAACCAGCATAGGCTAAGGACAAATCAAGGTCCCTTCTTGACGAAGTTAGTAGATCGGGGCAACTGTGGTAACCCAGTAGGCCCACATTCCACAAGGGGGTTCATTTGCAAAGCCTTCCTGCTATTCCGTGGACGAGACGGAGAAATGTCAGGTGGATGCTAATGGAAGATGATAGAATGAGAACTGTCGAATAACCACCCAGAGATACTGTTTAAGGATCAGAGTCAACCCAGTTTCTAGTGGGGAGCCACAGGGCTCGGGACATTTTAGCACAGACCTGGATACGGACGGAGGAGGAATATTTATATTTGCAGACGACCTGAAGCTGTTGGTTGATGGGGATAATGCAATCAGATTCTAAACAATCCTGACAGGCGGAAACATTGACCCGGCACTAGCTACATAAAGTCCAGCGCTAACTTAGAGCGGATCCTGCTTTGAAGCCCACAAAAATGGTAGGATGGGAAAGTACAAGGTGGGGAAGGCCTGTTTGGGGTAGACACTTTGCTCATCCACAAGTTTAAGAAGTCAGTGGTATGACTGATGTGAGTGCTGGAAAAGTTAGCGTAACCAAATACAGTTAAAAGACGATACAAACGGAAATCAGTCCTGCTTTAGCCAGCCCCGGGACAGCTGTTCAGCGTGAGGACTGCCACACCGCATGAGAGTTGGACGCAGACTCGGAGGAGAGAGCGGCGTTAGGCAGACTCAGAGGCTGCGTCATCCGCAGACGTGTTGGAACCAAGGGGGTGGCAAGCCTGAAGATGCGTGGCTCTGAGAGAGGATAACTGCCTTCAAGCATCCATGCTCTCCGCACAAGGACGAGGTCTGACTCTGCCTGTGCGCTGAAGGGCTAGAGTAGGACCGCCTTCGGGGGAATACGTTCAAAAAAAAAAAAAAAAATCCCTAACAGAGCTATGCCACAGTGGGATGAGTTTTCTTCTTTTTTATTTGATTTTTTTACATTTAAAAAAAAATTTTTTTTTAACGTTTATTTTTTTTTGAGACAGAGAGAGACAGAGCATGAACCGGGGAGAGAGGGAGGCACAGAATCCAAAACAGGCTCCAGGCTCTGAGCTGTCCGCACAGAGCCCGACGCGGGGCTCGAACTCACGAACCGCGAGATCATGACCTGAGCCGAAGTCGGCCGCTTAACCGACTGAGCCACCCAGGCGCCCCTATTTTTTTTTTTATTTTTAATGACGTTGAATTTATTACTAGTTTCCTTTATAAGTTACAATTTTTATCTTGTTGAAGGAGTTCTTCAACTCAAAAACAACAAAGTTCTTCTCCAGTATTTTCTCTTTTTTTCCCCTTTTTTTAATGAATATAATTTATTGCCAAATTGACTTACCTACAACACCCAGTGCTCATCCCAACAAGTGCCCTCCCCAATGGCCATCACCCATTTCCCCCTGTCTCACCCACTACCCCATCAACCCTCAGTTTGTTCTCTGTATTTAAGAGTCTCTTCTGGTTTCCCTCCCTCCGTCTCTGTTTGTAACTATTTTTCCCCCTTCCCTTCCCCTATGTTTTCTGTTCAGTTTCTCAAGATCCACATATGAGCGAAAATATATGATATCTTTCTCTGACTGACTTATTTTACTCAGCATAATACCTTCCAGTTCCATCCATGTTGCTGCAGATGGCAAGATTTCGTTCTTTCTCATTGCCAAGTAGTATTCCATTGCTTATATAAACCACATCTTCTTTATCCATTCGTCAGCTGATGGCCATTTGGGCTCTTTCCATAATTTGGCTAGTGTTGAAAGCGCTGCTGTAAACATCGGGAGCGGCTAAAATGAACACACCAGGAAACTACAGACGCTGACGAGGACGCGGAGAAATGGGAACCCTCTTGCACTGCTGGTGGGAATGCAAACTGGTGCAGCCGCTCTGGAAACCAGTGTGGAGGTTCCTCAGAAAGTTAAAAACAGAACTACCCTACGACCCAGCAATAGCACTGCTAGGAATTTACCCAAGCGCCACAGGAGTGCTGATGCATCGGGGCATGGGATGAGTCTTCTTAAAAGCTGGAGAGGTCCTTGACTGCAGAGGGCTCAGCCTCAGCTAAAGGACTGATAGTCACGGATGCTGCACGGGTGCGGGAGGCTTGCGTCCTGACCCCTTGGCCCAGGCTCGAATCCTGACACCCCCGGGGGCAGGCGGAGCAGTTTGCCTCTGCTTTTTGACCACTGGCCGGCTAGTCTCTGCTGTGCACACATAGGACTTACATACAGGACGTGTGTGCACGCATGCATGGGTGTAGGGATAGGAAGAGGGAGAGGTGGGGAGGGCACAGAAAGGAATAGGGACTACAAGATCCCGCCAGACATAAAATAACGATAACCAAGAACTTACAAAAGTCCTCAGAAAATACAGTAGCCTCCCATTGCGTATCTTAGCGGATCGTACTAAATAGCCCCCCCTTGTGTCCCGGCCAGCTCCCATCGAACACTCCTCAGAGAGCACCAGGAGGGAAGACATGCCCACTTCCCGTAGTGACACACATACCCCATACATTTCCACACGGCTTTGGAGCGACCTGGAGCTCCAAAATCTCCCCCCATACTGTTCTGTCTATCCTGAGGATCCTAACTGGCCCTGTGGTGACCAGAGGAGAAGGCCACAGAGGGGCTACGTGTCCCGACCCCTGGTTCACCGCAGTCCTGGATAAGTTAGCAGAACTAAAGAGGAGGACGAAAGGCAGGGGGTGCATCCAGTGCGCTCCAATCTGCTCGTCCCCTCTTGCGATCAGCCTTGGGCATCGAGGAAGAACTTCGGGCCCTAAATGTCTAATATGGATCCCTTAGAAAGTGGGAGTTTAAAATCGCTAACGGCCACCTTCTCCTGTCTCTCAACAGCACATGCAAAATCAAAATCAAAACTAAAACTCTCCACAACCACACTAACCACTGAGAAGTCAGATTTGGAAGGTATTTAAATCTTATGATCTTATGATGATTTTATTTTATTTTTTTAATTTTTGTTTTAATGTTTATTTATTTTTGAGACAGAGAGAGACAGAGCATGAACGGGGGAGGGGCAGAGAGAGAGGGAGACACAGAATCGGAAACAGGCTCCAGGCTCTGAGCCATCAGCCCAGAGCCCGACGCGGGGCTCGAACTCACGAACCGTGAGATCGTGACCTGAGCTGAAGTCGGACGCTTAACCGACTGAGCCACCCAGGCGCCCCAATCTTATGATGATTTTAAATGACTTGTAGAAGTTAACAAATCCATCCACAAGAAGGTAAGAATAACAGGATGAGCGTGCCCCCGGCCAAAGAGAGACCTCCTTTGACCTTTTAGGATACAGCGATCTTACCTAAGGCCAGTGGCCAAGGCATTATTTCTAGGGCTTGGTGCCAGGCTCAGGGACCAAGGAAGAAACGGAGCCAAAGGGTAAAGTGCTTTTAAATTTGAACGAGAATTGAATTTTGAAAAGGGAGGTGAGGGTATTTACCACTGGAATTGGAAGGAAAGATAATAGGTTACCCCTACTCAGTTTCTTCCGTGACATTTACCGTATACCTACCGACACTTAATTGTTCACCTACTGCGTACTGGGCAGGATATAAGTTGGACAAAACCATCACAACCTCTGACAGACAGTGGCCACGCTTGCAGTGAACGTACCAGAGCATATATATATATATCGCTACGTTGTGCACCTGTTCCTCCAGGAGCCCAGTGTGCCCATGAAAAGAAAAAAAATGACACCTTCTCAGAATTTAAATTCTGGTGGGCGGGATGAAGTGTGAACAGAGGGAGGGGAATCACTATTTGTCGAACGTAAGCAACAGGCCTCAAACTGCCAAAGACTGTGGAAGCCACTTACCCCAAAACCCACGATCTCCACTCTGGTCTCCCCCAGCTATTTAGGACGTGCTTTTTAAACCGATTCCCTCAGGGACCCAAAGGTCCAGACAAGTTCACCATACCACATCCTATCAATAATTGTTGCTACTCTTTTTCAGTGTTTGCTACCCCTGACGTGGCTCATGAGGAGGAAAGTGGTAAGCGCCCGGCATAACATATCCAAAGATCCCTGCTCCCCGCAGAGTGTCCTGGGCTGCGGGGTGGTGCCCCGGGAGGGTGGGGCCCTTGCTGGTCCAGCTTGCACCAAGTCCTCGAGAGGACCCGGGGCCGTGCTGGGCACACGGCCTCTGAACTTGGATGGGCTTCCGTGTCCTTTCCTGAAGAGGAGGAATAGAATGAGAAACAGAGAGAGGGTCTCTGGAGCAAGACGGAATGACCTGGGAGAGAAGTTCATCCCTTACTCAGGAGCCCCACATTTCAAGAGGGTCTAGCTGGCTGCTGGCATCCCTGAGGGCTGGACAGCAGGGCTTGACAAGGACGCGAGGGCCCGTCCAAATAGACATATCCAATGGCACCTTGGTAGGGAATAAATTGGAGCCCCCACAAATGGTGCCTTGAAACACGTTCGTTCTTCATTAAGGAGGGCTTAGTTGAATCCTATGAAGGGGAAAGACAGGAGGGAATCCTGATGGTGGCAAAATCCCCACTGACACCTCCCACCCTCACCCCCAAAGCAAAAGCCCCACAATTAACCAGGCCCATCCTATTAGAAACAATTTAGGGACTACAGTATCTTGTCTTTCAACGTGGTAGGGGCTGAGGGGGAGATTAAGTCTGGGACACACAGGTGGCTTATCAAACAAACTCTCAGACTCTAGACAATGTACCCGCCCGCTACCCAACCCCCCCCCCTCCCCCCAGAAGGGTACCGATCAATAGAATTGTCTTCATCTTAATCCATTTCCAGGGAGGGTTTAGAGCTGTGCCGCTCAAACTTTAATGGACAGAACGATCACTGAGGATCTTGTTAAAATGCAGATTCCGGCTCAGTAGGTCTGAGGTCCTGTATTTCTCACAAGCTCCCAGCAGCAGCTACTGCTACTAATCCATGGGCCCCACTTCGAGGAGCAAGGTTTGAGAACAGCTTATAGGCTTGTGCCCTTAGCAATCACCAGATGAGCCAATCCCTCAACCCACCTGTCGAGAATAAGAAGGAACTTACTACAGGAAAGGTCGAGGAGGTGAAGGCAGGACAAAGGTGCCTCTGTTGCCTGTTTATCAGCAGAGCTAGGTTGCCCATTTTTCAGAGCCGGCCCCACGGCTCATGCTTCACTGCTTCCTCTCCCCGTTTCCTCATCCACAATGGGGGGATCTGCCCTGCAGGGGCGGCTCAAACATCTCTCCCGAATTCGGGAACTATGGTTCCGGCAGGAAAAGCCATTAGAAGAGAGGCACTGATTGGATGGAGAAAAAATTAAGATCTGTGCTTAATCGGCTCCAGAGAGGACACAGTCTACTTTAGGGAATCGTGTGTGCCTGGCACCTACCAACGTCAGCCCCGCTCCTCTGTGCTGCCCTGAAGACGAGCCTGACACAGAAGAGGGGACCAGAGAGCCAAGGGGCTGGGTGACAGGTTGCAAGTAGCCCGTAGGGCCACCCACCGCTCAAGGGCCTGACACTTCCCCGCCCCCACCAACCCTCCCATAGGGCCTCACAGGAGAAGATGAGCAGCTCACCAGAACAAAGGTAGAGGTAGACAGAAATCCCCAAAGGGAAAGTTAATTAGGCATTAGGCATGAAGCTTTTCCTTGTCGTTCAGCCCCAGTTGTGGCTGTTGCTGCACATCTGCTGAGCTTGTCTTGACATGGAGACAGCGCCCGTTGACGTTAGTACGGTTAATTATTATGTTGAATCGAACCCTTCAGAAGGCTGTCGTTCGGCATTCAGGACTGCCAAGCCACCTTCTTCCCGCGATAAACACCTAGTTTTGTTTCCCTCAAAGGAGTTCTTTTGCATTATTCCATAAAGCCTATTCAAATGGGGAATCACAAATGATGGGGACTTGCTAAGCTATTTGGGCCAGAGCCAGGCTCTCACTCTCAATCTAGGGCGGGCGCATACTCGAAGAATCTTCCACGGGAGGCACCTCCTGCCACTCCGTCTCTCCAGACGCGTTCTCCCAGGTCCTCCACATTCGCTCTCCAGTGACCACCACAAGGAGCCTCCCCCTCAGCTTGCTGGAACTCCCATGGATTATTGCTGGGTGTTCCCGAATGGCTTTTCAAAACGCTTCTCGGCCGTTTCCGTGGCAGCCAGTGTGGGGACACACGGTGTTTCTGGAATCGAGCAGAAAGGCCCCCGGGCCTGGTGTCGGTAAAGGCAGGTCCAGCTCAGTGGGGGCTCTCTATCCCAACAGAGTTTTTATCACTGAACCCAAACTGGGAAGAAGTGAAAGGTAAACGTGTGCAGAGATCACGGAGAATCTTCTCCATCCCCAAAAGTGTCATAGAGACACAAAATCGGACACAATAAGTCAGCCCTGCACCAACCTGGTGGATTTTCAGGGCTCTCTGGCTGGGCCGGCTTCAAGGAGCTGCTGTCATCCTGAAGCTGAGAAAACAGGCCCCAGTAATTTCCCTGGGGGCTCAATTACCGTCTGAGAGCCCGTCCCTGAGCGCCCCCCTCAAGAGCCACACCTTCCCGGGAGCAGGAGATGGGGCCCAAGATGTAATTATCAATTCCTTGATTCAATTTGCACCCCGTCGACACTGGAGGCTCTAAGCCCCTCTCCTGGCCCAGGCTGTACCTGACCTTGAGAACAAAGGCATTCGCTCTCTGCTTTTTGTGCGCTCACAGGCTCGAGAATATATCTCTTATGCTTTAATTCGCAATTAGGAGCCGTACGTACGTCTGGAAATCGGCAATTTTTTTACAACACTGGCAGGAGTTAGGAATATTCCTCAGGATTTCCAAGAGGAAATCACACTCAGAATAGATCTCTCCCAGAATAAAATCTAAAATTCTTCCCATAGCCTATAAGGTCCTCTGTGAGCTGGCCTTGTAACCCCTTCCCTGCTCCCCCATTTCCACTCCCGCTACCTCCCATATTCACCCCTTTCCAGGTATACTGTGCCTCTTACAGTTTGTCAGTTATGTCAGCCACACTCCCACATACTGTCACCTCAGGGCCTTTGCACCTGCTAGCCCCCTGCCAGGAATGTTCTTTCTCAGCTATCTGCCTGCTTGTTCACTGCCTGACTTCATTCAGGACTCACTCAACTGTCACTGTGTCAGGTGAACCTTCGCCAGCCGCTAGTAACACACACTTCCTAAAGTCAGCCACTGAAACTGACCCTTTTATTCCTATTTTATTAATATCTCCCAGCTGAATTTTAGGAAATTTGATGAGTTTACCTAAAGCCTTATTGATGACGCATGCATTTTTATTTAAAAGGGCAAAATGCCGTAACTCTGTTTCCTTTTGGTTTTGGTTTTGTTTGCTCGTTGTTGTGGTTGTTTTTCCAAATGCCTTCGCTTCTGCTGTGCCCTCCAAAATCAAAAGCCATGGAGTTTGTTTCCAAAGAGAGCTTTTGGGACGATTTATTAAATGAACCCACGAACTCAGTGGAAACTGAGAGCTACGATAACAAGGTAAGTCAGGTAAAACCTCAAGCCCACCTTCCGCCAGATGTTGGAGCAGTGTGGCCCCAGGCCAGCGGGGAACTGCCTCTTAGTGCTGGGATTCATTGCTTCGTTCCATTGTTAGCATAGCCCAAAGGAGCTTTTCTTAAAACAGATGAAAATTTAAATGCCACACATTAAATCAAAGTGGGTCAGAAGAAAACCAAAGGTAACCCTCCATGGCCCTACTTTCAGAGCCCTATTGATAATATAATCACATTCCAGAACCCTTTTAAAGGTGGCAAAGCCCAAAATAAAACATTCAATTTATCTAGATATCAAGGCAAATCACTCTTTGTCGAAACCTCAATAAAAATGACGTTAAATTCTAGAAAGATGGAGTAGATGTACTTTTCCCACTTACTACCGCTTAAAACCCTAGACGTTATAAGAAAAACAAATAGAAGAAGCCTCTGAAGGACTCTTAAGTATAGAGAACAAACAGGGGGTTGCTGGAGGGGTGGTGGGAGGGGGGATGGGCTAAATGGGTGAGGGGCATTAAGGAATCTACTCCTGAAATCATTGAGGCACTATATCCTAACTTGGATGTAAATTAAAAAATAAACAAATTATTAAAGAAAAAAAAAGAAAAGAAGCTTCTCAAGGGTGGAGAAAAGAAAAGGGTGGAGAGGGGCACCTGGTGGTTCAGTCGGTTGAGCATCCGACCTCAGCTCAGGTCATAATCTTGCGATTCGTGGGTTCAGGCCCCGCCTCGAGCTCTGTGCTGACAGCTCAGAGCCTGGAGCCTGCTTCAGATTCTGTGTCTCCCTCTCTCTCTGCCCCTCTCCTCCTCGCTCTCTCTCTCTCTCTCAAAAATAAAATAAACATTAAAAAAAATTGAAGGGTGGCGAGCGATCAGACTGGCTAGTAACCTCATGACCCAAGGGATGACATGGTAGGGAGTTTCCTGAGTTCTCTTTTTGCTTCGTATATCCCTGGTGATTAAGTGCTGAAAGACAGCAACTCAGAAACCCCAACAAGCAAGCCTGCTGTCTCTGACCGAAGGACAAGGAACGGGGCAGCCTCGCAGGACAGACACTGAGACAACAGCGTGTGCCATGCAGGCTAACACCGCAGCAGCTCACGGCAGCTAGCCTTCCCCACGTCCTGCCACCACGACCCCTCAGAGGGACACAGAACCGGCCCCCCAGAGTCCGCGGATGTCCCTTCCCCAGCTGGACCCCATAACCAGAGAGGAGATGGGAAGTCGCAATAGTTTGAATAAGCCTTACATCTACAGTATGCTGTGTCCTCTTTCCTGCATGAAGATTTTACCCGCTGGTGCAAGCTGGTGGCTCTAATTTCCTGTGTCTACTTACGTCTAAGATTTACACGCCGATTCAGGTGGAAACTTTATTATGCATCCTTTCCATTACAGCGAAGAAACTTTCTCAGGACTGTAGGTACTAACGACAATCACAGGACTGAAATTTTGTGTCCCTGGAACTCAAAATTAAGCCGGTATATTCTTCTGAATTTACAATAGAAAAGGTAGAAAGATTTTTTTTCAGCAAGAGTTGGAATCTGCATTGTTTTAATTAGAAACTTAAATTACTCAGAGCCCTTCGGCACCCCTGTCCGCTGAGGTGTGCCATACCGGATGGAGCTGCATTCTGAGGCACAGGGGAGGCACCTCCCGGAAAGTTGTGCACAGCACACGGGGGGAGGCGCCGTGTGACAGGTGCACTACACCACGCCCGCCCCCACCCAGCCCCAGACACTGGCCTCCTCACCATAGGCAGCCGTACGGGTTGGAAGGCAGCCGAGCAACGTCACTGGAGGCAGAGGTGGACAGAAAGAATGGCGCAAATGCCACATGGTACCTGTAGCTGAAAGACCTGTCAGTGTGGACTTTTGAGGCCCCTTTTGGGGGAATCCCGGAAGCCACTGGGGTACAAACTAAAGAGAGGGCGCTAAGTCCTTCTATTTGGATAGGGGCTCTCACACTTTGGCTATTCTGACAGTTCGGCTCCCTTTGCTGCTTTTAGTTCACGATCCACGCTTGTTTTAATTCCGTGACGTCCCCACGCCTCACAAACCTGGCTGTGCAAATGTTTTCGGTCGCGGGAACCAGAGATTCACCCAGGAGAGGTCTCTGGGCATGGAGAACCCAACACTGGGGTACTCGATACACCTGCCATGGTGAGGAGGCTAGCTCTACTCTACAGGCAGGGGAAGCAAATGAGACAGACCTCTAAGAAGTCACGTGTGCTGGCTAAATCGAGTAGGGTGGCACAGCCTGGACGGGACGAGAACTTCAACGAGGCCCACCCCGTGGGTCTGTTGTCGGGTGGGCCACAGCGGGCACCGTGGTTTCTGGGGAACAAAACTCAGAATCCAAAGACGATGGGGAGAGATCACTGGCCCAGGCAAATAGGAAGTCACTCCATCCCAAGGGAAGAACTGTCAACAATGAGGAATTTAGAGGCAGCCATATTGGTGCCACGGGCCTTAACCTCTACCTGCTCAGAAGCAGACTCCGGTTTCAAGAGATAAACTGAGGCCTACAAAACATTTTAAGAGTCTGCTTGAGCATATGTCGATTCGAATTGTGTACCACCAAATCGGAAGTGGTTAGGAAGTGCTCTGCTGGCGGGAGCTGGGGAGAGGCTTTTATAAAGAAGAGGCAGAAGCAGAGCAACAAAAGTTTTGATTGGCCGTCGCTTAAAGCCCATTTGGCCACTTGCGATTGGTGGTCCTTAGGTTTCGATTCATAACACTGAGGCATTTTACAGGCTTAGATTTTGGCTGGCTTGCCTAGGCCCCATGACACGAGAGCCACCCACCTCTGTGTAATAGCCTGCTTGGTTAGCTAACTCAACACCCCCAGTTGGAGAGGAGCTGCGGAGTCTGGGAATCAGGCAAGCCAGACCTGAGGCACCCCAGCCTGCCCCCCCAACCTGGAAAAACCCAGCCAACCACAAGCTACATTCTTAAATTTGTCCCAGCTCACACACAACTTTGGATATGTCGGTCTTCCGCTTACCAGAGGAGGCTAATACGTTAACGGCATACAGTACGTTATCGGATGTTGAACAGCCATAATGGCCTCAACCTCAACCTCACGTCGTGAGCAGGGCGACGTGAAAGCTTCACGGGTATTAGAATCACAGATTTGGGATAGATTGGTCGAATTTACAAAACAAGAAGGCAGCTTGAAACATCAGTACTTTGGAAGAATCTCTAAACGCAGAATTGGCCGCTACTATAACGTGTTAGGCGTTAGGTGCTACCCTGCTTTCCTGAAGACTGCCATCCTTCACAGTGAAGCAACCACTAGGAGCTTGGCCTTTCCTGCAACTCAGAAAGCCTAGTATGCCCTTAAATCATGGAAGCATTTTTAGGCTCTATAACCATCTCCACATTTGGGAAATGGAGTCTTTTATGCTCTGAAAAGATGTATTGCCATGCCTTTGTTAAAAAATTAATAATAATATTACATATTATATATATTTTATATATGTGTGTGTATATATATGTGTAGAGAGAGAGAGAGAGAAAGAGAGAGAGAGAGCAAATGGGGGATTGAGGAGTATGAGAATAATGGAAATAGTCTTTAAAACCAACCTTACTGGCCGCCCTACTGTTCCCAGGGTTTGTGTTTTCCTACTAGCATATTGAAATCTCACCAGGCACTTTGGGGAGTCAGAAAAGTGCTTAATTATAGTAAGCCATTAATCCTCCTTTTCCGGGTATTTCATTCTATGTTCCTTTTGTAGGTTCTCAACAGCTCCTATCAGGTAGTGTTTAGGACCGTGCTCAAAGAAATGGCTGCTCGCCAAGAACTGGAAGAGGATATTGACATCCCCCTGACTGGGATTCTGGAGAGTGAAACCAGGAGGAAGCTGGGAATTCTGTAAGTGACTGGAGAGATCAAGCTATTGGTCAGCGGGTTCAGGTAGGCCAGCGGTGGCAGCCCGGAAAGCATAAACTGGGCCACCAGAGAAAAGACCAAGGCCAGGGCCAGGCAGGTCCCCTGAGCCAAAGAGCGAGCACAGAAGCAAGAAAAGGTCAGGGGCAGGTAGACAGAATGATGTGGTTGCTACCAAGAGCAAGGAAATCTACGAGCACGGGAGGTACAGGATAGGATCAAAGGCTGGCAGTGACAGAGGTTGGAGACCCAGGGCAGGAAAAGTCTTGGAGGTACCATGAACTTATACAGAAGCCCGGGGAGCAAGGGTCAGAGCCCTGGCCTTTCTTTTAATAAAAGGAGCAACGGGGGGGTCAAGATCTTGGGCATCTGCCAAGAAATTCCCTAGCTTCATCACAGGCTAGCTAATGCTTTTCCATGCTCCCTGGAGTGGGAAAAGCCATGAGCTGCACTGACCGGGAGCGATGGCCAGAATCCCCATTTGGAGTGGGGAATGATAAGGCTATTGCAGACCGTTGCTGGCACCAAATCTTTCTAGTTGTCACGGCCCCAGGTCACAAAATGTCCCCAAACTCCCATTTGTACGTCCGGAATGTGCTGCGGAGAAACCTGGATTTTCATTTATCCAACTATCAGAAATCGTAGCGAGCAAGGTGCACGTTCCAGCCTCCTGCAAGTCTTTTGCAGACGCTGGCAGTGACACCAAGGAACAAGCTGTGGGGGTACAGGGTGCCCTGCATGACCTCCTTGATGAATTGAAGCTTTCTCCAAAACCAAGAAGAGAGGTTGGCTGCCAGCAACTTCTGCTTTGGGCTCAGTAGAGTCCTGGGGCCAGACACCCCTGAGGCTTCTCTAGGAAAGGAGAAAGCAGAATACACAGAGTGAAACACAAAGAATATCCAAGCTTCCAGATCCTTACACAGCTACAAAAACAAATGCAAAGTAACTTCGCTGTGAGTTACCGGGCCCCATATGTGACATTTCCCCACCTATTCCATCCCACTTGGGCCTATAACCAAGGTTCATTCTAATCTGATTGCACTCAACAAATATTTCCTGAGCACCTACTATGTGCTGATCTACTATGTGTAGATCAATCTATAGAATATATAGTCAATCTAAAGAATAGCGGGGATCTCAGAGTCTCTGCCGTTGAGGAGCCGGCTGGCAAGAATAGGCAAAGGTGGGCAAAGAGCCAAGGGAGGAAGCTTTCCAAAAGGGCCTTGGGTGCCTGTGGCTGGATCCCCTCACTGGAATTTAACCCTTGCGTACGTTTGGCATCCTGCTCTCGACCTGCAAGTCAGGCTTCACACCCCCCCACCCCCCCCCCACCCCCGCAGGTCAGGCTTCACCCCACCCCCCATTTGGTCCCTACCCTTTCACAGATGACGGCAGGCTAGGTAACTGCTTTGATTCCATTCAAAGTGCTTGCAGATACAACAAATAACATTCAATGCAAATGGGCCATGAAGAGCTCCTTCTCAAGTCCCGCCACTGCTTCTAAAGTTTGTAAACCTGCTCTCTGCCCGCCAAAATAGCACAGCCCTTTCCAGCCAAAGGTATTTGCTTCCTGGGGTTACTTGAGGTTAAATTATTCCACTCTCCTCAAGGAATCTGAACTGAGCACTTGAAATCGGTCAGGTCAAAGGCCTTCTTCTCAGATCCAATTAAGCCTGGGAAGCTCATTCCTTTCAGCACATTCCCTTTCAAAGGGGCTCTGATCTGAGAACCAAGAAATGCAGCTGCCCCGGGAGACCACCCTTATTTGGAACAGAAACAGCCCACGCCAGTGAAATCCCAAGACGACTTGCTTTGTATATTGACAGGAGAGGGGGTAAGGGCTTGATTATTTTGAAGACCCATCCCTCAGTGTGGCTTTCGTGATGAGTCATTTTGAATGAGAGTATTTGAAGTTTTCCCACTAAACGCAAAGGGGTTTCAAATGACTCTGTCCAGTTCCCAGATGGTGCTGTTTTTCCCAGCTATTTCCAAAGGTAACCTTCACTGGGATATGCACCAGCCATAGAGAAAAATCAAGCTGCACGAGCTTAACTCCTAGAGCCGGTTTCACATTTGGACCTCCCAGTCCTGTCCTAGCTCCCAAGATGCCCCTTGTTGAATTCGTTTAGAAGGATTTGGGTGTCAGCCTAAACTCCAGGAGGGAAGCACTGGGTCAACACCATTGTACTGTCCCTTTATTCCTGAGTACTGAGTGGAAGAAAAACAGCCCCCGAAAGCAGAGGCACGAGCCCAATTCTTCAACAATAGAAACACTCGGCAGGTTCTAGCACTGTCGACACTGTGTAGCATGACACGTAAACATGCATTCGAGATAATTCACATTCTCTTTAGGTTGAAGAAAAATTTTGGAAAATACAAGCAAACAATCCTCTGGATTATGAAGAAACGTGAAAGTAAGGACTACTCCCCCATTTTTCCATCCTGTGATTGCCTCTTACCTTCTGCCACGAACCCTAAAAGAGGCAGAAATGCTCACTGCCTAACCACAGCACCTACTGGACTAGCAAGGTCCTCGCTTCCAGGGATAAAATACCAAGCAAGATGGACACAGTCTGGGACCCCCTTATCCTTTTGGGGGGACTGTGGGTAAAGATAGATAAGAAAGCAGGGGATTCATGTATGGAATGGTTAAGTGCTGTGGGAGGAAGAGAAGTCCATAGAGCCCCATAAGAAGGGATCTAAACTAGACTGGAGGGGCTACTTAGATCATTACCAGATACTGAAGGCATCTGAGGTCCAGCTGTTAAGATTTCCCCATCATGGTGGTTGCCAGTGTTTTTAAGTTTAGTCATGGAGGGGGCATCTGGGTGGCTCTGTTGGTTAAGCATCTGACTGTTGATTCTGGTTCAGGTCATGATCTCGGGATCATGAGGTTGAGACCCACTTCAGGCTTCACGTTGAGCATGGATCCTGCTTAAGATTCTCTCTCTCTCTCTCTCTCTCTCTCTCTCTCTCTCTCTCTGCCCTTCCCCTGCTCTCTTTCTCTCAAACAAATTCTTTTAAAAAAAATCTAATAATGGAAAACTTGGGCCAAGAGCCTAAGCCATGAGACTATTTCATTCAGAGACTCAAAGCCACCACATGGAAATCTTTAAGATTACTAGATCCAACTAACACAGAAATGTCAACAATACCCATGGCTAACAATACCCATAGCTAACCAGTCCTGGTACTTTTTCTCCCTGAGCCAGGACACATCCTCAGATTCCCTCCCAAGACCATGTTCCAGGCCCCCAATACCAATTTATGCCCCTGATCGAACTCTTAGGGATAACTTCTGCGGACCAGGTTATTTTCACGTAGTCTGATTCGAATGAGCCTTCATAACCATGTGAAGCAGGATAAAGAAGCTAAGGCTCAGGGAGGCTAAGGGACTTACCTGAGATCACCCAGTCATCGTGTGGGCACGAGCCGCATGCTGCCCAAGACCTCTCAGGCCAAACCTGGGACTCATCCCCAAAGAAAGGCTAGTGTTTCTGGGGAAGAAAAAGAGGGGGCCTTCTAAGCCTAGGTCTCGTGCACTCACTGGAGCTAGAAGACAAGAAGGAATTGCTACCTTCGGCTTCCATAGTGGGAAGGCCCTGCCTCCCACCAAGACTCACACAATGGGGTGCCCCCAAAACAAGGAGGGGGGTTCAGAAGCTCAGCAGCCAAAAACACAACACACATTATCTATTCCACTTATGATACTATACTTGTCTACTGCTCATATTTCTGCTCCCTCTGGGCTGTAGATGCCTGTGCCCTTTCTTACTTGCCACTTCAGTAAGGCACACAGTAAGCACTCAATAAGTGTTTTTGTTGTTGTTTTTAATGGATGTGGGCATGTATGATTTTTTTTCTTTTTTTTTCTTCTTTTTGCTCCTTTTGGGAGATTAAGGCCTCTCTGGATACTCCATTGCCACACATCCAGGATAGGACTTCCAATTGGAGAATAAGATTTTAATATTGTTGAACGCCCATAGTGCCTCACGACTACCCCTGCCGACTCCCTGCTCCTCTGGGCAATTGAAGTCTAGAAGGATTGAACTTTTTATGCAAAAAAGCAACACTTTGAATTCTTTATACAAAAAAAAGCAACACCTTGAACTTTTTGTACAAAAAAGCAACCCTTCTAATAGACAAAAGGCATCCCCTCCATGTTCTGGTTGTAGCCAGTCCCAAAGAAATCTCCCAGCCTCTTCCAAGATACAAACTCGCTTACTTCCAGGATGCAGACCATTCTGTATTCTACACACACACCTCCCTGTCTGCACACGCTGATTCCCAAGCCCAGGCTGGCTTCATGAATGTGGGACCTCTGATCAGTCACACGGGACCCAATACTTTGAAAGGTGCTGCACTTGATTCAATGCCCTGGGCTCACCGTCTTGAACTTCTTAATAATATTAGAACAAGGACCTCTGCATTTTCATTTTGCATGGGGCCTCTCAAATTAAGTGGCCTTTCCTGTTCAGAACCATCTAGTCTGGGAAAAGAGGTGGGAAGACACTGAATCATGAGCCATCAAAATTCAAAGCTCCCCGAGTGAAGGCCACAGATATATTGACCCTCTACTAGGTGGCAGGCACGGTGTAGACATGATTTCACAGTACAATAAAACCTTGGATTGCGAGTAACTTGTTCTGCAAGACGAGCAAACATTTCTGATAAATTTTAACTTGATAAATGAACAATGTCTTGAGATACGAGTGGTACCGAATGTCACATGATCACAACTGAACCAATGGTTCTCGAAATTCCCTTTGATACACGAGTGCTTTGGATTGCAAGCATGTTTCCGGAAATGAATTATGCTCACAAACCAAGGTTTTACTGTAACTCAGTAGGTCTCTGTAGGCATCATTATTCCATTTTAAAGGAACAGAGGCTCAGAAAGGCAGCCTAAAGCCTCCCCCTAATGATGGCACAGCCGGACGTATAGCACAAAACAAAGCGTCCACAGTTTTAGCATTCCGATAGGGGGAAAAATGAGCATATATATGTCCTCTTTTGTCATTACCACTTTAGAAATGTTTTCGATTAATTTCTAAGAGACACTCACAAACAGTGGCTGGGCTCACTTCAGCTTCTTCCCTCTGACAAATCATTATCATTTGTAAGCAGGCACTGGAGAAGGAAGGTGCTTCTCACAGGGAGACTGAGACCCCCTTCCAAACTTCTCACACAAGTTTCCAAATGACCCTGCCCTCCCACCTCTGTCTTCTCATTTTCCTGCGGAAAAGCCTCCTCTCCGAGTTCTAGCCAGTGGCCTCCTTAGTTTCTCAGACGTGCCGCTGTCCCAGATTCTCCTGCTGCTCCCACGGCTTGTCTGACGCCCGCCGAGAGTCAGCTGCCCTACTAATCTAGTTCCAAAATTCAACTCATATAGAAATTGACAGAAATGATGATAAAAAGAAACTTGTTGCTGTGAAAACGAAGTTGAATACTTTCAAAAGACTCAATAAGAAAATAGCTTTTTAATTTTTTTTTTACATTTTATTTATTTTTGAGAGAGAGAGAGAGACAGAGCACAAGTCGGGGAGGGGCAGAGAGAGAGGGAGACACAGAATCCGAAGCAGGCTCCAGGCTCTGAGCTGTCAGCACAGAGCCCGACATGCAGCTCAAACCCACGAACCATGAGATCATGATCTGAGCCGAAGCCGAAGGCTTAACCAACTGAGCCACCCAGGCACCCCAAGAAAATAGCTTTTTAAAAAACTTTTTAGGGGCGCCTGGGTGGCTCAGTCGATGAGCGTCCGACTTTGGCTCAGGTCATGATCTCATGCTTCGTGAGTTCAAGCCCTGCGTCAGGCTCTGTGCTGATAAACGAACCTGGAGCCTGTTTCAGATTCTCTCTCTGACCCTCCCCCGTTCATGCTCTCTGTCTCAAAAATAAATCAATGTTAAAAAAAATTTTTAAAAAGAAAAACACTACTTTAGGGACACCTAAGTGGCTCAGTTGGTCGAGCATTCAACTTCGGCTCAGATCATGATCTCACAGTTTGTGAGTTCGAGCCCCGCGTAGGGCTCTGTGCTGATGGCTCAGAGTCTGGAGTCTGCTTCAGGGAGGATTCCATCTCCCTCTCTCCCTGCTCCTCCCCTGCTCACTCTTTCTCTCTCTCTCTTAAAAATAAATAAAACATTAAAAAATGAAACACTACTTTAAATTTATATGTGGACAGAACATCCATTAAAGATTGGGGAATATACAGAATTTTTTAAGTCTGTGATTCTGCAGACTGCTTACAAACTACCAAAACTGAGAATTATAGATAATAAATTATTAATGTGCTTTGAGCAAAAAAGATCAGAGTCCAGCATCAGAAGCACCCACAAAGGAGAGGTCTTGCCCTGCATTTTGTCATGGCATACTGGGACACCTGGGTGACTCAGTCGGGTAAGTGTCCAGCTCTCGATTTTGTCTCAGGTCACGATGTCACATTGCCTGAGATCTAGCTCCACATCCCAAGCCTGCTTGAGATCCTCTCTCTCCCTGTCTTGCTGCCCCTCCCCCACGCCGATGTGCCCACACTCTCTCTTTCTCTCTCAAAATAAATAAATAAACTTTAAAAAAGAGTAACGTGGCACGCTAACACACATTTATGTTTTAAGTTGACATAACGGGGTTTGAAGAGTTTCCTTTTTTTTGTAAATGGCTCCCCACTTTTGCCTATTTTGTAAATTACCAGAATTAGCAGCCATGCTTGTTAGCAGCGTGTGGCTGGTATGTCACCTTCACACCACCACCCCCCCCCAAGTCTGGACTGGGTGGTCCTCACCACGGCATCTGGCATCTAGCCTCGGACCGGCACACTGTAGGCCCTCGATAAATTCATTTTGAGTGGACGGATGCCAAAACGGAGAAAGCTGCAACTTCAACCCTTACATTTCTCTCCAAACACCTGCCCTTTCCACCATCTGGCAGCCTTCGCCACTTGGGGGAATATGGCCGATGTCTCAAACCCTCAACCTGTCTGAGAAAGACAGATCCAGGCTTCCTTTCTCTTTTCTACCAGACTTCCTCACGGCCAAACCTGCGGAGACGTCGACTTTCACATTTCACTTATGGAAACAACCACCACAAGGTGAGGAGCCTGTGACAGAAGCCAGAAAAACTCGTCGTGTGGTTTATCGTAAGAAGAAATTGGAAGTAGATACGGGATGGGTCCACAGCAAGACTGAGGTAAGTATGGCAGTGCATTGGTGTTGTTACTTTGTGCAGGGTTTTTGTGGCGGGGGGGGGGGGGGGGTGGAGATGAGACACACACATAACATCGGGGAGTTGTCAGAACTAATATACAGTGTGAATACAAATACAGAGGCACACCTGAGTGTGGGGGTTATGGGCAGATTAACCGGGGCTTTTACTAGGGTTCACTGAGACTCTTCTCCCTTCGGGCCCCGTCTTAGGCATTTGGGTAAGATTGGGAGGAGGAAAACGAAAGTGTATAATATAAAGGTCCATCCCCTAAAAAATTTAAAATGTACACAAAAATCAACCCCGGAGAATGGCCGGTTAAGAGGGTAGATGGGTAGGGTCACCCTACGCTTGCCTCCTACCTCAAACACAGCTAGAGAAACATCAAATCTTTCTGAATTCCCAAGAAATCGATCTGAGGACCGAGCAAACAAAGCTGCATGTCTACAGGCAGAAAAAAAAAACAAAAAACAAAAAACGGCCACCTTGTGGAAGGTAGGAACCACAAAGAGTTGATTTGGGGGAGGAAAGAGCCGCAGGTGCTGCGGAGGTGAGCAAAGAAAGAGAGAGAGAGAGAGAGGAGTGAAAACATGCACCGGGGACTTCACGGGGAAAACTCTTCCCCGAAACTGTTGGCTGGGAAAAAGGAGAGGGTTTAAATACCGTCAGCTTTAAAAAAAAAAAAAAAAAAAAATTTTATTTTAACGTTTATTTATTTTTGAGACAGAGAAAGACACAGCATGAACAGGAGAGGGTCAGAGAGAGAGAGGGAGACACAGAATCTGAAACAGGCTCCAGGCTCTGAGCTGTCAGCACAGAGCCCAATGCGGGGCTTGAACTCACGGACCGCGAGATCATGACCGGAGCCCGAGTCGGATGCTTAACCGACTGAGCCACCCAGGCACCCCAATACTGCCAGCTTTTTTTTTTTAAAAAATTTTTTTTTAACGTTTATTTATTTTTGAGACAGAGAGAGACAGAGCATGAACAGGGGAGGGGCAGAGAGAGAGGGAGACACAGAATCAGAAACAGGCTCCAGGCTCTGAGCTGTCAGCACAGAGCCTGACGCGGGGCTCGAACTCACGGACCATGAGATCATGACTTGAGCTGAAGTCGGACGCTTAACCGACCAAGCCACCCAGGCGCCCCCTGCCAGCTTTTATACACAGCAGATTATAGGGTCTGAGTCTGAAGTTTCAGAGGTCAGCGGGATCGCCAGGGTGGCCCCTGGTGGTGCTGCAGCAGGAGTGGGCAGCTCAGTCCGAGGATCCCCTGGGCTGCCCTGGGAGAAGTGGTGCCCGTGCCGGGAGTGCGTTTGGTAGGGGGGATCTGGCCTTTCCGCAGGCAAAAGACCCGGTGGGCACCACTGAGCTGCCGCATTCACCAGCACGGGAACAAAGATGCCCGCCGAGGGCAGCGACCTTGGCGCCAGCTTTCTGCTGCGATTTACCATAGACTCCGAGCCACCGCACAGTCACGCAACCACTTTCTGGGACAAGCCAGCACCGGCCACAGGGCACGGAGACTCTCCCCCAGAGGATCAGTACTGGGCCGCACCACGGGGGTATCCGAAAGTTAGTTCTGAAACACAGCCATGCCTGAGAGAAAACCCAGGAAAGCTGTGCCACCTGACAGGTGGACAGCTCAAACACACACAGAGTGCAGGTGGGGATCTGACAGAAGCCAGGGACACAGAAGGGGTGATTGTTTGCTTATCTGTGAGGGCTTCCTGAGGGGTGGCAAGCACAAGCTCCCTGATCCAGAGATGAGAGGGGGGCGATGCAAACTGGTGCAGCCACTCTGGAAAACAGTGTGGAGGTTCCTCAAAAAATTAAAGATAGATCTGCCCTATGACCCAGCAATAGCACTGCTAGGAATTTACCCAAGGGATACAGGAGTACTGATGCATAGGGCCACTTGTACCCCAATGTTTATAGCAGCCCTTTCAACAATAGCCAAATGATGGAAAGAGCCTAAATGTCCATCAACTGATGAATGGATAAAGAAATTGTGGTTTATATACACAATGGAGTACTACAGGGCAATGAGAAAGAATGAAATATGGCCCTTTGTAGCAACGTGGACGGAACTGGAGAGTGTGATGCTAAGTGAAATAAGCCATACAGAGAAAGACAGATACCATATATTTTCACTCTTATGTGGATCCTGAGAAATTTAACAGAAACCCTTGGGGGAGGGGAAGGAAAAAAAAAAAAAGAGGTTAGAGTGGGAGAGAGCCAAAGCATAAGAGACTCTTAAAAACTGAGAACAAACTGAGGGTTGATGGGGGGTGGGAGGGAGGGGAGGGTAGGTGATGGGTATTGAGGAGGGCACCTTTTGGGATGAGCACTAGGTGTTGTATGGAAACCAATTTGACAATAAGTTCCATATTTAAAAAAATAAAATAAAACCACAAGAGAAGAAAGAAATAAAATTAAAAAATTAAAATTAAAAAAAAATCTCATTCCTTGCCCACCTGCAGTGACTAACCGCAGTGAGCTAAACAGTATTGCCAAAAGGAGCCCCGAGCCACTACACAAAGCCCCACCCCCTGCGCCCTGCAGGTGCATCTTCACTAGGGCAAGGCCACCTGAGAATCAGTGCAACAGGCTCCTCCCCCAGAAGACCAGCACAAACCACTCACCTGCACCAAGTCTACTGATCACAGAGTGCCGCAAAGCTTCAGCTCTAGGGGAAATAGGATCTAGCTTCCTTGTTATTTTTATTTTTTAATTTTTCAATGTTTAATTATTTATTTTTTTATTATATATATATTTTGGATCAAGCTTCTTTTAACAAGCAGACCAAAACACAGCTAGGATCTAGATTTTTTTTTTTCTGGACAAAATGACAAGACCGAGGAATTCACCCCAGAAGAAAGAACAGGAAGTAGAAACCAGCCAGGGGTTTAATCGATACAGATATAAGTAAGATGTCTGAATTAGAATTTAAAACAACAATTATAAGGATACTAGCTGGGCTTGGAAAAAAAAAAAGCATAGAAGACACTAGAGAATCCCTTACTGCAGAGATAAAAGAACTAAAATCTATCTAGTCAGGCCAAAATTAAAAATGCTATACCCGGGGCGCCTGGGTGGCGCAGTCAGTTAAGCGTCCGACTTCAGCCAGGTCACGATCTCGCGGTCCGGGAGTTCGAGCCCCGCATCAGGCTCTGGGCTGATGGCTCAGAGCCTGGAGCCTGCTTCCGATTCTGTGTCTCCCTCTCTCTCTGCCCCTCCCCCATTCATGCTCTGTCTTTCTCTGTCCCAAAAATAAATAAACGTTGAAAAAAAAAAAATTAATTAAAAAAAAAAAATGCTATACCCAAGGTACAAACCTGAATAGATGCCATAACAGTGAGGATCAACAAAGCAGAGGAATTAATCAGTGAAACAGAAGATAAAATTATAAAATATAATGAAGCTGAAAAGAAGAGGGAAAGAAAGGTATTGGATCATGAAGGTAGACTTAGGGAACTTGGCAACTTCTTAAAATGTAATAACATTCGTATCATAGGAGTCTCGGAAGATGAAGAAAGAGAAAAGGAAGCAGAAGGTTTATATGAGCAAATTATAGCTGAAAACTTCTGTAATCTGGGTTTATATGAGTAAATTGTAGCTGAAAACTTCTGTAATCTGAGAAGAACACAGACATCAAAATCCAAGAAACACAGAGAACTCCCATTAAATTCAACAAAAACTAGGGGTGCCTGTGTGGCTCAGTCGGTTGAGCTACTGACTTCGGCTCAGGTCATGATTTCACAGTTCGTGAGTTTGAGCCCCGCATCAGGCTCTCTGTGCTGACAGCACGGAACCTGGAGCCTGCTTTGGATTCTGTGCCTCCCTCTCTCTCTGCCCCTAACCCACTCACATTCTGTCTCTGTCTCTCTCAAAAATAAATGAACATTAAAAAAAAAATTCAACAAAAACCAGCCATCACCTAGACATATCATAGTCAAATTCACAAATTACACAGACAGGGAAAGAATTCTGAAAGCAGCAAGAGAAAAATTCTTAGCCTAAAAGTGAAGACAGATCAGATTCACAGCAAATCTGTCCACAGAAACTTGGCAGGCCAGAAGGGAAAGGCAACAAGCTGAATGGGAAAAATATGTAGCCAAGAATACATTATCCAGCAAAGCTGGAGAGAGAGAGAGTTTCCCAGACAAACAAAAACTAAAGGAGTTTGTGCCCACTAAACCAGCCCTGCAAGAAATATTAAAGGGGACTCTCTAAGTGGGGGAAAAAAGACCAAAGCAACAAAGACTACAAAGGAACAGAGAACATCACCAGAAATACCAACTTTACAGGTAACACAATGGCACTAAACTCATATCTTTCAATAATCACTCTGAATGTAAATGTACTAAATGCTCCAATCAAAAGACATAGGGTATCAGAATGGATTTTTTTTAAATCTATATGCTGCCTATAAGAGACTCATTTTAGACCTAAAGACACTTGCAGATTGAAAGTGAGTGGATGGAGAACCATCTATCATGCTAATGGACGTCAAAAGAAAGCTGGAGTAGCCATACTTATATCAGACAAACTAGATTTTAAAATAAAGACTGTAATAAGACATGAAGACAGGTATTATATCATAATTAGGGGGCCTATCCATCAAGAAGATCTAACAATTGTAAATACTTATACAGCCAATTTAGGAGCATCCAAATATATAAATCGATTAATAACAAACATAAAGAAACTCATTGATAATAATATATTAACAGTAAGGGACCCTTAACACCCCAGTTACAACAATGGACAGATCATCTAAGCAGAAAATTAACAAGAAAACAATGGCTTTGAATGATACACCGGAGTGGATGGACTTAACAGATATATTCAGAACATTTCATCCTGAAGCAGAAGAATACACATTCTTCTCAAGTGCACATGGAACTTTCTCCAGAATAGATCATTTTCCGGGTCACAGATCAGCCCTCAACATGTACAAAAAGGCTGCAATCACACCAGGCATATTTTTAGACCACAACACTATGAAACTTGAAGTCAACCACAAGAAAAAATTTAGGAAGACCACAAACACATGGAGGTTAAGGAACATCCTACTACTAAAGAAGGAATAAGTTAACCAGTAAATTAAAGAAGAAATTTAAAAAGTACATGTAAGCAAATGAAAATGAAAACCAACATCCAAAACCTTTGGGATGCAGCAAAGGCAGTCCTAAGAGGAAAGTATATTGCAATACAGGCCTACATCAAGAAGCAAGAGAAGTCTCAAATATACCATCTAACCTTACATCTAAATGATCTAGAAAAGGAAGAGTAAATAAAGCCTAAAGCCAGCAGAAGAAGGAAAATAATAAGGATTAGAGCAGAAATAAACAATATAGAAACAAACAAACAAAAAAACAGTAGAACTGAACAACGAAACTAAGAGCTGGTTCTCTGAAAGAATTAATAAAATTGGTAAACCAGACTTCTCAAAAAGAGAAAGGACCCAAATAGGTAAAATCACAAGTGAAAGAGGAAATCAACACCACAAAAGTACAAACAATAAGAGAATATATGAAAAATTGTATGCCAACAAACTGGGCAATCTGGAAGAAATGGACAAATTTCTATTAACATACTAACCACCAAAAATGAAACAGGAAGAAATAGAAAACTTGAGCAGACCCATAACCAGCAAAGAAATTGAATCAATAATCAAAAATGTCCAACAAACCAAAGTCCAGGGCCAAATGGCTTCCCAGGGGAATTCTACCAGCTATTTAAAGAAGAGTTATTACCTATTCCTCTCAAATTGTTCCAAAAAATAGAAATGGAAGGAAAACTTCCAAACTCCTTCTATGGAGCCAGCATTACCTTGATTCCAAAGCCATACAAAGGGCCCACTAGAAGGAATTGCAGGCCAATATCCCTGATGACTATGGATGCAAAAATTCTCCACAACATACTAACAAATCGAATTCAACAGTACCTTAAAAGGTACCTTAAAAGAATTATTCACCACAATCAAGTGGGATTTATTCCTGGGCTGCAGGATGGTTCAGTATTTGCAAATCAACCAATGTGATGCACCCCATTAATAAAAGAAAGTATAAGAATCATATGGTCCTTTCAATAAATGCAGAAAAAGCATTTGACAGAATAAGCATCCATTCTTGATAAAAAGTAGGTATAGATGGAACATACCTCAACATCAGCATAAAGGTCATATAGAAAGGACCTGCAGTTAATATCATCCTCAATGAGGAAAAACAGAGCTTCTCCTCTATGGTCAGGAACAAGACAGGGACGTCTGCTGTCACCATTACTATTTAACATTGTCCTGGAAGCCTTAGCCTCAGCAATCAGACAACAAAAATAAGTAAAAGGCATCCATATGGGCAAGGAAGAAGTCAAGCTTTCACTATTTGCAGATGACATGATACTCTATATAGAAAACCCAAAAGACTCCACCAAAAAAATTGCAAATATACACAAATTCAGCAAAGTCATGAGATATAAAATCAATGTAAAGAAATCTGTTGTGTTTCTGTACACCAATAATGAAGCAGCAGATAAAGAAATCAAAGAATTGATCCCATTTAGAATTACACCAAAAACCATAAGATACCTAAAACAATAGAACACTTATTAAAGAACTTGAAGAGGACACAAAGAAGTGGGAAGACATTCCATGCTCATGTTTGGAAGAACAGACATTATTAAAATGTCTATACTACTCAAAGCAATCTACACATTTAATGCAATCTCCGTCAAAATGCCACCAGCATTCTTCACAGAGCTAGAATAAACAATCCTAAAATGTGTATAGAACTAGATAAGACCACGAATAGCCAAATCAATCTTGAAGAAGAAAACCAAAGCTGGAGGCATTACAATCCTGGACTTCAAGCTGTATTACAAGGCTGTAGTCATCAAGACAGTATGGTACTGACACAAAAACAGATACATAGATCAGTGGAACAGAAGACCCAGAAGTGGGCCCACAACTATATGGTCAACTAATCCTCAACAAAGCAGGAAAGAATATCCAATGGAAAAAAGACAGTCTTTCAATAAATAATGTTGGAAAAACTGAACAGCTACATGGAGAAGAATGAAACTGGACCGCTTTCTTACACTCTACACAAAAATAAATTCAAAATGGAAAGACCTAAATGTGAGATAGGAAACCATCAAAATCCTAGAGGAGAACACAGACAGCAACCTCTGACATCGGCCATAGCAACTTCTTACTCAACACATCACTGGAGGCAAGGAAAACAAAAGCAAAAATCAACTATTGGGACTTCATCAAGTTAAAAAGCTTCAGCATAGTGAAGGAAACAACCCACAAAACTAAAAGACAGTCTACAGAATGAGAGAAGATATTTTCAAATGACATATCTGACAAAAGGTTAGTATCCAAAATCCATAAATTGTTGAGTATGAGTTTTCATACTCAACACCCAAAAAAACCAAATAATCCAGTGAAAAAATGGGCAGAAGACATGTAGACATTTTTCTAAAGAAGACATACAGATGAGTAACAGGCACGTGAAAAGATGCTCAACATCACTCATCATCAGGGAAATACAAATCAAAACCATGAGATACCACCTCTCACCTGTCAGAATGACTAAAATTAACAACACAGAAAACAACAGATGTTGGCAAGGTTGTGGAGAAAGAGGAACCCACTGACACTGTTGCTGGGATTGCAAACTGGTGCGTCCACTCTGGAAAACGGTATGGAGATTCCTCAAAAAGCTAAAAATAGAACTACCCTACGACCCAGCAATTGCACTACTAGGTATTTACTCAAAGGATATAAAAATACTGATTCGAAGGTATACACGCACCCTGAGGTTTATAGCAGCACTATCAACAATAGCCAAACTGTGGAAAGAGCCCAAATGTCCATCGGCTGATGAATGGATAAAGATGTAGTATACATCTACGATGGAATATTACTCAGCCATCAAAAAGAATGAAATCTCGTCATTTGCAATGACATAAATGGAGCTAGAGTGTATTATGCTAAGCAAAATAAGTCAGCTGGAGAATGACAAATACCATCTGATTTCACTCCTCATATGTGGAATTTAAGAAAAAGATGAACATATGAGAGGCAGATTTAAAAAAGAGAGTGAGAGGGAAACAAACCATAAGAAACTCTTAAAGATGGAGAACAAACTGAAGGTTGATGGAGGGAGGGGGGTGGGGGATGGGTTCTATGGGTGATGGGTATTATGGAGGGCACTTGTTATGATGAGCCTTGGGTGTTGTATGTAAGTGATGAATCACTGAATTCTAGCCCTGAAACCAATATCGCACTGTATGTCAACTAACTGGATTTCAATGAAAATTTGAAAAGAAAACGAAAGATAAGATTATACCTCATCAGAACATGTTTTCCGCAACGATGTTCTAAAATAAAATCATTACTCTGCCAAACAAACACAAAAAGCACAAAACAAAAAGCCATCCCATGAGGATTGGATAAGTAAACTGTGGTACGTCCATACAATGGAATATTTACTCAGTGCTAAAAAGAGATGAGCTCCCAAGCCATAAAAAGACGTGGAGGAAATTGAAATTCATGTTACTAGGTCAAGGAGACTTATCTGAAAAGATATGTAGCATTCTAACTATATGACATTTTAGAAAAGACAAAACTAGAGAAACAGTATAAAGATCGGTAGTTGCCAGAAGTTTAAAAGGAGGGATGAATCAAAGGAGCACAGAGGATTTTTAGGGCAGTAAAAACAACACAGTGTGATGGATACACGCCGTGATACCTCTTCCAAACCCAAAGAATGTCCAACAGCAAGAGCGGGCCCTAACGTACCTATGGACTCTGGGCGGTAGTGATGTGCTGATGCAGGTTTATTGACGATAACGGACAGTGGGTGCCGGGTGCAGGTAGTGGGGGAGGCTGTGCATGTGTTAGGGACAAAAGACATATGGGAATCTCTGTACTTTCTGCTCGGTTTTGCTGTGCCCTGCTCTAAAAAAATAAAGCCTATTTTTTTTTAAAAAAAAAAAAAAGCACCTACACAGTACAGTTATAAAAATGTGTATCATAGTATACGGATACCGCACACAAGTGGAAACATCTCAAAATAGTGCAGTCCCTCAGAGTGAGCTAGCAATCAGGTCTGAAGCTCAAAAAAAGAGGCGCTGAAGGGGGCATTAGGAAGATGTGATAGACTTTATGCCTTCTGAACATACAAAGTGAGAATCTACTATGCCCAGGTCCTCTTCTCGGTGCTGGAGATAGAAGGGTGAGCAAAACAAAGGTCCTGTGCCCACGGAACTTCTGTTCCAGTTGAGGAGACAGCCAATGCACAACAATCCTGGTCAGTGCTATGTCAGGTATTGTTAGGAACCACGGATGAAGTAGCCTCAGGGGCTCATGAGTTGTTGGCCTGAGCGGAGAGTTGTTCTGATAAGTATAAGGCAGCTGGGGAAGTGCCATTTGAATCTAGGCATGCATGAATTGAGGGGCGGAGCAAAGCGTTGCAAAGGTCCTGAGGCCTTTCCTCAAGGACAGCTGTGAGCAAGTGAGGAGGATGGGAAATGGGCTCAGATGCCCTGTTCGGGTAGAGCCTGGTGAGTCAGAGTAAGACTGGAGATTGTATCCTAAGGATGATATGAAGTCATGAGACGATCTGGAGCAGGGGAGGAACATCATCTGACTTACGCCGTAGAAGAATCTTTTACGCCGTAGAAGGATCTTTCCGGCTGTGTATGGAGAATAGATTTAACAAGGCAAGTTAATAGACGCAGGAAGTTCAGCTGAGAGCCGGGGCGTTAATTCGGGTGAAAGACGACGGGCATCTCAACTAGGGCAATGGCAGCAGAGGTGGTGGAAAGCAGTCTGATTTGGGGTGTTTTTTGAAGAAAGACTCAAAAAGGCTTCCTGTTCAATTGGAAGCAGGATGTGAGAGAAAAAGAAGTTGAGAGGATGTGTCTGAGAATTCTGGCCTGAGCAACTGAGTAACTGCCATGTTACTATTTACTAAACTGGAGAACTCAAGCCTAATGGAACCTAACATTTGTGTAACACTGTGCAGGTTATAAAGCACTTCTACGTGTAACGTAAACTTCGCTTTTCCCAACAGTCTCATGGGATAGGTATGGTATTAACTATCTTCACTTTCCAGTCGAAGAAAGTGAGACCCCCAAAAATGTAAATAACTCTCACGCGGACCCAGAGCCTGTATTACTCAGAGCAATGCTCATTACCCGCTGAAACAAATAGTTCCCAAAGCTAACAGGTTTATAACCGGATGCATGTCACGTCTGACTCAAGTCTCATAGCTCTCTTGAGGGGCTCTCCTCCAAGGCTGGCGCTGGGGGCTCTGGGCTCCTTTCTGGTGGGTCTCCGCCATCTTGGAGTCCTTTGTATCCTGTTGCGTGGACAGGAGTGAAGCCAAGGTCTAGGCTTAAATTCTACTCACCAAACAAGTCACATGACCCCACCTAGATGCGAGAGAACTGGGAAACGCATTTCTGCCGTGTGTCCAAAGGAAAATGAAAGCAGTTTTCACTAAGAGGATAAGAAGCCGAACATCTTAAAATGACGAGGGTTGCTTCACCTTGTGGCAAAAGTGGGAAAGAACTGGAAACCGATACTGTCAACCAAGGTATGACTCTTTGAGCCTCCAGAGAAGGAATGGAAAGTTCAGTCTCCCTTCATCTCTTGGGCCTATGTAAAGAAGGAAGTCAGTGGAGCAGCCAGAACTCCTGTGGACGGAGAAATTGAGGGAAAGCCGGGGGGCTCTCCAGGTTGAACCAAGCAGTGAATGGTAAGGATGTTGGAAGCCCTCAGAAGGTTCCAGCTTCCTCACTTCCAACATATCAGTGAAACCTTCCTTGGCTTCTTACTCCAGCTGGGCTGGCGAACCCCATGTTTCCCACAATCCCTGTCCTGTCCTGCCTCAGAGTTTTACTCCTGCAGCGTCTGTCTAAATATCCTTGCAGCCAAGGGGAAGTTTCCCACTAAGTGATCTAAGCAGAGGTCCCTTCCTAATCCACCCCACGACATGGGGCTGCCCAAAAGGCCCATGAGGAGTGGAACATCTGGCTGTTTTTTTTGTTTTTTTCAAATGAGCAATAAATTCCAGGTAGCTTGCTGAGTCAGGTAGCACTGTTTGGAAGTGTGTGCTCGTGTTCAGGCAGGGGCCAGCCCGGCCAGCCCAGGAGCCAGCAGCTCCACAGCAGGCAGGGAGCGCTCAGGGACAGATGGCCCCAGGGACAGCTCAGGGATGGACGGCCACAGGGAGACAGCTCAGGGAGAGATGGCCCCAGGGACAGCTCAGGGACGGACAGCTGCAGGGAGAACTGAGGGACAGACGGCTACAGGGGGCACAGCTGAGGGACGGATGGCCGCCACAATAGCTCAGGGATGGACAGCCACAGGGAGACATCTCTGTGTTACAGATGGTTACAGGGAGAGCTCAGGGACAGATGGCCACAGAGAGAGAGCTCAGGGACAGACAGCCGTTCTCTCATAGCACAGGGCCCTGCCCGTGAGGCAGTTTCCTCTCGAGTAGAACTGAACGGAGGGCCTGAGATGTAGTCCCTTCTCTCCTAACTTTTAGCTCCTACTCTCATACCCTGTCCCCAGGCAAATGGTGATGAGATTTAGGCTTTTAGATAAGCCGCTTACTATATAATTCCCAGTGAGAGAAAATGTGACAATTTCTCCTCTGTGTCAGAGATTTTGCTTTGCCCGTGGGGTCTTCATCACTAGGAAAATGTCATTACGTGACCATTGGATTTGACAGGCAGAAAGCCTCTCAAGAAAGTCTGGCTTTCGGGGGGCGTTTGAAACTAAGACCTAAACTACAAACATCCTCTCCCATGAGCAATGTCTAGAAGCTTCTTACAGGCCATCAGGAACAAACCAACCCCGGATGTCTTTACAAAGCACCCGTTTCAGGTTGGAAAAGAAAAGAGCAGTGATTTGCAGACTAAATGTGGGAAGTGGCCGGGAGCTTACTGGTTGGAGGCAAGCAAGGGGCAGATTCCTGAACTCTGGCTCTCCTCTCACGGGACGAGTCATTTAGCCGCGTCTTCAAGGGAGATCATGACGGTGCCTACCTTGCAGAGTCCTCGCGCTGTGGAGGTAAAGTGTTCAGCACAGTGCTGGGTGTGGGGTTGGAGTCGGTTTGCAGATCTTTGTCACCTCACAGACTGGTTTTCACTCGGATGCCCTCAGGAGCCCTCCGCCCCAGCTCCTCAGGCAACTGTATCGTTTTCTTTCATCGCCTTAGATGTGGGCATTCTGCTGTAAGCTTTCTTGAACAAACGGGTCTTCATCATCAAAGATAATAGTTGGTGGGGCGCCTGGGTGGCTTTGTCAGTTGAGCATCCAACTCTTGGTTTCGGCTCAGGTCACGATCTCATGGTTCACGAGTTCGAGCCCCTCGTCGGGCTCTGCGCTGACAGTGCGGAGCCTGCTTGGGATTCCGTGTCTCCTCTCTCTGCCCGTCCTCAGTGTGCCCATGCTTGCATATTCTCTCCGTCCCTCCCTCCCTCTCTCTCTCTCTCAAAAATATATAAATAATCATGTAAAAAACAATAATGCTAACTGGAGAACCACCAACCTGAGTTCCAATTAGAGTGGGGTGGGACACTAGATGACCCCAAAAGCCTTCCGGCTGCAAACATCTGGGAAATGTAGATGAAATGTACAAAGCGTCAGAAACACAGAGTGTGTAAGAAAGTAAGAGAAATGATCAACACCACAAATAGAGAAACTGAACGCCAGAAGGGTACGACGAGAGAACAAGTGTGGGAAGCGGGAGGCAGGGGGTTGCTGGGTGCTGGGGAGGGGAGAGCGAGAGGTGGGAGAACGGCGCATCCTGATAATCCAGGAGCGTGGGTTTTAATGCCCAGATGGGAACACAAGACCAGGGCATGGGTCCTTCTCAAAGAAATAGCTACATGTGAAACAGCTGCGGTAATTGATGACACAACTGGGCCACTAAGCAAGTCCCAGCAAACACTATCCTCTCCCATGAGCTGATGCCACATAGACTATGCTCTCTTACCCCCGTGAATTTTAATAATAAATAATAAATAAGTAAATATTTAATAATAAATATTTAGTAATAATAAACAACATCTCCAAAAGCACCCCGTGCATTTGCAAATTTGAAGACATACTTGTAAATAACATAGGTGTCAAAGGAGAGATCATACTGGAAGTTGGAACATGTTTAGAGTGAAACTCACGGTTAACATCTACATGCATGGGAAACAGCTAAAACAGTATTTTGCAAGAAGTGCTATAGCTTTAAAGGCGTGTATTAAGGAGGAGGAGGAAAACCAACAAGCTCAATATTCAATTCAAGGAATTAGAAAAATAAAATAGAGTAATATGGAAAACCGACAGGAGCATGTAAATGATCCTAGTAAGACTAAAAACTGATACAATGGAAAACAAAGTGATAGAAGAAGCAAACCAAAAGCTGGTTTTCTGGAAAGACTAGTAAAATCGGCAAATCTTCGAGCAAGGTTTATCCAGGAAAAAAAGAGAGAGAGAGAAGAGAGTCACAATAAAAAGAATGAAGACAAGGTCATAACTATAGAGGCAATAGAGGGTTTTTTTCTTTTTTTAACACTACATGACAGCAATTTTAGGACAATAAATTTGAAAATTTACCTAAAACGAACAATGTCCCGGGAAAATATAATTCACTAAAACTGACTCAAGAAGAAATAAAAAACCCAAGTGATGCCAATGTTATGAGTTAAATTGTGTTCCCCTGAAAAGCTCTATCTAAGTCCTAACGCCTGGTGCCTCAGAATGGAACCTTACTTGGAAAATCGGTCTTTATGGAGGTAGTGAAGACGAGGTCATGCTGAAGTGGGCCCCTAATCCAGGACGTCTGTGGTTCTTTCAAGAAGATGGCCGCGTGAAGACACAGACACATGGCGGACACTATGGGACACTGGAGGTGGACATTGCAGCCATGTGTAGACAAGGCAAGGAGCAACAGGGATCCCAGGTCATCACCAAACCCCAGGAGAGAGGCATGGAAGAAATTCTTCCTCGGAGCCTCCAGAAAGAACCACCTCTGCTGACACCTTGATTTCAGACTTCTGGCCTCCACAACCGTGAAAGAATGAATCTCTGGGGTTTTAAAGTACCCAGTTTGTGTTCCTTTGTTACGGCAGCCTTTGGAAACAAATACAACCAATAACCACTGGAGTCATTGACATAATAGTTTAAAATCTGGGTGGGGGCGCCTGGGTGGCTCAGTCGGTTTAGCGTCTGACCTCGGCTCCGGTCACGATCTCACGGTCTGTGAGTTTGAGCCCCGCATCGGGCTCTGTGCTGATGGCTCGGAGCCTGGAGCCTGCTTCGGATTCTGTGTCTCCCTCTCTCTCTGCCCCTCCCCCTCTGCCCCTCCCCCGTTCATGCGAGAGAGCTCTCTCTCTCTCTCTCTCTGTCAAAAATAAATAAACATTAAAAATAAATTAAAAATAAAATAAAAATAAAATCTGTGTGTGTGCCTGTGAGTACACACACATACACACACACACACACACACACACACAGTGATCCATTTCAGCCTCATCACATAGACACGTAAACTGAGGCCCCGAGAGATTTCCTATTCAGAACCCCCAGCAAGATGGTGGTAGCAATGGCTGGGGTAGTGATGGGTGGGCATCCAGAGAGTAAATAGACCCCAAGCACTCTAGTGACAACACTAGGCTCTGAATTGGGACAGTCAGCCCCTGTGCGCTTTTCATAAGCTCATCTTCTCTTCCCAGGTGCCTCAAGGTGATGGAAAATTAATTCTCTATCCCAGTGGGATTGTCTTCCAAATTCTCTTTCCTGATGAATCGGGCCAAATACAGTATCCACCGAAGCCCAGGGACACTCATACTGACACATGTGACACCTAAGAAGTTTGTGGTTTGGGGCTGGGGCATGGGTTTTCCTGAGCCCTGTGTCCTCTGCAGGGCTCTCTGCCTTTCCTGGGGGTCCCAAGAGGGTGCTTGTACCTTAACTGTCTTCCAGTTATCCATCAGGAAAGCTGGCTATGCTCATCCTCAGCACAAAACAGAGAAAGTTCATATATATCATTCTAGAAGACAGTGAAGAAGGTTGTGTCCGGGCCCTTATCAACAACTCCGGCCATGCCACCTTCTACGATGAAAACAAAGCAATCTGGTAAGTTTGGGTCATGAGAGCCACACACCCCTCCCCAAGGAGAAGCAGTGTGGTTAAGGTTTGATTCCCAGGCTGCACATCTGTCCTCCCGCACTGGGTAAGTCTCTCTCTCTCATTCGCTTGTGAATTTGTTTCTCCGACTCGCACATGTTGCAAAGGGGACGATGGGTATCGTGAGGGCAGCAAGGCAGGTCCCTGGCCTCAGGGAAGGCACTCTGTCCTTGGTGCCATTGCTTCCTCGTGCGTGAAACAGCGACCACAGACTCACAGTGACCCCTTCCACGGGCTGTATCTCCTCCATGCTTCTTGAGAGTCAAACCTGGTGACAATTGCCTTAGAAAGACGCAGTGCCCCTCTGTTCCAGGTGGCTCAGAGAGGAGGGCGTGGTGAGTGCTTTGGAGTCTCATGTATTGTACACAAAACCAAACTTCTAAATATCTCAGTGCAACTGAACTTAAGTTTCCAATTTAAAAAAAAAATTTTTTTTTACATTTTATTCATTTTTGGGAGAGAGAGGCAGAGACAGAGCACAAGGTGGGGAGGAGCAGAGAGAGAGAGGGAGACACAGAATCGGAAACAGTCTCCAGGCTCTGAGCCATCAGCCCGGAGCCTGACTCGGGGCTCGAACTCATGGACCGCGAGATCGTGACCTGGCTGAAGTCGGACGCTTAACCGACTGCGCCACCCAGGCGCCCCCCAGCCTTGGTTTTTAAGAATATTTTCTTACATATTCTTTTTTTTAAATTTCTGTGTGTTTGGGGTTTTTCTCCTCTCTTTTTCTCTTTGAGTTTTTTTTTTTTAAGTTTGTTTATTTATTTTGAGATAGAGAGGGAGGGGCAGAGAGAGAGGGAGAGACAGAATCCCCAACAGGTTCCACACCATTCATTAGTGCAGAGCCGATCTCATGAACTGTGAGATCATGAACTGTGAGATCATGACCTGAGCTGAGATCAAGAGTTGGACACTGAACCCACTGAGCCACCCAGATGCCTCATTTCCTAGTTGACAACTTTGTTCTCAGAGGTATCTGCCTTGCCCTGGGGGCCTTTTGTGCAGAAATCAATGCCTCAAAGGTAGAAGAAGTTACTGGATGCTAAGTAGCGGGGGCAAGAAACTCAGCCAATTCTCTCAGATCACCACCTGGTGACATTCATTAGGGCCTCTTGTCCCCAGTGACACTCGCTTTCAAGGCCAGAAGAGACCTTAGGGAAATCTAGGAACTACGTTTATTTTCTTGATGAAGAAACTTAGGCTCAGAGAATATACGTGGCTTGTTCAGGGACATGCATAAAATTACGGGCAAAAAAAGTTTTAGGACATTTGACTTAGCCTCACATAAAGCATTTTTAAAAATTCTCCAACAAGGCAGGCAAGAGATAACCACATCTTATCCGGGTCCAAAACCCAAAGGGAAGGATGATGTGCACACTGGGGAAGGGCTGACCCCCACCTTCTGGATTCACATTCTGTCCGTCTGGGGTGGGGCCTGAAGATCTGCATTCCTTAAAAGCTTCCCAGGTGATTGTGCGGGGTGGGGGTGGGGGTGTGGGGGTGGGGTGTGGGAGCCTCCAGGCCAGGAGGGAGGAGAATGGGAAGGAGGCAGGGGAGGGGGGCAGGCCTGCATTCGCCACAGGAGAGGCTCTGCCCCCCCCCCCCCCCCCACGCACAAGGGCCCAGCGCCATGGTTACCTGATCCCTTCTTGGTCTAGGTTGAGCCTGAGCCAAAACCTGGGCTACTACTTCCCCAAAGGCAAATACCAGAAGGCCTGGAACTGGTGGAATCTGAACCTGCACGTCCACGCGCCGCCTGTCCAGTCCATCTCCTTGAAAATCAACCAGTACATCAAAGTACAAATAAGGAGCCAGGACAAGATCACCTTCTGCTTCAACCACCAACAGCAGCACATCCGCTTAAACCTGGGCACCAAGTACAAGGTAAGGTCTCACCTCCCTCTGCCAGGCTGCTGCCCGCCGGTCCAGGCCACCGGCCTCTCTCTGGGCCACGTTCGGCATCTCTGCAACCGACGGAGAACCGACACGGCCACCTTCGCTGACCTGATGCCTGACCACAACAGAAGCAGTCAGTCACTTCCGAGCCCTTGAGACTTGGAGCCGAGGAGCCGGACAGCCTCAAAGAGCTCAGACGAGAAAGCAAAGGTGTCAACATTCAGTAGTTCCCCTGACACGACAGCCCCGTCAGTTGGCAGGGACAGACACAAGGGGGAAACCTACGTTCCCAGTCCTGCCGTGGGTATCCTCATCTCTCCTCCCCAAACCACTCATCTTGAAACAAATGAGCACCGGGGAGTTGAGGGTGTGCCGCCCAAGTCGGGCAAGAAAGTAGCCAGATGGATTCGTGTCCTCGGGCTGCCATAGCAAATTACCACAAATCGGGTGGCTTACAACAGGAACTCACCCTCACAGCCCTGGGGACTAGAGGTCTGAAATCCAGGTATCATCAGGGCCACGCTCCCTCCGCAGGCTCTCGGGGAGAGTCCCTCCTTGCCTCTCCCAACTTCTGGTGGCCCCAGGCATTCGCTGGCTTGCTACAGCATCGGTTCAACCCTCCACCCTCACACAGCCTTCTTCTCTGGGTCCGTCTGTGTGTCCAGTCTCCCTCTCCTTTCTTGCGTAAGGACACCCGACGCTGGACTTAGGGCCCACACTAAGTCCTGGATGGCCTCATACTGAGATCCTTAATGACATCTGCAAAAACCCTGTTTTCAAACACAGTTACCGGTCAGTCTGGGGAGGGGCCTGGAGATCTGCATTCCTTAAAAGCTTGCCAGGTGATGGTGCGGGGCGGTGGGTGTGGGAGTCCCGGGTGCTAGGGATTAGGACTCAGACATAGCTTTCGGGGGCCACAGTTCAACCCACTACAAATGGTGAGTGTGCACCCTGCGGTTCTGACTGTAACAGGGCAAGAAAGTGGGTTCTCGAGACCCTTCCCCAGGCCCACAGTGCAGGAGAGGAATAGGGTGTCCTTGTCCCCCGCCCCCACTGGGACCCACACAAGACCCTGCTCTTGCTCTGACTTGCCCTTCACCATGCACAGAAGGCTCTGTTTCCAGACCCACCAGAGAGGCGTTCGAGGTCTCTGAAAGTAGGACTGCCTGTCTGGAGAGAGAGACAGACAGACATGTTTTCCGGGAGGTGAGCAGACAGAGCAGTAGGTTGATGGACAAAGCAACCGAACAGCAGACTCGGGCAAAATGAGGCCGAATGAAATCACTGGAAGGGAGCGGAGGGAATGTGGTGGGTTCGGCTCGCCCAGGACCGAGGTGTTTTCCAACTGGGAAAGGTGGACAGCCAGAAGTGGGCAGCTGGTCACCTGGCCTGGCGAGGCCTGCCATTTTGCATGCTGAATAGTCATGTCCCAACGTCCTCACCTACCCCAGATGTCCCAGAGCGGCCGACCCAGTCCCCCAGCCACCCACTCGGCCCCTACCGCACCGTGCTGATGAGCTAAGGGAGCAGCTGGGTTGGCAGGGGTGAGAGGACCCGGGCCGCTGGCCTTCAGACAGTTTTACTGAGGGAGGAGGGCCACAAAAGGAAGCCAGTGCCCAGGAGGAGGGTCAGGTAAAGGCCGGTGTAGGCAGAGTCCAGGAGGCCTGGCGGCCCCAGGGGCTCTGCCAGTGGAGGGTGGGCCCCAAATGAAGCAACTCGGCACACACGTGACTCGTCAGCAGGTCTACCTGCGCCAGGCAGCTGGGGTGTCCTAGGAGGAACACGCCAGCCCGTCCACTTCCTGTGAGGCACCAGGCAGGCCTCCTACACTTCCCGTGCCCCTTATTGTCTGCAAAATGGACACCACATCGTTGTAAGGCTTAAATAAGACCCTTCGTGCGACGACATCTCCCTCCCTGCCCCACCTCGGTAGGAATCCACGGGGAGAAGCCAGACACCCCCAGGAAGGCACAGCCTTTGCAAGGCAGGCCACTTGAGGGCCCAGGAGCCGGCAAGCCTTTGGTTTGGGGTCAGGCTTCGGTGTGTCCTCAGCCCACATCTCTGCGGCCAGGTGGCCACAGGCCCAGGCCAATGAGAGACGTACTGCTGGGGGCAAGGCCGGGAGCAGAGGCGTGCCCCTCGGCGAAGTTTCCAGAGAAGGCTTGGTCTTGGCCAACAGGGGGCCTGATCCTGGGGTGGAAATCACGACGCCTGGGCAGCATTTATGCTCACCCAGCCTTCTCTGAATTCCCACAGTCCATAACCCCGGAGGTGCTGAGTGAAATGAGGCAGAAAGCAATCCTGGAGGTAGAATGTGGTTCAGCGGCCCGGAAGACGCAGATCCTCCTGGGAAAAATGAGTCGGATCCTGAATTTCCTGACCATCCCTGATTTGGAAAACTTCATAGAGGCTGCCAGTTCCTTGGCAGTAGGCAACAGGAAACGGAAGGAGAAATGGTACCTCCCAGACTAGGACAGCCACCAGCTGGTAACCGGCCACCTCCCCCCCCCACCCCCCCACCCCCCGCCAGCATCCGCTGAGCATCTCAGAAAGGTGGAGTCATCAGGAGCGCCAAGGAAAACCCCAGAGCCCTCTTCAGGTCTTCTGAGGGTTGGTTTGTCATTTGGGACTTACCACAGCACCTCAGTTTGGAAAACCATTTGTCAAGGGGCTAAGAGACTCTGTAGCCGGGCACAGAAAAGACTCGGCCCTGAGCTGATGGCACGAGAAGCACGTCGTTTCGGTAGCCAATACATGTCAACACCCGTCCCGCTCGCTTCCACTGGTCACTTCCACGCGGAAGTTCTGTCGCGGCCTACTTGGGTTGACTCAGGACACAGACAGTCTCAAAGCCGGCCTCTCCCAGCGGGCCGGATCAGGAGGCCACTCTTGGTGCAGTGCTGTGTGGTAAGGAAGGGCGGGGCTGTGTCTTGATATCTCTGCGGGGGGAGGGGCAGTTTCTAGAAAAGGGGGACTTAGGGGCCGGACAACCCCTAAGGATGTATGTGCCTTTCATACATCCCTGGGGTACCCCAGCTCCCCAGGATGACCTCCGCTGCAGCTTAAACCAAGACTGGATAGGAAACCCCTTGCTCCCAGCCAGCCTGGCAAGGGGCCAATGAGCCATCCCCCTGCTGCCACAGTGACACCAGAGCCCCACCTTCGCAGCCCCGCTTCCCTGCTGATCTCACCCTGCCTGCCACCAACCTTCACCGAAGTCCTCATCACCCCGAACCATGACAACTGGAAGAGAGGGCTGGCAGTGGGGGCCGTGCACGGTCACTCCCACCATCCGCCATACCTTGTCGGCAAATGGTATCATCAGCTAAAACAACAGTCGCCTGATGGCAAGGTCACGAGCCACAAATGACACCGCCCGTGCAAGCCCGCGTCAGCGTTTGACGTGCCCTGTTGGTTCTGCGCCCATGCTCAGGGCGCACAGAAGCCCTTTTTCCAGCAGGCACTAGAGACCTAAGTTGGTCTGGGCAGCCGCCAAGTTCCCCCAGGCTCGTGGAGGCTGTGTCTCAGAGCCGGCCCCCATGTCCCCCGCCCCCCGCCCCCCCATCCTCCACGGGACTGGAGGCAGGCCGCCAGGGCATTGAAGGCATCCATGGCCTGGGATCAGCCGGCCCCAGCTAGCTATGGGACCCCGGGCAAGGTCGTGGGCTCCCCCTGTGACTCAGTTTCCTCATCTGTAATAGGGGGACAAACCACAGAGCTCACCTCCCAGTTATACACCAGGGATGAGAGGCGTCAGTGTCGGCAAAGCACCCCGCTCTGGGCTGCTCCGTGTGGGGGGGCCCCCATCAGCGGCCGGGCCCTCGCCCGGATCTTTCTCCTTTCGCAAACCTGACAGCACTCTTCCACTAATGCAGAGCTTGGAAACAGGTGGCCTCGCAGAGGCGTTTCGTCTGGTCAGCCCCATTTTAACGTATCCCGTTGCCAACAGTTCAAAGACCAGAGATTTCACACGGAAGTATGGATTTCCGGCCCCTCCGTGCCGGTGTTACCCAAGAGTGGACACAACGGCACGGCCATCAGGGACTACCTTCCTCAGGGAACGCGAATCACCTCCCAGACCGGGCGGGAAACGAGGCGACCCGCCAGCCGGCCGGCCACGCGGCAGAGCCAGATCCCCCCACCCCCACGTGCGCCAGCGCTGTCCTCGCAGAGGCCACGCGCCGGGTGCCTTCCACCTCGGACACTTAACTGTCGCAGGCCTCTGGCGGCTGTAGGTCCCGGATGAAGGGCTTCCCTCCGAAGGCAGGAGGCGAGGTTGTGTTCTGGCCCCGCCCAGCTTCTAGTGGGTCCTCCTGGGCTTCTAGTGGGTCCTCGGCGCGGCTGGAGCACCTGGCGCGCGCGCGTGTGTGTGTGTGTGTGTGTGTGTGTGTGTGTGTGTCCGTCCCCTTTTTTATACGAGCACCTGGGCTTCTAGTGGGTGTGTGTGTGTGTGTGATTCCCTTTTTATACGAGCACCTGGCGGGTGTGTGTGTGTGTGTGTGATTCCCCTTTTTTATACAAGCACTTGGTGTGTGTGTGTGTGTGTGTGTTTCCCCTTTTTTATACGAGCACCTGGCGGGTCTGTGTGTGTGTGTGTGTGTGTGTGTGTGTGTGTATGATTCCCCTTTTTTATACGGACACCAGTCACACTGGATGAGCGGCCTGATCTACTTGGGTATGGCCTCATCTTGACTAACCACGTCTACAACAACCCTATTTCCAAATAAGGTCCCGTTTCCAGTCCTACTGGGGGGGGTAGGACTTCAACACAGGAATGTAGGGGGAGGGGGACACAATTCAACCGGTGACACACTCTCTGCCTCCCCCCCACCCCGGGCCCCTCCCAGACCCTCACCTTCCAGAGAGGGCAAATTCTGACTTACTATCATTTTATCTTCAGTGACTTGTGGGGGGAAAGGTACTTCCCTGGGAAATGAAAATGAACTGAGTTGGTCTGTTTATGCACACCAACCCGCTCGGTTACACACAAGGGTCTCCTCACGGGTACCGTAAGGGGTGCGCGCAGGCCCCAAGGCAAATGGAGCCTCGTGCGCTGCCCACAAAATTACAAATTCGGTAACTAATGAGGTCGTGCAACAGACACACACTGAGCACCCGCCGTGTGCTCAGGGTCCAAAGAGAAAAGAACAGGTTGTCTGCCCCCAGGGGGATTACCGAGTGGGCATCAGAGCAGCAAGCAAGAGCAAAACAGCCTAACCGTTTCTTTGTGGCGGAGCACAGCAAAGCAGAGTCCCCTGGGTGAGAGGGACGGGGTCACAGAATGAAGGGGGGGTGGCGGTGGGGGCACACGCTGGGGGCCCACGGGAGAGCTGACGGCCTGTGCAGGGACCTGGGGAGAGTGGGCATCTGGGGCAGACCCGAATAGAGCACGTGGAGACATGGTGGGGCGGTATCTTTCCTTGGCTGTCCAACCTCCAGCCTCTACCGAAGGAAATCCCCGCTTGTGAGTGGCTCTGCGGGGCAGCCGCGCCCTGCCTCCCACTACAGAAGCTTTGTGAACAGGGTTGCATCAGTCAGGGTCCAAGCGGGACACAAGCCGCACCGGTAATCTGAACGATCTGAACGGAGAAAATGTAGTATAAAGGATTAACCAGCTGACGCTAAAGGAGAACCCAAAGAGAACTCAGAAAAGCAGGAAGAGCAGATGCAAGGCCCGGGTTCCCACCCCCTCCCCGCCTCCGCTCCCCTCTCTGCAGAGGAGCCCAGCAGCGGACCAAGAACCTGGAGGGGCCCCCACCAGCACCAAGGGGGAGGCCGGCCGCCCCCGTTGGCTGGTGGGGAATTTCACCGCAGTGCCGGGAGCTGCACGCTTCCTACTTGGAGACCAAGAAAGCTCAAGAAATCTCCCCAGAGAGCAAGCGCCGCCAGCCTCCCAAGCACTGCCACTGCCTCAGCTGCGTGTAGACGGAAGATAACACACCAGAAACAGGAGGCCCCTTCCCCTGGGAAGCCTAACCCTGCACCCGCTGGCAAAGGAGGAATGTTCTCAGGGTCCAGCTCCTGAGTCTAAAAGAGGGGCCAGGGGCGCCTGGGTGGCTCAGTCGGTTTAGCGTCCGACTTCAGCTCAGGTCACGATCTCGCCGTCCGGGAGTTCGAGCCCCGCATCAGGCTCTGGGCTGATGGCTCAGAGCCTGGAGCCTGCTTCCCATTCTGTGTCTCCCTCTCTCTCTGCCCCTCCCCCGTTCATGCTCTCTCTCTGTCCAAAAATAAATAAACGTTAAAAAAAATTTTTTTAATTAAAAAATTTTTTAAAAAAATAAAAGAGGGGCGCCTGGGTGGCGCAGTCGGTTAAGCGTCCGACTTCAGCCAGGTCACGATCTCGCGGTCCGGGAGTTCGAGCCCCGCGTCGGGCTCTGGGCTGATGGCTCGGAGCCTGGAGCCTGTTTCCGATTCTGTGTCTCCCTCTCTCTCTGCCCCTCCCCCGTTCATGCTCTGTCTCTCGCTGTCCCAAAAATAAATAAAAAACGTTGAAAAAAAAAATTAAAAAAAATTAAAAAATTAAAAAAAATAAAATAAAAGAGGGGCCAAAAAAAGGTAGATGTGGAGCTGAGAGGCAATAAATCAGTAGGAACTGGGACAGACAGACACTGTCGTCCCGAGCTTGCCCAAGAGGAAGCAGCTGTGACGACACCCAGTCCAGGACCCTACCACTGCCGTGGGCTGGACCAGCTCCTTCGGTTTTGAAAAAAACATGTAGATCTGCGATGTTTCCGGTTCCTGTCCCTCTGGCCCTCCAGCCTCTGGTCTGTCCGAGTCCCCCATCTCCTTCCAACAGAGCCCTTTCCTGCCCAAGTGAGACAGCGGCGTCTTCTGTGCGTGCCCTCAAGGAGCGGGCAGATCTGGAGGAAGGGTAGGGAGGAGGCGAGGCCAGCCGGACAGAGGTGCAGAAGACCGACAAGGCCATCAGAAGACAGACAAGCTAGTGGAGCCACCACCAGGAACACGCGCTCCAGGGAGGGAGCAATGAAGTCCCTCTCTTCCGAGAAGCAACATTCTCTCACCAACGTACCTCTCTGAAAACTAAGGTTGACTATTCTTTCTTGTAACCTGATAAACAGCAGAGGGGAATCTAAAGATACGGGGTTGTTAAGCCAGGGGCAAAATACAGACTTTTTACTGCTACTTCAGTAACACTAAATTTCAACACGACTACTTGTGCTGATGGTATTCAGGAAATTGGCAGTTTTGCAAACAAAGAAAAAAAATATCTTTCGACTGATGAAACATATTAAGATGCTTCAAAAATGTCTTTCCACAATAATTATCCTACTAAAAGATCGACACAGTATAAGTAAACTGAGGAAATCTGAAGAGATTGGTGGAGCGTACCCATGTCAATATTCTGCTTGTGATAATGCGTCCCACCTTCACAAGATGTTCCCGTTGGGAGAAACTTCTCCCACTACTATTTCTCATAACTGCATGTGAATCACAAGCTGCCTCACTAAAAACTTCAATCGAAAAATATTTTTAAAAAGAATCCATGCACATTACAGACATGTAAGGACAAAGCAGGAAGCGAAAATCTTTATTTTTAAAAAAATTCACATTTATTAAAAACAGCGATTTCTAGCCAAATAATATAAAGCATTTTAAATTAATTATTTGAAAGTATGTACACTCTTTGTATAAGTAAACACTTGAAACTGTACAGATTTAAACAAATATTCATTTAGCAAACAAGTTGGATCACTACCACCGACTTAGCACTTTGTAAGATGTTCGAGTGTTTCAGGAATAAAAGATTCAAAACACAAGAATGAGTGCCATCAAATATTTTTATCCTTAAGTAGAACACAACTTGTTCTGTACATCAGATTAAATCAGTCACAGTAATGTACAATAATCATGCCCTCATTTCTTTGGAAAGGTTATTAAAAAATCAAATGTACATATAATACAGAAAACGGGATATTTTACAGTTTATTTCATTAGACATGTATTTAAAATAGTAAGTGGAAGTAAATATAATCTTCCTGCATCATTCATTTCATGTCAAAGAATGAATATGGACCCTCTTCACCTCTTTCCTTCCCAAAACAGACTGCTAAGCTCTATCAAGCCACATTCGTCACCAATTTAAACAGAGGTGAAAAACAAGTGACCTGTTTAAAATGACAGACATCGGGATATGCAACCTATGTACACCCTGCGAGTCTGCTTGCAGGGGATGAGAAATGCCCTACGGTCCTGCAGAATGAGGTCTGCTGGCTACATTCCAGAACCCTCATCAGTGTTCTACTCCTAGATAGTGTTTGAATAATTCCCAACTCCTCCTGAACCAAAAAGCAGCCTATCCAATCAGGAAACAGTTTTCAGTAGGAAAACTCAGAGACGTGCATAATTTATGTGATGATCCCCGACAGAGTACGGGAGATGTCACGGGGTGGGCCACCTTCATCCTCCTGGTCTCGGTTAGTAGAACGTTTCCTGCTGTAGCAGGGCTAGAGGCCCACCGGCCTGGGGCCCAGCACAGCCAATGAACGAATGCACACGGGACACGGAGGTGTTCACTTTTCCAAGAGCTACTAAAACCGAAGGCAGTGCACAGAAAGCCGGTGACCCTAACCTTCGTGCACGAGACGCACTATTCATCAGGTTTCCTTCTCTCCCCGACGTGCCGGATTTAAGCCACCTTAATTGGTACTTCCCACTCGCAAACACAGACTATTGCACCGTGAAGATTCTCATTAAAGATACGGCACATCTCTATTGTAGGGAGGCGCCAGGCCCTGCTTTTGAACGTTTCTGCACCTAAGCAGTTCAAGGAGTACAGACACTGGGACCTTACACGGAGTCCTTGCATCTTGAAACTACCTCACATCAAACACGCAGAAAAGATAACACCCCAAATTCCCAGGAAAGCAGAGTGTGTTCTCAGATGCATCCAATCTACCTCAAACTAAACTTCAAAGTGATAGGAGAAACATTACATTAAATAGAGTGGAGAAATGAGATTTCTGGAAGTACAAAAAATAGCCTCTGTGGAATGTTCAGTGGCTCAAAGTGTTGCAGTGTTTCAGGCGTTAACAAACCTTATCTTAGAAGCTTTCTAATTAACTGTATTTCTATAAAGTTCTTCTTCGCGCCCCTTACCGTAACCGATTTTCATTGCACGTCGTTTGCTAAGAACCATTTCACTGCGTGCCCACCACAGCTACCCCGAAAGACTCCCGTCTCTCGTGACCATTTAAAGAAGGCAGTTCTCACACGCCTAGATTAATCTTTGGCATTGTGATGTTTTTAAAAGGGAAACACCAATCTTTCCAACACTCTGCTTATTTTTCATTCTGTAGTCAGCACGGAGCAGCGCACCTGCGTGGTTCTCGGGGACATTCCCACCGACAGTTCCTCGGTGTCCTGCAGGCTGCCAGACTTCCCAGCCCGCTCCAACCGGACAGACATCGGCACGCACGGCCCGCCGGGCCTGGTTATTTAGAAACGGACAGTAGAAGGTTCAGCTGAAAAGCAAAGTGAAAGGCTACGTTAGTTCTGCTGTAGAACATCACACTCAAAAACGTTGCTCAGATCCTCAAATCAGAATGAGAGGAAAAACAAACAAAAACACAAGAATGAGAGAAAAAGCCTCAGAGTTTTCAACATTTATTTATTTTTGGGACAGAGAGAGACAGAGCATGAACGGGGGAGGGGCAGAGAGAGAGGGAGACACAGAATCGGAAACAGGCTCCAGGCTCTGAGCCATCAGCCCAGAGCCTGACGCGGGGCTCGAACTCACAGACCGCGAGATCGTGACCTGGCTGAAGTCGGACGCTTAACCGACTGCGCCACCCAGGCGCCCCAAAAGCCTCAGAGTTTTAAGAAGCCAAACGAACGTGGCTGGACCCACAATGCCGTTCTGATTTCTAAAGCAGCCGCGGGGCAGCGGGCTTTGTGGCGGCCTGTGAAGGGTCACCGAATCAAACTTATTTAGAATCCAATGAAAATGACAAGGAAAAAAACCCTACATCCTAACCCTGACAAGGGATAGAAATAAATCTAATCAGCTTCGCCTTTTTCTGTGCAGAGTGTATTGTGGGAAGCGCTGCGTATAAGCTGAATTTTGTGAGCGACTATTTAAATGCATAGGAACAGGCCTGAGGAGTGAATTTCAGCTCACACGCGAACTCTGCCTGACCCCTGGAGCACCCTGCCCACCCGGTAAAGGAGGGCGTGACACGGAGCGGCCCCCAAGGACAACCAGAGAAACCGACACACCGTGGGGCGGGGCAGGGGGACTGCAGTCTGCACACGGACAATCTGTCAGCCGGGCGAGAAGACTTGCGGTTAAATGAACTCGGCAAGGAACCCTTCCACACAGGACAAACTGTTTCAGTAATCAAAATAATTGTCCCTTAATCTCTTCTATAAACTTGCACTTCCGGTGAGAGGGATGCAAAATAACCGCCGTGTTTTTCCTGCCAAAAATACAAAACCTCAATCTAATCATGACGGAACAGACGACACCAAATAAAGGGATATTAACTGGCCTGTCGTGGTCAACAAAGCCAAAAAGGGGCACTTGGGTGGCTCAGTCGGTTAAGCATCTGACTGGCTCAGGTCATGATCTCATGGTTCATGAGTTCGAGCCCCACTTTGGGTGAGCTCCCCTTCTCTCTTCTCTCTGCCCTTGCTCACTTGCGCCCTCTCTCACACAAAAAAATAAATACACACACACACACACACACACACGCACACACACGCACACACACACAAAGCCCAAAAGGCTGAAGAGCTGCTCCAGGTTAAAAGAAACTAAAGAGAAGTGACACCTGAAAGCAACATCTGGGCTGGACCCCAGACCAGGAGAGACGTATCTATAAAGGACATTACTGGGACAACTGAAGAAATCTGATTATGGACTGTCCATTAGATAATAGTATCAATGTTATATTTCCTACTTTGATCACTGCGTGGGGGTAGCGTCAAAGAATTCCTTGTTCTTGGGAAATACACAACCATTTCCAAGTAAAGGAACACAGTGTCTCCCAACTTCCTCTCAAATTGCTTAAAAGAGGGGTGGGATGGGAGGGGAAGGGAGAAAACTAAAGATAAAGCGAATGGAGGAAAATGTAAACAACTGGGTAAAGTTCCTTATTACCAATATTACCATAAGGAATATCACCTTATTCCTATAAGTTTGAAATTACAACAAAAAAAAGTTACCCCCAAAATCTGTGTGCTATATATTGGATCTTAAGAAAACGGGGCACAAACATTCCATTCACAGGGATTTTTTTTTTTTTTAAGTAACCTCTACACCCAGCATGGGGCTTGAACTCATGACTCCAAAAACCAAGAGTCAGTCATACACTTTAGCAACTGAGCCGGCGAAGTGCTCCCCAATGGGCAACAGTAAGCCAGAGGGTTCCCTCTAGCAACAATCCAAGACTCTGGTTCCTACCTTGTGCGTAACTCAGCCAAGCTACTTAACCTTTCAGGACCACGGCTTCTTCATCGATAAAATGGGGCAAATATAGGGGAGTCAAGTGAAGATCAAATAAGATAATATATATCAAATGCTTAGAATAGTGCTTGGCAGCAGTCAGTAATATCAGCTATTATTATTATTATTTATTATTATTTTTATCTAGAAAAGGTTAATGGTTCTGAAAGAGGATCCAGGCACATAATGATGGGTCTCTCTCTATCAGTGTTTTTCAAACTGTAGGTGGCGACCTACTGGTATCTCATGAAACCAAGGTAGCAGTTCATCAAGAGAACACTGAACAAAGGCAGAGCAAAGCAACTGAGTTGTCCGTAAGAGTGATTATCTACCACAGAACTTTTAAGTTACAAACATACACATACACTAACGTGTGCATCCTGCCTGCAGGAGTCTAGTGGGAGTGCAGAGTCTGCATGTTTTTGGCAAGCCCCACCTGGCTACCCCACACCCACATTCACGCCGCTGTACACAACTGGAGGAAAACCAGTCAACCATGCTGAATGGTCTCTCTTGGATCCTTAACCACGGAACTCAAATGAGCCTGCCTCTCCTCCCTTTTAATGATGACCCTGCTTCCCGTTTCACTCACAAACACGAAGCCATCAGATGAGAGCTTCTATGAGGTCCTATCCTGTCCACCACCTCCCACGTGTGCCCAAACACTCAGTTGTCTTTTCTTTCACGACCGAACACCCCATACCTATGAACTAACAAAGGCTCCACCCTCCAAGTTCCGTCCCCCACTTCGCCACTCAAGGGCATTTTTTCCAACATCATTTTCTCCCTCTCTCTGGATCCTCATGAATATACAAACATGCATTTCCCCCCATCTTTAAAAGAAAAAAAAAAAAGGAAAGATAATCCAGTAACAAATAATAATATTTATTTATAAGGTAAAGGAAGGAAAAGCTGGAGGGGACTGAAAGGAAAGCAGGACGTCTCCAATTCTACCTTATTCTAGAATTCTGACTTGGGAACCACGTAAGTAGTTTATATAATAAAAAAACAAAATTAAATCAAAGTGGTGGAAAAAACCTAACTATATATATATCAAATTAGTATGTATAATCACACAGCACATAATTACTTCAAACGACTTATAAAAGAAGTATTTTAACTAAAATCCTGGAACCACAGACTCAGCTTTTTAAAATATGACCCATCTATCGATATAAAGGAATACATAAAGCCATAAAAAGAATAAAGTTCTGATACATGCTAAAACATGGAAGACTCTTAAAACCATTCTGGTAAGAGAAAGAAGCCAGTCCTAACAGGAAACATGCCGTATGATTCCATTTAATGAAATATACAGAATGGGCAAACCCATAGAGACAAAAAGTAAATTATAGAAGGTGGAGGAACAGGGAATCTGCTAATGGGTATGAGGTTTCTTTTGGGAGGGCATGAAAATGTTCTGGAATTAGATAGTGGTGATGATTGTACAACTTAGTGAATATACTAAAAGCCAATGAACTGTCCACTTTAAAAGGGTGCATTTTATGGCATAGGAGTTCTATCTCAATTTTTAAAAGACCCCATTTCTCCTCCAGCTACAACTTTTCTCTCCCAACGTGTTAAAACCCCCTGAAAGACTCACCCACACTCACTGCCTGCAGTCCATCCCCCAAGTCTCCACCCACTCTGATTAGGTTCCCACAGCTTCTAGTCCTTACACATATAAAACCTGTAAGCTATACCAAACTTAAAACCAGAAATAAAATACCCTCCTTAGGACCAGCCTACTCTAATACATAACACATGCTCAATACAAACTAGCTGGCTAAACTGAATACATGAATAATAGTAAACACAGACTGAGCTCTATATTCAGTTCTTTAAACTTAGAAGTGTTTCATTCTCTCTCCCTAACATCGAATCCCTAAAATAACTTTTTTTTCATTTGAAATGTGGGCCTCATTTCGTGCATACTTCAAATAAAATTATTTAAAAACTTAAATAGCATTATTTGAATTTTCACAAACAGTTCATTCATGTTAAACACAGCAACTTTCAATATCAGAAAGGATTAAAAAGCAAAATTATAAAGCCATCACCAAAAAACTGAGACAGCAACTCAAAGTTTGAATTCCTGCTCATCAGAATAAAACAATGTACAATTTTTACTTTTTTGGGACAGAGAGCAAGCATGCACAGGGGAGGGGCAGAGGGGGAGAGAGAGAGAGAGAGAGAGAGAGAGAGAGAGAGAGAGAGAGAGAGAGAGAGAGAGTCTTAAGCAGGCTCCATACCCAGCATGGAGCCCGTCGTGGGGCTCAGTCTCCTATCCATGAGATCATGACCTGAGCCAAAATCAAGAGTCGGACACTTAACTGACTGAGCCACCCCAGGTACCCCAGTAATGTATAATTTTTTTAATTAAAATTAAAAACATAGTTACTCAAAGACATTATCTATTCAAGTAAAACAACCAAGAAGGAATAAAAGTAACAAGGATCAAAAAAAAAATTTTTTTTTTTTTTTTTGAAAAGGGGCGCCTGGGTGGCTCAGCTGGTTGAGCATCCGACTTCAGCTCAGGTCATGATCTCACAGTTCATGAGTTCGAGCCCCGCGTCGGGCTCTGTGCTGACAGCTCAGAGCCTGGAGCTTGCTTCCGATCCTGTGTCTCCCACTCTCCCCAACTCCGCCTGCCTCTCCCCCACTCTCACTTTGTCTCACTTTGTCTCTCAAAAATAAATAAATGTAAAAAAAAAAAAAAAAAAAAAAAAAAGGAACAAGGATCTTCTGATGATGGATTACCTGTTCCATAGAAGGACAAGCAATGATCTGGGTATCTTCAGGGCTAAAATCTTCCTTCAGCAAAACATGGAATTTCTGGAAAACTTGCTGAATATTATTCTTAGAAAGAAGAAGAGGCAATCATATTAAATGAGTCACCGGAAACATGTGGTTGTCTTGAACACGAAGCACCAAGAATGTTAAATCTTTTTAAGTTTTCATTTAAATTCTAGTTAACATACAGTGTGATATTAGTTTCAAGTGTTCTATATAGTGAGTCAACACTTCCATAAACACATACTGCTCATCATGACAACTGTACTCGTTAATCACCATCACCTATTTCACCCGCCTGCCTCCTCTCTGCTAACTATCAGTTTGTTCTCTACAGTTATGTGTCTGTTCCTTGGTCTGCCTCTCTCTAAGAATGCTAAATCTTTTTTTTTTTTTTTAATATTTATTTATTTTGAGAGAGACAGAGCATGCAAGCAGGGGAGGGACAGGGATAGAGGGAGAGAATCCCAAGCAGGCCCTGCACTGTCAGTGCAGAGCCCGATGTGGGGCTCAAACTCACAAACCGTGAGATCATGATTTGAGCTGAAATCAACAGTCATACACTTAACCCACTGAGCCACCCAGGCAATCCTCCAAGAATGCTAAATCTTAATGATATTAGCCAAACAGTGGAGGAAATGTATCTTTCATCAGATTACCAAAGACATATAATTTGTATTTAATCATTCACATGCTAGCACAACCTAAGACTTATCAGAATATACTCCCTGGAAAAACTAAACTCTAGTAATCCCTGTCCCCACCCCCCCCACCCCCCCAGGTCCCCCCCCGAGAACAGTAAGAGCCCCCAGCAGCAATTTCTCACACAAAAGATAATAAAGTTTCCAGATACATAGAATGTACTTTAAAAATCAACCAATGCTTCGGTAAAGATGTGAGCTCAACACAGAGCTGGAAGTTATGAGCACTAAATTTGCTCTGACATTTAATCCCTGGGTGGCCACTGCAAGCCATTTTTTTCCACTACTCACCAGTAAAATGAAGCATAATTCCTGAAATGGTGCTTTCTCAAGTATTGGGCTGCATTCAATGTTAGGGTCTGATGACTTTTTTTTTTTTTTTTTTTTACTAATTTGTACTTTAAGGTCAAAAGTATCTTGTTGCCATAGGTAACATAAAGAACTTGAAACAAAGGGGTGGGGAGGATATAATCAGGCAGGTCCTGGCTTGTAAGCCCTTCAAGAATCACAGTGATTATTAATCAACTTTCCTAGAATCGTATACCAACATTTTTAAATTTCACAGGAAGAAGAAAATAGTAGACACGGCAAGAACCCTTGAAGAGACTGGCCAACATTCAAATAAAATATCACAATACTCACCCTAACAGGTTTAAACAAGATGAACTCTGTATCTTTATTGGATAGGTACAACGACATACTTCTCAAGGTCAGAGGCAGCTTCGCTTTTATTGTCTTGTAGGCACTTGCTACAAGCTCACAGACCTTTGCTGGAAAGAATGGACCTTGTGAGTATTACAAAGAAAAAGGGAAGAAACACTTCCATTTTCATTCAGAGGAATAAAGGGAGAGAAAAACGGCCAAAGAAAAGATCTCTATGTGCCCCCCAATTTTCTTTCGCTCTTCCTATCTACCAAGTTTAATTACAAGCCCTATAAACATTCACTACGTATCTGCTATATACACAATGCTACTTCCAAAGGCTGGGGCAGCAAAAGAATTCCCCCAATACCCTTCAGGACACTTATAGGGGCTATAACAGTGTTCCTTTGGAATTCCTAGGTGACAGTTAAGATAAAATAAAAAATTATTTGCAGAGAGACACTAGGAAGAATTACTTATGAATGAGCTTACTCATTTACAGAACTGACTCACAGTAAGAGATGCTCTCTTGTCTTGTGAGATCATCCCAACAATATCCACACATATTTAATGGTAACTAAAAACCCATCTGTTACATTCACATACTGTATTATCCGAAAGGGTACAGAATTCCAGAAGACTGTAACTGACATAATTACATAGCCCACTGTATAGTGTCTGAAAAGAAATACAAATGAAAAAGAAGAATAGTAATCTGTATGAGGTGATTTAAAAGAGTAAACTACCTAGAAAGCTGTAAAGGAAAAGAATGATTAAGAATTTCAAAGATGTTCAATTTCACTCATGATTCAAGAAATGTGTATTAAAACAACGGACGGGGCGCTTGGGGGGCTGAGTCAGTTAAGCGTCCAATTCTTGATTTTGGCTCAAGTCATGATCCCATGGTTTATGGGATCAAACCACCCCCACCCACCCTATGCTAAGCATGTAGCCTGATTGGGATTCTCTCTCTCTCTCTCTCTCTCTCTCTCTCTCTCTGCCCCTCCCTGGCATGCAGACACTCTCCCTCTCTCGCTCTCGCTCTCAAAAACAAACAAACAAGCAAAAAACAATGGAGATACTTTTGGATTGGTAAAAATTACTAAGACTGTGAATATCCACATTTGGTTAAGGGTGTGCAGAAACAGGCCTTCTAGTCCACCGCCCCTGGAGTATATAAATTGGTTCAACCTCTCTAGAGGATATTAGGCAAGGTCTAGCACAACTGAAAATACACATATACTCTATTGCTTAACACTGCCACTACTAGAAACTTACCCTACGAATATACTTACAAAATACCAAAATACGTGTGTACAGGGACATTTATAAAAGAATGGGTGGGGAAAAAATACTACATACAGTATCTATTAATAGAATTATCAAACTGTGCTACAGTGATGCATTCCACACATCCATTAAATAGGATGCACAGAGCTGGATGTGGCGGTATAGAAAGGGCTCCAAGATACAGAATAAGTTAAAAAAAAAAGGGGGGGGCGGGAATATAAGTATAATCTTATGTTTACAACATTTGTAAAGTCCGTATATGCTGGTACATATATAATAACTGGGGGAAAGAGACTATTTATAGTGGTTACCTTTGAGAGGACTAGCTTGGAGGTAGAAAACAGAATTACTTTTCGTTTTATATACTTCTTAATAGCTCAATTTTTATATCATATTCAACTTTTTTTTTTTAATTGAGGGTGGTAGAACAGGGTAAGAAAGTATCAAGGCTCTCGAGAAGAAAGAACAAACAATCCGGGAATTGCTTATTTTTCATAGAACAGATGAATGCTCCTACAGGGCACTTAATTCCATGGGCTCTGGTCCTGTCCTAACACACTTCAAGCATCCCTAAGTCAGTTTTCAGAGCCCTTGGTAACCAAATGGTGGGTGTGAGGCCACCCATAGAGCCCTCTAATTCCTACGAAGGTGTATTTCTCAGAGTAAGTTAACAAACTGGCATCCTAATTTATAACCCAATCTCCTTTGAGTCTATCGTGAAATGATCCCCAGAAACCTGATCAAGTCTGCATGAACCAGTCACCTTGGGTGTCCAGGGCCCCAGACAGGTCCCTAGATTGTTCTTGAGGCTCCCACCCCAAAAGGGCGAACATCTCTGTGCCATTTAAAAGTGGACTTCTGGTCATACAGGTGAAGACGAAGCAACTCCACAGCTCCACGCGGCTATACGGGACCGAGGATACGACCAGGCAAACCAGAGTGCCACTGCTGTATCTGCCAAACGTCCTCCCTCATGACGACAGGAAGTGGGTTCATGACAAAAGAGCAAGCCCCACTGCAACCTGTCCTCCTGTCCGCTTCCTTCTGTCCACTCCTGTTTTACTAATGACTGTGCTAGTAATGCTTCAGAGCACGGCACACCTGACACTGGGAGCTCCGCTAAGATTCCGCTGGAGAAAATGACAGCCCTGTCTTGAGTGAGAGACAATCCTTCCAAAGAGGAAAGAAAAATATATTAATTACGCATCAAGTCCCTGGGCTTGGATGTATTAAATACACCTATACCTGTCTGTTAGATTCTACCTCTTTCAAAAATAGCTCTTGCACCCCCAAGAGTTTCATTTGTATAAACGTTCAAAATAAAATCAGCTATTTCTAAATAAGTCCTGTAAGTGACTGAAACCTTGAGCCACAGTCCCAATTAATCCAAGGGTGGTGAGAACTCCTTCCGGACCGGTGCTGACTTACGGAGTGACCAGTCTGATCCTGACTGTGAGGGGCCAGGACAGGTGGCTACCACCACAGCCAACTCCGATTAGAATGTCCAGTGTTACAGTAAAAGAATCTCGTTTTCTGTCTTCTGACAAAACGTGCTACCGCACCAACTATGATCTCTGTCCGCTGGTAACATAATGAAGATTTCAATCTCACACGTGATACAAAGGTTTCAAATAATGAAGACGGTAAAACATTCACTGTCTCCGTCACAATGAGCAAAAAGCCTAAAACAGTCACAAAGTTTATCTGCAATAAAGCAAATCAAGGCAAACTTATATAACATCATCAAAGTTCATGGGACAAAGTTTTGAAAGAAAATCCTGTCTTCCATTCAAACACAAGTGATAACTCTGCACATTTGCAAATCCTCCTGTGAGATACTCAGCTTCTCCTTCAGCTTCTTAGTTCTGGTTCAACTTCAAATTAACCTGAGGCATTAATAAGAATAACTGAAAATGTTTAGAATGGCCTCAGCTCTTTTCCCCAAAAGAAATAAATACCTGACAAACATTAACATTCTTTGGATATTGAAAGCCAACTGTATTAAAGACCTAACACCAGTCAATTTTTTATGGATGCTAAACCTGAATTTGGATCTGTCTCACTCTGAGCAAAAAGCTGCCCCACCAACTCAGATACAGCCTGTCTGTAATTAAAAACAATATTTTTTTTTCCATTTTGCCCTTTTTGGTTTCAAAAAATCTTTATCATGATATGGGCCGGAGAACGGCGAAAAATACTAATCTACCAAAACGCTTCATTCCAGTTTAAACGACAACTTAAAATGTCACAAAACAAACCAAAAATAACCCACAATGTCATGATTTTAAATGTCTGAGGGCTAACTCTAAAGACAAAAAAAAATTTTTAAAAATCCCTCTGGCACAAAAAAAATTTACATTTAGGGAAGAGTAAGACTGGAACATCTCAAGCATCATCTGCCAATCAGACAATGATATCGTCTGCCAATTCCCCGCAAACACAATTTTTATAACTTTTCTCGAACACTCTAAAATGTTAACAAACAGAGAAAGTAACCTGCATAAAATGTGAAACAAAGTAATGACCCAGCACTTCTTCCTTTATTACTTGAGAACAGCAGCGCCCCCTCCGTAATCTCGGACCACCACACACAGAACTTTGATCAGAGCTCTAGCACAATGAAAAGCAGGTGTACAGAATCAAAGTGTTTCCATCTAAGCCACCTTTCATTTTTAACTCGCGTGTGTGTATTTCTTAATTCTTCTTTCCTTGGAATGCTTCTTGAAATGCAGGTAGTGTTGGCCCATTAAGACCTGTCAGCTCCAAACTACATCCTGCTCAACACAAACCACACGAGGAGCAGGAAACCAACTCGAAGCTGTCAGAGACCATATAAATGCAAATTAATCAACATCCCAAAAAAGAAATCCCAAATAGTAAAATGTGAATACCTGGCTGGGCCCAAGGCTGCTGTGAAAGAGTATACTTGGGTCCTCCCTGACTGGCCATCGTCTTTAATGCTGAAACCTGGCGGATGAGACAAAAAGAAAAATGTCACCACTCTTGAAGGACACACAACACCATCTGAACCTATTAAAACGTAATGATAGTCAAAGGTGTAATCCTAAAAACTGCATCATAACGCATAACCCTTTCAACTAATAACACATTTTAAAAATTCTTTTGTGATTTTAAAGGCCTATGCTGTCTTGACTTTGTCCTGAACACCAATGTCCTGAGCATTTTACAGAAGGCAAAACTGACGACCCAGGGAAATATGAACACAAAACAGGTCTTTTTTTAAGTGGATTACATTCACATTAAATTATTATCGTATGCTGTTAGAAGAGTGTCACCCCAGCAGGACAAAATCTCCTTCACATACCTAGAAATGCTATTTTTACTTTATCACAGGCAGAGAGAATGTTATGAAGACAAACAGGACTTGATTTCAAATAGCCTCAAAAGGCACACTCTACCAACCAGTGTTATAGGTAGATTTGGATGCCCGCCTTTTAGTCGTCTCCCTTTTCATTGCTCAGCCATCAGTACAGAGAAGCAAACCAAAAAAGTACATCTGGCCGCTTGGGCAAGTCTGTTCTTAAGATGGCAAATTATGGTGGGGCTAAGGCGTAGTTGGGGAAGGTGAAGGACAAAAACCACATAAAACATTTTTATTAATGGACTGTTAGGTGCCTATGGTCCAGGCTGTGACCTTGGCCTCACTGCAGTCTCAGCAGAAAAATGTGAGAGCCAAGTCTTTGGAATAAAGAGGGCCAGAAAAATATTTAGGCAGAAGATGGGCACAGACAGGACACAACGTTAACTCCGATCCAAGCTCACACTCCTGACCACTCCAGGCCTTTGCTCATGCTGTCGGGTGTATAAAATCACCCCTTTCCTATGTCACTCAATTCCTCTCTGTATCTAATTTTTATGGTGAGCTGCAGCTTTTAAAAACAAATCACATATAGGATTATAGATGAGACAATGCTAAAAGAGAAACATGTTCATGTTCAGTATATATTATCCAAAATATTTCCCAACATAAATATGTAAACATGTTCATGGGTCTACATTTATAAAAATAGGAACACGGTGCTCGGACATCTTTTTCTTCCCCCACTTAACTCTAAATTCTGGACATTTTTCTGTGTCCAACAGTTAGGTTTTAATAGTAGTGGCTTCCTATTATTCCACTGATTATTCCTGAAGTTAATCGATTTCATAATGACATAAATGCTATAGGTTTAGACTGTATTAATTATTTTTATATTAAAAAGCAACACAAGCTTGTATCCCCATCTCTGTTGTCTAGGTAATATACTTATCTTTAGGTCAAAGTGCAAAGAGCCTTTTCTTCAAAAGTCTTCCCCAATTAACCCTATCTTGTCCAAAAACCCTACGAGATGAACACAGACCCATCACTGTCCCTGATGACACTGCTATACACTTCATCATGTTTACATATTTTCTATCTTAATTTCACATTGGGTTATATAACTCCTTGAGAACAAAAATTAAATTGATAGGTCAAGTTCTGTCACATGCACTACAATCAGAAAAAAATTTAAATTTATAGTGTTGCTGCAGAAATTAATAATACCTCAGAGACAATATTAAGAATAAACTCACAACACTTCAGTAAATTGCTTGAAAGAAAAATGAATATTGCCAAATACAATATTTTTAGCATAAACTGGTCCCACCAGGGGGAAACACCTTTAGCGTAGTTATAAACTGGAAATGTACTTCCTTTAAAATGCTTTCATTCGGATTTTTGCTAAAGGAAAACCTGACCTTCACATTTGTCATATTTTATTATAACATTTCTGCAGCATTTACAGAGTCTATTACAGAAGTGATCTTCTGGTCCTCAAAATACCCTTAAGCAGGGAAGAGGGATACAATAGCCATATCTCTGCTTGCAGACAAGAGAAAAGCAATGCTTGGAGAAATACCTTGCTACCATTTCACTCAGGAGGTGGCGGAATGGGGTCTAGAGAGAGCTCAGCTTTCCTGAGTCAAAATTCTAGGCTCTCTATTATACCCATGACCAGTTCAACCCCTACTTAAAGGTTTGTTACAAGCAATGTTCAGTACAATGGAATTCTAAAACAATAAGAAAAAGTATCATTTTTGAGTTGGACAGAAGATATCTGATCCAAATTGTTTTCATATGAACTTCTGTCTCCAACACTCAGAACAGTATTACATTCCCTTAAAGGTCACTCAAACAGTTACAGAAAAAGTTATTTTTCAAGGAGCCAAGAAATAGGGCAATAGAACATATATGTTCTTCTAGCATTTTTTTTTCCTCAAAAAACTTCATTGATTGTACCAAAAAAATCAGGGAGGATGTTTACACCAATCAGATTAAGAGTCTGTAGAAATGTTTGTCTTATGTATGTTGGGTCACTCTGCAAACCTTTAGTTTCTCAATCTGTGAAATGAAGATGTTTTACTTCCTCTAGGTGCCAGGAACGTATTGAGAATTAATGAAAACAAAGCATCTCAACAAGCAGACCCAAGGAAGAAGCTGTCTAAACAAAAAGGCCAATTTACAGCAGATGACAGGGAACCAGAATCACACCCAAGTCTGTAGGCTCAAAAACAAGTCTTCAGACAGCCTAAGAATGTTCTCTCCACTCACACGGTTTGTTTTATTATGCAAACCCATATATATTTTAAAAAACCAGTCCAAACTTAAAAACAAGCTGAGGACATTTTGTCAATGAGGCTTACACCCAAATGGTAAAATACGGAGACCTACAAGCACACATCCAAATCAGAGATGAAATACGGTTTCCTTTCTGCACCTACGGATGCTGCTTTTCTTGCAATCATTCATCAAGGTACAATCACTGGCTGCCTTATAAAATGCCAACTATAATAAAAGAGGCACAAGATTCTGCACTTGCAGATTTACCCTTAAAGAAAATCATTTTAAAGTTTTAAAATCATTTATTCTGCCTCTTCTGTTCTAGTAACATTCACCAGATAAGAAGTGAAAAATGTTTGGCCCACAAATTCGAAGAAGCAATGTCTTAAATGATCACATTTATCTGTGTGAACTCGAGTGCTTCCGCTGTATGCCTGTGCGTGTGTACGTCTTTGTCTCTGACTCACTCCACTCCAACAGGATGGGGGGAGGGACCTGAATTTGGAATAAGATAACATAAAAGGGATGCTCAGTCCTCTGAGCTGTAGTATCTACTAAATATTCTGACTGGAGTCTGAAGAGCAGTGAGGGACCGAGGTTGACAAAAGATAATGAGGCAAGAGTGAATGATGTGAGCAAGGGCAACGCTGAGACTGAGCATGGGGGATGGGACTGACTTCTCAGTGATGTCCAGAGGCAGGGCCTTTCCCTCTCCAATCCCTCCATGAGTAGTGCATTTTAAAAGAGGTGTCCCCGCTATAGATGTGTAGCATGTTCATGGAGAACCATTATATGATTCAGGCTTAGAACACATGTTTTCTACATAAAACCTCTCTTTTTTTTTTTTTTTTTTTTTTTAAGATTTTATTTTCATGTAATCTCTACACCCAGCTTGGGACTCGAACACACAACCCCAAGATCAAGAGTCGCACGCTCCACCGACTAGGCCAGCCAGGCACCCCATAAACCTCTAATTTTAAAAAAAATGTTCAATGGGCACTGAGGAGGGCACCTGTTGGGATGAGCACTGGGTGTTGTATGGAAACCAATTTGACAACAAGTTACATTAAAAAAATAAAAATAAAAATAAAAAATGTTCATAGTGCCCAGAGCCTTCCAAAATGCACAATTACAGAGTTATACCAGATTTACCAAACCTATACTAACTCACTTAGACAGCCACATCAGTGAATTTATATTCTCTTGACTTCTACAAAGACTGCTTTTCCAGAAAAACCCTTTAATCCTAGATTTCATTATAATCCACTTGCTTATGTCAGAAGATTCATTCTGCTGCTCTGTTATTGCAGAATACTCACCTACAATATTTCCCATCAGTATTAACATGGATACTCTCCCAAAAATACAAACACATATAAGGGTACAATCTACACACATAAGGACAATTTCAGCAAAAACTATAATGACTTGCCTGTAAATAACAAAGTATCAATACTTGTGCCATTTTTTAAAATTCAAAACCCAGTAAGAAACATTTCTACCACCCTCCTTTTAAATTTATGTGGTGGGGGAAAAACACACATACTCCAAATACTTAACATGAATGGACTGAAATCCAGTAAACATGTACCATATGCCAATGATAAACAAAAGAGGAGCTTGACTGCTTTAACATTTCTGTATTTGCTTTTTTGGTATTTACTATTAGTTTTAAAAACAAATACCTTCTGACTTTCAAACGGAAGTCACAGGCTTCAAGCATAGTAGCGTTGATGGCCCCAGCAAAAAAATTTACTCACAGACAATTCACTTAGTTGACTCCTGGTCCTTTCAAAGATACGTCTGTCTCCCCAGTTTGGACTTAGGTAAGTAAATTTGAGATGAAAGGCTGTCATATTTTAATTCTTTTTATAATGTCCTCCAATACATGTCCAGACAGACAGCAGACGCTTAATAAATGAAAGCTAATTTCAAGGCTTTTTTAAGCATTTTTATGAAGTCCTTCGTAACCGTACTCAAGTATTAAAACAAAATGAAACAACAACGACAAAAAACCCCGATTAGGTCGAAACAGGAAAGTCAAAATAGCCATAATCTGATTTTTTCATTGCTAGCCTTAGCCAGCTGATGGATTTTGGCTAGGAGTCAATATTTGCACTCTTTCTCTTAAAAACCAAAAACCGTGTAAGCGTATCTGAAAGTCCAAACCAAAAAGCTTCCGTAATAGGAAACACGGTGATTTCCCAGACGGAATCATTAAGATTTGGGCTTACTAGTTGCTGTCTCCTGCCAGAGTTTTCACAAGAGAGTAATTCAAAAGGAAATCGAAGGAAGCATTCAAAATTACTTTAGCAAATATGCACCAAGGTCTCTACCTTTGTCATGAACTCCTCCAGCTGCTCTACAAACTGCTTGGTCTGCTGCTGAATAAACTGCTCACAGGCCGATTTCAGATGACGGTCTACATCTTTTTTAGAGTCAAGATAATGTTCTCTTATCTCAGGAGTACCCTTAAAAAAGAAGATGACAATTTCCTCCTGTTTTTATGTGCCTGGAAATGACCAGACGTGTAAAGAATGCCGTTTATCTCCCGCCACCAATGAACCAGACTCCTTCTCACCTCCAACAAGAACTCTATCAAGGCGTTGTTGCTATTCAGCCTAAAAAATCTCGGGACAGTCATAGGGTTCAGGATTTTAAACGCTGCATCTGCGAAACAAAATTACTCATCCCGTGAACACGTACAGTTTTAAGAGAAAAGCCGAGTTACGGTTTCAGTGTGTTAATATACACTGGTTCTCTGTTACCACAAAGCAAGAGAAGTTTCATTTCTACCAACTCACCACCATGGATGGAGGAGCGTGAGATCAGCGGCAACCACAGCTACAGTACCCACCACACAGTTATTTTCCACAAGTCAGACTTGGGACATGACTATTGATCTCAATTACTCATTTACAGAAAAAAAAAAGAAAAATGATAAATGGTCATTGATATCTTAAAATTTCACTGCTTTACTTTTAGGGTGCTAAACAGGTTTCTCAAAAAAAAAAAACCAATTCATATACTTACCCAGCTTCGTTTGTCAGGATCCTGCCTGGCACAGAAATTTATTCATTTGAAAAGCAGAGTGAATAAACTCATGTGTCAGCCAGAAAGAAAACACCAAAAGGACATATTTAACCCTCAACCTCCAGACTAACTAGAATCTACACAAAGCACTAACTGAGGTCTCATTGATGTTCAAATGCAATAAGATACAGCGTTAGTCATGAGAGGTTAGAGGTTTAAAGAGAGCAAGTATTCTTAAGTGACAGTCAGAAAAGACATTTCTTCGCTTTGCCACACGGCAGAAAGCAGAGCACAAAATGTTTCTAACCCTGGTTTTTACCAGTACACACACAGGGGTACTACTGCCCGCACCCTGATCTGACTGAAAAAGGCCTCTTTGTCACGCTCAGCACTGAGAGTAAAGCTTTGGTAAATGGCTCCTTGTTTCTGCTGTCTTTTCTTCCAGATAACCTAAAAGACTGTGATAAATAGAATCAAATCAGTTTTGTAGGATTACACAGGCTTTATAATGTTTTAAGGAAAACATACTTTAAACCAGCATTTGCTGGGGCGCCTGGCTGGCTCAGTTGGTTAAGCATCTGACTTCGGCTCAGGTCATGATCTCACGGCTCATGAGTTCGAGCCCCGCATCAGGCTCTGGGCTGACAGCTCAGAGCCTGGAGCCTGCTTCAGATTCTGTGTCTCCCTCTCTCTCTGCCCCACCCCCCACTTACACTCTGTCTCCCTCTCTCAAAAATAAATAAACGTTAAAATAAAGAAATAAATAAATAACAGTATTTGCCAAAATCTTAGGGCATTTCATTTTCTCACACTTCACTGGATCTATACTAGAACTAACTAAGCAGCAACAAATATGCATTAGAGATTAAGTGAAAGACTATATACTCATTTGGATTAAGTTTAAAAAAATTAAAAATTAAATAAAAAAAGAATTAGAAATTAAGTGAAAGAAAGTAGATCAGCCCTACTTTATGCCATCACTTAAAAACAGTTAAGGACCAGCAGCCCTTGGCACCCTTCAAGGTTAGAACACTATTCCCATGCCTCTCACTGAAAGGACAGAAGGGAATCAACTAGACTGGTTAGGGGATGGGAGCCTCTGATGAGAATAAGCTCTAAAAAAATTATTCATCCTATAAAAGCCAAAAGCCAGGAAACCTGGCTGCTGTTTAAAATAAAATTTAAAAAAAAAAAAAAAAAAAACAGGGGCACCTGGGTGGCTCAGTCCGTTAAGCGTCCAACTTCAGCTCAGGCCATGATCTCACGGTTCATGGGTTCGAGCCCCACATCGGGCTCTGTGCTGACAGCTCAGAGCCTGGAGCCTGCTTCGGATTCTGTGTCTCCCTTGCCTTCTGCCCCTCCCCTGCTCATGCTCTGTGTGCATCTCTCTCTCTCTCTCTCAAAAATAAATAAATATTTTTAAAAATTATAAAAATAAATAAATCACAGAGTATATAAATAACACACAGGCTTACTATTCAAATTCCAACAGAACCAAAAGGTATGTTCTGTGGTGAAAAGGAGAGAGCACCAGGAAAAGAAAGAGTAAACTGTTCTAACATGGCTCATGATGAGACCACTTTGGTTCTCAGGTGAGTTAAGTCAAGCCCACTATTTTTATAAGCGCAGTCATTAGGGAACTAAAAACCGGCTGCCTGTGCAAATCCTGTATTTGGAGTTCTCCTGAACCACAGAGTACAGGAAATCATCTGAGTAACTATTTTCTCAATTCCCCCAATACTCAAGAGAGAGATTCATTGTATAAACAATGGCTTAAGGCATTGGAGCTTAATTCTCTTGGAAATGGTTAAGAAAAGATAAAATATAGATAAATTTGTATGTAGGGGAAACTAGGGATATTCTTAGTACCGTATATCTTGAACCACTTAAGATCAACATCTTAGAAAATAACTATTTTGATCTTTTAGAAATGAGCTCTGTTAATCCAGTCAGAGACAAACCATTAGGATGAATGAATCATCTTTCCCAAAATGATTCAATGTCTATTAACAATTCAAAACTCCTATCCACATAATTATTTAACAACTAGCTGATTTAATAATACCAATTAGGCTTATTTATGCATCTAAAGCTTATAAAGCACTTTAACATACATTTTCATGCTTAATGACCTCAATAACCTCATGAAGTTATCATGACAAGTTGATTCTGCTCATTTTCCCTGGGACAGAAAAGCAATCTTGTCCAAGATCGCACAAGAGCCAGGAAATGATGGGCCAGAAACAGAACCCAACTCTTTCAGACTCTTAGATAAGTACTCCTCCATTTTACCCAGCTGGCTTCCTGAATTTTCATGAACTGACAAACTCTACTCAGTGTTTAAAATCACTCCAATTAGCTGACACTGTAAGTAGCTGTTACACTGATTTTTCATTTTTTCACTGGTTATGGTAATATGTGGCAGAGTCAAAGAGAAGTAACGCTATATTACAAACTGAACTGCTCGGATACAGTTCCCCTTCATAAGGAAAATATAGCAAGTTAGATGTAGTTAGGATGTTGACAGCTCAGCTTAGTACGAACAAGTAACAAGCTTAGCAAGCACAGCATGCAAAAACAATTGCAGATGAACATAAAATAAACCTATAACCTTTGCTGACACATTTGGACAGGTCAAACACACCCAACTGTGCCAGCCAGGACAATAAAGTACCTCTAGTTTTCTTGAGGTCCAGGGAAATTTCCTTAATGGTGAATTCAGTATGAAATGGAGCAATCTGTTCACGAAGGATCAAAAGGTGCTTAATTAAGAAAAGTTGTCCATCAATCTGAGTCTAAATTGTAAAACAGAAAAATGGATATCATCACAGATTAAATAAAAAACATAAAACACATGTGTTATTAATCAACATTAATCTACCTAAGTTCATGGCCCTTAACCTAACCGTATGTACCCATGGCTCCCTTGGTGTGCAGTGAACTCTCCCATACCACCCATGTTAGAACTCCCTGGAAAAATCTTGCTGCAAACCCTTACTAACACGGCCGTCCACTCTGTCAATCCAAGGAAGTAAATCAGACCAAAGGTTGTAAAGTCAACACATTTAGAAAAGAAATCAAATCTACTTTAATTTGGTTCAGAAACAGAAGAGATGGAGTGACCCAACCTCAGCACGGAGTAGGAAGTCAAGTTCAAAGCATGAGCATGATTCCAACCTGAGCTTTCTAGCTTCTCGTTAAGTAACAGGGCTCTTACTGTTTGGTCAAAGTGGTTTCAATATCCCGAATATCAGAAATAATCACATTTACACAAAAATACAAAAGGAGCTTCCAAAGGCAGAAATGAGTTGGGGTTACCATTGTGGATTATCTTCCCACTGACAGAGCCTTGCCTGCCTACATCCTGAGAGTGGCTGCACCGGGCACTATCGACACTAGCCAAAGTATGGAAAGAGCCCAAATGTCCATCGGTGGATGAATGGATAAAGAAGATGTGGTATATATATATACAATGGGGGATTACTCGGCAATCAAGAAGAATGAAATCTTGCCATTTGCAACTACATGGATGGAACTAGAGGGTATTATGCTAAGCAAAATTCGTCAGAGAAAGACAAATATCATGACTTCACTCATATGAGGACTTTAAGATACAAAGCAGATGAACATAAGGGAAGGGAAGCAAAAATAATATAAAAACAGGGACGGGGACAAAACATAAGAAACTCTTAAATATGGAGAACAAACAGAGGGTTATTGGGGGGGGTTTGGGGACGGGGGATGGGCTAAGTGGGTAAGGGGCTTAGGGAATCTACTCCTGAAATCATTGTTGCACTATATGCTAACTTGAATGTAAATTAAAAAATAAATTAATTAAAAAAAAAAGAGAGACAGAGAGAGCAGCCACATGGGCATCTTCCCTGTTAGGCCCTGTCCGGAACGGTCTTGATTCAAGCTTTATTGCCAAAGCTCAGACCCAATCCTGAAACAGTGAAAAATGATAACTTTCATTTCAGGAAAAAGTCTGTATATTAACAAAAGCAAGGCTGTGTTTGCTCGTTCTTGCTGCCTACTCAAGACAGAATTTTACTTTGAAAATATTTCTCATGATGTTACACTATACTAGGAAAAGAATAAAGTCCTTCAGTAAATAATAAAAATTTTAAAGGGGTTATTAAGCAAAGTAACTCCTCTCTGGTTTCTCTCTCTCTTCCCTCCTTCTAAATAAACCCATAATCAATATAGAAGTACGATTTATTGATGGAAACTCACTTTGCACTCTGGCACACAGAGCATTAAATAAGCAGGAAACATTCTGAATACTTGCTCTATTTTTCAAAAAACTAACAACTCCAAGGGGCAAAAATAGTACAATATAGATTGACTTTACTACAGCTGTTATCCAGCGAATGGTACCATGTTAGCAATTTACTGATACACTAGGTGCTCCATTTAAAAGTACAGAAGAACAATTTCTTGCCTTAAAAAGCCAACACATTAAGTGATCATTTTCTTGAAAGGCAAAAGTGTAAACTCCACAATGACAACAAATTAGCTAATGCTTACCAAATAGAGGGCTTCCTCATACATACTTAAACCCCTTATAATATGTAGGAAGCAAAGCTAGATAAAATAGGACAGCCTCACAGGCCTCACAGGGTAAGGACTGAAGAATCAAAAAGCCCTTCATACTTCCCTTTAAAAAGAGAACAGTGGTATAAGACCTAAGTCGATACACTTATTTTTAAATTAGGTCATTTTTTTTCTCCTGATGATCTAAGAAACACATGCCCATGCTAGAAAATATGGAAAATAAGAAAAGTATAGAGAAAAGAAGGGAAAATCATCCACAGTCCCCCAAAAGCTTTCAAAAGCGTTTTCACTGAAGTCCTAATGTAGATCTGGATTGTATCCTTTTTTTTTTTTTTTTTGCCTTAACATATTTAAGTTGAATGTTATTGCTTCATTAAAAATTTAATGGTCGTGTAATAGTCTACTATATGGAATATGCCACAATTTATTTAACCATTTACCTAATATTAGAATGTTTTTCCTGATTTCATGTATTAAAGGAAATGTGAGAGCTCAGACTTAGAAACACTTTTTAAAACTTAAATCTGCCTGTCTACAACTAACTTTCCATCCTCTTTCTAGCAAACAAAAATTGTAACCTTCCATTCCACGAGTGGGAGAATGAAGTTGTCACAGAGGTACAACTTTCCTAGCAAAAGAACCCCAAATTCTTTGGTGGGAAGCTGTGTGTGTGTGTGTGTGTGTGTGTGTGTGTGTGTGTGTGTTACCCTAATTTATCTAAAGCCTTGAAGACTCAAGCAGCCAAAAAGGTTTCCCTGAAAACACCTCCCACAGCTCCCTCCCCCTGGGTAACAGGTATTTTAACAGAGGGTTAAACAGAGCAACACTTCTGACCAGGCTGTAAAAAATTCTCAGAGGCCTTCAGCCCCAGATCCCTTCTTGATTAAAAACTAAGTCACAAAGTCATGGCAACTACTTCCAGTCATGCAACCCATGGGCCACAACTGTCTGTCTTCTAAATTGACTTAGTAGATTTCCTCTGCTCAACAATTTAAAACCATCACTGAAGGATGATTATAAATTGCTACATTCCCTTGAAAGCAGTTTTGGTCTTCCAGGGAAACAGGAATCTACTACCTTCCCAGTTTCTAAGAGTATAGTAAGAAACTTTTATCCTACAGAACATATAACCTAAGTATCATTTTTGGTACTTTAGCAAAATTGGCACTCTTTTATACAGCGCAGTCTTTATTTAGCACTATAACAGAATACAACTGAACCGTGAACAACATGGTTTGAACTGCGCTGTCCACTTACACACGTGCATTTTTTAGAGTACAGTAATGTAAATGTATTTTCTCTTCCCCATGATTTTCCTAATAACATTTTCTTTTCTCTAGCTTATTTTATTCTAAGAATACAGTACATAATACATATAACATACAAAATGTGCTAATTGACTATGTTATCAGTAAGGCTTCCAGTCAACAGAAGGCTATTTATTAGTAGTTCAGTGTTCGAGGAGTCAAAAGTTCTACATGTATCTTCACCTTCGTGGGGGGACCTGTGCCCTGTAACTCCTGGGCTGTTCAAGGGTCAACTGTTCTAGCTTCTCTTAAAGGGCCTCAAAATCAAATCACATTAAACAAACATATGCTACTGCCAACACGGCTTTAAATTTCTGCGCCTATAAATAAATGCTGTATTGAACAGTATTATTATAGGTAACAAGATTTCACCTAACACTTCATCAAACCTTGTTTTTGCTGATAGACTCTGATGCTCCAAGTAGTGACTGAATGCAGGCAGACAAGGCTTCCTGGGACAATCCTTGGAACACTGCCCTCTGGTGAAATAAAAGAAAAACATTACCCTGAAGTGTTTCACAACACAGGAAAAAGAAAAAATGGAAGCCGAGTTACAACGAACAATGAATGCTTGCTTACCCTCAATATAGCTGAATTAAGTTATATTACTGGCAATATTCCCCCTGGCATTTCCTACTCCTATTCCTATTTCTAGACCAATACATGCTTTTGTAATGTGCATCTCTCAAGACACTCATGTGACCCTTCAACATCTCCTTAGCACCTATTTCATGCTAGGCTCTGTGCTAAATGCTGGATGCACAGTGGTGGGTGGACAAGGCAGATGTGGTTCTGACCCCATGGAGCCCTGACTTCAATATGTTGGAGGCTTTTTTTTTTTTAACTCAATAAAACCAACTTTAAAACAAAGGCTCAGTCACCCAAGTTCTAAAAAATGTATCTCTATGCGGGGGGTGGGGGGAATATACACACCCCCTATGAACTATATTCTTAAGAAACAGTAGCATTTGCAAAATTAATCACACAGCTGTTGTATTTAATCGCTTTTTTCTTCATATGCTATTGGAGTTGTTACACAGTTTAATTTAAAGTAAAGCCACTGAATTTTAGGGATGCCTGGCTAGCTCAGTCAGAGGAGCAGGCAATTCTTAATCTCGGGGTCGTGAGTTCAAGCCCCATGTTGGGTACAGATTACTTAAATAAAACTTAAACAAAACAAAAAAACACTGAATCTTACATTTCAGCAGCAAGTTCCTAACAGTAAATAAATATAGACAAATAATCTGTCAAGATTGATAATCACCCACCACTATGCATCTACATTAATCGTATCATTAAACATTCTGGAATGTATACAATAACTCTTACCTAAAATCAATGCAACGTTTAAGTTGGTGCTTAAGGGAAAAAAAAGTACTGCTAATTTCAGCAAACAACGAAAAGTAATACCATGATTAGAAACACATGAAACCTTAATAGTACTTATCAAGGATGCTGATTTAAATGGAGTACAAAACTAAAGTAGATGCATTTAATAACAAATTTAATACTAAATGTACATTATGCCCATGTGACACTGGACATGTCACTTAACCTTTCTGCATGTCTTTTTCCTTATCTATAAACTAAACTAAAACAGATGACTTTAGTAGTTTTAAACTTATATGTGGTCATAGGTCCCTATGAAAAGCAATAAAAGCCATAACCCTTCTCAGAAAGACACAAATATAAACACACATACACAATTTTGCCCGCAATTTCAAGGTGTTCATAGACTCCCTAAAGGCCACTAGTGAATTCTAAGGTTCTAAAGAATGCACAGGTTAAGAATTCCTAACTTAGACTCATCTTAAACCTACCTCTGTACTGAAAAATCGTATGATTTGAATTTGATACCAAACAAAATACTACATCGATATCTTAAAATAAAATTAAAATTAAAAAATTTCATGCGAAACAGCAAGCAATTTACACTAAAGATACAAGAATTTACACACATACATCTATGCATCTGTACAATTTGGAGAGACACACAAGAGTTCTTCGAACTGTAGGATACCACATTCCATGAAGATCTGCTGGAGAAATTGTCGTCTGTGGTCTAGGATTAAGGGATTCTGTTGAACCTAAAAATCCAAATGGAAAACACATTTCATACACATAGAGGTCCGTCTTACTTGCATGGCAACTGTAACCTGTTTGTTCTCTTTAGTTATCGATACCTAGGGGCATCCATTTTTTCTAAATTTTCTTCACCTTTAATCAAGAATGCCGAGGGGGGTGCCTGGCTACCTCAGTCAGTAGAGCATGGAACTCCTGAATTCATAAGTTCGGGCCCCATGTTGGGGGTAGAGTTTACTTAATAAAAAAAAAAAAAAAAAAAAAAGCAAGAAAGCAAGAAAGAAAAGAAAAAGAAATCTTAAAAAAAAAAATGCCACAGGAACCCCCAAATCGGTGATAGCTAAGATTTAACACAGTAAGAATACACATGAATATGTGTGTGTGTGTGTGTGTGTGTGTGTGTGTGTGTGTGTATACCTCATATATATGCTTAACTCAAATAGCTTTGCCCAAACTGTGATCAATAATCTTTATGGAATAAATGAACAGTATATACACATTATACAAAAAGGAGATAGACCTGTGTGTAGTCACGTGGAACCAAGTGGGAGCCTACGGAGGTGGGGGAATGACAAGAAAACAAAGCAATGTTAAACAGGAAAATTAATCAAAGCTGGTTTGCCTGACAACCTGCCTTCCATGATCTAAGCTGTATCACTTACAGGCCTCCTCAGTCTATCCATTTCCCAAGTGAAGAGAATTATCCCCCCTCTTTCCAAGACAGGCCAGACGCCGGTAACGGTGAGGAGACAGAGGGGGGCTTGGTTGGCTTTGTAAGGAAAGCACAATCACTTCAGCTCAAGAGACCAGAGGTGAAATGAGCCACAAAAGCAGAGCTAAGATAATACTTTGGAGCAAGAGGGAAGAGTGAAATACGGACTGGGTATGAGAGGACATTAGGAAACTTTATTGAATGTTTTAGTGCAATAATGGTTTATGGTTATGTAAGAGATGTCCTTACTTTCTGGAGAGATGACGAAATACTCAAGAGTAAACTGGCAATGATGTCAATAATTTACTTTAAAGTCATCAACAAAAGATTGGGGCACCTGGCTGGCTCAGTCAGAGAAGCAGGTGGCTCTTGATCTTGGGGTCATGAGTTTGAGCCCAGCACTGGGTGTACAGATTACATAACTAAACTTTAAAAAAATAAATATAAAAAATAAAATGATGAGCAAAAGAATATATGTATATGTAATGTGATAAAATATTAAGTCTTGAATCCAGGTGGTGGGTACTGGTATGCACTGTTCATTGTATCATTCTTTCTACTTTTCTGTATATCTGACATCTTTTCAATAATAAAAAAAAAATAAAAGTATAGCCAAGCAAAATATAATTCCTTTTTTTAAAAAAGAGCCAGAACTGCCTAGGCTTAGGAGGAGATCCGGAGATTATGGTATATAGATTTATGGGCAAAAACAAAGAGGAGAATGTCGTAGGTCAGTGCTTTCATTTTATAATTCTGTAAGCTTAAGTTTTTGTTTTTCAAAAGCATGTAATACTTGTGTGATTTTATTTATTTATTTTTCTGGTATTTTTATTTATTTTTTTAATTTATATCCAAGTTAGTTAGCATATAGTGCAACAATGATTTCAGGAGTAGATTCCTTAAGCCCCTTACCCCTTTAGCCCATCCCCCCTCCCAAAACCTCTCCAGTAACCCTCAGTTTGTTCTCCATATTTATGAGTCTGTTTTGTCCCCCTTCCTGTTTTTATATTATTTTTGCTTCCCTTCCCTTATGTTCATCTGCTTTGTATCTTAAAGTCCTCATATGAGTGAAGTCATATGATATTTGTCTTTCTCTGACAAATTTTGCTTAGCATAATACCCTCTAGTTCCATCCACGTAGTTGCAAATGGCAAGATTTTGTTCTTTTTGATTGCCGAGTAATACTCCATTGTATAGATGTACCATATCTTCTTTATCCATTCATCCATCAACGGACATTTGGGCGCTTTCCGTACTTCGGCAATTGTTGGTACTGCCGTTATAAACACTGGGGTGCATGTGCCCCTTCAAAACAGCATACCTGTATCCCTTGGATAAATACCTACTAGTGTAATTGCTGGGTCACAGGGTAGTTCTATTTTAATTTTTTGATGAACTTCCATACTGTTTTCCAGAGTGGCTGTACCAGCTTGAATTCCCAACAGCAGTGCAAAAGAGATCCTTTTTCTCCACATCCTCGCCAACATCTGCTGTTGCCTGAGTTGTTAATTTTAGCCACTCTGACAGGTTGAGGTGGTATCTCATTGTGGTTCTGATTTGTATTTCCTGGATGATGAGTAATGTTGAGCATTTTTTCATGTGTTGACTGGCCATCTCGATTCTTTGGCGAAGTGTCTATTCATGTCTTTTGCCCATTTCTTCACTGGATTGTTTTTTTTGGGTTGTTGAGTTTGATAAATTCTCTATAGGTTTTGGATACTAACCCTTTATCTGACCTGTCGTTTGCAAATATCTTCTCCCATTCCATCGGCTGCCTTTTAGTTTTGCTGATTGTTTCCTTTGCTGTGCAAAAGCTTTTTATTTTGATGAGGTCGCAATAGTTCATTTCTGAATACTTGGGTGACTTTAAAAGCCCCTCTGTGGGGCCTTACTTTAAACTAAAATATCTATATGAAGTTCCTTAAAAAGAACAAACTAGACAAATTTTATCAAAGAATATTTAGGAGATTAAGTATCTATAGTTGTGCTAAGATTAGGTCTGTAAGATCCCTCCTTCAAAATAAAGAGCCAAAACATTACCCCCAAATAAAAGTTTAGTGAAACAAATCTATTTTAAGTACTTTAAAATACTGTACTTTAAGTGCTGGCTTGTTTATTTTTTCACTTTCCTGTGAAAAATAGTTAGCATTAAAACAACCGACGCAGGGAAAGTTTACTCACCTGGCAAACCATCAACAGGCAAGTGTCTACTAGCTGCCCCTTCTGAGGAGCAGAACAAAGCCAAGTAACGGGGCTTCTCCCTCAGCCTCCGGCAGTCTTCCTCCAGAGTCGTCTCTGAGCCCACCCTCCTCTCACCCGCTCTACGCAGAGAATAGAGCCTGTGCTTTTGAAGACACTGATAATCAGCCTCTTCACACAACGGTCCCTCACACTGGCCCAGACACCTAGTTCTACTACGTGAACACCATGCTGTTCAAAGTCCTCACTCTGGAGGCTTCTCATTCTCACTTCCAGCACACTAAGAAACCAAGAACCGAGAAAAGTGATTATACTCTTTTTTTGCTCCCCCTGCCACCTGACTCCGTCTTGCTTTTTTCATCCCAAATTCTATCACCACTCTAAGTACCATCAACAATCATACAGACAACCACATGGTTGCCCCTGACCTTCCGAATTCCAAAGACCTTCATTGCCATCCCTGCACCCCCAACCCCATAGACAGATGTTCTCAAGACTTCCTTTCAGAAGTACTTTATTCCTTTCTATAGACTTTATTACTCCAAACGATTCCACCTCTTAATTATTAAAACCTACCATCCCACTCTGACCACAGTATCATTGTGATGTCCTATTTCTCACCTGTTCACCCAAACTACACTGCCAACCCCTCCTCCTTTGGCTTTAATCACACCTTATCCTCTCGCTCTCTTCTGACCTCTCTGGCTATTCTTCCTCAGTTCGCCCAGAATACTCCATTTTGCTCCTTAATGTCAGCGTCTGTTAAGGTTCTCTCTCAGGTTTACTTTTCTCTCTCTCTCTCAGATTTCTGTTATTATCACTCTATTCTCAGAGCCGGGGTGATCCTATACAAGCCCACAGCATCAAGCACTCCACTGTCTTTATCTCCAGATCAGTCCTCCTCTCTACAGCTCTAGAGCAGTACTGTCCAACAGAAATACAATGTGAGCGATAGATGGGACACATTAAAATGCCACATTAAAAAAGGTAAAAAAAAAAAAAAAAAAAAAAAAAAACCACAAATGGAATGAGTTTTAATATAGTTAGCCCAATATATTTAAAATATCATCACTTTAACATGTAATCAAGACAGAAATTACCAATAAGGTACTTTCCATTCTTTATTTCATATTAAGCCTTAGAAATTTGGTATGCATTTTATATGCTAACAGCATATTCAGATGAGCCACATTTCACATGCTCAATGGCAGGTGGCTACCATATTGAACAGCACAGCTCCAGACTGATATACACATGGACCCTACCAAGTCTTCCTCAGCCCCCACCTCTAGGATGTCATCAAATTCTATTGACTCAAGCTTTTAACTGTATGTCTCATCTATAAACTTCTCTCCATCCCTCATTAGTACCCTGGTTCAAATCACCTTTAACTTTCAAATGGAAAACAAAACAGTCTCCTAACTAGTCTCTACAGTTCTGCCAACAATACCTTATTTACTTTAAGGCCAGGCATGGGTAAAAGAATACAGACTCTACTGGGGGAAGGGAAAATGTACAAGACCATGATTGGCAAGACAGAAATGTAATCTAGTCTTTCCAGTAACTCTTGAAAAGGTTTTCTAGGACCAAGAGGTTTACTAAGACATGGCAGAGGTTCTATTTCAGAGGAGAAAATTTTAGTCTCTCTTCCTATGGGGCAAGCATGATAAAATGGCTTTGCCAGGGAGGGAATACCCAGTCTGCTTGGCAGTCTGGCCTTAAGGTATCAACTGTTCATAGAATAACCCACAATACCTGATGATGCCCTGAACCTGGGAACGTGGATGCAATTGGGATCCTTGAAAGGTTCCCACTCTCACTATCCCAATCCTAGGCTGTCCTGGGCTCCATGACGAGCTGAGCTTCACTGCCCCTGTTAGAGCTAGAAGGAGAGACAACAAACCAGCTCGCTGTCTACATTAAATTCATGAGAATCCAGGATGATTCTTGGACAATTCTGCTCCCTGCAATAAATGCACCATAGTCCAAGCTATCCCATACATTTCAATCAATATTTTATCCCAGTCCCAGGCACTCAATATATTTACCAAATGCAAATCGGGTGGTATAATTATGCCAATACGCTCTACTACCAAGAAGTTCAAAGTCTGCGAGACTGACACCTATCTGGCCTGCTGTATCTGCTCCTTCCCTACAAATAACCTATACCCAAACATACCAAACCGCTTGACTCCCCCAAGAGCATCCACGGTCTTCCATTCCTGCATGCCTTCTTCCGTGCTATTCTGTCTTTAACCTTACTCCACCTGGCTTCATTCTTGCCTTTATAAACAGCAGAGCTTTCAGACACAACACCTCTCACTGAATTCACTTTCTTGCACTCAAAGCTTCGTAATTTTGATGCCCTTCATCCATGATCCAAGAGTGTCCTGTGTATACCTTTGGGCATATCACCACTGAATTACATCTGTGGCTTATCAATCTCCCCCCACCCCCACCCCCGCCTGCTCAAGTGTGGGCTCCTCAAAGGCACATAAGCTGTTTCTCATTTCTCATGTCTGGAACATGACAAGGCCTCAATAAAAGTTTAAATGAATACATAAAAGTTGGAGTTAAACATCATAACATACCAGATTTTGTTAGATTATTAGACTCTGTTTCCTCTAACTGAACATCTGAAAACGAAGCTTCCGAAGGTACCTTCTTCTGTTCATCTTTTAAACTTTGTGCAATTTGCTGTGTAAAGAAATCAGAAACAAAATTAAAGTGTAGTTTTCAGCTGTATTTTGCAACATGAACACGTTCTTTCCAAAAAGCTAAAAAAAAAAAAAAAAATCTAGTTAATAAATGAATGGACTAATGAAACTAAGGCAAAACAACCCATGGAAATGAAAAAGTTGAATTAGTATAGAGCGTCCCTAATCCCGTAAACACATACATAGCCTTTTGTGAACCACTAAGCTCAGAACCATTACCAGGTATTTGCTGAAGGGTCAAATACACGAGCCTCCTATAGGAAGCTATTTTCAACTTGATGTTTAGAAACAAACTTTAAGATTGGACACATTCTGAATGTCAGAAATGCTTTATCAAGTAACTGGCCAATTCAAACAACTCACTTTCTCTCTATGAGAGAATGGGTACAGTAAGCTATTTTTCAGATTATTAAAAATTAGCTTATACACTGAGACTATTCAACCCTTCTTCACTGCCTAAAGAATAACATCAAATACACACAGGTCACTAACTACTAAGTAATGAAAACTTCACTAGTTTACATTTTCACCTTTATAGAAGTGGAAATACACAGAAATGGAGACTAACAGACACTTAGCTACTGACAAAAGGAATGGCCAGAGAACTATTTGGGAGACAGTCTCCGGGCCAGTCCTCTTACTCTGCGTGCAGAAACTAGAAAGTGTAGCTAATCCCTAAATGGCACACAGATGTCACAGCAAGATCACCTTATACCCCTACCCCCCACCAAAAGAAAAACAAAGCAAACATTTGCTGCAAGTGGTGTCCTTAAACCAAAAGGTCTACACAAGAAAGCATCAGGACACTGGCCATGTGATGACTGAATAAACATACTAAATGTGTCACTAAATTACAATGAGGGGGGCTTTAGTAAACCTCATCACCTAATGGTCTATTAGATAGATTACGAGATTACATCTGTGTGCCATTTAAGGATTAGCTACACTTTCTGGTTTCTGCACCCAGAGTAAGTGGACTGGCCCGGAGACTGTCTCCCAAACAGTTCTCTGGCCATTCCTTTTGTCAGTAGCTAAGTGTCTGTTAGGTCCCCATTTCTGTGTATTTCCACCTTTATAAAGGTGGAAATGTAAACTAGTGAAGTTTTCGTAGTTAGTGATCTGTATACAGACATTGATATGTCTGTAATATCAAACTACTATAAAGAAGACAAGGAAAGGAGGGGAACAAGAGAAAGATACAATTCCCCAGACTGGGCTGAGCAACAGATCTAGTCTTTGTCATATACACTTTGTGGGCTTCAAAACCAAGGTAACTTCTGTACGTGAACTATTGATTGGTTCCCTGGAATTATTAGCAGTATCCAAACACCAAAAGATTTCCTACCATGAGCCTGCAGAATAAGAAAAGGTGGGCAATAAACTAACAGCCCCAATACTACATGCCCTTCCTATCAGGTATCAGATCCTGCATGGCTGATTTTACATATTATTAAAAAAAAAAAGTACTATGCAAACAATATAACTACCCAATATATAAATTTAAGGAGAAATCAGGAGAAGGGATGAAAAGTTGAGAATATTCTTAAAATAGGTTAGGGCATTAAACCAAATAGCCTGGTATATTTCAAGCCTGTTAGCTTTAAAACAAACACACTTTTTACTACACACATATCAGCCTAGGCACTGAAGCGTTAGGTTAAGTGAATATGCTGGCGAGGGTGTGTGGCAACAGGAATGGGTTAGTATACATACGTATACTTCTTTGCTCTGTCAGCCGACAGGATCCAAGAGCAAGAACCCCCGATAGCTATGAGCACACCCAGCACCTAAACTTTGTTTGCTAATTCCTTTCTCCAATAAAAGAAGCCAGGACTCCTTGGAGAAATGGCTGACTCTAGGGCTACGACAGGAAATAGGCAAGATGCGCCTGGAGCAGCGAGATAAGGAAGTGTTCAAAAAACACACAAACAAACCTATAAGCTGGGGATCTGTCAAAGGGACCCAGGAACCAAGTGAAAGAGCTCCCAATGGTCAAAGTTGGAACTATTTGAGCAAAACAGCAGTGGACTATAATCCAAAGTACAAAATAAATACCCATGAGTCCATACTGGTATCAATAAGTGATTAAATAAATACATAAATGCATAAAAGGAAAAAGATTTCCCTTGCAGACAAATTCTAAATAATCTATGCAAATACTCTGCATCTCAAGGAAGCAGCATAGCTTGGGGAAAAAGAGCAACTTGCCAGTGAAGAAATCTGACGATGCTTCCTCAGCTAGGTGATCAAGTTCAGTTAACAACTTGATAAGTCATGTTGATAGCATCTACCCTAGATATGATGTTCTAAAAAAGTTACTTTGGATTTTCCTCCCCAAAACACATACCACCAGTCTAATCATGAGAAAAACATCAAATTCCAACGGCAGGGGGTTAGGGGGAACCCTGCAAAATACTTAACCAATTCTCCTCAAAAATGCTAAATTAAAATCATCAAAAACAAGGAAAGTCTGAGAAACTGTCATAGGCAAGAGAAGCCTAATATAACATGAAAAACAAATGCAATATAGTGTCATAAATAGGATAATGGGATCCTGGGATCGAAAAAGACATTACATAAAAACTAAGGGAATCCAAATAAACTATGGCCTTTAATTAATACCAATGTATCATTACCGGCTCATTAACTGTAGCAAATGTACCATACTAACATAAGATGTTAATTAACAGAGACAATTGGATGTTGGGTACATGGGAACTCTCTGTACTACCTTCTCAATTCTTCTGTAAATCTAAAACTGTTCTAAAAAAATAAAATCTAGAGGGTATTATGCTAAGTGAAATTAGTCAGTCAGAGAAAGACAAAAATCATATGACTTTACTCATATGAGGACTTTAAGAGACAAAACAGATGAACATAAGGGAAGGGGAACAAAAATAATATAAAAACGGGGAGGGGGACAAAACAGAAGAGACTCATAAATGTGGAGAACAAACTGAGGGTTACTGGAGGGGTTGTGGGAGGGGGGATGGGCTAAATGGGTAAGGGGCATTAAGGAATCTACTCCTGAAATTGTTGCTTCACTATATGCTAACTACTTTGGATGTAAACTTTAAAAAATAAAAAATAAAGTTAAAAAAATAAAATAAATAAAATCTATTACAAAAGAAAAGAAACTCAGGATATGTGTTCTCCAGGAAAAGCAGTCTAAACAGAAACAGGATAATATCTGAGCCACATTTATAACTTAACAACAGAGATTACTACTCAGGACCAAAAAGTATGGGGATAAATATCAGATATACTTAGGAAGAAATGGACTTTAAACTACTTTTTCACAGACTAATAAATTCAAGTCAGTACTCCTGCTGTAAGCTAATGATAATTATGGGGCGTCTGGGTGGCTCAGTCAGTTGAGCGTCCGACTTCGGCTCAGGTCATGATCTCGCAGCTCGTGAGTTCGAGCCCCGCATCGGGCTCTATGCTGACAGCTCAGAGCCTGGAGCCTTCTTCAGATTCTGTGTCTCCCTCCCTCTCTGCCCCAACCCACTCACATTCTGTCTCTGTCTCTCTTAAAAATAAATAAACATTAAAAAAAATTAAAAAAAAAAGCTAATGATAATTAAGGAAAGATAGTTTACGAACCTTGCAAAAATTACACTACACTTTTAAAAATACATTAGAAACATGTAATGACTGAGCAGAATTATTTCAGGGGACATTTTCAAATTTACTGGCAACAAAATTTCCTTTGGAACTTTTCAAATAAAATAATCAGGCTGCTACTGATAACTGTTTAGGGCACCTGGTGGCTCAGTCGGTTGTCTAACTCTTGATTTCAGCTCAAGCTATGATCTCACAGTTCATGGGATGGAGCCCGAGTCAGACTCTGCACTGACAGGGCAGAACCTGCTTGGGATTCTCTCCTTCCTTGCTCTCTGCCCCTCCCCGACTCACACACATGCTCTCTCTCTCTCAAGATAAACATTTAAAAAATAATAAAATAAAATGCACTTTTATTTTGAATACTTTAGATATTCCAACGAACTAGATCATGTAATTTATTTTAATAAGTTAAAAAATAGTCATATTCTGGGGCTCCTGGGTGGCTCAGTCAGTTAACTGTCTGACTTGGCTCAGGTCATGAACCTAACGGTTGGTGGGTGCGAGCCCCACATGGGGCTCTCTGCCGTCGGCACGGAGCCCACTTCGAATCCTCTGTCCCTGCCTCTCTCTGCCCCTTCCCCTCTTTCTGCCCCTCCCCTGCTCACACATGCTCTCTCTCAAAAATAAAAAATAAACATTAAAAAAAATAGTCACCTTCTTATAGGTAAGGGAAACTGAAAGGACAACCCCTTCATATTAAATTTTAATACAGAAAAGCAGAAACATCAAAACTCACATTTATTAACAAGCCAATGTCTTATTTTTAAAGAATAATATGGGGCGCCTGGGTGGCGCAGTCGGTTAAGCGTCCGACTTCAGCCAGGTCACGATCTCGCGCTCCGTGAGTTCGAGCCCCACGTCGGGCTCTGGGCTGATGGCTCGGAGCCTGGAGCCTGTTTCCGATTCTGTGTCTCCCTCTCTCTCTGCCCCTCCCCCGTTCATGCTCTGTCTCTCTCTGTCCCAAAAATAAATAAACGTTGAAAAAAAAATTAAAAAAAAAAAAAGAATAATAAATAACCCAGATTCATAGAACAGACTGGTGGTGTGGGGGAGGGGAGGAAGGTGGTCAAAGAGCACAAACTCCCAGAACAAGATAAGTAAGTCCTGGGGATCTAATACACAGTAATGGTGACTACAGTTAACAATATTGTATTGTACATTTGAAAGTTGCTAAGAGAATAGATTTTTTAAGGTCTCACTATGTACGTACACACAAAAATGTAACTACGTGAAGTGATAGATGTTAACTGATTTACTCTGATAAACATTTCACATTATATACATACATTAAACCACTACCTTGTACACCCTAAACTTATTTTTTTTTCAATATATGAAATTTATTGTCAAATTGGTTTCCATACAACACCCAGTGCTCATCCCAAAAGGTGCCCTCCTCAATACCCATCACCCACCCACCCCTCCCTCCCACCCATCAACCCTCAGTTTGTTCTCAGTTTTTAAGAGTCTCTTATGCTTTGGCTCTCTCCCACTCTAACCTCTTTTTTTTTTTTTTTTCCCTCCCCTCCCCCATGGGTTTCTGTTAAGTTTCTCAGGATCCACATAAGAGTGAAACCATATGGTATCTGTCTTTCTCTGTATGGCTTATTTCACTTAGCATCACACTCTCCAGTTCCATCCATGTTGCTACAAAGGGCCATATTTCATTCTTTCTCATTGCCACGTAGTACTCCATTGTGTACATAAACCACAATTTCTTTATCCATTCATCAGTTGATGGACATTTAGGCTCTTTCCATAATTTGGCTATTGTTGAGAGTGCTGCTATAAACATTGGGGTGTAAGTACCCCTATGCATCAGTACTCCTGTATCCCTTGGGTAAATTCCTAGCAGTGCTATTGCTGGGTCATAGGGTAGGTCTATTTTTAATTTTCTGAGAAACCTCCACACTGTTTTCCAGAGCGGCTGCACCAGTTTGCATTCCCACCAACAGTGCAAGAGGTTTCCCGTTTCTCCACATCCTCTCCAGCATCTATAGTCTCCTGATTTGTTACACCCTAAACTTATACAATGTTATATGTCAATTCTATCTCAATACAGCTGGGAAGAAACTAAATTTAAAAAAAAAAAAATAATAATAATAATAATTTTGGGGCACCTGGGTGGCTCCGTCGGTTAAGAATCCAACTCTTGATTTTGGCTCAGGTCATGATCTCACAGTTTGTGAGTTTGAGTCCCATGTCCGGCTCTGTGCTGTCAGCGCAGAGCCCGCTTGGGATTTTCTCTCTCTCTGCCCCTCCCCTGCTCACACTCTCTATCTCAAAATAAATTTAAAAACTTAAAAAAATTACAAAAAAAAATTTTTTAACTGATCAGTTATATATTTCATCATTGCTTATTAAATAAACACTTTTAAAAACACTCAAATATTATTTTTAAATATTTCAAGGTTATAAAATAACAGCCAATGTCTACTGTTGACTAGTAGGTCAAGTGCTTTCTACCCATTATCTCTACTCTCACAACAAACCTCCACAGTCAGTACTGTTAAACCTACTTCACAAATAATAACATATTCACAGAAACTAGGTAACAGATACTGATCAAAACAGCTAGAATTTGAACCTAGATCTGTCGGACTCTACAGTTTCCCTATGCCATGCAAATGGCAATCTTACATGGGCAAAATCCGACTCTAAAGAGATTAGCTCTCAGTTTAAAATCTTCAGATCTTGGGGCGCCTGGGTGGCGCAGTCGGTTAAGCGTCCGACTTCAGCCAGGTCACGATCTCGCGGTCCGGGAGTTCGAGCCCCGCGTCGGGCTCTGGGCTGATGGCTCAGAGCCTGGAGCCTGTTTCCAATTCTGTGTCTCCCTCTCTCTCTGCCCCTCCCCCATTCATGCTCTGTCTCTCTCTGTCCCAAAAATAAATAAACATTGGAAAAAAAAATAAAAATAATAAAAATAATAAAAAATAAAAAAATAAAATCTTCAGATCTTATAGTTAGAATCAAAGGTCTAAGTTTGAAAGTAATCTGATTGTGTATCTCGGTCGGATATAATCTAAGGACCAAAAGAAGTACAAAAAACCTTGAATTTAATAAGTTTCCTGTTAGTTATGGTATTAGTGGTGTCACTCAAACTATTTTTGAGTATGTGTAACTTGGAGCAAATGAGTAAATAATGGAAGGTATATAGGAAGCCACAATTTCTTTTGTGAGAGAACAGAGAAACAAATATGGAATGGGGAAAAGTGAAGAAGAACCCTATAGAAATGGATTTGAATTGGAGGTTTCGGTATAAATTCATGATATTTAAAGTGGTATTTTTTTCTACCTCTGGCCTATAAAAGGGGTTAGGAATAATGACATCCACTGCTAGCAATGAAAACACCTAGCACTCAGAGCCTGAGTTCTAAATATGACTGTCCTCCCGTTAAGAAAACCAAAACTGGGGCGCCTGGGTGGCACAGTCGGTTAAGCGTCCAACTTCAACCAGGTCACGATCTCGCGGTCCGTGAGTTTGAGCCCCGCGTCGGGCTCTGGGCTGATGGCTCAGAGCCTGGAGCCTGCTTCCGATTCTGTGTCTCCCTCTCTCTCTGCCCCTCCCCCGTTCATGCTCTGTCTCTCTCTGTCCCAAAAATAAATAAACTTTGAAAAAAAAAAATTTTTAAAGAAAACCAAAACTTCCTGGAGAAACAGGTGACTCCAGGTCTAGGGCAAGAAATGTAAACCGTAAGTACCTGGGTCATCTTGTGCAAGAAAGCAAAGAATCTAGTTTGACCAAGATAAAAAGAAAGAAGACTGGAATTACCAGAATCACATATAAAGAGGGAGCAGTAATACTGACCTTACAGAAATAAAAAATGTAACAACAACGAGCAACTGTATAACAACAAATTAGGTAACTTACATGAAATGGAAATTTTCCTAGAAAAATACAAACTACTAAAACTGATTCAAGAAGAAACAGACAATATGAATAAACCCATAATAAGTGAAAAGACTGAATAAAAAAATTACCCACAAAGAAAAGTCAAGCCCAGATTGCTTCACCACTGAATTCCACCAAACATTTAAATTAACACCAATATTCTTCACAAACTCTTCCAAAAAACAGAAGAGGGAACACTTCCCAACTCAACTGACAAAGCCAGTATTACCCTGATTATCAAAACCAGACAACAATATCAAGAGAAGAGAGAACCACCGTATCTCTTATGAATATGGATACAAAAATCTTTACCAAAGTACTAGCAAACGGAATCCAGAAACATATAAAAAGAATTACACACCACAACAAATGGGGTTTAACTCAGGAATGAATGCAAGGTTGGTTTAACTTCAAAAATTGATTAATGGAATAAAATCACTAGATCATCCCAATACTTGCAGAAAAAGCATCTGACAAAAAGCAACACCATTTCATGATAAAAACACTCAAGAAACTGGGAACAGATAGGGACTTCCTCGGGGCGCCTGGGTGGCTTAGTCAGTCGAGCATCAGACTCTTGATTTCAGCTCAGGTCACGATGTCAGAGTCGTGGGAATGAGGCCCCCATCAGGCTTCACACTGAGTATAGGGCCTACTTAAAATTCTCTCTCTCTCCCTCTGCCCCTCCCCTGCTGGCGCTTTCTCTCTCTAAAAAAAAAAAAAAAAAAAAAAAATGGGAACTTCCTCAACCTGATAAAGGGCATGTATGAATAACTCACAGGTAACATCATGCTAAATGGTGAAAAGACTGGCTGCTTTCCCTGAATATCAGGAATAAGACAAGGATATATGGTCTCACCATTTCTTTTTTTTTTTTTTTTAATGCTTATTTACTTATTTTGATAGAGAGTGAACACAAGCAGAGGAGGGGCAGAAAGAGAGAGAGAATCCCAAGCAGGCTCTGTGCTGCCAGCACAGAGTCCGACGCGGGACTCAATCCCACAAAGCATGAGATTATGACCTGAGCCAAAATCAAGAGTCAGATACTTAACTGACTGAGCCCCCCAGGTGCCCCATCATCTCACCATTTCAATTCAACATTGTATCGGACATTCTAGCTAGGGCAATTAGGCAAGGGAAATACATAAAAGGCATTAAGATTGGAAAAAAAAGAAGTAAAACTATCTCTATTTGCCAACGACATGATCTTAGGTACATAAATACATGTATATATATTTACACACACATATAGAAAATCCTATGGAATCCACTAAAAAACTATTAGAGTAAGCTAGTCCAACAAGGTTACAGGATACAAGATCAATACATAAAAATGAAATATATTTCTACACACGACAATCCAAAAATGGAATTAAGAAAATAGGTCTGGTGGGTCGTGGGTGGGTCAGTTGGTTAATCAACTCTGGATTTCAGCTCAGGTCATGATCTTATGAGTTCAAGCCCCACGTTGAGCTCTGTGCTGATAGCGTGGAGCCTGTTTGGGATCCCCTCTTTCCCTCTCTCTCTCTGCCCCTCCTCCACTTGCACGCACTCTCGCTTTCTCCAAAACAAGAAAATAAACATTTAAAAAAAAAAAAAAAATAGTTCCGGGGAGGCTGGGTGGCTCCGTTGGTTAAGCATCTGAGTCTTGATTTTGGCTCAAGTCCTGATACCAGGGTCATGAGATTGAGCCCCACGTTGGCTCCACACTGAGTGTGGAGCCTGCTTAAGATTCTCTCTCTCCATCTCTCTCTGCCTCTCCCCCGCTCTCTCTCCAAAAAGAAAAAAGAAAAAAAAAAACATTCCATTTACATTAGCATCAAAAAGAATAAAATACTTAGGAATAAATTTAACAAAATAAGTGTAAAAACTATACTCTGAAAACTGTAAAATATCACTGAAAGAAATTTAAAAAGATCCAAATAATTTCAAAATATCCCATGTTCATGAATTAGAAGACTTAACACTGTTAATACGGCAATGGCCCTCAAATTAATCGACAGATACAAGGCAATGCCTAACCAAATCCCAGCTGATTTCTTTGTAGAAATTGACAAGTTGATTCTAAAACTCATATAGAAATGCAATGGACCAAAAACAGTCAAAACAATCTGAAAAGGGAACAAAGCAAGAGAATTCATACTTCCTGATTTCAAAATTTATTACAAAATAATCAAATCAGTATGATACATAAAAATAGATATAAAGATCAACTGAGAGTTCAGAAATAAAACAAAAAAATCTATGAACAACTGACTTCAGTAAGGGGGCCAATAGGAAAGAAAAGCCTTTCAACACATGATGGTGGGACACCTGGACAGAATGCTGGGACAACAAATGATGCGAGGATAACATGCAAATCACAACCACAGTGAAATACCACTTCATACCCAGCAAGACGGCTGAAATCAGAAAGTCAAATACTAACAAGACCTGGAAAGTAAGTGAAGAAATCAGAACCCCTATGCACTGCTCGTGGGAATGGAAACTGGTGCAGCCATTTTGGAAACAACCTAGCAATTCTTCAAATGATTAAACGTGGAATTACTATACTACTCAGCAACTTCACTCCTAGCGGTATACAGGAGAGAAATGAAACGCGTGCCCACATAAAAATGTGCACACGAATGTTTGTAGCAGCATTACTTAGAACACCCAACAGGTAGAAGCAACCCACGTGTCCATCAGCGAAAGAATGGATAAATAAAAGGTGCTCTATACATACCATGGAATATTATCCAGCCATAAAAGGCATGAAGTACTAATACATAACATGCATAGCCTGTGAAAACACACTAAGCGCAAGACATCACAAAAGACCATATGTTATGTAATTCTATTCATGTGAAATGTCTAGAACAGAGCAATCTACAGACAGAAATTAGTGTTTGCCTCAGGCTGGGGGAGGAGGGTGATGGATAAAGGGTACGGGGTTTTTTTTGAGATGATAAAAATGGTCTAAAATCGACTAGTGGTGTCGAATGCACTTATCCATGAATGTATTAAAAACTGATTAAATTATAAACTCAAAATGGGTGAACTGTAGGGCTTATAAACTGTAATTCGATAAAACTGTTTAAGAAAAAAGTCCTCAAGGATTATGGAGACATGTTGAAAGAACAAAGAAGCTATTTCAAGGGGCCTCCACTAGTCAGATTTGGGACAATTCTGAGCTTTAAAAAAAATAATGACAACAGATAGTACGACTTTTTAAAAAAAATCCACTAGTGTACAAGGGACAGGGGTAGGAAAAAGGGAAGTAGAGAAATTAATTTTTTTTATTTTTTTTAAATGTTTGTTTATTTTTGAGAGAGAGAGAGAGAGAGAGACATAGCATGAGTGGGGGAGGGGCAGAGAGGGAGACACAGAATCGGAAACAGACTCTAGGCTCCAAGCTGTCAGCACAGAGCCCGACGCAGGGCTCGAACTCACAGACTGCAAGATCATGGCCTAAGCCAAAGTCGGACACTCAACCGACTGAGCCACCCAGGCGCCCTGAGAAATTAATTCTTTACAGCAGACTGCCAACTAACATATGTAGAAGAAATGGCCGATATGAAAATTGCCATCTTGCTACTCCCAACATAATAACTGGTTCAGACACAGATCATTAATGGTTGCAATAACCAGAAAAGATGCTGGGGAACTCACATAATCTCTAAATATCATTTCATCATTACTAATTACAAAGGAGGTAATGCACTTTTATAATGAAGTCAGCAATTACGACATTATCCAATTGTGGAACATGCTGACATTATGTGCCTTTGATGTGATAAAGTACACAACATCAACCTTGTAGTATTCGTGCAAAAAAAAAAAAAGAAAAAAAGTGTAATCTGAATCTAAATATGAGGAAAACAATCAGACAAATCCAGAATGTGGCACATTCCACAATAAAACTAGCTTGGTCTCTTCAAAAAAGTCAATGTCATAAAAACAAAAACAAAAACAAAAACAAAAAAGCAGGTGGGGGGAGGCAGTAACCTTGACTAGACCCCACTCTCTAAATTTTTTGATCTTTTTAGGAAAGACATTTGAAGGACAACTGGGGAAATCTGAAAATATACTACATACAGTATATGTAAAAATGGCATGTGATTATGTGAAGAACGTTTTCTTTTTTTAACATTTCTTTAATGTTTATTTATTTTGAGAGAGAGCATATACATGCGTGCTCACCGAGTAGGGGAGGGGCAGAAAGAAAAGGAGAGAGAGAATCCCAAGCAGGCTGTCAGTGCAAATCGTGACCTGAGGCTTGATCTCACAAACTGTGAGATCATGACCTGAGCCGAAAGACAATTGAGCCACCCAGGCACCCCAAAAGTGTTTTTATTCTTAAGAGAGTAAGAATTGAAGAATTCAGAAATGAAGATTCATGATACCTATAATTTATTTTCAAACGGTTCAGTAATAAAATATCTACACAAAAAGCTAAAGTAAATGGGACAAAAACAGTAAATCTGAAAAAATTCTAGGTTCAACTGACTATTCAATGACACTAAAGCATTATAATACTGCTTTTAAAAAGGTGTGATAATTGGGGGCGCCTGGGTGGCTCAGCCGGTTAAGCATCCGACTTCAGCTGAGGTCATGATCACACAGTTTGTGAGTTCCAGCCGCACACTGGGCTCTGTACTGACAGCTCAGAGCCTGGAACCTGATTCAGATTCTGTGTCTCCCTCTCTCTCTGCCCCTCCCTCTCTTGCTCTCTGTCTCTCTCTCAAAAAAATAAACATTAAAAATTTTTTTTAATTACAAAATAAAGGCGTGATAATTTTATCACAGTTGTGTTACAATTAGAAGTGCCCTTACCAAAATAAACAAGTGGGACTATATCAAACTAAAAAGCTTCTGCACAGCAGAAGAAACCACAACAAAGTGAAAACATGACTTACAGAATGGCAAAAAATATTTGCAAACCATAAATCTGATAATGAGTTAATATCTAAAATATATAAAGAACTTCTACAACTCAACAGCAAAAAAAAAAAAAAAAACCAAATAACCCAATTAAAAATGGGCAAAGGAACTGAATCAACGTTTTTCCAAAGAGGATATACAAATGGCCAACAGGTAAATGAAAAGATGGTCGACATCAATAACCATCAGAGAAATGCATATTAAAACCACAATGAGATAATATCTCACGCCTGTTAGAATGACCATCATCAAAAAGATAAGAGAACAGGGGCGCCTGGGTGGCGCAGTCGGTTAAGCGTCCGACTTCAGCCAGGTCACGATCTTGCGGTCCGCGAGTTCGAGCCCCGCGTCAGGCTCTGGGCTGATGGCTCGGAGCCTGGAGCCTGTTTCCGATTCTGTGTCTCCCTCTCTCTCTGCCCCTCCCCCGTTCATGCTCTGTCTCTCTCTGTCCCAAAAATAAATAAATGTTGAAAAAAAAAAAAAAAATTTAAAAAAAAAAAAAAAAAGATAAGAGAACAAATGCTGGGGAGGATGTGGAGAAAAGGGAGCCCTTGTGCTCTGTTTGTAGGATTGTAAATTGATGCGGCCACTATGGAAAACAGTATGGAGGATCTTCAAAAAATTAAAAATAGAAGTACTATACGATCCAGCAATTCCACTTCTGGGTATTCATCCAAAGGAAATGAAAACACTAACCCAAAAGGATATCTGCACTCCCATGTTCACTACATCGTGACTCATAATAGCTAAGACATGGAAACAACCTAAGCGTCCACCAGTGGATAAATTGATAAAGCAGTTGTGATATATAGATACACAGTGGAATATTATTCAGCCATTAAAAAAAAAGGAAATCCTACCATTTACAACATGGATAGACCCTGAAGACATTATGCTAAGTGAAATAACTTAAAGACAAATGTTGTATGATCTCACTTTTATGTGAAATCTAAAAAATAAAAACAAAAAAGGTACAAACTCTCAACTACAAGATAACTAAGTACTAGGAATATGATGTATGACATGACTACATAACTACAGTTAACAGTACTATATGATAGACAGGAAAGTTGTTGAGAGGTAGATCCTGAGAGGTCTCATCACAAAGAGAAATTCCTGGGTTTTTTTTTTTTAATGTTTATTTATTTTGAGAGACAGAGCGTGACACACGAGCAAAGGAAGGCGGGGGGAGAAAGAATCCCAAAAAGGCTCTATGCTGTCAGCGCAGAGCCTGATGCAAGGCTCGATCTCACAACCTGAGCTGAAATCAAGAATTAGACACTTAACCGACTGAGCCACACAGAAGCCCCTACAGAAATTTCTTTTTATTGCTATCCATATGAGATGATGAATGTTAACTAAACCTACTGTGTAATCATCTTATAATGTATGTAAATCAAATCATCATGCTATATGCCTTAGGCTTATACATTGATATATGCTGATTATTTTTTTTTTTAATTTTTTTTTCCACGTTTTTATTTATTTTTGGGACAGAGAGAGACAGAGCATGAACGGGGGAGGGGCAGAGAGAGAGGGAGACACAGAATCGGAAACAGGCTCCAGGCTCCGAGCCATCAGCCCAGAGCCTGACGCGGGGCTCGAACTCACGGACCGCGAGATCGTGACCTGGCTGAAGTCGGACGCTTAACCGACTGCGCCACCCAGGCGCCCCATATGCTGATTATTTTTAATGGAACTGGAAAAAAAGACTTCACTGCAAACAGTAATACATGCCCTTACCTTTTAAAGTTACCTACTGAAGTATTTACTGATGACATGTTTGGAATTTGTTCAAAAATAACTAATGATGAGGAGGGGGAGTAATGGAGGTCTAAGTGAAACAAGACTGGCCATGTGGAAGCTGGGATAATACTATGTAAGAGTTCATTGTATTACTCTACTTTTTGCTTATATTTGAAACCTACATTAAGGGGCGCCTGGGTGGCGCAGTCGGTTAAGCGTCCGACTTCAGCCAGGTCACGATCTCGTGGTCTGTGAGTTCGAGCCCCGCGTCAGGCTCTGAGCTGATGGCCCAGAGCCTGGAGCCTGTTTCCAATTCTGTGTCTCCCTCTCTCTCTGCCCCTCCCCCATTCATGCTCTGTCTCTCTCTGTCCCAAAAATAAATAAACGTTGAAAAAAAAAAATTTAAAAAAAAGAAACCTACATTAAGAAAGTTCTAGATTCTGGGCTCCCTAGGTGGCTCAATCAGTTGAACGTCTGACTCTTGATGTCAGCTCAGGTCATGATCTCGTAGTAGTGGGATCGAGCCATGCAGGAAGTAGAGTCTGCTTGGGTTTCTCTCTCCCCCTCTACCACTCGTGTGCACAGGCCCTCTCTCCCTCTCTCTCAAAAAATAATAATAATAATACAGGTTCTAGATTCTAATTCTATTTTAGCACTAATACCCTCAGCATTATTTAAACTCTGTCCAGCACTGAAAGAAAATATTCATATGCAACTAAATCAGTGAGATAAATGATCAGTGAAATAAATCTAAGTCTTCAAACCATAAACTGGACATCAACACTGTGTAATTGAGGAGATGTCCTCCAGGGTTTTTATGAGACGGAATGACATGTGGATGGTTATGTGACCATCAACTACAGTAGCTCCTACATTATCAACCCTCTTCTGTGCCATTTATTAAAAAAAGAGAGAGAGAAATAACAAGGAGTACAAATTCAATTTAAAACTTGAGAACACATTATTTCCTAGAAAGGGGAGGGAAGTGAATTATAAAACACAACCTGAAGGAAAAACAACCTAACAGATCATTTCTGTTCAATTTTTATTTTATTTCCTATGATTTTATGGCCAAGTTTATCTTGATTTTACATCTTGAGTGAGAATTAAAAAGAAAAATCCTATCTTCACTCGTAAAAAACATCCAAAAGGTATGTGGGACTGAGGGAGAGATCAAGGAAGGGGCCCCTACCTCCATCATCACCAACTTATCAGGATACGCCAGGTCTCCCGGAGCAGGTTTGTAGCCCGTGATGTCCGTCTGAATGTAGATGTGGGTTCTGTAGACTAGCCGCTCTTGTACGTCTTCCAGCATCTGCTTTACTCCAGCTGCAAATGCTCCCAGTTGTTCAGCTGATAAAAAAGTGTAATCATCCATCCTTTTTATATTTGGAAAAATGCTTTCTTTAAACAAGCGAAAATATTGCTAAATTGCCTAGTAATAGCAGGAACCGTTTTTGCCTCGGGGACTGTGGCTGCATTCTATTTCAGTATGATTCAAAGACCTCAGAAAAATTTAATAAATTTCTTTCAATTTCCTCATATTGAAAGCTGGGAAATAAATTTGCCCTTATACCCTCTTCCTGGGACTCTGTGATACTTCTATTATTAACATGAATAATAAAATCTGAATTTTAAGGTGTTTTGTGCTTTTTAAAAGTTATCTCATACAGCTTTGGACTAATCCTGAGAGAGGACTAGAGCAGCTTAGTAGCTGGCGTATCATTCCTATTCTACAAATAAATTGAGTCCCACAGACAGTAAATGACTTGTTCATGTTACTACAAAGCAAACTGAGTGGAAATTTAAAATGAAATATGAGTTCATATAGAATTTCTTCATTCCTAAGATGCCAAGAGTGTTAAGACAAACCAGTGATGCAGTAACAGCTTTCCTAGGGGTGGGGCACTGGAGACACTACACAATAACATAAATACTCCATTTAACTCAGAGGCATTAATATATGAGAAAATACACACCTTAGAATGAACTAAATGCAGAATAAGAAACTCTGGAAGCATAACAAACCTATAGTGTCTCCTGAGCAAAGTCAAAGTGAAGACAGTAATTTCTGCCAGTAAAATAACCACTTGAAGGTTTTTTGTTTTTTTTTAAGGTACCTAAGTACCATTAGGAAAATGACAATTAAATCAAATACAGTATGAAAGAACGTATCAGATGGTTAAAGTAGAGCTTTCCAGAGCATTGCTTTTATTTGTAATTTCAAAAAAGATAAGTTATTCATATGTATGTACGCTAAAATAATTTGTTTTTAAATCAAGAGTGAGCAATATAGTCAATGACTTCATGTATTCCAGTAAAAATGTATTAGAAACGCCTAATCCAAAACCAACAATTCTCTTTGGATTTCAGATACCAGAAAGAAAGGTAACTGTAATTATTTTATTACTAATTTTTCCCAGATTTTAAAATTCTTTCCCCATTTAATTTGTACCTTTAGTCAAAAAGTAAGGTGCATCTTGATTTAAAAAGGGACAAGGCATCAAGCCAGGCTATAAAAATATTAAATTTATACAGGTGAGTGGGGTAGAAGATAGGGGGTTTTCAAATTCACTGAGCCACAGATACAATTAAAAAGACTTTTGAAATTTTCTAAATTATCATTTACCATTGTTCTGTACATGATCTTCAAGCACCTCATTTTTAAGGATCCCACAAAGTTCTGATAGAGTCTCTAAGTGAATAACATGAATGATCAAGGGCCTGAAGACATCATACAACGACACACACAGTTTCTCCAAAAGTTCACTACAATGAAAGAATAAAACATAGTTATAAGTAATAATCTTTTCAGGATTTTCTAACAGTATAAATGGCATCATTGATTTCTTCCAGCCAATAAAAATAAAAATCTACTGGAAAACAGTGTATAGGAACATTACATAATGAGAAGTGAAAGGGTAAAAATAATACTGCAGTTTTGTTTTGTTTTGTTTTTGCTTTAAAAGCTCAAATCAGGGGCACCTGGGCTCAGTGGGTTGAGCATCCGACTTCAGCTCAGGTCATGATGCACACAGGGTCTGTGAGCTCAAGCTCCACGTCGGGCTCTGTGCTGACAGCTCAGAGCCTGGAGCCTGCTGCAGATTCTCTCCCTCTCTCTCTGCTCCTCCCCCACTCACCCTCTGTCTCTCAAAAATGAACAAACATTAAAAAAATTTTCTTACTAAAAATAAAAATAAAAGCTCAAATCAATAAGGAGTCTTCAGCAGCCACTCAAATTAGCTGCCCCCAGCCAAATGTCAATTTATTACAACTTTATTTCAGCAATACTTTGATATATATGTCTCTTGTCCACAATAACAAATATTCCCAATAAGTATCCTTCTAAGTTCTACATCATTTGTGAATCAAATATAACATTTTCCCTAGGAAAGATGAATTCAGAATTCTTGAATACTTAAACAAACCTCAAAGTACTTTGGACATAGGGGCACCTGGGTGGCTCAGTCAGTTAAGTGCCCGACTTCAGGTCAGGTCATGATCTCACAGTTCGTGAATTTGAGCCCCGTGTCAGGCTCTGTGCTGACAGTTCAGAGCCTGGAGCCTGCTTCAGATTCTGTGTCTCCCTCTCTCTCTGCCCCTTCGCCACTTGTATTGTCTGTCTGTCTCTCTCTCTCTCTCTCTCAAAAATAAATAAACATTAAAAATTGTTTTTAAAAAGTACTTTGGACATACAAGTATATTTTTGACAATTTTAAACATTTGATGGTCTATATTCTCCATATTGTCAATAGTGCTCTTCTATACATAGCATTTCATCAGAAATGATCAACCTAATCAATACCATGAGATAAATTTGTCTCTTCCTCAGTACAAGAGTTATAATGTTAGAACCTTTGTAAGAGTCAAAATCGCCAATAGGAAAAAACCAAAAGTGACTAACACGGGCAGAAAGACACTTTCAGAAAAATAAGGAAAAGGTATTAAATACTGTATGTATTTTTAAGTGTCTTTCATTGGTTAGAACCACAGAATTTTTTAACTAGAAGGAATTATCATACTTAGTGGAGATAAAGGGATATAGATTGCCAAGACTTAGTTCCCAATACAGGATTCTTTTTTTTTTTAATTTTTTTTTTTTTAATGTTTATTTATTTTTGAGACAGAGAGAGACAGAGGATGAATGGGGGAGGGTCAGAGAGAGGAAGACACAGAATCCAAAACAGGCTCCAGGCTCCGAGCCGTCAGCACAGAGCCCGACACGGGGCTCGAACTCACGGACTGCGAGATCATGACCTGAGCCGAAGTCGGCCGCTTAACCGACTGAGCCACCCAGGCGCCCCCCAATACAGGATTCTTACTATCGTCCCATATTGTCTCCATAAATATATTATAAATATAAAGGCATGTTGGCCTTTAAATTGCATTTATTTTTCAAAAAGGTACTGTCCCACCCAAGAGTATTCTGTTCACACACCCACAAAAGTTAAAATATTCTGCAGTTAATTTTATTCATTTTAAAAAATTTTTTTTAATGTTTACTTATTTTTGAGAGAGAGAGAGACTGGGGTGAGCAGGGAGGAGCAGAGAGAGGGAGATACAAAATCCGAAGGAGGCTCCAGGCTCTGAGCTGTCAGCACAGAGCCCGATGTGGGGCGTGAACTCACGAACTGCAAGATCATGACCTGAGCCAAAGTCAGACACTTAACCGACTGTGCCACCCAGGTGCCTCTGCAGTTACTTTTTAAATAGTCATATAATATAATAAGCCATGATGGTTATTAGCAAATTAAATCTTAAAAGCAAGAGGTAGGGGAGACTGGGTGGCTCAGCTGGTGAAGCATCCAACTCTTGATTTCAGCTCAGGTCATGATCTCACAGTTTGTGAGATCAAACCTCACGTCAGGCTCTGAGCTGACAGCATGGAGCTTGGGATTCAAGCTGCTTGGGATTCTCACTCATTCTCTCTCTCTCGCTCGCTCGCTCTCTCTGCCCCATGCACACGTGTGTGCACTCTCTCATCCTCTCTCTCTCCAAAACAAAAAACAAAACAAAAAAAACAAAACAAAACACCAAGAGTTAGATTTTGTGTACCACCTACTCTAATTTTGATGTTGGTTTTGTGAAAAATTCATTGTAAAGCTGGTGCTCATCCTGGCACACGTGAACCATAAAGGCACAGCCACTGCGAATCTGCAAGAAATAAACACACATCACCTACAGTTAAAGACACACAATGATTCCAGCACTTAGAAATAAAGCAAGTATCTTATTTGCAATGTGATTATGCATATATATTCATAAAAGTTATGCAAGAACAGAAAATGGTTGGTTTCCAAAGATTTACTGCTGAACATAAACATGGCTCATTTTTATTTTCTTTTGTCTTCTAAACTTTTGACAATGAAAATTACTTTTCTAGTTGAAAAGGGGGTATTTAATAAAAAAAAAAAAAATCTTTATATATCTTTCTATAATATGAATTGAAGTCACAAAACAAAAAAGCATTCTGCAGCAAAAGTGAAAACTAAATGGTCAGTATAAATCCACAAACTGTGATACTCCATCTTTAAAGGAATACTTGTTTGTGCATCTGCATTCTTCAAAAAATACATCAAAATGAGAATATTTTGACAAGTTGACTGCTAACTACTACACCAGATTTCTCTTACCTGAAAGAAAAATTCTCTAAGTTTGTTGATATGGGAACCAAAACTTATTTACCCACTTGTAGCTTCCAGAATACCAAAACATCTCAGAGGAAGGTTTAAACACCGAACAAAACTAGTAGAAACTTACCAAGGCACAATGATCTCTGTTGTTCTGGCTGGTTAACTCTGTTACAGTACAAGTGATACTAGGGCCTAAAAGAAGCTCCCGCTGGTCAAGGTAACACTGATGGATGTCATTCAGCAGTTGCTGGTACCTGATGAAAAGCAGATGGGATTGGCATACAAACTTCTGAGTTCAGGTATGTAAATTAAATCTGATCTTAAATCCCAGAAGTGATTTCCAAACCTCTAAAGCTGTAAGGTCACTTCTCATTTGCCCACATTAAATACTACAAATATTTATGTATAAAAAGAAAAAACAAACCATAATGAACTGTGGTTCAAAAGCTAGAACTTTTAAAGAAAGATTTATCGGGGCGCCTGGGTGGCGCAGTCGGTTAAGCATCCGACTTCAGCCAGGTTACGATCTCGCGGTCCGGGAGTTCGAGCCCCGCGTCGGGCTCTGGGCTGATGGCTCAGAGCCTGGAGCCTGTTTCCGATTCTGTGTCTCCCTCTCTCTCTGCCCCTCCCCCGTTCAGGCTCTGTCTCCCTCTGTCCCAAAAATAAATAAACGTTGAAAAAAAAAAATTTTAAAGAAAGATTTATCTCCCAAGACTAGAGAAAGATCTTACATCTATTGAAATTAAAAGCAAATTCTGCTTGGTGCGCCTGGGTGGCTTAGTCGGTTAAGCATCCAACTTCGGCTCAGGTCATGATCTCATGGTTCATGAGTTCAAGCCCCGCATTTGGCTCTCTGCTGACAGTGAGGAGCCTGCCTGGGATTCTCTCTCTCCCTCTCTCTCTTTCTGCCCGCCCCCCTCTCTAAATAAATAAACAAACTTAAAAAAAGAAAAGAAAAGAAAATCCTGCTGTGGGAAAAAGAGATGCCTTGCAAACTCACTAAGACACATCTACAACCTTATTCCCCCAAATAAGTAATGTGCTGCAAGGTTTACATAGCATGCAAGGTAACTGCTCAGAAAATATGAAGGACATAATAAACTTGGAAAAAGAGCCCATCAAGAAGAAGGTCATTTGGAAAGTAAAGAAATTCTAGGTACTCACTCAGGTATTTTTTCAGATCGCTGTTCTATTTGTTCAATGATAGTCTACAAAATAAAAATATATTAAAAATACATTTGTTTTAGTTATACTTTTAATTACTTCCTCATTTTAACGAATACACGCTAATGTCAGGAAATCTGTAAATTCAAAAATGCTGAAATATAAAAATCACCTATAATACTACAAAATAAACACATTTAATATTTTAAGATATTCTTTCAGTTTTTTGTATACTATAGTTACTATATATTTCTTTAAAAAAAAACTAGAATTATATATTCAGCTTCATAACCTGCTTTCAAAAAATTAACACTTCAAAACATCATCCTACTCAACAATCAGATGAAAATGTATGGAAACCCTTAGCATAGTGCCTGGTACCTAGTAAACACTCAACGAATCACTATTATTATTATTTAAAACATTACTTTCACAGCCCCCACGGCAAACGTACCATAAATCAAACATTCTGTTCGACATCTACACTGTATCCTGAGAAGAAAAGCCCAGTGGTTAGGAGTGAAACTAGAGGGTCTGGGCGCCAGCTGCCCAGGAGTCGTCTGAGTCCAGGAGAGCTGGCTCCCGTCTCTTGACTTTCCACCTCCCACCGGGTAAAGCTGCTACAATAACAGAAAGTACTTCCCAGTCGGGGAAGCCCAACACTGGCTCAAAAGAGACACTTTTAGGGGCTTTTGCTCCATTCTCCTAAAACGTTTCTGAGAAAGGAACTGATATATATCCCTATCAGCAGAATTGTCTGCCTGACCAAATCCTCAAAAGCACTGACTGTTACACGTTAATCTGCCATTTTCTTGACCAAAAAAAAAAAAAAAATGCCAGCTAACCTTAAACTGCACGTATTCTCCACGGAGGCTATACAAGCACTCATATTTATTAATCGTTTGCATTTTCTTTGAGTAATCTGGCCACTTAGAGTATTTATCTTTCTTACTGACTTACAAGCACTCTTAGTATATTGAAAATACTAACCCTCTCACACTTATTTGTTGGAAACATTCTAGTTTCTGTTTTTCTGTGGCTGTTTAAAATTCAGAAAATTTAATTTTTTTTAATGTTCATTGTTGAGAGAGAGACAGAACACAAGTTGGAGAGGGGCAGAGAGAGAGGGAGACACAGAATCTGAAGCAGGCTCCAGGCTCTGAGCCATCAGCACAGAGCCCGATGCAGGGCTCAAACTCACAAACCATTCATGACCTGAGCCAAAGTTGGACTCTTAACCAATTGAGCCACCCAGGTGCCCCTGGAAAATGTAATTTTTATATCACAAATCTTTTACTCCATAATTTTTTCCTAGTAATTTCTGCTAGTTATTTTTTTTTTCTGCTTATTTTTACATTTAACTCTTTGGTTTACTGATAGCGTATTTTGGTAATGTTATAAAATGAAGACCTGACTTCTTTTCCCCCAAATACTTAGCAAATCTTCCCAATACTATGTAGAAAACTAGAACCCTTCCTCTTTAAGAAATTTATATACTAAGTTCTAGAATTTTCCATTCCAGTGATCCACTGATGAATTCTTGAATCAGTATCACTGTATTTTTCAAATTTTTCTTGTCTAATTAGTCTTGCTTATTTAGTATTTTAGCATTATCCAAAAAGAAATTCCATTGGAATTTTTGCTAAGATTACATTTGACTAATAAATTAGATTAGGAGGAACTGCCATTTAAAAAATTAAGTCTCCTGAACCAGGAACAAGATAAGTTTACTATTTATTCAGTCTTTTATGATTTTCTGTCCAGTTTTGCCATTTTTTTCCTCCTTGTATTTCCATTAAGGTTATTTGTAGATAAATATTTTATGCTTTCTGTCACTAATATAAACTGGATTCCATCACATGTATTAATTGGTTACCATTAGTAAATGGCAAGCAGAAAGGCCACTGAGAATTATAAAATCATTTGACATTCACCTACCCCACAGAGCTATATCACACCTATCTACACCATTTCTTTTCTAATCAAATTTTTACCACTGGTATTCAACTACTAAGCAAAAGCAACCAATCAGGCACAATCTAAACTTCTTACCATCAATGAACCACCCTTCTCCTGTATCTCCTATAAATAAGACCAAATTTCTCTTATTTCAAAAAACAAAAAAACCCCTTTCAACTAACTCTGGGAGGGAAACAAGAAAGGGACTGAGTCAGTCAGCAAAAGTAGACTACTCTTTCTAGTATCTTCACAAGGAACAGGAAAAAGATACATGTACCAGCTGGTCAACTGTATCTTGGCTATGTTATTAAATATGTAAATACTGACACACAGACCTACTTTCTACACCCTCCATTTCTAATCACTCCATCAAGACAAATATTTAGCACATAAGTACCAGCCACTGTGCTAAGGAGGATAAGTAAGGCACATGTTCCCAACCTCAAGAATATACTACCAACAGCTTAATCAACCCCTATTTCTCATGGACTAGTGCAAAATCTTCCTTGTTGATCAGGCCTCCCTGTCTCAAATCCTGCTTCGCCATAATCCATCTTCAAAGAGCATCCTTAAGCTAAAGAAATGGCAAATCTGACCAAATCATTCTGTCTAAAATACTTCACCAGGGGAGCCTGGGTGGCTCAGTTGGTCAAGCGTCTGACTTCAGCTCACGGGCCATGGGTTTGAGCTGCGAATCATGCTCTGAGCTGACAGTGCAGAGCCTACTTGAGTTTCTCTCTCTCTCCCTCTCTCTGCCCTCCCCTCACCTGCACACATTCACGTGCTCTCTCGCTCTCTCCCAAAATAAATAAACTTGAAAAAAAATAAAATACTCCACTAGCTCTCCGCTTGTCCTGAATTGGCATGACATGTGACGCCCCTTGTGAAACGATCTCTCCCATCTTTCCTGTCTTTTTTCCCCCATCACACGTTACCAACACCCTGTGTTCTGGTCACAAGTTACAGGCAGCTCTGCCAAAATAAGTGTGGCTACAACCATCCCTCTACGTGCCGTCTTCTCTGCATGAAGCATCCTTACCAATCCCCTCAAGCCCGCTATAAATCTGTGCTCCTTTCGGTCAAATATCACTTTCACCTAGAAACCTTCCCTGAGCATCACGGGAAGAGCTAAGTGTCTCCTGTTCTGTGCTCTTAAGGCACCTCTAAGGTATGCTACTGTAGTGTGGAAAGATAGTGCCTACCTTTCATTTGTATTCATTTTCCTGGTTTAGCAAAAGGTCTAACATACAGCAGAGCCTCAAATGGGCTGGCTAAATAAACTTCATAGCAATATCCTATTTACGTCAATAGACTTACTCTGACTTTGGGAGCAGCAGCTCGAAATTTCACATAAAATAATGTGAAGGCATTGTCTGCATTGGGTACAGATGCAGGATCCTAGAGACACAGGGAAGGGCAGGGAAGGAAGATAATTAGCAAACAAATAATCATTCAGAAAATATGACACCAACCATTTTAAATGGCTACCGCTGGGCCTGTATACCAACCAAAAGCTTACAGAGAAAAATCTCAAAGACAGATTAAATATTAGTATTATTGCTACAAATGAGACATGCTTAGGTGGAACTGTCATCTCCTTCCTCTTCATAATTAAAATTTACCCTATGCTGCATGAATTTTGGTGGTAAACAGACCTGAATTCAGATTCATACTCAGTCACTTACTGACAGCAGGATAATGGCCACATTACTGGACCTCTCTAAGATTCAGCGCATCCATTAAATGCAGATTAGTCATAAAGGTGTTATGCAGCTCAACAGTAAAGCACTAGTTACTGGTACATTGTAGGTACTAGCACTGATTAGGTATTAATTTCCTAAACTTATTAAAAATCTTACAAAACAGAAAAATTATATAGTCTGGCCTTCATGTCAGCTACGAACAATATGAACAGTAAAACAGAAGCCGAAAATCAGAGGCTTTGAACTAAAAGTTCAAGAAGATATTTCATGTTCTTTGAAAAGTAAGCTTAAAACATAAAATGCATAGTCTTTATGATTTTATTTTCTTATCTGTTCAGTGACCATCTTAGCTAGGTGCACTCTTAATTTTGTAACCTAACTCTCTGCTCATTTTCCACGTAGCATCTACTATGACCTGTAATTTGTTTGTTTGTTTCCTTCTTTGCTGATTATTTCTTCTGAATTATCCATGAGGGCAGGGACCTCGCTGGTTCCTTCTCACTATTGTACAGTTCCCAGTACAATACCAACCACTGAGAAGGCACTCGATGAAAATACATTTGTTAAACACAGAAAATTAAATTATCTACCATATGTAAAAAAAAAAAAAAAAAAAAAAACCTCAAAGCATCCATCATATGTAATCCTACCCCTAAGACAGAACTAGTTTTATCATTTTGCTGTATTTCCTTCCAATATTTTCATGAACATAAAATGTTTTAAGTGACAAATGGTTCGAGCCTTATTGTTTACCAATAGTAATGAGTACTTCTCACATTATTAAATATTCTTTGAAAATAAGATTCTGATGAACAGATATAATACAGCCATTTTTTCTATGCTAAATAAAACTGTGATGCATAGTCTTATTTAACAAAATGTTAAAAAAAAAAAAAAAAGTTTCTAGAGGTACTAAGTACTAATCTTACATTTAAGATTATGGAAGGTAAATGAATGAATACAAAAAGAAAAAGAAAAGAAAAGAAAAGAAAAAAAAAGGAACGACCTCACCACTTAACTCACCCTTTTCAATAACTGACTGGTGAGGTTCTGTAGCGTGTTCACAGTATATGTCTTCATGAGGTGCAAGGCTTTAGAAAGACACTGCTTAAACTTCAGCAAATATACAGGATAATCTTTAAAATGTGGCTATAAAGGAAAGGGAAAGATTTACAAAGAGGAAACAAACACTGGCACAGCCAACTACGAAAACAAACCTGTCCTTAAAGTAAAGCTATGTATGATGTTCAAAAGGTCTTATATAGATTGTAAGCTGGACGAAGACGAATACGGGCTTCTCCCCTAATTCCCCTTCAACCAAAAGTTCACTTTATGTCACTTCACTTTTACCAAAGACCTACAGTAGTACCCGTTTTTGTTAACCAAAAGAAATCCAATGAGGATTTTCACTTTTATGAAATGGTAACTGCTTCTTCACTTTAGGACACTTTGATTTACAAAAGGTTTCATAGGAACATTCTGCTTTCAGATAGTGGGGAAAACCTGTACAGCTATAAATCCTTGGGGGATACAAGGAGGGTGATGAAATCAAAGGGCCTGTTCCTTTATTTCCTCCCAAGTAACACTTCCTGTTTCCAAAGAAGTATCTAGAACACCAGGAAGTCAAAAGCCTAAAAATCACCCATCCTTTTAGGTGGCTATACCTGTGTCAGCCAGGATCCCTTTCTGTTCCAGAGGTTGCCTCAGCAGCTGAAAGTACTTTTTTTTACATCACTACAGACAATGACTAAGAATTTGCTACAGTTTTTCTTCAAGTATATTACAGATACCCTGTTTCCCTTCAGAAGAAATACTTTATAACATAGGAAGTAATATAATGTGAATGTTAAGATTTCTTAAAAACATACAGAAACAGGGGCGCCTGGATAGCTCAGTTAGTTAAACACCCAACTCTTGATTTTGGCTTAGGTCATGATCTCACAGTTCGTGAGTTCAAGTCCTGTGTCGGGCTCCATGCTGACAGCTCAGAGCCTGTTTGGGATTCTCTCTCTCCGTCTCTCTCCCTGCCCCCTTTCCTGCTTGTGCAGGCACACACACGCATGCACTTGCACTCTCTCTCAAAAATAAATAAATATACTTAAAAAAAAAAATACAAAAATATCATGACTTACATGAGATGAGATATATGTTATACAGTCATCTAACTTGGCCAGCATAGGTATAAATCCTTCACTATTAACAGACAATGTAGGAGAATTCAGTTTCTTTAAGGAAAAAAAAAATTTTTTTTAATTCACAAAAAATATTCAGGCAAAAGTTGAAAATTATGTATTAGAATTAGCATACTTCCCTTTAGACTGTAAGTTATACTAATGTCTTTACATTTTAAGAATCATCAAAGTATCCTCAAATATAGCCCATGTGTAATAATAAAGAAAGGACAAAAAAGTAATAGTGATTTAATTTAGTTTATTCCTAATGAGCTTTAAGGGGCTCTTCATAAATTTGCAAATATTTACATTACTGCATTGTACAATGTTATATTAACACATCAAGTACCTAGACTTCTCATTTTCTAGTACAACATACACAAATTTCCTACTTTCAAATAGTGGCGATTTTTTTCAAGGTTAAAGGATTAACTAGCACTCATACTATGTTTAGCTGTCATACTATGAAAGTAAAACAATATATAAGCAAAATATAAGTAAGCGTTTAATGATTAAATATATACAAATATAAGCATAAACACAAGTAATATATATAATGTTTAATACTTAACATATAAAACTATACATTAAGACATGAAACTATTTTACATACATGTTTTATATAAATATGAAAATGTAAGTAAAGAAGTGTATGCAAAATATAAGTAAAACCAGTCAACTATTTTTTATCTTGATAGCTTAACAATGAACAATTTCCCCTTGCATTCCATTATTAACTGGTTACTGGTTTTCTATCTCTGTAGTAAACCATAATAATTATAATTAATTTAATACTTTTAGTCATTTATATGTAGTAATTATGATTAATTTATGAGCCGGGAAGACATAGGAATGTAATTTACACAGCAGTCTTAATTGAGACTATTACTCTGATATACAAGCATGCGTTATAAGGACTATACTCCAAACTAAACAGGAGATTATTTTAAAAAATATTTTGATTGCTAAGAGTAGCACAACCACAGCAAGATTTAAAATTTAATACTTCCTCTCACCATCTTTTCAGCTCACAAATAAGATTCTGTACGTGGTAACAGACAAAGGGATTTTAATAACAGTAATACAACTTAAGAGGAACTACTGTTTAAATCATATTTGAAAAAATCTGAACTGGTAATGATACCTACATGGGGTACAAGTAGGAATATCTATCTGCAGGCAAACTATTAAGTTAAATTATCACTCAAGTCAATTTATAAATTTAAAGATGATATTCAGAAAGGAAAATACAAATAAAGTCACTAACTTTACAAAAAGTAAAAAAAAAAAAACAAAAAACCATGCTTACTGTGTTAATAGTTTCCAATTCATTAAAATAGGAAAGCTTTTGTTGAATGTTTTCTGCCAGATCAACAAGTTCCGACTTGCATTTTTTAAAAGAAAAAAATCAGTATAAGAACGTAAGAATCAACACTCCAGTCTCAAAATTACATTGAATACATTTATACCAGACATACAGGTTTATTTTAGACATAAGATTTTAGACTAATGCTCAAAGATTTCTGCAATCGTGGACAAATTAAGTGATGGTTATTACAGCAACTTACATATCTTTTATAAAATAATAAATAATTCCCTTTTAAAAACACATAAAATATACAGAGAAGACTCAGATAAAGTGACTTACATGTTCTATCTTTAGATCATGAGTTTAAGTACAATCTAGATCAGTTCATCTTTTCATAAACCCCACCATTACTATAATCACTTTGCTTACTTGAAAAATGTCAATCAAGAGTGGACAGGGCAAACTAATGTATCGTCTTCATTCTGAAACTGTACTGAGACTTAACAGCTCGAAACATAGGCTTGCCTTGCCACATTCATGTGAGCTTATTTAGAATACAAACAAGCTGGCAATGTCATAACGTGCATGCTTAGCACAAGGCCTCATACAGAGCAGAGTTCAATACATAGTTGGAGAAATTAAAGAGATCAAAATTAAATTCTATCCATCTATTTAAAAATAAAATGTTAAGTATAATCACTAGCCCTCTCCCCTACTCCAAATTACCTGTTCTTTTAGGAGCTGTTCACAGGCTTCATGTAGGGTTCCTGTCTTATTGGACACAAAAAGATACTGTTTCTGCAATGATTCCAGATGCTGAAGAGCACTGTTTACATCATTCAATATAGCATCACACTGCTCCTGAAACCCAGACAAGTAATCCCTCATCTGTCTAGAAAACAGAACCAAAAGGGGATTGGCAATAATATTTTCCCCCAATAAGCAGAGTCAATAAACAACAAAGTCTCATTTTTCCCCAAATGCTTGCATCTCAGGAGAAGAGTCGACCTACCCACTGAAGTTTATTATATTCAGAAAGGTGCCAAAAACTATGTTAACACCTTTTCCAAAACTTAAGAGGAAAAAAAAACCACTGAAACAATGAGCAACAAAAGGAATCAGCCTTAAAGCCACAAGCTGGCTTTTCACATTTAAGGCAATAAATCACCGACTCAACTTTCAAAGACTGGGACACTAGGGCCAACCCGGGGTACTAAGTAGGTCAATCTCTCAGGTCACTTAATGTCTTTGAGAGACGGTGTGATGTCATGGAAAGAATTTTGGACTTGGAATCAGAAGACCTGAGTCACTGAGTCATATGAGGAAAGTCGCTTAGTATTTTCAGGCTTCAGTTTGCACATTTGTAAAATAGGAATAATATAATACCTTTCCTCACATAACTGCTATAAAGATTAACTGAAATCACACATCAAAGAGCCTAACACATTACCTAGCAGTAACAGTCACTTGATAAATGTTAAATAAATGCAATTATTCAATCCACAGTCCCCAAATCAGCTCGACACTATGCACCATCATTTCCCCTATGCTATCAACATACACAAACAGGACAACATAGTTACACCCATTCTAGGTGGGCATCCCCAAAATCTCTTGGGTCACTACTTCTAAAGAAAAGCAACAAACATCTCAGAGTTCCTGTAAAATTCCCACTTGAACTCAAACCTTCTTAGAGTTCTCTAAAAACCCATGTGTGCACCTCCTAACCTATTAATTATGATACAACTATTTGTTTAAATCACACAACTTATCTCTAGCTCTTCTTAAAGAAAATGTTGCTGTTGGAGTTTTTTTTGTATCTTAATTTCGTTTAAAGATACAGATTATGAAATGCTGCAGATGAATGTGATCTAAAAGTTAGGGGACGCCTGGGTGGCTCAGTTAAGTGCCTGACTTCGGCTCAGGTCATGATCTCGCGGTCAGTGAGTTTCAGTCCCACATCGGGCTCTGTGCTGACAGCTGAGAGCCTGGAGCCTGCTTCAGATTCTGGGTCTCCCTCTCTCTCTGACCCTCCGACACTCATGCTCTGTCTCTCTCCATCTCTCAAAAATGAATAAACGTTAAAAAAAAAAAAATTTAAAGTTAGGTTAGCCAACAAACTCAAGAGCCACATACCTATATTTAGTTTCTTCATCCTGATCCATCTGAGTTTGTAGCTTTGCAAACCATGAGAAAAACTAGAAAAATAAAGAGTATTACATTGTCAACAAAACTAAGACAAGATGGAAAGTGGCTACAGGCTAAACAGCAAGTCAAAAGGGTAGACACTACCTAAGTCTTACTGTTTGTGGTTCAGACATTAATAATTATTTTTAAGCCAGGAGATGATCATTTAATTCCATAGTCAATATCTACATGCTAGAAAAGCAAAGGATATTAAAATCATTGGCCACATCCAGAGTCAAACAAAGATAAGGGTTAAAGGTACAGTATATAAAAAATATATATTCTTGGGGCGCCTGGGTGGCGCAGTCGGTTAAGCGTCCGACTTCAGCCAGGTCACGATCTCGCACTCTGTGAGTTCGAGCCCCGCGTCAGGCTCTGGGCTGATGGCTCAGAGCCTGGAGCCTGTTTCCGATTCTGTGCCTCCTTCTCTCTCTGCCCCTCCCCCGTTCATGCTCTGTCTCTCTCTGTCCCAAAAATAAATAAACGTTGAAAAAAAAAAAATTAAAAAAAAAAATATATATATATATATATTCTTTCCTAAGAGGCTAATGCCTATTTGCTACATTGCTAAATTTGAATAGGTAACATAGGGCTTTGGGTCAGTGTTAATATTAATGTTATCTAATAAGGATTATAAAAATACAACTTTGAAATAATATAACAGAATAGATATATATTTATAATATAAATATAACTTTGAAATAATATAACAGTGACTTAACAACATGGGACTTCTATATTAGCTAAACCTGGGTTTGGATTCTAGCCCTACCACCTATGTCGTGAAAAATATCTATTATTAAAAAGAGGTGGAGGGCACAGTCTATTAAGCATCCGACTTTGGCTCCGGTCACAATTTCAAGGTTTGTGAGTTCGAGCCCTGCGTCAGGCTCCACTCTGACAGGACAGAGCCTGCTTGGGATTCTCTCTCTCTACCTCTCTCTCCACCCCTCCCCCAATTGTGCTTTCTCTCTCTCTCAAATAAACTTTAAAAAATAAAATAAAATAAATAAAAAGAGCTAAAGATTGACCTTATACAAGCATGAAGGATAAAAATGTTTTATAGCTTGATCATTGTGGGAGTTAAATTTGTCAAAACTCATCAAACTATATACTTAAAATGGATATATTTTATATTGTGTAAATTATAACTCAATATACAAGTTTTTCAAAAAATCTAAAGAAAAATATGCAGGTAGAAATTTAGCCCAGATTTTTTTTTCCCAAATAGTCCAAATAAGTTCACAGACATGGTGCAAGGTTACGCTCCACAATTCTCAAGTTGGATTTGACGTCAAGGGTATGCTTCATTCTCTCCAGATATTAGGCTTGCCAAGTGCCTTAGCTATCATTCACTGAACACTGACTGTGTTGTGTGCCTGTCAAACACTGTATGCATTATCTAATTTTCAGAAAAATCCCATGAGATAGGTATATAATCATCCTTGTTTTGCAGATTCGAAAAGTAAAGGCCTAAGAGGATAAGTGATTTGCCTAAACTCACAAAGATGGTAAGTGATGGAGAGGGTGACTTTCAGATGCAGGCTGGCCTAACTCAAGAGGTGGAGCTCTTTTTCACTTTGCCACACTGCCTCGACTTCCTAGATCTGCAATTCAGCAGGCTTGCTTTTTGTTTTCCTTGGTAAATGCCTCAGCTCTGATTTTTATACAGCAGAAAGAAGAGACAAAAGAAGTGGCAGAAGAAACTGCTATATATTTAGGTTTATGATTAGGAATAAATAGCCACCAGGGGAAGACTGATTACACACACAAATTTTAAAAAATAACTTATTTTAAAAAATAAGGGTTCATCTAAAGAGAATCTTTAGGTTCTTAAAAAAAGAAATTACCTAGCAACAAGCAGAGGGGGGTGTATGTGTGTGCATGTGCGTGTATGTGCACACACACATGCGTGCTAGGGGGACCCACTGACATAAGCAGACACTGGGGGAGGCCAAAAGTGCATGAAACATTAAAACCTTAATGATGAGCTATCAACATCCAAAGTTGGAATATCGTATCTTTATCTGTATCGCAAATACAATTGGGCAACAGGTTTATTTAAAACACTCACAGAGGTATCTGGGTGGCTCAGTCAGTTGAGCGTACGACTTCGGCTCAGGTCACGATCTCACAATTTGGGAGTTCAAGCCCCACACCGGGCTCACTGCTCTCAGTGCAGAACCCACTTCAGAACCCCTGTCCCCCTCTCTCCCTGCCCCTCCCTTGCTTGTTTTCCCTCTCCCTCTCTCTCAAAAATAAATGGAACATTTTAAATAAATAAGTAAATATAAATAAGTAAAAATAAAACACTTACAAAACTACCACAGCTAACACAAAATCGAGAATGTTCTAGAAAGATCTGGTGTTAACTATATCTTCAAAGGTTTAGAACTTTTAACAAGGACACTTTTTCATTAGCCCTGTCTTGAGATCTTTAAAATAATCAAGCATCCTTAGAAACAACAATGCCATTCACCTGCTGTGCAGTTTCAATTCTTTCTTCTTCCATTTCTAAGGAAATGAAACCCTTCAAGAGAATGTCTTCTGTAGATTCAGGTACTATTGAAGGCTCTGCAGCAGGCAGCGACTGGGATGTTAAACTGCACAAGTCTTCAAGTGGAAGCTTCAAAAAAAAAAGAGCCACAGAGATATTTAAATAGCGTGAAAATTCTCTAAACTCTTGACTGTTATTATTCCATCTCACTTGTTTTGAAAGATCATTTGAGGCTAATAACTGCCATATGACAGTAACACTTACAGCTAGGCTCTTTCTATTAAATGCTAGTCTCAAAACGTAAACGTAATACGGTTATTGCACCGAGAGTTAGGTATGATTTTTGAGTTGCCTTTCTAATACTGGCAGTGAATCTGTGCTAGTCAACACACGTTTTCTTACTTGAACCTCATGAACTGGCACCAAAGGCAAAAACCTGTATGCTGTTGAAAGTAGCTTGCCTTTCCCGGGATCTAACAAAAGAGCCTGGCCTCATTCATGCTTGCCAACAGAAAATAAATCACACCCAAGAATTAACTATCAATAAACATGACCTCCTTCTGCCATTTCTACCATTGGCACACTTCGCCCACACCTTCTTGGTGGTAAATTCTGAAACTGTAACTGAGGGGAAACCATCTCAGAACTCCCGTCGGTTTCGGAAGAGCCCCCCCCCCCCCCAGAAGGCCTCATTTTGACACCATCAAATACTTTGACCTACAATACTTTCCAGTTCTCCACTACTAAAGATAGCCCAGGTGTTAATTTACCTATAGTCACACAGACGTACTAATTTTGGACCTCAAATAAAGGGAGTGTGGATAAAGGATGAGGTAAAAAGGCCTAAATGTTTCAATTCCAGTTTTTAGTCCTTAGGGCGTAACATTTAAGGCCCATCTACAGAAAATTTTGACCCAGGGCCTTAGGCAATTGCCCCTGTTTTTCCAGACACAAGAATTTCTTCTGAAGACAGGCTTTTATCTTCAAAGCTTAAAAAAAAGCTAGATGAACAATGCACCATCACTAATTTAGAAATACAACCCTTTGGGGTGCCTGGGTGGCTCCGTCAGTTAAGTGTCCGACTTCAGCTCAGGTTATGATCTCACAGTTTGTGGGTTCAAGCCCCTTGTCGGCCTCTGTGCTGACAGCTCAGAGCCTGGAGCCTTCGTCTCTCTCTGCCCCTCCCTCACACTCTTGTCTCTTAAAAATGAATAAAACTTTTTAAAAAAATTAAAAAGAAAAAAATTAAAGAGAAATACAACCCTTTAAAAACAGGCTTTAAAAAAATTTTTTTTAATTTTATAGACAGAGAAATAAGTGAGTGGGGAAGGAGCAGAGGAAGGTAGGAGGAGGGTGGGGGGGGAGAGAGAGGGGGGGGGAGAGAGAGAGGGAGAGAGAGAGAGAGAGAGAGAGAGAGAATCTCAAGCAGGCTCCACACTCAGCACAGAGCCTAATGTGGGGTTCAATCCCACAACCCTGGGATCATGACCTGGGCCAAAATCAAGAGTCAGACCTCCACTCAGGCACCCCCAAAATAGGCGTTTCTGTCCTGAGTTCAAGTGGGGCTATACCTCCTGGCATGGGGAAGCGTGTTATGGTGCAGCCTGGCTTGAACACTGCTCCTGCTCACTTATAAGCTGTGTGACGATGGGCAAATTACCTAATGCTCCTAATCCTCAATTTCTTTTCTGCAAAATAGGAACTACAATATCTGTATCCTGAAGCCACTAGGGAAAAAAGAAAACATGGGTGTGGGAAAACAGGCTTCCTGAACTGCTGGGAAGCTGCAGACCAAAAAAAAAAAAAGGTTCAGCAACGTCCTCAACCTGCCTCCTCCCCACAAATGACTCTGACTCAAGAGCCAGGAGGTCATGAGTAAACGTAAATACCTCTTACTAAGGGTATCACTTGTTCATGTAACCCTTCCTGAATGGTGACATAATCCTTCAATATAAAAGGACTATGGCACACGCAGAATTAAGTTTCTCAAATCCAGTGAGAATCTATTTTGAATCCAAAGCATCATCAGCAACCGTGTGCTGCCACCAGGGGTTCGGAAGGTAAAAGGGCCTAATTATTTCATTTCAATTCCAGTTCTTAGTCTGGAGGCAGAGGAAGCTGTGCTAAGTCACACTACTCCTGCTCTGTGGAGCCATCCCAGTTACCACAACAAGCTGCCTCCTCGGAGAGGGGGAGGTAACCCACCAGAGACAATACTACATGTATTTAGCATCATGCTTGTCACATAGTAAACACTCAATAAATCTAAGCTACTGTCATTTATCCTTTTATTATTATCCCTATTTATGAGCAATAACAGAGTAAGTAAATCTATAAATCAGAATCGATAGTGCTCTTGGGGAAAGAATAGTCCTTAGGCTATCTTTTTTTTTTAATGTTTATGTATTTATTTTGAGAAAGAGAACATGCGCACTCATGCGTTTGCATACGTGCAAGTGAGGGAGGGGCAGAGAGAGAGAGGGAGAGAAAGAATCCTAAGCAGGCTCCAAGCTCAGTGCAGAGCCTGACGCAGAGCTCAATCTCACGACCGTGAGATCATAACCGGAGCCAAATTCAGGAGTCGAGTGCTTAACCAACTGAGATACCCAGGCACCCCCATAAGCTATCTTTATGAATCTGGATTTCATTAGTAGTAAAATTTAGTTCTATTCAGACTGTGACAAAAGTCAAACATGTAATGCTATCCTCAATGTTTACACAATAGCTAAGGGGGAAGGAGAGGTGGGTCAGGGTCAGATTTGAAAACATACCAGAAAGCACCGGGAGACTGGGCTAAGGTAAGGAAAGCTGGACACAGTGCTGCTGCAATGTGCTCATCAGTACATTCAAGACAGCTAAAGACTCAGTGAACTTGAAGACAGTGCACTAAAATCACCCAATAGGAAACATAAAGAGGAAACAGAATGAATAAATAAAAACCAAACACAATATCCAAGAACACAGAGATGGCATCATATTATCTAGTACATGTATAAATAGAATCCCAAAAGGAGAGAGAACAGGGTAGAAAAAAAATTTTTAAAAAGATAATAGTTGAAACATTTCCAATAAAAGATAGCAAACTACAGTTCTGAGAAGCTCAGAGAATCCCAAGCAAAATCTCTCTCTCTCTCTCTCTCTCTCTCTCACACACACACACACACACACACACACAAATACACATGTACACACATGATACTCAAACTTCTAAAAATAAAGTTTAAAAAAATATGCTAGAAGACATAGGAGAAAAGACATATTATATGCAGAAGAATGAAGATAAGAATTAAAAGAATTACAACAGACTTCTCACCAGAAATTAAACAAATCTTTTAAGAAATAAAAGAAAAAAACCATCAATCCAGAATTCTTAATCTAGTAGAGTATCTTTTTTAAATGAAAAGGGCTGTTTAAACAAAGCTGAGAAAATGCATTTCCAACAGTCTTGTACTACAAGAAATGTTAAAGGCAGTTCTTCAAAAGCAGATGGAACGTAATACCAGATGGAAAAATGGATCTTAAAAACAAGCCAACAAAAAACGAAAGGCTCTAGAAATAGTTAAAATAAAAGCAAATGGTAATTTTTTTTCTTTTTAATCACTCAGAAAGATAAATGTCAAAAGCAAAAAATATATCAGGCTCAGTCAGTTAAGCGACGACTCTTGATTTTGGCTCAGGTCAAGATCTCATGGTTTGTGAGTTGAAGCCTCCAGTTGTTCAGGCTCCGCATTGACAGCACAGAACCTGCTGGGGATTCTCTCTCTTTCTCTCTCTCTCTCTCTCTCTGCTCCTCCCCTGCTCGTGTACTCTCTCTCAAAATAAATGAACGTTTAAAAAAATATTTATCTTCTAATTTACTTTACAAAACAAAATCATATGAAAACTCTAGATACTTGAGAAGGCAGTGTAGATATTCCAGACAAAGTCTGTAGTCTAGATGTTGTGAGTAAACATGATCATGTGAATATATGAAAAAACATTCAATTTGATTACTTCATGTACAAATACTACTTTTCAAGCATGAGGACTTTTAAATACCAGAAGCAGAAGGAAGCTTCCCGTCCTGTTCCCTTGTACTCCCTAATACAAAACCATTTTCTCTCAAACCAAGAAGCCACATTAACTGAAACTACTTTTTTTTTTTTTAATGTTTATTTATTTTTGAGAGACAGAGTGTGAGCAGGGAAGCGGCAGAGAGAGGGAGACAGAATCTGAAGCAGGCTCCAGGCTCTGAGCTGTCAGCATAGAGCCTGACGCAGGGCTCGAACTCACGAACCGTGAGGTCATGACCTGAGCCAAAGTCGGAAGCTAACTGACAGAGTCACCCAGGCGCCCCCAACTGCAACTAATTCTAAGAAACAATTTTTTAAAGAAACAAAGCAAGTTACTTTTTAAAAGAGAATGAAAAACTGGCCCCATTAGGTACATTTCTTCAGCTGTCTTCTTTTCTTAAAGCACCTGGAATAGAATGGAAAAGCAAGAAGGGGTGTGCTGGGGTCACAAACTTTCCTGTTCTGACCTCTCATTCACTCCTGCCTCTCCTGGCTGGCTCGGTCAGTAGAGCATAGACCCTGGATCTCAGAGTCGTGAGTTCAAGCTCAAGCTCCATGTTGGGCACAGAGATTATTTAAAAAAATAAATAAGTAAAAAAACTGAGTCTCATTAACTCATTCACTCCTGAGTCCTCTGACACACTATACGGTGCTAGCTTCCAGATGGAGCATTTACCATCAGAGAGAAGAGCACAAATCTAGGTATCTAACTGTCAGTCCTAGAGAGCTATTGTATAGTTTATGCAAATGGTACGTTAACATATTAAATAATAATTATAATAAACAATCAACCTTGCCTGACCAGCTAAGCAGGTCCAGGAAAAAACCAAATACACCTTTCTCTCCCGAACTTTATTTCTTGTACATTTCCGGGTTGGAGAAAATCACTTTCCTAATCTAAACAATTCATTCCCTAAATGAAACCTGATGTTACTTTCTCTGTTTGAAGCAAATCATTGAAGACGTATAGATGGAATCTCAGAACCTTCAAGGCACTTAACGTTTTCTTTTCTTACCTTTGGTCTGAGTGACACCTATACCAGCATAGGATCACAAGATTCTAATCTACTCTTTCAAGTTATCAATCATGTGGGGAGAAAAGCATATGAATAATACAGTACTTACAGCTCGCTTGCCATGTGCACTTAACATACATGATTTCACTAAATTCTCACAATCACAACCCCCCATCAGACAGTAAGTATACTATAATCCCTTTTTTAAGAAAAAAAACAGGCTCAGAGAAGTTAAATATACTAAGAACACACAGTCTTTAGGAAAACAAGTTACAATTCATTTCAGGTAAATTTCAGGGTTAATTATTGCAGCATTTATGAAGAACTACTAAATTCAGCAGAAAGCAAAAGGCCCTCACTACTAAAACAGATGAATCTTGGCTGCAAGAAACCAGTCTACCTAATATTCTACTTCAAATTCTTTTATCTAACACCAAAAAAAGAGAAAGATATAACTTCTTTCCAAAATATGACCAGTTCCTCTTCATAAAAGAGAAAAATATTTTCTAAAAAAGTTAACAGCTTTACGGTATTTACTGAAGCATCAGCTGGCCTTTTGCTATTCAACCAACTTGCTCAGTGCCAGCTGTTCAGGAAGTAATTTATCTTGTGAGAACTGTGAAACACTGCAGAAAATCCTTTACAGATACACTGTTTGGAGAAAATAAAAACTGAGCCATTCTTTTTTCAGCACCAGTGTTAAGAGTGGTAACAGACAGGGGGACCTGGGTAGCTCAGTCGGTGGGTATCCGACTCTTAATCTCGGCTCAGGTCATGATCTCACAGTTCGGTTCGTGTGTTGGGTTCCATGCTGACAGTGCATGGAGCCTGCTTGGGATTCTCTCTCTCCCTCCCCCACCCCCCCCCCGCCTCTCTCTCTCTCTCTCTCTCTCTCTCTCTCTCTGTACCCCTCCCCCACTTGTGCTTACGCTCTCTCTAGAAATAAACATTAAAAAAAAAAAAGGGTGGTAACAGATAAAAAAAATTCAATTCCAGTCTTCCCATCAGACATAGAAACACTTCCCATCAGACAGGGAAACAAGGGCTACAGATAGCTGAAAAACAATGATCCCCCTGACAGATGCCCCAGACAGGAAAATAAAGGCCATTTCATCCTCACAGAAATCCCATACGTACACTGCATATACCAGAACACCTTCACTCAACCCTTGAACCTGTCAAGCTCATCTCCCACCTGTGACTTTGCATTGCTTTTTCCTCCACCTGCAAGGTTACTTCTCCAATCTTTGCAAGGCTGGCATTTTGTTTTCCACCGTGAGTTCTCGCCTTAGACCGTCACTTTCTTAGAGAGGCTTCCTTCCTTGTCTAGAGCATACCTCAATCCCTTTCCGTCATACTATCTTGTTTTATTTTCCTTATACCATGGATCGTTGTCTGAACTTACCCTGTTCTTTTCTACAAGCTCATGATCACAATTATGTTAGCTCCAGGAAGCTAGGGAGCTTGATTTGCTTATCTTTCTATCCTCAATTCCTAGCCCAGAACAGGCACAAAATATATGTTAAACAACTGCATGAGATTAATGTGGATACTATACCGCATAAATATGAAAAAAAAAATAGGATGAAAACGAAAGATTCCATTTACTTCACTCCAAAACCTTTCCTTTGTGTTCAACGAGAATAGTAATAGTTTATGAGCTAAGACAATAAAAGCAAATTGGGTTACTTTTCTTGTGGACTATGTTCCCCACAGGTGCTGTGATGCCCAAGCATCCTGCTTCTGTAACAGGCCAAATCAACTATAACCGGACTGGAACATTTATAGAGCAAACAACTTCTGTTATCCAAAGCATAAAAGACTTTGATAGCCAAGTCAAAGAAATTTCCACCTGTTTCCTCATTTATTTCAGCATTGCATCCTACAGGTGAACAGAGAAACCCAAGAAAGAACACCTGTATTTTCTGGCAGAGGACGTTAACAGTGAAAGTGAACTTTCAAAGTTCTTACTCTCTAAAACTTGAGGGTAGAAAAAAATAGTTTATGTCTCTAAAAACAATCCACCTTTGGACACAATCCCAAATCCTGTAAAATGAATGCTTCCAACATTAAAAAAAAAAATCATTATTAATAAAACAATAATCCTAAACCTGGCCCTCAAACCAGAAAAAAGTCTGTCCATCTGACAATTCATAAGATGTTCTTTTTGATACTGTAACTACTTGAACTGAATTACACAAGCGATAATATGCATAACAACCCAATAATAACTAGGATTAAAAACACTGACACCACCGAAAGCCAGCATTACCTAATAATGCACTGACCCAGCTTTCAAAGAAAATTCTTTTCTATTGCTCGGCTATCGGTCAGATAAATCGATCTCCCATAATCTGCACTTGATGGAGAGCTCATTGCTCTGTGTGCGCTGAATGAAACCCTCACTCGGGATCAAGTTTTTGTCTCTCCAAGTGCCCCATGGAAAAAGGAAGCTGGGTTATTCATTAAGGCGGTAAATGAATACTAATAAGGAGGCTGTCCTGAAGCAAAGCACTTCGGGGGTCGGTGCCCTCTCCTGGGAGATGGTGGGCAGCAGGATTATGCCTCAGCTGATAGCACGGATACCTGGGACAAGACGCCCACGGCAAGGCTCCCAGCCAACCGTCCAACACCGCAGGCGGAGGGCTGGGTGCCCGCCAACACCAGCCACTGGACGCCCCCGCAGTCGTCCCCGTGCGAGAGTAGAGGTGGCAGTCGCCGGCAGAGCCAGGCCTGACAGCCCGGGAGGGTGAGGCGCCTCTCCCACCGGAGCCGCCACCGTGGCCGGGGAGGAGGGAGAAGAGACCGCGGGCAAGAGTCTGCAAGGCCGGGGCCCACCGGCACGCCGAAGAAGCATCCCAGCTCGCTTTCTCGCCGCCCCAGCCCAGTCCCAGCCCGTCACCTCACCTCGGCCGGCACAGGCAGGTTCTCCACCGCCGCCTTCAGCTCCAACACCGAGTCCGTCTGCCTGTCGGTCAGCGGCGCCGTCGTGTCGGGTCTCCGATCCCAGAGAGCCAGCTTCTCCCGAGCGTCCCGCTCTGCCGCCGCCTCAGGCGGCAGCAAGAGCGCCGCCTCCGCCATCGCCGCCGCCCCTGCGGCCCTCAACAGCAGCGGGGTGGAGGGGACCCCCACAGACAGGCCCTGGCCACTTCCGGGGAAGCCGGGGCTTCCAGCAAGGCACCGGCGGCGGGGCGGAGCGGAATACCCTGACTCCGGAAGTGCTTCTACAGTGTGTGGGGGCGGGACCGAGGCCAGGACAGACGTGGCTCTAAACGGGGTACAAATATTTCCGGTTGGGAAGGCGTAGAGGGAGAAGAATGTGGGCCCTGACGGAAATAGATGTGCCCCTACCGGAAGTCTCTTCCTCAACTTCAATAACTTTATTGTAATGTGTGTTCAGGTTATTGACAATTGAGCTACGTGACCCTGCCGGCAGAGGTCCTCCCGGGCTCCCGGATCTACTCACTGCTTCTGCTCCTTGCCGAGTAGTCTGGGTGGGGTATGCGGTCTCTGATTTCCGTGGAGACATGTGACAGTTTCCACCGCCTAGATCACGATCACAGTATAAAATTTTCCAACATCCAGCAAGAGAGCCAACTTCAGAAAACACATAAGAATTCAAAAGATGTCTGAATATCAAACACCATTAATAATACTAGATAACTGGAAACAACCTAAATGCCCAACATTGAAGAACTGGATTAATGCATGGCACAGACATGTAATTGAAATACTATTCTGTCACTTAAATCATGTAGTTTTTGAGCGACAGAACAATTATGGTATTGCATATATGTCAAATAAAAGTTATATATTCTATAACTTATAGAATAAAATAAGTCTCTGTGAGTCCATATTGATAAATAAATGATTGAATAAATAAGCGGGGGAGAAGGGATAACTCTACAGAGGAATTCCAATCAATAAATGTAGAATGAGGGAAAATAGTAATAATTGGCAGGCAAGATCTAACAATGGATTCTAAAATTAATGCGTGAAACTTTGAGGAGAAACAGAAATTGTATTGTATCAAATGATCTCCGCAAGATATTTATTAATAGCAATGGGGGGAGGGATATTAACTTTACAGTGGAAAAACCTGGCAAGTATTACCTTAAGCAAGCCACGGAAGTCAACATCATCACCATGAATCCTTTCCAAAAATGCAAAACTACATTCTAATCATGAAAAAACATCAGATAAACTAAAAATGAGGGATAACCTGCAAAGCAGTTTAACAGTATTCGTCAAAGGTCTTAATGTCATAAAAGACAAGGAGAAAACCAAGGGAATGTTACACATTGAAGGAGATGAGGGAGCCATGGCAGCTGGATACATTGTAGGAATTTGGATTCGATCCTGGGACAGAAAAAGGGAAAACTGTAGAACAAGATATAGATATTTTAATAATGTCTATAATTTAGTTAATACTACTGCACCAATGTTAATGTCCCAGTTTTGATTATTGTATGTGGTTATGTAAGATGATAACATTGGGGGAAGCTGAATGAAAGGCACACCTGAACTCTGTACTACTTTTGCAACATTTCTGACATCTAAAATTCTCTCAAAGTCAAGAGTTAAAACTCTCATGTTGTAGAAAACACATATCTACATAAACGAAGCTGGTTGGAATTACTAATTATGTTTTTTTCTCTCTTTTTTTTTAATCACTGTTTCCCCATCAAACCATTCCACCACTATTTCCTAAAGAAAGTCATCTTGTAGATATGTTGAGACAGGTTGATCTTCTTGTTGAAGTATCTAAAACACACTTTGTCTTCTTCTATCCAGACTGATCTCTAGTTCCAAAAATTCCAGAAATACGATTCTGTTGAGTTTTGTGATGTCAATTTTTCACCAAACATCATCCTTTTATATTCATCCAAATACAAACATTTTTTCTCCCAAGTTTTTTTTTTTTTAATTTTTTTATTTTAGAGAGAGAAAGTGAGTGGGGCTGGGCCACAGAGAGAGATTTTCTCTTGAGAGAAAATTCACGCTCATTGTGGAGCCCAACATGGGGCTTGATCCCACAACCCTGGGATCATGACCTGAGCAGAAACTAAGAGTCAGACAGTCAACCAACTGAGCTACCAAAGTGCCCCTCTCCCAAATGCGTTTCTATTGCAGATTTTCCTAAATCCACGATCACTCTCCTTTCTAACAATTATGTGTAATTCTTTAAAATACATTTAGTAACTGGTGATTCATAATACTAAAGTGTCAGAGGAGGTCATTGAGAAGACATGACCACAATTGACCTGAGAACTGGACTCTGGCAATCCGAGGCTCCTTGTCTCTTCTTGGAATGTAACTTCTGTCCACCGTTCACACAGTGGAGGCTGTTTTCAAGGACACAGCCTTGAGAGAGCAATATGTGTTGAGACCATCTGGACTGAATACATGACTGAACCCAATGTAGGCTTCTATATAAACTTTTAAGATTCTGCCAGGCGGGTGCAAAGATCTACTTGTCTCCCAGCTGACCTCTTTAATAAGCCTTCCCTTGCTTATTAAACCTGCCACCTGCCAATCAAGAATGGCCTGCCACCTTCTTCGGTCTCTCATTGCCTTCCAATGGTGCGCTCCAGTTTCTAATTTCACCCAGGGAATTCTGAAGCTTCAAACTAACTTAAAGGGATGCAGTGCAGGTCATGGTGCCCATGGAAAAGATTTGAGCCAAGGCTGAATGTTTAATCAGCTGCTGTGAGATCAAATGTGGGGAGAGGAAAATAGATATGCAGCATAATAATGCCTGGTCTATTCTTAAACCAAGAACTGAGAGAGCTAAAAAAGCAGTGCCTGGAAGATCCAGCAGTCACCAGCTGGCTCTGCAAGGGTGGGAGACAAGAGCGAGAAAATAGAGTAACAGCAGTCTTCGCTGGGTGTTTTAATTTTGCAGAGCACTAGCATAGAAATACATACATTTAAACGATGCAATGGTTGTTCAAACTCTACTAGAAATGTGGTATACAATATACTGAATCCTTCTGCTTCAGACTGTAATGCTCGTTTCTGTATGGACAAATATTGTCTAGTCCCCCCTCCAAAAAAATTACAAGTTCCTAAAAGGAATCCACCTTTTTAAAAATGCCAATGCCAATTTATTTTGAGAGAATGTGTGTGTGTGTGTGTGTGTGTGTGTGAGAGAGAGAGAGAGAGAGAGAGAGAAAGGAGGGGCAGAGAGAGAAAAGAGAGAGTTCCAGGGCTCAATCTCATGAACCATGAACTCACGACCTGAGACAAAGTTACGAGTCAGACGCTTAACCAACTGAGCCACCCAGGCACCCCATGAATGCACTTTTACTCTCGTATTACAAGTCAAGTTATTTCCTGTTTTCTGCCAGAAAAACAGATTAGCTTATCCCCAGAAGCACTAGCCAACAGGACAAATAAAATTGCAGATTTAATTTTCTACTATAATTCTTCCAATGCATTTAAGAATTTCTAATTGTTTCCATAAAATCAATGAAATTGATATAGCAAAAGCTCATATTGTATATACCCATACATATATACATACAAGATACACATATGTATTCTGGGAGTGTGTGTGTGTGTGTGTGTACGAGAGACAATAAGAAGACAGGATTGCATAGACTACCTCGAGAAAAGGACAAAGATGAGGTCAGAGGAGTTTCATACCCAAACGATCAAGGTCCCCATATCACAACAGACGACATTTTGTATTATTCAGATTTCACTTTCGATCTCTTGATTGAAATCCTATGAGTAAGGCAGCAGAGGAGTTATTCTCTTTCATTTATAGAGATAAGCAAATGGAACACAAGATGGGGCCCAACCCACACTACCAGCACAGAGCCTGCTTGGCATTCTTTCTCTCTCTCCCTCTCTCTCTCGGCCCCTCCCCTGCTCTCTGTCTCTCTGTGTCAATAAATAAATAAACATGACTATATATATATACATATATATACATACATATATATAGTCATGTTTATTTATTTATTATTTATATAATTTATATATTTATATAATGTTTATATATTTATAATTAATATTTATATATTTTATATATATATATAATGAAGTATTTTATCAATTCTGCTTCTATGCAACCTACGGATTACCTAGGGGCATGAGGGAACTTTTGAAAGTGATGGAAATGTCCTGGTTTTCTCAAATGTTATCTTGTCATCTATTAAATGTTCCATCTCTGTTGTGGCGGTGGTCTCACAACCATACACGTATGTGAGAACCGATCAAATTGTACATTTTCTTTTTTTTTAATTTTTTTCAACGTTTTTTTATTTATTTTTGGGACAGAGACAGAGCATGAACGGGGGAGGGGCAGAGAGAGAGAGAGGGAGACACAGAATCGGAAACAGGCTCCAGGCTCCGAGCCATCAGCCCAGAGCCTGACGCGGGGCTCGAACTCACGGACCGCGAGATCGTGACCTGGCTGAAGTCGGACGCTTAACCGACTGCGCCACCCAGGCGCCCCTCAAATTGTACATTTTCAACACGTGTTGTACCCGCGGTGTACTCGTTACACCACAGCAGGATTGGGGCAAGGGAGAATGAAGCAGATCTGTGAGTAACGACACGGACGAAGCTTCATCATCTTTTGTGGGATTAAGAAAGCCAGCAAGCTGCTGAACAATCTGAACAGGATCCCATATTTAGCTAAAAAATTACATGCACACACAGAAAAAAAAAAAAAAAAGGTCTGAAAAGATAAGCAGCAAATCGTTATTAGCTGTCGTCCCTAGGAGTTGGTCTGGCAGAGCAGGTAGAAGGCGGGCGAGAAGGGTGGAGGACAAGGGCTTCGTTATTTCAAGATTGCTTGTTGAAAAAGAACTGTTAAAGAATGAACATAGGTTGGGGATGAGACTAAGGGAATTCTAGTTTCCGGCTCTGCCGGTCACTAGCTCTGAGTCCAGATCTCAATTTCCTAAAACAAAACGTACGTGTTTGTAGCAATACGCCACCAAGCGGCCTGTTCACACCCGGCCGAATCACACAGATAGTCCCTGCGCTTCCGAAGGTCACCTCGCTGGTGCGCAAGAGGGCAGGCCTGGGCCGGAGGACACACGCAGTCACCTGCAGCCGGGAGCTTTCAGCCGCTCCAGCCCGAGTCAAGTACATCAGGCAATGCGTGTCTTCCACTCTGCGGCGGCCTCATTTTATGCTACCTAATTCGTGTTCTGGGGGATGGTTTTAATCCATGATGTGTGCAAATGCTTTTGCAGAGTTGCCATAGAGAAACTGAAAAGTTCACTTGCTGGACATTAAAAGACGCGTGTCGCAGTGTGGTTTGACAAGCCTTTCAGGAAAGGGTGGAGGGAAAGAGACTTACGACTGCCTTCTGACGTGAAGATCATGGGCGTGGACGTCACAGCAGCCTGGGAACAGAGGGGCAGACGGGGGATCTGGCAAGGAAAGAAAGAAACTGGAGGCACAGTAGGACTTCAGGGGACTGACGAACTGCTAGAAACCCACCTCCGGCGAGTGTCCGTGAACGTGGACTTGAACCTCTGCTCGCGTTAATTCCGCCTACAGCACTCACTCAGCTGGCATTTCCACCGCCAGGGACCAGAGCGGTTGTATGTGCACAGCATGGAAATTGTTAGCACATACCAATGGGAAATCTAATATAACGGAGCCCTGGCACGAGGTCTGAAACGGGGCCCTCCTCCCCCGACACAAAGCAGGTCCCCTCCTTGCTCCCATCAGCAGGGATGGTGGGGAGGGGAGGTCTTGGTGATCTCTGACGGACTGTTGTGGGTCGAGACAGGGTGTGGAGCTCCCAGTTTTAAAACTAACGGCCTCGCCTGTGAACTTTTGTGTGTGTGAATAAAACCAAAACAACAAAAAAAGCAAAAACACATCTCTTCTTTTTCAAATTGCATACCTTTAATGATTACATCATGGCATAACATGCAGATACTCAACCAGCCTAATCTCCATCCTTTATTTCAAAAAAATTATTTTAGAGAGAGTGTGTGAGTGGCGGAGGAGAGGCGGAGAGGGCCAGGGACAGGGACAGGGAGAGAGAATGAATCTTAAGCAGGCTCCCAGATCAGTGCAGAGCCCCACATGGGGCTCGTTCCCTCCACCCTCAGATCATGACCCCAGCAGAAATCAAGAGTCAGAGGCTTAACCGACTGAGCCACCCAGGCGCCCCTATATCCTGTATTTTTAAATTTTCATCTGCAAATTTCATTACGTGTGACTGGCATTTTGTTCAATACAACTGGCAACCCCAAGCAAAGGAAGGAGAAGAAAAAACAATTTTTTTTCACTTTTTATATATTTATGTATACTCCCTTACTGGGATGTGAGCTTACTAGAGAAGAGCTGTGGCCATCAAGTCCAGGGATGCTGCTGGTTCCGTGGTCCTGGGTCCCCGCTTCCCTTCCCTTGGCCTCTCAGCCCCAATTCTACCCCCTGGGAGTTAGTGGTTCTGGTACCTTGTGGCCGCTGCGCTCAGGGACGCCCCCAGGTGGCGGCGGCTGCTCCGCGGGGCCCGTGCTCAAGCGCCTGGCCCGCTCACCCCTACACCCGCCACAGGCACAGGCGGGAGGAGCCCACACTGTCCCCGGACCAAGGCTGGGTCTCTGGCCCAGGGCAACCCCGCCCACGTCTGTGTGAGAAGCGCGGAGACAGCCCCGGCGCATCGGTAATGGGCTGCTTGGGGATTCCTGTCCACTCCTGGCGGATTGCAAGCGGTCACGGCCCAGCTCCCCGCTGGAGAACACAGTCTCGGGGTCTCTTCATTTATTCCACAGTTGTCGCTTGAGACCCACCACTCATCGCTGCGAGGCTTACCCCAGGGTCTGCGGTCCAGCTTTTTGCCTGTCCTTGCGTCTGTGCCCCCACCATGCCCCACAGCCCGACCACCAAAGGGTGTACCCTGGATCTCTTCTGCGTGTGAATATGGGCAAGTTGAGCCTCTGCGCCTCAGTGCCCTGATATGAAAATGTGTACTAAATAAAATAATAAAAGTACTTGTGGTATAGGATGTGTGGTGAGGATAAACTAAGACCATATATGTGTGTGTGTGTGTGTGTGTGTGTGTGTGTGTGGTCAGACATGGGAGGCACTCAGTAAGGTTGAGCTATTGAAGAAGGGAGGGAAGAGGAGAAGGAAGAAAGGGAGAGGGAGGAGAAAATTTCAAGTTGTTTAGATTTCAATCCCTCTGGAATTCTCCAGGCTGATCTTCCAAAGCCGCCAAGACTTGGGTCACAGCTGTACCTCCGCCTGTGAGCATCTTCCAGCAATGCATTGAGCACATTCCAAGGATAACTTCCTCAGCTGCTTTCCAACCATTTTTCTGTGCCACACCCCAGAGAGATGTGATGCAGTCCCAAGGGGGGGGGGGGGCGGGATATCTATTTCAACCTGGTTCTCAAGTGGCCTGGGGCTCCAGAGAGGGAAGGTCACTGGATTGAGAAGCCCTGATTTTGATGGCCACCCCCACCCTGCCCCCATAAGGAATCATTGTCATACATCACAGTGATCCAAAGTGTGTGCCTTGCATCTGAGCCCACAACAGTTATGGGGGCCTCTTCCCTCAGCCTCCTGGTGATCTCGGCAGTTTTGATAAAGTCACAGTGACTTCAGCCTTCATTCTCAGAGTACAAATCGCGCAAACCAGTACTTGGCTGCATTCCCAAACGAGGGCCTTGACCTCCTAAAGAATAGAATTTAGAGCTGGCAGAGAATCTAAAGGCCATATGCTCAAACCCCTCCATTCCACAGAGGAGCAAACGGGTATACAGAGATGAGGTGACCAGCCCAAGGTCCTACAGGTGGTGAACGTCAACGCCACAGCTAGAACTCAGACAACCTGCCTTCTGCGGCTGATGCTTTTCATACCACCTCAGAGCTCCTCCAAGTCGAGAGACGTACAAAGCCCTTTAAGAAAAATTCAGATTCCCACCATTGACGCAAATAGTCGTAAGATGTTGCTTAAGCGTGCCTAAGAAAATACTTGCCATGAGCTTTGTATGTTTACATCAAAATACAAAGTTACGTGGCAATAAAAGTTTAAAGCAATAAAGTCAAAGTTACATAGGGGCGCCTGGGTGGCTCAGTCGGTTGGGCGTCCGACTTCAGCTCAGGTCACCATCTCATCGATTGTGGGTTCGAGCCCCGCATCGGGCTCTGGGCTGACAGCTCAGAGCCTGGAGCCTGCTTTGGATTCTGTGTCTCCTTCTCTCTCCGCCCCTCACACTCTCTCTCTCTCTTAAAAAATGAATAAACATTAAAAAAAGATTTTTTTAATACTATCATTTTTTTAATCTCTGGTCCTTTTTTATAATCTTCCCGGTTCTTTTTTATATAGTGTTTCTTTCCCTGTCTGGGGTACTCCTTCCATTTCATTAATTTATTTCTGCCTAAGAGACATGCTGTTACTTTTCTCTGAATATTATCGTTTAAGAAGGGCAAGTCCAGGGTGCCACAGCAGCATATGATGGCAAGCTGGGCCTCAGCCAGAGAAGCGCACCCTGGGAAAGACATGACAGCTGAGCACTGAGGGTCCCTAGTTACTTGGAGCCGTCCCCCAACTGCCAGACCCTCTCCAGGCCCAACCACAGCTCCACAATATCTTCCATCACTCTTGGACACGGAACATCTGGTTGCTCCCTGCACCACGCTGGGTCGCTGTGAGGAGTCTCTGAAGCTGCCTCCGGGATTTTGCAGGTATTTCTGCCCCACTGTCTAACACCACTGCAGCTCGGGAGTACTCTCGGATTTTTCCATTTCCTCCCACCATTAAAAAAAAAAAAAAAAAAAGATGTTTGGTGGGGGAGGCGCCAGGGTGGCTCAGTATCAAAGGGCTCAGCCGTGTCAAAGGGCTCCAGGTCTGCGATGGAGCCGAGATCTCGGAACTGGGCGAGAGGCTAGGACTCGACTATCGAGGCCCAAATCAGATCTCTGCTGACCTGACAATTTCCGATTACGTAAATCAAATTACGTTTTAGCGGGCTGACCACCTATTCCGTTCGTAGGACGGCATCAGAGATCCTCACAAGTCACAGCGTTCTACTGGCCACTGTGGACCTGTTGCCATCGGCAGGAATCACGCCTAGTGTCCCTGGTGTTAAACGCGGTCACTTGGCCTCTTAACTCGGAATCCACTTCAGTGGCAGCACTTCTCATTGCCATTCTCAGCCTGCAGAGGACACCCACCGCGAAGTTTCTAAAGGAAGTGACTGCTCCCATCAGCACATCTCGTAATACCCCGCCGAAGGGAAGGGAGTATTTTCGGGGCCCTCCTCGGGAGACACGGTCAGGGGAAGAATTTTTTACAATCTTTGTGTGGAGGCCCACAAACAATGCAAGATAATCAGGGCTGCAGTAGATTGTATAACTACGTGTTAAAATGTCCTTGCCTGTGATGGCCTTTTTTTTTTTTTTTGGATGTTCCCGGCCCAGGAGGATAACGCATGCTTATCTTGTGGAACTTTAGCTTGTGGAACTCTGGCGTGGCCACGTGACTTTCTTTGGCCAATGAAATGTGAGAAGCGATGCGTCTCGCTTCCAAGTAGACACTTGGAGCCTGTGTGCGCTTCACTATGATCTCTTTCCTCTGTGCCACAGACCAACCATATACCAAAATGAGTTCCATCAGCTTGGGTCCAGGGAAAATAAGGTAGAGCAGAGCCGCAGTTGATCTGTAATGAACGCATAGTTGCGTTTAAGAGATGAATCTTTGTTACAAGCCACCGAGATGTTGGGGTTATTTGTTCCTGCAGCATCACCTAATCTATCCTGATACAACTGGAAACATTTACATAGAGTTTTTCCAATGTGCCCTCCTACTTGACAGATGTTAACTCTTCTCATTTTCACCAGGAGTCTATGAAGTCCTATTATTATCCCAATTTCGCAGAGGAGGAGAATGATGCACAGAGAGGTTAAGTAACTTGCCCAGAGACACGCAGCAAGCAAGCAGCAGAACTAAGATTCGGATCTGAACAGCTGAGCTCCACAATGCATAATCTGATGAACCCACCATGTCCCCAAATCAGAAGCCATAAAAAAAATTTTTTTTGATAAATTTGACTACAAAAAACAAAGTTCTAGATGGTTAAAAAGAATACTGTATTCAAAGTCAAAAACCAAATGACAAACTAAGAAAAAATACCTGGAAGTCACATCATGGACAATAAGTGACAGCAAGGAAAGGACAAACAACTGAAAAGAAACATGAATATACAGAAATACAAATCCATAAAAATATAAAAATGTAAGGGGCACCTGGGGGGCTTAGTCGGTTGAATGTCTGACTCCGGCTCAGATCATGATCTCACGGTTTGTGAGTTCATTTGTGAGTTAGAGGCCCGTACTGGGCTTGCTGTTGTCAGCACACAGCCCACTTCGGACTCTGTACCCACCCCACCCCCCGCCTCCCCCCACTCACGCTCCCTCAAAAATGAATAAAACATTAAAATATATATATATATATGTAAATATAAACGCTACTTTGCTAAGAAAGTACGCTTAATTTCATACAGATTAGCAAAGATCAGAAAGTTTGCTAATACTCTCATATTAAATACAGAAGTGTTAACTGGCCCAGCCTTTGTGGAGCGTAATTCAGTAGTCGCTATCAAAATTACAATAACTCTGACCCAGTACTTCGTTTTTTGGAAATATTTGCAGACGTGAAGAAAATGATAAATATACACAGATTCTTTTTTTTTTCTTTTTTTTTATGGAGAGAAAGAGAGAGAGAGAGAGAGAGAGAGAGGGAAAGCACGAGCAAATGGGGAGGGGCAGAGGGAGAAGGAGAATCCCAAGCAGGCTCCACACGCAGCAAGGAACCCCCTGCGGGGATTCATCTCACGATCACGAGATCATGACCTGAGCCAAAATCAAGAGTCAGACGTTTAACCGACTGAGCCCCCCAGGTGCCCCAATATACAAAGATTCTTAATGTACCGTTTTTGAAGTAGCAAAAGAATTGGAAACAATTCCCTACTGATGAAACAATATGGCACAACCCCAGAGTAGTATGCAAATTAGTCTTTAAAAAGAATGAAGTAGTTCTAGGGGCGCCTGGGTGGCTCAGTCAGTTACTCGTCTGACTTTGGCCCAGGTCACAATCTCACAGTTCGCGAGTCGATACCACATCAGGGTCTCTACTTTCAGTGCAGAGCCCACTTTGGATCCTCTATCTCCCTCTCTCTCTGCCCTGCCCCCCAGCTCTCTCTCTCTCTCTGTCAAAAATAAACATTAAAAAAAAAAAAAAAGAAAAGAATACATTCCTCTGGAAGGATACACACGCACACGCACAAAGGTAACCAGTTGCCTCTGCAGATAAAAAAAAAAAAAAAATGATAGGGGGTGGGGAGCACAGGGCAAGAGGACTTTTTTGCATAACTTCTGGTATCTTTTGAACTTTGTCCTGTCTACATGTATTACCGAAAATGATTTATTTTTACAAAGAATACTCTTTGTACCATCACCCACTAGATAAATATCAGGGTAGCTCAGAGTTCTTACTTTAATTGTTGAGAATGAAAGACAAATCAACCTTGACCAGATTAACTTGTCTTTAATCCTTCTTCCTTATTCTCTAAGGAAAAACACTGATTTCTACCTGTAGAGTATGGTATACGGTATTCAACTATGATATCACACTAGTTGTCCTCCCAGTGAGGAATAAATGAGGATATTCCCAGATAAAAGCTGGGGGAGTCATGACAACTACACCTGCCCTAAAATAAGTGCCTAAGAGAATCCTACAAGGTGGAATGAAAGGACGCTAGCCAGTAACTCAAAACCATTTGGAAAAATAAAGATCTCAACAAAGGTAAGTACATGAATACTAAAAAGTTAGTATTATTATTTAAAGAAAAAAATTTGTGTTCTTAAAATTTTTTATTTATTTGAGAGAGAGAGACGGAGACAGAGCACATGAGTGCAGGAGGGGCAGAGAGACAGGGGAAGAGAGAGAATCCCAAGCAGGCTCTGTGCCATCAGCATGGTGCCCGACCGGGGACTCGATCTCACAAACCATGAGATCATGACTTGAGCCGAGATCAAGAGTCGGACACTCAATCGACTGAGCCAGCTGTTGCTTAAAGAAAAAAAAAATTTTTTTTAATTTTTTTTAACGTTTATTTATTTTTGAGACAGAGAGAGACAGAGAATGAAGGGGGGAGGGGCAGAGAGAGAGGGAGACACAGAATCCGAAACAGGCTCCAGGCTCTGAGCAGTCAGCACAGAGCCCGACGCGGGGCTCGAACTCACGGACCGTGAGATCATGACCTGAGCCAAAGTTGGTCACTTAACCGACTGAGCCACCCAGGCGCCCCCAAAAAATTTTAAATTATTAGTGTAAGAGCTGGCATTACTGTGACCTTGGCTTATAACTCCATTATCTTATTTTGTACATGATTTAAGAGACTAATGCATTTTTTTAAAGCACTGGTTTGTTTTAGACCCACAATGTATAAAGTAATTTGTGACATCAACAACCAAAGGGCTGGGGACAGAGTTGTAAAGAAGTAGAGTTTTTGTACATTATTGAAGTTAAGCTAGTATAAATTCAAATTAAAGTGTTATAATTTTAGCCTGTTAAATGCAATTTCCATGGTAACCACAAAGAATATTTCTATAGAATATACATAAAAGGAAATGAGAAAAGAATTTGAATATATTACTACAAGGAGTCAAGTAAACAAAAAGAAGACAGTAATGCAGGAAATGAGGGACAAAAAGTTATGAGGCATAAAGAAAACAAATAACATAATGACAGAAGTCCTTCCTTATTAATAATTACTTTAAATGTAAATGGGTTAAACTGTTACTCAAAAGACAAAGATTGGAAGAATGGCTTTAAAATACAAGATCCAAATATATGCTGTATACAAGAGACTCACTTGAGATCCAAAGACCAAACAGGCTGAAAGGAAAAGGAAAAGAAAAAAGAAAGTAAAAGGAAGAAGATATTCCATACAAATAGTAACCAAAGAGAGCAAGTGGGCTATATTAACATCAGACAAAATAGTCGAAAGGGCTTACAAGAGAAAAAGAAAGATGTTATATATTAATAAAAGGTTTAATAAGGTAAGATGATATATAACAATTACAAACATTTACACACCTAATGACAAATCATCAAAATTTTTGAAGCAAAAACTGACAGAATTGAAGGGAGAGATAGAAAGTTCTGCAACAGTAATTGGAAGTTGGAGACTTCAATATCCCATTTACAATAATGGATAAGACAATCAAACAGAAAATAGATAAGGAAATAAAGGTCTTTTTTTTTTAAGTTTATTTATTTATTTTGAGAGAAAGCAGGCACGTGCACCAGAGAGAGGCAAAGAGAAGGAGAAAGACAATCCCAAGCAGGATCCGCACTGTCAGCACAGAGCCTGAAATAGGGCTCGACCTCAGGAACCATGAGATCATGACCTGAACTAAACCTAAGTCAGCTGCTTAACTGACTGAAGCACCCAGGCGCCCTAAGGAAATAAGGTCTTAACACAATAAACCAACTAGAGCTAACAGGCATATATAGAACACTCTCCCCAACAAGAGAATACACATTCTTTTTAAGTGCGCTTGAAACAACATTTTCCAGGATAACCATATGTTAAATTACAACTTAAGTCTCAGTAGATTTAGAAAACTAAATGTCATACAAAGCTCTTCTCTGGCCACAGTGGGATGAAATTTGAAACCAATAACAAGGGAAGGCTTGCTGGTGCAGTCGGTGGAGTGTGGAACTCTCAATCTCGGGGTTGTGAGTTCAAGCACCACACCGGGTGTAGAGATAACTTACAATCTTTAAAAAGAAAAAAAGAAAAAGAAACCAACGACAAAGCTGAAAAATTCACAAAATTATAGAAATTAAACAATACAGGGCACCTGGAAGCATCCGATTCTTGATTTCAGCTCAGGTCATGATCTCAGTTTGTGAGATGGAGCCCTGCCTCAGGTTCCACACTGACAGGACAGAGCCTGCTCGGGATTCTCCCTCTCCCTCTCTCTCTGCCCCCTCCCACTCACACACTCTCTCTCTCCCTCAAAATAAATAAACTTAAAAAGAAAAAAAAACTGAACACCACACTTTTAAGCCACTAGTGGATCAAAGAAATCAGAAGGGAAATTAGAGCTTTCCGACCCGGGCTTGGCAGGATGGCTCCGGCAAAGAAGGGTGGCCAGAAGAAGAAGGGCCGTTCTGCCATCAGCGAGGTAGCGAGCAGCGAATACACCATCAACATTCACAAGCGCATCCGTGGAGGGGGTTTCAAGAAGCGTGCCCCTCGGGCACTCAAAGAGATCCGGAAATTTGCTATGAAGGAGATGGGAACCCCAGATGTGTGCATTGACACCGGGCTCGACAAAGCTGTCTGGGCCAAAGGGATAAGGAATGTTCCATACCGTATCCATGTGCGGTCGTCCAGAAAAACGTGACAAGGATGAGGATTCACCAAACAAGCTCTGTACGTTGGTTACCTATGTACCTGTCACCACTTTCAAAAATCTACGGACTGTTAATGTGGATGAGAACGAATTGCCGGTTGTCAAATAAAGGTATAAAACTGCCAAAAAAAAAAAAAAAAAAAGCAGGGGGGGGATTAGAAATATTTGGAGACAAAAATGAAAATACAACTTGGAAAAACACACAGGACACAGTGAAAGTGGTACAATGGGGGAAATTTATAGCTACAAACACATTTAAAAACAAGAAAAATTTTAAATCTACAAGAACCTAACTTTACAACTTGTAGAACTAGAAAAAGAAGGAAGAACTAAACTCAAAGGTAGCAGAAAGAAGGAGATAATAAAGACTAGAGCAGGGGCACCTGGGTGGCTCAGTCAGTTAAGAGTTTGACTTCGGCTCAGGTCATGATCTAACAGTTTGTGGGTTTGAGCCCCGTGTCAGGCTCTGTGCTGACAGCTCAGAGCCCGGAGCCTGCTTTGGATTGTGTGTCTCCCTCTTTCTCTGGCCCTCCCCACTCACATTCTCTCTCTCAAAAATAAACATTTAAAAAAGTAATAAAGACTAGAGCAGAGACAAATGAAAGATTAGAAAAACAATAGAGAAAACCAATGAAACCAAAAGTTGCTTCTTTGAAAACATTAATGAAATTTTACTGCCCATGCAGATACTCAACCAGCCTAATCTCCATCCTTTATTTCAAAAAAATTATTTTAGAGAGAGTGTGTGAGTGGCGGAGGAGAGGCGGAGAGGGACAGGGACAGGGACAGCTTGGGAATTAATTTAACCAAGGAGGTGAAAGACCTGTACAACTACAAAACACTGCTGAAAGAAATTAAAGGAGACATAAATAAATGGCCCCACATGCACAGACCAAAAACAAAAAACAACAACAACAAAAACTATTAGAACTAATAAATGAATCAGAAAAGCAGCAGGATACAGAGCCAACACACAAAAATCAGTTGCATTCACAGGAACAATGAACAATCTGCAAAGGAAATTGTAAAAACAATTCCATTTACAATAGCATCAAAAAGAATAAAAGCTTGGGAATTAATTTAACCAAGGAGGTGAAAGACCTGTACAACTACAAAACGCTGCTGAAAGAAATTAAAGGAGACATAAATAAATGGGAACATATCCCACGTTCACGGATTAGAAGATTTAATACTGTTAAAATGTCAATACTGCCCAAAGCAATCTAAGAGTCAATGCAATCCCTATCAAAATCCCAACAGTTTTTGCAGAAATAGAAAACCTCATCCTAGATTCACATGGAATATCAAGACTCCAAAGAGCCAGAAAAATCTCAAAAAATCTCAAAAAAGGACGAAACTGGAGGATTCACACTTCTTGATTTCAAATCCAACTACAAAGCTACAGTAATCAAAACAGCGTGTATTGACATAAAAATAAACAGACCAATGAAACGGAAAGCTCAGAAGTAAATCCTCACACATATGTTTCAATGATTTTTGACAAGGGTGCTAAGACCATTCAACAGGGAAAAGACAGTCTTCTTAAGAAATGGTGTCAGGGAAAGTAGATGTCCACATGCAAAAGGATGAAGTTAGATCCTTAACGAACATCATATACTGAAACTAACTCAAAACAGGGGACCTGGCTGGCTCAGTTGGTGGAGGATATGACTCTTGATCTCGGGGTTGTGAGTTTGGGCCCATGGTGGGTGTAGAGATTGCTTAAAAAATAAAATCTTAAAAAAAATGACCTCAAAATGGACCAAGGACCTAAATGTAACACAATAAAGACTAAAACAATAAAACTCTTTAAAAAATAGTATAAAAGCTTCACCACATTGGATTCGGTAATGATTTTTCGGATATGACACCCAAGGCACAGGTAATGACAACAAAAACAGCCGAAGTAGATTTCATAAGAAATTAAAAAATTTTGTGCATCAGAAGACACTATCAACGGAGTCAAAAGGCAACTCACAGAATGGAAGAAAATATTTGCAAATCATGTATCTCGTCAGAGATTTATATCCAGAGTATATAAAGAACTCCTAACAGTCAACAACAAATAAACAACCTGATTCAAAAATGGGTAAAGGACTTGAATAAACATGCGTTCAAAGAGCATATACAAATGGCCAACAAACCATGAAAAGAGTCTCAACATCACTAATCATCAGGGAAATGCAAATCACAACCACAGTGAGATACCACCTCATGCCCATTAGGATGGGTACTCCTAAAAAAAAACAAAAAATAATTAGTGTTGGCCAGGATGTGTTAAAATTAGGACCCTAGTGCACTACTGGAAGGTATGTAAAATGGTACAGTCCCCAACGGAAAACAATATTCAGTTCCTCAAAAAAAATCTAAGTAGAATTACCATATGATCCAGCCATTCAACTTCTGGGTATACACCCAAAGGCTCAAACGCAGGATCCCAAAGAGCTATCTGTACATTCATGTCCACAGCAGCAGCATCCATAACAGCTAAAACATGGAGGCAACCCACGTGATCGATAGATGAACAGATAAGCACAATCTGGTCTATACATGCGATGGAATATTATTCGGCCGTTAAAAGGAAGGAAATTCTGCAATATGCTACACCTTGGATGAACCTTGAAGACATCATGCTAAATGGAATAAGCCAGTCACAAAAAAAAAACAAAACAAATGCCATATGATTCCACTTGTATCAGGTGCGTGGAGTAGTCATACAAGTCATAAAAAACAAAGTATGATGCTGGCTGCCAGGGAGAGGGGGTGGGACAAGAGAATGAGTTTTATTCAATGGGTATGGAGTCAGTTCTTCAAGATGAAAAGAGTTCTGGATTCTCACAGGCTCCTGGGTGACCCTGAGATAACCCCATATAAGAATCCCAGAAGAAATAAGCAAATCTCAGAAGACTGTTTCCGTTTACCACAAGTATTTACCGCATTATCTAACCATACGCAAATTATTGGATTAAAAAAGCACAACGTGGTACAGCAGATTAAAGCAGGGATGTAATTGAAGATGAAGGCTGCCAGTAGCCTTCAGCTGTTCTTGGATGTTTGTAACTCTGGCTCTGACCGTAAGAGGTGGATTCCTTTTAAGTCTAGAGTGATCAGAACTCGCAGGCACACGTTCAGTGGAGACAGGCAATAACTTATATTCGGTTGGCTGCTCTTTCCCTAAAGAATTGTGGAGTGTTTCAGAAATGTACTTGCAAGGTTACAGTTAGCGAGGCAAAATCTCCTAAGAACGTGGCTGTCTTCACCAAATCAACGAAACAGTATAACCTGAAAGCCAGCATGGTCAGAGAAAGACTAAGAATTGTGTAAAATAACCCAGGAATTTAGAGGGTAGGTACACAGCCCACATGATGCACTTTCTCTAGAGGTATCCCCCCCCAGGTAAAAAAAAAAAAAAGAGTTAGATTGTTTTTTAGGGGCACCTGAGTGGCTCAGTCAGTTGAGCGTCTGACTCTTGATTTTGGCTCAGGTCATGATCCCAGGGTTGTGGGATCGAGCCCTGTGTCAGTCTCTGCACTGAGCATGGAGCCTGCCTGAGATTCTCTTTCTCCCTCTGCCCTCTCCCCCTCATGCTCTCTCTCTAAAATAAAAAATAATAAAAATTAAAATTAAAAAGTTTTTTAATTATAAAGGTATTAAGTTCACTGAACAAAAAGCAAATAGAAACTGAAAAAAAAAACAGCAAAAGTTTCCCATTTATCCTTATTAGCTAAATTTTAAGTTTGACCTTTAATATACTTTTAGAAATATTATATAGTTAAAATATAAATAGAATATTATATATACTGCAAATCCTGCCTCTACACCCCCCCCCATTTACCATAAATAGGACATCTGTATTCCAAGCTAGTCCTTTTGGGGTTTGGGTGGGGTTTTTTTAACTTTATCTATTAGAGAGAGCAGGAGACGGGCAGAGAGAGAGAGACAGAAAGAGCCTCCACCTGTCAGCACAGAGCCCGACGTAGGACTTGATCCCACGAACCATGAGATCATGACCTGAGCTGAAATCAAGAGTACGATGCTTAACAGACTGAGCCACCCACGAGGTACCCCAGGTTTGGGGTTTAAGATTTTGTTTTAAACGACAAAAGACAGCCTTTTGAAAAACCAATATAATACAATTACATATAAGGAAAAGATTTCTAATTCTTTCTACCCTGTGATTGTCAAATTTTGTGTCAACTTGGCTAGGCTATGGTGTCGTCGTATGGCAAACACTAGATGTCGCTGCGAAGGTATTTTGTAGATGTGAATACAGGCCACAATCAGTTTAAGATTACATTCCATAAAATGGTGGGCCCCATCCAATCAGTTAAAGGCTTCAAGAGGAACAAACTGAGGATTTCTGAAGAAGGAATTCTGCTTCAAGACTGTAACAGAAATCCTGCCCGGGTTTTCAGTCTACTGGCCTGCCCTCCCACCTTGACAGATTTTAGACTTGCCAATTCCCCACAACTGCATGAGCCTATCTCTTAAATAAATTATTTACGTACACACACACACACACACACACCTTATCGGTTCTGTTTCTCTGGAGAACTCTAATACACACTCTTTAAATCCATTCCCTACATATGTAAGTTTGCTTTTCCCTAAGAAATGAGTTCATGGTATAAATAGGTATCTGCATCGTAATTTCTTCCTACTTAATAACAGATCTGGACATCCTTCCAAGTCACCAGGCTGAGATCCAACTCATTCTTCTCAAGAGCCACATAGTAAGCCATTACAAGGCTTATTATTTAAGCAGGGGCATATATACATATAGGAAGTGTCCAGGGTTTTGCTTTTCATTCCATTATTTGCATCAAGCTTTCAAGAAACCTATTTATACATACTGCCCTTGTCTTGTATTCCTGTTTTGCTTCAGAATGGATCTAGTAATAATCTACCAAAAATTTAGCCTTAGATTTTCCCAGCTGCTAGTTTAGAAATATATACCCTGGATTAAAAGCCAAATGTGTCTTAATAGGTGCATGTGAGGGGTCTACTTACTGTCCACAGACACTGGAGAAACACCAGCAGCCAGTGCTTCTCACTAACCTTCATATGAAGTTCAACCATGTACATCACTGAAACTCAGGTACAGAGAACTGAGAGGGGCGCCTGTCCGACTTTGGCTCAGGTCATGATCTCACGGTTCATGAGTTCGAGCCCTGCGCGTCGGGCTCTGGGCTGATAGCTCAGAGCCTGGAGCCAGCTTCGGATTCTGTGTCTCCCTCTGTCTGCCCCTCCGCTGCTTGCACTCTGTCTCTTGCACTGTCTCAAAAATAAATAAACGCTAAAAAAAAATTTTTTTTTTAAAAAGCGAACTGAGAAAGTTCCCTGTCTTCCACATTCTATTTTTTCACTAAACCACCATTATTTAATTCAAATGTTAATAAGACAAGCACCTAGAAAAAAAAATATATATATATATTTTTTATAATTTCATGGATGTTTGTTGTCGTTTTTTTTACCGTTTATTTAGTTTTGAGGAAGAGAGAGACAGAGTGTGAGCAGGAGAGGAGCAGAGAGAGAGGGAGACACAGAATCCAAAGCAGGCTCCAGGCTCTGTGCTGTCAGCACAGAACCCACGAACCGCAAGATCATGACCTGAGCTGAAGTTGGACGCTCAACCGATTGAGCCACCCAGGCGCCCCATGGATGAGTTTATCTTTTAATTTAATTTTTATTTTTGCTTAAGTAAGCTTTATGCCCAAGGTGGGGCCTGAACTCCCAACCCTGAAATAGTCGCTTGTTCCCCTGACTGATACAGCCAGGCCCCCCCCCAAATATTCTTTAATGTTTACTTATTTTGAGAGAGAGAGAGAGCACAAGTGGAGGGAAGGGCATAGAGAGAGGAGGGAGAGAATACCAAGCAGGCTCTACGCTGTTAGCACGGAGCCTGATGTGGAACTCAATCCCACAAACCATGAGATCATGACCTGAGCGGAAATCAAGAGTCGGATATTCAACTGATTGAGCCACCCAGGCACCCCCCCACCCCGAAAATATTCTTAAGTGAAAAAATTAATGAACTAGGTTTGCATTTCATCCACTGGTTCTTCTATGCCAATCAGAGGTGACTCTGCCTGGTCCACAGTTAACCAAACATCCCAGCTCCTATCTCCAGCCAACACCAAACACAGGAGGGACTGATGGACCCTGAAAGTGCAGGGCATAGGTGATGTCATCACCCGGGTGTTCTCCGTCGCCAGGCTACGTTCCCAAGCCAGTCCACAAATCAGAGTCACCAGCCTCTAATGGATTACAGAGGTTTCAAAGAGTGGGAGGTCACACGGCGTCCAGGCAATTAAGATGATTCTGGGTGGCTCAGGGGGTTAAGCGTCCGACTCTTGATATCCGCTGAGGTTGGGATCTACAGATCGTGACCGAGCCCCGTGTCAGGCTCCTCACTGAGCAGGGAGCCTGCTTGGGAGTGAGTCTCTCTCTCCCTTGCTCTCCATCCCTCTGCTGCTTGTATTTGTCAAGAATGAATGAATGGGGGCGCCTGGGTGGCGCAGTCGGTTAAGCGTCCGACTTCAGCCAGGTCACGATCTCGTGGTCCGTGAGTTCGAGCCCCGTGTCAGGCTCTGGGCTGATGGCTCAGAGCCTGGAGCCTGTTTCCGATTCTGTGTCTCCCTCTCTCTCTGCCCCTCCCCCGTGCGTGCTCTGTCTCTCTCTGTCCCAAAAATAAATAAACGTTGAAAAAAAAATTAAAAAAAAAAAATGAATGAATGAATGAATGAATGAAGAAAGGGAAAAAAAGAGAAAGGGAAAGAAAGAAAGAAAGAGGAAAAGAAAAGAAAAGAAAAGAAAAGAAAAGAAAAGAAAAGAAAAGAAAAGAAAAGAAAAGAAAAGAAAAAAAGAACCCCAACAACTTCTCCTCGAGGAGAAATGTCTGCAGCCACTTTCACACGTGCCATTTCTACTCCAACCTTCGAGACTCTTTGGAGCTTATCTTTGTTTAAAGGTTTCTATTTACCAAAAAAAAAAAACCCACAAATCATTTGGATTATTACGTATTAGTCCAGTTTATTAAATAATGAAACAAGGTTTATGCCACATATTCCAACAATGTTTAAATAAAGAGCCTGAAATATAAAGGCTTATGAAAATGTATAGTTTTTATATAATACATACTATTTCTAGCTCATGAATAAATATGAACAGGGGCCATTTTTAGATCACAGATCAGCAACAATTATCATCAATGATTACACAAATCCACAAGCAAACAAAAAAAAATCCGTTATCTTCATTTTAGTTATAAAAGCTAAAAATCCTTTTGCCACATTTAAGCAATATCCAAGGAGGTGGGGGGACTTGTAGCCACACCCCTGAAAATAAGGGAACCGAGTCTCCAAGTCCCTAAGTTCTTTCTTGGTTAGGAGCATGGCAACTGCGTGAACTCTTTCAAGAAACAGAAAAACCAAAACAGGTTAAGATCCTGTTCTGTATAATGTGTTTAATAAAGCTACACTGGAGAAATACTCTATTTTTGTCTCAAAAACATGCTCAGGTGTTATGGTGAGGTTTGAGTTTCTTCTCATCCTGGTATGAACATATGCATAATTTGAATAAATTGACATAATGAATGTTGCAGGACGTTGACTCTTTCCGGTCTTCAAAAGGATTTGCTTCTACTGTTTTAGAAATTATATGTACACTTAAAAATATATGTTTTCTTTGTTAAAAAAAAAAGGGGGGGACTCTTAAAAAGTAATCCTTTAAACTCACAGAACTCAAAAGTGAAAGCCTTTCCAGAGAAAGCCCTTACCACATCAATGGAATGTCTTGGTAAGAGGGAAGAAAATCTCCGTCTAAAGATACGGTTCAGTACCAGGAGTGGGAGCCGAGTGAGCTCAGCTCTGCAGAGTCCCATCCAGATTGGGCCAGGGGAGCCGGACTTTCAGCTACGTCTTTAACCCCTTAGCCCCTACATGCCACGCCACCGCCTCTTCCTCTCTCTTTTTAACGACTTTGTCTCTGGTTTGGAACTGCAATTCTGCCTCACAAAATGTTTCTCCAAGTAAACGTTAATAAAGAAGGCAAAGTGGAAGGGACTGGCAGGAAAACTGCCCAGTCCATAAGAAAAACCGGGGTTCCTTCTTTTCTGCTTCAAGGGAGGTGGCCGGACACACCAGGCACCTGCTGAGCACAAGCCCCCGCAGGAGGGTCTGCCCGGGAGCCCCAGTTAGTGTGTATTTAATGTTCTCAAAGGCTAGAACTGAAGGTACCCGAGTAAATATGTTCCCTGCCCTGGGGCAGCCCGCGAGAAGTGTATAAAGGTCTTAGGGCTCTCGGAGTCACTTTTTATTTTCAAAGGAACAAGATGAAGGAGAGAAAGAGAAGGGAGAATGATTTTTGTTGTCTTTAGAAAAAGAAAGGAAGACACTATGGACCTCTGCCAGAAACCAGAAAACAGGTGCGGCACTAAAGAAAGCGTTTTTTTAAAATGCCAAGCAAGTGTTTTCCATCCAAACCAATCAGGAAGCCCAAGACAGGAAGTATCTGAACAGACATCACCTGAACTGAAGGAAAATCTGGGAAATCCGGAAAAACCAATTCTTCAATTCACTCGCAACATCTTGCGAAGGAAAACGTAATAAAACTGTAACTTACACTGTGCTCTTTCTTTTCCCAAGGACTCTAACAACAGGCTTTGTTGGGGGTTCCAGTGAGAACGACTCTCTCCTTTGCACCCAACTGTGGATGCTGGGATTCGAGCCAGGTGACAGCGTGACTGATGTAAACACACTGACGCTCAAGTCAAGTGATAGCCGCTACTATTTTCTTCATTTGAGCCTCGACATCAGTGGATGTCATATCTCCATTTTACAGACTAGAAATAATAAAACTGGGCTAAAAATCAGAGCAAATTACCAACATTACCTGAGACCAAACCCACGCGGCTAAAAACCCCTCCCGTCAGCAGCAACCTTGCCAGTCTCAAAGCCAAGGTATCACACCATCATGGGTTTAGATATTAATACTTTGTAACAATTCCTCACAAAGGTCAAGCCTTCAAAGGCTTAAAATCACTTATTGTAAGTGAAAGATCCTGCCAAAATAGGAAATTATAAAGCAGTGCAATATTCCAGAGATCTATTTCCTGCACTGTTTACACCTGGAGTTGAAAGGGCCAGGTCTCCACGCGTGAAATGTCTTCAGCCGACAAGAAGCAAACGTCCCCAGAAGTTCAGGAACAGTAATACCCTCTTGGAGGCTCCATTCCGTGGTTCCTGCGAGCTTCCCTAGAGCACTCTGCTATTCTCAGCTGTTCGCTGGAGGGCAACAGGGGCTACCGTCCCCTGGAGAAAACAATTCACAGTTCCTGATCTTCTTGCAAGTTTTCTTTAGCAAGAAACGCGCACTTTGCATGCCGTCTTTGATGTCCAAGGGCACTTCCATGGTAAGGACCAGTGTTTGCAATCAGTTTGTGGCATTAAACATTTGATGCCGAGCATCCATTGCCAACACACAGCAATGTGCACTAACCCCGTCTTCGGCTGTTGCTCACGCACGCTTCAGAATCTGTGACGAGCCAAGCAGTGAGAAGCAGCGTGAAACACAGGAAGCTTGATTGTTTCGCAAGCAGGCGTTTTCAGAGCGCTGTCTCGTGCAGCCTGGACTTGTCACAAATCCAATTTCTTCAACTGCTCATAGGTCACAAAAAACTGCAGTTATTGGTTGAGGCTGACAACGAAAATGCCATCTGAACAACACTGACACATAAAAACGGACTCACAGCACATCTAACAAGTATGTCCGGGCAGACCACAGGCCATGCACATGATTAAACACCCGGGACTCGATCCTTATCCGCCCCCATAGGTCTTCCCATTAGCCTTCCCAAGGCCAGCCTGGAACAGAACAATCACAGCTTAGATAACATCAGTGCCCTAGCGTCTGTTCCAAGAGCCTCTTGGAAGATCACGTCCACGCTGACCAGCTTTGGTGACTGCTGTGCGCAGACTTGCCCAAACAGTAAAATTCTATGTGAAAGTGAAAGACAGCGAGCCCTGGGACGCCCTCTCGAGGGTCACCACTAGGCAGGCCTTCAGCAGGGAGGGGCAGATAAAGAGAAACAGAGATGGTGAAAACCACATTCCCTTCTATATAATTCTGCCTTTTCGTGTCTAATGAACGGCTACTTCTTTCCTGCCTCCCACTTTGGCATACAGGAAACACTGCTTATCAGCCCAACAATTCAGGAGCTAAGTCCTGTTTAACCTCAGGCGCTCTCTAAAATAAGCATTCTACAACAGCGCTGCCAGACCACATCCTTCCCAACGGTGGCTAAGGATATCAAATCCTCGTCTCTCTCTCTCTCTCTCTGCAATCGTAAATATTCCCAGCTTCTAAAACAGTCTGAATAGAAGTTTGTATTGATATCACTACCTTTCAATAACACTATCACTATACCAAGATTCACTTCGCCCAGCACAGAGACTTTATACCTTCTAAGACAGAAAGCGAATAGTTATTTCTTAGAATCGGAGGAGCTCAAAAGAATACGAACCCACTTCTAAATTATGATTAATAACATGACAGTTTATACAAGCAATATTCCCTTTGCTGCACCTTTTTTTCCAGACGTACTGCGACAGAAAAGGATACAATGATATTCCAAGGACCAAGTCTCAACCAATTCGGCCAAAACCCTTTATACAGAGCAAAAAACCCTTCATTCTTCCATGTCTGTTATAAGGGAAGGGGAGGAGGGGGAGACAAAAGTTAACATCTAACTTTCCAATCATGTCAAGTGTGTTAACACTCAGTAGGCAGACTGAATGATCAACTTTTCTTAAAAATAAAATCCTGTTCGAAAAGACTGCTTAAAAACTTAGTGCCCTCTGCCTCTTTTTCTTCTTTAAAGGCCTCTGCACAGGAGAAGACGTCCAACCAGCCCACGCCCAAGCCGACAAATGGCAGCGGAATGAATAAGAAGTGGGATTTAATTCCAATTAGAACCTCTCGCCTCCTTGCCACTCGGGCTCACAGGTAGGTCGGAAATAAAAAAGTGAAGCAATGGTGGTAAAGATGTCATTCAGAGCACCACTATTTCACGTCATTAGGTGAATAAAAACAAGTATCTCTGCGTCGGGAAGGCAGACTTGAAGTCTAGGACGGGCCAGCATCACGCCAGAGAACAGGAACGGCCAAGCGGCCCCGAACCCCGGGCGGCCGGCAATCCGGTCGGGGAGACAGACAGCTGCGAACCTCCCCCCTCTCAGGAACAGTAACCCCCACTGTTTAAACCGAGAATTACTGTCAGAGTGACATGTTCTTTCGAGAGATGTCTGAATGAAGGATATTCATTCCAGTCTGACTCACGGGGAGGGAGACACATTTTGGAAGGAGACACACAGATAGCAGAAAGCATGACTCTCTTCTCAGCCTGTACAGCAGAGCAGAGGTGTAAAGAAAATGAACTTTCATTTCTAAATATCTGTCTAGATTTTGTATGTATAAAAGTTAGCCCCAGTGTGACCCAAACTGGGTACCGTCTCAGGGCTTCACAGAGCATCACTCATGGTAGTTATAATAACCCTCAAAGTTTAGTTACTTCTCAGGTTAAAATATATACATACATATATGTGTGTGTGCATATATATATTTACACATATATGTGTGTGCATATATATGTATACGTGTATATATATATACACATATACATGTATATATATATGTATATGTATATATATACATATACATATACATATACATATACATGTATATGTATATGTATATATATACACATATATATATGCACACACCCACACACACAGAGATATTCACACGCGTCTGGGGGGCAGTTTCAATGATTAAAAACAAACCACTAGAATGTTGAAGATTAAGTAAAATAAGCTTGCTTATTTCAACATCAGTGTCTTTCATCATTATGAATTATGCTAACAAGGTTTTACTACGTGAATCCAGGCACTGTGCTCTTTGGTAAGCATTCTCTCGTTTTTACACTAACCCTGTGACACAGGTGCAATTACCGTCCCTCCTCACGAACGAGGAAACTGAGGTATAGAGTCTGTACAGCAACTAAAGTCATACAATTACAAGGGACAAGGGTTTTGCTCTAAACCGTTGTGGTTTTGACCATGCTAAGAAACTCTTCAGGGGGTAACATGGAGGCTAATGAGCTGTGACAGGACCCCGCAGCGCTGCACAGGTGACCGCGCCCTCTCACCTGGAACAAGCAGTCCAGGGTACCCTTGTAGCCCGAGCACCTGCCGTCTCGAAGGACTCTCTGATTCATCATACGTGTTCTCACAACATCCACCGGGTTTGAGGCCAGGGCCCCGGCCAGACCACAGGTGAAGCTTGAGCTATGGAAAAGATGCCAACGGAAAAGCAAAAGTTCACCGCCGAGCTGCCACCACCACTAGAGGCAAGAAACAGCATCCTCCCAGACTACGTTAACGTGACATGTGACAAGACGGTACGTTTCCGGGAAGACGCCCATCTCTAAAGCACAGCACAAACTTCTTAAATATAGCACTGATTATAAATTCCAGCCTCAACTAAGTGTGAGGTTCTGGAAGGTCAATCATAGACACATGAAGGAATGTCATGTGTTAATGAACTCTGGGGCAGAGCTTTTCACATTGTACAGGTGTATCAAATCATTATGTACACTTTGAATAGCTTACAATTTTGTCCGTTATACCTCAGAAAGCTAAAAACTGAAAATAATAGAAATACAAAGCCAAGTTAGAGAATGCTAATCATGATATTGCTCGTGTAATAAAGTACACAATACTTTTGTAGACAGATTTGCATGTGACTAAAAAACGAGCTGTTGACAATGGTTACCCATGTAAACAGACAAGGACTTTCACTTTTTCCTGGTTCACTCTGGAACTATAATTTTCCAAATATGAGAATATAATACCTTTATAATATACCTTCTTTAAAATTTCTATAGATTTGTAGCAGATTGCCACCCTGACCTCACGCATACCTAAAATATTATTTTTTTTTGAAATCTATAAACATACAGGAGGTGGGTATACACAGTGTCTCCCATCAGGCCCGAGAAAATCAGGTGCTTCTTGGCGAGGTCATAGACCGGGAGCTCCACACCGACGACGATGGCAGCCCTCTGCGCGGTAAGGGACACGCCCTGGGTAAGAAGACGAATAATCAAGACTCAGAGAGCTCTTCCCGGAGTAGGCCTTGCCAAAAAATGTAGAGTGACAGAGGAGAAAAGACCAGAGGGTAAAGGAGTCAGAAGCTCACGTCCAGTTCCGATTCTGGCGCTAACCGTACGACCTTGGCCAGACGCTGGCCAGGACCAATCACCTCACAGAGGCTCCAGTTTCCTAGTACATACTGAGAAGACTGTCCTAGATGACCCTTACGGTCTATTCTGTGAACTGACAGGTCAAGAGAATACCAGGAAATGGCACTCCATACCAGCGCTCGCCTAGTAACGGTCTTCACTTAGAAACCAGGAAGACATACACATCACAAAATGCAGGGGCGCCCGGGTGGCTCGGTCGGTTAAGCGTCAGACTCTTGATTTTGGCTCAGGTCGTGATCTCACAGTTTGTGGAATCAAGCCCCACATGGGGCTCTGAGCTGAAAACACAGAGCCTGCTTGGGATTCTCCCTCCCTTCCCCCTCCCAAAATAATAAGTAAATGAACCTAAAACAAAAATAACCCAGCATTTAACTATAACCTAGAAAACCCTCCTCTATGAGAATCTTTTAAAGAAAAAGTCAACAACAAAGTGCTCGATCTTCTTCATAATTATACATAAATTATTCAAAAGGTATTTTAAAATATGACATATTCCTTATATTTCCACTTTCCAGATAAGGAAATTAAGGAAGAAAGTAACTTCAAGGGCAGACGTCACTTGTCTTCCCTTACTCCATTTCGCCTTTCAGATTAAATAAAATGATAGGAACAGAAAGAATAAATTCAAAGGGAAAAAGGGAAGAACTAAGGCAGCTGGCTGTTTTGCAGGCTTACCTTCCACAATCCTCTCGCTCCCTCCTGCTGGTAAATGTTAATGAAGTTGCCTATCATTCCCCCTTGAATGGTGCTGCTCTGGGCTTGCATCCGTATCTAGAGATTATTTTCAAGATTAACATGAGAAGGAAATAGCACATTTCTCCCCAATGTAGACTTCCGAATATCATTCGATCTGTTGTTTAATGACCATTAACAGAAAAGAATCATAGCATAAACACTGCCGTCATGCTAGCTTTAAATGCCCTTTGCAGACGAAACATTTTTAAGGTTTGGTTCTTAGGCACTCTGGAATCAACAAAATGCATCCAGTAGAATCCAGAGCTCATTGAGTGTCCAAAAAACCTGATTTTTTTTTAAAAGCCTTTTGAAAAGGAAAGGAAATGACATTATGTCCTTACAGGTTAATAAGCAGGAAAGAGAAGGTGATGGTAATACTAAGATTTCACATAATTAATAGGAGCATCTAGCACATTTCGCAGCATGAAGCATGGACAAACAGATTTCTTAAATTAGTTACTTCAAGCCACTACTATTTCCAACCAGCTGAACCAAAAGGTATGCAGGCGAGCTGAGCACGGGATAACCACATGATGTCCGTCACACTCCGTTACACTTGAATGTACAAACACACTCGAGAACGGCTGCGGAATTCACATGACTGAGATGCCAACGTAAAAATGTTTGATGTAGCTCTCTGTATTTTTTTAATGTTTACTTATTTTTGACAGAGAGAGAGAGAGAGAGAGAGAGATAGACAGAGCATGAGCAGGGGAGGGGCAGAGAGAGAGGGAGACACAGAACCCGAAGCAGGCTCCAGGCTCCGAGCCATCAGCACAGAGCCCGACGCGGGGCTTGAACTCTCGGACTGTGAGATCATGACCTGAGTCCAAGTCGGACGCTCAACTGACTGAGCCACGCAGGTGCCCCAGCTCTCTGTATTTTTTTTTTTAATTAAAAGGGATTTCTCACTAAAAATCGGTACCTTATTTTTATCGAGGGAGCAAAAACATTACCTCCGACTTCTAAAGAAAAGCTGTTACTGCCACGCAAAACACAGGAATGGCCTATCCCTAAGCCCAGCATATGTTTAAGATATTAAAGGGATGGGGCGCCTGGGTGGCTCAGTCGGTTAAGCGTCCGACTTCAGCTCAGGTCACGATCTCGCGGTCTGTGAGTTCGAGCCCCGCGTCAGGCTCTGGGCTGATGGCTCAGAGCCTGGAGCCTGTTTCCGATTCTGTGTCTCCCTCTCTCTCTGCCCCTCCCCCATTCATGCTCTGTCTCTCTCTGTCTCAAAAATAAATAAATGTTAAAAAAAAAAATGTTAAAAAAAAAAGATATTAAAGGGAGTATGGATATTTTTCTCCGCTTTTCCCCAACAAAGGGTAAAATCAAAGCAAAAGCACCTTCACACATGCTGCACCCTGACCGTGCATAAGTGTAATGCCCTCAGCACGCTGCTACATAAGGTTCTGACATCTGTCAGAATCCCCTAGTAGACTGAAGGCTCTGAGAGCAGGGTCCTTATCGTACCCATTTTTGGACTCTAAGCACGGAGTACGTTAACTGGCAGAAGGTAGAGGCATAGTGGATGCCGGTTAACTAATAGGAACAAAAAGGAGAGGAAGGGACAGAGACAAACATCTTAAGAGGGATGAAAAAGCAACTCCTGCCTAATTTCTATTTTGTTTAATTAGTTTATTCCCTTGGGGCACCCGGGTGGCTCAGTCGGTTAAGCGTCCGACTTCGGCTCAGGTCATGATCTCGCGGTCCGTGAGTTCGGGCCCCGTGTCGGGCTCTGTGCTGACAGCTCAGAGCCTGGAGCCTGCTTCCGATTCTGTGTCTCCTTCTCTCCCCACCCCTCCCCCACTCATACTCTGTCTTTCTCTCTCTCTCTCTCTCTCTCTCTCTCTCTCTCTCAAAAATAAACATTTAAAAAAATGTTCAATTAGCTTATTCCCTTGCCTTACTCCAGAAAGGATTTAAGGAGGCAGTTTCCCTGTTATTATCAATAAGATCATCCACCTTACCACACTTATGTCTAACTGTAGTAAGGAAATATCTCCATCACTGTATCCTGAAATCAAGTTAGCAGATAACATCACACGTTCAGAAATAGGTCATTAATGAGTAGACCTGTACAGGACTTGCAGCCTCTCGATTTTTTAATGGACCAATAAAACCAGGGAAGATTTTCAATGAAAAATGAAATTCACATGTATCCGAGCCTACATTTTTTTTCTGCTTAGTCACCAAAGACCTTGTCTCCACAACGAGCTCTACTTTTGATGTCCGTATCAGTGGGAGATCCTCCCTCATGGGAGGGCCTTCATGGCATTCAAACTGCAAACATTTGTTTACAAAACTGTTACATTCGCAGACTTCCATTATCTGAATGTTGTTCCCAGTAAGAAAATGTGGGGGGAGTGTGCCTATCAGATATGGATAGCACTGCTTACTTTCAAAACATCCGTCGGATTAGCGATGGTTGAGGATATGACTCCAGAGAGAATTCCACACACCACATTTATCAGTAGAGTTTCATCTATAAACAAGCACATATTATTCAACTTTTCATTATCAGTAACTCAAACATAGGTGCAAACTCATTTGCATACCTCTTGTATATCTTAAGGGAATAATTAGATTTCTGCTTTATGAATCAAGCCATTTTTAAAATGTTAGGAATTCTGCTGGCTTATCAGGACTTTGCCTAGCAAAATCACTTGACATCTATTTGCTCTCGATTTGTTTTTGTTTTTGAAAAATATTTACTTATTTATTTAAGTGATCTCTACACCCAGTATGGGGCTCGAACTCATGACCCAGAGATCAAGAGTCGCACACTCTGACGACTGAGCCAGCCAGGCGCCCCAAACTTACTTGACATCTAAAAAGGGACGTGAAATATCATGCAAAGTGAGCAGCCATCTGCCAATTCACTTTTATGTGTAAATGCGTATCACTGTACTAAGATGAAGTATATCTCATAAAAGAACAAAAAAGATACACTCCGGGGCACCTGGGTGGCTCAGTCGATTAAGCACCTGACTTCGGCTCCGGTCATGATCTTACGGCTCGTGAGTTCGAGCCCCACGTCGGGCTCTGTGCGGACAGCTCGGAGCCTGGAGCCTCTTTCGGATTCTGTCTCCCTCTCTCTCTGCCCCTCCACCACTTGCACTCTGTCTGTCTCTCTCAAATATAAATAAGCATTAAAAATCTTTAAATAAAATAAAAGTAAATTTAAAAAAAAAGATACAGTCCTATGAGATAACCATGAAGATAAAGTTTTAAAGCACACCATATATATTTAATTTGAAGTGTACTAAAGTGCTAAAGCATCTCAGCCCCTGCTGACCACTCTCACGCAACAGTCGGCTGGCGCTCAAGAATTCAGTTCTTAATACTATGAAAGGTATTCACTGCTTTCCTGAAAAAAATCCTGATTTTAGAAAATTTTAAGTGGGCTAGAACTATAACAACACATCCTCTAGTCTAGGAGTTCTGGAGATGAGGGTAACTAAAATATTTGTAGAGATTGCTCCTTTTAACTGCTGTTCCCCTTAATTCAGCCAAGAACTGACTTGCTTTGGGGTACCTGGGTGGCTCGGTAGGTTAAGCGTCCGACTTTGGTTCAGGTCCTGATCTCACGGTTCGTGAGTTCAAGCCCTGCATCAGGCTCTGCGCTGACAGCTCAGAGCCTGGAACCTGCTTCAGATTCTGTGTCTCCCTCTCTCTTCCCCTTCCCCTGCTTGCGTGTGTGCATGTGTGCACACACTTGCGCTCTCCTTCTGTCAAAAATAAATAAACATTAAGAAAAAAAGAGAACTGACTTACCTTAAGCGCGGTTCATTCAGACTTTATACCCAGAGTTCTCTTCAGCAGTAAAGTCACGATTAGGCTCAAGAAAATCTGATCTTGACTAAAAAAGCCACACAACCAACCCACCTCCTGTCCACAAGGAGAGAAAAGATTCTTCACTCACCTTCTGGGTGTTCAACAAACAGTCGCTTCAAGCTCTGGTAAGTGCCTATCTTGATGGTGCCATAGGAAGCCTGGCGTAACATCGCAGGGGCAATCCTGTCAAACCAATGGACAAGAGCCCAAGAAATTCTAAAAACCAGGCACCTGGGTGGCTCAGTTGTTAAGCTCCTGACTTCGGCATACGGCATGATCTCAGTTCATGAGTTCGAGTCCCCCATCTGATGAGCTCAAAACCCCACTTTGGGTGAGCCCTGTTTCTCTCCCTCCCCGCCTCTCTCTCTCTCTCTCTCTGCCTCTCACTCACTTGTGCCCTCTCAAAAAAAAAAAAAAAAAGAAAAGAAATTCTAAAAAGCACTTTAAATCCTCTAGAAGACACACACACACACACACACACACACACAGATAGTGGCCTTCCACAATCAAACTACGCTCAAGCAGATTTCTCGAAATTCAAAATCTAACAAAAATATAGTGGGTTTCCGTAAAATGTGTGCAAATTAATAGTTCACTAAGTGAAAGTTCAGCCCCCTGTAGTTATCCTTGATGAAAATGTAAGTGAACACGGAGTTCTATTCAAATGAAAGGGCTGTCCTTTCTCGGGACAAAGCGCCTCGAGAAATCTGCCCTCGGCAAGCATCTATCACTCTTCAGCTGCTGCTCTAGAGCTCAATTCCCACCTCCTCGGAGGCCCTACCCCAGTTATTTCCTCTCCCTCTCTTGGCCATCCTGAGCCCAGAAGCACCCTGGGGCAGTTATCTGCCCCAGCTGATCCTCCTCGTCCCTCTTCCCTCGCCATCAAAACTCCCCTCACCAAGGTGACCAACTGACATCGCTGTCACTGCATCAAATGATGTGTTTCACTTAGTATCTTACATAACCTCTCTGCGGTACTTGCTGCCGTCCGCCCTTTGTCCTCCGTGCTGCGGTCTCCTCCCTGAGCTCCGTTACATCCCCCTCTCCCGTTTCTTCCCTTTTCTCTACAGCCTCCCTACCTCTGTTTCCTGGGGTGTTCTGGGGAACTCTGTCCTAGGCTCTCTCTTCTCTCCCCGCTCCACGCACTCCCCGGGTGAGCTCGTCTACTCCCATGGCTTCTACCACTGTCCAAGACTGACGACTCCGAAATTCCTGCTTCCTGCATCGATCCAACGATGAATTTCCAACTGCCTCGTAGATGTCTCAATTCGCATGTCCCACACCCACCCCCAGCTCCAGTGTCCCACACGGAGCTAAGTGTCCTCCCGCCCCAACCAATCGGCTCTCCTCTTTGTTTCCTGACCCAGAAAATGGAACGTCCATCAACACCTTGGCTGAAAACCAGAAATCGACACATTAGCCTTGTCCCCTGCTTCCTCCACACCCCCTCGTCTATTAGGTCACGTATCAGGTCAACCCTATGCCCTAAACAAGCTCTCTTCTTTCTCTCTGTCCCCAAGACAATCCCTCTGTTCAGAAAATCGTTGTCTCTGCTTCCTGCGCGACAGCCTTTTTCCGGCGTTGTCAGTTCTCATTCTTTCTCCCTACGGCAGGCTGGCTTCTTTTTACCACCGAAACCCTATCATGTCAGTCCCCCTACTGAAAACCCCCCAGCACCTTCTGCCCGCCACAGGCACAGCAAACTCAAGCGCTTATGGGCACCGGGCAGACACCCTGAGTGCAGCGGGCTGGGTCTCATGCACCCTCGCACGTCCTGCGAGCGGCAGAGGTTTCGGTAAACCTCGACACCTGTTGCCGTTATCCTAAGTGAATGAACATGTGCCCAGATGTTGACTTTTCTCAAGAAAATGGACTCCCCGGTTTCCATGTGCAATTTCTCATACTTTAAAATATCGGCTTGAGTGAGAAACAAAAACCTTGACTGGTAGGTAGGAGGGCTGTGAGGCACCGATTTGGGACCTGTGCTGGAGGTGTGCCGGAGGAAATCAGGATGCTTAGCGTGTCCTGAGGCCGTCCGTGTCCTGACCCCTTATTACGGCTCCAACTCCACCTCTTGCTACTCAACAACTCCAGCACTATACCTACGCCGAATTACTCGCATGTCATTACTAGAATGTACCACGCTTTCTTGTGCGTACTGCTGACTTTGTATAAACACAGTCCCCCCTCCTTTTTGTTTTTTAAGTAGGCTCCACGGCTACTTAACAGCCCCAGTGTGGGGCTTGAACTCACAACCCTGAGATCAAGACCTGAGCTAAGATCAAGTCAGCTGCTTAACCAACTGAGCCACCCAGGCTCCGCAGTACAGTTCCCTTCTAACTTCGCCTGGCGAATGCACTCTTCTTGACCCTTCAAGCTCAGACCCAGCACCCCTGGGGTCAAGCAGCCTTCCTGAAGCCCACCCCCTCCCCTGCCCCCACAGTCTGGGCTTGAGGCCCGGCCTCTACCAGGCTCTAGTACTCGTTACCAGACTCCACTGTAATCCCGCTGACACACCTACAGCCCCCCACTAACCGACAGCCCCTTCATGCCTGTGTGTTGCTGCTGACCCCATTTGTCCCCCGGATCCAGTCTCACCCTTCTCTGTGATGCTCTGTGCCCTGAGAGGGTGGTGCCCACGGGTCACGTCACTCAGGCTCCCCTGCCAGCTGACTTCAGGGGGGATTCCACCAGTAGATGATGCGAGGGAGGGAGGAGGGGGAAGAGGTATTCTCTCCCTGGCCACTCCCAAAGCATCCCTCGACAACTATTGTTGGCTCCTTCCAGACGCCAGCCCTACCAGGCTGTTAACGTCCTTGTCCCTCTGGGCCTAGGGTTAGTAACAATTTCTCACTTTGCTAGTTTCTAGGTACCTCAATATCCTTCCTTTGTTCCCTTAACCGTAAGTAGCCCCTTCATTAAAGTCTCCCCATAGAGGTGCGCCTGGATGGCTCAGTCGGTTAAGCGCTGACTTCGGCTCAGGTCACGATCTCACAGTACGTGAGTTCGGGCCCCACGTCAGGCTCTGGGCTAACAGCTCAGCGCCTGGAGCCTGCCTCAGATTCTGTGTCTCCCTCTCTCTCTGCCCCTCCCCTGCTCGCACTCTGTGTGTGTGTCTCTCTCTCAAAAATAAAATAAACATTAAAAAATTTTTGAAGTCCCCTCATAGAAACCACCCAAGTGAATTCTGTCTCCTGCGGGGACCCGGGCTCCCATAGCCACCTGTCTCACTTGCTTTCCCAGCCCACACCTTCAGCACACCGTTCACTAAATGCTGAATTACAGAAAAGTGGTTCACAACACTTACCCACGGAGACTACTCTATCGTTTTCACTATAGCAAAAACCTTGGTAATTCAGAATAGCCAAGGGGAAGGGCTTTTTTCAGAGTGACATGAATTATGGAATGTTTTGTGGCAACAAATGTAAATTTTGCATTATTAGCTGTATTTGAATACAATAAAAAAAACATACTTCCAACACAACGTTCGCTACATAAAAGGTATGTAGAAAATAAGGTTGAAATGAAAAATGAAAAACCTACCAAGCTACTTGCTCTTTTCAAATACACTTCAAATGTCTACTTTTTCTCCATGAAGTCTTCAATTTCAGTTGATTCATTTAACAGGTCAATAGTCCAATATAAACGCACAAAGGTCTACTTACCCTGAATACAGGGCTCTCAGCCCTTCTTCTCGGCCTATCCGCACTAAGGCGTGCAACATTCCTCGATACCGGATTTCTCTAAAGTTTGCATCATTTGTCTGGCCTTGAATCTGGAGCCGTGTCTTGGTTAAATCAATTGGAAAAGTACCTTAAAGTTTTTTAAAAAAGAAAGATTTCACTTGATAAAAAGAAATTCCACCAAATAAAGAATACATGGTGATATATTCCTGAGAAAATATTTCGACTATAATGTAAACTAAGAAACAGAATTAAGAAATGGCAGATACTTTGCAATCTTTTTTCTATTAAAAAAAAAAAATCAGAGGGGTGCCAGGTGGCTCAGTTGGTTAAGCATCCAACTCTTGGGTTTTTTTTCATTTTTTTTAAATGTTTTATTTATTCTTGAGAAAGAGAGAGACACAGAGCATGAGGGAGGGAGGGGCAGAGAGAGAGGGAGATACAGAATCCAAAGCAGGTTCCAGGCTCTGAGCTGTCAGCGCTGAGCCCGACGCGGGGCTCGAACTCACAAGCAGTGAGATCATGACCTGAGCTGAAGTCGGACACTTAACCGACGGAGCCACCCAGGCACCCCAAGCATCCAACTCTTGATTTTGGCTCAGGTCATGATCTCACGCTTCATGAGATAGAGCCCCGCGTCTGCGTTGGGCTCTACGACAGTGTGGGACCTGCTTAGGATTCTCTCCCTCTCTCTCTCTCTTTCTCTCTCCCCCAACCTCTGACCCCCTCCCTGGCTCACACACACACACTCTCTCAAAATAAACATTTTTTTAAAAATTAGGAATCAAAAGATTAAATACACCAAAAAGTGCATAAACGTATTTTCCTTTCTTTACATTTTTATTTGGTTCCCATCTTACTCTACATAGGATTTGAGAGGCTGCATCGCTGTAAAAAAAAAAAAAAAAAAAAAGGTACAGGGAATGATTTACACCAACAGGAAATCCATTTAAAAAAAAATTTTTTTTTAACATTTATTTATTTTTGAGACAGAGAGAGACAGAGCATGAACGGGGGAGGGTCAGAGAGAGAGGGAGACACAGAATCTGAAACAGGCTCCAGGCTCTGAGCTGTCAGCACAGAGCCCGACGCGGGGCTCGAACTCACGGACCGCAAGATCATGACCTGAGCTGAAGTCGGCTGCTTAACCAACTGAGCCACCCAGGCGCCCCAGGAAATCCATTTTAAAATATGTTACCATCTTTTGCATGTGTGAAGGCTAAAATCAGGTCCAATATGAAAGAGGAGGGGTAAGCTCATTTGCTAAGGGAGTTTCTCACTCTGTGTTCTGCAGTCTAGAAGTAAACCTGTGAACGCAGGTACAGATGTTAAACACAGCGCCCAATAGGCAGTCTACCCGAATTCTGAACACTGTCGGTAAACTCGATTCGCTGTGGAACGGAGAGCCCACCCCACAGGGAACCAAGTGGGTGGGTGGTTAACGCGCCTTAACCCCTCAGCCCCGGGCCTCACTGGCTCCCCAGGGGCAGCCTCTGTCCCAGGACGGCAGCGCCCGGGCCCTGGAAGCAAAGGACGCGTCCAGCCCAGCACCTGGCATTCGGCAGCTGCACAATCGGTATCCGGTGAAGCAATTCCGACAGGGAACAGACAGCGATCAACGGGGTCTGATGTGGAACTGCACTGGAAGAGGAAGCCACCAGTACAACGTGGACCGTGTGCGTAATTACAGACTGACCGCACAATGACAGTCAGATCTGGCCCCCGCGGCCTCCTGTGCCAACGGTGGCCAAGTGGCGAAAAGCACAGGAAAACAGGGACAGAGGGACCCTCGGAATGACTGATAAAACTCGTTTGATTACCAGGTTCCACTTTCTCCACACTGAACTTTGGCCCCTAAACTGCTGGGAGCCAAAATGACTGTTTGTGTGAAAAAAAACATACCAAAAGGAGGGTGTTTTGAAATCGGAGATTAACGTGTCATATTCTCGCATTCTGCGTGTCACCTCCAATCACATCAAACACCAGAGAGCGACCTTAACTTTTAATTGGCATCACATGCAGCACGTGATCGACACCCCCCCCCCCCCCCGCCGCCCCGCCAACACCATCCAGGCCGGGGGGGGGGGGGGCACCTTACCACATTCGGCCGTGATGGAGGCCAGCCCTCCGTACACGAAGGGCTTCCAGTTGAGGGCCGACATCCTCGCCACGGTCCCTTCTCCTTTGGTTAGAGGAACATAGCCTCCCACAGGGCTCCTCCTGGACACAAAGGGGAGGCATTTCAAAGTCGTGACTTCCCGCACAAGCAGTTTCCCCTTTACGCTTGTGTTCCATTTGGAGAGCATCGCAGACGAATGCCCTCCGCGCCTCCCCCGAGACCCCACTTCCCGAGGGGGGCTCACCTGTATAAAGCCAGGCCCAGCTCGCTACTAAACCGCATTTCATCCCGTTCAGACCTTAAGTAACGCAACAGGCTGGGAAGCTGAGATGGGGTATGTACTGAGCACAACGGAGGCTATTTTCTGGGCTGTCCATTTTATCTAACATCTATTCACGTTCACGCAACAAATATTTGTTATTTGTTTGCCCCTGTCTCAGTGAGTCCCTGAGGCGCACCGAAAAAATGTTGCAACCCAGGGTCCTAAGGTGAAATGACAATTACTGAAAAGGACCAAAATATACTTCTAGTTCACACTCTGTAAATGTTGGTGTTCTTCTCTTAACCGTATCGTGTTAATAGCTGGGAGGCAGCTCAGTATGAAGGAAAAAGGCGGACTCCGGGGTCAGAGCCACACCGCTTCCTTCCTGAGGAAGCTCCCGTTCATCTCTAGGTTTTTTTCTCCATCAATATCATCACCATCGAGGCAGCCAACATGAACAATTGGGGTTGGAGCCCATACATTTATTTGCTAAACTAAATAAAATGCCAAGCTTTTAATCCTATTATGGGGATTAAATATGTATTTTTAAAATTTTTTTTTTCAACGTTTATTTTTTTTGGGACAGAGAGAGACAGAGCATGAACGGGGGAGGGGCAGAGAGAGAGGGAGACACAGAATCGGAAACAGGCTCCAGGCTCTGAGCCATCAGCCCAGAGCCCGACGCGGGGCTCGAACTCCCGGACCGCGAGATCGTGACCTGGCTGAAGTCGGACGCTTAACCGACTGCGCCACCCAGGCACCCCAAATATGTATTTTTAAACTAGCACAGAAAAGACACTCAACAAATGCTGCCTTCCCTCTTCCTGTCACTTAGAAGGTGCTCACACACTGTGAAACATATTTACATGCCTGCCGTGCCAGGTCCCCCACATTCATGACACATTCTGCAATTTTAGGCACTTTCAGTTGGTAAATCTGGCCTCATGTCCATTAACAGGAGAAACATGCAGACAAACACACTTTTGTGTATATAATATTAACCATAATTATTCTGGGTTTAAAACAAAATTTCGGGGGCGCCTGGATGGCTCAGTGGGTTAAGCGTCTGACTTCGGCTTAGGTCATAATCTCACAGTTCATGAGTTCGAGGCCCCCCATCGGGCTCTGTGCTGACAGCTCAGAGTGTGGAGCTTGCTTCAGATTCTGTGTGTCTCTCTCTGTCCCTTCCCCACTCGTGCTCTCTGTCTCTCTCAAAAACAAACATAAGAAAAATTTCTTAAATAAAATCAAATTCCTAATTTATTATAGTCATTATTGGTAAGAGATACACCCAGTATTTGTAATCTGCATGTTTTAGGAGTTTCTCAAGACTACATTTCTCAAGAAAAGTCACCACTGCCAAAAATGTCAGTTAACAACAAGGCCAGGGGGCTTGCTTAAACTAAGAAAAAAACACAAGGAACCCAAAGGAGACTGTAAATGGATCTACCTAGAGCTATTCTCATTCATGGACATTAACCGAATTCAGACTGGCTACAAGTGAGTAAGATAAAAGGCTCTCTAAGAATGGAACCTGAAAATCATCATTTGCTTTATGTGTTTCAGGATCAAGAACAAACTGTGCCCCCCAACACTCATCTCAGCCCCTTATTATCCTCAAAAACATTTAGTAGTATCTGCACTTGATCTTAGCCAAAAGGCCGAGAAGCGATAATATCTGAATGTAACTAATTCTTCGTCTTACTAAATTCACAATTAATACTGTAGGTTAAATAAACTGTCAGAACACATTAATAATAAATCCAGTAATTCATTAACTGTCCAGTAATGCCTTCCTTAATCTATTCTTGGATTCTCCTGAATTCAAGTTAAAAAAAAAGAAAAAAAAAAAAAAAAAAAAAAAAGCAATAGGGGCGCCTGGATGACTCAGTTGGTTAAGTTCTGGACTTGATTTCAGCTCAGGTCATAATATCACTGTTCCTGAGTTTGAACACCACACAGCCCTCCATGCTGACAGCGCAGAGCCTGCTTGGGATTCTCTCTCTCTCTCTCTCTCTCTCTCTCTGCCCCTCGACATTCTCTCTGTCTCACTCTCTCACACTAAACTTAAAAAAACAACAACAAAGCAATAACTACATAACAGTGATGTGTGGAAATGCTGTAACTTTAGAAAAGTGTCTGATATAAATGATTTCAGCGGATCCCCCAACAAGTTTGGGACAGGAGGACAGGAAAACAGACTAGGAAACGGAGTCCCAGCAAGGTGCCTTGTCCAAGGCCACATGGCTGCTGGGGCAGAAATGGGGCTCCAACCCAAGTGTTCTGATTCCAAGTACAGCATTCTTTCTGCTACCACCTGAGGCTGTATCCAATCATAAAGGAGTGATGGTGTTTTAATTAAGGAGAAAATATTATTAGGCAGCTTCAAAAAGGTACTATTGCAGAGAAAGACAGATACCATATGTTTTCACTCATATGTGGATCCTGAGAAACTCAACAGAAGACCAGGGGGGAGGGAAAGGGGGGGGGGGAGGAAAGTTACAGAGAGGGAAGGAGGCAAACCATAAGAGACTCTTAAATACTAAGAACAAACTAAGGGTTGATGGGGGGGGGGGGGGAAGTGGATGAAGAGGGCACCTGTTGGGATGAGCACTGGGTGTTGCATGGAAACCAATTTGACAATAAATTTCATATAAAAAAATAAAGTATAATATCTTTATTGTTATTATTTAAAAAAACAAAAAAACAAAAAGGTACTATTGATAAGGTGCATCCTATAAGCAACAAAAATGTGTTTAAGATAAAGGTATTAAGAGGATATAATATTCAGAAGGTAGATAATCAATATAAACAGTAGCAATTTATTTTTCCAACAAAAGGTATATGAAGTCAGTGTTGAAACACTTGGGGGGGGGGGGGTGGGTAGTTTTTCACAGAGGTGAAATTCACATACTCATTTTAGTGAGCAATTCAGTGGCACCTCATACATTCAGGATGTTGTACAACCACCACCTTTATCTAGTTCGAAAATATCGCATCACCAGTCCCCCCTCCCTCTGGCTTTTACTTTCTTGGACGTGACACTATATATGCATTAAGTATCTGTGTGGAACATACGGCTCCTTATTAGGAGTTCCTAACCTGACTGCAGAGTTTCCTAAAAGTATATACACTAGGGCCCTACCTACTGAATGAAGATCTCGGGGACATTGCGAGCATCTGTGTTGTTACTGAAAATCAGCCAGTTAAATACATGGCAGCCAATTCACACCTTGGAATACTTACGACTTAAATTCCCATTTTAAATAGTTAATGCTCAGAGATGATGTTACAGGTGATCCTTCTTTTTATTCATCTTATTTAGTACTGATTTTTTTCCTACACACGTATGTGTGTGTGTCTTTATATATACAGACACACATACGCACACAAGCCATCCTCCAAAATGTTAGCAGAACTTTATGCGAAAGGGAATTATAACTGATCTCTAACTTAAAGACAAACACGACATTTTTTTTTAAGGACTATTCTGTCATATGACCTCATGCCATCTCACTGAGTCACTTTCCGTTTTGTTGCCTCACCTTGTTTGTTTTACTGGTTTAGTTTTAATGGCTACTTTTGGCTACTTTTTCTTCCATCGGTGTTTTTAATTAGATCAAAACCCAAAAGAGCTCTGGATTATACGCATATGCAAGTACCCCAGGAGAGCTCCAAACCATTGTGGAATTGCCTCCCCCTGGGTTTGAATCACGTGGATGGAGCACGCACCCATTTGGTCCTATTCCTGTGAACCACCACCATAAACTGATCTTCCACAAATGCCCATCCATTCCTGTACTCCCGGTTACACTGTAAGAAAGTACTTTCGATTCAATTCCAATTTTTAAAAGTTAGCAAGAAGAGGGTAAAAATTACCTTTGGGCTCTTCTCTTTTCCTTTCTGAACGCTAGGACTAGATTCCGGATCAGTGAAGCTTACTGCCCACCTTCCCAGGTTAATGCTTACTGTGTCAAAGAAAGAATATGTTGGCTTAAACAGCAACCGGAGAGTATCAGCAGTCGGTCAAACACCCGAACTAAAAAGGTTCTAGCTAAGACTGGAATGGAAGACGTGACGTCCCCAAAGCCATGCTGGCCACAGCCAGCTGAGATGGGGCGTCAGCTATCCCAAGCTGCAATCTTTGGTAAGCTAAACATTTCTTTGTTCTGGAGCTCTCTTTGTCCTAGCACAATTTTGGGCGGGGGGGGGGGGGGGGGGGGGGGGGGGGGGGGGGGGCTTGGACGGAATCCCAACTCTACTCAAGTCCCAACACTGACAGGCCAGCACAGTCAGGCAGACTGATGTGTCCTTAGCAGTCTAGTGTCTGGGCAACATCTTGGCCTGAGATCCAGGGAAGGAATCACAACTTTGCAAAAACTCCAGTGCCAGATAATGGTGCTTGGGAATCACTTCCCACTCTGCACTCCTCTTCTAGGCCACACCCTCTGGTCAGACCAAACCCAGTGACCACTTCTCTCCTGCCTTATAAACACAATACTAACAGCAACAGCCTTCATTATCAAATATCTGATATGACAGGCATTGCTGTACGTTTTCCACATAAAGGATTTTATTTCATCCTTACAAGCCTCTGCAGTAGGTATCCTTATCCACATTGCACAACTGAGGAAAGACCACCTCAGAGAGGAAGAGTGACTTTCCCTAGTCGCACAGCTACAAAGTACACAACCTAAGGTCTCCCTGAAGGAACACGTGATCTGTACAAAGCCAGACACTATTTTTCCAAAGTCCGTTAAAAAATATTTGGGGGTGGGGCACCTGGGTGGCTCAGTTAAGCGTAGGACTTCGGCTCAGGTCATGATCTCACAGCTCATGAGTTCGAGCCCCTCATCGGGCTCTGTGTGGACAGCTCAGAGCCTGGAGTCTGCTTTGGATTCTGTGTCTCCGGCTCCCTCTCTGCCCCTCCCTCGCTTATGCTCTGTTTCTGTCTCTCAAAAATAAATAAACCTTAAAAAATATATATATACATGTATATATATATATATATATATATATATATATATTAGGAGGTGGGAGGGTAGGAAATTCTGCACGTTCTGAATAAACGTGTAATTTTTCTGCAAAGGAAATACAAACTTCCCATCTATTTTTTTAAGTGTTGAGTAAAAATGTCTATACAAATAAAGGATTCTAAAGGCTTCTCCCTCCACTTAAGATATGTACTAAGTTACCATATCCCCTCTCCTCTGTTTTCTCTTCGTACTTATTTTCTCCTTACCTCATTTGCACAGCTGCAAAGAGAGGTAAAATACGGTGCGGTAATTGCTGCTGGAACTTTTGAAAGCTTTCCAAGTTCCTGTTATATAATTAATTCTGCGTGAGTTCTTTCAAATTTACGTGTGTTCCCTTTTCAGTCTACAGTCTGAAACTGGAATCACGGTCTCTAAAATGATCCCTCTTAAATCTTTATTCCCCATATGTCTGCCTTTCATTGGACTTTCCCTATTTCCAACTGCCTTTAAAGGTACAGTATGCAAAATAAGCTCATCACAGACCTATGCAACGTGAAATTGAAAAGGCATCTTAGAAGTCATACCTCATGTCACATGAATTAACTGAGCCCACGAACACAAAACTCGGCAGCGGCAGAGCCAAGACCAGATTCATTCCTTTCAACTTTTTTCACTACAACAGGAGGACAAATCGAACCCTGCAGGGCAGTCCCGACATTGTTCTGCTATTCTTGCGCAGGAGCGACAATGCTGAACCCTGCAAACGCTTTACATCAAGTTACTTACACCTAGAAAGGCGCTACAGTGCAGCGCTACATGAACCTTCCAAGCTAATGAACTGCCCCCGTCCCTCCAAAGGTGAGCCAACCCGGCATGTCCGGGAGCAATTCAGAGTACAGCGATTGTGCCCTCTCCCAGAGTAGGAAGCTCGCTGGCGCCCGGGCTGCACACTCTGAATGAACCCGAGTGGGAGGGATGCAGAGACAGGAGAAACGTACCGCGGGGGCCAGGGCACACACGCCGAGGTCCCGCATGGGCCTCACACTTGGGATCTGAGACGCTGGGGCAGGAGTCACCCCACGCCCCCAAGCGATGAGGCCCGGGAGCCGGCGCCCCTGCCGGAAGAGCGGGGCCAAGCCCCGGAACCTCGCGCCCCGGGCAGCCGGGCCCCGCACGCAAACCCGGGAGCAGCGGCAGCCCCCGAGCACGCCCGGCCGCGTCGGCGCTCTCAGGGACCGCAGTCCGACCGCAGTCCCAGTCCCGGCCGAGGCCGACCGGAGGGGCAGCACCGCCCGCGGCGGGGCAAGGAGTCCCGGGCCGGCTGGTCGCGGACACCGTGCCGAAAGAGAGTCGGGCGGGCGGAGAAGCGAACCGGAGCAGGCGCGGAGCGGCCATCGCGGCCGCGGCCCGGTGGTCAGGCACTTACCCGGCGCCGGTGGCTCCGCAAGTCCTCCTACCCACGCTCAGCTGCGACCAGAGCCGGCCAGCACCGAAGCGGGAGAACACGCTGCAGCGCAGCGAAGGTAGCACAGCAGCTTGCGTCCGGCCCCGCCCACCCCGCCCTCGCGGCCCCGCCCCCCGCCGCGGCTCCCATTGGCCGCTCCGGCCGCGGCCACGCCCATGGCAGCGGGCGACTGGCTGGCCGCGGAAGCCCCTAGATATTGAGTAGTCGGCTCCCCGCCGACAAGGGTGGTAGCTGTCGGGGGCTCGATGACACCTCCCACGGCCTTGGGACTCGACTCCGCAGTGAAAGAGAAACTTTAGGGAACGCACCGAGAGCCACGGAACAGGAGGCTTCTCAGGGTGCTGATTCTGTGTCCACGTGAACCTCCGAAGTCAGAGGAAGTAAACAAACTTGCACTTTTTTTTTAATCCCAGTTTTTTAGTTTGAAAAATTTCAAAACCGACTGAAGAGTTGAAAGAATAGTGCTATGGACAGTGTGCACTTCTCTCAATGCTACCATTTCACATTTGCGTTCTCTTCACTAGATAGATCCCCCCCCTTTGTAAAGTTGCACACAACGCTGCTTCACCCCTAAATACCTCACCACTATCACATGCAAGAAATTTAATGCAACTTCTGTTATATCATTTAACATACTGTTTTTTTTAATTCCCTTTGTTGTCTCAAAACGTCATAGACAAGCACACGTGCACACACACGTCTTTGAAAAATTCAGGCTCTACCCAAGATTCACCTGTTTTGCTTAATACCGTGTCTTTATAAACTCCTGTAGTCTACTACCCAAGTTCTAGCACTCCCACTTTTTAAAAATCTTTCATCACTTGGACGTATTTGAAAAGTCCAGGCCAATTGTCTTGTACACTGTATCAATTTAGATTTATCAAATTGTTTCCTCATGATTAGATTCACTTTATTTTTTATTTATTTAATTTTTTGAGAGAGAGAGAGAGAGTATGGGCGGGGAAGGGCAGAGAGAGAGGGAGACAGCATCTGAAGCAGGCTCCAGGCTCCAAGCTGTGAGTACAGAGCCCTACGTGGGGGGTTGATCTCCTGAACTGGGAGATCATGACCTGAGTCGAAGTCAGACGCTCAGTCTCAACTGACTGAGCCACCCAGGCGCCCCTCTCATGATTAGATTCAGGTTAAACATTTTAGTAGGAAAAGTAGGAGGCGATGTGTATTTCCACAAGAAGGCACAGTGTTCTTTAGTCCCGTTATCCGTGATGCCAAGATGGATCACTTAGTCCAGACATGGGCTGGCAGATCTCTCCACAAAAATACTGTCAAAAGTTCAGAAATGATAGAACTAAAACCAATGAATCATCAAACCAGAAATCAGTAAAAGTTTATTGTGCACACATCAGGAAGACAGTTTGCAAACAGGAAGCACTCAAACCAAACACAGAATGGGGCTCGGGAGTATGTTGTCATAAAGCAGCTAATACAGCAAGGGAGCAGTGGCTGCTTTTCACAGTGATTGGTTATGAAATGAGAATTCTCCTAAATGACAGGGAATTGATCAGTGGTTACCTCCTATCAACCTTAAGAGTTCAAGTCTTGCTTATGATTGCCAGAGGCATGAGCAAGAAATGGCCCAGAGCGAGTTAGTCTTGCAAATTGAGTGTTGTATGATTAAACTGGTTTTGTCTGCTCAGAGAATTTTCCAGGCTGGTCTCCGTTTGTTTTTTATGTTGACAACCCCTCTCTCCCACCGCAACAGAGATTATCTGCAGTAATAGGCTGAACCCAGCTAATATTTTTGTCCAGGGGGTGTAGCGCGCACTCATGAACACTTACCAGATGGTGATTTTTCTGATGCTATCTATCAATCTTTCTACCTGTCTAAAGAAGAGTACCCCCTTTTTTCTCCTTTTCTCTTTTTCCCCCTGCTTCTCAACCCAGTCGTAGCTCCTTTCCCCTCCTGTTCGAGTAACAGTGGGGACTCCTGCATTTTTTTTTAATTCAATTTAATTCAATAACTATGATCAAATATCCCAGTATTATTTTTGGTGCTCAAATTGCCCATATTTGGCCAGTGGAAAGCCCCACACCTGGCTCCTTTATTCTTATATATATCCTATCAATCTTTGAGCACTTCCTTCTTTTCTAACACAAGACCTACTAACTTTTCATTGACTGTTCTGTGCCCTAGACAGGAAAACCCTAGTTCCTTTTAATAGGAAATGGCACTTAGAAAATTAGATCTGAGTACTTGCTGTGCTCACTGCTTACTGGGATGTTATTCTTCTCCTTAAATGAAAACCCTAATTCCCGATTTAAAAGGTATCTTAGAATATCCCCTCTCCTCCATTTTCAGCATCAATCTACTTGCTCATTTATTCTACAATGTAGAGAAAATAGTTGAGACTTACATACCTGTACTATCAGCAGCAACAAAACTTCTAAACTCAAGATTTCTTCACGGTTCTTTGTATCTTTATAACACATCCTTCTAAATGGTGTACAGGTAGAGTACCACGTTCAAATGTTACTTGAATTAATTGCTTGTTGGTATGGTTATGTTTTCTATTCGAAATACTGCTAGGTTTGCTATTTTTCTTTGCATCAACGTTAGAGTTTGCTTTTTTCATCTTTTTCCTTCGGTTCCATTTTTTGAATGTATAAAGCATTCATGTGGTTCAAAATAAAATCTTACAAAGGTTAAACTCCCTCCCCATTCCCTGCACTCTGGTCCCACTCACTTCTGAGCCATAAGCACTTTCCTTAGGTTCTAGTTTATTCTTCCATTGTCCCCCAAGTAAAGAAATATAAAATTGTATATAAGTATATTTGCTAATTATCTATTGCTGTATAACTAAGCTTACCAGCTTAAAATAACAAACATGTATTAGCTCCCAGTTTCTGTGGGTCAAAAATCCAGAGGGGCCCCGGAAGCACCTGTAGCTCCAGGCCTCCCAAGAATGCAAACAAAGTGGCACTTGGGGCTGCAGGCGCATCAAGGCTTCACTTGGGGAGAATCTGCTTCCAAGTGCGCTCAGCCTGGCCGTTGGCAGGTCTTAGAAGATCTTCTTTCGAGCTCACTCACATGACTGTTGGCAGTGCTCATGTCCCCACTGGCCACTGGCCAGTGTATTAGTTTCCTCATGACTGCCATAACAGATTACCACAAACTGGATGGCTTTTAAAAACAAGAATTGAGGGGCGCCCGCGTGGCTCAGCTGGTTAAGTGTCCGACTTCGCCTCAGGTCACAATCTCATGGTGCCTCAGGTCACAATCTCATGGTTCGTGAGTTCAAGCCCCACGGCGGGCTCTGTGCTGGCAGATCAAAGCCTGCTTCTCTCTCTCTCTCTCTCTCTCTCTCTCTCTGCCCTGCCCCGCTCACTCGACCCCTCTCAAAATAAATAAATAAACTTAAAAATTAAAAACAAGAATTCATTCTGTCTTCTGAAGGCTAGAAGTCTAGACTCGTGATGTCGGCAGGGCCATGTCCTCTCTGGAGGCTCTACAGGAGAATCCCTCCCCGTCTCTCTCCTAGTGTTGCGCAATTGGCCGGCCACCCTCAGCATTCCTTGGCCTGCAACTGCATAGCTTCAAATTCTGCGTCTGGTGTTCTTCCCTCAGTATATGTGTCTCTGTGGTCAAATCTCCTTCTTATAATGACGTGACTCATAGGAGCAGGGCCCAGAGGCCTCTTTTGTCCCTCATTACTACAGCATAGTTCTTCATTGTATGGATGGACCCAGAGCATTTACTCAACTTCCTGAGTGTGATAGGCCAGGTCCGAAGAAGATGGGCTCCAAGATTCTTGGTCATCGGCGTACGCACACCTTCTCTCAGCCATTCAATCAAACACTCATGTAGGTGTGGCTGTGAAAGGACTTTACATGTGTCTTAAAGTCCCAAACCAGTCGATCCTATGATAGAGAGATTGTCCTAATCACACAGGCCCTTTAAAAGCAGGGTTTCCTCTCGCTGGTCTCAGAAGGGAAGTCAGAGTTGCAAATCACAAGAGGGATTTGACGGCACCGGTGTGAAGATGAAGAGCCGCGTGGCAAAGAATGCGGGTAGCCTTAAGGAGCCGACAGTGGCCCCCGGCTGACACCCAGCAAGGACCTGCCACCGTAAGAAACTAAGTTCTGCCAACAATAGGCATGAGCTCAGAGGTAGATTCATCTTCTGACTGAGAAGATACCTGACCTTCTGACCCTGCGATACCCTGAGCAGAGAACCCACACACCATGTTAGATTTCTGGTCGACAGAGCTATGAGCTGATAAATAGGTGTTGCTTTCAGCTAAATTTGCAGTAATGTATTAGGCAGCGATAGAAGACTAATACACGTGACATGCAGGTTGTTTGCAACACTTAGCTATGGCAAATAATAGCATAATGAATACGCTTTGGCATAGATCGTTTTTATTGGAGGAGGGGTAGCTTCAGGGTAAACTCCTGGAAGAATCGCTGGGTCAAAGAGTAAACACAGATGGACGGAACCTGCGTGTATTGCTGCAAAGAGCCATGGCAGCAGCCTTTACATTCATCGGTTCCTTCGGGCCAAAGAGGCATCCTTTCCATTTACAGATGAAGGAACGAGGTTCCCGGAGGTGATGGCCTCTGCCTGGGTCCAGAGCTACCTCTCTCTCATTCCCTTCTCTTGTTTCTCCAGTGCGCCCGGCTTGAGCTGACACAGTCTCTTCTTTACTCTCCAACTTGAATTCTGAAAGTGAATCCTTGGAGTTCTGTGAACACACTGTTTCGCTATTGATACAGTTTGGACATGCTTGGCCGGATCCCAAGAATCCTGCCATAAAAACAAATGCAATCCCCAGCCTGCGGGGGGGGGGGGGGGGGGGGGAATCATTGCAATGCTACCCTTTTATGGCAGGGAAAGAAATACATGACTTCCTACCCCTTCAGGCTACCCTACCTCCCCGCTCTCATCTCATCAAGTCCAGCCCTTCCCAGACTCACAACTGAATGGCATCTGCACAAAAAGGTACTGAATTTGCCCCTTTCCTATCCATCCTTCAGACTCCAAATTCCACTATTACTCTATGCCCCGCCAGCCTCTGCTAATATACATCTAATTCTTAGCAACACACACATATAATATCTAGTCATTTGTATTTAGTACTTCGTAATACACAATTCCCAACCTTTCGAGTATGAGGATCCCTTTGTAAGGTAAACTAAATTTTGAAAAACTCTGGAGTCCCTAAAACATGGAGAGGAGTACTTTTAGCATCCATCAAGAAAATGCATGCTGAACCTAAGGATACAAGAATCTTGGATTATTATCAAAGGGTCTTGATCCACAGGTTGGAAACCACTGTTGTGGGGAAAAGTAACTTGGTTACATCATCATAATCAGGTTAGAAACACGTGTCAAGGGGCACCTGGGTGGCTCAGTCGGTTAAGCGTCCAACTTCGGCTCAGGTCATGATCTCACAGTTCGTCGTGGGTCTGAGCCCTATTCTGCCTTATTTTAAATACCTCCTGGAGGAGGAGGAGGAGGAGGAGGAGGTTGTATCTGAGACGTCTGGTCACTGTCCCGTCCCCTTGGCAAAGAGGAGCAGTAGTGAGCCATAGCTACTCCCAACAAGAACACTGGATAGGCAAGTGTTCCCAGCTGGTATACTGGGAATGAGCCAGTGAAATTCTCTATCATTATATCCTATGCCATGGTTCTCCACCAGATTCTACCACCCCAGAGGACATTTGACCATGTCTGAAGACATTTTTAGTTTTCACAACTCCACAGTTCCTACTGGCATCTATTGGGTAGGGATCAGGGATGCTGCCAAACATCCTCCAATGCCCAGGGAAGGCCTCGCACAACGACGAATTATCAAAATGGCAATAGTGTGGAGGTTTGAGAGATTGTTTTATAGGAATGTTGCTTTGGGCGTATGTTTTTGTCAGCTACAGGTGCTTTTCTGAGAACACATCTTGTGTGTAGGCCAGGGAGTGTTTATATGAGACACCTGCAGCTCCTCAAACATGCCGGTGCTCCCTTTCACTTCTGGGACCTTCTATGAGCTGAACTCTTTCTCTTGCTAATGCCCTCCCATCCTTCAGGCCTCACATTGGAGGTCATGTCCAGGATGTGTCTCCTAATCCCTCCTTCATCCAAGAGGCTACCGTGGTAGACAGAACAGGGACCCCCAAAGAAGCCTATGTTCTAATCCCTGGAATCTGTGAATGTGTTAGGGTACAGGGCAGAGGGGAATTAGATTGCAGGTGGAATTAAGGTTGCTTACGTGCTGACTTTTAGGTGGGGGGTTATCTTGGACTATCCGGTGGGCCCAATGTAATCCTTGGGGTCCCTGTCAGTGGAAAAAGGAGACAGAAAAGTCAGAGGAGATAGGACTATGGAGACAGGTCAGAGTGATCTGATGTAAGAACTCCTCCGTCCCTGTTGGCTTTGAAGATGGAAGAAGCCATAAGCCAAGGAATTCGGGCAGCCTCTAGAAGCCGGGAACGTCAAGGAAACTAATTCTCCCCTAGAGAATTAGGGGAGCACAGCCCTGACAATGCCTTATTTCGGTGTAGTGAGTCCCATTTCAGACTTCTGACCTCCAGAACGACGAGATAATAAAATGCATGCCACCTCATGCTACTGAGTTTGTGGTCATTTGCTATGGCAGCAATAGGACGCTAATGCACTCTCCCTGACTCCCTGGCTGCCCCGTCCCCCTGCCACGCTAACTGGGTCTGCACAGAAGTTGCTCTCACACAAGCCTCCTGTTCTCCCCTCGAAGCCCAGATCTCAGGCCGGGCCATGCCCGGGTCTGTGGGGCATGCTCCTGGCAACCTCCCCTTCACTTCAGCCGGTCTCCCTGTAAACACTCAGGAATGGATTGAGTTTTTCGCCTCTGTACTTATTTGCACCCGGCAAGATGAAGGTAGCACAATCAGGCAGGAGGGGAAACGAAAAAGTACAAGCCCCTCTGTGAAAATGGCTAAAAGGGCTCCTCCCGGCTAACTCCTCTCCCTCCACGGACGGACGGACGTTCGGCCTGAGGATCTGGCATCTTGCCAGTGAGAACTTAAAGAGTTATGTATCTTCTTCATAATTCTCAGTGTCCTTGAAAGTAAAATCCACGTCATACGTTTAAGACGGTTTCTGTAGTTTTTAAAGGGAATGGATGAAATAATGAACATGGTGCCCTGCATGTAATAAACTTTGCTATTGCCACTGTCATTGTCACCGCCGTGATCGTCGCTGTTCTGCTCATCTCAGGTTATACACAAAAGGTTCTGTACCCTTAGGTAAAACCAGTATTGCTGGAATGTTAAAAGTCAAAAAGTCAAGCCTCTAATATTTCCTAGTGGTTTTGTTCTCAGTGCTTTCAATGAACTTTTATTGAGTAACACGGTTTCAAAAAAAAAACAATAGGAACACAGGGCACCTGTCTGGCTCAGTCGGAAGAGCATGTGACTCTTGATCTGAATCATGGGTTGGAGCCCCACGTTGGGTGTAGAGATTACTAAAATAAATAGATAAATAAAATACAATAGGAACAGAAACCAAAATGACTACTTAGTTGCTATGCTGGCTAGTTATATCTATGGCACGTCAAGAAAACTAACCAATTCAAGATGTAAAAAAAAAAACAACAAAAAAAACCTGAGCCTTAATTGGAATTGCCTGCATTTTTTAAAAAAATTTTTAATGTTTGTTAATTTTTTTTAGAGAGAAGAGAAAGAGAGTGTGGGGGAGAGGCAGAGAGAAAGGGAGATACTGAATCTGAAACAGGCTCCAGGCTCCGAGCTGTCAGCACAGAGCCAGACGTGGGGCTCAAACTCATAAACCGTGAGATCATGACCTAAGCCAAAGTTGGCCGCTTAACCCACTAAGGCACCCAGGCACCCCTGCATTTAAAAAATTTTTTTTTCTTAACATTTTAAATTTATTTTGAGGGGCGCCTGGGTGGCGCAGTCGGTTAAGCGTCCGACTTCAGCCAGGTCACGATCTCGCGGTCCGTGAGTTCGAGCTCCGCGTCGGGCTCTGGGCTGATGGCTCGGAGCCTGGAGCCTGTTTCCGATTCTGTGTCTCCCTCTCTCTCTGCCCCTCCCCCGTTCATGCTCTGTCTCTCTCTGTCCCAAAAATAAATAAAAACATTAAAAAAAAAAAATTTAAAATATTTAGTCAAATGATTGACTAAAAAAAAAAATGCAGAGGAGGGGCACCTGGGTGGCTCAGTCGGTTAAGTGTCTGACTTCAGCTCAGGTAATGATCTCACGATCTGTGAGTCCAAGCCCTGTGTCGGGCTCTGTGCTGACAGCTCAGAGCCTGCTTTGGATTCTGTGTCTCTCTCTTTCTCTGCCCCTCCCCCACTTCTGTCTCTCAAAATAAATTAAAAAAAAAAATTTTTTTTTTCAACGTTTATTTATTTTTGGGACAGAGAGAGACAGAGCATGAACGGGGGAGGGGCAGAGAGAGAGGGAGACACAGAATCGGAAACAGGCTCCAGGCTCTGAGCCATCAGCCCAGAGCCCGACGCGGAGCTCGAACTCACGGACCGGGAGATCGTGACCTGGCCGAAGTCGGACGCTTAACCGACTGCGCCACCCAGGCGCCCCTTGACTAAATATTTTTACCTCTAATTTTCTGGATTGCCTTCATGTCTTACTACCTAAGAAAACTATCAGACTTAAGTTTATCAGAAGCAAAATAAAAAAGGCAAATTATAATCTCCACCAGATGGAATAATGGCTTTTTCCATGAAAAAGAATTTGGGACAAGTGATCTGGGACACCTCGTGCTGAGAGGCACAAATATAAAAGGAACTAAACAGGTGGCTTCTGTGAGATAATTTTAGCCAGAGGACTCTGCAGCATGCTTCTTAGGAGTGTAAGGGAGGTCAGTGCCCTGGCCTGTGGCTCTAGAAATGCCCTAGAATGTTCAAGTACATTCACAAAATAACCGAGGAAAGCAAAGCCAGGACTGACACTGTTTTCACAGTTAGAAAGCCGAAAAGTTATACAACCATATGACAGCCGCTTCTCAGTTCTCGGAACTTGCCCTCCGTGCAGACTGTCATACTCGAGTTTTGCCTCTGGTAGCGTGTACGTGAGCCTCGCAGAAGGGCTCTGAACACTCCCAGCACATTATCCTCCCGGTAACATTTGAAGGGTCAGGGTGGCAGGTGAGGCCTGCAGCTGGCAACCTCCAAATCCAAGCGGTTCAGACGGGACCATAGCCATTTATGTCCATGGCTTTGAAACTTGTTAAACTATAGCCCACATTAGGAAACACATTTTACTTCATGACCCAGAACACACACACGCGCACGCGTGCACACACACACGCACACGCGCGCACACACACATTTCAAGAGAAAATACTTCCTAGGACCACGGTGCACTCTGATGCTTATCATTCTGTTCTCTCTTTTGTTGTTCACACTCTTCATAGCCCACTAAACTGAAGAACATCAGTTTAAAACCTCCTGTGTTAGGGGCGCCTGGGTGGCGCAGTCGGTTAAGCGTCCGACTTCAGCCAGGTCACGATCTCGCGGTCCGTGAGTTCGAGCCCCGCGTCGGGCTCTGGGCTGATGGCTCAGAGCCTGGAGCCTGTTTCCGATTCTGTGTCTCCCTCTCTCTCTGCCCCTCCCCCGTTCATGCTCTGTCTCTCTCTGTCCCAAAAATAAATAAACGTTGAAAAAAAAAAAAAATTAAAAAAAAAAAAAAACCTCCTGTGTTAAAAGTCAAGGAAAGCACACTCCTTCCAAGCTATTCTGTAACTGGGGGGAACTGCCCCGCTCTCCCGTTTACCCTTGTAGAGTTAGAGAAGGTGCTGGTCAAGAGAGAGGCAGTCACGGCTGAACCGCAGGCAACGCACGCCCTCAGAGTCTCTGGTCTTATAATAGGGCAACGGGGCCTTGCCTCCTTCGCGGGCCTCTTGTGAGGATCCAGTGAGCCAATGCTGTGACAGGTGCCAAGGAAGCACAAAGGGCTTGGCAATAAAACTTGTTGTTGAGGTTGGATAGTGGCCTGGCCCTCTGATATTCATCCTGAGGCCTTAATTCAGAAAATTCCTCTCCCCTGTGAGTGAATCGAAGGAGAGATTCTATTTTCACGTCAGGACCAAGCCACCCATGGCCTTGTACCTGACTCAGTTTGGCCATCCTTTGCTTTCTTGTGTGTGAATTTAACTGCTATCTAAGCCACCCTAAAATGATTGCACAATAAGTCCTCAGCCAACAAGCAGCTTCTCGCTGTGTCGTCTGCCGCTGGGGGGTGTTTGAGAGAGGGCAAGCAGGTTTCTGAGAACATCCAGTCAGGAAGGGATCTTTTTTTTTTTTTTTAATTTTCTTTAATGTTTATTCATTTTTGAAAGACAGGGACAGAGCACAAGCAGGGGTGGGGGCGGAGAGAAAGGGGGACACAGAATCGGAAGCAGGCTCCAGGCTCTGAGCGGTCAGCACAGAGCCTGACACGGAGCTCGAACTCACGGACCGCGAGATCGTGACCTGAGCCAAAGTCAGATGCGTAACCGACTGAGCCACCCAGGCGCCCCACACGATCTTTTTCTTATGCGAAGTCTCTAAAGAAGGGTACGGTCTGGAAACATACAGCTCCCGGGGTCAGTCTTTCCTTCCAACATGGAGGACCAGGTCATTCCCGACATTCACACGCACTCGTTCAAGAACATATCGTTTGGGTCTGGGCAGGGGTGATGGTTCCACAGCATTGTGAATGCACTAAATGCACTCTACAATGTCAGTGCCCTCATGTACTAAATACAACTTCAAATGACTGATTCAGTATTATGTGAATTTTACCTCAATTCCTAAAAAATGAAAAAATAAACATATAGGAACACATACCACCAAAGCAACGAAGATGGAGGCATTTTTGGTTTTGTTTTCGTTTCTTTCTAGTTTTCTGGCCTTCTGGATAGTCAAAGCAGAAAACTTTTAGGGCTTTAACTTTGAGCACATGAAGACAGAAAGGGAGATAACTCTTTTTTTTTTAATTTTTTTTTAATGTTTATTTATTTTTGAGACAGAGAGAGACAGAGCATGAACGGGGGAGGGTCAGAGAGAGAGGGAGACACAGAATCGGAAACAGGCTCCAGGCTCTGAGCTGTCAGCACAGAGCCTGATGTGGGGCTCGAACTCACGGACCGCGAGATCATGACCTGAGCCGAAGTCGGCCTCTTAACCGACTGAGCCACCCAGGCGCCCCGAGATAACTCTTGATAAAGAGGGAAACAGCTGCAATCCCCGCAAAATGGCCAGTGTGACACAGCTCGGCAGATAGCCTAGAACTGGGGGTCCAGGACTGGCCACTGTTTCACTACCTCCTCTGCCACCTCAGGGAGACCTCACCCACTCGCCCCTTCTGAGTGTGTTCCAGTGTGACCAAAGGTGGTAGTACATGATTCTGGAAGCCCTTGCTAGGCCAGCCAGAGGCCTGGGGCGGCTGGGAGCTAGCACCCTGCCCCACAGGGGCACCTCTAGGGGACAGTGAAGGCTGTCCAATAGACGCTTTCTCAGGACATTTGATGTAAGACACAAGGAGAAAGTCTTCTGGTAAAGGCAGGAGCAGTAGGTTTAGAAACAAAATATCTGAGTCACAGTGGAGGGCGGGGTCGGGGGGGGTGGCGCCTGGGTGGCTCAGTCGGTTAAGCGTCCAACTCTTGGGTTTCAGCTCCGGTCGTGATCTCACAGTTGGTAAGTTCAAGACCGCATCAGCAGTGTGGAGCCTGCTTGGGATTCTCTCTCTTCCTCGGCCTCTCTCTCAAAATAAATAAATAAACTTAAAAAAAAAAAAAAAAAAAAAATATATATATATATATATATATATATATATATATATATATCTCTCTAAGTCATGGGATCCACAAGTGCCTGATTCTGAAGAGACACCTACCAACTACTGCAGTGACTGTCACCAGGGCTACAATTGAAGAAATGGAGCAAGGTCTGCCATCAGGACCATCTCACATGGCCTGACCACAAAGGTCTGTCCATGCGGCCTGACACAGCTGCCCGTCTCCTTTAGTTCCCTCTGCAGCCTTATAATTAGACCTCCTAGTAACGGAAGACCCAGAGCGGTTGTCTGTATCCTAAACCCAGAAGAATCTAATTTACATAAAAGTGCCACAAAAGGAAGCAATCGAATGGATTCCGACCACTCCTTGGTTCCCCGAAGGAGAGTGGGCAGTTACTCCCTTGTTATCGGTAGGATGGCTTATTCCCGATGTTCTGCTTTGCCGGCCTCCGCCACAGAAGCTGAGAAAGCCAAATACTTCCGGCCCAGCCCCTCTGCGGCTAAACACGACCATGTGACAAGTTCAGGCTAAAGAGACAAAGGTGGAACTCTTGGGGGGCATGAGGGGCAATGTCTGGGGAAGCTTTCACTTTTTTTTTTTTTTAAGTTTATTTATTTTAAGAGAGAATGCACGCAAGCGGGAGAGGGAGAGAGAGAGAGAGAGACAGAGTGAGAGAGACGGAATCCCAAGCAGGACCCACACTCATCGCAGAGCCAGCCCCACACAGGGCTCAATCCCACGACCGTGAGATCATGACCTGAGCGGAAATCAAGAGTCAGACCCTCAACCGACCGAGCCATAGGAAGATTTTACTTCTATGTAAAAGGGCCGGGCCCAGGAGGAGAGGTCACTGGTCTTGCCCCTTCCCATTCTCATACCTATAATACGGACACAGCACCTCGAGCTGTGATAGCCATCTTACAATCACAAAGTGACAAGCATGATTTAAAAAAAAAAAACAAAAAACACATATTAAGAAGGGCAGGACAGGGGGCGCCTGGGTGGCGCAGTCGGTTAAGCGTCCGACTTCAGCCAGGTCACGATCTCGCGGTCCGGGAGTTCGAGCCCCGCGTCAGGCTCTGGGCTGATGGCTCAGAGCCTGGAGCCTCTTTCCGATTCTGTGTCTCCCTCTCTCTCTGCCCCTCCCCCGTTCATGCTCTGTCTCTCTCTGTCCCAAAAATAAATAAACGTTGAAAAAAAAAATTAAAAAAAAAAAAAAAAAAAAGAAGGGCAGGACCAAAGGACAAGGAGAGTCAGGGTCCTTGTGGCATTGTCAGGCAGCTAAGCCAAGCCCAGCAGCTTCCTGCCTCCAGACTTCTCGCTCCATGAAAAAAATATCACTTTAACTGAGTCTTGTTACTTGCAGTCTTCCTAACTCCTAACACGGTCCACGTAAAACTAACAACAAAATATGTCTTACAGATGTGTCATTTCCTTAAGTAAACTTCCTCACAAATCTCACAGTGCGCATTCCACAGTAGAATCCTATCATTCCAACTACTTCTCATAAAGTCTCCAGTTTAAAAAAAAAAAAAATCACTTTGGGCTCTTTGTTAAAGAGAGAAACTCAGGGGACCCAACCTCCGCACAGGGTCGGTGGCCGGGATCTGCAGTGGCGCCCGAAAGAAAATGATTCCTATTGGAGTGTGGCTCCCCTCACATAGACGCTGCGGCTGACCATAGTTTCACGCAGTAAGAATGTGAAACCCTGAATTATATCCACAATTGTGCGTTCTTTATCACTGCTTCTGCGAAAGAGCTATTATAGAATTCAATGCAGCCCTGCATGTCAAACGATCCGGGGATGGTTCTTAGAGAAACACGTAGCCGTGCGCATACTAAACATCTTCCTGAAGCGCTTGACAAAGTCACGAGCTCGGGAAAACATACTTAGCTAACCCACATAACACGAGCTCTAAATCAGACAGTCCACGAATACTGGTTAACTAGCAAATTCCTTGGCAGAAGGGAGAACTAATACCAGCCATATTTCAACCCCGTGCTTACGTGAGAACCGATAACAATGTCTGTCGGGTTTCTTTTATCACCACCGTCCTTCTCCACAGGTCAAGGCCAGTGCTTACTTGATGGCTTGAGTCACATGAACATGCATTTTTCTTAGGGTGGCTAAATGCCCAGCCTGTACTATTGACATCACAGAAGGGTTTTGAATCGACAGGGTCTCTCTATGACCACCAGCCCTGTCCTTAATTTGGATTTTCCAGCGGCCTGGGAAAAATTCTGCAGCCTGAGCTCCAAGGACCCGCGTTACCACCATCACCTTTTCACCTACTTACCTAAAACGGGATAACTAGACTTTGTCTGGGGCATATTGATCTATTCAAGAGAATGCCCTCCACGCTTTGACGCAGTGTCGCTCTCAAATTAAGAAAAAAAAAGTCCTACATAAACAAACAGGATGACCCTTTCCCCAAATACATTTCCTTTAATCAGAATTCACAGAAAAATAAAAACTAAGGGTAATGTGACAAATTGGTCTGCATGTGGTATTCATTGTCCTCTTTCTATTTATGCCATAAAGGAAAAAAAATCTTGATGGGATGGCCAGATGGTTTTTCCAATTGTGAATATATCAGACACATGTGATGTGAGTGCTTAATAACTGTTAGGTCATTTTTTTTAGTTGAAGTGTAATCGACATGCAACATCATACTTGTTTCAGGTGTAAAACATAATGATTCTGCATGTGTATACATTGTGAAATGCTCACCACCGTAAATCTAATTACCATCTGTCATCCTACAGAGTTCCAAAAAATTTTTTAATGTTAGGTAAATCATAATCAGTGAATACAATCTGGAAATTTACAAGGGTAGGCTGAAAATTATTTCCCGTCCTTCGTTTTTCGGTGAGAATGACATGATGAATGCCTCCAAGTTTGCGCCTCATTACTCGCTCTCAAACGCTAACAACTCTTTACCTTAAAATGGACCATCACAGCTAACTCGCCAGCAAAAACAGGAGGGAGGGGAGGTGCCTAACCGTGGTGTTTCCGTAGCCAGCCACGGGAGGGGTGTAAAGTGATTCTCCTATGCCGGACAATGGAATTTCCCACGGCTAATTTTGTCTGACCGTAGCTCACAAATTTAACTTCCTTCGAAAATGCTTTTTCACTTCATTTTCTCGTCCAGGAAACTAGAATTGAATTCCCAGCCACTAGTGTGTATCCTGAGTCTGAGGTCTTGTTTCCTTTTGTGTTTGGTAGAGAATGAAACAGAACAAGAGAAAATATGCCCAGAAAAAACCCCGATAAAACCTGTGGAGCGTGGTAGGTCAAATAGAAACACCCACATTTGACCGTGAGTCCTACACGCAGCTGTGGAAAATACATATTGCCTCACTCTGTTCCTTTGTGTATTTGTGCATTCGTGCAATTAACAATCACCGATTAAGTGCCATGCTGCGTACAAGGGGGAAAAGTGTCTCCGCCTTTAGCGAGTTATGGTCTGATGGAAGAGGGGGGAAAAGAGAACCCAACAATTTCATAATAGTCTGAACAGACTTCTGGAAGGCTTCCTGGGGGACATGATACTTGAGCCGACCAAGTCTTGAATCGTGAGTGTAGGTTCTCCGTTGAAGAGCTAAATTAAGACAGCGATAGAGGGAGTGAGAAGAGTAGAGTCAAGAGAGACAAATGAGGTAGAATTCAGAGAACCTGACTGATCGGCCACGGGGGTGGAGGAGAAGAGGTTGAGGCAAACACCTGGGGTCCTGGCTTGTGCCAAAAGGTGCCTGGTGTGCCACTCACAGTGCAGAGACTGGGGGAAACGGGGCAGGTTCGAAATCAAGGTGGTAACTCTGAGGCATACTGGTTTAAAGTGTCTGAGGGACTTTGTGTGAAAGTGTCCAAGCGTCAGTCCACAGATCTGGCTGAGGGCTCCCGGGGCAGGGGGGAGGAGTGGAGGGTGAGGACCCACCTCAGGAGATACCAGCTTGGAGGAGGATCCAGAGAGCCAGCGAGGGGGTGGCGGCCAACATGTCACTTGCCAAAGGAGGAAATGAGATAAACTTGGGGGTGGGGGTGGGATACTACCTTTTCTTCCGTGAAAGAAGTGAAGGACCAAGGGAGGGTAAAGGCATGATACGAAGAGGAAGAAAAAGGCAAAGTATGGTGTCAGAGACACACGGAAGTTGAGATCACCTCGAACAGTCCGTGGCACGCACTAGCCTAGGAGTTGAACAACATCACATCTGCACAGAAGGCAAGAAGTGTGGTAGAGGTCTGGGCTGGCGCTGTCACTAACAAGCAGGGTGATCTTGTGCACCTGACCATCTTTTAGCCAACTGGGTAGCCCCGAAGTTTCCATTGAAGATGGGCTCCCTTAACACAAATGGTGCTGAGCCCTTCTCTCTGGTCCCTTCTCCAAGGCTCCTCATAAGCCCCAGGGAGAGGAATCATACCAGCTGTGGTGGTGGGGTCAACGAGCCTATTCGTAGGCTGTCCCCCATCCCCACCCCCCCACCGAATGCTGGAACTCCTGGCATCCCGGTTAGAACAGGAAGTGCCAGCTGAGCAGGGCCCCCGCCACCCTCAATCAGAAGCCAGGCCACTCTGGAGGCTGACGCGGGTCTGCAGAGCTCAGAGGGACCGGGTTCCAGTCAAGACACATCAGTGCCCACACTCCTCTCAGCTTTTCGTAACTGTGCCCCGAGCTCACCCCAGACCTTTATCCCCCAAGTCATGCCAGGTTCCAGCACAACGGGGACCTTTCCGACCGGAAAGTGAAAGTGACCACATTTTGGAGAGCTCAGAGCTGCTCTATCAAAAATTAAACCTCTTAACCATTTCCTTTCATGTCCGCTATGGAAGGGATTCGGGTCCAGCTGATCGCTTTGGAAGAAATAATTCAAATGACGTACTCACGACCCCATTAATCTATCCTGGGCTTTAGTGCCTCTGTTCACACCGTCATTTCGTCTTTCCTCTCCCGAAGTAGAATTGAAAGGCAGGTCCTCTAGGAAGCCTGACCAAGTGGCTTGTTCACAGCTATATCCCAATGGCTAGGACCTTATGAGCGAATGACTCTGACTTCATAAAAGGTTCTGCTGCTGCTATGACTTCAGTAATTAATAGCATCAACGATCAACCTATCTTGATATTTCTCTTGGATTATGTGGCTTTTCATAGACTTATAGCTTGTTTCCCAAATCAACTATTAATAGCATGTCTTTATACTTTTCATTAGCATCAGTGTGCAGAGTATTTTGTAAGTAATAGCTACTCAGTAGTAGTTTGAGAATCCAGACTTTTGCCACAGGGCTTTCTTCCCCTCCGTTCCCTCTGGACTCATCCTTACTCTCCACCTGTTTATCCTCTGACTTTAAATACTTTCCTCCAGTACAATTTGTCCTCTCCAGAAAAACCTGGAACAGTTGAGAGAAAACAGCAAGATTCACAGAGGGCAATTAAGTGGAATTAAGGTCCCTGGGAAAACACTGCGGATGGCTGAAGAAAACATGCTGAGAATAATTCTTCCAAAGCAAAGAATTCCTGAGGCCAAATAACTACTTTGTACTATGAACTGAATCATGAGGCTCTATTAACTGGGAGGCGACCTTGACATAGGACATAGTTGGAGCCAACAAAGGCAGTCAGATGCAAGAGCTACCACGGAATTCATCTAACCAAGCTACTCTTTTAGAGATTTCCAGGCAATTACCAGAAACCAAAGTAAGAGCGCGTGGTGTTAAAGGCTGGAGCCCAAGAATACAAACACTACCCCAAGTAAAACATTACCTGGAGGAGGATTTTATAGGGCAGCTTTGACTGACAGCATTTACCACCCTGTATTATTATGTGTGACCTTTGTTAGATACTTCAGGATTAACCTGAGTAAGGGTCCTGGTCAGTTTGGACTGCTATCGCAAAATACCCTACGGCGGGTAGCTTACAACAGAAATTCATTTCTTACAGTTCTGAAGGCTAGCAGTCCAAGGTCAGGGTGCTTGCTGTCAAAGCCGTCATCTTGCTGAGTCTTCATAGGGCAAGATAGCTCTGTGGGGTCCCGCTTGCAAGGGCAGTAATCCCATTCGTGATGCCTCCACCTTCGCGCCCTAAGCCCCACCTTCTGACACCGACCCACTGGAGACGAGGATTTCAACCTATGAGATGGCGGGGCGGGGGGGATACAGGCATCCAGCCCATGGCAGTAAAGGTTGATTTTTCTGGCTAGTGAACTAAATTTAGGTCTGATTGTCAAGAATTCGGTTAACTGGGACAGCTGGGTGGCTCAGTCGGTTGGGCGTCCAACCCTCGGTTTCAGCTCAGCTCAGGATCTCACAGTTCATGAGTTTGAGCCCTCACAGTTCATGAGGCTGCTGGCACAGAGCCTTCTTGGGATTCTCTGTCTCCCTCTCTCTCTGCCCTTCCTGCACTCTCTCTCCCTCTCTCTCAAAGATAAATAAACTTAAAAAAAAATGGGGTGCCTGGGTGGCTCAGTCAGTTAAGCGGCCGACTTCGGCTCAGGTCATGATTTCGCGGTCTGTGAGTTCGAGCCCCGCGTTGGGCTCTGTGCTGACAGCTCAGAGCCTGGAGCCCGTTTCAGATTCTGTGTCTCCCTCTCTCTCTCTGACCCTCCCCCGTTCATGCTCTGTCTCAAAAATAAAAATAAAACATTTTTTAAAAATTTTTAAAAAGAACACGGATTCTTATTTAAAAAAAGACTTCTGTTAACTGATAGGATATGGTGATTCACATGGTTGTTAATTATGAAAAGTATACACAGTTTTTAAATTTATTTCAGCAATTGACTTTTGGGTTCATGGCATATAAAATAATGTCCGTGCGTGATGTGTTACATACGTAGTTTTGTTCCATCCTTATAACAATCCATGGGAGGTAGGAATTAGTACCCTCGTTTTCTGGACAGGAAAATGGAGACTCAGGAGTTTATCAAGCACCCTGACGATCATTTAATTCCCTGTAGAGCTTTGCTCTTGGCGAGAGAATGCTCTGAGCAGTGAATCCGAGTTTCCCATCTCCTCCATACTTTTCACTGAACACACGTGAAGAGGTGTTCGGAATTTTGACATCTCAGACTCCTTTAAGTTTGTTTTCAAGCCTTACAAAGCAGGAAGCGATGACCTCACCTCGGGCCTCTGCTCCACCCCCCACCCCGACTTTTCTTCAAAGGCCCGTTAGAACCGTACAAATGAACGGTGAAGCTGGACCGTGCTCCTATCAGCAGGAGTGCAGAGCGGTGCTCTCCCCGGGCTGGCGGATGGCACCTGTCACTCCCACCCCGTTTCCCGGATGACGCGGGATAATGAAATTCTGATGAGCAGCCTGGCGCGAAACTGAACAAGGGAGGACATCCTTCAGTCATGCCAGACCGGTGCCTCTCTCACATCTCTCTCTCCTTCCTATCCTTAACTACTGCCCACGGCCGCCTATCTCTCACCCTCCCCTCAGTCCTGCTCCTTGACGTCGTGCAGGTCAGACCTGCACCCTGTCCTCCCCTCCGTCGCCGGGTCCTGGTGCATCTTCTTCCTCAGCCTCCCCCTGCACACGTCCGTTGTGTGCCCTCCCCCACGTGCTCCAGCAGGCCACCGTCATCTGCCCACACTGCTGTAACAGGCACCCACCGGCCCCTGCCTCTGCGCCTGCCCCGAGGACCTAATCTGCCCTCGGGGGCTCTTTCAGAACAGAAAGCCTGCCCATCTCCCTGCCTTTTGTGGCTCCCTGCTGCCTTCAGGACCCAATCCAATGTTTATTTATTTTTGGGACAGAGAGAGACAGAGCATGAACGGGGGAGGGGCAGAGAGAGAGGGAGACACAGAATCGGAAACAGGCTCCAGGCTCTGAGCTATCAGCCCAGAGCCCGACGCGGGGCTTGAACTCCCGGACCTCGAGATCGTGACCTGGCTGAAGTCGGACGCTCAACCGACTGCGCCACCCAGGCGCCCCTTCAGGACCCAATCCAAATGCCTGGGCATGGCACCCAAGGGTCTTCCTGATCCGGCTCTTAGCTGCAGGCTCTCTTCTTTCATGCCATGGCATGCTGAGCGTCGGCTCTGGTAAAGGACGAGAGGTTTGCCCCACGTGCAGTACTCATGCTTCCCAGACTTTGTGCTCCGTGCTCCCTCTGTTTTGTTCTGCTAGCCACTTGCGGTAGATTGCTTGCAAAAGACTGTCCCAATGATTCCCCTCTCGACACCCAGGTCCCTCGCAAGATGCCCGCGCAGCTTCTGTTCTCAGGAGACGGCATCTGGGGTGCCTGGCTGGCGCGGCCAGGGGAGTGTGGGACTCAGCCTCAAGGTCATGAATTTGAGCCGCACGTCGCACAGAGAGATCACTTGAAATAAAGAGAGAGAGGGAGGGAGAGAGACGGCATCCGTTTCCACACCCACCCGAGCTGAACTGGCCCGTGACTTGCTTTGCCCGTTAGAATGTTTTGGAAGTACGCTGCGTGCGCTCTGAGTCCGGGCCTCAAGAGGCCTCCAGCTTTTGTTCACTCTCTTGGATCCTCACCCAACCACTGTGCGAACCTGAACCGCATTTTTGGTTGTACATGAAATGCCATCACCTGAGGCTCGGGGTGTGATTTCCTAAGCAGCCTCTGAGGTACCGGATGGAATAATAAACTAGAAGTTTGGGGCATTTAACCCCCACCCCCCATGGATGAACTTTGACCCGTTGGAAATGAGAGATAGGAGGGGGCCAGACAGGTACAACCTCCCTCCTCTCTCTCTCTGCGTGGACTACTCTGAGGTACGGTCCCTCTCGGCGACCCTCCACGGGAGCACACGTGCAGTTGACCAGCCGGCTACGTGTCTTCACAGCTCACCGCAATAACCTATCTCGGAGCAAATCTCCGCATCTTCCCTTGCTTCACATCCCTTTTCGTTCACCCTCCTTGCCCTAGTCTTGCACACTGGAAAACAGGGTGAGCATCCTAACCTTTGCCTCATGTTCTGTTTTCTGGACGACCAGGCTTAGGCAGCAGCCAATGTGTACATGTTCCGGCCAGGAAGCTCGTTTCCAATTCAGATGCTCCGGGACCCACTGCTCAGAAGCCAAGGATTCCCACCAAGCGCATGCATCAGCTTCCTGTTGCTGCTGTAATAAGTCATCACAAGCTTCGTGGCTTAGAACAACCCAAGATTTTCCTCTGAATGTTCGCAAGGTCATTAAGTCTGAAATCAGTTTCCCTGAACCGAAGTTCAGGTGTTTGCAGGGCGGGTTCCTTTGGGAGGCTCTGAGAGCTGACTCGGCTTCCCTGCCTCTTCCAGCTTCTAGGGGTAGCCTCCCCGTTCCTCAGCCTGCGGCCCCTCCTCCCTCATCCAAGCCCATCGCTCCGATCTCTGCCTCCGTGGTCACATCACCATCACATGCCCCTCAGCTTCCCTCTTACGAGGACCCTGTGATAACTGTCCATCCCAAGACCCTTAATCACACCTGCAAAGTCTCTTTTGCCTTATAAGCTAACATCACAAGTTCTGGGAATTCGAACCCGGATATCTATGGGGGCCATTATCAGCCTAGCACAGCACATAGAGTCCCTCGGCCCCCATATATTCACGCCCAAGTGTGACTGACCAGATAGCTCTCAGAAGGCTTAGCAGTAAGGTTCTACCACAGTAACAGGCCCTTATTTCATCTTTAAACGAAAGGCCAGGTTTATAACATAATTCGTCATTCATTTGGACATTCTATCCCGTTTTCTCACTGCTTAAATAAATGACGCCTTTGAGAGTTTAATTGCATTTGGTTGTCACAACATGAAAGAGACACTTGGCAATTAAAATAATTTGGCCAATTTGGATGTCAGATGCTCTCTGATTGTATCTGGATAGGTGTTCATTTTATTCAATCTCTACATCCCTCTGTGCTGGCTAGACCCAACTGGTTGAGAAGCAATGACTTTCCATGGTTTCTAATTAGAAATTGGAGCTTAATACATCAACTGATATCCTCCTTAATCTCCTTTATGGCCTGTTTCTATGACTTACAGGAAATTCACTAGGTACCGAGAAAAGAAATCGATGCAGGTGAGTAGATTACCAAATTGCCCAGGTCTAAGTTCCTTAATGCTTTATTCTCATAAAACCTTATTCTCGATTTAAACCAATTTAAACATGCAGAATGGAAAAAAAAAATTGTGATGACAGCCTAGTTTTAAGACATTCATTTGGCTGTGTTTTAAAAACGTATATTCTTTCAGACAGATGATGTGTTTGTCCATTCTGTGGACATATACTGATTTCACTGATTATGCCAGATACTCTACTGGGCACAGTGCATACAGCAGGGTCCTTACCCTCTTAGACCTTACACTGTGCTTAGAGGGAACAGATAATACACACACACACACACACATACACACACACGAGTACACAATGTCAGGTGAGACAAGTTATAAAGAAAAATAAAGTAGGGCCAAAAGAGAGTGGGGGGTGCCATGTCAGATGGGGTGGCCATGTCTGAAAGGAGGTATAATGAAATGAAGCCATAAGCTTGCACACATCTGACATAAAAGCAGAGGGAGCAACCCATCTAAGAATTTGAGACCCGGGCAACAGGAAAGAGAGTGGTCCTGAGGCCAGTGTGACTGGCTTGTTTGAAGAACAGCGCGGGGTCCAGCGTGGCCGGAAATAGCATCGTGGCAGATGTTATGAGATGCTTCACCTTCTCCTGCTCTCGGACATTGGTGTTCCCGGTTGTGTCCCCTATAATTCCCATGTTGCAGCCTCATCCCCAGTGTGATTATATTAGGAGATGGGGCCTTTGGGAGGCTCTATAAACAGCAAAAGAAAAGGAACCCCAGACTAATGTAACATTGTGTGTCAAATTAAAAAAAAATGTAATGGAAACAAAACAAAACCCAGAAAGTTCCTTTGCTCTTTCTGTTATGTGAGGACACAGTGAGAAGACATCTGTGAACCAGGAAGTAGGCTCCCAGCAGACACTGAATCTGCCGGGGCCTTATCTTAGACTCCCCAGCCTCCAGAACGGTGAGAAAGAAGTTTCTGTTGTATTTAAGTTCCCCAGTCTGTGGGTTCTACATAGCAGCTCAGAGGGACTGGGACTGAAGACAAGGTCAGATCGATGAGCGAGGGGAAGACCAGGCAGGTGTTTTTATTTCCTAGCCTAATACCAGCCCATGCCCTCTGGTTTTCAATTATTTGACTTTGCCAAGATTTCCTTGATCACACCTATGGGTTCCACAGTAGGACATGTGTGGGGACTATGGTTGGTAACTGGTCACCACATGGCTCAGGGAAGCTTTGGACCTACCTTCATTATCACATATGTCACCGCTCTGTCACGGCCCCGCACGGCAGCTACACACATGCACGTCCCCTCTGCCGCGCCGGCCCGGACGGTGCATCATCCCCACCGGGCACCAGGCCTGCCCATGGTAAGCCTCCATCAAATTGCCTAACTAAGAGGTGAAATCGGCCACTCAATTTCTCCCAGCTATGTGTCTTCAGGAACCGAATATTAGTAATGCAGAAAGGGAGCGTGTGCTGTTTCAGGAAGTCTTGTGGCCTGAAGGGGGCTTGGGGCACACTGCTCCCGCCTGGTGGGAGAGGTGGGGGCGCAAAAGGGATCTCTTCAGAAGATGCTTCACCTTCTCCTGCTCTCATACGATGGTGTTCCTGGTTTCTGGCCTTCACGTTGGGACTGAACTACACCACTGGCCTTCCTGGGTCTCCAGCTCACAGAAAACGGACTGAAGGCCTTGTCACCCTCCATAATCACCTGAGCCAGCTCCTATCATAAACCTCCTTTTGTGTATATCTACATATATATCCTGTTGGTTCTGCTTCTCTGGAGAACCCCGACTAATATATCCATACATGACTACAACTACCTTGGTCTTCTCCACTCCTTTCCATCTGACTGCCCCTGACATGATAGCAGGCTCCCAGGCTGCTCTCTGGCCTTCTGGTCTCTGGATGGGAAATTATATCCTTGATCCTAAATGACCGCTCTCAGGGGCCGACAACCGGAATGAAGTGTTGCACACGCGTGTGGCTACAGAAAACAACACGGAATTCACTGTGGATCCTGCGATTGAAGGGGTGAACTTGAGTTGGGTTCTTATGTTATTAGGAAGGTAGCTTTTGTATGTCCACATGGAAGGGGAAAAAAAGAAATTAGAACTGGATTTCTTTTTTTTTTTTTTTTAATGTTTATTTTGGAGACAGAGGGAGACAGAGCACGAGTGGGGGAGGGGCAGAGAGACAGGGAGAGACAGAATCTGAAACAGGCTCCAGGCTCTGAGCTGTCAGCACAGAGCCCGATTCGGGGCTTGAACCCATGGACCGTGGGATCATGACCTGAGCTGAAGCCGGACACTCACCCAACTGAGCCACCCAGGCGCCCCAGGACTTCTGAGTCTTACTTATCACTTTTAAATTTACCTCACTTTGCACACTGAGTGTATCCAGAGGAAAATTCTATCGCATAGATTTGCCATCACCACTTCACAGATATGCCAGTGTTCGACTGTGAGTCTCCAGACATGAGAAGACACAACTCAAGTGGACCTCTGACAGAAGTGAAAGGGAGGTCCCATACAGTGGGCATCACATCACACCCATCTCCTCCCTCCCAGGCGTGCTCTCTCTGTCTTTCCAAAAAAAAGAAAAAGACAAAAATTGTGTCTTTCAGCTGACATCCAACTGGGTCTGGTTGGCACTGATGCATCTAAGCCCCTACCCTCTGAGTGAGCCTCTTGCCCGTGCAGCAGAGTGCCAAGGACATCGTCACTCGCCCACACAGTCACCACTCTGGATGCTCTCCGTCCCTTCGTGGGGATCCAAGGTCCTGTCTGGCATCGTCGCCCTTCAGCCTGAAACACCTCTTGTTCTTGTAACGTACGTCTCGTAGAGGCGGGTCTTCCGGTGAGACATACCCTCCGTTTTCTTGTCTCCGGAAATGTCTTTATTTCACTTCCGTTCTGGCCTCCATTGTTTCAGTGAGAAGTCAGGGAATTTTTGAATTATTGTTTCCCTGTAGGTAGAGTGACATTTTGCTCTGGCTGTTTTCAGATTTTGTCTTTGTGTTTGGTTCTCTGCAGTTTGACTCTCAGGTGCCTAGGCACAGCTTGCTTTGGTATTTATTCTGTTTCACTGATCTTCTGGTACCTATAAATGTCTTTCACCAAGGGTGGGGAAATGTCAACTGTAATTTCAAACGTTTTTTTTTCCGTCCCATTTTCTCTCTTCTTCTGGGCTCCCTGTCACCCACATGTAATCATATATCCTCAAGACAGGAGCCCGAAAACAGGACCCCCCCGCCCCCGTGCCCACCTCTTCTTCTGAGTATTGACTCCTACAGAATCTTCCTACTTTTGCTCACAGCACCGTCAGGTAGTTTTTCTAGATTCCAGGGTTTATAGTTGTTATCTATGGGAGGCACAGTCCTTGGCGATTACCAGAAGTGGACCCTGTTCAGGATGTTTAGAGGAAGTCACATGACAACCCAGTTAGCTCCCTATCGTGCCCTTCTGACCTCCCAGGAAGTTCATCCAGTCAGTGTGAAAAGAGAACTTCTCTACCTGAAAAGTCCCAACTCTAGCAGTGGCCGCCCAGAAAAGGATTCCTTCTGGTATTCTCGTGTAAACCTGATTTTTAAAAATCAGTGAAACGGGCGTGCCTGGGTGGCTCAGTTAGTTAAGCGTCCAACTCTTGGTTTCAGCCCAGGTCACAATCAATCTCACAGTTGGTGAGACTGAGCCCTGTGTCAGGCTCTGCACTGACAGTGCGAAGCCGGCTCGGGATTCTCTCTTTCCCTCTCCCTCTCTCTCTCTCTCTCTCTCTGCCCCTCCCCCATTCACACTCATTCTTGCTCACTCTTTCTCTCTCTCTCTCTCAGTAAATAAACTTAAAAAAAATGAATGAAACAGTTTCTAAAATAGCCCAGCCCTGAATTCATCCATTCTAAATCAAAAGGACTATGATTCCAGAGTAATAAATACCAAGTGAAGAAGCCTGGGTGAAGCCCAGTTCTTCCGGGAACCAGCTGTGTGACCTTGACAGGTGGCTTGCCTTCTCTAAGCCAGCAACAGCCAAGGAGACCATAGTACTCACCTGCCTCAGAGGTTGATTATAAAGATGAAATAAGGTAACATATGGGAACATTATTATAGACTATGTCTGATGTTACTCTACTGTGACTCCCTAAATTTCAAAGACTGACTTCTAATCCCCAGGCCACGGCATGTAAAAGGGCTTGTGTAAATGTACGAACAAATGGGGTAAATCTGATCACGTTCTTTGGCAGGCAGTGCCTAAGGAGCTCAGCCGGGGGAAATGACCCCTCTACTAAGTCTCAAAGAGAGGAGGGCCAGCTTTTCTTGGCGATTACCAAGAAATGCAAAGCGGACGTCATTTATTTGTAAATTCCGGATGAAATATAGTCCTAATCGACTGGTGTTACTAGATTGGCGGCTGAGGCTGCCCCTCCAGCAGCCTCTTGCGAAGCCTTCAAGGGGAAGCAGGAGCCCGGAGACCACCGGCCAGGAAGCTAGATGGTGTCACTTAATAAACAGGGAGGAGAAAGGGACTTGGCTTAAGCCGTGAGAGACATTCACACAAAAGGAAACTGGGTTTTAACTTCGATCGGAGCAGGGGCCTGTGAATGAAGGATGCTACCAGAGCCCCCTTGCAAGCCCCGCACGGAGGTAGGAGAGGCTACCGGGAGAGATGGTGCGGTCAGGTGACACCCGGGGAGGGCAGGGTTGGGCTGGGTGGAAGGTAAGTCATGGGTATAAAAAAAGTCACGAACACAGGGAAGTGAGAGGCATGGCTTGGAAGGAAAATGAGAATGAAGCCACCATTCAGTCTCCCTTGGCTCAGTGCCTTGTGTGTGAAATGAGTCAAATATACCCACCTCTTTTTTTTTTTTTTAGTTTTTATTTATTCATTTGGAGAGAGAGAGTGAGAGCGAGCAGGGAAGAGGCAGAGAGAGCGGGGGAGAGAGAATCCCAAGCAGGATCCGTGCTGTCAGCACAGAGCCCGGCAGTGGGGCTGGATCTCACAAATGGCGAGGTCACGACCTGAGCCAAAATCAAGAGTCAGACATTTAACTGGCCGAACCACCCAGGCACCCCAAATACACCCACCTCTTAAAGTTGCGCGACTATTTTCCAAAAGTCTCCCCCATTTTCTTCCCCCAAAGTCCTCTCTGCCTCTGTGACATTTTGCCCAAGGGAAGGAAAAAGCGGCTACCGGTTTTAAGGAAAGCCCTGGGGTAGGAGCCGGACAAGCCTCGAACCGCCCTCCGCACCTTCTCCAGCTGTTGCCAGCTTTTGTTCCTGCTTCCCTGCCTCCTTCTAGTTCTCTGAACACACCGAACTCACTCTGTGCAGATTTCCATGCCGCGCTCTTTGGTCGGATCCTTCTTATTGTCCGGGTCTCTGCTCAAATGTCACCTCCTTAGAGAGGTCTTTCTGGACCCCAGGCCTCGGGTCCCTCGCGGACCAGTCACTTCCCATCACTGTGTCCTGTTTTTCTCAAAGCCCTTGACGCTATCAGAAATGATCTTGTTTACTTGTGTGATTGGTACTGTGGGTTTGCAACTCGCAGCAGAATGCAGGCTGCCTGAGAGCAGGGGCCTTGATTGCCCAATGCGGCATCCCCAGTGCCCGGAATCCTTTGAAGTCTTAACAAATATTTGATGAATGAATGGATAGGTGAAGTTGAGGATTACATATGATGATGTGACTAAGCATTTGGAGAATCCCAGGCAGCTAAACGATGGCATTTATTCCTAGTAGTGTTACTATTGTTCCTTTTTTGTTGCAAGTCGGTTTTGTTGGACAAGGCAGTAATAATGTGCCCAAAATGAGAGAACAGAAAGCACTGATTTTTCAAGAAAGCCACCTTTCTTTTTTTCTGGAGGAAAAGGTCAAGACCCAAATAGATTCACCACTGAAGTTCCAGAGGCAGCGCTGAGTACAGGGGAGAGCACAGGCCCATGGCTTTGTGCTAACCAGCTGTGTGATCTTGGGCCAGCCTCAACCTCTCTGAACCTGTGTCCCCATCTGAGAAGTTAAAGGGATTGCCTAGATGCTGCATACGGTCCCTTCTAACTAGAACCATCCCTCATCTCCGCATACTGTTGTTGACTGCCTCCTGGCAGAAAAGTGAATGAACTAAAGACAGGCAGAGGCAGAGGTTCCAGAATCGAATAGCGTAGTCAGTTCTCAAATGGATGGACTGGACAGTGTCCTTTCTAGGGAGAGAGGAGGACAGCCAGGAGAGGACTCAGAACAACTACCTCTGGTTCAGGTTAGAGACCACCTTGCTTGAAACACTATTAGCGGCTTATTGGCAGAAAGGACATCTGGATGTCCTTTCATCTTTAAAATAACCTTACAGGGGCGCCTGGGTGGTGCAGTCAGTTAAGCGTCCGACTTCAGCTCAGGTCACGATCTCGCGGTCCGTGAGTTCGAGCCCCGCGTCGGGCTCTGGGCTGATGGCTCAGAGCCTGGAGCTTGTTTCCGATTCTGTATCTCCCCCTCTCTCTGCCCCTCCCCCGTTCATGCTCTGTCTCTCTCTGTCCCAAAAATAAATAAACGTTGAAAAAATAAATAAATAAATAAATAAATAAATAAATAAATAAATAAAATAAAATAAAATAAAATAAAATAAAATAACCTTACAGGCGTTTGGGTGGCTTAGTGGGTTCCGCATCTGACGTCGGTTCAGGTCATGATCTCACGGTTAGTGAGTTCAAGCCCCACATAGGGCTCTGCATGGAGCGTCCAGGACCTGGTTCAGATCCTCTCTCTCCCTCTCTCTCAAAAATAAATAATAAGCATTAAAGAAATAATAAGATAAAATGACTTTTACAAGGCAGGTGTTATAGTTCCATTCTACAAGGGATGAGATGCTCCAAAAGGTCACACAGCTAAAAAGGAACAAGCCTGGGAATGAGAAACCAGGTTTGTCTTCTCCTCACTCTTTCTGCTCCCGGAGGGGGTGAGCCCACCAATGGGTCCCAAACCTCTTGATCATCAAAATCAGTGGAAACATCTTCAAGGGGGTCCTACTAAAAAACCAGACTTTTGGAGGGTGCCCCCAAGAAATCTGTATTTTTCTTTTTTTTTTTTTTAATTTTCTCTTTTTTTTTTTTTGAACGTTTATTTATTTTTGGGACAGAGAGAGACAGAGCATGAACGGGAAGGGGCAGAGAGAGAGGGAGACACAGAATCGGAAAGAGGCTCCAGGCTCTGAGCCATCAGCCCAGAGCCTGACGCGGGGCTCGAACTCACGGACCGCGAGATCGTGACCTGGCTGAAGTCGGACACTTAACCGACTGCGCCACCCAGGCGCCCCAAAATCTGTATTTTTCAAAAGCTCTCCATGTCCCAGTGATACAGCCAGACTAGGAAACCACTGCCTTATATTGGGCTCTGAAGCCACCCAGCAGTTGGAAATTGTCCCAGGAAGGTGCTAATACTTGTCACTAGTGTCATTCTACCTTCCCTGCGCCCCGCCCTGCGGAACTGCGCTTGCGCCCGCGGCAGCTATGTCTCCGCAGCGCCCTCTACGGGACACGTAGTAAAACCTTGACTGCAACCAACTTTCTCTGCGGGGAAATTCAGGGGCGTCAGGCAGCGCTCCCCAACCCCTTTGCTGACTGAGAAAATGCATGCCCACGTATGCTATTAAGGAGCAAAGGGATTAATAATTTGCTTTCAATGAGAACAATGCTGGGTACACACACTTAGAGAGGGTAGTTTATTCAGTTTGGGGCCCAAGTGGGTAGAGTTGCTTCCCTCCAAGTTACCCAGACTTTTTCTTATCCATGTGCTCCTTCATTTTTTTCCAACAAGTATTCATTGAATGCTTAGTAAAGACCAAGCATTCTTCTAGCTCAGAACAAGACAAAATACCCTCTCCTTGTGGAATTTATAGTCTAGTGATGGAGACAGGAATTAAATACACAAACAGATAAGTACCTACTTATACATAGTGATTAATCCTATGAAAGAAAAGAACTAGGTTTGGAGGGCCTCGCTGGCTCAGTCCGTGGAGCGCGTGACTCTCGATCTTGGGGTCGTGAGTTTGAGCCCCACGTTGGGTATAGAGATTATTTCAAATAAAATCTTTAAAAAAAATTTTTTTAAAGAACTAGATTTTGAGAGCCCTGTTTTAAGAAGGAAGGTCAAGGAGGGGCGCCTGGGTGGCGCAGTCGGTTAAGCGTCCGACTTCAGCCAGGTCACGATCTCGCGGTCCGTGAGTTCGAGCCCCGCGTCGGGCTCTGGGCTGATGGCTCAGAGCCTGGAGCCTGTTTCCGATTCTGTGTCTCCCTCTCTCTCTGCCCCTCCCCCGTTCATGCTCTGTCTCTCTCTGTCCCAAAAATAAATAAACGTTGAAAAAAAAAATTAAAAAAAAAAAAAGAAAGAAGGAAGGTCAAGGAAGGCCTCCCTCTGGAGCTGACTTGAAGCTAAGATCTGGAATTTGAGATAGAATGAGCCCCGCAAATACAGAGGGGATTCCAGGTGGGGTAAGGAGTTCTCATTTGAGGCGCTCAAGGAAGCCAGGAGCATCCTGAGTAAGGGGCTTGTGAATTGAGACAAGGTTAAAGGAGTCAGGTTAACAATAAGCACCTACTATGTGACAGCACTGCTCCACTTGTTTCCTTTTAAAAATAATTTTTTTTATGTTTATTTATTTTTTGAGAGAGAGAGTACAAGTAGGGAAGGGGCAGAGAGAGAGGGGGACACAGAATCTGAGGCAGGCTCCAGGCTCTGAGCTGTCAGCACAAAGCCCGATGTGGAGCTCGAACTCACGAACCGCGAGATCATGACCTGAGCTGAACTCACGAACCGTGAGATCATGACCTGAGCCAAAGTCAGAGGCTTAACCAATTGAGCCACCCAGGCACCCCTCCTTTTTTTTTTTTTTTTTAAGTTTTATTTACCTTGAGAGAAAGAGAACACATGTGCATGAGCAAGCCGGGTAGAGGGAGAGAGAGAATCCCAAGCAGGCTTTGGGTGCAAAGCCTGACTCAGGGCTCAAACCCATGAGCCGTGAGATCATGACCTAAGCCGAAATCAAAAGTCAGACACTTAACCAACCGAGCCACCCAGGCGCCCTGTTCCGCTTGCTTTCCACACATTGTCCTATTTGATCCCCATCCATCTGAAGAAGTAAATAATAGTCTCATGTTTGACTTTTTATAGATGAGAAAATTGAGGCACAGGGAGATTAAGCACTTTGCCCGAAATCCTTTAGGTAGCAGGTAGCCAAACTAGGGTTGAAACGCATGCATTTCTGCACCCAGACTCAACATTTATCCATCACCCTACCCTGCCTTCTAGGCATCGCTAAGGAGCTTGTATTTTTATTCTAAGCGCAGGAGACATCTTTGTCAGCTTTTAAGCAGGGGCTCTGAGCGATCTCTCCTATGTGTTAACAAGATTGTGCTAAATGGATAACAGACTGCAGGAGGACGGAGTAGCAGGACACAATGGAAAGGCAAGTGCAGCGGGCCAGGAGAGGAATGATGGTGGCCTAGGCAAGGGGGGTAGCAGCGGAGATGGGGGAGAAGAGGAAGGATTTAGTACAGAAGTGGCAGGACTGGTGACGGATCATGCGCGGGGTGTGCGAGAGGAAGCCGTGAAACTTGGCACCCAAGCTCAGGAGACTGGAGTAGGGACCCCTGCCTGGGGTGGACGTGGGAGCACACATGGGAACAGGTACAGTTCAGTGTTAGTCACACGGTAAGTCTGAGCGATGGGCTGTTGGGAAATGCACAGGCATCTCGACCTTAGTGTGTGTGAAAGTAAGCTCATCATCTGCCTCATTCTGGAATTCAGAGGAGAATCTAGGGTAGAAACGGAAATGTGTTGTTTTTAGCGTAATAGGTGCCGCTAGGGAGGGGACAGTTCCTAGGACCAAGCCCTGAGAAATTCCTGCACACGGAGTGTGGATCTGGGAAGGGAAGGAAGTGGAGGGAGCTAGAGAGTCGGTGACCGAGGAGAGCCAAGAAGGAAGGAAGGAAGAAATGACAAAACAAAAGCAGCCCAGGACTTGGCTCCTAATGTCCTCTGAAGAAGAGAGACGCCTCCTTCCTGTTACATGTGGGGAGGATTTGGCCGAGACCCAGGGACCGCCGGCATCAGAGTGCAGGCCGGCGCGCAGGGAGCCCACATGCTTGTGTGAGGCCCAGCACCGGGCTACCCTGGAAAGTAGCAGGTACAGCCTGAAATAGAACCGTGTCTCATCACTTCCCCTGTAACTCCTCAGTCCCCCATCGGGCTCCCAGATCGGCTCCCTGTCGGGATACACAGAGGGATGGACAGGGTGTCAGCTCAGGTCCAGAGGCCCACAGACCTCTGGGAGAGGGATTCCACCTTGAGGGTGGGTGGGGCTCGGGCATTATTAGTCATAGTCCTGTTGTCATTTCCTGCGGTGGCTTTCTTTCTTTCTTTTTTTTTTTTTTTTTTTATCTTCCCCTGCCACTGGCCCTGATTTCACCCGCTTCTCTTTCCACTTTAGTATCTTCACCCAGAAAGGGTTATGATTTTAGCAATCATTTTGTCCCCATAATCCTATGATAGTAATTTCATCATTAATTAATACGGTGATGAAAATACTCTCTTTTATAGCCCTTTTGGGTGCTTGAGGATCGCTGCCATAAATGTTTAAGAGGTTCCTGTCTCCAGCAGGAAGAAAGGCAAGATCTAGCTTTACCCTGAGGCCTAACCCCGTACAGGAAGTGCAGTTCTATGCCAAGTGCTCAGAGTAACTAAGAGCCATTGGAGAAGCTCTACCATTTTTTAAAACCTATCATTTTCTTAATTATAGAAGTATATTTTACTGTAGAATTGAGCTTCTCAAGCCTTAATGAGGCTACAAATCAACTAGGGATCTTGCTAAAGTGCAGCCTCTGATTTGGGAGGTCCGGAGGGGACAGAGATGCTACTTTTATTTTTTTTTTTTATTATTTTTTTTTTCAACGTTTATTTATTTTGGGGACAGAGAGAGACAGAGCATGAACGGGGGAGGGGCAGAGAGAGAGGGAGACACAGAATCGGAAACAGGCTCCAGGCTCTGAGCCATCGGCCCAGAGCCCGACGCGGGGCTCGAACTCACAGACCGCGAGATCGTGACCTGGCTGAAGTCGGACGCTTAACCGACTGCGCCACCCAGGCGCCCCTGAGAGATGCTACTTTTCTAACAAGCTCCCACGTGATGTCGAGTGCTGGCAAAGGGACCACATTTGAGTATCAAGGTTTTGCCAAATAAACAACAAAAGAATAGATGATCACAAATGAACTGTGAGCGTGTCTCCTGGATGAGACATTCCGCTTCCCATTCATACCCCCGGTGCTGAAATGGCTCGAGACCCTTGCCTCCTTCCCCAACAGCACCCAGAGAGCCCAGAGAGGGGACAGATCAAGAGGAGGCCAGGAGCCCCTGGGAGGGCAGGAGGCTGTTTGGAAGGTGGGTACAGGGTGGGGAGAGGGTGGCCAGGGAAGGAGTCCAGTCCTGCCCCTCCCCCTCTACTGCTTGAGGGGACTGAGGTTTGCCTCCTCACCAGAGGAGTCAGATGCGGGGGCTCTTCAGTTTCAAGAGGAAAGTCAGCGAAGGGCAAGAAGCTGTGTATATATGTGGGATCGAGCAGACCCAGGGTCACTTTCTGCCTCCTCTCCCAGGCCTGGGGCTACAAGACGAGATTTGAAGGGATTCCACCTCCTAAGGCTATAAGCACTCTACCGGTTAGGGAGAGCCTTGATGTTGACTGGGAGTGAGAAACCCTTGTCCTCAAGGGCATGGAATTTTCCACCCTAGGGCGCATCTTCCCTCACTTATCTCTTCACCTCCTCCCCACTCTTTGAAACCCCCAACAAAAACGAGAAACCATACTGAGGATTCAAGTGCAGAGATTAGAATGAAACAGGATTCAAGTGCAGAGATGAGAATGAAACGTATTAAAATAAAGAAGAGAAAAATGGGGGCAGGGGGAAAACTGATTACAGCCGAAAACAGAATCGGTGAAAATGAGAGACCAACTTGCGAATGTCCTGTGGCAGGAAAAAGGAACGGGTAAAGACTTTGAAAGCATAAAAGCAAAGTTGGGCACTATGGAGGACAGAAATAGAAGTCTCAGGAAATAGAGGTCAAGGAAATAGGAGGCAAACAAAGAAAAAATCTGGAGAGGAGCCGATGTGTGAAGAAACCGCAGAGACAATTTTCACAGAGTTAGAGATGCGGGACCTCAGATGGAGAGGCCCACAGAGGCCAAAGGGGGGAGAAGAAACACCTGACACCCGGGCATACTCCGCTGAGTTCACGAATATCAAACACGAGGAGAAATTCCTAACCGTTTCCAGAGAGAGAGAGCCGACCACTGACAAAGAGCCACTTTCAAAATGAGCATAATAGAGTGTCCTTACACACGCGTGTGTGCGTGCACACTCGGCCTCCAGGAGCCCACAGATCCTAGATTACAGCAGGAGAAGGGCCACATCCCTGTACAGCAGCAGCTTTTTCTTAGTCACTCTTAACATTAGCCTCTTGGGAAGAGTTAGTGCTCATCTCCTTGAACTTGGAGAGCATCAATGCAGAGATATTAGGTGTCAGATGCTCAGACAAGGGCCCCATTGATGGGTTACCACAGCGGGAGCTGGTTCTCAGCTGCTGTTCGGGTCAGTGCCCTGAGAGAGGGGCTGCTTCTGGCGATTGGCTTGGGGCCAAGCCCCCCTCAAAAACCCCAGCCACTGGTGGCCAGGTTACACATTTGTCCCTCCTCCGATTCCCAGCTACTGTTAACTGGGGTCAGGGCAGGGAGGATGGAAAATGGAGTAAGTAAGGCAGTTTCCCTCCTGAATCTGGGAAGCCTGAGCTAGCTGACTGCTTTGAGCCCAGCTCACAGTCCTATGGGACCTATGGGACCAGCTGATAGCAACCCAACAGCTAAGAGTAAACCATGAAACAGGAAAGAGAGTTGAGCAGATGCACGGGGGGGAGGGGGGGGGTGAATCAACAAGGGAAGAGTTCCTACAGCTTCGCAAAACCAGCGGTCAGGGCCTCTGTCCTCTTGGACCTCGCCTTCCAGTGGAGCCAGAGAAGAAGTAAATACACAAGCAAACCGCCAAGGTCACGACCGACCCTATTAACAGGCCAGGGAGCAGCCTCAGTGGAGCGGGTGGTCAGGCAGCCACCCTGAATAGGGAGCATTTGCATTGAGCATAAGCCCAGGGTAGGAGGGCTGCAGACAAAAGGTCCAGTGGATGCCATGGCCTGGGAGAAATAAGAGCTCTGTGTGTTTGGAAAACAGACGGGAAGCCATGAGCCAGGGGCGGGGAGCAGCTGGAGGAGAAATGAGGAAAAACACCCACCTAGATAAGTGAGGGTGAATTCAACAATGTCCAAGCCCAAGAAGGGTTCGGAGACAAAGCGCAGATCACTGACAAAGAGGGAAGGTTGTCGAGGTTAATCAGAAGGGACCTGTGAGGCCACGTAAGGAAGCTGGATTTTTTTCTAAATGCAGCCTGAGCCATCGAAGGAATGTATTTAAGTTTAAATTCAAGTCTCAATTCGGTGGGAAGTCCCTTGGAAAGCTGCGAGGAGGGCCGGGACTTTATCACCATCTGATTTACCAAACAAGCAGCCGCTGCAGGAAAACTTGCGCGGCAACCCCAGACCGCGGAGGAGCAGAAACGGGAACCGGGAACTCTCCGTGGTGGCTGGGCTCGGGCGGAGTGGCAGGGACCTCGCCCAGGGCGGGGGGAGTGGGGCAGTGCACACGCAGAGAAGAGGACGGGTCTGAGACCCGTGTCAGAGGCAACAGGACAGGCTGAAGGCTCCGATGGGGAGGCAAGAGAGAGAGAGTCCACGCAAGGACGACTCCTCATTTAGGGCATACGCATCCAGGCGGAAGGGGACGCCACCGACTGCGATGCGGCAGTCTGGGGGCACTGGTTTTGGGCGATCCTGTGCTGTTTATTTGTGATCTCATTGATCGGCAAGGGGCAGTTACTTCCTGGACCGCTGTCGTTGGGCATTCACTTCTAAGTGAACCTATAAAGACAAACTTGGCCACCAAAAAGGATTGTTTGCTGTTGAAATTGTAGCATTATTCATCCCTTTGAGTCTTTTTTTTTTTTAACGAATAGAGTTCAAATGAGAAAACTTCGAAAACATAAAGTTAAGCAAATTGACTTTAGAATCTAGCATTTTAGGGGCTCCTGGGTGGCTCAGTCTGTTAAGCAACCAACTTCAGCTCAGGTCATGATCTCACGGTTTGTGAGTTCAAGCCCTGCATAGGGCTGTCTAGTGTCAGCACAGAGCCCGCTTTGGATCCTCTCTCTCTCTCTCTCTCTCTCTCTCTCTCTCTCTCTCTCTCTCCCTGCCCCTCCCCCGCTCATGCTCTTTCTCTCTCTCTCTCAAAAGTAATTTTTTTAAACGAAACTAGCATTTTAGCACGTCCTGCCGACAAACTGGAAGGGGTGTGCCCCCTTCTGATGTGTTTGTCAGATGACTTAGTTGTTTATATATCAAGAGATTGACGCCAAAGATGAGCGGTGACTCTCCCAGGACTCAACTCCGGGCTTGCACATCAGACCTGCTGATGCCCCCCTGGTCTCCTGAGTTACATCTTCCCTGAGTTACACGAGCATCTGTGTGCATGTTTCCCCTCTGTGGAACTCAGCAGTGGAAATGCCAAGGCAGCAAAGAGGATAAGGAGGACTTTGGTTCGTTTTAACAACGGAATCTGAGAAGTGCCAGGCAGGGAAAGCCAGAGGAGAAGCAGGCTACCTCCATCTGTCAGCAGCCAGAAATATGTGTTTCTTTAGTGGTGGTAATACGCAGGGCGTTCTATTCCCAACGCGGCCCAGAGCCTGGCAGGAAGTCAAGCCTGTGTACCCACAGTTGTCGGCTTGGCCTCCCGCAGGAACAAACTATGCTTCCCTGCAGCGTGATTCAGAGCTCCGAGTTTAGTTAGACTCCAGTAGACTTGATGACAATCCGAGACAGGGGCACCTTCCTTGCTCTCTGTTGTGAGCTACCCACCAATCATGTGAAGACATGCGCTTTGGACAAATGTGTCGGCATAGGAATTCTAAATTTAGGAGTCATGGTCAAGAAAGTCCATAACCATTTAATGGGATGTGCCAAATTTGTGGGTATGTGCACTTTTCTGGAGGAAAAGAGCTGTATCTTTCATCAGATTCTCAAAGTGGTCCAGGATCCAAAAGATCAAGAACCTTGAAAAGAATACGTCCTAGTCTACTCAGGCTGATTTAACAAAAATACGACAGATGGGGGCACTTAAACGATGTTGCTTTCTCACAGTTCTGGAGGCTGGGAAGTCTAAGATCAAGGTATCCACAGATTTGCTGTCTGGTCACAGTCAACTTTCTGGTTCACAGACGGCCACCTTCTGGCTGTGTCCTCACATGGCGAAAGGGGCAAGGGAGCTCTCTGGGGTCTCTTTTATAAGGGCACTGATCCCATTCACCCTTATAACCATCTGCCAAAGACCCTACCTCCTAATACCATCACACTGGGGGTTCGGACTTCAATTTAGGAATCTTCAACACATTTAGTCTAAATCAATTCTTGAATAGTAAGACACCGGGCTCATTTAACTGAACATCAGGCATTTCCTGACTGAGTAGATTCTCTTCTACCTCCACTTTTTTTTTTTTTTGAGAGAGAGAGAGAAAGAGGGAGAAAGAGAGAGAGAGAATCCCATGAGGGGCAGAGAGAGAGAGAGAGAACGGGGCTCATGTTTTCTACTCAAAGTGGGGCTCATGCTCACCTGAGATGGTCCCCATGGGGAACTCAAACTCATGAGCCATGAGAGCATGACCTGAACAGAAGTCAGGAGCTTAACCAGCTGAGCCACCCAGGCGCCCTGCCTGTGCCTTAACCGACCGTCTGTTCCCCAAAAGAAGCACATCATTTTAGGAATACACTTGGCCACTAATTCAGGAGTCAAGGCCATATACCGCATGTCTAAAGTGTGCACAGTAAGCCTTGCTCACCAGCCCCGAGGACCCCAACACTCACACAGCACACCAAAGCAGACGTCCTCTCCAGATTGCCCTTGGTCACTTGAGGGAGGCCCTGGAACATGAAGTCGGGACATTTTGATAATGAGATATGTCATAGATATCACTGGTAGAGAAAACCAAATGAGATACTCTGAGAAATTAAAGCCCATACTTCAGATTTAACCGCATAAACCCCACAAACATGTGAGCTTTTGAGGGGTGCCTGGGTGGCTCAGTCAGTTAAGCTCCCGACTTCGGCTCAGGTCATGATCTCACAGTTTGTGAGCTCAAGCCCCACATCAGGCTCTGTACTGACAGCCCAGAGCCTGGAGCCTGCCTCAGATTCTGTCTCCATCTCTCTCTGCCCCTCCCCTGCTTGTGCATTCTCTCTCTCTCCCTCTCTCTCTCTCAAAAATAAATAAATAAACATTTTTAAAAAGCCTTTGATATATCCTTCAGCAAAGAGCCAAACTGGTGTGCGTGTGTGTGAATATACCCTGCATCCAAGTCAATAAAAAGGATTCTGGGAAAATGGCAGTAAGGGTGGGGTAGTGTTTTAATCTCTCTGAATTCCCAAGTGAAAAAAATAGAGCAGGTACAACAAATCCAAAATGTTATGGAAAACACAACAAAATTAGGAGTAAGAAATCTCCATGACGATCAAAATAAAGGCGCATAAGAGAAACGTGGGAAAGCCACCAGACTGCATGGGTTGCAGAATCTGTGCAGGAAAAGGCAGAGGGTGTGACCAGGGTGCCCGATGACCTGAGAACAGTGACTGACAGCTATTCACCCGGAAAGCGGAGCCAATAGGAGAGTCTCTGCCACTCCAGTGATGAGAGGGGATGCAAGGAGCCTTCAGGATGCTGGACAGCCCAGCTCCTGTGAGCCCTAGAAATTAGGAACATAAGAAACAGAAGGGCCACATAAAGGCAGGGGAGGGGAGCAGAGCCAGAAAACCCCAGCGAGGGGGAGCCTGGGTGGCTCAGTCGGTTAAGCGTCATAATCTCAGGTCATGATCTCGTGGTTGGTGAGTTCGAGCCCCACCACGGGCTCTGTGCTCAGAGCCTGGAGCCTGCTTTGGATTCTTTGTCTCCCTTTCTCTCTGCCCCTCCCTCCCCTCCACTCTCTCTCTTTCTCTCCCTCTCTCTCTGTGTCTGTCTCTCAAAAATAAACATTAAAAAAAAATTCATTAAGAAAACCCCAGAGAGGAAGTTGCCATGTATTTGAATCCTACCCAGAAATACCAGAAGTGGGAACTCGGTGATGTCAGACAAGCCATTCTAGAGCACGCCCTGCTCCAAAGCCTCAGGGGCACTTTCACACAATAATAGACAATGGCAAAGCAGTGAGGTAAGATTCGATACGTTATTTGAGGACATCAAAAATATCAAAACTTTAAAAGAGCAGAAGCCAGACAATATGGGCCTCCTGATGAGAGAATTCAACCCCACTGTGGTCTTGCCAAAGGAACTGACTCTTATTAAGCCCCCGAATCTAGCAGGAAATCTTTGGAATCTAGCAGGAAACCCAGAGGCCAGAAGAACACGAACCATACAAAATCCAGACCATAAGAAACAGGTCAGATGATGTGAATTCTTTAACAGAGGGAAGTGAGGAAAGGAATTGAGGGGAGCCTTGTGGACTTAGAAGACCGATTACATTTTTTAAAAAGACAACACTGGGGCGCCTGGGTGGCGCAGTCGGTTAAGCGTCCGACTTCAGCCAGGTCACGATCTCGCGGTCCGGGAGTTCGAGCCCCGCGTCGGGCTCTGGGCTGATGGCTCGGAGCCTGGAGCCTGTTTCCGATTCTTACGTCTAAAGATACCATTTGGCTGATAAAGGTATTCGAAAAAGTAAGAAAGTGATCAGGGTAAAATCGGGGGAGTATTTACATTAAGGAAAGGGTAGGGTTGAGGTGGGACAGGATTCATTTCTGAGCTCCAAGACAGTGATACTCTAATTCTACCATTTTTTTTTTTAACTACTGGAAGTGCTAAAATATACGTAGATAAAATCAACCATTTTAAGTGTACTATTCAGCACCGTTAAGTGCAGGCACAATGTTGTACAACCATCACCTCTCTGTGTTTCCAGAGGTTTTGTATCATCCCAAACAGACACCCTGTTACCTACCATTTCTTTTTTTTAAATGTGTTCGTTGGAACCCTTGACTAAAAAGATGCTTTCCTGCATCTATGATTTGGTTACCCAGGGGTAGGGGCCATATGGAAAGGCAGGATAAAGGCTGAGTAGGGATGGGACCCAAGGGGCACCTGGGGTGGCCCCAACCCGTTCTGTTTCTTGTCCCGGGAAGTGATGACAAAGGTGTTTGGGGCATGCTGAGATCACTGTGAGCGTAGGGAGGAAGAGAGGGAGACGGGAGAGCCAGGCAAAAAAGGAAAGCAATTTTCTGCCACCACAAAAAAGTACCTATGATATGACAACATATATGCATTTCCTAAGATGAATTATGTGCGGTTCTGTAGACCTAGAAAGAAAGCAATAAAATACAAAGGTAGAGTGTCCATCTATTAGGGGGATTTAGGCCTAGGCCTACTTATGGGCAGACAGATGTATAAAATAACTTCTCGGAGGCCCTCGGGGAGCAAAAGGGGCCTCTGGAGTGCCAGCAATGATCTGTCTGTGGATCTGGATGTGACTGCCTGAGCGTGATCAGTTTGTGAAAAACTGTTGGGCTGTACATTTAACAATACGCACATCCTTCTGTATGTATGTTATACTTTCATAACAACTTTTCTAAAAATAAAATTCAAAGTATCTTGCACTCCTAAGAGCCTATCTTAGGGAAATACCCAGGCCTTATTGAGGTTGTCAGAATTCAAAGAATGCATCGCGACGTGTAGAAGTGGAATTGTGGTCCTTTCCACTCATTAACTATCCACGAAATGAAATTAGACCTGACTCAGCGGCCTGCTTGTTCTTGACTGAAGGAGGAAGCCGACAGCTCCGATCGCTGGGCCTGGCAATGGCTTAGCGGCACCCACATCTTGGTCCATGGCGTAGGACCCAAGAGGAGCCACAGCTGCCGATCGTTGAGTCTGGTGCCAGCGAATGGGTCCAAGATGGGAGTTGAAAAATATCTCACTACTGGCTCCCTCTGAGGAGACGTGGAGGGAGGAGGAAGGGGGGAGGATGAAAAGAATCTAAATAAAAGTCTTTCCACCTCATGCCTGCTGTAATAATGATCTTTGAGCTATGGGCTGCAATATTCCTCCAAAGCATAAATGCCCCCCCCCCCCCGCCCCGTGTTTTATTTACCCGATGGAAATGAAAACTAGCACTGAAGTGGAATTTCCTCTGAAAATGTCTGGTCTCATTAGCTCTGAGAGTCGAGATTCTCTAGAAGAAATATTTACCTAATGGGATCTGCTGTAAGTACCATCCTTGATTCCAAAAGCCTGAGACGGCTGCCTGGAGGAAGAGGTAATTCTTGTTCCTTGGGAGCATCACTACAGTCATTTGAGCTTCCTGGCCAGAAAGTACTTTGGACACACCAAGCCTCTTAAAATTCATCTCTTAGGCAAACAAATGACTTGTAAGAAGGTGATGTCCCTTTACGGTGAAACCTTGACTCCCGTTTTTCTGCTATGAAGAATTATTCTGCCACAGAGCTCCAGATACAATATTCTAGGAAATCATTCTATTGAAGAAGAGGACAGTATTGGCAATTTAAAGCGAGAAAGAATAAAAATATACAGGACTCAAAGTATCTCAGAGCTTGTCACTTTGCAAATGAGCCTTACAGAGGCGCCTGGTTCGCAGTTTGAGCCCCGCATGGGGCTCTGTGCTGACAGCTTGGAGCCTGAAATGGCTCCTGTGTCTCCCCCTCTCTCTGCCTCTCCCCCACTCACGCTCTGTCTCTCTCTCTCTCTCTCAAAAATAAATAATAAAACATTTAAAAAATTTTAAAAAACAAATGAGTTTTTACAGAAGTTCCTTTTGGATGGCCTGCACTTTTCTCTATGTATGATAGTCAATAAAACAAGACAGTGGATGATCCAAGATGCAAATTCAGTGACAAAAATAGGGAGGGAACTAGCGTTTGATGAATGTGTAGAAGTCAGGCAGCGTGGTAGTTGCTGAGTTTTTGCAGTTTTTTGTTTGTTTGTTTTTACTTTGGTAAAATATACATAACACAAAATGCACCATTTTAACTTTTTTTTTTTTTTAATGTTTGCTTTTGAGAGACAGACAGAAACAGAGACAGAGCATGAGTGGGGAGGGGCAGAGAGAGAGGGAGACACAAAATCGGAAGCAGGCTCCAGGCTCTGAGCCGTCAGCACAGAGCCCGACGCGGGGCTCGAACTCACGGCCTGTGAGATCATGACCTGAGCCGAAGTCGGACGCTTCACCGGCTGAGCCACCCAGGCGCCCCTTAACCGTTTTCTATTGTATAATACACTGGTATTGAGAACGTTCACGTTGTTTGGCAGCCATCGCCACCATCCATCTCCAGAACTTTTCATCATCCCAAACTGAAACTCCATACCCGTTAAACAAGAATGAGGCAGAAGGCCACCATTACTGCGCCCCTCAAAGACCCCGGCAGGGTCACAGAGGTAAGTATGAGCAATTCCAGGTCACTGCTAAAAGACAGTTATTAAAGGTAGCCTGAAAGTTATAAAGCCTGCTTTCGGTGCTGTCTTCAGAAACTTTTGACATCCTTAAAGGAAATGGAATGATGTTTTGATCGACTCGCCTGAGTTAGGTACTACCAGCAGCATGGCGCCCCTCCCGTGGGTGAGGCTTGTTACCCTACCGCAATCTACACGTTGACCCCCCCATGTCTGTTCCACTTTCCTTCAGGGCCAGGACTGTGTCCCGTTCCCGTCATACGTGGAACAGTTGGTAGTGCGCCTGGCACGTAGTAATTGTTCCATATACGTGTGCTGAATGAATGAATCAAAAATTAATACTACTCAATTCTTACCCAAAGCTCAGGTGCTAATTAAATTTTTTCCCTTTTGGGAAAGAACCGCCTTTGGGAACGCAATAAATCACCTGGTAACAGAAGTGAGAGACCTTGAAGGCAAGGAAAATGAGATGGTTAAGTTGCCTCTGCATAAGAAAACAAGAGGGATTTGCAAAATTTTTTTTTTCCTGATGGGGAAGGTGGGGAGCAGGTCCAGGAAGGGAGAGAAGAGAGAGCTGCCTATGGGCAGGTGGGGGCTGGGGGGGTCCATGCACAGCTGTGTTGGGTGGCCAAGGGCACTTTAAGAACAGAAACACCCAGAGTTCACTCTGAAGCTGCGTTGCTGTGATCAGGCACTGTCTCCCTTCGCGTGTATTGTCAGCGACTAAATAATGTAAACATGGACAGAATCCTTGGAGAGGGTTTTGGATTTCCTCAGAAGGTATGTGCCAACCTTATCCGGACTTCATGGGGACAGGGGAGCCCAGCAGACACTGTATCATAGAAACAATACTTGTGCTAGATTGCTGGAAGAGTCTTCTGTCCATTCCCGGTCATGAAATAATTTTATCTTTGGATCAGTCCCGACCTCAGAAAGCTGTGACGCAGATTCCTTTGTTCTGTCTACTACTGGAATTATTTTTACTGAGTTGAATGAGAAGATTAGGCCTACACTGAAGGAGGTCATACAAAATAAGCCACGGGAGCCCATTACCGAATTGACGTAGGGGTATTTGCTGATGAGGGCTCGTGTGTCTCATTACCAGACACTAAAAAAAAAAAAAATTCCTAGGAAACATGATTTTTTTTTTTGCATAAAAATGATAGCAAATCTTAGAACTAATGATATTCTCCCTTCTCTTCAGTTGCTAAAGTCTCCTGACCAAACTTGGGGCCCATCTCTAATGACTGTGCAGGACTTGACATACCCAATTTGACACCATCCCTACCCCTGGCTTCGTCTTCTTTTTTTTTTTTTTTAAGTTCATTTATTATTTTGAGAGAGAGAGAGAGAGAGAGAATCCCAGGCAGGCTGTGCGCTGTCAGCATGGAGTCCAATGCAGGGCTCGAACTCACCAACTGTGAGATCATGACCTGAGCCGAAACCAAGAGTCCGACACTTAACCAACCAAGCCACCCAGGGGGCCCCTGCCTCTTTACTTTTTGGAGGTGCTTTGTGCCACACAGAATTCCATAAGCTGCCACCAACAATTTTTCAAGCAAGGCAAAGTGTAAAGAAAATAAATTAATAAACTCTCCAAATTATATTCTTTCCAGTTCCCACCCCAGGGTGCTTCTGCACTTCAAAGAGTGGAAAGCAGAAGATAAGCTATCTCCCTCCTACAGCCTGATGGCAGGTTTCACCCATCCCTCCCCATTCCTCCCTTGTAAGTACTGGCTGCCATTTCTAGCAAAATTATTTATGGGTCTGTTTTTTTGGATCAAAATCATGCTAGATCACACACACGCACAGGCACACACATCCCCAGCTCATTAAGCGATCAGAAAACTCTCTGCCTCCCAGCCACACAGTTTAGAGACAGAACTCCCTCAGCTCTTCTCAGATATAACATGCTTCTTATTTCTTTAGTGCATTTTCCTTATAAATTGTTTATGCGTGATAGAAATACTTCCCGTATACTTTGTGTTACTATGATACAATGTTAAGTATCTATGAGAAAAAGAATTTTAGAAATTAACCATGAAATTGTATGTGAAGCATCACTGGGGTCAACTACAATGTAAGCGTTACAATTAGCACTAAAGTTCCCCTCCACCATGGTTTTCCTCAGCCCCACTGCCGCCCAGAGTTAGTCACTGTTACCAGCTTGATGCACGTCCTTCCAGATTGTTGTCTATGCTTCTGCAGATATATGAACGTATCTACAGCTATACATTGCTTTTATTATGTGTGTCTGTGTTAAATGCACGGTATGCTGTTCATGTTATTATATGTGTCTCTATGTTAAATGCTGTTCATGTTAACGCTCTTCTACAATTTGCTTTTTTTCACCTAACATTATGTCTTCAGAGCCACATTTCCTGCTTCGAGGGAAGAGCAATTTTCTATGTTAACTTATCCAAACAGCCTCTTCTAGCCAGGAGCTACTGGTCTTCCGCCTTTATTTTTCAGTCACTGGCACTACCAAAGACCAAAGTGGCAGGTCATAAAGGAATTCAGAAAAGGAGATCACAGGAGGACTACCTTGGAGGCCGCCATGCTACAATATGGTGCTCAACCTATTACTTGTCTCCGTCTCAAGTTCATTCATTTAACAATTTTTGACTGGCTATCTACGACCCACTGTTCCAGCCACTGGGGATTCATCTGTGATCTAAAAGAAAATCTGTACCTCTCTGGCGCTTTCAGAAGACAAAATAATAAGTAAAAGAAGTAATATGTTGGTGCTGATAAGTGCTATAGAGAAAACTCAGGGAGAAAAGAAGAATAGGGATTTCCAAGGGAAGACCAGTGAATGCAATTTTAAATATGGTGGCCACGGAGGGCCTATGGAGAAGATAACAATCTGAGCCAAAGTATACCTTTGATTTGTGCAGATAGTAGCTTCTTCTTCCGAGAGAGCGAGAAAAGAGTGAAGTGCGGCATTTTTAGCAATATCTTTCCCATCATTCAGCCCTCCCACAGCTGGCTCACCTTCTAAAACCTGACTGTTGAGCAATTCTAAGAGGGGTCAGGATGTTCACACTTCTGTCAGCCTACAGACAGCATGCCAGAAAACAACTTGGCTGTTTTCTCTTTCTGGCTTCCTTTATCAGGCACCTGCACTTTTAAAAGGTGTCATATTACAAGGCACCTGGCTGGCTTAGTTGGTAGAGCATGCAATTCCTGATCTCAGGGTCGTAAGTTTGTGTCCCACGCTGCGTGCAGAGATTACTTAAAATAAACACATAAAATGTTTAAAAGGTATGAAATTGCTTGTCTTGACTGCTATTTTGAAAAATTCTTGGGGCACCTGGGTGACTCAGTCGGTTGAGCGTCCGACTTCGGCTCAGGTCATGATCTCACAGCTTGTGGGTTCGAGCCCCATATTGGGCAATGTGCTGATGGCTCAGAGCCTGGAGCCTGCTTCGGATTCTGTGTCTTCCTCTCTCTCTGCCCCTAACCCACTCGCATTCTGTCTCTGTCTCTCTCAAAAATAAATAAACATTAAAATGTTTTTTTTCTAAATAAAAATTTAAAAAAAAGAAAAATTCTTTTCTTGCGAAACTCCCCTAAGACAAAGATTCTCAGCCTTGGCTGCATACTCGCTTTACCAGGAGAGCTTTAAAATTTTCTGCTGCCCGTGTGCCACCCTCAGAGGTCGTAATTTCATTGATCAGGAGTATGGCCTGAGCATCGGAACTTCTCAAAAATTTTCCCAGGGATTCTAAGGCACTGCTAGGGATGAGAACCACTGTTTTACAGGCCGCTAGCCCCAGTGATAATGCGTTCCGCAAATGACCACAGGTTTCCAATTGAAGGCCACTTCAGCCAGAAACTAAGACTGGGGGATCCTGTAATTAGCCACATGCTATTATTACTACTTATTCCTTAATTCCTTATACACAATTTCATGCTTTTGCAAAGTGCTCTCCAATATATTATCTTTTTGGAAATATATGTTGTCATCCTTAGTCATGTCCTTAAAAAGACACTAGAGACCGCACTGGTAAATGTTAATGGGGAGGGGCTTGGCCAAAAATGCAGATTAATTCCAAAAGAATTTCTTGAGCAGCTATTATGTGCCTCAGGCTCATTGTACTCTGAACTCATAGAGGTCTCACATCTTTCTTGACATTAAATTTAAACAATTTGAATTAGTTAAATAAGTTAAAATCCTCTTGAACTATAAATGATAACTAAAAGGACAATATATCACGAAATACCTGAATATCATGTTCACGTACATTATGGCATGTACCTGTTTAATAGTCACAACTCTATCAGTTGAAAATTATTCTCTGAGCAAGCCCAGGCTCAGAGAGTTTAAGTGACTTGCCTAAAGCCATGCAGTTATAAGTTGCAGAATTGGAATTCGAACCCAGTTCTTCTAACTTTGAAACGAGTGCTCTTACCAGCGTGGATGGAAACTGCTCGACTTTATGTGTCTTTGGTCTGTCTGTGTTCCTCTGAAGGCATCATGTGATCCAAGGAAATGCATTCACTGATCTTAGAGTCCATAATGAAAAAAGAAAAGAAACAAATATTTGTTTCAAATCTAATTCTTGCCATACTGGGACAGTGATTGAAAATGGTAGCAACCTCTATACCTATGTTAAAATATATACAATACCGGGTAGGGCAAAAGTTGACCAATAAAAAATTACATCTTCATGTTCGTATATATTCCATAAATATATTTATATGATATATATGATGTGTATAGGAATATACATGATATATTTATATTTTATGATTATTTTTTAATTAGAGAGAGAGAGAGAGACAGCAAGCGAGGGAGTGGGACAGAGGGGGAGAGAGAAAGAATCTCAAGCAGACTCCACACTCAGCACAGAGCCTGACACGGGGCTTGATCCCAGGCCCTGGGATCATGACCTGAGCTGAAATCAAGAGCCGGACGTCCAACCATCTGAGCTACCCAGGCTCTCCTATATTTCATTTTTATAATTATATTTCACATTACATTTATATATTTCATATTATATATTTTAAATATATATTTTATATTTTATTTTCATCACATATATTTCTATATCCATTTCTATAATTTTAATTCTTGCACTTTTGAACAAATGTTTATATATCTGACGTTTCCAACAGAATTAAAATTTTGCTGTAAAAGCAGTAATAAGTTACCATGCATTGAGTGTGTCCTATGAGAACTAAGAAAAAAAATTACTTCCTTCACCATAGTTAACATTCCAGTGACCTCTGCTAAGGCAGCCCTGAAAAATAACTTGCCATACCAACAGCTTAATGAGTAAGTCTGCCATTGTTTTCTTCCTTGTTTGTCCTCAACTGTGTGATAAATTTCAAAGATAAATTAGACCAATTAAATTCTGCCTCCACAGAGTACTGTTGGTTATAACAGTAAAACTAAAAGTCTTTCTAATTCCTTTCTCCACATTAACCCCAATCACTATTCCCACAGTAATCATGGTTAATAATTTATGAAACTTCTGGAGAATTTTTACATAGACACAAACAGATGTATATGCTTTTCCTGAGGGGCTCCTGAGCAGCTCAGTCGGTTAAGCGTCCAACTCTTGATTTCAGCTCAGGTCATGATCTCATGGTTTGTGGCTTCGAGCCCCGTGCTGGACTCTGTGCTGACAGTGCAGAGCCTGCTTGGGATTCTCTCTCTCCCTCTCTCTGCCCCTCCCTCCCTCACTCTCACTCTCTCTCTCTCTCTCAAAATAAATAAATAAACCTAAAAAAAATGGGAATACTGATACTATCTACATTACTCTATTTCCTTTGTTCTCATAACAAAAATTTAATTACCTTCAGACTCTATATTTCAAGTTCTAAATGTTCTCTGATACTCTGAAATTGTATTCAGTTCCTACTATAAGCTGATTCCCACGACTGGGATGGGGAATGGTAGGCAGACACACAAGATGGAAAGGAGAGGTCATACGGAAAAGAAGAGTAAGCCAGTCAACAAGTTAGTAATCTGGAAGGGACATAAAAATAAGTATGGAAATGACTGTAATATTTATTAATTCAGATGTTCATTCATTCATTCATTCATTCATTCATGATGATGAAGTATTCATACATCCAATAATAATTCCATAGGCAAGATGGAGAAACTGAGGCTAATTTCGGCCACTGTTTCACAGCACAGCCATTAGGTTCAATTCTTCCTCAATTCTGTGCGTTTTCTCCTCCCCTATGCCACAGACCATAGACGTACTGATTTGGCAGTGACTGAAGAGGCTCACTCTTACAACTCCCTATCCATCTGCCCCCTTGAATATATTCCCCTGTCACCTTGCAGCTAAAGGCTCTGTGATTAGGTTCTGGCAGCAAGATAAAAAGAGGTGATAGGTGCTAGTGCCTACCCTTCAATTTCTGCTTATCCCTTCCTTGCTGGGATGTAGACAGGTGTTGTGTGGTTACCAGAGTGGGTGTTTGTGGGGAGGGTGGATGGACTTCTGAATGTCCATAAAGGAGGATAAAGTAGACCTCAATGTGATCTGTCATTTTTTTTCATTCATTAAAAAAAAAAAAAAAAAAACAACTTGGGACGCCTGGGTGACTCAATTGGTTAAGCATCTGACTCTTTTTTTTTTAATTTTTTTTAATGTTTTTATTTATTTTTGAGACAGAGAGAGACAGAGCATGAAAGGGGGAGGGTCAGAGAGAGAAGGAGACACAGAATCTGAAACAGGTTCCGAGCAGTCAGCACAGAGCCCGACACAGGGCTCGAACTCACATACCATGAGATCGTGACCTGGCTGAAGTCGGACGCTTAACCGACTGCGCCACCCAGGCACCCTGAGCATCTGACTCTTGATTTCGGCTCAGGTGATGATCTCACAGTTTGTGGGATCGAGCCCTGTTGCCTGGGATTCTCTCTCTCCCTCTCTTTCTGCCCCTACCCCACACTCTCTCTCTCTCAAAATAAACAAACTTAAAAAAAAAAAAAAAAAACAAAAAACCTTGAAGCAAATATGAAAACTGTTAGCAGTTATTTATTCTGGTTGGTGGGTACCTAACTCTTTTTAAAATGTTTGTATGCCTCTATACTTTTCAATGTTTTATCTATAATTTAAAATAAATTATAGAGAAACAAGGGACTCTTAATACCACAGAACAAACTGAGAGTTGCAGGAAGGGAGGCTGGTGGGAGATGGGCTAGATGGGTGATGGGCATTAAGGAGGGCACTTGTTGGGATGAGTACTGGGCTCAGTCCCACAAACTGCAAGAGATCATGACCTGAGCTGATATCAAGAGTCAGAAGCTTAACCTCCAAAATATCTTAGATTCTAACGATCACTTTACAGTCATCAAAGACATTACAGGAAGTCACATTAGTTATGTTGCTTGGTTTCACATAAGAGAAAGGGAACCTTGTACTCTCCTTGAGCAGAAGCAATCTCCCAGAACATTAACACCAGATACGGCTACTTTGTGACAAAAACGTGAACCTTGTGCAAAAGGGCTAGAGAGTCAAAAGTAGATATTGACCAAATCTTGGGCCACATTAAAAAAAAAAAATCCACTGAATCTGTCCAGGTGATGCGCCAGGAAATATATCTGAAGAGAAAACTTGCCTAAGTCAATGGCTTTCAAACCTTTTTGACCTAGATCCACATGAAGGAATACGTCTTATGCTAGGATCCAGTTCATATATACATGTGTAAATCTAAAGGTTTCATGAAACAGCATTCACCTTTACTATGAGTGATTCTATTTTCTTTTCTACTGTTTCTTTTTTAATTAAGTTGGTCCCTAGTCACTGAATTGTTTTTCAGCTCTCAGTTTGAAAAGGACTGTTATACCAGGGGTTGCATATATGCTGAATCGTATTAATTGAGATGGATTTAACTTAATTTAATTAAGAGGATTAAAGAAAACTTTATCTCATCCGTTCATTTATCAACAATGATTGAGTGGAGCCTGGGTGGCTCAGGAAGTCAGGTGTCAGGCTCTTGATCTCAGCTGAGGTCATGATCTCAAGGTTCCTGGGATCCAGCCCCACATGGGGCTCTGGGCTATTGGTACAGAGCCTGCTTGGGATTCTCTCTCTCCCTCTCTCTCTCTGCCTCCCCCCACCCCCCAGGCGGACACGTGAGCTTTCTCTCTCTCCCTCTCAAAATAAATAAACTAAAAAAACAAAAACAAAAAACAATGATTGAGTCAGGCCCTGTTCTGACTCCTGAGGTACAGCAATTAACAAAACAAAGTCCCCTGTTCATAGAGCTTACGTTATAGGGCTCTGCTGTCCAATAAAGTTACTAGCCATGGATATTTACATTTAAATTAATCAAAATTAAATAGAAGTAAAATCTCAGTTCCAGTGCCACACTAGCCACATTTCAGGTATTCAGTAGCCACTTGTGGCCTATTGGCTACTGTATTAGAGCAGATACAGAACATTCCCATTATCAGAGTAAACTCTTTTGAACAGCTCTGCTCTAAAGGGAAGAATTTGCCTTGTAACTTGACTAAAGTAAAGATTTGTTAGCAGAGTACAAAGAGCCTAGGTGAAAGGAGCAAGAGAATTCATTAACAGATCTCAGAATGAAGGGGCTCAGACCATGCGCCAGGAATAGTCCAGCTGGCTCATTCCTCAACCACCTTCTGTCACAGTCATAAACTACACTCCTACCTCCCTAATTCCGAATTAAGCAAATTCCTTTTTCTGTAACTTGACGACTTTCTATACTACACGTAACCAGCCAGGAATTTCTCATTCTACATTAACGGTATTCTTGTTTTGCAAATCAATCTCGTATGAGTTTGGTAAATATTAACTTCCCTGAACTTGACCCCAGTGAGTAAAGCGAACACTACTAAGCTGCGAACCAGACCCTTTGCACTGTGAGTACAGAAAGGACTACTAGTTGCCTACATTCTTCCTTAATAACAAAATCCTGATTTCACTTAGGTGGCGACGAGCCAGTGTCCATGAGCTGGAAGACGACAGTGTGCGGCCTTCCCTGCAAGTAGATGTATCCATGTAATTGTTTGGTGGGATTGTGGCCAGGGTACAGGGGTGCAAGGGCACCTGGCTCCGACGGTGGTGGGGGGGGGGGGTCCCAAACAGACCAGATTCGGTCACTCACTGCTGGCAAAATCCAACGGCAGAGAGATGAGTGGCAGCGAAACAGGCAAAGGACTAGGGTCTCAAAGACTGTCTCCCAAGTGCTGAAAATACTTCCGGCTTTACGTAAGGAAAGTGTGGGGCAAAGGTGGGTGGGTAAATGCAGGTGAGCAGTGAAGGTCAAATTCATCATTGTTTTGGAGTCAATCACGGGTGGTGTCTTATGGGATCAGGGCGGTCCTCATGGCGTGAGGGGGTAGTTTTGATTCCCGCTGAGGATGCTTTTGCCCTCAGGATCTTCCATCTGAGCTAAGAGCCAAGCTTGAAAGAAGAATCCGGCTAGACAGCTTGAGGTCAAAATGGAGGCAGAGGAAATCCTCTTTCAGGACTTCTGGAATAACTCCTTAGAAGGGAACCACACAGCTGGAATGTACCTCTCTTGTCCTCCCCTTTTCCTGCAGCCTGCAAGGTGAATGTGATGGTTGGCAGTTCCAGAATCTATTGTAGACCGCGTAGGTGGTGGAGAAGAAAGGAAGATCCTAGGCCCCTCGTGCCCATGAAGCCTCCAAATCAGGCTGGACTGCATATCCCTGAATTTCTTTTATATGAGAGAATAACCCCTTATATTGAAGCTATTGTAGTCAAGCCTGAACTGATAAAATGGGTGAACTCTCATGAGGTGCTTTTCTCCTGTGACGACTTGTGTGAAAAGGCCGCAAGTCGTGGTCTTTGAGACCTCTTCAATTGTGAGAGATAACAAGTCATATTCAGCTGTAAAATTTAGGACCATCTTAGATTTTTGTTATACGTCCCTGAGCAAATCATTGTAAGAAGTTAAATAGCATAGAAAATTTCAAATGATGCCAAAGCAAAAGCTAATCAGTTAGATACAGGCCAAATCCTTCCAGTTTGTCAGTGGCTTGCAATTAGTGAGTAATTTTCCCTATTTACATTACTGGTGTTCTAAGTAGGTATTTTCAAGGTACAGCACAGAGTTTTTCAGTCAACAGGATGGAGCTTACAAAATAGCCGAAATTTCAAATCTAAGATTTTTTTTTTTTTTTTTCAACGTTTATTTATTTTTGGGACAGAGAGAGACAGAGCATGAACGGGGGAGGGGCAGAGAGAGAGGGAGACACAGAATTGGAAACAGGCTCCAGGCTCTGAGCCATCAGCCCAGAGCCTGACGCAGGGCTCGAACTCACGGACCGCGAGATCATGACCTGGCTGAAGTCGGACGCTTAACCGACTGCGCCACCCAGGCGCCCCCCTAAGATTTTTTTTATGATTTCAAGTCTCTGAATTACCATGAGCTATCAAACATTAACCTGAGTTAGAAATCTCATGACACAAGTTGAATTCTTTCAGGGATTTGCAATTAACGTTATGATTAAATAGAACGTCTTTAATACAACTAAATCCCTAAAATATCTCCAAATAGCATAATTAGAGGATTAATGGAATAGTTTCAGCAATATTTTATAAAGTAATAAAATATGAGAAGAATTATGCATCCAAATTCAACCAATATTTATTGACAACCTATTAAGGACACCAGGCTTTTTTCATTGCCTTATTTAAGATCCCCAAACCCCCCTTTTTTGTTTAATGTTTATTTTTGAGTGAGAGACAGAGTGGGGGGGGGGGCAGAGAGTTGGTGGCGGGGGCGGGGGATGGGACACAGATTCCGAAATCTCTGAGCTGACAGCACAGAGCTAGATGTGGGGCTACAACTCACAAACTGAGATCATGACCTGAGCCAAACTTGGAAGTCAGACGCTTAACCATCTGAGCCACTGAGGCACCCCCTCCAAAACCGTTTAACTCTGAAAACACTCCATTCTATGCTTGGGCTTAGGGAACCTGGCTTTCCTAAGGTTGCGGGACTAGTAACAGATAAAGCCAAGATTTCAGTCTAAGGTCCTTCAACTTCAGTACTCTTTTTCTCTGTGGCTTTTTAAAAACTTGAAAAAAAATGTTTTTAATTGAACATGTAACTGGAGAGGAACGGAGGGAGCAGTTTAGGCGTACTGTATCAGTAAATGGGAATATTTCTAAATAACTTAAAATGTTAAAGCTGAGGAAAATAATTGATGATATGCCTGGGATAATCTGTTTCACTCCTAACATCCCAGAAATAATTCCGAGGTTTGAAAGACCCTCCAGAGACCATCTGTCAGATGTCCATTTGTTTTCAAATCGCCTTCATGCCATTTTTTAGTTTCTTCCCAGTTACCCAGGGCCTTCTGGGCTGCCCTTCTGGGAGGATACTATTTCCTGGCTCTTTTCCCTTTTAACTCTTCCATCTCAATGCACTGTCCTATGCTCTGCTCTTTCCCAAGAGCTGCGCTCTCTTACTGGGCAGAATGCTTTATTACCGCATTTAGGAAAAAAAAAAAAAAGTTAATGTATTATAATTGCCCGATTATTTGACCTACTAGAACAAAAACTTCTGTTAAGGATAGGGCTGGTTTTAACTTGTTTACAATTAGGACGTCCGTGCAAAACCCGGTGCTAGGGACCCCACAGAGCGTAAAAAATACTCGTGGAATGAAACAAGCTCTCGGGTTTCACGCAAAAAGGGAAATTGTTTCACTAGGAGTTTATTTTGCTTTACACCTAATAATTGGGTCTAAAGTCCAAATAACATTTGAGCAGGTGGGAAACTCCCTATTTCTAACTCTCCAGCATCTAGGATAGAATTTCGACGTCATCTTAAAGTGACAATATAGCCCTTTTATCAAACCAAGGACATAATTCAAGACCCAGTGCAAAACAAAGTTCTCCAGCAGTCGGCCTCAGGAATCCGCAAGCTTTCGAACACGGAACCCAACTGGGAGATGGAAACCCCATCATGTAAACTCCCACGACACCTTCCTTCCTTCCTTCCCACAGACTTTCAGACCCCCCCACGACGGATCCGAGGGCTGGCGGGACTACCTGTAGCCCACCACCCGGACTCAGTCCTGTCCCACGAAGGCGTCCGAAAACTACAGCTGGGGCAAGCGCCTGGGCCAAATGCTAAACAGTTCCCCGAGGCCTTGCGAGACCCAGGAGGGAGGCCAAAACCCGGCCTCTGCCCTCATCGTCGTGGACAGCCTCGCGGTCTCCCCCAGCCCCGACCCTCCGTAAACGCGAACTACTCTACAACAGTTGACATTTGGGTTCCCAGAAAAGGGTGGGAGCTGCGGGACAGAGGCGTCGGGCGGAAGCTTGAAGAGATTTCATCTACGCTCCACCCGGTCCCACCTCCCAGGACAGCCCGGCAGGGCAGGTAGGGGCAGGGCCCCAGGCCCCGCTTCCCCCACTCTCCCCACTCGGGGCCGGAAACCCCTTTCCCCTCCCTCCAGAGCTCCCCTCCCCCACCACGAGAGCAGCGGAACTCGGCATTGTGTACCAGGGACGAGTCCCCGGATGCTCGCCTCTCCTCCCCGGCCCGCGCCTTGGCTCCACCCCCAGCGCGGCTCTGCGTGCCACGTCACCGCTTGCAGCGCTTCCGGAGGCGCAGCGGGCGATGACGTAGGGGGACGTGCCCTCTATATGAGGTTGGGGAGCGGCTGAGTCGGCCTTTTCCGCCCGCTCCCCCCTCCCCCCGAGTGCCGCTCCGGCTGCACCGCGCTCGCTCAGAGCTCCCGGCTCCTGCCAAGCTAGCGCCGCCGTCGTCTCTCCCCGGCCGCCGTCATGATCATCTACCGGGACCTCATCAGCCGTGAGTCGTGACTGCACTACTCCTACTGCCGCGCGCAGGGGACGCGGGTGGGGGCGGGGGAGACGGACGCCCCTGCTGTCGTGGGCCTAGGGGACGCTGGCGGCCTTTCCGGGAGCGAGGAGGCGTCGGTGCCTGGGGCACGCGTCGGGGTTTCGAGCGCCCGGGGAGGGGTGGGGGCCGCGTGCGGCCGGCTGGCGCGGGAAATGGCGCCGGTTCCAGGCCTCCGGACGCACCGTGACCGGCGGGTTTGTGTCCCCGAGCAGATGATGAGATGTTCTCCGACATCTACAAGATCCGGGAGATCGCGGACGGGCTGTGCCTGGAGGTGGAGGGGAAGGTGAGTCGGTCGGGCCGCGGCGCGGGGGAGGCAAGGCCGGGCAGGCTCGGGTTTCCGCCGCACCCCCGCCCGAAGTTGTGCAATCCTCTCCGCTGCCTCCTGGCGGAGGAGACGCTTTTTCCGGGCTCGGGTTTTTCTAGAAAAGTGGAGGCGGAGCTGAGCCTGGAAATAGGTCCGCCGGCTTGGCGCCCATCCTCCTCCCGGGCGATCCGGGACAGGTAGCCCCGAGTTGGGAGCCCCAAGCCTTTCCACATTTGCTTTATCCGTACTTGCTCATCGACCTAAAATCCCACACAGAACTTCTCCTTGGGTGTAAATGATCCCGTTTTTGTTGCAGTCAACAAAGAATTCTTGTTGAGTTATGGTGTTTCAGGAGATTTCGCGGTGCATGACTTTTTTCTCCATAACGATGTGTTAGTGGTTTTTTAACAAGAGTCCAAAGTGTCTGGGGGGACGATGATGGAAGCATGAGCTGCTGACATAGATCTTCGGGACGCGTTTATGCTAAGGTCAAAAGTGTTTGAAGCAACTATTTTTTTCTTGATGTAGATGGTCAGTAGGACAGAGGGTAACATTGATGACTCGCTCATTGGTGGAAATGCCTCCGCCGAAGGCCCTGAGGGCGAAGGTACCGAGAGCACAGTAATCACTGGTGTGGATATTGTCATGAACCATCACTTGCAGGAAACCAGCTTCACAAAGGAAGCCTACAAGAAGTACATCAAAGATTACATGAAATCGTAAGTGAACCTGGTGCAACCCTCCTACTGTCTGGAATCCGGGGGATTTAGGAATATGCTCACTTTGAGGTTCTTAGCAGGCATACTTGGCGAAAGGTCTGAACCTTTTGCTGTGGATGAGCTCATGGGGATAGTTGCTTTTCTAGACGTAAACGTGGGAGCATACTGGAGCATGCAGTGTGGTTTCAGCCTTTTAGAATCTTATTTTGGAAATAACATATGAAATCCAAAATTGTGAATGGTCTTGAAACCTGCCTCTTGTGAGCTACTAGTTTCTTGATTGTGCCATGTTAATTTTGCCCAGTGACCGCTAGTTGCCCTTTCAGTGGTTGCTGGATTCAGTTTGGGTTTCTTTAGTGAATAAAAATTTGTTTTGCTGAGAACTCCGTACTTTAACCTGTTAATGAAATATTGTTGTAGAATCAAAGGCAAGCTTGAAGAACAGAGGCCAGAAAGAGTAAAACCTTTTATGACAGGGGCTGCAGAACAAATCAAGCACATCCTTGCTAATTTCAAAAATTACCAGGTAAATACCTTGAGTGTTTGTATCAAAGCATTGTATAATCTTAACTGCCAGCGCAACAAATTGCTTGATGAACCTTTGATGTAATTGTGGCTATTTCCTGGGTCTCGTGAGCGGTTTAAATACTTCATAGATTGAATTCCAGTAGTCTGGGCTGTGGAAAGTAGCCTTCCCTGCCCCCAAGTGTGTTTCCAGATCTTGCCTTGTTGCAGAATCTCTTCCCTACTTGCTTCCCGGATGACTTTTTCCATTTCTTCCTCTCTGGAATTGCTTGTTAACGTCCTAAGTGGTCTTCCAGTTTTCTTTCTAATTTACAAGTCCAGTGTGTTACTGCCAGTGGAGTTCTTTCTAAACTTGTTCTGTTGGGAAACTCGGTGACTTTGCCTTACTTCTAAGACTTAATACCCTGGCTCTTTTTTTTTTTGTTTAATGTGCTCTTTCATTGTTATGTTCCCTGTGCTTGATGATGTAAACAGGCTTTTACAGAGTTTGGAATTGTATATGTGGGGATGAGAGAGTAAGTTTCCAGAACACCTAAAGTGTTCCTAGATTGTTCTGTACTTACTTTGCTCATTTATTAGTGTCATTTGGTGAACAGGAAGTTTGGTGTTTTTTTTGGTTTTTTTCCCCCTCTCCTGGTGAAAGTCTCTCTTAAATTGTGGTTTTCTAAATTCTCCTTTGATTGTTTCATCGTAGTTTGTTTTGGTATGACGTGTATATAAAGGTCTAATCCTGGGTATTTGTTTGCTTCCTGAGTTCTTTATTGGTGAAAACATGAATCCGGACGGCATGGTTGCCCTGCTGGACTACCGCGAGGATGGTGTGACCCCATATATGATCTTCTTTAAGGACGGTTTAGAAATGGAAAAATGTGTAAGTATCAGGGAGTGGGTTGAGAGCCGCATTGTAAAAATGGACACATCTCAGATGTGACTCCTTGTTTCCTGCCACTGGGATGGTTAGAATGGGTTTTACAACACTCTTGAAAGATACAGGTCTGGGTCTTCTTTCTCTTTCTTTGGGGGTCTAAAAGGGTTGTGTTTTACACGGAAGAGATTTTTATGGCACAGAAAGGCACTTAAGAGTTTTTTTTATCTACACAGAAAGCTTGTCTTTGGGCGGCTTAAATCCTAGCTTACACACTAAACTGATGAGAAACAGCACTGTGTTAATCTTCCCCTGTAGAAATGGCCCCCTTTATATTTTGCCACACGTGTGCGTGAGTAGCATGTATGGCACGAAACGTTTTCCACTTTGGTTTACTGATAACGGGCAACTGGTCATTGAAAGTCTTGACGTTACTAGCTTTTAGTAAATAAAGTTAGAGCTGGCTGCTGACCCGCGACGCAGACTGCTTTAGTAAAACTAAACGAATGTCTGCTATGCACGGAATTGCTGGAGGCAGTACAGAAATGAAAGCATTCATCATCCTAGCTCTCCCAAGGCTTCCATATAAATCAGGAGCAAGATAAACTTTAGGCTACACTAAATAAGATCAGAGGCAACAGTGGACTAAAATATCCCCGGATGGTACAGATGATTCGGTGAGGGGATCATCCCAGGCTTGTCTGAGGTTTTTGTTGGTGGAACGTGTGAGTGGGACTTGCTCCAGAATGAGGCATCTAGAAAATGTGCTACCTCTGAGTTGGTAAGGATGGCTCTGCATCCACTGATAGACCTCGAACAGTTGGCCGTTGTTCTTTTGGTTTGCACTAGGATGCGAAAGGAAAAAATCCCCGCGCTTTCTGTCTGTCTTTGTGGCAGCCCGGATTGAATAGGGGAATACACCTAGAGCCTAGAAATGTTAAATGTATTTTCGCATTGGCTAAAAGTGTTAATTCAGGCTTCCTTGTTTTTACAGTAACGAATTGGGCTCTTAACTCTGGACGTATCACCTGTCGTCCTAGCTGGCTCCTACTCATCCACACGACACCAGGACTTAGACGAATGGGACTGACGTCATCTTGAGCTCTTCATTTATTTTGACCTTGGTTTATTTGGAGCGGAGGCATTGTTTTTAAGAAAACATGTCATGTAGGTTGTTTAAAAATAAAATGCATTTAAACTCATTTGAGAGAATGCCTCTTAGTTTAATACATATTTAAATCCATCCTGTGTAGTGTCCTGGAGAAGCTAGAGCCTGGTTGTAGACTACTGCTAGAAAGCATAAGACTGCCTGCAGATAACTTCTACAGTGAGAACTACTTCTGGGACTGCCATATAAAAAACAAGGACCCAAAGTCTTAATTCTGAGTTCAAGGAAAGGGAAAGACCATGCTCATAGCTGTGCCAACATTTGAAGTGGATTCCTCACACATTTCATCACCTGCAAACGGAAGTAGTTAACTCTGGAAGAGATTACCAAAAGAATAAAAAGAGACTAATACGGTTGGAAGCAAAGTTTTGTCTGATCTTATTTATCCCAAATCAAGTAGAGCCAAGTTCTAGAGAAATCTAGACCTCTCCTGGAATGCGTGTGTCAAACTCCCTGGAATGGGCTCGGCAGACTGGCTTGTCTTGCCACCTCTTTTCGTGTGACTTTAAGGTGGTGGTTTACATTCTCAAACGGTTGGGAGAAAATAGCTGGTGGGATATGAAAATGTCAATTTGTCCAGTTCGTTTTGACCACTGCCGTGCTCATTTGCTTACATACTGATGGGCTCTTCGCGGTAAGAGCAGAGTATGACAGACCTTAAGGCCTGCAGATGCTAAAACAACCACGTGACCGTTCACAAGGCTTTCCAGGCCCGGCTTTGAAAGATGGAATGTGGGAGAGCTGGTGGGCAGAGGAAAATCAACTGCTGTGTCCTGTATCTAAAAGGGCTGTGGGTGTCAGAAATAGAATACTGGAAATGCATCTATTTGACAGGCCTGGAGCAGTTCCCATCTGCTGCTAAGGTTTCCACTAGAGATGCAAGAAAAAAGTGTCCTCGCGCTTTCTGTCTGTCTGCTCGTGGCAGTTAAGATTGAATGGGGGAATACAGGACAAAAACGTGGGAGAGAGTTTCTGCAACTCCGAAGTAACCCGGTCAACCACGAAGACCTTGTTTTACTCCAGAGGATCTAAAATGAGTTTTATGACAGAAGTGTTGGGAAATGATTGCCCAGAGACCCTTGCCTTTTGATTAATTCCACTTTTAAAAGCTTAGGGGTTAAAACTAAATTGAAGGCAGGCCAGTGACTCATCTGGTCTTCGACACGTGAACCCAGGATGAGTCCAGTGACTTAGCTATGTGGCATTTGCCCTAAGAGTCCATTATGTGGCTCGGAACCTGAGACATGCCAAGGTTGGAGGTGTCCCCTGATGATTGGTAGAAGTAAACTCAAATACTGGGAACCAGGCTGGTAGCAATTTAAGCATTTCGGTATGACCTTAAAATCTAGAAAAAGTGCCAGTCCCTGATCTAGGAGGCCACATGGCCCTCTCAAACGGGAAAGAATTTTCAGGCAGTGGTCTGAGCTGTGAGTATGGCCACCTGATGGTGGGAGAGGTCTTGAGGTCCCATCTGTACTGAAACCTGATTTAGTGAACTAGCCATAGAAACCAGTGGAAGAACAGGAGTAGCAATGCAGAGGCTTTGTAGGAAGTGAAGCATTCAGGTCAGTGAAACCCAGGAATGCTTATTTTAGCCAGGTTAAGATACTTTGTGTGAGAGTAACAGCTTATGTGTATTTGTGTATATGTCAGAAGGCCTGTCATTTTATGTCCCTTAATGATGCTGAGATCGGTAACAGGCACGTTCCTAGTGTCGTTTAAGCCCTCGACTTTGTTACGTGTATGGAGAAAAATTGAAAAAGGACTTTCATAGTGTTGTCTGGGAAGGCCTCTGTAATGTGATTTGAATAGGAACCTGAAAGCAAGTAAGTAGACTATGGATATCGGGGCAGAACATTCCAAGCAAAGAAACGCAAACGCAGAGTCTGAAGTGCAGTGTGCTTGACATGTTCTGGGGACACGGTGGCCAGTTGGACCCACGATGATAAGGGGAAAAGTTAAGGCATAAAAGTGAGTCTCCAGGAAAAGAGGAAACCAGATTAATGTAAGAAGGCCATAGGCAGGCTTTGAGCAGAAGGGTGACATGATATGACCTAATGAGTTGGGTAAACAATGGACTCTTAGGAGGGGAAAGAGGAGGTCTAAGGATTTGAAGAGAGCCTGAGAGATCTCAATGCATGATCTTTGAAGCCAGAACACCCTGAGATCACTTAGGATAGACTCTGCCCTCCAGCGTACAGCTTGAGATTGGTCAGCATGATGAACTGGCAAAGGTGATTCAGAAGGAACTGGTCCCAGAGGTAGGAAAATGATGGGAGTGGTCTGGAAGTCCAGTGGACTGTTTGAGAGTTACCTGTTGCCAAACTAGTCAAGGTGAGGGCCAAGAAGGCGAACTTGACGAATGTTTGGCTTGAATAAGGGGAAGAAAGCCTGGCAAAAATGGACTCCACGAACAACCAGCATGTTGCCCGTGAACTGTCCGTAGAAACAGGTGACCCTTGAGCAACACAGGTGTAACTTGCATGAGCACACTTAGACTTTACGGTGCCATAAAGTAGTTCGTGCTTTTTTTCCTCTAGCTTTATTCTAAGGCTACAGTATACAACATACAAAATATGTTTTAATGTGCTGTTGGCAAGGCTTCTGGTCAACAGTAGGCCATTAAGTATTTGGGAGTCGAAGGTTAGCGTGCAGATTTTTTACAGGGCGGGTGGTGCCTTAAATCCCTGTGTTTAAGGATCGACTACGTGTTTTTTATTGCCTGTTCATCTGCTTAAGTAATAGGTGTGTGAATGGCTCCTTTGAGTCAATAGACCTTTTTCTTAAAATAGAACTTGCATTGATCTAAGTTCCATCATCTGAACTTGAGGGTTAACCAATAACTACAAACTAAATTGGTAATGGCAGTTACGGTAAATTTTAACAGTAAGAACCTCAACCAACTCAAAGACATTGATACAAAAGTGTCCTAAAGTTCTGAGCATATGCATGGGGCAGAGCGACCTTGGCTGGCAGCCAGAATATTCACGACAATAGAACTTAAATCAGGAGGATGTTAATGAATGAGGGGAGATCACACCTTAGCGACCAGAATTTGTACTTAGGTTGCTGCTACGCAACTCATACTTCTATGATAAAAGCACAACAGCCCCCCGGTGGGCCACAAACCTATTCCTTCAAAAGAGCTCCAGCTTTGTGGAAATGGGTACCTGTTTCCAGAGACTGCCCATAAGAACCGAGTGCCCGACCTGATGTTTTGGGGCGGATCCATGATCCTCTGGGGCTATGGATCATACGTGAAAATCACTTTTCCTTTGATGCTGCCCCAAAATGACTTAACTTTGGGTATTTAGTTCTTTGGCTAACTTTTAATATTCCATCATACCAAAGGTAAAATCTGACTAAAGTGTTTAACAGAACACAACTAAAGAAAAAGGTGCTGGGGCGCCTGGCTGGCTCAGTTGGTAGAGCGTGCAACTCGATCCTGGGGTTGTGAGTTCAAGCCCCACATTGGGTGTAGGGATTAATTAAAAATAGTCTGGAAAAAAAAATGCTATGCACCCTCTGTTGAAATAGTTAACTGCTGTGACAGAAGCAATCGAAGTACAAGGTACGTTCTTTAAGCTTGGAGTTTGAATATAAAGTTGCAAATCCTAATGAGGCTGGTAGTTTATATTTATCCCACTAAATTCCTCCAAATCCATCCCTAAGTGCAGCAGTGGTACATGTGACCATAAGGCTTGTTGGCAGTCCAAAGCCTGTTTCTTTCTTTTTCTTTTTTTTTTTTTTTTTAACTATTGTGGGGCATGTTTTTAGCTACTGGAGCATTCCAGTTTATTTCCTAAGCTAGTAGATTGTGGATTTGTGCTATTCTACATGGTTTCATACAACAGCCTGGAAATTCACAAACAAGATTCCTCCGTATGCTGGGCCATGAGAACCTTAAGTAGATGTGATGTTAGCAAGAGTCTATACAATTGAGAGAAATGTCAACGTTGAGCCTAGGGGAAGATTCTTTTCAAAGTAACTGTTCAGTGACGTTTCCTTCAATCGCTGATGCCTCTCCTCCGCCCCCTCCAGGATTTACTTGACATCTCCCTTCGTTTATATGGGTAGTACTCTTCTGAGCTGGAGGTAAAGCAGGAAGCATGGAGATGGGGGGGGGCCTTATGGAGTGCTTTTGCATTAATGCATCAAAATTTGACACGGAGAAGTGAGAATTGAGACATCGGATGACTCACTTGGGTCCTCTGTGGGAGAGGACACGGACCACAGTTGGCTAGCCAAGACGGCAGCACTTTCCAGTAGTTTCGTAGAGCTATGCTAGACCTTCAGTCCTGAGATTCTAAGCGTGACACTAGAAATCTCGTCTCGTACTTGGTAATTTTCTTCATGTGTAAAGATGGCAGAGAAGTTCTAGTTTATCTTCAAGTGCTGCTTGCCCATGGCCTCACCTGGAGCACAGGATTATAAGGGGACTGTACCCAGAGTATTAAATCTGCCATTCCCTAAGCAGCTGGTAGAGCTCTGGTAAGTCACAGAGAAAGTTGGTATTTTGTGGGCATGTATTCAAAACAGCTATGCATGTAATTTTCTTAAGTACAGGAATTTGGAAGTCTCCCTCAAGAACTGCTAATTTGTTTTGTGAGTCACATGTCCAAACTAATATTCATCCTGGAGTGGAGGTGGGAATCAGCAAGAAAAAGGAGGAAATAACTACATTAACACCTATTTTGGCTACCTTATCGATGTGGAATAATGGAGCTCAACAGATGGCAAGTATCCACTCGGTCTTTCTCCCCATCCCTCTTAAGTCTCCTCCCCCATGTTAACATGAGGGCAGCCCACATTGATGGGTTTTGTCAAATGGAACATGGGCCGGGTGGCCCCACCCCTGGCAACTGCCATCATACCAGCAGGACGGTAAATGCCAACTGCTGGCATCTATTAAAAGCAAAAGTGACTAAGCTTTTGGAAATTGGTTAAGTAATGTGCAAACTGTTCCACGAAGGAGGAGGGCTGGGTATGAATGTGAGCTGCTGGGTTTAGCATCCCAAGAGCCATGTGGAGGACTACTTTTCCAAGGTAGTTACTAAACCCCATGGTTTATAGGGTGTGGAAGCTGTGCAAAACTCCCCAACTGATGCTTCGCTTCCCCTACCAATATCCTGTGGTTTTGCTATTTTCTAAGCCCTTGGGTTGCCCGTATCTGAAAGCCCTCCCTGCACCTGCATTTTATCTGGCAGGCTTCCACTTCGCAGGCTTTCCTCCCACCGTTCGCTCCACGCAGACTCTTTTCCCAGAGAGCCACGTGACTCACTGACAACCTTTCAGTCTACTCAGAGGCCATCTTGTCAAGATCAAGAGAGGCCTTCTGACCATGCCATTTAAGCCCACGGCCCCACCACTCAGTCCCCTTTGCTTTGGTTTTCCTCCATGGCACTTCTCACCATCTAACATACTATGTATTTTACTTGCTTGCTGGCTTATTCTGTCTCTACCCCAACCTCATGCAGGCTCCAGAAGGGCTTGGCTTTAAGGCTCAGTGCCATCTCCTCAATGTTCAGGACAGTGCCCGGCATTTAGCACATAGGTGCTCAGTGTGTGTGTGTCACAGGATTGAAAGAATGACGGGAGATAGCTATGCACACTGCCGGGTTTCACCTGGATATGCTTCTTTTAAGAAAGAATGTTTCACGTCCCAAACTGCGGAATTTAGTGACTGTAGCGAAAAACATCACTCCCTTGCCCTGCTTCATTCCTGCTAGGCTATTTTTACTGTCCCAAGACACAATCTGCATATTTTCTGCCTTTTTTTTTTTCTTCTTTCTAAATAACTTGCTTCAGCGATTACTTCTTGATTTTTCAGTTTCAGAGTTTAGGTATTACCTTCGGACTTTATGGAGGGTGACAAGCTTGGAGAGGGTATGGAAGCTGTATACCCCCCCTCCCCATACCTTGCCCTGTGCGTCTCTTCCATCGGGCTCTTCCTGAGTCCTCTCCTTTTATGGCAGACCGGTAATCTAGTAAGCAAAGTGTTTTCCTGAGGTCTACGAGCCGCTGTAGCAAATTAATCCAACCTAAAGGGGCAGGGGAATCCCCAATTTCTAGCAGCACAGGTGACCTGGACTTGCCATTGGCATCTTAAGTGGAGGGAGGAGGGGACAGTCCTGTAGGACAGATTCCTTACCGTGGGATCTGACGCTGTCCCCAGGTAGACTGTGTCAGAACACGTCACCCTCCCAGCAGATAGATCTGTTCCTAACCCAGAAGCTCTCAGAACCCTGTCCTTTTGAGTTTTTATGAAGGCTTTAATACCTAGGCACAACTGATTAAATCACTGGCCATTGGTGATTGGACTCAATCTCCCGCCCCTCCCCCCGCCCAGGAAGAGATGGGGTAAAACTGAAATTGTCAACCCTTCAATCACACACACTGTTGGGTCCACTGGCACTCTGCCTCCATCTTTAGGTGCCTTCCAGGAATGACCTCAAAACAAGAGACCCCTTTTATTGCCCTCATCACAGGAAATCCCAAAGGTTTTAGGACCTTTGCCAGAAATGGGGACAAAGATCAAATATTTGTCTTGTTATAAATCACAACATTGCAAAATGTAATTTTTTTTTTTTTTTAACTTGGAAGTGCTCCAGGAACCTAGTGGACCCAGTGTCTAATTTCCTGAAGAGCTCCCTCATCCAGGCTTTTGCCACCTTGCTGCCCTGTGGTCACATGGCCGGTCCGGGAGTGCCGCAGTCTCAGACTACAGTTTGCCTAAATCCCAAGTTTCCTTTCTATCTTGGTGAAGCAGCTCCCTAATAGCTTATTGAGAGGTTAGGAATTTTTTTGTGTGATTTTCCTTGTATAAAATACCCTTATTCTCTACATGATCGATAATTTGGCTAAGTATGGACTTCAAGATTAGGCAGTGAATTTCTGTGTAAGTGGTGAGGCCTAGAAGGAGGGAGTATGAAAAATGCGGTGCATGGTTAAGCAGGAAGCCCAAGTGTGTCCCCACACGACATGGGAGCTATTACACGTGACTTTTACCTGCAGTATCTTGTAAGATTAGATTTTTCTTAGACTTTTCTTTTTTTTAATGTTTATTTTTGAGAGAGAAACAGTGCCAGTGGGCTAGGGGCAGAAAGAGAGGGAGACACAGAATCCGAAGCAGGCTCCAGGCTCTGAGCTGTCAGCACAGAGCCCGACGTGGGGCCCTAACTCAAACCGCGAGATCCTGATCTGAGCTGAAGTCGGATGCTTAACCGACTAAGCCACCCAGGTGCCCCTTACTTAGATTTCTTTACGTTTCCCTTATGTATAAATAACTTATTTTAAAAATGTGAAAGTAGCTATAAGCTTCCAGGTTATAGGAGGTTAGCAAAAGAAGAGGAAAGCTTCAATTCCAACCCCCCCCCCCATTATTTTGTTCCTCATTTATCTAATAGCAGCCTAGACTTAAATCTGAATACAGTCTAAGGTTCTGCGAGCACTCTAGTGATGAAGTTTTGGGGTGATGGGAGGGTTCGTGGGGTCCAGAGTCAACGGCCAAGAAAGAAGTCTTGATATCTTTGGTGCAAAAAGGTGATTTTTTACTAAAGCAAGGGGCCAGGATCCACAGGCAAAGAGCTGCACTCTTAAGTGTGGAGGGTGACCATTTTATGCAGTCAATGGGGGGGGGGGGGGGCGGAGATAAAGTCTAGAGGGAGTTTCCACAGAGACTTTCACATGCTAAAGACTTAGTGGAGGCCTAGCTATTGTCAAGCTAAGGTTGTTTTTCCCTCTAAGAAAGCATTAACTTCGAGACTGTAGGGAGTTCCTGGACTTTAGGCTACGATGGGATTGCCTTTTTCTGGTAAACTGGTGGAGATTGTCATCAGTTTAACCATTTTTGTTGTTGTTTTGTCCTTTCCTGTTTTGGGGTAGCTGGGAGTGTCCAAGGAATATCATACACGTCCCACCTGGGGGACGGGGGTGCTGTTAGCCTGCATCTTGGCCCATGTTCCCTCATCACTAGGAGTCTGAAACCAATAGTGCTGTCATTAAATTGCCACTTTATTATTTTTTCTTAATGTTTGTTTATTTTGAGAGAGAGAGCATGCAAGCAGGGGAGAAGCAGAGAGAGAGGGAGAGAGAGAATCCCGTTGCCCTGTCAGTGCAGGGCCTGACGCAGGGCTCAAACTCCTGAACCATGAGATCATTACCTGAGCCAAAATCAATAGTCAGGCGCTTAACTGACTGAGCCACCCAGGTGCCCCTAAATTGCCACTTTAAATCCTGCTTACTGTGGCTGGTCACACTCCTTCCTTATTTCCATGCCTTGGGCAAACCACAAGTTTCTTAACAGCCAACTTTTATTTTTTTTTTTTTATTTTTGTTTTTTGTTTATTTTTTTTTTAATTTTTTTTTTAACGTTTATTTATTTTTGAGACATAAAAGAGCATGAACGGGGGGAGGGTCAGAGAGAGAGGGGGAGACACAGAATCTGAAACAGGCTCCAGGTTCTGAGCTGTCAGCACAGAGCACGACGCGGGGCTCGAACTCAGGAACCACGAGATCATGACCTGAGCAGAAGTCGGACGCTTAACCGACTGAGCCACCCAGGCGCCCCCCAACTTTTAATTAGTATACACATATGCTCTCTCTTTCCCCAAAATCTAACCTCAACTACTGAAGAAGGATCTTGCCTTGCATTGTCCTGACTCTAGTGCGGCTCTGCCCAAACTATCTGTGGTAAAAGGATGATTTTCTTTACATTTCAATCCGTTGTGGACTGGTAACTTTTGTAAAACACAATAAATACGAGTTACTGGAAAAGTGAACCAGGAAATCTAAGGGAAAAACACTTCTGTGTGGGGCTTTAGATACTCTTCACTTCTGGGGCGCCTGGGTGGCTCGGTCGGTTAAGCGTCCGACTTCGGCTCAGGTCATGATCTCGCGGTCCGTGAGTTCGAGCCCCGTGTCGGGCTCTGGGCTGACCGCTTAGAGCCTGGAGCCTGCTTCAGGTTCTGTGTCTCCCTCTCTCTCTGCCCCTCCCCTGTTAATGCTCTGTCTCTCTCTGTCTCAAAAATAAATAAACGTTAAAAAAATTTTAAAAAAGAAAAAAATAGATACTCTTCACTTCTGACACGCACTTTTGGTCACCAAATGTGTGCAGGTTTTCCCAGTCACCAAGCCACTCCATGACACCAGCTGGGTGTCCCACAATCTAACACAAATCTGACTCGGTCTACCTGGAGAGAGCATCAGATCCCACGTTCAGGAATCAGTCCTACAGGATTGCCCCCACCTCCCCCCCCCCCCTTCAGATGCCAATCCTAAATCCAGGTCACCTTTGCTCCTAGAAATTGGGAGAGTCCCACGCCTCCTCAGGTTGCATTAATTTGCTAGAGTGGTTCACAGACCTCAAGACATTTTACTTACTAGACTGCCAGTTTACCATAAAAGGATAGGACTCAGGGGGACAGCCAGATGGAAGAGACACACAGGCAAGGCATGGGGGAGGGTGTACAGGGCTTCCACACCCTCTCCAAGCTTGTCACCCTCCCAGTGTGTAGATATGTTCCCAACCCAGAAGCTCTCAGAACCGGGAGGCTTCGTTACATAAGCATCATTGACTAAATCATTGGCCGTTGGTAACTGAAGTCAGTCTCCAACCCTCCCCCTCCCCTCCCAGGAGGTATGGGGCTGAAAGTTCCAACCCTTTCATCACTCAGCGGGTTCCCGTGGCAACCAGCCCAGGTACACAGTAGGACTTTCCAAAAGTCACTCCGTTAACATGAATCAGATGTCACTGAAAGGGACTCGTTAGATACAAAAAAACCACACACTTCACTTCTATCTTTGGGAGCTATTTCGAGATCCCGGGAACAAAAGAGGCCCTTACAGCTCTTATCGCTTAGGGCTTAGGAAATTACAAAGGCTTAAAGTGCTAAATGCTGGGAACCCAGGAGAAGACAGAAATATCTGTTGCTTATTATGAACCACAATATCATGGAAAGAAAATACAAAAGTATAGATACTACAGCTCTAAACTCTTGTTTGTTAGATATTGAGGTTATATATATTTTTCCATTTATTTATTTTTGAGAGAGAGAGCACAAGTGGGGAAGGTCAGAGAGAGAAGGAGACCAAATCCAAAGCAGGCTCCAGGCTCTGAGCTGTCAGCACAAAGCCTGACGCGAGGCTCGAACTCACAAACTGAGATCATGACCAGAGCCGAAGTCGGACGCCTAACCGACTGAGCCACCCAGGCGCCCCTTTAGGTTATATTTTCATACCCAACAAACAAAATTATTCTGTTAAATTGCCTTAAAAAGTCCTGTTAAATGAACTAAACAAAGAGGCCAGTAGACTGAGGTGGCCCTAATACTTTAGCAGCCTGTGAGAGCAGACCAAAGTGCCTAAGGCTAAGAAACCAAAAGCTAAGGACAACCAATCAGAAACAACCCCTAGGCTTTCCCAAAGCCTGCAACCCAGGAAGCTGCAGCCAATCAAATAATTTCCCTGCTTTGTTTCCGCCTTTCCATAGGCAAGTCTTTCCCTGAGCTCTTGTTGCTGGAATCCCCCCAAACGTTTCTGGTCTGGCGGTGCCCGAGTCAAATCATTTCTTGCTCATAAACTCTGATTTTTTTATTTTTATTTTTTAATATGCCTCGGTTTATCTTTCATCTCAACCTCTGCTCCAGGCTGTGGACCACATGTTGAGTAACTGTGCTGGCCTGAATAGTGCCCGGTGTGGAGTCCTGACCATTGCCATCCAAGCACACCAACCCTTGTTTTCACACACTACACACGTCAGCCTGTCTTTCAAAAACCTCCACAATGTGTCCCGCGCGTACTTTTAAAACACCACACTCGGTTGCTGTACGATGTACACACAAGCCACGGTATCCATTTCAAGTGTACGTACGATTTCATGAATTTTGATGTGTCTACCCTCGAAACCACCACTGATGAGGGAGCATAAGGCAAGCTGAGGACAAAGTACAAGCGAGCACACTCTGCCCCCCGCGCCCCCCCACCAACCAGGTGGGAATGTGATATTCCGCAGGCACTCCCGGCTGCGCCAGAACAAAGGAAAGGACAGAAAACAAATGGTTAAACTCGTATCATCTCCATCAGTTTACAAATATCTTAGTAATATGACAAGAAAAGGGCAATCTTATAAATAGCCTAAAGTCCAGGAACTCCCTACTGTCTTAATGTTAATGTTTTGCTAGAGGGAAAAACAAGCTTAGCTTGCTAATAGCTGGGCCTCCGGTAACCTATATATATAACCAGCCACTTTTCACAACCCCAGTGCAGCTCTTTCTGCCCACGGGACCTGTCCCTGTGCTGTGATAAAATCACCTTTTTGCCCCAAAGACGTCTCCAAGAATTCATTCTTGGTCATCAGCTCCGCACTCCCTCACTACCCCAAAACCTCATCACCACCACAATCCTGCTACAAAGCATCTCTGTTACCCCCAAGATATGCCTCGTGCCCCTTTGTAGTCCATTTGGCCACAGTTCGAGGGCCAAAGTCACACTGCTTCTGTAACCAGAGGTTAGTTTTGCGTTTCCTTTCATTCGTTTTAATGACTCTGAGATTCATCCATGCTGTGGATGTATCAGCAATTTTTTCCTTTATAGTGGCGTTCCAGTTGGAGCCTGCTGATGTTTCTAGTTTTCGGTTACTGTGAATAAGGCCACTGCGAGCATCCATGTGTTGGCCTGCGAGTGGGCATATGTTTCACTTCTCTTGGGTGAAAACCTAGGAGTGGAATGGCCAGGCTGTACGTACGATAGGTGAATGTTGAACTCCACACCTCTTTTTCTCACAATTTCTATTTCCTACCTTCCCTCCTACCCACCCTTGAGCCATACTGAACTACTTTCTTTTTCTCAGACGGGTCAAGATCTCCTTTCTCGTCACCATTCTTCAGGTTACTCCTTTGGCCTACAACATCCCTTTCCATATCATTCCATCTACCTTAGTTGGGTTCAAGCACCAACCCCACAAAGTTCTCTTTCTTCCTCTCAGTTAGAGGTGACTGCTCCCCTCTGTGGGGAAGCCCGCAGAACTATACCTTTCTCAGAGCTTGCCTCCTGCACTAGATTCTAAGTATTCCTGATAGTGGGGTCCAGTCTGGAAGCTTCCCACCCCCCACAGGGCCAGGTTCAGTTCTTTACATAGGGTAGGCATTCGGTAAACCTCTGCTGAATTAAGGAACATAATTAGTGAAGCACGGAAAGGGCCAGTATATATGTATTTGAGAAAAGGGAATAAGTAAATTACTTGGAGAGAAGGAAGCTAATGGAGGTTACAATAGCTCCTTTGTGACAACGTTATTTGAGGTATATATGTGTGTGCGTATATATGTATATATATATGTGTGTATATATATGTATATATATATGTGTGTGTGTATATATATATGTGTGTGTGTATATATATATATTTTTTTAAACATTTATTCATTTTTGAGAGACAGAGAGAGACAATGCGAGGGACTGGCAGAGAGGGAGACACAGAACCTGAAGCAGGCTCCAGGCTCTGAGCTGTCAGCCCAGAGCCCAACTCGGAACCCACGGACTGTGAGATCATGACCCAAGCTGAAGATGGAAACTTAACTGAGCCACCCAGGCACCCCACGACAACCTCATTTGAAAAAAGACTAAATAAATACTTGTCTACCTTACGTGATGTGAGGATTTATTCAAAGGGTGACGAAATATTCCGGTTCTCCCTCCCCCAATTGACCTGCTTGCATATCTGAAATTGCATCATTAAAGATCCATTCCTATCTAGGATCGAGTATCAACAATTGGTAATATCACAAAAAAAGAGACAAGCAGGCATAAAGTGCCTCCTGATGAAAGAACACAATACCACCTATGAAACGGTCTTGTGAAAAAGAGCAAATCTGAATCTGGTTGACGTGCAACTCGACCAAAGTACTGCATCTTCAGGAACAGAATGTATTAAACTCCATTACAGAGATGCCGTCACCAAAATCCTGAGTGGCGGAGTGGGGGGGGGGGGGGGGGGGGGGGGGGGGGGGGGGGGGGGGGGGGGGGGGGGGGAGAGGGTGGATTCTAAAAAACAAATAACTGGGTTTTTTTCTTTTAAACAAATAAAGTAAGGGGCGCCTGGGTGGCTCAGTCAGTTAAGCGTCCAACTTCAGCTCTGGTCATGATCTCACGGTCCGTGAGTTCGAGCCCCGTGTCAGGCTCTGTGCTGACAACTCAGAGCCTGGAGCCTGCTTCGGATTCTGTGTCTCCCTCTCTCTCTGCCCCTCCCCTGTTCATGCTCTGTCTCTCTCTGTCTCAAAAATACATAAAAACATTAAAAATTTAAATAAATTGAAAGAAAAAAGAAAGAGGCAAGCTATAGATTAAGAAACTAAAAGATAGAGCAGGCAATTGTAATTTATGGACCTTATTTGGATCCTGATTGAAAAATAAATTGTAAAAAAAAAAAAAGAATTATGACATTGATGATATTATGCCTTTTTTTTTTTCTTAAGAGTCTTAATCTTTTAGAGAACATTATAGAGAAAGGGAGAAGTGGACGGTGATAGAGATGAAACGAGATTGGCAAGGAGTTGATAATTAAGCAGCTGGATGATGGGTACATGAAGGTTTGATATATTATTGAAAAAAAATGCTCCCTTTGGGTCAACTTTTGGGGGGCTCAAAAGGCTTTTTTTTAAAAAGGTAAGTCATTCCCAGTAGGTTAACACATTAACAAATAATTATTCACATCTTAGCCCTTGACGTTTCTAATAGCTGACGTGAAATGTTCACCCTCCTCAGCCCTGCCTTTTACCACCTCAGCCCCCCCCTTCTCTAGCTCCCCCCTCATTGACGCCCAGCCAGTCCCCCCCCCCCCCCCCCCGCACCCTCCACCTTCCTGCACCTATCTCCTGTTCGTGCCATCCTGTCTGCCTGAATGCTCCCTCTTCCATCCCCTACTCGGCTGACGCCACCAATCTTGAAAGATTCAGACCAGTGTCACTTTCTCCGAGCGCCCCGTCATTGTCCTCCATCGGAACATATCACCGCACCCTTGATGCGCACCTAGGAGCTTTGATCAAACTGCTGTCTCCATACACTCAGCACGTCGTGTTACATTGTAATGGAGAATTCCACCTTCTTCTCCAGTTTAAATCACAATAGATATTTTGGGTGGATTAGCTCTTTTGGTTAATCTATCTAATCTCAGCAGGGTGAGACCACCTTCGTTGAGAGGCAAGGTTAAGGCCTGTCCTTTAGCCGGAGTTAAAAGCAGGCGGTACTCAGGTTTAATGGTGTGGATCCCTGCAAACTCAAATAGCTACAGGTGCTGACAGGTTGTGTGTCTGAGGGAGGCAGGCTGAGGAGAGACTAGCAAAACGGAGAGCCCGTGCCCTTGCTGAAAGGTGTTTTACCACCTAGCTCAGTGGGCTGTGGGCCCCGGGGCACGAGGGCCCAATATTGTCAGGCCTTCTGATTTTTTTTTTTTTTAACGTTTATTTATTTTTGAGACAAAAAGAGACACAGCATGAACGGGGGAGGGTCAGAGAGAGGGAGACACAGAATCTGAAACAGGCTCCAGGCTCTGAGCGGTCAGCACAGAGCCCGACGTGGGGCTCGAACTCACGGACCTCGAGATCATGACCTGAGCCGAAGTCAGCCGCTTAACTGACTGAGCCACCCAGGCGCCCCAGGCCTTCGGATTTTTCAAGAAAATCTAGGCATCTCCTCTTGCATAGGCTCCTTCCGGGGCCCAAATGTTGTATAAAACTTGCAAAAATAAGATACCGTGTCTGTAATCGGTTAAGGCTGCTGTCTCCTTCTACTTTGCTTTCCTTTATGTTGTTCTCCCTCTAAAAGTGGGTGGCACTGGAGTGGATGTAGACATTTCTGGAATCCAAGTGTAGTAGAGGGAAGTTGACTTGAGGGTGTGTTTAGTGGGATGTATTTAATCATGGTTGGCGGCCATTTACATGTATAATTCAGTTACTACCAGCCATGCTGGCCTGGGAATAACTTCCAGAAATTCTACCACCCACTGGACAATTCACCTAGAACTGTGATGTGTTACTTAACGAGGAAAAGACAGAGGTGAGAGGTGGTATGATATATACTTTTTTTTTTTAAGTTTAATCATTTATTTTAAGAGAGAAAAAGTACCAGTGTGGGGAGGGACGGAGAGAAAGGGAGACATAGAATCCGAAGCAGGCTCTAGGTGGAGCCCAACACGGGGCTCGAACTCACGAGCCGCCATGAGATCATGAACGGAGCCGAAGAGTTGGACGCTCAACCGACTGAGCCACCCAGGTGCCCCAAGAGGTGGTACGATATAAACCCTGAGTGACCAACATTGGAAACATATAGGTGGGGAAAAAGTAAAGTAACAAGGCATGAAACAAGTCTATGGAAAAGTCATACACTTCTTAGATGAATAAAACTCTCTATAAAATTATGTTACATTTTGTACAAATAGAGGCATAAGAGTCCAGAACTGTCAGATCTTTTGATTTTTTTCAAGAGTAATCAGAGGCCCATATGTTTTGGAGATATCTGCGGAATGAAATGGTGGCCAATAAAAAAATATATTTTTTGCAATATATATGGAAAATACTGAAATTGAGAGGCAACTCATTAAAATATTGTTACTTTTTAAGTATCAGCTTCTTAAAATTAGAAATTTGAAAATTTTTTTTTCATTCTAACCCATGGGTTTTTAGCCTTTTTCCCTATGGCCCTCTGTGGCAGTCTGAAGCAGCCTATTAACCTCTTCTCAAAATAACGTGTTGTTGTTGTTGTTGTTGTTGTTTTAATTTTTTTTTTTAATTTTTATTTTTAAGTAGGCTCCATGCCCAACCTGGGGCTCGAACTCATTACCCTGAGATCAAGAGTTGCATGCCCTACGAACTGAGCCAGCCAGGCACCACAGAGTAATGTTTTTAAATGTATAAAATAAAATATATATGATTACAAAGGACACCACTGAAATACAGTTTTCACAATATTAAATGAACCCACTTATAATATCGTCATATTTGCTTCTGCGTGCATTAAATATGAAGATTCACTGGCAGACCTAATAACTACTGAAATATTAAAGTCATGATGGACGGGGCACCTGGGTGGCTCGGTCCGTTAAGCATCTGACTCTTGATTTCGGCTCAGATCATGATCATGGTTCATGGGATCGAGCCCCACATCGGTCTCTGCACTGACAGCCTGCTTGGGATTCTCTCTCTCCCTCTCTCTCTCTCTCTCTGCCCCTCCCCCCTCCTCTATCAAAATAAGTAAACTTAAAAAAATAATGATGAGCATAAAGGATATTCTGAACTATCTGTACAACTGCATTGTCATATGTGACAAAATCAAACTATTATTATTAGTATAAGATATGGTTATTAGTATTCGATAAAGTCAAAGTACTGTATTAGTGACAAGGTCAAAGGTAATGTTCTTACTACTGTAGTGTGTTGCTTGCATTTATAATTGAAAAATATACTAATTTTCAGTTACGGGTTAAAGAAAATAAAGATGTACTTTTTTTCTACCCAAGTGCACACCTCCATAGGAGGGTGTGAAAAGGTGTCATGGACCCCAAGGTAAGAATGCCTTACAACAGCCACTCTCATACGTAACTCTGGAGTCACAATTTTATGTTTATTTCCTTAAATGGGGTCTCCCCAGTTATATCAGCTTTTGGCCCTATAACACCTGGATCTTCAAAATAAACCCGGGCAATGACCACTTCTCATCATCTTCACAGGGAACACAGGGCCAAGCCACTGCCATTTTTCATCTGCCACTGTCCACAGGCTGGCTAACTGCTCTGCCCTGGACCCGGTCTATTCTCCCTTCACCCACAGGCGGGTGAGCTTTAACAACCTCAGTCCCTTCTGTAAGGCCTCCAACACACCCTCCCACAGCTTCCTGGGTCCCTGGAGGAGGCCCACCGTGAGGTGGTCCCCTGCCCTGTGATTTCATCTCCAGCAACCCCCCTTGCTCAAATATCCGCCCCCCCCCCCACACACTCCTGGCTTTCTTCTTCCCGGGGATGTCCACGTGGCTTACACTTCTTCTCATTTCTTAAGGTCTCTGGTCTCCTATCAGAAAGGAAGACTTTTCCTAACCAACCACCTAACAGAGCAACCCTCCTGGATACGGTATTACCTCCTGATAAATTATATATTTCCTGGCTACTGTTTATCCCTCTCCCCGCACCCATTAGAATGGAAGTTCCACGAAAACAGGGACATGTCAGGGAGGGCCATGCGTTTTTTGTTTTTTTGTTTTTCTTTTTTTCTTTTTTTTTAGTTTTAGTGTCTAGAATACTTTCCACCGGGCGCTTTGTAGATATTTGCTGAATAATTGACAAAACAAGAACTCAGCGCAGAAAAGAATATGAGCTTAAAGTCTAACAAGCGTGTTGACATTGAGCAAAATTCTGCGTGGAAAGAAGAAATGCCAGGAAAAGGCCTAAAATTCACGTTTCTGGAAAGCAGATTGTACCCCCTGCCACCCACCCCCACCCCATCTCTCACTTTTTAAACAGAGTCAAAGGCCTCAAGGGCCATTTGCCTGCCCATCGCTGCTTGCCCCTCGTAGGGCCACATGTCAAGATATTTGTCCGGAAAATCGCCATTATTGTGACATTTAAAGGTGTTTACCTGTCTGCTTTTGGTGTAGCGCCAAATCTTCTGGGGACATTCAATGGACACACAGACTTTTTGGAGGGACTTGTGATGGGGACCCCTGCGGACCATCCTGGGGAAAAATCAAAGACCCACCGTTCAGAACCACACCCACAGCCCTAGAGAGGAGGACAGATTTCTGTCTGCCGGAGACGGCTGGGCGCCCCCTCGGAAGTGCGGCAGCCAGAGACCCACGACCCGCCGGCCCTCCCCCGCCTCCGTCCGCTCCCGGGCGTCCGAGAGTCCCCGGCGCGCGGCCGCCCTCCCCGCCCCGGGCCCCCCGCCCGCGCCACCCCTGCCCACAGCGGCGAGGACAGGGGGGCCGGCTCCGGGAGCAGGGGCCGGGGTGGGGGTGGGGTGGGACCGAGCACTCCCCGGGAGAGGACACGGCTCGGCGCCAGCCTCGCCTCGCCCCGAGAGGCCGGGAGCGCGAGGCCGCCGGGGCCCGCAGCCCGCCCGGTGCGCTTGCTGTTCGCCAGAGGGCAACTGGTGCCTGGGGGCCGGGGGGGGAGGGGGGCAGGGGGCGCCTCCATCTTCCCGGCAGCCTCTCCCGACCTGCCTTTGCCTAGCAGGATGCCCTCGAACTTGCCCAAATCGAACAATAAGCCCCAGCAACTCCTCGGCGTGACCCCTCTCCGCCTCCCCCTCAATCCTGTTTTCCAGGGACTAAGACGAGAAGCAGCCGTTCCGGATTCGCCGGTTGCAGCCACTGGACAGACCGAGCGGCTGCTCGCTCCCTTTAGGGAGCGTGAAAGTGAAGCCTAATTGACAACTGGTTTGCAGCACAAACAGCTGAAGGGTCTTGCCTGGGGCCTCTCTCGGTGCGTCCACCGAAGGAAACGTCGCCTGGAGGGGGCGCCTGCTGCGCGGCTGGGACCGTCCTGGGAGCGGCCCAAGGAAAGAGAAAGCAAGGTCGGGAGAAAACACTCATGAAGAGTACCTTTTAGGTGTAGTGAAGTTCCCTTCAGAACCAGGACGAAGCAGACATTTACAGAGCCTCAGGGAGAAGAGCCTAGACTCGGCTCTTTGCTTAGCAACATAAAGTGTTCATAAAACCATTAAGTGAAAACGCACAATAAAAGACAGGTGGTACCAAAGTACAGGGATGCTGCTGCGTCCCATGATTGAAATGCCTGATGGCTAAATGGAGAGAGAGAGAGAGAAGAGAGGAGAGAGGAGAGAAAGAGAGAGTCTTGGTTCTAGATATGTCTTTGCAGGAAGATACCAAACATTCTCTTGGGAATGAATGGAAATGATGCTGTTGGTACATTAAGTTCAGTCTAATTCTGTTATTAATTTGTGGTGTGGGCATTCTAAGACGGCCAGAGTGGTTAGCCTTGATCTTTTATGAATTTATTCTTTCCAAAGATATTAAGTATTATAAAGCTCTTCATGCACACATCTATCAGTTTTTTTGTATCGTTTTGTGACTATTTTTCCTCTATTCCTGCCCTTTCCTAACTCAAAGAAAGGCAAAGGCAGGGAAAATGATGACATGGTGGGGAGGGTAAACAAACTGATAATACTGAAATCTTGCCCCAGGGTCTTTTGGAACCAGCAAAAATTAAAATATAAGAGCAGCTGAGTTCATCATTGCTATTCTAGCTCTCCAGAAAAATTTAACAAACTTTGCAAGCATTTCTCCAAGACTTGCCAGGAGAATTAGACTGGATGGTGGAATTGCTATGATGTTATTAAAATTGGTACAACCAATAGCCATAAACCATTAGTTGCACCACTAAGGTATAGATACGTGTAGGAAAGAATGAAAAATATATGCAACACGGTAAAAAAAAAGTATGTAGGTATATTCTTTTTGAAAATCAAAATGCCCAGCTGTTGCATCCGTAGTATATGTACAGAAAAGGGACTTCACTAAATTAAACTCCTATATGTACTTAAAGGGACCAGTAATGTTTGCGTGGTGTAATTTCTTAGCAGGCCACCAGATGGCGCGCAGGTTTGGTTCCTACAAAACAAGTTGTAGTTCAAAAGGCTCCGTGAGACTCAGCCCGTGACTGTTTCAACGCTTGGCCGTCTCTTTCCTGGAAGGTGGCACGGACATGCAGGGCTGGTAACCCTAGGCCCACTGATGTGAACTCGAAGACGTCCGGGCTAATGCCCGCTGCTGGCTTAGACAGTCTTGGATGTTGTTTTCTGTTGTGGTTTGCTGCTGAGGAGGAGGAAGTTCCTTCTCCCCTCTCTCCCAGCTTATCCACCTGCAAGGGCTCTTCCGGTGCTGCTGATCAACAGCACTACCTGGAAAAGTGTAATTACAGCCTAATGAATAGGTAGGTATGAATGGGAGGGGGCGTCCACCCACAAATGAGTGAAATCAGTTCTACATAATCAAAAGAACTTTGTCAGGTGTTCTAAAATTTAACGTTCTGAATGAATACTGGAATTCCTTTTATTTTCAAATACATATCTGAATACCTATCCTTTTATATTCAAATACACATCTGAATCTTTTTAGCCTTGTTTACTGTGACTCGCTGTATTATTTATTGCTGTTACAAATAACACCAAATTTAGTGGGTTTTTTTAATGTTTATTTATTTTGAGAGAGAGTGTGTGTGTGTATGTGGAGGGAGAGAGAGAGAGTGAGAGAGAGAGAGAGAGAGAGAGAGAGAGAGAGAGAGAGAGAGAGAGAGAGAGAACCCCAAGCAGGCTCCCCCACTGTCAGCAGAGAGCCGGATATAGTCTCAAATTCACTAACCAGGAAATCATGACCTGAGCCGAAATCTAGAGTACCGTGAGTTCACACCTGAGCCGAAATCGAGAGTGGGAGGCTTAACCGACTGAGTCACCCAAGCATCCCCGCCCCCCCCCCCCCCCCCCCCCCAGTTTTTGTGTTTTAAAACAATAATAAACACTGCTTATCTTGCAGCTTCTATAGGTCAGGAGTTCAGGCGTGATTTAGCTTGGGACCTTTCTCGTGAAGCTGTCAGAAAGTTAAGCCGCGTCTGTAATCATCTGAATCCGGCCGGGCTGGGGCGGGGGGGGGGGGGGGGGGGGGGGCACTTCTGAGAAGCTCATTCACATGTGCGCAGGTAGGAGGCGCACCTGCTCCTCACCCCGTGGACCTCATCCTAGGGCTGTTTTGAGTGGCCCGGTGATAGGAAGCTGGTATTCCCCAGAGCGAGAGAGCCAATAGACAGCAAGGTAGAAGGCACAGCACCTTTTATGACCTCCCTTCGGAAGTCACACACCATCATTCCCTCAACACCAGCCATATTCAGCGTGGGAGGGAGCGAACTACCCAGGGGTGTGAGTATCAGGAAGTAGGGGGTCCTCCAAGACCCCCTTGGATGCTGTCTACAACTGGCCTTGTTTTCTGAATGCAGATCTAAGTCTCTTTCAAATGGACATTTTACCTTGTTTACTGTTATTCTTCCTGTTTCGAAAATGTGTACTTGAGCCACTTTTTAAACGTATACCGGAAGTTTACTTCCCTATGAATACAAAGGCCTCCCGCCGATCAGAAAACAATTTCTAAAGAGGTGTGTGTTGGGGAATGTGTGGGTGTCCTGTAATAATACAGTGCGCATATGATATCTCACAACTATAAAAACCGATGTGTTAGGGAGAAGTTGTCTGGTAGGGAATGCTCTCGTTTCAACATTCAGACTTTCTAGCAAATGACAAATTAATAAAATTCAATAAAGGTTATTCAGGGAGTTACTGGGTCACTTTGCTTCATAATTAATAATCCCAAGAATTTTTTTGCATGGCCTGACACTAGCCGTCTGTGAATGGTACCCGGGATGATTCTTATAGTCTCTTTTCACAAATAAGGGCTCTAAGGCAGAGCAGCTTTAAGCAACTTCAGGATTGGAGACTGGCTGAGTATTTATAGTTCCAACCCACAATGACCTTGGATGCCATTAAAAAGTTAATAGGAGACTGACTCTCGCTCAGAAAACAGCCTCCACTTCTGTCACAGCAGAGACAGTGCCCAGGCATCAAAGAGCTATGTCATTGATCCCCACACAGGATGGATGCTGCGACAGTTCCAAGAGTGTCCCTTGGCTTCAGAAACGTACCTGTGTGCAATGCCCTTCGCAATGACCTTTAGGGGGAAAGGACCTGAAAGGGTAACCCAGGCCAAGAGATTTTCTTTGTGCCGAGAAAGTCAAGCTTAACGAACATCCGGGGAATCTGGTTGTTTCTTCTTCTGTTTCTTCTTTCTTCTCAACACTAGGTCTCCACATCTTCTATACAGGGGCGCCTGGTTGGCTTAGTCAGTGAAGCATGAGACTCTTCATCTTGGGGTTGTGAGTTTGAGCTCTATGTTGGCAGTAGAGATTCCCTAATAAAAATAATTAGGGGTGCCTGGGTGGCTCAGTCGATTAAGTGTCCACCTTGGGCTCAGTCATGATCTCCCCATTAATTTGAGACCCACATCATTTGAGACCTGCTTCAGATCCTCTGTCTCCCTCACTGCCTCTCCCCTGCTCGTGCTCTTTCTTTCAAAAATAAACATAAAAAAATAAATAAATAATGTTTATTTTTGAGAGAGAGAGCCAGCATGAATGGGGGGGGGGGGTGCAGAGAGAGAGAGAGGGAAACACAGAATCCGAAGCAGGCTCCAGGCTCTGAGCCATCAGCACAGAACCTGACCCGGGGCTTGAACCCACAAACCACGAGATCATGACCTGAGCTGAAGTCGGAAGCTTAATTAACTGAGCCACCCAGGCACCCCCCCCCCAAATTTTTTTTTAAGTTAAAAAAAGACTAGTAACAAAGATATTCTGTGGGGGATGGAAGTAAGCCAAGTTCCACCCAAACCATCCACCTTGGTACCCATTCTAGAACAGTTTATCTTAGTTATTAGGAACATATGGCTTTTGGAGGTAGAGAGACTTGAATATAAATTCTGTCACTTCTCATTGGCTATGTGACCCTGGGCGCTGTATTTAATCTCTCTAAGGCTCAATTTGGAATTGAGGATATGAATATGAATATAATTATATGGAACATAAAGATAATTATATTATCTGTGGAATATGAAGAAAATTATATTTATCTTCCTGGGCAGTTGTGATGTGATAGATCTATCTATCTATCTCTCTCTCTAAAACCCAACATGACATTGCATAGGATTTTTCTCAAAAAATTGAATAAACTCTGGGAAAAATTAGGGCAGTGAGAATATGTGATGTCCCAAATTTAGGTCCTCCACATGCTGGCATTTCAGGATCCCCAGAATCATGGCCAGGTTCCCACCTGCTCACCACAAAGCAAAGTCTGTTAGTTCACACGTCCTGCCCACACATAAAGCTCCTAATCAAACAGCCAAGTCCCTTATTTAAAAAATGTGAACAAATAAGCAAGAATCATAAAGAAATCCTGCAGCACAAAAGAGAAAGAGATAACTCACAACAAACAGAAAACAGAAATAATTCAGGAGACAGAAAAGAACAACAACAAACAATACCCTCTAATTAACATCCTCGGAGAAATTCACAAAGGCAGAACAGCTATAAAGGATGACATGAAATAAACAAAAAATAAACAGAGCTCTTGGAGATGGAACAATTTTAATTAAAAACCTTATAAATTGAAGGATTGGAAAATAAAAATGGGGACATTTTGCAGAACAAATTTTCTTATACAACAAAATAAAACATTGCAAAGATTAGACACTTAAAGAATCAGTCTAGGAACCGAGCTCTGATTGACAGTAGCTCAAAAGAGAGAGAACGGAGAAAATGGAGGAGAGGAAATTATTAAAGAAATATAACAAATAATTTCCCTGAGATGAAGGGATGTCTTCAAACTAAATGCTATATTGAGTGTTGAGCCCAGTAAATGTTAAAAGTCCCATACTAGGACACCTCAGGTATTTCACTATTACATACCAGAAAAGACAATGTGTCTTAGCATGGGTCACATTTAGTAAAACGTCAGAACGCTGAAGATAAAGAAAACTAAAACACCCCAATAAAGAAAAATATTAGTATCAGTCCCAGGAACTATACGCTAAGTACCAGGAATTCTTCAAAGCACTACTCTATTAAATCATTGAATCGTTAACAACAGCCCTATGAGTAGATGCTATCGTCATTCCTGCTTCACAGACAAGGAAACTGAAGTCACAGAGTCAGCAAACAGTAAAAGAGCCAAGGTGGAAACTCGCCAGTCTACTGGCAGGGCCCACTCCCTTAACCACTACACACACACCCTCGCAACACTTCACCCCCACGAGGGAGGTGCAGCCTTCTCCGGCAATACTGGATGCTAAACAGAATGGCTCAATGCCTCAGTATTTCTGAAGAAAATGATTTCAGCCTGGAATTCTATACCCAGCCAAATTATCAATGAGGGAGGAGGGAGAATAAAGACATTTTCAGGCAGTTCAGATGGAGAACACTTACTTCCTATATACCTTTTTTTAGCAAGCTATTTTGAGGATGGAATCCTCAAAAATGAGGGAGAAAACAACAACAACAACAACAACAACAACAACAAAAGAGTAGTAAGAGGACTCCCCAGAATGACAGAGACGTGTGATCCAGTTTAAAGAAAGACGACTGAAGTTTCCCGAGAGGAAAGAGGAACTCTACGGAGTTGCTAGTATTAAACTTGAGTGTACACACAGCCAGCAAATAAATGTACACACAGCCAGCTAGATAAATGTATAAATAAATGTATGGGTAGATAAAGATACAGAGGGGAAGAAAAAAGGTACGTTTAAACTCCAGGAGGGGTGCCTGGCTGGCGTAGTCAGTAGAGTGTGTGACTCTTGATCTTGGGGTTGTAAGTTCAAGCCCCATGTTGGGTGTAGAGATTACTTAAAAATAAAAAATAAAATAAATCATTAAAAAAAAAAAACTCCGGGAAAACAAAAAGGTCTAGAAGAAGGTCATGGTCTAGGTGAAAAGAGACTGGAAGCAGGAGGCAGACATGGCTTAGGTACTGTTGCTTTTCCTCCTAAGTCCTCTGTGCTGGTTGATCTGTTAGTCACAGACACGGTGCTTTGATGACAATATTTATATCTATATCTAGGTATAATCTTTTTAAGGAGTTAAGCGTCCATAGCTGAGTGGGTTGAAATAAGGAGAAGCTGATTCCTTCATGCAGGATTTGATTCTACAGCAAGATTCTGAATCAAAACAAAAACATGAATAGGCAGCTAGGAACACGAATCCTTTGAGTACATTTAAACTCTACGAAGAAAATTTACAAAGTAGGAATCCGACCTTGATTCAGTAGAAAGAAACCTATTCAGTCAAGGTAGAGAAAGTTCACTGTGTGTCTATTTGAAAGAAAGGTGGGTAGGGGCGCCTGGGTGGCGCAGTCGGTTAAGCGTCCGACTTCAGCCAGGTCACGATCTTGCGGTCCGTGAGTTCGAGCCCCGCATCAGGCTCTGGGCTGATGGCTCAGAGCCTGGAGCCTGTTTCCGATTCTGTGTCTCCCTCTCTCTCTGCCCCTCCCCCGTTCATGCTCTGTCTCTCTCTGTCCCAAAAATAAATAAACGTTGAAAAAAAAAATTAGAAACAAAGGTGGGTACACAGGGGTTGGAGGGGCTGGTGTTCCCTAGTAGTTATGCAAACGTGGCTTTCCCGGCAGATTTGCACACTGTTTGCACATCAGATCCTGAAGCATGAGGGAAATCAGGGTGGAAGTCAGGCCTGGACACAGCACGACTGCTGCTGCTTGATGCTCATAAACAAGACGCCAGCCCCTCCCTCAAGGCCAGTGGCCCCTGACCCGGTGTGGTTGCTCAGAGCACAAAGATCTATGGGCTAGGATGCTCCGGGCAGCACTGTTTCCAAAGCCGAAGAAAACAAAACCCAGGCCTGGCAACACCCTAAATGTATGTTATTAGTGGGCCATTTAAATAAAAATTATGGTACATCCATATCATAAGTCCTACAAAGCTGTTAAAAGGAGAAGGCTGGGCTGTATTAACTAATACGGAAAGATGTCCATCATGTATTAAGCAACAGAGGCAATTTGCAGAAGAGTATACATACTATGGGCCTATTAAACATACGGATCTATACGTGCTGCAAAATGTACCTATATAATTTTTAAAAACCCTAGTTAGTAAAGTAAAATGCATGAGGCCTCTTACTTTTGTCATCGGCTTCTCTGGGGAGTGAAGACGGAAGTCGAGAAAGCAACAAGGCAAGGTTAAAAAGCCAGGGAGGGCTGGGGTGGGGGGGCTGGGCCAGAAAGAATCAGCGGACTGGCCGTGAAGCACAGTGGTTAGTGAGGATGCGCAGCTGAGAAAGAATCCCCAGGACCAATGTGTCTGGTGGGACCCAACCCTACTTGTCCACCTTCCACTGGGAGCTTGTTCAAATCCAGAGGCGCTGTGACCAGCACCGGCAGCTCAGTGGCACTACCAGAGAGACCTTCCAAGGCGGTGGGTGGAGGGGCATGAGCGGGGTGCTGGGCTGGCCGTGGATGACAGTCAGAGCTGTCACGCATTGAGCATCTAATCACAGTTAACAGCGGCCTCTTAGTTGATACTAATGTCTGTCATCCGTTAAGCCCTACTGTGTGTTACAAGTATTAGCTCATTTTATCCTGGGACAAAGCTAAAAGATAGATGCAGGGGTGCCTGGGTGGCACAGTCGGTTAAGCGTCCGACTTCAGCCAGGTCATGATCTCGTGGTCCGTGAGTTCGAGCCCCGCGTCAGGCTCTGGGCTGATGGCTCGGAGCCTGGAGCCTGTTTCCGATTCTGTGTCTCCCTCTCTCTCTGCCCCTCCCCTGTTCATGCTCTGTCTCTCTCTGTCCCAAAAATAAAATAAAAACGTTGAAAAAAAAATTAAAAAAAAAAAGATGCAGATGTAATTATTAGGCAGGCAGGCTTAGAGAGGGCAGGTAACTAGCCTCAGGTCACACAGCCATAGTAAGAAGCAAAGCTCAGAATCAGAGATCAAATGCTAATTTCTACGAAGAGGCTTAACTTACCCCACAAATGACCTCCCCCCCCCACTATTCTATACTTTCCCAATTTTCTATAAGGGACACACATTCTTCATTGTCAGGGGTGGGAATCGAATTTAACAAATCATATCCCAGTATGTTTTAGTCAAGGGGGGTTCCTTGACTAAGGGTGGGAAGTTTCTCCGTGCAGGTGAGCACAGGAACTAAGGTGATGCTAGGGGAGGAGCCAGGATCTGCAGGAGGGTGGGGGTGCGGGGAGGGACACTAAGGCAGGGGAAAAGTAGAAGTTGGAGACTGGAAAGAGACACAGGGGCCAAGGAGGGAGGAGAGGGAAAGAGGAAGAGCCTTTGTCCCAGCCCTGGGTCCAGCACGATGCTGGATCATAGCCGGTGGCTGCTGATGCCTTGCTCGGCGCCTCTGTCCTGGGCTCTCTGTCCACTAGCACTGGCTGGATTCCTTCAGTTCGGGGACAGATGGGCAGAGCTGGGGAAAACTCATCTCCCTCTGGACGGCCTCAGTTTCCTCAACACAGGGAAGAATTAACCTTCGACAAGAGCTGCTGAGCACGCGGACAACAGCTCAACGGGGTTTAAAAATTGTAACCTTCCCAAGACTCTCAAGACTCCTCACCCAGGAAACAGAGCAGGCTCCCGTTCCTCAAGCTGAATTCAGGAAGACAAAAGTCTGCTCCTCCCAGAAACCATCTGGAGTGTGCCGGGGCTGAAGGCAGTAGCGGTGCCCATCACTCCTGTGCAGAGTTCTGGCAGGTCGGCACGCAGGAGCAGTGATCCCAGGGCGCAGCTTCAGAAGGGAGGTAGGGGGATGTTTCCACTCCATTTCCGCCCTGCCCAGGCTTCCTTCAGCTCTACACACCATCATCATCATCATCATCATCATCATCCACCTAACTGAGGATATCTGACGGTTTGGATTTACTGCCAAACTCTTCCAATCTTAACTCCTCTGGCTCATCTCCCTCAGTTCCAAGAACCATCACCTCCATGCCCCCAACTCCCATCTCCACACCTCCAGTCTCTAGTTCCACATCTTCAGTTTCAGTGTCCTGACTGCAGTTCACACTCCTCAAGTCCAAATGGGAATTGTCAATGCTTTTTGCTGCATCAGTCTATAGCAAATAAATACAAAGCCATTGTCATCAGTCCATCTTGGATCTTCTCCTTCACTCCCCAAATCCGTTGCTAACTCTGGTTCTTTCTTTCTTCAGAACATGTCCAGAACTTCTTGTCCGTTTCCATCCTAGTTCTCAACATTGTTGTTTATCAGTTTATTCACTTAACAAATAGTTATTAAATGTCTCTCGTGTGCCAAGCACTATGCCGGACAAAGAGTCAAACACCAATCGCAAATTTCAATTTGGCGGGAGGAGTGCGAGACTGTGGCCTTCACGCACGGCAGCATGGGGTGTCCCTCGCCAGCCCCCCTCCACACCCCCCGCCTCTGGCACCCACTGCTGACCAGCCAGGCCAGGCAGTCTGAGCTTCAGGAGCGGTTCCGACCACACAAATTCTTCCCAAGGGTCTAGGAGTCTTAGTAGTAATTTCACATTTAATATTACACAATTAATATTTCACAATTAATACTTTTCACATTTCCTATAAATTGTTACTCTAGCACATTTCTTTTTTAATTTTTTTTTTAAGTTTATGTTGAGAGAGAGAGCACGCACGGGCAGGGGGAGGGCAGAGAGAGAGGGGGAGAGAGAGAATTCCAAGCAGGCTCTGTACTGTCAGTGTAGAGCCTGAGGCGGGGCTTGAGCCCGTGAACCATGAGGCCATGTCCTGAGCTGAAATCTAGAACCAGACAACTGACGGAGCCACCCAGGCGCCCCACGCTAGTAGCACACTTCTTAAAAAAGGAAACTTAAAATATCAGCAAGAAAAACGCTCACAGGTCCCTTCAATCATATTAGTGGAGCGACACCAATGAGGACAGAGCTCCTAAAGCCTCGACATTTGAGAGACAACGAAAAGGACACGAGAGTCACTAGTTCTGCAGGTTTTGTAAGCTCAGTACTTGTACTGAGTGAGTCTCAGAATGTGATCTTCTGCAGAGCATGAGCTTAGTTCCTGATGGATGAGCTCTCATAAAGCAGAACGCTGGAGTGAGTACTCAAAGAGATGGACCTATAAACCACATCATTACACCACTGCACTTTTCTCCCTTGTCTTAGGGTCCATGGGACTGATGCATTCAATTTTTTGCTTCAGCCAGTTCTGTCATTTATAACTCAAAGGCCCCAGGGTAATAAAATAACATTTGCATATTATTTTACAGGGGATAAAGTTTACCTTCACGATAAACAAAGCAAGGCAGGCACTTTGGTCATACCCTCCAGAAAATGCAGAGAAACAGAGGCTATTCCCAAACAGAGGCTGTTTGAACCTACGTTCCTGCCCAAAAACCTATGCTCCTTCCCATCAAACTCCCTGCCTCTGCACGGGACGTTTTAAGTGATCTCAGATTGTCTGAGAATGGGCGTGGTTCACATTGTTTATACATGATAAATGGAAGGAACGCGATTAGGAGTGGTTTGCAATACTTGTTAATTTCTATTACACCCATAGTCTGATTTCTTCTTTAGATGCTTCTAATTTCTTTCAAATTCTAGACAATGGGGCCTGAAGTAATTTTGCAAGACCTCAGACTTTCCTTAATGCAAGTGGTGAAAAGCCTTAAGGTAATAATACGCTTCTCAGCTCAGCACATCCCTCCCTCCCTCCTCTATCTCCTTCCCCACTGTAAGGAAGGAGTTATTTCTTCATCAATTATCAAGTCTCTCTGCAGCCAAGTGAGGGGACAGCGCCAGGTGCCCGGACAGCTACATGACATTCCTGCAGGTCTGACTGACAGAGCTAAATTTCCTCTGTCAGGTCCTTGAAAAATATGCTGAAGAAGACAGCCCCCCGGGCTGGTCCCACTGCTTGCTTTCGACCATATAACGCGCTTTTTCACCAACCTGAACGCTGAGGTCAGTCCCAGTGTTTTCAGCCAGCGTGCGAGAACTGCTATTCAACCCAATTTAACTTGGCAAGGGAGACTTGGTGAGCTGTGGCATTTCCACCCTCTCCAAGCCCAAAAGTAGATCCTGTGTGTAGGTGTAGCCTCCACTTTGATAAATGACAGAGTTGTGTACTCATTTTATCTGAGGATGGAAGGCAGCGAATAGCTGTTTTCAAAATAAGGTTGATTCATCATTTGAAGAGACCTGGAACGAGGTCTCCCATCAAGCTGGCTCTAGGTATGAGAAAACCAACTGTTGCCCCAAAACAAAAATGTGCCCAGACTCCTTGTTACCCAACAACGCGAGGGGCTCACCGGTTCAAAGATGTCTACATCTCCTTGTGTGTCATGGAAGCTAATTAAGGCACAAACCCAGTAGGAATTCTGAGCGTCACATCCTGTTCTATTTTTCACCACTCGGTACCCCAGAACGCGTAGGCCTCAAGGGTGTGATTGGAAGTGTCTGCCTTCCAAGGAGTGACCATAAAGAGGCATTTTCTGAACCTATTCTTAGCGCTCTTATCTCCTCAGATGTAGGAGCCAGACCAAGCAGGGCAAGGAAATCAGAGTAGACACTGAAGAGAAGAAACCAAGGGGCCTGAAATCCCAAGCGACTGAGCTGCTATTTCGAAGGGTGAGTTTACGCACACTGGGGCGACAAGTGCTTGCCCCCTCCTCTCATTGTCTACATCCGGACACTCAGCCTAAGGAGGAACCTAACCAGGAAAACTGACAGGAGGGGAGGGAATCCAGGGCTGGCTAGGCGTCGGGTGGACGAAACTGCTTGCCAGCTCTGGTGGCCCCAGGGGCAGGTGGAGACCTGGTCTTGGGGCACCTGAACCAAGGTCTGAAGTGGTTCAAGGGCTGGAGGGGCCGGTCAATATTTCTCTGTTTTTTTTCCCAAACTGGAGTTACCGTTTGGTCTGCTGGATAAAAACAACTGCCGTTGGTTTTCCTGTGTCCTCAGCCTTTCATCCCTGTTAGCAGCTTTTGGCCATTTCCCGTGAGATGGCTAGAAATGAAAGATGTGAAACGCAGGTTACTTTTACCATTCAGTGACAGCAGCTCTGGAAACATTTTCAACAAAAACGTTTATTGAACATATACTATGTGGCAGGCACCACGCTGCTTTACAAACGCTTCTCACTTAACCCTCTCAGCCCCTGCTGGGTACAGGCATCCTCACCCCCAGGCTTCAGGTGACAGCAGGGTGGTCTCACAAGGCGTCTGGTCACACTCAGCGTGGAGTCACTCTCGGGTTCTCAGGGTAGGCTGTGGGGTGTGATGCGTGATAGGTAGATACCACCGAGCTTCCTGAAACACAGGAAAGCCTGAACCCTTCCTACAAGCTGTTTACGGCCAGGAAAACACCACCACCCTTTTAATTAATTTTGTAGTTGAAAATTTTGATGAGTGCGGCTATTTCCAGACCTGGTTGGTCATCAGCAGTAACCGTGGAGCTTTATAAAAATACAGAGCTAGGGCCCCCTCCCCGAGGGATAGGTTTCAGTTCTCGCAGGTAATGCCTGCCATCCATATTTTCACTCCCCTGCTCCCCCTTGTTTCTGATGACTAGGTAGGTTCGAGAATCCTGGGGCTGGAGAGAGGTTGTGGCACTGGCAGTGAGGGCACGCTGGCCCCAAGCTCCGTCACTGTCGGGCCCTGCGGTGTGGCGTTTACCTTTCTGTGCCTTTGTTTCTGTGTCTGTAGAGTGGGGGCAGAAATAGCTGTTGAATTCTTCGAGATGCTGAGGGTGTTTCTTCAGTGCTCACTAGCAACGTGGAAGCACAAGAAGTACAAGCGTCACGTTAACTTTCTCAGAACTGGAGATCAAAGCTTTCTGATTTGTTGCTGATGTTATGTGTAAAGTGCAGGTCACGTTGCTCCCACCGCCATGTTGGTTTTTTCCCTCTTCTCATGCACTCGATAGAGGAGTCCTTTATACAGCCGGGTTTGTGTGTAAGCACACTATACACATTGTTTCTTCCATAGGTTGAGTTTTCTATCTTTACATGTGAATCCTAGGAATTTTAGAACTTGAAGGGCCTTTTCCTCCTAATTTTCACCATTACCTTTAAATTCACTGGTGGAGCTCCCCCCCCCCCCCCCCCCCCCCAGGGCTCTTCTTTCTTTAGTTGTGGAACTCAGGGCACAGAATCTTACAGAAATAACAATGAAACAATGACCTCAGGATTCTTTTTTAAAGTTTATTTATTTTGAGAGAGAGCGCGAGCGAGCACATGTGCACGAGTGGGGGAGGGGCAGAGAGAGAGAGAGAGAGAGAGAGAGAGAGAGAGAGAGAGGGGAAGAGAATCCCAAGTAGACTCCGTGCCATCAGCCCGGAACCTGACATGGGGCTTGATCCCACGAACCGCCAAACTGTGAGATCATGACCTGAGCTAAAATTAAGAGTCGTCACTCAACCGACTGAGCCATCCAGGCACTCCAAGACCTCAGGATCTTCTATTCCCAGATGTGCATTCCCGAATAACTGACTCAGTTGGGGGTACTGTGGTTGCTTTCTGGAGCGCTCAGCTACACATAAGCCCTTCCGTCGGAACCCTCCTGTCCCTGCAACTATGGCTGCCATTGGAGGGGGCCTCTGTGGCCCTTCATGCTTCTCCCCACCGATCAGATTAGGGGTGGACGCCTGACCAAAACAGGCAGCCATCACATTCTTCTGGGAAATCCAGAAATGGGACCCAGGATTAGAGTCAGTCAGCTGTAAGAAGCTGACGTGAAAAGTCATGTCGAATTGAAGCCAGAGCCAACACTGTGTCAAGGCAGAGCAAAGTGCATGCCGAAGTTCCAGGGAACATGACCTCGTGGAACTAGGGAAGCCAATCTGCAGAGAACAGGGTGGAGCAGAGGCACAGAGGCAGGCCAACAGTACGGATCTCTGAGAGAGGAAGGGAAGAAGGGCCAGTCCCTTGGAGGGCTGTCTTTTCTGCCTTTAAGCAGACTTAAGTGGCTTTCTCCTTCTTACAACTGGAAGAGCCCTTAGTAGGATGGAGCTGAACGAGAACTGGGTGATAGACAAGTATTTCTGGGTGCAGGCAAGAGTGTGTACACAATCAAGTGGGCCTGCAGCAGGGAGCAGGTGATGCTGGGAAGCCGAGTACCGAATGGTCTTTCCACAGAGCACACACGCCTGTCTGGGGCCGCCAGCCTGTCCACAGCGGGAAGCTTCTGTGTACAACTCGGCGTGTGTGTCATAGCTGGGTCTGTGCCAGGTGCAGAAGCTCTGAGTGAGAACAGTGAAGCAAACCCCTCTCCGGTCTTGGGAGCAAGCCTTGTCAGGCCCACGGCTTACATTACATATTACAGAATCTTAAAAAAAAAAATTATCAACTTATATATAATGTTTTATATTACATAATCTTTAAAAAAATTTTTTTTTAACGTTTATTTATTTTTGAGACAGAGAGAGACAGAGCATGAACGGGGGAGGGGCAGAGAGAGAGGGAGACACAGAATCAGAAGCAGGCTCCAGGCTCTGAGCCGTCAGCCCAGAGCTCGAGGCAGGGCTCAAACCCATGGACCGTGAGATCATGACCTGAGCCGAAGTCGGCCGCTTAACCGACTGAGCCACCCAGACGCCCCTATATTACATAATCTTAAAACCAGAAAGGATGTTAGCGTTCATCTTTGCCAACCTCTAAGTACAGATACTCTTTTCTGCTGCCCAGCCTCTCGGCAGCCACCTCCTCTAGACCACAAATTTCTCCATCCCGGATCACTGGTGACAGCCAACTACCTAAAAAGACCCGGCAAAATTAGGTATCGGGTACGCCAGGGAATACCAAACTCAGTTTTGTTTTTTTTTTTTAATTTTTTTTCAACGTTTTTATTTATTTTGGGGACAGAGAGAGACAGAGCATGAACGGGGGAGGGGCAGAGAGAGAGGGAGACACAGAATCGGAAACAGGCTCCAGGCTCTGAGCCATCAGCCCAGAGCCCGACGCGGGGCTCGAACTCATGGACCGCGAGATCGTGACCTGGCTGAAGTCGGACGCTTAACCGACTGCGCCACCCAGGTGCCCCCCAAACTCAGTTCTAACACATGTGATGCCCTTGCCGGATGGACATACTCGATTTTTTCATGAGGAAATCAACCAGCTGGGCCCAACTGAAGGGTTTTTCCAGAAAGTTGTTTAAATAGATCTTTCTTGGGGCACCTGGGTGGCTCAGTCGGTTAAGCGGCCGACTTCGGTTCAGGTCATGATCTCGCGATCCGTGAGTTCGAGCCCCGCGTCGGGCTCTGTGCTGACAGCTCAGAGCCTGGAGCCTGTTTCGGATTCTGTGTCTCCCTCTCTCTGACCTTCCCCTCTCTGACCTTCCCCCGTTCATGCTCTGTCTCTGTTTCAAAAATAAATAAACGTTAAAAAAAAAAAATAGATCTTTCTTTTCTGCCCTTTCTCAGTTGATTACTTGGTACCCATTGGCATCGGCATGCAACTGGAGACCTCATGCAGAGATGTTTTCATTTCAACGGACTAAGCTTGCAGGCTAAGGTTTGTGGGCTTACAGATGAGTCTGTGTAGGTGGTTAACAGAATGTGATCTGAGATGACTGACGCCCTTAAGGTTTCACTTGACAGTGCTGGCTGAAGGTGATTAAGAGTTTTATTTTCTAAGAGGACGTAAAGCTCGATGAGTGGTAAGGACACACTACCTCCAGAAGCTGCAACTGAAAAGGTCCATTTGCCTGAGTTCAGCGCGAGGCTGGCCCATGCCCGGCAGAGCACACGGCAAGGGAAAGACATGCTCGCCCTCTTCTCTGATCCTTGGCTCCATGAGGAGTAAGACTCCTCATCCAAGGGCATGAGGTTGAGACCAGGGACATCGTGGGGCTAGCGACATCAGCAAAAGCTTCAGCTTCAGCTGACTTGAGTTCTAGCCTCAGCTTTTCCACAGTTCTGCTGTCACACGGTTATGAACTCATCTTGGTTTTCTCTGCTTTAAAAACAACACATTTCTTACCTCCCCTACTACAGTAAGAAATCATTGCTCAAACTTGCTTTCTCAAACATTCAGCAAATCAAAGAAGTGATGGGTTTCTCATCCCCCAGTGACACTCCTTTCTCAAATTTATTGTGGATATATAAATGACTCAGTCCATTGCTGGCTTTTTGAGGACGCTCTCCCAGTGTATTTAATTCAAGGCCTCTAGCATCGTACACACTAGGCATTTTCTTCCCTTTTGGAGATGGAATTTACCTTTGTTAATGCCTGGAGAATTTGTCAGGGTAACACAGCAGACCTCTAACACTGCCAACAGGTCCCGACCAGCTTCCGACCTTCCCAGACTGGAGATCTCTGAAGACTCCTGGGCTGTACGACGTTCCCCGGTCTCTGTAGTCAACCCCAGGCAAATACTGACCTGTGTATTTACCCCTAGAGTGTTGCCATTTCTGTAATGTCCTACAGATGAAGCATACAGTATGTAGCTCCAGGAGTCTGGCTTCTTTCACCTGGCACAATGCATAGGCGATTCATCCAAATGGTCCTTTCATTTTCATTACTGAGTATTCTAGCACAAGACCACACCATAGTTTTACGGAGTCACAAGCTGGTGGACATGTGGGTGGTTTCTAGTTTTTGGCAATTAGGATTAAAGCTGTTATAAATATTTGCGTATAGGTTTTTGTGTCCGCATGTTATTTTCATTTCTCTTGGGTAAATACCTATCAGTGGGATTGCTATGTTGTACGGTGGTATATTCGAGTTTACTAAAAGCTACCCAGCTGTTTTCAACCTTGCACTCTCACGAGCAACGTGAGTTCAGGCTGTGCTGCATGCTTGCCAGCACATGGAACTGTCAGCCTGCTGAAATTTTAGCCACTCTAGTAGGTATCTAACATTATCCCCTGTGGTTCTAATTTCATTTCCTTCAACCAGTGATGTGGAGTAGCTTTCTGCGTGTTTATCTGACCATCCGTATCTTCTTGGTGAGGTGTATGTGTACGTTTGCTGCTCATTTTTAAATTGGCTTGTTGTGCTGTTACTAAAATAGGAGAGATCTTTATACAGTCTAGATACAAGTCCATTATATGTGTTTTATAAATATCTTTTCTTCTGTAGGATGTTTAAAGGCTCCCTTTCAACATCACTGATAAGAGATCATCATTTCTGAAGTAGTTCCATGCTGTACTGGTGTCTCTTTGGAGATCCACCTTTGGTAAATACTTTTACTATTCTTTTAACTGCGACATGTTTGACACCTAAATGTTAATTTAAGGTATCCAACATACTGCTTTGATATATTACTATATTGTGAGATGACTGTCAGTGTAGCATCAGTTAGCACCTCTACTGCATCATTTTTGTGGCTGGCATAATTAAGATTCAGTGTCTTAGCAAATTTGATGACTATTATACTGTTGTCTACAATGTTACACTATGCATTAAATCTCTAGGACTTACTTACTACCACTTTTAAGTTTGTACCCTTAAACAGCATCTCTTCTACCCCTCCCTTCCCCCAGTCCCTGGTGATCACCATTTTGCTCTCTGCTTTTTATGAATCTGACCTTTTTGATTCCACGTGAAAGTGAATTCCACATTTAAGACTATTTGTATTTTTCTCCCTGACTTATCTCACTTAGCATACGGACTTCAAGGTCCATACATGTTGTTGCGAGTGGCAGGATTTTTTTCTTTCTCATGGCTCAATAATTCCTGAAAATTTATTTCATATATAGATCCCATCTCTTTATCCATTCATCTGTTGATGGGTACTCGGGATGTTTCCCTATCTTAGCTACCGTAAATAATGTTGCAATAACATGGGCATGCATATACCTCTTTGATATCCTGTTTTCATTTCCTTTGGGTCTGTACCCAAAGGTGGAAGTGCTAGATCATAAGGTAGATCTGTTCTGTTTTGCATGGTGTGTTTTCTTTTTTTAAAGCAGTCTCCATGACCAACAGGGGCTTGAACCCATGACCCTGAGATCAAGTGTCACACGCTCCATCGAGCAAGCCAGCTGCCCCTATTTTTAATTTTTGAGAGAACTCCATACTGTTTGCCATATCGACTAAAACAATCACATTTCCGTAAATAGTGTCCAAGGGTTCCCTTATCTCCACATCCTTGCCAACACTTGTTATCTCTTCTCTTCTTGAGCTTAGCCATTCTAACAGGTCTGAGGTGGGATCTCACTGTGGTTTTGATTTGCATTTCCCTGACGATTAGTGATGCTTAGTATCTTCTCATGTACCTGCTGGCCATTTGGACGTCTTCTTCCAGTTGCTCCAGATTTCACCTGCAAATGCTAAGTCAGGCCACCCACCCACCAGTGGCCATCCAGTCATCACCAACAGAGGACAAGGATAAGGGACTCCCTCTTTAGCCTCAGCTCTTGTCTAGGTCCTCTAGTCCAGCTAGGAGTTACTGGGCCTCCATTACTTAAGTGAATCATTTGACCCTATTTAGCTCCCGCTCCCTATTTATCTTTATTGCAGTGGTGGAAAGATAAAGGATTGAGATCTCAAACCTCTATGATATAATTCATTATGGTTGGTTTCAACTGCCATTTCAGTAGGACCAAATTAAAGAAATGTGTTCAGGGATGAGTCAAAGTGGAAAAGCATGCTGCACATATGGGAGTAATTAGGTTGTTTGCACCATTTTGAACTTGGGGGTACACCTGAAGCAGGCTAGTCCTGCGGGGCTGCTCATCCATCGCACCCGATCCCAGGGAGAGATGATGTGACCTCCACATTCTTCTATCAGACCAAGACTGGACTCAGTGTGTCGAGCCACACTCCCTCACTACCAAGCTGTATCTGTTAGTACACTGAAGGTGTGTGTGGGTTCTCACTCCAATCACCTCGTGAAGTAAGGCTGCGAGTGTTACTGAACTCCTAAACCCCTTCAAAATCCACTTCAGGAACTGCTCTGGGAAGGCTTTCCTCACTCCCCAAGGATGTAATTCTCTCTGTGCCACTTCCATATTTTACATCTTTTGTATAGGATACACATTTTGTATTTTACATCTTTACATCTTTTGGATATCACATCATATAGTGTTTCAAGTGCTTTACACATATTGACTTTTTAAAAATAGTTATGTTTCTTAACTCCATACAGCAACAGCAGAATGGCACAAAATCCGCCATGCCACGGAAAGAACCAGCAATTTTTCTGCACTCTACAGTGTAACCAAGAATGTGGGAAATAAAGTGCTGATATATTGACTCATTTAAGTTTCATCACAACTCTCCGGTAGGTACTCTTACTATATCTATTTCACAGATGAGGAAACAGAGGCACAGAAAGCAAACAACTTGCTCTAAGTGACCTGCTTTGAACCCACATAGCTCTGAAAACATTCTGCCACGTATTTATACTGCTGCACTTAATGCGCTATTTTGCAGTTTGTTTCCAAGTCCTCTTCAATACTGTGAGCTTCTGAAAGCAAGAACCTGTTCATCTTTGTTCAGTTCTGTATCCCCATTACATGGCAGTCCAAGCTGATGGACCTCCTTTGTGCTTACCAGGCCATGACAGAGACCCTCAACTGTGACCAGCCAAGTCACCAACTTTCTAAATAAGCCTGGAACTGAACATTCACTGGGTGGCCTAGGATGTAAGCAAATGAAGTACATTGGCCATCTGCAATCATCCCTGGGAAATACCTCATCTGAATCTAGAGCCAAAAAAAAAAAGGAACGTCACTCCACAAGAAACTCCAGAACCTCAACAAAAATTGGAAACTGAATCTTTAAAGGCAAAACAACTCAGACAGAATCCAGAATTAACTCTTTTTGATTCAGAAAAGATAACTCTTGAGATTTTGCGGCCCATTAGTGCAAGGTCAAACACAAAAGAGTTATACGTCAATTACACCCCAATAGTATTAATAACAATAATACAAACAACAAAAAACCAAATGGAAGATTCTGGGCCAGTGAATTACAGCTGTGGGCAATCAACAGCATAGCACCCATAAAAGCACAGTTAATACACAGAATAGTAACAAGAGCCTACGCTGCCCAGTGCTACCTGAAATTTCAATGTGGCTCTGCCCCAGTCTACTGTATGACCTTGGTTAGGTTCTTCAACCTCTCGGTGCCTGACATTCCACACCCATAAAACAAGGCTTAAAAAGAGAACCCATGTTTTAGGGTTGTTGGGAGGATTAAATGAGTGATGAACCAAATGCTTATAGCACAGTGCCCGGCACACATGAAGGGTACAATAAACAGAACCTTTTACCTTCCTGCTTCTTCAGTAACACAGGCAGAGAACGACTGGCATGGAAGACACATTATTACAGCCATCACCTTTGCTCCTGGTGCCTGGCACACAGTCGGCATCCAGTGGGTTTTCACTGAATGAATGAATGAATGAATGGCCCAAGTGCTTCCCAGGCTTTTGTTCAAGGAGAGAAACTAGAATGGCAATCAGAAATAAGGCTTGAATGTCACGAGGACTAGCCCGGTAAACCCATCAATTTAGCATTCTACTAACAAGATCGACGTGTTACAGACATCCACTGTATGTGTTCATAATAACGATCCTTAGACATTGTATAAATCCTCCTGTGTTTTAGGAATTTTCAATGGTTAAATTACATTCAAAGCAGTTTTAAAATTAAGTATATATTACTGCATTCAAACGCTTTAAAAATTGGAAATCCATGTAGAGCAAAAATGGCAACAATGAATTAACTGGAATATTCTGATTGATTGCAACACTTAGTTCACACTTCTCTACCCACACGCTGTTGTATCCGTCTACATTCTCTATTTCTCACTAGACTGTGAACGCCTCTTATGTCTAGCACTTCAGTATCCACTGTGCCGGGGATATAATCATGGTCAGGACATACTTGCCAATAACAGCCACTGTGCTCCGTGAGCACACCACAGTAAAACGTTTAGCCTGGGAACATATTCTTTTGGTGTACCTACATCTCCATAAAACAATCAAAACCTCATGTCTTTAAGATTTTTAAATATAAATTTCAACATTTAAAAATACAGTACATTCTAAATCATTTCTTTAAAACTCTAAAATTTAAATGATGTGACAGAATCTATGTCCCTTTTAATTTAGATTTCCAACAAAGTCCAATAAAAACTGTTAATTTTCTTATAATAAACTATTAAAGGCTCATACTGCTGTCTGGAAGATTGACATCATACTATTGTACTGTGAATGGTGACACCTGCTCAAAGACAAGGAAGTAGGAAGAAGAAAAGATGGGAGTACGTGAAGAAAAGGAAGATTAAAAAGCAATCTCTGATTCCTCCTCTTACACATTATGAAAACATTAGGCCCAGGAGTCTGCTCTGTACTCATGTCAGAAAGAAAACTAAGTCAAAAAGACCAGCTCATCATCTCCTGGACTCTTACGCCAATGCCAGGGAAAATGGCCGGTGTGCTGGGGCGAAAGGTGGGTGCACAGCAGGTGGAGTCGGAACATAAGGTGGTGCCCCTTCAGTCAGTGCCCCAGCCTCCTGTCACATTCCATGGGGGCTCTTAATGCCTACTGTCTAAGAGAGTCCACTCCAAAGCTGTGCCCCCTACCTGAGTACTAGAAGTGCAGCAGGGAATAAAATCTTAGCAAGAGGATCTTGACTTTAAAGGAGAGAGTTCAGGGGCGCCTGGGTGGCTCAGTCAGTTGAGTGTCCGGCTTCGGCGCAGGTCACGATCTCGTGGTTCGTGAGTTCGAGCCCCACGTCGGGCTCTGTTCTGACAGCTCAGAGCCTGGAGCCTGCTTTGGAATCTGTGTCCCCCCCTCTCTCCGCCCCACCCCTGCTTGTGCTCTGTCTCTGTCTTTCAAAAATGAATAAACATAAAAAAAAAAATTTAAAGGAGAGAGTTCAAGCGTGCCTTGGTTGGCTCAATTGTTAAGCATCAGACTCTTGATCTCAGCTCAGGTCACGATCTCATGGTTTGTGAGTTCGAGCCCCGCATCAGGCTCTGTACTGATGGCACAGAGCCTGCTTGGGGTTCTGTCTCTCCTTCTCTCTGCACTCTCTCTCAAGATAAATAAATTAAAGGGGCACCTGGGCGGCTCAGTCAGTTAAGCGTCCAACTTCGGCTCAGGTCATGATCTCTCACACTCTGTGAGTTCGAGCTGCTGACAGCTCAGAGCCTGGAGCCCGCTTCAGATTCTGTGTCTTCCCCTCTCTCTGCCCCTCTCCTCCTCATGCTCTGTGTCTGTCTCAAAAATAAATAAAAATATTTTTTAAAAACTTAAAAAAAAATAAATTTAAAAAATATTTAAAGGAGGGAGGTCAGTTTTCATCCCATCAGTAGGGAGGTTGCGTGTTTGTATTAAAGTGGGGATGCCAAAGACAAACTCTCAATCTCTCACACAGCTTTTTCTGGGGTCTGTACCATTGTCCTGCAGGGAAGATTGTGTGTGGGGGGAAGGTTTTTAGAAAAGTACACTCTGGTATTCACTTTGCCCCAAGGGCAGAATTCCCCTGAAAGAGGGATCAGGACTCATCATAGCGTGTTGGGCAGGAAATGGTTCTGTAAAACGGACATTATCTACTTAAGAGAACTATTTCTGAGGATTAAATGAGGTATTTTAGGTACTTAACACACTGCCAGGCACATAAGGGCATGATGTTTACTCTTATTTCACTGATAAGTACCAAAGATGATGAAAATAAGCTTCAAAGAAAATTTGTTCACAGACCATTGGGAACAACCGCAACTCTGCTAAACTCTTTTAGGGCTGCTTATGATACAACAGAGCAAAAATGGTTTTCTTTTTTAAGATCTCTTCCTTAGAAGTTACTGTGGCAACATGTAATTTCAAATCTTTCCAATGCCCAGCAACCAAAATATACTTATTACATTTTGTCAGTTAAAACATCCCTTAAGTGTGTGTACTGAGTTTAACTAAGTCATCCATTAAACACGGCCTTCCTGTGTTGTTTTGTTTGTTTATTTTTGAGAGAGAGAGAGCAGAGTGGGAGCAGGGGAGGGGCAGAGAGAAGGAGACACAGAATCCGAAGCAGGCTCCAGGCTCCCAGCTGTGAGCACAGAGCCCGACACGGGGCCTGAACCCACAAACTGTGAGATCATGACCTGAGCTGAAGTCAGATGCTTAACCGACTGAGCCACCCAGGTGCCCCCTGTGCTCTTACGATGTGGTATCTTACCAGATGTAGATATATCTCTTATTAGCCTTCCTGTCTCTCAATCTCCCAGTGGTTGTAAGGGCTTAGGATTCCTACTTCCTGATTTTTGACTGTCAAAAGCATGTTTATAGAGCAAGAGAGTCCTGAAATAAAAAAATGAACCCAGGGAGAGTCTCCTCCATTATCAGTAGCCACATTTTAGTATTAAAGCAATTAAAAAAAACTAATCACAAATGGTACCAGTCTGCTGCCTAGATTAGCTATAGCACTGAACAGATGACAAGTGTTTAAGAGATGCAAGCAGATACAGACAGGTGTGATGAGGTAAAAGGTAACTAAGATAAGCTGAGGAAACCAGTTTTGCAGAAATACCAAAGCATAGCTTCAGATGAGACTCAACTCTTGCCTGGAAGCCCTATCAGCAGCTACAAAGTTCTATGTGGCAGCCACTATCACCACAAAAACGAAAGACAGAGGTAGAGGAGACACAGGTCTGTTTCAGGGCAGACCAAATATGAAATAAAGACAAGGTTTGGGGGAAGACAGGTGCTATGAAGCAAGCACATGACCGGTATCCAGAATTCTCAGTGCTATACAGACTCCTCACACCGTAATCCGTCTGCTTCCTGACGCTGAGGCTCAAGTAATCAGAAACTGGAAGGTAATGGGGATCTACCTGGTTCCTGCACCAGAACAAAGTAGGATAAGACAACTAGAGGTGAGGCAGGGAACGGGACCACCCTCCCTCATCAGAATTTTATTTGACAGTGGGAATGCATAGATTAACACTTTCTCAGTGCGGTAGTACTCGGCCTCAGCATGCTGGTGTTCTCCTGCTGAATATCAAACACAGACAAATATTCATCTCCATGGACAGGTTTTCCCTTGATTTGCTTTAATTATGTAACATTTTCTTAAATTGTTGGCATTTGCTACTTCTTGGTTGCGAGCACACATGATGCAGCTGACAAAATGAACAAGTAAAAAGCAACTTTTTCTTGTGTTTAATTTGTTAAAGCTTCTTTTGTTTTGGTGGTCTTGTTTGTGAGTATGTTTGTTTTTGTGACTGCCTAACACACACCAGCCTCACCCCCAACATCACTGGTCGTAGGATAGTCAATACCTCCCTGATGGGTGTGCGGTAAAATTCTAGGGCAAAGTCAGTTTCTGAGAAGCTTATAATCTGGATGGGGGAGACATATCTTGAATTGTTGGAAAAATATTTAATTTCTAATTCTTTTAAAAGCAAATTAAAGAAATAATACCCATTGGCCAGGTTTGGTTTTTTTTTTTTTTGCATTTTTTCATGTCACTAACACTAGGGTAAAATAAGCAAGCCAATGGTGAAAACTGCTGTCTTAGGTACAAAATAAACGCTCTCTTTTTTTATTAATGGGTGTGAATATGAAACATGATCATCTGTAAAATAATAAAATAAAATAAAGACAGCTTTGGTTTTTGACAATTTCAGAAAAAGGAACTTTGGTTTTTTATTGCTTTGAAGACTTTCTGTAGTTGACTTTTTTCTTGCTTTGCCATTCACTTTGGATTTGCACTACCTCAGCTCCTCAGACATAAGACAAGGACAGAGAGTCCTTATTGAGAAATCATTTCCTAATTTTACATTTTAAAAGTCAATATTTAAAGAGAAAAACCTTATTAACCGCCCCAATCCCACACCCGCTCCTGAATAATCTAGTTTAATACAAGCCTATAAATAATTTTGTTCGTCAAAAAACACTTAAGTAACTTTACAAGAATTATTGTTTAAAAAATTTACATAGGCAAATTACAGTTCCAGTCATTTTACCCCTATAACAGATGGACCTCAAGTATTTGAGCATCAATGGTGTTTCCTTAGCACATCACCCTTTAGTTGTTCTGTTAGCATGCTGGTTGAAAGTCTTCTTAATCACTCTTTTCTTCTCCTTGATAATGTCTATACTCTGGCTTCAGCTCCCATGTGTTTTTGTGGGTTCCTTTTACGTTCTGCACACCAATTTCTTTTAAGATTTCCTTTAGGTAGCCCTAAAAACAAAAATCCCCAAGATGAGATTATGAAGGCAAGAAACAAAATTTAAAATACACATCAAACTACATTCACAACTAATAAAAATTACGATTTTGAAAGCACAACAAGATTTCTCTATAAAGAGGTTTAATAAACCGCCTTTTGGTTTTATTTATGCAATACACGGTAACTGTGTTAAATGTAAGATCATTTGCATTAAGGGATTGGAAGTCTGGGATTCCAACAACCTGAGAGCTTAAAAAAAAAAAAAGAAAAGATGTCTGGATGAAGATACACTAGAATGTTACTAGTCTCGATGTTTACTAAGATGATGCAGTATACCAAATGTAATTTTCCCTCGAGTTCAGTGGCCTCAGTTCACAGCTGGATAGGGTTATTCTTGGATTACAATCAGCATTTCAGAAGCAGTAGCATATATAAAAAAAAAATAACAAATATTCAGGCATCCAGAATTCTCAGTTCTAAGTGACTCTTCATATGTGCTACAGGCCACTTATTTTTCCTCCTCTGTGATAAGGAAAGTTATTATTTGTGATTAGTATTGTCTGTATCTTGGCCAAGCTTGCCAAGGCAATGTAAGGCCTACGAAACGATAATAAGACATGCTAAACGCCCAGGCCTGCAGCTCTCTGGTGCTTGGCTCCTCCAAAGGACAGAGGTAACAATGATGCAGGGCAGAACTCCGTCTTATGTTATTTTAGGTCCCTGAAAATTTAATACACGTTAACCAAATGATTACTATATTCAGGGAATTGGTGGCTGTGATAAATATAATACCAAACGCCACCTTTATGTGCCAATGCCCAAGGCCAAAAAACACCCCATTATAAAAGGACGAACCTAAGTTAGAGTACTTGTCTCTTGGAGTAAGAGAGGAAAGTTAATTATTTAAAAGTGTTTTTCTCGCCTGCAGAACCAATCCCATAATATTTTGTGTATATGCTTCAAAGAACCTGCTACAGTATTCGTAACTCACCCTGTGGATAGATGTAATTTTTTTAAAAGTGAAATGAGGCACTGATTTGAAAAATGGTTGAGAAGCTCCTACATAGATCATGTTTAAGGCAGTGCCTTTCCGGAGTATGGTCCTGGGTCACTTGCATCAGAACTTTATGGGAAACCTGTTAAAGAAGCCTCATCTTGGGCCTAGTGAATTGCAATCTTTGGGGCCAGGCCTGGGAATCTGCATTTTCACATGCCTCTAGGAGACTGGTTTAACTACACTAAAGCTCCACAATATCTGTGGGAAGGACTCTCCCAGCTCTAACACTTTAGGATCTTGAGTCCTCCAAGTGTTGCTTAGTTCTCTGAACCTCACAATTGCTGGAGATGTGTTAACCAACATAATCAAACACCACCTTACACTGACTGGTATAATGTTCTACTGCTTAGAAGATCCTTTCACTTTGGGGTAGGTCGTCCCCTAGAAACAGTGGCTGATTAGCACTGGAACTACATATGGCTCTTTATGTGGCCCTGGATGACGTAGCTCTACTACCAGTGTGGCCTTCCCGTTCCAGCAGCCAGGCCCCAGCAGGTGGCAGCAATGAATCAAATGAGGCCTGGGTTTCCCCAGGAAGGAGCCTGCTTGCCTCCCACACTTTCTGCAGCTGCCTCCACTGAACGATCTGTGCGAATGAGTAAGCATAAAGGCTTGAGACATCCAGGTAACATGCACATCTGCTATCTGCTACTTCAAATTACATTTTTAAAAGGAGACACTGTTCATAAACTACTTTCTAATTAGACAGTATTCACAAAGGGAAACTGATGTGCTGGGCATAAATGATTTTCAGCTTAGATGCCAAGGACGACATCTTTGTAAAATTCCAAAGAATGATTTATTGTGATACTGGCTACGAACCTGCACACAAACAATAAGACAAATGTGGACGCACTGCAATGGGTCCAAACTGAAGAGAGCAATTGCTAGGAGCGCTACAGTTGTGAGACAGAAGCTTTCCTGATTTAGGATCACAATATCTAGCCCTGGTACAGAATTCTGTTTTGGTGGAAGGTGGGAAAGAGCCTATTTCTGGAGCTTTAGAATGTTCTAAACTACAACCTAAAGCTATTTTACTCTAACCAAATGAATTAACTTGGCCACAACCTATTAGTAAAGAAAGTAACAGTACTGATAGGGGAACACAGGTCACAAGAGTCGCTGAAGGAAAGACACAGGTAGGGAACAGCGAGATCACGTCCTTCCTCTGCTGAAAAATTTTCAGTGACTTCCCTTTTGGTCTACAGGTTAAATTCTAAACCCCTTCACAGGCATCCATTCAGGCCTGCCTTTTCCCTTTGGCCTCATCTTCTAAGAATTCCCTGAACACATACTTACCATTTGTGTGTCTACATGCTTCTAGTTTTCTCCATATGCTGTTTCCTTTTCCCGTCATACTTACCCCCTTCCCTCAAATCTGAACTCCTCAGCCTTGAAGACTTGGCACCTACCTCTTAGGTTTACATTTCACACTGTATGTACCTCAGTGATCGCCCTCATACCACCTTATAACCCTTTACTTCTAGGTCTCTCTCCCATCAAACCACTAGTGGTGCGAATGAATAGGCAGTGCTTAAGAGTAAACAAGGGAACTATTCGGGTGCCTGGTTAAGCGTCCTACTCTTGATTTGGGCTTGGGTCATGTTCTCCTAGTTGGAGAGATCTAGGGATTCTCTCCTTCTCTCTCTGCCCCTCCCTCATGCCCCCTCTCTCTCTCAGGGAGAAAAAAAAAGGAAATAAGGGAACAAGGATTTGGGCAGGGGTGGGGTGTTTGAGGTGAGATCATTTAGAAGGTCCTATGGACTAAAACTATGCTAACTCTACTTCTTTTCATTTTTAGAACTCAGGCTCTAATTAACTTATAGGGTTATGACCAGGTTTGAGAAATACAAGTTGACTGATTAAATTGTATTACCTGAATTTGAATTCTATTTATTACTAACCTTTGTATTATAAGATGGGGACAAAGCCATCTGGGGGAAATTTTAAAAGTTCTAACAGGACTGAAGATCATTTGGCAATCTAACTCTCCTTTTATAAAAATTCATATATTTGCACAAGTATTTATTTTAGACCTCCTGTGTGACAGGAAGAATGGCAACAGAGTCATTTTCATCCCCAAGAGTTCACAGTCTAAGATTAGGGTATGTGGGGGCGCCTGGGTGGCTCAGTCGGTTAAGCGTCCGACTTCGGCTCAGGTCATGATCTTACAGTCTGTGGGTTCAAGCCCCGCATCGGGCTCTGTGCTGACAGCTCAGAGCCTGGAGCCTGCTTCCGATTCTGTGTCTCCCTCTCTCTCTGCGCCTCCCCTGCTCATGCTCTGTCTCTCTCTGTCGCAAAAATAAATTTAAAAATTTAAAAAAAAAATTAAAAAAAAATATTAGGGTACGTGAATGGGGACACAAAGGCATAGAAGCAGACAATCGTTAAGTTAAAGCATAGTAAGAAGGACATATATACAGGATATTATGGGAGCACTGAGAAGGGCACTCAGCCCAGCTTGAGTCATGATCTTAGGTTTTGAGGATGTGTATTTGATCCTTTGAATTAAATGGCAATTCTGGGCCCAGATCAAAAGATACTAATTCTCCTCTTATACTAAACACTGACTTTCCAATTTAATCTTTTGCCTGATCCCCTTCATTTTAAACAAATTATTCTAGAACTAATTAGATCACCTTTATGTCACACAGGATTGGAGAGATTTCTCATTAATGCTATGTGCAGTGCTACAAAACAAGATTTGAAATAAACTGGCTCAGATCTAGAAACTTTTCATCAAAGGGATGTGTGGGAGACTATTTACAGGAAGTCTGAACTGCAGAGAAAAAAGGGATAGAACATTACAGCTTCCTTGGAAGGAAAAGGCAAAGCAAATACTGGACCAAAGAGGTTAGGTGATGGGGCACCTGGGTGGCTCAGTTGGTTAAGCATCGGACTTCAGCTCAGGTCATTATCTCGAGGCTCGTGAGTTCAAGCCCCGTCTGACTCTGTGCTGACAGCTTGGAGCCTTGAGCCTGCTATGGATTCTGTCTCCCTCTCTCTATGCCCTTCCCCCACTTGAGCTCTGTCTCTCAAAAATAAACACTTAAAAGTTTTTTTTTTTTTTTAAAGGGGAGGGGGTCAAGTGATTAGGATGTGGTTTGCATAACTGTGGGTCAAGATAACACTGTGGTAGGCCAAAAGGCAGAAATCCACAGACCAAATTCCTATTTTCCCCCAAATCAAGACAAACTGATGTGGAGTTGCAAGGCACAGGAGCTTACTATTGCAGTCTCTTTCTCCTTCTGTCCCTCTTCCCACGCCCCCCCCCTTCATTTCTCATATCATCTTTTCCTCTACTGCTCTGCGAACCAATCCCAAACCAGGAATTTCAGTTAAACATTACATATATAATAATAAATTAACTATATCTAAATTTCTAGAAATTGGTCAAGAACATGTATCTTTAACAAAGAGCTGATCACCAAGAATTAATGCTTTAGGTAAGCAAATAATATGACCCTATTAGACTTTTGGTCACAAAATCTTCCCAGAAAGGTTGGAATGAATATCCAATATGCAGTCTATACCAAAGATGGTACTGGTTAATGCAGACAGCCACGGAAAATCATTATATGCTTTTTACAAAGTGATCCAAGGCAAGAGGGACATTATCAGTTCTATGATAATTTCGAAGTATCATTTCAAATGATTTGTGTGATAAATCAGAGGGCTTACTGATGAAGATGTTAGTGGCTCCAAGGCACAAAATTGTTTGATTAAAAAAACACACAACACATTAGGCATAAGCTGTGAATGAAGGCAACATATGTTTTCCCTCCTTTACATAGAGAAAACTGTAAACAGGATTGGGAAGGTGATGCTCCAAATTCTCTGGGACATGGGCCATGTCAGTATTTTTATCCTCTTTTCCTTCTGGTTTCACCCCCACTTTCCTACTAGACACTCCCCTCCCTTGTCTTCCTCTCAGGTCACATAGGCTGCATTCCTCCCTTTGTAGATGATGCATAATAAAGTGGCCAAGGCACAAGCCCTATCCCACCTCAGCACTACCTTATGGATTAATCCAAATTCTGGAAAAGCAACTTTATTATTGCATGAATATTTGTGTGTTGGTGAACCAACTCACTTTTTTTTCTTTTTTTAAATTTTATTTTTTTACACCCAAATTAGTTAGCATATAGTGCCACAATGATTTCAAGAGTAGATTCCTTAGCCCCTTACCCATTTAGCCTGTCCCCCCTTCCCACAACCCTTCCAGTAACCTTCTGTTCTCCATATTTATGAATCTGTTACGTTTTGTCCCCCTCCCTGTTTTTATATTATTTTTGTTTCCCTTCCCTTATGTTTCTCTGTTTTGTCTCTTAAAGTCCTCATATGAGTGAAGTCATATATTTGTCTTTCTCTGACTAATTTCACTTAGCATAATACCCTCCAGTTCCAGCCACATAGTTGCAAATGGCAAGATTTCATTCTTTTGATTGCCGAGTAATACTCCATTGTGTGTGTGTGTGTGTGTGTGTGTGTGTGTGTATACACACACATACACACCACATCTTCTTTATCCATTCATCCATCGATGGGCATTTGGGCTCTTTCCATACTTGGGCTATTGATAGTGCTGCTATAAACATTGGGATGCCTGTGTCCCTTCGAAACAGCACACCTGTATCCACTGGATAAATGCCTAGTAGTGCAATTGCTGGGTCATAGGATAGTTCTATTTTTAGTTTTTTGAGAAACCTCCATACTGTTTTCCAGAGTGGCTGCACCAGCTTGCATTCCCATAAATCAACTTAGTAACACTTCATGTGCCAGGCACTAGCAAATGATTCACATGTTTGCATATTTCAAATAAACAAAGTTTACCTCCTTTGGGCCAAAACTTTTAAATTTAACTATGTGTTTCAAGATGTGCTTTCTAAACTGTATTTGTTTATTTGTACGCTAAACATAACTTAACCTTAAATATTGACTGCAAGGTATTCCAAGGCTGAGAAATGATGGTTTCCAATTGGGAAAAAAATGTATACCTATATAGTTAATGTTAGGTTATAGTTAATTAGGAAAATATAATCAGAAATATACAGATGCACTTGGCTGGCTCAGTCAGGGGAGTGTGCTACTCTAGATCTTAGGACTGCGAATCTGAGCCCCATGTTGGGTGTAGAGATTATGTAAATAAATAAAATGTGAAGAGAAGAGAAGAGAAGAGAAGAGAAGAGAAGAGAAGAGAAAAAAATAAAAGAAAAAAATCCAAAACTTAACAAAGTAGCAAAAACTAAAATTCCTTTTGAAATTTAAATATGAATTCTTGCATTTTAGAACCTATCTATTAGTGCATTTAGTGTGAAGTGCAGTTTCAAATGTACAGAATGTAAGAAGGTATCAATTGGCATAGTTATTTTTAGTCTATTTGAAAATACTGTTAGAAATTAAATGACAAGCAAAGAGACTATAGGTATATATTTTACCAACAGAGAATTTTTGGTACATTAGCTAGCACTTGCAACCATGAAGTATTATTCACCCTTAAGATATCTGGAATAGAGAGTAAAGTTGTACTTAAGGGCAATAGGATAAGATAGAAATTTTTGCTGGCTAAAGATTAAAAAAGGATTGATGAAAATTTGGCAGTTAGTTCCTTAGGTTATCAAAGCTATGAAGTGCCTCAACAATTCCACTCCCAAAAGAAATAAAATCATATGCTCATGCACAAACCTGTACATAAACGTTTACAGTAGCTGTATTCATAATAGCCAAAAGCAGAAACAACAAAATGTTGTAGATCTATATAATGGTATACTAGTTGGCAATAAAAAGCAAGGAAATACTGATACAAGCCACAACATGGATGAAATCTGAAAATATTATGCCTAAATGAAAGAAGCCAGTGATAAGAGATCACATATTATATGATTCCATGTGTATTAAATGTCCAGAGTAGGCAAATCTATACAGATAGATAGAAAATAGACCAGTGTTTGCCTGGGGGGTGGGGGGTGGGGGGTGAAAGTGGGGTAAAGGGGAGTGACTGCTAATAGGTATGGGATTTCCCTCTGGGATGAAGAAAATGTTCTAAAATTAATTGTAGTGATGGTCACACAAGTCTGTGAATACATTAAAATCCATTGAACTGTAATTGAAAAAAATACAAATATAATTTGTACTGAAAATAAAGGTTTTAAATTGGGGTGGGGGGCGAGTGACCTATCTAGCTCCTAACAACAAATTAAGAGAACACCATTTTTATTACCAAATTATGATGAGTACAGTAACACTGCCAATCAACAGTAGCTAGCTCTGTGCATTAGTCCGTATGTACTGGAAAATATGATGGCATCAGAATATTGGTCTTGGGACACTGTAGAAGGAATGGCTCTACAAAGCTGCAATACAGAACTGACACTACAAGGTCTTCTGCCAACAGGCTTATCCTCTGGTATCTCAATTCTCCTGTCAGATAGAGAAACTGGGAGGCTGTGAACACTTATCTAAATCCACAGAGTCATGCTCTCTCTAATGCTAAGACCAATCTAAAGACCAGTGAAATTCCTTTCCTGAGACAATTTCCATAAGGACCATAAGCCTAAAAGCAAATCCTTCTAGCTTGTTCAGAGACTAAATAAAGAAATCAGTAGAAGGCAGTTAATAAGCTTAAAAACTTACTTTAACTTCCCTTCAAATCAAATGGTGCTGAAGAGTGGGGAAGGAGATTTTATAAGTAATGATATTTTTCAGATTAAATATAAATTTTAAAGTCCATTGCTTAATTAAAAATTCTATGTAAATTTTGCATATAAAAAATGCCCAATTCTCTTTACTGGGTGCTTGTGTTAAATACTGCTTTTATCTACATAATATTTCACGTAAAATATGGACTCAATTGGTTATGTTAGTAAATTCACCCCGAATTTTACCTCATTCAGAAATATGGTAAAAAATAGGGGTGGTGGGGTGGGGACTGAAACAAAGCATATAAGTTAAAGGAGAAAATGCTATTACCTATGATAAACTTTCTGGTAGATCTAGAAGTTATTAAAATCTTCTACAAATAAATATTAAAATTTCATAAATGTGTTTAAATTTCATCCATTTATATTCAATACAATTCAAATCGTTGATTTATTTTAGTATGACATTTCATATTCTAAAGCTTAAAATATATTAGGTTCTACATCATTAATTAGCAAATAATTATTTTTTAAAACACAAGTCTCAAAAAAGGCTGTTAACATGCTCTTTTAAGAAATTGGTGGTCTTGGGGCGCCTGGGTGGCTCAGTCAGTTGAGCGTCCGACTTCAGCTCAGGTCGCGATCTCACGGTTCGTGAGTTCGAGCCCCACGTCGGGCTCTGGGCTGATGGCTCAGAGCCTGGAGCCTGTTTCCCTCTGTGTCTCCCTCTCTCTCTGCCCCTCCCCCGTTCATGCTCTGTCTCTCTCTGTCCCAAAAATAAATAAACATTAAAAAAAAAAAAATTAAACTCACGTTTAAAAAAAAAAAAAAAAAAAAAAAAAGAAATTGGTGGTCTTTGGGGCGCCTGGGTGGCTCGGTCGGTTAAGCGTCCGACTTCTGCTCAGGTCATGAGCTCAAGGTCCGTGAGTTCGAGCCCCGCATCGGGCTCTGTGCTGACAGCTCAGAGCCTGGGGCCTGTTTCAGATTCTGTGTCTCCCTCTCTCTCTGCCCCTCCCCTGTTCATGCTCTGTCTCTCTCTGTCTCAAAAATAAATAAACGTTAAAAAAAAAATTAAAAATAAAATAAAATAAAATAATTAGGGCAAATATTCCCTTTTTTCTTAGAGGCTGTTAGCTGTGAGGTGTTTGAGGAGGCCATTTTGGCTATCATATGGCAAGATCCCGCCTAAGAGTAAAGATAACAAATAAGAAAGAATAATGAGGGCACAAATGTGGAAAGATGGGAAGGGACAGTTACAGTTCTAAAGTTCTAACTAATATTAGTGGCTGTAGCCAGTAATGTCTAAAGCTAGATGCATTCCTGAACTTCCCAGCTACATGAGCCAATAAATTCTATTTTTGTTTAAGTTAGTTTGAGTGGAGTTTCTATTTTTTTCTTTAAAGTCTATTTATTTTTGAGAGAGAGAGAGAGAGGAAGAGGAGAATCCCAAGCAGGCTCCGAGCTGTCAGCGCAGAGTCCAATGCAGGGCTCGAACTCACAAACCGTGAGATCATTACCTGAGACGAAGTCAGACCCTTAACCCACTGAGACACCCAGGCGCCCCTTGAGCTGAGTTTCTATTCTCTGCAACTAGAAGAGTCTCAACTAATTCACGTTTCTACAATAGCATATACAAACTCTTTATTTTAAGTAAGCTCTATACCCAACATGTGGCTTGAACTCAAGATCCCAAGATCAAGAGTCACATACTCCACCGAATGAGCCAGGTGGGTGCCCCTATAACAGCATATACTTATAAATAAAAAAATTTGGGGGTGCCTGGGTGGCTCAGTCGGTTAAGCGGCCGACTTCGGCTCAGGTCATGATCTCGCGGTCCATGAGTTCCAGCCCCGCGTCGGGCTCTGTGCCGACAGCTCAGAGCCTGGAGCCTGTTTCAGATTCTGTGTCTCCCTCTCTCTGACCCTCCCCCATTCATGCTCTGTCTCTCTCTGTCTCAAAAAATAAATAAATGTTAAAAAATAAAAAAATAAAAAAATAAAAAAATTTGTTTGACAGGAGAAATACTCAGGTCATACTTTCCAGACATTTTATCCTTAAAAACAAGCCTACCTCCTTGTATCCAAATTTTGCTTCAATTACTTCTGTTCACACTTTAAGTCTATCTAGAAACAAATTCTGAGGATTAGGTTAACATTGCCTTATTGCTGCAATGGCTTTGTTTATTGAAAGCCCACTTTGTGCGAATAAGCAACTGCCTGCTGAGCAATGTTTAGTGCTGGGACCTTGAAATATGGGCACCAAATTCCTTCAAAGTCAAAGCCACACAAATGTTTTCCTAGATTTTCCTGTGAATTTGAACTTACTTTAGTAAAAAGCATGCAAATTGTATAATTAAACAATGGTCTGCTGGACTGACATGACTGGGGACTGCTGATTCAGAAGGAATCATCAATAATTAAAGATCAACTTCCCTAGATCATGCCTGGAAACTGGGTGGATACAGAACAAGAAAATTAAAGAGGTTTGGTCATAACCAGAGCTGATTTTCAAGGATACTTTTGGCAGAAAAGTACGATTCAAGGAACACTGGTAAATGGCTGCTATGCTAGAGAGAACACAGTGTCAAGGCTCAAAACGGTCTTGGCAGTTTGGTGTTTCAAAGGGAGCAATTAGGTACAGCTCTGAATGGTTTAAATTTTGAAGGAAATGCTGTGTATTTCTATTTTACAGATATAATAAGATATGAAGAAAGGCTAGACATAACAAATTCAAGGTGAAAGATCAAATACTGCATGGGAGAAGTAATAGGCTTCCTCTGGTATTTCACATTAAAGCCCAAATTTAAATCATATAAAAACATCCCTTTAAATGGATATCATGTTTCTGACTTTACATCAATTACCAGAGCTTGGCCTTTTAAAATTGGCTTATTTACCCTTGATGAGTAACTTTAACTCCTTGATTGTTCATGCAAGTCGCATGCCAGCCAATGACAGAAAAGGTCTGGCCATAAGGACAGTTTCTCTGATCAATAATTTTGCTCATGGAAGTGAAAGTTTTTAGGAAGAAGAATACAGAGAGTAAGAACTGCAAAAACAAGAACAATATCTCGGGTCCACTCAATGTGTCAAAAATTACACTCTGAAGGTCAGAAAGCAGATGGGAACTTAAGAATATGGTAGCAGTGTTAATGAAATAGAGGATGTGTTACAGTAATAGAGTTCATGGCTGGAAATCTGTTATCAAAGGGGGCACTGGGGGCCATCAGAAAATGAGAGAAAGTCATTAAATGCATATACTAAAGAGGTGATTAACACAAACAAGATCTCTTTTCTCCTCTTTTACACAGGGACTCAAAAATTGGTTTGTGTTAAACATCAAATGTATTTAAGTACCCTGTCCAGGCTAAATGGCAGAGCTGGGACTTGAACTGAGATGCCATTACTCCAAATCCACCACTATTTCCATCATACCAGGAAGCCCCTTTCCTGGATCACTAATCTTCATGCTATACTGGGTTCTTTCATTCTTCTGGAATTGCTCAGATTAAGATCAAATTGGTAAGGGTATACTGATGACCATGAGTACAGACTCACTTACGTCCGGTGAACCTTTTAAAGGGGATAGTTATCTATACAGAGGAAAGCTGAACTTGGGCCACTTCGCAGGTCAATGGGATTTGCTAATTCAATTCAAATATGAGAGGAAGGTGGAGAGGAGATAAAATAGGAGACAGAGAGAGAGAGAGTCACAGGTATCGGGTTGGAAGGGAGCACAGTGACTATCCAGTGTTCCTCAATTTTAGGAAAGGAAGTAACTCCCCCAGATCCCAGTGGGTAGTAGGTAAATGGCAGAACCCAACCCAAGCTGACCCCTTCCTGCCCCCTCCTCTAGGCGGAGATAGCTAAAACCCTGGCGTTCTACACTTAGTTGAGACTGGCTCTCTGTCTTCCTTCTCTTCCCAAAAATGACATGAGGCCTGTCGAATCCATCTGAATCCACCAATTCATCTAATATTTACTGGATTTCTACTATGTTTACATTGTAGAACATATGAATATTTAGGGATATGACTAATACACAACCCTCCTTTAAGAACCTTATGCTTGCTGAGGCAAATTGCCTCTAAACAATAAGACAATTATAAAATAATTTAGTTTCTAGATCAGTGGTTCACAAGCTCTTGAGAATCTGATATTAACTATGATCTGCTCCCCAACCCACATATTTTTGCACATATTCAGAAGACTGCTGGATCTCCTAAAGCCCATCTACTGACCATGAGGTAAGCAGCTCATTCCTTCCTTCTCCTCTCCCTTCCCTTCCCTTTCTTTCTTCTTCTTTCTCTCTTTCTCTCACTTTCTTTTTATGTTTATTTTTGAGAGAGTGAGTGAGTGGAGGAGGGCAGAGAAAGACAGAGAATCCCAAGCAGACTCTGCAGCTGTCAGCACAGAGCCCGACATGGGGCTGGAACTCACAAACCATGAGATCATGACCTGAGCCAAAACAAAGAGTCAGATGCTTAACCAACTGAGCCACCCAGGCACCCCTAAGTAGCTCTATTTTAAGAGATTCACTGAGCACCTCTACATAAAAATTATCTGAAACACCAAAACTGAGAGAAATACTAGTTATTCCTTTTCTCTGACACAAAATGGATTTTAAAAATAGTATATTGGGGCCCCTGGGTGGGTCAGCTGGTTAAGAGTTCCACTTTGGCTCAGATCATGCTCTCACAGTTCATGGGTTTGAGCCCTGCATCGGGCTCTGTGCTGGCACCTCGGAGCCTGGAGCCTGCTTCAGGTTCTGTGTCTCCCTCTCTCTCTCTTGCCCCTCCCCCACTCATACCCTCTGTCTCTCTCAGAAATAAATACACATTAAAAAAAGTAAAAAAGATAAAAAAAACAGTATGTTGTTCCACGTTAAGAAATTGGGAAGCAAAGAAATTGTTTTCTCTAGTATCATCTAAATGTCCTTCTACATACAAATACGTATTTTCCTGTAGCTAATGTGTGTGTGTGTGTGTGTGTGTGTGTGTGATTCCATGAGAATATACTGTCTGCATTCAGCTTCTGGAATGGCCTTTTTGTGTGTGTATGTATGTATGTGTGTGTGTATATATATATATGACACAAGGATAAACTTCATTAAATGTATAAAAAACACAGCTTAGCTAATGAATTATTCTATTTCAATTTTTAAAAATCTAGTTTGAAATGCTGTGTCTAAGGCTTTGATGGTGAAGGGAGTGAAGTCGTTAAGAGGAGCTGATAATGGCAGCATGAGCACTTGCCTCCTATTAAAAAAAAGTATTTAGATCTTTTGGAATTTAATTTCTTAATAAAAAAGTGAAAGATTGAAATGTAACAGTGAAATCTGCAGAAATGGGAAAACTACCATCAATATTGAAATTTCCTAAGTTATTTCCTAAAGCTTTGAATAAGTCAGAGTGTAAAAGGACAGAAAATAAAAGAGATTCCATTTAATTTTTAAAACCCTATAAATAAATACTGTTACAATTCAATTCTCTGCTTTGCTAATGTTAGGTGTAAGAAAGTGAAACAGCAGGAAACGTGACTCAAAGACTGGAGAAAAGGGATTTGGATTCCTTATTTGTTACCAGTGTTTTAATGGATTAGAAATACAAATTGTTAGCAAATAGGCACAAAAGTCTGGAGCAGGGACGGAAAAATGATTATTTATAGTATAAACTTTCTAAAACATCAACTTAATAAATTTTTCCTTAAAAATGGAGAACAGACCAACCCAACCACAACCTCAACCAACACTGGGGTAGTACACAGCTCAAGTGTAAAAGGACCTAATGTTAGTGCTAGGTAAATTTTGATTAAAAAAAAAAAAAAAAACCCGCAAGACAGAGATGAACACTCTCATCATGACAAATCAGTATGGCTCTTAAAGGAATGCAGTTCTTCTAGAAGGCACATTTTCAAATATATGAAAGAAGCTGAGCGCTTTTGGAGGGAGGTAGGGGAACAAATGAAAGACTAGGCTTGATGTCAAGGGATCAGTCAAAAGAAGGGTATATCTACTTTATCTTCATATGGAACTTTTAACATTAATGTATTTGAAATCTAAAATAATGAAGTTGATGTCACCAAAAAATAACCTGTATTAAGACATCTTTCCTGAGTGTTGAAATAAACCCTGACATTAGCATAGGTGCAAGTGAACTTCTTCATATATGATACCCTTCTCTTCAGAAACGTCATCTAAATGAAGCAGGACATATTTAAAGGATCAATGTGAGCATATACATACCACAGGTTGTTTTGTGATGTCCACCAAGTCCTTAAGATTGTAATACTGATGTTTCTCAAATGCTGAAAATAGCATGTCTAAAACGTGTTGTTTATCAGCTCGAGCTCGTTTTCCATCTTCTTTCTTTTTCCTTTCATATTCAATCTAGGTGCAAAAAGCAAAAGTAATAAAGGCATCAATCCAACATTCTCACTCTGAAATATAGGCATTCTCTTTTTATCACCCCAAAATATGATTAATTTCAAGCTGTTAGGCTACGGTTTAAAGAGCAGTTCAGACTGCTTCTGGGGCTCCTCAGAACCTGAAGGCTCTAAGAGGTATCAACATGCTATCTGTAAACCACTTTCATTATTTCCAAAAGCTTTATATAATGCCTCCATTTACCCCCAAATAGCCTTTCTGTGCCAAATTAGAAATCAGTGTGGCTACTGATTTGCTCATGGTGATCAGAAAGTCCAACTTGCAGTTCCTTTGTTTTTATTACCCAAAATACAGTAAAATAGTTTATCTCATAGAAACAGTTTGGTAGGTAACATCTTTCAAAATTGAGGTTTTTTGGGACAGACAGAAGATTAAAAAGCAGGCATATTATGAAGAGGTTCTCTAGCAAGTGAAAAGTTTGAAAAGCAGTGGTAAAGAGAAAAGAATGTAGGCAGTGACAGGAGGCCTTTTCTCCTCCCGACACTGCGTGACCTCCTTGAACACATAAAATGAAGTAAGCTTACTAACAGAAAATGGTAATAATACATACTCAGTAGTCAAAGCACAAGCAAACTATTTTCCCCAAATCCCCATTTTATCTTAATTCATGTGAACTCTAAATTCAGCTGTATACTACACCTTCATTTGTAACATAAAAATAAAATCCCTCTCATTCAAATAAAAATGACACTCTAGGATCAAATGGTGTGTTTGTCCTGTAGTTCTATGTACCTTTATTCACGCTAGATTGAAAGCAGTGGCACTAAGAGAAGGTACAAACTTTCTCCTCGTGTTATCCTCTAGAGATTTCATCAGTTGTAAAAAAAAAAAAGAATTACTTAAAAAAAATTTTTAAATGTATTATTTATTTTTGAGAGAGTGCAAGTGGGGGAGGGGCAGAGAGAGAGAGGAAGACAGAGGATCCAAAGCAGGCTCTGTGCTGACAGCAGTGAGCCCCATGTGGGGCTGGAACTCACAAACCGTGAGATCATGACCTGAGATGAAGTAGGAGGCTTAACTAACTGGGCCACCAAAATTACTTTTTATTAGGCAAACTACTGAATGGGAGGAGATACTTGAAACTGATATATTAGATAGGGAGTTAATATCCAAAACATATAATGAACTTTTAAAACACCAAAAAAAAATTTAAATAATCCCCCAAACCCCCAATCTGATCAAAAAATGGGAAGCAGATCTGAACATTTATTCCAAAGACATACACATGGCCAACAAATACATGAAAAGATGCTCAAACCACTAATCATTAGTGAAATACAAACTAAAACCACAATGAGATATCACCTTACACCTGTCAGAATGGCTAAAATCAGAAAGACAAGAAACAACAAGCGTTGGCAAGAATGCGGAGAAAAGGGAATTCTAATGCACTGCTGATGGGAATGTAAATTGGTACACCGTGAAAAACAGTATGGAGGTTCCTCAAAAAAATTAAAAATAGAAGTACTGCATGATCCAATAATTCCACTATTGTTTACCCAAAGAAAAAGAAAACACTAAATCAAAAAGATATATGCATCCCTGTGTTTGCCGCAACATTATTTACAATTAGCCAAGATATGGAAGCAACCTAAGAGTCCATCAACAGACAAATGGTAAGAAGAAAAATATATACACAATGGAATATTATGCAGTCACCAAGTCACATCATTATGCATGGATCTAGAGGGTATTATCCTAAGTGAAATAAGTCAGACTGAGAAAGACAAATACCATGTAATTTTGCTTATGTGGAATGTAAAAAAAACAAATGAGTAGGGGCACCTGGGTGGCGCAGTCGGTTAAGCGTCCGACTTCAGCCAGGTCACGATCTCGCGGTCCGTGAGTTCGAGCCCCGTGTCAGGCTCTGGGCTGATGGCTCAGAGCCTGGAGCCTGTTTCCGATTCTGTGTCTCCCTCTCTCTCTGCCCCTCTCCCGTTCATGCTCTGTCTCTCTCTGTCCCAAAAATAAATAAACGTTGAAAAAAAAAAACAAAAAAAACAAATGAGTAAACAAAAAGAATCAGACCTAGAAATGCCAGAAGGAAGAGGGGAAGGAGATGTGCAAAATGAATGAAGGAGAGTGGGAGATAAGAGGCTTCCAGTTATGGAATGAGTAAGTCACGGGAATAAAAGGTATAACATGGGGGGCTGCCTGGGTGACTCAACAGGTTAAGGGTCCGACTCTTGGTTTCAGTTCAGGTCACTATCTCACAGTTTGTGGGTTTGAGCCCTGAGTCGGGCTCTGTGCTGATACTGAGGGGACTGCTTGAGATTCTGTCTCTCTCTCTGCCCCTTCCCCACCTGTTCTCTCAAAATGAGTAACTGAACATTTATATATATATAAAAAGGTGGGACACAGGAAACACAGTCAATGATACTGTAATAGTGCTGTATGGTGACACGGTAGCTATGCTTGTGGTGAGCACAGCACAATGTCCAGAGAAGTGGAATCACTATCAAACTATACACCTGAAACTAATCGCATTGTGTGTCAGCTGTACTCAAAAGAATTTTTAAAAACGTATTCTTCATTGAAAACATGCAACTTATATTCACTCGTTTCAGCTGGTTAAGCTTTTAATTTTTAATTATTTTTTATTTTTAAAATAAGCTTATTTATTTTGAGAGAGAGGGAGAGAGAGAGAATCTCAAGCATGCTCCATGCTGTCAGCACAGAGCCCGGCAGAGGGCTTAATCTCACAAATTGTGAGATCAGACCTGAGCCAAAATCAAGAAAGAGTTGGATGCTTAACCCACTGAGCCACCCAGACGACCAAGCTTTTAATTTTTTAAAGAAACATTTCATTTTAATAAGGCATTGTGATAAAGCATAAAGCATATTAGAGGAAATATATATATATATACACACACACATATATATATATATATATACACACACACATACACACACACATATATAGCAGCCCACCTAATAAATAAAGGCAGGCTCGATGAAAGCTGGCAGGGAACATTCTCCTGTGCATCAACTGGAATTAATGTAGGAGGAAGGAAGGAAGGAAGGAAGGAAGGAAGGAAGGAAGGAAGGAAGGAAGGAAGAAACTTATTTCAAAACCTACAGCTTAATTACTGCATAAATGCCACCCTCATATAGTTAGGCTTACTCTCTGTATTTTACAATAGAGATTTGTTATAAGAGAGATAAAACTTAGTTTCTATTGATGTTAAATAGAGAAGAGCAGTGTGACTAGAAGAGTCAGAAGCAAGACTGGAGAAGATATAGACCACAGCCACATATGACCAAGGAGAAGATCCAAGTCTTCCCAATATGGGGAAGATGTAAAAAACGGATGAAAACACGCATTTAAGGGCACAGGCAGAAATACAGTGTCTGTCCCAATTCAGTGGGAGATGAACAGACAGCAAAGCCCCAAAGGGATGGACCTGACGTCCATTAAAAAATTTTCTCTCTCTAGGATCAAAAGGAGGACAAAAGTGGGGTGCCTGGTTGGCTCAGTTGGTTGAACACACAGCCTTTTAACTCGGGGTCATGAGTTCAAGTCCCACCTTGGGTGTAGAGCTTACTTAACAAAAGAAAAAGAAGGACAGAAGCAAGAGAATAGGCACATCATGGAGAAAGTAAGCTTGACACACCAGGACAAAACACACAAATCCAAGCAGGAGTGTCTTCGGGTCAAATAGAGAAATATCATGGAATGCCTTAAGGGATTACTATTTTAAGTCCTGCTTTGTTGAGCAATGTCTAAAATATATTATGTTCCCTGTTTACAATTGTACTTAGTTTGCATCCTGAAACCCCCTTCCACTCTTGTACCTCATTTGAATGGTTTTATGTTTTGTATTAAGATGAACAATCCAGGGGCATCTGGGTGGCTCAGTCGGTTAAATGTCCGACTCTTGATTTCAGCTCAGGTCCTGATCTCACAGTTTTGTGAGTTTGAGCCCCAGGTCCCGCTCTGCGTTGGCAGTGCGGAGCCTGCTTAGGATACTCTCTCTCTCTCTGCCCCTCCCCCACTTGTGCTGTCTCTGTCTCTCTCAAAATAAACTTAAAAAAAAAAAAGTCTGGACTAGGAGATGAAGTTGTTATAATCCTTTACTCTAGTCAAGCGTGGGATAAAAAAAACTTAACTTGGATCTAGAAAAATAAAGGGAGACATAATCAGATTAAGAAAGGGTGAGGAAAGCCTACTGCCTTCTCATAGGCTTGAGTGGGATGTGGGATTTCATTTAGCTGGAGGCCACAGGTCCTCAAGAAAAATACTACCAAGGAAGTGAGGACTGAGTGAAGGTCCAGTGTTGGCTTCGGTACTCTCTGCGTGCAGCCACAGTTGCATGATATTCTGTGTGCCCTCCTGTCCCAGCTTTAATTTATGCCGAGAAGGTGGAAGAGTTAAATTCAGGAGACTTTAAAAATAAGCGATGGTACATTCAGCTTCCACCCTTAGGAGACTCTTCCTTGTGTGAAATGCCTGGAGAAGCGAGGAAGATTAACAGGAAAAATGTTTTCAAATACAGACAATCCCCAACTTAACGATGGTTTGACTTATTTTTCAACTTAATGATGGTGTGAAAGCAATATGCATGCAGTAGACACTCTAAGTGGAGTTTTGAATTTGGATCCTTTCCAGGGCTAGCAACATGCTGTGCAATCCTCTCTCACGGTGCTGCGTGGCGGCAGCCAGCTGGAGCTCCAGGTCAGCCACGCCATCACCAGAGTGAAGAATCCCTACCCTCACAGCCACAGTACGGTACTCAATACATTACACGAGATGGTCAACAGTTCATTATGATTTGGCAGTAGAGGATTCTGCCCAAATGCAGGGAGGCTAATGCGAGTGTTCTTACCACATTTAAGGTAGGCTAGCCTACACTATGGTGTTGGTAGGTTAGGCATATTAAACGCATTTTCAGTTTGGACTGAAACCCCATCAAAAATTGAGGAAGAGCTATAAAAGAAACCTGCTGATAAAGCAAGATGGTCCACTTCAGAGAGGGCACATACTCTAATTGGTAGCAGAGAGAAAAACCTCGTACATGTTTGTCATCAAAGTTGTTCCAACCCCAGAGCCACATGACAGATCCAAGAGAGCCTGAATCAAAGGTAAGAATTTAGAGTAAGTTGGAAAAGAACTTTAAAATCAATACTAGAATCAGAGTAAGGGTCAAATTAAGTTGTGGTTCAATGTTAATGAGTAGTGAGAAAAGTACCAAATTCTACATAGATCGTTTTGAAAATCTTGATTTACATGCTTCAACCTCAAAATTACTATATTCAGCGCTGGTGCTTTCCTACTTTAGATCTGGGGGAAAAGAGACTAGAAATGTGCTGTGTTAATGGTGTCTATTGATGGCTCAGTATCTATGAGCAGTGCAACCGATCTTTAGTGAAATAAAAACACTTAAAATTGCAATCTGAGAACCCAGGCATATAAAATAATAACAGCAACAAATTGGCAATATTAATCCTTATCAGAGAAACTAAAATAACAGAAATTTAATTTATTTAAACACAAAAAGCAAAACAGAACATGCCTTTAATGTCCTCAGGGTCTGTACTGTGGGATAACTTATAGAAAAAGACTGTTTTAAAACAAAATTTTTGTACTATAGCATTAGTTAAATCTCTGCTTGGTAATTTCCAGGACAGGCTTATAATCTAAATGTTACTCTGTGGTAGCACGTAGTTCCAGTGGATGTATGTAAAATTATAAAAAGGGACTGAAATGATTTCCATGGTCATTAAGTTATTAATGACTAACCTTATACCCAGGACAAAACTAAGGTCCTGAGGTAACTTTTCTTTTTAAAACTGAACAGCACAGAAATGGCAATCTTAATATTGTAGTACTCACAATGTTGTATGTTGTACAGATACAGTTAATTCTACAAATAAACGACAAATGATATGAACTAGTCTATTAAGGAGAAGACTATAATGTTAACATAATGTTATTTCTTCTCTTTTTAGCTCTTTTCTCTTTGGGCATTTTGTTTCATACTGGCACACCGGCACTGTAAGAAAATGGTGACACTCAAAACAGTCGCATATCTAACTTGTTAGCAGCCACCACAATATACTGGTAGGATAGTTACTGGACCAGAAATGGCTATTATGTGCATTTTTTTTTTTAATTTTTTTTTTTTGTTTTTTCAACGTTTATTTATTTTTGGGACAGAGAGAGACAAAGCTTGAACGGGGGAGGGGCAGAGAGAGAGGGAGACCCAGAATCGGAAACAGGCTCCAGGCTCTGAGCCATCAGCCCAGAGCCTGACGCGGGGCTCGAACTCATGGTCCGTGAGATCGTGACCTGGCTGAAGTCGGCCGCTTAACCGACTGCGCCACCCAGGCGCCCCTATTATGTGCATTTTAATTACCGATATTATATCTGCTCCAGTGGCCATAGATCAATGCACAACCAGCTGCATGGAAATAAATGTCAATTCATAAAGGACTTTAAACTTAGTCTCCAATTGAACATTTTATAATCCAAACAAATCTATTATACACAATTTTTCTTTAACAGAAAATAAATTATTCAAGACTAAAATGCAACCACGTGTAGAAAATCCATTGTGGTATGGTATAGAGATACTCAACCATCATTACTGAAACCTTAATCACTGACAACAATTATAAAAGCCACCCACTGCCAATTAAAATACTATAATACAGATGTCTGTAAATTTCTAGATTGTTGTTTGCAGAAATACTTTGATTGCTTTGTCAAGGCAGTCTTTGTGGAAGCTTTTAACTTTTGAAGTGAGCATGACAGCCTTGAATATCATGGTTTGCATTTAAATTCTTACAAAGATCCTCCTCACCCCTAATGCTTCTATTTTTGCAGAGTGTGTTTTTATCTCTTGGGAGGAAATTAATTCTTTAGAGTCTGTGAGTTCTTGGTATGCAAATTCAAATGGACAGAGCATGTAGCATACTTATACTAATACTAGGCAAATTGCTGATAAGCCTTTATGATACGGTCCTACAATTATCTATTATTCATTTAGCGAAATTCCAAATTTATACATAAAACTAAAAAACCAAAACCACTACAACAAAAACAAACCCAACAACCGTAACATAGTTAGTTGCCACACTGAAGGAAACAGAATGTGCATAAAAATAAATTTTCTTCCTAGTTCCTGGGGATTGACCGCAAAATCTTATGTAATCATTCAAGTCCCTCCAACAATGATTCTCTAGTTAAGTTTTTCTAATTTTCTATCACTTTCTGACCAAGAGTTGTCACCGAGAAAAAGAAGGGAAAGAAAAATATTTTTTGAAGCTGGGGCCAGAGAGGATGATAAAGACAAGAAAATATTAATTCTTTTTAAAAACCTTAGGTTTGCTGGAAAGAGACTTCCTGGTCTCCTCTCAGGTATTATTTTTGGCCCTACCCCCAACAGGATAGATGGCAGACAAAACTATGAAGTTCCTGTCTCTTTGAGTTGGTGGCTGCATGCTACAATTACCAAGGAAACCTGAAAAATTTTAAGATAGTTGGCCTCCACCATAGATCAATTAAAATCAATCTCTGGAGGTATTTTTCTTTTTAAAAAGCTTCCCAGGGGATTCTAGTGTACAGTTAGCACTAAGAACTATTATCTAGACAACAGAAGACAGAAGTCCTTATGAGAAAGGGCCGAAAAGTGTAGACTACATGTGAGAAGGCTGTGAAATTTACACATGCTAGATGATGTCCACAAAGCCAACGAAACCACATACAGAAGCATCCTTACTTGCAGAGATGGAGGGAGCTGGAAGGAATCTAACCTATCAACTCATTCTATGTATGTCAATCTGTAAATTGTAAAATGTACTATTATATCAGTATGCATGGATATTTTAAAGCATACACAAATAAAACTTAAGGACATGAAATAAAAACAAGCATTATTTTAAGAGTAAGCTTTCAAAATTTTAAATACATTTTGGTTTTGTTCTGAAAATATACTATTCAGTCTTCACATTCTGGATGCTTGTTTTTAGGTGAATTCCAAATTATACTTGTTTTTTCTTTTAAATAGTAGCTTTGTACCAGCAATAGCTAATACAACTTAAGGTCCAATATACACGCAAAGGTAAGGATCACTATGTCAGCTATCTTCAACAAGCCTTCAGCCCCAGGCCTCAGGGGTGGTGGCAGCAGGGGACCTACAGGTTACACTTCCAAGAGTCCCCTGCCAGCTGGTTTCCAGCTGGGGGCCTGCCAATGGGAGAATGAAAGGAGGAGGAGGGGAGATTTTTGCTTTTTTGTGTGCGTTTTGTACACCTCCAGCAGCAGCAGCTTCCTCGTCTCTGGTAATCGACGCCCCTCCCCCTTTTCCAACTCCAGCCCTTCCACGTTGTCTTGGTAAACCATCTGTAACCAATTCCCCACGTTAAATCCCTTCCTGCTGGAATATCTGGAGTTGTTTTTGTTTCCGTGATAGACACTAACTGAATCATCACTGAAGACAGGGATGACAAGTCACATTTAAAATGATACTGCTAATTTCCTTTTTGGAATTCCAGGGCCAAGTTCTTGTCACGTCAGATTACATCATCATTGTTTCTACCTCACACAGTGACTGATAAAGAGGTCATTTTAGATAGAAGCATCAGTTTTTCCACTTTCTTGTTCACATATACGTGCTTTATTAGTATATTATCTTTACAGGTAACTTTAAAAGCATTTGTTCATTTTTTAAGACTGAGTTTAACTAATAATAGGTACTATAATATAAACCTCTGAATTTAGCACCAACCCTAAGAAGCTGAAAGCAAATGAAAATGTGAGGTGCTTGGAAGTACCACTGTCAAACCATCAGTGTTATAAAATTCCTACTCTTCTGCTGAAAAATGACTAGCACGGGGACTGTGTGAGGGTGCAAGGGTCAATCCACAGTATTTCTAAAGCTCAATTTCTTTCCTTTATTACATGAAAAACAAGATAAATACAAGCTCCAATATTTCTCCCCTCACTCAATGGGCCCTCCCGTAAATCCTACTTTGACAAGCCATTATTTCCCAAAGTTTGCTTTTACAAACACTTCAGAGGATGGGGGAAGATAAATTTAATGTTCAAATGCATACAAAATATAGACTTAAACCAATTCCAAGGTCCCTAATTTTAATATATTACAGTGTCCATTTTGAAGAGGATTACATAATCAGAATCTACAAGTTCTTTTAACACAGAATCATTTTACACAACTCTTTTTTTTCCCCCCAGAAGACTCTCACAAAATTGGTGTTTCAAAACTTTGAAAAATGTTGACCCACATGAACTGGTTTCAAGTTTCAGAAATGTAATGAAGATGTAAGGTACAAGAAACCACTTATAGTGAAACCTAACAAGTCATACCTTACAGGTAAGGCAAGAGTTCTCAGGGCCAAGTCTTTCAAGGAAGGAACATTTTAAATTATAACTCTAATCATATATTCTTTTTGGCTCAGTAAATGCTTCCTGAATGGCAAGTATGGTAGGTATTATATCCCAGATAGTTTGTGAACTAAAGAAATAAATTTGAATTTAATGCTTAGAATAGCTCCATGTACAAAGTGGGAGCTCAAATATTTGGAAATGATGGGAATCTACCCCCAAAACTGAGAGCACACTGTATAATACTGTATGTTAGCCAACTTGACAATAAATTATATTAAAAAAAAAAATGATTACATATGTGTTCTACATACAGTTGACCAGGTTCGGACTACATGGATGTTTTCAATAAATACAATACTGTAAATGTATTTCTCTTCCTTATAAAAGAGAAACTATTTTCATAATAACATTTTCCTTTGTCTAGCTTACTTTATTGTAAGAATATAGTGTATAATACATATAACATTCAAAATATGTGTTAATTGACTGTTTATATGATCAGGAAGGCTTCCAATAAACAGTAGGTTGAGTTTTTGGGGAGTCAAAAGTTATACATGGATTTGAGTGTGGAGGGTGAGGTGGGGAGAAAAGTCAGTGCCCCTAATCCCCACACTGTTCAAAAGTCAACTGTATTTGTAAATTTATCTATGTGCCATAGGTGGGTGGAAAAGGTTCCAGGGGTAAATGCAAAGTGGGTTCTTTCTGATCAAATGCAGTAATATAGTTTTAAAAATATCTATGTCATTTTCCAACCTCTTTTTAAGTTTTGTAGAAAATTTTTTCCTTACATTTATCTTTAAAATTTTATTCAAAGATCCTCAACTGTTACAATGAAATACCAGACTTCATGTTTATGTAGTTCACTATGCTTGAAATGTTTGAAAACATTTCAACATTATACTGAATTTAAAATTTTTATTGAATGTCTTGATTATATACCCTCTAAGTCATTCTTGTTGAATTATGTTAATGTTTCTCAATCTTCTAAAAAGTCAAAGTCTCCTTCTAATAAAAATAACAAAAGCTTTACACTCTTTCAAGTTTATTTATTTATTTTGAGAGACAGAGCACAAGCAGGGGAGAAGGGCAGCGAGAGAGGGACAGAGAATCCCAAGCAGCCTCTGAGCTGTTAGCACAGAGCCCCATTAGGGGCTCAATCTCACAAATGGTGAGATCATGACCTGAGCCAAAAAGCAAGAGTCAGACGCTTTACTGACTGAGCCACCCAGGTGCCCGACAAAAGCTTTATACTCCTATAGCTGATCTTATACTATAATACTGAGGATGTTTTTAAAATCTACATAGGTGCCTCCATTCAATCTGATATACTCCCATGGGGGAAAAGAATTACTAAATATTCAAATAATGCAATGTGATAGATTATAGTCAATCTTTATTTTTATATGAACAACATCTTTCCAAAGATTACTATATGGCTCATTACTATAACTACATTAGTACAATGACTCACCAATGCTATGACAACCTTAATGAAGGTTGACACCATGAACTGCCACTTAATGTTAAAAAGTCTTAAGGTAGATGTTTTTTATCATTATGTCCCAATAAGAAGTTCAGAATACAATGTATTCATACTTGTACTAAAAAGAAAATAATAAAAAAACATCCTAAAAACATGAAATTAGGAATATGTCTTCTATACCTACCAGGTGGATATAGTGCCAATGCTGCTAAGAATATGAACTTTGACACTAGCAAAGTGCCAGCTCTGACTGATTTTTCTTTTGGTAGGAGATCATCATGGCTAGGTACTAACACTCCTTCCTAGCTTTTTTACTTTCCTTTATTCCAATGAAAAGCTTTACTGCCCACTGTAACAATTCAATCAATTCACACTCATTATGATGATTCCAACAATTCAAAAAGACTTTATACAGAAGAAAATTAGAATAAAATCATTCTAGCTCCTACCGTCCAAAAATAACAACTGTTAAAGTATTTAATCTTAAGATTGGACACTGGTTTCCAACCTTTGCCTGTCTTAAACAATAGAGAGAAACACTACTGTATATCTAGCTTTGGGTTTCTATGATATATCCTTAGATACAAGACTGCTGGGTCAAAGGATATATCCTTTATACACAATATATCCTTTTACACAAATTATCAAACTTCTCTCCAGAAAGGTTAGATCTCCTTATAGCTTATGGAAAGTATGGTCTTTTGTTGTCCTTACTGTGATAAAGAAGAAGCCAGAAAAGTAGACTTTTATTTACGTGTCTCAATCAAGAGACAACATAAAATATCCCTCTTGGATTATCAGACACTGATTCAGCCTGTTCTCTTCTTTTAATTTACGTTTCCCCTAAAGCATAACCAGAGGCTGTGAAATGAAAGCCTGGCTGGATGCAAATGAACTTTGACTTGCTTTACTTAATCCACATAGTGTAGCAATTTTTAAAGTCTGAATGTCTTTAAGAAGAGGCATGTGCACTCCAGTTCATCACAGTCCCTACCATTTCACCTTCAATTTCAGCATTCTGCTCACTGAAGATGCCTAGTTGGCTCTGTAGGCATTTGCTACCTCTCATGTAAAATAACTCAAATATCATAAAGTAATGGTTTGACAGATACTAATCTGTGACACCTAAATCTGTATACTTAAGGCCAGTCTTAAAAAGGGATTCTTTCTTCCTAAATACTGTATATCTAGACAAATGTTAAGCAACAAAGTAGGACACAAGATATCAACTGTTAAGTATTACTGCCCTTAACTTGGGCTTTACTGTATTTTCAGAAAATCATTATATTTTCCCTTACATCTCCAGTATTTCAAGACCCTAAATCCTTAGCCCTTTTAGTATTGTTAATGACCTGCAACAACATTTAACAGCATGGCTCCCAAACCAGACTACCTGGGTTCAACACCTGAACTGGTTAATTAGTGACTTGTGTGACCTCAAGTAAGCTAACCTCTCAGCTTGTATTAGTTACTTCAACTAAAATGAGGACAATAGCAGTAATTACTTTCTAGGGCAGGTATGAAGACCGAATGCGTTATTACGAAGCACTCAGAACAGTGCCTGGTACACGATATGCATATTACATGTGTGTATATAGCATAGCACAGCATAGCATAGCATAGCATAGCATAACATAACATGATATATATAGTATACACAAGATATACTTCAATATAAATGGTTTAAAAACATATACAGGCAGTCCTCACTTTCCATGTAGTGTGAGACCATAAAAATGCCCATAAAAGTTGAAACTATGCAATCTTTTTTAAAAAAAATTTTTTTAAGTTTATTTTTATTTGAGAGAGAGAGAGAGAGAGAGAAGAAGCAGGGGAGGGGCAGAGAGAGAGGGAGACAGAATCCCAAGCAGGCTCCGCACTGCCAGCACAGAGCCTGATGTGGGGCTTGAACCCACAAACCACAAGATTATGATCTGAGCTCAAGTTGAGAGTTGGACGCTTAACCAACTGAACCACCCAGGCTCCCGGAAACTATGCAAAGTAATCTTAATAATCAATGGGAGCAATTACCATTGTTGCAAACTTAAAATTTCTTCTCGATACATTAAAAAGTCCCATAAAGGTATAGAAAAGTGGGAAAAATCAAACTAATATTAAGTACACTGTAATTTAAAACATTGGAAACACTGAAAAATGAAGTGTTTTATTTCTTTGAAAAATTTATCAAGAGTATTTTGAACAGTGGTTGCCTTCTTCTCATTGTTTAACTTAGGATACACAGTGAACATCTTCTCCATGTTTGCCAAACTGTCATATTCTTTCCTCAGTCTAGATAACTCAAGCACCTAATAGCAGGTACATGACTGCTAATGTCCTTTTAAAACCTAAGAGTCTACAAAACTTAAGAACAAAGATATAACAGAATGAAGATAGACATGAACACTTACATTGTATTGATGATTAGCAACAGGCTTATAATTAGTTGTCACCACTTTGTCCAGTTGCTGTGATAGCCTTACAGGTTTGGAAGATTCTTCTATTTGCAATCTGAAAAAAAGAAGGCATTGTCAACAAACTTATTTATTAGAGGGAAACCTGAAGAGTTATTTCTACAATTCTTCTTACTCAAGAATACTTAATATATTAAAAAGTAACCTCAGAAGATGTACTAAGTCTTAATATAATACTTCAAAAACACACTGAATGTGTATGACAATAATGCAGAAACCTGAACATAGGCTAAACATATAAACCATCTCATAATTCTACAATTTGCTTCTAATTTTACACTGTATAGTCAAGTCTTAACTACTAAAACCAAAGAAACTAACCAGCTTTAAATTTCTGGGGAAAAAAATCTACCTGTAAAAACGAACTATCTTAATTATATGGCATTAAACTAATCAAGTGATTAATTCAAAATTCTATTCACTCGATAAAAGATAAAGATAAACAGAAAGATAATATGTTGACACTAAGGTCTAATGATTGCTTTATTAGACAGCAAGATATAGAACATTTCCGCCATCAAAGAAACTTCTCTTTGACAACACTGGTATAGAATGCAGACCTCCATCTAAATTAAAATATAACTCAAAATACCACTTTTGGGAAAAGCTATAAACATGACTTTAAATACTCTTGTTTAATAGAGCAGGAACTAAAAATAATTTTCATTTAAGATATCTTTAAAAACACAACTCACAGTATAAAAAGTACCTATTTTTATAAAATTCTTATTATTTTATTTCTTGCAGTTATCTATTTGCTTCTGCCTGTTTTAGGTATATAACACCTAATTACTCAGAGGAATTTAGATATATACCAGTTGCTTTTTTAAGTGGAAAAGTTATAAATATTACAGGTTTTGATTTTACCGTGATTCCTGAATTCGATATAGTAATTCCTGTGTTCAAACACACATATTTAAATTCTACCAGTTATTTATAAATCCCAGCATGGAGCATAGAGCCCAATGTGGAGCTTGAACTCATGACACTGGGATCAAGACCTGAGTTGAGGGGTACGTGGGTGGCTCAGTCAGTTGAGCATCTGACTCATGATTTTGGCTCAGGTCATGATTCCAGGGTCATGGGATCAAGCCCTGCCTGTGTCAGGCTCCGCACTGGGCACGGAATCTGCTTAAGATTCCTCTCCCTCTGCCCTTCTCCCCAACTTGCATGCTCTAAAATAAAAAACAAAAAAAGACCTGAGCTGAGATCAAAAGTCAGATGCTTAACCCACTGAGCCACTCAAGCACCCCAAAATGATTATTTTATGAAGCGTAAGAAAAGTACTCTACAAATATCTTTAGAAACTTACTGTATATGTACCATAAATCATACATACAATGTTACTTTGCTTTTCATGAGCCAAATATACTTTCTATGAACCAGGAAGAAAGTACTAGCTAGAAGTCTAGAAGGGGGGTGTCCACCCAAAGATGGACTTGGACTTCTATTCCTTCAGTAGCCTCTCAACTGCTCTTGGACAAAGCACCAGCTCCTTCATAGGAGTTCATGTCCCTCTGGGATCTAGTCCCTGCTTATCTCTCCAGCTTTATCCACATTCTCTCACATCTGCATCTGACAGCATGCAGCTGTGCCATGACCAGATTTTAGTAGAAGCCTCTGGCTGGCAATCACTCAGCAAGTGTTTACTGGGTGCCTATCTCTGCCAGGCGCCGGGTTAGAGGTTGGGAATGCTGCAGTAAAGACCAGACTTACTACAGTGGAAGACCAGCATTAAACAAATGCTTACCTATAACTCATTAACTGCAGTACTAAAATGGAGCAGGGGACTGGTATTATGACAGCTGATTGCATGATGCTATGAAGTAAATATTAACCCCAGTGTGTGCACTTGAGGGTAAACTAGAGCAGGACTGCTCATGCTTTTCAGAGGTGAGGCAAGGGGCACTTGAGTGGCTCAGTCGGTTGAGCATCCAACTTCGGCTCAGGTCATGATTTCATGGCTCTTGAGTTCAAGTCCCATGTCAGGCTCTGTGCTGACAGCTCAGAGCCTAGAGCCCGGAGCCTGCTTTGGTTTCTGTGTCTCGCTCTCTCTCTGCCCTTCCCCTGTTCACACTCAGTCTCTCTCTCCTTCAAAAATAAACCTTAAAAAAAAAAAAAAAAAAAGAGGTGAGGCAAAAAGACTGGGTGGAAATGACTCCTCCGAGCACAGAAGAAGTCTCGAAGTGACTAAGAGAAAAAAATGATTGAAGACAGGTGTAGGGATGTTTACAAAGGGTTAGAACTAGGCATGTACTACCCCTTGGGGGGGGGGGGGGGGAATCAAGTAGCAGCCTGTTTCTGAAAACCTTTGTGTTCTAATCCTAGCCCTATCCTTACCGGAATCAGTTCTCAGGGGTTTGGCCTCTGTTAAATGGTAATCTATCTGTTATGCTGCCACTAAATTGTCTTCCCTGTTTCAATCATTGCTCTCCATAATTTGATCTTATGAGACATTCAAGGAGGGAGGCATGTACTAGCTCCTTCCTCCCACATTAAATGATTGTTCCCATTACTTCACAATTTGAAAATTCCTTGGGGTTTCAGTTTGTTTAGGTAAGTGTGTCTTTATAAGTGGTAACTTATTCCTGTCATACTCTTACACTTGAATTTATTTGCAGGCACTGCATTCTGATTCAGGTTCAGGTGGCATACTTTCCTTTCAATTCTAGTGCAACAGCTCTAAAAGCCAATGCTGTCATCCACAGAGGGTCATGCCGTTTTTATCCTCAAAGTATTTCATCTCTTAAATATAGAAAGGAAAACAGTGAATTAACTTTTTAAAAATAAAGAACTCATATAAAAACTTAACCTTCCTATTATGTACTTAAAATGTCAACTTCAAGGGTTTTAATTAAAAGGGGGTATCTTATGATTTAAGACTCAAAACGTTAATCTAGGCACTGAAAATATAACATATTTTTAAAGAACTAAGTCTTAAAATACTTTAATAAACCCGAATAGTTTAAAATAGGTTGGCAGGTTCTTTACCTAACATAAATAAATTCATCTAACATTATCTCATGAAGTGTTGAAACAATTTGCAACTCCATTTCACCACTGAACAATGCACTTAATTAAACATCAGGGACCTCAACATGCCTTCAAAGTCTTGGTTTATCTGGGTTTGCACAAAATAACATAATGTGGAAATATTTGGTTTGCAAGGCTGAACAGCAAAGTACACACAGAGGTTGTGGGCTGGACTGAGAGCAAAGTAAGAGCTTCAAAGTCCTAGAGACTTAAAAAAAATGGGTGTTAACTTTTTTCAGGAAAATTTTAAATATGGTGTTATTTTAAAGAAACTGTAACAGAAAAAGCATATCCTGTGATCATTCAGATGCAGGCAGGCCTTGTTTTACTTTTGTTTTATAAACCATTAAAAAAATACTTATTAGTGCTAATTACTATCACCACTTCAGGACAATTTTGAATACAGTACTTCCATTCTTAGAAAGCTCAATTACTAGTCTTTCTGGAATTATTAAAGAGCCAGTTTTATCTCTTACTTCTCCCCATCAAATTAAAAGGTCAAAGGCCACATGACCTAAGAGCTGAAATACTAACAAAACAGTAGTAACTATAACAAGTAATAATAAACACCTAAAAGGTGCTTACTACGCACTGGAAACAGTGTTAAAAGCTTTATCTACATCACCTCCATCTCACTGTTTCTTCATAGTATGCAAAAATAGAACTGGAACTCAGATCCTTTTTTTTCTTTTACTCCAGGTTTCAAGCAGTTAATTTATAGTCCCTCACAGTATACAGTCCCTTCTATACAGTCTCCCAAAAGGCCAGATAGCAGAATAAAATCTCTAATCAAAATTTTGTTGAGTTTAGTTCAAAATAAGTAATTCTCCTTGACACTCATCAACCTGCCTGCAACAAGCCCAATCTCTCTCTCTCTCTCTCTCTCTCTCTCTCTCTCTCTCACACACACACACACACACACACACACACACGCGCGCGCGCGCGCACGCGCACATGCTCCTTTTCAACACTGAAAAAAAAAGACTCCTATTAAGTTAATGTCACAAGTCATTAGGCTACAATCATGGTCCATAATCAATCACTCTTATCAAAATCACTTAAAGATCTCCTTCATTATACTTTATATAGATTTATGTACTATGCTGGGGATCGATTTTCACATTATTTAGTGTATTTCTGAAATATAAAATCCATGTTAAAAAAATAAGAATAGTAGCATAAGCATCTCCAAAATAATTTAAAAGATGAACACTGGCAGATTGGGGAAGAGAAGTCTATAAATTTTAGTCAACAGATCCTCTATTCACTTTCCTTGGGAAGTACAGTGCTTCCCTTATTAAAGTAACAATAAATATTTGTTAAGCAAATGAAGAAATGACGCCATTATTGGACAGTTAGATCATGCAGGGCAAGAACCACATTAAGAAATCCCACATTAATGCTTGATTTGATACATGCAGACTATTTTCATGACTAACTGGAAAACCCTAAGTAACACCACCTTGGCTAATCTGGTTATCAACTGTAGAATTAAACAACTACAAAAAAAACAAAAAAAACAAAACAAACACTGAACAAGTGTTTCCACCAGCAGCTGCCAATGTAGGAGTCATTTGTGTTACAGCTGTATTTGATTGCAACTTATGCTATTCTTAAAATGACAGGTTTCATAAAAGGAGGTGTATTTTCTAAGATTTTTATTTCATTTTTAAAAGGAGAAAGTAAGGGGTGCCGGGGTGGTTCAGTCGGTCGAGCATCCAACTTTGGCTCAGGTCATGATCTCGCAGTCTGTGAGTTCGAGCCCCACATTGGACTCTGCTGTTGGCTCAGAGCCTGGAGCCTGCTTTGGATTCTGTGTCTCCCTCTCTCTCTGTCCCTTCCCAGCTCACACACTCTCTCTCTCAAAAATAAAGATTAAATTCTTTTTTAAATAAAATAAAATAAAAGGAGAAAGTAAGCAGTGAAAGAGGTAAACAGTGCCTCTAAGGGGGAGAAGGAGGCTGACATTTGCAGGGTGAGAGAAAGAAAGATCTCAAGGCAAGGAGAAGCAGGAATAGCAGTGGAGCACCAGAAGCGTCTATGAGCGAGAGCACATACATTTGGCCCAAAGTCAGATAACCAAAGGGAAGTTTCAGAAGAAAGCCCAGCTTGGGAACAGGCAAACAGAAGGCTGGGAGAAAGGCCAGGTGAGGTAATAACCAGGTGCACACTGAGCTGATTTACTAATATGAAAGGTTCTGGTGACATTTAACACAGTCCACTTATAGGAAGTTTTAAATATTCTGAGAATAGGAGAGGGAGAGCTTCTTGGAGGACCAGAGTAATGGAGTTATATCGTTACCTGGCAGGGCTGTTCAAAGGATTAAAGAGAGTAAATATGAAATTAAATAATTTAAGTGTCCCTTACAAATATTTACTATTCGTAAGCTTTATGAAAACACAAACCTTCCTTGTGTTCCTAGGGCCTAGAATAGGCCTGCAGGATAATTGTGTTGAATAATAAGTGAGAAGATAAAAGATGAGAATAAAAGTTTTAGGCTGCATTCAATCAGGAATGGTAATCTGGTTGTCAAATCATGAGATTTGCAGGAATATATCTAACATTTAGATCTGACATTTAAGAGAATAGGCTTAATAGGTTTAATTTTCACTCTGTAGGAAACAGACACTCCATATCTACTTACACTGTCTAATATAGTAGCCACTAGCAAAATACAATTATTTAAATTAATTTAAATTAAAACTTAGCTCCCCAGGCACACCAACCACATTTTAAGCACTCAATAGGTACATGTGGCTGTTGGCCTACATAGTGGACAACACAGAGATAGAACACTTCTATCACGGCAGAAAGTTCAACTGGAGAATCACAAAGTCAAATCTCTACAGGAGCTTGTTCAGTGGAGAAGGAAGCACCAGTGAGAGCTAGGGGCTGTGGTGAACTGGAAATAGAGCACATGCTCCATCCTCAGTGGGCAGTAAGTCCTTAGCACTTACTTGTTAGTCTGTAGGAATACAAGCAGAGTATTACCAGATCTTCCAATTACTCAAGAAAACGCAGTCAGATTTTTAAGTGAAAGCATTTATTAAACAGTGCCAACTAATTCAATTTTTATAAAGGGCAAACCCTTCCCCTCCCCAAACGAAAACAAAACTCTCAATACCAAAAAACACATATACTAGCTCTACCAGGCCACTAGTTAGCAGCCCTCAAACATCTATATCTCAGGGGTTTTGTTTGCTTTTTGGAAGCAAAGCAGCAGCAAAGAATTAAGAATTCTTTACTAGAAGCCAGAAAGTCATGACACAAGTAATAACCACTTGCATAAAGACACCAGTTTTGTTGAAGGACCAGCCATTCCCTCCACCTCCAATCCCACGCCCCTATCCTAAGGAGAATCCGTGAGCTGGCTGAGATGCTCTCCTAGATTGTTGCTAAGGGAGTGCATTCCAGCCAGTAAGCAGACTAACAATCGAAAAATATCTCCTAAACAATACAGAAATTAGACAGTTTTCGGCTCTTTATAAAACTAGCAATTTCATATGATTCAACCTAACCGCTCCTGCTAAATGACAGGCTTAACACTGAGTTGAATTCTTTTACACGAGAAAAGAATTCAAATCGCTAATTAAGTCCCAGCATAATGGTGACTTACCCATGATCATACAGTTTGTCAGAAGCAGGGCGGGGGGTAGGGGGGAATGTATGATACCTTGTCCAGGGCTCTTCACCTGTATCACAATTACATCTTAAATATAATGAAACAACCCAGATGTCTTTTCGAGTTGATAAGCATATACTGTCCCAATTTAAACTGTTTATAGCTATTTGAGAAAATATCCTATGTCCCAAAATATGTCCATTACATTAGCTAGCAAGGTACTCAGAAGGGGCCTACACTCCTCAAGGAATGATGACTCACACCTGGACTTTGTTTTCTCCTAGATTCTGGTTAGAAACAACAGTCACTGACAAGCTTTTGGTATGTGTTGAGTAAGGTAAAATAAACGACTGTTAGTGTAATGAAGACATTTTGTAAGTGTCTTGTTCTTGTTTTCTAAGTTACTGCCTAATTTCTATTTTTCACTGAAACACTACAAGACTGTCAATCTATTATCAAATTTTCACTGCTCCAGGAAGAGTGTGTCACCAGCATTTCAGAGGGTATCTATCGCTGCTAAACAGTACAAAGTCTCCACTCGACAGTCCAAAATATAAATATCTTGCCTCCTGCCAAAACATTTCCACTATCTTACATAGTTTATCCTTTCATATTCTTTCCTTATGTAATATATTTATTATCTTAAACTTGAAGGCAAGTTCATCCAGGGGATACCTTTAACTTAAGCAGTAGCATTACTTCTAAGTCACCAGAGCTCTGGTTGAATGCAAGTACAAAAGACACCCAAACTGTTGTAGGAAGGGGGCCAGGAAGACAGCGCACACAACAACAACAACAACAACAACAACAACAACAACAACAACAACTTCTTATGAGTCTAGAAAACAATAGGATGTCTAAGGTTTGCATTGCTTGAAGATTTTGTTCAAATAATTATAAATTATGGTCACTTGCAACTTATCCATTATAATTTTTTTTTCCTTTTGTCTAAGTTAGGCATGCTTTTTTAATACCATCTCATGAAAGTAAATTTCTTTTCACCATGGAAAGTTTGGATTTCAATTTAAGCATGTGATGGGGAAGCAGGAAGCAGGCAGAAAGGAAAGAGGGGACAGAAGGGAGGATAGCTTTTATTGGGAGAAATCCTCTGCTACTTACACTTTTTTTTTTTTTAATGATTATTTATTTTTGAGAGAAAGACACACACACAGAGTGCGAGTGGGGGAGGGGCTGAGAGACAGAGACACAGAACCCAAAGCAGGCTCCAGGCTCCATGCTCTCAGCACAGAGCCCGATGCAGGGCCTGAACCCACGAGCCACAAGATCATGACCCGAGCCAAAGTCAGCGCTTAACTGACTGAGCCACCCAGGTGCCCCTGCTTATACTTTTCCTTTTAATCATATACTCTAGTCACTATTTTAGTACAGGCAAAAAGTAGAAATATATGAGGGGAAAAGAAAAGGTTACCTAAGCAGGGACCATTTATTACTTCTCAATACAAGATCAAAAACTAGCTACTCTTCCTATGGTAGAAGTGAAATTATCCTAAACTTCAATGGATGGTGAGTGACAAAAATAATTCTACTTCATTCTTCAAGAACTTTTCATTTTAGGGGCGCCTGGGTGGCTCAGTCGGTTGAGTGACCGACTTCAGCTCAGGTCATGATCTCACGGTTTGTGAGTTCGAGCCCCACGTTGGACTCTATGCTGCCTGCTCTGGATTCTTGTCTCCCTCTCTCTCTGCCCCTCCCCTGCTCATGCTCTGTCTCTATCTCAGAAATAAATAAACATTAAAAAAAAAATTTTTTTTTTTTTAAAAAGAACTTTTCATTTTAGGGGTGTTTGGGTGGCTCAGTTGGTTAAGCATCCAACTCTTGATCTTGGCTCAGGTCGTATCTCATGGTTTGTGGGATGGAGCCCTACATTGGGCTCTGTGCTGATAGCACGCAGCCAGCTTGCAATTTTCTCTCTCCCCCTCTCTCTGCATCTCTCTCTTTCTCTCTCTCAAAATAAATAAACATTAAAAAAACCCAAAACTTTTCATTGTATTTCCCTTCTTCCAACTCCAGTGAAAGTAAAAAGCCTAAATAATTTGGTACAGTTCCCAGGGGTGTGGTCAAAAGCTTATCTATCAAAAGGTCCACTAATATTTATAACTCAATATTCAAAAGAGCAACAAAGAACTATCTTTTGTATTCAGATTCATACAAATATCTTGCATTAAAAAAAAATTTGAGAATAAAATCAAATCTTTGGCATTTGCAAGACCTTGAACAATGCTTAGCCTAAAAAGAATGTACCATACCATGCATGATATGGTAAGATCTGAAACCAGACTCTGATTTTAGGTTCTAGTCCTACCACCAGGTCTGACCTAGGACAAGTTAGTCAACCTCTTTGACACCTTTGTGACTTTGTGGGGAAAAACTGAGGATTGTAACAACAGAAATAAGGGAGATAATCTTTACAAAACACTCCGAATAGCCATTCCACAGTATGCATTCAGTACATGGTAGCTATTATTGTAATTACTGTTATTACTCAAGTAACTACACTGAACAGAAATGTATGGGAGTTATTTGAAGACAACTTTTAATAATTATCTGATTTACCAATTTGAATTTAAAGCCAAGACTTAGGGAATCTGTGTTTATCCTTTATTTATTCTAATAGGAGACATTTGGCTACATCAGATTAAAAGCACTTTCTTTGATCTCCTCTGATGTTTTCAAGGATAAGAAAATTTCGGGGCGCCTGGGTGGCTCAGTCGGTTAAGCAGCCGACTTCGGCTCAGGTCATGATCTCACAGTCCGTGAGTTCGAGCCCCACGTCAGGCTCTGTGCTGACAGCTCAGAGCCCGGAGCCTATTTCAGATTCTGTGTCTCCCACTCTCTGACCCTCCCCTGCTCATGCTCTGTCTCTCTCTGTCTCAAAAATAAATAAACATTAAAAAAAATTAAAAAAAAAAAAGGATAAGAAAATTTCTTCCTAAATGCCATTCGGCTGCAGGTAACATATGTAATGCTCACAGAAGTGCTAATTAAAAAAACTAATTAGGAGTGCTTGGGTGGCTCTTGGCTTCAGCTCAGGTCATGATCTCATGCTTCCTGAGTTTGAGCCCTGCATCTGGCTCTGAGCTGATAGCACAGAGCCTGCTTGGGATTCTTTCTCTCTTTCTCTCTCTCTCAAAAGAAATAAACGTTTGAAAAATAAAAATAAAAAAATAAAAAACTAATTATAACCTAACCACAGCATCAAAAGACATAAAAATATTGTAGCTTACAGTTTTGGGTAACTATGCATCTGTTTTTTAAAATTCACTGAATTAGGGGCGCCTGGGTGGTTCAGTTGGCTAAGTGTCCGACTTCAGCTCAGGTCATGATCTCACAGTCCGTGAGTTCAAGCCCTCAGTCGGGCTCTGTGCTGACAGCTCAGAGCCTGGAGCCTGCTTCAGATTCTATGTCTCCCTCTCTCTCTCTGCCCCGCCCCTGCTCATGCTTTGTCTCTCTCTCTCAAAAATAAATAAAAACATTAAAAAAAAAAAACTATTAAGATTCACTGAATTATTAGATGTAGTCAAATATTTTTGGATTTCATCTTTAGGGCACTCAAATCAATGTCTCATATATGACTTCCAACCAGTAGTGACTAGAACACGTATCTAAGTTGAACAAAAGTAGAAAACTACATTTGAGCAGAACATCGCTTTAAGTTATACGGAAAATTCATAACCATTCTTAAACTAAGTCTCAAAAATTATCTTTCCCTGTCTTCCTCATCATATTAAAATATGGTTCAAGGAGGTTTTATAATTTTCTTCCCAGAGGACAGGGCCATCTTTAGAAAAACTGCAAGGTGGGTACAAATGCATGGAGTAACTGTTTTATTCCTCACCTTCCCTTCATTGTGTCTATTTTACTTTGGCTAGTGTCCCTGTTTTTCCTCCTTGACCTTTTTAGTTGTTTTTCTATCTTCTATCTAGAGATTATTATTTCAAATACATTATTTTACCCCAATGACCAAATAGGCAAATGCTTCAGGAAATATTAAGCAATAACACTTAGGCCCTTTCTACCCTGTAACCCCTAAGGATTCATTTAGATTTTCATATCTGAAAGAATGCTGTGCCCAACACTTACCTATAACGACCCTCATACACTTCTGTGCATGCAGTGGGTTAATTTAGCATTTAGCAATCTTCCTGACACCACCATTTTACTCATGCAACTTGGGTTTCACCATCTATTTCTTCTCCCAGATTACTTAGGAAAACAGAACATGAGTTTTGCCTAAGTACTAGTTCTAGAGAGTCCTGCTGCTTAAAGGCTCCCCCTACCAGCTAAGTAACGGACTTCAGCCTTCTGCTTCCCTGCAGATTCCCCACGTACAGAGTTGAATGACTCAGAGGAATGACTGGATGAGAGAGCTGTAGGCCAAGCAGTCACCATGGCAGTTCAGTGTGATATACTAGGGAACTGCCAAGCCCTTGAATATTCTCGAATCACATCATAAACGTCTTTTTTTTTTTTTTTAAACATTCATTTTTGAGAGACAGAGTCACAGCGTGAGCGGGGGAGAGGCAGAGGAAGAGAGGGAGACACAGAATCCAAGCAGGCTCCAGACTCTGAGCTGTCAGCAGAGAGCCTGATGCGGGCCTTGAACTCACAAACCGTGAGACCATGACCTGAGCTGAAGTCGGATACTTAACTGACTGAGCCACCCAGGCGCTCCACATCACACACATCTTGATTGAAAATATTAAAAAAAATTTTTTTTCAACGTTTATTTATTTTTGGGACAGAGAGAGACAGAGGATGAACGGGGGAGGGGCAGAGAGAGAGGGAGACACAGAATCGGAAACAGGCTCCAGGCTGTGAGCCAACAGCCCAGAGCCTGATGCGGGGCTCGAACTCCCAGACTGCGAGATCGTGACCTGGCTGAAGTCGGACGCTTAACCAACTGCGCCACCCAGGCGCCCCTTTGATTGAAAATATTTAAAAAGAAAGTATTTAATAGGATGCAAAAGTTCTCTTTTCACTAAAGACTGAAATGTATTTATTAATTTAAGGCCACAGTGTGATTTTAAGACCTTCAAGTCTCACATAGGTTTTACTTTTGTGGATAAAATTCTTTAAAAACTAAAAGAAAGGGGCACCTGGGTGGCTCAGATGGTTAAGCCTCCAACTCTTGATTTCAGCTCAGGTCATGATCTCATGGTTTAGGAGACTGAGCCCTGCGTTAGGTTCTGTGCAGACAGCATGAAGCCTGCTTCAGCTTCTCTCCCCGCCAACCTCTGCCCATACCCACACTCACGCACATGTGTGTGCTCTCTCTTTTAAAATGAATAAGCTTTTTTTTTTTTTTTAAACATTTATTTATTTTTGGGACAGAGAGAGACAGAGCATGAACGGGGGAGGGGCAGAGAGAGAGGGAGACACAGAATCGGAAACAGGCTCCAGGCTCCGAGCCATCAGCCCAGAGCCTGACGCGGGGCTCGAACTCACGGACCGCGAGATCGTGACCTGGCTGAAGTCGGACGCTTAACCGACTGCGCCACCCAGGCGCCCCTAAAATGAATAAGCTTTAAAAAAAAAAAAAAAAGGCAGTAGTTACAGAGGCCTGTATATAAAAAAAAAAAAAGACAAAAAAAAAACTAAAAGAAAAATTGTTAGAAATTGCCATTAATATAATAAAAGCAACTCCATTTCATAACAGAAAAACTAATAACGCTTTTATGTTCACCATTTTGATAAAGTGCTGGGAATAATTATTACACTAAGATTTTCTCTTTTCACAACTTTATCTGTTCATGTTGCCAGTCCTCTCAAGTAGACATTCAACTCCATCTACTATTTTGAAAGCTCCCCAAACTGCTTATCCACTGACTGATAAATAGGATTTGGGTTTGGTATTATTTGGTGGGGAATTCTACAATAGACAGAAAGTTCCCTATCCATAATACAAATTTTCTTTTACATAAAACCGATGGACAGATTTACTAAGAACCGAGTCTATCATTTTATGAGTATAACACAAATTTTTTCTTGCTATTAATAGAGGGAGGAAAGCATTATAGAAATGTTTTAATCTGGTTTTTCTAAATACATAAAATACCACCCGGTTCAATTTATACCTAGGATTTTTATAACTGGTCTCAGTACAAAGACAACACACTTGCATACAGGAAAAGGGTTTCTAAACAACATGGGAGTGAAAACAGTCCTGATGCTTTATGGATTTAGACTCTGTGTGTTATTTTATTTGCACTGTTAGCTCTACTTGAAAGCAGCTTCATCTTATAGTCACCTATTTAATAGCCTATAATTCCCACAAAATATTAGGGATATCAGGATATTCTTCATGTAGCTCTGGTTAGTCACAGAACGACTGCTATTATGGGCCCAAAACAAATATATAAAAACGTTTTCTGCATCATCAACGTGCAGAGATAATACAAATTACTACACAGGCCATGATGCTTATTTGAGAGTGATGCACAAAATCCACTTCTTTTGATATGATAAGCTGGGCAATTTATTTTTGTAAATGTCACTTTGGTAGACCTCTTTGGTGAGGGGGAATATCAGTAAAAGGATGATGAGGATGAATACCAGTAAGAAATCATAAACTCCTATCTATTATTATTTTTTCCTTTGTGGTAATGGTTCTATACAAGCTGTTTTCCCCAGTTCCCTCTAGTGTTGCTATCTGAAAGCCAGCTGTGTCCATGGAACAGTCCAAGGTAACACACTCAAATGGCAACCAATCCTATGACTTTGGTTTCCTAGCACTGTGTTAGGCAGGAACAAATGAAAAAATATGTAGGTATGTACATATATGTACATACATATTTGGATGAACACATTTTAAAACACACCCATGTTATATTCCTCCCAGCTCAATATTTAGAGCCAAGAAAGAAATTAATAGGATCTGAGCTTGCTGTATTTTTATACAGATCAAAATGAGACTATAGATGACTAAAGGGAAGTGGGCGTCTGTGGGTTTAATTCATACACGAAGTAGGGGTTAAAGTATGGAGTATGTTTGATAAAAGCAATTTAGATGTGAAATGAACTTGGTAGTTTAAGTGAGCCTTTACATCTTTTATAACAGATGGTACAGCAACAATCTTTACATCATTTAAGATTAAATCAGATTCTTGAAACTATGAACTCTATCACCACGAACAAGCTACACTATTTTCTCCAAATAACGTATATTAGATAATGTGTATTTTCTGTAAGGTGCAAGTTAATACTACGTGATTTCTGAAGGAAACACTTTTTTTTTTTTTAACATTTATTTATTTTTGTGACGGAGAGAGACAGAGCATGAATGGGGGGGGGGGGGGGGGCAGAGAGAGAGGGAGACACAGAATCGGAAACAGGCTCCAGGCTCTGAGCCATCAGCCCAGAGCCTGACGCGGGGCTCGAACTCACGGACCGCGAGATCGTGACCTGGCTGAAGTCAGACACTTAACCAACTGAGCCACCCAGGCACCCCTGAAGGAAACACATTTTAAAAATGAAAATAAATTTATGTAACTGTTACTTTAAGTAGTGACTAAAGGAACTTAAAGTGGATGTGTAGAAGGGGAAATGAATGAAGTAATGTAGTTCAAAGAGGCTGACCTAACAGAAATCAGACAATAAAAGATGGGAAAAAATGACTGGGACAAGAAGTCCTTTCCAGTTTTCATATTTGTTATACTATAAATTTAAGGCTTATAACCAGAATTATTTAAAATAGTTTAAAGCTAAGCACCCAAGATTATCAAGTAGCCCCAACTGCTAACCTTCACATCAATTCCTTTGACTCCTAAAAATATTTAGGTTAGGGATTAAATAAGCTGCTTATGGTGATAGAAGCAATGTTTCTCTAGCCAGTCACTGTGATATATACTGCAAGTATGAATCATTCTTCCAAATTAAAATTTCTATGATCCTATGACTACGTGATGAGTGCCAACAGAATACACCAGTGGGATCAAACAACTTCTATTCAGCAAATTTAAAAATTCCATTCTGCAAAATTTCAGTTGCCTCTAAGTAGAAATCAGCATTATTAGCTGCGTATCACGTCAAGCTGTAGGAAACTACCCAGGCATACACTAACCAAAACACTGTTGCTATGGTGACTAAGCAAATATAGCAAATGGCTACTTCATTAGCGACTCCATGAAACTATAAATGCTGGAATAATAGATGGGAAATGTCTGACTGTATGTGGCCACCAACGTGTGCTGAGACTCAGAATTTTTGAAAAGATAAAGTAAATTTCAATACGCTATTTTAGCAACTTTCAAAAAATTAAGAAGAGAGATTCTGGTGCTAATTAAAACCAAATCAAGCTGGGGCGGGGGGGGGGGGGGGGCGGATTACAGAAGGAGTGGTAAGGCTCAAGGGAGAGTGCTCCATTTAGGACCAGCTGCTGTGATGCGGATATTGATATTAGAGACTGCGAGTCATTTAGACTGTCCTTTAGGACAGCAAAGCGAGAAAGAAGGACTCCCTATTGATTCACTCTAGGAGACTTTCCACTGTGAGTGGGGTTGCAGGCCATATGGTCTCACTTTCTCTCCATCAAGAGGATGAATAGAGGGGTTGAAAGAATTCTGCACATGCTTCAACTTGGAAGAATTCAAACTACTCTTACTCCAACCTCATGAAAACAAAGGCTATAAACTAAAAAAACCCCAAATGCTTTTTCCTCCCCTCATAAATTTACACCTCCACTAAGAACGTTTAGTTAACACTAACTATATACGGACTAACCAAATATATGCTTATATTTTAGTATCTACTGAATGTTATTAGTTATGTTGATATCATCTTGTTATAAAAATGTCAGTTATGCTACATAATCACATTAGTTATATAAATGATGCTAGTTACACTGTGACCTTTTTTGAAAATTTGTATTTATTTATCTTGAGAGAGAGCATGTGTGCATGCTCCACATTATGATCTTCTGATGACACATTACCACAAAAATAAAGTCCTAGTTGGTTGAGTGTCCGACTCTTGATTTCAGCTCAGGTCATGATCTCATGAGATCAACCCTCGTGTCAGGCTCTGTGTTAATGGCACAGAGCCTGCCTGAGACTCTCTCCGTTTCTCTCTGCCCCACTCCTGTTCTCTCTCAAAACAAATAAACAAACATTAAAAAAAAAGTCCTAGTTCAAAGTAAGGTATTACAATTGTAAGACATTTAGCTAATTATGTATAGCACATTGTTATGAACAATTATAGCAGCTTAAGACGGACAAGTACATTGGCAATACTGGCTCAAGTTAGTTTAGTTTTTTGCTTTTGTTTTTTTTTGTTTTTAAGCAAAATTACCATTACGAGTAAAAAAGCAATATACAAAACTGTCTTCTATTAAATATTAAATGCGATGCTTGTTTCTGTCTTGCTTCGATCAGTATAAACATCAGTGTGTAAAAGCTGTACTTACTAAGCACCTCAACTTGTCTTCCCAAATTTCTATTAGGATCTTCTAATCCTCGGGACTTGGGCACACTACACAATAGACTCTTCTCTTCTATCTGAAAGGCTTTCTCATCAGCACTGCTTAAGACATACAAATGCATATTAGAATTACCTCTCCTACCATACTCAAGCACCCAACCACACACACATTGCCATTATTAAACTTTTACTACAATTTATTAATGTATCTATCTTACCTTCCTTGTCAAAATGTACAGTTCAAAACAGTACTTAATTACGTGTTCTATTCCTATTTTTTTTAAATGTTTTCTCTATTTTTGAGAGAGTGAGTGAGCACAAGCGGGGAAAGGGCAGAGAGAGGGAGACAGAGGATCCGAAGCAGGCTCTGTGCTGATAGCAGAGAGTCTGATGTGGGGCTCAAACTTGTGAACATGACCTGAGTCGAAGTCAAGAGCTAGATACTTAACTGACTGAGAGCTACCCAGATGCCCTGTTCTATTTCTAAAACAAAGAGATGACCAAAAAAAATTCCATACATCACTATGTTTGCTCTTCTGACCAGGTTCCTTTCTGCCAACAGCTCTCAAAACATCTCACCTTCAACATTTTGATGTTTACACATAAATCTTTTTCTCACCCCATCTTCATTCTTCTTCACACTGTATTATAAACAGTACCTCCAGCTTCTTCTAAATATTGTATGTTGACACTATCTTCTCACCAGCCACCTTCCAACCCCAACAAAAGCCACTATTTCAAAGGGATATCACATCTCTACCATCTCTCAACAGACTGTCAGAGGCAAGTCACGCTGTATTCCACAAGTGCCTGTTCTTAATTAACAGAGAAGACAAACATACAAAGAGGTAAATAACAGTGCACAGGAAAAGCTGCAATGGAGAGATGAGTAAAGTACATGGGGAAGATGGGGCAATTGCCTGGAGGGGTAGAGGAAGGCTTTTCTGGGGAGGTGAAGGCCTAGTTAGGAGTTTGTTGTACAAAGTGGGACAGAAAGAAGGTGGCAAATTCCAAGAATGGAGGGGGTGGGGGAGGGAGAAAGAGGAAATAATGGAGGGAGAAGAAGGAGGGAAGGCAGAAAGGGGAAAGAAGGGAGGGAGGGAGGGGAAAAGTGGTGAAAAATAAGTGTTTAAAGGTTGTTAGGTCAGGCTACAGAAGCTCTTCTAACCAAACTTAGCTGTTAGTCATTTGTTGAAACAGGGAACTACAGGAAAGGGCTCACTTTATTTATTTTTATTATTATTATTTTTTAACATTTACTTATTTTTGAGAGACAGAGACAAAGCATGAGCGGAGGAGGGGCAGAAAGAGAATCCAAAGGAGGTTCCAGGATCCAAGCTGTCAGCACAGAGCCTGACGTGGGGCTCGAACTTACAAACCGCGAGATCATGCCCTGAGCCGAAGTTGGACGCTTAACTGACTGAGTCACCCAGGCGCCCCAGGAAAGGGCTCACTTTAAAATGAAAATTAACTTGGGGCACCTGGGTGGCTGAGTCGGTTGAGCGTCTGACTTTAGCTCAGGTCACGATCTTGTGGTTCATGAGTTTGAGCCCCGCGTTGAGCTCTGTGCTGACAGTTCGGAGCCTGGAGCCTGATTCAGATTCTGTGTCTCCCCCTCTCTTTCTGCCCCTCCCCTGCTTGTGCTCCGTGTCTCTCTGCCTCTCAAAAATAAACAAACAGTAAAAAAAAAGAAAAGAAAAGAAAAGAAAGAAAAATAATTGCTTATAAAAATAAATAAACACATCTTCTTCATTAAAAAATAAAACAAAATAAAATGAAAATTAACTCTGACCACAATAAGGAGAATGAATCAGGATAAGGAGACAGAGATGTCGGGGAGAACAATAAACAAGGGATGAAGAGAAGCTACACATACGAGTGAGTGGACTGAGTGGACGGGCAGAATGGTATGTGAATTCAGTAGGTACACATTTGATGCTGAATTCCAGAGAGTTCTGGAGACCTAATACAAGCCAGGAGAAACCAACATGAAAAAGCTACAAGCTGCTGGAGTGGGCAAGACAAATACCCAAACAAAAGAGCTTCTTGAACTTCCAAGGATTCCTCACTATTCCTGGAGTTTATCACCTTCTTTTCAACCCTTCACTCTCAGTTTGCCTGGCAAACTCCTCCCTGGGCTATCCTCTCCCAAGCAGAGCAACCCCTTAGTACTGAAATGAGTGGTCGCTCCATTTCCCTCATCCTTTACTCCCCACTCTCTGGCAACTCTCACTAGACTCCAGTACTCCCACAGCTAGCTAAAGCCAGTGCTGCAAGCGTCGTGGTGTTCAAGAAGGAAAACGACCCAATGGTACTCAATTACAGTCCATCTAATACATTCAGAGTGTCTATGTATGACCTGTCAGGGACTATGTTAACTAATGATCTAGTCTACTAGCAGAAACTATTAAAGAAATCTTCAATGAAAGCAAACAAAGGCAAGACTATCACACAGGAAACCTAACTCAAGCAAAAGTTTTATGTATATGCAGAGAGAGTTTATTTTTTGAGAGAGCGCACGCGCGAGAGAGAGCATGAGTGGGGGAAGGGCAGAGAGAGAGAGAGAGAGAGAGAGAGAGAGAGAGAGAGAGAGAGAGACAGGATCGGAAGCAGGTTCCATGTTAACCGCAGAGAGCCCAAGGTGGGGCTCGAATCCATGAACTGAGAGATCATGACCTGAGCTGAAGTCAGACACTTAAAAGACTGAGCCACCCAGGCTCCCTGATTATCTGTTTTTTAAAAACAGTTTTACCGGGGTATAACTGATATAAAAGAAGCTGATCTTTATCATGTACAGTTTGATCAGTTTTTTGTTTGTTTGAGAGAGAGAGAGAGAGTGTGAGCAGGGGGAAAGGGACAGATGGGGGAGAGGGGGAGAGAGAGAGAGAGAGAGAGAGAGAGAGAGAGACAGAGAGACAGAGAGAGAGAGAGACAGAGAGAGACAGAGAGAGAGAGAGAGAGAATCCCAGCACAAAGCCCAACGTGGGGTTTGATCTCACAACTGTGAGATCATGTACTGAGCCGAAAAGAGTTGGTCACTTAAACAACTGAGTCATCTAGCCACCCCTAGATGTTAAGTTTTCACAAATGCATATGCCTATACAACTGTGTGATACTTGTTTTTAAAAACTGCTCAGCATGGTGTGCTTGAGTGGCTCAGTCGGTTAAATGTCTGATTTTGGCTCAGGTCATGATCTCATGGCTCATTGAGTTCAAGCCCTTCAGTGGGCTCTCTGCTCTCAGCACAGAGCCCATTTTGGCTCCTCTGTCACCCCTCCTTCCCCTGCCCCCTGCTTGTGCACTCTCTTGCTCTCTCTCAAAAATAAACATTTAAAAAAGAAAGAAAGGAAAACTGCCCAACCTTACAACCTGGGTTCTTCAATGCTCAATTTTGTTTTTTCCATGAAAGAATCAACAAACTGAAACTGGATATATTTTTTTAAAAGTTATTGTCTGTCTCTGATCAATAATCTCAGGAACTTAAAGACACATAAGTTTTATTTTACATTTTTAATAGAATAACAACTATGGATAAGTCCATTTGTAGAATACACTTCTAAATTTCATATGCTAATTACTTTTTTAAATGTCAGTATACATTTGCAAACAATATAATTATATACTTTAAAAAAAAAGGAAAAACTCAACAATGACAGACTAGAAACAGTGCAAGCTACAAAAGTAGCTTTCCTATATTGTAGCTATGTAACATTTTTTATAAGATTTCTATTTTAAGTAAGCCCTACTCCCAACGCAGGGCTCAAACTCACGACCCTGAGATCAGATCAAGAGTCTCATGCTCCACCGAATGAGCCAGCCAGGCGCCCCAGACACATAACATTTTTTAAAGAAGCAGCATTTACCATAGCAACAAAAATATAAATACACAGGGCAACCCTCACCAAAAATGTTCAAACTTCTATGAAGAAAACTAAAAATTATTACTGAAAGATATAAAAGAAGGTTTGAATGAATGGAGAAGATAACTGTGTTTCTGAACAGGAAGATTAACTATGCTAAGAAGCTGATTCTTCCCAAATAACAGGTTTAAAATAAAAAACTCTTTACTGGAATTTTTTGAGCTTGGGAAAAAAGTTCTAAAATTAACAAGAAAGAACACATGAGTTAAGAATTCAGAAAAATTTCTTAAAGAACAACAATGCAGCTCGTGATATTCTAGGCATTAACTTATATTACTAAGCCACAATAATTAAAATGGCACCTTTCTGATATAAAACTAGAACAATGAAGTAGAAACAGACTCTGTGATGTGTAGAAATGAAGTTTATGATAAAGTGGTTTCACAAACTTCTGAAGAAGGGAAGAGTTACTCAAATGAAGCGCTTTAGCAGAGGAAAAGCTCCACCCTCTAGTATATAATAACCGGGAAAGCTGTCAAAAAGAGATTTCTATAGTGAAATAGTAACCAAGAGTATACTTTTAGACCTAAGGTAACAGCATAACTTCTCAAATTTATTTTGGATTAGGTAATGCAGTCACATGGTATAAAAACTGTTAAGGTGCAAAAGCATACATGATTAAAAGTAAGTCTCCTCCAGACATCTAGATCTTTCTCTCTGGAGGCAACCTCTGACAATGATTTCGTGTGCATTCGATGACATTTCATTTTTAAAGAAGTTGTTGAGAGGAAATGTTTTGCCTTTGCTCTAGCTGTCAAATAACCGCCGTCTTAGAGACAGCTTGCCATAGGGCAATGTTATTCTTATGGAAAAGAGCAATTTGTTGGTGGGTTATTTAAGAGATAATAAATTACAATGCTTATTAATCACAGTTTCCAGTCCTTTCATCTCAACATAAAGGTAATAAGTAGAAACAGAATCCAATGATTTAAAAACTACTTTTGAGACAGTTTACAGATGAAATAGCAATCAGGTTAAATATACTGTTATATATACTGTTATACTGTTTTTATCCATGTTATTTGAAAACGTTCTTATCTGCCAAACTAGAATTTCTCAGAATGTGTTCTGAGGACCATTACATCAGAATCATCAGGTTGCCTGTTAGTGCTTATTTCTAATCCTAACTCAAAACTTACAAAGTCAAAAACTCTGGGGCTAGGCCCAACATTTTTAATGAAGTTCTCAGGTGATCTACATATATGTTAAAATTTAAGAAAGACTAGGTACTGGGGTGCCTGGTGGCTCAGTAGGTTGAGTGAATAACTCTTGATTTTGGCTCAGGTCATGATCCCAGGATCATGGGATCAAGCCCTGGCATCGGGCTCAGCACTGAGTGCAGAACCTGCTTGGGATTCTCTCTCTCTCCCTCTGCCCCTCTCCCCTACTCACCCTCTCGCTCGCTCTCTCTCTCTTTTAAAATAAAAATAGGGTGCCTGCGTGGCTCAGTCAGTTAAGCGTCCAACTTCGGCTCGGGTCATGATCTTGTGGTTTGTGGGTTCAAGCCCTGTGTTGGGGTCTCTGCTGTTAGCACAGGGCCTGCTGTGGACCCTCTCTCCACCCCCCCCCCACCCCTCCTTTGCTCGCATGTGCGCGTGCTCTCTCTCTCAAAAATAATAAGTACACATTAAAAAATAAAATAATAACAATAATAAAAACACTGGGTACTATTTAAAGCCATAATCACAGAAACCCTGTCTTTCTTTTTTATTTTTTAATTTTTTTTTTAATCTTTATTTATTTTTGAGAGACAGAGTGTGAGCAGGGGAGAAGCAGAGAGAGAGGGAGACACAGAATGTGAAGCAGGCTCCAGGCTCCGAGCTGTCGACAAAGAGCCAGACACGGGCTCGAACCCACGAACTGTGAGATCATGACCTGAGCCAAAGTTGGGACGCTCAACCGACAGAGCCACCCAGGCACCCCAAAACCCTGTCCTTCTTATTCATTGTAGGCACAGTGCCTAGCACAATGCCTGACAAAGAAAGTATCCCAGAATATATGGTGAAGATTTAATCAGTGTACGTTGGGACTGACTGCAGAATACCTCACTCTGTTATTAACACTCAACTGATTTTGAAACTGTATGCTTCATCGGATGACAGAAATTTGAATAAAGAGCAGAGAAACAAGCTTTGGCAATCAACAGCTTAAATAGAGTTCATTTAGTTGCATGACTCAGTTTCATAGCAAAGCACTCGGAAAGATGTCAGGGAATTTAATTAGCAATACTTTATTATATATCTGAGTTTGAAATCGATGTTACAAGTGTATCATGTTAACAAGGACCGAGTGACCCAAAGGAAAGATTACAAAATGAGATATTCCACATATTTTCTAAGTAGTGACATCTGCCCTAAGCAGAACTAGGAAAGAAGCAAAAAAGAACATCTCAGCAACCAAAACAGATGTCACAAGGCCAAGCATGACAGCTTTGGGCACTTGACTCACAGGCAAGCCCATTAGACCTTCACTCAGAGTCTATTCAGTCTACTTTTGCACATATTATTCATTTTAATAGAATTTTAAAACCGGTTTCCTAGCTCACAGGAAATTAAAAACACTAAATCAGAATGAAGAGAGGGGCTGCAAGAGATAGTAACACCATCAACACGACAAAATGAAAGCTGTTAACAGGGGAGTGAAGAACTATATAAAATAACCAAAAGAACCCAAAAAGCCTAATACTCTGTGGCCCTCTTATGAAAGGGTAAATAACCCTAATCTTTCACGGGATCTGAAGGCATCTCCTATAGTATAACTCAAAAACACGTGTTCAAAAGAAAAATTAAGTTAGAGAGAAGGCTAAATTACGATCCCAATAAACTCTGTATACCAGGTATGGATGCAGGCATAATAGGTAACATTTCAGAAAGATTTTCATTCATTACAGTTAATTAAAAATTGTTTAAAGCTACAAACTTTAAAAAAGAATTGAGTAACAGCTTTTTGGAAAACTGAACTATTAGAAAAAACTCATTCCTCTAGAGTTCCAGGAAGGAAAAAGACACTAATGTACCAAACCAATAAGAGGTAATTTTCAGAACAATATGTTCTTGAAAAAAGTAATTTCAGTTACCTTTGTTGATGTGGTTAGCAATATTCTTATTTTCTGTATTCTAATGGTGACTGAGTGACAGTGTATATATAGCACATACACTGCCACTCAGTCACCATTAGAATCCACCTGGGGATTATTTCTGGAAAAGTCATGGTGCTGTATTCTATAAATTATGTTCATCTTGAAAGATAATTTTTTATGATTTTAAAAGGGATATCTAGGGGTGCCTGGGTGGCTCAGTCGGTTGAGTGACCGACTTCGGCTCAGGTCACGATCTCACGGTTTGTGAGTTCGAGCCCCGCGTCGAGCTCTGTGCTGACAGCTCAGAGCTGGAGCCTGCTTCTGATTCTGTGTCTCCCTCTCTCTCTGCCCCTGCTCCATTCATGCTCTGTCTCTCTCTGTCTCAGAAATAAACATTAAAAAAAAAAAAAAAGGGTATCTACAGTATATATTAGAAAAAACAAAACTGAGGGCTGATGGGGGGTGGGAGGGAGTGGAGGGTGGGTGATGGGTATTGAAGAGGGCATGTTTTGGGATGAGCACTGGGTGTTGTATGGAAACCAATTTGACAATAAATTTCATATATTTAAAAATAAATAAATAAATCTGCAAAAAAAAAAAAAAGAAAAAACAGCAGTACTGAAAGTCACTAAAGATAACACAAATAGAAGTATAAACTCCTAGTAATTTAATGAGCTGCAATAAAACGCCATATGGCATTCAATGTAATTATATAATAAGCATTGCAAATTCTGTGAACAATAGCATTTGGCCATCACCACACCCACCCTCTCCAAAACTGGTGTGTGTACCAGACAGTACTGGTAAACAACAGATTTGTAAAGTAATTTTAAATATTTCACATTCATGTTAGCCTCATAAAGTGTATATGTGTGTGAGTGATACTCCCATAACAAGTGCGTTATTTTGAGTTGTGCATTAAAGTTTTAAAAGCTAGCAGATCGCATATAGTTTATGAAGCCGACTTAGTATTTTTCAAAACTACACAGAATGCTGCATATCAAAGAACATATTATCTACAGTGAGCAACTAACTCAAGGGCAGGAAAAACATCTTATTCATCCTTTGTTCCTGAGTGTGGGGTACATAATAGGTACTCCCAGTCTACTGAATGAATAGGTTTACATACATTCGTGAAGCTTGGGTTGTGAGCCTTTGGTATTATGGTGTAAAATACTGATGGGGGTGGGGGAACTCTGCTCACTCCATAGTATTAACTTCAGTTTCTTTCTTTCCTTCTCTTTCTCTCTTTTTCCTTCTTTCCTTTTCTTTCTTTCTCCTTCCTTTCCTTTTCTCTTTTTTTCTTTCTTTCTTTCTTTCTTTCTTTCTTTCTTTCTTCCTTCCTTCCTTCCTTCCTTCCTTCCTTCCTTCCTTCCTTCCTTCCTTTTCTATTTATTTATTTTACATCCAAGTTTGTTAGCATATAGTGCAATAATGATTTCTGGAATAGAATCCAGTGATTCATCCCCTACATATAACACCCAGTGCTCATCTCAACAAGTGTTCTCCTTAATGCTCCTTGCCCATTTAGCCATCCTCCCACCCACAACACCTCCAGCAACCCTCAGTTTGTTCTCAAAAAGAGGCTCTTATATTTTGTCCCCCTCCCTGTTTTTATATTATTTTTGCTTCCCTTCCTTATGTTCATCTGTTTTGTATCTTAAATTCCACATGAGTGGAGTCATATCATATTTGTCTCTAACTCTGCTTAGCATAATACACTCTAGATCTATCCACGTTGTTGGAAATGGCAAGATTTCATTCTTTTTGATTGTTGAGTAATACTCCATTGTATGTATGTGTGTGTGTATATACATACATATATATGTATACATATACATACATATATATGTATACATATACATACATATATATATATACACATATACATATATATATATATGTATATACACACACACAACCCACATCTTTATCCATTCATCTGTCAACGGACATTTAGGCTCTTTCCATACTTGGGCTATTGCCAATAGTGCTGATATAAACAATGGGGTGCAAAACAGCACACCTGTAACCTTTGATTAAATACCTAGTAGTGCAATTGCTGGGTTGTAGGGTAGTTCTATTTTTATTTTTTGAGGACCCTCCATACTGTTTTCCAGAGTAGCTGCACCAATTTGCATTCCCACCAGCAATGCAAAAGGGTTCTTCTTTCTCTGCATCCTCGCCCACATCTGTTGTTGCCTGAGTTGTTAATGTTAGCCATTCTGACAGGTGTGAGGTGGTATCACATTGTGATTTTGATTTGTATTTCCCTGGTGAGGAGCGATGTTGAGCATCTTTTCATGTGTCTGTTAGCCATCTGGATGTCTTCTTTGGAAAAAAGTCTATTCGTGTCTTTTGCCCATTTCTTCACTGGATTGTTTGTTTTTTGGGTGTTGAGTTTGAAAGTTCTTTATAGATTTTGGATACTAACTCTTTATCTGATATATCACTTGCAAATATCTTCTCCCATTCTGTTGATTGCCTTTTAGTTTTGCTGATTGTTTCCTTCACCATGCAGAAGCTTTTTATCTTGATGAGGTCCCAAGAGTTCATTTTTGCTTTTGTTTCCCTTGCCTCTGGAGACATGTTGAATAAGAAGTTGCTGTGAGGTCAAAGAGGTTTTTGTCTGCTTTCTCCTCAAGGATTTTGATGGCTTCCTGTCTTACGTTTAGGTCTTTCATCCATTTTGGGTTTATTTTTGTATGGCATAAGAAAGTGGTCCAGGTTCAATCTTCTGCATGTCGCTGTCCAGTTTTCTCAATACCAGTTGCTGAAGAGACTGTCCTTTTTTCTCCACTAGATACTTTTCCTGCTTTGTCAAAAATTATCTGGTCATACGTTTGTGGGTCCATTTCTGGGTTCTCTATTCTGTTCCATTGATCTAAGTGTCTGTTTTTGTGCGAGTACCATATTGTCTTGATGATTACAGCTTTGTAATACATCCTAAAAGTCTGGAATTGTGATGCCTCCAGCTTTGGCTTTCTTTTTCAGGATTGCTTTGGCTATTCAGGTCTCTTGCTGAGAGTCTCTTGCTAAAATTTGCTCATACAAATTTTAGGATTGTTTGTTCGAACTCTGTGAAGAATGCTGGTGTTATTTTGATAGGGATTGCACTGAATATGTAGACTGCTTGGGTAGTAACAACATTTTAATATTTGTTCTTCCAATCCAGAAGCATGGAATATTTTTCCTTTTTTTGTGTGTCTTCTTCAATTTCTTGCATAAGCTTTCTATAGTTTTCAGTGTATAGATTTTTCACCTCTTTGGTTAGGTTTATTCCTAGGTATTTTTCTAATTTTTATTTTTTTACTGTTTATTTATTTTGAGACAGAGAGAGACAGAGCGTGAGCAGGGGAGGGGCAGAGAGAGAGAGAGAGATGGAGACACAGAATCCCAAGGAGGCTCCAGGCTCTGAGCTGTCAGCACACAGCCTGACACAGGACCCGAACTCATGAACCATGAGGTCATGACCTGAGCTGAAGTCAGACGCCCAAGTGACTGAGCCACCCAGGCGCCCCTATTCCCAGGTATTTTTTAACTTCAGTTTCAGTGAGCAATAGCATCTGTAAGTCTTTGTCCAAGTACAATACATGCAAGTATGTGTCACACCAAAAATGTCCATTTTAAAGAGAAAATAACTTGATATTTTAAATTAACTTTGGAATGTTTGTAAATTAAACATAAGTAATTCAATTTTATGAGAATTCAACAAATAAAAGATTATTGAACTTTAACAAAGGAAAAATAAACCCGTTACTCTTCAGATAAATCTCCAAAATGTAAGAGGCTCAAAGAATTATAAAAAAAATTAATTCATGAAACATTTATTGGATCATTATCAAATGACAGACACCATGCTAGGTGATAAGTCAATACGAGAAAGATAGTGCCACACAGTAGTAAGTGCTAAAAATACGATAAAACTGAGTAATGGCATGACAAGCAACTAGGCCGTGGTGGTGGGGAGATGGCTACGTTATTTCATTCACGAGTGGTCAGGAGAGGCCTGTCTGAAAAGGTGGCATATGGCCTGAGGACTGCCTGATGGAAAGGAGGCTGACTAAGACCTCCTGAAAGACTCGTGCTTACACTGAAAGATCGGACTTGTTCTGAGAGACAAAGAAGGGGCCATTTTGGCTGTTGCCTAGTGCATGAGAACAGGGGTGTGGTGGGAGAGGAGGATGAGGAAGCTTCAGGGTCAGAGCACATAAAGCTCAGAAGGTAGGTCATACAGGATCTGTACATTCTAAGTACGGGAGTGGTATGACGTCATCCAGGCTAATGACGGCTATGTGAAGAATGGCCCACAGGGGTTAGCAGGCGGCCACCAGTTACTACTAGGCGGTTGTAGTAGTAGCTGCAGGGGCAGGAGCTCTCTCCAGTGCACTGGTCCTGCACTCAGAAGGGTCTTACACTTGATTTAGTGCAATGCTGTCACTGTTTTGAAATTCTTCATTTATCAATAAGGGGCTGTAGAATTTTGTTTTGCAACAGGCCCTACGAATTATGTGGTTGGTCTTAAATATAGGTGACTAAATAATACAGACAGCTTAGACCTGTAGAGTGGCAGGAGTGATAAGAAGGGCAGCATCTATAGTGTTGGTACAGATGACAGAACCTGAAGATGGTTTGGATGTATCTTGTCAAGAAAAGAGGAATCACGGAAAACTCCTAGGTTGTTTTTGTTTTGCCTGAGTGAGTGAAAATGGGGAAGACTGGAGAAAGAACTGCATTAAGGGTGGGAAGGTGGGTAACAACCAAGAATTCAATTTTAGGAATGTGAAGTTAAGAGGCCTTTCAGACATCCAAAGGGAGCTTTCAAGAGAACTGTTGTAAATATATGGGTATGAAAGCCCAAAAAGAGGTTTTGAGCTGGAGATACAAATTCCAGAGTCATCGTGTATATATTCTTAACGTGGATGGGATCACTTTGCAATATAGGAGGGATAGAGTTCAAGACATAAGCAGAAGCTACAGAGACTATGAGGGCCAGAGGAAAATTAAAGAGGGTCACAGTAACCAAGGAAAGAGAATGTGCTAAGGACAGAGCCCTGAAGGATACCTAATAACCTCCTTCAGAGTGAAATATGCTCAATCTGTGACACACTGGTTCATCTACCTGTTCAACCCAACACTGCAATACACTATAATCAGCCCTTTGTCTACTCAACCTACCAGGATGATCTACTATGTTTCCTCAAGCACTCCTATTGAGGTACCCCAGATTGTGATGTGCCCGTTCCTCCTAGAATCTCTCCCTCCCACTCTTTATCTATTCAAAGCCCATGATTCTTTTCCCTGACTTCACCAAATCAGCATCTTCAGAAACTCAGTATTTAATACCTGTGTCAACCTCCTATGTTGCATGTAATAATATATTACCCTAAATTATTATTTAATACATGTCTATGATCCATTTCCCAAAACAGATAAGCTCTAGTTCACTTTTAATGTTATATTGTGTAGTATACATCAGATGCTTAATATACATCTGTTGAACAAATGAGTAATAAATAACACCTTGAAGCTATGAAATATGGGGAAGTAACAGAAGTAGATAAATCAACCTGGCATGTAACAGTTTAAAAAGAAATGACTCATTATGATCTAAGTCCTGGGCTGCCTGCGAGACAAAAGGCTAAGTCTCATACCTTTCATTCCTTCTTCATTCAACAAGTATTTATTGCGCACCTACTAGGTGCCAGGCACCGTTCCAGTTATTAGAGATACACCATCCAATAAAGTAGACAAAAGGTCTTGCCCTCATGGAGCGACATTTTAGTGGAAATACCATTCGCTGGCATGTTATGTTTTGCATAAGCTTATTAAGCCCGCACTTTCCTCTCCTGTTTTCCCTACATGCCTACTATTTTTCAGTTTGAGAAGTTTTTGCCTGAACATTAGTAGTAGTAGTAGTAATTCCATGCTTTCAGTTTTTCTCGAATATGTAACACATTATAAGAAAAGGGTTTTACACATTCGTAGGTCTTCAATGTTGTAAAAAAAAAAAATCAGTACATGGTATGTGACAACTGTCATATTAGGATATATTATAGAGAAGCACATCTTCAAAACAGCGTAACTACTAAGTGCATCAAAACTACCCAAAGCATTAAAGATTTCACATAAACTTCACAGAAGTAAAATAATAATCTTCACAGACATGTAAAATTATTTAATATTCTATCTCTCCCCTGCAGATATATGGAGTTTTGAAATTCAATTAAGTTATGCTATCAAAGTTCATTTTTAAGTCGCAGGATCTGAAATTAGATAAGCATTCTAAAATGAAACAATGAAGCAGTTACATAGCTTGTATAAATCCTATAAATGTTATCCTACTATTTATTTTATAATGTAACAGACCCACAATACTAACAGTATTAGTGTAAATCATAAGGCATTAGGGTGAAGATCATCCTATACAAGAGAGAAGAAAAAGAGAACAAACTCCCTTCCCTTTTCCTACTGATAAGCCAAGCAACCTTCTGAAAACACTACGGCCAGAAGAGGTATCTTGTCGTCTAATGCACTGGAATCAACAGAATGTGGGTTCAAATTTCAGTTTTGCCATTTACAAAATTGAGCCTGGGCAAATCACTTAACTACAACTCAATTTTTTCATTTGTGAAAATGGAAACAAGATTTTTTTAAAAAGTAACTAAAATGAACATTTCATATAATATGAAGCCATTTAAGAGTACATGACCTACCATGTGGGCTAAGCTAAGCTGTCTGGCCTGAAAATCAATTCTCCTAGGCAGACTTTAAATGTTTTTTTAAACATTATCTTCTCTTTCTCAACTTATCTAGGATTCTTGCTTAAAATTCAAGTTTTGTTTACAATCTATCTGATGGCAAGTTCATTAGAGTCTCAAGCAAGAGGGATAGTCTGTAAGGTGTTTATGAGTAAGGTCTTCTTGTACTTAACACCTGATCATTCCAAAGTCTACATCAGTCCCTCCTAGTAGTAAGTTAGAGACTATTGATTATCATCGTTACTGCTGATTCAAGGTACTAAATGGTAAATGGGACCCTTGTTCCCTAATAAAGGAACATATGATCTTTCCTTAAGTACTTCAGGAAATTACAGCCTAAGGGTCAAAAATTTCAGTGCCTACAAGGACCAGACAAGCAACTTACACTTTAAGCCAATTGGTAAGTAAACAGGACACGTGGGCCTGCAGCAAACCAGACAGAGTGCGGCGCATCCCCAGGTTTGCTCAGTTCGCAGCGCACTGTAGGGTCCCACTGAAGGGGCACATTCAAAGAAACAGCAAAGATTTGTATGATTATTGTGACTTCTGGCAGATGACAATAACGTCATTTAACAAAATATGTAAACTGCCATAATTTTCTGACTGATAAAATAAAAACACTTAACGAAGGATCACCTTTTACAAATTTGTACAAAGACACTATATGGACTAGTGATGGTCCTGATCCTGCATAAGGCAACTTGGCCATTTCTGTGGCTCACATTCAGCAGTAAGTTTTAAACTCTCAGAAGATACCTCCAACAAATGCAGGCAGGCCAGATCTACCCACTCGGCCCAGGAAGCAGAGATGGTTGTCCTGGTGACAAGTCTCACCACAAACAAAAAGGACTACTCAATATTGTGTTTAGGGCCAACCTATTCAGTGTAATTTCAATGACTTTCCTTCCTCTCCCATTAAAAAAAAAAAAAAAAAAAAAAAAAAAAAAAAAAAAAATCTGCCTACTCAAATACCTTGAACAGGTAATCTAATGGCTATTATTTCACATGTGGTAATAAATGGTCTAAAATCAAATACCCACTTTGACTTATACCTATTCATTCTCGGAGTGTATTCAGAATTGAGAGAACAGAAAAGATCAGAACATGATAAAAAGTAGATGCCTAAAGATAGACATTACTAAGGGGGAAAGGGGTGAAAAAAGGAGATGCCTGGATAATAAAGATAAACTTTCCATACTTCACAGTTTTACCTAAGGTTAGCCCTGTTGATTTTCAACTGTGAGTGAACAAAGAGAAATTGTATACTGAAGTATTTTTATCCTACAAAGCTGTGAGGCTTTGTAGAAACACCACCACATGCCAGTACGGCTTCTTTGGACTTCTAATTTAAATTTAGACACAGCTAAGTGCATTGTTAAAGGTGTATTAATCCTGAAGAGATTCATTAATCATACTAGAACTATAAATCCTTAACTTCAAAATGCTGGGTTTTGGTCAATTATGAGAATTTACTGAACATAAAGCTGTTAGCACAAAGATGAACTAGATCTATTCCCTGACCTCAAGAAGCTCACTATCGATCTAGTAGAGATAAACAAAAGTAATAAAAAACAAACTAAAAAGAAAAATGTGATTAGCAGTTTATTAGAAAAAGTGTAGCAGGGGCTTGGTGATGATGGTGATTATCCTGTGTGGAGAAAAATAGCTGGCGACATTTCACATTTGAAGCGAATCTTAAAGGATTAACAGGGATTCTGGCAAGCAGAAACCCAAGAACAGAGCACAGCAAGCAGAGGGCTATGACATGACACACCTGGGAAGAGTGAAAGTGACCGGTTTTGATACAGTGCACACTTGAGTCGGAATTAGCAGTATAATAAGAAGGGGCTGGAACCCCAAGGAAGACCAAGAGAAAGGGCAGAGGAGGTGTGAAACTCCAAAGACGAGAGCCGCTTAGGGTGAGACAGTTCCCAGGTACTCAAAAAGTTCCTCTCCTATTCCTATCTTACAGTAAAAATATCAGAGAACTCCGAAGAAGGAAATCATAATGAAAACTTGGTTGATAATTATGCCAGTGCTCCAGTGAGGAGCCCAACACCGGGCTTGAAGTCACGACCCTGAGATCAAGACCTGAGCTGAGATCAAGAGTCAGACACTTAACTGACGGAGCCACCCAGGCGCCCCACTTTAATTCTTTATGTATATATATTCCCAATAGCTTTTTACAATCCTTTAGAAACCATTCTTTCATCAAAATACCAAATCTTCAGGTGTAGTCTATAGCTCAAGAGCTATGGAGGACAGCTTGCTATGGCTCTTCAGAGGAAACGGTGGCATCCTCACCATCAATGTCCCTAAGATTTTTTTTTTTTTTTGAAAAAAGGATTGTTGGGGTGCCTGGGTGTCTCAATCAGTTAAGCATCTAACTCTGGATTTTCAGCTAAGATCATGATCTTATGGTTTGTGAATGTGAGCCCTGAGACAGGCTCTGGACTGACAGCACAGAGCCTGCTTGGGACTTGAGCTCTTCTCTCTCTCTCTCTCTCAAAATAGATAAATAAATCTATAAAAAAAATAATAAAAGACAATTCTTATTATGGACTAAGATGTCTTCCTTGCACCAAATAGCATTCCCTATGAGGGGCTGTTTTAGTCTTTTTAAAAATTCTAAGTAAAACACCTTGCCTAGTTTCTTATGGTAGTTTTATCCCACTGATATTTTTGTACTTTTACTACACTACTTATAATACATTTAAAAATTGTATTTTAATGATGACACCAGCTCCTTATACATCAGCTCCTTCATTTAAAGTGATAACTAAAGGGGCGCCTGGGTGGCGCAGTCGGTTAAGCGTCCGACTTCAGCCAGGTCACGATCTTGCGGTCCGTGAGTTCGAGCCCCGCGTCAGGCTCTGGGCTGATGGTTCAGAGCCTGGAGCCTGTTTCTGATTCTGTGTCTCCCTCTCTCTCTGCCCTTCCCCCGTTCATGCTCTGTCTCTCTCTGTCCCAAAAATAAATAAACGTTGAAAAAAAAAATTTTTTTAATAAAATAAAATAAAATAAAGTGATAACTAAAAAGGAGCAGTACAGGGGAAAGGATGTGAGAACAACAGCATGCTTAAGGCAAAGAAGGCCAGCTGCCTTCTTGGATTAGCTCTTCAGAAGGACTTCCTGTTCCCTGGCACTTAAAAAATATCTTTGATTAAAAAAGATTTATAGTTCCACATTTTAAAAATCCTACATTTGGGTACCTTAGGAGAGTCTTTAGCCCAAGCATCACTGCAGGAGAGGAGGACAGGACTGTTTCCAAAGAAACCTTGGGAAAATGTCAGGATTATTACCCCTCACGCTGTTCACGAAGATTCTGAATATCCAGATTTATAAACTAAAAACCCATGGGTTTCTAATATACACATGTAATTTATGGTGGCCACATTAAGGACTCCCTGAGGACAGAGAAAAAAGTAGATGAAAAGACTATGAAGAGAGAGTTAACGCAGTTCCCTGTGTCTGAATCTGGTTAATATCTAGATAGTTCTAAACTACCACTTTAGGATTATTTTGAAAAGAGATTATCATGGACTCTATAACAAAATCTTCAGATTCTTTCTCTCAGCAACAGTTCTCTTTCTGCTCTACTTCTAATTTACACTTGACTGAAGTAACTGATCTACCTCAAGGTAGGGATTCAAAAAGAATCCTTGTTGCAAGTCTCTTACCATGAGAACTAAGACAGACTGGATAGGGTTGGAAGTATCTCCAGCAGAGTTTTAGGGCAAGAGTTCTTACTCAGGTAATTATTGTCAGTGTAAGAGTTAATACTTACCAAGTACCTACTCTGTGGCAGACACCTCACATACTATATAATTTTGTCTTTATCATAACAGATAAATGCCACTATCCCATTTTACAGATGAAGAAACAAAGGCACAGAAAGGTCACATAGCCAGTAAATGGCGAAGCCAGTTTTTAAACCCAGGTTGTCTGACTCTAGAGTCCAACCTCTTAACTACCTGACCCTACTATTATCTTCATAGATACAGATTTGCTTTCTAATAAAACTCTTGATCCTCTTTAGAGGATAAAATGGTCATTCCTCAAAGGAAGCAATCAAGCATGAGAATGTCTTTGGCAAATGTTTCCGGTCCCTAAGATGCTTTCTGATAAAAATGGTTTCACTGTGGACCTCATGATTGTCTCCCTAGCATCCACTTTACCACCTCCCTACTGAGGAGCATGTTTTAGATGGAACTGACCCCACCACCTACGCATTTTCACAGGTGGTTCCCAACTGTTAATCCACATATTCCATCTTCACTGTTGCATTTATTGATTCAGGGACAGACTCAGAACCCACGCTGGCCCAAAGAAGGAAGTGAAGGGTCTATCTGTTTAACCATTGGTTAAAGACAAGGTCACTTAACTCTCGGGGCTTCATATGAATAAAGAGGCAGATAATCCTGGCAGCTGCAGGTGGCCATCTTGCTACCAGGAGAAATACCAGCCTGAAGACAGTCAAGCTGAAGAAAGACCCAAGAACATTAGAAGGACAGCTCAAGCACTGATGATGTGGAGAACTTCTAGATAAAGCATGGCTAAAGCCCACAATACCACTGTGTTTTATTTATGTGAGTCAATGAGTTTCTTTGATTTTTAAGCCAGTCTGCCCTGGGTTTTCTGATACCAGCAAATGAAAGTTATCGTAACAGATATAAATATATTAATCATTAACCTCAATGTTCACCAAAAATTGTGTTTCAAATGAGACTATCATAAAGCTAAAATCTAATACTACGTTTCCCTGGACATAAAGTTATCTTTATAGAATTCTGAGCTGCTGTTATGACTTCAAATTTTATTGAGGATTAATAGAAAAATGATTACTGATTTTGCTGTTTTAATAAACTTCATATAAAAATTTACATGGAGACATTAACCCAGCACTATGGTATGCCCAACTTGCTGTGGCTACTGAGGAGCGCACAAGGTTTACATTCAGTCATAGCAGTTTTTTTTTTTTTTTAATATTTTTTTTCAACGTTTATTTATTTTTGGGACAGAGAGAGACAGAGCATGAATGGGGGAGGGGCAGAGAGAGAGGGAGACACAGAATCAGAAACAGGCTCCAGGCTCTGAGCCATCAGCCCAGAGCCCGACGCGGGGCTCGAACTCCCGGACCGCGAGATCGTGACCTGGCTGAAGTCGGACGCTTAACTGACTGCGCCACCCAGGCGCCCCCAGTCATAGCAGTTTTACCTAGTCTAGGACATCTGGTACTGTATACATTTCCTAACTGCTGGCACTTTCATTATTTGACTCTTACCTTTCAGTTCTCATTTTAAAAGGTTAGTATTTCAGTGTATCTGGGCTATTCATAATAAGGGTGACCTTATACCCCAATTTTATCTGGCAGTTTACACTCCTATGTCCCAGTGTGGCATCTTCTCTGGTTAGTGCCTGCTTTCATTCTCAAAAGTATCCTGTTTTGAATGATAAATGATGGGATAATCCTATTTATAATTCACCTTGTATTTCTTTTTTAAATATAAAGGGACACAGCTATAAGATAATCATCCTAATATGTAAGAAAAACCACTTACAAAGTAATTATTCTTTATGAAATTTATCTATGGAGAAGAGTCAAAATTACAAGTACTAAATATATCCACATACTAGTTTAAATGAAAAGAAAAGAAAATGCTTCGGTGTTATTATTGCATTGAGCAAAAATTTTATTTGCAGAAACTTCTTCAGGCATGAATCTAGTTCACCCATATGAATCACATCACCCACAAATTACATAAAGGTTTACTGAGTGAGGGGGTACTTTTCTTCCTCCCTTATAATAAGACATTCTAAGACATCTTTTATCATAATATGAGACATCAGGAATCTAGGCAGCTACAGCCTGGTAACCTCTCCCCAGGAAAGAAAGAGAATCACAACTTGCTTTCTACTATCTGGTGTCTTAGCACAGAAAAAAAGACTCTGATTTTTCTCTTTTCCACCTCTCCACAGCCAATGTTCTGTTCCCAAAGAGAAAGGCTTTTCTTAGGTTTTTGAAGAAAGCCCACAAACACTGAAAGAATTAAAAATAAAAACTTTTGAGACAAGTATTTTTAGATGAATTGGTGACATAAACATGCACAAGTTAAAAAGCCACATTTTTTCCTATTACTATGACTTTCCTACAAGAAAACACCCACTAGGGTGACTGCCTTATCTTTATGTCCCCATTATATTTTAAAAAGTACAACATGAATTATAAGCAGGGTGAATGTATTAATTTATCATTTGATTATTTAAAAAGCCTTAAGGGGTGCCTGCCTGGCTCAGTCAGTGAAGCATGTAACTCTTGACTTTGGGGTCATGAGTTCAAGTTCCACATTGGGCACAGAGATTAGTTTTTTTAAAAAGCCTCACGATCATTAAAGTTATACTTAATAAAACACAATTTAAGTTTAAATTAGTAAACCAAATGTGAACTGATATCAAATATATTCACATTTACTAATTCAAAATAAACTTCCTCCTAATAAAATATCACTTAGATCCATCCAAATTCATGTCAGATAAACAGAAAGTAATAGAAGCAGTGGAATTCTTTTTCCCTTTTGTGTTTTCTTGGTGGCTAAATGGATGCTCGCAGAATTTTATATTATGTGATGGGACTGGACAAAAGAAAATTATAGCATAGGATGAATTTTTCTTCCTTGGCTTGAATTTTATTGACTGGAGGGGTTCCCATATTCCTTGGGTTTACTGCAATACTTATTTCCACCATGGGGTGCCTGAGTAGCTCAGTCAGTTGAGCATCTGGCTCTTGATTTTGGCTCAGGTCATAAGCTCAGTTTGTGAGATCAAGCCCCATGTCGGGCTGTGCACTGACAGTGCAGAGCTTGCTTGGGATGCTCTCTCTCTCACACAAAATAAATAAATAGTAAAAATATTTCTCTCCACCTTTATCTAAATGAATTGACAGCATCTTACAAACTGACAGAATCTTACTTACATGTGATAATATGGCAATTGTAATTCTCATCACATGTAGCTAATTTATCCACTAAAATTTAATTTTATTACTAAAACTAAATTCCCACTAAAGTAGCACTGACATTCTTAAAGAGTATTATATATAAATATAAAATATACTTTGTAATATATCTATTTATGTTACTAAAAGTGTAGTTCAGCCACTATTTGCAAATATAATACAGTAAAAACGCATGGTTAAAGAAAAAACCTCACTGACTTAAGGAAAGGTCTTCTTCGATAAAAAGGCTTTCTCTTCCAGTCCTCTGCAAATGGAAAACTATTTAATTCTTACTTTATATTTTGAAAACCTTTTGTTGTTGATGAAATGCTTCTATATTTGCTTTATCATCACTTTCCCCTTTTGAAAGGAAGATACGTATGTATGTGTGCGGGTCCACTTACACATGTGTAAATTAACTAAAAAAATCAAGTCCAGGTTTCAAGTGCAGTTCTGAGTAAAAAAAAAATTAAAGCTGGATGCTGTTGATTCCTAAGTTTCTGCACCTAGTTTTGCCATTCCTTTTTATTTCAACTCGACAAATACTTCTGGGTATTTAGTATTTGTAATGCACTACGCTAAGTGCTCAGAATAAAAAAAGGGAGAGAGAGACTGAGGAAGAAAGAAGATAAAACCTACAACCCCTGTTCTTATGAAGTTCATAATCTTGTAGAAGATACAACCATGCACATTTAAACAGCAGAAAACAGAGACATTTATGGGGCGCCTGGGTGGCTCAGTTGGTTAGGCGTCCGACTTCAGCTCGGGTCATGATCTCACTGTTTGTGGATTCCAGCCCCGCGTCAGGCTCTGTGCTGACAGCTCAGAGCCTGGAGTCTCTTTCAGATTCTGGGTCTCCCTCTCTCTCTCTCTGCCCCTCCCCAGCTCACACTCTCTCTCAAAAATGAATAAACATTAAAAAAAAGAAAGAAAGAAAAAAGAACACATAGACATTCATACACACCATTAAAAAAGAATAAGTAAGTATGTGGGAATGTGGAAAAGGGTATGGCAGATCCTAACTGGACTGGGGAATGGAAGACATGAGAAGGCTTCACTGAGTAAGTGACACCTGGGTTGGATGTAAGAGCTCAGAGGATCTTGGCAGTAGATAGATGAGGCATTCTAGGTATAGGACACAGCATGTAACAAAGGCATAAAAACTTAAAAGTGCCCAGCACATCCAGGGTAACCATGTGTAGTGTGGCAGAACTAGCTGATGTCTGCCAAAAGGAAAACAGCTAAAAACAAAGCCAGATTATCCACAAACTTGAATGTCATTAAGGACCAAGCAGTCAGTAGGCCCTGAAAAACTTTGAGCATATGTGTGAAATATGAGGGATAGTGTATCTTAGGTACTGGACTGCCAGGTCTGCTCTCAAACAGTTCTACTTTGATGTCACCTACATCTAGAAATCTGCCTTTCCATTTGATCTCTACCACATTTCTTTTCTTTTTCTAAGTGTGTGTGTGTGTGTGTGACAGAGAGAGAGAGAGAGAGAGAGAGAGAGAGAGAGAGAGAGAGAGAGAGAGAGAGAGAGAGAGAGAGAGAGAAAGAGAGAGTAGTTTTGGGGGAAGTCAAAAGTTCTACATGGACAGAAAGAGACAATCCCAACCAGGCTCTGTGCTGTCAGTGCATAGCATGACCCAGGGCTCGATCTCACAAACCGTGAGATCATGACCTGACCCGAAATCAAGAGTTGGACACTTAGCCGACTGAGCCATCCAGGCGCCCCAGCACCACCACATTTTCTGCCTCCTACTATATCATCAGTAAATAGATGTTTTAGATAATCTTGTGTGTGTGTGTGTGTGTGTGTGTTCCTTCAGGTTCACAAACTGTAAATTCTCTGGAGCAAGAAGAGTATCTAGTGATTTTCTTTAAACTGAGCCTTACCTCAGTCATCACATTTGGCATTTGAAAATGTTGAATGGCGATAAACAAAGTACAGGTTGACCCTTGAACAGCACTAGTCTCAGGTGTACAGGTCCACTTATACATGGATACTTTACAGTACAGCACTGTAAATGTATTTTCTCTTCCTTATGATTTTCTTAACATTTTCTTTTCTATGGCTTACTTTATCATAAGAATACAGTAATAATACACAGACCATACAAAATATGTTTAATCAACTGTTTATGTTATTGGTGAGGCTGCCAGTCAATGGTCGGCTATTGGTAGTTTGGAGAAAGTCAAAAGTTCTACACAGATTTTCAACTCTGCAAAGGGTCAGCACCCCAACCCTCTCGTTGTTCAAGTGTCAACTGTACATGAGACACAACTTATGACTCGCATTACTTTCCTATTTTGATAATCTACCCATCAGTACTCTTCTTGCAGTTTAAGTACTTTCTGCTCTTTTAAGTTTTTATGTAAACTGTCAACCAGGATTTAAAGTAAAACGGACATGGGGTCTATAAAGCCTCACCCCTCCCTCTCATTAGTGTTGCCCATCCTGTGCCACACACAGGTTGGCATGGAATCAGTCTGAGGACTCGTAGCAGAAGTGCACCCAGGCCACCATCAGTCTGGTTCTAGCGAAATCTCCTGTCCCGCAACCACTTAAGTAGGAGATGAGTTCATTAAATCCTATCGACTCTACCCCCAAATATCCTCAAAACCTAGTCTTTCATCTCCCTTCCGGCTAGAACCACTTTAACATTTAGCCATTCAGATCACATCTGCCTCTAGCTTATCTCCCTGCTTTCAGTCTTATATTGTGGACAGAAAGGCTTATCCAAAACTTTGCTTTCCACGCTGCTTAGAATTCTTCAGTGCCTCCCTAATAGCCACAGCACAAAGTCCAAATTTCTTACCACAACAGAGACTCTTTAACAAATAATTTAGCAAGAACGTAAAGGTATTTAACATTTTAAACCTTATCTTCTGCCATTTATTCACTGAACAGATATTTACTACCCACTACATGTCATGAACTGTTCTAAGCACTTGGGTATACGTGTGTATAAGTGAGCAAAACAGATGATTGTGTGCTCGTGTGTGTGCGTGCCGACACACCAAAGAACCAACCAGGGAAGTTTAAATCACACAAGGGCGAAGATGGCAATAAACATAAATAAATTATACAGTATATTAGGGGGTGATATGGTCTATAAGAAAATACAAGTATAGAAAGAAGTAGGCTGGTCAGGGTAGGCACTATTGGAAAAGCAGAATCTGAGAAGAGACTTGAAAGAGGCAAGGAGTGAGCCATGCTGCTCTCTGCAGAAAGGACATTCCAGGCAGGAAAGAAAATCTGGTGTAAAGGCCCTAATATGGAAGTATCTAGAGTACTCATGACTGTTAGAGGAGGTCAGGGTGGGGAAAGCAGAGTGAGGGGAGTGAGGGGGAGGATCAAAGGATAGGGAGAAGTGGGAAGGAGTAGGAGGGTGATCATGTAGATCCTTGCAGATGATTCCAAGGACTCAAATTTTATTCTGAGTAATAAAGGACACACTGCAAGTGACCCAGGAGCAAAGGAATGGCATGACTTAACAGATCTGAGAACTGGTCTGACAGCTGTGCAGATCACAGTGGGGCAAGGACAGAAGCAGGAAGTCTGCTATAGGAGGCTACTGCAGTGATCCAGGTGAGAGATGACAACACATCATGGGGGTGGGGGGGAGATGGTCAGAATGCAGATGTGTAATATTTTGAAGGAACGGTCAATAAAATTTTTCTGACACTTTGGATCTGAGGTGTGAAAGAGGCCTCAAGTCTTTATGCATGCATGTCTCTCTGCTGAGGGTGTTCTTACTCCTCTCTTTTTCTACTTGGTCAAAACAATCTCAGTATTCAAGACGCATCATGTATCGCCTATTTTATGAAACTCACATGATTATCATCTCCTGAATCACTCTGTGTCCTTAAGTCATGTAAGTAACTGAAATATGTAATGGCTGGTCTTTTAGCAAGAGTCAAAAGGCTAAACAATTTTCATATCTTTTTTGGTCAGAAAAAAGCAGACATTTCATTAACACAACAGGTGACTTGCCTAATCGCATCATTAAAAAGGTTTAGAAACCTTTAAAGAAAATTAGAACCACAAAAAAAGATCTTGTCAGGCCGCTCAATAACCAGATTTTGCATTCTTCCATTTCAGTACTTGAAGAAGAGAAGTCTACAAAAAAGACTTGCATTGTATGATCAACTTTATAGGCTACACCCAAAGAGAGAAACACCTCTCCAAAGTTACTTTGTTATGAAAGTTATTTTCTGTTATAAAAAGTCTTCATTTTGGTTGTCATCCTTTTACTTGCCCTGGGGAGGCATTTAAATGAGAAGAATTATTGGACACAAAAAAAATAAGTCTTTTTGTTTCATTCCCGAGAGACACACAATAATTTAATTGAGAAGGTGGGGAAATTAAAAAGATGACATGACATTAGAGAGGATGTGGCTCAAGCAGCCACTTTAAAGCATGAGAACACTTATTTTCAGAGAGGCTGTCGCTATAGCCTGAACAGTGTGCTCCCCGTTATGAGCTCTGTACAGCTATCATTGGCTGAAATAGAAGTTCCACGAGGACAGAGAGTTTTACCTGTTTTGTTCACTACCCTTTCACACAGTAAGTGCTGAATGAATGAACAAAGTTATAATTCTAAACTACATGGAGCTGAAATATATTCAACAAAAAGTATAAACCAAGGGGCTCCTGGCTGGCTCAGTTGGTAGGGCATGCGACTCTTGGTCTCAGGGTTGTGAGTTCGAGTCTCACGGGTGGCATGGAGTTTACTTAAAATAAAAAATGTTTTAAAAAGTTTAAAGCAAGTATATTCCACTTCTCAGCATTTAAAAAATTGCTCTTTGAAAGTCCAAATTTGGACTATCGAGAATTTGCAGTCATCTTCCAATATTAATTATAAAATGTTAACCATATACAACAGTGGGGAAGACCTTATGAAAAATCTCTAATGAGTAAGTTTACAAAAAGTTCTCTGTAATCAAGAGAAAAGGATGATATTCTAGCAGCTCTACTTGCTTTATCCTGTATAGTATTTTAGACATGTTCATTATGGGAAAATTACAGCCTTTGAAAATAAAATAGTACAAATATCTTATTACATATCTTTAGAGAATCAAAATCTATAAAGATGACTAGAAAAAAGAAGCATAAAAAGTGTGATTTCAGGTTATATTAAAAGAGTAGCTTAAAACATCCCAAATAGCCCAAGTTGTGAAAGTTCTCTTACCAAAGGAACTCGTACCTGGGTTTTTTTTTTTTTCCTTAATTGAAATATAATTGACATATAACATTATATTAGTTTCAAGTATACAACATAATGATTCAAACTTTACAGACATTATAAAATAATCACCACAATGAGCCTAGTTAACTGTTCATCATATTTACAGGTTTTCTTGTGGTGAGAACTTTTAAGATCTATTCTCTTAGCAATTTTCAAATATGCAAAATAGCAATACTAACTATAGTCACCATGCTGTACATTATATCCCCAGGACTTATTTTATAACTAGAAGTTTGTTCTTAGGTTTAAAACCAAACAGCCTTTGAAGAAAACACTTTTAACATAACTGTAGTCTTCATGCAGTCAATAAGTAATCTATGTATTTCAATCCCCAAGAGGAAATATCAGGTATTATTTTAAAGTTAAAAAACACCAACCTCTTTAATCTCATGTAGTTTTCACTGGCAGCAGGTCGGCATTCAGCTCTTTGCACGACTATTCCTTCCAATGAAAGTTTATCTTGAATGGAAAGAAAAAAAATTAACAAATGTATTCAGAGATTACACGGATTATTTTTTTTTTTAATTTTTTTAACGTTTATTTATTTTTGGGACAGAGAGAGACAGAGCATGAACGGGGGAGGGGCAGAGAGAGAGGGAGACACAGAATCGGAAACAGGCTCCAGGCTCTGAGCCATCAGCCCAGAGCCCGACGCGGGGCTCGAACTCACGGACCGCGAGATCGTGACCTGGCTGAAGTCGGACGCTTAACCGACTGAGCCACCCAGGCGCCCCTACATGGATTATTTTTAAGATTTTACTTTGACATCCTAACCACAGTAATAATGATCAGCATCAAATATAATAATAAAAATCAATGAAACAAAAGGAATACTGGTAAGTTTATAGTACCATCATTAGTCAGAATAGAGAACAACCTTACTCTTGGCTAGTGAAAAACTGAGCTTGTCAGGTTTACTGGGCTGCTGCAGCTGCTTGCCAATAACAACTTCTATTTATTTTTTCTAGAGAGGGTGGCTTAAATGTAAGGGCATAAAATCAAATTTAAAAAATCTGAAGGGTGTGGAGGCTATCTCATCTTTGGCAGAGAAGTAACTTCTAAAAACTCAGCTAGTCTAAACCACTAAAATCAAAGGTAATATATATTTGCATGTGTGGGTGTGCACACTCACACATACATGTAGGCAAATAAAATTCTAGAATACACTATGACTAGAAAACTGTGAAATTGAACAGATCATTGTCTAGGCTATGCTGTGTACCAGTTCTGCCTGCCAGTTGCTCTGACTTCTATTTTCAAGAAGAATTATTAACTTGGGTGTGTCCAAATAAGAGCTTTAACTGCTATGGACATCTGTTCAAACAAAAGGGCAATTTTTCCTACCATTAGTAAGAATTCTTATGGTGACCCTGACACAAAATTTGAGAGAAACTGAAAAAGTAAACAAAAGTTAGCACTTCCAACATGACTACCAGGCACCAAACATTGCTGTGAAGTCACTTTACAGACGTTATTTTATTTGATAGCACATATATGACTGTCCCATGATGGCACTAGCTTTCCTATGGTCTGAAAAGATTTATGTCTATGGTTAGGAAGTTATGGTTCAGTCTTATTTCCATGCAAATTCACCCGGGTTTTGAGAAGAAATTCAGGAAATCCTTTGGCTCATCAGCAATGTATTTATGATTCATCTCGTCAGGGTGAATGACTTCATGCATTCCACTAATATGAACTAAGTGCGTACTAGGTAAAGGGCACCATCTAGGCATTTGGAATCAAAGATGATTAAGATACAGTACTATTTTCTGGCACAAAAACAGACACTCAGATCAATGGAACAGAATAGAGAACCCAGAAATGGACCCACAAACGTATGGCCAACTAATCTTTGACAAAGCAGGAAAGACTATCCAATGGAATTAAGACAGTCTCTTTAGCAAGTGGTGCTGGGAAAATTGGACAGCGACATGCAGAAGAATGAACCAGGACCACTTTCTTATACCACACACAAAAATAAACTTAAAATGGATGAAAGACCTAAATGTAAGACAGGAAGCCATCAAAATCCTCGAGGAGAAAGCAGGCAAAAACCTCTTTGATCTTGGCTGCAGAAACTTCTTACTCAACAAGTCTCCAGAGGCAAGGGAAACAAAAGCAAAAATGAACTACTGGGACCACATCAAGATAAAAAGATTCTGCACAGTGAAGGAAACAATCAGCAAAACTAAAGGCAACTGACAGAATGGGAGAAGATATTTGCAAATGACACATCAGATAAAGGGTTAGTATCCAAAGTCTATAAAAAACTTATCAAACTCAACACCCAAAAAATAATCCAGTGAAGAAATGGGCAAAAGAAATGGGCCCATTTTTCCAAAGACATCCAGATGGCCAACCAACACATGAAAAAATGCTCACCATCACTCACTCATCACCAGGGAAATACAAATCAAAACCACAATGAGATACCACCTCACACCAGTCAGAATGGCTAATGTTAACAACTCAGGCAACAACAGATGTTGGCAAGGATGCAGAGAAAGAGGATCTCTTTTGCACTGCTGGCGGGAATGCAAACTGGTGCAGCCACTCTGGAAAACAGTATGGAGGTTCCTCAATTAAAAACAGAACTACCCTACAACCCAGCAATTGCACTACTAGGTATTTATCCAAGGGATACAGGTATGCTGTTTCAAAGGGGCACATGTACCCCAGTGTTTATAGCAGCACTATCAACAATAGCCAAAGTATGGAAAGAGCTCAAATGTCCATCAATAGATGAATGGATAAAGAAGATGTGATATATATATATATACAATGGAGTATTACTTGGCGATCAAAAAAAGAATGAAATCTTGCCATTTGCAACTACGTGGATGGAACTAGAGGGTATTATGCTAAGCGAAATTAGTCAAGAGAAAGACAAATACCATGTGACTTCACTCATATGAGGACTTTAAGACACAGAACAGATGAACACAAGGGAAGGGAAACAAAAATAACATTAAAAAAAAGGGAGGGGGACAAACATAACAGACTCATAAATATGGAGAACAAACAGAGGGTTACTAGAGGGGTTGTGTGTGGGGTGGGGGGCGGGGGGGGGGGGATGAGCTAAATGGGTAAGGGGAATTAAGGAATCTACCCCTGAAATCACTGTTACACTCTATGCTAAATTGGATATAAATTTTAAAAAATAAAATTTAATTTAAAAAATAATTTAAAATGTGAAAAAAAACACAACAAAAGATATGGTATTCTTTTCAAGAGACACACAGTTCACGGGGGGGGGGGGGGGGGGGGGCAGAAAAACTGACCAAAATGTAGGGTGCAGATAGTACCACACCCACATGATTTATATTAGAAAATCTTCTTTATGGTGACTTTTCTTGATTTTGTCTCCAAACTCCAGAAGACTCCTTACTGTAGTCCCTAACCTGTGAACACATGCGTAATTCAGTAGTTGAAGAGTCCCTCAATGCGTGTGAGATACACAACAAATCTCAAGTACAGACTAACAGATGTCTGTAAAAAGCAATGATGAGAAGCATGCATATCTTACATCAAAATATGTCAGGAAGGAAATAAAGCCATAAATATTTTATATGAAATTTAAATGTCTAGAAATAATTTCTTGTTAATCAGTTTAGTAAGATTGAGATTAAAAATCTGAATTTCCCAAATCTTATGTTTGAGTTTGCCTCTCCACTGAAAATGAATAGTCTATCTAGAACAATTACTGTCATAACAAGAACAAGATTTGGGAAATTCCTATGTATAAAGTATCTTAAGTGCATGAGAAAGTCTTCTATTGAAACATAAATCAATCCTTTTTAAAAAACAAATTTAGAATACCACATGACTCCTGAAAATAATTTACTTTTATATCCATGTGTCTATTAATGTTGAATACTAAAGGAGCTACCTGTTAATACCATCTGTTAATGTTCCCCACGTGTCTAGCAGTATCTATACCACGTAGACAGGGTGAATTTAATTTTTAAAGGATTCTGCTGTCCATGTTCCCCATATAATACTCGAAAGGGTAAGAAGCATCCAAAGCACCTGCCCATTTCACCTTGGCCACTACTCTCATCACTATTCTTCAATCAAGGTCATTCTCATAAAGCAACAAAATTCACTTCCCAAACCATAATTTCCTGTCCATCATATCCCCTTTTCAAACCTAAAATAGCTTTCCAATGATTCTCAAATGAAAGAAAAGTCTTAATCATCAGCAATGAATTTTCCCACTGATTGGCTGCTCTTAAATAACCCCACATCTCTGTTAGCTCATTCCCCTTCTCTTCTTAAATAAATTTTAAAAAGCCAATTACTTATGAGAAAGCCTCCGAAGCAGGATTTAAAGCCTTCACACACATTTTAAAGCCTCATAGGAAAATGTTTTCATATTCTTTTCACTAACCATGCTTTAAATATTGCATTATATTTTAAAGGCATTTGAAAGCACCTACTTGCACACCACTGTTGTTTATTACAGATCATTTTCATTCATTACTTAAAACCACTTTGTTGGGGGTGAGGGGTGGCTCAGTTAGTTAAGTGACTGACTCTTGATTTTGTTTCTTCAGATCATGACCTCACGGTTTGCAAGTTTGAGAGATTGGGCAGGGAGCCTGCTTGGGATTCTCTCTCCCTCTGCCCCTCCACACAGCTCAGCGCACTCTCCCTCTCCCTTTCTAAAAAAATACAAAACAAAACCAATTTAAAAGACCATAAATACTTGCAATGCATCAGGAATAACAAAAATAAATAAAACATGACTCCTGTCCTCAAGGAGTAGAGTCTAGTGCAGCCATTCAAATGATTCTGTGGCATATATTTTTTAAAATGTACTGAGGACCCCCCCAAAGAGCTTTGATGTGGGTTTTATCTATTGCTACTGATATTAGAAATTAAACTAAGAAATGTTTAGAAAATCAGAATTGAAAAAGACAAAAAGCCTTGGTATTATTATGAATAATTGTTTTGATTTCACAGGCCCTTTGAAAAGGTTTCAGGAATCCCTCTACCCAAAAGTTTCCAGATCACATTTTGAGAGTTGCTGGTCTAGTGGGAATCTAAGACAGGTATATAAATCATCTTGAATACACCAGAATCACTTATCCCAAGCAGGCTCCACAAAGCCTGACACAGGGCTTGAACCCACAAACCATGAGATCATGACCTGAGCCAAAACCAAGAGTTGCACACTCAACCGAATGAGCCACTCAGGCACCCCAACACCAGAATCACTTTTAATAGACCTCCACTTAACCCACTTCTAGATTACCAAGGCTCTCAAGTCCCCTCTTTTAAATACAGTGACAGATGCCCATAGCTTGCCCATAGTGGGCAGTTAGGTTCATCTCTGGTACTCCCACACACTTCTGTTCTAACTATATTAGAAGTTGTTTATGCTAGTGTTACTGTTAGTAATTATGCAATTTGATTATATATTATATAATCCTATTAATTATGAGTATGGGGGAAGGAGATGTTTCTATGAAAACCAGGTTTAGTGCCTTGGCAAGGCATGATATAAAAGTAAGTTGCTAAAAAAACTACTGTCAAATTGGACACTGGAGAAATTAACAGGAGACTAGAAGAGAAACATGCAAGTCTAGAAGGATTCTGCATTCCTACTGTTTCAGTGTCTAAGTTCTTGCTCTTTTCTAAGAAGCCAAAATTGTAAATCTAAATTAGATTATGAGTTGAATTTTCCCAAGAAACAGAGAGCAGATGCTCAATCAGCATACTATAATGTAATCAAAGGCCTTGTCCTACATGTACACTGGTAGCTAAATGTACATTTTAACCCTTAAGGTAAAATGTTTAAGGCACTAAGAATGCACATTATGGTTCCCTACCTTTGAATTTACCTGACAGACTACCGGTCCTTCCCTATGGGCTATGGGACTCCACTGCACAATGCAGAATTTTTTTAACAGTTATAAGACAGATACACACAGAATACAGAGACTAAAACACACAAAGAGATTATGCCTAGCTGAGGTTCAAGAAAAGGTTTGATAGAGAAAACGATGTTTATGTTGGATTTTTTTTTTAATGTTTGTTTATTTTTTAGAGAGAAAGAGACAGAGCCCAAGCAGGGAAAGGGCAGAGAGAGAGAGAGAGAGAGAGAGAGAGAGAGAGAGAGGGAGGGAGGGAGACACAGAATCCAAAACAGACTACAGGCCTCAAGCTGTCAGCACAGAGCCCGACGTGAGGGCTTGAACTCATGAACTGTGAGATCATGACCTGAGCTCAAGTCGGACGCTTAACTGACTGAGCCACCCAGGCACCCTGTTTATGTTGGATCTTGAAAAACAGGTAGAATTTAGACAGGAGGTAAGGCAGAAGGACACTAAAGGTGGTAGGAATAGAGTGAACAATGGCTTTCATCTCCTTCCTCTTTCTCTTTCTCCCTGTGTGTGTTTTTGTCTCTCTCTGAATTTCAAACCAAGGGACCCACACCAGAATTAGATACTGGGTAATATTCCAGAATCCTTCCTATATTTTCTCCTCATCACCTATCCCCCATCCTTTTTTGCAAGATCCATTTACTTCCTGGTTTCTGTTACTTGTGACCAAAAGAATCTTAAAGAATATGAACACACAACTTTGATAATGGTTTTATTTATCTATATCCTACCACCTAGTTTCAGAAAAAAATTGAGAAAGAGGCGCCTGGAAGGCTCAGTCGGTTAAGTGTCCGACTTCAGTTCAGGTCATGATCTTGCGGTTCACGAGTTCAAGCCCCGCGTCGGGCTCTGTGCTGACAGCTCAGAACTGGAGCCTGCTTTGGATCTGTGTCTTCATCTCTCCCTGCTCCTCCCCTGCTCGCGCTCTCTCTCTCTCTCTCAAAAATAAGAATTAAAATAAATGAATAAGAAAAAATTAAGAAAAATTTAAAGGGTAAATATATAAAATATATGCCATAAAGAAGAACTGAAGAGTTCCAGTTCTGATTCTGTCAGTAAATAGTGATGTCACTTTGGCAAGACTACTTCACATTTCTGGGCCTCAGCATGTACATAATGAAGTGACGAGGATCTCTGAGATCTAGTTCCAATTCTCTTTCACTTAATAAACAAAGAAAACAACAACAACAACAACAACTGGCCTTCACTTCCAACAGGGGATGTTTTATCATTTCATTAGTGTTTCTTTTGTGTGGGCTGATTCACTTTCTTTCTTTCCTTCCTCCCTCCCTTCCTTCCTTCCTTCCTTCCTTCCTTCATTTTTCTTTTTAGAGAGAGAGTGAAAGAGAGAGCTCGAGCACGGGAAGGGTCAGAGAGAGAGGGAGACACAATCTGAAGCGAGCCCCAGGCTCGGAGCTGTCAGCACAGAGCCTGACACAGGGTTCGAACCCACAAAACAAATCGTGACATCATGACCTGAGCCAAAGTCAGACGCATAACTGAGTGAGCCACCCAGGCGCCCCTGCGCTGATAACTTTCTAATAAGACCTAGATATAATCAAATTTTCTTTGAGGAGAAATTAGAAACTTTCTTGAAACAACAACAAAATGTTGAGAAATTTCAGCTCTAACCAAGACCTTCTGGCTCTTTATCTCAACTGAGATAGACTCTATGTTAAAGAACTCAAGAAAACCGACAGGCACTTTTTACAAGTTAAGGGCATACCTAGTTTAAACAAGTTACAGTAATAAGCAGGGAGGGTGCTTATTAGCATTGGCATGTAATTAATGATACCAGGTATATTAGGAAGATGCTAGGCATCAGGAAGTTATAGGCATTCATTTCCACAAGGCCACTCCAGATCCACTTCAGTGTGGAGGCCTTTAAGAGCACTTCCAATTCCAGTTAAAACACAGGTAAGTGAGCCAGAACCAAGATTTTGGACTGTTCCTATAACTTCTGAAGCTATTTTCCTGATTCTTATTTATATCACATCTGTGTCTATCATCAGAAGAGGACTGAAGAAAAAATATTTTCACAGAGCCGGTGAATTTAAAAGGTAAACCATTTTTAATATTCCTATTAATTTCCATTCTTCTCATTTAAAATCTTTTCATGGAAGTTTTTTGCCTGTGGTTCACAGGGTAAGGCAAATCAATATAAACTACTATCTTAACAAACCAGTTAGGCAAACTTGCAATCTCTATATTATTAAGAAAGTGATCCTTATTCTATTCAAATTTGGCAACGGATGTTCTGATCTCTAACCTTCAAAAATTTCAGGAATGAAAGATCATGTTCAGATTTCAGTAAACCTACAGAGTTAGCATTTGATTATTTACCTCAAAAGTAACAAAGGAGCAGTAATATAAATATTCCCCAAAGTTATCTATTTATGTAATATGTTTTCATATAATATTCAAATTACAAATACACCTAATGCACTGGAAATTCCCAATTTTAAACAAATACTGAAACAAGATTTGAGGACTAGACCAAAGATTTAGAAAACATCTCAACCTCCTGATGCATAGCACTGCTCTTCAACTGTTCACCTATGGACTGTAAGAAAGAAGGCTGTATATACATTCCTATAAAAGGGAAATTGAGGGGCACCTGGGTGGCTCAGTTGGTTAAGCATCTGCCTCTAGATTTTGGCTCAGGTCATGATCTCACAGTTCGTGAGTTTGAGCCCCACGTCGGCTTGGGATTTTCTCTCTCTCTCTCTCCCCCCCCGACTCTCTGCCCCTCTCCCACACTCTCTATCTCTCAAAATAAATAAACTTTAAAGAAAAAAATGATGTAATGATGATCAAATAGCATCTGTGAATGACAAGAATGGTTGCCCAGGAGTACAAAGAAAAGTAGCTAGCTAAAGTACAAAATCAAAGATGGAGGCCTAAAGGCACAAAGGAATCTGGATTGTTCTATCAGTCGAGAGCCGTAACAGACTTTAGATCAAAGAAGTAACTTAGTGAATGAGCTTTTTAAAAACAAATATTTGTATGTTTTAATGTTTACAAATGAAGTCCACAAGTTATTATTCCTCCTATACTTCAGACTACAGTCTCTTTTATGCTTGTTACATCATATATGTAATTAGCCAATATAAAAGTCTCTTGAATACAGATGTGGGCATGATGTTTTGACTTGTAAACAGACATAATTTCTAACCTCAAAGCTGCTTTCAAGAATAAGAGGCTGGATAAAACCCAGAAATAAAACACAGCTTTATAAAAAACATAAAGTAATGCTATGTTTAACAATAAACGAAATAAGGCAGGAAAATCCTAATAATATAATCGTTTGTTTTAGTTAGACCTTCACCAAAGGGTGCAATCCAGCTTTGGCTGCTGCACTTGAAATTAGAAATGACTTAAAAACAATAGGAAAAGCGGGGCACCTGGGTCGCTCAGCTGGTTAAGCGTCCGACTTTGGCTCAGGTCATGATCTCATGGTTTGTGAGTTCAAGCCCTGCATCGGGCTCCGTGCTGACAGCTTGGAGCCTGGAGCCTGCTTCAGATTCTGTGTCTCCCTCTCTCTCGGCCCCTCCCCTGCTGGCACTCTGTCTCTCTCTCTCTCTCAAAAATAAACACTAATAAATAAATAAATAAACATTAAAAAAAAAAAAACAATAGCAAAGGTAATTAAATGAATTAAAACAAAAAACAAATCCTTCCAGGAAAGATTAAGTCTCCTAGAGAACAGACTTTCACTACAATATTATAGTATTATTAAATAGTGCCAAACACTGTGCTTGATATGATGAGTGATACCAAGGAAGAAAAATACAGACCATTGCACATAGAAAAGACTGCAAGAGAGTTGAGGGATACAATATTAATGAAATACTTACAGACAATCCAACGGCACCTATTTTCAAATCAAGTCAATAGGATTCAAGTATTTCATTAACTTCAACTTCAGTACCTCCTGTTCTCTTCACCATGCTTAATTGGTAACAGCAGTGGATGCCATACACTAGTTCTTTATGATTTTCAAGATAATTTAACAAAGTTATCTCCACAACTACAGGGTAGAAGTTATGTCCGCATCATTAAGAACTCCTCTGAGATAAATTCCCTTTCCTGAACTCACGAATTACCTTCATATGGTGGTTTTTCAATTCTGCTTGATCATTAGAATAATCACCTGGGGAGCTTTTTAAAAACTACTGGGCCCAGGGGCGCCTGGGTGGCTCAGTCAGTTAAGCGTCCGAATTTGGCTCAGGTCATGATCTCGCAGTCTGTGAGTTCAAGCCCCGCGTTGGGCTCTGTGCTGACAGCTCAGAGCCTGGAGCCTGCTTGGGTTTCTGTATCTCCCTCTCTCTCTCTCTGCCCCTCCCCACTCATGCTCTGTCTCTCCCTCTCTGCCAAAAATAAACAAAAAAAAAATTTTTTTTAATTAAAACAACAACAAAAACTACTGGGCCCAAAGCCAGAGATTCTACTCGAAGTGGCTTATGGGGGCAAGAGATGGTGGTATCTTTATAACTTCAATAGATCATTCTAATATGCAGTAGCCAGAGCTTAAAACTGCTGCCTAATATGGTTCCTCACCCCAGGCTCCCTTTCTTCCTCTCCCTGTATCTCTGTTAATTTTATTTTCTGGTGGTATGAAGGTAGCAGCTCACGGAACTGCTCAAATATTTCATCAAATCTGAGACAGCATCAACTATAACATACATCATCTTATAAGCCATTAAGACAAAACTCTACCATGATTTTAAGACATACCCTGATTTCAGAACTGTTTAATGTGAAAAATGTGCAACATGAAAGAGTCCTCCGTCCCTAATTTACAATCAATATACTAAGAAACAGCATTTGCTCCTATGAACCATCATATATCCTGTCCTGCTGTTCAGGCTCCCTTCTCTTTCCTCCACACCATGTCACCACTAAGGAAGGACACAAGAGGATCTAAAGAAAAGAGGATGACAGAAGGACCAGTGGTGGGGGACAGTACTTAAGAGCAAAGATTTTTTTTCATCACAGATTTCATAATAATATTACCTTTACAAGTTTTCAAAGTCATGTCCCTCATTTTGAGATTGTACATAATGGTTATTAACATTTTAAAAATATCTTCTTCCCAAAGAGAAGGCAAAATTCCATTTTGCCAAATAGCACTATAAAAATGAGTTCTATATAATAATATAATTTCAATGTTCATTTGATGGCTCATGAAAGTGCTTTGCTCATCTGGTTACAATAGAATTTTCCAGTGAATAATAATGCATAGGCTACAATTCAAAAAAGAGAAAATTCATTTTAAAAAACATAAATGACTTCTCACAGAATTATAAAACACTGCTTTCCCTGAAGCACTCATCTCCCAAAGTATATTTAAAATATGAATTAATATGATTTGTAAATTGTTTTCATAGTCAACTGTATAATTAATGAAAAGCAAAGAATGTGGAATGGAATTTTGCTTGAAGTTCTCATTTAATCTGTCATTTTTATTTGTGCTCCTTTTAATACACAGTGCTTTACTCTTTTCTACACTCCTCAAATAAGCCTTAAGTTTGCCAATATAGCAAAGATTCCTGGGCTTCTCTGAAGACTCAGTTCAACACTGCAAAACATTCTCAAACACGTTCACCTGACTGGAAGTACCCATCCACATCACCTTCCTGCCAGAGTATATCCAGTGAGTCCTAGGATTCAAGCATTCTACACAGTTGGTTAGATACTGTGGCCAGTCAGCAGCATAAGGTAGCTGGGGCAGTATTTGTGTTAGTACAATCCCAGTACCAGACAACATTTAATGCAGATGAATTTTATACGTCAAAACTAAAGGTTTGACATTCAAACATAATTAGATTAACATGGAAAAATACTTGATTCTTATATTAATACATTACATTGTGTAATTTATTTTTATTTTTTTTGAGAGAGCAAGCATACACCCAAGAGAGCTAGGGAGGGGCAGAGAAAGAGGGAAAGAATCCCAAGCAGGTTCCACGCTTAGGATGGAGCCCCATGCAGGGCTCAATATCACCACCCTGAGATCACGACCTGAGCTGAAATCAAGAGTCAGATGCTTAACTGACTGAGCCACACAGCACCCCTATTTTTATTTTTTAACACAGAGGCTAGAGTAAATTAGTCATAGCTGAATATCAAAACGAATGTTTCTCACATTAAATGCTATTAACAGGAGGCTACAAAGAAGAGATAAACCACACATTAAAAAAGAGAAACTTGGGGCACCCGGGTGGCTCAGTTAAACATGCGATTGATTTCGGCCCAGGTCATAATCTCACAGTTTGTGAATTCGAGCCCCACATTGTGCTCCATGCTGACAGTGCAGAGCCTGCTTGGGATTCTCTTACTCCCTTTCTCTCTGCCCCACCCCTGTTCACATGCACGCTCTCTCTCTCTTTCACTCTCTCAAAAATAAATAATTAAACTTAAAAAAGAGAGAGAGAAAACTTAGTTTGCAAAAGACACGGTTCAAAGCAGAGATATCAGAGGACATAAAAGTAAGATGGCCAAGGGTTAGCCAGATTTGAGAAAATGAACAGATAAAGCTATCATTATGTGGTCAGGTAGGTGGGCATCAAATTCAAGTGAGGAAACAGATCAAGAAGCTTGAAAAAATGTGGCAAGTCCGGAGCTAAGACCAAGTGCCAGATTCAAGCAAAAATTGACAGTTGCTTTTACCTTCTTTCTAAGGTAATGGGAACCCATCTTTGTTTTATTTTGTTTTGTTTTTGTAAAGACAGGCAGAAAACATGGAGGTAAAAACAACCAAAAAGATCTGGTATAGGTGGAGACAGAAGCAGTGTTCTTTCTAATTTTAAAGGCAGCTCCTAAAACCAACCTTTTTCCTTGAAAAGGAGTGTTTGAATTTCACAGAGTGATATGGTCAGTTTGGGGGAATTATCAAATCTTTTATCTTCCAACCAAAAGAGATACCTTGGTGAGGTTCTACTTCCTTCCATGGCACATAAATAGGGCAAGCATATATTATGATGACATCCCGTGTCAATCATGGCGACGACAATGACCTCATTTTCCCTCAGGAACTAGTAGATAAGATGGGAACTCCTCCCACTGGCCTGGAAGAAGTTCTGCCTAATGCAGATACTGGAAGATTAGCATCATCATATTAGTGGAAGGTTTTGCTAGAATTTGATTAGGCACTGGGCCTAACTAATGGATATACCTATACCAAGAACCTAACATGGCACTGTCTAAATCCTAAAAGTTGGGGCGCCTGGGTGGCTCAGTCGGTTAAGCGGCCGACTTCGGCTCAGGTCATGATCTCGCGGTTCGTGAGTTCGAGCCCCACGTCGGGCTCTGTGTTGACAGCTCAGAGCGTGGAGCCTGTTTCAGATTCTGTGTCTCCCTCTCTCTGACCCGCCCCCATTCGTGCTCTGTCTCTCTCTGTCTCAAAAATAAATAAACGTTAAAAAAAAAATTAAATCCTAAAAGTTGGCTAAAGGGCTCTTTTGTATGTGTGAGTACAGATGTCTAAGACAGAGGTGATCTAACTCTAATAAAGGTCTAGGGTAATGAGTAGAAAACAGGGCCCCTACCTTAAAAAAATCATTCTGTCTGCAAAGGAGATGAAATCCTCAAATCTAGTGATCAAGTGGATCTAAGTAAGCTAATCTTTGACATGTGGGTTAAGCTTTTTGCTGAAACTGTTGAACTGCAGTTTATATCTGCAGTGAGGTGGAGAAACAGAATCACACCATATTTTTCTTGGCATACGAAGCACCACTTTTATAGTTTTAGGGTTGTGTGGACCTGACTGACACTATCCAGGACAAGCTTTCCCCACCCTCCATCCACCCAAGCAGGCAAATACAAACTTAGAATAGAACAGAAAGAAGAAAACAACCTGGCTGTCTCGTAAGGGGCAGGTGTGCCACAACAGGCAGCAATGATCTACAACCCCCTGCAACATCTATAAAACGCAATCATGTTACTTTAAAGGGGATAATGTGGTGTAATGGGGATAAAGTGAGGCCTACCGGGAGCTATTTTTCTTTTTCAAGACTGCAAGTTGGGGGCAGCAGGACACAAAAGAAAAGTGCTATGGATTCATATCAACTTCCAGTCAGGCACTAAGACAAAGCTTCCGTCACACTATTGTTGCCAGGCCACGGGTGGCAAGCAAATCATGCATGGCAGGTGTGCAGAAGCCAAGAACGCCGGTGTGAAGTCAAGAGTGAAAAAAAAGCGACCGACGGTCAGAGGCACATATTGGGGTGGGTTCAGAGTCTGTCAAGGCAAGCCAGCAGAAACAAAGAACACAAATAGTCTTAAAACCCAGGCAGCAGAAACAGAAGTGAGTTGGCAAGTGTAACAGGGCCCCAGTGCGCTGGCTGAAGAGGCAGCCCCGCCTCACCTTCCCATCCTGAGGAAGCCCACCTTCTAGCAGCACGAGCTTCATTTCCCCATGAAGGCATCTACAAATGGGCCAAACAGGCTGTAGGGAAGAAGGCCTAGGATTACGTGATCATCTCCTACGTCACTCCATTTAATCATACAAAACCCAGGTTCCATCACTACACTACAGTTCTGTTCTGCTGCTTCTGATGTCCCATAAAGTTCATTTAAAGAGGACCAGACCCAGCAACGAAATTATCACGTCTTTGCGGATTCTGCTTATTACATGGTGCTACTAGCATACAGTGACTACAAACATATGAATCCCATGAATACATTTCCAAAGTTGTGCTAAAAAAATCTATTAAATATATTTTTTAAATTTTTTTAATGTTTATTTGAGAGAGAGCGAGCGAGCGAGAGCCAGCGAGCAAGCACAAGTGGGGGAGGGAAAGACAGAAAGGGAGACACAGAAGGTGAAGCAGGCTCTGGGTTCTAAGCTCTCAGCACAGAGCCCAATGAGGGGCTCAAGCCCATGGACCGAAAGATCATGACCAGATGCTTAACTGACTCAGCCATCCAGGCACCTCTATATTTCTTAAAAAGTCAGATCTATAGACAAGACTTGATTCTAAAACAACAAAATCAACACAGACATGAAATTGTTAGTTATAAGAGTAAACTCTTCTTAAATGATACAGGACTAAGAGGAAGCTTTAGTTCAAGTGTTGGCTTATTAACAAGCTGTAAAGTTCTAGGTAAAACACTGTTAAAAGCTCCCTAGGGGCGCGTGGGTGGCTCAGTCGGTTAAGCGTCTAACTTTGGCTCAGGTCATGATCTCGTGGTTCGTGGGTTCGAGCCCTGCGTCGGGCACTGTGCTGACAGCTCACAGCCTACAGCCTCTTTAAAGTGTCTCCCTCTCTATCTGCCCCTCCCCCACTCGTTCTCACTTTCTCTCTCAAAAATAAACAAACATTTAAAAAAATTCCCCAGAATGTAATTTTATTTTTGGTAAAATGAGGAGGTTGAATTTTATGGTCTCTAAGCAAAAACTCAGCTCTAAAAATGTTATGCATTAGATTTCTAGTTTAATTTCAATGGACTTTTGATAATCTAAGTATTAATACATGTTATCTGCTATAATTAAAGATATAATTTTTTATATCTGAAGAAAATCTAACATTGCTTAGAGAAAATACAAAATGCTTTTTTGTAGAGAAAATACAAAAAGATATAATTTTTTATATCTGAAGAAAATCTAACATTGCTTAGAGAAAATACAAAAAGCATTTTTTAGAAGACTCTGCTCCAATGTTTCCGCCAACATACAGTTGAATAATTTAAAAATGCCTTTAATGTAATAGAAATATAAATCAATTCAATATTAAATCTAAATCTAATTTAACTCTGAGAATAATGTGCTCCTCAGAATAATTTAGCAGATAGACCAGTCAAGTAATAGTGTACTGGGGACAATGTTCACATTTCTTACCCCTGGGCCTTTAAACTCTAGAAATGAAAGCTCAGATCTCTAAAATGCCTTGGAAGGCAAGTTAGAGGGGAAGAAGAAAAAAGGGGCAGGGGTGGAGGGGACACCAGACTCAACACTGTTCCAGTTCCCAAGTTACCAAAAAATAAAATAAAAAGTTGTCTTTGGCCCTTTTGCCTTTTGTGTACGGGGGGGGGGGGGGGAGGACCATAAAAAAAAAACACCATGAAATTTACCATGGCACTATTTTATAGCACGTATTCTGAATCTTTTATCTTCCGAAACACGTGCACGTGGGTATGTGAACATGCGCACACAGTTATAGTATTTTCTACAGCAGCCCAAGTCTTTGTTCCACATGGAGCGGGTTTGGGATAGAACAAGCTTATGAATTTTTCATAGGATATCTTAACCAAAAAGACATGTAAACGACTACTGAAAGCCTGTACGTTTGACGCTTTACCTTAGGGTAAAACAAACAAATAAACCCAAATAAAATAAAATAATAGAACCTTTCGTTAAGCATTAAGAGCATTAAGAAAATTTCTTCTCTTGTGCTAAAGATCTCTAAATCACAATCACGTGCAAATCAAACTAAATTCAAGTGCCACATCATAAACAACAGGTTTAAATGTTCTCATTTGGGTCTTTAAAAATGACTTCACCACTGTGAAACGTGTGTTTTACAGGAGAAAAGATTCTATACACCTCCTTCCCTTCTCTTTTGGTTTCCTGTTTATGATTTACTTTAAAAAATGACACAGATTCAATATGCATTATTTTTCAAAAACTAAAAATATTATTCAATATTAAGCTTGCCTGTGTGAACAATAACTTAAAACACATTTAGAAACAGAAACATACTCAACTTAGCTGGAGAATTAAATATTTGTAACTGCTTAACTGCTAAGAGGAAATTCAATTTACTGAGTAACTTGAGGAACTTTTATTACTTCAAAGAACACACATGAAAATCTTAAACAACAAATTCCTTCCCTGATACAGTTAAATGCAAATTATCTTTTTTTTCCCTGTCTTCTTACTCCAGAAATCTCCCGCACGCATAGCTGATGCGCCACCTACTGCAAAACCGAGCTGACAGAGCAGGCGGCGCTGCCAGCATTTCCATTCCATCACCAGGCTGGGGCTGAATAAAGGCGTGCTTGTGTGGTAGTGTTTCTTTTTTAAAAATCTCAGAGCCAAGAAGAACAGGCTGAAATAGCATTTTCAAAAATGGAGCGTAAAATAAACAGAAGAGAAAAAGAAAAGGAGTATGAAGGGAAACACAACAGCTTGGAAGACGCTGACCAAGGAAAGAACTGCAAATCCACACTGATGACCCTCAACGTTGGTGGATATTTATACATTACTCAAAAACAAACACTGACCAAGTACCCAGACACTTTCCTTGAAGGTATAGTAAATGGAAAAATCCTCTGCCCGTTTGATGCTGATGGGCATTATTTCATAGACAGGGATGGACTCCTCTTCAGGCATGTCCTGAACTTCCTACGAAATGGAGAACTTCTACTGCCTGAAGGCTTTCGAGAAAATCAACTTCTTGCACAAGAAGCAGAATTCTTTCAGCTCAAGGGACTGGCGGAGGAAGTGAAAGCCAGGTGGGAAAAAGAACAGCTAACACCCAGAGAGACTACTTTCTTGGAAATAACAGATAACCATGATCGCTCCCAAGGACTGAGAATTTTCTGTAATGCTCCTGATTTCATATCAAAAATAAAATCTCGCATTGTTCTGGTGTCCAAAAGCAGGCTGGATGGATTTCCAGAGGAGTTTTCAATATCATCAAACATCATTCAATTTAAATACTTCATAAAATCTGAAAATGGCACTCGACTTGTACTAAAGGAAGACAACACCTTTGTCTGTACCCTGGAAACTCTTAAGTTTGAAGCTATAATGATGGCTTTAAAGTGTGGCTTTAGACTGCTGACCAGCCTGGATTGTTCCAAAGGGTCAATTGTTCACAGCGATGCACTTCATTTTATCAAGTAATTACCTGTGTCACGAACAAAGGCAACAAGCATGCAGCCAGCAAGCTTCGGAAAACCACGGCATCAAAGGCATCCCAAATAACGTGTGCCCAGTCAGCTCTGTACTCAGAGCCCTGCTGCTAATCAATTACTGTGAGCTAACGGTATGTAAATTCTATCGCTAAAGATGTCCTTCTCAAAGGTGTTCCTGCTGATCAGACTCTTATACTTAAAATGAAAACAGTGATGTTCTATATATTATAAATAAAGACTGAATGCTTTTGCTATTTGTTTATTTCTCCGTAAACTGTCTTTCAATCAGAATGTCTTTGGTACTTGCACAATGAACAAGCATGTACATTATCTATCATTCATTTAAGTAAATGGTAATACAATATTTTAAGGGGCTGTAAGATTTAAAATCCTTTCTACCAATCTACAAAGAAACTGAACTGGTAAAATTAAACATTGAGAGAAAAAGAGATGTGCAGACGTACTAAAACAGAGCTACAGTGAAACCAAATGTAACTGTAAGAAGGTATTAAAGCTATTGACTTAATTTTAACGGCAGGCACTAAAAGCTTATTCATAGTTCCTGTATTTTATACTAGAATTATAGCTGAATTGACATATTGCTGAACATTCCTAGAAAACTGCTTGATGACAATAAAAAATAAATAAAAGCACTATTAACTTCTTTGTTTGTATTAATAATTATAATAAAAAGTTATGTGTGTCACTTTCAAAACAAAGTGTACCACTTGATGATTTCACACAATATTACCTATTGATGTAGTCAACTGGCAGGCTACAGTAACCCTGGCTGGTCTTCCAAGTGACAAAAATCAGCAAATTCATTTCTTTGCAGGCTGGGTTCCAACACAACCTGCATAACTTAGCCTCAACAGAATATGTGGTATCAAAATAATACAGGAGTTCATTTTCAGAACCACCCTGTCTATTCATTCTTCAAGCTCAAAAATATTAAATGAGCATCACTAGACATTATTCTTATGAAAGAACTTTATTCATTTCAGTACCTATTTTGATGCTAAATCTCAGATTCACTGAATTGTGTTAATTTCTTTAACCTCATGCTGAAGTTATTTTTTTAAATTAAGTTTCATATATGGCTGTCTCAATGAGATAATGCAGAAACTTAGCTCTAAGTGCTAAGTTAGAGTGCATTTTCCTCCCAAAGAACAGCTAAATCATTAATATGCCTCTCATTTCCTTTGGCTTCTAAGAACAAATTAGATCTTAAATTTGCTCCTTTAAAATTTAACCATTATTAAACAAATTTAACCATTAAAACAGGTAACTAAATCTTGATTTTAATAAAATTCAACAAAAGTTTCTGAAAACCTTGACTGAGGTTACATAAATTAACATAAATGCCAAAAGTTTGCTTAAACATAAAAACTTGGAATTAGCAGCAAAGCTAATTCATTCTTAGAACTCTGATTTCCAGTTATAAAATCAAAGGTAATGCAAAAGTTGGCTGTACATACTAAGGGAAATACTTTAAAATCTATCATACAAAAAAGTCCTTTAAAAAATGCACATAAAAAAAAAAAACACCTCAAAACTCCATATCAACCACACAATCTTCTTTTATATATAACAAGAAAAAAGATGCTTCTAATAAAACATCAAATTATCTCTTACATACTTTAACATGGCTTAATTAAGAGTTAAAGGAACTATGAAAACAGAAAAATACAGTAAAATCTATTTTAGCTGTTACTATAATTGAACTGTTTACATGCATCTCCAGCTTATGAGTTGACTTTTCCTTGGCATTTGGACTTTGGTAATGAAAAAAATGATAGTGATTTAATGTCAAAGCAAGATTTTCTCTAACAAGATTTCATTACAGATAATGAATATAGCCTTGACATATCTTATTACAGGAGATATCACTGAACAAATCTCCTTAGAAGTATTATAAGTTTTTGCATGAATTCACAAAAAGAGAATTTAACTGTTACAACAAATCATTACTGATGGAAACCAGTACTTAAAGAAATCTATTAATCATTTTGATAAATGTCTCTAAAATAATTGTATCTGGATGCATTTAACTCATCCTCAAACTTTTGATAAACCATAATATTGTAAAACAATTTAATAATCTGGAAGGATATTTGACCAGATTGATTATTCTTGTGTAACTTTTTAGAAGTGTAGCTTTTTAAATTCAGCCAGTTGCACTTGGGTTTATACATCAAGTGCATAAATAATGTGTTGTAATATCATTTTCAATTTCACCATTTCTTAAAATATTTAGAAATGCCTCCCATTAAAAAAAACTCAAGAAATCATACAAAATGCCAATCATAAGTCAGGGTGATATCATATTTTTGTTTGCAGTCAATGAAGAATTTCTTCCTCAAATTTTTCACAAAAAAATTCTTGTTTTTCTCACTGCTCCACAGAGTAAGTCACAAAGTGACGCTTTATCTTCTTTTTCAGAAGACAGGTAATAAAAAAAAAATAGGTTACTATACTTGCCGCAAGCCAAACATAGATAGTCCCATATTTGGAATTAACCCACACAATGCTTCTAGCACTGTCCTTAAAATATGAAAAATAAAAACACAGCTTATAGTGTACTATACTTGTAAAATGTATATGGCTGTGTGCAGAGCAAATGAAACACTTAATGAGACTTTTCAAATGATGAAAGATGACTACCAACTCAGACTGAAGGTAATGATACTAATGAAACTTGTTATTTTTTAAAGAAAATTAATTACAGTTCAATTCTATTTTAAAGATAATAAAAGATAACCCTTACTGTTTTATTACATGCCTGATACTGCACTATGAACATGCATTATCTTAATCCTCAGAATGACGTTGAGGAAGGTACTATCATTTTTTCAATCATATAGTTATTAAGAGGTAAAAGAGGATTCAAAACCTGAATCAAAGGCCGGATTCAAAACCGGCCAGGTACATTAACTTCAGAGCCCAGGAACCGTGTGTGCTTTTGCCGGCCACTTACATCTCTAACACTTAAAACCTGGCATAAAACAGGCATTCCTGAAGTATGGGCTCAACAGAGAATACCAAAATACAGGTTTGCCTCACTTGATAAAAAATCTCACAATGCAGGTTCTTGTAAAATGAGTGAAAAACTGAACTAATGGGAAAGCAAATAAAATTTTTAATGTCATGTTGGGTCATTTAAAGAACTTGAGATGAATCATCTCACAACAATAAAGGATAGCCTAAATTTGTCTATTGACAAATCTGGATCTTCACATATCAGGTTCGTGGAAAAGGAGATTAACTTTTTATGACCTGTACAGTCCACAGAACTGACATATTATGAAGAAAAAAATATAGCGCACATGAGCTCTGAAGTCAGACTTGGATTCAAATCCAATTAGCCTCCACTAACTTGCCTACATAATGTAAGCAAGATTCTTCACTTCTTTGAACTTCAATATCCTCTGAGCAAAATGGAGATAATGATTAGCTGATAGACCCTTTATAAGGCTTAAATTAAATTACATGTAAAGGGCCTCACCCACTGTAGACTTTCAATAAGCACTGGTTATTATCCAGTGTAAAGATATCTTCATGACACAACCATGAATAACATGCACAAAAATGTACATTTACCATTATTAGGCTTTCAACTTAGACATAAACAGAAGGCAGAACTTTTAACAAATGCAATGCCTAATACTTTGATGAATGCTATAAGATACAAGAATATACTTTAAATTGCTACCGGCAAACATAGTTTTCATTGGTATTAGTTTAAAAATACATACGAGTTTCTTGGGACTTTTAGTCTACCTTCATGTACAAAATCTACGAGAACCAAATAATCATGGCAGCTGTTTCATCAGCAGTATAAAACCAGTCAGCAGTAATATATGTGATAACACAATCCCAGAGATACCCCAATCTAATAAATTCTGGTTAAATGTCTTAAACTACAATGATGTCAGTCAAGGTTAAAATCAGAGCATCTGAATCATAATTATCCTTGCTAACAAAGCAGAAGTGTAGTATGGACTATCCCAGAGAGCATGCAACTTAGAAATTATTTGTATTTAGCTTTGAAATATATATGGCTACTTCTGTAGCAGACTGATCTTCCTAATCATATTTTGCTTAAGCTAGTATTAAAATTAATTTGCTTCAGTGAACAATTACCAAGGGAGTGGTGATAAAGGGAGGTGTGCCAGGCAGAGGGAAATATCTAAGATGAAATTTTAAATTTACCTAAAATAATTTATGAAAAGGTGACTATGTTTCTACTTCTTGAACAAAATATACAATAGGGGGTGCCTGGTGGCTCAGTTAGTTTCAGCTCAGGTCATGATCTCATGGTTTGTGAGTTTGAGCCTTGCATAGGGCTCTGCACGGACAGCACAGAGCCTGCTTGGGATTCTCTCTCCCCCTCTCTCTCTGACCCTCCCCTGCACTACCGTGTGTGTGTGTGTGTGTGTGTGTGTGTGTGTGTGTGTGTGTGTGTGTGTCAAAATAAACATTTAAAATAATAAATACAGACAACTATATAATAAATCACTCATCCATATATATTTTAAAAATGCACAAAAGTTTCTATCAAACAAAAATCACTGATATGCACCACATAAGCGACTATAAATGACCTCCATTTAATTAAAATTTTCCAACAATGCAAAAAAAAATGTGCAATGTGGAAACTCTAGTTTAATTTTAATCACTAATTATTTTAGAAAAAATACTGAATTGGATATGAAAGAGTGAAATAATTGTAGGTCTTTAAAAAAAACTGTTCCCTAGCATAAAATATAACAGTCAACCTAATAGCACAACGAGTTTTTCCAAACCCAAGATTCCAGAGTATTTAGGTACATTTAAAAGCAACATTTAGTAGTTTGGTTTCTTTTCTTTTCTTTTCTTTTCTTTAAAGATCTCATTAACTGTGGAAAATGCCGTTTTGAAGACAGGCTCAACTTTTCAAAAAGTAATTCTGCTTACTATCTTCAAGGATGTTTAGACATATATTCTACATTATTAGTGTAAAACTGAACAAGTCTGATTTCTTTTTTTTTTTTTTTTCCCAACGTTTATTTATTTTTGGGACAGAGAGAGACAGAGCATGAACGGGGGAGGGGCAGAGAGAGAGGGAGACACAGAATCGGAAACAGGCTCCAGGCTCCGAGCCATCAGCCCAGAGCCTGACGCAGGGCTCGAACTCACGGACCGCGAGATCGTGACCTGGCTGAAGTCGGACGCCCAACCTGACTGCGCCACCCAGGCGCCCCCTGATTTCTTCTTAATTCCACTCCACTGATTTTGTCTTGTTATAACAGATATTAACTAATTTTTAAGGTTCTTAAGAATTACTGAACGATATTAACTTTAATCTCAGTGGTTATTTAAATTTAATAACCTTCTGTGACTTAATGAGGTTTTACCAAAAAATGAGACTATTTAGCATTTACTTTAGATAGATCATTTGCTGAATTGTTATTCATTTTTAAAAAACATTAAAAATAAGTATGAATGCAGATACCCATGATCTCATATCTGTTTTGACTGTTGCATATTTTTTCTATCCATATATATTTTTAAAGAAACCCATGTAGAAAGAAAAAGGAAAGACTATTATATATAGCTACGTGCAGGAATAAATTATTAGTAAACGTTGGGTGATTACTGGAGAGAAACACAAAAGAATCTAAAAGTCTATAAAACAACAAAATCAAATTATACAACCACAGGCACTTGCACTTATGATACATACACCTTTACTTGTTACAACGCAGCCCAAAAAGAACACATTGGGATTCAGTATGTAAATATACAGCTACCTTGAAAACTGGAAGCAGGCTTTATTAAAATGCCATTTTGACTGCCAGCTTATTTCCCTCCCCTCTTCTTTCTACCTTATCAAATTTAAATTATTTGGATATAAGGCAGATCATACTTACAAGAGGCAAGAAAATGGGGTACTGTGTCTCTTACTATTTTAGAACAAAAATTTTTTATGTTGTAAAAACTCACAAGATAATGAGTTTGTAGAAAACTAACAAAGCTTGATATAAAAATTTGGCAGTTAAGGGGCACCTGGGTAGCTCAGTTGGTTAAGCGTCCGACTTCAATTCAGGTCATGATCTTGCAGTCCATGAGTTAAAGCCCCACATCAGGCTCTGTGCTGACATCTCAGAGCCTGGGGCCTGCTTTGGATTCCGTGTCTCCCTTTCTCTCTGTCCCTCACCTTCTCACGCTTTCTCTCTTTCTCTCTCACAAAAATAAACATTTAAAAAAAATTTTTTTTTTTAATTTTGGCAGTTAAGGGGCGCGTGGGTGGCTCAGTCGGTTAAGTGTCTGACTTTGGCTCATGGTTTGTGAGTTCAAGCCCCGCGCTGGGTTCTGCGCTGACACCTCGGAGCCTGGAGCCTGCTTCAGATTCTGTGTCTCCCTCTCTCTCTCTGCCCCTCCCCTGATCACGCTGTCTCTCTCTGTCTCTCAATAATAAATAAACATTTTAAAAAATTAAAAAAAAATAATTTTGGCAGTTAACACTGACATATTTAGCGACACCATAGGCTATGCATTAAGTAAACTCATTCCCAATCTCACCCTGAGACTTTCCATTTAACTAAAGGATGTAATAAAGTATTTTAAAGTAGAATTACTTTTAATCCCTTTTAACTTTTAAATAATGAGTATGTATCAAACACTGGTCTTTGGGGGTTCAAGACAGTAGAAGAGCAGTTGAGGATTTAAAATTCGAAGTAAAGAATAAACACACAAATAAATAAAATTCCAAGTATAAGGTACAGTTCTAAGTACTTTATGTGCATTGTCTCCTTTAAAACATAATGCAAAGATTGCTACTTATGTCCCCAATACCCACTCTTTCTTTCTGTTAGTAATCAAGTCCTGATTCAGGATGACAACTGTACCCAGACAAAGGCTGTATTTTCCAGTGTTCTGTGGCTGCGCTGGGTGTGTACAAGCTATAAAGTTCTGACCGATGGAATGTAAGCAAAACTCGTAAGCAATGTAAGCAAAAAAAAACCTTTTGGATAATGTCTTCTAAAAGGTTACAAAGTCAGGTGAACCTTTAGGCTTGCCCTATTGACCCCATTTTGCTTCCGGGGATACAGACGTGGTGGCTATAAGTGCAGAAGTCATTCTGGATCATGCTGAGGATGGAAGCCACGAACTAATGATAGCAGATGGTTGATAATGACCATGGAACCATCATACTAGACCTGGACTTCTTATCTCAGAATTCCTTTCCAAAGAAGAAAAGTGTGTTTAACTCATTGATATTTTGGGATGTCTGTTAATCCTAACAGATGGATGTGGGTCCAATCCCCATTTTACAGATGAGGAAACAAGACTCAGAGTTAAGCAACTTGCTGCAGGTACACAGCTCGAAAGAAACCTCCAAGTGCCAAGCTCCTAACCACTTACACGATACCACTTTCGGACCTGACACAGAGAACTCAGTGAGAGACTTGAAAATGGGCAAGATAATGTAAGATGGTGAGTACCTCCACTCATTTGGGTAGGCTAAGACTTGGCTTCAAATACTGGAAGATGTCGAGGTTAACCAAAAGGGAATCCAGCCAGTCTGGTGAGTTTGCTGTAAGAAAAAACTAGGATAGAGAATCCATTTCTGAGACATGTTGAACCACAACCACATTAAGGAAAAGGGGTGACTGACAGGTCAAAGAATATGTCTAACCAGGAAAGAAACCTCTGTGAGCCAAGGAGATTTTCCTTATTCAGGTACAGAATAATTATTAAATAATCCAGAAGAATAACTAGCTCCCTGGGAATAACCATCAAACTGATTGCTAAAAATTCTTCTAAGGGAACATCTAAGAAAAAGTAGAATATCTTTACACAACGGAGGGGAGTGGGGGGGGAGACAGCATTCATATAAAGTAAACAAAGAGGGACACCTGGGTAGCTCAGTCGGTTGAGTGTCTGACTTCAGCTCAGGTCATGATCTCACCGTTTGTGGGTTTGAGCCCCGCATCGGGCTCTGTGCTGAGAGCTCAGAGCCTGGAGCCTGCTTTGGATCTGTGTCTCCCCTCTCTCTGCCCCTCCCCCACTCATGCTCTCTCTCAAAAATAAATAAATGTTAAAAAAAAGTTTTTAAGTAAACAAAGAAACAACTTTACATATTTCTGAGACACATTTTTAAAAACCAAATTTTTAAAAAATATTTATTCACTTTTGAGAGACAGAGTGCAAGTGGGGGAGGGGCAGAGAGAGGGAGACACAGAATCTGAAGCAGGCTCCAGGCTCCGAGCTGTCAGCACAGAGCCCAACGCGGGGCTCAAACTCACAAACTGTGAGATCATGACCTGAGCCAAAGTCAGACACTCAACTGACTGAGCCACACAGGCGCCCGATATAGTCAACTTTTTGTACTATACCCCCCGCCCTCCACTTTGGGAGTGGAGGAGGAGTAAGAGTGTAGGCCAAAAAGAGCATAATTCTCTTCCGTTTCCCAGTAATATCAAACAATTGAAAAAAATACATAGGATCAAAAAGCATCTTCTTTGCTCCATTTTAGAGTTTTCTGAGAGGAAGAAAACTGGGAAGAAGAAATGCAGTCTGAAAAACTGAACTGGTGGAAGATGGCAGATGGACATGGCCAATTTCTTAGTAAAGCAAGGCATGGATGCAGAAAGAGTTCCTTACGTAAGAAGCTATCTCCAGACAGAGGGACCTGAGGCTCTAAACCAGCAGGACAGCCAATTGTTTCCTAAGTAGCCAGTATTATTATCTTCAATTTTCCCAATTAATAAGCTTGTGGTAAACTACTCAAATAATTAGACACTTTCCCCAAGAACATGTCAACAGAAGGATCAAGAAAAACAACTGCTGGCTTGTTTTACACTTTAAGTTAAAATACTGGAGCACTGATGCTAATGCTCACATGCTTTTTTTTTTTTTTCTTAATAATAAGATAAAAAGTGACCCAAAAGACAACAGGTGAGGTTTTTTTGTTGTTGTTGTTCCGGTTATACAACTCGAAACAGATGATCTTTTAAGAACAACACTCACTCATCCACACATTAGATTCTACATTTACTTCTAAATATGTAGTGTTTTTGTATTACACAGGTTTAAAAGATAAAATATGAAGTTACTGTTGCTTAAAACCTTATTTTACACAGCTGAGAGCCAAATTACTTATAAATCCTTAGAAGACTTAAACACGAGAATACACACGGAATTGTCCATTAGAAAGGAAAAGTATTTTGAAAATTGGCAAACTGATAAGCAAAAGATGTCAAAGATGTCACCTAACTAAGACCAATACAGTTAAACAATCCTGAACGTTGCCCTGGAACCCAGGCATCTTTTTAGCTTCTGGTCACTTATAGCTATTAAATGTAATGAAACAGGATGCAGACAGATTGAGAAATGTTCTTATTCTAAAGCACTCAAGGACGATGCCTGCTAACCTAGTTCCTACCAATCTTTTACAAAATCAAATAGAGAAGAATCGGACCAATGGCACTGCTTGGTCAATCTTTCTGAATTGAACACACACTTAACTAAAGCTAACAATATCTTCTGCTTGGCTTCACATTAATGATACATTTCTTTTACATTTTAAGTTAAAATGCAATATACTTACCAAAACAATTCACTTTCTTAGATCCTTCTTTTATTTTATTTTATTATATGAAATTTATTGTCAAATCAGTTTCCATATAACACCCGGTGCTCATCCCAAAAGATGCCCTCTCCAATGCCCATCACCTACCCTCCCCTCCCTCCCACCCCCCATCAACCCTCAGTTTGTTCTCAGTTTTTAAGAGTCTCTTATACTTTGGCTCTCTCTCCCACTCTAACCTCTTTTTTTTTCCCTTCCCCTCCCCCATGGTTTTCTGTTAAGTTTCTCAGGATCCACATAAGAGTGAAAACATATGGTATCTGTCTTTCTCTGTATGGCTTATTTCACTTAGCATCACACTCTCCACTTCCATCCATGTTGCTACAAAGGGCCATATTTCATTCTTTCTCATTGCCACGTAGTACTCCATTGTGTATATAAACCACAATTTCTTTATCCATTCATCAGCTGATGGGACATTTAGGCTCTTTCCACAATTTGGCTATTGTTGAGAGTGCTACTATAAACACTGGGGTACAAGTGCCCCTGTATCCCTTGGGTAAATTCCTAGCAGTGCTATTGCTGGGTCATAGGGTAGGTCTATTTTTAATTTTTTGAGGAACCTCCACACGGTTTTCCAGAGCGGCTGCACCAGTTTGCATTCCCACCAACAGTGCAAGAGGGTTCCCATTTCTCCACATCCTCTCCAGCATCTATAGTCTCCTGATTTGTTCATTTTGGCCACTCTGACTGGCGTGAGGTGATATCTGAGTGTGGTTTTGATTTATATTTCCCTGATGAGGAGCGATGTTAAGCATCTTTTCATGTGCCTGTTGGCCATCTTAGATCCTTCTTTTAAAAACACGTTTGCAACAGACGTTTATTTAAAATCGTCTCTGTAGCCTAAGACCCTCACCTTTAAGTCTACTGCTCATCTCTATTCAAAATCCTAACCCACACAATTACTGGCTCATATTACAAATAAAAAATGATAATAATGGTAAATAATAAACGTAAAAATAAAGAAGAATGAAAAGTCACTAACGTTTACTAAGCATTAACTTGTGCCAGGCACTTTTCTTATTGTTGTATCTAATTTACAAATGGAGAAACTGAAGTTTGGCAAAGTATGCCTAAGGTTCCAGAGCTCCTAACAGGAGACTGAGGAGGGTTTTAACTGAACAGCCAGGTTCCAGAACCCACTCTCAACTAATACAACCTAACATCGTCAATCTCTATTTCTCTTTTCAATCCATTTTGAAAAGTTGGAAAATTGTTTTTTCTCCTCCATCTGTGAGAAAGTGTTCATCAAACAAACTTATAATATGAATGTGATTCAGAGGCAAAGTGTTTAACTTACCTGAAAATGGTTTTTTTAAGAAACAGTAGGACAAAATGTTTATATATGTAAGTAATTGATACATCTAAAACTTCTTCAGCTATTCACTCAAAGATTCCCCAAAAACCTCCAAGTTTTTTTCCTCTGATTTCTTATTTTGAAGTAATAATAATGACTTTTCTTAAAACCACTATGAATAAGAAAATAAATTCCAAGCTGCCTTTAGATGAAACGTGTGACCCTTTCCTTTTTGAGGCAGCCAGCAAGAAGGGAGGGAGGTACATAAAGAGAACTGATGTCATATCATTTTAATTTTTTGATGACTATCCATGGCAAGGATCACTGAAGAGACTGACAATCCACCAATACAAAAATGTATTTCTAAAAAAAAAGTCATGTTTTCTGCATGTAACTATATCCTTCTAAAGAAAATATTAAGACATGTGAAAAATAATTGAATAATTTTATTGAATAAAAATTTGTTCAAGTAGTATATTAAAAAAGTTAATAGGCCTCAATAACAACACACATACAAAATAACAATTCAATCCACTTCACTACAAACACACAAAACTAAAAAAAAAAAAACAACCACAAAAAAACCCAACTAAAATGGCCACTTTTCACAGGAAATAAACCATACTGACTAAATTAAATCAGTGTATCATTAAGAGAAAATGTACTTATTAAAAATTAGATTTCAAAAAAATTAGATTTCAACATCAAAGGAAATAAAGAAGCATGGAGAGAAAAGTGTGGTTCAATATGTAGATCAATTCTTCCGCATAAGTATTTAGCCAGCTTAAAAATAAACATTCATCAATTGCCTAGAACTTTTTGAGGAATAAAACATATATATATTTCTACATATATAAAATTTTAGCTATACACCTAAAATAGACACATAATCTTGAGTCTAAAATAGAGACAAACATTCTACAATGAAACTGAAAAAAAAAAAAAAAACCTGCGTATTTTGTAAAAGTCACCCATGAACCAGTTTTAAAAATAAAGGGCTCTGGGGCACCTGGGTGGCTCAGGTGGTTAAGTGTCCGACTCTTAGATTTCAGCTCAGGTCATGATCCCAGAGTTGTGGGACTGAGACCCACATTCGGGCTCCATGCTGAGCGTGGAGCCTGCTTAGGATTCTGTCTCTCTCTTTTTCTCTCTCAAAATAAATAAATTAACATTAAAAAAAATAAAGGGCTCTAATGTAGAAATCTAGACAATATAGAGATAACTGAAAAATAATTCAGGAATAAGATGGCATGATCAGAAAACTAGAAAAAAACATAATGGATTTTACAACTAATACTAAGGTTAAACAGCAGGGGAATTAGCTGTAAAACACAATGTTAACCTTTAAAGCCTCAATAAAATGAAAATTAACCACTAAATACTGAGAAATTGTGTTTTGAGAAAAATAACTTCCTAATTTTTCATAAAAGAGAATTAACAAGTTTGTCAAAAAGTGGAACCTGGAGTTGAAACAAACAAACACAATGACTCCAATCCCCGAGGTCCTCCCTTCTCAAATCTACAGCCCCACCCTCCAACTATAGAAGCAGCTCTCGGGAACTCTGATTTTTTATGGGAAAGAAGCATTTATTTGACATTCAATAGTTCTTTCCATTCTCTTTCTTCTCTCACTTCAAGTAAGTTAACTATACTTGTTCTTACTCCCTATAATCATGGGCTAAATCAAAGCTCCCACTGAAAACAACTATAAAAGCTGAATAAAATCTGAAAAGTATCAAAAAGACCACAAGATAATAGGTCATCTCCAAATATAGGGAAAATCAGAATCCATGAGGTTATGGGTCAATCCAGAGAAAAAAATGAAACCTTGTGTTTAGATAATCTCCAAAAGAAAGCAGCAGGAGGAAGGAACAGAAATCAAAACCCAGAGCTGCACAAGGTGGAAAGCCTAACAGGGGTCTCTTACCATAAAAAAATTAAAATTCCAAAGGACCATACCCTCAAGGAGAGGGTAAATAGGATGTGGAAAAATCCATGATGAACCACAACCAGGATGACCCCCAAGTCCTAGTATCCCAAAGACATTCTCGTTTATGACACTTGTATTTACTATCAAAAATGCTCCAGGTGGATGGTATGTTACATGGTCACCCTAACGATGCTCTAGTTTCAATCCTCTGGCTCTCCTATCAAAAAAATGTCAAGCCTTAATTAAACATGGTGTAAGTGTGGCTGTAGTGGACTGTCTCTGAAGACGACATCAAGTCCTCCATCTCTGAATAAGGAAAATTCTTACAGATTCAACAACAAGAACCAAACAGGATATCTAGAAACAAAAAATACAATAAGTAAAATTTAAACCTCACTGGATGAGTTTAAACAGCAGACCAGACACAACTGAAGAAAACTTTAGTGAGCTGAAATATAAGAAAAATAGACTTTCCACAACATAGCATGAAAAGAATACAGGTGGAAAAATCAGAAGAGGGATATAAAATGTAGAGCGAAAAGGCTGAGCAGATGTTTAAAATATTAGTAGTGCAATCCGTATCTCAGAAGGAGGGGAAAAAAAGAAATGGAACAAAGGCAGCATTTAAAGGGATGGTGTCTGAAATTTTTTAACAGAAGAAAACTAGCAATCAGTAGATACAAGAGTCTCAACGAATCTCAGGTACCTTATATAAAAAGAAATTGGGACTTAGATATATATTAAAACTTTAGAAATTAAATGTAAAGAACAAAATGTTAAGTAGCCACAGAGAACAAAAAGATTACCTTCAAAGAAGCTGCAGTAAAACTAAGCAAAAACAACTCAAGGCTGTCAACTATCTTTGATGGTTGAGTGAAAGTATCTGCCAACCTATAATTCTATACTCAGCAAAAACACAAGTTACCAGTATCGGGAATGAAAATGAAGGCATTATTACAAATTTATAGACATTTTAAAAGAAAACAAGTGGAAATTTATGTAAATAAATTTGACAATTTAGATAAAATGAAGAAAGTCAAAACTGACCAAAATGACACAAGAAGATATAGGAGATCCCAAAAGTCCTACAAATAAACTGACTTCACGTCGAGAACTGAGGAGGGTTTGACATTTCACCCAAATTACTTGCAAACTAACAAGTTATCCTGCCACAGTTTCATAGATGCTAGCAGGGGGACATTATTAGGCCAAGGGAAAAGGACTTTATTATTAACCACAAAACAGCATGGTTCTTACTTTTTATCAGTTGCTTTTATCCCTGCTATCTGCACATGGCAGCAACCTACAAGAGGCTCATGTGGATAATATGCACACAGAGGGTCTGTGTCACCGCTGAGGAACCCCAAGCTTAGAAAATCACCGATCTCATGGAGGCTGCCAGCAAGCCTAACAAACCTTTGCCCTGTAGGGAGACCCTATTTCTGGATTTCAAGGCTTTTTGTTATACAAACATCCTTAAAAGGATAGCCTAACACAAGAACGATCACATGATATGTAGAAATGCTATAAAGAATTGCTTCCCGGGGCGCCTGGATGGCGCAGTCGGTTAAGCGTCCGACTTCAACCAGGTCACAATCTCACGGTCCGTGAGTTCGAGCCCCGCGTCGGGCTCTGGGCTGATGGCTCAGAGCCTGGAGCCTGTTTCCGATTCTGTGTCTCCCTCTCTCTCTGCCCCTCCCCCGTTCATGCTCTGTCTCTCTCTGTCACAAAAATAAATAAACGTTGAAAAAAAAAAAAAAAGTTTAAAAAAAAAAAAAAGAATTGCTTCCCAATTCCATAATCAAAAATTTGCCCACAGGAGCACCTGGGTGGTTCAGTCAGTTAAGCATCCAACTTTGCCTCAGGTCATGACCTCATGGCTCACGGGTTTGAGCCCCATGTCGGGCTCTGTGCTGACAGCTCAGAGCCTGGAGCCTGCTTCAGATTCTGTGTCTCCCTCTCTCTGTCCCTCCCGTGCTCATTCTCTCTCTCTCTCTCTCTCTCAAAAATAAATAAATGTTAAAAAAAAAATTTTTTTTAATTTGCCCACCAAAAAAATTCCATTTCTTTTTTTTTTTTTTTAAATTTAAAAAAAAATTTTTTTTTTAACGTTTATTTATTTTTGAGACAGAGAGAGACAGAGCATGAACAGGGGAGGGGCAGAGAGAGAGGGAGACACAGAATCCGAAACAGGCTCCAGGCTCTGAGCTGTCAGCACAGAGCCCAACGCGGGGCTCGAACTCACGGACCGCGAGATCGTGACCTGAGCCGAAGTCAGCCGCTTAACCGACTGAGCCACCCAGGTGCCCCCAAAAAATTCCATTTCTTAGTTAGACAAATTGACAAATTCCACTAAATATTTAAGGATAAAAAAAAAAATCTTACAGTCTTACAAAAAATCTTCTTGGTTACAAGAATAAAGAAAGATCACTTCCCTGACTCATTTTATGACGACAGTGTAACCTTGATACCAAAACCTAATAAAAACATTAGGAGAAAGGAAATTTATGGGCAATTTCATTCATGAATACAAATGTAAAAATATGGAACAAAAGATAAGCAAACTGAATCTAGCAATATTTAAAAGTATAATAAATCAAAGCCAAGTTAGAATTATTTCAGGAATGAAAGAGCAATTTTACAAATCAACACAGTTTTCCAAATAAGATAAATTTTATAATTTCATTAGCTCTCAATGCAGAAAAAATATTTGATAAAATTCATCATTCATTCATTGACACGCTGAGCAAAACTAGGAAGAAACAGGAATTTCCCTTATCTGATGAAGACTACCTACCCAAAACAACAAACTATCTAGAACCTACAGCAAACATACCTAAAAATGAAATGTTAAATAGACATGACCCCATTACTACCCCCAACTAGTACAATAAGGCAAGAAAAAGAAATAAAAGGTATGATATTTGGAAGGACACAAAACCGAGGTTTTACTCACAGATTTTTATGATTATGTAGATATAAAAATTTTGTAAATCTATAGATAAGCTATTAGAATGAATAAGGCAGTTGAGCAAGGTTGATGAATACAAGGTCAACATTAAAATTCAACTATATTTCTATATACCAGAAACAAAGTGATGACAATCTTTTTAAAGAGATACATAATACAGTAGTGTCAAAAATAATCAAATATCTAGAAATAATAAAAATATATAAGATATCTATAGAGAAAACTATAAAAATTTTCAAGAAAAATTAAAGGCCTCACAAATATTCATATATTGCAAGGGTCATTTTTAAGACATTAATTTTTCTTAGGTTGCTATACAGATTCAATACAATTCCAATAAAAAAATAAATCAGTCAAGTGTTTATGGAAGATTTCAAGCTGATTTTAAAATTTACATAGTAATGCAGAAGGGCCAAGAATAACTAAGATACTCCTGAAGAACAAGGGGGGAAGGGGCTGGCTCTCCTGGATATCAAGACTTACTATATGATAGGGTAAGAAAGTTGTTCAGTAAAGCACAAAGATAAGTGAATCAACTAATGGAACAGATACGGAGTCTAAAAACAGACTCTGCTTCAATAAATAACTTATGGCAAAGGTGACATGGCATAACAGTTGAGAAAATGATATTCTTTTTTTTTTTAAGTTTTATTTATTTATTGGGGGGGGGGGGGGAGGGGCAGATACAAAGGGAGAGAGAGAATCTTCACCAGGCACTGTCAGCACAAAGCCCAACATAGGGCTTGAACTCACACACTGTGAATTTACTATCTGAGCCGAAATCAAGAGTTGGACAGTCAACGAACTGAGCCACCCAGGCGCCCCAAAAACTCATAGTCTTTTAAAAGGTACACGATATTCCACATGGAGGAAAGATAAAATTTGACCACTATCTTACACCATAGAGAAAAAAACAATTCCAAGTAAGCTGTAGATCTAAATGTGAAAGACAAGACAGAAAAGCTTCTGGAAAGTGATACAAAAATACCTTCATGATCTTGGATACTGCAATGGGACACAAAAAGCACAAACCATAAAAGACTAATAAAGTGGAATGTACCAAAGATGACAACTTCTGCTCATCAAAAGACACATTTAAGGGAATGAAAAGGGGAGCCACAGAATAAAAGGCACTTGTAACCCATATAACTGAGGGCATATAAAGAACTACAACTCAAAAAACAAAAAGCCAACCCAGTAAAAACTAGGTAAGCAATCTAAACAAGCATTTCATAAAACAGGAAATCCAAATAGACAACAGACACGTGAAAAGGACTCCACTAGACATCAGGGAAACGTTGGGGTCCCTGGGTGGCTCAGTCACTTAAGTGTCAGACTCTTGATTTCAGCTCATGTATCTCAGGGTTCATGAGCCCAACATACAGGTCTGTGCTAACCCTGGGATTCTCTCTCTCCCTCTCTTTGCCTGTCCCCTATTTGCATTCTCACAAGTGTGCATGATCTCTCAAAATAAACTTAAGAAGAGAAATCAGGGAAATGTCAAATCAACCCACAATGAGAAATTACTACACATTCATTGTAACAGTTAACATTAAAAACAAAAATTAGACAATGCTATTGGAGAAGAGTTGAAACAAAAAGAACTCACGTACATTGCTGACAGGAATATAAACTGGTATGACTCCTTTGAAAAACAGTTTGGGCTTATCAACTAGAAGAAAAAATAAATATACCCTGTGACCAAACAGAGTCCACACTTACGAATATGCCTTTTAAAAATGTATGCACCAGGGCAATTATACAAAAATATGATAGCACTGATAATGAGCCACAAACTACAAACACAGCAAATATCCACTAATAGTAAAAATGGATAAACTGCGTTAAATATATACTTTGGAATACAGCATGCGCACACACACACACACATACACACGCTAAATATATATATATATATATATGGAGAGGGAGGGAAAGAGAGAGAGAGGGGGGCTACTGCTATATATATATATATAATGTAGATCAGTCTTAGAAAACAATGTTCAGTGACAAAAGCCCAACTAAAAAAGAGTGCATATTGTAGGATTCCTTTTTAACGATCATAAACAAAGTAAAATATACAGAATAGGGATGAAGACTTAAATGCTAAAATCATGAAAGAAAATCAAACTGATTATCATAAATGTCAATGATAACAGATACCTCTGTGGAGGAAGGAGTGTACTATGATGGAGGAAGGATACCCAGCAGCTTCTGAAGAACTGGTCTTGTTCTATTCCAACTGTTTATGTTAATGTATCTTTTCTGCATGTGTTAGTGTTTGCTTTTTCTAATGTTTGTTAAATTATCTATATTCTTATTTTTAGAAATAGCCACTCAGGAAAATTTTGGCAGTTTCTTACAAAATTTAACACGTAATTATCACACGACCCAGCAAATGCACTCTTGGGCGTTTATCCCAGAGAAATGAAAACTTATGCTTACGCAAAAATCTATACACAAATGTTCATAGCAGCTTTATTTGTAGTAGCAAAAAACTGGAAACAACACAGATGTCCTTCAATGAGTGACTAAATTGCGGTGCATCCATACCATGGAACACCCAGTGAAAGAAAGAAATGAACTACTGAAGCGTGTAAAACCTTGGATGAATCTCCAGGGAATTTAAGTGGGGAAAAAAAGTACTTACATAATTTTTTAAATGATAAAATTATAGAAATGGAATTAGCTATCAGGGAAATACAAATCAAACCCACAATGAGACTATTTCACACTCACTAGGATGGCTGTAATAAAAAGGACAGACTCTATCAAGTGTTGGTGAAGAGGTAGAGAAATCAGAACCCTCATACACTGCTAGTGAGAATGAAAAATGGCACAGTTGCCATGGAAAAGTCTGGCAGTTCTTCAAAAGGTTTAACATAACGTTACTATATGACCTACCATTCTACTCCTAGGTATATACTCAAGAGATCCAAAAACATAAGTTCATAAAAAACCTGTACACAAACACTCTGAAGCAGCATTATTCATAATAGCCCCAAAGTGGAAACAATCCAAATGCCCATCAACTAATGAATGGATAAATAAAATATGGCATATCCATATGATGGAATATTATTCAGCAATAAAAAACTGAAGCATTAATGGTAAATCATGGATGAAACCTGGAAATATTATGCTGAGTGAACAATGCCAGTCACAAAAGACCAAATACGTATTGTATGATTCCATTTATGTGAACTGTCCAGAACAGTTAAATATAGCAAGACAGAAAGTAGGTTAGTGTTTGCCTTAGCTTAGGGGACTGGAGTGAGAATAACAGGTGACTGCTTATATATGGGGTTTCTTTTGGGGGTGATAAAAATGTTCTTAAAAAGACTGTGGTGCTGGGTACATGTCTCTGAATATACTAAAAAACACTGACATTAAATGGGTAAGTTGTATGGTATATGAATTATACCTCAATAAAGCTGTTATATAAAAAAAGACAATATAATGAAAATACTCCTTTTCATTTTTAAGACAAATAATATTAAGTTTACTTACAGATGAAATAGGAAATTATGAAAAATTCAGAAATATTATGCTTAAGCAGAAAACAGACAGTTTTCATTTTGGAGCTTTTATATTATTATTTTTTTAATGGGAGAGAAAAGAGCAATCCATAAAGAGAGAGTAGGATCTAAGAACCATACTAAGGTATGCACAGATGAAGTAACAGATGTGGAATTTGCTTTAAAGGAATCCAGCAGTTGATAAAGAAGGTAGAAAAGGGAGTAAAAGGTATACAGAGATTCATATACTATTCTCTCTACTATGTTTGAAATTTTCCATTAAAGAAATGAAAAGTATAACCTTAAGCACCAAACTTCCAGACAAATAATTATTTAAAATATTAGAAAATCAGTTTTACAAAGATATCTATGGTTCTATAGAAATGGCATAAAAATCAATTTTCTAATAAATCTGATTTTCTGAAGGCCTTACACAGCACCAGAGTATCCCTCAAAATAAGACAGTGCACTTTATAATCGAAATTCTTAACAATTTGTATCAAATATGCACTGTCTGATTAAATCTAAAACAGACTAAGATTTGTTTCTTACTATTTATAAAACATCACTACACTCAGGTAACAATCTGCACCGTCAGGGCACCTGGGTGGCTCAGTCAGTTAAGCCGTCCGACTCTCAGTTTTGGCTTGGGTCATGATCTCACGGTTTCATTGGTTCGAGCACCACATCAGGTTGTGCTCTGATGGTGTGGAGCCCGCTTGGGATTCTCTCTCTTTCTGTCCCTCCCCTAATGCTTTCTCTGTCTCTCTCAAAATAAATAAATAAACTTAAAAAAAAAAATCTGCATAGTCAATCAGACAATATACCAACCAAGACAATTAAAAACTGACTCCAAGTAAGGGCTATTAATTAATACAACTGAAAGGAACTGATACAGAATTATAAACACTATTAAAGCTAATTCTTTTCACTTAAGAGTAATCGCATGGAACAATGATCTTAAAATGCAAAAAATCCTCCACAAATGTATTCAAAGCAAATTAAATTTAAATTAAATGACAAATATTTAAGTGCTAAGATACGAGAAGTACTGTGTATTGTGTGAATAAAAGTAATGGGAGAGCATATAAAACAGTCACTAGTAGCGAATGAGGTACTTGCCTGCTAGAGTGAACAAAGCTTATAGCCGTCTTTCGAAAAATACTATACCCAAAAGTGATCAAAACATTCCTCATTCTTCAGTATGAGCAATAAAATATGAAATAAAATGTATATAAAATATTTATAGCTGCATGACAATTAACTTCAAAATGAAACTGAGTCTCTTATGAGAACATGGTAGCCCAAAAAAGCATGAGGGCCTGGCAGATCCCAAGGGTTACTGGAAGTAACTCCAAGGGAGTACTTTTCTCCCCTTCTTTTTCCAAACCTTCATTCTAATAGCACTGCCAGTCTTTGAGACGCCCTGTACAGCAGCCCCTACCTCCTAGACTGTGAAGACGCTGCCACCCTTCAACACTCCCAAAGCGTGTTCGCCGAGATTGACACACTTTCAAGAGCTACCATTTTCCTTTATCAAAGTAGCAGAAAGCAGTCATCATCACAGCTTGATCCACTCTCCAACGCGTACCTGTATCTAGTGCCATGTCTCCTCGCTCCGTGCCTCAGCCTTTCCACTCTGGCAGTGTTCCAGATCCATCATGCTCTCGGCCTCTGCACAGGCTGCTTCAGCACGCAACAGGCATGCTGTGCTTGCTTGTGCATACCCACACTAATACTTCAGGTGTTAACTCAGACGCTAGGTTCTCAGTGAAGCTTCCATCTCATTCAAGATAATTTGGCTGCTTCCTCTCTTGCTCCCATGGAACCTCTTCCCCCTCCCACCCAATTTTTAGACACTAACTCTTTGAGGATGGGAACTGTATCTTTTCAAAACAGTTGGTTCTCAGGACACGGGGGTAATAGCGATCTCATAGAGGGTGGTCAAATTAAATCTGCTCACCCCACATCATGGTACCTATTTTTCCTCCCAGAATTTTTGAGGATCACGTGATAGTTTATTCAGAAAGTATTTCGTAAAGCACTGTGCAAATGATGCTTTTATAGGCTAAACTTATCTTTCAGACAATAAACCACTGCTTTTTATCTGAAACTATAGTTGAAAAAAACCAAACACCCCACTGGTCTCTACCGTTGAATTTTTTTTTTTAATTTTTTTAAGTTTATTTATTTATTCTGAGAGAGAGAAAGTGCAAACGGGGGAGGGACGGAGAGAGAGGGAGAGAGAGGCAGACAGAGGGAGAGAGATGGAGAGAGAGGGAGAGAGATGGAGAGACAGGGAGAGAGATGGAGAGACAGGGAGAGAGAGGGAGAGAGAGAATCCCAAGCAGGCTCTGCACTGACAGTGCATAGCCCAAAGCAGGGCTCAAACAGAAAACAGCGAGATCATGACCTGAGCCACAACCAACAGTCAGACACTTAACTGACTGAACCACCCAGGTGCCCCTCTACCACTTAATTTCTTAATTCCCTAACCAAATAAGCTATGAGATTCCATTCCTAAGATGGGTATGGTAACCTTCAGGAATATTAAGCTTCTCCATCTGGGAATTTTTTTTTTTTTTTTTAATTTCCTCTAACTTCAAATGGATAGGAAAATCTACAGTGTTCCAAAGTGGTTCCTTATAATTTGCTTAAGAGGTACACAATATCAGAATGCTTTGCAACAGTCATTCAGGACCGCCAAATTACTTACAATTATTTCTTTTAGTTTTGTCTAGACTCCTAAAGCAAGAACTACAGAGCCCATTATCATTCTGTCCTGTGTCCAAAGATACATAACTTGTCTTTTTACTCACCTCTTCACTTTTTTGCTATTCTTACCATCGCAGGAAAGACATGGGCGTGAAGTAAAGAAACTGGTCTCTGGTTCTATTTCTCAAAATCATTCAAAGTAATCTGTTACCTCAGAAAAAGGAAACTATCTCAAACCCACAAGTTGTCAGGTGTGGGGCAGGAAAGAGAACCATGTGAAACAAGTGAGTACGAAATAAGGAATAATGGCTACCAGTCCAACCATCCTGAGAATGATTGCCCTGCTTAAAATCATCAAAGTTCATTAAAAACAAAACAGAAAGCAAGCAGATAAAAAAGGCCTACAGGTTGGATTCAGTTTCTTACCCCAGCACTATTTTAGGAGCTATAACACACATAAACTCTTGTGTTATACTGCTGAATTCACCCCTGAACTCGGTAACGCTTAAGCACTTCCTCTACCTTTAAAATTAAACTCAAAGAAAAGAACCATAAGAGCCATGTTTTCGAAATTAGAGAACACTACAACTGGGAGAGATCATTTTCAATAGAACAGAGTTTGCCAGCCCCTATTTTACTCTGAATAATGAACCAGTAACTTTGAATATTTTGTCCTAAAACATCTTTGGTCTACTACTTAAACTCCACCAACAGTCTATGACTTTTTATTTTCCCAATATACTCTTTTATCTGTGCAGCACGGCCACTATCTTTAGTGTCTGAGTTACCATTATTAGTAAAATTAGTTCTCTTCCGATCAATATCCTAACACACACACACACACACACACACACACACACACACACACACACATAATCCTCCTATTCGGAAATGGTCTGGGTCAAAAGGCAAGTCTCCTCCACTAATGTCAGCAAATTACTATTTAAACAGCACTCCTTCTAATTCTGTACATTTAGCCAAGATGATTCTACTGGTTGAAGTAGCCATGGATGTACCACTCTCCAATGATATGTAAACCACAGGACAGACACATCTTGTGCTACAGAGTCAATCTCAGGTTCCCAATCAAATATCACATGGTAAGCTTCTAGGGAAATCCAAATCAAATCAGAGATAGTAAGATGTTAACTCTACAGTTTTACTGTACTCTGCAGGCAGGGTAGACCCTAATCCAAAATGACTGGTGATCTTCTAAGAAGAAACTTGGTCACAGAACCACACACCAGGGGCGTCTGTGCACAGAGGATCAACCACGTGAAGCAGCAGCAAGATGGTGGCCATCTGCACACTACAGAGAGAGGCCTAAGAAGAAACCATCATGCTGCCACTTTACTTTTTTCAAGATTCATTCATTCATTCATTGAGAGAGAGAGACACACAGAGAAAGAATGTGAGCACGAGGAGGTAATGGGCAGAGAGAGAGAGAAACAATCCCAAGCAGACTCCATGCCCGAGGTCAATCTCACAAACCATAAGATCAAGACCTGAGCCAAAACCAAGAATCAGATGCTTAACCAACTGAGCCACTCAGGCACCTTGGCACCTTGATGTTAGACTTCTAGGCTCCAGAACGGTGAGAAAATAAATGTGTTCTTTAGGCCACTCAGTCTGTCCTTTTCGTAGGGCGCCCTAGCAAACTCATACAGTGTGATTTAATACCTGTAATTTAATTTTCTGAACCAAATAGGATATCTGGTTCACAGATTTTTACAAAAATGTGCTTTCAGGGTGCGTGGATGGCGCAGTCGGTTGAGTGTCCAACTCTTGATTTTAGCTCAGGTCATGATCCAAGGGTTGTGGGACAGCATGGAGCCTGCTTGGGATTCTCTCTCTCTCCCTCTGCCCCTCTCCCCTGCTCGCAAACACACTCTCTCAAAGAAAAAAGAAAAAGAAAAATGTGTTTTCTTCTTGTGCTTTGCTTTAATAAAAATTTTACTGAAATATAACCTAAATTTTAAAAAAGCACACGAGTCATAAGTTTATAGCTTTGATGAATTTTCACAAAGTGAACACATTCCTATAACCACTGCTCAGATCAAAATGTAGAACACTGAAAGCTGTGCTTTGATTCTGAATTCATACATTCATTACAGAATTTGCTATACAATCTCTTACATATCATGAGTGACACTGTTTCCTTTCTAATAGAATTGTTTAACTTTCAAGCATAAGTCTTACTGTGGACATAACCCATCTAGAAATACTGCAGTATTAGAAATACTAAACTTCATAAGGACTAATATGTTAAAAACAAGCAAACCAGAATCATGGTTCTAGCACTGAAGATTTTACTGATTTTTCTTTAACACAAAGAGACTACAGTTATCTCTGTGAGACAGTCTGGTAAACTTACCATTACACAGTTTCCAATTAGTTTTTCTTTCTCCCACTTAACATATTTTAATTTTTTTTTTTTCTGACAAGACTTAGAAGCAAGTAAAAGCTTTGCTGGAAGGTGAATGTCAGCTGAATCAGTGATGCAGTTAATTTATGTGAATTAATTTTCATGAATTTTATAGTCTTGGAATAAGACAGTTTCTCACAAATGATAGTTTCTTCAGCTAATGAGGTACTGTGTATACATATTTTCCCCTTTCAACTGTCTTCCTGAATAACGTATATTCAGTGGGACAGTTCTATGACTTTGAAGTAGTTATTTCCAAAAGCTGGAAACAGAGAATGTGCATATCTAAAAGACTAGGGGCTGAAGTCAGAAAAAGAATCAGAGGTGGTATCCGAGAGCATCTTCTTGAGGTCGTAACAACAGTTCACGGAGGCACTGGAGACGTCCAAATGAATAGAAGGGTAGGGATGGGAAGGACGTGTTTATCACACAGCAAGATTGAGTCCCATTAGGGGAACTAATGAAAGCCTAGTGAAGCAGAGTCAGTCATACCGGGTGGGAGCAGAGGTAGGTGAGGAAGACGGTCGGTCAGAATGGGAATAGGCAGCTGACTGAGAGGGCAGCAGAAACAGGCAATAAGTAGGGGAGAGAAAATGTCTGCAAGGACACAGCATGAAAAACAACAATGTGTTCTAAAAGTACATCTCGGCTTCCTCCTTTACATCTTCCTGAACCTCAGTCTTAGGATATTTGGGTCTATTAAAGTATGCTTTATGTGCAGTATCCCTAGGAATCACAGTAGGGTTTAAAGCCATTTGGGCGCACAGACACTCAAAAAGCTGAGGGTCAAAGAACACATCAGTGCCAGTTATACTAGTGAGTTACACTTACACAGTTACAGTTATACAGCAAGTTACACTTACCAGTGTAAGTGGTAAGTTGTGAAGTATGGCACTAAGTAACTTAATAAAAATTGTAATACCACGTTTGGTCCATGATTTTTTCAAAGGTGGGGTATATGTCAAGGTCATCTCTATAAAGACACGATTTCCAATTTCTAAATAAAGGTAAAGCTACAGTTTATTCTCTCAATCCTGATTTGGATTCTTCCAGAAGCTGACTCTAAGACACGGTTTTAAAGTTCCGGTAACTTATTTGTGAGATGATTCCAAGAAACTTTGAAAGATGGCTGGGGAAAAGAGACAGGAAGAGGAAAGAAATTACTTAAGAGATGAGTCTAGAAAATTGGTACCAACTACGTATCACTGTGGAAAACTTGTTTAATCTTGCTACAGACATTGTAGGACATGTGTCCAGAGTTACCCCACTTGAGGGTTAAGGGAGTTGGGTATTTACCCACCAGTTCCTGTCAGATACTGGCTGAGAGCGGTTCTCAGAGTGAGTGTTAACACCCTAGCATTTCTGACTAGCCCTCCGTGAAGGCAGAGTGGCTGGCAGTAGAGAAAACATTCAGGAAGACACACAGATGTTGAGATCTAGAAGTTGACCAGTGTGCACAGAAATGGCAAGGGAAGAAAGACTACGGGCAAGCACTGAGCGTCATGGTATTATGCCATAATCCCCAATCTGTGGGACATTGTCCCTAATTTGGGAATGTAAGAAAAATCACCCTTCACCTAGAAGCTGCAGAAAAAGGACTGTGCACTGCTCTAAATCACCAGACATTTTCCTCTGCTAAACAGTATAGGTGTTCCTCTCAAGAAACTGTTGAGCTATGGTACATGACAAGTGACATAGTAAGGAAAAACCTGCAAGATCCTCACAGTCATTAAGGTTTGCCTCAGTTATGAAAACGAAACCGAAGCTGTAAACAATCCTGCGCAGTGTGCTGTTTTTCTGTATGAGCAGAGAAGGCTACAACTTCTAACCATAAAATATTCTCAAGAAAGACAGAGTCTTTTAGAGGGGGAAGGGGGGAAATTGTGAACACTGAATGTGTCCGTAGGGTTTCCCCCCCTTTTTCTTCTGGAAGAGCTAATGGTACAGTGTAAGCAAGAAATTGTGGACCAATACACATACATAGAGTTCTTAAAAAAATAATAATCACCAGCTACATGTCTTTTCAAACACAGCAGTCTTTTAGAGCATGCTGGCTCTCTATCAGTGTTTCACCTCTGGCCAGGCCACAGCTGTCGAGTTCTAACAGTTGGTAAGAACACAGAGGAAGGAGTTTCTATTTCAGAACTTAAAAACGTTTTACTGAGTTGTTTTGCATTAAAGACACATAAATTCAAGTTACTTTCAAGAGATTTTAAACTTAAATTCAACTTAAAGGAAATAGGTTTCTCTGTTCCTCATCAATCTCTTTTATATTGCAAGAAATATTCTAAATCAAGGTTTATATACAAACTGAATATAATATCCCCATTGTTTATATTGACAGATAGGGATACACTCCCTATCCATATTATACGTAGTAAATTAACGAATATTTTTTTATTCCATTCATCACATAAGTTCTTATACCACCTGCTTTTATTTTGTGTGTGTGTGTGTGTGTGTGTTTAAGTTTATTCATTTACTTTGAGGGACAGAGAGCATGAACAGGGGAAGGGGCAGAGAGAGAGGGAAAGAGAGAATCCCAAGCAGGCTCTGCATCATCAGCACAGAGCCTGAACTCATGAACCGTGAAATCATGAGCTGAGCCGAGATCCAGAGTTGGACGCTTAACCAACTGAGCCACCCAGGCACCCCTATTTTAGTGTTAACCTGTTTTAAAAGCCCTCTTTCTTTAGAGTTTGGGCAGACTGAATTAAGATTTCCTTCTTCCTAAATGTATCTGGTTAACTGTATGTAACTTTAACCATATACAATCTGAAAATAACCCAAACACATTCAATAAACACTGCTTAAGTATACCCCCCAGCAACAATGTTGCAAGTTAGACATCAGTACCTCAGTACAACTTAGAATGATTTCTTTTCTGTCATTTCTTTTTATTTTAGTTGACACACAATGTTCTGTCACTTCTTTATCAGCCAAATTCCTTAGACAGTTCTACAGAGAGTGCTTCATGCCTTCACAGTAATATAAATGACTTGATGAATTATATTTTCTCCAGTGGTACCTTTACAAGTGAACACTGTGAGCTGTGCAGATGCAAATCACTGTGCCTTCAGATAGAACTGAACCATGTATCAGAAGAGGAGAAAAATCAGGAAACATTGGAATTTGAGCATTATAGCTCCCAATGACTAGATCTATAATGATATTGGAATTACTGTTTTTTGGGGTTTCGTTGGTTTTTTTTTTTAGGTACCCTAACAATGTTGTGGTTATTTATTTACAAAAAAAGGAATCCTCATGGAGATACATACTGAAGAATTTTAGAAGAGAATAATATACTGTGTGAGATTTTCTTTAAAATACTCCTGGGGTGCTTGGGTGGCTCAGGCAGTTAAGAGTCCGACTCCAACTCCAACTCAGGTCATGATCTCATGGTTTGTGGGTTTGAGCCCCACATCAGGCTCTGGGCTGACAGCCCAGAGCCTGGAGCCTGCTTCAGATTCTGTGTCTCCCTCTCTCTCTACCTCTCCCTCGCTCGTGCTCTGACTCTCTCTCTCAAAAATAAATAAACATTGGAGTGCCTGGGTGGCTCAGTTGGTTAAACATCTGACTTTGGCTCAGGTCATGATCTCACGGTTCATGGGTTCGAGCCCCACATTGGGCTCTGTGCTGTCAGCCCAGAGCCTGGAGTCTGCTTCAGATTCTGAGTCTCCCCCTCTCTCTCTCTGCCTCTCCCCAGCTCGTGCTCTGACTCTCTCTCTCTCTCTCTCTCTCAAAAATAAACATTAAAAAAATAAAAATAATAAATAAAATAGTCCTGTGAGGTACAAAGGGCAGTGGCTGTAGTACAGCTGAAACAAGACTGACTATACTATTTCTCTCCTTTTGTATATGCTTAAAATTTTTCCACAATGAAAAGTTAAAGAAAATATGGGGGTGGGGAAGAGAAAAACAAGTTTAGTTTTCTTTCCTGGTAAGTTTTTTTTTTTTTTTTTTTTAATTTTTTTTTTCAACGTTTATTTATTTTTGGGACAGAGAGAGACAGAGCATGAACGGGGGAGGGGCAGACAGAGAGGGAGACACAGAATCGGAAACAGGCTCCAGGCTCTGAGCCATCAGCCCAGAGCCCGACGCAGGGCTCGAACTCACGGACCGCGAGATCGTGACCTGGCTGAAGTCGGACGCTTAACCGACTGCGCCACCCAGGCGCCCCTCTTTCCTGGTAAGTTTTTGTCATGAAAAGCCCTATAGATAATTCTTCTCTACTAATACACTAATATATAAGTGAGAAATCTGCCACATTTCAACTTTGTACTGCTTTGTTCTCCTTCCTAAACCTAAACTTTCAAGCTTGAAATTTAAGAATTAAATCAAGCTTGAGGGGCATCTGGGTGGCTCAGTCGGCTAAGCGCCCGACTTCGGCTCAGGTCATGATCTCGCGGTCCGTGAGTTCGAGCCCCACGTCGGGCTCTGTGCTGACAGCTCAGAGCCTGAAGCCTACTTCAGACTCTGTGTCTCCCTCTCTCTGACCCTCCCCTGTTCATGCTCTGTCTATCCCTGTCTCAAAAATAAATAAACGTTAAAAAAAAAATTTAGAATTAAATCAAGCTTGAATTAGAGTGGATGAGGTAGAAGGTGACAACCCTTTAAATGTAAGAATTTTTTCAGGGGCAATAAAAAGCCATGTTTAAATCACCATGTTTTTTTGCTCTACGATCCTTCATCAGTTAGAACTTACACAAAGAAAAATGTACTTTTGTGGTCATAGTAAATACCCGAAAGTGTTTTAAAGAAGTAATCTGATAAACAATGGCTAATGAAAAAAATATGGTGCTTAAGAGTAGATATTTTGGGGTTACCTGGGTAGGTCAGCAGGTTAAGCATCCAACTCAATTTTGGCTCAGGTCCTGATCTCCTGATTCCTGAAATCAAGCCCCATCTAGGGGTCTGTGCTGACTGGGTGGACCCTGCTTACAATCCACGCTCTCCCTTTCTCTCTGCCCCTCCCCCCATCAGGCTCGGGCACTCTCCCTCTCTCAAAACAATAAACTTTAAAAAAAAAATTTAAGGACAAAATAGAAAATTCTTAAACATCCATATAAAGCTAAAACCTCAAGGGCAGTCCCCTAAAAGCACACAAATTTCTTCTGACACAACAGAAGAAAAGCGGCAAGAGGAGCAGCAGGAGGAGAAGGGAAAGCAGAGAACAAAAGCAACTACTGGGAGGTGAACAGGTTTTGGTCACTGCTGCTGGCTCCTTCAAAAAAAAAAAATTATTTCATGACCTCAGTATCATCATTAGCTACATCAAATAGCTTGTCTGCTAAAAATAACAGTTTCTCTTATGAGACCATGATTTCTTGTCCTTGGCACTAACTGACATTTTGGGCTCAGTAGTTATTTGTTGCAAGGGGCTGTCCTGTGCACAGTAGGATATCTGGTGGCATTCCTGCTCATTAGATGCCAGTAACAAGTCAACTGTGACAACCAAACACATCTCTAAAAGCTGCCAAAGTTGTCCCCAGGTAGGAACCACTGCACTAGATAGTTATTAAAGACATATACCTGAAGGTGGCAGGTTAAAAATACATTCATAATCTACAGACGATAATCAGACAGGTTATTTTTGATTCTGCAAGGCAAATCCAATAGGGAATTGAAGAAGGAACTGAGGTTTACAACAGGTAAAACTATCACTGTGATAAAAAACCAAAACAAAAGCAGCGGTATATAGCCTTATAGAACTTTGGGAGGTAAAATTCAGCAGCGCAATGATGGGGCAGGAGTGCAAATGTGTATGAATAAAGTCAACTTATACCTGTTTATAGAAGTAGCTCTTTTCACAGACAGCATGTTACAAAATGCACCATAAATCCCTAAAAGTGGGTGAAGACATACAGGATTCTTTTTATTATTCTACACCAGTGTATGTGTGAAATACAAAATAAAAAGTTAAATCTCTTCTATTTCTCCCTTTCTTTTTTTAATGTTACCTTTTAATCAGGAAACTGATCTTGCAGTCACGGTGAAAACCACTAGTATGAGGATTAAGGGCACAAGCTTATAAGCTGCATGATATTAGTCAAGCTATATCCTACGTAAAGCCCAGTTCTCTTATCAATCAAATAAAATAACAATGGTACCCACCTCAGGCTTGCTGCATGAAATAAAGGAAATAATTCATGTAAAGTGCTCACCATAGTCAACAAAATACGTGCTTGGAGATTACCTATTTCTGTTACCTTTCACTGTTTAATGGTAAGAAAGATGTAAATGTTGTAAATATTTATGCCTTAATAAAAACCTCCTTCAATTCTTCCAGACCAAATAGTTACAAGAATATAAAATGACACAAGGCACTTTGCATCACAACCTGTGTAGTCAAGAATATAGTTCAGGGGCACCTGGGTGGCTCAGTCGGTTAGGCGTCCGACTTCAGTTCAGGTCATGATCTCGCGGTCCATGAGTTCGAGCCCCGCACTGGGCTCTGTGCTGACAGCTCAGAGCCTGGAGCCTGTTTCAGATTCTGTCTCCCTCTGTCTCTGACCCTCTCCTGTTCATGCTCTGTCTCTCCCTGTCTCAAAAATAAATAAACATTAAAAAAAAAAAAAAAAGAATATAGTTCAAATGTAGGTTTCAAATTCATTTTGGTAGCCCTTCCTATTCTGTTGTGATGTAGCTTTTTACCAGGGCTGGTATCCTATTAGTGGGACTAGTGAGGCCGTGGGAGAAGTGGTTGTTACTTTTTTACATGAAAGCCTTTGGTGTCCTATGCATCTTTAAAAATTTTTTTAAATATGTATGTGACTTGCATTTTATTTCTATTGGACAGCACTTTAAAGATTCTTTTTTTTTTTTTAAATGTAATGTTTTTATTTATTTTTGAGACAGACAGAGACAGAGCAGGAGCAGAGGAGGGGCAGAGAGAGGAGGAGACACAGAATCCGAAGCAGGCTCCAGGCTCCGAGCCGTCAGCACAGAGCCCGACGCGGGGCTGGAACTCACGGACTGTGAGATCGTGACCTGAGCCGAAGTCGGACGCTTAAGCGACTGAGCCACCCAGGCGCCCCAGCACTTTAAAGATTCTACACCCACTGTGGAGCTCAAATTTACAAACCAAAGATCAAGAGTCCCATGCTCTACTGACTGAGCCAGACAGGTGCCCCATGCACGTTTTATAAAATAAAGAATGTGGGGGCGACTGGGTGGCTCAGTCAGTTAAGCATCTGACTTCGGCTCAGGTCACGATCTCCCAGTTCGTGGGTTTGAGCCCCATATTGGGCTCCGTGCTGACAGCTAGGAGCCTGGAGCCTGCTTCAGATTCTGTGTGTGTGTCTCTCTCTCTGCCTCTCCCCAACTCGCACTCTGTCTCTCTCTCTCTCAAAAAAAATAAATAAATAAACATTAATTTTTTTAATTAAAAAACAAATAAATAAAGAATGTGAGGGGCGCCTGGGTGGCTTAGTCGGTTAAGCAGCCGACTTCGGCTCAGGTCATAATCTCACAGTTCATGAGTTCGAGCCCCGCGCTGGGCTCTGTGCTGACAGCTCAGAGCCTGGAGCCTGCTTCAAATTCTGTGTCCCCTCTCTCTCTCCTCCACTCACACTGTCTTTCTGTGTCTCTCTCAAAAATAATTAAACATAAAAAATAAATAAATAAAATTTAAAAAAAGAACGTGAAGAGTGCCTGGCTGGCTCAGTTGGTAGTACATGGGACTCTTGACCTCGGGGTCATGAGGTTGAGCCCCACACTGGATATGGAGCCTACTTAAAAAATAATTAAATTAAAATTAAAATTAAATTAAATTAAATAAATAAAATAAATAGAGTATGAATTGCTTTTTAAAGTAATAAACCAAATTTAAAGTCTTAGCTTCTTTTTTTCTGTACGGAATTACTGTATTAGTACTATCTTTTAAGCACTCAAAGTATAAAGCCAACCAAGTAATGTGTCTTCTCTTTCCATAATGAAAGGCTGTGTGGCAGAAAAAGAAAAATCAGTTGTAAGGCATTTTCTCCATTTTAAATATTGATATAAGAATAATACACTTATGCTCAAAGAACCAGAGACAAAACCATGTCTGTGAGCAACAGTCTTGCATAAGGTTTAAAAAACTAATAGCAATAGAGACTCCTGGGTGGCTCAGTCGGTTGAGCATCTGACTTCTGCTCAGGTCATGATCTCACGGTCCATGAGTTCAAGCCCCATGTCGGGCTCTGTGCTGACAGCTCAGAGCCTAGAGCCTGCTTCAGATTCTGTGTCTCCCTCTCTCTCTGCACCTCTCCTGCTTGTACTAAATGGCAATAAAGTTATTTGAAACACCCAAAGAAAACGATTTTTTAAAAAATTAAGATGGTTTTACTTTTTTTGAAATACATTGGTAGTTTTAAATTAACACTGTCTCAAGACCTAGTTTTAATACTTAAAGTAATATAATATGCACTGTAAAACTGATTTTACTATGTCTGTAAAGAAGCCAGGTTCTTCCTAAGTATACATGAATCAAAACAAAGAGCCAACTTTATAACCTGGAATCTATAGAAAACTAAAAGGAAAAAGGAGAAACATGTTTGTACAGCCTATCAGTACATCCAGGCATAATAAAAACCTTCCAAGTTCTTCTCAGCTGCTTTACCAAAAGGAAATGAGAGGTTTGAGGATAAAAACTGAGCATCACAGAATTTTAGGAAGAGTAAACACAACATACAATAAAGATAAAAACTTGAAGATGCTTTCTAAAGTTAGGTTACTTTAACAAATTCATAGCAATGACTAAAACTGACAAAAAACATGCCAATATTCCTAGCATAAATTATACATCAATTCTTCTGAGAAATAACACTTTATTACCTAACTCATACTCAAAACACTGACAGTGTGCTTATCACAATACAGATACAGAAGACTGCATTACCAAAATAAAAAATGCATGAGTGGCAAGGCTAACAAAAAATTCAAATATTTTCTTTTATCCTCATAGTTTTCACCGATCAATCAGTTATTTCTCACCAGAAAACATGGGATTGAGTTTTTAAGTTTCTCATTAATAATTACTTTTGATCACATAATTTAAAAAAAAATTTTTTTTACATTTATTTTTTTTTGAGAAACAGTGAGACAAAGCGTGCGGGGAAGGGCAGAGAGAGGAGACACGGAATCTGAAGCAGGCTCCAGGCTCGAGCTGTCAGCACAAAGCCCGACGTGGGGCTTGAAGCCACAAACTGTGAGATCGCGACCTGAGCCGAAGTCAGATGCTCAACCGACTGAGCCAACCAGGTGCTCCTTGATCACATAATTTATGTTAAATTCTAGGAAATTTAAAAAATTCATGCAGTAAAGAAACAAAAGAACAAAAAAAAAGGCTTGTCAAGAAATACTCTACACTTAAAAAGTCTCTATTCAATCTAAACACTGAATTTCCCTAATTGTTAGAAATTCAGATGACACTGCTTAAACCATCTCTAAAGAATTTTGTTTTCTTCATTAATATTGTGAAGAATTTGTCGTAAGCAATTGCAAACTCTCACAATAATATACACTAACTCCAGGACAATGGCTACTTCTGGAAAGGAAGGTAGAATGGGACCAGGAAAAAGAAAATGGAATGTCAACTGTATCTAAAATGTTTTAGGGGCGCCTGGGTGGCGCAGTCGGTTGAGCATCCGACTTCAGCCAGGTCACGATCTCGCAGTCCGTGAGTTCGAGCCCCGCGTCAGGCTCTGGGCCGATGGCTCAGAGCCTGGAGCCTGTTTCCGATTCTGTGTCTCCCTCTCTCTCTGCCCCTCCCCCGTTCATGCTCTGTCTCTCTCTGTCCCAAAAATAAATAAACGTTGAAAAAAAAAATTAAAATGTTTTATATCCTTAAAAAATATGGCAAATATCAAGTTATGAAATAGAGATGTTGCACACAAGTTACGCTATTCTCTACACTTTACTACAGGCTTGAAATATTTCATTAAAAAATAAATCAGCTTTAATGGATTTAACTTGTGATTCCAAACCTTAATGTTATTCTTACAAGTTTTCCTTTTTCTCCTCCTCACCCTCATCCCCAAATTATGAAATCCACACTATATAACAACCATGTATCTATACATGAATACCTGAACATGAAAAGAGTATAAACATGCCTTTTACTCTCTTTTCCAACCACTGAATAAAGGAACATTTTCTGCTATTAGGTTTAACTTTCCAGAGAGTAGGCCTGACTCAGGCAGTTGGCAGAAATCTCAAAGCTGAACCTCTGCAGTCAGCCACAAACCTTGGTGGCAGCTCGCGAAATATACAAAACACTAAGGTCATACATTTTGGCTTCAGTTTGTTCTTCCTGACAAGTATAAAAGTGCCAGAAACTGATATGATCCCAAGTGTTCAGTAGCATGGCCATTACTCAAGAGTAAGGAGAAAATAAGGCTTCCCGACTTCTGCCACCGGGGTCTTTGCACATAACTCACTGGAAGAGTGGAAAGCCCGGTGCACTTGCTAAAGCGGACGACACTTAGAGGTGGCTGCCACACAAACTCTGGTTATCAGGCTCAAGTATCTGGAAAAAATTCTCAAAAATGAATGGAATAAGCCCATCCTTTCAAAGAAACAACTGAGAGTATCTGATACCATTAATAAAATTCAGGGGCACCTGGGTAGCTCAGTCAGTTGAGCGTCCAGTCTTGGCTCAGGTCATGATCTCACGGCTCGTGATCTCATGACTCATGAGTTTGAGCCCCGTGTCGGGCTCTGTGCTGACAGCTCAGAGCCTGGAGCCTGCTTCGGATTCTGTGCCTCCCTGTGTCTCTGCCCCTCCCCCCTTGTGCTCTGTCTCTCTCTCAAAAATAAATATTAAAAATTTTTAAAAATTAAAATTCAACCTTTAAAATGAAAATTAGCCCTTGTTAAAAACTTATACCCATCACCATAAACTTGACAGCACTCTAATACCTAAAGATCTTCTGATTAACACAGTGATGTTAATGAATGCAAAATTTCAATATTGAGTAAGGAAACATGGCAACATGCGGAAGAAGTGCACAACTCAGTGAACCAACATTCTCAAAATGATGCACATGTGATGTTACAAAATCATGCATAGGTAAAAGATCCATTCAAACTACTGAATAAACCTTGTGGATTTCAATGTAACAGACTATAAAAAGTTTACTGATCCGATTTCAAATTCTATGCTGCAACAAACCTTTAAGAAACTACCACTTAGTAAAATTTTGGTGTAGTATCAAAAGAATATTCACAATTATCTGAAAATGTCATTAATTACTCCTCTGTTTTCTAACTGCATAATTTGTCAGAGGTCAGATTTTCTTCAGATACTTAACCAAAATCAACATACCGCTCTAGACTGAATGCAGAAGTGGGCAGGAGAATACAGCTAGTCTTTTAAGCCAGATATTAATGTGATTTACAAAATGCCACATTTCACCCTATTTTTTTTTTGAAAACAAGGCTTTTTCACATATATATGTGATTTATGTTAACACATAATGTACAAAGGAGCTCTAAGACCAAAAAGTTCAAGAACCACTGCACTAAAGTGATATAAAATCATTACAATTATGACAGGTAAGGCTAAATAAAACCTCAGAGTCCCATTGCATGGCAATCAGTAATATGCATATGGTGATGATTTAGGCAACACAGTGTAAGTCATGTTTAAAAGCAGTGATGAGAAAAAAATTCAACAAAAAAGAGCTGTAGTTTGAGTGCTAACAACCACATATACACTATATAAAGCTTAATTCACACCTCTGAAAATTATACAATATCCCATCCTCAACAAATGGGGGAAATGCACCAAGTTAATGTTTCTCATTAACAGTCAAAAATTCAACTTCAAATAAAAAGATTACCTATATTTGGGCTTCACTTACCATACTTGCGGGACAGTCCATATAAGGCAGATTATAAATCCGACAATATTTCCAACATGACTAGTAATTCTCCATCTTCAAGGAGCATTCCCACAGATATACATTTTACTTCAAATTCAAATACATTCTAAGATAAATATGTGTTGGTATACGTTACCAAACTCAAGCTTAAAATAAGGCAAGCCACCACCAAGTAAATTCTCATACTTCCAATTATCTCAGCTGCTATATTATCCAGGGAATAGGTCTTATTATAATGTGTGCAGTGGTTAACCAAGTGTTACAGCACACAGTGCTGAACTACTCTGATTAGCAAAAAAAAAAAAAAAAAAAAAAAAAAAAAAAAGTAAAAGAATCAGCTGTGCCAAAATTAAAATATAACGAGCAAGAAATAAAGTGAGAAACAAAGGAATGTAATATTCAGTTCTGAACCTCAAACGTCTTAAGAAACTCTGAAGAAGAAAGCCCATCCTTTGTCACTAATAAGTCATCTCCCTTAAAAACCATTCTAAAATGTACCTTTGGAGTAGTAATTCTTAAGAGAAAATAAATGATTTTAGCACCTTTGCTCACCCACTATATTGCTCGATCCTAGCCCAGACACTATGGAGATAAGCATGAGACACAGTATCCTACCCACAAGGTTTAATTCAGGGGCAAAATGAGTAAAACAAACCTTACTACCAAGAAAGAAGAATCAAGCAAGACTAGAGCAGCGAAGGAAGGTGGCTTCAACTAAAAAAGGCAAACAAATCCTTGGTGGGGAGGGGAGGGGGGGCACAAAGGGGAAAAGCAGGGGCAGGTGCCAGGAAGCTACTGTAAAAGGGATTCCAGCAGACTGAACCAGAGAGGGTAGAGAGGGGTGAAGCTTTCACAGGACTGCTTCAGGGGACCACACAAACATTTACATGTGATTTTTCCAACAGAAATGACGAAACGAGACACCTGACTAAATGTGTGAGTAAAAGGAGTCTAAGAATTATCATAGCCAAGAGAATAAAAGACTGATGATGTTATCACTGACAGAAATATGAATATCTGGAGAATAAACGAATGGAAAAATCAATATGACTTTTGTAACAAAAAATCCAAGTGGATTATCTGTTCAGACAACTAAAGATGGGTGGCTCAGTCGGTTAAGTGCCCGACTTCTCCTCAGGTCAGGATATCATGGTTTGTGGGTTCGAGCCCAGCACTGAGCTCTGCAATGACAGCTCAGACCCTGGAGCCTGCTTTGGATTATGTCTCCCTCTCTCTCTCTCTGCCTATCCCCCACTCATGCTTTGACTCTCAAAAATAAATAAACATTAAAAAAAAAAAAAAAAACTAAAAAAAAAAAAAAAAAAAGATGGGATTGGACATCAGATGAGAGCCCAGACCTTTGTCACGGCTACCACTGAGAGGTCCAAGTCCTCTGTCATTTCTCCCCTGATTACTGCAGCAGCCTCCAGCTCCCACACTTGCCCTCAGAGTCTCTTCTCTACTTGCTGGCCAGAGTCATTCTTTAAAATGTAAGTCAGATCAAATCTCTATTCTGTTCAAAACCATCCAGTGGCTCCCCACTTTTCTCAGAATAAAATCCAAAACTGTTACTAGTTTACAAGTTCCTTTATGACCGGTCACTGCCAACTCCCTTCTGCTCCAGCTTCCTACTACCACTAGCCCACTACTCTTCCCGTTGGCCCATCTATTCCACCCTACACTGACCTCCTTGCTACTCCTGGAACATGCTAGGCTTGCTTCCACCTCAGGGCAAATGTGTTGTTGCTTCTGCCTTGAGAACTCCTAGCTGGCTTACTAACACCACATGGCTACGTCTTCCAGACGGAGTTCAAGGCTGTTCAAATCCCATCTTCTCAATGGACCCACACTGACCACACTAAATTTGCAAGCACCACCCTCAACCCAGTACTCCTGACACCACTCTGCCTTTTTCTCAGATAATTTACCACCTTCTAGACTAAGATACAATTTACTCATTATGTTTATTATTTGTTGCTATTTCCTCTTACTTAAAATGTAAGCACCATAAAGGCTGGGATTTTGTTCACTGAAGTACCCCAACTCTAAATAAAAGAGGTCCTGCAAACAACAGGTACAAACATCAGTTTGTTGAATTAATGAACTGCTGCAGAAGGGTCAAAGGTAATGAAAACTTAGAACACCAAATGCCACCGTGGTTCTATCAGCTCTAATCCTACCCATTTCTTCCAATATTTTCTATCTCCGTAATGATCTCACCATTTATCCGGATGCTCAAGCGAAAAAAGCCTAGAAACCATTCTAGACTTCTCACTCATCCAACTGTCCGAGTCAATTCATCACCAAAAGCTGTCAAAATTACCTCTGTTATCTCTCGAAGAGGATATTCTTTTCCACTCCCATGGCACCAGTTCAAACTTTTTTGTCTGTAAACTAGACTATCAGGTCCACAACTGAGTTTTTTGCTTTGATCCAACAAGGACTATTTAATGGATTTTAGATCGATTATGACAAAGTATGACAGGTAGGAGAAAGCAAAGTGAAGAAGAATAGGGTATCTGAAGGCAAGAAAAATGCTTTTTATCTTTACTTTCCCTCCTCCTATTCAAGGCACACTTATTCATATAAGTATTCATATACTTTTAAGGTACAGCTCAAATATTATCTCCATTTTTGAAGTCTTTCCCAGTTCCTCCAATTAAAGTGCATACTCTTCTTCCTTCTTTATACATAGCTCCATGACAGTACTTTCTGTAACACTTATTTTTTCCACATACCAGTTGCCCAACTGAACAAAAGTCTAGTCTTACTCTAACAGAGCTTAGAATTAAATATCTACTGAACAGATGAATGAATAGCAACTTTTAGTCTAGGATTTGCAATTATAAAGAATAAAACCTAAGTTCGAACAAACATAAGGGCGTAAATTATAAAAGAAACATAAGTTATTTAATTTCCAACAAATAGTAGATAAAAACACTAAACCAAAGATCCAAGCAGGAAAAAGTGAAGACTGAACACAGGCATTTCTCTCTAGATACTGGTACAGAGATAAGAAGACTAGCTAAAAATGTATTTAATAGAGAAATAGACTTAGAATTTCACAGAGAAATGTGAAGGCAGAAAAAGAGTCAAACCCCAAATAGTCTTAAAAATAAAACATGTTCCCTCAGACAGGAATACTCAACTAGAAACGAATTGTGGTCACAGAACACTCAAGAAATGCAGAATGGTTTAATTAAGAAGACAATGTAAAACATATCAGTCCCCTCTAATTCCATCCTCACAAAAAAAAAAAACTCTAACATATAAAATTGAATCATTAAAAACAGTGGTTCATTAAAAAACTCTATGGAGTTGTTTTTTTTCCCCCCCCCTCGGTCATTGAGGCAATCCAAAAATACTGAACGAGGGCACCTGGGTGACTCAGTAGATTAAGCGTCTGACTTCAGCTCTGGTCATGATCTCGTGGTACACGAGTTCCAGCCCCGTGTCAGGCTCTGTGCTGACAGCTCAGAGCCTGGAGCCTGCTTCAGATTCTGTGTCTCCCTCACTCTCTGCCCCTCCCTTGTTCATGCTCTTGCACACACATGTGCACTCGCTCACTCTCATAAATAAATAAATAAAGCAGGAAAAAAATAAATAAATAAACAAACAAACAAACAAATAAATAAATAAAAATCTCTATTGGCTGAAGTTCATCAAATGGTATACACACAGACAGCTAAACTGCAAGCACATGGCTTAAAATAAACTTGAAACCTAAAGTGTTTAAAAACAAGATCTAATATAGGGGCACCTGGCTGGCTCAGTCAGTAGAGTATGCAACACCTGATCTTGGGGTCATGGCTGAGTTCAAGCCACATATTGGGCCCGGAGCTTACTTAAAAAAATATATACATCTATAGATAGAGCTAAAAAAAAAAAAAAAAAAAAAAAATCTAATAATAACAGTTAATAGTCACTGACCATTTATTATGTAGAGTGTTGTTGTGTTTTAAATATATTCTTATTTATACATAAATAATAATTATCCCATTTCACAAATAAGGAAAACAAAGCCCAGAAAAGTGCAAGGAGAACCAAGGAACAATGACTTAAACCGAAATGACTGCTATTAATAAGAAAAAAGTTTCCTTATAGTGTGCAGCATCTAGCAGCAACTTAGACTTGCATTTGTATTACCACAGCTCTACAAAGCAAGAACATATTGTCCAAACTCCAGAAGAAGGATGACAATCTTGATCCACTTCCATATCCCTGCCAAGATAATCCTTATAATACCAAATTCACTTTGGAGTACACTGTAACCAGAAATGTGAACACAAAATGTTCAAAAAGAGAACAATACTAACTAAAGAATTTACGAGATTAAAAATGGAAGATAAAGGGGTGCCTGGGTGGCTCAGTCGGTTAAGTGTCCAACTTCGGCTCAGGTCATGATCTCGCCGTTTGTGAGTTCGAGCCCCACATAAGGCTCTGTGCTGACAGCTCGGAGCCTGGAGCCTGCTTCGAATTCTGTGTCTCCCTCTCTCTCTGCCCCTCCCCTGCCTGCACATGCTTACTCTCTCTCTCTCTCTCTCTCTCTCAAAAATAAACATTAAAAAAAAATTTTTTTTAATGGAAGATAAATTTTGAGGATAACAAACCTTATCGTTCTAAATCACTGTCTTTTAAAACTTTTTTTTTAATGTTTTATTTATTTTTGAGAGAGACAGAGACAGAGCACTAGCGGGGTAGGGGGAGAGAGAGAGGGAGACACAGAATCCAAACAGGCTCTAGGCTCTGAGCTGTCAGCACTGTCTTTTATATAAGTAATAAATCACATGTTGAAAAAATTAGCAATTTAGTAAAATGTAAAAAGGCTGAAATAGGATACCTTTTTCTACAAAAGTAGTTCAAAATTTTCCTACCTCAAACTTTTTCACGGTTCTGCCTCCTATTTACGATCTTGGTACTATGCCTCTTCTACTCCAGGGACAACACAAAAGTAGAAAAAACCCACAGGTTCAATGGGTATTATTAAATCCTATCAATCACAAGACAAACACAAGATTCCTTGGATGCACCTGTGCTATGCCCTGCATGGCATACAATAAATATTTGTTGAATGACTGAATCCTCTCCAAGAGAAAATGCAAGTATTTAACACTTTCTACCTCCCATAATACTACACATTATTATAGTATCAATATTATTATAGCATCAGAATAATGCAATAAAACAAAACTTTTACCCTAAACCACATGCAGAAAAGTTATTTTACCCCTGTGTTACATTCTACATTAAAAGTGGGGGGAAATACTAATATTTTTTAGATCAGTTTTTATAGCTACTGGTATTCTAAGACATCACAAAAAATTTATCTGAACATATTCTTTTTTTATAACAATAACATCCTTAACATACTATAATTTCTTATAGCCTTCTTTGTAATGTTTAATGCAGATATGACAAAATCACAAATCATTTTCCTTACACAACCAACAAACTTTTTAAATTAGATATAGGAAATTAGCTCCATTAAAATGAGTTGCCCTGCTACATTAATAGTAATATTCTACATTCAGAGAAGGTGAAAAACCAAGAAACAATGAAAATAAACATATACATATGCTGCAAAAAATCTCCCTCTCTAATGCACAAACTGAAACACTTGCTCCTGATTTACTGAACTGGTAGCATATCAGAGCAAACACACAAAATTTACAAACTGTACTTAACACAGAGCTTCTTGAGTGTCAAAACCAAGTAAAAACAGTTCAAATCTCGGTACTAAAAAGGCTCTCTTAGAACTGAAACCTACAAAGGCAAAAATTCAGACTAAAATATTCCCTAATATTAAGCAGTATTTTTTTAAACACAACTTATAGTTGCTGAATATCAATTTACCAAAACAGGAAAGTATGACCTTATCTTGGCAAAACTCAGAATACTGTTTCTTCAACATCCTAGAAGACAGCTTGATGCACCAGACTCTTCCATCTGCTTTGTTCTATTTCTTCATGCCCCAAATGGAAATTAAACCCTTCGAGTAACAGCCAAAATTTCATTAATCACAGGAAAGTACAGAAACAAATAGCATGAAATGAATAACAGAGGTAGACAGAACAACAGGTAAAGCAGCCTTGATAATGACCTTAAAGTGTAATTTGAGACATAGCATCTATATAACAAGTACTGGAATCACATTAAATAATTCTATTCCCACTTACCTGATGAGCTCTCAGTAAAGACTGTTAATGTCTGTCCTCCAACACTTTGTAAGACAAATGGATGTTCTCTAGGGGTGCTGACAGAAGCTGGTTTTCCGCCAATATCGTGAATATTTGCAAGATCCTCATTCAAAGTAAATGACACCTAACAGACACATTAACAAAAGCTTATTACAACAGACTTATGTATTCAAAGTATCTTTCACAGAAATTCTGATTATAAATCAAATACCTTTTTAAAAATATGAACCTCAATTTCTAGTCATTTTATTCAACATTTTTCTTTTATTATTTTTTTAATATATGAAATTTACTGTCAAATTGGTTTCCGTACAACACCCAGTGCTCATCCCAACAGGTGCCCTCCTCAATACCCATCACCCACCCTCCCCTCCCTCCCACCCCCCATCAGCCCTCAGTTTTATTCAACATTTTTCTAAAACTTTATCAAAAAATCCTTAATACTTAGTCATAAAAAGGGAATCTATTCCCATTTGTCAGAATAATGGGGCTGATCTACCATTATAAAGATGGGTGACAGCTTTCAAATGTTTTTCTCTGGTTTATGGCTGAAGAAACTCTAGCTCCAAAACAGGAATAAATTTTTTCCCCTAAGGTCTCTGAAGTCAAGGGATTTTATCTTCTTACATTTATATCCTTACAAAATGTATATACTTAAATATATAATATAAATAAATATATAGCAAAGGGCCTGGCACATAGAAAGAAAACAGTATTTGCTTAATGAATATTATAAGAGTATTTAAAAGGTGACTGAACTTAAAGCGGGGGAAAGTGAGCTATTACTAGAAAGCTTAAACATTCCCATAAGCAGGGGATGTATTTCTTTTTTAGGTCTTAATGACTGCTGTAGGAGTACATGGTGCTGTTTTATTTTTGAATACTTTAACAAATACAAATAAATACTTACAAAGGCAATTCAATATTGAGGTTTAGAATAAAAAAGACGTAGTAGACGTTTTTTCACAAGGATTTTTACTACATACCAGCTCTCCCCAAAGGAACCTCACATTTTATATCAAAGGGATTTATAAACATAAAATACTAATCTCCCAACCACAAAGGAAAGGCCATAAAGCATTTATTAAATACTTCTCTAGTATGTGATAGGTACCATAATTATGTCCTGGACTTAATGGGTCAAAACCTAAAGCCCTGAAAAATCCAGACCAAATGCCTTTGCCACACTGAAATAATATTCGAGTAATACTGAAGCAAGAATAAGCCTCATAGTACCCAGTGAAGGGATATTTTGGGTCAAAGCAGAAAAATGCTAAGAATGAACGACTAGAAAGGAGTCCATTCATTCACACAAAAGTGACATTTATACTGTTACGTGTTCCTCACCATCAGCCAGTGTTTTGATGTAGTTTTCCAGAATGCAAACACCACGTTCTCTTTACTATTACTAATACATGGTAAAATAATCTCACGTTTTCAATAAAATATTCATAGAAATAATCTTACCTCAGTCCTTCCTTGATTCCTAAAAGAAAGGAAAGAATTTTATTTAGATTTCATGTTTTCTTCAAATGTATGTTAAGAACTAAAAGAAATAACACTATTTCATATTTACATAAAATATAGCATTTACATAGATCAACTAATATTTACCCTTGGCTCTCCTCAACTAACCTACTTGTAATCATTTGGTAAAAATAAAAACCACATTAATCCCCTGTGTACATGTTATAAGTTTATATCACTTAACACTATTGCAACCTGTCCTAATAACAGTTTATCCAAGTAATGATCTTGTTACTGTTACCTTTATTTCTGCATACTATATAATAGTCTAATTTTAAAAACCATGTATTAAATATCTACTCTAAGCAAAGTACTGGATGTAATATCTGTTCCCAGGCAGAAGATAATAAAAGCTATATCCATAACTACAAGAGATAAATTTTAATTAATGTTTAAGAGAATCCCAATGTGCCAGGATCAGATAGGAGACCATTTCTTCCATTCTAGGAGTTGAGGAATGGCTTAACAAAAGAGAAAGCCTGAGCTAAGTCTTGAAGGGTACTGGGATTTCAACAGGCTGAGACCGGAAAATAGTATCAGACGTATCAGCTGAGCAAAGCCACAAAGAGTCTGATCATGAAAATGTAGTCACATTTGGCTCGGAGAGTACAAACTAAGGAATAGTGGGAGATGAACTATAAAGGAGAACTGAGGCTAGACCACAGAATATCTTGAATATCACAGTGCAGAGCATGGACTTTATTCCTTAGGCAATGGAGAGCCACATGTATTGCATGAACAAAAGAATACAGTATAAAATATGCTCCTAGAAACTTGCACCAGAAAATATATATAAAATGGATATGAAGACCAGTTAGAAAACTACTGTTTCTCCATGACACCAGACTGAGTTCCAACCTGCCTTCACTCAGAGGCTCAACCACTCATTCTGTGATGAAGTGTCTACAAACATTAGGCATTGTGCCAAGTGCATGGTATACAGTATGAACACAGGTCTTTGTCCTCAAAGGTCCTAGTTTAATGCAAAACGATTCGATCCATGAACAACATAAACAGGATAATAACTTTATGACAGGTACAACGTGCTGTCAGGAAATGCAGATGAGAAAGCTAGCAAAAGACAAATTAAATGAGAGATGAGGTCAACAGCACGGAGGCATTCCAGGTTAAGAGAGTAATCCAATTAAACACAGAAGTGAGAAGATCTAGCACATTCTTTCTAACATCAGTGAATGGTAGGCTTGAGTCAAGTGGTAAAGAGCCTCTTGGGCCAGACTAAGGAATCCAGAATCTTAAACAGATTTGTTTACTGCAGGACTCCTCAGAGTCTTTCACGTATTAAAATGCAATGTTGATCACCCTTTTGTTGGGAAGCACCTAAAAGAGAAGTGAAAAAATTCTAAGATTTCATGTAAAAATATGCATTTGCAGCTCCTCTCAAAAGACTGGAAGATTTGGCAGCGATAGTGCCCTCACCCACCCCTCAATTCAGTATGACAATAATCCCTTTGACATGCACAGACAGGCAATGAATTCATTGCAGTCCCTTCCCTATTACTCCTGGACCTGGCTTCTAGGGACATTTAATTAAGCTAACCTTTCAGACAGAGGTGCCGCAATCAAAATAAAGGCAAAGATGCAGGGAAAGCACTTGCAGAATGTTTACTGAATTGAATTGAGGTTAATGCAAAAACTCACAAAAAAGTAATGAAGGCTTTAACCAGGCAATGGCAGAATGCAAAGAGGAGGAGTGTGTGGCAGGATATCTGAGCTGTCAGAACTGACAGAAGAAGAAATGATTGGAAGTAGGCAGCAAGGGGAAAAGGACTGATTAAAGATCATGCTGACATTTCCAGTCTGGGGGATAGAAAATCACCCAGATGCAATTACAGAACACAACAGGGGATGACAATTTTATTTTCATATATTTATTTATAACATCATCTTGGCTGGAATGATAAGAGATTGATGAACTCTGGATGAGTTAATTTTCTAGAATAAAAAAGACTTAAGACTTATTTTTAAAGGATTAGATATTCTTTTGTCTTGGCATATAAATGTGTGAAGTATACACGACCTTTTGTCATTCAATATTACCAATAAAATATATCTTTTTCATGATAACCTGTGGTTAAAATTATAAACATCAACTACTGTAAAACACGGTAATATCCTCAGAAATGAACGCAGTGAACATGTAGCCCACCCTTTCACTGAATGCCTCACAATGCTGTGCAGTCAGTCCTTCATCACTCTGAGTCCACTTCTCAATACCCCGCCACTATTCCTTTACACTCCAATCTAGTTCCTCTGGCCTTTCTAGAAAATTGTCTTTTTCTTACACTTTTTAAATACTTCTCAGATTTGACATCAATGGGAGGAGACTTTTCACTAATTACTGACAGCCAATAAAACACCCCCTTTTTGAAGGTTAAAAAAATCAACCAAATAATACCAAGTCTTTAACTGTGCTCCAGGATTTTTTGTTGGTTTTAATTCCTATTCATACATTCCCTTCTTGAAAAGTCAGCTCAAAAACCATTAGATGGAGCCAAGGAAGGTGGGTATCTGAAGACTGGGTTGAGAAGAGGCAGCATAACCCGAATGGGATGGAAAGCAAGTGCCTGGGGCTGAGGGGATAGCCTGGGGCGAGGTGTCAGTGCCCAGGAGGGTAAGGAAGGCATCCCTATAGAGGAATGCTTCAACAAGAAGTGTGTCAGAACCTAGCAGGGTCAGGAAATAAAGGGGTGTGGGGGGGTGCCTGGGTGGCTCAGTGGGTTAAGCGTCTGACTCTTGATTTCCACTCAGGTCATGATCTCACAGTTCGAGAGATGGAGGTTCTGTGCTGACAGCGTGGAGCCTGCTTGGGATATTCTCATTCTCCCTCTCTCCCTCTTTCCCCGCCTCCCACCCCTCAAAATAAATAAATAAACATTAAAAAAGAAGAAGAAGAACTAGGACTCCATGGAGAAATGCCTGACTCCAGGCTCTGACAGAAATACGCAAGGTGAGTCCAAAACCGTTTTTCTATGACAAAAAGTAAGTGCTCAAAGAATGATGAAGACATGCCAAAAGGCCATGGGGCTGCACTACTGAACTGCACATTTTACAAAGGGGCATGGGAACCGGGCTAGGAGGAGCTTCCAGTGGCTGCATTTTGGACAATTTGAACACGAGAATAAATGATGATAGTAACAAACTGTGACTCACTGACTAAAACTGGAATCCATGAGTTCACACTAACAAAGCTAAATTAATAAAGTGGAAAATCTGATGAGAAAGGAATACATAGGGGTGCCTGGGTGGCTCAGTTGGTTAGGTGTCCAACTTTGGCTCAGGTCATGATCTTGCAGTCCGTGAGTTCGAGCCCCACATCGGGCTCTGTGCTGACAGCTTGGAGCCTGGAGCCTGCTTTGGATTCTATTCTTTCTGTCTCTCTCATTATCTCTCTCTCTCTGCCCCTCCCCCACTTGCACTCTGTCTCTCTCTCTCAAAAATAAATAAACATTAAAAAAAAAAAGACATGGAGGGGCGCCTGGGTGGCGCAGTCGGTTAAGCGTCCGACTTCAGCCAGGTCACGATCTCGCGGTCCGTGAGTTCGAGCCCCGCGTCAGGCTCTGGGCTGATGGCTCGGAGCCTGGAGCCTGTTTCCGATTCTGTGTCTCCCTCTCTCTCTGCCCCTCCCCCGTCTCTGCTCTGTCTCTCTCTGTCCCAAAAATAAATAAAAACGTTAAAAAAAAAAAATTAAAAAAAAAAAAAGACATGGAATATATACATAGTCTCCAAGTACCACCTCACAGAATATTAATTATAAAAGGGAAAAGAGTAACTTTACAGTGAAAAAGCATAGAAGACGCTCCTTAATCAAGTGATCAAAGTTACCACTACCAGTAATGGGACAAAATGAAAACACATAAACCTTGCTAAAATACAGTAAGAACCCAGTTTCACCTGGTATATAACCCCAATCTAATCATGAAGAAACATCAAACTCAAATTACATAAAATAACAGCCTTGTAAACATCAAGCATGTTGACACTTATACAGTATACAAGTCGATCAAAGACTTCCAAATGTTCTAGATTTAAGGAAACTGAGAGAACGGACAACGGAATGTAATTCAACGTTGTGGACTGGATCCTTTTGCTATAAAACAGTCTGGAGATAAGTGGCAAACCCTGAATAAAGTCTAAGGATTAGGCAGTAGCGTATGATGTTAACCTACTGATTTGGAGGGGTGTGCTGTGATTGTTGTAGGAGAATGTCCTTTTTGTAGTCACCAAAAAACCACAAAAGTTCTTTATACTGTTCTTCTGACTAACTTTTCTGTAGCTTGACATTGTTTTAAAATGAAAATACTGGGGTGCCTGGCTGGCTCAGTCAGTGGAACATACAGGACTCTTGATCTCGGGGTCATGAGTCCAAGACCCACACCGGGCATAGGCCTACTTAAAAATTAAAATGAAAAATTTTTTTAATGAAAAAGTTTTTGGGGGCGGTGGCTCAGTCGGTTAAGCATCAGACTTCGGCTCAGGTCTGATCTCACCATTTGTGAGTTCAAGCTCCGCGTTGGTGTCTGTGTGGCCGGCCCAGAGCCTGGAGCCTGCTTCAGATTCTGTCTCCCTGTCTCTCTGACCCTCCCGCACTCACACTCTGTGTCCCGCTCTCAAAAATAAACATTAGGGGCGTCTGGGTGGCTCAGTCAGTTGAGCATCCGACTTCGGCTCAGGTCATGATCTCGCGGTCTGTGCAAGCCCCACGTCGGGCTCTGTGCTGACAGTTCAGAGCCTGGAGCCTGCTTCAGATTCTGTGTCTCTCTCTCTCTGCCCCTCCTCCACTTGCACTCTCTCTCTGTCTCAAAAATAAACATTAAAAAATTTTTTTAAATAAAAATAAAAATAAATAAACATTAAAATGTTTTTAAATAAAAAGTTTTTAAATTAAAAAAAGTATTAAATAATTTCAAAATGTCCCCAGTTTACTTCATTAATTCCTTGCTACAGAATTTGAGAATGTTACTAATTTTTCTCTATAACAATGATGAAATGAATATCCTCAACCTCTGCATCACTAACTTATTTCTTTTAGAAGCTATGTGCCATGAAAATGCTGGGTCAAGAGCATGAATATTTTATTATTAATATGTCTAGCCTTCTCATTATCCCAGTCCCACACTGCTGGATGAGTTCGTCTGAGTCTTTCTATAAGGGCAGCACCAAGAACTGAACTGTTGGCACTGTAGCTAACTGGCAGAGAAAACAGCAGGATTATTATTCTACTTTGTTCTGGGCAGTAATGTGTGTGTGAATACATGTGAGTGTGTCATATATGTGTGTACACATATATATGTTGCCAGGCTGGCCTTCAGAAAGTTTGCACCTATTTAAACTCCTATCAACAGTAAGGTTTTCTAAATTTAGTCAATTTTATAACAGAAAAATTACATCTCATTGATTTTTTTGTCCACATATTTTTTATTAGTGGGCCCCCATATGACCCTAACTGTTAAATGTGTTTAGAAATAAAGCTAGAACTCAAGAGCCTGAAGCCTGCTTCAGATTCTGCCTCCCTCTCTCTTTGCCCCTGCACCACTCACACTCCCTCTCTCTCTCTCTCTATCAAAAATAAACATTGGGGCGCCTGGGTGGCTCAGTCGGTTGGACGTCCGACTTCGGCTCAGGTCACGATCTCGCGGTATGTGAGTTCGAGCCCCACATCGGGCTCTGTGCTGACAGCTCAGAGCCTGGAGCCTATTTCGGATTCTGTGTCTCCCTCTCTCTCTGACCTTCCCCCGTTCATGCTCTGTCTCAAAAATGAATAAATGTTAAAAAAAAAATTAAAAACAAAAAAACAAAAATAAACATTAAAAAAAAAGTTTTTAAATTAAAAAAAAAAAACAAATAAAACTTAACCTAAAGTAAAACCGTAAGCTAACTGAAACGCAGTACACATCACACGCCCAAAGGTATAAAAATAATCCAAGTACAATGCTTTAGAAACATTGCATAAACTGCCTAAGAGAAATGGCCCAAATGTCACCAGCTGTTACAACAGGCTGGATTCTCCTGTTTTCAGGTGTAAACGGAACCCATTTGGGGAGAGCTGCACTCCCACCTGCATGTCTTCTCCCCGTCCTCTGCCTCTCCCAATTCCTCTACTCCACAGCACTGTCTCTGCTGGAATGAACAACCACACCACACAGACCTTCCTGGCTTCTGGCCTATCTAAGGCACTGCAAACTGCTGCTGCTTACCTTTGGGAGATGTGCCGGGGAAGGGAGGTCCATACCCACACATCATACACAACACAGAGTCTGTACTATGCAGTATGTGGCACAACAGTAGGTAAACACTACTGGCTATTTTACATGCATTGAACCCCTGAAGTATTAATACCACAACCTTTTAATAGATGAGGAAACAGAGAGGGTAAGCAACTTACCGAAAGTCACATAGCTAGTAAGTTAACAAGGTCTAGATAAAGCCCAGAGCTGAATGACTCCTGAGTCCATACTCATAGCCACTATGTCACACTGGCTCTTTAAAACCTTGTTTTCATGCTTTACCCAAATATACTTTTTTTTTTTTTTGTCACACAGATCATCCATAAACTGGTTAATCTTCCTCTAAGAATCCATACTTGACTATGTATCTCCTAGCCTTAAAAATATTTGAAGATGGGGGCGCCTGGGTGGCGCAGTCGGTTAAGCGTCCGACTTCAGCCAGGTCACGATCTCGCGGTCCGTGAGTTCGAGCCCCGCGTCGGGCTCTGGGCTGATGGCTCAGAGCCTGGAGCCTGCTTCCGATTCTGTGTCTCCCTCTCTCTCTGCCCCTCCCCTGCTCATGCTCTGTCTCTCTCTGTCCCAAAAATAAATAAACATTGAAAAAAAAAAAAAAAAAAAAGATCTGTCAGAACAAAGGTAAGGAAGAAAAAAAAAACTAGAAAGAAAACCCTGGGGTCAAATAACATTTAGAGATTGAGAAGATGAAGAGAAGAAGCCAGCATCAGACTGAGAAGGAACAGTCCCCTATGGACGACAATCAGGAGTGGTGTCCCAGAAGTGAAATGAAAAAAAGGGTTGGAGGATTGGAATAATCACTATGTCAAAATTCTGTTGAAGGACAATTAAGAAGGCTGACAAGTGACTCTTAGATTTAGGAAGGTAGATGTGCCAGATTGCAAAAAAGGACTACAAATCCTTCGCAGTGACCCCCACCAGGAGGTAGACTGTATTGCTCTCCCCATGAACCTGGGCTTGGCTATGAGTTGCATCCTGAGGACTCTGGCAAACATGATGCAAACACAGGTTTGCTAAGTGCTTGTGTATTGGGACTTCTCTCTCTTTTGCTCTAGGAGTTTTCACCATCATGTGAATGAGCATGCCGCAGATAAAACACACACGGCCACTGTCCCAGCTGAGAGCAAGCCAACCACTAGACACATGAGTGAAGCCATTCTAGCCAGGAAGGCCAGGTCAGTCCCAAACAGAAATGCTCCACAGAATTATAAGCAAATAATAAGGTTTTTGTTCTAGGCCACTAAATTTGGGGGTGATTTGTAGTGAAGCAAAAACTAACTAAACTAACTAACTAACTAACTAACTAAAAGGAAGGCACTGGAGACCAACTAGAGCTCTTCCAATGGAGTAGTAGGCAGGAAAATCTGATTAGAGTTAAGACTGAATGAACAGAGTGGAATGCAAGGCCTCTGGCTGACACCAGCTGAGCTTTGAAAGAGGCTTCCCTTTCTAACAAGGTCATTTCTTTAATCAGGAAACTAAACCTTTACATTGTTTTCCAGGTGTTCCCTACCCTCTTCCAATACCTCTATAGATAGACACGGTGACACCATGGCAAAGTCTTTCTACTGAAGCACTTACTGGGTACATCTAGTTATGCCCAACCCAAGCATCCATCTTCACAAGATGTGGAGAAGATGGAGGGATGAGGGAACTACATACTCTACTGTTTCACTGCCAGTAAGTTTTACCAATAAATCTGACTTTATATTTACACCTATCACTAGAGAGGGGTGTGTGTGTGTGCGTGCACACACATCTATACACATGCACACAAATACACATGTGCACACACAACTCCTCACAGCGCACCTAACCATCTCTTGACAATCCTTGATGTGCTCATTCTCATTTTCCAGGTAAATTCCCCATCTGAAAAAGAACTGTTATGACTTGTAAAAGCATTTATAAAAATTTCAAAAACCAGCATTTTAAGATGTCAAAAATAAATAACTTACTTAGCAATCCGCAGTTTCCCAACTTCACCTCTTCCAGGGGCTTTAGCCCATTGCTGGGACAAATATTTAGGAACCTACAAAAATAAATAAAACACTAATAAGACTATGTTTTAGATGCTAACAAACTTCTTCAACATAAAATGATATGTTTCTATGTTACTTTCTGCCTGTAATAACTGATCATTAAGTATCACACTCTCATACATTTTGCACTAGAAGGGATACTAAGAAATCATCTTAATTCTCAAAGAGCTTGAAGTCAGTCGAGCTGGTGACACAAAACTAAAGCTAGTCAAAAAAACTTAACAAAACAAAGTGCTAACTTATGTTCCCAAGTAAGTCCTAAAGTTCAGACATGAGAAAGGCTACCAGAAAATGTTTCTCAGAGGGGCATAACACTCTAACATGATATTATTCAGAGATACCACCAAGTTCAAGATGAGTTCAAAAATCAAATTTTACTGTGCTTAAGACTATAACTCTGACCAAAGATCAAGGATCTGCTGAAATAAATGATTAAATATCACGACTAACATTTATATACTACTTACTACTTTCCTGACATTGTTATAAGCATTTTCCATACCTTTACACATTTAATCCTCACATCTCTATAAAGTAGGTACTGTTAATTACCCTCATTTCACAGAGTATGAATCTGGGACACCCAGGGATTATATAAATTAGCCAAGGTTATATAATTAGTAAATGATGGAGTCAGGATTCAAACCCAGGCAGTCTGGATCCAGCATCTATTTGTAACTAGATATATATTTAACTCCCAGGGACCTGTGTGGCTCAGTTGGTTAAGTGTCTGACTCTTGGTTTCAGCTCAGGTCATGATCTCGAGGTTTGTGAGTTCAAGCCCTGAATCAGGCTTTGCACTCACTGACAGCACAGAACCTGCTTGGGATTCTGTCCCTCCTTCTCTCTGCCCTTCCCCTGCTTGTGCTCACATGCACGGGCTCGCTCTTGCCCTCTCAAAATAAATAAATAAACATAATTTTTAAAAAAAGGGAGGGGGGGTTAATTCCCAAAAAGGTTAAGAGAATACATGCTGAATCACTACTATTTCTAAAAAAAAAAATTTTTTTTTAACATTTATTCATTTTTGAGAGAGCAGGAGTGGGGGAGGGGCGGGGGGTGGGGAGACAGAATCTGAAGCAGGCTCCAGGTTCTGAGCTGTCAGAACAGAGCCCGATGTGGGGCTGGAAGTCACAGACTGCAACATCCTGACCTGAGCCAAAGTTGGACACCTAACCAACTGAGCCACCCAGGCGGCCCCCTTTTTTTTTTTTTTTTTTAGAATCATTACTATTTCTTCTAAGAGGTAATTTAAACTCTGGAATCAGTACACACCTTCAAGGTTAGCCTGCTGTGAGGAATGAGATACCACATGAAGCATAATACCTCACACAAAGCAAGTACTCAATGGGTGTCAGGTGTCACTGTTATTTCCCCCAGTAATCTTGGAATGATAACACGGACGTCAATGCATAACTGAGTCAGAGCTTCCAAACAAGAAAGGAAAAAAAATTCTATTTACCAAGATTTCATTTGCAACAAGAACCACTTAACTATCAAACAAATTATAGTGCTTTGTTTGGATATACAGTAGAAAAAAAATCAGAAACAAAAGGGTCAAAAGGAGATCCTAATGGTATTTCTTCAATTATGAATGCATTCTTTACACCAAAATTTATCGAAGACCAGCCATATTCTTTAATAAAGTCCATAGGAGAAAGTTGGTGTCTTTTCTCCATCATATTCCAAGTTCCTGGTTCAAATGAGCCCTCTACATATATAGATGCCATAAGACCTCCTCCCTGACAGTAACAGTGTCCCTTCCACAATCTGTATTTCAAGCAATCACTCTAATCACTATCTCCTATCTTCCTGGCTCTCTCCTCAGTACTTCAACAGTTCCTTCATCCCTTCAAATCACTGACTCTAAACACTGTTCCTCAGCTGCCTATGTCCCGTCTTCGCTCCTTAAAGGACTTACAGCCCATCATTACAATCATTTCCTTGCCCCTATCTCCTCCATCATACTGGCCTGGCAGAAACTTAATCCTCATTAAAGCCAATCTATCTGCTACTTATTTTATTAATTAATTTATTGATTTGATTTGTGTTACTTCTCCACACTGCACCTGAGCAACTGGAAAAAAACACAGTGATGCCAAATAGTCTCACTTGAAATATATGGCCACTAACATCAAGTTAGCCCTTCAAGATGCTTGGCAATTTAACTCCATCTGCCTAGTCAGTTCACTCTCCCACCGCAGATGAGTCACAGGTTCTCTTCACTCTTAAACCCACAACACCTCCCTTCCTTCTCCCTCTGTGCTGATAACCTGACTTCCTCTACCAACTGGGAAAGAGGATCCAGAGCACCTCTAAATCTACCAGGTAGCCAAAGCAGGAGCCGTTTATCCTGACTTCCCCTCTAAAAACAATACATGAACAATGGCCAATCCCTCCACTTGTGCCCTGAATTTCTTCCCCTGTAGTCTGATCAAGGGCATCTTTCCTTCAATTCTACCCTCTCTTTCCTCTCTCCTCTAATCATCCCCCCATCAGAATGATGACGGCGACGATGACCGTTGACACTAGAGTGCTTACCACATGTGGCAGGAACACTCTTAAGATGCCCCCCAATGATACTCACTTCCTGACCTTCACACCATTGTGTAATCACCTCTTGTTGAGTGATAAGGGGTCCTGTGACTTGTTTCTAATCAATACAATATAGCAAAGGTGATGGGATGTTACTCCCCTTCCCCTTTGGCTAGGATACCTTTATTCTTTTATTTAATTAATTGTTTCCATTCATTTTTATTTTTTTGGCTACAAAATTTGTTCATGTCTATTTTTTTTTTTTTAAGTAGGCTCCACACCCGGTATGGGACCTGAACTCACAACCCTGAGATCAAGAGTCACCCAGTGACTCATCAAAACAAGTGCACTTCTTAATCCCCATCACCTCTATCTCCAACTCACCTCCCCTCTGGGTAACCATCAGTTTATTCTCTATAGTTAAGAGTCTGTTTCTTGGTTTATCTCTCCACCCCCCCCCCCACCATTTGCTCATTTGTTTTGTTTCTTAATTCCACACAGACTGAAATCATAGGGTATTTGTCTTTCTCTGACTGATTTGTTTCACTTAGTATTATACTCTCTAGCTCCATCCATGTCACTCATTGCATATGACAAAATTTCATTCTTTTTTTATAGCTGAATAATATTGAATTGTGTATATAAATACTACATCTTTACCCATTCATCAATCAATAGACACTTGGGTTGCTTCCATATCTTGGCTATTATAAATAATGCTGCCGTAACCAAAGGGGTGCATGTATCCCTCTGAATAAGTGTTTTTGTATTGTTTGGGTAAATACCCAGTAGCATGACTACTGGGTCATAGGGTAGTTCTACTTTTAACTTTTTGAGAAACCTCCATACTGTTTTGCAAAGTGGCCACTCCCACCAACAGTGCAAGAGGATTCATTTTTCTCTACATGGGATATTACTTCTGTGATTAGGCTACATAAGATGGTGACTTCTGTGTTGCTTCTCTCCTTGTTTTTTTAGTCTGCACACTTTGATGAAGTAAGTTGCCAAGCTGGAGAGGCCCAGGTGGCAAAAAACTAAGGAGAGGCTCCAGCCAACAGGCAGGCAGGAAACATAAATGCTCGAACCAATAACCTTGGAGGATCTGAATTCTGCCAACCAGAATAAAACTCGGAAACAATCTCTCCACAGTTACTACTTCAGATGAGACTCCAGCCCTGGCTGACACCTTGCCTGTAACCTGGGAGAGACTCTGAAGCAGGAGACCCAATTAAGCCCTGCCAAGACTCCTGACCCACAGAGTCATTTTGCAAATGAGGTAACTGAGGCACAGGAAGATGAGCAAATTTGCTAATTTCAAGATCACACATCTATTAAGAGCAGAATCTATAATTCTTTCTATACACTGTCCCATTTTTCTGCCTCTCTTTTCAGCAAAGCGCTTTGAAAACATTGTCTCTGCTGGCTGACTACAGTTCCCCCCTTGCCATTTTGTTTTACTATAGACAGGCTCTACTCTCTACCACTCCACTGAAACTGATGACCCTACTGACCAAGTATCTCCACACTGCCAAGTCAATGTTTAATCCTCATCTTTAACGCCACTCAACAATATTTGAGAACTGTTTCCTCCTCCTACAAACACTTTCTTCACTTGGCTTCAAGTCACCACAATCTCTCTTGATTTTCCTCATATTTCTCTGGCCTCTCCTTTTAGGTCCCGACACATCTAGATTCTCATCTCCCTGGCCTCTCACCTTTAAAAGGCTCTGGTTTCAGTCCTCAGACCACTCCTCTTCTCTACCCACACTCAACTTTATGTAATCTTATCCAGTCTCGTGACTTTAAATACCATCTGTATGACAACTCCCAAATTTAGAGCAAATCCAGGCTCTCCCCCCAAATCCCAACTTATATATCTAACTGCCTACTCAAACTCTCCATCTGAATATTCACTAGACATTTCAGACTTAAAATATCCATAACAGAACTCTAATTTCTCCATCATAAACATGTTCCTCATGCAGTTTTCCATGTCTCAGCAAAAGCTCCATTCTTCCAGGTACTCAGGCTGAAACTCCGTGGTGTTACTCTGAATAGCTCCTTTTATCTCACATTCCACATCCAACTGAATGACATATCCAGTCAGCAATACCTTCAAATTGTATTAGGACTCCAGCCCCTTCTCACCAATTCCAGGCTTACCATCCTAATGCAAGCCACCATCACTTTTTATATAATCACATTGGCCTCCTATCCGATTTCCTACCTTCCACTCTTGTCCACACCTAGTTTATTCTCAATACAGCAGCCAGAGTCATCATCTTAAAACATTAAGTAAAATGATACTGTTCTGCTCAAAGCTTTTCAATTATTTAATAGACATGTACATAGTGCCTACTACAAGCCAGGTACTTTTCTAATCACTTTATAAATGTTACTTCACTTAATCCTCAGAACAACTCTATTATTATCCCATCTTTGCAGATAAAGAAAAGGAGACCAGAGAGTTATTATTTGCCAAGGTTCTCACAATTACTAGTGAAGCCAGGATTCTAACCTAGGCAGTCTAGCTCCATAATCACCATGCCACGTTGCCAGCTCTACGGCTACTGGCTCCCCATGTCACTCAGAGTAAAAATCCTATAATGTCTTGCATGTTTCAGGCCCCTGCTAGCCCATGGCCTCATCTCCTTCTACTTTCTCTCACTCGCTTGACTCTAACCACACGGACCAGCACCTCGTGTCTGCAGGCCTTTGAATTGCTGTTATCTCTGAAAAACTCTTCCCCCAGATATCTGGAGGGCATGCCCCCATAATATCCTTTAGGTCTCTGATCACAGACCACCTTATCAGTAAGGCCCTTTCCCCACCCTATTTAAAACAGCATCCCCAGCTACTTTCTATACATTTTACCTTATTTATTTTTCTTCAGAGCACTTATCACCTGCTATATATGTATTTGTTTACCATCTCTTCTCCCTCCCCATTAGAATGTAATCTACAGAAGGCAGATATTTTGTCTGTTTGTTTACTGCTATATCCCTAGCAGCTAGAATAGCCTGGCATTTTGCAGAAGGAGTTATTTTAATAACTGAATATTGAAGAAACATGAGCTAATGTTAATGTAATAAAAATGACAGCAGTTAACAATGGTGGCATTACTGGGATACATCTACGATACAGAATTTAATTTTAATATACCTCACTGCATTCTCAGAGAGAAACCTATTTCAGAGATCTACCTTAGAATAAGGGGAAGGAAGAAAGACACCAATAGTGAAGTACATCATTTTCCAGTTTGCCTCTGTCCCTTATTGCTGGTTCTCTGAAATGCTATTAAGATAAAGAAAAGACAAAAATATTTTAGAGCACAGAAACACCTGAGGGGACCACACTTCTTTACTACATTAACCAGGTCAGAAGAGCCTCTGATCAAACTGCTAAAGATGACAATTTAGGCCACCAAACAACCAGAAGTTCTAAGTACAATATACATCATACACTAAAACAAATTAAGAATCAAATTCAGGGGTGACTGGGTGGCTCAGTCAGTTGACCATCCGACTCTTGATTTTTGCCCAGGTCATGATCCCAGGGTTACGCTGAGCATGGTGGAACTTGCTAGAGATATGCTCTTTCTCTCTCCCTCTCTCTTTCTCTCTCTCCCCTTTTGCCTCTACCCCATTTGCATCACTCTCTCTCTTAAAGAAATCAAATTCACTACAATACATTGTATCTAATACGAAGCAACTGACAACTTAAAAAAAGAATATGCTTCAGAAGTTAATTGATAAAAATAAGTTTGGAACTCATACTACATTGTCAACATTATAATAAAATTGTAAATTCCCAGGGAACCCCACCAGCTTATTTAATTCAAAAGGCTGCCAAAATTCTATACCCTTTTGATGAAAAACAGAACACAATGAGGATAGTATGTCAATCATATACACATAACTCAAAAGCAAGAACTTATGGAAATGAGCTTCCCAGGAGTTCCAGCCCATCAGCATTAAGTCTGGAAAAAAGGGAGGGAGACGGGGAAGAAAAACTGATATGGTCCCAAGCCTCTAAAAAAAACTTTTTTTTTGAAGGGTTGAAGTTTTAAAACATTTTCTTTTCTTTTATGTTTTAACAAAATTGTATATATTTAAGGTATACAACATGATTATTTGATATACATAGTGAACTGGTTACTAGAGTCAAGCTAATTAACATATCATGTCCTCACATAATTCTTTTATAAGAACACCCGAATTCTACTCTCTTGTACATTTTCCCAAAACACTCTTGTCAACATGTCACGTATGAGATATGTGTTGTTTCCACCGTCTCCACATTCATTAAAGATAATTAGATGGAGACAAGATAATAGGCATAAAAGGAAATGTTTTCTCAGATTTCCAAAAACAGCGACAGAAAATGGTTCACTTAAGCAATACTTCCTCAGGGAAATTTCCCTTGACCCTTTAAACTAAGTCAAATTCCTTTATTATCCACACCCACAGAACAGTATTCGGGGCTTCGGTGTCCTTATCTGTCTGTAACTGTTTTCATTAGGACTAATATTTGATTGATGTGTGTCTCCTGCGGTAGACTATAAATCCTAGTTCACAGAGCACGGGCCATGTCTGTTTCTGCTCACCATAAAAGACTCGGAGCCTGGCACAATGGCCAGCAATCAAAGCTTGTGGGATGAATATACTCGCCCACCGGTTCAGTCCTGGCAGGCAGAGTACTAAGGTCAACCATGACTTTGGAGCCAAGGTGCTAAGGTGACATGTATAGACATTACTCCCCTAAGCTTCTCTGCCAACTTTGCTTCAGCAAATGTCCAGTTCCCCAACTACTAGTCTCCAAACCCTGTTTCTCCCAGAATACAAGCAAATTAAGGGCATTGCAATGGACACTGTAAGTACAACCATTTCCCCATTTAGGACCAAAGGCCTTATCCTCCTAGCTACTGGGAGTGTGGCCACAAGTTAGCCCTTAGCTGTTAGCCCTCTTTCACATTGCCTTCACTGAAGAGAGGCCCTTTTGCCAAATTCATGCACTCTTCCTGGGACAAACCACATGCAATGATTGGTCAATACAGGGTATACCTCACCCCAACTCATGACACCTGGAGGGCTCCCTATGGAATCCTCCTCAGCTCTCCTACAGACTGCATTATACCCTGTGCCCAATTCTGTTTTTTTCCTTCCACAGGTGATGATCCCAAGAGCACTCCCTATTAAACCTAATCATTTTGGAATCAGCTTCCCAGGAAATCCAATCTATGACAGGCAGCTTTTACTCCCATGTTTTTTGAAGATCACCATAAGGAGCTGACAAGACCCAAGGTCACAGATATGAAATCCCCACATCACCTCTATTCCCCAGGGAGATAACTCATAAAAGAGCCCTAAGCTGTAAAAAGGACATTTCCCATCTTAGCATATAAACAGACCTAAATCTGTTTGTGTTTTTAGGTTGATTTATTTATTTTGAGATGGAGAGTGCACACGCACACGAGAGTGCGTGGGGGAGGGGCAGGGAGGAAGGGAGAGAGAGCATCTCAAACTGGCTCCACACACAATCTCACAAACCGCATCATCACCTGAACCGAAATCAAAAGCCAGCTGCTTAACCAACTGAGCCACCCAGGCACCCCAACAGATCTCTAAATTTAAATCACTATACCATGGTTGAGTAAAATAACCTCCCTAAGCTTCAATTTCATCGTCTGAAAAACACACAGTAAGTATCTACTTCCCAGGTTTGCTTTGTATAAAATATTAGGCACATATGAAAGTTCCTTTTTCTCCTGCAAGGGTTAGGGGTATCACCCATTCCAGTAGCATCTCTCTCTGGTATACAGCTTTCTCTCTGGCCACTAATGTCCAATGGTTTACCTATCTATGAAAAAAATAGAAGCTGTACTTGCTGGCATTTCAGTTGTTGAATGAAGGACATAATATTCACTGGGGATGATGTCCATCCCTTCTGTCCTGATCCTCTTCTCCAACAAACATGAGTCAAAATGCCTAAAAGACTGATTGTGCTAGAAACACATCTTTTTCCTGGGTAGAAAGCTGTTGCTTAGACCTACTGCAAACTTTCTAAATACCTCCACTTGTTCTTCCCCCAAAAAGAGGTAGCATTTGTTATAACTCAGGTCTCGGTATGATATTCACTACTTATGAAAATCCCACCGCTCCTAATAACCTTGCTAGCTTTATCTCCTTTTTTCCCATCATGTACCTTACCCTCCAGCCAACCATAACTAGAGATGATTTTTCCAGAAGTCTAAATATGGAAGCCAAACAACTAGGCTAAAATATTTTTAAACATCCTATAATTTTTAAATCATGATTTGGTATAAGGTGTGTAACAGTGTTGTGACCAGTTGCCAACCTAACAGTAGCACAGACTGGGCAACAGGAACAGGGTAATGCAAACTACAAAGGACTAGCTTCCTGACAAGGTAAAAACTGTGACTTTATGTTTTAGCAGATGACATCTATCATAAAGTTAAATTCAATCGTGTCTATTACCTATCAAAACCTGTTTGGATCATCAGTCTTTGAAGATTTTCAAAACTCCCAGAAATGGCATTTCATGAAGCCAGAACAGTACAGGTACTGGATATTCTGGGACACATTCTACTACATTTGCTTTTTCCGGAACACACTCTAGTTCTCCCCAGCAGTGTTGGGAAGTTTTTCCTAAACTTATCAATTTCATAAGCTCTTCTTAAATGTAAACTTCCCCATGAAGCCTCCCCTGTTCCAGCCAGAAAAACAACTATTTTCCTGCTCAAAACTGTCAGAGATCTTAGGTGTATATACCTTACTGTATTTATCCTGTTTTATGCCTTTCTAGTGATGGAATTAATAGGTACAAGATGGCCCATAAACTTTGAGATCCTCTAGAAAGAAATTTACATATCTTGCAACAAATGATCCTCAAAGAACAGAACTCAAAGTATTACTTATAGTGAAAATATTAACATAAAGAGAAAAGACCTGAAATCTTTTAAGTTTATTTTTAGTGAGTGAGAGTGAGAGTGAGAGAGAGAGAGAGAGAGAGAGCGCGCGCGACAGAGAATGAGTGGGGAAAGGTCAGGGGGGAGAATCCCAAGTAGGCTTTGCCTTGTCAGTGCAGAGCCTGATGACACAGGGCTCAATCCCATGACCGTGAGATCATGACCTGAGCCACAATCAAGAGTTGGACGCTCGGGGGACCTGGGTGGCTCAATCAGTTAAGCAGCTGACTTCAGCTAAGGTCATGATCTCACGGTTCGTGGGTTCGAGCCCTGCAATGGGCTCTATGCTGACAGTCCAGAGCCTGGAGCCCATTTTGGATACTGTCTGTCCGTCTGTCTGTCTCTCTCTCTAGCTCTCTGCCCCTCCCCCACTCACACTCTGTCTCTGTCTCTCAAAAATAAACGTTAAAAAAAAAAAGTAAAAAAAAAACAAAAAAAAAAGAGTCAGACACGTAACCAACTGATCCACCCAGGCACCTCAGACCTGAAATTGGTGTGTAATTCTATTCACAAATTCTGACTGGATAAAAACAAAGACACGCTTTCTAATCAATACGTTATATTTTAATATCACACAAGGAAAGCTGAAAATGAAACTGACCATTACAATTTGATGTAGTCATATAATTTATTCCTATAATTCAGAGATGAAAATCCAAGTATGCTCAAGTATGGGCATGAAAATCACACTGGATACTAAGGCCGGGGCAAATGAAACAAGTTCAAAATACCTGAGAGCTGTTCAAATCAAACCCCACTGTCTACTGGGTCTCCTTTAATGGAGCAGAAACAAAAGCTGTCAAAGGGGGTGTCTGAGTGGCTCAGTCAGTTAAGCGTCTGACTCCTGATTTCGGCTCAGGTCATGATCTCATGGTTCGTGAGTTCGAGCCTCATTTCAGGCTCCGCACTGGCCTGGTCAAGATTCTCTGTCTCCCTCTCTCTCTCTCTCCCCTGCTTGCTTTCTCTCTCTCTCAAAATAAAAAAATATTTTTTTTTTTAAAGTTGTCAAAGAAAGAACATGAGTAGACTGTAGAGCAGAAAGCATTTGCTACCAATTCTCATCATCTTTCAGAGATAAATTTGTAAAGGACAAGAACTGGCAAGAAAGTCCTTTCACACCCTGGAAAGACCTATGTGCAAGCCTGTTATTTTCTTTAATATATAAGACTGGAAAAAGAAGATATACTGTATGCCAAGTTGACAAGAAGAAATTGTGATACTGCAAACAATAAGTAATGTAACAACTAACTTTACAAAACAAGAACAGGGATGGCTGGATGGCTTGCTTAGTCGGTTGAGCATCCAACTTCGGCTCAGATCATGACTTTGTAGTCTGTGAGTTCGAGCCCCATGTCAGGCTCTGTGCTGACAGCTCAGAGCCTGGAGCCTGCTTCAGATTCTGTCTCCCTCTCTGTCTCTGCTCCTCCCCAGCTCGTGCTCTTTCTGTCTCTCAAAAATAAATAAACATTAAAAAAAAAAAAAAAAAGAGGGGCGCCTGGGTGGCTCAGTTGGTTAAGCGTCTGACATCAGCTCAGGTCATGATCTCGCAGTCCGTGAGTTCGAGCCCCGCACCAGGCTCTGTGCTGACCGCTCAGAGTCTGGAGCCTGTTTCGGATTCTGTGTCTCCCTCTCTCTCTGACCCTCCCCCATTCATGCTCTGTCTCTCTCTGTCTCAAAAATAAATAAACGTTAAAAAAAATTAAAAAAAAAAAAAAGAAGTACAAATTGTTGAGTTCTTTTTAAACAGATAAAAGGTATTCAAATACCCATACATGAGAAAATACTAATGTTTTTTAAATTTCATTTTAGATTGTATTCTTTCACATCTTCATTTAGTCAGTCACCATATCCCGACAATTTTTACTGAAAAAGTTTCCCTAACTCCTCAGACTTATCACATACCTATGATGACGTGATAATTTTTAATTTTTTAATTTTATTTTGAAAGTTTATTCATTCTTGAGAGAGACAGAGCATGAGTGGGGGAGGGGCAGAGAGAGAGAGAGAGAGAGAGAGAGAGAGAGAGAGAGAGACAGAATCTGAAGCAGGTTCCAGGCTCTGAGCTGTCAGTACAGAGCCCAACGTGGGGCTCAAACTCACAAACCATGAGATCATGACCTGAGCCGAAGTTGGACACCTAACCAACTGGGCCACCCAGGCGCCCCATGTGACTTTTTTAAATTTTGACTCTGCTAATCTTCCTCTCAAGCTTCCCCTGCCCCCCTGAATTATCTGCATCTTTGCCTTACTCAAAACCCTCCAAAAGGTTCCTCACTTCCTGTAGACTAAAGTTAAGACATCCCCATTTCACAACAGGATAAGTATATGGTCCCAACTTTCTTTACACAAACCCTCTTGTCTAGGCATAATAATCTCCTTTGTTTTACAGGACACACCATGTTAACATGCATTTTCAGTCTTGCACTTCTGTTCCACTCTCCGTAATATACTATGTTAATGCCTCAGGCCACCCATCCAAATCGTGTAAGGCAAACAATATTCACTAAGCATTTACTGTGCTCCAAGAACTAATGCATCATCTCAAGTTCCACTATTTTTTCAAGCTCTTTCAGTCTGCAAGGGAGATTTCCTCCTTAATGATTCTCCTCCATTGGGCATGCAACAGGAGAAATACAATAGGAGAAATTTACCCCGGCCTTTTAGGTCATACTGATATAGCTGTGAGATCAAATGAGCACCAGAGAGTAAAGCTGGAGTTGAGGAATAAAAACTAAGAGACTGTTCATTCATTCATTACATATATGTTGAGCAATTCCATGTGCCAAACACAATTCTGGTTGAGACAAGAAAAGATTCCGTTTTCATGGAATGTGACTGTGTGAGTGCACCCTGCACCGGCACTAGAGAGAAGGAGGTAACCAACACCGAACACATGAGTACACAATCACTTTAGGCTGTGACAAGTGCTTTGAAAAATATAGTACAGGTCTGACATGCTACCAACTGCTCATAAGGGAGCTATTTTCGAGAGGTGGACAGGAAGCGCCTGATTTAACCGATGAATACCGAGCCATGTGATAAAAGTTAAAAAAAATTAAACCAAAGGTCCTACACTTCAAAGACCATCATTATCACATTTTGAACATACATGTGTCTAAAGCTCCCCTAAGAGGCAACACTCTTCAATACGTAAAAGTAAAGCAAAGAAATAAACTTTGGGAGGCGCCTAGGTGACTCAGTCGGTTCAGCGCCGGACTCTGGATTTCAGATCAGGTCCTGATCTCACGGTTCCTGAGTTCCAGCCCTGCCACCGGCTCTGCGCTTGACAGCCCCGAGCCTGCTTGGGATTCTTTCTCTCCCACTCTCTCTGCCCCTCCCCTGCTTGCACGCGCGCTCTCGCTCTCTCAAAATAAATAATCTTAAAAAAAAAAAAAAAAAAAGGAAAAGGAAAGCACAAATACTGTGCTCACTCGGGGCTAATCAAGACTGCTGTTAAAAAAAAACAAAACACTTATTGACGGCGGTGCTCTAGAAGAACACTCCAATTCAATGGCCTCTGCTTCCGTGAGTTCAGAGCTCTCTCAGCTCTCCTGGGAACTCCAATAAGGGCCATCAACCTAAAAGAACACGTTAAGGGCCAACAGGGACCCGTTCTACTTTCTGGACGAGAAAACTGTACAGAAGCTTTCACTCAACCTCTCTATGCAGACTCGTGACTAAAATCACTTTCACCCAAAGAAGATACAGAAATTCTTCAGTCTGGGGTACAATACACCACTCAAGTCGGAGAACACCAGGACAGGACCCCATAAAAACGACATGGTGGGAAAAGGAATCTGTACCAGGCAGGTTCGGACTCCAAAGTCGCAAAGACACTGAAAAAGTCCCTCAATTAACGTCCTCGTCTGCAAACTAGCACAACGACTCCTGCCTCCGAAGATGTGTGTGGCTCTAACGAGACGGCTGTAGAGAACTTTAAAAGGCGGACGGAGTGGGACAGTCTCAAGTCATTTAAACTACTTAAACTAGCAGGAGCGCAAGCCGGAGCCGCGCGCACACACCTTGACGAGCCACACTCCGGTGTTCTGTTTGGCGCCGGTCAAATCGAGTTCCCCACGTTCGGCCATGGGTCTGTTGACGGCAGAGGCGAACCGGCCAGATCAGCGGCCCGGGAAGCTGGGGTCCTGCGGCACGAAGGACTGGAGAACCCGGTACGCCGCGGCCAGGCGCTGACTGAAGAAGCCTAGTCCACCCGCCAGGATATTGGGAATCCCCGGAAAAAGAAACACGCCGCTGGGAGGCGGGAACTGCGCCTGCGCACTGCCACCGCCAATACGGCGCGCCGGTGAGGACAAACTTCCTGGTTAGGCACCTTCTTGAGTGGGCGTGGCTACGGTAGCTGGTTGTGTCTGAGTGATGAAGACACAGGGTGGGAGGAGACAAAATGTCCACAATACATTTAAAGACCAGGTCAGCATAAGTGAAGAAAGACAGCATCAAAACAGAAAAATGGGGTTCAAAGAGACAAAGGCTGTAAATTTATGTCCAACCCTGGTCAAGGAAAAAGAAACATTTTTGGAGGCCAGGGTCGGAGTAATAAAAAGAATAAGTTAATTAGCACACGTGGGCACTGTGATCGGACTGTGTAGGCTTGGGTATACTGAAAACATTGTTTGTAGACCCGCAAAAAATAAAATAAAGTAAGAGTGTCTCAAGTGAGAGGCTACCCTGAGCACTTCCAATTAAACAAGCAGAGAGCGGCTCTTTTAGATTTCAAAACCCCGAGTCTATATAATTAGGTCAATTACAGTAGACATGTAAGATAAACCTGATTGTTAAATACCCGGCTTAAAGAGTTTCCTCTCTGTCTTCTCGCCTCTAGCATAAAATTCAATCCTGTTTACAAAGACCCTCCTTATTTGATCTGTGCCACTCGATCTATCACACATCCAACCACATGCAATCATCAGACCTCCCAAACAGGTCAGGATCTTCTTCCTCAACTATTTCATAGCCTCTGCACACTGAATGCCCTTTACTCATAAACAGATGCCCTATTCTTCCCTTACGCTCATTCTCACCAGTGTCCTCTGATTGGCAAACTCCTACTTGGGTTTCAAGACTTATGGAAATGTCACTTCCTAAGAAACCTTTTATTAACTTCCCCAGAGGAAGTTGGTTTTTCTTCACATCACAGTGTGATACTTATCACCCTGCACTATGTATACATGTTTACATGCTGCCTTTGCTTTCTAGACTATGAACTCCTCCTAGGTGGAAATAATGTTTTATTCATTTTATATCCACAACAGCTAACACAGTGCCTGACACATTGTCAGATTTCAATAGGCTTTAGCCGAATGAACATTTGCTGAAAGAGAAACAAACAGTAAAACACTGTAAGAATGGCAAGTAATATATTGAATCATGCATCAGAGCCATGTGCACAATTGAGGAAATTCTGTGTCTGTGCAGCACAGAGCCAGGAAAAGTTATCAGGTTTCTGTAATCAGCTGGGAAAACTAATAGGAAAGATGGGAGACCAGGCATGGGTTGAAAAGGAAGGTTACATTCTTGTGTCACAGCTTACAAAAGGGTCTTAAAACATATAAAGGGTCAAGAGACCTGCAGCTTTGATCTTGATCAAATAGAAGGAATAGATTGAGATATGAGACCATGAGAAAATGGAGCCTGGAACACCCTAGTAATGGACTTAAAAGGATTAAGACCTTGATCTATGGGTCACAGGAAGACTTAATATGAGTTTGTGTGTGTGGATGGGTGCATGTACAGGGAATGAGGGAGAACAAATGGGAAAAGAAGAAATGGCAAGAGAAGAAAAAAGTGCAAGAATTTGAAATGATTACATAGGGTGGGGCACCTGCCTGGCTCAATCAGTAGGGCATGCAACTCTTGATCTCTGGGTTGTGAGCTCAAGCCCCAGGTTGGGTGTAGAGCTAAACAAACAAACAAACAAACAAACAAACAAACAAACAAGTGATTACATAGGGAAGGGTAAAAAAAACTATTTAGCACCCCATCCCCATACAGTGTTGAACAAGAAATAAGCTTTTTTTTCTTTAAGTTTATTTATTTTGAGAGAAAGAAGAAGGGGCAGAGAGAGAGGAAGGGGCAGAGAGAGAGGGAGGAGCAGAGAGAGAGAGAGAGAGAGAGAGAGAGAGAGAATCCCAAATAGGCTCCGCACTGTCAGTGCCGAGCCCTATGGGGGGCTCAATCCTACCAGGTGTGAGATCACAACCTGAGCCAAAGTCAAGAGTTGGACACTTAACTGACTGAGCCACTCAGGCATCCCCAAGGATTAAAGTTTCATCTCTCCTTTTCAAACTCCCAGCTTGAAAAGGGATGCTGATGAGCTGTGAGAGAAAAGGAGGACATGGGCTCTGTCATTGCCAGGTGGACTGGGAAGATCACCAGGCACTGAAGCCTCCCCTCCAGCCTGTCCCTGGGATGTTGTTGGAGGCTCTTAGTCTCTTTGCAAAAAAGAAATCAGGACCAGACCAGAAACAGTAGTTGAATTGTGCAAATGAAGAGTTGATTAGAGAGTCCAGGAGCACCTGCTGGGGTTCAGTTGGCTAAGCATCCGACTCTTGATTTGAGTTCATGGTTCATGAGATCCAGCCCCAAGTCAAGCTCTTTGCTGATGAGGAGCCTGCTTGGCATTCTCTCTCTCTCTCTCTCTCTCTCTCTCTCTCTCTCTCTCTGACTACCTCTCATGATCTCACTCTCTCTCTCAAAATAAATAAATAAACTTTAAAAATGAATAAAATGAGAGTCCACTCTCGAGATGTGAGAGCAGGGGAGCTCAAGGGAGAGCTGTGTGCCCTGGGATTTGGGTCCCTATCTTTCATTGACAGTTGTTACCAAGGGGATGGAATATTACCAAGGGGATGGACTTCTTTGGGAGCAGGGTTTTGCACCTTTTCTCCCTTACTTGATTAGGGTCTCTGGTCTTCCTCCTCTCAGGCCTGTCTGGTTTGATTCGGCTTCGTGTGGCTCTGTTTTTTTTTTTTAATGTTTATTTATTTTAGGAAGAGAGAAAGAGAGAGAGCACACGCGCACAAGAGCGTGCACCAGTGTGGGGAGGGGCAGAGAGAGAGGGAGAGAGAGAGAATCCCAAGCAAGCTCTGTGCTGTCAGCACAGAACTGCAAATTCACAAACCCGTGAGATTGTGACCTGAGCTGAAATCAAGAGTCAGATGCTTAACCAACTCAAGACACCCAGGTGCCCCTGTGGTTTTGTTTTAGAGAGTGCTGTCAGGAAAGGTATCTGATTTTCATGATAATGACCCTGACTCCCCCTTTGCTGGCCTCCAGCCATCCTGTTAGAACCTAACTAACTGCCTCTAACACTGCGAACCAGATTCACAGATTCACTGTGGTGACCAGCAGGGTATCAGGTATCACAGTGAGATTTTTCTCCCTCCTGAGGGCCCATTATATGCCAGACAGCAATAATTTTGGCCTGATCTAACTTTGTGCTCCTTCCTTCATGATCCCACATCCTTAATATCCACTCTCAAACACACATGTGCCCTGGATTTCTACTTGTATAAAACATAAGTAGTTTGCGGTGTCTGTAAGACGTAAGTAGTTTACGGTGTCTGTGCGGCTTAGTCGGTTAAGCGGCCAACTTCGGCTCAGATCTTGCAGTCTGTGAGTTCAAGCCCCACGTCGGGCTCTGTGCTGGCAGCTCAGAGCCTGGAGCCTGCTTCAAATTCTGTGTCTCCCTCTCTCTCTGCCCCTCCCCTGCTCATGCTTTGTCACTCTCTCTCTCTCTCTCTCTCTCTCAAAAATAAAATAAACATTAAAAAAAAAAACACTTAAGTAGTTCTTTTGAAGTATAGTGCACTTCCTCCTCAGTCACATTTTGTTCCTCACCCTTGGGGTCTTTTGAAACTTGTGTCTAGTTACAGGTCTGGGAGCAAAGAGAGGTGGTGAGTGGAGGAGAATTAGGATTGTGGAGCAAGACAACTGCCTTACGCAAAGCTATTAGAATTTCTTCCTTAGTTTTCTCAGAGGAGATTAGGGAATTTAGGGCATTCTACCACTTGAGGTTGGGGGGTTGCTTCTACGGGCAGTGGGGGGGGAGGCCACTTCTACTGACAACGAAGATTCAGCAGAATTTAGGACTTCAACGTTCCCGGCTTCATCAGGGTTTTCCCACACATCCCCATTCCAACACACAGGATTTCATTTTTTCCCAACCAATGCCCTTACTTTAACAGTAGACACCCTTTGAGGCTGGGAGTTCAACCTGTGCTGTAACTGAGTCCCAGAAGGAGCATCTGTGTTTGATTTCTAGCCATCTTAGCCCAGCAGCTACAGGAGATAAAGGTCTTTAACTTTTTAGCTTTCGGGTTACGTATGCAGTGCTTGAGCTGAGAGAGTTCAAATCCCTGAGCTTGCTTGCCCTTTTCTATCACCACTTTGTCCAGCAACATTAGGAGCAACCAGCCAATCTCTTTATGTTTGCTACTTTTCCAAAAGTCACAGTCACCCAGATCCTTGCTTCTTATAAGTGGTCAGTTAGGCATAGCACAGGCAGTTATTTTATGTATCAACGTAGCCCAGTGACACAATGGACTATCAGTGCTCTCTTTACTACTGTGAATAGAGTCATTAGCATCTTTAAATCTAATCAGATTAGAGACCCAATTCCGGAAACCCAGAACCAATTCAGAAAATTCATCCCTTACAGGAGTGCTGATTCGAAGGGGCACGTGGACCACAACGTTTAGAGCAGCACTATCAACAATAGCCAAATTATGGAAAGAGCCCAAAAGTCCATTCACCGATGAATGGATAAAGAAGATTGTGGTATATATACATATGTATATTACTCGGCAATCAAAAAGAATGAAATCTTGCCATTTGCAATAACGTGGATGGAACTAGAGTGAATAATGCTAAGCAAAATAAATCCATCAGAGAAAGATAAATATCATGATATCACTCATATGTGGAATTCAAGGTACAAAACAGATGAACATAAAGGAAGGGAAGCAAAACTAATATAAGAACAGAGAGGGAGACAAACCATAAGAGACTCTGAAATACAGAGAACAAACTGAGGGTTTCTGGCGGGGTTTGGGGTGGGGGAGGGGCTAAATGGGTGATGGGCATTAAGGAGGGCACTTGTTGGGATGAGCAATGGGTGTTATATGTAAGTGATGAATCCCTAAATTCTATTCCTGAAATCATTATTACACTATATGTTAACTAACTCGGATTTGAATTAAAAAAAAAAAAAAAGAAAGAAAATTCATCCTTAACATACAGTTCCTCTTGAACCACTCTCAATACCAAAATCTGCATTAGTCGAGGTTTTCCAGAGAAACACACAAGCGTGCACACACACGGTTAAAAAAAAAAAAATCAGCTTTTCGGGGCACCTGGGTGGCACAGTCCGTTAAGCGTCCGACTTCAGCCAGGTCACGATCTCGCGGTCCGTGAGTTCGAGCCCCGCGTCAGGCTCTGGGCTGATGGCTCGGAGCCTGGAGCCTGTTTCCGATTCTGTGTCTCCCTCTCTCTCTGCCCCTCCCCCGTTCATGCTCTGTCTCTCTCTGTCCCAAAAATAAACAAACGTTGAAAAAAAAAATTTTAAAAAAAATCAGCTTTACTAAGCAATTCATGAATTCAGCATGAGCAGCATCACATCTAGCAAGTAGAGAAGAGCTCCCAGGAGTTGCACAAAATGGAAGGTTTTTATAGGAAGGAGGGTAGAACAAGGACGTTTTTGGCAAAAGAAAAAAAGAATTGTTCCAGGCAAGTTCACTTCTCCTTAGAGGGAAGCGCAGGAGGTCTTATTAGGTGAAGACCTGATCCTCCTTTGGGCGACAGAGAGATTGCTGTGGAGGCCACTTTTAGGCAAACAGGCTTGAGCAATGGAATGCGGAAGGAGCCAGAGTGACCACCTGGCTGAATACAGACACGCCCATCAGGCGACCCACCCCAAAAGATCCATAGGCCCTAACTGACCAATGGGCTACTTAAACCAGGCACAGTCACCCAAACAGGGAAAATTCCATTCGGTCGCCAAGCCTCTTCACCTTCCCTCCTTCGCCACCCCCTCCCACTGCCTCCTTGTAGACAGCCTCTCCTCTGCTGTCCTGTCCGCCCTCCCTTCTGGTGTATTCTATCTCCTTTGTTGGGTTTCAGGGGAATTCTTGACCTCCCATCCCACTGGTTTCCACCTGATCGATCGTCGCCTCACATGTGGAGGCCACCATCCAATTGATCAAGAGACACCAGTTAGACACCACAGTTACTTCGTTGGTGCCAACCAAAAAATTCCTGACTGATCAGTTAAAACTACATTTCTGAGGGAGGTCGAAACTGCAGTTAGGTTGTGTATTAAGCCCTGGTTTGATAACTTGGCCTGGCAAAGTGACTCCATCTCGGGCCTGCAATTTTATTTGAATTATATAAATGCAGAGAGAGGGGCACCTGGGTGGCTCAGTCGGTTAATTGTCCGACTTCAGCTCAGGTCATGATCTCGCGGTCCTTGAATTCGAGCCCCGCGTTGGGCTCTGTGCTGACAGCTTAGAGCCTGGAGCTTGCTTCGGATTCATTGTCTCCCTCTCTCTCTGCCCACCCCCCACTCATGCTCTGTCTCTCTCTGTCAAAACTAAATAAACATTCAAAAAAAATTTTTTTTTAAATGCAGAGAGAGACAGAGACCCACTCTACAGAATCAGCACATGTGATTATGTAGCTGAGAAGTTCTAAGACCTGCAGCTGGCAAGTTGGAAATGAGCAGAGTTGATGGTAAACTTCCAGTCTGAGACCAAAGGCCTGAGAGACAGGAGGACTGATGGTGTAAGTACCAGTCTGCGTCTAATGTCCCAGCTTGAAGACAGGCAGAGAAAGAGAATTCTCCCCTCCTGATCTTTTTTTTTTAATTTAGGCCATCAGTGGATTGGATCAGGCCCACTCACAGGGGAAGGACAATGTATTTTACGTGGTCTACTGATTCAAATGTGAATCCATTCAATAACATCCTGACAGACACCCCCAGAAGAACATTCGACCAGACATCTGGGCAACCTGAGGCCCACTCAAGTTGACACATAAAACTGACCATCACAGGGGCGCCTGGTTGTCTCAGTCAGTGGAGTGTGTGACTTTGTTTTTTTAAGTGGGCTTCACGCCCAACGCAGAGCCCAAGGAAGGGCTCAAACTCACAACCCCGAGACCAAGACCTGAGCTGAGTGAAATCAAGAGTCGACGCCTGACCAACTGAGCCGCCCAGGCGCCCGAGCTTGTGACTCTTGATCTTGGGGTTGTGAGCTTGAACCCCACCTTGGGCGTAGAGATTACTTAAAAATAAAATCCTAAGGGGCGCCTGGGTGGCTCAGCTGGTTGAGCATCTGACTCAACCTCGGTTCAGGTCATGATTTTGCGGTTGGTGAGATCCAGCTCCTGGGTCCGGCTCTGCACTGACAGCACAGAGCCTGCTTGAGATTCTCTCTCCTTCTCTCTGTGCCCCTCCCCAACTCACAGGCACACACTCTCCCTCAAGATAAATAAAATAAACTTTAAAAATAAATAAATAAAATAAATCTTAAAAAAAAAAAAACCTGACCATCATAGATACAGGGTTCTGTATACAGTGCCCCAAAAGATAACTTTTTTTTTAAGTTTATTTATTTGTTTGCGAGAGAGAGAGAAAGAGCATACTCTTGAGCAGGGTAGGAGCAAAGAGAAAGAAGGAGAGAGAGAATCCCAAGCAGGCTGTACACTAACAGCTCGTTCTCACAAACTATGAGATTATGACCTGAACCCAAACCAAGAGTCGGACCCTTAACCGATTAAGCCATCCAGGTACCCTTAACTCCAAAATTCGCTGCTCTCCCAGATGATTGACTCGTCAAGTTCTCATTAAATCTTTTAAGGCACAGATGCAAGCCAAGGAGAGAGGACTCAACTCACTGCTGGTTGAAGTTTTTCCAAGAAGTCAGCAGGGAACTCCCCCAGGGCTTGTAATTCAGAACACCACAATTCTATCTTGTAGCCGCTGGAGTATAAGCAGCATAGTCATTAGAGGAAATGCAACGAGTGGGTTGAGGGAATGAGAATATTAACTGTAGCTGAGTTTTGTAACCAAACTATCCTGAGCGCCTTGATGAGTTAGAGGTAGACACCATATCAGGTGGAGTTTTCACACAAAGTGCTCTATTTGCAACAAATATGGAGATCAAGGAGAGTAACTTTCAAAGCCGCGACTCCCCAAGTGGGGGCGGGGAGGGGTGAGCAGGTTCTTTTTATTTAGGTTTGGGATGAATATTCATTCAGAAAGGGGAGATTTGTAAAGGCAGGCATTAGCTCGTGCAGGCGTACTTGAGCATCCTGTGTTAATGACAATAGAGCTTGTGTTCCCCCTTGGGCGGAGACTTTAACATTTTAATGAAGCAGAGGAAACCCTGGGGCTATGGACACGCTCTGAGAGCAGTATAAACTGGATGGGGTTCTTGGACTCCTTTTCTCAGACAAGGAATGCAGGGCCTTATTTATTTTTGAAACAGCACTGGGAGTTTTACCATCGATTAGTTGTCATTCGTGTGGTTAGGCTATTTTCTGGCTCTGTAGAGACTGTTCATTTTTTACATTTGTTTTGTTACATTAAAATTCTTAACTACTGAGGTTTTAGCATTTCTTTTTTTTTATATAATTTAACTTTATTTTTTTATTTTTTAAGATTTACATCCAAATTAGTTAGTATATAGTGAAGCAATGATTTCAGGAGTAAATTCCTTAATGCCCCTTACCCGTTTAGCCCATCTCCCCTCCCACAACCCCTCCAGCAACCCTCAGTTTGTTCTTCATATTTATGAGTCTCTTTTGTTTTGTCCCCCTCCCTGTTTTTGTATTATTTTTGTTTCCCTTCCCTTATGTTCATCTGTTTTGTCTCTTAAAGTCCTCATATGAGTGAAGTCATATGATTTTTGTCTTTCTCTGACTAATTTCACCTAGCATAATACCCTCCAGTTCCATCCACGTAGTTGCAAATGGCAAGATTTCATTCTTTTTGATTGCCGAGTAATACTCCATTGTATATATACACCACATCTTCTTTATCCATTCATCCATCGATGGACATTGGGGCTGTTTCCACACTTTGGCTATTGTCGATAGTGCTGCTACAAACATGGGGGTGCATGTGTCCCTTCAAAACAGCATACCTGTATCCCTTGGGTAAATGCCTAGTAGTGCAATTGCTGGGTCGTAGGGTAGCTCTATTTTTAGTTTTTTGAGAAACCTCCATACTGGCTGCACCAGCTTGCATTCCCACCAACAATGAAAAAGAGATCCTCTTTCTCCGCATCCTCGCCAACATCTGTTGTTGCCTGAGTTGTTAATGTTAGCCATTCTGACAGGTGTAAGGTGGTATCTCATTGTGGTTTTGATTTGTATTCCCTGATGATGAGTGATGTTGATAACTTTTTCATGTATCGGTTGGCCATCTGGATGTCTTCTTTGGAGAAATGTCTATTCATGTCTTTTGCCCATTTCTTCACTGGATTATTTGTTTTTTGGGTGTTGAGTTTGAGAAGTTCTTTGTACATTTTGGGTACTAATCCTTTATCTGTCATTTGCAAATATCTCCTCCCATTCTGTCGGTTGTTTTAGTTTTGCTGATTGTTTCCTTAGCTGTGCAGAAGCTTTTTATTTTGATGAGGTCCCAGTAGTTCATTTTTGCTTTTGTTTCCCTTGCCTCCAGAGACATGTTGAGCAAGAAATTGCTGCGGGCAAGATCAAAGAGGTTTTTGCCTGCTTTCTCCTCGAGGATTTGGATGGCTTCCTATCTTACGTTGAGGTCTTTCACCCACTTTGAGTTTATTTTTGCATATGGTGTAAGAAAGTGGTCCAGGTTCATTTTTCTGCATGTCGCTGTCTAGTTTTCCCAGCACCACTTGCTGAAGAGCCTGTCTTTATTCCATTGGATATTCTTTCCTGCTTTGTCAAAGATTAGTTGCCCATACGTTGGTGCCCATACCATACTGTCTTGATGATTACAGCTTTGTAGTATAGCTTGAAGTCTGGGATTGTGATGCCTCCTGCTTTGGTTTTCTTTTCCAAGATTGCTTTGGCTATTCGGGTCTTTTCTGGTTCCATACAAATTTTAGTATTGTTTGTTATAGCTCTGTGAAGAATGCTGGTGTTACTTTGATAGGGATTGCGTTGAATATGTAGATTGCTTTGGGTGAGGTTTTTGCATTTCTTTGTAATTTTGACATCTACTAGAATGTTCTGCAAGAAGTGTGCCAGAGCAAGTAGAGACGGCAGGGCATATTTAACAGAAACAGTTGGGGACCTAAAATGACTTGTGTCACAAAAGTGATGTCTCCACTTCCTTTTTCTGCGGACCCTAACTCTTTCTGCTTATAAGTCCACTCTCAGATTTTGTCCTTGGCCATCCCACATGGGCCCAGTAGCTTTCTAGGCCAGAGAGTCTATTTGTTCATACTCAGAAACATTCTAGCATGGCAAGAACACCACCATAGAATTCTTCTCAGAAAGCTAGACTTACTATATATCAGTTATTAATATAAAGATTTCATTCAGGGGCACCTAGGTGGCTCAGTCGGTTGAACATCCCACTTTGGCTCAGGTCATGATCTCATGGTTTGTGAGGAGCCCTGCATTAGGGTCACTGCTGATGGTGTGGAGCCTGCTTGGGATCCTCTCCTGCTCTCTCTCTCCGCCCCTCCCTCTCGAGTGTGTGCGTGCGTGCTCTCTCACTTTCAAAAATAAATAAACATTAAAAACCGAGAAAACATTATTTTAAAAAGCTTTTCATTCAAAATTTACAAATGAATTTTGAAATGTGGCAATTAATTAGATTTCCCGTATGTTAGTGATGTCATAGGTAGATCATTTTGCTTTGGTTTCACACCAAGGCTATAAAACCCCATCTCTAAATTCCCCCGGTGCTTCCCTCTGCCTCATCCGTTTTCTTGCCCACATCAGTTCACCCCTCCTCCCTGGGAGATTCCTTCCTTCTTTTTTCCGTCACGCACGATCAAAAAGAAACACTCCCTAAAATAACTTCCATATTGTTAAGCACGGCTTTGGAGTCAAACATATTTTCAAGTCATAGCCCTGCTGCATGGTAGCCTACTTCTTTCATCATCTCTACACCTATTTCCTAGCTTATAAAATGGGGTGACTATACCTGCCTCGTAAGGTTACTTGACTAAATGAGAAAACAAATCAAAAGGATTTAACCCTATGATGTGAAAACTATTTGGTAACTGCATTAATTATACTGGGTCAAATAATGGGAAGGAAACACAAAAGATTTATGACAGGCAGTGGTGTGCTGGTGGATGTTTCACAGGTGGCTTCTACTAAGCCCCAGGAAAAGCCCCAGTTGGTTGTGTTTGCCTGATTTGTAGTTGTAGAGTCGGATGAGATGCATTGAAGCATGCCATCGTACAGAATTTCACCATATGGATTCATTAGACGTAAATAACTTCAAGAGCATACATGATAGTAAAATAGGAAGTGATGAGTTTGGGGTTTTTATTAGGTTGGTGTGTAACACATTTAATTGTTTAGTGCTCTGGAAAAAGGGGGTAGCTCTGTAAACCCTCAAGGAAGAAGGACCTGTTTGTGTCTGTGGAACAGAGAGGATGCCCATGGGCAGGGTTCAATGACTGAATGGGGAGGCAGTGCCAGTGCCATCAGTTGAAGAGGCAATGGGGGGGGGGGGGGCGGTAAACAGATGATGCAAGGCCCCGGAGGCCTTTTTCTGATCAAATATAAACTGGCAGAAGAGGGACACCTGGGGGGCTCAGTCGGTTAAGCGGCTGACTTCGGCCCAGGTCATGATCTCACGGTTTGGGAGTTTGAGCTCCATATCAGGCTCTCTGCTGTCAGTGCAGAGCCTGCTTCAGATCCTCTGCCCCTCCCCTGCTCGCTCTCTCTCTCTCTCTCTCTCTCTCTCTCTCTCTCTCAAAAATAAATAAAAACATTTAAAAATATTTTAAAAAATGAAAAATTAAACTGGCAAGAGATTTTAAAACTTGAGTACAAAATAATCAGATTTACATATTTTTTTAAGTTTTTTTTTTTTTAAGTTTATTTATTTATTTTGATGGCTCAGTCGGTTGCGCTTCTGACTTCGGCTCAGATCATGATCTCACAGTTCATGGGTTCAAGCCCCAGGTAGGTCTTTACACTGACAGTCTAGAGCCTGCTTCCGATTCTCTGTCTCCCTCTCTCTGTCCCTCCTCCACTTATTCTCTCTCTCCCTCTCAAAAATAAACATTAAAAAAATTTTTTTAATAAATAAAGTTTATTTATTTGAGAGAGTGATAACAGGGCAGAAGCAGACAGAGGGAGAGACAAAGAATCCCAAGCAGGCTCCACATGAGTGCAGAGCCTGATCTGGGTTCAAACTCATGTAGAACTCACGAATTAGGAGATCATGACCTGAGCCAACATCAAGAGTCAGACACTTAACCAACTGAGCCACCCAGGCACCCCAAGTTTATTTTTAAAAATAATCTCTATATTCAACATGGGGCTCCAACTCACAACCCTGAGATTAAGAGTTGCATACTGTTCCAACTGAACCCGCCAGAGGCTCCTCAGTTTACGTGTTTAAAAACATTCCTCCAGGGGCACCTGGGGGGCTCAGTAGGCTGGGTGTCCGACTTTGGCTCAGGTCATGATCTCACCGTTCTTGGGTTCCAGCCCCGCGTTGGGCTCTGTGCTGACAGCTCAGAGTCTGGAGCCTGCTTTGGATTCTGTGTCTCCCTCTCTCTCTGCCCCTCCCCCGCTCACACTCCATCTCTGTCTCTCTCAAAAATAAATAAACATTAAAAAAAAAAAAAGATTCCTCTAGTAGATGTGCAAAAAAAAAAAGGGGGGGGGGGCAGAAAGGAAATTAAGATACCAGTTCAGACATTATTGCACTAATGCAAGTGGAAGAGGACAGTGGTTTGGATTAGGAAGGTGGCAGTGGAGACGAAGAGAGGTAAATGAATTGGACACATATAGATAGATTCAAGAGGTAGAGTTGACAGGGCTTTGTGATTCCTCGCTGCGTAGCAGAATAGGACCATCTGACAAGTGATAACTCAGTACAAGGAAACAAAACACACCTGTCAGCACGCACACAGTATCGTTCCTTCTGGGAGATCAGACAAGGCTCTGGATGTATTTTGCCCGACCAGATGACACAAAGCAGTTGAATTGCTTCTGTTAAGTGTCTTATGTATGATGTAACATATGGCTGCTGTGGCCTACAAGAAGCCCTCATTGTCAGTAAGTCAATTGAATTGTCCATTAGGGATTAGTCTGGAAGTAAAGTGTTAAATAAAGCATTGGAAAATTTAATTTGTGGTCGCTGTCATGAAATCCAATTTGTTTTCATACAGAATTTACCAAAACTTTTATATCACATTTTATATATTAAATAAAATTGTAGCGAAGAAACAGCATGGAAATACTTGGTCAAAGGACCCAGGTAAAAATCACAAATAACAGTAAGTCCTAAAATACCATATTAAACAGATGGATCCTCACTAATGCCCAGATTTCAAAGCCAGAGAAGCCACACGTGCTGAATATCGATGAGGAATCATGTCCACATTCCTGCCGAGAGCAAAATCTAGGGGTTTCCCTATGAATGCATCAGACTTTTACTCCCAGTACACAAACATCATGGGCAGGCTAATTTTCACAGGCAGGGTTAGGTGAAAATGTTAGCTAAACCAAGCACAGTCCCCACACCCACCCATCAGTGGGTAGAGTTGAGAAAAGTTCAGTTGAAGGCTGCTTTCTGTAAGGAGAGCTCTTGCCACAGCTTTGTCAAAGCAACCTTCACTTCTGTCTCATATAAACAGCTGAGTTGATAATGGCTCTGTTCCATGGAGGGGCTGGGGGCCAAGGGTGCTTCCATTTTACTATTTCACCATCACTGAAGTGCTCCCCTTTTCTACACGGTGGACCACAATGTCTGCATGTTCCAACCAGCAGGAAAAGGGAAAGGGGAAGAAGGTTTATACCTCCTTTTGTCTAGAGCTTAAAAATATTTTTTTTTTTCGGAGCAACATTATTCACAATAGCCAAAAGGTGGAAGCAACACACACAAGTGTCCATGGGAGGAAGAAAAGGATAAACAAAATGTGGTATACACACACAGACACACACACACACACACACACACACACACATAGTGGAATATTATTCAGCTTTAAAAAAAAGGAAGGAAATTCTGACACGTGCTACAACATGGATGAACCTTGCGGACATTACGTTAAGTGAAATAAGCAAGTCACAAAAGGACAAGTATGTGTGATTCCACTTATATGAGGTATCTAGAGTAGTCAACTTCATAAAAACATGGTAGAAAAAAAGGTAAAATGGTGGTTGCCAGAGGTTAAAGGAGGAGGGAATGAGGGATTACTCTTTAATGAGCAAAGAATAATCTGATTTGCAAGATGAAAGATTCCTGGAGATGGATGGTGGTGATGGTTGCACAACAATATGCATGTACTTAATGTCACTGAAATATACACTTGAAAATGGTTAAGAGGGTAAATTTTATGTTATATGTATTTTACCACAAGTTTTAAAAACACCTAAAATATTTTTAAAAAATAAACAAATTTTATAGTTCCGATTGGGATCCAAGGGTCACACGCATTGTGATTGGATATCTTCTAGTTTCCACTTTGTCTCTTTCTCTCTCATTGCTATTAAAAAAAAAGGAGGGGGGGGCACCTGGCTGTCTCAGTCAGGAAGAGCATGCGAATCTTGATCTCAGGGTCGTGAGCTCAAGCCCCATGTTGGTGTACAGACTACTAAAAAATAAATAGACTTTAAACAAATTTTTAAAACTAGATTCGTTTTCCTGTATACTTTTCTGCATTCTGTATTTTGCTGATTGTATCCTCAGGGTGTAATTTCTGATGTGCCTCCTTCCCTTTGATTTCCTACAAATCGGTACTTAGATTTTGAAGTATAATCAGACCTAGGTTCTATGTTGGTGGAGGTGAAGACTATTTCCTTCATATGCACTCTTATGCACTGTCAGCATGAGATGCATCATGTCTAGGTTTCTTTCTTTTTGTGATGTTGGCAGCCATTGATGATTGATTATTCGTAGACCCAGCATTTCATTAGGATTACAAAATTGTTACATTCAAATCTTGTCATTTATTCTTTGGAAAAAAATTCCAGCATCATTCCCATGAGATGAAAGATCAAAACTTGATTCTGGCACAGATCTGAGTGAAGGCCAGTGAGTGAGGTTTTCATCATGTGAAGGCTGTGTAAAAGGCCAATGGGTATTTGGATTAAAAGAATAGATCCTGAGCACTGGAAGAGGGCCCCAGGGAGAGCAGCTTGCACTCCATCTGCAATACTCTGATTCCCCGGCTCACATCCTCTTTGTCTCTCATTCCCAAAGCCATAGTTTTTTGTTGCTGTTGTTTAATTTTTCCCACAACATCCTTTGATCACTTGTCAAGAAGAGCTACATGGCCCATGAAAATTGGAAACCCCAAATTTGCAACCGGCTGATTGCCTCATTGTTTTTATTCCTAGATATAATGGATTTCTACAGAACTTGTCTGTCCAGCATCCAGAAAGAACGGCACCACCTTTCTTCTGTGATTGCTAAACTAAGAGAATTAAGTGCCCATTTGGGGTGCACACAAGTTCAGCTCTGTGTGGGGATACAGGAGGCTGGGTCGCAAGTCTTTGTTCTGTAACTAGCTGGCCCATGTGGACACATTTCCGTAATTCCTCAGGACTGGTAAACAAACTATACTTGGGAGGACAGAACTGATCAATATGGAATGACTTCTGAGAGGAGACTGTAGGTAGTGATATTTCTGTTCCATTGCTATCTATTTTTCTGGCTTCAATGCTTAGATTTAACTACAGCTGGGGAAAAAAACCCTTAGCAGTTACTTATCATTGTATATTCTTTTGTTTCTATGTACCTCTCATTAATGAGATAATCAGAATTTGCCTACTACTTGAATCCAAAGGGTACTATGTAAATCACATTTTAAAATTGATTTTATTACAGTGATCCATTTACAATTCCATTCAGTTTTCAGAAACCTTAAGCAATGAATACTTTGTGGTGAAAGGGATGTTAACTGCTTTCCCTGGGGTCAGACATTCTCTTTGTAAATCGCAAATCCAATAGCCATTAAGAACCCAGAAGAAGAATTGACCATTAGTATTACAAGAGTTATAATTGAGCATTTATTTCACTCTAAAGAAAATTTGTTTTCAGTAGATTTTTTCTCTTCTTCTGACATCTTCTAAATGAAATAATTACTGCAAATCTTTTGATTCAGCTTATTCATTATGTTGGTTAACTATGTGAGTCTTCAATTCCAACAAATGTTTCTTCAATGACTAAAACCCTTCTCTCTCTTGTCAGTATAAAGTGTGGGTCACTGATGATTTACAAAATGCACTTAACAGTCCTGACTTTCTGTATTGGTTGTGGTGGTGGGGTTCGCAGGTGGTGGAGAGACAAATGCTAGGATAAAAATTCCTTTCCATATCCAGACAGATGTAACCAATATCCTCTTGTGTGAAGCGGCAGACTAGAAGAAATGTGTTGCACCTGCTATAGTACTATTTGAATTTAGATGAACTTTCTATGTGTTATTTAAGTTCCACCAGGCAAGAAAAATTAAAACTGTAACTTACATTGAGAGAATCCCTGACTAATCTACTATTCGGTGTGAGTTACTACCTACCTTCTTGGACAACTCCCACTGCTGCCATTGGCTACAACTCTGGGGTGGTTTTAAAATACATCTTTCCTTCCTTCCTTCCTTCCTTCCTTCCTTCCTTCCTTCCTCCCTCCCTCCCTCCCTCCCTTCCTTCCTTTTCTTATATTCCAATTCTTTGATATTCTGGGGTGGTTTTAAAATACATCTTCCTTCCTTCCTTCCTTTTCTTTTTCTTTCTTATATTCCAATTCTTTGATATTCCTTCCTACAAAATGTGAAGCCTAGTAGGCTCCTCCTCCATATAGCATATAGGCCACACCCATCGACTCACTTCAAACAAATAGAATGTGGTGGAAGTGAAGTAGTTCTATGATTTCCATGACTAGGTCATAACAAGAATAGCCTTCCACCTGCTCCTCCCTCTCCCTCTCTCTTTCCCAATTATTTTATTCAGGCTATTGCAATAGTGGAAACTAAAGCTGAAGATCGGGAGCGTCTCAGCAAGATGGTTTTATCTTAGACTTTTATACGGAGGGGTAACAAGTTACAGATTTACAGTCTGGGTGTGGTTTATTTGCCAGCAGAAGCCTCAGTTAGTTATCCAAAGAGGAAAAGTTTTTTTCTGGTGAGCTGCTTACAAAGGAACAAAGCAGTTCTAATTTTACCTAATCAAATATGAGGCAAAGAATAGGAAGTCGAAGGATCATGTTGGAGGGCCTGCCTTGTTGGCAGGTTCAGGAAAAAGGGGAGAGGTCTGTGTTTGTCTCGGTCAGCAACCTCATTCCGGGGGAAGCTAAGCGCCATGTTGACGCTCCAGCAGTCTGGTGAATGTGTCCCGGGTCGACATGCTCCTGTATAAAGAGGCTCAGGTGCAGCGACACCAAGTAGCCAGCAGCCCAAGTGGGCCTCCCTGAGGCGGCTCCTCCCACCTCCATCAGGCCTGTAGATGGTTTCAGCCTCCAGGTCTTTGCATCCTCCAGCTGCGGCCCCAGATACCATTAAGCAGAGGCAAACAGCAATAGATCACTAATACAGGCTCCTCCTCTCAACGTGCAGATGCATCGATGTTGGTAAAAACACCCACAGCCCCGTGCTCCCTTCCGGATCCCTTCTTAACACCCAAAATGCGAACAAGGTCATAGCTGGGAAAATAAGTGTGCCTCTAGCAGTAGGCGCCTAGGGAAACCTAAATCAGCCATGATTTTGTTGAGTATGAAAGAAATGACAACTTCATGAATGGAAGCGATGAAAAACTCTTCACTGTGCTTCTTAGCAACTAGAGAAGTCTGTTTATTTCGTTTACAGTCCCCAAAATGCTCATGTGTAGTGCAACCAGGCCAATTATAGCACAATCCAATGTTTACATTGCCAGTCTAAAAAACAAAATAGCTGCTACTGAAGGAAAATTCAGTTGTCTATGTTTCAAGATGGAAAAACCAAGGGGAAGTTTGAAATCTAGGGTTTAGAACCTGGCTAGTCAAAGTGGCCCTCCAAAGAACAAGGTCACATCACTTAAGAGCTTTGTTAGAAATGCAGAATTTAGGGGCACCTGGCCGGCTCAGTTGGTAGAGCAAGTTTGAGGTCCACGCTAGGTGTAGAGATGACTCAGAAATAAAATCTTAAAAAAACAAACAAACAAAAAAAAAAACCGCAGAATTTAGAGCCCCACCCCAGGCCTACTGAATCAGAATCTGCACTTTCACATCTCCAGGTGATTCATATGCACATGAAACTCTGAGGATGGGGGTGGGAGTGGGGATGGTTAATTCATACATTCAGTTCTTCAATAAATATTCCTTGAATATGCATTGCACTGGGAATACAACAGTGAATAACTTGCAATTCCCTTCCAGCTCTGGAGCTTTATATTTTTAAAATCTAATTCCTTGACAGGTAGAATTATTTTTCTCTGGCTTCTCTGCTATCATTATGCGATAGTAGTTACAGAATCATTCAAACAGGAAGACAGGTGCCAGAGAGAATGGGGGGGAATATTCCTTTAAGATCAGAACTTTACTTACCTAAAATGGGAGAATTATGTGCACATACATTAAAACATCCACTGCTGGTGCTGACAACTTGGTACAAATTGCCTGCATACGAATTCCAAGGTTCTCTGACTTGACTTTCAAAATTGCTCCACAAATCCCTGGGAAATTTCACAGTGTTTTGGAAACAGATTCTGACAGCATGTCAAGCACCCACTATTGTGTCTTCCCACGTTGCATCTGTAACAATAACCCATGGGGCATGCTAGAAAAGGTGACAGAGGTTGTCTAAAATATTTGCCACTGGCCATGGAGCTAGAAGGATTTTTATCTTTTAAATTCCATTAATAGGAACTTGGGCAGGAGAAAAGAAAATGGGGGAAGTAAATAAAAGAATATATAAAAGGAAAAGAAAATAAGAGGAAAGAGAGAAGTATAGTACCCTTAGGACTAACCTCCTATTCCTGTTCAGTGGTCCTTGGTGCCTTAGGCTGCCTGCCTTTGGTCTGGCTCCTTCATTTAGCAGCCAGTAAAGAAAAAGCTACAGCTATTATTTTTAAATGTCATTTCCTTTCCTTCAGAGGTCAGATTTCAAAAGCGGCTCCTTTCAAAGGTTGAAGGGAAAAATTGATTTGTAAGACAAGATACTTTGTCAACTTTATAAAATCGCTCTCTCTGGGACTCTTGAAAATACTATTACTCCTTTTATGCATATGAGAAACAGGGTGCTATTCTGCTGTAAACTCTCTAGTCCTGTAAATTTACATAAACGTGATTAATCAATAGGGCTCGTTTATTTGTTGGTGGAGAAATTTTGGTAAGCTAATTATGCCATTGTGTATAGTACTTTTAAGTCTTAATGAGTGCCTGATACATATTAATATCAAGAACACAGCAATATATATTTGTTAAATAAATACATGGAATTGAACTCAGAAAGACAACGAAAAATGTAATTTAGACCCCATCTGTCAAGGACTCAGCAGTTGGTTTTATGACCAGTCACCACCTGCTACCTCAACAAGGCTATTTTAATGAAAAGGGATAACATTGATTTGTATCCTTTAGCTGCAGTTCGGCTCCAGGATTGCTCAATATTATGGTCTTTTGGGAGGCAAGTTTGTTAAAAGCAATGCTAGATGAGGCAAACATATAATGGTCAAGTGGTATGTAGCTGGAAAATCCTCCCAAACCAAACATTCACATAATGAGCTCGGTTTGTGAGTTTAGAATTTTAATGAAGAGAAGGCAGTGTTTGAAGCCCTAAAGCCTGTGTGTGTGTGTGTGTGTGTGTGTGTGTGTGTGTGTGTGTGTAAGCAATGGCTTCTGAAGCACACTTAACAAAAGCACATGCTTCAAAGAAGCTAACTGAATGTTTTATGTTCACTACATGCTCATTAGTAACTCTTCTCATTTCTCCCATTTACTTCTTTTCTTACTGATCTTAAGGATGCAATTAAAATCCCAGTGACTTGTGGTTTCTGCTGGAGCGATAAATAGTACCTGACCCCATGTGATCTGCTGCATGAATAAAGATCAGGATTTCATCTTCTAGCAACTCCTGGTTGCTAAGGAGACTACTGGCATCTCTATGTCCTAGGTACCATATTGCTTGGAAAGAATTACAGCAGTTTTGCCTGTTACTTTCCCAGAGAGAAAACCTGAAAACTCATTAAGGCAGCCAACATTTTAAGATTCTACTGGTCTCTTTAATGTTTGGAGTGCCTTTGGCCCTGGAGCGTAACTTGTGAACACGTTGGCATCTAAATGAGTACAGCCTCAGAAATGACAGTGCAGCTTTGTTACAGAAAATACCATGAATAGTTAGTTAGGCTGTGGGTACCAAAGTCTCTGACCTGGCCTGTGACAAAGGCCTGTTTTGTTGTTTATTCCTTCTTTTTCCTTGCTTCCTTCCTTCCTCCCTCTTTTTCTCCCTTCCCTTCCCTTCCTCCTTCCCCCTTCCCTTCCCTTTCCTTTCCTTCTTTTCTGCAGAGCTACTCACCCTGTTAAACGTCAGAGTCGGTAGACGACGCTTATTTTCCAGCCCTGTTTCTAACATCTGACCCTGGGCAAGTCCGCTCTCTGACCCTCAGTTTCCTTATCCTTAAAGCAGAAAAATAATGATACCTCATAATGTTGTTCATGAGGATTAGAGGAGATCATGAAAACATGTAAATTGCAAAGCAGGGCTAAGCTCATGACCCAGGGGAGGTTCCCCCAGGCCAACTTTAGGAGTTTCACTGCCAGCTTGTCTATTAAGGAGCCCTTAGGATCAGCACCTGCAGAAGAAAGCAGGCTGAGTATAGGGAGACATCTAGTTGTGAATAGATGCGCTCCAACAACGACTGCAGCCAGCCCTCAGATGAATTCCCAGGCTAGCGTGGCGCTCCAGGATCGTCCCAAACGGGGCTGGCATGGCCAGGCCTTCCCCCAACCCCTTACGGATTGAGTGTTTGTGTCCTCCCCAAATTCCTATGTTGAAGCCTAGATCGCCAGCATTGGATGGTATTTGGAGCTGAGGCTTTGGGAGGCAATTAGGTTTAGATGTGGTCACAAGGGTGGGGCCCCATGATGGGATTAGTGTGTCCTTATAAAAAGAAGAAAAGACCACAGCTCTTTCCTTCCCCACTGACACACGAGAAGGCAGTCATGTACAAGTGAGGATGAGAGCTCTCACCAAGCACCTGTGGTGGCACACTGACCTTGGACTTCGACTTCCAGAACTATGAGAAGATAATCATCTGTTGTTCAAGCCCCCACAGTCTACGGCATTTGTTATAACAGTCCAGGCTAAGACACCCTTCGTCAGTTACTGGATCTGGGCTGCCCCAAGAAGGTGCATGACCTTTTTCTACGCAGCTCAGGTAATTCTTGAAGGAACTAATCAGCTTGAGGCTGTCTCTGGTACACATCACAGTGAACAGTACAATTACTATTATTACCTTTCACTCTTCGCTACTGAAAAACCTCACTCTGTCCAGCCGTTTTCTGTCATGTGAAAAAACAAGCTCGTTACTGACCTCACATGTCACTTGTTCACCTCTTCTTGGTTCCACTCCTCTCCCCTTTTGCACAAACCGCTTTAAACAGTGATTGCCACTCACCTTTTCATCTGCAATATATCCAGGGTTACAAAACACATCTATTAGCCAAGGTGGCTTTCTGCACCTGTGATTTTCCAAAGGTGGGCACTCTGAGATGATGGGCTCGATCTTCCTCTCAGGGCAATATATGAGGATCCTAGAACAAATTGCTAATCACATCCATTCCATGTGGAGGTAAGCTCTTATTTTCAAGTCTTAGGGCAACTCACAATTACTCTTTTGTGTTGTAACAAAAACAAATGGATTTAAGTGAAAGGGCGGGCCTACGCGGGTCGACTCCATCTTGTTCTGTGTCCTTCACCTTAACCACACCTCCTCCCCTTGAGTAACCACCCCCCCCTCACCTGCCTAACTGGACTCGGACCCTTCCCCAGCCAATCGGCTGAGGCCATAGCCATTACCTCACCAATTGCCCCTAGGCCCCACAAAACCTTTGTCCTTTTGAAACTCGCTCTCTCTCCCTGATATCTCACCGCTGCTTTGGTGCAGGTAGGGGATTGAGCTCGAGCTAGCTCGAATAAAGGCTCTTTTGCTTTGGCATCGGACTCGGCTCCCTAGTGGTCTTTGGGGATCACGAATTCTGGGCATAACATAAGTACATGAGAACCATGGTAAAATTTGTAATTTAGAAAGATTAAAAAAAATTTTTTTTAATGTTTATTTTTGAGAGAGACAGAGAGACAGAGCATGAGTGGGGGAGGGGCAGAGAGAGGCGACAGAATCTGAAGCAGGCTCCAGGCTTTGAGCTGTCAGCACAGAGCCCGACATGGGGCTCGAACTCAGGAACCCTGAGATCATGACCCGAGATAAAGTTGGACGCCCAACCAACTGAGCCCCCCCAGGCGCCCCAAGATTTTTTTTTAGAAAGGTTTCTAAAACTAGAATATAGACCAGGTGGGGAACACTAGGAGCAGGGAGCTTTACTGAAGGACTAATCATATACTAATCAAACTACAGGTTTCCTATTTCTTCTCCCAAATTCCCACTCCATTAATTTGTACTTTGTAGAATTTTATATACTTGGAATTACATAATATGTACTTTTTCCAGTCTCACTTCTTTCTTTCTTTTTCTTTTTTTGATTTATTTAATTATATATATACCTTCAGGAATAGAATTTAGTGATTCATCCCCTACATATAACACCCAGTGCTCATCCCAACAAGTGCCCTCCTTAATGTCCATCACCCCATTAGCCCATCCCCCCACCCAACATCCCTCCAGCAATCCTCAGCTTGTTCTCTGTATTTAAGAGTCTCTTATGATTTATCTCTGTTTTTATACTATTTTTGCTCCCTTTCCCTTATGTTCATCTGTTTTGTATCTTAAATTCCACATAGGAGTGAAATCATATGATACTTATCTTTCTCTCATTTATTTAGCTTAGCATAATACACTCTGGTTCCAACCACCTTGTTGGAAATGGCAAGATTTCATTTTTGATTGCTGAGTAATATTCCATTATATATATATTATATATATTATATTATTATATATTATATAATGTATATATACATTATATATGGATATATACATATATATGTATAATATATATATAATATATAATATATATATACCACATCTTCTTTATCCACTCATCAGTCCATGGACAGGCTCTTCCCATACTTTGGATTTAGGCTCTTTCCATACTTTGGCTATTACCAATAGCACTGCTATAAACATTGGAGTGCAAATGTTTGGAGTGCAATCAACATTTTTGTATCCTTTGGATAAATCCCTAGTAGTGCACTTGCTGGGTGGTAGGATAGTTCTATTTTTAACTTTTTGAGGAACCTCCACACTGGTTTCCAGAGTGACTGCACCAGTTTGCATTCCTACCAGCGGTGCAAGAGGGTTCCCCTTTCTCCACATCCTCGCCAACATCTGTTGTTGCCTGAGTTGTTAATTTTCGCCATTCTGACAGGTTTCATCTCACTTCTTTCATTCATGATAATAATTTTGAGATTCATCAAAATTGTTGCATATATTACTAATTTGCCCTGTTCTATCTCCAAGTAGGATCCCATTATAATATATGGATATACCACAATTTGTTTATCCATGTACTGACTGATGGACATTTGGGATATTAAAAATAAAGTGCTAGGGGCACCTGGGTGGCTCAGTCGGTTGAGCATCACACTTCGGCTCAGGTCATGATCTCGCAGTTCATGAGTTCTGCCCCCCACCCCCCGTCAGGCTCTGTGCTGACAGTTCAGCCTGGAGCCTGCTTCAGATTCTGCGTCTCCCTCTCCCTCTGCCCCTCCCCCGCTTGCGCTCTGTCTCTCCCTCAAAAATAATAATAATAAAAAACATTTAAAAAATAAAGTGGTATGAACATTTGTATGCGAGTCTTTGTTTCAAGTAAAAGAGTAACCCTGGTCACTGTCACCGCATTGTGGCCAGAATGAAGGCAGTCAGATTTTTAGTGCTCCACTCTTTATCACGAATGGATACCTTGGGATTACCAAGTATTTGATTAAAGTCCCCAACATGAAAAACAGACTTAAACAAGTAACTTTTTTTTAAAGAGGACAGCAAAGTAAATATGAAATGGTACATATCAAGAGTAAATTCTAACAAAAAATAATAATAGATTCTGGAGAATAGCTGGGATGGAGAATAGGCCAGAAATAAAACATAAGACACAAAAATGCTTTCTGGGTTTTCAACAACCACATTGGAAACAGAAGAGCATTGCTTTCAACATACCATAAGGACATTCTTTTCTTTTTGGGGGGACATAATTTGTATTTTATTTTATTTGTTATTTATTTTGTGAGAGAGGGAACCAGTGGGGGAGGGGCAGAAAGAGAGGGTGGACAGAGGATCTGCTGTGCTGACAGCAGAAAGCCCAATGTGGGGCTTGAACCCACGAACTGGGAGATCATGACCTGCGCTGAAGTCAGATGCTTAACTGACTGAGCCACCCAGGTGCCCCTAGGACATGATTTTTAATACAGAGTTCTATTCCCAGCCAAATGATTAATACGACTTCATGATGAAATAAAACACATTTCAGCCGTATAAAGTCTCAGAAAGGAACCTGCCATGCACCTTTTCTCAGAAAGCTATTAGAGGATATTCTCTAAAATTCTCTAGTAGTACACCAATAAGAAGAAACCCATGAGATAGAAGGGGCCCAACACAGGAGAGAGGGTGTTGAAAATCACACAGTGACAACTCTACGTGTGGCTTCAGACTAGTCCGTACGGGAACAGAAGGTGCAGAGCTGCTAGAAGGAATAATAAGAGAAATACCTGCTCTTGGGGAGCATTGGCTCACTCCACCTTCTCAGTCCCTGAATTTCTGCAAAGTCCTTTGTTCTACACACTTTCCCGGTAGTGCATCCCGAGCCTCGGCTGTAGGGTCACCGCGGCCCACAACAACTCCACAGAGGACCACCGTCTCACAACTTATGTCCTTGCTGCCTGCATACTAATGGATACTCAGAAGTGCTAACCTAGGGTGAGGCAAGCAAGGGGCTCAGGGCTCAAAACTGAAGGAGGCACTCTCAAGTGCAAGCTCAGCACCTCACTGCTCCCCAGCATCTAGTTCCCCATGGATAGATGTCTGGCCATCTGCCACTCCCACACCTGTCTCACTGTCTTCTGTCTTTACTGCCACTTTCTCACGTTCCCCTTATAATGGGCTGATGCATAATGGCAGGCAGTAGGATGTGTTTCCTTTAAGAATGTATATAATTTTTTTGTATTTAATTAAGTTTAGGCCATGGTTCTTGTTTGTTTGCTTTAAGTTCTACTAGAGATTTCTTCACATTTTGTGAGGCTGCATTTTTTTTTTAATTTTTTTTTTCAACGTTTATTTATTTTTGGGACAGAGAGAGACAGAGCATGAACGGGGGAGGGGCAGAGAGAGAGGGAGACACAGAATCGGAAACAGGCTCCAGGCTCTGAGCCATCAGCCCAGAGCCCGACGCGGGGCTCGAACTCACGGACCGCGAGATCACGACCTGGCTGAAGTCGGACGCTTAACCGACTGCGCCACCCAGGCGCCCCTGTGAGGCTGCATTTTAATTTTATTTTTCAATATTTATTTACTTATTGTGAAAGACAGAGAAAAAGAGAGAGAATGGGGGAGTGGAAGAGAGACACAGAGAGAGAGAGAGAGAAAATCGCAAGCAGATTCCACACTCAGTGCAGAGCCCAACTCGGGCCCAATCTCATGACCATGAGATCATGACTTGAGCTGATGTCAAGAGTAGGATGCTTAACCGACTGAACCATCCAGGCACCCTTTGCATTTTAATTTTAAAATAGAATATCAACTTTGCCACCTCAAAATATCACAAGCAAAAGACCTCCAAAATCACATGGAGCGTGACAATCATTTGTGATCCATGAATAATAACGAACAGAAAAAGTATGAGGAAGAGAAGAAAGTGGGTGGAGAAAACACATTTTGTTCTCACTACTCAAATGAACTATACTTTCCACTAAAAAATTTCTACTTCCAATATTTAAGGACAGAATTTTCTCAAGGGATTGTTTGAAGCTGAAAGTGCGTACTGAAATATTAGAAACAGAAGAGCATAAATCACTACTACAATCTTAATTCTACTTCTAAAAATATGCAGAACGCATATCCAAACAGTACAAAGGACTTCAGTTTGTGAGGCTGCTTTAGGCAAAGTGCATTGTCATGATCTACTGTGCTTCAAGACCAGGAGTTGCAAAGAAGCCTTTACTTGAGTCAATTGTGATTAGAGAAGGACAGCTTCCACTTCAGTGGTAATATCCCATCAGGCAAAGATTACTGGTAAAGCTAGAAAAGATTCTTGCTGCTCTTCCGACTACAGTTGAAAGCAAGTGATGATTTATTTTTTCCCTTCCAAATTTTTATTCAAATTCTAGTTAATTAACATGTAGTGTAACACTGGTTTCAGGAGTAGAATTCAGTGATTCATCACTTCCATACAACACCCCGTGCTCATCCCAACAAGTGCCCTCTTTAGTGCCCATCACCCATTTAGTCCTCCCCCACCCCACCCACCTCCCTCCATCAACCCTCAGTTTGTTCCCTCTGGGTTGCTTCTCTCTCTCTCCTTTTTTCCCTTCCCGTATGCTCATCTGTTTTGTTTCCTAAATTCCACATGTGAGTGAAATCATATGGTATTTGTCTTTCTCTGACTATTCCACTTGGCCTAATATACCCTAGCTCCATCCACATCATTGCAAATGGCAAGATTTCGTTTTTTTTAATGTTTATTTTTGAGGGAGAGAGAGAGATTGTGAGTAGGGGAGGGGCAGAGAGAGAGGGAGATAGAGGATCCAAAGCGCTGCAGGCTCTGTGCTGACAGCAAACAGCCAGATATGGGGCTCGAACTCATGAACCACAATATTGTGATCTGAGCAGAAGTCGGAGGCTTAACTGACTGAGTCACCCAGATGCCCCAAGATTTCATTCTTTTTGATGGTTAGTAATATCCAATTGTGTATATATATATATATATATATATATATATATATATATACACACTACATCTTTATCCGTTCATCAGTGAATGGACACTTGGGCTCTTTCCGTAGTTTGGCTATTGTTGAGAAAGCAAGTGATGAGTTACTATTCCTAATGTGCGTATGGTGACCATGAGAGGTACCCAGGACCTGAGAATGTTGTTCTGCCCTGTGATAACTCTCAAGAGGGCCACCAAAGTTTATAAAAATAAACATGTTGATAATATTTCAGATTGATTCTTATGTCCAAGAAGTCCATCCTATGCTGGTAATATTTAGCTTTGGTCTTGCCTCTGTCAAAGTATTTATTTTAACATTTGGCCACTAAGCATTCAGCCAGTTTATCTGTTAACTCTATCTGTTAGGTATATATTTTCATACCTGTTAACATGGTTTTCCCTCCACTGTCCTGTCCCACTTCCTCTCCTGCCACCAATTTCCCTTTTTGCTTTATAAATGTTTTGGTTTGGGTTAAATTTTTATTTTATTTTATTTTATTTTATTTTATTTTATTTTATTTTATTTTGTTTTGTTTTATTTTATTTTATTTTATTTTATTTTATTTTATTTTATTTTTGAGAGAGAGAGGGTGCAAGTGAGCAAGGGGCAGAGAGAATGAGAGCGAATGAGAGAGAGAGAGAGAGAGAGAGAGAGAGAGAGAGAGAGAGAAAGCATGGCTCACCCGAAGTGGGGCATGAGCTCACCCGACATGGGGCTTGAACTCATGAACTGTGAGATCATGACCTGAGATGAAGTCAGATGCTCAACGACTGAGCCACCCAGCTGCCCTGATTGAATTTTAATTTAGTTCCCGGGTTACAGGATATCAAGACGGTATGTGATTAAACTAGAAGAGGAATAAAAATCCTCTAGAGATAGATGCAGGGACTCATGTGGCTTTGGGCTTCTAACTGTAGGGAGAAGGAGACAGAGTTAGGTTATGCAGGTATTTTGTGGTGTGGAAATTCAAGAATGAGAAGTTTCAGAGGTTAGTTAGGTAGCTTCAGTTGTACTTTCCACACCCTTTCCAACCAACTGCTGGTATGGCTGTCTATACCACAAGCCTGGGAAACAAAGAACCATATTCCCAGAATCCTTTGCAGTTAGGATCTAGATACATTTTAGGCTTCCCTAATCAGATGAACACAAATAAAATGTTCACTTGGAATGAAGACCATGGAGAAAGAGGCAGGCTATGAATCATCTCTTGGCTGGTTTGAATGATAGTGGAGGCAGTATAGTCAGATAGCAGCTGTGCTTGTAGCTTCATGAGTTTGTAGCTTTTATGTATGTATGTATGTATGTATGTGTGTATGTATTTATTTAGAGAGGGAGTGAGAGCAGGGGAGGGGCAGAGAGAGAGGGAGAGAAAGAGTCTCAAGCAGGCTCCGTGCTGTCAGCTTGGACCCAACTCAGGGCTCAAACTCAGGAAACCATGAGATCATGACCTGAGCTGAAACCAAGAGTTGGACACTTAACCGACTGAGCCACCCTAAGTTGCAGCTTCCTAATGGCCGCAGGAGCAGCAGCCATCTTGGCAGACCAGTTCTTTGGTTAGTGTGGTTTGGTTTGTGGGTCTAGGTTTTTTGGTTTTTTGGGTTTGGTTTTGTATTTCCCCTCTCAACAGTTCTGGGAGCTCTTTCTACTCCTCAATAAATCTGTTTGTACTTAAACTAGTTAGAGAGGATTCTATTCTTAACTACTTCAGAAGTTCAATTTTTGTCTTGTAACATCCTAGGCCCTTTATGTACATTACCTAATTTAATCATCACATGGCCAAGAAATAATTACTATTATTTATATCTATTACCAGATGAGGAAGCGACTTTCCAATCTTTTCTGAAGATAGAGAAGGAAAATTGGGAGTAACGTTTTTTTTTTTGTTTTTTTTTTAAATTTTTTTTTTTCAACGTTTATTTATTTTTGGGACAGAGAGAGACAGAGCATGAACGGTGGAGGGGCAGAGAGAGAGGGAGACACAGAATCGGAAACAGGCTCCAGGCTCTGAGCCATCAGCCCAGAGCCTGACGCAGGGCTCGAACTCACAGACCGCGAGATGGTGACCTGGCTGAAGTCGGACGCTTAACCGACTGCGCCACCCAGGCGCCCCGGGAGTAACGTTTTTAATCACAGAAAGTCACAGTAATGGAACAAAGAATTCTGGTGTATTCTTTATCTAGACCCCCAGTTGTTAAAATTTTACCACATTTGCTTTATCTTTTATCCCTTCCTGTGTCTCTTTCTCTCTCTGTAACCCCTCTCTCCACACAATTTTTTTTCTCTGATCCATTAAAGAGTAAGTTGCCGACATGATGCCCCTTTGATGTGTATTTTCGGAGAACAAGGACATTATTTACACAATTACAGTACAATGATCAGAGTTGGAAATTTGAAACTGATACCACACTATCCTCTAATCTACAGACTTTGTCTTTTTCCTATTGTTCCAATAATGTGTTTTGGGTTTTTTTTGTTTTTTTTTTTTGTTTTTTTTTGTTTTTTTTTAAGTTTAACTTATTTTGAGAGAGAAAGAGAGAGAGGAAGGAACAAGTGGAGTCAGGGCAGAGAGAGAAGAGGACAGGATCCGAAGCAGACTCCATGTCGACTGCAGAGAGCCCAATGTGGGGCTCGAACTCATGAACCATGAAACCATGACCTGAGCTGAAGCCAGATGCTTAACCAACTGAGCCACCCAGGCGCCCCCCCCAATAACGTTTTTTCAATAGTACACTAAAAATATATTTTTTTCTGGTCTGGATGTAATTCAGACTCACAAGTTGCATTTAGTTGTCAAACCAATTTAGTCTCCCTTAACTGGAATAGCTCCTCAGTCTGTCTTTTATCTTCCATAACCTCAACATTTTCGAAGGATACAAGCCAGTTGTTTTTAAAATGTCGATCTAGGGGTGCCTGGGTGGCTCAGTCCGTTAAGCGTCTGACTTCAGCTCAGGTCATGATCTCACGGTCTGTGAGTTGGAGCCCCGCGTTGGGCTCTGGGCTGACAGCTCAGAGCCTGGAGCCTGCTTCAGATTCTGTGTCTCCCTCTCTCTCTGCCCCTCCCCTGCTCATGCTCTGTCTCTCTCTGTCTCAAAAATAAATTTTAAAAAAGCATCAAAATAAAATAAAATAAAATAAAATGTCAATCTAGATTTATTTGGATGTTTCTTGAGGGAATAGTTTTACATATGTATCACATATGTTGCAAAGAATTCAAACTGAGAAGTACATAAAAGTATAGGTAAAATTTGCCTCTTCTCCAACTCCTTAAGCGTAGCATTGTTAACATTTAAGTTTTAACTTCAAAATGTTGCTTAAAAATAATTTCTTTGTGGGGTGCCTAGCTGGCTCAGTCAATAGAGCATGTGACTCTTGATCTTGAGGTTGTGAGATCAAACCCCAGGTTGGGCCTACAGCTTACTTTAAAAAAAAAAAAAAAGGAGGAAAAAATTATTTCTGGGGCACCTGGCTGGCTCAGTTGCTAGAGCTCATGACTCTTGATCTGAGGGTCATGAGTTCAAGCCCCACTTTGGGTATGGAGCCTTAAAATAAAAAATAAATGAATAAAAATAATTTCTTAATTTCAGTATACATTGCTAAAAGTTTAAGAACATTTTCCTATGTGGCTGAAATAACATCAGCACCTTAAAAATAATAACAATTCCTTAACATTATCTAACACCCAGTCCACATTCAGATTCCCCTAATTATCCCAGATATGCCGTTTACAGTTAATTTCTCCATACCAAGATTCAATCTAGAATCAGACCTTTGTTACTGCTTGGTATGTCCCATAACTCTCCTTTTATCTTGAGCAGTTGAATAATAAGAATGATAAGAAACAGTGTGCTAAGAAAACACCAGGCTTTAAAACTGTCCTTAGGAGTCTGTTAAGAAGAAATATTGGGGCGCCTGGGTGGCTCAGTCGGTTAAGCATCTGACTTCGGCTCAGGTCATGATCTCACAGTTTGTGAGTTCAAGCCCCGCGTCGGGCTCTGTGCTGACAGCCTGGAGCCTGCTTCGGATTCTGTGCCTCCCTCTCTCTGTGCCCCTCCCCCACTCACACTCTGTCTTTCTCTCTCTAAAAAATAAATAAGCATTAAAAAAATTAAAAAAAGAAGAAAAAGAAGAAGAAGAAGAAGAAGAAGAAGAAGAAGAAGAAGAAGATGATGATGATAATGATTTGGTTGAAGTTTCAAGGGTCCAGAAGTCATTCTTATGTCAGCAGTAAGAGCCCTCACCTCTGTAGAGCGGGACAAGTGACTCAGAACCTGGCTGTTCAGGTAGATCACTCTAGCCAAGCTCTACCCAAGCTACACCACCTCTCTGTGCTTTGATTTTCTCTTTAGCAATGCAAGTAAGAAAATACTAGTCTCAGGGGTTTGTAAGAAAAAGCTTATCATTGATCAAATATAAAATATTAAATACACATATGCTTGTCGTAAAAAGTTGTATCTAAAGCGAACAGGAAAACTCAAGTCATAGGAATTAGACAATGAACATTCAACTCACACAAAGGAAGGAAAGTCTGCTGTTGGAAGATGTTTTCTCTTTTGATTTATTTTTCAATGTTTTTCTTTCAGTGCTTTCTTTTTTTATATATCACAGTGGCAGCAGGTGAGAGTTCATTAGACCAGATACATTAATAGGACATAATAAAATAACATTATATTTATAGATCTGAGTGTAGCGGGAGTGGATGTACAGCCTTGACACAGGAGAACAAACACTGAGCAATGTTTCATAAACATTCTTCCATGTCAACAAAATGCTATGGCCATTACTTCTAAAGGAGAGTGCAGGGGCACCTGGGTGGCTCAGTAGGTTGAGCATCCGACTCTTGATTTTGGCTCAGATCATGATCCCATGGTTCATGACATCAAGCCCTGCATTGGGCTTTGCTCTGAGCATGGAGCCTGCTTGGGATTCTCTCTCTCCCTCCCTCTGCCCCTTTCCTGCTCTCTCTCTCAAATAAAAAAAAAAAATTTTTTTTTAATTATTAAAGAAGAGTTAAGTTTGTTTGGGGGTTTATTATATGACTTTATTATTTCCTATTATCTCACATGTGCTGGGCCTAGGGAAAGGAATCTTTACTCCTTTGGTTTTAAGCATGTTAAAAAGCCTAAAAATGAGACATATGGATGTGTGTACTGGGTTGAATAATGTCTTCTAAATCAGATTCACACGGAACCTCAGAATGTGACCTTATTTGGAAATAAGGTCTTTGCAGACATAATTAGTTAAATCAAAGTGAAGTCATCTGGATTATGGTGATTATGGATTGTGGTAATCTAACGACTGATGTCCTTATAAGAAAATGGAAGTTTGGACACAGACCCACCAGGAGAACACCACGTGATGATGGGGGTAGAGATTGTAGTGATGTGTCTTCAAGCCAAGAACTACAAGAAGCTGGGAGGGGGCAAGGAAGAATCCTCCCTTAAAGCCTCCAGGGAAAGCATGCCCTGCTGATACATTGATGTTGGTCTTCTGGCCTCCAGAACTGTGAGAGGATAAATGTCTGTTGTTTTAAGCATCCAAGTGTGTGGTAATTTGCTACACGGCCCCAGGATACTACCACGACATTGCAGTCTCATGTGCAACTGAGCTTTGGGAAGCTGATTCATTCTAACCAAAATTCACATACTGTTTTATAAACTCAGATTTCAATTTTTTCATCTACAATGAGAAATGGCTGGCAGGATAACAGGTCTTCCCTCAGGGAGCACCAACCTGGTGTGTAGGCCTAAATTATAAATCAGGAAGGAGGAGAAACTAATATTGATAGAGCGTTGATGTGTTTTAGGTACCATACGTGTCACAAATATAAAATCACAATTGTGATCAGGGCTTTGCAGAGAGAGGTACTGTGGCACATAAGCCAGAGAATTGAGGACATCAAGGAGTTCAAGGAAGATGAATCTCAGGAAAGGATCTGAAGGAATGATAGGAATTAACAAAGAGAAGGGAAGATGGCAGGTACAAAGGCCTTACATATTCAAGGAACTGAAAGAAGGCTCATGCGCACTGGGGTGGGGGTGGGGGGTTGTACCGGTTGAGGCAGGAGAGTGAGAGGTGACACATGCAAGGGCTCTTAGATGGTGTTCAGGTTTGTGTCTTTCTCCTAAGGCAACAGGGGAGGGCGGTGGTTAAGTTTTCCTATACAAAGAGATGGCAAAATTAGACTTGTAGTTGTGGAAAGATCACTGTGGCTGCAATGAAGGTACAAATTGGAAGGAAGGGGTTTGATGCCCGAAGAGGGTCCAGGGATTAGGAATGAACACACCACACCTCTGCAAACACTCTATGAGACCCCACGAGAGCCACCAAGAAGCCAGGCCCCTTGACCCTCATGCCAGGACCCTCATCCCTCCCCATAGACCCAGACTCCCCTTGGAGAGAAGTAGGTCTGAGCATTTGCCTGAGTTACCCAAGCAGAGAAAGAGTAACTAAAGAGTAAAGGTATCACTGGATTGGGTTACAGTTGTGGTTTTGGACTAAATTTTTACCCTTGCTACCCCAAATGATGAGAGCTCATCAGATCAGATCTATAATGGGATATAATAATATAACACTCTATTTATACACCTGAGTGTAGTGTAGGTGAATTCACAAGCCTGATGAGTGAAGAAAAAACCAAACGCTCCACAATGTACCTTAAACATCCTTTTGGGTCAGAATATACCCACCTAAGGCGTTCTTTGTAACAGCTGCTGCCCTCTTTGTATGTGTACTGTCATTCGTCCTTTCTTTCTTTTCTTTCTTTCTTTCTTTCTTTCTTTCTTTCTTTCTTTCTTTCTTCCTTTCTTTTTTATTGAAGTATGGCTGACACAAAATGTTGCATTCGTTTCAGGTGTACAACATGATGATGTGACAACTTTGTACATTACGTGATAGCTACCATCCGTCACCGTACAATGCTATTACAATACCACTGACTATCTTCCCTGTGCTGTATATTTAACTATTTCCTGATTTAATATTTGGTAAACAATCTCTCCCAGGTATTTTGCTATTACACCAGCATCTTGAACATGTGCCCAAGTACACTTCGGAGAGATTTTTCTGTGGCAGTCTTAGGAGGAGGATTTCTAGGTCTAAGAGAAAGCATATTCAAACACTGATAGATCGTGGCAAACTCCCTAAAAGAGAGACAGTCAGCCCGTCTCTTAAGCACACTGATTTCTTTCTGAGTAGGATATTCACGCTTTGACACACGCTATCTAGTTTTTGTTGGTTATTTTTCTGATTATGAAATTGACATGTTTTGGGAGATGGAGAAAATGTCTTTCACTTGACCTATTAAGGAAGGCACTGTGGGTGTTTGATTCATGTACATGGATGGCTGCTTCTGGTGAGGGGCGATTATCGTCTGACATGATGTTCAGGTGAGTAACTCCCCAGAGAGGATGGGTTTCTGGCTTCGCCGAGCCCATGTTTCAGAATAAGCCCTGACACGGACCGGAACCTTCTGCACTACAGAGGGGAGAGCTACAAGTTGGCAGGGGGGATGGGGAGCCTGACAGGAAGACCCAGAAGCCAGTGACGACAAGCCTGGGATGGGGAAGGACAGGGAGCTAAATGCCAGACGCAGTGCAAGTAGAAAGGGATTTTGGAAACGAATGTACCATTTCCTAGAGTTCACAAAATTCCCCTTTGTTTTAATTGTGCCTCAGAATATGTGTTTAACCTCTTATTAGAGATGTTGTGAGTCAATTCGTTCTGGCCTTTCTCCCAGGAAGGCGGCTGCACAGCTCCCGTGAGTTGTTTCAACACAGTGAAGAGAAACCAGGGAAGCCCGTTTCTGACGGCCAGAGGGGGAGAAGGTGAGGGGAGGCTGCCGCGGACAGATGACGAAGCACGGCCGAGGGCTTGCTCTAGGTGCTGTTTTAGGTAACAGATCTAAATCCGTTTTTACTCTCACTTCAAGACCCATGTGAGCAAGTGAAAGGGGTGAGGGGTGACTTGTCCCTGAAGGGTTTCGGTGTCGTGCTGAAGAGCAGGCCAAGGACGGCTGGGTGTCACCAGGCAGTGAAACAAGAGCAACAGGAGAAACACCAGGCAGAGGGTGACAGCCGCGCGCTGAGGGCAGGGAGGGCCTGACTCTATCCAGGCCGCCCAGGGGAGCCTCCACAGACAGCACAGCACCTGAACTAAGTCTGAAGGGCGAAGAGTAGATCTCCACGCAGCCCAGGCTGTGGACAGGTGGATCTGTCCTAGGCTGAAGTAACAAGTGACCCGAAGCCGGGTGGCTTACAACGACAGACATGTATTCTCTCACAGTTCTGGAGGCCGGAAGACCTCAAGGTGTTGGCACGCCCCCCGGAGGTTCTGGGGAAACTCCATTCCTTGCTTCTTCCTCCTTCTGATGACTGCCGGCTCCCTTGGCCTGTGCCACACCGTCCCAACCTCTGCTTTCACTTTCACGCGGCCCTCTCCTCTTTTGTGGCTTTTAGGGACACAAGTCTTCGGATTTAGGCCCCACCTGGATGACACAGCATGATCTCACCTCAAGATACTTAAGTCAATTATAGTGGCAAAGACTTTTTTTTTTTTAAGTTTATCTTGTGAGAGACAGTGCAGGTGGGGGAAGGGCAGAGAGCGAAGGAGAATCCCCAAGCAGTCCCCGCAAGGTCAGCACAGAGCCCCGTGTGGGGCTCGAACTCAGGAAACTGTGAGATCATGAGCTGCCAAAATCAAGACTTTGATGCTTAACCCACTGAGCCACCTAGGTGCCCCTTATCTTTCTTTTTTTCACGTTTATTTACTTTGGAGAGAGCGAGAGAGAGAGAGACAGAGCATGAGCATGGGCATGAGCAGGGGAGGGGCAGAGAGAGACGAAGACAGAATCCTAAGCAGGCTTCAGGCTCTGAGCTCCGAGCTGTCAGCACAGAGCCTGATGAGGGAATCGAAATCACGAGCAGTAAAATCTTGACCTGAGCCAAAATTGGGCGCTTAACCAACTAAGCCACCCAGGCGCCCCTGAACTTCCTAGCATGCAAAGACGGGGGAGGGGCAGAAAGAAGGAGACAGAGATTCCGAAGCTGGCTCCTTGCTGACAGCAAAGAGAGAGCCTGATGCAGGGCTCGAACTCACAAACTGTGAGATCATGACCTAAGCCGAAGTCAGAGGCTTAACTGACTGAACAACCCAGGCACCCGAGTCCCTTGTCTTTTTAAATAGGATAGCATTCATAGATTCTAGGGGTTAGGGTGTGAGCATATCTTTTTGGAGATCTACCATTGAACCCATTCAGAGGGTCTCTGGGAGAAAGCAAACTTCTTCTTTCTTCTTTTTAATGTTTTTATTTATTTTTGACAGAGAAAGAGAGAGAGAGAGAGACAGAGAGAGAGAGAGAGAGAGAGAAAGAGAGAGAGAGAGAGAATGAGCAGGGAAGGGGCAGAGAGAGGGAGACACAGAATCTGAAATAGGCTCCAGGCTCTGAGTGGTCAGCACAGAGCCCGATGTGGGGCTCGAACTCACGAATCGTGAGACCATGACCTGAGCCAAAGTCATACGTTCAACCCACTGAGCCACCCAGGTGCCCCTGGGAGAGAGCAAACTTCTTAACGGAAGGCCTTTGATAATGGTGTCCCCACCATCTTTCAAAGGTGGAATTAATTGCTTTCACTTCCACAAATGAAAGGTTTTCCAGGCCTCCATGCTTTTGTATATGCAGCTCCCCCTTTCAGTTTGAATCAAGTTGGATGGTGGAAGGAAATCAGTAGGATGGAGCCGTGGTTGCAAATAGGTTTAATGGATAGGACAAACAGGCTCTCTGGCTCCAAATGTTTGTATTTCATCAATAAAAGCTTCTTTTGGACTATCCAGCCCTGTTCGGGAAGCCCCTTTACCATTCTGTCTGGCTTTATGTAAGTAGCAGTTAGGAGGTTTATTTGTGTGGAATGTAAAAATTTCCTCTCTGAAATTTGATTTCATGTTTACTCATGAGTAGCAGCTGCTTGCAAAAGTTGTTCACCTTTGAGTAAATTATAAATTTGCCTCTGAGCACATAAATATCCTAAAGGTTTATTTTGTTTTGTGTCTCAGGAGAAGGAAGTGGGACAGAATGAGCTGGATATTCATAAGGTTGCAGATAATTTGTTTTGAATGCTCTCCGTAGACTGAGGCACAGTGGCTAAGGAGGAGGAATGCTTGAATTTCAATGGGAATTGTCAACATGAAGTGAATAACAAAGGTGCCAGCCACAAGATCAATGCCTTCCTATCTTTCTTTTATTGTCTCATTGTAATTAAAGCCTAAAGTGGATTATGAAAATATACAAACAAACATCTTCCACCTTGGATTTATGCCTGGCGTGCTGTGAGGTTCCACAAGGCGGGATATGATTGCCTATGCATTATGCAGATTTTACTATAGTGGAGAGACTTTATAATACGGCGTTTCCATGTGGTAAAAATGTGAAGTCTGGCGACACAAAGACAGATGAAAGGGTACTGCTTATTAAAGATCACAAGTAGACTAGGAAAAATTAAGAGGCAGGGAAGAAAATAAGCCACGGTGGCCCTGACACAGAGAAGGTATTGAATATCTGGTGCACAGTCAGAGGGAAAGGGCAAAGGAGTGAATGGGAAGCAGATGAAAAGAGAAGCCTAATATGTTGCTGTTTTCTAACAAGTTTTACGTTTGCTTAATCTCTACACCCAACAGGGGGCTCAAGTTCACAACCCCAAGGTCAAGGGTCGCATGTTCTTTTAACTGAGCCAGCCACGCACTGCACAAATTCTTCACTTGTATAAAACACTGTATATCGTTGCTGTCTGAACTAACCCCATAGCTTCTCCCAGGGATTCCCCGGATTCTTGTCCTCTGTGGTCTGGACATCACTGTTCACACTCCGTTCCCACTAGAGCAAGGGGAACAGCTTACTAGGCCTCTGAGAGGGAGGAGGCAGTGCAGAAAACATCCCTCACCTGCTTCCCATTCTCCGCCCCTGGAGAATGCTGGAACAAAAAGAACCTGCACGTGCCAAGGTCTGGGCATGGACTGGGGCCAAAACCTCTGGGTAGGAGCAAACTGATCTTTGCTCTCCCTCAGTGCACAGAACCCCTGGCGTGGCCCACACTGGCCTCTGGAGTCTGTTGGGCTGACGGATGCCCAGGGAATCCTTCTATGGCAAGGACGGGAAGTGTCCTGGCCCCGTGAGCCTCTGTCTCCACCTCATGGCCTGCTCTTGCCAGGTGAATAGAAGCAGAGAGGTTGGCCCTGCTGGTGTCAGGGCTCTGGCCAGAGACAGGGTGGCAGGACTGAGGTTTCAGAGAGTGTTTTGCTGCATAAAGGGTAAGGACTCAGACAGGCTTCAGTCTGGAGCCTCATCCTGCAATTTCACGTCTTTGAACGAAGGCAAATCATTTGCTGCCTCTGAATTGAATGTCTTTCTCCATAAGGTAAAGGTGATACTACCTACACCCAGAGTTATTGTGAAGACAAACAGGATGCCTGCCTGCCTGCCTTCTTTCACACACTCACTCAACCAATATTTTGGAGTGCAAGATTTGGGCAAAATTCTAAGATAACCTCCAATGACCCATACCCTTGTGTAATCCTTCCCTTTGAAGGTGGGCAGGATCTGTGACTATGATGAATGTTACTCCTTTGCTGAAGTTGTGTATTGTGGCAAAGTTGAAAGGATTTTGCAAATCCGTTGATTTTGAGTTAAGCAAAAAGGAAATTATCCTGGGTGGATCTGAATCAGATGAAAGCCCTGAAAGTGTCAGCAACAGTCTCTTGCTGGCTTGGAAGCAGGTCATTAGGAGTTCTAGAACTGCAAGGAAATGAATTCTGCCAACAACCATAGAAGGTCCGAAGAGAACCTGGAGCCTCAAATGAGACCCCATCTCATGGCGGTGCCACTGTGGTTGCAGCTTTGTGAAACCCTCGGCAGAGGAGCCAGCTATGCCACGCCAAGAGTCCTGATCCGTGGAAACTGTGAGATAATAAATGTGCATTATTTTAAGCTATTATATTCCAGGTAATATGTTACGCAGCATCATGCTGAGTGCTGGGGATGCAATGGTTCACAAGGCAAGCACAACCCTGCCCTCTAGGAACACAAACAAGGAAATAGACGACTATTATCTGACGAACGAATAAAGGAGTAGTACGTTTGAGTTAAGTACTTTGAATTAAGTGCTTGACTTAAGTGCTTCTGCCACTCCATCACGAGCAGGATTCTTCAACTGCAGGTCTGCTGCCACGATGCCTGCTGGGAAGGGGAAACAGAGAATGTGGGAAGGAGGAGGACATGAGTGGGGGAGGGGGAGGGGGGGAATCCCTTCCAGGTAGGGAGGGAAGGGAAAACAAAAGTCCATTTGCTTCTAAGAGGAAAGGCAGAGGAAGAAGAAAGAGGGGATGATGTACCATGGGTTTGTCTTCCCTCACCTTCCTCCCCCAAGTTGGGAGAGGAGGGAGGTTTTAAATAACCAGAAAGTTTGGGGGGTGGGGCACCTGGGTGGCTCAGTTGGTTAGGCAACTGACTTCGGCTCAGGTCATGATTTCACAGTTTGTGGGTTCGAGCCCCGCGTCGGGCTCTGTACTGACAGTTCGGAGCCTGGAGCCTGCTTCGGATTCTGTGTCTCCCCCTCTCTGTGCCCCTCCCCTGCTCACGCTCTGTGTCTCTCTGGCTCTCAATAATAAATAAACATTAAAAAAAAAAAAAAGAAATTTGGGGGAGATTTTAGAGTAAGGGGACCTTGCTCCTTTTTTCTATGGGTAAATACTGGGAAATTTTCCAAGTGTCCTTAAAAGAATGCGAAATCCAGCCCCTACCCAGCTGAGGCAGGAAACTGTGGATCTAGGCAGAGGGAGGATCAGAGACAGCATCCCCGTCCCTCCTCCCCCACTCCTGCTCAGCTCTGCTGTCTGCAATCTTATCCACAGCCAGCTCATTTGGTCCCACTTTCTTCTTCTGAGGCACAAGACAAAAGAAACCTTCAGGATATTTATTTGTTCAGAAGCGAACTTACGATTTACTCAATAAGTGAAGAACTTGTGAGCCGCTGCTAGTCATGAGTAAGCATGGAATCAGATTTCCGAGAATGTTTCACCCTTCACGCGGTGGGAGGACAATGAAAGAGATGGTTTTAAGCCAGAAGAGACTAGGGTACTTTTAATTAGCAAGATCAAGTGTTATCCCTCAGGAGGGTGATGGTGGCTTGAGCCCAAGATGAGACCACCATTAGCAAATAAAGAAAGCTTTCTTCTTCTTGTTGTTGTTCTTGTAGCATCTGGATGTATCTACAGTATAATTGGCCCCATTAAAAGCAACACCTTGGAGTGGAGATTTTTCGGGTTCAGTTTTGTTTCCCGGGGAGATATGTGGCAGTGTCTGGAGACATTTTTGGTTGTCATAACTTGAGGGGGGGGTGCTACTGGCATCTAGCGGATAGAGGCCATCCCTGCAGCCAACTACCCTATGATGGTTAAAGACAGCCCCCCACGATAAAAACTATTCGGCCCGGTTGTCAATTGTGCTGCTGTTGAGAAATGCTTCCTTGGAGGGGCGCCTGGGCGGCTCAGTCGGTTAAGCGTCCGACTTCGGCTCAGGTCATGATCTCGCGGTTCATGAGTTCAAGCCCGGCGTCGGGCTCTGTGCTGACAGCTGAGAGCCTGGAGCCTGTTTCAGATTCTGTGTCTCCCTCTCTCTCTCTGACCCTCCCCCGTTCATGCTCTGTCTCTCTCTGTCTCAAAAATAAATAAACGTTAAAAAAAAAAAAAAGAAATGCTTCCTTGCAGAAGCCGATGTTGCTAAAGGGAGGTGCACCAGCCCACATGAGGGTGAAAGGGAGGAGCCAGGAAGAAAGAGTGCGGCCTGAGTGAAGGCCTGTGGGGCACAGCCAGTGGGGGATCTGAACAGGGTGAAGCCTAGAGCAGGAGGTGGCTCAGAGACAGGGGGCAGCTGCAGAGGTGAGCCTGCTCAGGAAGAATCTTTAAGCCATGTACATACAGACTCTGGACTTCATTTCAAGGGCCTGAAGGGGAGAGATTGGAGGGTTTTAGGCAAGGCTGCGGCAGCAGAGTTTTGCCCCTTACAGCTTACAAAGGAATTGCAACGACTTCTCAGTGGATCTTCACAATAACTCAGTGAGGAGGGAAGGAGGGCTGTTATTATTTCTATTTGTAAAATACATCTGCATGTCTTGACTGTCTTCACTACGCAGGGGCCATAAGCTGCCCTCCTGCCTACGACGGGAGGAAATATGGGAACCAGGAAAGAGAAATAAGAGGTGCATTCCCGGCTTCACACGCAGAAGTGGCAAAACGGCATAGAGGGGTCTTAATTGCCCTATTTGTCCGCCAACCACCAATGTGTTGGCTTTGCTCTGGTTATTTTCCCTTTGATGAACCTTGGCTACGCATCAGCTACTTAGAATCACACAATTAAATCAAGTTATGCTTCGGCAACCGGCTGCACATAAATTGTGATATTAGTTGAAATAAGAATAAACTATAAGAAGAGTTCATACCTACAAGGGGCAGTATTATCCCTATGGGAGCGTGATCAACCAGTCAAAAGTCAATGGGCTGTGAAACCTTACTGAAACCAGATGTTAGTTAAATACGGAAGTGTGGGAAGATGAGCAGCAGAGAGAGAACAGCTTGCCTTCATAAATGGATTAGGATGAAATACTGGCATTCAGAGAGAAGTGCAGCACAGTTAGAAAGAACATCTCATTTGCGGTATGGCTCGTTCATATTGATGTGGAGAACAAAGATAAAAAGAATTAAACGTCCTTACAACTTACAGCCCTTTGACAAGTTCTGAGACAGGCAGAGTGATCTTCTGGGAACTCAACTGCCTTCATGTTAAGACTTTGCTAAAGCCAAAAGGCAAACTTAGCTTAAGATTAGCCCAACCGCCAGGATCCTGTAAATCTCCCTTAACATATAAAAATTCCTTCGGGAACTTCCTTTATCTCTACTCCCCGAGATACAGGTGAGCAATCATCCCCCAAGTATATGGCTCCCTGATATACATCTGAAGGGTCTCTTGACTCAGGTTTTACTAGACAGTAGTAAGTGACCTTTTCCTAACAATAATAGCTAACCCCCTCAAGGTCCTGGAAACCTTACTTTCAAATTCTTCAGAGACTTACGCTATCCCTAACTCCCTCCCAACTTGGAAGTACATAACCAGCCACTCCTCACAACCCCAGTGCAGCTCTTTCTGTCCAAGGGTCGTGTCCCCGTGCTTTAATAAAACCACCCTTTTGCACCAAAGATGCCTCAAGAATTCTTTCTTTACTGTTCACGCCAAACCCCAACATTTTCACATTAATATCACTTACTTTCAGAGCATCTCCTACTCATAGTCCATAAATCGGCTGCCTGGAATTCACAATACGCTGACTTCCTGGGGGATACGATGAACCTTCTCCATGGGATCTTTATTTATAATGTCCTCCAACCACGCTGAGGGTGAAGGTGCAGTGTTGTGCCTTCTGTTCTGCAGGTGGTGAGGAGGAGGATTCTGTGAATAAACTGCGTATTTACTGGCCGAGGTCAGCAATTGCTTAACAAATTCTCTGGTTTATCCTGGAGATACTTGCAGATACATATACATTAAATTGAAAACCAGAATAAATTCAAGAAATAATTTCCATCAGCAACCATGATTGTTTTCAGTAGTTTAGCATTAGTAACAACACTAAGGCTTCACCCTCTGCATTTATTTTTCTAAGCTGTAGATGACACATGACATCATGTGTTCTAGAACCTTCAGTGGCTCCCTCTGTTTTCAAGATAAAATTCAAAGGTCTGGCATACAAAGCTTTTCACAATCTAATACCACCTACTCTGCCTGCTTTTCTTCCCCCATTTGGGATCTTGATATGGAAGCCATGTAACAGCCACAACAGGGGCCTGCCAGTCCATATAACTTATGCCCATGTTAATGCTTCCTTATTTCTTTTTTTTTTTTTTAACGTTTATTTATTTTTGAGACAGAGAGAGACAGAGCATGAACGGGGGAGGGTCAGAGAGAGGGAGACACAGAATCTGAAACAGGCTCCAGGCTCTGAGCTGTCAGCACAGAGCCCGACGCGGGGCTCGAACCCATGGACCGAGAGATCATGACCTGAGCCGAAGTCAGCCGCTCAACCGACTGAGCCACCCAGGCGCCCCAATGCCTCCTTATTTCTAACAATGTTGTTTCTTCCATCGAGACTGCTCTCCCTACACTCTACCTGGCAAATTTTTCTGGATCACTTTAAATAACAAATTGGATGGGGCTGTAGAAAAAAATGACTCTGCTTGGAAACCCAGGTTTTGGGAGTCAGAGTGTCCTTGTCCTTTGACCTGTACGTGAATGTTAGTTTGATTCTAACGTTGGTCTTTTACAAGTAGATACCTGCCCAGCTCACAAGGATTCCCCTCTTTTGGGAACTGCCACCTTGATCCACCTGTCTCAGGCGTAATAGGAGGAAGCAAGCCTACATAAGAGAGTTTCTTTAGAAATACGGTCGGGAGGCCATAAACCAAGAAGAATTTATGCCCACCCTCATCGGAGGAGCCATAAATGTTGTGCCAGCTGCAAGCTCTCGGCCTGGACTTAACTCCTCCTCACCAGGACACCTGAATTGTTAGCATTCTTCACTCCAAAAGGAGCCAAGAGGATTCGACAAATTTCAATCCCTCGTTTGAATGTTAACTCAGTCAATCCCAGGTCACATATTTTCCGTCTGTGTTCTGCATAGAGGGCCTAAATGAGAACTGCACTTGTGAACTTTTGCCTTTATAACCCTGCCCCTCTCTGTCCTCCTCAGAAAAAGAGTCAGGTTCCTACCTATATCTTCGTCTCCAGAGTTGCAATCCTAACCGCCTAACCAAAAGGCTATCTGATTCAGGGTGCCTGGGTGGCTCAGCTGGTTGAGCATTTGACCTTGGCTCAAGCCATGATCTCACGGCTCAGTTCGTGAGTTTGAGCTCACTGCTGTCAGCACAGAACCTGCTTCTTATCCTCTGGCCCTTCTCTCTCTGTGCCCCCTCCGCTCAAGCTCGCTCGCTCTCTCTCTCTCTCTCTCTCTCTCAAAAACAAAATTTTTTTAAATGCCCGTTTGATTAAATTTTCAGTGATTTTTTTTCTTGGTGGACACAAAAATGGACCTCTGGCAGCTGTATTTGTATCACAGGATCCACAGATTTTAGAGCTAGTGTTTGACACCCTGTAAAATTCTCTTTTCTGGAAATTTTTAATTGGGATCCAGGAAGAATTAGGTCATCCAGGCAGAGTAGGTGGTATTAGATTGTGAAAGAATTAGGAACTGCAACTTTAAGTTTAACAACTGTGAGGCAGCCATTTTCACTGTGAACCTGCAGAGGATGCAGAGGAATGAAGTCCACGGAGAGAGAAGTGTATAACAAATCTACATGGAGAAGCAGAGGTGACAGATGGAGAAAGACACCTGGAGGCTTGGCTGACCTTAATTTCAGTTCCTTTCTTTTATTTTTTTTTAAAGTTTATTTACTTACTTTGAGTGGGGGGAGAGGGGCAGAGAAAGAGGGAGAGAGAGAATCCCAAGCAGACTCTGCACTGTCAGCACAGAGCCCGATGAGAGGCTCGAACTCACAAACCATAAGATTTGTGACCTGAGCCAAAGTCAAAAGTTGGACACTCAACCAACTGAACCACTCAAGCGCCCCTGTTTCACTCAATTCTAATGCTCTGGTTGGTGCAATTATTTCTGCCTTTTGGGTTGCGGTGTGTGGGCCCAGTCTTTTGGCCTCCATGAGAGCCTTTAGGAATACGACAGCATATCTTGCCTTTCCTAGTCCATTATCCACAACACCGCTGCTGTCTAGAAGTCAGATTTCCTCTGCAGTGGACAGAGGTTCACTCTGGAGATCTTTGTAGCCAGAGTGAATCTGATCAAGTACTTCCTGATTGGGGGGTAGGGTGGCAGCTGTATCTGGGAGTATCTATCTGTCAGCATGGCCTGAGATTGTAACATTTTGTTTTGGGATAGTTCCTAGGTTAAAAAAAAAAAAAAAAACCCTGGAAACATGGTCCAAACAGGCATAGGCTGACTTCTAGGGGAGTTTTTGTTTGTTTGTTTCGCTTCTTTTATCAAGAGGCACTGGCTGCCACAGCTCCTCTTGGCCACCATGTCCAATTGTTCAGAAAAAGAAGTTACCATTCTCTTTAAGGGCCCCAGCATTTGGGATAAAACCCCTACAGCTATTCCTTGCCTTTCATGTACAGACAAATCAAACAGCTTGTCAAAATCAGGAAATGCTAAGGCTGGAGCTTCATAAATAGGGCTTTACTTGCCTAGCTTCAGTTTGCAGGGCTTCAGGAAAAAAGGGGGGGGGGACAGTTTTAGTCCAAATCTTGACTTGATTCCAAGTCAAGAGAATGAAAGAAAACTGGAAACCTTAGTTTGGAGAGCCATAGTCAGATATTCAAGGAAACCAGAATTCAGGATCCAGGTTTATAGGCAAACAACAAACACTAAGACAATCAGAATTAAATCTAACATCCACAAAGATATATTATTGGAACATAATTTTTCTCTAAAATCACCCTCATTTCCATCAAAGATAGCCAAAACGAGTATTAATGTGTTTGGAAAACAAGTCCACTTTTAACAAACTTGGCCCAATAATTTTTTAAATTTTATTTATTCATTTTGAGAGAGAGCGTGCATGCACATGAGCAGGGAAGGGGCAGACAGAGGGAATGAGAGAGAATCCCAAGCAGCCTCTGCACTGCCAGCACAGAGCCAGATGCGGAACTTGAACTCACGAACTGTGAGATCATGACCTGAGCCAAAATCAAGAGTCTGCCGCTTAACCACTTAAATGCTTAACGGATTAAGCCACCCAGGCACCCCCAGGGTGGATTTAAACAGGGAACAACAACAAACAGAACAACAACAAACAAACCAAACAACCAAGTGGGAGAGTGATTTCTTCAATCTCCCAGATCCTAGATCAGTCTGTTAGATCACTCCCATTTCGCCAGGCTGGAGCATCCAACCCTCCGAATGGCTGGGTCGTGTGATCCTTTGTCACTTGGGGATGTCTAGACTCAACACTGGACCCTAATCAGTGTTCAATCTCCCAGAGTGTTTACCAGAAAGGCCCTGTTTACCCAGTGTATTCTGACTGTTCTGCTGTCTTGCCCAGACTTTGTGAGAGAGCTTTAGTTTTACTTCTAAGATCTCTGCCCCGGACCTGGCATAATTTATCCCAACAGAAATCCTTCAGGTAAATATAATCAGAGTTTCAAATGAGATCTGGATTTCAAATGAGGACAGAATGGCACGCCAGTGGTCACAAGCACCAAAAAAGGGTGAATCTCCTCCAAGGAATCTGCCCCTGGTCCTGATAGCTTGAACCGTTTAGCCCAAGCAAGCTTCCGCTGCCTGCTGCTCCGTCTGTCAGAACCCAGGGAACTGGAGGGTAGAACCTCAGGACAGCTGTCCCATCTGGGTCACCAAATTTGTAACCGAACCAACAGGCGTTTACGCCTTGGTGAGTCACAGAAACTGCACCAAGTGAGTTGTCGCGCAAGGAAAACCTTATTTGGAAGCTTGGACTCCTTATTTGCTGCAAATAAAGTTTCCTTTAAGGGACGACTGACCTGGTGCAGTTTCTATGACTCACCAAGGAGCCAACACGCGTTGGTTTGGTTACAGTTGTGACTACTTTTCTCTTTCATCTTCAACCCTTCCACCTCCGTTTGCTTATCTCCAAGCCACAGCTGAATAGCAGGCCATTGTGTGATTACTGCACACGTGATTTATCTCTTTTCCTATGGATAGAGTCGTAAGTTGCTTCCTTTTTTTTCTTTCTTGTTTCAATATTTCACCAAAAAACCCACAAAGAATATTATATATATCTACAACTGCATATAATTAACGATCCTTAGGGTGTATTTCTTGGGAGTGGAATTGCGAAGCTGGAAGTTACCCACTACACATGTTCAACTTTACAAGACAATGTCAAATCGTTTTCTAAAGTCATTGTGTTAGAGTAGGCAGTTAGTCAGGTTCTAACACGATACCTGGAGGCCAGCACGAGGAAGTCATGGCCAGCTATCGGGAAGGTCAGAGGCGGGTCCTGACAGCTCTTCCCAAGAAGCCGGATCTACCCAGGCAGAACTAAGATGGCAGGTGCCACGACAAGCAACCTCTGACCAAATTAGGAGGAAAAAGCTTGAAACGCTGCTTGCCGCCCAAGTAATACGTATTCCGCCCGCTAGTTAACAACTGTCAATAAAAGATAGAAACATCCCCACCTTGTGTGCAGCTCGCTCATGCTCTTCCGCCCGCTTGCGCGCCTGCGCACCTGCGCATGCTCCCTAGGTCTCCCTCGGTCCTTCCCGCTCCCCGCCTCCCTCTCTAGTTCGCCGGCTCTCATATCTCGAGAGTGTGCTTTTTTGCTTTAATGAACTTGCCTGCTTGTGTCACTCATGCGCTGTGCTGTGTGTTTGTCCTTGAATCGGTTCCCTTGACCAAAAACCGTCCGCGAGTCCTTTGGCTCTGGCTAGAGGCCCCAGGGCCCAGGATCTCCCCAGTTCACCTGACAACAATTGTACAAGTTTATATGCGCACCGTCATTAATAGCCAAAAAATAACTAATATTTACAAAGCATTATGATATGCCAGGTAGTCACTCACTGATAGTTTAATGTTGCCCTGTTTTTGCCTTCTTAGGATAAGTACTTGGTCATGATGATTCTTATTTGTAGTATACTGGTGGGTTCAGATCGTTAATAGTCTCTTTAGATTTTTGCATTCATACTTAGAAGTGAAAAGGCTCATAATTTCTTTTTCTTGTCCTGACACTGTTTGGGTTTGAAGTCAAAGAAACACCATCTTCAAGAAATGAGGCTATCCCTCTAATTCTGTTTTCTGGCATGATTTGTATAGTTGTTTTCTGTTCCTTGAGAATTGTCAAAACTCAATAGTAAAATCATTAGGAGTGGGGCCTTTTTGTTGGGGGCAAGTTTGAGGATGTCCTTAATAATCATGTCAATTTCTTTATTAGTAGTCTCTGTGTTTCTTTTCCTTCTTGTATCCATTTTGGCATTTTATGTTTGGTTGTGTTGTTTTTTTTTTTCAGAACGTATCTCTTTTATCCAGGTTGCCAATACTCATTTTATTTTTTTATTACTTTAAACTCTATTATTGTTTTCTAGTCTGTAATTGTTTCTTGTCTGATGTTTTCTTCATTAGTTTTTCCAGTTATTTATTTATTTTTTTAAACGTTTATTTATTTTTGAGACAGAAGGAGACAGAGCATGAATGGGGGAGGGTCAGAGAGAGAGGGAGACACAGAATCTGAAACAGGCTCCAGGAAGGCTCTGAGCTGTCAGCACAGAGCCCGACACGGGGCTCGAACTCACGAACCGCGAGTTCATGACCTTGAGCCGAAGTTGGACGCCCAACCGACTGAGCCACCCAGGCGCCCCTCCAGTTATTTTTTAAAAAACAGCTTTTAGCTTCATTGATATTCTCTACTGTGTGATTCGTTGATCTTCTCTGCTTAATTTCTGCTTTTATTTTTATTGCTTTCTTCGGGTTTCCGTGGGTATGACCTGTTGCTTGTTTTCTGATTTCTTCAGCTCATTTGTTTATAGTATTTTGGTTTTTGCTTGTTGGGTTGTTTTCTTATTTTTTGCTTGGAATAATCTTCCCTCAGTTCCACAAAGCCAGTCTTCCTCTTCCAATGGCTCCTGCCCACACCCTCGAAACTTGTAGCTTCTCCAAACCCTCTCCATTCCTCTCCCTGCTTTATTTTTATTTTCCTCTATAGCATTAATAATAGCTATAGCTATAATAAATATAGCATATTTATTACCATCAAACATATTCTTTATTTTTTATTGCCTATTTCCCTGCATTATCATGTGAGTTCTTTTAGTTTTAGTTAATTTATAGAATTGTTCAATCATCATCATATCTAGAACATGTTATTCTTTATTATCTGTTATTTTTCTGCCCATTTTTTAAATTGGATTGTTTGTTTTGTTTTTTTTTTTTTTTTACTGTTGAGTTGTATCACTTTCTTACATGAATTAGATCTTTATCTTCTCCCCACATAAGACAAGTATAAGTATATCCTCATTGACCTCTGGTTGGTTTCTGGCCAACCCTGCTTCCCTTTCTCAACATGCTAGGAATCATCTTGGCTTAGCTCTAGATTTTAATCACAGGAAGAAAGAAAAGAGCCCCCCTGCAGTCTGCCCCCAGCACCAGATCACAATCCCTTTCTCTCTCTCTGAAAGAGATGAGGAAAAAGCTCTCTTCCATAGCCTTTGTAATATCCAGATTCATACACTTTTTTTGTAGCATTTTTACCATCAAACATTCTATATATTTTACTTATTATTTCTCTTTCCCTGTTAGAATGTAAGCCTTTGATTTATTTTTTATTTTTTTAAAGTTTATTTATTTATTTTGAGAAAGAGGGGTCGGGGAAGGGCAGAGAGAAAGGAAGAGGGAATCCCAAGCAGGCTCCTCCGTTGTCAGTGCAGAGCCCCACGTGGGACTTGATCCCTCAAACTATGAGGTCATTACCTGAGCCGAAATGGAGTTGGACTCTTAATCGACTGAACCACCCAGGCACCCCTAGAACACAAGCCTTTTAAATTTTAGCAAATAGGGGCGCCTGGGTGGCTCAGTCGGTTAAACATCCGACTTCGGCTCAGGTCATGATCTCACAGTTCATGAGTTCAAGCCCCACGTTGGGCTCTGTACCAACAGCTCAGAGCCTGGAGCCTGCTTCACATTCTGTGTCTTCCTCTCTCTCTGCCCCTTCCCTGCTCATGCTGTGTCTCTCTCTGTCTCAAAAATAAACATTTAAAAAAAATTAAAAATAAATAAATAAATTTTAGCAAATATATGAAATTGTTCAGTCATTTTCATAACCCATTTGTATTAGGGCAGGGCCAGAGGGGGGAGGGAGCCAGCAGCCTTTGCTAGTTTGCTACTTTCAAAGTTCCATCTTTTTGCTTAGGACAGCTTGGGTTGGCTCTCATTATTTGTAGACACAGAGTTCTAAAACAACATGTTCACAATTGAATATGAGAATTAAGCTGTATAATTTAACAGGGTAAACTATGTTTAAAAAAAATCCTCTTTAGGAATATGTAAAACACCATGGAAATGCAATAAGCAAAATCCATTAAGTGGGAAACACTTTAGGATAAATTGTCCAATATTCTCAAAAGATAAATTGCATGGAGAAATAAGCAGAGGGAGAGGGAATTTCTATATTAAAAAGATGCTTAAGAGGTGCCTGGATGGCTCAGTTGGTGGAGCATGTGAGTCTTGGTCTCAGGGTAGTGGGTTTGAGCCTCACAATGGGTGTAGAGATTACTTAAAAATAAAATCTTAAAAAACATAATAAAAATACAGGTATTTTTTATACCATAAAATGGTGGCTCAGTCGGCTAAGCACCCGACTTCAGCTCGAGTCATGATCTAGTGTTCATGAGTTCAAGCCCTGCATCAGGCTCTCTGCTGCCTGCTTTGGAGCCTCTGTTTCCTTCTCTCTCTGCCCCTCCCCCACTCACGAGTGTGTGCTCTCTCTCACTCTTTCTCTCTCAAAAATGAATAAACATTTATAGAATGTTTTTAAAATCTTTATTCACTTTTGAGACCGAGAGAGAGAGCGCGCGTGAGCGTGAAGAGGGAGGGGCAGAGAGAGAGGGAGACACAGAACCCGAAGCAGGCTCCAGGCTCTGAGCTGTCAGCACAGAGCCCGACGCGGGGCTTGAACCCATGAACTGCGAGATCACCACCTGAGCCGAAGTCGGTGGCTCAACCAACTGAGCCACCGAGGCACCCCACAAATAAACGTTAAAAAAAAAAATGAGATAGTCATATTTTAAAACAAATAAATACAGATTTTTAAAAAGTTTACAATTTTTTATGAGTCAAATGAGGAAATTCAAACATTCATCTGATATTTGGTGAAGTTAAGAATTTACTAATTTTAATATACATATAGTAATAACATTTGGTTATGTTTATTTTATTATTTTATTTTATTTTTTTAATTTTATTTTTCAACGTTTATTTATTTTTGGGACAGAGAGAGACAGAGCATGAACGGGGGAGGGGCAGAGAGAGAGGGAGACACAGAATCGGAAACAGGCTCCAGGCTCCGAGCCATCAGCCCAGAGCCTGCCTCGGGGCTCGAACTCCCAGACCACGAGATCGTGACCTGGCTGAAGTCGGACGCTTAACCGACTGAGCCACCCAGGCGCCCCAGTATTTTATTTTATTTTAGAGAGAGATAGAGCATGAGCAGGGTAGAGGGTCAGAAGGAGAGAGAGAGAGAGAAAGAATATTAAGCAGACTCCATGCTCAGTGAGGAGCTCCACGCGAGGCTCAATCCCACAACCCTGGGACCATGACCTGAGAGGAAATCCAGAGTCAACGCTCAACGGACTGAGCCACCCAGGCGCCCCCATGTGGTTATGTTTTTAAAAAGAGAATTATCTTTTAGAAACAGACACTAAAACATTTCAGACGAAATACGACGTCCCTGATACGCTTCAAATAATCAGGGTAGGGGAGTCGATGAGAGCATAAATGAAGGAAGAATGGTCATGAATTGATAATTGTTACATCGGGGTGATGAGAAGGGTCATTATACTATTCCCTATACTTTTGTATATATTTAAAATTTTCTACAGTAAGAGCTTTTTAAAAGTTCTTCTTTATAATTACTGACCTGGAGATCTAAAAAAATAAGCGAGAAAAGAAAACTACAAAAGCCGTTATGTAAAGATTATACTAATTACTGTCATGGTCTAGTAGGGGAGATAAGAAAGTAAACATGCAATTATGATACAATGCGATTAAGCTCTATCATAGAAGTATTGCAGGGTAGTATATGTGTAGGCCAGGGTCACTCAACCTAGTCTGGAGTATCGGGGAAAGAGAAAGATGTGGAGAATAGCACTCTGCCCAGAATGGACATGAATTATAGGTCTGTTTGGCTTCGATGATGACCGAGACCCAAGTGTACGTCCACCTGCTGCTACTCCTGGCCTCTGTTTTAATCATTCTCTCTATGTCCTCTGAGACATCTATTTATCTGAAAACACAGTCTCAGTCTGTACGCCCGGCACCTTCTTGCCTTACCAGAAACCTGACTCTTCCTGGAGCCGTGGCCTCCCTGTGGACCTTCCAGGTAGAGGCCATTTGTCTTCTTGCAGCTGGTCCTTGTGGCTGAGGGCAGGCAGGGCATTGACTTTTCCTTCTGGATACCATCCCACCCCATGCCACCTCCTGTTCCTCTTTCTCCTCTTGTGTCCTCAACCTCTCCTCTTCATTGGTCTTTTATTATCCAACTATGTTCAAGTTTCTGCATCCTAGGGGTGCCTGGCTGGCTCAGTTGGCAGAGCACGTAACTCTTGATCTCTGCGTTGTGTGTTCAAGCCCCATGTTGGGTGTGGAGCCCACTTAAAATGAAAAGAAAGTAAGAAAGAAAAAAGGAAGAAAAGAAGGAAGGAAGGAAGGAAGGAAGGAAGGAAGGAAGGAAGGAAGAAAAAAAGGAAGAAAGAAAGGAAGAAAGAAAGAATGTTAGTTTCTGCAACCTGGTCATAGAACCAAAAAAAAAGAAAGAACTATGCCCAACGTGAAGCTTGAACTCACAACCCTGAGATCAAGGGTTGCATGGTCTTCCAACGAAGGTAACCAAGTGCCCCATAATGCCTTTCTTTCTTTTTTCTTTCTTTCTTTCTTTCTTTCTTTCTTTCTTTCTTTCTTTCTTTTTTCTTTCTTTCTTTCTTTCTTTCTTTCTTTCTTTCTTTCTTTCTTTCTTTCTTTCTCTTTCTCTCTCTTTCTTGAGTGCAAGCTGGGGAGTGGCAGAGGAACAGGGAGAGAGAGAGAATCTCAAGCACCAACATGGGGCTCTATCTCACAACCAGGAGATAATGACCTGAGCTGAAATCAAGAGTTGGAAGCTTAACTGATCCAACCACCCAAGCGCTCTCATTTCTGATTCGAGTAATTTGAGTCTCCATTCTTTTCCCTTGGCCACTCTAGCTAAAGATTTGTCAATTATGTTGATGTTTTCAAAGAACCAATTTTTGAGTCCATTGCTTTTCTCTATTGTTTTTCTATTGTCTACTTAATTAGGTTCTGTTCTAATTCTGATCATTTCCTTTCTCTGCTTTGTTTTGGGTTTCATTTGCCCTTCTTTTCCCAGTGTCATGAGGTGAAAGCCTAGCTTATTAGGTTTCTTCTTTCTAAAAGGTGTTTAAAGCTATTAATTCCCCTTGCAACAAATATGCAAGCTCAAATTTGTTTTCATTTTCATTTATCTCTAAGTATTTTCTAATCTCTTTGTGATTTCCTCTTCCTGAAAGTAATGCTGCAATTTCCAAATGCAAAGGACACATTGGTGCACTCAGTGTAGCACTAGACATAGTAATTACTCCCTCTTTGAAATTCTCTCTTCTGGGGCGCCTGGGTGGCGCAGTCGGTTAAGCGTCCGACTTCAGCCAGGTCACGATCTCGCGGTCCGGGAGTTCGAGCCCCGCGTCAGGCTCTGGGCTGATGGCTCGGAGCCTGGAGCCTGTTTCCGATTCTGTGTCTCCCTCTCTCTCTGCCCCTCCCCTGTTCATGCTCTGTCTCTCTCTGTCCCAAAAATAAATAAATGTTGAAAAAAAAAAATTCTCTCTTCCAAAGTTAAGAAAAAAATTTTAACTGCTTTTCCTCTGTTTGTTCTTATTCAGATACTTTCACGGACTCCTCTTCTTCCACTAACCCACTAAATGTTAATGTTCTTTGTTATTCCTCAGCAGGACAAAAATAGACCCAAGAAGCAGAATGGTACTGAAGATGTCCACCTTGCTCCAGTCTATTGTACTTTCTATGGGTTTAGACAAATGTCTAATGACATATATCTATTGTTATAGTATCATACAGTGTAGAGTATTTATTTGCTTTTTTTTATTTTGAGAGAGAGAGAGAGAGAGAGAGCACAAGTGGGGGAGAGAGGCAGAGGGAGAGCGAGAATCTTAAGAAGGTTCTATGCTCAGCAAGGAGCCCAACACGGGGTTTGAGTTCATGACCCTGGGATCATGACCTGAGCCGAAACCAAGAGTCACATGTTCAACTGACTGAGCACCTGGGCGTCCCAGAGAGCAGAGTATTTTTATTGCTCTAAACATCCTCTCTGCTCTGTATATTCATCAATTCCCACACTCTCAACTCCGGCAGCCACTGATCCTTTTATTGTCTCCACAATATTGTCTTTTCCAGAATATCATATAGTTGGGATCATACAGTATGTAGCCTCTTCGGATCGGCTTCCTCCACCCAGTAATATATATTTAAGGTTCCCCCATGTCTTTTCATGGCTTGATAGCTCATTTATTTTTAGCGCTGGCCAGTATTCCAGTATCTGGATGGACCCCAGTTTATTTGCCCAGTCACCTTACTGAAGGACACCTTGCTTCTCAGTTTCAGCAATACAAATAGAGCTGCTAAAAACATCCATGTACAGGTTTTGGTGTAGACATTTTCGATTCTTTTGTGTAGATACCAAGAGGTGCAATCACTGGATTGCATGGTAAAAATGTTTCGTTTTGTAAGAAACAATCAAACTGTCTTCCAAAGTGGCTGTACCATTTTGCATTTCCGCTAGCAATGAAGGAGAGCTCTTGTTGCTCCAAATCCTTGCCAATGTTCGGTTTTATCCGTGTTCCGGATTTTGGCCATTCTAATAGGTATGTATATTCCATTTACTTTTCACAATATCCCTAGATGTTATGTAATTTATGGAATATCAAACAACTTGTAAGAAGTGGAGTCATGATTTAAATCTGGTCACTTAAATTTCCAAACTGAGCTCTTTACTATGCAGTATTACAGTCTCTTCCACAATCTTCCACATTATCTGCATATATAAAAATACCTTGACGTGGAGACAGATGTAGCTCCACATGCAATCCGGCAGCATGTCTGACATGAAAGCTTTCTGGTATTATTATTATTCCCTTTTCATGCATGTAGTAGTTTTCTATTGCTATGTAACAAATTAGCACAAACCTAGCAACTTAAAACAACCTTCATTTATGAGCTCACAGTTCTATACTTTTTAAAGAGAATATTTTATTTATTTTCTATTACTAAACATTTTTTTAATGTTTATTTTTTGAGAGAGAGAGAGAGAGCAAGCTGGGGAGGGGCAGAGAGAGAGGGAGGGAGAGAGAAATCACAAGCAGACTCCATGCTTTCAGTGTAGAGCCCAACGTGGGCTCGAACTCACGAACAGTGAGATCATGACTTGAGCTGAAGTCGGACGCTTAACTGACTGAGCCACCCAGGTGCCCCTAAAAAGAATATTTATTAAGGTAAATTACTGTTTGCTAGAACTTCCCCTGATATGGTCCACAGAACACTCATCTTGAAAGTCTGTGAAATAAGGGTTCTACAATTTGACTTGTTGGAGAAACCTCATATTCATTTCCCCTCTGAAGTACTATATTCATAATGTTGTGTAAAAGTTATAGACTCTGTGAAATCCTGTAGTATAGAAACCTGCTTAACGTTAACTCGTTATTTATCAAATTTATTTGACCACACAACCATTCTGGGAGGAAACATATCTTATCATCTAGGAGAACAATTTCTGGGGAGTTTACTTTAAAAAACACAGATATAGGGGCACGTGGGTGGCTCAGTTGGTTAAGCATCTGACTTTGGCTCAGGTCATGATCTCACAGTTTGTGGGTTCGAGCCCCGTGTTGGGCTCTGTGCTGATAGCTCAGATCCTGGAGCCTGCTTCGGATTCTGTGTCTCCCTCTCTCTCTGCCTCTTCCCCGCTCATCCTCTGTGTCTCCCTCTCAAAAATAAATAAACATTAAAAAAAATTTTTTTTTTAATGCAGATATATATATAGACAACTTACTCATTTTTCCAGCAAACACAGGGTGGCCACTTAGCAGCAGGTGCTGTGCTGGGCACTCATAGGAAGAGTCAGAACCACGGTATCTTCACAACTTCATACTAGCTGTGGAGCCAGAGAATAAACAAATCATCATCAAACATTATTAAAAACTGAGATAAGTATTATCAAGAAGTGTAGGGAACATGTGAGAATATCATTTAGACTGGGAAAGGGTCTTTAGATCGGGAAAGGGCAGGCTTCTTTGACAAAGTGACATTTCAGCTGAAGTCTGAAAGATGAGGGGAAGCCAATCAGGTATTGAGTAGGGAGAAGCATTCTAGACCAGGAGGATGGCGTGTGTAAATGCCTCCCAGGGTCCAGATAATACTGGGTGGGTGGATATTGACAATATTGAGTAATTTGAGGAGAAGGAGGGGTGCCTGGGTGGCTCAGTGGGTTAAGCATCTGACTTTGGCTCAGGTCATGATCTCACGGTTCATGAGTTCAGGCTCTGCATTGGGCTCTCTGCTGTCAGCACAGAGCCCACTTCAATTTAAAAAAAAAATTTTTTTTTAACATTTATTTATTTTTGAGACAGAGAGAGACAGAGCATGAATGGGGGAGGGTCAGAGAGAGGGAGACACAGAATCTGAAACAGGCTCCAGGCTCTGAGCTGTTGGCACAGATCCCGACGCAGGGCTCGAACTCACGGACCACGAGATCATGACCTGAGCCGCTTAACCGACTGAGCCACCCAGGCACCCCATCACAGAGCCCACTTCAGATCCTCCTTCCCCCTCTCTCTGCCCTGCTGGTGAGCGTGCGCTCCCTCTCTCTCTCAGAAGAAATAAACATTTAAAAACAATTTTGGAAGAAAGATCACGAATCTTCAGTTTGGGACATGATTACCTTGAGATGTTGTGACATAAAAAGTAATACACATTTGGTCTCTCCTCCCAGTTCCTGGCACAGAGCTTCTAAAACCCTTGTAGCTTCCTGAGTCATAGGGTGAGAGGAGGTTATTCACAATAACACTTAGAGGACGGGGGCTGATTGCCAGAGGGTTGGAACTTTCAAAGCTCCCCGTACACCCCCGAAAAAAAAAAAGAATTAATCAATCACGCCAATGCAATGAGGCCTCCACAAAAAACCCTGAACAACAGGATTCGGAGAGCTTCTGGGCTGGTGAGTAAGTACAGGGAGATACTGAGAGGCTGGCATGCCCAGAGAGGGCCCCGAACCTCTGCCCCCATACATTCCTCCCCCACACCATGTCCTATGCATCTCGTCCCTTTGGCTGTTCCTGGGTTGTATCCCTCCATACCAAGCCAGTAACAGCGAACAGTGAAATGTCTCTCTGAGTTCCGCAAACCATTCTGGCCGGTCATCAAACCTGAGAAGAGGGTCAGGAGAATCCCTCAGTCAGAAGTACAGGTAGCAGCCTAGAACTTTTGTTTGGTGTCTGAGGAGGGAGCAGTCTTGTGGGGCAGCCCTTAACCTGTGGCATCGGAGGCTCACTCTGGATGGAGAGTGTCAGATCTGAATTGAGTTGTAGGACACTTAGCTGGTGTCCATAGAGAATTAGGAAAGTTCTGGGTGTGGAGAAAACCCCACGCATTTGGTGTCAGAATCCTGAGTGTAGAAATGTTGTTTCCTTTTAATTAAAAAAAAAATTTTTTTTTTAACACTTATTTATTTTTGAAAGAGAGAGAGAGACCGAGGGCGAGCAGGGAAGGGGCAGAGAAAGACAGTGACGCAGAATCCAAAGTGGGCTCCAGGCTCTGAGCTGTCAGCACAGAGCCTGACACAGGGTTGGAACTCACCGACCACGAGATAATGACCTGAGCCGAAGTTGGACGCTCAACTGACTGAGCCCCCCACGTGCCCTTTTTTGTCCTCTTTAGATGCCTGTGAGATATTTAAGGGAGATGTAATAGATAATTGGTTATGAGTTTGGAGCTGGAAAATAGATTTAGACTAAATAAATTATAATTTGCTTATATTTCAGTAGAAATTGACTAAAATTAAAGTAACTGGAAAAAAGAATCATTGGTGGGTATATGAGAAATTCGTCACCAAATTTTGTGCCTATTCTAACTAGGGGAAAGATATCTGAGTGGGCCTTTAATTTAGTCTTATGAAAAGTCTAAAAAAGAACAAAGCTTTAGTCTGGTGATGATCAACGCTCTCAAAGCCCACAGGAGTCCCAGCTGGCCACCATAGTAGCTGTTCCCAAATCCAAAGAGGAAAAGTGTTTGTGTCTGCTTAAAAATGGAGTAATTAATGATGTGGGGAAAAATAGTTTTCTTTTATTTGCTTCTCAACATGACGGTTCTCTGATAAGGGATAGAGTGTTAGGATTGAATATGAAGATTGCTAGGAAAAACACATGTGAGCTGATAATGCCAGTGCTGTACGAAGAATGCTCAGATGTTCAGAAGATAAGCTGCAGGGGCGCCTGGGTGGCTCAGTCGGTTGAGAGTCCGACTTCAGCTCAGGTCACGATCTCGCGGTCCGTGAGTTCAAGCCCCGCATCGGGCTCTGGGCTGATGGCTCGGAGCCTGGAGCCTGCTTCTGATTCTGTGTCTCCCTCTCTCTCTGCCCCTCCCCCGTTCATGCTCTGTCTCTCTCTGTCTCAACAATAAATAAAAACGTAAAAAAAAATAAATAAAAAAAAAAAAGAAGATAAGCTGCAAAGATCACTAAGATAGTATCTTAAAATGTCTAGAGAATTCTCAATATAAAGCTCCTAAAGGGGCGCCTGGGTGGCTCAGTTGGTTGGGCGTCTGACTTTGGCTCAGGTCATGATCTCACAGACCGTGAGTTCAGGCCCTGCGTTGGGCTCTGTGCTGACAGCTCAGAGCCTGGAGCCTGCTTCGGATTCTGTGTCTCCCTTTCTCTCTGCCCCTCCCCTGCTCATGCTCTGTCTCTCTCTGTCTCAAAAACAAATAAAAATATTAAAAAAAAATTTAAAGCTCCTAGAAAATGACTACGTCCACATGGAGTTTCCGATGCCTCAGCAATACTAATAAGAATTAGGGGGCGCTTTGGTGGCTCACTTGGTTAAGTGTACGACTTCAGTTCAGGTCATGATCTTGCAGTTCGTGGGTTCGAGCCCTCCATCAGGCTCTGTGCTGCCAGCTCAGAGCCTGGAGCCTGCTTTGGATTCTGTGTCTCCCTCTCTCTCTCTGCCCCTCCCCTGCACATTCTCTCTCACTCTCTCTCTCTGTCTCTCTCAAAAATAAACATTAAAAATAAAAAAGAATGGGGAAAATAGGGTTATGGCAAGGGGGAGTGCTGGACAAGTTTCCCTGGTAACAAAGCAAAGGTGGGGCCTGCTTTTTGAGGAAGAGGACACGGGAATTTTGTGGGCCAGCAGCACTGAAGGTAAGACGCCACTTCCTGGCCCATAGCCTTGGTCAAGTTGCTTCATGTTCATCCTTAAGATCTTAGCTCAAATTTAAGGGAGCCCACCCTGCTCATCTGCTTCCCCCCCCCCCCCCGCCCCCATATGAGGTCCCTGTCCTAGAATCTCATTGGATATGAGTTTGGAGCTAGAAAATAGCCCTTCTCTGACAGCATGTAACAGCACCGTAATTACACCATTCACTGTGCAGAGATCCTAGTCCACAGCTTAGGTGAGCAAGAAATGTAATTTAATTTATACATTCAATCATGGTGGTAGAAATATACTTTCAGTCAATTTGGGGTCCCAAAGGGTTCTATAGAGATGTAGGATTAAGTTTCTCTTTAAAAAAATTTTTTTAAACGTTTATTTATTTTTGAGAGACAGAGCATGAGTGGGGGAGGAACAGAATCTGAAGAGAGAGACAGAATCCGAAGCAGGCTCCAGGCTCTGAGCTGTCAGCACAGAGCCCGACATGAGGCTCAAACCCACAAACCGTGAGATCATGACCTGAGCCGAAGTCGGATGCCTAACCGAGTGAGCCACCCAGGCCCCCCAGGAGTAAGTTTCTGTAATTGAAGGGAGAAGAGGAGGAAAAGAAGTTATTAGAGGGTGACCATTTTGTCTTACTGTTATCCGTCCATGAAGCTGACTGTTAAGATACCTAGAGTCCTATCTGGTTCTATTTCCTTAAGTACCTAGGTTCTTGGGCAACAGCAGCCAGAGAAACCCTTGGAAAAGCTTTTTGCCCTGCCACACCTCCTCTGGGACAATGAACACAGTTTCACTATTTTATTTCTTTTATTATTATTTCTTTTAATTTTATTCATTTTTGAGAGATGGAGAGAGACAGAGTGACAGCAGGGGAGGGGCAGAGAGAGAGGGAGACACAGAATCCTTAGCAGGCTCCAGGCGCTGAGCCGTCAGCACAGAGCTGACGTGGGGCTCAAACTCATGAACTGTGAGATCATGACCTGAGCCAAAACGAAGAGTCGGACACTTAACTGACTGAGCCACCCAGGTGCCCCCTGGTTAATATTTTTAAAATAGTATTAACACACACACACACACACACACACACACACACACATATATTTACTCCGTCTGGGAATGAGTAGTGAAAGTTATGTGGGAGAAATAATTTTCCAATCTTTACCAGTCTAGTGAGAAGTTTAAGCTTCTTAGAAAGGAAAGGAAAGGAAAGGGGAAAGGAAAGGAAAGGAAAGTTTAAAAAGAGAAGACAAGAAAAGAAAGTTTAAAAGTATCCAAAGGTGGAAGCAACACAGGTGTCCATTACTGAACAGATAAACACAATATGGTCTGTACAGAGAATAAGATTTGTTTAGCCTTAAAAAAAAAAGGCAATTCTGTCACATGCTACAACCTAGAAGAACCTTGACAGGATTATAATAAGTGAAGTAAGCCACTCACAAAAAGACACACTGTATGATGCACTTACACGAGTGCGCTCAAATTCATAGAGACAAAAAGCAGGATGGTGGTTGCCAAGGGCTGGGGAGGAGGGGATGGGGTTAGTAGTTAATGGGTACAGAGTTACAGTTTTGCAAGATGAAAAGAGTTACTTGGAGCTGGAAGTTGCTGACGGTTGCACAGCCATGTGGATGTACCTAATGCCACTGAACTGTATACTTAAAAATGTTTAAATCTGTATTCATTGGATACAGGCAACTTTAATACGAGACACAATATAGTGGCTTAAATAATTTTTATGTTATGTATATTTTATCAGAATAAAAATATTATTCAGGGGCGCCTGGCTGGCTCAATGGGAAGAGCATGCGACCCTTGATCTTGGGGTTGTGAGTTCGAGCCCCACATTGGGTGTAGAGATTACTTAAATGAATAAATAAAAACTTAAAAAAATATTATCCAAACACATGTGTAATTAGTTGTTTAACATCTTTCTCTTCAGCTAGAAGATAAGCTCTGTAAGAGTGGGATCTTGTCCCAGTAGGATCTTATTCACTGCTATGTGCCCATGATTTAGCACAGTGCCTAGCATGTAGCAGTAACTTCACAAATACTTGTCAAAGGCATTAATAGTCCTGGGAGTGGGATTTGGGGGAAAGGTTATGCCTTAGGAAAGCAATACCCCATATAACGAATTACCTAAGAAACATTGGCAGATTACTGCTTAGTTTGCTACCGATAATATTTAGTTGTCATAGTAATTGGGCATTTGTGAACACGTATCTTGATTAAATATAGAAAGAGAGGAAAAATGAGTATCACGTTACATACCTAGAGCCACATTCTTTTTTTTTTTATGCTTATTTATTTATTTTGAGAGAGAGAGAAAGGGGGCGTGGGGGGCAGAGAGAGAGGGAGAGAGGGAATCCCAACCAGGCTTCACATTCAGGGTGGAGTCTGATTCAAGCCTCTATCTCACGACCTGAGCCAAAATCAAGAGTCAGATGCTCAACCAACCAACTGAGCCAAAATCAAGAGTCAGATGCTCAGCCAACCAACTGAGCCACCCAGGCAGCCCATACCTATAGCTACATTCTTAATCACTCTGTCCCTTGCAGAGGAGGGATTCTCCCTTTTGAGCCTTTTAATATGCTGATGAATTTTAGAAATAATACTTATTGTATTTTCGTAGATTAGCACAAGTCGTTTACATTTTAGCCTATTAGATTTGACCTAAAATAAACATGTCAGCCTTTTAGTTACAGAAAATAAAAGAAAGGAAGGATATAACAGGCAAGTGGGGAAAGAGACCTGTAGGGAGGGGAGGGAAAAAAAAGATGGCTCTAGGGAAGCGAGCAATTGCAACTGAAAACAATACTCATTAAAATTAAAAATTCATATATCTTTTGAAAGCCTATACCTGGGAATATCCCACAGAGGCAAAACCACGAGTTCACGGAGACACAAGTACATGGATGCTATTGCAGCATTCCTTGCTGTGACAAAAAGCTGGAAACAAAGCCCGTGACTGAATAATTTATAGTATACAACACCATCGGTTATTATCCAGGCATTAACAAGGCTGAATTAAATCTAAATCAACGGACTTGGAGAGATTTCCATGAAGTGTTGTTGAGTGAGAAGAGAACGGTGCAGAAAAGTGTCTATAATGTACACACATATATTCCACTTTTGCAAGGAAAAAAAAAAGTTAAAAAGCCCTTCAAATCTCTATTTCCAATTTTGTGAGCATGGAGGAAAATATGAGAGCACGCATAGTTGTCGGGTGAGTTGTTGTGGGACTGTCTGGTGTCGGAGGGGAGGAAGAAGAAGACAGGAAGGAGGAAACAGAGTAGAGATGATAAAAGCACATACGATTTGCATTTACATAAAGTTATGTGTGGCGTAGAAAAAAATTAAGTTCAAAATTATGCAGTGAAAGCTAACTAGTCTCCTCCCTGGGTAAGGGTTCTTCACCTCTGAGGCCATCAACTCATGTTAATGGCAGAGGGACAAGACAGCCTTTGGCAATATTGACCCATAAGAGACATGAAGACTCTTGGTCGTGGCTGGCTTTCCCGTCTCTCCTAACTGGAGGAATGGCCTGCTGCCTGGCATGTGGGGAGCCAAATTGCTTATCTATAGTCTTTTAAAGTACCATCTTTTTACGGGGCGCCTGGGTGGCGCAGTCGGTTGGGCGTCCGACTTCAGCCAGGTCGCGATCTTGCGGTCCGTGGGTTCGGGCCCCGCGTCGGGCTCTGGGCTGATGGCTCGGAGCCTGGAGCCTGTTTCCAATTCTGTGTCTCCCTCTCTCTCTGCCCCTCCCCCGTTCATGCTCTGTCTCTCTCTGTCCCAAAAATGAATAAACGTTGAAAAAAAAAAAATAAAGTACCATCTTTTGGGGCGCCTGGGTGGCTCAGTCTGTTAAGTGTCTGACTTCAGCTCAGGTCATGATCTCGCGGTCCATGAGTTCAAGCCCCGCGTCGGGCTCTCTGCTGACAGCTCAGAGCCTGGAGCCTGCTTCGGATTCTGTGTCTCCCTCTCTCTCTGCCCCTCCCCTGCTCATGCCCTGTCTCACTCTGTCTCAAAAATAAATAAAAACATTAAAAAAAAATACAGTACCATCTTTTATTCACTTTGGGATCTAATATAAATTCAGGAAGTGAGAACCACCTCTGTCAAAGTGTTCCACTATATGATCTGTGATATATAACATAAGGTGTATGATAGATGATTATAAGGTATGTAGGTGGTGTGGAAAAACACCATGTTGTTGTGGTGCCTGGGTGGCTCAGTCCGTTGAGCAGACTTTGGCTCGGGTCACGATCTCACAGTTTGTGAGTTTGAGCCCCGCATTGGGCTCACTGCGGTCAGCGGGGGGCCTGCTTTGGATCCTCTGTCCCCCTTTCTCTCTGCCCCTCCCTGCTCATGCGTGTGTGCTCTCTCTCTTTCTCTCTCTCTTTCAAAACTAAATAAACACTTAAAGAAAAAAACAAAAAACATCATATTGTGGTGGTTCAGGTTTTGGTCTCTGGGGTCAAGTGGCCCTGGGTTCAACTCTGCATTTGCTGGTTATAGCTAGCTGCTTTAATAAGAGACACAAAACAGTGACTTAAATAAGAAAATAGTTTAACTTCTCAAGTAATAATCCTGACCGTCAGCCGAGGGCTGGTCTGATGGCTCTTGGTGATGGAGACTCAAGTTCTTGTCATCCCTTTATCCCTGCAAAGGTGAAGACCATTCACCTACTTGCCTTCCAGCCTGTGAGAGAGAGAAAAAGGAAAGGGGAGACTTCACTCGAAGGTGAACTTTTCTTATTAGCTTAGACGCTAGTCACATGGCCACACCTAGCTGCAAGGGAGGCTGGGAAAAATGGTCTGGGGCTGGTATATGAGCAGCTAAAACTGTCATTGCTGAGGAAGACAAGGAGATAAGACACTACCCCCCAACTCTCAGAACTATATCCTGATAAACTGTGATACAAGGGTAGAGCAAACTGGGAAACTATAAAGAGGGGTCCTGATCCGGTCTGAGGGGTCAGAAGATTGACTTTTTCCCGAGGCAGAGGTCTAAGGGATTCACTAGAAGAAGCAAGGAAGAGGGTTCTAGGAGGAGGGAACAACGTGCAAAAAACTCCGAAATAGAGGAATCGCAAAAAAGGTTTAATTTAAGCAAATACGTAAATCAGTTCTCTTCCCAAGGACCCAGGCTGGCTAGTAAAATATATTGTAACATGTGCATCAGCCCTCAGATACACCATTTATTTTTGGGGGGCTTGGAACTATCCCACTGTGGTTCAGCTGGCAGCCCAGAGAAAGCTGATATTGGTTTGGGAAGGTCTAATTTTTTCTTTCAGTGAGACCCAAGTGAAGGAGCTTTGTGTGTGTTGCTTTAGAAGAATTTGACAAAGTTGTGCCCCTTATTTGCGTTATCTATGATTTTAGGTAACGTTACAAAATCGTCCCGTAATTTTCTGTAATATATGGAAATGGAAATGTGGTGGCTTTGAAAATCATTTGCCTTTGCACATCAAAGGAACAAATTGACAGTTGGGTAACGGATCCACCTTGCCACGTGGGAGGTGAGAGCTGCAGTAAGCATTGAGTCACAAGACGCATTTCCATACACAGCACATGAAGACCAGTTTCATTGCTTTATAGTTTCACCTCCTATTAAAGCCCTGTTAAATGCGAGTCAGAGCCAACTTAGGTCCTAGAATTTGAGAGAGCCCATCTTTCTGCACTGCTTACTCCACCTTTTCTTACTGCAACAGGGTGATTGTTTTTAGAATATTAATGTGCTTCTCTCCTTTGCTTTCCCAAGGACATAATTTTCCCCTTAGTTGGTTCTAGGCATGTATCTGATTTGAAGGAGATGAACATCTGCTATGGGTGCAAAGAGAAAGGCTGGGTAATTTCCATTTTTTGGCATTTAAAACCAGGGTTAGGCAGTCAGGCCTGTCTTGAATATGGATTTTGCACGTTAACATCTTTAGCGTACCTAGGAACCAGGCCCTGGTATAGTGTAGAAAAGTGTAGCGTCATGTAGAAAAGAACCCCAAGGAGGGTTGCTAGATAAAATGCAGGTTGCCCTGTTAAATTTCAGGCAAACGATGAAAAGTTTTTAAACATAAGTGTGTTCCAAATACTGTACGGGACATACTGACACTAAAAAATTATTTGTTTGTCTGAAATTCAAATTTAACTGGGCATCTTGTATTTTTTTTTTATTTATTTTTTAAAATTTTCTTTTTTTGAACGTTTATTTATTTTTGGGACAGAGAGAGACAGAGCATGAATGGGGGAGGGGCAGAGAGAGAGGGAGACACAGAATCGGAAACAGGCTCCAGGCTCCGAGCCATCAGCCCAGAGCCTGACGCGGGGCTCGAACTCACGGACCGCGATTTCGTGACCTGGCTGAAGTCGGACGCTTAACCGACTGCGCCACCCAGGCGCCCCGCATCTTGTATTTTTATTTGCTAAGCCTGGCAAGCCTAATTTCCAGGACAGAGGGGCAAATAATACCATAAAGTAGGAAAATAAGATGTGAGGGGAGTCTATAGCATGATAGTCATACTGACTGTACAAACTTTGAAGCCCTTTTCTCTATTTGACCAGAGACCACACCCGCTATGGAATCAGAAAATATCAGACACAGGGCGCCTGGGTGACTCAGTTGGTTAAGCCTCTGACTTCAGCTCAGGTCATGATCTCACAGTTTGTGGGTTCAAGCACTGCACTGGGCTCTCTGCTGTCAGAGAGCAGAGGCCCGCTTCGGATCCTCTGTCCCCCTCTGTCTCTGCCCCTCCCCTGCTTGTGCTCTCTCTGTGTCTCTCCAAAATAAATAAATAAACTTTAAAAAAAAGAAACGAGGCTATCACAGATACTTGCTTTCCTAGCTTCCCCTGAATATAAGTGAGGCATGTGCCAGTCAGATATATACATGTACCTTGACATTGATTAGGAAGCTGGGACTTGGAAGAAGCAGGTGTTCTGGTGTTGGGTGATGACAGGGACCTTGGCTGCATACGGTGTCCAGTGTTGTCAGTGGAGGAACCTGTGGGGTCCAGTGTCCATAGCAACAGCAGTGTTTCTAAAGCCTTGTTGTGAGCGTTGTTCCCCACTGCAGAGCCTCGGCGCCTGGTTCTGGCTCTCCCAGGGATCCTGCCGGCTCTCCAGTGCCTTCTGATGAGTCCCTTTGCCCCTTCACTCTGCCAGAGTTGGTTCTGTGCCTTGCACCTAAAAACTATGAGCGATAAATGAAAGAAAAGTCTTCTCGGGCATGAGAAATTATGGAGAGGAGAACAAGAGGAGCGGGAGATAGGAGAGGAGGGTTGGCGGGAATGGGTTTGGACAGGAGATGGAATGTAGGTAAGTTGCCGGGGCCGGAGGCCTTCGAGGGTGCTCCTGTGCCAGTCTGCGCTGGTGGAGCTGTCCTGGTGGTTCACAGCCCATTCTGATTGCCTGATCCGGTTAGTAAACACCAGTGTCCATTTGGATTGTGTGGTGCTTACGCTTTACTGGTTTTTAAAATGTTTTGGTTTGGGGGCACCTGCATGGCTCAGTCGGTTAAGCATCCGACTTTGACTCAGGTCATATCTCACCGTTCCTGGTAAAGCCTGCTTGGGGATTCTGTCTCTCTCTCTCTCTCTCTCTCTCTCTCTCGCCCCCTCCCCCATTTGTGCTTTGTGTGTGTCTCTCTCTCAAAAATAAATAAACATTAAATTTTTAAAAAATATTTTGGGGTTTTCTTATTGTGGTAAAAAAAAACCCCACATAACATAAAATTTAGCATCTTAGCCTTTTTAAAAAAAATTTTTTTTAACGTTTATTTATTATTGAGAGACAGAGGGCAAACAGGGGAGGAGCAGAGAGAGGGAGACACAGAATCAGAAGCAGGCTCCAGGCTCTGAGCTGTCAGCACAGAGCCCGACGCGGGGCTCGAACTCGCGGACCACGAGATCATGACCTGAGCCGAAGTTGGACACTTAACCGACTGAGCCACCCAGGTGCCCCTAGCATCTTAACCTTTTTAAGTGTAGTTCCATAGTATTAAGTACTCACATCGTTGTACAGCAGATCTCCAGAATTTACTAGTCTTGCAAATCTGAAACTGTATCTATTAAAGAAAACTCCCCTTTTCCTTCTTCCTCCAGCCCCTTTCTCTTTCTGTGAATCTGACTGCTCTAGAGAGCTCGTGTAAGTAGAAACCTAGAGTATTTGTCCTTTTGCATTTGTCTTACTTAGCACGATACCCTAAATGTTTATTCATTTTGCAGCACCTGACAGGATCTTCTTCCTTTTAAAGGCTGAATTACATGCCATTGTATGTACATACCACATTTTCCTTATTCATTCATCCATCCATGGACACTTGGGTCCCTTCCACATCTTGGCTGTAGTGAAAAACGCTATGAACATGAGGGTGCAGATATCTCTTCAAGGGCTTTGAAATATTTTGAGTTGCGGGGCGCCTGTGTGGCTCAGTCAGTTGAGCGTCTGACTCTTGGTTTTGGCTCAGGTCATGATCTCGTGGTTCGTGGGATTGAGCCCCGCATCCGGCTCTGTGTTGACATCTCTCCTTGGGATTCTCTCTCTTCCTCTCTCTCTGCCCCTCCCCTGCTCATGCTCTCTCTCTCTCTCTCAAAATAAGTAAATAAACATTTAAGAAATGTAAATATTTTAAATTGTTCCTGGGTGCAACTATTCATCTTGCTTAAGGAGAGGGGATCTCTGAGGGTTAATGGCCAGAGATGTCCTTGATTCCAGTGTGGCACAGGTGAAATGTAGAGTTTAGCTGAGGAGCTCAAGATGTGGTGAGGAGGTTGTTCTACAGCGAAGACCTGTGCAGGGAAGAGCACCCAAGCCAGACTTGATTGGAAATCCCAGACCTCTGAGTGTGGGGGGCCCAGAGTCGAGAGTGCTGCTGGCTGGCTGGGTCCGGCTAAGTTAGACCAGAGTAACCATGGACTTTCAGCCTCAAATGTCAGCATGGCAGGCAGCACCCAAGGAGAAAGAGGTGCTATCATAGCTTCTTAAGACTCCAACTCTTGGGGGCGCCAGGGTGGCTCAGTCAGTTGAGCGTCCGACTTCAGCTCAGGTCATGATCTTGCAGTTTGTGGGCTCGAGCCCCGCGTCGGGCTCTGTGCTGACAGCTCAGAGCCTGGAGCCTGCTTCGGATTCTGTGTCTCCTTCTCTCTCTGCCCCTCCCTCACTTGTGTTCTATCTCTCTCTGTCTCTCAAAAATAAATCAATGTATCAAAAAATTAAAAAAAAAAAAGACCCCAACTCTTTTTGGACATCATGGGGTTGTAAAAACCATAGCCCTCAGCGCTCTGTTGGATAGAGAAGCAGAGGGCAAGGTGAGCTACTGAGAGACACATGTTACCTACATGGATGGTGAAATTATTGTATTAGCTACTTAGTTACTTCTGTTCTTGGCAAAGGTGTGGGTAGGGCAGAGAAGGAAGGCTATATCAGTGAGAGATTAAATTCAAAATTGCTTTTCCTTCTGCATACCCGAGAAATTTGTGTTGGCTTTTTTGTGACCCTGCTGTATTTCCTTGCTTTGCAACCAATGTTGTGTTCTCCAGCCACACAGGACTACACGCTACCCCTCCACTCGGGCCCCAGAGGAGGAGCCCCTGGAGTTCGGAGCAAGTTGCTCAGCTGTTGCTGTGCGCGTCCTGGAGAAAATCAATGGTTTCCAAGGCGCCACAGCTGCGAACTCTATGTGCTTCTCCTGTTCATTCTGTTCTCTCGCCGTGGAACTCTCCCTTCCCCACTTGAAAAAACTCATTAGCCCCTTAAGAGCCATACCAAATGCCACGCCTGGGAAATTTATTTCTGGTCTATGCCCCATCCTGTGTTCTCTCTCTCTCTCTCTAGGAAGAAGCAATCACACCATTTCCCCCCTGCCTTTTGCGTTTGATGTCTGGATGTCTGTCTGCCTCACCAGGCCAGGCACTGAGGGCAGCAAGCACATGGTTTTGTTGTTATGCCCCAGCTCCTGACATGGAACCTGACGGAGCTGGGCCCTAACAAGTGTTAGCCGAACACTGGAATGAGCTCCCTCCTTTGTCTTTCCCTGTTTGACCACCCCGATCTCACATGTAAATGGCCTTTAATTAGATTTATCTTTGATCTAAATACCGGGGTTTATTCTTACCCACTTATGATAGCATTTAGTGAAACAACTTGCACATAATAGGCGCTCGTGTGGTGGTTGATTTGACTGGATGTCTTGGTTTCATGCCTCTGTTCACAGAATGTCAGAATTTGAAGAGACCCTAGAAATCATTGAGTACAACCCGTCACCTGGTATGTGAATTGGGGATGTCTCTGTGCCACTGGGTTAGGTCATACACATGGGTATCTGTACTAATGCATCCCTGTGGCGCTAGTCTGCTGCATGGTCAACTCTTTTTGTTCAGTTATTGACAGCATTTGGCAGGTGCTTTCTCATGTTGATGGTGGTGATAAACAAACTGAGAAAGCAGTTCTAGAAAGAAGGGGTGAAATGCCTGGGGCCATTACTACATTTGGAGTTCAGCATTGTAGCCACAGAGCTAGAAAGGCAGAGGTTAGGGGCGCAGAGAGACAACCGATGAGATTGGAGAGAGGAAGGGTCATGAAGGGCCTCCCTTGTTAGGCATAAGGAATTCGTTTTCATTACGTTGTCATTGAGGATCCTTGAGGAACTTTGAGCAATGGATTGATATTAGAAAGACCTTGCTGATATCATTATACTTGAGGCATAAGGTAGGGAGGTGACTTTAATATGGCGGCGAAGGATGAGGACCCGGCCCAAGGCAATGGTGGAGGGGATGAGACGAGGAACAGAAAGAAGAGCTATTTAAGATATACATGTAAGAGGTCCTGGTGAGATGGGTGAGAGGCGAGGACTGGAGGACGACTTCCGGTTTGGGGATGGCCTCCTGGGTGGATGGCAGTGGGCCATCGACCATGAGGAGCCTGAGGATCCTCTAGGTCACAATGATCCATCTTCATTTTCATTAACTGCTCTGAGACTCAGAAAAAGTTATGGCTAAATATACAGACATGACATGGACAGTCCCCAGAGAGAGGTGACAGAGGTTAAAGACCTCCAGATGTAAGGAATATAACAAGGGATGAACAGGATCAGCACCTTAACAAGGTGCTTTATTCTAGAAGTTTGACGGGCCACTGGGAGAGCAGTTTCAGTAGAGCGTTGAGTCAGGAAGCCTAGACGAGGTAGAAACTTTCCAGGAGCTTGGCTGTATAAGGAGAGGATGACAAGCAGAGAGAGACACATTTTCTTTCTTTGTTAATAAGATAAGAGAGCCTTGGACTGACCCACCCACTGAGAGGCAAGCGCCAGATGAGAGGAAGGATTGGGGGTCAGGAAAAGGGGAATAATCAGGGGAGCAAGGAACTTGAGGCGGGGCGGGTGGACGATTAGAGGAAGGCTGATCCTTTCCTCGGAAACATTGAGGAAGGCTGTCGGGACAGGTGCTGAGGAAGATGTGGGTAGTGTGGCGAGTGCAGGGGTTGAACAGGAGACATCTGAGGTCTGTGCCCATGGACTCTATTCCCAGTGAGCCAGGGCTTGGCACAGTCACTGGAGAGAGGGCAGCTACCACATAATGGTGGAGAGGGCAGACTCCGGAGGCACGGCTGGAGTTCACGTTCTCTTCCTGCCGTTCACTAGCTTATGACCCTGAGAAGCAAACGCCCAAACACCATGTGCCTCAGTTTCCTCATCTGCCTAACGGATAGGACAAGAATCCGCAATGGATTGCTGTGAGAATCAAATGAGTTACAATATGCGAAGGGCTTAGAACAGGTGTACAACAGGCGGCAGGTGTAACAGCTGTTGTTACTGCTGCCATTGTCACCATCGCTATCTGCTGAGCCAAAAGGTCTCTGGTGCACGGTTGGAGGTTGTAAAGATGTGGACCGGCCGTTGAGTAAAATAGGGGCTGAAGAATGTGAAAGTTTAAAAGTTTGCTGAGTGATACTGGGGGATGCAGCTAAGACCAGGAGACAAAACTGTTAGCCTGTGTGACCTTGTCCCCAAACAACCTAAAGGGACAGGCTTTGTTTTCTCTTCCTAGAGAGGACACTTGAGGTTCCGAGAATTCCAGTGACTTGCCTAGGGTCACACACCGGTAAGCTGGCAGGAACAAGTGATTTGACTCCGGCTCTGTCTTTTAACCACGATGGGGTACCAAACACACCACGAAGCAGCTCACAAACCAAACTGTCACCAGGCTCTAGAAGCTGTGGTTGCCAGGCAGCGATGGGGTTATCCGTGGTGCAGGGCAAGAACAAAAGACATAGGACAGACAGAAGGATCTGGCTTTGTGGAGCACTTCTGTGACAATGGCTAGTGGAAGTTTCCTCCAAGTGACAAAAGGCTAGTTCACATCTCACTGGAGACACAATGCTTGTTTGTTTGTTTATTTATTTACTTATGGGGGAGAGCAAGTGGGGAAGGGGCAGAGAGAGAGGGGGACAGAGGATCGGTCGGAAGGGGGGTCCGTGCTGACAGCAGACAGCCCAATGCAGGGCTCAAACTCACGAACTGTGAGGTCATGACCTGAGCCGAGGTCAGACACTTAACCGACTGGGCCACCCAGGTGCCCAATGTTCATTTATTTTTGAGAGAGAGAAAGCGAGCAAGGGACAGAGAGGATAGGAAGTGCACTCAGCGCTGAAAGCAGAGAGCCTGATGTGGGGCTCAAACCCACGAACCTTGAGATCACGACCTGAGCTGAACTCTGGTGCTTAACTGACTGAGCCACCCAGCCTTCCCACAAAGCCAAATTCTGATGCATTCTGGTAAAGAAGGCTTTTGATAAAAAGACCCTTTATTCAAGGACTTGGCTTAGCATTAAAGCTGATGGAACAGACAGAGTATATTATCTGGGACACATATATGGTGGGATCCAGCAGAGTGCCCAGCACACCATGGTGATTAGCATGTGTTTGCTGAATGAATGTCTGATTAAGTGATGGCTCTGGAGGTGTGGTAAGAGGGCGGAGAAGACATTTGGAGGATCCTTTAGAAATTAGTCTAACAGAGGCTTTTTCTCGAACATTTTAAAGTATTGGCACTACCCAGAAATTGCTTAAAATTTCTGTAAAATTCTCACCTAAACAATTGAAATCACTCGACCATATTAACTATCCTTCTAACAGCCAAGCCCCACCAGCTTCTAGGCGGTAATGGCCCAGCTGGTTTAAATGGGTCTCCATGGTTACAGGCATGCTCTGGTTTCCATGGTTACATATCCCAGTCCCTTGCAAGAGTTAGATATATGTGAAATTTCAAAGGATTTTTTGTTTTTCCCTCTCTCGCCAGCCTACACAGAAATCTAGGGTCCGAAGGTCTGAGATGAAAGTTTCAGTGACCTCTTGGGAAGGAAAGGGGGAAATGGTAATAATATTTGCGACAGTTGCAATCTATCATTGAATGAGGAAGAAAGGATTCAATGGGGACCTACTGTGGCGGTAGATAGATATCCCTATATTATGAGCCTGAGCATTTTGCTTAATTAGTGGAGGAGGAAAACTGGGGTAAGGGAACAATACGCTCTTGTCTGGATCTGGCTCCCTGGGGGCAGAGGGGACGTTGGCCAGAGGTGGAGGGGGAATTCTTCCACATTAGAGTCCCTTTAGAGTGACCAATTCATCTCTCTGCCATGACAGCGCTGTAGCCTTCTTGTGTTGATTTCCCCCATGCTCCTCATTTCGAATCATCTCTCTTGGACCATTTTGGCTCAACCAGGCAGGCATCTGTTACAAGGCACCAGTCCAGGTCAAGACACTGTCATCGGAGCTGGCTTTTCTTGACAGAGGGAGCCCAGGTGGAATTCTAGTGCCTCCTTGTGGCATCTCTAACATTTCTAGCTCTACCTTATCCTGTAGGAACCGCTCCCCCCCCGCCACCCCCCAATGTTTTCCTGTTAGTATCTAGGAAGGAAAAATTGTCTTTTTCCATGGATTCACGTACCCATCCTTCTCTCCTTCCTTCTCACCAAGTTACAGGGTATCCATTACGTTTTGGCTAGGCCCTAGAAATAGTACTAAGAAAGAAGAGGATATTGCCTTCACAGAGTTCGCCATGCGGTGTGGGGAAGGGGCAAAACAGCTGAATAGCTCCCGGTAATAAAAAAAGCAAATGGGACCATGACAGAGGGAGGGACCCACCAGCTGGGGAAGCCGGGGAAGCTGTGAAACCGGAGCGCCTTTTTGAGCTGGATGTTCAAAGAACCGGTCCCTCAAAGATGAAGGATGAAATAAAGACAATATTCCATTAAGCAGGGGATTCTGTCTTCAAAATAAACTGGAGTACAAAATGTAGTAACACCCACCTTTATCTGGGCTCATATGCTTGCTACTCTGTGGTCAGAAGCAGGTACAAAGACAGTGCTGGTGGGAAAACCTGAGAAGGGGTCAGTAGTAGAGTCAATCCAGCACAGCACCATTGGCTGAGTTGGTAGGCACCTCTTGCAAGGACCAGGTTGTTCCCTGGGCAGAAGGTGGGGTGTGTGAGTGAGCAGAGATGCACAAAAAGAGGCTGGGAGGGAGGCACAGACATACCCCCATCTGCAGCAGAGGCTTCGTGAGCTAGTCCGAAGACAGGGCACTTGAGTCTGAAGGCTAGGGAGTCACTGAAAGACTTTAAGTAGGGGAGAAACATAATCCAATTTATGAATTACAAAGGTTGTTCTAATGCTGTTGTGTTCATAACTAAGTTCAAGAATGACTCCTGGGGTCTGGATCGGGAGACTTCATTGATGGTGGTGCCTGTTCACAGAAAGAGGGAATCTAGGGGTCCCTGGGTGGCTCAGTCAGTTAAGTGTCCAACTCTTCATTTCCACTCAGGTCATGATCTCACAGTTTGTGAATTCGAGCCCCGCATCAGACTCTATGCTGACAGTGAGGAGCCTGCTTGGGGTTTTCTCTCTCTCCCTTTCTTCTGCTCTCTCTTTCAAAAAAAAAAAAAAAAAAAAAAAGAGGGAATGGAAGCATGGAAGAGGGAATCGGAGCATGGAAGCTACACCTACTGGTCTCTTGTGTATTCTCCCAGAGATATTCTTTGCTTCTACAAGCATATTTCAATTTAAAGCCAATAATGAATTCTATTTGGTCATGTAGGGCCTAGGAGCATCACATGGATATGTCCAGCAAGCAGGGGATTTTGAATTAAAGAAAGCAGTCTGCCTGGAGATTTAGCTTTGAGGGTCATGGGTATGGAGACAAAAAGCAAAATCATAGGAGAATAAGCAGAATGGGAAGAGAGGACACCTATGAGGAACAACCGTATTTAAGGGGGAAGTAGACAAAAAGACACCTGTGAAGGCCTGTAGTGGACATATGGGACTGACTGTTCAACATTGGTCCCTTCTTCTACAACTGCCCCCCCCCCCCATGTTTATTGAAGAAGCTGCCATGTTATTTTGAATTGACATCCTCAAACCAATCCAGCCTAGTGAGCACCTAACACAGATTAGAACAGAAGTGTCTCCTCCATTCCAGCTACAGCTCACTGATCCAAGGGTGGGCTGCTGACCCAAGCCAAGCCTGAGTCCTCCCTAGAAATTATTATTTTTTAGGAGATAAAACATTTTTCAATTTCAGGGGCTCCTGGGTGGCTCAGTCAGTTGAGCAACCGACTTCCGCTCAGGTCATAATCTCGCGGTTCGTGAGTTCGAGACTCGCGTCCGGCTCGCTGCTGTCAGTGCGGAGCTCACTTGGGATCCCCGTCCCCCTCTCTCTCTGCCCCTCCCCTGCTCATGCTCTCTTTGTGTCAAAAATAAGTAAACATTAAAAAAAAATTTTCTTTTAATTTCAATACCCAGCTCTAGCATTCATATACCCTGGCCTGGGGACAGGGTGGGGAGTACTCAGTTTTCCCTGTCCCCAAGGAGAGGGTAGATAGCTGAGTCACCCTTCACCCCCCCAAGTAAAGACCATCAGAAGGCCCAGATCCTGAGCTTTCAATATCAGGATCCAAATATGAGGGCTCGCTCTCCCTCGAAGCTCAAACAACCTTCAACCAGGAAGGCAAGCCTTCTGCTCCTTTGTCTCCTGTCCACCCTTAAGACACAAAGACCTTCTGTTTGGCTAAGCAGGCAGGTCTGTTGGTGAACCCCAGGAGAATACAATCATCTTTCCAAACGTAGCAAGCGTACTAGGTCTCCGACGCCCCATCTTGGAGCACACTTGAGGTCAGTTTCTGGAGGTGTTGATGCACGGGGGGCACTGAGGTTTTGCACGGCTCAAAGCCTTTCAAGAGGTGGACCTGGGAAGCTTATATGGAGGAGATGCTACCTGAGATGCTCACCTGCCAGCAGGCAATTTCTGTAGCACGGTCCCGCAGACCATCTCCCTTCGTGTGACATCTGTGGGTCACGGGAGAGGAGGCGGTTGACGTGAGTCACAGCCGCGGCCTAGAGCATGGCACCAGCCGTGATGAACTGCTCCAGTAGCCAGGGCCTGGAGTGGAGATGGGGGAGAGCCAGCTTGTCCTCCCTGGCAATTTGCGTGCTGAAACGAAAGAAGGAGGCAGTGTTCTTGGTGTGGCTAAAGCTGTGAGATGTCCAATTCAACACTGTTAATGGCCACGCTCTTTTCCACATGGAGAAGATCAGCCTGTGGGGCCTGAGGCTGATGACCCAGAAACTCATAGGGGAGCAGACTTAGAAAAGAAAGAGTCCGCAGGGCTGGAGACGCTGATTGCAGGCACCCTCACCCTTCCTGAGCTCTGTGTTTACTTCTGAATGATGGGGAGTTTCTCCCACAAACGCCTCTTAATTTGAATTGGGCTTCTGACCTTTGCTGCATCCTAATACTATAGAGTGACTTAGATGAAGCATAACCAGTAGGAGACAAAGCTAGGGAATAGGGTCACAGAAGTAAAAGGATATGGGTTTCTGGGGCACCTGGGTGGCTCAGTCGGTTAAGCGTCTATGGCTCAGGTCATGATCTCACAGTTTGTGGGTTTGAGCCCCGCATCTGGCTCTGTGCTGACAGCTCAGAGCCTGGAGCCTGCTTCGGGTTCTGTGTCTCCCTCTCTCTCTGCTTCTTCCCTGCTCATGCTCTGTCATGCTCTCAAAAATAAATAAACATTAAAAAAAATTAAAAAAAATTTTAATGTTCATTTATTTATTTAGAGAGCAAGCAGAGGAGGGGCAGAGAGTGAGGGAGAGAGAGAATCTCAAGCACTGACGGTGCAGAGCCCTATTTGGGGATCAATCTCAGGAACCATGAGATCATGACCTGAGCGGAAATCAAGACTCAGACGCTTAACCGACTGTGTCTCTCTGTTGTATGTAATTTTTATGAATATTCACAAGTTGTCAAAAAGGCCACACCACTTTACATCCTTCTAGCAATGTGGAGAACACATTTCCTACCACTCTTGCCAACAGGGTATTTTAATATTTTTTACTTTTGCGAATCTATTAATTGAAAAGCGACTTCTTACCGTAGTTTTAATTTGCATTTCTTTTTTATGAGCAAGGTTGAGTTTCTCTTCATATATTTAAGCTTAAATTATTTTATTTCTATGAATTGTGTTCGTATTTGTTGCCCATTTATCTGTTGGCTTGTTGATTTTTTGTTGTTGTTGAATTACTTTTTTTTGAGAGAGAGGGTGCAAGTGAGCAAGGGGCAGAGAGAGAGAGATGGAGAGAGAGAGAATCCCATGAGGGGCAGAGAGGGAGAGAGAGAAGTGGGGCTCGAACTCACGAACCATGAGATCATGACCGAGCTGAAGTCCAGTGCTTAACTGACTGAGCCACCCAGGTGCCCCATTGTTGAGTTTCTTATCGACTTCTGTCCGTTATTCAAATGTTAAGGAAATTATGCTTTTGTCTATGATGTGAGTTGCAAATATTCATATGTCTTTTGACTGCTTTCTATACAGAATTTTTTTTTAATATTGTTCAATTTATCAACGCTTTATTTTAAGGCTTCTGGGTGTTAACTTATTTTTTGGCAATCCAATTCTGAGATTATAAAAGTAAATTCTCTCACATTTTCTTCCAGTACTTTTATGGTTTCATTTTTTTTGACATTATAAAATATGTGATCTGTCTGGAATTTGTTTTGATCTACAGTGAGAGACAGAGATCTAACCCAATTCTCCCCCTACATGTCTACCCAGGAGTCTCAACATCACTTACTGAGTAATCTATTTTCCTTCTCACTGACTTGAAATGCCTTCTTTGTATTTGTGTCTGTTTCAGAACTTTCTATGACAGATGAGCTTTAACCCCATTCCCAACCCATTGTCCAACCAAGAAAGCTTCATTGTTACTGTTTTATTTTTAAAAATGGGAGAGCCTTGAGAATGTTTGTCTGTGGAGGGGAAGAGCAGGTGGCAAAGGAAAGTACAGAGGAGGCACCAACGGGGCCATGAAGGGCAAAGAGGTTAGGACCATTATGACAGATCCAAACAGCTCATTGGTATGCCCACCTCCGACAGGGGAGTGTGTGCTCTGGATTCTCAAAGGGTTTTTGCATAGTGTGAGGTCTCCTCCCTTTTAGCTTCGCGTAGCCCTCCCTCCCAGTTTGTCAACCTCTTCTTGGCCACCCCGTCGGGAATCTGTGTCTGTTGACCAAGTGTTCTCTCATGGACCTTCCTTGCACTTCTCGGAGGCTCAGAGCGCAGCCTGGACCAATGTTACTGCCCATCTCGCTTTCTGCTCCTCTCTGTTTAGGTACCTCTCACTTGCCCCTCGGTGTTCGTTCCAAACCTCCCAGGCTCTGGCCCCTTCCTCCCAGCCAACGGCCTGTCTCATCTGGGTAGACGGCAGGTGCTCACCCGGAGTCCACGGTAGGGATTCAAGAGGCTGGTTCACAGAAGTTCTGTGTCAAAATCTGTGAGAAGTGAAATATCCACAGTGTTCATCAGATTCCCAACACCCCGAAAGGTCAGAAAACTGCTCCCTCAGCAAATCGAGTATGCTAGGTATAATCTCCTTGAGCTTTTTAACTTTTACCTAAAAACTTAGATATATATATATATATCCATAACCACCCTCATTTCCTTTTCTCTGCTTTGGAGGACATGGGATTCCTCTTCCTGTTTCTTCAAAGCCAGTCCCATACATCACCCTTTCACTCCAGCCTTTCTGCCGGATTATTTTCTCTGAGTTACTTACTCTTCCTTCCCCTCCCCTCCACACCTCCTGCCTTTCACACTGGCTTCTCTAGCTCCTAGGCCCACAGGACAGCAGCAACACCACACTCCAGCACCCTGGTGCCCCCTCCCTTGCTCTCAGCAGGTCGGGGGCCTCTCCTCTGTGGTCTCGCAGTATCCCGTGCATTTCTGTCCTGTGCCCCCCGCCCTGCACTATTACAGCTGTGCTGTCTCTCCTGTGAGACTGTGAAATTGAGGACCACATCTTACTTTATATCTCTAGACCAATGTCTCACACACCATGGGAAGCTCGATCAATATTTGTAGTCAGGAGTTAATCGATTCAGTTCTTCTCTAGACCCTCTTCTCTCCTGTCTTTTCTTGAGGCCTAGAAATTAGAACAAGAAACCGTTTTCTGGGTAGGCACACGGCGGGTTTGTCCAAATGTAGCACCTCTTTTTTTTTTTTTTTCTTGTACCTCTTTTCTCTCTTACGTCATGCAGTACTCCACGAGCTTTTAAAAAAAAAAAAAAATGTGTTCTTTTGGCTACAGCTACACGGCGCGTCGGTCTAAACGACTCCTGAACCCTCTTCTGCTTTATAACGGGGAATTCAAAGCTCATACTCTAATAAAGTATAATTTGTATTATTAACACCTAAATTGATGTGATTACTGCCCCCATCAAAGTGCAACTGCTCGGGAGGCAGTACAAATACAGCTCATTGAGAAATTGTTACCTACGTAAGAAAAAGAAAACCCAGGCCAGAAGTCCGAAATCAAGGTGTCAGCAGGGCCACGCTTCCTCTGAAGTCTCCAGGGGAGAATTGTTCCTCGCCCCTTACAACTTCTGGTGGCTTGTAAAGTTCCTTTGGCTTGTGGAGAGTATCACTTCCGCTAAGAAGGGTACCTGTCGTTGGATGGAACCCACCCTAAATCCAGGATGATCTCATCTTGAGATCCCGAGTTTAATTACATCTGCAAAGACCCTTATTCCAAACCAGTCACATTCTGATGCTCCGGGTAGATGTGACTTTTGGGGGCCGCTATGCAGTCACTACCCCTGGCACTTCTCCAGACCCAGACCTCCAGTGCTCAGGAGAGGAATGTGAGACTCTCCCATCTCCCTTCTTGACTCCACCTCGTTTTATGACTTGGGGGTTTGTGGCCCCAACTTTGGTTAACCCCTCTCACCAGCTGCCCCAGACACTGAACACCTTCTATCCAAGATACATGATTAATTAGCAATGTCAGGCAAGCTTCCTTGTTATTGATTGGGTTGAAGCTGGCAATTCCTCACATTTTTTCATTTCTTTTTCTCATCTGGTTTGTAAATAGAAAAGGCTAAATGAATCATTTTGAATTGTATTGTGTATTGAATTGTATTATCCAGAGGATTCGATGGAAGCCACTAAGTAGGAGACACGCAGAGCTGTCTTACCGGGCGGAACCTTACCTGTCTCAGGCATCTCTAAAGCACTTCAGTGCATGGATGTGCCCTCCCCACGCTTCCCCCAACACAGACTCATAACCCTGAGACCTGGACTAGACGATAACTGATGAAAAGGAGATTCACAATGGCCAGACACTAATACTGATAACCGGGGGAGAACTGACAGGTAGGTGGTGATATCCCATTTTGGCAGACCACTGGTTTTCTCATTAGAAAATTGGTGGGGATGAAAACAGATGAGAGCTAAAGCAAGCATCAGATGTTTCTGCCTTTGTAGCGTGTGCTACCTTGTTTCCAGCTACAGCACCTTCCTTCTCTTTTAGGGAACTGCCCTCCCAACTTTGAAGTCTGTGTGGTTGGGGAGGGTTTAGCTCCACAAGAGGGGGTGCGAACCAGCCTGGGTCATCGGGTATTGTGTTTCCTGACCATATGATCGATTCATGGAGGAACAAATGACCATAGCTTGTCCTTACAGCCAGTTGGCATCAGTCCTTGGGCTTTCGCTGGATTTAATAAGTTTTCTTCTCATTGGGTTGCTAAGATGGTAGGATGTCATGTTAGAGGTGCCGCTATCCACATCTGTCATCGACTAGGAAGCCCACCTAATGATGAAGTCCACACAAAGGAAAGCTGGCTGAGGGACAGGGACAGAATCCTGATGGCATAGTTTAGGCATTCAGATCCAGTTGTCTCTAAAGCCAGGGCTACCCTCTGGACTTTGTATTACACGAAGGGATAAATTATCCTTTTTTGCTTAAGCCAGTTTGAATTAGGCTTCTCTCACTTGTTGCCAAGAGTCCTGGTAAATATAGGACTATTCTGAGATCGTAAGAAGTAAGCAGATCTGTCTCCAAAAGTTGTCTGAGTGGGCTTATTATCCAGGGGTCTACAGTCATAACCATCATTTATTGCTGGATTTTGTGCTGTTTCTATGCATCATCTTCTGTAATCCTCGTAACACCCTGTGAGGTATTATTGGTTTCATCTTAAGACCAATTACTGCTGAGACAGCTTAAGGAACTTTCTCAAGTCTATACAGCCAGTGGCAGGGCCAGGATTGGATTCCAGGCTGCTGTTTCCAATGTTTATGCTCTTAATTAGCATAACTTGTTAGTGAGGGCATTTGTGCCCAGTGATAAAAGGAGCACATTTGTTTTTGTCTCAGCACATGGATGGTACGAAGAGAAAACTTTACAACTAAATACCTTATCTTATGGCCTGTTTGTCCAACCTGACCTCATCCTAAAGAAACCAAATGGAAGGGCTGGACAGGAAAAAAGGTGCTTATCAGAGAGACTTGGAAATGAGTTTTGAAGTTCTTTTTAATATTTTAGCATAAGTTCTTGAAAATTTTGTCTTCAAAAAAAATTTTTTTTAATGTTTATTTACTTTTGAGAGGAAGACATAGAATGCGAGGAGAGGGGCAGAGAGAGAGAGAGAGAGAGGGAGACACGGAATCTGAAGCAGGCTCCAGACTCTGAACTGTCAGCACAGAGCCTCAAACTCATGAGCGGTGAGATCATGACCCGGGCTGAAGTTGGATGCCCAACCAACTGAGCTGCCCAGGCTCCCCACCATGCCTTTTAAGTTTATTTATTCATCTTTTGAGAGAGAGAAGGAAAGAGAGAGAGCCAGGGCGAGCATGAGCAGGGGAGGGGTAGAGAGGGAGGGAGAGAAATCCCAAGCAGGCTCCTCGCTGTCAGCGCAGAGCCCAACGTGGGGCTTGAACTTGAACTCTCCAATGACCGTGAGATCATGCCCTGAGCCAAAAACCAAGAGTCTGAGGCTTAACCGACTAAGCCACCCACACGGCCCCCCGACCTCAGGTGATTTTGATGGTGGCTCAAGGATTACAAATTAAGAAATAGATGGATTTACTGTATTCTTGTCCCTAAATGAAAATGTTCTTCCATGTCCTGGAACTCTAAAGATTAATTACTCAATTGGTATCTGTTGCATTCCTCTGGTGCTATTGAGCTCTTTAAAAGAATGTACACAATCCTTAATAATTAGGCCTAGGAGAAGGAAATGAATAATAATTTATAACACATTTTGACAACAGAGAAAAACCCAGATCTGCTTAAAATAATTACAGTTTCGGTGACAGGTGTGGGCACAAGTTCAATGCACTGATTTTCTGCTGATGACCATTAGTAATGGAGTACATACAGTCTTCAGAACAAGGGCCTAAAGGGTGAACTCAGGCATGTTTGGGAAATTCTAGGCGGCCAGGTGGGCAGATTTTTCGTATTAGAATCCATCTAGGTAACTCCTCTCTGGTGTTTATGACTTGGCTAAAGTATATTCTCCTCTGGGAGGCTTCCTTCGATCTACTAAAACTGGGTTAGATGCCCTTATGTGGGATTCCTAGCACCGGTAGCAAGGACCAACCCTAAGCCCCCATAGTTCTTACATACCACCCACACTGGTGTGGTTCTTCAAACACCTCAGAATGAACACTTCAAGGCCTTTGTGCGGTCAGTCACTTTTCACACTGTTAGCACCTTTTCCTTTCTTTCTTTTTTTTAAAGTTTACTTATCTTGAGAGAGTGTGAGTGGGGGAGGGGCAGAGAGAGAGAGGAGAAGAGAGAGAATCCTAAGCAGGTGCCATGCTCTCAGTGCGGAGCCTGACTCGGGGCTCGATCTCATGAACTGTGAGATCAGGACTTGAGTCGGTCACGGAACCAACTGAGCCACCCGGGTGCCCCAAACCTTTTTCATTTTTTGGGTTTCAGCTTAAATGATATCTCAGAGAGACTTGCCTTATTGCTTTCCCTAAAGAGGCATATGTAATACAAAATTAGGACTTGAAAAAGGGGGGGATAATGCCCCACTCCAAATTATAAAAGAATACATGCTTTTGCAAAGCATTTGGAAAGGAGAGAAAGAAAAAACAATCTGCTAATAAAACACTCCTGAAAACACCACCAACTGTTATAGAACCTTACAACATGCAGAACAATGGAATCTTAGTTATAACCCAGGATGACCCCTCTTGTGCCACGGTGCTCTTAAAAGCATTTCCAATTTGTCTTAAATTTCTAAGGAATATTACTATTTGTCGTTATGTTGGGATAAGGAAAACCTGGTAAGTGAGCCATCTTCCTAAAATGTTCTGGTTGGCCAGAGTAGATTTTTGTGAAATACTCTCTTTACTAATATTGCCTGCTCCAGATGAATTAATAATATTTAAGCAAAACAAAAATTGGGGCACCTGGGTGGCTCCGTCAGTTGAGCAACCAACTTCAACTCAGGTCATGATCTTGTGTTCGTGAGTTCGAGCCCCACATCGGGGCTCCCTGCTGTCAATGTGGAGCCTGCTTCGGATCCTTTGTCTTCCTCTCTCTGCCTTCCCCTGCGCGTGCTCTCGCTCAAAAATAAAAGAAACATTAAAACAAAACAAAACAAAAAGACCACAACTCCTGAGATATAGATGAAACTTTATTTGTACATAAAAAATTATACATCAGGAATTCTTTTCTAAAAAGTCTTTTATTGTAAAGCTCAAAATGAAAAGATTCAAAGAGGCAGTGGATAGCTCTTTGATTTTGTACATAATACAGTCACAGTTAAACAATTTTTTAAGCCACAAAACATACACCTGTCCTATAATAGGAAATACATGACCTCTAACTGCATACTTAAATCTCATGATGCCATTCAAGGCCAAAGTAGAATTACTATCATGATAGAGGAGATTTGGCATTGATGTTAGCACAGGCACTATCTCTGACCACTTCTCTCTATGTTAATTCTTCTTCTCAGATACATTAACAGTGAATTGTTTTCTAACAATACTTAGTACCATGGAAGAAGTGAAAGAGACATGACAAGGACTCTTGTAAATAGTTAGAAAACTATCTCCCAAGATCACACATTTCTGAGTAATAATATTAACATTATCCACCCTATGTAAGAAATATAAAGCGTCATAATGTTTGGGGACCAAATAATTTATAGAATAAGTATTAATCTATTCTGGGGCATGTAAGCCTCAGTACCAGGTAAATCTCCATCTCACTTCTAAAACAAGTCGTTAATTCATAGAACCATTAAAATTTCAAGAGATAAATTAAATGTCAAATGGTTGCTACATCCAAACACGATTAAAAACTCTTAGTAAGACCATGGCTTTTTTTTTTTTTTTTTTTTTTTGTGGTTACTAGTGGAAGCAACTAAATCTATCTGAGATGACAATTTATACAGGCAGACAAAAATCATATAATTTCAGATACACTGAACTTAGATATCACCTTCAACAATAAAGAAAGTTGGAGTATCTGCTTCACCTTTTGAACTTAGTATTGCTTTTTTCTTCTCCATCTTTTTTAAAGTTCATTTATTTATTTTCAGAGAGCTTGTGAGAGAAGAGAGAGGAGAGAGCGAGAGAGAGCGAGCGTGTGTACATGTGTGTGAAAGCAGGGGACAGGCAGAGAGGGAGAGAGAGGATCCCAAACAGGCTCTGTGCTGTTAGCGCAGAGCCCAACTCAGGGCTCAATCTCATGAACCCGTGAGATCATGACCTGAGCCAAAGTCAAGAGTCAGACGTTTAACCAACTGAGCCACCCAAGCGCCCCTCTTCATTTTTAAGTTTCAAAAGATGTCATGGTTCTATAAAACCTGACCAAGAAATGTAGGTAATTAAAGAGTTCTTACTAGAAGATGTCAACAATGCCAATTTCCCTCCAGATGGATGGAGACTTGATTTAATTAGGCTTTTTACCATTTTGAAAGGGGGAGGGGCTGACATGAGCACCTTTGTATCCTGTGTAAATAGCAACTCTGTTCTTTTATTATCAGTGTTGTTATATTGGGCTTAATCTCTCACAGGGACAAAAAACCCTCTGGTCTGGCCTTATATTTTATTAAAATTGTCCTCAGGTGGCATGAAAGAGCATTACATCTAAAGGGGCAGTAAGCTGGCAACTTATGGAAGGCATTATGCAGAAAGAAAAGGTTTTTCTTACTTTTGCTAAGGACAAAGACACTTCAAGGGTGAGAGAAAAAAATAGTAAATATGCGATACAGAAACATCCTATCCCTTTAAGATGAATAAAGCAAGGAAAAATAAGTAACCAATGGTGACATTTTTACTTTAAAAAATACCAAGTTTCCCTAAGACGTAATGTTAGAAATTTATTTAAGGATGAGGAACTGGAAAACATTTCTTCATTTCACCAAGGAAAAAAATATAACCAAATTAAATGAGAGCAATGGATGCTTTTACACAAAGTTTTGTGTTCAGAAGGCATTACCCACTAAAAATGACATCTTTAGTTCAATTTTGCTTAGACAAGAAGCTTTTTCAATTTCCTTAGGAGAATAATTCATCTTTTTTTTTTTTTTAAGTTTATTTATCTTTGAGAGCGAGAGCACGCGTGTGTGACCAGGGAAGGAGCAGAGAGAGAGGGAGAGAGAGAATCCCAAGCAGGCTTTGCACCGTCAGCACAGAGCCCAAATGTGGGGCTCAATCTCATGAACTGCGAGATCATGACCTGAGCCAAAGCCCAACGCTTAACTGACTGAGCCACGCAGGCACCCTTAATTAATCTATTTAATAGCAACACTCCTCGAGTAGGCTATAATATCTTACACTGGTATTATAAGAGAGTAAAGAAGACTGATTTGTGCCATAATCTGAACAGTTCACTCAATTTTCATAACGCCTAAAAAAACCCTAGGAATCAGAATTTTTTCCATTAAAACCCCACACTTCCCACCTAGTCTCTGGTTTGTGTTCTTTTTCCCCACAGAAAACAAAACTCCTCATACTTCATCAAAACTAGGACACAGAACTAGTGAACAATCAGAATTACTCTGTAAGAAAACATAATTTAGAGGACTTGGATTTAGGCTTTAACTATTTAGAATGCTCTATTTGACATTTTAAGAAACAGTACCTAAAGCATTACAAACTAATATACTCTCATTAGAGTGGTTATGATTAGAGTTTCCATTTATATTTTTGTATTCAGGGCTAATTTTGATTTTTTTAAAAAAAATATTCATGATTGATATAAAAGATCAGTCCCCAATAAATTAGCTAAAATCTGTTAAATACAAATGGGTTAAGTTAGATCATCTCAAAGCAAAGTTCAAAGACTTAGAAAGCTTTGATTGAAACCATAGAGACCAAGTCCTAGGCTTCACACTGTTAATGGTTAATGGCATATTTTGTCCCTCAGATTTCCTCCCCTAGAAATACTTATTAAAGTTGGAAAAATCGAAATAGTTTTTCCTTAGCACATGAGACAATGCAGAGGTCCCTCTTTCTGACTTAAAAACCAACCAACCAACCAACCAACCAACCAATGAAAAAACAAAAACCCAAACAACAGACAAAAAGCCCCGTTTGCCCAAACAAGCAAAATGTTAACAGGACAAGACCTCCAAACCCTCTATTTGTAAATGTGCATTCACTGGCTCAAGTTTAGAGGGAAAACCCAAATAACTTCCAATTCATGGACTTACCGCAAGGACCCGACACACTTACTCCAGGGCAGGTTAATAGTATCTCACGAGGAAGTCTAAGCTCTTGTGGAGATTTAGCAGATAGTCCTGACCAGACCTTAGAGGGTACTTAAGAGACGTCACACAAATTAGGAGATGGGGGGACATCCTCAAAATAATTACTTGAAGAAAAGCCCACACTTCATCAGAAGCCAAAAGCACATGAAATTCTATTCCACGTAAGAAATACTGACTTTAGGTTTCCACGTGACTTTAAAGGACAAGGTAAAGGACAGCACAAGGTAAGTTTGTATGGTTTTTAAGACTAAAATAATCTCCAATCTTAAACTCAAAACAAAGGAATGAAGGTGGACAGACAGATAATAGAGTATTCTTCAACTTTTCTTCATTGCACAGGGAAATCCCCCTGCAGTAAGAATAAGAAAGTTCAGTAAGTTGGAAAATATTTCTAACTTTAACTATATTTTCCTTTATTATTTTTAAGATTTTATTATTATTTTTTAAAGTTTATTTATTTTGAGAGAGAGAGAGAGAGCAGGGGAGGGGCAGACAGAGGGAAAGAGAGAACCCCAAGCAGGCTCTGCGTGACCAGTGCAGAGCCCAACACGGGGCTTAAACCCACAAACTTTGAGATCATGACCTGAGCCCAAATCAAGAGTAAGAGGCTTAACTGCCTGAGCCACCCAGGCACACCAAGATTTTATTTTTAGGTAACCTCTACACCCAGTGTAGAGCTCAAACTCACAACCCTGAGATCAAGAGTCACATACTCCACTGACTGAGCCAGCCGGGCACTCCTGTATTTTCCTTTAAAGCCACAATTCAATATTGATGTAGGTTTCATACAATTAAAAATGATAAAGGTTTTAAGAAGCAACCTCAGCTTTTACATAATTCCTTAATCACCATTATGAGCCCTTGTCAGATTGGGCTATGGATGAAGGATGTAATCATTTTGAACCTTAACTCATAGAGAAGCTTTCAAAGCACTAAACACGTTCTATGATCGTATTTAACACAGAGACTGCAAACACATTTCCTTTGTCCATTCTTTAAAAAAGCATGCATATTGGGGTGCCTGGGTGGCTAAGCAGGTTAAGCATCTGACTCTTGATTTTGGCTCAGGTAGTGATCTCGTGGTTTATGGGTTCAAGCCCTGTGTCACCGCAGAGCCTGCTTGGGATCCTCTCTCTGTCTCTTAAAATAAATAAACTTAAAAAAAAAACAAAAAAAGCATGCACATTTACCCCAGCCTCAAACCACTCTTACCTTTGCCATTTCTTCTAAACTAAACTTAAATTTTAGTGCCTTTAATGGTAATGCCTGGTTAGGTTATTATGAGGACAAGGCTACTTTTCCAGTAAACTACATTTTTTATCACACAAGGCTGAATATTAAAAAAAAAAAAAATCACCGTTTACTTATAGAAAAAGATTTTAAGGTTTATAATCTACTTTATTATAAAAGGGAATAGATTTTTACATGCAATCATTCGCAGATAACAGATTATATAGAAAAGTTCAAGTTCATCAGTTTGAAACTATACCTCACTGAAGTATACTTACTTATAAAAACATACTGCCTTTGCCGTGTGAAAATCTGGTGTTTAGCTCTCTAGATTTCTTTATCAGGGCTTTTTTCTGAGCTTCATCAAACTGATTAACTTTGAGATCCTTATCACGATCAAATGGTATTCGTTCTTGGGGCTTATTTTTCTCTTCAGCAGCCTTAGTCTTTAATTTCTTATGATGAATGTCCATAAGAGATTCTGATCTTTTTGATTCCTGGGGAGAGCAGGAGAGTAGAAGTGAAAATCTTTGTTGGTATAGACTACGGACAGAATACGATCACGAACAAAATGATTAAGCAGTGATGACGAACACTAGAGAGGGCTTTTCACAAACCCTAACAATTTTTGCCAAAACCAATACAGCATCTATGAAACAAATACGTAACAGGGGCAAATTCAATCAGCCAAAATGAAGGTTATCTACTAACTACTGCCACATACACTCACAAGCAAGACAGAGGGGGAACACATGTTTAAATAACCATAATGAGAAGCATCCTGCGATGTGCCACAAAGTCCAAACCAAGAACACGGCTGAGAGAGGAAGAGCAAGTCCATCGTTGCCTAGGAGCCTGGTTAGAGTTTCACGGATGCGTGGGTCTGTGAAACCTGAACGAGCGGACGGGAATAGGAAGGGCCCTGCCAGGCTGAAGCGAGAACAAGGGCAAACCAGAAAAGTAATGGCACCGAAGCGATCAAATTCAAGGCCTGTTCGGGATATACAGTGGCATATTCCATACGCTAAGAGAGTTCTGTTCCTTCCAGTTTTGTTCTTTCTCCGACATCCCTTATTTTCTTTCTTCTTAGCTGGGACAGGTGCTCACATTTTCAAATATATCTAGTAGGATGAGGTCTGGGCAAAGGCAACTGGCTTCATCAATTAGAGGTTCATTGTAGACTTCTCAGTATTGACTGAAGTACAAGACAGAAGGGCCCTAGACTGAAGAAGCAGGGAGTGGAAAGCAGCAGCAGAGGTAGGCAGTGTAGACCGGCAGCTTGCAAAGTGGGGCACAGGGCATATGCGGGCCCGGGGGCTACAGAGAGTGGATTACACATGGTGGGAAGGTATGGCTAATTTTAAGATTATCCACCCACAACTCTCAACTTCTTCATGTAACCTCACTTCAAATTGATTTGGTTGATGATGCATCTTTTTATCTCTCTAAAAAAAATTTTAAAAAAAAAATTTTTTTTTTTTCAACGTTTATTTATTTTTGGGACAGAGAGAGACAGAGCATGAACAGGGGAGGGGCAGAGAGAGAGGGAGACACAGAATCGGAAACAGGCTCCAGGCTCTGAGCCATCAGCCCAGAGCCTGACGCGGGGCTCGAACTCACGGACCGCGAGATCGTGACCTGGCTGAAGTCGGACGCTTAACCGACTGCGCCACCCAGGCGCCCCATCTAAAAAAATTTTTTTTAACGTTTATTCATTTTTGAGAGAGAGAGACAGAGCACAAGTGGGGGAGCAGCAGAGAGAGAGGGAGACACAGAATCCGAAGCAGTCTCCTGGTTCTGGGCTGTCAGCACAGAGCCTAATGCAGGGCTCGAACTCACTGATTGAGTGATCGTGACCTGAGCTGAAGTCAGATGTCTAATGGACTGAGCCCCCCAGGCACCCCTCTTTTTATCTTGATCTCTCCCCTTTTATTATAGCCCTCTGCCATTTAACAAGGGAGAGGCCTCTCAGAATCTCCCTGTAAGAATACTGCCTAGGAGAGCAAGTCTCCATGGTTTCGAACAAAAAATGTGAAATACTGGCATGAGGGAACTTCCTCTGACTGAGGAACTGTAAGCCCAGGAGGGCTCTGTGTTCTGTGTCTGAAACAAATTTCTCTTTTTTTTTTTTTTTTTTTTTTTTTTAACGTTTTTTTTTAATTTTATTTTTGAGACAGAGAGAGACAGAGCATGAACGGGGGAGGGGCAGAGAGAGAGGGAGACACAGAATCGGAAACAGGCTCCAGGCTCTGAGCCATCAGCCCAGAGCCCGACGCGGGGCTCGAACTCACGGGCCGCGAGATCGTGACCTGGCTGAAGTCGGACGCTTAACCGACTGCGCCACCCAGGCGCCCCATCTAAAAAAATTTTTTTTAACGTTTATTCATTTTTGAGAGAGAGAGACAGAGCACAAGTGGGGGAGCAGCAGAGAGAGAGGGAGACACAGAATCCGAAGCAGTCTCCTGGTTCTGGGCTGTCAGCACAGAGCCTAATGCAGGGCTCGAACTCACTGATTGAGTGATCGTGACCTGAGCTGAAGTCAGATGTCTAATGGACTGAGCCCCCCAGGCACCCCTCTTTTTATCTTGATCTCTCCCCTTTTATTATAGCCCTCTGCCATTTAACAAGGGAGAGGCCTCTCAGAATCTCCCTGTAAGAATACTGCCTAGGAGAGCAAGTCTCCATGGTTTCGAACAAAAAATGTGAAATACTGGCATGAGGGAACTTCCTCTGACTGAGGAACTGTAAGCCCAGGAGGGCTCTGTGTTCTGTGTCTGAAACAAATTTCTCTTAAGTGTGTGGTGTCCCTCGGAAATTGATGTTTTGCTTTTTGTTGGAATGATCTGTGTGCAGACACTGAATAGACGGGCAATGGAAGAAAGGGCAAGTTTTGCTTAGCAACCACATCTCTTCCAGGCCCTACCTTGTTAAAAAATGTGAGAGCAAAGAAGTAAAAAGAGCTCTGTGAAAGCAACAGAAAAAGGCGTTGGTAAGAAACGTTAAAAATGGTAGCATCTTATTTCATCCAGGAGACAAACTCACGATATCTATCTACTTTAGAACTCAGAAGTGCCACTGGAATAATCAGGAACACATCTATTTGAATGGAAAAATGAAGTGAGAGTTTCTGATAGAAAGTAAGTCTTACTTGGCTGATTTGACAAATCAGAACTGACTTTGTCAATTAGGTTATATGGTAGTTATTCCCTATCAATTGAATAAGCTCAATCTGGAGCTGCAGGTTTTAGCAGAATGTACAAAAGATATTATGTTAGTTGAGTATTTATTTGAATTACCACTATTTCCATCTTCTTTTTTTTAATTTATTTTTATTTTTTTTAACGTTTATTTATTTTTGAGACAGAGAGAGACAGAGCATGAATGGGTGAGGGTCAGAGAGAGGGAGACACAGAATCTGAAACAGGCTCCAGGCTCTGAGCTGTTAGCACAGAGCCCGAGGCGGGGCTCGAACTCACGGACCGTGAGATCATGACCTGAGCCGAGTTCGGCCACTTAACCGACTGAGCCACCCAGGCGCCCCTATTTCCATCTTCTTAATCCCTCTCACTCATTTCATAAATCTTGGTCAAATCTTTTAGAAAAAAAATAGATGTGCAAGTCAAATGCTTTCTAATTCTTTATTTTCAGGAAAAGTGAAGGAAATTTAAAACATTCATTAGTTATTGCTAAGAAAAAATAAGCTCTCAATACATAGAGCATGGAGAAATAGGAACTTAAGTTCTGGATTCAGAAAAATCTGGGTTGCAATGGTGGTCCTGCTAGTTTCAACACTGGTAACCTTGGGCAAACAATTTGAACTTCATTTTATCAGCTGTAAAATGGTAGTAATCATTTTCAAATATTTGGGTGGGGAGGAGTTAATGACATAATTAAAAAGGATTTAGTAGTGTCAGGTATATAAGAATCACTCATAAATGCCATGTGTCAGATTTACTGATCATTTACTATAATGTAATCTTCACATTACCTCCGCAAACTAAAAGTTATTCTCATTATATAGATCCAGAAAGAAAAATTAAGAAAATAAAGTAACTGGACCAGTGTGAAAAATACTGAAGGAGGTCCTAATAAGTTGACAGTTGAGAGATCATTAATAATTTCTGTTAATAGATCTCTATGAGGTTTCAGTAAATAACTCAGAAATTGTTTAAAGAATTGAATGGAGGGGCACCTGAGTGGCTCAGTCAGTTAAGCGTCTGACTTCAGCTCAGGTCATGATCTCACAGTTTGTGAGTTCGAGCCCCACGTCAGGCTCTGTGCTGACAGCTTGGAGCCTGGAGCCTGCTTCAGATTCTAGGTCTCCTCCTCTCTCTGCCCCTCCCCTGCTCATGCTCTGTGTCTCTCTGTCTCTCAACAATAAATAAATGTTAAAAATTAAAAAAAAAAAAAAAGAATTGAATGGATCGCTATAATGAACTGCATTCCATTCTCATCCACTTCTTTATGTAAAAATGATTTCTTCCTTCCTTCCTTCCTTCCTTCCTTCCTTCCTTCCTTCCTTCCTTTCTTCCTTCCTTCAACTACAAACTGAAAACATTACATGAATACATGAAAAAATCCTACAAAAAGCCTATAAAAAGGATTTTATATAACTATACATTATACAACAGAATGGAATATTTCTAAGGGCAGATGTACAGAAAAACACTGAGGTAAAAAGGAAGACATATAAAAGAATGAGAAACAAGAAAGAAAATATAAGAAGAGCATTGAAGGATACAAAAAAAGAAAAGCTTGTATATTTTATTCTTACTCACATTGTATGAGGACACCTGCTCAGCCAATCTCTTTTCCCTTCCTGACAATATATGTTCTTCATCCTTCTTATTGAATGACTTCCTTGCTTCTTGTGTTTCCTGAAGAATGAACACAGGTTAACACATTACTGAACCATATAGTTAAGGAAAAAAAAAAAAAAAAAAGAAAGAAATACTATTATTTTTACTCAGATTGACTAAATAAGAGACTAGAGTAAGTTTGTTGAATCTTTTCCACTAGGAATATGAATAGAGTTGGTAAGGGATCAGTTCATGTTCTACTCAGTGATTTTCTTGACAACAAGAAGAAAACCTATTCAGATCAATAGAAAAACCTATTTACTTAGTTGTGTGTGTCAAATTCACAAAGAAGTTTGACAAATAATGATGAATTGTAGGAGAGGAAATTAGGCTTTAAAAGAAATCTGAGAGGGGCATCTGGCTGGCTCAGTGGGTAGAACATGTGACTTTTTGAGCTCAGGGTTGTAAGTCTGAGCCCTACCTTGGATATACAGATTACTTAAAAATAAAGCCTTAAAAAAAATAGAAAAGAAATCTTACATTATCTATTTTTAAAAGTAGTAATATCATGCTTGAGGGAAAATAATAAAGAAAAAGAAAAGGTTTACAGTTTGGAAAAGAAATAATAAAAGTATCTTTATTCAGAGATGACATGACTATTTATGTAGAAAACTCCAAAGCATCCATGAAAATACTTCTGGAACTAATAAGTACACTAGATCAAAGCTGCAGGATACAAGGTCAATATACAAAATATACCAACAACGAACAACTGGAATTCAAACTTAAAAAAAAATTAACAATAGTGTATACACAAGATGAAGTACTTAGATAGATTTCCAACAAATTTTAATTAGAAAAAAAAAATTCTAGAGAATACAGTCCCAACCAGGGATGAGAAAAGCCCACATAAAAACAACCTAAAAGCACTGTTCTCAAAGCATATTTTAATATTGTTGTTATTAAAGAAAACCAAAAAGGTTTTGGTTAAGAAAAAAGGTTTCTGCTTAAGAAAACCAAAAAGGTCATCTATAATGTTTATCTTAATAATATACAAAACAGGGGCTCCTAGCGGGCTCAGTTGGTAGAACACATGACTCTTGATCTTAGGGTTTGAGTTCAAGCCCCACATTGGGTGTGGAGCCTACTTAAAACACATGTACAAAACAACACTGCATTTGCTAAAGTATGTTAAAAACATAGGCATAGCTCAGTTCTTGTTTTCTCGTAAAAATTTTCCTAGAAAACATGCTTTCGTTTATTAATATTAAGGGGAAAATGATATTATGTTAAAACGGCGATAAAAACCTGACCATTTAATATTTAAGAGTTAACAGATCTAATCAAGACTGGGAGGTAAGGTAATAATAGATGTCAGTGAATTTTATTTATTTATTTATTTATTTATTTATTTATTTATTTATTTATTTATTTATTTTAAAACAATGTTTATTTATTTTGAGAGAAAAAGTGTCCGAGTGGGGAAGGGACAGTGAGAGACGGAGAGAGAGAATTCCAAATGGACTGTGCTGTCAGAAAGGAGCCCAACATGGGGCTTAATCTCACAAGCCATGAGATCATGACCTGAACTGAAATCAAGAGGCAGAGGTTTAACTGAACCACCCAGGTTAGCCACCCTTTACCTAACATTTAAAGAAGAATTAATACCTATTCTCAAACTATTCCAAAAAACAGAGAAGAAAACTTCCAAATTCATTCCATGAAGCCAACATTACCCTGATACTAAAACCAAATAAAGACACCACTAAAAAAGAGAACTATAAGCCAATATCCCTGATGAACATAAATGTAAAAATTCTCAATAAAATACTAGCAAACTGAATCCAACGATACATGAGAAAAATCATTCACTATGATCAAGTGAGATTTATTCCTGGGTTGCAAAGGTGGCTCAGTATTTGCAAATCAATCAGGGTGAGACATCACATTAATAAAAGAAAGGGTAAGAACCATATGATCATTTCAATAGATGCAGAAAATGCATCTGAGAAAGTACAACATCCATTCGTAATAAAAATCCTCAAGAAAGTAGGTTTAGAGGGAACATAACCTCAACATAATAAAGGCCATCTATGAAAAACCCACAGCTAAGATCACCCTAAATGGGGAAAACAGAGATTTTCCTCTACCGTCAGGAGTAAGACAGGGTTGTCCACTCTCACCACTGTTGTTCAACACAGTACTGGAAGTCCTAGCCACAGCAATCAGACAGCAAAAAGAAGTAAAAGGTATCCAAATCAGCAAGGAAGAAGTGAAATTTTCACTCTTTGCAGATGACATGATATTCTATATAGAAAACCCAAAAGACTCCACCAAAAAACTGAACTGATAAATGGATTTAGTAAAGTCGCATAGTACAAGATCAATGTGTAGAAATCTGTTGCATTTGTATACACCAATAATGAAGCAAGAAAAAGAGGAATTAAGGAATTAATCCCATGTACAACTGCAGCCAAAAAAGTAAGATACCTAGGAATAAACCTAACCAAAGAGGTGGAAAACTTGTGCTCTGAAAACTATAGAACACTGATGAAAAAAATTCAAGATGACACAAAGAAATGCAAAGACATTCCAGGCTCCTAGATTGGAAGAACAAATATTACTACCCAAAGCAATCTACACAGTTAATGCAATCCCTATCACAATACCAACGCATTTTTCATGGAGCTCGAACAAACATTCCTAAAATTTGTACGGAACCACAGAAGACTCCGAAGAGCCAGAGCAACCTTGAAACAAAAACAAAAACAAAAACAAAGTTGGAGGCATCACAACTCCAGACTTCAAGTTATACTACAAAGCTGTAGTAATCAAAACAGTATGGTACTGGCACAAACATAGACACCTCGATCAATGGAACAGAACAGAAATCACAGAAATGAACCCACAAATATATGGTCAATTAATCTTCGACAAAGCAGGAAAGAATATCCAATGGGAAAAGGAATGTCTCTTTAACAAATGGTGCTGAGAAAACTGGATAGCCACATGAAATAGAATTAGCCTGAACCACTGTCTTACGCCAAACACAAACATAAATCCAAAATGGATTAAGGACCTAAATGGGAGACCTGAAGCCATAAAAATCCTAGAAGAGGGGTGCCTGGGTGGCTCAGCCGGTTGAGCGTCCAATTCTTGATTTTGTCTCAGGTCAAGATCCTAAGGGTCATGGGATTGAGCCCCACATCAGGCTCTATGCTGAGCATGGAGCCTACTTAAGATTCTCTCTCTTTGCCCCATTTCCTTGCTCTCATGCTCTCTCTAAAAATAAATAAATGAAATGAAATGAAATAAAATAAAATACTCTAGAAGAGAACACAAGCAGTAACTTCTTAGACACTGGCCTTAGCAACTTCTTCTAGATATGTTGCAAGGGAAACAAAATAAAAAATAAACTACCGGAACAACATCAAAATAAAAAGCTTCTGCACAGCGAAGGAAACAATCAACAAAACTAAAAGGCAACCTATGGAATGGGAGAATATATTTGAAAATGGCATATTGGATAAAGAGTTAGTATCCAAAACCTATAAAGAAATTATCAAACGCAACCCCCCAAAACTAAATAATCCAATTAAAAAATGGGCAGAAGACATACAGATGGCTGGCCAACAGATACATGAAAACATGCTCACCGTCACTCATCATCAGGGAAATACAAATCAAATCCACGTGATATTCCACACCTATCAGAATGGCTAAAATCAACAACACAAGAAACAACAAATGTTGGTGAGGATGTGGAGAAAGGGGAACTCTCTTACACCATTGGTGGCCCGTTGGTGGGAATGCAAACTGGTGCAGCCACTGTGGAAAACAGTGTGAAGGTTCCTCAGAAAGGTAAAAATAGAACTACCCTATAATCTGGCAATTGCACTAGGTATTTATCCAAAGAATACAAAAATAATAATTTGAAGGGATACATGCACCCTGATGTTTATAGGAGCCAAACTATGGAAACAGTCCAAGTGTCCATCAATTGATGAATGGATAAAGAAGATGTGGTATATATATAAATGGAATATTGCCCAGCCATAAAAAAGAATGAAATCTTGCCATTTGCAACAACATGGATGGAGCTAGAGAGTATTATGCTAAGCAAAATAGGTCTGTGAAAGACAAACACCATTATGATTTCACTCATAATGCAATTTTTTTTTTAATGTTTATTTATTTTTGAGACAGAGAGAGACAGAGCATGAACAGGGGAGGGGCAGAGAGAGAGGGAGACACAGAATCAGAAGCAGGCTCCAGGCTCCGAGCCATCAGCCCAGAGCCTGACACGGGGCTTGAACTCACGGACCGCGAGATCGTGACCTGAGCTGAAGTCGGATGCCTAACCGACTGAGCCACCCAGGCGCCCCACTCATAATGTAATTTAAGAAATAAATGAGCAAATGAAGAAAAAAAAAAAAAGAGAGGCAAACCAAGAAACAGACTTTTAGAGAACTGATGTTACCAGAAGGGAAGTGGGTGTTGGGATGGGTTAAATAGGTGATGGGGATTAAGGAGGGCACTTGTGAGCACCAGGCATTGTATGGAAGTGTTGAATCACTATATTGTATACACTGTATGGTTAACTAACTAGAATTTAAATAAAAGCTTAAAAAAAAGATGGCATCATAAGAAACAAAAATGGAAAGATGGAGAAAGTCTGTCAAAAAGGAAATTTAGCTAAGATCTGTGACAAAAATTAGTCACAAACTTTACACAGAATGAAATACACAAGAAAATGAATGGCTCTCCGATACTGTATAGTTTATACCATAAATATGAGTCTGTGGTACTATACGCTACTTTTTAAAGTTTTTATTTATTTATTTTGAGAGAGAGAGAGAGAGAGAGAGAGAGAGAGAGAGAGAGGAAGAACAAGCCTTCGACAGAGAAGGAAAGAAAGAATCCCAAGCAGGCTCTGCACTGTCAGTGCAGAGCCCGATGTGGGGCCTGAACTCACAAACCATGAGATCATGACCTGAGCCAAAATTAAGAGTCAGATGCTTAACCGACTGAGCTACCCAGGCGCCTCTGTGGTACTATATGCTAAATATAGTATCCCATAAAATTTAAGGAGTATTAATAATCTCTTTATGAATTTGCTGTAGAACTGAACAAAACACTTTCAAGTACTGAAAAGAAAAAGATCTGAAGAACTTAATCATAGGTCCTAAAATCACTGGGTTGTCTAATTTCCATTTGCTCCATTTTTCTGATATTTTCCTCGGAAGAAGAGTCCCTCCATATCTGGCTGTAGGCTAGACATCTATTTACCTATAGTGAGGAACAGAAGGAGAGAGAAAAGCACAACTAACATAGACATGAATAAATTCACGTAAACAAGGGAATGTCTTTTCTGGAGACAATCTTAAAGGCTAAATTATAAAAATGCCAATATATTATTTTTATAAAACACCAGTTAAGAAAGAGTAGACAGGCACCGCAACACTAGTCATTCAAAGCATGCGGCTTACTTCCACACCACCTCTTTTTAAAAAAAAAAAATTTTTTTGAAAAAAAAAAAAATTAAAAAAAAAAAAATTTTTTTTTTAACGTTTTATTTATTTTTGAGACAGAGAGAGACAGAGCATGAATGGGGGAGGGGCAGAGAGAGAGGGAGACACAGAATCGGAAGCAGGCTCCAGGCTCTGAGCCATCAGCCCAGAGCCCGACGTGGGGCTCGAACTCACGGACCGCGAGATCGTGACCTGAGCCGAAGTCGGCTGCCCAACCGACTGAGCCACCCAGGCGCCCCATAAAAAAAAAAAAACTTTTTTTAAGGTTGATTCAGTTTTTAGAGGCAGAGACGAGCACAAGTGGGGGAGGGGCAGAGATAGGGAGAGACAGAATCCGAAGCATGCTCCAGGCTCTGAGCTGTCAGCACAGAGCCCAATGCGGGGCTCGAACCCCCGAACTGTGAGATCACGACCTGAGCTGAAGTCGGATGCTCAACCAGCTGAGCCACCCAGGTGCCCCCACACCACCTTTTCTGTTGCTTCTTCTGCCTCAGGTGTGTTGGTTCACCTCAACTTTCTATTACAACTCTTAGACGTCCCTTAATCTTCTGGACCAAAGAGAATTTACAATTTTGCCTCATGTGCAAGGTAGGGTGCTAAAATCTGGAGACATTACATCCACATTTTAAGAATAACATGGGGGGCGCCTGGGTGGCTCAGTCGGTTAGGCATCCGACTTCAGCTCAGGTCATGATCTCACAGTTTGTAGGTCTGAACCCTACATCGGGCTCTGTGCTGACAGCTCAGAGCCTGGAGCCTGCTTCGAATTCTGTGTCTCTCTCTCTGGGCCTTCCCTGCACGTGCTCTGCCCCTCTCTCTCTCTCTCAAAAATAAATAAACATTAAAAAAAAAAAAAGGGTAACATGGGGTATTTTATAACCAATTCTCCACTAAAATGAAAACTCCATAAGAAGCTTTTTCAGGGCACCAGGGTGGTTCAGTTAGTTAGGTGTCTGATTTCGGCTCAGGTCATGATCTCATGGTTTTTAAGATCGAGCCTGCATAGGGCTCTGGGTGCCAGCCTGGATCCTATTTGGGATTCTCTCTCTCTCTCTCTCTCTCTCTCTCTCTCTCTCTCCCTCTCTCTCTCTTTCTCTTTCTGCTCCTCCCCTACTTGTGTGCACATGTGTTCTCTCATTCTCTCTCTCTCTCAAAATAAATAAGCTTGAGAAAAAAAACAAAGCTTTTCCATTTTGCTATTACCTACAACCAAACTGAATGCCTGGCAGAGAAGGTATTCAATTCATAGTTACAGAATGAAAAGAGAAGGTCTCATAATTCTTGGTACTGATGGAGAAGATAAACAGAGTAGAGGAATGAATGAAGTGTGGAACTATGGAAGTCAAAACTAAAAAGCTGTAGCCTTCGGGTGCCAATTACTCAAGCATTCAAATTTGAATTAAAGGGAGTAAAAACCTTCGGATGGGGTAAATTTAAGAAGTAGTGCTGGGGGTATTTCTAATTTACAATGGTTCAATTCCTTTTTTTAATTTGTTTTTTAACGTTTATTTATTTTTGAGACAGAGAGAGACAGAGCATGAACAGGGGAGGGTCAGAGAGTGAGGAAGACACAGAATCTGAAACAGGCTCCAGGCTCTGAGCTGTCAGCACAGAGCTTGACGCGGGGCTCGAACTCACGAACCGCGAGATCATGACCTGAGCCGAAGTCGGACGCTTAACCGACTGCGCCACCCAGGTGCCCCACAGTGGTTCAATTCCCAATTTATAATGGAAGATTTTGTAAAAAGCAGAGTCAATAATGCATTCTATCCACACTTCTTTTCTTTTTTAGCAAATTATTTAACGCACTAATGAAAGCGTTTCTTTTTTTAAAAACTGAGGTATAACTGATGAAACATTTTATTAGTTTCAGGTGTACAACATGATTCAATATTTGTTATATATTGTAAAATAATCAAAATAAGTCAACATCCATCACCATATACAGCTACCAACATTTATTCCATTTGTGATGAGGACTTTCAAGATCCACTCTCCTAGCTAATTTCAAATACGCGATACAGTATTACTAAGTATAGTTACCATGCTGTACATATGTCCCCATGAGTTTTATTTACTTCCTCCATTTTGCCTCCCCCTACCTCCAGGCAACCACCAGTCTATTCTCTATATCCATGACTTTTTTTTTTTTTCTGGTTTGTTTTTTTTGATTCTGTACAGAAGGGAGATCATATAGTATTCAGTACTATCAATGAAAGAATTTCTTGCCTATTTTGACAGTAACACAAAACATAGTGCACTGGAAGTAAGGTCATTTTGTGGGAGAATCTCTATGTATCATTTAACCTAGGTGAACCCGTGGCTTTAGTTTCATGGAGACAGTATGATGATGTATAAGGACTAGAGAATTTAGAATTATAGAAAGGTGTAGAATAGAATTATTATTCATTACTAATCAGCCCTCTAATTCCAGAAAAGTGGACCTCATAAAAGTTAGTTTCTCCCTCTATAAAATGAAGTCAGTAAGTCCAGATCTCTGGGTTTTCTTGAGATTTAAATGAGATAATTCATTGGGAAATCGCAAGCAATTGGTGTCACTGTCCTTATTTTCTTTCAGGGAGAAATCTGTATTTTCCCTTTGGAATCATAATTTAAAAATAGTACCTTTAAATCATCATGCCTTCTATGTTTTCAAGATACAGCCAACATGGGCAGAAATACATGCACAAACAAGCTCTCTCACCTTAGCTCTCCTCTCCCTGTCAGCTGGGGTGTCTGTCCAGACGGATCGATCCCCAGATTTCTCATCGGCTCGTCTCTTAAAAGTTCTGGGCCCGAGACCAAAGTCTTTCATTTCTGGAGGAAGCTCAGTCATCCATGATTCTCTTGTAATTGGTTTGGATGAATTCTTTAAGAGAAGTAAAAAATCAAACAGTCAAAAAAAAAAAGAAAAGTAGCCCAGAAAGTGTTTGTAAGATACTGTATAAGTGGTCATGTTTCTCAATTGAGGCTTTAAGAGGAAGAATTTAATATAAAGGATTATATTTTGTCATATATGTTACAATTACCTCATCCAATTTATTGTTCTTTTGACTTTGTTCTCTTTTGCCACACAGAAATTTTTAAATAGGCAAATTTGCCAGTCTTTTCCTTTTACAGCTTCTAGATTACCTTGCTCCTAAGTTTTCTTTATATACATATTCCATATATTTTATTTATATTATTAATTATATTATTATTTATTTATATTACTTATATACATAAGCATATATTTTCTTTCATCTCGATTTTAAAATTTAGATTTTTAATCCATTTAGCCAATTTCTCAGAGTATAGTATATTTAAAACTTACGTCATCTCCTCTGGTCAGTTTTTCTTTCATTCTCTGGGCCCTTTTTTCAAACTCTGTCGTGACGCTGTAGTTAACTGGTCCTTTTGCAGGCATGGGTCCAACAATGTCCTCATCTTCACTGCTATCTGTTTCCTTTTGAAATAAGACATTGCCTTTAAACCAGGAGCAGAGCCATAGGTTATAGAAAATGATCCTAAAATACTCAAAATTTCACTGCAAAGGATTACTTAGAGACAATAAGACAAAAATGCAAACAATGTATTGCTGGCTGATCACTGAGCAATAAGGACCTTTTCCTCGCCTAAAATCATTGTTGCACCATGTGCTAACTAACTTGGATGTAAATTATAAAAAAATAAATGAATTATAGAAAAAAATACTCTGATGGTATCAGTAGTGAAGGTGTTAAGCGTAACAACAATGACGAGAGCTATTATAAGTTGAAAATGTTCTGACTTAATCCTCACCAACAACCCTCTAAGACAAGGATAACAACCTGCATGATACTGACATGAAACTAAGCTCACCCAGGCGCCAATGGCTCTTGCCTTCTCTCTCCTGTTTTCTTCCCTCCAACCACACTGGACTTCTTTTAAAAAAAAAATTTTTTTTTAATGTTTACATTTTTGGAGAGTGAGTCGGGGAGGGGCAGAGAGAGAGAGACAGACACAGGATCTGAAGCAGGCTCCAGGCTCTGAGCTTTTAGTACAGAGCCCAACACGAGGCTCAAACCCACGAACTGCGAGATCATGACCTGAGCCGAAGTCGGGTGCTTAACTGACTGAGCCACCCGGGTACCCTCACACTGAACTTCTAAAGCCCTAACTTTCCTCCTCTCTACATTGCTTTCTCTTCAAATAAGCTATCTATGCTTTCTGGAACAATCTCTCCTGCCCTCTTTGCTGAGACATCTCCAACGCATCAGTCTTCAGTTTAGACATTTCCTCAGAGACAAAGACTTTTTCTCATTTCTTTAGGTTAGTTTAGATTCCCCTGTCATGGTTCCATAGTATTTTGTCTCACCCTTTTTTTTAAAAAAATTTTTTAACGTTTATCTTTGAGACAGAGAGAGCATGAATGGGGGAGGGTCAGAGAGAGAGGGAGACACAGAATCTGAAACAGGCTCCAGACTCTGAGCTATCAGCGCAGAGCCCGATGCGGGGCTCAAACTCATGGATGGTGAGATCATGACCTGAGCCGAAGTCGGATGATCAACCAACTGAGCCACCCAGGCGCCCCTTGTCTCACCTTTTGAATCACTCATAATATTAGATGTTTGTGTAATGTCCATATTCCCCACTACCCTGCAGGTTGATTAGTGTGATTATCTGGGACTATGTCTAACGTACTCATTCATTCAACAAATACTTCCGAATGCCCCTAGGGAGAAGACAAAATCTCCGTCCTCAACATTCTAGTGGGGAGAGGTCAACAATAAACAGAAAGAAGCAGTAACAGATGGTATCTGAGGTGCTGACAGATGCTATGGAGAGAATTAAAGGCCGGAAGGAGAGACGAGCAAAGGGAAGAGGAGATAGTAATTTTGAGCTAGGAGGTCAGAAACGACCTCGCTAAGGTGACATTCCAGCCCAACACGGAAGCTCTGAGAGGCAAGCCACATAGATATCTAGGGGAAGAGCACTCTGGGGAGACTTTGCAGGAATGAACAGTCAGGGGCAGGAGCCTGCTGGGCGTAAGTGAGGAGGAACAGCAAGGAGCACAGTGTGGTCAGATTGACATTAAGAGAGAAAATCACGGAGCTCAAGGAGACATTACAATGTGTAGGGCTCTAGTTTTAATTTTATTAAAAAATTTTTTTTAAATATTTATTTAATTAAAAAATATTTATTTACTTTTGAAGAAGAGAGAGACAAAGCATGAGTGGGGGAAGAGCAGAGAGAGAGGGAGACACAGAATCCGAAGCAGGCTCCAGGCTCTGAGCTGTCAGCACAGTGTAATGGCTCTGTTTTTTTTATTGTTTTTATTTTTCACTTTTCTTAAGTAATCTCTACGTTTCACATGGGGCTCAAGCTCATGACACCACAATCAAGAGTCGCACGCTCTACGGAGCCAGCCAGGTGCCCCAGGGTTTGGCTTTTATGTAGAGAGAGGAGGAGCAGTGTGATAGTTCTGAGTGTGAGTGACACAATCTGACTTCATTTTACCCAGGCTCTAGCTGCTGTGTTGAGAGGAGGTAACAGAAAAACAAGGTTTAAAATATCAAGACCGATAAACAGAGGAACTATGATTTGACTTAGACTAGGGGAGGAGCAGAAATGGTTGGACTGTGGATGTCCTTTGAAGGTGGGAGGAACTAGACTTGTTGACAGACTCATTCCTATGACCATGTGCCTCATACACTGTAGCAGGTACTCTCTAAGTAGCTGTTGAAGGAAGGAGTAAATCACTCTGAAGTTCATGGTCTTAACCACTGCATTATATTTTCCTTGGTAACAGCCGCAGTGTAACTGCTCAGTTCTCAATAGAGATGAACATCCAGGAAGTTACTACAGAATAACAGACTGAACAGGTGATCTAAAGCATTAAGAACTGGGCGTAAGGGGCACCTGGCTGGCTCGGTCAGGAGAGCAAGCGACTCTTTTTTTTTATTAAAAAAAAAAAACACTTAAAAAAAAATTTTTTTTTTTTAATTTATTTTTGAGACAGAGCATGAGCAGGGGAGGGGCAGAGAGACAGGGAGACACAGAATCCGAAGCAGGCTCCAGGCTCTGAGCTGTCAGCACAGAGCCTGATGCAGGGCTCGAACTCACGGACTGTGAGATCATGACCTGAGCTGAAGTCGGTGCTTAACTGACTGAGACACCCAGGCGCCCCGAGAGCAAGCAACTTTTGATCTTGGGGTTGTGAGTTTGAGTCCCTTGTAGAGTGTAGAGATTACTTAAAAGTAAATCTTTAAAAATAAAAAACTTAAAAAGAAAAAAAAAAAACTGGGTTTAAGCTTTGGCTTTGATTAGTGCAAAGTGTGCAATCTTGGGTAAGTTACCAAATTTCTCTGGTTTTTAGTATCTGTCAGATGGCGGATGATATTTATTTCATAAGGTTGCAGAGAAAATAATATTCATATATGGGGAAAAAGCATTACAAATTATAAAGTACTCTACAAATCTCAGCTATTGGTAAGGACCAGACCTCTAACAAGAAAACAGCTTTCATACTTGACTCTAAAATCATTGACCTATCTTTTCATAAAATCATTTAACCACCAGCTTTGTTAAATACATGCACCAGAGATGGATGGATAAGAACTAATTTCAAGGTAGACCATTATCAAAAAATTCCTCAGCTGTCTTTTTTTCAGGTCAAATCACCATGATTCCTTCAACTTTTCATCATGTTGTATTTTCTGGCACTGTAAACATTGCCTTCAAGGATGAGAAGCATGAATACATCACATTCTGTCAACATGTAACTGCCTTGTTATGTTTCTAACATCTCAGTTCTGTGACAAGCTTCTGATTTAGTATACCTTACAATCCTAGATTAATGTGGATGCAACTGTGTGACTGCGTGTTAGTTACATTTGAGCCAAATGATTACATAGTTATTACTCTGCGAAGTCTTGAGTTTGTTACATCTTATGCTTTAATCAAAACATTTCCAAACCTCATAGTTGAAATATGATGATACTTGTTGTCCTGGATCATCTCGGCCTTTGTCACTTTTCTGAGTAGATTTAATAAAACCAGGTGGTAATGCAGGACCTATTATAGGCCTGAAAAATAAAATGTACCTTTAACATTCTCCCTGATTTTCAAAAGCAGTTTTTAGAATAAGCGTTCACAAAAAAGAAAAAAAAAAAAACAACAAATACTAACAAATGTTGAAGATGAGAATTTCACGTAACATATTATTTGTATTTTATAACCTAGTATTTTTCTATAGTATCTTAAAAAAATATAATTTTCTCATTTTTATTTTGTATTTGTTAGTCAATGCTAAGATACTAAACCAGTAATTCTCAATGGCAGTGATGTATTTCTGTTTCCTTCAAACAACCCCTAAGTCGTTCCATTTTCTGGGTGAGCAAAATAAGGCCCAAGGACACCACAAACTAGCAAGTGTCAGTGCTGGCATTTGAGCCCTGGTCTCCTCGATGCCAAAGTTCATTTTCTTTCAAGGTGACCTATTGCTACATTTCTGAGGGAACTGACATCAGTCCAAATGGGAGAAGTGCCTAAAATCTGGGGCTTACAAAGAGAAAGCCTTACTTCAGGGAAAAAGTAACAGAGACAAGATATTTTCTACTCTCTTTCATACTTTACGTTTCTTAATTCTTTCTTTCATACCAATGTTTTCCCCAGAGATGTCGCTGTACCAGTTATTAACAAGCAAGATGGCAATGAAGTCCTAAGCTGACTTTTCCAGGTTGCACTGTGTTCTATCAGAGCCTCACAGACAGGCTTCGTAGCAGAGGAAAATTGGTACTGACTCAGAAGGTCTGGGTTCTGATCCTGGCCATTGAACAGCCAAATACAACTCTCAAGAAAGACATTGCTTTACTTCTAATAATGTGCTTTCTTGAAAGGAATGTTATGACCCAGTGGTTAGCAAATTTTCTGTAAAAGGCCAGAGAGGACATTTTAGGCTTTGAGGGCCATATATGGGTCTCTTAGGCATGCCGGTCTTTGTTTTTTAGATGACCCTTTAAAGATTATTCTTGGCTTGGTGGCATACAAAATCAGGCAGCAGAGAGTCTAGCCTTATTTCCAAAAGGTCCAAAGTTAACATGAAAATTGGAGCTGATAGATAGGATTGTAAAGTTTGAATATAAAATATACAATAGTTGGGGCGCCTGGGTGGCTCAGTCTGTTAAGCATCTGATGTCGGCTCGGTCACGATCATGCAGTTTGTGAGTTCGAGCCCTGCGTTGGGCTCTGTGCTGTCAGTTCGGAGCCTGGAGCCTGCTTCGGATTCTGTGTCTCCCTCTCTCTCTGCCCCTCCCCCACTCACGCTCTCTCTCTGTCTCAAAAATAAATAAAAAACCACATTAAAATATACAAGTCTTTTTGACTTGTTCTTGCATACTGGTAACAGTGCTCTGAATTATAAACAAGGTGGTGTGCAATTACGTATTCAGCATTAAAGACTTTATAATTCTGAGAAGATAGGAATCAAAACTTACTATATGCTTACCTGGGGCCAGGCATCATGTAAGAGGCGCACACACACACACACACACACACACACATACACGTATGTGCATGTATGTAAATATGAAATCTCAATCATCACAATTTTGAAAGGTACGTGTTGTTATCCTATTTTTCAGATGGCAATTCTGAGGTACAGAGAAGTTAGTCAAATTGTTTAACGTGGCACACAGGAATTGTTCTTTCTGTCACCAAATAACTAAGAAAGCATCTAATCTTAAAGGTAAATACCAGGATTCCAGCCCCAGGCCTACTGCTTACTATGTGTGCAACCTTATCTATTTAAGAAAAGGGCGAAGAGGGATAACGCTGCACTCAGTCTATCACAGAGCACTCTTGTGAGCATCAACGAAGGGATGTGGAGGTTTTTTATAAACTACAGAAGTGTTTATAGGCATGCAAATAATCATTTTTGTTAGAGGAAACAGTTACTTTCCCCTATGCGTTTCAAATGTTCTATAAATCTGTAAGTTAAAAAACAACTTTGGACAGCACTTTATTGAATCAACAAACACCTACTGAAATAGTTGGAAAAGACTGGCCTGAAACACTACACATTGTCACCTTGGAGGAGAATCATCCTGCTTTTTAAATCCGGGAGGAAGAGCTGGTCCAAAAAACCCTTCATCATCATCGTCATCATCCTGAGTTCTCCTCTGTTTTCTAAAAACACAGTAGTACAATGTTATGCAAATTTTTTTTCCACAGAGAATTTTAAGTTTTAAAGGAAGCATTAACTCCAACTAGTTGTATAAACACTGAAACAATAAATTCATCTTGCCCAATGAGAACAAATGGACACCACAGTTGATCTTATATCAACCTTTTCCTGGAATTTATTTTTGGCCTAAAATAGCGCCATATTTTCTATGGCAGCAGTTTTCTATATTTTCTATAGCGTTAAAGATTCCACTTTACTGAGGTTTCGAAGAGTCTACTTGCTGAATGTTTTTGAGCAAAAAGTTTGACGCTAGCTTTTTATCTCATGCAGGAAGGTTTTAAGTTGCTAGTTCTGTCTTATCTTTAAAACGCATCAAAAAACCCTTGCTACCCAATACTAAACAAAAATTCCACTTTTCTTTACACGGACCCATGGCAAGGAAGGGTAGTTAGAAGGAAATCATTCATTTACTTAAGCAAAAACCGTACACTGCATAAATAATTTCTAAAAGAAATCCTATGGCTCATCTAGAATATGTATTTAGACACTTCAGCCAATACCTTAAGAAAAAATCTTTTAGATAAGAATTTAATTGAAATCCTAGATGTCTCCACAACTATCTACTACAATAAATTTCCTTCTAGAAGGTGTAGTTCCTGACGAAATGCCATATGAAACGATTTCTTCCTGTGCTGTAAAAATACAGATATGGCATTCCTGACTATCTGTTCCAGCCAAAGTATACTAGGTTTGAAGCTTGGTTTATTTAAGTGACTGACCTTGCACTTGGACCAGTGTCATCTTCTTCAGATTCTTGATTTCCTTCTTCGTACAATGAACTACTGTCCTCATCACTGTCTGATGACTCTGAGCTACTGCTTTTATAATTAGGGGGTAAAGCTGGTCCTGCAACTATAGGAAATTTCTTGTTTAAGTCACAATTGGTCATAATTGTTGCAATTATGCATAACTGTGCAATTATGCATAAAATGTTTCAATGAACCCCTTAGCCAACACTTTATACTTTATATTTTTATAAAAGTATACATTTTATATTTTCTTACACTATACATCTTCCCAGCACTCGCTGGCTATTACTTATTATGAACTTTTATCTCATTTGTTCCTGTTTTGTGCACAAAACAAATAGGGGAAGGGATTCAGATTAAAAATGGAAGGACTAGCCTTAGAAGAAGGTAGTGCACCTTTTCTATTGTAATCACAGGGAAGACAAAAAAGCTGAGCAAAGATTCAGGGAAGTTTTCAGGCATAGTGCAGAAAATAGAGTTAGCTCTTTTAAGATGGCATTTACTCTTCCAGTGAAGTAGAGGGAAAGACAGTCTGAGGAAGAAAAAGAGGCTTTTAAAAAACCATGGGTGAGATTAGGGAGAGAACTGCATGGGGAAACTGTCCGAGGACTGCTGGGCATAGCTGAGAACCCAATTAGGGAGGAGACTGTAATTTTTCATAACATTAGCCTGTGGAGCTGTGAAGTTTTTTCTAGCAGCATTTGGAAGGCTGGATGTAGGCTCATGAGAAGGTAAACATTTGGAATGATCTAGAGCTGGGTTTTTGCCAGATGAGTTTAACAGAATACTGAATGGGTAAGGCAGCTGAAAACATTGCAAGAGAATGGATGAATTGATGGACTGTGAGGTCTAAGTCAAATAGGGGCAGAAGCAATTAAAAGGAGGAGGCCAAAAAGGATAGAAGGCAGGGTCTGCAGAGCTCAATGAGGTTAAACAACAACAACAACAACAACAACAAAGTCTAACAAGAATAACTGAATGAGAATGATAAGGGGTTCTTGCTGAGAAAGAAACTTGAATTTAAGTTTTCAGAGATAGAACAGAGTCCAGTGTGTGATTAGAAATGCAGCTGAAATTCGTGGAGGTGATGGTCATTGCAGAGTCTGAAGTTGGAGTCAAAATAGCGAAGGCTCCACCTATTTTCCACAAGGCAGCATCTGGAGTACATGGACTGGTCTTGAGAAAACATCTCCATACCCCTCTCCCCGAGTTTTCTAATGACATGATCTCAGGGGACATTTCCCAGCATTCAATATTCCAAGGTATTTGAGTAAAGTTAATTTGTTCCATCTCAGACCTGTGTGCTCACTCCCTCTTCCAAACTCAGTGATCTCCTTCAGGAGGGTAGCTGAGTGTGAGGAACACAGGACAGATACCAGACTGGGTTCAAGAATCCCCCACCTGAGAGAAATTCTGGTGCATGCTACAACATGGATGAACTCCAAAGACGTTACGTTAAGTGAAAATGCCAGTCACAAGAAGATAGATACTGTATGATTCCACTTATCTGAGAGACCTAGAGTAGTTAAATTTACAGAGACAGAAAGTAGAATGGTGGCTTCCAGGAACTGGGGGAAATGGGAACGGGAACAGGGACTTACTGTTTAATGAGTACAGAATTTCAATTTTGCAAGAAGAAAAGCATTCTGGAAATGGATAGTGGTGATGGTTGCACAATGTCGATGTACTTAGTGATGAACTGTACGCTTAAAGGTGGTTAAGGTGGTAAATGTTATGTGTATTCTACCAGAATGAAAAAGAAAAAAACTAGATGCACATTTGTGGTCACATGATTTACAAAGAAAGTGACATTACAGTGCAGTATGGAAGGGAGGGTGATGGATCAATTAGAAACCTGTGAGGAAAAAAATAAATCTTCACCCCTACCTCACACCATATACAAGTATCAACTCCAGATGGACTGCAAATATAAACGTGAAAGATAAAACAGTAATGCTTGCAGGACAAAACAAAGGAGAATAACTCTGTAACCTCAGAAGAGGCAAAGACTACTTAAAGAGGGTACAAAAAGCTCTAACCATAAAAGAAGAAAAACTAAAAATCAGAATGTACTGAAATTAAAAACTTCTGTTCATCAACACATACAAATGAGAGGGAAAAGGCAAGCCACAGAATTAGAGGAGATATTTGCAACATGCATAACGGAAAAAATGACTTGTCCAGACTACATAAAGAACTCAACAACAACAAAAACAACAAAGAACTCAACAGGCCAGTAAGGAAAGACAGATCAGTGGAAAAATGAACAAAAGACTGATTTTAGCAGTATGTACTAAAGCTGAATGTAGACATATCCAGTGATCCAAAAATTTCAAAAGGAATGCAACATGTATTCACTAAAAGGTAGAGCAAACATTAAAGGAGATAGAAATGCATGAAGAGTCTATAAAGCATTTATTTGGCAAATACAAAGTGCCCACTCTGTATTAAGGCTAGAAGACCATACCATAATGGTGCAAGCAGATATGCTGACAAGTTATTCAAAAAAGTGTATTAAATATATGATGTAATTAAGTGGAAGAAAACCCTGTGGGGGAAAAAGAGGGCGTGACAATGCTTGGGAGAGTTTGGAAATGCTTCACTGAAGCCTTCGCTGACACTGAAGTTGGGCCTCGGAGGATGGGGTAGGAGTTCGTCAGGTATGTCAAAAAATGCAGAGTGGGGCCAGAAAGCTCCTAGAGAATTTAGAAACTGCGCAGTACTGAACTAGTTCAATACTGGGCTGTGTGTGTCAGGTACAATGACAGGAGGAGAGGCTAGGAAGGCAGGTCGGGGGCTAAGGAGCAAAGCATCCCCTGCAAGAGCCATGAGCACTGCTCGTCAGAAGGCAATATGGCACAGAGGTTAGGAGCACTGGCTGTGTTCTAAATTGGGCTCCACCATTTACCAGCCGTGTGATACGGGCAACAGCCTGGGCTTCAGTGTTCCCGTTTATAACATGGAAATGATCATCTTTACTTCATACGGTTTCTAGGAGGATTAAATGACAATGTGTACCGATCGTTTAGCACAGGGTCCGGCCCGTTAACCGTTAAATGGGAATACATCTTCATTACAATGATTACCATTCCCCCCTCCCCCCCCCCCCACGCTCGCCCCGTTCCAGCGCCACCTCCCCGCTACCGCTAGAGAAGCAAAGTTAGCTCCGGTCCTCCTCGCCCACTTGCCACTGCTCCACCGTTTCAGGCCTTAGATCTCAATTCCGAGAGTGGGACCGGGCCAGAAAAGGGGCGGACAGGCCTGGCGGGCAGCGTACACGCCGGCCGCTTACCAGGGCTGGGGTCTCGCTCCTCGTCCTCTGCTGTCCCGCGAGCCTTGAAGCCGGGCGGCAGCGCCGGCCCGATCAGATCCCTCGCCATCCGCGGTGGCGGACACCGGTCTAGCCTACAACCCTATCCACGCAGCGTCAAACCTACCCAAAAGGCAGCCCGGGATCCGCCGCAAACGGCAGGAAGTTTTTCCGGCGCCGACCAATGACGTGGCAGCCCGTGGTTGGCAGAGTCCTGTAATTCACGAGACCGGAAGTGACGCATAAAGCTTGCTCCATATTCGCACGCTAGGTTCTCTACCTGGCTGGAGGCATGGCTGAGCCTGCTGGTGATTTCGTGACTTCTAACGGGTGGCTTCCAGCATCCGAGCTGACCCCCACGTTGGGGCCTCTGAGAGACACTGCTTCACTGTCCGACAACTGGATGTTCTGGGCAATGCTGCCGCCGCCACCACCGCCTTCGTCGTCGCCTCCCGTACGAGGGTCAGAGCCTTCCTCAGGGGAGCAGCACCCCCAGGAAGCCCAGGCTCTCCCCGAGGCGCCTCCTCCCTTCGACGCCCAGATTCTTCCCGGGGCGCAGCCTCCCTTCGACGCCCAGTCCCCCCTTGATTCTCAGCCTCAACTCAACGGCCAGCCTTCCTGGAATTTCCAGGCTTCTACATCGTGGTACTGGAGACAGTCTCCTGGTGTTTTTCCTGGATATCAGAACACTCCGGGTAGGCTATTACTCCTTTCCTTACCGCCCCTTTACTTTTCTTCTTCCCTTCTTCCCTTTCCCACTTTTCCCTTTCTCTACTTTTGATTCTGCCCTGCACTCTTGGGGGTCTGGTCAGTTAAGGTCTCACAATTTGACCGGAATGTTTGCTCTGATTGTTCAGTCTCTTTAGCCGCTGAGGAACTGGGAATATAGCAGTGAACGAAACATAGAAAAATCCCTACTTTTATGTAGCTTAACATTTCCTGGTGGAGACAGAATTAAAAAAAAAAAAAGCAGTGTGTATTAGAAGACAGTGAGTGCTACCTAGAGAGAGAAAGCAAAGAAGGTGATAGGTAGTTCTGGTGTAATTGTCAGTGTCAGTCATAATGAAGGTGACATTTGAGCAGAGACTTCAAGGAGGTGAGTGATCAGAGCTATGGGGACCGCTGGGGGAATAGGATGCAGGCAGAATGAACTCCAAGTGCAAAGAGCTTGAGGCAGGTGCTATAGATCAGAATGGAAGCCGCTGTGGCTAGAGGGGAGCAATTCGGGGGTCGAATTGTAGAAGACTGGGGAAGAGGACAGACCTGCTAGGGCCTTGTAGACGATGGGATTTTGACTTTCTACTCTTGTGATAAGGATAGTGCGGGGGAGTGGCATAATTTATGTTTTAGAAGGATTAATGTGGCTACTCATGGGAATTGACTTAAAAGGAGATGAGTTAGGAAGCTATTGCAGTTATCCAAGTGAGAGATACTGGGGACTTGGGACCAGGGCGGAGCTCTGGAGGTGATGAGAAGTGTTGGATTCTGGATCTGTTTTGAAGGTAGGTTTGGGCCAACACGATTTGCAGGCTGTGAGGTAAACTCAAGACAAGAATAACTTAGTTTTTTGCCAGTCAAGCAGAAAGATGTGGATTGAACAGATTTGGAAGAAAGACCAGGAGTTCAGTTTGGAATACGTGTCAAGAAGATATATCAAATAAGCTGTTAGTTTGTGCTTTCAGGGGAGATTTGTGGCTAGAGCTGTGAATTTGGGTGTCATCTGCATGCAGATCATATTTAAAGCCATGAGATTGTTTACTTAAAACCTTCTCCAACTCTGCCTAAGATTATTTTATATTAACTTGATGCCAAATCAGCCTTTACTGTGTGCCAAATGCTGGGGATATGAATGCGCCTGAGACGGTCCTGAGACAGGTGAGATGGGTTCATAAATAATAACCACAACACAGCATGACTGGTGCTGGAGGCATATGAAAGGTGATTTCAGAGTGTGGAGGAAGTTGGGGAAAGTTTTTGGAAGAAGTGTCTTGGGAGATGTTTAGGATTTTGGAAGAGATACTTTTGTAAGTCGGGGCGGAGAGGTGTGAGTACAAGGTGAGTTCTAAAGATTGCACTTTCTGTTGCGACTGAAGCCGAGTAAGTGGAGGGTATGGGAGAAGAGTAGCATGAGAAAAGATACCGGCGTCTCATTGAAGGATTCTGGGAAGTCATTCGTAGATTTTCCAGCAAGCTTGTGACCATTGGAGGATTATTTTTTGGTGGTGTCAGTGCATAGTGTCTATTGGAAGAGAGGGCTTAGGAACTGGAACACAGTCTGGGAGGCTGTCAAAGTAATCTAGGTGAAGGATCGGGGTTTCAGAGCTGGATCACAGCCATAAGAAAGGAAAGAATTTGAGAGAAAATGTATTTCACAAGGTTGTTTTCCTGGTATAAAATTGATGGTGAAAAGCTGTATTGGGATAGTATTGTTTACATTTCTAATGTTTGAAATAACAAGAAATGTCATCAAGGTTAGAGTAGCCATTCCTTTCTTTGATGCCTTTGAAGCATTGTATGGACATCTAATCTTACCAATTATGTGTTCATTTGAAAAATATTTATTTGGTAGACTAGTCTTAATCTTCGTTAGTTTGCTTGAACTACTTTTCTTCCTAGAAGAGGTAGTTTCTACCCAAGTATTTGTGACATGATAGAGCAAATACAAATTTAAAAAATTGTATAGTTGCAAATATTTATGGATTTCTTTTTGTTTCTTAGTTAAGCGTTCTTATTTTCCACGAAAATATGATGCAAAGTTCACTGACGTCAACTTCCCTCCCAGTAGAAAACAGAAGAAAAAGGTATTTTTGAAGATATTCTTGAATGGGACACTTCGGTCCCTATGTCACTGTTTCATGCCTTGCGTTTCTAACGTAACTGTTTCACTGTTTGCATCCATTATTGACACAGTGGGGCCTTGCTATAATAGGATCTTTAAAGATCTTAGCCTTAAGTAAAAACTTTAAGCAAAATCTTTTTGAGAAGTAAATGGAGAAATTGTAGAAAGAGAAAACATTGAACTCATTTCAATATATTTTCAAAAATAAATATAACAGAATTGTGATTATGAGTAAATATAAATGTTATTAAACCTTGGTGAACTAAATATTTATATATTAGCAAATTGGAAGGGGAAGGATGGAATTTAGGGAGAAGAACAGAAGTCCAAACTTTCTCTTATAAAATTGAAAGTATGGAGTTAAGAACAAATTATAATGACATAAACTCTTTATTTTTCATTATCTTTTTCTTTTTGACACAGGGATCTTTTAGGAAAAAATACTTCTGTGATTGAAAAAAGAGCAGTTTCTTCTTCTTGTGTCAGAATCAATTAAAATTAAATTTAATGTTAATTTAAAATAGTTTATATTTAATTTTTCCTCTGTGCCTGAAGTCATGTCTGAAATTATTCAGGCAAGATTTTTTTGTGTTATTATTGTTACCTTATTTATTTGTTTATTTTAATTCATTGTACTGCTTCAGTTCTTTTCAGTAGTAGATATTTATCATTTTTAGGAACAAAGTTATTGTTTTTTAAAAATCAAGATCAACTCTTTGTTGTGCTTCAGGGACCAAATCTTAAAATAGGCTGCTTTCTGAGGAAATTTATAAATCTGGTCTGTTTTAAAGATGTGCATTAATTAGTGTCAGGGCATCTGACTGGCTCAGTTGGTAGAGCATGTGACTCTTGATTTTGGGGTTGTAAATTTGAACCCCGTGTTGGGTGTGGTGATTACTTAAAAATAAAATCTGGAAAACAAATAATGTCATTAGTTTAGAATGAGTCAAATAAAGTCTACAGCATGAAATTAGTATTCCTCATTTTGACATGAAAACTGTATAGCTAATATTAACAAAGTATTGTACAAGTATATTAACATAATCCCAGTGTTAAACAATAGAAGGCCATTTCCTAGTCTCATTGTAAATAATTTTTTTGTTTTAAATTTAAGAATAAAAATAGCAAATTGGGAATAAGTAACTGGCCTTTACTAAATGATTCTTTTTTGGGGTTAAAAAAAATCTGATACAGTTGTTTTTCCTAAAAGTTGAAATGCTGTTTTGTTTTCAATTTTTAAATTTTTAACATTTATTCATCCTTGAGAGACAGAGAGCTAGAGTGTGAGTGGGGGAGGGGCAGAGAGGGAGGGAGACAAAGAATCTGAAGCAGGCTCTAGGGTCTGAGTTGTCAGCACAGAATCCGATGCAGGGCTCGAACCCATGAACCTCAAAATCGTGACCTGAGCTGAAGTCAGACGTTTAACCAACTGAGCCACCCAGGTGCCCCAAAATGCTGTTTTACCATGAGTATTGATTAGACCATTTTGACATATGCTGTGCCCTTAATTAGATTACCAATTTGATCTACTCGCAGTTTATATTCTACTCAGATTTAACAATTTTTTTATAATGCTTGTTTTTCCTAATATATTTCCTATAGAAAACAAAACAGAATTATCCTTTCATTGGAAACGTATTCAGAAGTTTTCCCCACATACAGGGATTATGTGAGAAAGTACATACTACTGAGAGGATAGTTATATTTTCATCATTGAGTAAACATTTTTTATCAAAAATCTAATGCTTGTTTTTGTTTGCAGAAAAGAAAGGAACCAGTTTTTCACTGTTTTTGTGATACCTGTGATCGTGGTTTTAAAAATCAAGAGAAGTATGATAAACACATGTCTGAACATACAAAAGTAGGTTTTTCTTGGTTGCCCTGAAGTGTCTTTAACACAATGAGTCTATTTGGTAGAAATTCTGAGCCTTTTTTCCTTAAAAGTTTATAGTTTTCATAGAAATGTCATTTGATGTCTCGACACATTGAGATAGGGACCCTGGGATTTGCAGTTGGAGGGTGGGGAGCCTACCGCTTCAGGAAGAGGCAAGATGGCAGTAAAGAAAGGAGGTCTGACAACTGTGAGTGCTCACCTCCTCTGCTTGGTAAGAGTGCTGGGCCTCACCCCAGTTGCTCTTTGTACCTTTGTGTGTTTTTTCCCCTTTAAGGCTGCCCTTGACCATTTACTCACACTGTGTAATTTGCCATGGCCCATCAGTCTCTAAGGTTGGTCTGGACCTTATTAAGTACTTTAAAAAAAATGCTCTTAATTTGGAAAGGTTCTTTTTCAGTTAATAGGAATGCCTCTTCAACTTTAGGAGTTAAGAAAATTTTATAACATTGCCGATGTCATGTATATACTAACTAGAGAAGTAAATGATATGTGTTACTGTACTATATGCTTTGAGAATGTCATTCCTTTTCAAATACAACCTGGTTTGGAGTGCTCTTTATTTTGCTATTGACATCGTTTGGGATGCTTTCTATCCCACATAGATGGGATAACTATGTAGGTCAGTGAGATTATGTTTGAATATGCAGTAGTAGGGTAAAATTAACATAGAAAACATTGAATAGTCTTTTTCTTTAAACTCTTGCAGTGTCCTGAGGTAGATTGTTCTTTCAGTGCACATGAGAAGATTGTCCAGTTCCATTGGAGAAATGTAAGTTCTTGTGTGAATGTTTGTTTTGTTTTTTTAATTCACGTTCTTTTTAATTCATTGATTTGTTATCTTCAGAGCTCTTCATTTACATAGCCTAGTAATAAGTAACATGGAGTACTTTGTATTATTCAGTTTTATCTTCACAGACCACTATGTGAAATAGATAAATATTGGCCAGAATTAACATTTAAAAAAAAAAAAGATTTACCGAGCGCTTTAGAACTGATTCCTGCACTTGAGTTTCTTGACCACAAATTCTTTGCTTGCTTTATTACGCCATGCTGCTTCAAATTGTTCTGTGTATTCATTATTTCTTTAGCTACCTCACTCAATTTTGGGTGATGGGTCATTCATTTGGGTACATGACGTTAGTTGAGATATGGGTGACATACCTACTTTGTAACCAAAAGTGCATTACTCCTTTTTTCCTTATCAGTTGCACTAATCTGAACACATGAGAAATTATCCCTTTTTCTTTAAAGAGAAAGTCACGATATGGATGGATAAAACTTGCTAACTTAGTTTTAAATTTGTCTCTGCTAGTAAATTTAATGTTGAATACAGAGTCTCCATTATCCCCCATAATTGAAATTTAGTCAGAAACATACGATATGAGGAGGCCTGGCTGGCTCAGTCAGTAGAGTGTGCGACTCTTGATCTCAGAGTTGTGAGTTCAAGCCCCACGTGGGCGTGGAGCCTGCTTAAAGATAAAAAAAGATTAAAAAAAACCCCAAACCCAAACATGTACAATATGCTTCCTGATGTTCATCAGGCTTTTTCTCCCTAGATGCATGCTCCTGGTATGAAGAAGATCAAGTTAGACACTCCAGAGGAGATTGCAAGATGGAGGGAAGAAAGAAGGAAGTGAGTCAAGAGTTCAGAACTAGTGACATAATTTTTTCTTCTGTGTCAAGGCTGAGTACTTCCAAATAATGGCCATTCTGGCTCTAATGAGTAATTTGAAAAAGGAAATTTGGTGTTTTTTAACATTGCAAATATTCATCTGAAAACGACTAGTACTGACTAATTTTGCTGTTCTTCCGAGTTGGTATACAGTGACTTTGAGATTGTTACTTGATGTTTCAAATATAAGCATTACAGTTTTATTAGGGTATTTTTGATTCATTGAATTCCCTTATGATGTTGGTGCTAGGGGATAGGACAGTAAGCTATATTGTATGAGGCTATTATTGAATAAGTTTTTAGAAAACCTAATAGGAGTTCTTTGTAAATGACTGGTTACATAATGGGACTGTAGTCTACTCTTTGAGGGGAGCTACTACATGCCCCCTGTGTCAGAAGTTCAATGTCGAGGCAGTAATGAGTGGGTACTCTTACTAAAAAAATATATAACGCTTTGCTGTGTTTTTCCTTTGATTTTTTTTTTTCCCCCAGCAAAAATTTGTTGACTGACTGCAGCATGCTAGGTAGAGGGAGTACAACAATGATACACGGGTTTATCCTTAATTATAAAAGGCCAGGAATTCTTTCCTTTAAGTAATGTCTAAGAAATTTGGCCATGTGACTTAGGGCTTTATGCTTATTAAGGAAGAACATTTACTAGATGTCTAGCTAGGATATTCTATGAAAAACCCCAGTGGGACACTGTTTTATTGTCTTCTCAGAAAGGACTATAATATCATCCTGAAGCTGAAGCTAAGGCAGAACTCTTAGAATGGTCAGACGCATTTTGAAGTCAAACAGTGTTTTTCTGGCATTAAAAAATGAAGAGAGCCTGAGATGAAAAAGGGGATAGTTCTCTTCTAAGGTCAAGAAAGATACTTGAAACTTTTGACTGGCGGGTCAAATTTTTACTTTGTTCAGCTTAATTTAAGATTTTAGTTTATTTTTAAATTCAACATTTCTATGTGTAATGAATTATTTGAGACGGTGTACTTTATGAAAAAAAGAATGTTAGTCAAATTATAGGTATTTGTTATCTTCACTACCATCATCCTTAAAGCTGCCTTGAGTATGGTGTGAGGTTGAGTAAATGTCCCAGTGAAACACACCCCAGAGTTACCTTACGCTTTATATAGCACTCACTGTCCGCTTTTAAACTTCTTTAAATACATGTTTTTTGTTTTTTTTTTATTTGAGCATAGTTCACATACAATGTTATATTAGTTTCAGGTGTACAGCATAGTGATTAAACAGGTTTATATGTTTTGCTCACCAGAGTGTAGCTGCCACCTGTCGCCATGCAATGCCGTTACAGTGCCATTGGCTGTATTCCTGTGCTGTACCTTTTAGCCCTGTGACTTAGTCATTGCATACTTGGAAGCCTGCATCTCCCACTCCCCTTCACTCATTTTACCCATCCCTCCACCCACCTCCCCCCTGGCAACCATCAGTTTGTTATCTGTATGTGTATAGGGAACTTTTTGTTTATTATTTAATTTGCTTAATTTTTCAGATTCCACATATAAGTGAGATCATATGGTATTTGTCTTTCTCTTTCTGACTTACTTCACTTACCATAATCCCCTTCAGGTCTTAAGTTTTTAGTTTAAATCCACTTACCTGTAGTATTGTGCCAGACGTTATACTATTAGGTGAAAAAGTTAGTTACTGCCCGTTAAAGCTTCGGAGGTAATTCTGAGGGAAGCCCGCTAAGCATAAAGATTTGGGGCCAACTGAGAGCAAATAGAATTTAGTAGATGTGTGTAGTTGTGTCGGTTATTAATATAGTGTGCAGAGATGGAGAGGGTGAAGGGATAATCAGAAGAATTGAATCTTTAAGCAAGTAGAGTGTAGCCATGGATTAATACATGCCTTGGGTACGGTGTGAGGTTGTGACTAAATGTTCCAATGAAATACACCCTGGAGTTATCTTATGCTCTATACAGCGCTCACTGTCTCACTTTTAAACTTCAGCATGGACTTGGTGGATTTAATAGAATTTCAGTTTCATCTTTGGCTTACAAACGAAGGAGTTTAGGCCTCTCGGAGAGAGTATACTAGAATGCCTTTTTCTCTTTATCTCCTTAGCAGAATCTTACTATCTTGAAAGACTGTCTTAAATGTCACTTGGTTTGTCACTCTTTCTCAGTCTTCATTTCCCTTATCTCGGTGCTGCCAGAGTGCTAGTCTGTAACAAGTTAAGGAACTTGTACCAGAATGTGAATTTATTCATTACTTTTATTATTCAGAAAATCTTGCTAGGGAAAAGATGGCAGCTGATCTAAACATTTTGCTGAGCGACAGAGTTGACGTATACTCTGGCATCAGCGTGTGGACTGGCTGCCAGTCCATGGCCTGCCCTAACGTAAAGCACTATTTGCTACCTCGTTTGTGAATACGTAGCTTATTAATACGACCACAGTAGCGCATGTTGCCTTCTATTATAGTTGGCCCTAGTCTTGGACATCTTTGATTCTGCTGCACTTCGCACTGTGCCTGGAGCTTAGTATGTGGAGGATAAATGCTTGTTGATCGAATTTCTTTTCGTTGTTGTTGTTGTTGATTGAATTCCTGTTAAGTGGTGCAGAGTAGGAAGACCCCGTCTTGGCATGAGGGAGCCAGTTGCATTGTCAAAGTAGTCAGGACCATGATGTAGTTTGACTTGGTGAAGAATTTTGAAGCATTTTATCAAGTATATGGTTTTTTTGTTGTTTTGTTTTGTTTCTTCGTTTTAGTCACCTGGTTTAATGTTTTTCTGATTATTTTACACAGAGGAATAGTAAAACAAGAGGAGTTAACTCCGCTTTCTGTCTGATATTTAGTTTTTCAGGAGCTGATGCTATCAGTGTTGAAGATTGTATCCTGCTAGATGGGGTGGAAATGGCCTGACTGCTAAAACACTAACATAGTCCCCTTACTACTTAGCCCTGACTTTGATCATTTGCAAGTTAGTGTAGCTCAGTGGTGCCATCCCCTTTCATAAATGTTTAATTCTTTTGAGGAGAGTAGCAATGGCTGCTAGTCAGAAAAGATTATAAAGCAACTAAGAAGTTAACTAAGTAAACTTAGTTGTTGAATCTCTCAAGTTTTGAGTTCACTTAAGTCAGTAGGAAAAGTCTGATGAGTTTCTGATTTGTCAGCTTTGGTTCTGTTATCTGTAGTCAGTGTATAAACGGAGTCATTATATGAACTTTGGGAATATTAGACCACTATTATATTAATGGTCACCACCTCCGTTGACTCTCTGCTACAAGTCTAGCTATTTTACTCTCTCACAATCCTTCCTTCCTTCTCAGCCTGTAAGAGAAGGACCTCAATCTAGTCTGGAGGAATGCAGTGTTCCTTGACAAAGGGAAGTTGAGCTAAACTCAGATCTAACTAGGAAAAGATGAGGGGAGGCAGAGAGTAGTGTCCAGATGGACTGGCATGTTCAAGGGACTTGAGTATAGGTAAGAGATGATAGAAGCTCTTGAAAGATGGCAGTGTTACAGACAGAGAGAACTAGGTGGGTACAAAACATTTGGGAGATAAATGGGCACTATTTGGTGATAGAATGTGAGGTAGAGGAGGAAACAGGTTTTGAGGAGACTTCCAAGTTCCTGACAGGAACTTGGTGAATCTGAGAGGCGAATCCTGGAAGAGGGTGTGAAGATACTGATTTTGGACATTGTTCAGTATGAGGAGATTCTGAGATACTTACTTCAAGATGTTGCGTAGATATTGGGACTTGGACTGGACTGGGCTGGAGATAGATATTTTTAAATCATGAAATTACAAATGTAAAGACATTCTCCCCAGAGAGGACAGAGAGGACAGAGTGAAAGGAGAAGGCAGCCTAACAGGATAAAAACTAACAAGACTGCTGAGTTGAGAGCCAGAGAGGTAGAAGAGAGCTAAGAACATGACATGTCACAGAAGCCAGTGGACAGGAGAATTTTAAGAAGGAAGATGTGGTTAGTAGTAGCAGTGTAGTTTGCTGTGGAAAGGTCAGATAAAGCAAGAACAAAAAGTGAGTATTTGATTTTGTGACATGTAGGGCCTCCTTGATGTGGACACAGGTGATTGATTGCTCCTTCGCTCTCCTTTTGAGTTTCCTGCCATCTGTCTACACAGGTCTCTGCAGTTCTGACACCCTCCCCAGTGATTCCTAACAAGATGGTTGCAGCTGCCTTTGCCACCTGCCCTTGACATATTTGATGCTCCAACAGAAGTGTGTGTACTTTGAATTCCCCTGACTTTTTGAGACTCAGATTGTAATAGTTCATTCAGTACCTTTTCATATTCGGATTTCCAATGTCCTTCACCTCTGTGCGTGCAATTTTAGCCTCTTTTGTGGTCATTCTCTGGACTTTTTGTGCTGAAAATCTTAAAGTTGGGCATACTCCTCTTTTCTAATTTTTTTAAAGTGTTTTTTTTTTTTTTTTTTTTTTTTTTTTTTTTTTAAGTAATCTCTACACCCAATGTAGGGCTTGAACTCACAACCCCAAAATCAGGAGTCCCATGCTCTACTGACTGAGCCAGCCAGGCTCCCCTGGGCATACTCCTCTTTGATCATAACCTCCATTCTGTTCAGCTCTGTTACCTCTGCCTGGTCTGGGACTAGTTGAGACCTCCCATCCCTTACCCCTTTTACTTTCTTCTTCCATCATCCTCTCTGTCTTCCCTTCGCTTCAGCTCCTCTGGTTAATATCTCAGCTCCTTATTCCTTCATCCTTCGTTGTAGCCACCTGGCAAAAATGTCAGCTCTGGCTCAGGTGCTGAGCGCTGTTCAAGCAAATCACATCGTTGAAGTGTTCTCTGCAAGGAACCGACTTAACTGATGAGAAGGCTGGGTCATTTTCTTAGTATTTGTTCCTTGTGCAAAATTAGATGTTCAATAGGCATACATTTCTTGGTTATATAGGTGACTATGTAGAATAAAATTTCAATAAATTTGTCAAACTGATTTTATTTAGTTTAGCCAACAAAGATGCCAGTAAAAACAGCTCCTTAAAAGTGGCAGTCAGGATTCTGTAATGTGGGCTTAACATGCATTTTCTGATTATTTCCACATTTCTTGCTCCTAGGAGCTCTTTGTCCCGGCAAGACCTGTTACTAAGCGTCTCCCAAACAGGTTTTCTGGCCTTTCAGCTTCAGTTTTGCTCATGCGGTTACTTCTAGAAAAATCTTACCTACTCTATCTTTGAGTTTTGCCCTTAGACCAGATAAATCCTGCCTCTTGAGGGCTTCCCCCCCCCCCGCCCCCATCTGGCTAGAGGACTATCTTGTCCTTCTTTTCTGTCTGCCACTTTATTTTTTTTTTATTTTTTTTTTTTCTGAAATTTATTGACAAATTGGTTTCCATACAACACCCAGTGCTCATCCCAAAAGGTGCCCTCCTCAATACCCATCACCCACCCTCTCCTCCCTCCCACCCCCCATCAACCCTCAGTTTGTTCTCAGTTTTTAACAGTCTCTTATGCTTTGGCTCTCTCCCATTCTAACCTCTTTTTTTTTTTTTTCCTTCCCCTCCCCCATGGGTTCCTGTTAAGTTTCTCAGGATCCACATAAGAGTGAGACCATATGGTATCTGTCTTTCTCTGTATGGCTTATTTCACTTAGCATCACACTCTCCAGTTCCATCCACGTTGCTACAAAAGGCCATATTTCATTTTTTCTCATTGCCATGTAATATTCCATTGTGTATATAAACCACAATTTCTTTATCCATTCATCAGTTGATGGACATTTAGGCTCTTTCCATAATTTGGCTATTGTTGAGAGTGCTGCTATGAACATTGGGGTACAAGTGGCCCTATGCATCAGTGCTCCTGTATCCCTTGGATAAATTCCTAGCAGTGCTATTGCTGGGTCATAGGGTAGGTCTATTTTTAATTTTCTGAGGAACCTCCACACTGCTTTCCAGAGCGGCTGCACCAATTTGCATTCCCACCAACAGTGCAAGAGGGTTCCCGTTTCTCCACATCCTCTCCAGCATCTATAGTCTCCTGATTTGTTCATTTTGGCCACTCTGACTGGCGTGAGGTGATACCTGAGTGTGGTTTTGATTTGTATTTCTCTGATAAGGAGCGACGCTGAACATCTTTTCATGTGTCTGTTGGCCATCCGGATGTCTTCTTTAGAGAAGTGTCTATTCATGTTTTCTGCCCATTTCTTCACTGGGTTATTTGTTTTTCGGGTGTGGAGTTTGGTGAGCTCTTTATAGATTTTGGATACTAGCCCTTTGTCCGATATGTCATTTGCAAATATCTTTTCCCATTCCGTTGGTTGCCTTTTAGTTTTGTTGGTTGTTTCCTTTGCTGTGCAGAAGCTTTTTATCTTCATAAGGTCCCAGTAATTCACTTTTGCTTTTAATTCCCTTGCCTTTGGGGATGTGTCGAGTAAGAGATTGCTACGGCTGAGGTCAGAGAGGTCTTTTCCTGCTTTCTCCTCTAAGGTTTTGATGGTTTCCTGTCTCACATTTAGGTCCTTTATCCATTTTGAGTTTATTTTTGTGAATGGTGTGAGAAAGTGGTCTAGTTTCAACCTTCTGCATGTTGCTGTCCAGTTCTCCCAGCACCATTTGTTAAAGAGGCTGTCTTTTTTCCATTGGATGTTCTTTCCTGCTTTGTCAAAGATGAGTTGGCCATACGTTTGTGGGTCTAGTTCTGGGGTTTCTATTCTATTCCATTGGTCTATGTGTCTGTTTTGGTGCCAATACCATGCTGTCTTGATGATGACAGCTTTGTAGTAGAGGCTAAAGTCTGGGATTGTGATGCCTCCTGCTTTGGTCTTCTTCTTCAAAATTCCTTTGGCTATTCGGGGCCTTTTGTGGTTCCATATGAATTTTAGGATTGCTTGTTCTAGTTTCGAGAAGAATGCTGGTGCAATTTTGATTGGGATTGCATTGAATGTGTAGATAGCTTTGGGTAGTATTGACATTTTGACAATATTTATTTTTCCAATCCATGAGCAGGGAATGTCTTTCCATTTCTTTAAATCTTCTTCAATTTCCTTCAGAAGCTTTCTATAGTTTTCAGCATACAGATCCTTTACATCTTTGGTTAGATTTATTCCTAGGTATTTTATGCTTCTTGGTGCAATTGTGAATGGGATCAGTTTCTTTATTTGTCTTTCTGTTGCTTCATTGTTAGTGTATAAGAATGCAACTGATTTCTGTACATTGATTTTGTATCCTGCAACTTTGCTGAATTCCTGTATCAGTTCTAGCAGACTTTTGGTGGAGTCTATCGGATTTTCCATGTATAATATCATGTCATCTGCAAAAAGCGAAAGCTTGACTTCATCTTTGCCAATTTTGATGCCTTTGATTTCCTTTTGTTGTCTGATTGCTGATGCTAGAACTTCCAGCACTATGTTAAACAGCAGCGGTGAGAGTGGGCATCCTTGTCGTGTTCCTGATCTCAGGGAAAAAGCTTTCAGTTTTTCCCCGTTGAGGATGATGTTAGCTGTGGGCTTTTCATAAATGGCTTTTATGATCTTTAAGTATGTTCCTTCTATCCCGACTTTCTCAAGGGTTTTTATTAAGAAAGGGTGCTGGATTTTGTCGAAGGCCTTTTCTGCATCGATTGACAGGATCATATGGTTCTTCTCTCTTTTTTTGTTAATGTGATGTATCACGTTGATTGATTTGCGAATGTTGAACCAGCCCTGCATCCCAGGAATGAATCCCACTTGATCATGGTGAATAATTCTTTTTATATGCCGTTGAATTCGATTTGCTAGTATCTTATTGAGAATTTTTGCATCCATATTCATCAGGGATATTGGCCTGTAGTTCTCTTTTTTGACTGGGTCTCTGTCTGGTTTAGGAATCAAAGTAATACTGGCTTCATAGAATGAGTCTGGAAGTTTTCCTTCCCTTTCTATTTCTTGGAATAGCTTGAGAAGGATAGGTATTATCTCTGCTTTAAACGTCTGGTAGAACTCCCCTGGGAAGCCATCTGGTCCTGGACTCTTATTTGTTGGGAGATTTTTGATAACCGATTCAATTTCTTCGCTGGTTATGGGTCTGTTCAAGCTTTCTATTTCCTCCTGATTGAGTTTTGGAAGCGTGTGGGTGTTCAGGAATTCGTCCATTTCTTCCAGGTTGTCCAATTTGTTGGCATATAGTTTTTCATAGTATTCCCTGATAATTGTTTGTATCTCTGAGGGATTGGTTGTAATAATTCCATTTTCATTCATGATTTTATCTATTTGGGTCATCTCCCTTTTCTTTTTGAGAAGCCTGGCTAGAGGTTTGTCAATTTTGTTTATTTTTTCAAAAAACCAACTCTTGGTTTCGTTGATCTGCTCTACAGTTTTTTTAGTTTCTATATTGTTTATTTCTGCTCTGATCTTTATTATTTCTCTTCTTCTGCTGGGCTTAGGCTGCCTTTGCTGTTCTGCTTCTAGTTCCTTTAGGTGTGCTGTTAGATTTTGTATTTGGGATTTTTCTTGTTTCTTGAGATAGGCCTGGATTGCAATGTATTTTCCTCTCAGGACTGCCTTTGCTGCGTCCCAAAGCGTTTGGATTGTTGTATTTTCATTTTCGTTTGTTTCCATATATTTTTTAATTTCTTCTCTAATTGCCTGGTTGACCCACTCATTCGTTAGTAGGGTGTTCTTTAACCTCCATGCTTTTGGAGGTTTTCCAGACTTTTTCCTGTGGTTGATTTCAAGCTTCATGGCATTGTGGTCTGAAAGTAAGCATGGTATAATTTCAATTCTTGTAAACTTATGAAGGGCTGTTTTGTGACCCAGTATATGATCTATCTTGGAGAATGTTCCATGTGCACTCGAGAAGAAAGTATATTCTGTTGCTTTGGGATGCAGAGTTCTAAATATATCTGTCAAGTCCATCTCATCCAATGTCTCATTCAGGGCCCTTGTTTCTTTATTGACCGTGTGTCTAGATGATCTATCCATTTCTGTAAGTGGTGTATTAAAGTCCCCTGCAATTACCACATTCTTATCAATAAGGTTGCTTATGTTTATGAGTAATTGTTTTATATATTTGGGGGCTCCGGTATTCGGTGCATAGACATTGATAATTGTTAGCTCTTCCTGATGGATAGACCCTGTAACTATTATATAATGTCCTTCTTCATCTCTTGTTACAGCCTTTAATTTAAAGTCTAGTTTGTCTGATATAAGTATGGCTACTCCAGCTTTCTTTTGGCTTCCAGTCGCATGATAAATAGTTCTCCATCCCCTCACTCTCAATCTAAAGGTGTCCTCAGGTCTAAAATGAGTCTCTTGTAGACAGCAAATAGATGGGTCTTGTTTTTTTATCCATTCTGATACCCTATGTCTTTTGGTTGGCGCATTTAATCCATTTACATTCAGTGTTATTATAGAAAGATACGGGTTTAGAGTCATTGTGATGTCTGTATGTTTTATGCTTATAGTGATGTCTCTGGGACTTTGTCTCACAGGGTCCCCCTTAGGATCTCTTGTAGGGCTGGTTTAGTGGTGACAAATTCCTTCAGTTTTTGTTTGTTTGGGAAGACCTTTATCTCTCCTTCTATTCTAAATGACAGACTTGCTGGATAAAGGATTCTTGGCTGCATATTTTTTCTGTCTAGCACCCTGAAAATCTCTTGCCAATTCTTTCTGGCCTGCCAAGTTTCAAAAGAGAGATCAGTCACGAGTCTTATAGGTCTCCCTTTATATGTGAGGGCACGTTTACCCCTTGCTGCTTTCAGAATTTTCTCTTTATCCTTGTATTTTGCCAGTTTCACTATGATATGTCGTGCAGAAGATCGATTCAAGTTACGTCTGAAGGGAGTTCTCTGTGCCTCTTGGATTTCAATGCCTTTTTCCTTCCCCAGTTCAGGGAAGTTCTCAGCTATGATTTCTTCAAGTACCCCTTCAGCACCTTTCCCTCTCTCTTCCTCCTCTGGGATACCAATTATGCGTATATTATTTCTTTTTAGTGTATCACTTAATTCTCTAATTTTCCCCTCATACTCCTGGATTTTTTTATCTCTCTTTTTCTCAGCTTCCTCTTTTTCCATAACTTTATCTTCTAGTTCACCTATTCTCTCCTCTGCCTCTTCAAGCCGAGCTGTGGTGGTTTCCATTTTGTTATGCATTTCGTTTAAAGCGTTTTTCAGCTCCTCGTGACTGTTCCTTAGTCCCTTGATCTCTGTAGCAAGAGATTCTCTGCTGTCCTGTATACTGTTTTCAAGCCCAGCGATTAATTTTATGACTATTATTCTAAATTCACTTTCTGTTATATTATTTAAATCCTTTTTGATCAGCTCATTAGCTGTTGTTATTTCCTGGAGATTCTTCTGAGGGGAGTTCTTCCGCTTGGTCATTTTGGATAGTCCCTGGCGTGGTGAGGACCTGCAGGGCACTTCCCCTGTGCTGTGGTGTATACCTGGAGTTGGTGGGCGGGGCCGCAGTCAGACCTGATGTCTGCCCCCAGCCCACCGCTGGGGCCACAGTCAGACTGGTGTGTGCCTTCTCTTCCCCTCTCCTAGGGGCGGGATTCACTGTGGGGTGGTGTGGCTCGTCTGGGCTACTTGCACCCTGCCAGGCTTGTGATGCTGGGGATCTGGCGTATTAGCTGGGGTGGGTAGGCAAGGTGCTCGGGGGCAGGAGGGGCAGGCTTAGATCGCTTCTCCTTAGGTGATCCACTTCAGGAGGGGCCCTGTGGCAGCGGGAGGGAGTCAGATCCGCTGCTGGAGGTTTGGCTCCGCAGAAGCGCAGAGTTGGGTGTTTGCGCGGAGCGAGCAAGTTCCCTGGCAGGAACCGGTTCCCTTTGGGATTTCGGCTGGGGGATGGGCGGGGGAAATGGCGCTGGCGAGCGCCTTTGTTCCCCACCAAACTGAGCTCTGTTGTCAGGGGGCTCAGCAGCTCTCCCTCCCTTTGTCCTCCAGCCTTCCCGCTTTCCGAGCAGAGCTGTTAATTTCTGACCTCCCAGACGCTAAGTCGCGCTTGCTGTCGGAACACAGTCCGCCCGGCCCCTCCGCTTTTGCAAGCCCGACTCGGGGGCTCTGCTTGGCCGGCGAGCCGCCCCTCCGCCCCGGCTCCCTCCCGCCAGTCCGTGGAGCGCGCACCGCCTCGCCGCCCTTCCTACCCTCTTCCGTGGGCCTCTCGTCTGCATTTGGCTCCGGCGACTCTGTTCTGCTAATCCTCTGGCGGTTTTCTGGGTTATTTAGGCAGGTGTAGATGGAATCTAAGTGATCAGCAGGACGTGCGGTGAGCCCAGCGTCCTCCTAAGCCGCCATCTTGCCGCTTCTGTCTGCCACTTTAATACAGATGTCCCTTATGATCCTATTAATGAACTTCTTTGCATATGTGTTTTTTTTAAAAAAAACTAAATTATAGTCTTTAGAAATATAAATATGTGGCTGTTTTACCTCCTGGTGCCATAGATCTAAGGGATGTTTGTAAATGTTGGTATATGTTTATGGGACTGGAAAATGTTTTTATTATGGGTGTAATTCTCTTATGGTATATCCAAGTAAGTGTTTGTAGAAATTTTGCTGAGATTCATATTTTTAATTCCTGTTTTAAACCATACCTTTGTCGTTTTTATTTATTTATTTTTTTACCTTTGTCGTTTTTAAAGAAATCGGGCAGAAATGTGTTGATCTGATTAATAATTGTGGTTGGAAGCCAGTAATAATAGCTAATAGTACTTAAACTTCTGTGGTTTTGAACATTAAATTCTCACCACATAGGACAGACCATCACTAGACCAGCCAAATCCATGTGTGTCTGAATGCATTTCTTTCTAAAGTAGCTTTCCCCACATGCATATGAACTCTGCCCCCTTGTGGTTTTGTGTAAAAAATGCTTTAGCCTTTGAAGATGAAAACCAGCTTAGGTAGGTAGCCTGTGTAAAATCCCTAGCAGAAGGCTAGTTTGACTTTCTAATGGTAGCAAGAAATCCTAGTACCCTTTGAATTTATGTTAACGTATGTTTGACTAACTTCTTGACAATCGGTTAGCTTAAAAATTAGAAGCATTCAGTATTTCAAAAGGCAAACATTGTATGTGGCTGAGGTCACCAAAAACTTAAAGCAGTAGACACTTGCCTTTCAGACTCTTAACCTAATATGAGCTCTAAGATAAATATATGTGAGGTGGCCATGAGACCACAGGCAACTAAAGGCTGAATTTTAGCCATGTAGGGATAATAATGACTGGTTAACGTGTACTTGGAATCTTTGGAAGGCAGGCAGGGTTACTAATTTGGTTTACAAAACTTCTTAGAAGAGGTACAGTGCCCGCTCACCTCTCCTCCCCATTTATTTTAAGGTATGTTGTCTACACAGTGAAATTCATCCTTTTTAATGCATAGTTCTGACAGATGTATGTAGTCGTGTGATCACCACTGCAGTCAAGGTATAGAACTATTCCATTATCCCCCCACATCCCCTCATGCCCGATGTGGTCAACTTCTAGCCCAGCTCTAGCCCCTGACAACCACGGATACATTTCCCGTTGATGTGTTTGTGCCTTTGCAGAATATCATGTCGATGGAGTCATACGGTGTGTGACTTTTTGAGTCTGACTCTTGCTTATTAGCACAGTGCCTTTGAGATTCATTTATATTGTTGTATGTGGTAGTGGTTCGTCCCTTTCTGTTGCTGTGCTGTTCCACTGTATGGATGTACCACAATTTGTTCATTTACTTCTCAACTGAGGGACATTGGGATGTTACCAGTATTTGGCAATTATGAGTAAAGCTTTTGTAAACATTGATGTACAGGTCTTTGTTTTGTTTAGACTTTTTTTTTTTTTTTTTTGACTCGGGTAAATACCTGAGAGTGGGATTGATTTGTCATAGGATGAGCATATGTATAACTTTATAAGAAGTGTATGTTTAACTTTATAAGGAACTGCTTTTAGGAGGCAAGTTTTTAAATCCAGATATGCCTAGTTGGGCATGGACAGCATTCGGATCAAAGAGGATGGCTAGGATGCACTGGTGATTACATCAGTTAGGATCCTGTTTCAGTAAATGGATCAGCAACCTTACTATCTTAGCTTAGCACAAAGAGGTCTATTTTTCCCAAGTGGAAAAAAAAGTCTGGGGCTACTGCTGCTTAGCAGCACCATCAGGCACATTTTCTTCCTTGTTGCCCCTTAGTAGGTGGCTTTCTTCATGTCCGCTAGAAGGTTCCTGCATATCCAAATATTTAAGCCCTCATTCTAGGCAAGACGACAAGAAAAAGGCAAAAGACACACAAAGCTGAGTTTGCCTCTTTTCGTTGGCAGAACAGTAGCTCTGTTTTTAGACCCGACCAAGAGACTCCCACGTAGTGCTCATTGGCTGTAAGTGGGTTGCTTGACCACTTTTAGTGACGACAGAGTTGGTGGAGCATCCCCAAATGAAATTGTTAAGGAAGAGGGGAGAACAGGCAGTTCGTAGTGTTTGCCTCGGTGCTTGGTGGCCAAGTTTAAAGCTCCTTGAATTTCAAAACTCTTTTTTTTTTTTTTTTTTTTTTTTAATTTCAAACCTCTTAAGTGGTATTTGGAAGCAACTCTGTCCTGAATAAAGGATGGACTTGAACAAGTGTTTAATATGCTTATTGGTGATGATTTTTATGTAAGATAGGTGGGGGCAGAGGGGATAGAGTATAGTTCTAGTTTTTAGAATGTAGGCTGAAAGTATCCCATGACAGTGGACAGAAATGCCTTGGGAAAGGAATGGGTCAACCTGTGGAGTGAATAAATGAAGTTACGGATTTGTGAAATTTAGAGATGTTGAAAGAGAATGAGGATATTGGGTGAGGATGACAACTTGGGATGAAGTTTATACCTGTGATGTTGCCTTATTAACAAAGTGCTCTGTGGGGCACCTGGGTGTCTCAGTCGGTTAAGCGTCCGACTTCGGCTCAGGTCATGATCTCATAGTCTGTGGGTTCGAGCCCCGCATCGGGCTCTGTGCTGACAGCTCAGAGCCTGGAGCCTGCTTCGGATTCTGTGTCTCCCTCTCTCTCTGCCCCTCCCCTGCTCATGCTCTGTCTCTCTCTGTCGCAAAAATAAATAAAAACATTAAAAAAAAAATAAAGTGCTCTGAGATGATCCCTTCGCACTTGCTGATTCATCTGAGGTTATTCCATATCTTGTTCCTCAAGTTCTTTCTCTGAAAATATTCATACATTGTTTCTCTAAGTGTACTTTATTAATAAAAAGCATGGGAAACATTTCTTTTTCGGTACATTTGATAGATCTCTTAAGAATACGTGAATATTCTTTCCACTAGCAGTTTTTAAAAAACCAATTATAAAAATATATTTACGTTTTAAAATTCTATCATTCTCTATTAAAAAATGTTATTTGAAGGCCTAAAAAGAATAAATTTCACATCAATGTGGCAGAATAATCCTTACGTCTTGAATTTTATCTTTTGAGTGCTACCTTCTTTCTGAGGAAGGCATTGTATTCTTTGACATACAGGGAAGGTAAAGCCTTTATGTAATTGCTATGTTAAAAAACGTTGTAAAAGATTTTCATACAGTAAGAATTTTAGAGTTGGAAGAAAATGCTAAAGATTTGGTTTATCTTTAAAGGAAGCACATCTTTACGTTTATTCCTTTATCCAGCCAAACTTGGAGATGCCCACTGTGTTTAAAAACTTTAAGGCTTTCTGGGGTGCGTGGGTGGCTCAGTCGGTGGAGTGTCCAATTCTTGATTTCAGCTCGGGTCATGATCTCCCGGTTCATGGGATCGAGTCCCACGTTAGGCTCTGTGCTGACAGCGTGGAGCCTGCCTGGGATGCTCTCTCTCCTTATCTCTCTGCCCCTCCCCTGCTTGCACGCGCATGCTGCACACTCTCTCTCTCAAAATAAAAAACCAAAAAGCAACTTTAAGGCTTTCTGCTAATAGTCTGCAACCCCCCCTGCCAGAAGCAATTCTTTCTTAATTCCTGACCTTTGAGGTATAAATGCTGTGATTTGGCATTCTAGAACACAGACTCTATCTGGAAACAGTGGTGGAAGTTTGCTAGAAACCTTGAAACATATTTCACAGTAGACAGGGAGTCCACTAGGTGGAGTAGTTATGTGATATATGTTTCACTAGTTACTGTGGTGCTGAGGAAATTCTTTTAAATTGTAACCCCAGTTCTTTCAGAATTCCACCAGAAGGGGCCTGCTTCTAAAACATGCTACGTCTTTTTGAAGTCCAGAAGGACTTTGAAATAAAAATACGGTAGTATGGCTTGTGTGGAAGCAGTTGTGGGTCAGTGCCAGTAAAGAAGGTTTGTGTTTATATAGAGAATAAGCTTAGGGGAAAAGTCAACAAATGGGTGGTGATTTGAGAAGGAAAGAGTCAGAGTATAACCAGAATGATGTGTGCCGAGATCACGGTTGGCATAGTTTTGACCATTTATCGACCTCAGTGCTTAAGGATCATCACTGCAGGCTAAAGGCTGAGGCAAGGGGAAGACAGAGTAGGGAAGACAGGAAAGAAGGAGGAGAAGGAAGAAGGGCATATGGCTTTTTAAATCAAAGCTGCAAACTCTTCCTTATTCTTGTGTTTCAGTATTAATGTTGCTCTATATGTAACAAGGTCTTGTGTTTCTGGTTTTCCTTTTTTTTGGATAATTTGCTTTCTAGTGCCCTTGCTTTTCCTAGTTTTTAGTCTTCGGGAATGTGTAAATAGGAATAGCATAAATTTGGAAGAGGGTTTTATTAATTCAAGCACTGAAAAATGGCATCTTATAGCTTTTCAAGGGATATTAAAAGAGCCCTTACCTTTAGGAAAGTGTTACTTTAGTATCGGCTAGAAGCAAAGTGAGCTGTTTTTTTTTTTTTATTTTTTTTTATTTTTTTCAACGTTTTTATTTTATTTTTGGGACAGAGAGAGACAGAGCATGAACGGGGGAGGGGCAGAGAGAGAGGGAGACACAGAATCGGAAACAGGCTCCAGGCTCTGAGCCATCAGCCCAGGGCCTGACGCGGGGCTCGAACTCACGGACCGCGAGATCGTGACCTGGCTGAAGTCGGACGCTTAACCGACTGCGCCACCCAGGCGCCCCAAAGTGAGCTGTTTTAAAAGACTTCCACCATCGGAGTTTGCACAACCTCCTTGATGTCTTAAGGAATTCTTTCTTAGATCTCACCTAAAATCCCCTCGCTATCACATTTACATTCTTTACCTTTGGGAAGCACGTAGGTAGCCTCTGTTTGCTTGTTCGTGGCCCACTGTAGCACCAAGTCTTTAGTGCTTGGCGTATGGCTCAACATGGTCAGGGTCTGCAGTACTCAGAAGAGAAGTGTTGAAGAAACATTCATAGTAAGAAGAAGTGAATTTCGGAGATGTGAAGGGTGTTGAGTGGCTGTGAGTCACTTGCCTAGACACTGTGGGGCCTGTGAACGTCATCACCGTTTTTCTCACCATTTCTGCGTCTGCGTATTTCTGTCTTCAGATTGGGACCAGCTGGCTGCCATCCTTTCTGTAAGAGCGTTTATTGTCATTTCTCTTCCTCTTTTAAAGGCTGCAAATAGTTCCAGTTCCTTTCATCTTTCTTCAGAGGTTTTCTTTTTCATCTTGTTAATCATCTTTGAATCTCTTCTGAATCCCTTCCAAGTTTTATTTTTCCTCAACATTCCTTTTCAGTGTAGGGGCACAAAACTGAACACAGTGCCCTGAGAGTTTCTGACCACTTTTGAATATCATGAGAGGAAGATTTCACACTTGTACATATGCCAGACTCCATTTCACATAACCTTAGATTATGTTTGCTTTCCAAAAGTCCAGTCATTTGGTGCTGACTGGCTGTCAGATTTTTGTCTCCTATGACCTTGATCTTCTCCTCTTATGTTTATTTATAGCTTGTACATTCATCATCTTTTATTTATGGAGTTTACTTTCCTTGGCTGAATAGATTGCTTTGCACGGTCCTCATTGAAATTCATTGCCTTTTTTCTGATTATTTCACCACTTACTCAATGTCATTTCCATTCTTATCTTCCAATGTGGCCAACCCAAAGGCTTCATATTGTCTGTGCCATTCAAATCAGTGATGCAGGTGTTAAAAAACAAAACAAAACAAAAAAAAAAGGGAAGTTGGGGGTGGAAACAATGTCCCAGAAACAATGGCAGAACACAATTTGTTGATATTTCTTAAAATATTTACTCTGATGACCAGCCAAGCTGAGTGGTAGAGAGCTGTGTTCCCCCTCTGTCTGTGCTTTTTTTATACTCCTAAGATCTGTTCCCCTCACCACTAGAGTTTGCATCTCCACACGACTGTGCCAAGGAACAAAGAAAGCTTTGTCAGAGCAATTCATCTTGCACATTGCTGTCAGATTTAATCTTAATCACTGCCTTACACATAGCTCTCCCTGTTCATAACTTTCCGTGGCTCCCTATTGTCACTGAAATAACTATAAACTTTCCTGTCTGGTTTCAAGGCACATTTAATGGCCTCAGCCTCCCTTTCTGTCTGATTGCTTGTAACTGTTTCGTACAAAATGAACCACTTGCCATTCCCTGGATATCTTGCACACCTTCTGAGGCTTTGGTTTGTTTGTATTGTTTATTCTGCTTAGAACACTGAAGCTTTTCCATCTGATTTCTGTTTATTAACACCATGTAAGACTAGTTTCTTTCATCTTTCTTCTGGATTTCTCCTGCTGGATATGATCATTTCCTCCCACCCAGTCTTTGTACCTCTTTGGGGTACTTTTATCATATTTTGCCCTTTGTAATAGCTATTTGTGTGCTTTTCTTATCTTTTTTTGAGAACTGTTTCTTCCTCATTTTGGTAACTTTGGGTGTACCTAGTATGTATTTGCATAAGTAATTGCATAGACTTACATTTTTTAAATAGTATTTATGGATAAATGACAAATAAATGAACTATATCAGTTTGAGCACATTTTATGATATATTTAATTCAAATTCTCGTATAAGCTCCTTATCTACTCATTGACTGGTGACAGTTTGTGGACTGACAGCTGGTCTACTTGAGTAGCATTGTCACAGTCTACTTTTTTTCTCTTAAAAAATTCTAGAAAGAATTAAAGGTTTACAATGATTTATTGTATTAGTTATTAAATAAACAGAAATTGCTAAATGCAGTAATTGCTTGATTAGATAATTAAATTTGTACTCTAAAAGCCCTTTTATAATTGATTTTTTGTTTTTTAGAAACTACCCAACTCTGGCCAATATTGAAAGAAAGAAAAAATTAAAACTTGAAAAGGAAAAGAGAGGAGCAGTTTTGACAACAACACAGTATGGGTAAGTTCCTTAAAATCGCTTGCATTCTCAATGCTTATTTTATTTTATTTTTTTAAATGTTTATTTCTTTATTTTGAGAGAGAGAGCGTGCCCGCATGTGCACAAGCCAGGGAGGGGCAGGGGGAGGAGAGAATCCCAAGCAGACTCCATGCTCTCAGTACAGAGCCAGACATGGGGCTTGAACTCACAAACCATGATGTCCTAACCTGTACCAAAATCAAGAGTCGGGGGCTCAACAGACTGAGCCACCCAGGCACCCCAACTCAATGCTTATTTTATTTTATTTATTTATTAAAAAAAATTTTTTTTTTTTAATGTTTATTTTTGAGACAGAGAGAGACAGAGCATGAACGGGGGAGGGGCAGAGAGAGAGAGGGAGACACAGAATCGGAAGCAGGCTCCAGGCTCTGAGCCATCAGCCCAGAGCCCGATGCGGGGCTCGAACTCACGGACCGCGAGATTGTGACCTGAGCTGAAGTCGGACGCTTAACTGACTGAGCCACCCAGGCGCCCCTCAATGCTTATTTTAAACGAGTATGCTTAAAATTAATAAACGAGCATACACCAAAATCTTAAAATTTCTACATTTCTGATTCTGAAATCTTTGCTTTCATAAATTTTTAACTTCAGGATTTCTTTATGTTTTTAAACAGATAATACCCCATATTCACGTGGTTTTCACAAAGACTCGTTAATAAGTATTTTCTGTCTTTGTCTCCTAGCTAAACAGTTGTCCTTCTCAGAGACAACCCATTTTTCCTTCCAGAGATACTTCATGTAGCACATAAGATAGTAGTCTTTTTTTTCTCTTTCTCCTTTTTTGACACTATTTCTCTATCTTGCTTTTTTAGCCAAATGATATATTTGGAGATTGTCCCATATTAATAAATAACAAGCCTCCTCATTCTTCAAGGATGTATAGAACCCTAAGGGTAACCCACAGGGTTTTTATTGTTTTTGTTTTTGTTTTTTTCTTTTCTAAAACTAATTTCCCGTGACAGATACTTAAGTTTTTACCAATCTTTTACGAATAAAAATATGCCATGCTTGGCCTGCACATACATTTTACACATGTACAAACACTTCTAAGGATGGATTCCTAGAAGTAGATGTGCTGAGTCAAAAGATAAAATGTGTATTTGCGGTATTAATGGTTAACTGCCAAATAACTGTCATAGCTTGCTCTCCCACCAGCGGTCTATGAGACGCCCTGTTTTCCCTAGTCCCTCACCTTCATAGAAGTTTGTTCAAAATTGTTTCCATTTTGGGGCCCCTGGGTGGCTCGGTCGGTTGGACGGCTGACTACAGCTCAGGTCATGATCTCGCGGTCCGTGAGTTCGAGCCCCGCGTCGGGCTGTATGCTAACAGTTCGGAGCCTGGAGCCTGCTTCTGATTCTGTGTCTCCCCCTCTCTCTGCCCCTTCCCTGCTGCTCTCTGTCTCTCTCTCAAAAATAATAAGCATTAAAAAAAAAAAATTAAAAAAAAATTGTTTCCATTTTATTTTTTTGCTAAAGTTTATTTTTAATATAAATAAAATCTGTAAATCTCAGGTGTACAACTCGGATTTATACACATACCCACATACACCTATACATCCATGCAACCTCCACACAGATTAATATACAAAATGTCTTCGTCTCATAAATCTCTCTTAAGCTCTCCCTAGTTCGATGCCTCTCTGCAAAGATGACCTCTCATCTGATTTCTGTCATCACAGATTTATTTTGCCTGCTCTTGGAACCTCATATAAAAATCATATAATATATGTTCTTTGGTGTAAGATTTCTATGGTTCAGAATTATTTTGTTGTATTCATTCATTTTATGTGTAGCTATAAACTGTTCATTCTTGTGTAGAACTCATTTGTAAGAATATCCATTCTACTGTTGGACATTAGGGTTGTTTCCAGTGTGGATTATTATGAATAAGCTGTTACTAATGAACATCCTTTTTTTTTTTAAAGTTTATTTATTTTGAGAGAGAGAAAATCCCAAGCATGCTTTGCACTGTCAGTGCAGAGCCCAACGCAGGGCTCAAACTCACGAACTGTGAGATTATGACCTGAGTGGAAGTCAGACTTAACCAACTGAGCCACCCAGGCACCCCGAACATTCCTTTACATGTCTTTTGGGAACATAAGTACTCATTTTCACTGATCATATATATGCTGGATCATTGGGCATCTGTATGTTTAGCTTTGATAGGTAAAGTTGAACAGTTTTCCACAATGGTTGTACCAATTTACACTCGTACTGATTGTGTATCTAATTGCCCTTGTTTCCTGACTAATGCTTAGTTACGCCTTTGCCTCATGTCATACCATTTCCCTCTTGACTAATGATGTTGGACACCTTTTTTAAAAGTTAAGAAAAAATTTTTTTAAGTTTATTTATTTTGAGAGGGACAGAGCAAGAGAGAGTGTGTATGAGTGGGAGAGGGGCAGAGAGAGAGAGACAGAGAGAGACAGAGAGACAGAGACAGAGAGAAAGAGAGAATCCCAAGCAGGCTTTCATGCTGTTAGCATGGAGCCTGATGTGGGCTCAATCCAATGAACCATGAGATCATGACCTGAGTCGAAATCAAGTCAGATGCCTAACCAACTGAGCCACCCATGTTGCCCCTATTTTTATTTTTATTTTATTTTCCTTTTTATTTTTAAAAAAAGTTGATTTATTTTGAGAGAGTGTGAGTAGGGGAGGGGCGGAGAGGGGTTGGAGAGAGAATCCCAAGCAGACTCCATGCTGGCTGTGCAGAGACCGACATGGGGCTTGAACTCACAAATCGTGAGTGAGCCAGAATCAAGAGTCTGGACACTTAACTGACTGAGCCACTCAGGCACCCCCCCCCCCCATTTTTATTTTAGGTAGAGAGAGCGAGAGCAAGAGTGCGTGAGCAGGGAAGAGGGGTGGGGCGGGGAGAGAGAATCTCAAGCAGGCTCCATGCTCAGTGCAGAGCCTGACGCAGGGCTCAGTTCCACAACCCTAGGATCATGACCTGAGCCCAGATCAAAAGTTGGACGTTCAACTGACCAAACCACCCAGGTGCCTCTGATGTTGGACACCTTTTTATTTGCTTATCAGCCATTTTGCTATTTTCTTGTGAAGTGCCAGTTCAAGTTTTCGACCAGTTTTTAATTGGGTTGCTTTTCTTGATTTGTAGGAGTTATTTACTTAGATACAAATCCTATTTTGAGTAGAGTGTATGTATGCAAATATACCCTCACAACTTGTGACTTGCCTTTTTACTCTCTTAATGAGTGTCCTTTTTTCCCCCCAATAAAATAGCAAGTATTAATTGCTCAGACATCTGGAGTCAGTTGGGGTTCAGTTAGATCTTGACAAAGTTCAGTCACGGCTGGGGTTTGGTAGGCTGATGGCTGACCTAGCCTGGCTGATGGCTGGGGTACCTACATATTTACCATATCTGGTACTCTTCATTCTTTAATGGTGACCCATCTTTTCGTCTAATAGCATTTTCCTTTTGCTAAAACACTTTCTTTGACATTTCTTATAGTAAAGAACCGCTGGAGGTGACTTCTTTCAGCTTTTGTGTGTCTGAAAAGGTTTTTCTTTGCCTTTCTTTTCGTATCCTTTTTTTTTTTTTTTTTTTTTTTTTGAGAGAGAGAGAGAGAGTATGCAAGTGGGAGAGAGGGGCAGAGGGAGAGAGAGAGAGAGAGAATCGTAAGTGGAGGCTCCATCCTCAGCGCAGAGCCTGATGAGGGGCTCGATCCCACAACCTTGGCTGGGATCGTGACCTGAGCTGAAATCAAGAGTTGGACACTTAACTGACTGAGCCACCCAGGCGCCCTAATTTTTTTTGTTACATGTCCCGTTTTTTTTGTTGTTGTTTCCTTCCTTGCCTCCTTTTGGAATAATTGAATAATTTGTTAATATTCTGCTCCCCCTCTATTAGCTTTTTAGTTGTAAATGTTCCTTTATCTCTCCACTTCATGTGCATCTACACTTTAACTTATGTTATACTTTAAGTGTTTTAAAGTGTTGATTAAATAAACTTTTTATTTTATTTATTTATTTATTTATGTTTAATGTTTTATTTACTTTTTGAGAGAGTGCAAGTGGGGGAGGTACAGAGAGAGGGGGACAGAGGATCCCAAGCAGGCTCTGCACTGACAGCAGCGAGCTCGATGGGCTTGAACTCACCAGCTGTGAGATCACGACCTGAGCTGAACTCAGATGCTCAACCAACTGAGCCACCCAGGCGCCCCTAAACTTTTCCCTGTAAATGATTGTTAGACAACTGTGTAAAGGAACTACTCCCTCAAAGGTGGGGCAGTGCAACTTCCAGATACATCACTTTTCAGTGAAGTCTTATTGATCTCATCAATTAAAGGTCATTCCAGGGGCACTTGGCTGGCTCAGTCAGTAGATGATGAGACTCTTGATCTTGGGGTTGTGAGTTCGAACCCCATGTTGGGTATAGAGATTACTGAAAAAAAAATCTTTAAAAAAAGTCATTCTAATTCATTGCTTATTACTGAATACCTTAAAAATGATCATTTAGAAGTCATCTGTGGTGAGGTGCTGTAGGAGCAGAATACAGGGAAGGCTTCTGTGAATGGGAGCCTATGGAAAGTGGCATCTCTTCATCATCCTCATGGGGACTGTGAGCCAGAGGCAAGACTCTTAACTTGTTTTACCTGTGATGAAACTGTTGAGGCCTGACGTCTGCGGTTGCACATTAGAAATTGGTCCATGCTTTTCTGCAAAATTTGGAGCCTGTATATGATTTTTTGGAATGAGACTTTGTAAGGATTATGGTGACCCTAAAAGAATTAAGAACCTTTGGATTACAGAAATATTAACCGAATATGTTGGCTTAGCAAGTTATTTAGAAAATGTTATGGTAATAACTATCATTTATTAAGGGCTCAGTGTGGCACTTTATATTAATTCTATGTGTCTATGATTCCCTTTCTACAAACAAGGGATTAAGCAGACTCAGGGATATTAATATTGTCCAAGAGGCACAGCTAGTAAGTGGCAAAATTGGGATTTGAACCCAGATTTCTAATTTCTATATTCCTAACTGCAGCCTCCATTATTAATGAAAAACAAACAAACAAAAAACCAACAAAAAAAGAATTCTGGTAAATGACAAATTAGAAAAAAAAATGTATTTTTTTGTGAAAATTCATCCCCACCAAAGGATACTTTGTATTTTCTATTGAGAATGTGTAACAAACCTTTTTTTGAAATTTTTCCCTATACGTAGCTTACATCAGAATATGCTTGTATAAGCATTGTTTTTCCTTCTAAGAGGAGTAATTGTAGTCATTGAGAGGGCACTTGATTTGAGATGGCTGTGAAACCGTGCTCAGTTTATGATCTTTAAGCTTATCCTCTTACAAAGTGAAGAGAGTAGTACCTGTCTAGCCAATTTCAAAGAGCTGTCATGAAGATCACACAAGGCAGCATATTTGTAAGTGCGTCAGAAACTTTAAGACGCCTGTAGAATGAATAGACAAGAGTCAACACACTTTGTAAGTTTAAGAAACACTTTTATGCACAATCAGAATGAAAATTCTGCCAGTTAAATTCACCTCCTGTTGATCATACAACATAGACCCTTTTCAGAGGGGCTAAAATACGGGAGGAAATGTGCATCTTGGAATTCATAAAGTGGTATTTATTGTCGTGTGTTATTTTATTAAAGTTCTGCCATAAAGTTCCCTGTCCTTGGAAGCCATTGAGTTTATTTCTTTTATCTCTTGAATGTAGTAGGCTACAAATGATTGATTTGGTGGCTAGGTTTCTTTTGCATTCAGTACTCTCCTTTAAATTTTTCTTGGGGGGAGGGCACCTGGGTGGCTCAGTGTGTTAAGCGTCAGACTCTTGGTTTTGGCTCAGGTCATAATTTCATGGCCCTGAGATCGAGCTCTGCATTGGGCTCCCCACTGGGCAGGAGCCTGCTTGAGATTCTCTCTTTCTCTCTCCCTCTGCCCTTCCCCCACTGGTGCTTTCTTGTGGTCTCTCTCAAAAAAATTTTTTTTTTCTTTTTCTTGGGGGGTCAGTGCCTTTCATATTAAGAATTGCATTTTTCTCACTCCAGCAAGATGAAAGGGATGTCCAGACATTCACATATGGCAAAGATCAGAAGTCCTGGCAGGCATCACAAATGGAAAAATGACTGTGTTGGACAGACAGCAGCCACTGGATCTGGTAGTAGCTTGCGTGATTCGAAGCCTGAAGATCCGCCCAAGGCAAATGCAGACCCTCTGGGTGTTTTGGTAAACACGGACTCTGGTAAGCTAAACAGGAAAGCAGCATGTTGATAAGCTTACAGGCCATGGTACTGAACTTGATTCTTCACAGTGTTATTTGTGGAGAGTTTAATGGCAAATATGTACAAAAGTAGAATGATGCTTTTCTTTTTCTTCGTAATGGGAGTGTCTTGTCAAAACCCTCATTTCAGGTCATCTTTTCTGAATCTTGGGGAGTGGGTGCATGAGGCAGACAGATATGAAAGGAAGGTTGTATTTATTGGATAATTTTCATAGTATGGTGTAATCTTGGGAACTTTTTTTTTTTTTTTAATTTTTTTTTTCAAAGTTTATTTATTTTTGGGACAGAGAGAGACAGAGCATGAACGGGGGAGGGGCAGAGAGAGAGGGAGACACAGAATCGGAAACAGGCTCCAGGCCCTGAGCCATCAGCCCAGAGCCTGACGCGGGGCTTGAACTCACGGACCGCGAGATCGTGACCTGGCTGAAGTCGGACGCTTAACCGACTGCGCCACCCAGGCGCCCCTTGGGAACTTTCTTAAGATTGTTCTGAATGTGTCAATGCTATAGATTCAAAATCTTCCAGTTATGTTAATTTTTCCCCCAGTGAAGTGGGTAATTCCAGCGGAAGCCAGTATTATTTATGCAGCTAAGCATGAACATAATCTCTTTGGGTAAATGATATTATTTCAGTGTATTTGATACTGTTCTTCCTCAGCCCATAGAATATATTTATATTAGCCTTAAATTCCCTTATTCTTGCTTAATAAGTTGAAAAATTAAAGGACTAGAATGCTGCTAACCACATAGAGATACCCTCCAGCCTCTGAGGCTCCATTTTCCCTTCTGAAAAATAAAAATGTAGATGTAAGTGTCTTGAAAAACAAAAATGTAGGTGTAAATACTTCTACCATCTTTCCTTCCAATAACGTATGTATGTTCTCTTCTGCAAAGGAGTGTTATTAGTGAGTGGACTGGTTTTACATTAGAAGTTTGCTAGCAAGCTCTGTTCCGCTTGGAAGACAATGGCTTCTGTGATAATCACATGGCAAATTATTAAACTTATGGATGGCAAGAGATGGGGTCACTCATTCAGTGACTGAATCAGGATGGAAGGGATCTTGGTATAAGAGAGTATTAGGCTAAGAATAAGATAGAATTTAGTTAGAATGATAGTAGTTATTTTAACACCAACTAACGCTTATTGAGTAAGGTACTTACTGTGCTCTACGTGCTTTGTACGTGTTAATAACTCTTTTTCTCATCGCAAACCTTTTCAAATGCATAGGTACTGTTGCTACTTCCATTTTAGAACTGAGGGACGCAGGGTAAGGAGTTTACCTTAGTGCAGCTGCTAGCTAATGCCAGAGCCAAAGTTTGAATTTAAGAGTCTGACTCGACCGGACACTATACTTCCTCTAAATGTGAAGTCTGAATTTATCTAAAAAAATATTGTACGAGCCTAGGATAGTTGAGATGTAGGAGAGAGTTTAGAAAAGGCAACTTTTTATCCTTGTTGATAGCAAGGAAAAGGCAGATGACATCTGGGCCAGGGCTGTTTACTCTTGGGCACTGATTTTTTCCCTTCAAAGATATTAGAGCCCACACACACTTCATCAGATTCACAATGTGTGACCTTGATGATAAAAACCATCTGTATTCAAGTATAAACTTTCATGTCATTAAAATACTTGAAACACAAAGACTACTGTTAAAATTAGTAAGTTACTAATTTGAAAATTATGTAATTCTTCATGCACTTTTCTAAATGAACATTTGAAGGACTTTGTAATGTTGCATAGTCTTCATCCTGTTAGCTTTGGTAGATGGGTAATTCTGTTTTCTTTCTCTTTTTTGAAGTAATCTCTATACACAATGTGGGGTTCAAACTCACAACCCTGAGATCAAGAGTTTCATGCTCTATTGACTGAGCCAGAAAGAACCCCTTCTGTTTTCTCATTTTTAAAGAAGTAGTTTAGTATGTGGTGATCTGGTGAAATACCAAAAAAAGATGATCATATATTTTGCTCTATTAAACCTGTATGTAGGTATTCAGGAGATACTTTAGATGCGAGAACAATGTAAATACCTTCATCTTCATGGTAGAAAGCATTTAGTCAGATTCCTAGTAGCAGTTAAATGAGGGATCTCAAGTAATTTTTTTGGTTTAAATGTTGAAACCTTTACCTATACTGAGGATCAAAGATAGCAATGTACCTATATTGAGGGTCAAAGATGATTATGTAAGTCTTGAATATAAAACTCTTACAAGTAAGTTTTAAGTTTATGATAATGTTCTTTAAGGAAATTAAAAAAAAAAAACAATGATCAAATTAGGGCAGCTTTATCTTGTGGGAGAGATTCCATTTAAATTTATGTTATCCTTTACCTGGGATTTCTTCTGGACTTCTATATTTTCCAAAACAATGTTTAGAGCATTGGTTCTTCAACTTTTCACTCCAGTTGTAGCTACAAAAAGCTATGTGTACCGTATTTTCACATGCCCAGATATTGTCAGCATGTCTGCTCTCCAATCTGTCAGTCCTACACTTGTTTGCAGGCAGCTTCCTTCTCCATGGGCCTGAGCCGGCCCACCTTACGATCGGTTGTCATGCTCATTATCCAGGTTATCGTTGGCAGGGCACCATTGTAATAATATGGCCCTGTTCATGCTCTCAGGTGGCAGTTTTCATCACTAATTTCACTTTTACAATGAAGATTTCTCAATGCTTTACTTTTTTTTTTCTCTCCTTTTTTAGGCTCAGAACCTTATGTAGACATCAGCATTCACATCTTAAACAAGGACAGTTTTTAAGGATCTTTATAGACTTCAGATCATGCTTAGAAAACCAGTGTTTTTTGTGATAGTTGGCAGTATGTGAACACTCATTAATTGCGCAGGTGCTTTAGCTGGGGATTGATACTGTTACACAGGGAAAGCCTATCATTTGGAGTCTCCCAGTTTATCAGTTTTGAATATGGCCTGTTGTTACTAGATGTCCTTAATGGTGCTGTATTTTTTTTTTTTTTAATAGTTCCTTGCATATTCTGCTAACCCGTCTCTCAAGGTGTTGTTGCAAATCTGTTTTTGGTGTCTCATTCATTGGGACCATGTTTATTTGTTGTTTAAGTATATATACAACATGTTTTGTGGCTTTCCTGACATGTGGTTTTAGTAAGTGTTGTCTGAGCTAGAAAGAAAAGAACTGGTGTGTGTCAAGCATCGCCGACTGAAGTGCCTCAGCATCCACAAAACAAAAAAGATCCAAGTTGTCAGTCGTATAGTATAAATATAGCTATTGTCATAGAACACTGGGGGACATCAGTCTCTACACTGACATTAAGGTAGGTGGGCTTCTGGCGTTTAAAAGGTAGATGTGAAAATAAGAAAATAAGCCAGCATGTCAGTTGCCATGAATGCTTGTTGTTAATACTTGTTTTTGAGAGTTGGAAACTGTAAAGCAAGGTTTCCATTTTTTAGGGTGACTTTTTCAACATACTGCGTTTTCTTTAGGGTACGTAATCGATAAATCTTCACGGAGCTAGAGCGTGTAATTGTGTTTTGCTTCATAAAGGCTATAGGAAATAGGAGGGGGACGAAGGCGAGAGACACGTAAAGAAAGAAGTTGTAGGAAGAAGCCAGATGGGAAGCGTTTACACCTAGGGTTTATACTTACAAAGTCTGCAAGACTTACAGAGGGCATTTTTTCCCCACTTTTCATTTCAGTAAGGATTTACTTGAGGTCCCACATTCTGCTTGTTCAGGATTGTAATTTAGAGAAGTTTCTCCCTGCTTTCAAGAAATTCATAGTCCAGTGATAAATTTTAGATTATTACATATATGTGTATTTTGGTCAGAGGGCATATGATATGTATTGTGAGAGATTGAGGTGAGGTTTACCCTAAGGAAAGTATTGCTAAGGTTTTAACAGTAAGAGAAATTATTTGAGCTAGTATTTTGTAATCATTTTAAAGTTTGATTTTATCATCTTCATTGCTCCTATCTTTATACTGGCATTTTTGGTTTAGAGAGGTGTTTCGGCTGCTTTTGTTAAAAAGTGAGTGAGTTTTCGTTGAGTATTATTTTGTCAGCCAGTACAATGCCTTCAGCATACTCTTTGCAGCTGCTAAAAATGCCTGCGTTTGAACTGCTGGTAGATCCAAGGGACTTCGGGAATGGCTTTTTCTTTCTTTATTTTTTTAGATGAAAAGTCATGGTCGAGGACTGTTTTGATAGGGGCAAAAAGACGATCCCCCTCTTCAAAGTGTTATTGCATATCATGGATTCCCAAAACATGCCTGAGGGAGAACGAAAGCGGGGAGCAATTGTTCACTTGTGTGGACTCCTAGCTCTTACCCATGGGGAGGGTACTCAAGTACAGCGAACTGTGTGACAGTCCTGGTAGTGAGTTCACCAGGCATCCATATTGTGGTTTTACCGTTGTCAAACTGAAGAAACCAGGGCCTTTTGGAGAAATGATTGACTGTAGAGCTGGGACAGAGAAGATACAAAGTGAACCTAGAGCACCTTAATAGTGCCAGAAGGGAAGAAAGTGCTCAGAAAAATGTGAGGATGCAGACGTGTCCAAAGGATGTAGGGAACAACTGGAAAATGCTCCCAAGAGCCAAAGTTGGAACAATTCTACCCACAAAATAAAGAATAATAGATTAGAACCAAAGAACAAATATCCATGAGTCCATACAGATAGAAATAAAAAATGAGGAAGGAAGAACAGATTTTACAGACAAATTCTAATTGATAAAAGTAGGAGAAATGAAGGAAATAGAAAGTTACCATTAAAACACGACAGCAGTAATTGTTTCAAGCAAGACCCACTGAGGAATGGTAAAATTAGTGGCAAAACTTTAATGTAAAACAGGGCATTAATATAGTTTCAAAATATCTCCCCCTTATTAATTATTAGTAAAATAATACTGTGGTGGTTTTAACATATGTCCAAGTTTCTTTGATATTCCTTATCTAAGAGGGAGGAGCTTAATTCCCTTTCCCTTGAATGTGGGCTGGACTTAATGATTTGAAAAAACAGAATAATAAAAGAGAGAAGTAGTAACTTTATTGCAGAGAAACCAGTCAGACCACCAAGAGATCAAGGTTAATGTCACCAGTAATAAGTGATGTTGATGTCATGGACCCTTGAAATGATGTGATGAGAAGGGCACTGCCTAAAATCTGTAGCTTCCGTGTGATCATCAGAAAACATCAGGCAGACCCTAGCTGAGGGGCCTTCTACAATGACCAGTAGTCTTTGGAATCTTCAAGTTCATGAAAGACCAGGAAATCCTGACAAATTGTCACAAATTTGGAGAAGACACAGATAAGGAGTCGTAATGACTAAACGCATTGTGACATGATGGATTGGATCCTGAAACAAGAAAAGGGCATTAGTGGGAAAAGTGGTGAAATTACTATATAATCTGTAGATTAGGTAGTATTATACCAGTGTTAATGTGGTAGCTATGAGAAATGTGCCATGGTTATGTAAGATGTTAACAGCAGGGGAAGCTAGGTGAAGAGTATGTGGAAGTTCTTTGTACTATCTTTGCAACATTTGTGTAAATCTAAAATTGTTTCAAATACAAAGTTTTTTATAAAAAAAAAAAAAAGGCAGGAAAAGGTGTGATATGTAGGCCAATCAAAGCCTTGCCCTCCACTTCTTGAATTGAGTTGTGAGGAAACACTATCCTCCAGGGTTTATTTCCCTGTGCTTTTCTATTATGTTCTGATTATAAAAACAGAAAAAACTGAAAAGCATTAAAAAAAAAAAACCCACCCTACTTTTTCTTAACTTACAGAGACAGTCACTGCTCACATTTTGTTGTATATCCTTGTAATGTTTTTCTTACCACGTGTATATGATTTTTAAAAATAAAAATGGAATCATGTTATTAAAGAAAAGAAAGAAGGGCCCCTGGGTGGTTCATTTCAGGTCTTAATCTCAGGGTCGTGAGTTCAAGCCCCGGGTTGGGCTCCACCCCGTGGAGACTACTTTAAAAAAAAAAAAAAAAAAAAGCTTTGAATACAGACAGAACTAGGTTTGTGTTGAGGCTCTACCTTTTCCTAACCCTATTGTTCTGTACTAGTTAGCCTTTTTTGAACTTGTTATTCATTCATGCAACAGTTTGTTCTTCAAATATTTGTTGAACATTTATGTATTGTTTTAGGCTCTGAAGATACAGTACTGAACAAAGCCGAACCCTTTCCCCCCTGTAACTTGTGCTTGTTGACCTCCAAGTAGATCAGGTAGTTGTTTGGAGTTTTGCTAGAATAGGGAACAGAGAAATGGAACCATAGCTGGAAGAAGATATTTTTTAGCATTATTATTGACCATAGAGACATTTTTTAAAACTTTTTTATGTTTTTTATTATTATTATTATTATTATTATTTTTTTAATTTTTTTTTTTCAACGTTTATTTATTTTTGGGACAGAGAGAGACAGAGCATGAACGGGGGAGGGGCAGAGAGAGAGGGAGACACAGAATCGGAAACAGGCTCCAGGCTCTGAGCCATCAGCCCAGAGCCCGACGCGGGGCTCGAACTCACGGACCGCGAGATCGTGACCTGGCTGAAGTCGGACGCTTAACCGACTGCGCCACCCAGGCGCCCCTATTTTTCTTTTTTTGAGAGAAAGAGAGCGAGAGCAAGCTGCAGAGGGGCAGAGAGAGAGAAGGACAGAGAGAATCCCAAGCAGGCTCTGCACTGTCAGTGCAGAACCCAATGCAGGGCTCCAGCTCACAAACTGTGAGGTCATGACCTGAGCCAAAACCAAGAATTGGACATTCAACCGACTGAGCCACCCAGGTGCCCCGTCCATGGAGACATTTTGGTAGGATGGCTTCATTTTAAGAAGAGGACTTTATGTATCTATAGGAGATATTCTAGCCCACTAATTAAGAATTGGGATTTAGAGTCAAATAGCCCGGATTTAAATTTGATCCAACTGTTGTATAATTTTGTTACCTGAAGGAAAAGTAATTTAGATTCTCTGAATTTTGATTTCATCACCTGTAATGAATAGTGAAAACATATGACACCTCCTGAGAATTAAACAAGCTTATACTTTTAGAGAGCATTATAGTCAACTGTGTTGTGCTTTTCGGTACCTCTCTTTGGGTCTTAGAAGGAAATAATAGTTTGGCATCTCATCATTCAAACAATGAGGTGAACAGTCTCCATACTAATATTGCTGTAGATTTCTCTTTAGTCCACTAGTAATTTGTATATAAAACTGTGTATTTTTCTTTTCCCTTGTTTAATTCATGAGAAGAGATAATAAAATAGCTTAAAATTGACAAGGAGCCGTTTTGGGGGCTGTGGTGCTGATTAGTATGGATGGGTGGAGGAGAGGGGATTTAACTTCATACACCAGCAGGTGGTAGTTCCGTGTTCACATAGACGTATACCCCATATCCTACTAGCATGTTTCATTTTCCCCTGGGCTGACTTGGTGAATGTTAAATGCTGTCTTGAAACATTTCATATTGGTTGTGGGTTGAGCTGGTTCATTATTACATAGACAGGTTACTTCCTGTTTTCATTCTTCAGTCAGGCTTTCTTTTTATTGGTTGGTTAGAAGAGATTTAATACACTTTTAGAGCTGCCAAAAACACATGTAATAGGCAGTGTCCTGAGGCTACTGCCAGGTTCACTGGGCTATGATCAAACACTTTACCTTTGGCAGGCTCTTTGAGACTTGCTCAATTCTCTGGTTTAACTTGTTTACTTAAGTTCTTAGAAGTTCTAAATAATAAAAACTTCGGGTGAATTCATTTCAGTGTAACTCTTTGAGTAATCCTTTATGTATAAAGTGTTTTAAATATTACTTGTGCCCTCAAAATCAGTCTTAAAAATAAAAGAGGTAGATTTTTTTTTTCATAGTTTACTTATTCCTAAATCTAATTTTTACAGTCAACCATCCCAATCTAGTGAAGTTAAATAAATTTCTGGCCTTGGTCTTTCCACTGCCTTAATGAAATTAATTATTAGCACAGTAGAATAAATGAAGTAAAATAATTAATAGCAAAGACTGTATAATTAATTTAGAGAAGGCCCAAATTCCATAACTGTGAAGCATGGTAAGTAACTGAGCTCTTTGTAGCTTCCATTGACCCTCTGTCTTCTCTTTGGGGCAGATAGCTTCTTTGACCATGAAGGTTTCAAACCAAGAGACATTTTTAGGTTTCCTGAATTTTGTTTTTGGGGAGGATTAGGGAAATGATCAGAAATTGCTTCCTTTTTATTAACATCTGAGGGAGTGGGGGGCTGTCAGCTTTCTTAAATATGGCAGTGGATGTTTCTGGTTGACTGTTTCCCTTCTTTCCTGTTCTGTTTCAGAGTCTGATAAAGAGGAGAAACCACAGAGTACCGTCATACCTAAGGAAGTAACACCAGCCCTCTGCTCACTAATGAGCAGCTATGGCAGTCTCTCAGGGTCAGAGAGTGAGCCAGAAGGTAAGTTGTGGCTTCAGTTGTTACAGGCGGTTTGTTTTGTTTTGGTGCTTTTTGAATTTGGTGTATACTGTGCATCAGTAGCATCCTTTCATGTGTGTGTTTCTGAGGGCAAGATGTGTCAAGTATATTCTTTATTTAATCTTCACTTTTTTCATCTGATTCCGAAGTGAAGTTAGCATAGGATAAAGGAAAACTGGAGAAATGAGGAAATGTATTGTTGGCCTGGGAGAAAAAGGCAAAAATAATATAATGACAGAAGAGAAAGAGAAAAATATTCCATTAAGGAAATAAAAATTCTAAAAGATATGACAAAGAAAGTTAATTTCTTTTGTTTTACTCTCAAGAACACTTGTCTTAACATGTTTATTCAGGGATGCCTGGGTAGGTCAGTCAGTTAAGCATCTGACTCTTGGTTTTGGCTCAGGTCATGATCTCACAGTTTGTGAGTTTGAGCCCTGTTTCGGGCTCTGCCTGGAGCCTGCCTGGGTTTCTCTCACCTTCTCTCTCTGCCCCTCCCTGGTGTGCATGCTCGCTCGCTCGCTCTTTCTCTCTCAAAATAAATAAACTTTAAAAAGAAAAAAAAATTACTTAGCACCTTTGGTAGGTAGAGAGAGGTCATTTGTGACCAAATGGATAATAGAATTCCTTAGATGTGTATGGAGCGTTGTTCTTTACAGAGCGCATTTATGTAAACTGCTCATTTGAGGAACACAGTAACTCTGTACTTGTGGTTGAATTAGCCTATGTGGTTTTTTTTTTTTTTAATTTTTTTTTTTCAACGTTTTTTATTTATTTTTGGGACAGAGAGAGACAGAGCATGAACGGGGGAGGGGCAGAGAGAGAGGGAGACACAGAATCGGAAGCAGGCTCCAGGCTCTGAGCCATCAGCCCAGAGCCCGACGCGGGGCTCAAACTCACGGACCGCAAGATCGTGACCTGGCTGAAGTCGGACGCTTAACCGACTGCGCCACCCAGGCACCCCGAGCCTATGTGTTTTAAAGACTGGACGAAATGGAATCCTTGAATGTTCTTTCTGAGAAGTCAGTGATGTACAGGATACATGTCTAACCTTTAAAGATGCTGACAAACCAGCTTAATCTAGCATCTTTTTTAGGGCCACCTAAAAGAGTTGTGAGTAGGTTATTGATCGTCGTAGTGTTGTAGTTCTAAACCCAGGGTTCATATATAAATAATCAGCATTTGCTTACTGAGTAAGCCCGTGTCCTTCTGTTGTGGAACCCTGGCTCTGCATGGTAAATTTATTTGGGCTTTACCATCCATGAGAGAATTCATTTGTGTGTGTCTCTGGACAAGATGTGTAATCACAGTAGGAGCTATACCGAAGATGAGAATATAGGGTCTACAAGTGAGTGTGTAGAAAGAAGGGAGGATTTGAGTGTAATTGGATGAAGAAGGCAGCACTTTTAATATTAATTAGGTTACAGGTAATCACTGTTTGTATAGTTGGAAGATGTTGAAGGAGAAAGAGTTGGGCTTTAATATGAAGGATAATGTTTAGATGTATCCGTAACATAGGGACTTTTCTTCTTTTTTAATGGACCACAATTTACTATGGTAGCTGGTTAAAAGCTACTTGAATTTTGATATATAAACTACTTTGGCTTTATCAGAGTATTTCTTAACAGATGGTTGCCTCTTCTTATTTTTATTTTTACTTTAAGAAAAAGTATTTATTTCTTTACTCTTGTTTCCAATACACTGATACGATTATGGAGTTATTCTTTAAACACATATTATATTTCCTGCTTATCACTCTTATTTATGACAGGTGATAGCAATGAAAGCTGTTACCAGATTACTGAATCTCATAAAAACAAGCTGCACTAATGCTCTCTTCTCTCTCTCTCTTAAGATAAAACATTTGATACTTTCATTCTCATGTCTTCATTTTGAGGCTGCCACCATCTTCCAGTTAGAAGGAAGAAAGGAAACTGGGAGGTCCCACTCCTTCATTTATAGAAACTTAAATTTATTATTTAAAAAAAAAATTTTTTTTTTTCAACGTTTATTTATTTTTGGGACAGAGAGAGACAGAGCATGAACGGGGGAGGGGCAGAGAGAGAGGGAGACACAGAATCGGAAACAGGCTCCAGGCTCTGAGCCATCAGCCCAGAGCCTGAAGCGGGGCTCGAACTCATGGACCGCGAGATCGTGACCTGTTTGAAGTCGGACGCTTAACCGACTGCGCCACCCAGGCGCCCCTAGAAACCTAAATTTAAAGAAGACAAGTTTGTGAAGTTAGTATGTGTCAGAGCTGATATAAAGCCTAGGTTTAGGGACTTAAAAATCTAAAAAAGTCAACTATATTGCCTTTCATTATAGTCATGCTCTGTGTTCCTGAACAGAAATGCATAGCCTTTTCTTATAGATAATAGAAGATATCATCTATTAAAAGATACATTTGATTTTATATGAACTTATTTTTACTAATTGTCTAAAACTCCCTGCCTAAAGGAAAAAGACCTTGCTTCACATTCCTAAGGCTTAAGAATTATTTTCTGTAGTTTGAATTCAGCTTTATTGTACATAGTCGCCCAGGTCACTAGCAAGTTTCCAACTTTCATGGTTAATTCTGAGCCACAGGATAGAATATTGACACAGAGGGACTTCGGAAGAAGTAAACCAAAGAAATAAAGGGGGCTTTTGCTGAACCATGAAATAGCATCTAGAAGGCTACTTATTCAAGTGGATTCTAAATAGAGAGGAGTAGTCTGATTCATCACAGATTTTAACAATTGTATCATCATAATTAAGATCGGTCTCAATTTAGGAATTAATACAAAGGTGTGAAGAGGATCTTAAACATGAATAGTGCTTTTCCAGAAAGAGTTAAAGGAAAGGGTCCCTCAAGAAACATTGAAGCAAAACAAGAGGCTGTGCTTGGCTCCGAATCATTAAGATATACATAGGAAAGAAAATTTCAATGAATAATGTTTCCAAGTGGGTTAGTTTGATATCTGTCCTGGGTTTTGCATGTTAGCTTTTTGTTTTTGTTTTGCCATGTTAGAAGTTAAGTGCAGTTTTATAAGCTCTTCAGAATTGTTTTTTCAAACTGGTTTGGGCTATGATCGGTGGTCCTCTAAACTGAAAACTCATTTTAAAAGGCCACAAACCAAAAAAGTATGATTTATAGGTTTGAAAAACTTGAACGGTTATGTTTTAAATTCATTTGGATTGATAAATATTGCATTAAAATATGACACTAAGCTGGGAAATGTTGTGAGCCTCAAGAAAAACATAACTGGTCCCAGTTCCTCATTCCTTAGCAGAAGATTGACAGTGTGAGCTCCGGTCCATTTGACTTTCGTGTTCCTGAATTGAAAGAGCAATACTTGGAGGGGAAGGAAATAATAGAAAATCGTGCCCTTTCTGCCATTTGTTATTATTCCCATAGTTTTGAACTCTATAAACCATTTTGAATTCTTTTTTTAAAAGTTATTTATATATGTATTTATTTTTAATGTTTATTTATTTATTTAAAAATTTTTTTTAATGTTTATTTATTTTTGAGAGAGGGAGAGACAGAGTGCAAGCTGGGGAGGGGCAGAGAGAGAGAGAGGGAGACGCAGAATCCGAAGCAGGCTGTAGGCTCCAGCCTCCTAGCTGTCCACACAGAGCCCGACGCGGGGCTCAAACTCACTAACAGTGAGCTCATGACCTGAGCCGAAGTCGGATGCTCAACCAATTGAGCCACCCACGCGCCCCAAATGTTTATTTATTTTTGAGAGAGAGAGAAAGCAGAGCATGAGCAGGGGCAGGGAGGGGCAGAGAGAGAGAGGGAGACAGAGAACTCGAAGCAGGCTCCAGGCTCTGAGCTGTCAGCAGAGAGCCTGATATGGGGCTCAAACTCACAAACTGTGAGATCATGACCTGAGCTGAAATCGGATGCTCAATCGACTAAGCCACCCAGGTGCCCCTACTTATTTATTTTTAGAGAGAGAGAGAGAGAGCAAGTGAGCATGCAAGTGGGGGTGGAGCAGAGAGAGAGGGAGAGAGACTCTCAAACAGGCTCTGTGCTGTCAGTGGGGAGCCTGACACGGGGCTCAAACCCACACACCATGAAATCGTGACCTGAGCCAAAATCAAGGTGCCAACACCTTGGGGCAAGTACTTCCTTAGTAACTGAGATTTAATGTCATTCCTGTTTGTGCAAGGCAAGGACTGGCTACAGTTTAAGGTTGGTTTCTCGTAGACATTATGTAATTGGTCTTGTGTTTTTCTCCCCAGTCTGACCACTCACCCTTTTAAGTGTGATGTTTAAATTATTTATATATATGGTAATTGATTTGGCTTGTTTCTTTTTGTCTCAGTTGTTTTTTGTTCTCTTTTCCTTCTTTTCCTGCCTTTGCATTTATCTTGTCTTATTTTTAGGGTAGTGCAAATATGGGTTTATTAGTTGAACCTCTTTTTTATTTTTTAGGAATTGGTCTAGAGTTTATAGTATGCATCTTCATTCAACTTGTTGCCATATAGTTTCAATGATATTGCACCACTTCATAGATAGTTTAAGAATTTTATAGCAATATACTTACACTTTCCTCTTCCCTTCCTTAGTGCTATTGTTATCATGGGTTTTCCGAGAGATGTTATAAATCCCCCATACATTGTTATTATTTTGGCTTTGAATAAACAGTTATCTTTAAAACCTTTTGCAAATGAGAAAACATGTCTTTTGTATTTATCCACATATTGACGATTTCTGACACTCTTCATTTCTTTGTGTAGATCCAGGTTTCCATCTGGTATTATTTCCTTCATAGGGATCACTTTCTGTAGCTCTTTATGGTAATCTCTTCAATTCTTGGCAAATTATATTCCCAACTTGAAAAATATTGTGCTATATTATAAATGCCTAGTTTTTATTACTAAGTAGCCAGTATTATGGCTGCTGGGGGGGGGGATTATTGACTTTTTTTTTTTTTAATTATTGTAAGTTTACCAGGTTTTTTTTGTTATTTATTTTTGTATTTTTTTGTTCATCACATTTAGAAGCTCCCATTAAGACTGAAGCAGACATTCTGGTGGAAGATGAGGTTCTTCATAGTGAAACTCCTAAGAAACCAAGTCAAGATGTTAAAGTGACTGTTAGAAAGTATGAGAGCCAAAAGAAAAGTTTTAAAAAGACAAACCCTAAGAGGAGAAAAGATTATCACAACTATCAAACATTATTTGAACCAAGAACACACCATCCATATCTCCTGGAAATGGTAAATGACTGTTCTTTACATTGTAATCTTTGTGTTTTTCTCAGATGATGAAGACAGAGCCACTGGGTTTGTGTGTGGGTTCACGATGCGTGTTTTTTAAGGTCACCAACAACATTTGCTCCCTGACGACTCAACTGTGTATCTTAACTTTGAAGCTTCATTTCACATATAGCTGACGTCTGGTAAATGTGTAGAATAGTTACACTTTTCAAAACTGCTTAAAATAAGAGAATCTAGATTTAACTGATTGGCAAGGAAATATGTATTGAGGTGTGCTGACATTCTTAAAGTTTTCATTGAAAGCACAGATAAATGCAGTGGCAGACTAAAGGGAGAAAGAGGTTTTTATGCATTTATTTTGTGCGTTATTGACTTTATTCTCAGCGTGATATGCTGAAAAATCTTATTTCTTCAACAAATTTTAAAAGAGGAAGCATCACATCTTTTGATTCTAAGTAATGGACATGAAGCTGTTCATTGACCCAGGACTTTCATGCTAAGAGTGATAGAAAATATTCCAAATTTTTTACTAGAGTTGTAGAACTGTTGACATTGTTGAACTGTTGTGTGAAAGTCTGTTTTTGCTCCGTCAGGTAAGTGCTTATGCTGTAGCTAAAGTGTTCTGTGCCTGCACTCTTTGAGGTGTTACATGTAGACACTGTTGCTTCTTCTTAAAATTGATGTGAAATGTAAATTTCAGTGTTTATATAAATTGCATTTTTAAAATACTTACCTTATAAGTAGTAACTTAAATCCTCTCTCCACTGAACATTTGTTCCTCTGTGATGTTTCTAGACTACACTAATGACATCAGAAAAGAAATTGACTGATCTTCCTCTTTTCTACAAATCACATATGATTCCTTGGTTATGTGTTTCTTCTAAAAATCAGGGATTTTTAGATTTCTTTTGATTACAATAAGAACAAAAATGAAAAGTTGTAACATTCCAGGAATGTTGGGATTTTTTACTGCTGGTTTCATTATTACTGTATTTATATATCTGCTTATCAGTTTCTATACTGTTTGTAGGTTTGGTTTTAGGAGGGTCCTCTTTGACAGGATTTGTAGATTAAAGAATTGCAGACTTTTAAACCTATATTTCCTGTCCTTTGTTAGATATTCCTAGAGAGGACCCCAAATGTGAACATTGGTGCTGTTTAAAAAGCTAGATAGTCTTGGTATAAGTTAAAAGGAAATGTTCCTGCATTATTTTTTAACAAATAATTTAAATATAATAATATTTTAGATTGTATTTCTTGGATATGTTTTATTTACCAGCTAATCATTTTATTGTTTTTGTTTTGTTTTGTTTTTTGTTTTAGCTTTTAGCTCCAGACATTCGACATGAAAGAAATGTTATTTTGCAGTGTGTTCGGTACATCATCAAAAATGACTTTTTTGGACTTAATACTAATTCTGCAAAAACTAAAGATGTATAGGTACCTGATGTTTCAGCGCTCATGTAACTCCTAAAGTTAGTAGAGGAAAACATTTTTAAAAGAAAACTGGATTAATAATTAAATTGTCAGCCTCATGGGATATTATGTTGGATTTTTAATTCTTTCCTTTGAATCTATGCAAATAAATACATCACTGATTTTTAAGAGTGTGTCTGTATTGTTGGGGTTGTGCATAATAATTGCTGGCAGAATTCTACTTTTTATTTTTATTTATTTGTATGTATTGCTGTCACATAAGGTAGTTTGCTCTTGGACCAGTTAAGAATGGAAGATACTGGTTTAGTAGTAGAGAAAAAAGCTTTAAAAATGTTGAATTCAGCTGAGCTAAGCTGTAGGTTAGGGAGAGAAATACAGTCATTTTGCTTTTAATGCCGGAGAGCAAGAATCATTCTTTATAGCAAGGGGGATTATTTTAAAAATAAACCCTATCAATGAATTCAACTCGAAGGTCTTGAAATTTAAAATTTCCCTCTTTATTTCAAAGGACATTTTGAAATTCACCTATTGGCACTACTTAAGTAATTCAAGTCTATTAATTAATGTTCAAGTTTGGTATATTAATATAGATATGTCCTCCATGTGTGTTTGGAGTCACTGAAAGTACTTCTTTTTGGTATAGTTCAGAATTGTACCTTTTTAATTTTTCTGTTGAAAACTATGTAAAGCATGGTACTGGATGAGGTCCAACTAATTTATAGCCAAAACAGTAGTTTGTGAAATAACGGAAAGCCTCAGTTTTAAGATTTAATTAAAATTCATCCTATGAACATATTAATTGAACCCTTTTAAAATGTCTTAAATAAATAGATCTTTTTGAGTCCTGTCCTACCAGAGATTTTGATTTTACGTTGTAGTCACCTGTGCTAGCTAGAGCAGGAACTTTCCCTTTTTGACTGGGTTTTTAAAAATCAGTCTGTTGTAGTTGAAAAACTGATTTTATCTGACATGGTGATTATGGAAGTCTATGAATCTTGCCTGCAAGAAAAAGGCAAGAAAGCTGATGGGAGCCTTGAAGGAAGACCTCATCTTATCCAGAATCCTGGAACACCTGGCATGTAACATTATTTGATTACAGAGCTGAGATTAAAATTCATGTTAGGTCTGTGTGTCCCAACTTTGTAACCACCATATAGACCGTTTTAGTCTCTTTTATTCTCCTCTTCCAGTGAATCCAATGCTTTAGAAAATCATCTGTCCAGTACATTACTTAATTCAGGTTATACAGTACTGTTGAGTGCTTGCTTATGTACCACCACTATACATGGATTAAAGGTATCAACATGAACGAGGCCTTGCCTGACTTTAAGGAACTCAGTTTAATTTTTGTATTACTCATAGTTGTGACTCTTAACCCGTCATCTCATCGTGATGAAGTAACCAGGGTTACAAATGGGGTTGATGTTGTAAAACATGACTTAGTCTGCAGTTTTATCACAGGTTGGCATGCACATTCCATAGGCTGTAAGTACATAAATGATTCCAGACTCCAGGGCTACTTTCACAGACCCCTGGGTCTCCAGGGATGTGCACAACCGCTGCCTTAAAGTGTATCGTGCAACGTTTGATTTTCAATTTCTCTTGTTTTCTAATAAATGTATTTAAGACTGAAAATGCTCTTCTGAGTACTACCTTGACTGCGTCTGGCAGTCTTGAGCTCTGGTGACTGCTGTTAATTTCTAGTGGGTAATTTCAGATTCAGTTACCTTTATACTTAACCCAGGAATTATTCAAGTGCATTTAAAATTTCCAGGCACCTAGAATACAGCCCATACTGCTTCTCCTTCATGGAATACATGGTCAATATTTGTAAATGTTCTGTGAGTTTTTTTGAGGGGAGGGGTGCCTGTTCTTGGATAGAAGGATTTTTGGATTTAGCTTGTTAATTGCTCATACAGTCTACATTTCTCTCTCTCTTTAAAAAAAAAATTTTTTTAATGTTCATTTATTTTTGAGTGACAGAGAGAGACAGAGCATGAGCATGAAGGGCAGAGAGAGAGGGAGACGCAGAATCCGAAGCAGACTCCAGGCTCTGAGCTGTCAGCACAGAGCCAGACGTGGGGCTCAAACTCCTAGACTGTGAGATCATGATCTGAGCTGAAGTCGGATGTTTGACTGCGCCACTCAGGCACCTCTGCATTCCTCTCCTATTCATATAGTAAATTGATTTCTGAGATGTGAAAGCATTCTATGATGACTCTTGCTGAGTTGTGCTTTTTATAACTATGCAGTGCTCTTTTTTTTGTCCTCAGTCCTGCACTGGCTTCTATTTTCCCTAATTACTCTAGTCAAAACAGCTTTTTGGGAGTTCAGTCTAATAGTCTCTGGGGAATTTAATCCATTTAATGGAAATTGTTGAAATGTTTGGACTGTCCCTGCCATTTTATTTCAGCTTTTCAGTGGCACGATTGAGTGTTGTTTTTTTCTCTTCGTTTTTCTTTCTAGTGCTTTGGAAATAATTAACCATATTGCTGTTCCTTTAGTGGTTACCCTTTTCTCTGTGTTTGCAGTTACAGTGGCCATGTCCTCCACCCTTCTCCCTTAGCATTCTTGCACTTGCCCACCTGGACCTTTTCTCCTGGTGTGATCATGTATTTGTTTCAGATTAATCTCTGTTATCTTGGTGTGTGTGTTTGTGTGTGTTTAACAGTATGCGTCGTTATTTAGACAACTAAGTTTTATTGTGTCCTTTTCACTGCTTTTTCTTGCATCCCAGGGTGAGGTTTTTGGTGTACTGAAGCATATCATCAGGTCATTAAATGTTGAATCCTCCATTTGAATTTTTAAAAATTTTTTTTTTCAACGTTTTTTATTTATTTTTGGGACAGAGAGAGACAGAGCATGAACGGGGGAGGGGCAGAGAGAGAGGGAGACACAGAATCGGAAACAGGCTCCAGGCTCTGAGCCATCAGCCCAGAGCCTGACGCAGGGCTCGAACCCACGGACCGCGAGATTGTGACCTGGCTGAAGTTGGACGCTTAACCGACTGTGCCACCCAGGCGCCCCTGAATTTTTTTTAAAATTGAGTTTAGGGTGTTAGGTTCAACATCATTTCCCTTGAGAATTGTAAAGCCTTAACATGATTGTTTGCTAGCATCTAGTATTGCTGATTTAAAACCCAGACACCAATCTGATTCTCTCACCTTCTCTTTTTATTTATTGGTAGAAACCTGCTTTTCTGTCACTGAAAAACTTTTAGGATTTTCTTTTCATGGTTTGAGACCTAAAATTTCACCCTTATGTGTCTGGGTATGTGGAACATTTCCCATACCCCATGGCCCTTTCACTTTGCAGAATTGGACCATTCTTGCACTGAGGGCAGCTTCTAGAAAGACATCCTTTATGACTTTCTTTCCATTTTATCTGTTTTATTTTTCTGCACCTCTTACTGGGTAACTGTGGGACCTCCTGCCTTCATCTTCTGTCATTGGACATTTATATTTTGTCTTGGTCTTTTTGCTCCATTCTGGAAGACTTCTTCAGATGTTATTTTCCAGATCACTGATTCTCTCTTCAGGTGTGTCCATGACATTAGTATTTTAGCTTTTCTATTTCATCTTAAGTTTAGTAATTTGTTTTTAAATATTCAAGATTTCTTGTTCTAATTGCTTTTTTCATAGCTGGAGTACCCTTCTGTTTCTGAGGATAGCAATTGGGATTTTCACTTTATTTTCTATTCCTCTAATTACTTTTGTTCCTACTGCCAACTTCTAATTTGTTCAGTTTATTAATTATCTTTACCACTATTTGTTGTCTTTAAAGGATCACTCTTACATATGAAAGATTTACTTGATGAATGTATTGGTAGTTGGGTGTGGACTTTCCCCACATTGGTATAAGCCTTCTTGTCTCCAAAAGACTTTTGACCTAGAAAGGGGGGCTTGTTCATGCAGACTTTTTAGAATACATGGATGGGGAATGGGCAGGAGATCTAGGTTCTTGTCCCATCATCACCCCCGTCTCTTTGCCAAAATATACCGGGGCTTTCTTCTGAGGATATAGCTCTTCTATGTGGGGCAGAGCTCTCACACTGTACCCACCACTTGGTTTTGGAGGTGGGCAAGGTTAGGACTTGACAGTTGCAGCTAGCTGGAGGCCTCCACCTTCTGTCCCTTGTTGACTCAGCTTAGAGTATCCTTGGAATTGCTTTTACCTTTTCTGTTGGTGTCTCCAGGGCTGATTTGGGCTGAGGCTCTCCACTCTTGTTTTTTGTCAGTCTGATCAGCTTTATAGTGGTTCTCAAACTTCAGTGGGCATCCAGATTGCAGGTCCCCACCTCTGAAGATTATAATTAAGGAGGTTGGGATGTGGCCTGTGAATTTGCATTTCTCCCTCCCCCCTTTATTTATTTTGTAAATTTACATCAAGTTAGCATATAGTGCAACAATGATTTCAGGGGTAGATTCCTTAATGGCCCTTACCCATTTAGCCCATCCCCCCTCCCATAACCCCTCCAGTAACCCTCTGTTTGTTCTCCATATTTAAGAGTCTCTTATGTTTTGTCCCCCTCCCTGTTTTTCTATTATTTTTGCTTCCCTTCCCTTGTGTGCATCTGTTCTGTGTCTTAAAGTCCTCATATGAGTGAAGTCATATATTTGTCTTTCTCTGACTGATTTCACTTAGCATAATACCCTCTGGTTCCATTCACATAGTTGCAAATGGCAAGATTTCATTCTTTTTGATTGCTGAGTAATACTCCATCGTATATATATACACCACATTTTCTTTATCCATTCATCCATTGATGGACATTTGGGCTCTTTCCATATCTTGGCTATTGCTGATAGTGCTGCTATAAACAGTGGGGTGCATGTGCCCCTTTGAAACAGCACACCTGTATCCCTTGGATAAATGCATAGTAGTGTAACTGCTGGGTCATAGGGTAGTTCTATTTTTAATTTTTTGAGGAACCTCCATACTGTTTTCCAGAGTGATGGTCAGTTTTTGTTGAGTCTAATGGGAGTCCTCTGTGCTTCTTGGATTTTGATGTCTCTGTCTTTCCCCAGGTTAGGAAAGTTTTCCGCTATGATTTGCTCACATAACCCTTCTACCCCTTTTTCTCTCTCTTCATCTTCTGGAACTCCTATGATTCTGATGTTGTTCCTTTTTAATGAGTTGCTGATTTCTCTAATTCTTAAATCGTGCTCTTTTGCCTTAATCTCCCTCTTTTTTCCTGCCTCATTATTCTCCATAAGTTTGTCTTCTGTATTGCTGATTTGCTGCTCTGCCTTATCCATCCTTGCCGTGGCATCCATTTGAGATTGGAGCTCAGTTACAGCATTTTTTATTTCATCCTGCCTAGCTTTTACTTCTTTTATCTCTGCAGAAAGGGATTCTAATGTATTTTCAACCCCAGCTAGTATTCTTAATATCGTGATTGTAAATTCTGGTTCAGATATCTTGCTGGCTTGCTTAAGTCCCTGGCTGTTGTTGCTTCCTGCTCTTTCTTTTGGGGGGAATTCCTTCATTTCATCATTTTGAAGGAAGAAAAGGAATAAGGTAAAAAACAAACAAACAAACAAAAAACCTAAAATTAAAAAAATGTTTAAAAATCAAATAAATGATGCTCGATCCTAGGTGTATTTTGGTCTGGTTGTTGAAAGGAGCTCGATAGATTAGAGAAAAAAGGGAAAGATAAGAAAAGAAAAAAAAAGTTTGAAAATTTGAAAAAATGAATACAATGAAATAGAACAAAATGAAAAGATGGAAGTAAAATAGAGTTTGGAAAATTTACAAAAAAGTAAAAAATATAGTAAAAAATTAAAAATTTTTAATAATTGAAAATAAAAATAAATTTTTTCTTTCTGTATTCAAGAAAAAGAAAAGAAAAAAATTGAATAGATGGACCAGCAAACAGACTGAAATGTAATTGAAATTACATCGTTTTCCCCTACAGGTCAAACTATGAAGCACGTTACAGTCTGTAAACTAGGCAGGCAGAGAGACTTGCGGTGTTCCTGAAGAGCGAGCGTGGCCCAGTTGGGCGGGGCTTAGTGTAATGGCTCCATTCTCCACTAGGTGGCGCTGCTTAGCTTATTGAGGCGGATTGTTGCGGCGCTTGTCGGTCCCTGTGCGCGCGCGAGGAGGGAAAATGGCGTGACCCAACTACCCAGTCTCCAGTATGGGAACTCTGTTCTCTGGGCTCAGCCATCCGCACCCGTCCTTTGGCTCCGGCTTCCATCCACTCCCCGCCTTTACACTGTCTGTGGCCCAGCCGTCAGGCTGCCAGGCAGCACCTCCCTCCTGAGCTTTATCTCCCATGCGGCTGTTTCCCGACCCCTCACTTCCGAGGGACTGTGGTTTTGACCTGCTCAGACCTTCTGGGGGAGGGTCTCACCAAGCAACCGTCGGGTGCCGGCCGTACCCAGGAACATTTGCAGGACGTGTGGCACGGCTTCTACCAGATGTCCTCCCAGCAGGTGAACTGCCTCTGCCCGTGGCCTGAGAACCCTTGAACTTCACTTTGCTGCTGGGGATTCGCTCTTCCCACCAGAGCTCCACCAGGTAAAGAGCTGCAGAGTTTCAGCCTCCGCGCTCCCCCTGTTTATAGACTCTTAGTGGAGTTTAAACCCTCTCCTTTCTCCGTTTTTTGTTCAGTCCCTGCGGCTGTTTCCACTTTCCCACTTTCTCTCCAGCTGCCTTTGTGTGCGTGTGTGTGTGTGTGGGGGGGGGGTGCTTTTCCCATACTCTCCCCCGTCTCCGTCCTCTCTCCACAAGCAAAAACAGTTCCCTGACCTCCGTGGCTTCACTCTCCCTCAGTTCACCTCTCCGCGCCATGTACCTGCTGAGTTCTGTGGTTCCCGTTGTGCAGGTTGTTGTGTTAATCCTCGAATCAGCTTTCTTGGTGTGCAGGATGGTTTAGTGTTGATCTGGCTGTATTTCAGGGACTGGAGCTGCAAAAAAGACTTCTATGCTGTTCCGCCATTTGGGCCCCTCCCCTCTGAATTTGCATTTCTAAAAACTAGTTTATAGGCGATGCTGATGAGGTTTGTCTGGAGGACCACATTTGAGAATCATTTTGCGGAACTTAGGAGTTTCTCAAAACCCCTGGCACCCCAATATTACCCTCTATCTTGTATTCCTTCCCTGTTGTAAATCTCCAGTTCTTTTTAAAAAAATACCATCTCAAGGAATTTGGAGCATGAGAGGGCTAGTCCACGGCTTTAACCTAGACTTTTAACTTAATTTCTTCATTCGTTGTGTTCCTCAGTTTTAGAGTAAGCATCTTCATTTAAAGATTCTTCTTCTTTTTATGGCTTTTTAAAAAGCATTTTATTTTGGAAAATGTCAAACATGTAAAAGTATAGAGAGTAATGTAATGACACCCCTCTTCCCAGCTTCAATACTTTATCAGTCTGTGGCCAATCTTATTTTCATCCGTGCCTCACTCATTCCTCCCCACCCTGCCAGAAATTATTTTGAAGCGCATGCCCAGGCATCTTATTTTTATTCATATGTATTTCAGTATGTATCTCTAGAAGGTAAGACTTCACCCCCCCCATATCTTTATTATTTTTTAAGTTTGTTTGTTTGTTTATTTATAGAGTATGAGTGGGGGAGGGGCAGAGAGAGAGGGAGAATCTCAAGCAGTTTCTGTGCATGCAGAGCCCTATGTGGAGCTCGAACTCACAAAACTGAGATCATGACCTGAGCTGAAACCGAGTCGGATACTCAACCAACTGGGCCACTCAGGTGCCCTCTCCCTCATGTCTTTAAAATCAATAATTCCTTAATAATAATCGACTGCCCAGTCAGATGAATTTTCTATAACTTGTTAAGATAACAGAGTTGAGGGGCCCCTGGGGGGCTCAGTTAGTTAAGCCTCTGACTCTTGATTTTGGCTCATGTCATGATCTCATGAGTCGTGAGTTAGAGCCCCACGTCTGACAGTGTGGAGCCTGCTTGGGATTCTCGCTCTCCCCCTCTCTTTCTCTTTCTCTCTCAAAATAAATAAACTGAAAAATAAATTAAAAAAAGATAACATAGTTGAGATTGTTCTGTATATTTCATTTTGTATCGCTCGGCGTTACTATTGTTCCCAGGGGAGAGGAAGATAGAAAAGTCCTGCTGAAGGTACAGACCAGGGCAGGGGGGTTTTGCCACATATTTAATAAGCATTTGAAAGTTGCCCTGTGGACGGACTTTGTCCAGTAACTATTTCCCTGATACATAAGGCTGCAATGGACTGAATGGTCATTCTGGGAGAGGAGAAGCCACTTCAACTGTGATGGAAGCGGGAGCTTCAGAGGGCGAACTTGTTCCAGAACCTTCTCAGAGGGCAGACTTGTTCCAGAACCTTCTCCTGTTAGCATAGCTGGAGGCTTCTTGGGAGTGGTGTAGGAAACGATGATTATTTCAAAATTGAGAGAGGAGAAAATCAGTACATGTGAGTATATGGAGGAGTAAAGAAGACAGATATTAAGAGCATATAGAAAAAAAAAACAACCCTAAAAAAAAAGACCCTAAATTGAAATTTCTGTTCTTTACAGCTGTTGCCCTAGACTATGCCCTGCAATGCACTGCATCCTATGAAACACCAGCGTGGCTGGTGTTTGGAATACTTTCTCAAATGTCTCTGTATACCCCAAGGACAACCTATGGTGTCCACTTGAGAACTTTTCTTAGGGGGTGTGGTTTCCAATTAGTGGTTTCTGGTAGTCTTTGTCTCTGGCTATTGGAGGACAATGCCACCATCTCCTGGGTCAAATATTTGCAGTTTAATATCTATCTATCTATATCTATCTATATATATTAATGTTTTTATTTAATGTGTACAACTAAACTAGAGGCTTTATTTGGATTTCGCCAGTTTTCCATCATGTCCTTTTTGATGATTCAGTTTGGGATACCACATTGCATTTAGTCACTGTGTCTCTTGGTTACCTTGTTTTTCATTTTTTTTTTTAATGACAAAAGTGATATGCTCATTGTAAAAATTCAAATAATCTAGTAGTATATAAAATTTTAAAAATGAGGTTTGTTTTGCCCTATACTATTCTCTTACTACCCAGAGATACCACCGTTACCAGTTTGGTGTATATTTCCAGACTTTTCAGTTACACATATTTACAAATATCTAAATATGCTCATATAAATTGTTTTTAAATAGGAAAAGCATCATAGATCTTGCTTTGCAAATTTTTTCACTTGGCAGTGTGTTATGAATGTTTGTGCATACATATGTAAATATATGCATGTATGCATATATATGCTTTCACTTTTTAAATCATTCCTCTGTGAGGAAACTTGTTTCCAATTTGTCTCTAATGTTAATGAGACTACAGTGAACACTGCTGAATTTACAGGGATTCACTGTGTGTGTGTGTGTGTGTGTGTGTGTGTGTGTATGAATATTTCTGTAGGAGTCTTGGGCTCAAAGGTCAAATTGCCTTTAAAAGGCTGTTTATCAGATTACATTCTTATTAAAAATATGGTTAGAAAACATATCAAAACTTGAAAGAAGGGAAATAGATTACTGCATCCTCTTTCAGTGTCACACAAAGGCAGTGGTTCTCAAAGTGTGATATCAGACGTCTGGGAGTGTCTAAGACCCTTTTGAGGGTGTGTGAAATGGAAACTATTTTCATAATTCTAGGACATTAGTTGCCTTTACCATGCTCATTCTTTTATGAATGTGTAGAGTTTTCCAAAGCTATATGATATGTGAGGCTATCACTACTGTGACAGCTACTGGGAGGTGTCCTTGGCAATTCTTGTGTTGTCTAGAATTTTCTGAAGTGGTAGTTTGAGAATAAACATGAGTTTTTAGAGCTTAACTCAGGTTGTTCTCAGTACTCTTACTAAGCTATCTTTGGTTATGCCTGTTAATAGTCTTTGTAACCTTGTAATTATTGAATTAATGTCATCAATAAATTGTTATTTTGAAATGCTAATGATTTGGAAAACTTTAAAAATGATGCCACTCAGCTCACTCATAGTTGTTTTGCAGTAGAAAATAGAGATTAAAAAATGTTATTTATGTTAGTATGTAGTTTATTGTTTTTAATTGAATTCATGTTTAAATTTTAATTTCTAATGCTGTGTTTATTAATAAATATAACCCATTTATATATGTTTAAATTTTAATTTCTAATGCATATAGCATTATATTAATAAGTATAAATCCATATTGGAGATCTTAATTATTTTTAAAAGTGTGAAGAAGTCCTTGGACCAAATGTTTGGGAAGTCACTGAACTAGAGCAGTGCCTAAAAATCCACCTAATGGTTAACTGACCCTTTCTGTTTTACTGATTGATTGGGGCCCAGACTCTGTAAGGCCTGATGTTAACTTGTACAATATTGATAAGCTGCAAATGATTTATTTTTGGTAGAGTGACTTGTTCGTTTTCTCTGGTAGAAAGGAGGGTATAGTTGTTTAGCCTCGTGGGACGTTAATTGTCTGACTTGTTTGTAATCTTACTCTCCCACATTCTTTTCTAGTATCTTCTTTTGTCATCCTTTGGGGTCCTCTGGTAATAAGTTAAAGACATCTTTTGACCTGTGCTTACTATGTAATGTTTCAACTTCTTGAAAATTATTCTTTGACCACTACATGAGAATTTCTTTTTACTCATGTTCTCACCAATGTATTATACATCTTTTTACTGGTTTTCCTGGTGCATGAGATGTGCCAGGGTGTTTGTAAGACTTAAAGTTAAAAAAAAAATTGTAAACATTTCCGCAGAGTTCAATGGGTCTTTCCGTTCAGATGCTTGAAGAGGGTTCTAGATTCTAAGAAGGACTAGGTGATTCCCAGGCTTCCCCTTCCATATCCCAGGTAGCACCTTGTGGAGGAGGTGTGTGTTTCCTTTGAATGCTCCTACCCGTGAGTTGGGCCTGTCAGCAGCTGCCTGTCCAGAGCAGGAGTAGGTCCCTGGTGTCGGACCTTTCACATGTAACACAGGTTATATGCAGACAACCTTGTGTAGGGACAAAAACATCTCAAAATAGCCCTCTGTCAGGTGAGAGAATGCTATCTTGTTTTGCATTTTCCCGATGCTAGTGAGGCTAATCATTTTTCCTATGTTTTTTTTGGCCATTGCACTCTGTGACTTGTGTGTTCCGATTCTTTATTTTCCTGTTGGGGGCTTGGTTTTTTCTTTTTGGCTTGTACAAATGCTTAGTTATGGATCTCGATCTTTTGTTAAATATTGCAGTCTCTTGCAAGTGTTTTAATTTGGGGGGAAGTTCATTCTGTTACTTTTTCTTCGATGGCTTTGTGGCTTTGTGTCATCCTCATACATAGATATATTCTAAAACTTTTGTGATACTATATTTTGATTTAATCTGTTTTGCATATAGTATGAGATATAGGGATCTGTTACTTTTATGTCCTTATTCGATAAAACTATAGAAGAGGAGCTTCGACCTTTTTTTGCTGTTGTTCTAATCCTATTATTTTTACAGGTAAAGTGTCAATCTTGATGCTGCCTTCTAGGCTCTGTGCTCTATAGAAGGATTTCTGTTTTGTTTTGTTTTCTTCTTTGAAGATGATACCATATAATAGGAAACAATCCATGTTTATTCTGTAATTCCACAGTGATTTTTTTGTAATGTCATAAGAGGCAGAGATATTTAATCAAGGCTGCATTTTCTTCCCATGCTCTTTTCTATGTTTTATTTTATTTATTTATTTATTAAAAAAATTCTTTTTAACGTTTATTTATTTTTGAGACAGAGAGAGACAGAACATGAGCAGGGGAGGGGCAGAGAGAGAGAGGGAGACACAGAATCTGAAACAGGCTCCAGGCTCTGAGCAGTCAGCACAGAGCCTGACACGGGGCTCGAACTCACGGACCACGAGATCATGACCTGGGCCGAAGTCAGACGCTTAACTGACCGAGCCACCCAGGCGCCCCTCTTTTCTATGTTTTAAAAACTACTGTAATTGCTTCCTTGTGTTATGGGAATGGTAGCAGCAACTACTTCACGAGTTTTGATTTTACACAAAGACTGCTGGCCCCAGACACCAGACTATCTGAAGATAACCAATAACTGGGGCCTTTTTTAATGTCACAATGACCACTGATTTTTTTTTTTTTTTTTTGGTCTTTCTCACTAGACTGTGGCGTTTTTATATCTTGAAGGAAGTAAGTCATATATTATTATTTTGTCTAAAAACACACAAAATTAGCTACCGTAGACCAGTCAATATGATTTGCAGATGAGCCGCATAAATCCCAAAATATGGAAGGATTCCAAAATGGGAAAATTCTTGAAAATGTTACTGCTTGAAAATGAATCTATGGTATCTGTTCTTTCAGCTAGGAAAGTATTTTTGGATTTTGCTTTTAGACATAATATTGGCTCGGTTCCTCCCATATTTGTTTGTATATATATTTAAAACAATGCTGAATCACTATATTAGAACATCTACTTCCTTACAGAAGCAGGAAAAAGAAAAAGTTCTGAATTAGATACATATTTGTATTACAAGGCTGGGTGCTTTCTTTTGGATATTTTGAAACTTGGGGACATTTTCAAGGACAGATTTTTAGACTACAATTAAAATAACAAGGTTTGAATTTGGTAGGCACTTATTAGATCTCATACTATTTTTGGTGGATATGATGATATAAAACTGAGACAGGAGACGTTCATCAAAAAACATCAAAATAAGAAAAAAGGTATCAAGTCAAAATAAGGTATCAGTCAAATTATGTACCGAGTCAGACTCGTAGAGCCTGTGGTATTTATTACCGTTAATTGCGTAGAAAGGGAAAATGGCATTTGAAAATTAATTGTTCACCATGTGAGACTCTATTATTTGATATCAACCAGTGGCTCCCAAATCAGGCTGATGATGTGAATACAGGTTCCTACCCTGAGATTCTGGTTTTTGTAGATATTAAGAATATTTTAACAAGTTCCGCAGGTGATGAATGTGGGCTGACAGGTTTGGGAACCACTGATGTAGACCCCCGTGTGTGTGGACATCTTGCTTGTTAAAATACAGATTGCTGGGTCCCCCTCCTCCCAAGTGTGTGACTCCTAGGTCTCTGATTGGGCCTGAGAATTTGCAATTCTATTAAGTTCCCTGCTGCTGCTTTGGCTGGTCCAGAAACCACACTTTGAGAACTACTGACATGGATCTTTCCCAAGACTTCCCAGTCCCAGACTGGGAAACAACAAACCGAATTCTGTGGCAAGGTCTTGGGTTTCTTTGGTTCAAGCCTTTGCGTTTCTTTGTCATGTTCTACTTGGTGATTTTCTTCCTCTGGAGTGAGCATTAATTGATAGACCTCTATCCCTGAGAAAAGTTTCGAGTGGAAAGAAGATGATGTTCGCTGGTTAGGGTGGCTGGGCAGGGGAATGAAAATAGCTGAGGAGTTGTGCAGATCTGGGCTGAGATTTCTGTGCTTGACTCTGGTTTTATTGTGATCTTGGGCAGGTTACCTAATCTGCTTTCCAGCCATGGAGCTCCAGTCCTGGTTGCTTGCCATGCTTCCCTCCTGCCAGGACGCCTTTTCTCTCCTCCATACCTGGAGAGTGCTTCCCTTTCCCCTGCGTCTCGTTATTGCTTGCTTAAACTTGGATCTCTGCTCAGCAATCACTTCCTGAGGAAAGCCTTTCCCGACCTCCCTCAGTAGGTCAGGCCCTCCCTTTTTACACACTCAGCACCACGTGCCTGCAGTTTTATATCTACTTGTGTGATAACTTGATTTGTGTCTCTCTACTAGATTATAAACCCTGGGACTCAAGCTGTGAAAAAGTCGATCAGTTTGTGTTCCCTTTGTGTTCTGGCCACAACACAAACACTGTGCCTGACACACAGTAGCTGCATGAGTAGCAGTGAATGGGGTCACATATACAAACAGCAGTAAGGGCAGGGTAGGCATTCCAAAATTGGCTGCATTCCTGCCTGTGGGTTTCCAGAAGACAGTTATTCTTATAATAAATTCCCTGTTTTGTGCAACCGGACTTATTGGTTTCTGTTATTTGCCAGAGCCCTTACAGTACGCTATTTATTGAGTGCTTCATACATATGTGAAGCACCAGCTATGTAGTCTCATGTTGGGCACCGATCTAGGAAGTCAAGAATCTCAGCCTGCTAATATCTTGGGTGTTACTTTTTCCTATGATTCTGCAAGCCAATGTGTATTATAAAGATAGGATCTATAGATAGAAGATATATTTCCTTAATGCCATATTAAGGAAGAGCAGCAGAAAGCAATTTTATCCTCAAGCCACCGTCTCTGAAGTGGTTTTTGGGATTGGGGATAGATGGTACCAAGGGAGAGTAAGGTTAAACATTACCTTACTTGCAAACGTGACTGCTGTCTCCATAGAGTGGAATCTTATAATGGGTAACATCTGGAAAGTGCATTCATTTTGTAGAGACAGGATGCTTTAGTTACTGGCCAGAACAGGACCTGAGTAACAATATATATCCCGATTACATCTATGTCAATAAGAAAAGGGATTGATAGGCTATAATTTAGAAAAATAGATTCAAAGAGACATATGAACACTAAATAAGAAAGGAGAGACACCGGCCCAAAGACTCAACCATTCTAGGTCCTAGAGAGAAATTGCTGGTGTGGAAACATAAGCAATTCAATTATACAATTAATTATTCTTATGTAAATATATGTTTACATGCAAGTTTCAGATGAATGCTGAGTTCTCCCGGGGTCTCTAGTGTTTCCTTTTTTCTGGACTGTCTTTTCAAGAATGTTTAGCTCTCTGGGCTCGGACCTAGTTTGTGGCAACATGGCTAAACACGACCAAGAAGGTCAGAATTGCCAATAAATACTGGACCCGTTATGGTACCTCCTTCAGGAAAATGGTGAAGAAGATTGAAATAAGCCAGCACGCCAAGTACACTTGCTCCTTCTGTGGCAAAACCAAGATGAAAAGACGAGCTCTGGAGATCTGACATTGTGGTTCCTGCATGAAAACCATAGCAGGTGGTACCTGGACCTACAACACCATTTCTACTGTCACAGTAAAGTCGGCTATCAGGAGACTGAAGGAGTTGAAGGACCAGTAGAAAGAAGCTCCACCATTTGAAACATTGCTTACTTATAATAAATGGGTTAATTGATATAACAATAAACAAAACAACAACAAAAAGAATATATAGCAACTGGCCTTGAAAGACATACTAGCTCTCTGGAGCACAGGGCAAGCAAACTTACTGCACATTATAAAAAAATTAGATTCCCTAAGCTTAGACTTCCTGTCCTCTAACTCACCTCACTGCATGTGCAGGTGTCACCTAGCCCTCTTCTCAGGGTCATGTGAGAACTGGGGCTGACGCCCTGCTGACACTCTGGCTACTACTATTGCCATGAGTAGAAACCGTTTGTCTCTGATCCAGGAGTTTTGTGTCTTCTGGCATCCATGAAACTGGCTGACCCAAAGCTGGCTCGCTTATGGTCACGGTGACTTGCGTGTCTCTTCCCTTATGACAGTGAACTGACGGACTGATTTGCTTTTACCTGCTGGCATTGTCAATTCTGATTCTACCAAGCTGAGGACCAGTTCCTGGCCTTGGGGAATGAATTAATAGAGATAAACAAAGACCTTCTGGAAGACAGAACCAACAGTGGTGTTCTTAGAGAATTTATATGAAATCAGATTGAAAGGGTTCCTTCTCTGGCCTTGCATCAGTCAGAATCTGATCAGGAGGCAAAGACCACAGCAGGTATTTTTGTGAAGAACTTAATATAAAGGATTATAAGCCAGGTTATTAGAGAAGAGAAAAGGCAAAGAGGGGGCACCGGGGTTTCATAGCGGTAAGAATCATGGCAGTCACGCCTAGGGCTGGGGTAACAAAAGTAAGAGGCTGGGAGTTTTTGAAACTTAGAAGCTTAGAGGAGGGCTCTGCTGAGTTGGTACTCAGACCTCTGAGGAGGGGATGCTGGCCAGTTAATGTGGGGGTCTCTGAACAGGGAGGGGTGGTAGTGATCAGGCTGTTCAGGAAGTGTTGGGAACAGTTGTTGCTGCTAGGATGAAGAGTGTTTCGTGGTCATGGTCACACTCGGAAACTGGAAGTAAACAACTTCCCAGTGTCCTCCTGCTGCCTCCTACCGACGGAACCAAACAGGAAGCCAGCTGGCAAAGAGGCATGGCTACAGAGTGATGCCCCAGCATCACAGAACAGAGGATGGAAAGAACCAGCACAAGATTTTTAAAAGCCTGTTTTGACCAAAGGTTGCAAAATGAGAGAAGGAAATAATTTATTACCTGGGGGCAGTTGGGAAATTGCCTGAAGAGTCTCCAGCATTAACTTGAACTTAGTATCTTTCTCTAGGTCAGGGAAGGGAGTAGCCATGGACGGCTGACTTGGATATCCTGTATTATTACTTGGTACTGTGGGCAATTACCTGGCCTATTTTGTGGAGTACGCTGGATGGAACATGTTCATATGATCCAGGGAGATAGGCCCACTGGCAACTGTATTAGATTGCATACAATTTTATGGGCTTGTGCAAATTCCCATATCTGCCCACACCTTGATAAAGACTCATACCTTTTTAAGAGATAGAAAACCACAGATGTTTGATTATATTTCACCCATAATTTGTGGTCCACATGACTTCATTGTATATGAGCTGATTTATAAGCAGTAAAGCATAATGCAAACGACAAGTGGTATTTATTATTTGTATTCTTTCTGGTCCTTGGCGGAGTTCCAGAGAGGTTTCTGTATCCCAGGGAGGATTTCAGAGGAAATAAATAGAACAGAGAGCAAAAGCTCAGAACTTAACAAAATTAACAGAGCAGTTTTACAGTTTTAAGATTTGGTGTTTATAAATAATGGCCCTCCTGACCATTCTTTTTTGAAGTCAGAATTTGGACCCAGATAACTTAGACATACATCTCAATAGAGGGCATTAGTCCATGTATTTGAAACAGCAGTGACTGACTTTGACTATGTAAGTATTTGAAAGTTTAATAATAGACATGCTTTTCAAACTCCATTTATTTTTTATTTTTTTAAACAATTTTTAATGTTTATTTATTTTTGAGAGAGAGAGACAGAGCGTGAGTAGGGGAGGAACAGAGAGAGGGAGACACAGAATCTGAAGCAGGCTCTAGGCTCTGAGCTGTCAGTACAGATCCTGACGCGGGGCTCAAACCCACAAATGCGAGATCACGACCTGAGCCAAAATAGGACACTCAACCAACTGAGCCAACCAGGTGCCCCATCAAACTCCATTTTATTTTAATTGAATGGAATGTATTTAGAGTCTGGTACCAGAAGCTGGACAATAGCTCATGCCACATCAGACTTTCCTGGTGGATAATGGTGAGGTCTGAGGTGTTTCATGTGATAGGCATGGTTAGAACGGGGTGCTGCTATATCAGCCTTTATTGTATTTACCCAGTTTATTTTGTTGTTTAGATTATGAATGTGGGGAGGCCTATTTCATTCTTATTGCCTTATGACTTTTAGTTTAATAGTTATCACAAGTGGGGCGCCTGGGTGGCTCAGTCAGTCAAGTGTCTGACTCTTGATTTCAACTCAGGTCATGATCCCAGGGTCGTGGGATCAAGCCCCATGTCAGGCTCCACACTGAGCCGTGGAGCCTGCTTGAGATTCTCTTTCCCTCTCTACCTCTTTCCCCTGCTTTTGCTCCCTCTCTCTCCCTCTCTCTCTAAAAACCACCACCACCACCACCACCACCACAACAACAACAAAACGTTATCATAAGTGAAAATTTCATTGAATCAGTAGCTGGATAAGATATGTATACATAATAAGTACTCCTCAAACAGAGCCGGGAAACTTTTCTCCCCCAAACATAGAGGATGCATACACGTCTGGAATGCCTTTGCTGCGTTTGTAAATTTAACAAGAGCGCCTGAGGAGAGAAAGATATCAGCTGAAGTTGAACAGGTTACTGGAAACTCTCCTGACTGCTGGACTGGAATAGCTTCCCACCCTCCTAATGCATCAGAGCCAATCTTCTGCTATACGCCTGTCTGATAGTGGCACTGTCCCAGCCCCCTGACAGTCGTGGAAAAAGGACACAGTCACTGTTGTTTATGTTAACACTATATGATAAGTACGAGTGCCTGTAAATAAGTGAATGACGTGTGAACACTTCAGCAAGAAGGGGAACCGGAGCCTTCCGGGGAGGCCTGTCATCAGGTGCTTTCAAAGTGGTTTTGAGTGTAAAGGAGAGCTCTTGCCCATGTACACAAGGTGGGAGGGATGGTTCCGACAGAATGAAGGAAGAATCCACATTGCCGAGCCACAGGTGAGGGGCAAGTCTGGAAAGCAGAAGGAAGGCGTGAGGAGAAGCTGGATTATGTGTCTTGGCCTGAAGAGGTGTTTTGAAACTGCCAGAGATGCTAACTCTCTGGGTAATCAGAGACCGTGTGGCCAGACCATATATAGACATAGAACTCTGACCCACACCCTACAGCTTCCAAGGGAAGCTTCCCTACAGGTTCCAGGGAAGCAACCCATGCTCTCCAAGAAAACACCCGGGAAGGCAGCCTGCTACAGGTCAGGCTTGTAGGAAGTCCGACTGTTATCTCTACTAACAATCCAGGAAGCTAAACACCTACCCCTATAACAATCAGCCCCAAATGGCCAGAACTTGATTAATAACTGACAGCTGCCCTATTTTATCTCCACTTCCAACTAGGGACCAATCAGAGAAAGCCAAATATGCACCCTCTACCCAACCCCATGGGACGACCTGCTTCTAGTTAGCCTGCCTCTAGCTTCCCCAACAGCCTGCAACCAGGGCGCACCTGCAGCCTTCCCTTTGTTGCACTGTAAAACTCACTCTCTCCTCTGCCTGCCTTTGAGTCCCTGCCAGAACGCAAGCGACAGAGGCTGACAACCTTGCTCCAGCGAGCTCTGAGCAAAATAGCCTTTGCTTTTCTCATTTGGTTGGTCTTTATTTCCACAGGAATATCCTGCTGCTGCTGGTCGGGATTCATGTGCTGCACAGCTTCCCCCTTGTGTTTCTATTTCTACTTTAACAAGCATCGTTTGTCTTTTGCTTGGCATTTTGCCCAAAGAAAATAATAGAAAAAGTTAGATTAACAGCAATGCCGAGGCAAGTCTGCTTTTTTAGGGTCACTAGGACATGCTGTTGAGTGTCTCCTTTTAGGTAGGGTGGCAAGAACATGGGCTCACATGGAACGGGCAATGGGAGACAGCGCTGTTCTGATGTGGTCTGAATAGCTTTATAATTTTAAAGGATTGCTAAGGGGACATTCAACTCCTCTTGACTTACCCTGTACTTAGTAGCACATCCCAGTCCTCCTTATAAAAGTTTTATTGTTCTAAGAGTGGCTCCAAAGAAATATATTGTGGTTCCACAGTGTCTAATTGTTGGGAACTGTCTTTCAGCTGCATGAAAGTTAATTATATGTTCTACTGAACGCCCCCTCTGAAAATCACATTTGCTTAAAGATTTGGGGCAATACTTACTTAGACTGCTTTCTAATTTGCTGAGTCTCAGCCATCTATGCCTAATGGTAGTAAACGAAAATAATATATACAGTCAAAATATATTGACTGTAAGAAGAATTCCAATTTGTCCTTGAGTTTTCTGTTTATAATGCTAATCTGTGCATTGCTAAAAGTCCTAGTCCCAGCCTCCAGATGTTTGGGTTGAAGCTGCCACTCTGTGCTTGGGAACAGGAAGTGAACAGGACAGGTTCTGAGGACAGTGAATGGTCAATAAACATGGCTATCTGACTGACAAGAGATCGGGATATCTACTCTTCTTGTGCCCTATGATCACATCAGGTGTTTGACACGCTGCGGCTGCAGAGCCAGCTATGACTACAGCGGGGACAAATGAAGTGGGAAGTAAGGCTTGATGTGGAAGCCCACGCTCCTTGGCTTGCACACGAAGCTTCTTCAGTCGCCTCAGCTTAACTCTCGGCATTCCCTTCCTCAGGAACCTCCATTCCAGGCACCTTGCGTGCACACGCGTGTCTTGTAGGTACTTGCTTCCAGGCTTTTGCTCATGTTACAATCTCACACGCCATGTTCTCCCCACAACCTACACCTGCCCAAAGGTTCCTCATGTTTAGAAGCCCAGCTCAGATTCTACGTCCTTTTTGTTTCTGTGATTGCCCTTACAAGAAGTGATCTTTTACCTCTTAATTCTTGTAGTGGTTATTGTCCACACCACCCAGAGTGCCCTTCAATGGGCACATCTGTCTAACTGTCTTCCTTTGTTCATTTGCCCAACGAATATTTACTGAATGCCCATTAAAGTCCCAGTTTTGTTCGAGGCAGGGGATATATCAGTGATCAAAACAGCAGAAATGTTTGTATTATGGTAGGAAAGGCAGGTGATGAACAAGATAAATACATACATACATACATACGTACATACATACATACATAAAACACATGGTATATCAAGTGCCAGTAGGTGCTCATGAGAAAAGGCAAAGCAGGAAAAGGCAGGTAACTGAAATTTGGGGTAGGGTAGGCAGAAAATGTCTCACTGAGATAATCTCTAAAGGATTTGAGAGGGGTCAGGGAGCAAGCTTATGAAGATGTTCCCCTGCTATGGAAAGCGCTTTTCTCCCCACACAGGTGCAAAGGCCCTGAGGTGGCAGCATATCTAGAGGACGTGAAGATGATAAGAGAGTAGTGTGTCTGAAGCCCAATGCACTTGGCTGAGGGGAGGGGATAAGAGAGGGGAGGGGGTGGTGGCCTTGTAGGGCCTTGTAGATCATAGTCGGGATTTTGGCTTCTGTTCTGTGTGAGACGGAAAGCCACTGGAGAGTTGTGGGGAGAGAAGTGACATGATCTGATTTGTTTTAAAAGAAGCCCTCAGACTGCAGTGTTGAGAATAGTCTGCGGGGGTGGGGAGCTTGTGGGCTGAAGCAGGAGTAAGGCTGTTTCAGTGATCCAGGTGAGAGCGGATGGGGACTCGGGCCAGAGGAATGGGGAGAAGTGATCAAATTCTGGCTATATTTTCATGATTTCATGATTGGGCCAATAAGATTTCCTGAGGGATTGGATGGAGAGAAAGAATGGAATCCGGGGTGATTCCGGATTTCTGGCCAGAGCAACTTGGAGGATGTTGCTGCCATTAATTCAAGTGGGGAAGATGGCAAAAGAAGCTCGCTGGGGGGAATGCAGGTGCTGGATGCTCAGGAGCTCAGTTTTAAACATGTCCATTTGGGGGGCACCTGGGTGGCTTAGTTGGTTGAGCGTCTGACTCTTGATTTCGGCTCAGGTCATGATCCCAGGGGCGTGGGAGGCTGCTTAAGATTCTCTCTCTTGGGGCACCTGGGTGGCTCAGTAGGCTAAGCCTCCGACTTCGGCTCAGGTCATGATCTCGCGGTTCGTGAGTTCGAGCCCCGCGTCAGGCTCTGTTCCGACAGCTCAGAGCCTGGAGCCTGCTTCAGATTCTGTGTCTCCCTCTCTCTCTGCACCTCCCCTGCTTATGCTCTGTCTCTCTCTGTCTCAAAAATAAATAAAACATTAAAAAATTAAAAAAAATTGTCTCACTTCGGCTCAGGTCATGATGCCATGGTTTGTGAGTTTGAGCCCCTGCATCAGGCTCTCTGCCCCTCCCCCCGCTCCTGCTTGCTCTCTCTCAAAAACAAATAAACATTAAAAAGATTCTCTCTCGCTCACTCTGCCCCCTCCCCTACTCGTGTGCTTTTTCTAAAATAAAAAAATAAATAAACATGTTCAGTTTGAGATGCTCAGTAGCCATCCACGTGCAGATCGCAAGGAGGTTGTGGCTTCAGAAGGGCAGAATGTCCCCTCATGAATCTGTGCCTAGGCTGCTGATTGCATGAATCAACCAAGTAATCAACAGGAAACGATATCTCTGAATAGAGGTTAGGGGAAAGGGTTATGAGATTTTTCATCCTAGACTGTGAGAGAGGGAGAACATCAATTTGGTTTTGGATAACCGTGAAGGCGGTATTTCTGAAAATGGGAAGCTGATTAGACACAAGGGGCCAGGGTGCCATCTCTGTGCCAAGGTCAGCATCTATGAAGCCTTAGGTCATGATATGCTTATTTTCACTGGTTTAAAAAGAGCCTATAACATCTTTCCTCTCCCCTGAAGATGCCATCAGGCCTCGGAATGCATGTTGTCATTGTTGAAGGCACTGTGGTTATTATTGTCAATGACAGCCCCCGGTTCTAGGCACTCTGTATAATAGTGGGGGCAGTTAGTATGAGTTCAGATTCTGGAATTCTTGAATTCTGCTTCTACTATTTCTAAGTTGTGAGACTTCTAGCAAGTTGCTTAACCTTCCTGTGTTCCAGTTTTCTAATCTGTAAAACGGGAGTACTATTAGTCCCTATCACATGGAGTCATGAGAATCAAAATGTTAATATATTAAAGTGTTTAGAATTATCTGGTATGTGGTGAATCCTATATGTGATAGCTATTATTTTTATATCAAGCACTGTCAGATATATACCGGGTGCCATGATGAACATTGGACTTGACATAATTCCTGGCTGTGGACCTACTGATGGTAATTGAGACAGAGTATCTCAAGGGGAAAGAAGAAAATGACTTTAGAAAGCTCACTCCATCCAGAACTGCTGGTGGGAAAATGAACCAGAAATGGTTTTAACCTCCTATGCAGCTTGATTTCCACCTAGCACTCGAGTGGCAGAGTAAACGAACTGAAGGTCTCAGAGGGCCATAAATTCAATAGTTGAACAATTGCCACACGGAAGGGAAACTACAATGCTGAGCACGGTTTCTAGATGCCAGGCTATGGGGTCCCTGGACTCACACCAGCCCGGAGTGTGGTTCTCCCGAAAAATGAAAAAAACTCTGTCTCTCCCCAGGGCTCATCCGGGGTAGGAACACACATACAGGGTGAGTATGAGGATGGTCTGCCAGAGCGCTCCCTGTCTTGTGGGAGCAAAGCAGAGGAGAGGAGGGCATTAGGAAAAAGTATCTACAAGGTAGAGAAGGATATTAGCAGACGGCGCTGTGGTTTCTTGTCCTATGTTGTAGTTGATCAGATATTGGAATTATGGTCCACTGAGACTCTTCGTTGGCTCACCACTCACGTGCTAACTGAAGACCAAGACTATTCCTCTGGGACTGATTGACTGACTGATTCCTGAATGAACGAATGAATCAAGTAAGCAACCACTCAAACATTTACTGAGTGTTGCTGATCTGCCAGGGAAGGTACCGTGCTGTGGAGATGTTTTTACCTGATTGAGTAGTTTCTTCCTGTGATCTGTTGATTTAAGGAAAAAAGTAACCCTTATATGAGGGTCCCCAAGGAACCGAAGATATTTTAGGAGATTGATTCATTCAGTAAATGGTTATGTGGGCCAAGCGCTGTGCCAGAAGCTGGGGATACAACAGAGTAAGAACCAGACCCAACCATCCGGAGTTTACAGGCCACCATACAGAGGGAAGCAGGGAGTTCGTCCAGCCCAGTGATTAATGGGATGTGTGCACAGAACAGCACCTAACCCATTTCCAGGAGTTCAAGGGTATTTGCCCTGAGTCATAGGACGACTAGGAGTTGCTAGATTTGGGGTAGAGGTGAAGGGCAGAGTTATATAATCTAAACCAGCCCTGAGGAAATTGTCATCCCGGTGGCCTCCTGAGCTTGGATCCAATTTTAGAAACTGAACCTAGTGTTAGGCCACAAAGATTAACTCACCCCAACTGGTCAGCAGGGGCAGGTGCTGTTACCCAAAAGAGCTTTAAGGTTAACTGTGTGCCATAGCTGGATCTGTGCTGGCCAGAGCTCTCCCCGGGGAGAGCGGAGTTTAATTGGTGCTGATTTCCAATGCCCTTAGAAAGGGTGACTCCTGGGCCCACTGAAATGGAAACCATCCTAACTCCTAAGTGATTGCAGGCAGGGACCTGAATCACACCCAGCACGTTGGCTAATATGGATGCCCAGCAAGTACAAGATGTTTGGGGCTTTTTCCCAGTATCAATGAGGCTGGGGCGAGGCAGCCTTAGACGCATGGGAACAGGAAGAGCTGTTCCTATGTCAACAAGGAGGCTTGTTTTGTGTGTGCGGAGCTAAAGAAACACAGCTCACTCACTGGTCTGGCTAAATTTCAAAAATTTGTGCGTTTTTTTTTTTTTTCTCCTCCCAGGAACATTTTGTTCACGCTGGTGGTTAAAAGGGGGAAGCTTTCACATTGAAGTGCAGCAGGAAGTATTTAAGTTGGTTACAAGGAAGGACTATTTGGTAGAATGATTGAGCGCAGGGCTGGGTTCCCAGGGGGATTATGGAGTCCAGTTTTTATTCATGGGCTTTCCTATTAAATAACTCAAATAATAAGGCATTTTAGCCCACATCACCATTTTAGAAAGTCCTGCACTTTGGGATTCAGAGGAAACGGGAGTGACTTGTGACCAGGAGGACCCAAGGCGGCTTCACGGGAGTGAGCTGGCCTTGGAGTTGGGGTCAGATGTGGAGAGAAAAGAGGGGAGGGCAGTACACAGATGGAGTGAAGGGGTCAGGGCGGGAAAGCACGAGGTACATGTGGGACAGAGCACGGAGGGTGATTTGGAATGTGCTCACTGAAGGGGGACATGGGAAAATAATATTAGCCGGGTACGGGAGGGCTGGATTATGGACAGCATGAAAGCCTTGGTCAGGGAATTTAGATTTTACCTGTCAGCCTAAAATTGTCAGGAGGCAATAATTGAGCAAGACTGTGCCTTTACAGGGATCAGAGACTTGCAATTCAGGGTACACAGACTTTCGTAGCAACCTAAGTAGTGTCCCACTAGGGAGCAAAAGTCAGGATTTTTAAAGCAAAAAGGGAATGCTTGTATCCACTGTTTTTTTTTTTTAATGTTTATTTATTTTTGAGAGAGACAGAGACAGAATGGGTGGGTTAGGGGCAGAGAGAAAGGGGGACACAGAATCTGAAGCAGGCTCCAGGCTTTGAGCTGTCAGCACAGAGCCCTATGCGGGGCTTGAACTCACTAGCTGTGAGATCATGACCTGAGCCAAAGTCAGATGCTCAACTGACTGAGCCATCCAGGCGCTCCATTCTTGTATCTGTTGTTTACAAAGAATTTTTTTTTTTTTAAGTTTATTTAGAGAGACAGAGAGAGAGAGAGAGAGACCACAAGTGGCAGGGAACAGAGAAAGAGAGAATCCCAAGCATCCTCTGCACTGCCAGTGCAGGGCTCAAACCACAAACTGAGATCATGACCTGAGCTGGAGTTGGACACGTGACTGAGCCACCCTTTGCCCCTACAGAGGGTTTTTGATTGGTGTTGGTGGCAGGAAGCTAGTCTTCACTGAATATAATTGGTTGCTAAGGCTCTCACCAAGCAAGCTCTCTCACTGGAGCAAGTTGCAGGTGCTGGGGCTCAGCCCTTGGAATATTTGCAGTTTGGCCCAATTCAAAAGTTCATGGTTCCACTAGAGAGGACGTGCATAAGGCCTATCTCCTTAATGGCCTCCTGGCTCCATTTTATTATTTATTTATTTATTATTTTTTTTTAAAAGGTTCTTAGAAAGAGGGACTTTCCTCTTTCTCAAAGTTTATTTATTTTTGGGACAGAGAGAGACAGAGCATGAACGGGGGAGGGGCAGAGAGAGAGGGAGACACAGAATCGGAAACAGGCTCCAGGCTCTGAGCCATCAGCCCAGAGCCCGACGCGGGGCTCGAACTCACGGACCGCAAGATCGTGACCTGGCTGAAGTCGGACGCTTAACCGACTGCGCCACCCGGGCACCCCCTGGCTCCATTTTAAAAACCCTTGACGTTAGTGAACCCAATTCATTTCACCTTTCACATACTCAATAGTCAACTGGAAGCCAGTTTTTTCAGGTTTTTGAGCAGAAAAGGGAAATGATGGACATTGTGCTTTAGGGATCATGGTCTTTTAAAGACTTTAGCAGTTTTAGGGAACTTAGTTATGCAGTTCAGTGTTTCTCAAACTCCAGTGGCATCAGAGTCACTGCAGGGGGGAGTGCTGGTTAAAATTCAGACTCCCAGGTCCCCACTCCCAGAGGTTCTTGTTCTGGGTAGAGTTGTGAATCTGCAGTTAAATTCTGCCACTCACTGGTGATGCTGGTGTAACTGGTGTAAGACCCACACTGGGAGAACACTGTTGGCTTCCTGGGAAGGCCCCAAGCAGGGAAGCCTCTGATGAAGCCACAGAGAGCCACTGAGAAAGAGTCAGCCCTAGAACACATGCAGGCCCAGAAAGCAGGAAGCGGACTTTTGTTGGAACCAGTCCAGGAGGAACTTTCAGTTCCCTAGTCTCTTGCCCTCCCTACACTCCAATCTTGGAGGGCCTTGGAGCCTCAGAAGGAAGGGCATGGAGTGAGGTAAGAAGTGGATCACACCCTGTTCCCCCCACAGTAGACCTTGGCCCAGTGTGGTGCTGGTAAATATTTAACCAGTACACCACTATTTGTTAACCAGCACACCAGCTCCCCGGGTAAAAAGCCCTGCCTTGGTGCATTTGCCGATTTCTGTGGTGCAATATTCCCAGCATGGCTATCTCAGGATACCGATGTGATGTCACTGAACGCAGAGCTGAGAGAAGCCCGCAGTTGGATCATATGAGCTGATAGGACCCTGAGCCAGCTCACGCCAGTGTTCCCAGCCTGAAATCGTGCTCAAGCTGGGATGGTGGGGCAGAACTATCTAGAATGAAGATTGAGTTGTTGAAAAGCATATTGTCCTGGGCTGTGCTTTATTATTTAAAGTGACTATAGGGCTTTCTATTAGTGCCCAAGTTTTCACCCAGTGGCACGGAGAAAAACTGAATAAATTTCAGCTTGGGGATAGTCAGAGACAAAAATAAAATTGCATTTTGGTTATATCCTAAAGATGGTGCCTGTCTGACATATGGGCTACAGTGGGAAATTTTATCTTAAAAACTTGTAAGATACTTTTTAAAAAGATTATCATCAAATGGAAATACAAAACTGAAAGGTACATGAGAAATCTTGGCCCTAAATTGAGAACCACATGATGTAAGGGATTCTGTTAATTGATGAGGTTCGTTTGGAGACTTTTCTTTAGTGTTCCCAAACAGATGTCCCCAAAAGGAAGACAACTGTGTCACTGATTAAAAAACGAACCAATGAAACTGCTCAAAGATAGTACAGGAAGAACTACCAAAGACTGGGATAAGACCTCTCTCATCGGTATAATGTGACGATTACCGAGAGCAGACGTATTTGAATGTGTCTAACACACATAGTAGGTCTGCAGTCAGTAGGTTCTAGTTTTTCTTCCGAGCTTCATTAAGTTCCGGTGGTGTTGGGTTAGGCTCCCTCCCTGTTAAGGAGCTTCATCTGTGTTAATAAATGCTAGGCAGAATAGTTTCTATTTCGGGTCTCTCGTCGCCCCTCCCCTCTTGCTGATGAATGTCACAATCGAAGCCTTAGAGAGCCTCATTAGGTTGGGGGATGGCCAGGGCCTTCCACGTTCCTTTGGCAGGTGGGGAGTGGGTTTTTAAATGGGCTCCAAAGTGTCCGCCGCTTGCAAAAACAATTTCTGTGTAGCTTAAGCCACAACGAGGACACCAGAACCATAGCTCCCCCACCCTGGCTGTCCCGAATAACTGACTCTTTGTACTTGCCTAATCCAAACAGTAGATCGGTAATGCATAAACTGCTCCGCATGAAATGCTCCTTCAACCCGAGGACGGGTTGGAAACCACAAAGAATTTCCATCGACCAGGACTGCTTGCAGGAGGGGCTTTCTCCAGGTTTATAAGCTACTTTTGCAAACCACCATCGCCTACTTTTGGTGACACAAATCTGCCATTGGCGGTTGAATCAACAGAGCCTGGAATGTTCCGGGCTTGCAGGCAGCCCTTGTTCCCATTTCTTGAGAGGAAAGATCAACTTTCCGCGTCGGGGCGGGGGGCAGCCGCGAGCAGCGCGGTGAGGAGGGGGGCTGCCGGCCCGCAAGTCCAGCGGGGAGGGTGGGGGGCGCCGGCGCGCAGCGTCTCCCGAGGCGGAGGCCCGGAGCCAGGGGTGGCGGGCTCGGAGCGGCTGGTCAGCGGCTGGGACGCAAAGGCAGCGGCCCTCGGGGTCAGCGCCGCCCGCTCCAATCTGGCCTCCGCAGTGGCGGTACGACGACTCCACGCGGCAGTGGTTTCTTATTCCCGAGTCTAAACACCAGTCCTTCTGCACCCTGCGGGATTTCCTGTGCGGAACTAGGAACAATGACTCATCCAATCTGGGGTGTACTTGGGTGTAGACGTGCTGTCTAGAACCAGGAGACTGGATGAGATCACAAAGGACGCGAGAGTGGAAAGATTTCAGTTGTCTAACGCGAGGAGCGGAGTAGAGCGCGGGCTGGAAAGGGTTAAGGGGTTTCAGGCTCTCCGCAGGCGCAGAAACAGCTCTGACTCCGGAGGCCGGGTGTGTCGGGGCGGGCGGAAGCCACCGTGAACGACTCAATTTATCTAGATGTACAGCGACGCTCGTCGTCTCCCACATGGTCTAGCGGTTAGGATTCCTGGTTTTCACCCAGGCGGCCCGGGTTCGACTCCCGGTGTGGGAACGCCAAGACTTTTAGGAAAAAGAAAAATCGATTTAGGCCCTCCTAAACCAGGAGAAGGCTGATGTTTTTAGAAAATGCTATAACCCAGAAAGTTTGGGGCTGAAGGGAAATCAGGCTTCCCACCCCAAACCCGGTGCCGCTGGCGGGAAGGCAGTAGCGTGCCCACAGTGAGAAGTCAGCATTTGAACCCAGGTGAAGAAAATCGGTCCCTTGCTAAGATACGTGTTCCAGCTGGTACTTCTGATGTAATTGCTCCTTGTACTGTGGGTATGGAGCAAATGACCAAAAAAGTGCTCTTCTTTGAAAGCAAAAGAAAAGATGCATTTTGGGACATTATAAGGCTTTTAAGTTGCCTAAAACGATTCCATTAAGGACAGCAAGATTGCCAGAAAAGACACACTATTAAGGGCAGATGGAGTTTAGCATACAGCCTGTAGCCTTTGCGATTCGAAGAGTTCGCTAAATCAATTGTGTGGGGAGGGAGAGGGAAGGGAAAAGAAACTTAGTTTCCTATCGATATTGAGGAGTGAGGCGACGTCAAAACAAACAAACAAACAACAACAACAACAACAACAACAAACCCTCAAAAAACAAAAAACAAAAAACAAAAACAAAAAACCACTTACTTCTCATGCCCTAACATTTCTCTGGCACATTCTGTTTTAAAAACTTTTGGAACTCATGATATGCGAGCTAGAATTAGGAATCTTCGCGTTGGTGTGTCACAAGACAGCTTCCAACTGTTACCCAAAGAAGTGTTTCCTCTGCTTTAATCGTTTATCATGCTTATTTTTCCAAACATTTGCCATTCGGAAAATACTCAAGGCGTTCAGAAGCCACACCCCTTTCCTACTGGTGTCGAGTTTTTTGAAGCTTCCCCAGTTGTTCCCAGACTGCCACTAACACTGAGGAATGATTGTGAAAATAACTTGGTGTCCATGCGACTTTGAAATTTGCTCTCTTTTTAAAGTCCTTTGGGATTCTAAGGGATGCAAAAACAAATGTCATCCCTCACAAGAAAATTACTAGGTGAAATTATACATTCGTTCAAAGTTCCTAACAAACGGCTTGGAGGAGAGATTTATCATCAATAGGTAATTGACATTTATGGAATCAATTAGGAGAGAATTGATAGGCAAATAAAAAGCCCAATCATCATAATAGGTAATATTTATTGAGCACTTGTTATTGAGCACTTGCTATGAATGAGGTTAAATGCTTTATATACCTTTTTCTATTGAATTCTTATTTTGTTATTAATATTATTATGCCTCCATCAGCCAGGGGCCCTGTAGGAAACTGATGACAAATTCTGAGCAGAGAATTTAATAAAGGGACTATTGAAGGTTTATTTAGAGTTTAGGGAAACAAAGGATAATGCATCAGTCCTCAGGGTGAGGGGAGGGAGGGCTGCTGGTGGAGAGGGCTGGGGGGGGTGGGGAGGGGGAACTGTGCTTTTTCATTTGTTTTTAAACTTTGCCTTTATCTAGCAGGTGAGTTCCATTCACATGAAGGCTGTCAAATGTACTCATTCTATGAATAAATCATTTTCATAAAATAGATTTGGGGGCTCTCAGATTTGACAAAACCTTTCTTTTTAAGTACATAATTTACTTATTTAAATTCAAGTTAGTTAACATACTGTGTAATATTGATTTCAGGAGTAGAACCCAGTGATTCATCACTTACATACTTAGATGCCTATGGTCCTTGAGACTCAGTCCATAGGTGATACTTCTAAAGACATGCCTAATAAAATGAAAGAGTTTAATTTTGTGGAGAGATGGTTGTTTGAGTTATATTTGGCATTTTTATAGCCTTGCATTTTTGCAAAACACTTTGCCATAATTTTCATTAATCATCCTCATAACCAGTCTTTAGATTCATAGCTTATTTAAGCTCCAAATTTCCTTAACAGTGCCTTAATTGAGCCCCTTATTTTAGTCGTGAAGCACTGGGTCTGGGATTTTATTCCTCTGATTCCTTGGTACTGGACTGTAGATTTATCCATAAAAAAATGGAATCTCTGTATGGTGTCCTGACCAGACACCATTCTCTCCTAATCCTGTCGTCAGGGAGGGGGATTGGGTGCAAGAAACATGAATTTTTAAATTTTGTATCAGGCTTTTTGGTCAGTGTTCCCGGAGTAGCTATGTGAGCATGGTCATAACACTTTTTGAGTTTTTAAAAAATTCATTATATGAACATTTCTAGAAAGTGAAGATCTTTATTTGGATATTTGAACTAGTCACAGGTTCTCAATATGCTTCCATTTCTGCATATGGTCATAAACTCTGAGGGAGTCTGCATAAAGATTGCCGTATGCCCATCCACACGTGTATTTATAGTCATATAGGTTTGTATGTATCTTCCCTCAGAGATCTGTGCTGCGTGCAAAAAGTATCTTAATCACAACATTAAAACTTCATATTAATACAGGAAAGGGAAGGCAAATATAAAATTTTACTCACCCACATTGTAAAGCTGAATAACTTGGAAAAACACTGAATACTTGGAAAATCACTGGAACAAATAATCAAAAAATCAATTTGCAAACACCTAGAAGACCACAGGGTACTGGGTAATCATCACACATAGCTTTGTGAAGAACAAAGCTTATCGGATAAATCTAATTTCCTTCTGTCCCAGAGTGACAGGCACAGTGGAATGGGGGTGGGGGGAGCAGCCAAGATAATCTCTCCTGATTTAAGAAACCCTAGGATTCTGCACTTTGTTGTGTCCTCATGAAGAAAACATAGGGAAGGCTATTGTTGTCTGGCAGGGACATGTCAAACCCAAGTTCAGGGCTGGGCTTCGCCCAGGTTGGGCAATTTATACTCAGTCTGTGCAAAAATGACCTTGCTCTTCCCAGGCCTCTGCTTGGATTCCTTAAAGTGTCATTCAGGTGTTGTTTACGTAAATGACCTCATCGGTTGTTCTTCAGGTTCCTGGACTCTAGAATGGGGGTAATAATAGGACCCACCTCATGGCGTTGTGAAGATTGGATCAGGTAAAGGGCTTGGCCCAGGTCGGGGCCGGTGGCCACGGGTTGCCCTCGCCATCAGCACGAACGTCACCAACATCACCACATTTGGTTCCTTTTTCTCCTCTATTTCCAATCACAGTGTTAAATCTGACCATTTCTATCTCTTCAGTGGTGCCCACGTAGGTCGGCACCTATTTCCCCTGCCGCTCTGCTGGGTCAGATTGTCTTGCTCCTTGGACTGTTGGAATAAGCGCTGAGCTGGTTCCTCTGTCCCCGTCTCACCCATGTCTTCATCTCTCATTCTACCGCTTTGTCTGCTGTGAGCTCCCCACCTACCTTTGCAGCCTAATTCCTATGTCTTCCCTCCGTGCATCACAGATTCCGGTTAATTTCTCTGCTTTTACTCAGTGTTTCCTCTGCTGAAATGCTCTTGTGCCCTTTCTCCAAATATCTGCATCTTACCCATCCTTTCAGGCTTACTTCACATGTCCCATCCTTCACGGAACTCCCCCTACCTTTCCTGCCACTGGGAACCTCTTCTGATTCCTTTTGGAATCCTGTGTGCCTCCCCTCTGACACTTATGCCTGTCTAACTTCGGGTCTTCGCTTAGATGTCATTTCCTCCGCAGGTCTGCCTTGCCCCACCAAGAGTAGGTGAGATGCTCCACTCTGCACGTTTCTCTCTCACTGCATTTACCGCACTTGCCACGGCCCCACTAGATGACAGGCTCCAAGGCCAGTGCACAGTAAATACTTAAGAAACGTGTTGAGGGAACGTGGGAGCCAGACAAGGACTGTATTGTCCTAAGGAACACCTTAGGTTCTAAGTTACAGAAAGCCACTGGAACTAGTTAGGGCCCCAGGGAATCATTGGCTTATATAACAGAACTGTGGGAGAGGGGTAGGGAGGCTGGCCTCGAGAACAACCGGAGCCAGTGTTCTCTCTCTCCCTCTCCCTCAGTCTCTCTGTCAGATTTGCTCTCATCTCTTATGGAGCAGCCGCTTCCACCTGGCAAGGGATCTGGACACTGCCAGCTCTATATTCGTTCCTTGCGTCTTTCCCAGCAGAGAAGGAAGGCATTTCTTGGTTTCTGTTGGAAAGTGCTGGGGAGGAATTCGGCCTCACCCGGGCCTGTGCTCTCTGATGGCTGATGCACGTGGGGTATTATGGTTGGCAGCCCTCTCTGGAATCACATGGTGGAGAGGAAGGAGGAATAGGTATCAAAATGAAGCCAGAGAAATTAAATAGTGGTGATGGTGGCACCACTTTGTGAACGTACTAAAAATCTCTCTTTTGTGAAAGACTGAATTTTGTGAAATGTGAATTATTTCTCAATAAAAAAGAATAGAAAAAAGTAAGCCAGAGATAAAAATCTTGCTGGCAAAAGAAACATTTTTATATTTCTTTTATTCGAGCCACTCATTTATTCAGCCAACATTTATAGTGTGCCTATGATGTGCCAGCACTGACCTAGGTTTACATTTTAGTTGGGGGAATCACACACACACACACACACACACACACACACACACACACACACAAATCAGACAAGAAGTTTGGGTTTCAGGGACATCTGTGTGGCTCAGTTGGTTGAGCGTCTGACTTCAGCTCAGGTTGTGATTGCACAGTTGGGGGGTTCGAGGCCTGCATCGGGCTAGCTGCTGTCGGCATAGAGCCTGCTTTGGATCCTCTGTCCCCCTCCTCTCTCTGCCCCTCTCCCACTTGCACGCTCCCCAAAATAAATAAATATTAAAAAAAACATTTAAAGACTATTTTAAAAAAGAAGTTTGGATTTCATTCTCAATGTGGTGAGAAATCTCTGGGGGTTTAAGTATGGAAAAAGTTCTACCCCAGGATGAGGAGACTCCCTGGCTTTGAGAATTTTCTTGCCTGGCCCTATGCTTGTGGTCAGCACCAACCACACTTTTGTAGGAAGATGAGAATGTTTTAACAAGTCTCTCGAGATGGCGTCGATAACCTCACTTTCAGAACTTGGCAACTTTGTCATAAAATAAAGTTTCCTTTTGGGCTAACCTAGATAACATTACACTTTGCTTTCAGCCCATTTGCCCGAAATCAGCCAAATTGCAAAGTTGGAAGGCACAGTCCCCAAGACTGCCATCACTTTTTTTTTTTAATTTAAATTATTTATTTTTGAGAGAGAGAGAGTGAGCACAGGTGGGGGAGGGCAGAGAGAGGGAGAAACAGAATCTAAAGCAAGTTCCAGGCTCTGAGCTGTCAGCACAGAGCCCCATGCAGGGCTTGAACCCACGAACGGGGAGATCATGACCTAAGCCTGAGTTGTACAGCTAACCAACTGAGCCACCCAGCTGCTCCAAGACTGCCCTTACTTTGGACTGCAAGTTTGCGGTCCCTCAGGTTTTTGATGCTGTGCTAGAAGGACCCACAGAACTCACTGAAATCTGTAGTACTCATGGTTGTGGTTAATTACAGGGAAAGGATACAGAATGAAGTCATCCAAAGGAAGAGACACACAGGGCAGAGTCTGGAAGGGTTCCAAATGCCAAACTTCCATTGCCTTCTCTCCATGGAATCAGGATGCATTACCCTCCCAGTATCGATGTGTGACAGCGTGCATTGAATATTGCCAATCAGAGAAGTTCATCCTAGTTTTTATTGGGGCTTTATTGTGTTGCGTGATTGATGGATCACCCACATGGTTGAATCAGTCTCTAGGTTGACTGATAACAAATGATCCAGAGCCCTGACCCTAAGTCACATGGTCTTTCTGGCAGGGTGAGCTCCCTGCTAAAATGATCAGGTGTTTCCAGCACCTGCTCCTAAAGAAAGACACTCCTATCAGGTATGACATAGATTACATCCCAGAAGCTGAGGGTAAAGGCCAGACCTCTTTCTGGGCAAGTCCAGATTCTTTACTACGTAGCATGTTTTCTCCCTAAGTGTCTCTTCATTAGAGATAGAGAAGATTGGTTATTGCCATGGACTGTTTGCCAAAAACATCAGTAAGTGCTCAGGACAGCAGCTCATTCTGGTTCTGGCCTCCCTCCCAGCTTCTCACTAGACTTCCCAGAGGGAAGTTGCAAAAAGAGGGGTTTGGAGGGGCTGTGGGGAATAGCAGCTTTTCTCTGAGGCCCACGCTTTTCGGCTGGCTGCCTTACAACCCCATGTTCTGATTTTTAAATGGGAACAGTGGGCCCTTGGGGTGTGCCTAATGCCTCATTAGAACCACAGGTTAGTTTGAGGAATGTCACCTGCATTAGGATTTCCACTGGAAGCTTGAAAGCAAACAGATTTGCATGCGGCATTTGGAGGCCTGTAAGGATTTTGTCCAGGTCTGGCACCTGGGGAGTTCACCCCACCCACCCCCTGCCACTGTGGGTCTTGGGTACCTCAGCCAACATCTGCAGCAGTCTGGTTGCATCACCTTCTACCCTGGTCTTCTCACGGTGTATAAACTTCCCACATCTATCTGCCAAAGGCAATGGCCCCTATCATTTATTTCTTGCCTCTGGGTGCTTCTTGGTCTAGTGCTGTTTTCCATTCTAAGCTCTAATATAGAGAGATTGGAAGCGGGGGAGTGGAGAGGAAGGCAGGAGATTCTGTAAGCATCAAATGTGTTCATTGAGTGGAGGTGGAAACAGTGAACCTGACAGTTATCAGAAGCTGGAGTAATTTTCCATAACCTGTGCTCGTTAATGTCCTGATTGGGGTTAATGGATTCAAGGGAGACAGAGAAAGTGGCGCACGAAGGGAAGGAAAGGAGGAACGATCAGAAGCTGGCAACAGCTCAGCGGTGGGGTGTGAAGGGAAGGGATGATTTGTTGACAACCCCGAGATGATAAGCATCCCCAGAGAGACAGAGAAGTGGGGCAGAGAGAATGAGATTTGTCTCCTCTGACAAATTTGAGGCACTGCCGGGACATCTAAATGGAGCAACCTAAGAGCGCAGGAAATCCAGGCTGGAACACCTGTGAAAGCTGAGACACCTATGGGGGCAATTGTCATTTTCAGGCAAATAGGAGGCTTAGGAGTTTCTCACTGAATGGTGCCTGGCTGTTGCAAGCGGTGGGTGGTGGAAAAGGGGGAGAGGGACGAGTGTGTGCAAAGGAAGGTAGTAGAGGTTGTGCTGTGTATATCTGACCCGCAGTGACAGACATCTCAAGAGCTCCATGGGGCTCTGGTCCCATTGCAGCCAGCATAGATTTGATGTTTCTTTCTTTTTTTTTTTTTTTTTAACATTTATTCATTTTTTGAGAGACAGAGACAGAGTGTGAGTGGGGGAGGGGCAGAGAGAGAGGGAGGCACAGAATCCGATGCAGGCTCCGGGCTCTGGGCTGACAGCACAGAACCCGACATGGGGCTCGAAGTCAAGGACCGTGAGATTTTGACCTGAGCCGAAGTCGGATACTTCACCGACTGAGTCACTCAGGCGCCCCATAGATTTGATGTTTCTTATGACGATTTCCTGGCAGATGGCAGCAAAGCGTCTTGAGGAAGGTGTGACTATTTCTAATTTGTGCAAAGGTACTGTATGAGCTAGCAGAGGCTCTGGGGTGCTTGTTAGGTTTTTTTTTTTATAAGTCTTGCAAATTTTCCAGTCCCTTCCGATCTTGCTACATTATGTGAGGAGTCACAGACCCTCTGCTACTAATTATTTTGTAAATTGGGCACTTCGACATCTGCACATAGCTTCTTGCATGTGCTGTGTGTGTAATTGTGCGACACCCCGGAAAGGTGAGTTGTACAAATTTCATGGAATACCGCTTAGCATATAATATACCTCAAGAGCCAAAAGCATGTTTCTTCCCCTTACCTGGTAATTCTATTTCCAGAAATCAGCATCAAAGGAAGAATCAGAGAAGAGCAAAGAAACGGATTTATGAACAAGGACAGATTTATGAGCAAGGGTATTTTTCCTTACAGCATCATCTATCACTAAAAATATGTGAGGGGCACCTGGGTAGCTCAGTCAGTTGAGTGTCTCATTTTGGTTCTGGTCATGATCTCATGGTTCATGAGTTCCGGCCTCCTATCTGGCTCACTGCTCCCAGTGCAGAGCCCCCTTTGGATCCTCTGTCCTCCTCTCTCTGCCCCTCCCCTACTTGCACTCTCTCAAAAATAAATAAAACATTTAAAAAATTTTACCAAAAAATGTGTAAAACGATAAAATGATAAAAATAGGAGAATGAATGAACAAGTGGTATATCCATATGATGGAATATTGTACAGCTGCTGTTATTTACCGTCAAGATGATTTTATGATACAGAAGAAAGCAGAATCCCAAACTATATGCATAGTGTGGGTCCAACTTTGTATCACGTATTAATATGTTTATGTAAGTAAACACATGTAAAAACTGGAAAGAAATACGCTAAAAAGTTAACAGTGGCTATTTCCAGATGGCAGAATTACAAGTGATCTTTTTTCCCTTTACACTTATTTTAATTTTCCAACTTCTTTGAAGTGAGTATATAATTGCTTTTATAATCACAAACTTTTCCCCCTGAAATAAATCCAGATGGCCCGGGTTCGACTCCCGGTGTGGGAATGCCAAGACTTTTAGGAAAAAGAAAAATCAATTTAGGCCCTCCTTAACCAGGAGAAGGCTGATGTTTTTAGAAAATGCTATAACCCAGAAATCTGTGTTGAGTAGTATGAAAGGTGCTTTCATAGGCTCTCAGAAACCCTGCAGAAGGGGATTTCAGAGCTCTCCAGCCTTCTGTTAGCCTTTACTGACTGTTCTCACCCTTCAGATTTGGGGTTCTGGGCTGACCCCTGTGGTGGGTGGGGCCGGCAGTGAAGGGACAAGGCTCCAGGCCCACTATACCAGTCCCTTGTGTCCTCACCCAGGGAGGAATGGTTAGTCCATCTTCTTATCCAGAAACAAACCTTGGATTGCCCTAGGCCTTGCACAGGAAATGCCAGGATGGTGAGTGGTACGTGACATTCTTTAAAAAAAAATTTTTTTTAACGTTTTATTTTATTCTTGAGAGACAGAGGGAGACAGAGCATGAGCATGGGAGGGGCAGAGGGAGGGGGAGACACAGAATCCGAAGTAGGCTCCAGGCTCTGAGTTGTCAGCACAGAGCCCGACGCGGGGCTTGAACTCACAAACCACGAGATCATGACCTGAAGTCAGACACTTAACCGACTGAGCCACCCAGACGCCCCTTATGTGACCTTCTTTTAATAAACCAAGATTATCTGGTAACCCTTCAGTAAGAGCCCTCCTCCAGAGTTGAGAGACTTTTTAAGTGCCTGACTGAGATCTGATTGGATTTTCTTCATCTGGAAACTTCTTTTCAGGGCACTGCCTTGCCTTAGTGCTCAGTCACAAATGAAAAAGTCGGGTTTTTTCCTTTTAAAATTATTTTCATGTTGAGTTTTGATCCATTACTCCTTAGCTGGATGTGGAAGGCCCTGGGGAGTTTTATCAAAATGAATTTCTATATTGGGAGTCACAATAATTTGAGTTCTTATTTGAGGGTTAGCAGAAACAACTGGTACTTTCACAAGTTGTAAAGAGGCCAATGTCAGATATTACAAATAAGACAATAAAAGGGGAAAATAGAATTCATTCCATATTAGGGTCCGCAGTGATGACAAGACAGTGAAAAACTTGGATATTCAGAAAGAGCTCTCTACCTTTTAAACATGATCTTTGAGGCACCTCAGTGGCGCAGTCGGTGAAGCATCGGACTTTTGATTTCGGCTCAGGTCATGATCTCTTGGTTTGTGAGTTTGAGCCCCGCATCAGGCTCTGTGCTGGGATTTTCTCTCTGCTCCTGCCCCACTTGCTGTCTCTCTCTCTCTCTCTCAGAATAAATACATAAGCTTAAAAAAAAAAAATAAACACGGGGCACCTAGGTGGCTCAGTCAGTTAAGCGTCCGACTTCAGCCAGGTCACGATCTCGCAGTCCGGGAGTTCGAGCCCCGCGTCGGGCTCTGGGCTGACGGCTCAGAGCCTGGAGCCTGCTTCCGATTCTGTGTCTCCCTCTCTCTCTGCCCCTCCCCTGTTCATGCTCTCTGTCTCAAAAATAAATAAACGTTAAAAAAAATAAAGATGATCTTCTGAGGGCATGATATAAATACAGCTACATACATATACATATATACATAGGTAATCACCCTTCTTCCAAGAAAGTTAGACCCCAAGAGTTCATACATTTCCAGTCTCCTATCCAACGAGTCCTTTCCTCAGGTTGTATCCACCACAGGGTCAAGAGACTTCTAGGGAAGGGAGACATAGTGAACAAGGCTACAGCTCTTCCCTCAGGTAAATTACTGTTAAAATTTAAATGTTTTGCCACTCCTTGTGAGTCTGTAACTATTTCAAAACAAAAAGTTACAAGAAGTTAAGTGACGAGGGTCAACATAAGGAGCCAGGGGATTATGTAGATTCAAGGTACCAATTACAACTTTGCTGCGGTCCTCAGGTGTGTGACCAAGAGGTCAAGGTAGATGCTGGTGGGTGGAGGGTAATGGGCTTGGAAGTAGACGGTGGAGAGCATACGGAGACACTGGAAGAGAAAACCTAGGGTTGCACTCTTCCACCAGGAGACAGAGGAAGCAACACTTGTATTTCCTTGAACATTTTCAGGGTGAGGTGTGGTTGGGGAGGAGGGGCGGCAGTTGAGTTGGTTGTGCGGGGTTATGTTTTGTTTTGTTGTTTACTGTTAGAGGACGAGGTGTCGATGCCTGTCCCTGGCATTGCAGCTGAATTCCACTGTGGACACTCGAGGTCCTCTGTTCCTTTCCTTACCCACTGACTTGCCCAACGCCCAGTGCCGAGTCGGGTCAAACAAGTATAACGACTCTCGGGGGTGTTCTGAGGGATCAAGTGTGCAGCCAACGAAAGACTCTTTCTTAAGTTCATGTCATGGATTCGTTCGCCAGCTTCTGCTTGGGCCACAAGCCACTGGCGAGGAAAATGACCTCAGTGACCAGATGCTGAGCAGAAGGCATTGCCCGCGGGACAATGTCGCTTCACGGTTTCTGCCTGCCCTGGGTGCTGTAGCTAGACCAGACTTTTTTTTTTTGGCAAAATTCTCAACCAGTCTGAACTTGGAAAAAGCCAGCATTTCTGGTCAGGGAGCCTTGGCTACTTGCACGAGGCTTTTGGAGCACAAAAGCTGGTCCCACACAGTGAGTGGTTGCCCAGCACACAGCTCTGAATGGAGCCCTTGGCAAATCCTTTTTGCTTCACCCTGTAACTCGAGCTCAGGCTCCCTTTCTGGCAAGGACACTGTGGAAAATTCCCCGGACATAGAGAGCTGGCTCTATTTCCTAGCAATTCTACGAAGTTCTCTCTCTGTGATGGCAAAAATGGAGCAGCCTAAACATCTTCAGATCACTGGGATCTAAAACAAAGAGTCCCTGGGGCACTCGTGACAAGAAACAGGGCCCCACTTTTCAGCATGGAGCTTTCAGACTTTAGATCTGGCATCAAAGGTTTGGTCACAGTGATTGCTTCCACTTGGGGCCTGCTGGGACTTTAGTGGGTCCCCAAATATTTTGAATTTCTTGGCAAAGCTGTCCCAGACTGTGTAACCTTTCTTTTTGTCATCTGTAGTAATAGGCAAACAGCTACTAGTTTTATAGAGAAATAAAGCTGGAGTGAATCAAATAGCCTGGGGTGGGTGGGTGGGGGGGAGCACAGCTTCAACTTTGACAGAGGACTTGGAAGAGATCTGCCAATGTGTAACCTTAGGGGAAATTCTGTATTTTCTTCAAATCTGACTTCTTCATCTAAAAAACAGTAAAAACACAATGCCTGTGTGAGAAGGTCAATGTGAGGATGAATGAATCAACACGGAAGGTGCCCAGGAGGCACTCCAAGAGTCTTAGCCTTCCCTCTCTCTCCTCCTGATCTCCACCCCCTTCTCCTCTCTCTAGAGCTATGATTTTCAAACTGTTTTAACTGCTGGAACTATCTATCTATCTATCTATCTATCTATCTATCTATCTATCTAAATGTTTATTTATGTAGAGAGTGAGAGAGTCTGAGTAGGGGAGGGGTAGAGAGAGAAGGAGAGAAAGGACCTCAAGCAGGCAGCGCAGAGCCTGATGCAGGGCTGGAACCCATGAGCTGTGGAATCGTGACTTGAGCCGGAAGCAAGAGTCAGACGCTTAACTGACTGAGCCACCCAGGCTCCCCACTGCTGGAACTTTTTAAAAATTCAAATAAATGTGTATGTAGAAGCCCAACATAGAAAACATAAAAATCCCAAGCTGCTACCAAGGAAGCACCTGCTCTGTCCCCTCTTCTCCTTGGTAGAAGCTTCCTGCAATTTCAGTGCCATCAGGGTGGGCTTTCTCATGTGCTGGGAGACCCTGTGGAATAGGGGCACCTTTGATTGGTGCCCCCCCCCTCCCCCCGTGCTGCTCCCCACTCTTCCCAGATCCTGACAACTGAAATCTTCCCATGGAGGGCTCTGGTGTGTTTTGGGTTTAAATGAAAGCACTTTGAGTCAGAGTTCTTTCTATTCTGGTGTTTTTTCTGATGAATTCACTTTTCTGAGGAACAGTGGGACTAGCTGCCTGGGAGCTCTTGCTGAGCCTGAGGTGCGAATGTTCTTGTGCAGGAGCTGGACGAGAGCAGTGAGGGTTCTTGTTTTGTGCTCCTGCGTCAGAAACGGGGGAAATACTTGGACTGCACAGCCCTTTCTTTGCTCAAGTTGGTGTGCCTACCAGATCTTATTGGCACATGAAACAGACATAGGATTAGGCACGCTGGTGCAAGGAGGGGGTCACAGGGTCAATCACAAGACACTTGGCTGTGCACTAAGGTCTAGTGTGAACTGGCCTCTGTGTGCGCCTCTACCTCAGGGGGTTGGCTCTGCAAGAGGCTGTTCCTGAAGGGACCGCCCTCAGAGGGTGCCCAGGTAGGCAGGGAAGCCCAAGGGCAGTGAGGGCTCCAGCAGGTGCACTTCCACCGCACCCCCACGACTCACCCCATCTCTGCCTTCTTCTCATGTTGGCCACCATTTCCTTTCCTGCGGGATCATCTCGAGGCTTGTGAGAAGGGGCACATTCCTCCCTCCCAGGGAGGAGGAACATTTGAGGGCTGGGCAAAGGGCTTCTCTTCCTTTCTGTGTCTCTGATCATAGATTGCTGGGTCGGGAGGATGAGGACGGGCTGGAGTCCTGCCTGAGCCGGGAGTTGGGATGTACAGTATTGCTTTCAAGACCTTAGTCATCAGTAAACAGCTATTATGCTCGGGCTCTAATGTGCTCTCTCTTCTGCTGGGTCGCCTGTGGTTGCCATGGATATGGCTTTGTCTTTGGAGGCCTATAACCAAGGAGGATTTAAGTAAATCCTCATGGGTCAATATTACCATAGCCCACCCCACCCCACCCCCCTGACCCCTCCCCCAAAAAAAGAGAGAAAGAAAAAGAGAAAATGAGGCCACACTTAAACAACTCCAAGAAATCCTTAAACAGTTCTGCACTCGTCACCAAAACAACAACAAAAACCCCGGGCTTTAATTGCCGGAACTTACAGGGCACACATTTTAAAAGTGTACTCAGAATTAGAAAGATGAGGTCCATTAATGGCTCTGATTGCAGCGAGTGTAAAATGATGGTATTTCCCGGTCTGGTGTTTCGGACAATATAAAGTTACATTTTGTTTTCTTGCCAGTGCTTAGTTTTTAGAATGCTTCTTGATTTGCCGTTTCTAAGATGTGTCATATTCCAGCGTATAAACGAAGCTGTGTTTCAAGCAAACAGTAGTTGTTTCTGGCCACAGAGGATTCGGTGACATTTGGTAATGACTATGGAAGATGGGTAGATTGATTTAAGAAGGCTGAAAAAAGAAAGAAGACTGGGTCCTGAGCAGTGACCAAAGAGCTCGAGTGTCTTTGTTTGAAAACACACGCACGCTCCCCCCGGGATTGCTCATAAGTCGCCCCAGAGAAAGGTGCTGTCCCCTGGTAAAGCAGAGGTCAGAGGCTGAGAGCCCATGTGTGGCCACAGCCCCTCCATGCTTTGGTTCTTTGCTCGAGAGTTGCATCCTTTTAATGGGCTGCCCTTTGTGTATGTTTCTTTGTGTGTGTTTCCCGGGACCACACGGCTCAGGCAGAGAGGCAGGCTGTGGATGCTGGGATGAGGACCCCAGCCGAGGTGCCCACAGCGCAGAAAGGGCTGTTTCCGTAGCAGTGTTCATGCCGGCATCGCCAGGCTGCCCCCTTCCCTCCTGGTAACAACCCGAAGTTTTGTCACCCATCTTACTGGCTTCCGTGTTCACTGTCATTGGCAGCAAGACACTTCCGGTGAAGAAGTTGGGTCTGAGTTGCAATCACCCAGAGATCTCTTCCACTGAAGTGGGAAAAAGTGATGTCAATTTCCTCTCTGTGGGCTTTTCCTCTCTTGAGTTTTCGCGTGTTTGTGTCAAACTCCGGATTAATCCACAGCCTCTCTTTGCTTGCCTTCCGAAACTCTCCCCAGTCCCTGCCTATCGTGTTACCCGGCAACCGTTGGGACTTCCCGAGTGGAGGATTATGACACTCTTGCTTTGATGCCAGGCGACCCAGTGCAAAGCCCCCTGTGATTGTCAGGAGCAGAGAAGGTGATAATGCTGCTGGCTGGTGGCCACCAGGGTCAGTGCTGGCCTGTCTGGACGAAAAAGGGAAGCTCACGCCTGAGCTGCCTCTGGAGGGTGCTGGGAGAAATGGCCTGCCTCCTACATCAGGTAGGAGTTGGCTGCCACCTTGCCCCCATCCTGCCTTGAGCTGCCTGGGAGGCCGAGAACAAGTTCTAGAGTGGAGGGTCGGCAAACAGAGGCCCAGCTTCCGGGTTCGATGAGGTCTGTTGGGACGGGTGTCTTGGAGGCCTAACACAGCTTCAGGATGTGAGAGGAGTCCCCAGATAAACCGCTGCTAGGTTGTCTGAGCCGCCTTATCAGACTCTTGAGGAAATTCTGGTCCTCATGGCTTCCATGTAGTTCTTCCCTGACCACCACCAAACAGGATAGATTTCATGGAAAAGCTGAGGGCTGTGCTAATCCTTAGTTGGCATCAGGCCAAGAGAGATAATTTTGATGTAGGTTAAAAGGAGTTTTCTGATTTTCCAAGCTGGTAGATGGAAAGGAAAAGGGGATGTTTGGGGTTTGGATTTGTGGATGACGGAAAGGACCTGGGAAGGTTATGAACCTTTAAATAGCATCCTATCTGTACCGTTACCAAAGATCCCAAGAAAGAAAAGGCAGAAGCAGGCAATGTGGTGTAGAGGGAAAGCCGCCATAGCTCTGATTTTAAATGAACACAAACAAAAGATGGAAGGAGGGGCACGACATGAAGGGTGTCACAAAAGAATAGCAGGAATCTGTATATTAGTGTCAGAAAAACTGAAGTCCAGAATACGCTAAGACTCGTGAAATAGCAGCTGACATGAGAATAATGCTCTGTCATTTGCAAAGCATTTTCATGTAAATGATCACATGGATGCTCACAGTAATCCTGTGGGGGTGGGGGTGGGGCTGGGGGTGGGGTAGTTATTATCCTCAGAGTGTGTGGGGACTTCTCAGAGGCAGAGCTGGGATTTGAGCCCAGATCATCTTGGGCCAAATGCTGGGTCTTTCCACCACACCACATCACTTTTTGTCACATCGTTTAGAAGTATATTTAGAGAAAGGTGGGCAGGCCCATGGTTCCAGAGACAGTGTGATAGTAAGAAAAACTAGGTGCTCCTATATTTCCTTCAATTCATCACGAAGCAACACAATCTTCAAAGGATAGAACCAAATTTCTTAAAGTGGATGAGACCTTCAAGGAGAATCGAGTTCTGTAAGCTCAGGCCTGGACATCGTAGATGGCTGTTTCCAAAGGGACCTGACTTTCTCTTGCATGGCACTTACTTCAGAAATTGCTTGCTCAGTATCTGTGTTCCCCACTAGCCTTAGCATCTTGAAGGCAGGATCCATGGCCATCCTGTCCACCATGGTGTCCCCTTTGGCTGCCCAGGCAATGAATAAATAACTAACCACAGAACAACGAGCAGTAATTTTGGTGAAATTATAGAGAATGGGAGGTATGCCACAGAGAGAGGCAGAAGTCATCATGATTTACCAAAAAAAAAAAAAAAAAAAGATTCTAGAGTCTACTTGCCAATTAACTAACATTAGTCTCTAAGGTATTTGTATTCATTTCAACGATAAAAATGAGGCCCAGATATAGAAAGTGACTCCCATGAACTCATTTCAGTCATCCCAGAGATCCAATCAGAACCTCTGTTTTGGGTCAGTCAAGGCTGAGATTGGGCCATCTGGGCTGTAATGTCAGGAATAAATGCAGGAAAGAAAGGATTTCAAGGCAAGAATCTTTTGTTTTAGAGTCTAGGCTCTGGTTTCAGAATGAATTCTTCTATTAAGTACTCAGGCTTAGTAGAAGCAGCTTTACTTTCAGCTTGTGCTAGAAGGTACATATTTTAGAGACGGCGGGAGAGTATACATTCAACACCAAAGCCAAGCGATGCTATCAGTTATCAATACTTAACCATCATGACCATAGGCACCAGATGTGCAAATGTGAACACAGGCAGAATGTTCTCTAGAAGACATTGACTGGATTCAACTAAAGCCAGATTTCCAGAGATTTCTGAAGCTCCACTCTTCTCAGGAAGGACACTAGTTAAAGGGAAGCTTCTCGGGGTGCCTGGGTGGCTCAGTCGGTTGAGCGTCCGACTTCGGCTCAGGTCATGATCTCACGGTCCGTGAATTCGAGCCCCGGGTCGGGATCTGTGCTGACAGCTCAGAACCTGGAGCCGTTTCGGATTCTGTGTCTCCCTCTCTCTCTGACCCTCCCCCGTTCATGCTCTGTCTCTCTCTGTCTCAAAAATAAATAAATATTTTAAAAAAAATAAAAAAATAAAATAAAATAAAGGGAAGCTTCTCATCTCTTTTCCTGAACTCCAGGCACACCTTTCCAACTCCATGTGTGAACTTTCATGGGGCTGGAAGGACCTCGAGCTAAGTCCATCTCATGCCTTTATCTTCCTCATTCACTTCACGGTAGTCATGGTGGTCTTGTCTTCTCTTGGCTCCTCAACACACTCAGGTGTTCCTACCCCAGGGCGCTGGCACCTGCCGTTCTGTCTTCCAGAACCCTTTCCTAGATCATCATCCCCACCACTGGCTTGGTGTCATTCAGGCCTCAGCTCAGAATCTCCTGGAAGAGGCCTGCCTGACCCATTTCCTGTTGTGTTTTCCTCATGGTGCTTTCATCACAATACAAAATTGTTTAATTTCTCTTCTCTCCCTTCTCCCTCCCCTTCTCCTCTCTCTCTCCTTCCTTGTGCCTCTTCTTCCTTGATTGTCTTCCCCACTAAAATGGGAGCTCCATGAGGCTGCTCCTTATCGGTCTTGCTTGCAGACGTATCTTCAGTGCCCGGGACGGCACCTGAGCAGGTGCTCAATATACATTTGTTGTGTGACTATGTTGACTCGCCCCACCTTCTTCCTTGGCTGCTTCCATTTAGAACACTTACGGACACTACAGTCGTCTATTTTCAACACATGGTAAATGAGGAAAGGTAAATGGAGACCATTTGAAAGCCCTTTGATATTCCGTAAATAGTCTTAATTTTTGAGGTGTTTCTGATAACCTGAAAACAATCCGCAGTGACAGGCTCAGATCACCAGTTCTGGAGGCATCCAGAGGCTGAAGGAACTGTCTTGCAGTACAGGAAACCTCAGGGAAAGCTGAGGAAAGGGAATCCGGTGAGTCTATCTGGGAATGCCAAAAGCACTGCTGGCAGGAGATAAGCCTGCTCGGGGTCTCTCAAAATATCCTTTATTCAGATTATGTTGTGCCACCTGATCAGTGCCCATGGGCAAGCTCAGGGTTGGAAGGGGCTAGGAGCAGGCCAAGGATAGGCAGTAAAAGAGAAGCTTGGGTGGCAGAGGAAGCTGAGGAAAACACGTCCCAGGAGGTACTGGCTCCAGGTTAGCATTTCTGCTGATCTTACTGAACGATGTGGGCATGCCCCCTCCCCTGCCCTTTACCTCGGTTTGAAGAAACAGGGGTGTTAGTGGGGAAGGTAGGAAGAGGTGAGGCTGTCAGACCGTCTTGTGGAACAATACCCCCAATAACAGTCAATTAAATAAAATTCTGAGCTTAAGCAATACAGGTCTGCACAGCAGCTATGATGTCATTGATCCAATTGCCTTTTCCTCATTGTTCTGCCGTCTTTGGACTTTGCCCTCATTCGGACTACCACATCCACATTTCATCCAGAAGAGGAAAAGAAGGGGAAGGAGCTCAACTTTCAAGCTTACCACGAGGAAGGTGCACGGGTACTCTCCATTCTTATCCCATTGGCCAGAACTTTGTCCGTGGACATACCTCAGTCCAAAGGAGTCTGGGAAATGTGGTCTTGAACTGGGTGGCCGTGTCCCACCTAAAAATTCCACAACCGTGAAAAAGAAGGAAGAGATGTATCAGGAAACGGCATTTCTGTCACAGGTGAGCAGAAGAAATTGCCTTGTGAATACGCTCCTTTGCAACTGGCCCCGGGAAGAAGTAACTTCCCCGGGAGGAAAATCATTCGGCTGTCTGCCAGGTCTTTGCACGGCAAACTATAGATTTTGATAAACAGACCACTGCACATTTCTCCCTGGCAAGAATATAAAGCCCAGTGATAATAAGCCATATGAGTGCCATAAACCCTAAGTAGCTGTTTTGAAGTCATCAGAATGCAGCGCCTACCAGATAATTTACCCAGTCTGTCAGAATGCTGCTTCCTGCTTCCACCATCAACCATTTGGAATTAACTATAAAGCAGGTCTGCTGTGGAGTCTAAATCTAGAAATAGTAGAATGTAAGCTCTGGAGATATTCAATTTGTGGCAGGCACTTATTCACTCGATGTGTAACTACTAGGTACCCACTGCACCAAGCTGGCCTATGGGGTGGGGCAGCTGTGATATTGAGAACGACAGAGATGTATGTTCACGAGTTCAGTGACAGAACATCTGCTTATGAATGAGGGCATTCACTCATTTGTTCTTTCGTTCAACGACTATTTAGTGAACCCCTACTTTGAATCAGACCCACGGTACTGGGACACATTGATGAACAAGCAGGACAAGGTTCTTGCCTCAGAGCATATGTTCTAGTGTGAGGAAAAAGGCAGGGAAGAAGAAAGCAAGCCTGTGAACAGACAGGATACTATAGAGTGATAAATACTGAAGGAACTAAATAGAGCGGTGATGGAGAACTTGGGCAGTGAATAGGAGGGTCAGTGAGGGCCTTTCTGAAGTGATGGTTGAATCCTGAAGGATGAGAAGTCAGCCACATGGGAAGCCAGGAGCAGGGAGGTGGCAAAGAGCTTGTGTGTTAGTGTGTCTGGTGTGGCCGGAGTGTTTTGAGTGAGGGGACATGATGCAAGATGAGACTGACTGGACAAGGCTGGTCCCAGAGAGTTTTCTGGAAAGGGTGGAACTTGAGCCGATCCTTGCAGGACAGGTAAGGTTCGAGTCTGCGAGAGCGGAAACATTTGCAAAGTAGGGTGAGCTCTGAGGGGCTTGAGCCAGGACTGTGCCAACCCAAGATGGTGGGTGAGAAGGGTTCCTGATGGGAGGAGTGAGAGAAAAGGCTGGAAAGGCAACCCCAGGAAACTTCTGGAAGGCAAAGGGACTTGAATTCTCAAAGATCATGTACAGCCATTTGATCAGGAGAGAGGCATGATCGAAGCGTGGTTTTAGAAAGATTTTCTACAAACTAGGTAGTAGCCTCTCAGTCTTGGCACTATTGATGCTTTGGGCCAGATCATTCTTTGTTGCGAAGGATCCTGTACACTGCAGGATGTTTAGCAGCACCCCTGATCTCTAAATGCCAGGAGCACCCACCCTTCCTAGTCCTGATGATCAAAAATGTCTCCAGATATGGCCAAATGTCCTAGGGGGTGGGGGAAGGGAAAATCACTTCTGGTTGAAACCACTACTTTAAAAAAAAAAAAAAGGTTTTGTTTATCTTTATGTTTTTATTTTTGAAATCAGATTTTGGACCTGAAATATCTTGATCATTGACTGTTTTCTCTCACTGTGATTGTATGGACGTAGGAACTCCAGATTTAAATAGGAAGGCAACCTTAAGTTGTAGTTACTGAATATTTTTGACTTAAAGAAAAGCTTATACAAATAAGTTTCAATTCACTCTAAAATGAAGTTTTGCAAGCTTTGAGGGATCTTTCCTCTGCTGTGCCATCCCTTGATGTTTTCGGTCTTCTTACAGTGTGTCCCGCTCTACTCGGGTGGATGAGCTCCTTAAGGCCACCCCTAGGGGGAGTGGGGAGGTGGGGCACAGAAGGAAAGGCCCTTTTCCAGTGAGGAGATGTGTACGCTGAGCTGAAAAAACATTAAGGAGGATTGTTTTGAGATTTTTTTCAGGCCCCTAAATTGTTTTTTGTTAAAAAAAATTTTTTTTAAATCTTTATTTATTTTTGAGAGAGTGAGAGAGAGACAGAGTGAGGGCAGGGGAGGAACAGAGAGAGAGGGAGACACAGAATCCGAGGCAGGCTCCAGGTTCTGAGCCGTCAGCACAGAGCCCGACGTGGGGCTCGAACCCGCGAACCGTGAGATCATGACCTGAGCTGAAGTCGGACACTTAACGGACTGAGCCACCCAGGTGCCTCCAGGCCCCTAAATTTAAATTAGCTTTGTGGGAACTCTTTGGGATTAACTCCCCCTCAAAACACCCCCTGAAATATATCCCTTCGTGGCTTCCCTTCTCTAGATGATATTTGAAAGATATGCAAGAGAATATGAAGAACTCCAGAGAAAATGTATTTTTTAAAACATTTTTTTTAAAGTTTATTTATTTTTAAGAGAGAGATAGAATGTGAGCTGGGGAGGGGCAGAGAGAGAGGGGGACACAGAATCCGAAGCAGGCTCCAGGCTCTGAGCCGTCAGCACAGAGCCCGACGCAGAGCTTGGGCTCACAAACCGTGAGATCATGACCTGAGCTGAAGTCAGACGTTTAACCGACTGAGCCACCCAGGTGCCCCATGGAGAAAATGTATTTTTAAAACCTATCTTCCTATGTCTTTAAAAAAAAAATTAATGTTTATTTATTTTTTGAGAGAGAAATCCCGAGCAGGGGAGGGGCAGAGAGGGAGGGAACAGAGGATCCGAAGCAGGCTCCATGCTGTCAGCAGTGAGCCCCCTGTGAGGCCCGAACTCACAAACCATGAGATCATGACCTGAGCTGAATGAAGTTGGATGCTCAAGCCACCAAGCCACCTAGGTGCCCCTCTTCCTAAGTCTTTTAAATAGTATACTGGGTTGAGTCGCAAATTCACCCACCCTCCCGCCCCAATTCACGTCGGCTTGGAACCTCAGATTTGGAAATAGTCTTTGCAGGCGTAATTAGTTATGATGAGTTGACACTGGATGAAAGTGGATCCTACACCCAGTGAATGGTGTGCTTAAAAGAAGGGGGGACCCACAGAGACACAGTGGGAAGGGGGCCATGTGAAGAAGGGGGCAGAGGTTGGAGTGACACAGTACAAGCCAGGGAACACCAGGATTGCCCGGAGCCAGAGAAGTGGAGAAGAGGCAAGGAGGCATCTTCCTCTTGGGAGCTACGACAGCCACGGACACCTTGACTTTGGACACCTTGACTTTGGACGCATAGCCTCCAGACCTCCGACAGAATGGATTGCTGTTGTCTTAAGCCCTGCCGTTTGTGGTTAATTTGTGGTAATTGCAGCCCTAGGAAATGAATACAAATGGTTATGTTATAATCGGGTTTAGTTTTTTTGTTGACACGTGGGCTTGCTAGTTTCTGCTTCAGACTCCTTGCTTTTCAGAGCTGGCCATTAACTTGCAGCAGAAGGCTAACCTTCGGCCACATGCTTCACCAATCGGTTCCAAACGAGACCGCTTCATTCCCGTGCCACCGAAACCACAGCCCGCAATCCTGGGCGACGCACAGGTCTCCCCTCGGAAGCCTGCACGTGGCAGAAACGCTTCCTTCAAAGCAAATTCCAAGAAGCGAGGCCTGGGTAGTCCTCTGGGGTGGGCGTTGGTGGGTCATGGCTCCCGGTGTCCTAACTAAAGGAGAGGATGCGGCGACTCTAAATTAAAGGGGAAAAGGGGAGGCTTCTGGTCAGATCCCAGAGAGGAACAGTGGGGAGGTGAGTCAATGGTTGGTGGATGTGGGAATTGGGAGGGAGAAGCAAAGGTGGGGGGGGGGGCGGGCAGAAGGCTGGAATATCAGGGGATGGGGAATGGGAGTGGGGGGAGAGAAAGAGAAGGACAGCTGAATCCTTTCAAGAGGGGAGGAAAATGGTCTTCATTTACCATAGGCGAAAACAAAAAAGGAAGATTACACAACAGTTTTAATGACAGGGTTTCTGTCACTCACCCTGATAGTAGTAATTATGTTTATTATGCGGATTTGGTGGTGAAGGTGCTGTCCTGCTCAGCCCGTGCTGCCGAGGGGATCAATGGAGGCGGTTGATAGCATCCACCAAATAAAGCCTGGGAGGTCTGGACATCCTCAGTTATAATTCTGCAAACACACAGTTGCTTAGGAAATCAGCACTTCAAATTAACTAAAGCAGGTAGACATATTCTCCTCCTTTACGCTGTATCCTTACTATGTCCTGTGTTTATTTCTCTGCTGTTGGAGGGGGTAGACACTTGCCTGGTTTTATCTTTAGCCAAAAGAAATAATTTGCACACATGTCTTTAGAAGAGAAATAAGTGACTATATTGCTTGTCTAGAAAACAACTCAGAAATTCACCTCACCTTTAGGTGAGGAATGAGGGGAGGTGTGGGGAGTGTTGGGTGGGAGCAAACTGTTCCCCCGGCAGCCAGAGAGCAAACATTGCCTGCTGTTGGCTTTGGATAATTTTACCTCATTCAGAAACACCTATTCAGCAACTGTTGTATGACAGGCACTGGTATAGGCTCTTTGGATAGAGAAATTTTTTTTTAATTTTTTGGTAATGTTTATTTTAAGAGAGAGATAGAGTGAGAGAGTGCGCACACCCAAGTGGGGGAGGTGCAGAGAGAGAGACAGAGAGAGAGAGAGAGAGAGAGAGAGAGAGAGAGACAGAATCTGAAGCAGGCTCCAGGCTCTGAGCTGTCAGCACAGAGCCTGAAGCAGGGTTCAAACCCATGAAGTCTGAGATCATGACCTGAGCTGAAGTTGGACACTTAACCGACGGAGCACCCAGGCTCCTGGAAATGGTTTTTTAAAAAGGGTTTTAGTGTTTAGGAGAAAGATTGATGATTAAATCATTAATTCATTCATAAAACAGTTATCGACTCCCTTCCATGTGCCCCAGAGACTGTTCTGGCACTTGCGATACAAGGATAAACTGAGCACATGAAGGCTTAAAATCAAAGACGTATGTGTTGAGTGGATGAAGGAAGCCCCCTTTGGGCCTGGGGGAGTCAGGGAAGCTTCCCAGCATATCTGTCAAAGCTTGGAAGGTGCCGAGGAATGCCTGCTGGCTGTTCTTTTAACTGAGACTTTAAAGTTGTTGCAAAGTTTATATGTGATAATCATCACCATTGCCCTTCCTAAAAACTGGAAAGTGACCTGGCAGAGAAAACCTAGCATCTCAACAAAGGATGTTTTAGGATGAGGCTTTTTGTTATTCATCTACTCACTCTGTACAGACTCATCCACCCTCCAAGCGTTAACTCCCTGGTGGCTGATGACCCCAAAATGCTCAGTGATCCCGGACTTCCAGGTTCTCCACCTCCCAACCTCGGTGACTGGCCTGGCATCTTCCAGATACCTCGCCAGCCCCGGGGCCGTTCCTCTCCCTGCTTTCCTCGGTGAAATCATTCTCTGAACTGTCTCCTCGCAGCCACTGCTTGGGACTGACTTTCCCTGTGCATATGACCAGGGCCTGTGGATTTGTCCAGGACTCCAGGGGCCAGGAAGGGCCTGGGTAATTTCCCAACACCCTCTGGGTCTTCTCCCTCCAGGTGGGGCTCACAGTCCGGGGCCCACAGCACAACAGAAAGAGGAAGACGCTCCTTTCTCTGATTACTCCCTGGAGGGTTTCTTGAACCCCCCCCTACCACCTTTACTCCGGAAAGCAGGTGGGTTCCCTCCAGCTCTGGTGGGTTTCAACTTCTTGGACTGTGAAGGATCCATTGGAGACTCCCTCTAAGGACTCAGAACGGAAGAATCATTTTGCCAGTAGCTGTGCTAGGGCCTGGGAATGCCAGGGACAGGTAGGAAGGGGTGTGTGTGTGTGTGTGTGTGTGCCCACTTTACAAACTCCTCCCCTGCTTCCAGAGGTCGTGGGCTCCTGGCAGGGGTGGGGGGGGGGGGTCCGACTACTCTGTCATCTCTGTAGGGTTTCTGCTCCTGCTGCGAGGCTCCCCTTTTTGACAGCAGGGTTGGTATTTTCTCTGTAGCCAGCAGGCTGCGAGACAAGATGTGTGCCCTGGTGGTGTGGGAGGCACGGAGTTTGCCTCCTGCTCCTGCTAAATGAATCATGTTAACCTAATACTCAGAGGCAGGCTCCTTCTGCACCGTGGCTACACCCAAAACCGGGTGAGGAAGGCCTCCTGAGCCAGGCGCTCGGTTACACAGTTCCTTGGTGGGGTCTCACTCCGGGTCCTACCTCGTGCCTTCTGTACCCATGCTGTCACCCCTGAAATGTAGACATCCGAGGGCCATCACTAATTCACTAGGTGTCCTCCTTCAGCCTGGGCATGCATTTTTAATTAACTTTTATATCAAGTCTCAGGTGACACGGCCCTACCCCCTTCTCTGTCCTCTTGGAACATAGCTAAAGTCAGCTGTGAGCTGTTATTCCACACAGAGGAGCTCTTGCCAGTGTCTTCCCTGCAAAGCAGCAGTTGCTACTTATTTGCAGACTATTTTAAATATTTCATGGAATTCCAGACTTAGTGTCTTCATCAGATTGCTAGGAGGGTACTTGTAGATTAATACGTCCAGGCCTCCTATTTTATAGTTGAAAAAAAAAAGTGAGACTCAGAGACGTTAAATCATTTTCCCAAGGTCACACACCAAGTTTGTAGGAGGGCCCACATGAAAGCCTAGGTCTTCTGAGTCCCAAGCCTAAGCCCCTTCATTATACTATGAATTCTCTAAGATGATAAATTTAAATCCAGGCAGTGGCCTGAACCCCCCCAACCCCGAATTCCAAACGAAATCATGAAACAAAATCTTGAAAGTGACCCAGTCTTCAAGAGAAAGAGGGAAGTATGGTCATTCACAGAGGATGAGCAAAAGGCGTTATTGTTATTTGGTTCTTTGTTGTTTGAGGTCCACAGCGATAAAGGCATTAAACTCTCGAAGCAGAAACCAAAAAGTGCCAGGAGAAAAAAAAAGAAAATCTAAAATAAGACCTCAAAGAAAATAGAAACTGGCATATAAATCGTAAGTTATGGTAGGTTGCACGCAAAGAGCCATCTGAAGTGGAAACAGGCTGCAGGGCGCATCAGAAAAGGCGAGGACTCTGGTCTGATAGCCAAGGTTCCGAATCTCGGTTCGAGCGTTTACTAAGGGTGGTTTGGGGGCAGTTCATTTCTCAGAGCTCCGGTTTCCCCCTTCGTAAAAGGAAGCTGACATCTGTGGCAGAGCGGTGATGTGAGGAAGGGCCGGCAGGCGCCCGGTGGTGCCTCGTCTGCAGCTGGCGCTCAGTAAATGGTAAAACGTGTGACTGCCTGTACCTTGAATTGCAGGGGAGACCCTGGCAGGCTGACGCCAGCCCCAGCCCCCAGCAAAGGGCTGAAGGGGCGGGCCGCCTGGACCAGGGGACTCGGGTTTGTTCCTGGTGAGGATTTAGAATGCTTCCTCTCTGTTCTTGTGCCTTGTAATAGGGTGGTTTTTCCCGGGGCGGGGGGGGGGGGGGGGGGGGGGGGGACGGTTCTGCCCTGAAGGGGCATTTGGCAAGCAGACAGCGTTTATCCTCTTAGACTAACATTCAGGTCTGACTTGTGGATGCAAAGCTAAGCTTCACAGAAGATGGGAGGAAGTTCTGATTTAGGGGGGCTTCTTTATTTGGTTTGTATTGTGTGATGATGTTTTTCTTCAACCTCTTTAGCAACCCCTAGGGCCCTAGGCTAGATGTCAATTCAACCCTTTGACAGACATCTCTTGTTTCCTTTCGTCCTTCCTCTGGTGGTCGTATCCTGATTTTCTCTGAGAAAACTGCCCTGCTGCACTCACTGTCCCTGTGGGGAAGCAGATACGGGAATGTGACCATTGTACCACAGGCCCACAGTGGCTGGTCAGCAAGGGACATGGGCCAATTAGTGCCAGAGCTTCTATAAACTGTGGGGGAGAGGCTTTCATTTTTCTCTGGGTACACTGAGGAGAGAGGATATGATAGGAAAAGACAGGATTCAGTAGGCAGAGAGGGAAACGTTAGGACCCGAGGTCGCTGGGTGGGGAAAAACATATATTTTGGAACAATGCTGGGAATATCTGACTATGGCAAACTCCCTCAGGCTTAAGGTTCCTTTTAAGAATGTAATGGGACCCCACCTACTCCCCCTCAAGTTTCCCTCAGGAATTTAACTAAAAAGAAGTAGCAGCCCATGAAATGTATGACCCACAAGGAACGTATGGCCATAGACCGCCCCCCATACAATAGAAATGAGCCGATCAACAAGGAACGACTAGACATTTAGAGTTACCTACCCAATGAGGGTAGAACCTGAGAAGAAACAGGGGAGAAGGACAGGAGGCTGACCCAAACCCTATAAAACATTGTCCCTTGCCTATAGTCCACGGGCACTCACTTTTGGATGCCCCCTCTCTGTAAAGGGTTTTTATACTATTCTTACTGTCTGATCTTATACTCTAACAAACTTTTGCCTGCTGCTCATTTTATTTTGTGTCCACCTCTTCGTTCTTTGAGCGGTGAGACAACGAACACCAGGTCTGAGGTAAAAAAGCCTGCAACAGGATACAGGCCTCAGGATGCAGAAGGTATCTCGTACACAGGGAGGTGTGTGGGGATGATGGGCCTTCCAGGGAAAGCAGAACAGAGAAAAGAGTGGGCCCCAGTGACACCTTTCAGGCCTCAAACCGCAACATGTCTGTACTTTTTACTTATTTGAGCCAGTAACTCTCCTCCTTTTTAAAAAGCATAACATAGTTTTAATTATGTTTCAGTCATTTGTCACTGAGAGTCCCGGTGAAGACAAACCAGGAGGTTGGATATAATGAGCTGGGAGGAAGCACGCGCCCTCTGAGAGCACTTTTCAAACTGAGGAGTTTCTACAGAACCATATTGCTGTAGAAGCATTTTTCCTCTGGGAGGACGCTTTGCTGCTTTTATTATTATTATTATTATTTTAACTTATTTTTTTGCCTGCCCAACATCTGAACCTCTTTCCAAAGGAGTCGTAGTGGGCCTAGAATTGCTGGAAAAGCCAGATATATACCCCCAAAGGCAAGGCTTTGGGTACTTCATCTAGGTGTGGCCAATTAGATCGTCTGGCTTGGATTTAGAATCTGGAAGGAGTCACCTGGATGGCTCCTTCAGTTAAGCGTCTGACTCTCGGTTTCAGCTCAAGTCGTAATCTCACAGTTTGTGAGTTCGAGCCCAACATCGGGCTTTGCACTGACAGCACAGGGCCTGCCTGGGACTCTCTCCCTCCCTCTCTCTCTGCCCCTCCCCTGCTCACTCATGCTTTCTCTCTCTCTCTCTCTCTCTCTCTCTCTCTCTCTCTCGAGCGCGTGCGCGCGCAAAAGGAATAGGAGATGGTGGGAGAATTTGTTCTGGCAGCAACAACAGTGGATTCCAGGGCAGCAGTGGCCATGGTGACCCCAGTGGGGTCCAGTCCCCAGTGTCATTTCTGGTGTCCAGTCAGTGTCCAGCAGTGGCCACAGGAGTGTGTCTCCGAGTTGCCCGAGGGCCCTTTTCCCTGCCTGTTTTCCCGAGGCAGCCTCTCCGGCCTTCCCTTGATCATGTAAACTACTCACTATTCTCTTAATAGATTATTTCCTGCTTCAACTGGTCAGTCACTTCCTGTTGCCAGAACCATGAAAAGGCCTCCTGAGAGAGGTCCCATCTGCTACTTGCATCAGCAGATATTGCTGTGTGACAGTATATTCAGTGGCTTGAAACAATGGGTATTATTGTTCAGCGATTTGGTGGCTTGAAGAGGACAGAATTTCATTTCTGTCTCAGATAATAGTATGAGGTAGGTGTCCCAGATTGGCATGTGGGTCTGCTCCATACAGCCATTCACTTCTTCTCCATTTCTTCCATTGCATGTCTCCTCCCTCTCCTAGGGTGTTGTCCTTGTCCGCATAGGTGACGTTTCCTTCACTCCATGCCAACACGCAGCCATCAAGAAAGGGAAAGTGTGCCCAGGAGGCACAGCCATGGTCTTGGGGCTCAGGCCAGAATGGTATGGGTCCACTTCTCACAATCCACTGCTAACTGCAAGTTGGGCTAAGGAATGTGGAGGGAAAGTGGAAGCCGAGGGACAATTAGCCTTCTCTTCCATAATATCATGATTTTGAAAGAATGAATCACATAGTGGATCTTGGAAGCACAGGGGTAGGTAGGCGGAATTTTTTTGTTTTTTTTTTGATGATGATGATAAAGGCAAATTCAACTTTTTTTTTTTATTAATGTTTATTTTTGAGAGAGTGCAGAGAGAGGGGCAGAGAGAAGCAGGCTCTCCGCTGACAGCAGAGAGCCTGAGGCGGGGCTCGAACTCACGAACCGTGCAAAATCATGACCTGAGCCTAAGCCAGATGGTCAACCGACTGAGCCATCCAGGCGCCCCGATGATGAAGGCAAATTCAGTCTTTCAAAAAAAAATTGCGGTGGTACATATTTTGATCTAGATAAAGGGAACAAGCCAGCAGTAGGGAGACTCGGCCCTGTGTTTAGGTTCTGGCATATTCTAACTTTCCAATCTTTGTGAGTTTCTTTATTTGTAAGATGGGTATTGTGATGACTGCCCTGTGAGATTATTGCAAGGATTCAGTGAGGTAAGTTAGCACCCAGATCTGTCCCTGGCATACACTGGGTGCTTGGTAATAACTGAGGTTACCTTAGAGGCCAGTGTGCTAGAGTGTGAATGAGAAACGAATAGTTTATTCTTCTGCTACTTACCAGCTCTGGGAGTTTGGGAAACAGTCCCTTAACTTCTCCAGGTCTTGGGACGTTTGTCTGTGAAAGGGACGACCCCTTTTTATCTGACGTTTGTGGTTTCTTTCAGAACAAGGCTATGCGATTTGTCCGTATCGTATTTCATATTTTGAATGTCTCATTGCCTCTTCCAGCTCTCTTGGAGGCAGGGCCAGCGTTGCCACTCACCGTCCGTAACAACGTAGGCAGTTTAGTTAAGCTTTCTAACTGCTTTTCCGTTGTGGTGAATTGTGCATAATTTCTCTTTTGAACGATTGTTGCATAGGTTAATTGGGGTCACATACATGACAGGGGATTCACCAAGAGCCTCAAGAGATGTTAGGCGTTATTGTTTTTATTAAATGTGAGGATCAAGTGGCTGCTGTGTTTTGTGTCTTCTTTAAGAACAAATTTTCCAGAAACACTGATACGGAAACAGGATCTTGCCTCTCCGCTGCTTATTCCTCAAGTAGTTATAATCCTTTGTTTGTGACACCACAGTCAGTTGCCACTGGAGAGGATTCTAACGTTGTGAATAGAAGATTAGGTTTTGGAGTGACAGCCTGTTAAAGACGGTAGTCTGAAGGTCTTGTAAAAAGAGTCTGGAGAAACTTCTAGTCTCCGGTCTTCACAAATGTTATGCCATAGTGAATGTTGAGTAGCAACAGTGGCAAATACAGTATGGAAATGAAAGGTATTCCACGCAATGCTGTGATGAGTCCTCAACTTGTGCTTCTGTTTGGGTATTAGTCCCTCTGCGGCATTATTCAAATCCTATGTGACAGGAATAGCTTAGGGCAAAGTACTCTAGGTTTATAGATAAAACTCAGTCTGAGAGGAAAACTTGTGTGTAGTTCAAGGACGAAAGGCCTGAGAGCCTGGGAACTGGGGTCTAATCTCAGCTCTGCCATTAACTAGCTGTGTCCTTGGACAAGTTTTGGAAATAGTCTCTGTATTTGTTCCGTTGCTGGTAAGAGAGAGGCGGGACTAGACTCAGGCCATCACCGGATGATCTCCTATATCCCTCTGGTTCTGAATTCTGTGTTGCTAGGGCTGACTTTTCAGATCCCAGCAGACCTGGTTTGTTTGGGGCTTGGTTAGGCTAAGTGCCCTGCCTACTAACCTTGGAAACCTTTATTCCAACACTGGCATAAAAACAGCCCTGTGAGAACATGTTGTGCAAAGGAACGACAGGGATCAGGGAGAAGAAAACAAATTGTTTTTCCCTACAGGCAGTACATTTGTGCTCAGAGGTCAGACATGGATGCTTAGCCTCTGGAACAGGGGAGAAAATTCAGTTCAACGCGTGTTGATTGAGTGACTTAACATGTTAGAGACATAATGGAGATCTGATGACAAAGAACCCAAGGTCCTGTCCAGCCCCTGTTCTCGAGCAGTTTGATCAGGTTAGGGAGACCAGGCAGGGCCACGTGTGCACGCCTGCACACAGAAGCACACACACTCACACTCATAATAGTGAACAGGCACGATACTTCCACAGGCACTGACTGAGTATAATGCAGGACACCAGCCAGGCCACTCAGGGCCACCAAGGTGAAAAATGTCCCCATCCTCAAGAGATGTAGGTAAGGCGAGTACCTAGAAGATGGTCTTAGAAAAAGGCAGAGAGAGGAGAGCCAGAGATGATAATAATAAAACATATTTACATAGTGCTTTACTAAGTCCTTTTGCGCATAGTCCACATTCTCTCTCCTGGGTGGCGTTTACACCATCCCTTCTGGTTTTTCTCACATTTCTCTGGCCACCTTCTCAGTTTCCTTTGTGCGACCTTTTCCATGGCTTGCCCAAGACAATGTTCCTGGGTGACTTCCTGCACAGCCATGACCTGAGCCATCACTTATCTGCCGATGGTTTTTGCTAGAATGTCAGCTCCACGAGGACAGAAATCTTGCCTATTTTTCATATCGAGTTAGCCCCAGTAATTGACACGGTGCCTTGTCCATCATAAATCTTAAAAAATGTTTCTTGTAAACTAAATTTGCATCTGTAGTTCAGAGCCAGTCCTCATTTGTTATCGTAGAAAACCAACTGTCCATTTGCATCTCTACTTGCAAACTCATGGTACCTTACACTCAAAATGTCTGAAAAGAACTGCTTACCTGCAAGTAAACCCCATAAAACTCATACTTCATTGAGATAGCCCTATCTCAGTGAGTTGTACTTCTGTCTGCCCCAATCATCCAAGCCAGAAACCTAAGAACCTTTTAGGACTTGTGCTATATCCTACTCTTTCCTTTGGTCTTCACGTTTAGTCAGTCAACAAACCCTAATGAATCCATCTGCTCATGTCCCTTCTCACCTTCACCTGGGTTATTGCTACAGTATCTCAGCTGGTCTCCCTTCCTTCTCGTAAGTGTTCCTGGTCTTCCAGCATGAGCGGTGAGTTCCAATCTCATCCTTACTTTAACTAAAATTTTTTCTATTGTTTTCTCTTGGTCTTAATTTCCTCTCATTTTAAAGACATTTTTTGGGGGGTGCCTGGGTGGCTCAGTCGATTAAGTATCCAACACCAGCCCAGGTTATGATCTCGTGGTTCATGAGTTTGAGCCCCGGGTCAGGCTCTGTGCTGACAACTCAGAGCCTGGAGCCTGCTTTGGCTTCTGTGTCCTCTTCTTTCTCTGCCCCTCTCCTCATATTCTGTCTCTCAAAAATAAATAAGTGTTAAAGAAATTTAAAAATTAAATAAAAGACATTTTTTTCTTGCTGCATGGTATGTGTGTATTTTTAGAAGAAGCCTAAAATATCACCAAAGTGGTAAATAATATATACACACTATGTTAATTTGAAATCTTTTGATTCCAAGTGAAAGAAAACTCAAACCCACTTAAATAAAAAAGGAGGACATTTTTGGTTCATGCAGTTGGGCAGCAGGAGAATGATTTTGGCTTCGAACATAGCCAAATATAGTCAGTTGAGCATCCGACTTTGGCTCAGGTCAGGATCTCATGGTTCACAAGTTCAAGCCCTGCATTGGGCTGTGTGCTGACAGTTCAGAGCCGGGAGCCTGCTTAGGCTTCTGTGTCTCCCTCTCTCTCCCTGTACCACCCCCTGGCTCGCTTGTGCTCTCTCTCAAAAATAAAGAAATATTTAAACAAAACAAAACAAAACAAACAAAAAACATAGCCAAAAAATAGAGCACAAACACCGTCAACGTGGCTCTCTCTGGTTCATCACCTTTTGGCCCTGATTTCCTCTGTCAGATCAGCAATCTTACCTTTATGAGTGATCTTTACTAGTGACGTCAAAAATATAATCAAACCGCATAAGTAGGTTGCATTTTTCCAAGAAGGCCATAACTGGATCTCTCGTTTTACATGCTGCTCTTATGATGTGACATTGTTACTTTTCCCCTCAAGAGGTGGGGTCTAGATTCCCTTTTACTGCATCTGGGCAGGTTTGTGACCATTGCAAAGTGACCCTGCGTGACTTTTGGGTCTGGGTCTATAAAAGGTGGCATGGCTTCATTCTGTTCCTCTTGGGACCCTTTCTCTTGGAACCCAGCCATCGTGCCATGAGGAAGCCGAATAAGCTGTGGAGTGGAACCCTCCTTGGCGACGGCTGATTCCCCAGGCAGCACCGACCTTCAGATATGTGAGTGAATGAGGCTTCAGGTGATTGCAGCGTCAGCCACTTTCAAGTCCTCCCAGCTGTGCTGTGCACCCCGCGTCCCACAGGACGTTATGGAGCGGAGACATGTTGACCCTGCTGTGCCCTGTCACCTTCCTGGCCCATAGAGACTGTAAGAGATGATGAGATGATGTTTTAAACCACTAAATCTTGAGGGAATTTGTTGCACAGCACTAGATAGGTGAATACCCAGAAAAGTGTGGGACATCCCATGTGGCTCACCAGGCCCTTCCTTCCTGCTTAAGCACGCTTTTAATAAAATGAGGTCGAAGGTAATAATTACACTCATCTTACCCAGCAAGAAGGGTTTACGTTTGAATACCTCCATTTTACAGCAAGATTATTATTGAGCTTACGTGACATTTTTCAGGGAACCGTGCCTCAGACAGCCATAGATTCTAGAGTTGTTTACCACAAACAATCCAAACCCACAGACATCCTGCTAAAAGCATTCCGTAGATAAAGACTGTCCTTCTTGAAATGTTAACTATTATCAGGTCCGTTACCATGCTTACAAAGAGACCAGGCCGCGTCACTTGCCTTCTCTTGCAGGGATCCCTCTAGTAATTGGGGAAGAAATGGGTCACGGGCCAGCTGTTTTAACTCCTTCCACCTCAACCCTTCCACTCAACAATTTTTCCCCTGATAGAGGCAAGATGTCTGCCTTGAGCCCTAGTCCCACAATTCACCCTCTCAGTAACCCAACCAAAAAAGAGAATGCCTTTCTGTCACTCTTCTAGAATAAGTCTCAGTATATCTCTACCTGGCTCTGATGTCCAAACCAACCTTTAGAACACTTAAACTACATGGATCGAGGAAAATTAGGGTGTTGTTATAAGAAGAGAGAAATGCTGGGCCTGAAACAATGAAAAAAATAGCTGATACACACACAATATAATTATAAAAATGCATTAACATGCATTAAAAACATTTATTATATACCAGACTTCTTTCTTAATTGGTCCCACTTCAGTCTATTCTCCCTCCCATTGCTAGAGATTTCTTTTCTCTTTTCTTTTTTCTTTTCTTTTCTCTTTTCTTTTTTCTTTCTTTTCTTTTTTTCTTTCTTTTCTTTTCTTTTCTTTTCTTTTCTTTTCTTTTCTTTTCTTTTCTTTTCTTCTGTCTTTTCTTTAGAGATAGAGAGGGCACAAGTGAGTGAGAGACAGAAAGAGAGAGTGAAGGAGAGAGAGAAAAGTGGGGTTCACCCGGGGCTCATGTTTTATCCAAAGTGGGGTTGGAGCTCACCCGATGTGGGACTTGAACTCACAAACTGTGAGGTCATGACCTGAGCCGAAGTCAGATGCTTAACGACTGAGCTGCCCAAGTGCTCTGGAAAGAGATTTTTAAAATGCAAGTCAAATATTCTGGTGTATTAGCATCTTGGGGGTAGAGACTTTATTTGTTCATTGTAAAAGTTAGAGTAATGTCACCTGCTGTAACAACGTCCCACGTTTCAGCAGCTTAACACAGCAGAAATTCATTTCTCAGTCTCATAAAATAGATATTCCTGGTTGATGGAGGGTTTTCCTCTATATGGTCATACAGGGACCCTGACTCTTTCCTTTTTGTGGATTTTCCATGACTTAAGTCTTGGGAATCCTGTATTCAGTAGTGGATAAGGGAAGAGAAGCCACACTTCTTAACATTTTGGCTCAGAAATGACACGTATTAGTTCTGCTCATCTTCCATTGTTGAGAAATGGTCACATAGTCCCATCTATATGCAGGGGGCACTGGGAAATGTTGTTCTTGGTTGGGATGTCAGTTCTCTGTGACAACTTTATGAAGGGGGTGGGGGATATGAAATTTGTGGGTCAGCTAGCCGTCCCAGACACATTTATCTTTGTATTCCTGGCTCCTAACCCAGTATCTGATGCCAGAGTTGATGTCTAGGATGGCTGGTTTTCTCAACCTTGGATGGCCATCAAGTGCCAGGTCAAGTGTGATGCTATGGCATGTGAAAAAGTAGATGACAAATATCAGATGAGGCCCTTGGAGTGGGCACAAAAAGCTGACCAGAGATGGGAGTTTAGCTGATTGTGGAGCTCCCTGTCCTTGGCCTTGTGCTGGGAAGGAGTGTCCTTCTTTCAGAGCCCTCTGTGGGGGAAGTGGAATTGAATGTTAGTTCTTTGACACCTTGTTGGGAGTGGTAAAAGATGTGGAAAAGATCACTTCCACACTCTCAATAGTTTTCGGTTATACAATAGGTAGGGCCTTGAATGTACCTTTGATGGAAACTTCTCTTTTCAGGGAAGTACACCTGAACTGGCTATTAAATTATGAAGCTAGAGCTGAGGCAGTTAATTGCTGCTCTGTGTAATGATTCAAAGGCTGTCTTTGTGGGAGGCAGAGATGTCTCTCCGCAGCCAGTGTTGCCTTTGGGAAATGACGTCTCTTCCATGATGGATCCAAACCGTGCTGTGCCTGCAGACTGTTGCTCTGGGGAGCTCTCGTGCTCGCAGGGCATGACCGAGGAAGAGGATGCCGGCATTACCTTGGCCTCATGCTGGAGAAGGAGCCATAACAAAGACTTGGACTGGGTTTGGTGAATCTCAACTCTAGGTCTAGGAATAACCTAAGCATTGAGACGTAAGAAAACTGAAAACAGGGGCCCCTGGGTGGCTCAGTCAGTTGGGCCTCTGACTCGGAGTCAGGTCATGATCTCACAGTTCGTGAGTTCAAGTCCCATGTCAGGCTCTGTGCTGACAGCTTAGAGCCTGGAACCTGCTTCGGATTCTGTGTCTCCGTCTTTCTCTGCCCCTCCCCAGCTCATGTTCTGTCTCTCTTTCAAGAATAAATAAACATTAAATTAAAAAAAAACATTTAAAAACTGAAAATACCTGCTGACCTAGGTAGTTGTCATGGGAGGGAGGTGTTCCTTTGAGATAATTCATCCAGACATGCTTTATGAGTTATGCAATTTTTCTATATGCATGGTATGTATCAATAAAGAATTTATAAAATTTAAAAAGAAAGGACCTGTCCACTTTTGGGTGATTTTTGGTAATTTAGGGAGATAGAGATAAATCTCTTACCACAGCTGCTGCATGGGTATTAATTAGACTGAGAAAGGCTTGGCAGGGAGGAGGGGGTCTCCACTGAAAGGAGTGGACTTTTCCCCTGTCATCACATGGGAAGAGGCAGTCTAGGGCCTGGAAATGGGAATTTGTTAGGCAGGTCTTTTACAGGGTGAGAAACTTTCTCCCTCTCTTATGCCTAGGGCTCTGAGACAGTTTGGTTAATCCAGATTGGTGGCTTTTAGCCAGACAGAAAGTATCTTGTAGAGGAATATTCATCAACCTCTTTTAACTATTTTTATGTATTTATTTTGAGACAGAGAGAGTGCCAGTGGGGTAGGGGCAGAGAGAGAGGGAGAGAGAATCCCAAACAGAATTCCCAAGAGAGAATCTCAGTGCAGAGCCCAGTGTGGGGCTTGAACCCATGAACTGTGAGATCATGACCTGAGCCAAAGTCGGATGATTAACCAACTGAGCCATCCAGGCGCCCTTGTTTATCAACCCTTAAAAAATATCTTTGCCCTCTTTGATAAACATAAAAATCTTATTCAAGAGAGAAGAATGGTCTGAACCAATACCCAGAGACTGAAAGATTGAGATGTGCCGGAGAATTGAGTGTAGAGTGGCTCAGCCACAGTGCAGTCTGGTGCGGATTCCTGGAATAGATATCTAGAAGGGGCACAATGGCACTTTCCCACAGGCACACTGTCCATCTCCTTGTACTGTAATCATCTGTTATTAGTCAGTCTCTTCCTCTAGCTCACAAGCTCCCTGAGGGCAGGCACCACGTCTATGGCTTTTATCACAGTGCTTGGGCTTGATAAGTGCTCAGTGAGTATCCATTGAACACACACCTGAGCCCCTGGGCTCACCTGTTGTGCCATATGTTTCCCCATCTAGGCTGTTTTCCCCTAAAGACTCACCTCCGTATCCCCAAGGGCCTGGCACGAATTCAGGGCTCTGTAGACATCTGGGGGATGCTAATGAAGTGATAAACTCATCACTGATATCTCATCAGTGGTGAGTGATAGAGGTCACTCATCTATCCCTGAAAGCAAGAAAAAAAGCTGTAACAAGAGTCTCACACACTCCAAAAACAAAGCAGAGGGGGACCACTGAGTGTCACGGAGTAGGTATCTCTGTTTATGGAAAGTTACACATGTGGGGCCAAGTCCTAAGCCTATGTAGTCATTCACAAGCAGCCTCCTTAAGGCTGAAACACTGAGTCTGAAAGAAAAGGATTAGTGGGGTAAAGAATAAGAGATTCTCATTCAGGATGCATTCATTTCTCTTCTGCCAGAACTGACTCACTCCTGGGGGGTTGGCGAGCACTTGTGCCCTGGAGCGAAGATGGAAAAATGTGATGCTAATTTTACTACTTGATTATATTTTTGTTTCAGGTGATTTTGCCAAGTTTTTTTTTATTTGCTCACAGCGGTGTTAAAATAGCAGCAGTTGATATATTTCAGGCTTTAGAACCCTCTCTGAGTGCCATGCCAGCCTAATTTCTTCCCAGAGAAACACGATACTCCTGGAGGCACAGTATTTGGTGCCATAATAACCACAGTGGCTTCTGTTTATGGCGAATTTATGGTAGGCCAGGCAATGGGCTAAATGTTACACTGAATGATCTCAGTGGATGTATCAGTTTCCCCTTTTGTAGATGAAGACGCGGAGGCTGAGGTTTAGGAAGGTCACAGAAGGTTGCAGAAGGTCACAAAGCCAGTAGATGGCAGACCTGGGCCTGGAACACAGGCTGCCGACAAACTTCCTTGTTGCCTTCCCAGGGGGAGGGAACTGGGATTGTGCTGGGTCCCCAAATGGTGGAGGACACGGACTATGAGTCAGAGCAAAGCACATTTTGAGAAGACCCTGGAGGCCTGTGAAATGCCATTCGCTCCGCAGACTTAGAATGTCCTTATTGTCCCTTCCATCTGTCTCAGAGAGTCTGGCCCCTTCACGCTGTGCTGGCTGTGGCAGAGACACGTAGCCCTAGACGTCCTAGTGTGGACCTGTGACAGCTGCTACAGTCCCGTCCCTCTAACTCTTCCCATGGCTGGTGTTTCCCATCCTCTTGGCCTTACCTGTTTCTTGTCCCAGTGGACAAGCCCGTGGCACCTGGGTTCCAGTTGACTTCACGTGGGTACAGCGGTGCTTTGCCTACGTGCATGCTGGTCACCTCTCAGCTTCCTGCTCCAGGCACCTCTGTTGACGCCTCCATGAGACTTGCCTCATGCCCACCATGTGCAAACTGGAAGTGGCCAGGGGCGGGGGGAGTCCTGTGGGGAGAACCTTCAGCCAATGGGAGGCAAGAGCTGATGGGTAAATTACTCCCTCCCCACCCACCAGGGGCTGAGGACGGGCACCGACTCTATAGCTTTTCGCGTAATACCTAGGGTTTAATGAGTGTTAAAGAAATGCATTTTGAATGCATGCCCACATATGTAGCCAGCATTTGCACGTAGTAGAGGTAGGCAGCTCCGTGATTGGCATCCTTGAATCGGTTCTCTTTCCTTCTCTGCCTCCCTCCCCTTCTTCCTCACTCCTGCTTCCTAGAATTCTTAGGCGATTATATTCCCTAAGAAAGTTTTGAATCATGTGAGCCCTCTGCCTCAGATTCTACTTTCTGGGGCATCCAGGCTAAGACAGGTGGCAAGGTCTGAATAATCTCATATTCACTCATCGTCTTCTGGAACGGCCAGCATACCTGGTGCCTGCATTTTGCTTTTTTGGTTCATTTGTTTTGTTTTTGTTTTTTAAAAATTTGTTGATTTTGGGGGGGGGGAGGGGCAGCAAGAGAGGGAGACAGAGGATCCAAAGTGGGCTGTGTGCTGCCACAGAGAACCTGATGTGGGACTTGAACCCATGCACTGTGAGATCATGACCTGAGCCAAAGTCAGATGCTTAACCGAATGAGGCACCCAGGTGCCCTCCGCGTTTTTGAGTTAAGGACGGGACGCGCTGAAATGGAGTGGAAAGCTGCAGATCTGTGACCTGAGGCTGGGGGGCAAATTGTAGAGTGTTGTCTTCATCTTGCTTCAAATAGCTTTCCATTTAATTTGCCAGATCCATTTCCTTCTCCCCATTTAAAACTCACCTTTAAGTGGCGCCTCTGCATAACTGAGAAATATAAAAACACCAAAGGCTAGCCCAGCCCCCTTGGTCTCTTCTTGGGCACGTTCTGTCACTTTAGGGAAGAAAGGGGATGACATTTGTCTTCATGCTTGTCTGATTGATACCTGATTGCCTGGTCCCCAAGTGAACCAGGAGCAGCTTCCCTCTCCGCACAGGCTCACAACGTCCTGGGAAGATGCTAGAAAGCTGCAAAAGGCATCTGTAGTCCTCCTGAGACCCTGTGGAATGAGAACCTCCAGCCAAAGAGTAGACTCAGGGGTCACAGTTTTGTGTCGCCGCAGGCCATGTAGACGGTCACGGGGCTGAAGAGAAGAGGTTTAATATTACCTAGCAGCCAGTGGGCTCCTGGCTGTATTGGGTCCCTTTGCCACCCAGTCAGGGGAGGGACTGTACTTTTCCAGCAGTGTGTACCCCGTTGCTGCTGGCTGCCCTCGAGAGACTGCCATGAGACCTTCTCTGAAATTGGGGCCATTTAAGGGTAGCCCTGACATTTACTGAAAAGCCAGAAATTCAGCACAAGTAACCCACAAACCGGTACAGCTAAAAGCTATTTATGTGCTTATACACACAGCAATTGTGAGAGAGATGGAAATGAATGTAACTGATGTGAGCTTCTGCACAAGCTTGAGGCACAGGGTTGAAGAGAGCCTAGGCAGACACGCTCACAGTTGCACATCACTGCCACACGGTGTCGCTGTTGGAGACGAGTCTTGCATGGTTTGCTCCTCGACGAAGATGGTTCCCCTGCTGGTCCTCATCCTGCGCAGGCTTCAGTGGTTATTGGAAAGATGGCAGCGCCACTCTTCATTCGGTGCCGTGCTCGGTCAAGGTGTACTACATGGGCCGCCTACGTTCTTCAACCACGTGTCTGTGCTCACCCACATGTCCCGAGCAGGGTTGACTGGGTCCTGGGAGGGTTTGCTCCAGACTACCGCCAGCCTGACCGAACGCCTTTCCATCCTTGGGCTGAGCCTATGTCCTCACCCACACTTCCCTGGCTTTCTTGCTGAGTGCCATTTTGAAGCATGCTGTCATACTTGACATTTTGCCTGCTGTTTTGAAACACAAAAGTTGGCCCGTTGTGTCCCTAGAGCATTGCTGGCCTTATCCTTTGGTATTTGTTGTTCAGAGCCCTGTGTCTGACTGACTACATATGGTGCCACTGTCCCCTTCTCTCTGGGCAGCAGATGCTTTCCGGCTCTCTCTATATTATGTGTACCTTCTGTAACTAAGAAAAGACCCCAGATGTGGTTCTTAGGGGGGATGATGATTCCCCTTGCAGTGACGTGGAGCTCTATCCAGGCATGGGATGGCTGCCATAATTTATACCTAGGCAGGTATACCAATTTATGCCTACTTAATCTCTGCCTCAAAAGGGACCATACTGCATTAAGAAGAACCACATCCAGCAGAAGAGGAACCATCAAACTCCTACTGAAATTACACCATTTGGAGAACAAATTCCTATTTCTTATCATCTATATCAAACATTTAAAACCACTCTGGCAAAAGTCAGCGAAGTGCCTCTTCACAATGTTTCTCTGCTGTCCGTGTTTACAAAGAGCTCCTTGCTAGTCTAGTTGTAAGGAGTAGACTCGCTGTCCTGGAGTTCTTGAAAATGTGCAGAAGAGAAGAAACTGTTGTCCCCGAGTGGCAGGGAAAGTCTGAGGCCTCGTGTCGTCCTTTCTAATTTGACTTACTGGGCTATTTCTACCTTGAGGCATCTCTTCCATAGCACTAGCAATGTGACAAAGGAGAGTTTAGTTTGAAGTTGCTAACTTTTTTGTGGACTGAGGCTATGGGCTGAAGACCCACAGAACTGAAGATATCTGAGGATGCTGGCTCTGATCCTCATTAGAGAGTCCTGGTTAGTTCCCATCTATTCTTGAGGTCACAACTGTCCAGCTGTGAACGGAGAGACTCTCTCTTCTTGGCCTTCCTTTCAAGGCTGGCAACAATAAGACTTTGAACAAAACTCTCAGTGCCAAGGGCATCAACCTCTTTCACACCCCCTTCTGCTCCATAGTGTCAGAGAAATCCCCTCAAGGACATGGAAGAAAAATGAAGACCAGTCTTGAATCGATGATGTGTTGTATGGATAGTCTAAAGCTGGCTTCTCTAGCAAGAAACTTTCACCCAGCTGGGTTCCACATGCAGGAAAGAAGGGCCCTTTTATAAACTACCCGATACAAGATGTTGACCTTTCGAAATCCTTTGGGCAGACCATTTCAAAGGGTGGATATTGTCAAAGGTCGCCTAAAAGTAGAAAATGGTAAATAGAATTTAATCAAAAAGGGCTGGAAGGACACACTCTAACCAAGTCGAAGTGACAGACAAGGCCAGGGTCACATCTCAAGCCCTCACCTCTGACTCACACCACCCAGGGAAGTAACTGTTCCCTTGAGTCCTGGGGGGGTCAAGGGTATCTTACGTTCATGCATTCTGCCCAAGCTCTGACATTTTGAGCACTAGCCCAGGCTCTCGTCAGCTACCCGACCACGAACCGCACACCAATGGTCTTTGGGTTTTTGGCTGAGGTCAAGTTGCCCAAACGCTGCCCCTCAACGTTTTTTTCTGGGATTGTTTTGCCAGCCCCTCCCCTAGTACATGTTCACCCTCAGAAGCAGGCGGGTGACTAAGAGCTACAGGATACTTTGCAATTTCCTTTCAATTCAATTCAACAATTATTTACCAAACACCTACTATGCATCAGAGACCAGGTTCCAGGAATACAGATATTCCTTGGACTGGGAAGCTGAGACACAGTTTAGTTTCAGAGCAGTGTTGGCAACAAACAAAATGAAATAAATCACCACGGCAAAAGCCACATTCCAGCCACCAAAAAGGTAGTTTCAAGCAAATCTGTCTATGTGATTCTCGAACGTCCCTAAGTGGGATTCCGGTCCTTGTCTCAGAACACCCTCTTCTCTCCCTTCCACACCCCACAGTTGTCCCATGCCTCCTCCTCCAGACTCCTTGAAAACCTCTTCCTTGGGACTAGCCTTCAGGCTTCTTCTGCTCATCCCTGTCCCTGCTCTCAGCTCAGTGGCTCAAGAATCCCAAGGGCCAGCGAGGCCAAGGCAGAGGACCAGTGTATAGAGTCAGAGCTCTCTTCAGCAGAGACAGGACAAGCATGAGCTGAGGCAGGATGTTCTGAGCTTTGGTCCTGCCCCACACAAATGAAAGAGATCTAGCCCTTGCCCCAGGGAAGGTCACCGTAACTGGAGACATCAGCACCAAAGAGGCCATCACAATTCCGCGTTAGTGGTGAGGGCCTATGGGATCCTGGGGAGATCCAAGATGGCCCAGGAAGAGAGCTCTGGCTAAAGCTTGAAGGGTGAATCTGGATTTGAACCCAACGTCTGAGTTTTGGACAAGTTACTTACAGGAACAGGGAACTGTGCCAGTTCCCTCATCTGTAACATGGGGATTAGACATTATACGGTTGTTGTCAGACTGAAACAACTTAATAAAAGTGAATGCTTGAAATAGTGTTCAGCAGTGCTCAACAAACATATAATTAGAACATTGATGCACTGAATCACAAATTCCTGGGGTGTAGTCACAAAGCAGCTTTGACTTTCCCCCCCACTGCCCTGTGCATCTGGAGGAAACATCTCCGACTTCCCTGCGTGCTCTAGGAAATACAAAGTTGTAGAGTCATTTTCACATCTAAATCAGAATGTGTGCTCTCATATCCTTGTGAACACTCCAGTCTTTCTGTCTCTGCTGGGGTGGGTGAGGAGAGGGGCTGGCTGTGATCAAGTCTGTCTGGGCAGCGGGGGGTGGGGGTGGGGTTCCTTTCTTTCTCTTTCTTGCTCAACATACTGGCCAGTGCTGGTTCCTGGCCTCCCTGGGATGGGGTGCAGGGAGGGGTTGATGGGGGGAGTGGGAACATTCTCTCGCATCTTGGCATCTGCTCTCCTAAACCTAAATCAATGGTTCTCTGTGCAAGTCCTCCCTCCCAGAGCCCCCTTGCTCTCCATGGGGATGGGGAATTTGACTCCCCAGGCTGTTCTTGGCCACTCGCCATTTACCAGGGCTACAGGATGGTTTGCTCACAACGCAATTCGGTGTCTTTTATCTATTGTCTTAGTGTTTCAACCGAAGCCTCCATTCTAACTTCCTCCATGCCCGTTAGCCACCATCATTATCCCTGGGGTGCCATAAGGGTGGTTTGCTGGGAGGTGGCCCCTGTCAGGACGGGGGCAGATGAGATGGCAAAGGTGGGCAGGGACTTCTTTATCCTACCTATCCTGTGACTGTGACTCTTGTCCCCCAGGTCCTGCCATGATGGGGACAAGGATGCAGAAGGCTAGGCCCCGTCTCCTCAGGAGAATGACAAACCTGTGTTTACTGCTGTATAATACGAAGTGTCTTCAGTATATGTGCTCTCACTTAAAACTCACAAACTCAATCAGATCTTTAGTACATTCTTTCCATTTTAATAGATAAGGACACATGTTCTGGAAGTTAAGTATTGTCCAAGGTCACACAGCTAGGAGGTAACAGATTCCAACTTAGTGATCCGATTTCTGTTTTGTTCTTTTCATTGCACCATAATACACGGAGCCGGGGAAGTAGGTGCAGGGGAGCGACGTTCTGGAAGCCTGGCCTTGGGCAGGGTGTTGTCCTCTGGGAGGAGGCAGCTGTGGGAGCCACCTGTGCCTGCCCCAGCTTGCATAGTCGCAGTGGGCACTGTGGGTCCTCCACACCCACCTGCCAAACGGAACCAGCCAAGCTGGGCAAACACAGGTAGTGACTTCATTCTCCCTGCTTCATACCTGACATTGGAAAGACCCAACTAGTCCAGCCCAGGGTCTTGGCCTGTCCTGTGGACAAATCTCCCGGGTCATCTAGACCCTGGTTAAGAACCTCTCTGTGCAGCAAAGAGCCCTGGACGCACACCTTCTATAAGCAAAAAGAAAGGTGTGCGGGTTCTCAGCAAAATGGTGACCCCTGTAAATTCTGCCGACTGTGCAGCCTCACTAGTCCTTTGGTTACCAGTGTCCCCGGGGTTCACCCGAGAATTCTTGTCCTCTCCCTTCTCTTCTGCATAGTTTGGCTGTAGTTCATTAGAAGGTGGGATCAGATGCCAAAGGAGGAGGAGATAGGAGGAACTTGAACTTTGGTCTCCATGGCGAGGAGGACGTAAAGGACATTTTGTTTTCATTAATCGTTTTTGTTCTTTTTAGGATAACAAAAGCCGTATGTGTTGAGTGTTGAAAAATTGAAAAATACAAAAAAGCAAGATGGAAACAAGTTCGCTCATGAGATTCACGCCCTAAGATTTGTGTGTTATTTCCTTCTAACATCATACTCCCATATATAAAGCATGTCCGCAGACACACTTGTAAACCAGATTAGAAGTGTATAGACTGTGAGCCTCTTTTCTTCACTAAGCAACATGTCACGGGCATGTCCCCATACCGTTAAACTCGGTGGACTTTCAACCATCCTGTGGGGTGGATTGGGACAAGCTGGTGGGGGAATAAATTGTGAAAACTCCCGGGAGGCCTCCCGCTGGAAGACCCCACTCGGTCACATCTTAGCAACACATCCTGAAGAAACCGTGAGTTCTGACCCTTAGCACTCCAGGGCTTCTCCTTTATGTGTCTTATTCATTCATTCATTCATTCATTCATTCATTCATTCATTTAAGAGAGCGAGTAGGGTAGGGGCAGAGAAAGAGAGAGAGGGAGAGAGAGAATCCCAAGCAGGCTCCACACTGTCAGCACAGAGCCCAATGCGGGGTTCGAACTCATGAACCATGAGATCATGACCTGAGCTGAAAACAAGAGCTGGATGCTTAACTGACTGAGCCATCTAGGCACTCCTGTGGGTCTTTTAGGTAGAGGCCATGGTACCAAACTCCACATCAGTTCTCCCACAATTAAAATGTGCACAAGTCTGTGGAAAGCCCTTTTGCATAAGAAGTAGGTTTGGCATGGGGTGGATCCCATGGATGCTGGGACTTTGAACTGGAGTTTTAATAACAGACCAAACACTGTTGTCTCACAATGTCTCAAAGGAAAGCTCCCTTGCTTTTAAATTCAAGCACACCCAGGGCGCCTGGGTGGCTCAGTCGGTTAAGCGTCTGACTTCAGCTCAGGTCATGATCTCATGGTTCGTGAGTTCGAGCCCCGCGTCGGGCTCTGTGCTGACAGCTCGGAGCCTGGAGTCTGCTTCGGATTCTGTGTCTCCCTCTCTCTGCACCCCTCCCCAGCTTGTGCTCTCTCTGTCTCAAAAATAAATTAAAAAAAACCAAACATTAAAAAAAATAAATTCAAGTACCCCATACATTTAACCAAATAAATTCAGAAACTTAATGACTCGGCAGTGGGTTGTGTTGGGGTTTTAGACCCTTTGTGAGTGTCGACAGTTTCTGGCACTCTCCCCTGCACTGTTCTCAGTTGGTAACGAAATGCGCCACGTCTGTGGCTTGTTGTGAGAACCACACGATGTGCCTTTCATAGAGAAGTTTCTCTTTTTGGTTCAGGACTTTGCTAGAAACTACTCTCACCACTTTTCGGATTGAATTCTAGTTTAATCCTCTTTTTCCTACCTCTCCAACGTCATGCACACTTCTATATGAGAAAAGTTGGAGTGCTCTTTAGAGACATTTTCAGATGTGTTTCCACAGCCTGTAAATCTTGTTACTTTGGGGCGCTCGGTACCCAGTGAAGCAATGGGTTTGGGGAGCTTCAGGTGGAGGTCAGAGAGCCAATGGAACAACAAGATAATTGGTCAGTTTTTATTTCTTTAATGTTTATTTATTTTTGAGAGAGAGAGAGCGCGCACACGCATGAGCGAGTGGGGGAGGGGCAGAGAGAGAGGGAGACGCAGAATCCTAAGTAGGCTCCAGGCTCTGAGCTGTCAGCATAGCATGGGTTCATGCAGGGCTCAAACCCATGAACCGTGAGATCATGAACTGAGCCAAAGCCAGAAGATTAACAGACTGAGCCACTCAGGTGCCCCATCAGTTATTTATTTATTTTTTTTTATGTTTGTTTATTTTTGAGAGAGAGAAAAAAAGACAGAGCATGAATGGGGGGAGGGGCAGCGAGAGGGGGGCAGAGGATCCAAAGTGGGCTCTGTGCTGACAACAGAGAGCCCGATGTGGGGCTTGAACTCATGAACCCCTGAGACGTTGGACAGTCAACCGACTGAGCCACCCGGGCACTCCAGATAATTGGTCAGTTTTGGTGGGTAAAATAGTTTCGACTCAGTCCCCAGTCAGATCCGAGTCTTGGGAGAATGAGGAAGGGAGGGGGTGTGAAGTGAAGTGTAATGTGAACTCTTCACATTAATTTAGTGTAGGAGAACTATGAATCTCTTCAGAAGATCTTGGAGAAGCTTCTTCCTCCTTTGCAGGTAGTGGGTTAGGCCTCAGGTTGTCTGTCACCAGCCCTGAGGAGGTAGGAGGTGTGGAGGAAAGAGCAGTCTGGAGCCTCCTGTTGGGCTTGCGAGAACAAGAAGTTAGGCAGAGGGAGAGACTGAGGTCACAGGTCACAGTTGGATTCTTGTGTCTTCCTGGCTTCAGGCTAAGTCTGGGCTTTGGAATAGAAGAACCCTTTAGAAACACCAGATAATTAAAGAACCTGAGGAATCGGGACTAGAGGCCCACTTTCTGAGAGGTAATGAAATGGAGGCTGAGGCCTCCAGGAGAGGCCCGGCTCAGCACCTTGACCAGAGCGTAGATGTGACGGTGGTGGCAGAGGCCAGAGGAGAGAGACACAGCACTGTTGGCCCTGCCGCCTCAACTTGGCAGGTTGGGTTCCAGCTGTTTCTCGGTGTCAGGAAGAGGGGATCTGGAAGTTGTAATTAGGCAGAATCATGGCTTCCCAAAGGTGTCCACGCCCTGGTCCCTGGAACGTGTGAGTTTGTTAAATTTAGGGGTAAAGGAGAAGGTTGCTAATCAGCTGGTTATAATAGAGGGATCATCCTGAATCATTGGGTGGACCCAATGTAATTGCGAGGGTCCTTCAAGGTGAAACAGGGAGGTAGGAGAGGGGGACGAGGGAGGGGAGGGAGGAGGGGCATGAGAAGGACCCAGCCTACCGCTGTTGGCTTTGAAGGGGGAGGAAGGAGGCCATCAGCCAAGGAATGTGGTGGCCTTTAGAATCTGGAAAAGACAAGAGAATGGATTCTCCCCTGGAGTCTCCAGAAGGAACACAGCTCTGCTGACACATTAAGTTTAGCCCAGATGGACCCATTTTAGCCTTCTGACCTTCAGAGCTGTGTGGTAATAGCTGTGTTATGCCACCATTGCAGTAATTTGTTACAGCAGAGACAGGAAGCCCCTCTAATCCCCTGTTACCTACTGGTTTTAGCTGTTTGCTGCCTTGACACATGACTTCTTGGGGAGTTACAAAAGACAACTGGGAATTAGATGTTAATTTGCCATGAGAGTAGTGATTATGTCTGCTTAGTTTACCACTAACCAGTGAGGGCCGGGCATATTCACTATGATATTCAATACGATGTGGTTTGAAGTGTTGGGGTTTGGAACTGATGGCCGAGAAAGAATTCTCGAGACATCTGTGCAAAAAGGCGGTTTTATTATAGCCCGGGGACTGGACCTTCGGGCAGAAAGAGCTGCACTGAGGTTGTGAGGAGTGACTGATAATATAAGAATTTCTATCCTATGGAGGGGAGGGTGGTTAGGGCTCCAGGAAATGGAGTCTATAGGTTTCTGGAGATTGCTTTCTTTTCTTGTAAATCATTAAGACAGTTGCAAACTGATGGAGACTTATGTCCTGCAGGACTGTGATCTCTATCGGTTCACTATTTGTTTTTCCTGTTTCTTTGTTCTTGGGCAGCCAGGAGGGCCTGAGGAATGTCACACATATCCCACCTTGAGGGGGGGGGGGGGTGGTCCTTATGGAGTGTTAGCTTGTGCTTTGCCCTGTGCTTGCCTTTTGCTGCTTCATCAAATACATACTTGGTACATGAGTAAGTAATGAGATTCTTTTTTTTTTTTTTTTTAAATTTTTTTTCCAACGTTTATTTATTTTTGGGACAGAGAGAGACACAGCATGAACGGGGGAGGGGCAGAGAGAGAGGGAGACACAGAATCGGAAACAGGCTCCAGGCTCTGAGCCATCAGCCCAGAGCCCGATGCAGGGCTCGAACTCACGGACCGCGAGATCGTGACCTGGCTGAAGTCGGACGCTTAACCGACTGCGCCACCCAGGCGCCCCAGTAATGAGATTCTTTAAAATGTACTAAAACTCCCTGGACTATGCACTATTATTCTCTTTCTATGTTGCCCAGATGATCATCTGGACAAGTGAGGAGTAGAAGTTAGTTTGCACCTCAGAAGGCAGAAATTCACCTGATTGGCCTCTTTTTCACCCAAATGGTCCACCCTGAGAAAATGACCTCACAAATGCAGAGCGATAGCTCTGATCCAGAAGAATACGAACAGTAGACTGATCCAGAAAAATATGGTGGCTGGACAGCGAGTTCTTTCCCCCATGAACATTTCGCCACTATGTGGACTGTTGCTAGAATGGGGTGACCATGGGGCAAATAGATGAGGACACTGTTAGCCTGGCTGAGCTATAAGAAGGGGTCAGTGTCATCAGGAAAAAGACATGTGCTTCCTTCATGCTATTTTACGCTGAAGAATCCGAAGGACCGTGGGGCTCCTCTAGAGGCACTGTTCCTCCAGATCAGAGCTCGAACCGTTGGGGTAGGGGCAGCAGAAGGGTCTTGGGAGAGGAGAGGAAGGAGAGAGAGCAGAGAAGAAAAAGACCCCTGGCTGTTCCTTCCAAGTAGAGTCTAAGTGGACGAGGGCAGCCTGATGGGCAAGAGACCTGTTTTCTCTGGTCTTGGAGGCTCCACGTGTGCACAGGTGGGTCAGTTCCTAGAAAGTCCTGGGAACGAACTGGATTAGTACCTCAGCCTCGCCTCAGGGGCAGAGATACTCAGATCATAAGGATCCTGTGCAAGGTTGGGTGGGGTCTTTTCTGCAGTTTCAAGGTCAGATGATTCAGGCAGTAAAGTAAATTTGGGGCAGGAATTATGATGTGGACTGTCTCAGGTTGTGGGCAGGTGCCTAATAGTGCTGGGGACATCCAGACTGGGACCCCTGCAGGACCATGACTTTCAGAGGGGGAGGGCCAAGGGATGGTTCAGCAGACACTCTTCTTTTTCCTCTTTCCTTCCTCTCTCCACCTCCACCTCTAATAATGCACTCAGGGTGGCAGGGATTTTTCTCAGGAGTTGTGGAAGTAAGGGTATGTCGAACTGCTAGGGGCATTTGAGACAATTGAACTGCAGCTTCTAGTCAGGGAGCCAGAGAGTGAGGTGCATTTACACAGTAAGTGATCTCTGAGCCACCTCCACACCAGTCCTCTGGGTACCTCTCCTCTCCCCTTGAACTGGAAGATTTGCATTGTTCAGTAGCAGAGAGCTCCAGATCATTCGCCATCCCTGCTCTGCCTTCTCGGCAGGTTGTGGTGCTCTGAAAAACTCCCTCCTCCTATTCTTACAAAAGAATGATTATTGCAGAGGAGGACATGTGACAAAGTCAGGGCCAAAATCTCAGAATCCTTCTGAGAGATTGACTTATTTACCTACTTTTACATATTCTCTTTCCACTAGGATTTCTAAGCCAGGAGCCTGTGATCTAGAATAGCCAATAGCCATTTTTTCATAGCTGTTGAATAAGACTGCTGTACCAGAGGAGAATAACATTTCTCTAAAATTCAGCAGAAAGCCAAGCCAAGAAATGAAGATCATGAGTGTAAGAGTCCTGAGAACCTTGTTTTGGCACCTGGATCGAGCTCTTCCTGAAGTCCATATCCATTCATTCATAAATATACCAGATTCATAAGGCAATACCCAGCCATTTTGCTTAAGTAGTTTGAGTTTCTGTTAGTATCTTGACTAATGCAGTCAGTTAACCTTGCCCTACAGAAAGTCAGTCTTATACTATCCTTCATCTGATAATAAAGGTTAGGTTTTTAAAAAATTTTTTTAAATGTTTATTTTTGAGAGAGAGGGAGACAGAACACAAGCAGGGGAGAGACATAGAGAGAGGGAGACACAGAATCCGAAGCAGGCTTCAGGTTCCCAGCTGTCAGCATGGAGCTGGATATGAGGCTTGAACCCATGAACCACGAGATCATGACCCTAGCCAAAGTTGACGCTTAACCGACTGAGCTACCCAGATGCCCCTAGGTTAGTTTTCTTTTTTTTTTTAACTTTTAAAAAAATGTTTATTTATTTATTTTTTGAGAGAGGAGAGAGAGCAAGCCGGGGAGAGGCAGAGAGAGAGAGAGAGAGAGAGAGAGAGAGGGAGAGAGAAATCCCAATCAGTCTCCATGCTGTGAGTGCAGAGCCCGATGCAAGGCTTGAATTCATGAACTGTGAGATCATGACCTGATCCGAAATCAAGAGTCAGACACTCTTGAGCCATCCAGGCACCCCAGTAAAGGTTACTTTTCATCACATCTGTTCCACTGTCACAATTCCTTTAATATGAGGATTCATTTAGTCATGTAACTTTTTTTTGTAAGATGTCTATTGTCTTAGGAATTCTGGGAACCACTACTAAATATAAAATCAATTGGAAATCATGCAGCTATAAGGAAAAATATGCATGGGAGGAAACTTGACAGGAAATTCCAGTTTGGGTGGAACATTTTGGACTTAGAAGTGAGGTTCCACTTAAAATTGCTGCCTTGGATATTCTTGTAATTTCAATTTTTTTCAAAACAAAATTCTAAGAGCCCCGATACATTTAGGAGTAACAAAAAGACAAGAAATGAAGAAGGAAGGTCGGAGCAGACTCCTGCCCCCAGGCCTATTGGAATCATTACGGATCCAGGTCAAGTGATTACCTGTGCTGTGCTGTTTCCTCTGGCCAGATATTCTTTCCTTCTCCTATTCAGATGTCAGAAATAGAATCTTAGAGAGGAACCGCTGGGCTGGAGCAGTGACAAATGGGATATGTTGTAGGAGGATTTCAACCGGAATCCTGATATCTGTCGGAGGGGCTTAATTAGGATAAATGGCAGGGGATACGCTGAGGGCAAGGCATACGCACTCACGAGCCACATATGGAGGGCTCGCAGGGCGAGGTCAATGGAGTATGAGAAAAAAAATCACATGAATTCCATCTTGTTGTTGAGAGGGAGCGAGCAAGGGAGGCTGATATTCTCTGCTTGGGGTGCAATGGGACAGTGCAAGCTTGTGGCCGGGATTACAGACTCTTAGGTTCCTGACCCCAGGACTCCTCAGGACTCTTCAGAACCGTGTCTCTGGAGCCCCAGTGCTCCTGTTCTGTGATAAAAGTCCAAGGACTGTCCATTTGCACTGGGCTCAGCCTCATCGCCCTCACCTTGCCTGATCAGGAGCTTTTCCATAAAGCAATGAGTCTGATTCATGTTTTGATGAGAATAGTTGATTAAGCATCAGCCTGATTCTTTTGTAGTAATTCCTCTGTCATGGAAACAAGGCTTGTCTCTCCAGGTACTGATCTCCAGATAAGGCTCCAGATATCCTGGAAATGGATGTAATTGGTGCTGCACCCACGGGGCCACGGCCGCACCCTGCTGTGGGGACGGTGTGCTCCCAGTGGGGTTTGCTACTGGCTGTTCTTCATACTCCGCATACCAGTGCTCTTTCCTTTCTCTCTCTCTCTATCTCTCTCTTTTTTTCTCTTTCCCTTCCTTCCTCCCCCTCTCTTTTTCTTTTCTTTTCCTCCCTTCCTTTTCTTTCTTTCTTTCTTTCTTTCTTTCTTTCTTTCTTTCTTTCTTTCATCCTGTTTAAAATTTAGAAGTCAAGTGTTTGATTCAGCAAGAGGGAGGAAGGGAGGGAGAATGAATCGGTCAGAATTGCACGCTTGAGAGCATTGCTCAAGGAGGAAAAATACTGCTGTACTCGTTGTGCAGTGTGGCCCTAACACATTGGGGGGGGGGGCACATTCATTGATTCTAACACAAAAAAGAATTTTATTTGAAAAAAATGTAAAAAGTTATTTGAAACGTTTATTTTTAGAGAGAGAGAGAGAGTGTGCACATGTGCAAATGGGGGAGGGCCAGAGAGAGAGAGGGAGGGAGAGAATCCCAAGCAGGCTCCACACTGTCACTGCAGAGCCCAACGTGGGGCTCGATCTCACAACCTGTGAGATTATGACCTGAGCTGATAACAAGAGTCTGATGCTCCACTGACTGAGCCACCCAGGTTCCCCTAACACTAAAATGAACTAAAAAACATTTTTTTTAAGTTTATTTATTTTTTGAGAGAGAGACAGAGAGAGACAGAGAAAGAGAGAGAGAGAGAGAGAGAGCAGGGGAGGGAACAAGAAAGAGGGAATCCTAAGCAGGCTCCTCGCTGTCAGTGCAGAGCCTGATTCGGGGCACAAACTCACAAACTGTGAGATCAAGACCTGAGCCCAAATCAAGAGTCAGATGCTTAACCGACTGAGCCACTCAGGCACCCCACACGAAAAGGAATTTTAAAGAGGGGTGCCTGGGTGGTTCAGTCGGTTAAGCGTCTGACTTCAGCTCAGGTCATGATCCCAAGGGTCGTGGGTTTGAGCCCCGCGTCAGTCTCTGTGCTGACAGCTCAGAGCCTGGAGCCTGCTTCGGATTCTGTGTCTCCCTCACTCTCTGCCCCTCCCCCACTCACACTCTTTCTCTCTGAAATAAATAAACATTAAAATTTAAAAAAAAATTTAAAGAGTTAAAGGCTAAGAACTATTTTTCTATATTTTATATATATATATATATATATATATATATGTTCATGTATATGTGAGTATAATAAGGTGAAAAATGAATGTTATGTGGCTATAGCATCCCAAATTCATCTCAGAGAGGAACCGATGCTTGCTGGCTGTCTTAATGGGCACGGCCCTGTGTTTTCACAATAGAAAACATCCAGAAGAATAAAATATATACTCCATAAGCAATAACCTAATGGCACAAAGAAGATCCTTATTCATTTACTCTTTCTTCCATTTATCCATAAAGTATTTATTCAGAGCCTAGCCTGTGGGAGGTCCACGCTGGGGACTGGGGATAGAGCAGTGAGAGGGAGGGGTGCGGTTCTGCCCTGTGGGGTTTGCCATCTAGCTGAGGTCACACAACAGGAAACCTGCCCGAAGGAAGCCAAGTGGAACTCATGCCTCTGGGGAGGTCCGCCGGGCTATGGCTGCTCGTCCGACACCATCCCCCTAGTCACACCGGGCTGTTGAGTACTGGAAAAGCTGCCAGTGTAACTGAGGAGTTGAACATTTAATAGTATTGCATTATGATTAGTGTAAGTTTAAATTGAAGAATACTGGGTACAGTTACTAGCAGACTTTTTAGCTTTTTGGAACAACTTGGGTGCCCGTATCTTTTTCAATTTAGGCTTTGTGAGATCTAAATACAGATTGTGTGTTTCTTATCAAAATTTAGGACCCTAAGCGAGAGGTTCTGTAACTATGAAATGCACCCTAGATTTAGAAGATTTGGTACCAGGGGTGCCGGGGTGGCTCAGTTGGTTAAGCATCTGACTTCGGCTCAGGTCATGATCTCACAGTTTGTGAGTTCAAGCCCCGCCTCAGGCTTTGGGTTGACAACTCAGAGCCTGGAGCCTGCTTTGGATTCTGTGTCTCCCTCTCTCTCTGTTCCTTCCCTGTTTGCCCTCTGTCTCTCTCTCTCAAAAATAAAGTTAAAAAAGAAAAAGAAAGATTTGGTACGAAAAAAAAAGAAGAAAGAAAAGAAAAGAATGTAAAATAATTCATTAGTAGTATTTTGGATATGTTGGGTTAGATAAAATATATTATTGAAATGGACTGTATCCATTTTCTTTCTTTTTTTTTTCCTTTTTAAAGCTTATTGAGCTTATTATTACCTTTTAATGTTTATTTATTTTTGACAGAGAGAGAGAGAGAGAGAGAGAGACAGCACGAGCAGGGGAGGAGCAGAGAAAGAGGGAGACACAGAATCCGAAACAGGCTCCAGTCTCTGAGCTATCAGCACAGAGCCCGACGCAGGGCTCGAACTCACAAACTGTGAGATCATGACCTGAGCCCAAGCCGGATGCTCAACCGACTGAGCCACCCAAGCGCCCCTCTTTTTTTTTTTCTTTTTAATAGGACTCCTGGAAAACTTTAAATCACATATGTGATTTGTATTCATTTGTCTTGGATAGTGTTGGTCTAAGGGGTTTTGAAGGAGAGAGAAATCCTATCATGAAAGAAATGGCTTTTTGGTATTAATTTTGCAGAACTGGATCCTTCCGGTGGAGAGAGCAGAGAACGTTCCTGGGACGGGAGAGATGGGGTCATGGGATGGCTGTGATAATTCCAGGGATGCTGGTGTGTGGGAGCGCCTTGGTCATTGTGTTTGGGGAACAGCAGTGGGACAGGCTGGTCAGGATCACGAGGCCATGGTGTGGGTAGCCTTGCCTTGCCAAGCTGAGTGGGTTGTGCTCAGTCCAGTTGGCCAAGAAGGAGCTGGGAGGCTTTTGAGCAGGGGAAGAGTAGTGAGAACAGCTTTTGTGATATTTATCCTGCTGCACTATGTAAATTGGGACTAGTGGGGAAAGCCACAAACAGAGAGATGTGGTTTGAAGACCCCAGCAGTAATTCCTTTTAGCCAAGAATCCAAAAACAAAGAAACAAATATAGGAACAAATGATAAAAACTTCACACAGTTCTTATAAGAATGAAATCAGGCCTTACTCACACTCCACTTCCTACAAATTACCCTTTGTAGTAATTTCTTCCCCTTTAATTTTTTTTTTCAACGTTTATTTATTTTTGGGACAGAGAGAGACAGAGCATGAATGGGGGAGGGGCAGAGAGAGAGGGAGACACAGAATCCAAAGCAGGCTCCAGGCTCTGAGCTGTCAGCACAGAGCCCGATATGGGGCTTGAACTCATGAACTGTGAGATCATGACCTGAGCTGAAGTTGATGCTTAACCGATTGAACCACCCAGATGCCCCTACTTTTTTTTTTTTTTTTTTTTTTTTTAAACTCCTGGGCAGTGGTCATATAACTTGGATATTGTTCTGGAGCCTGGGATGGAATTCTATCAGTCACTCGTAAGTGAGCCTGTTTAGTTTGCTTATCACAAATCTCCAAAATATGTGATACCCTTTGGAGCCAAGAGTCACAGGAAATAAAGATTTAGGGAAATGAATACCAACGACTCCAGAAGATCTGTAAAGTTCTGGATCCTGGGATTGTAGTACGGAGAGGGCTTCTAGGTGTCATCCAATTCAAACTTCACTTCCCTGAAGAATAGGCCCAGAGAGTTTTCAGGACATGTCCACAGCCACACAGCTAGTTAGTCATACAATGGCGATGAGAGTATGAGCCTCCAGGTTTTCATCCAGCTTCTGCCCCAATATGGCATGCTGCTCTCTAGGAACATCAAGCCTGTAATGAATCTAGAAAGATGAGGCAAAACCACAAGGAACTGGGAAAGGTAACAGTTGGGTCCACTGTATAGAGAGAGGTTATATGAGTACACGCAGCCCTGTGAATAAAACACACGGGGCCTCTCTTCTCTCAGCTGCAGCCCTTGGAGCGTCATTGGTTGATCCCCCATTAATGGCTCAGGGACAGCTGCCCAGTGTTGGGACACCCGGGAGGAACACTTAATCCTCACTGAGGAGGGGCAGCAGGGTGGAGGGCCAGCTCTACCATCACCCCAGGAAGGTTTTCAGTGCCCTCACATCTTCCTTTCCATGTCTGCAGGGAAGAAAGAAGCATTAGAGGACTAAAGAGGGGGAGGCACTAAGAAAAGTTAGGAGAGGGAAAGTGTGGAGGGGTCCATTGAAGGCTTGGCTCATATGTACATGTGCGGACCACATAAAGGCTCTTTAAATAGCGCTGTCGCAGGTGAAGGCGGTGACAGAGGACAGCCTCCCTGTGCTGCAGGGAGCTGAGTAAATACACACTGACGTCATGTCCATAGCTGGGTGGGGGCGGGGCTGGACCACGAGTTTCTCAGAAAGTACCAGAACGTCTGTAGTTTTCACCGCCAAGTCCCGTTCTATTAGACGGCACCTGTGGAGTCGCTCACATTTCAGGAAATATTTTCTGCCTAGGGATCTTTCAGAGGAAAACAGAAAAATCCAGCCTCAACTCTGAACCAGTCCAGCCTCCGAGCCACGGTTACAGCTTATGAATAGCTTGGGCTTTCTTAAGGAGTCCTTAGGCTGTTTGGTGAATTTGCTTACAGGCACGTGTTTCATACATTCCCTTGAAAATGGAAACCCAATGATAATCACTAAATAACTGAAGTATGAATCCTATGAAAACTAACCCGCCACCCCTGGTAAGAAGCCACACAAACTGACATCCTCCCAACCCTGTTGTGTTCTTCCGCGTGGGTATCACACAAGTGGGAATAACGCAAGGGCAAAAACGCAAGCAAACGTTTGGCTTTTGATTAGACATTAAAGCTCAGACAGTCATTGAACTTCTTGAACTCTGTGGCTTCAGTCCAGGTTGGAAAGCGGGTCAAGCAAGTAAAGCTGAAGGTAGAGTGTGGTCTTTTGTTCTCGAAGGCTTTGAAGATTGTTTCACGGTTAATGTTTGACTGTGGGTCTTAACTACTTTGTCCCTTGGCGTTCTCCCATGCAAACAAAACCTAAGTCTTGCCGTGAAGGAAGATCTCACTTTTTTTCATTAATATGAAGAGCATTAACTCTTTCTTTTGGAGGGTAAAGCAAAATGGTGAAGTGTTCAGGGTCTAGAGCGGCGTGGGTCCAGTAGAGGTAGAATGTAAGCCGCGTGCGCGGGCCACACATGGCGTGCCTACTTCTCTAGAAGCCACGTTAACAAAAAGTAAAAGCCAACAACTAAAACTAACTTTAGTAACATTTTATTGTAGCCAGTATAGTCAAAAGCTTATTTCAACATGTGATCAATATCTTAACAACTATTCATGAGATATTTTACATTCTTTTCTTCATACTAAGTCATCAAAATATAGTGGTTTTTTTCCACTTGCTGCACAGCTCAGTTCCAGTTAGCCACATTTCAAGTACTCAGTAGCCATATGTGACTAGTGGCTACTGTATTGAGCAGGACAGCTCTAGAGTCAAATTGTATTGACTTAGAAACTGCCTGATTTTGAGCAAGTTCCTTAAGCATCCCATGCCTCAGTTTCCCCATTGGTAAAATGAGAAGAATCATAGGATCTGTCTTATTGGGCCTGTCGTGCCGATGACAAGTGCAAATATATTTAAAGCCCTCAAGGCAGTGCCTAGCATATATTTGATCGATCTGTGCCAGCTAGCATTATTAGTTTTGGCAAAAGTACCCAAGGGAAAAGTGTTAGTTTTTCTCCAAAATAGAGTACTTCAAAACCAAGTGAAACTGAGTTAAATTTAGAGCTTAGATCTGTGTTGGGGTGGTGGGGTGCTGGTGGTGGTGGGATTATCTATTAGCCCAAACCAGGAACACATACTCAAAGTACTTTATTTTTTTGAACACTTTAAAAAGTTTATTTATTTATTTTGAGAGAGGGAGCACAAGTGGGGAAAGGGCAGGGAGAGAGGGAGAGAGAATCTCAAGCAGGCTCTGCACCACCGGGGCAGAGCCCGATAGGGGGCTTACGTTCATGAACGTAAGGATCATGACCTGAGCCGAAGTCAGATGCGATAACCGACGGAGCCACCCAGGGGCCCCCAAAGTACTTGAATCTTTGATTTCATCAGACCAGTAAAATGTAAAATGGCCTTACGTCTACACCTATGGCAACAGGAAGCGAGAAGAGTTTAGCTACCTGTTGGCTGTTTCCCCACCTTGTCAGGAATATTTAAGGCAGTTGAATAGTTTTGTGCATTTGTAAAAGTGCATGCATTTCGATTTTGATGGGTAGAATTTAGAACTTTTCAAATTTTTGAACTTTTAAAATAATAAAACAAGGGCGCCCGGGTGGTTCAGTCAGTTGAGCGTCCGACTTCGGCTCAGGTCATGTTCTCAAGGTCCGTGAGTTGGAGCCCTGCATCGGGCTCTGTGCTGACAGCTCAGAATCTGGAGCCTGCTTTGGATTCTGTGTCTCCCTCTCTCTCTGTACCTCCCCTGCTCGCCCTCTGTCTCTCTCTTTCTCTCAAAAGTAAAATAAACATTAAAAGAAATAAAAAAAATAATAAAACATTCAATGTTAAGCTGAAATTCCTTGCCTTGTTTTCTAAAGGAGTTTTGCCTGTGAATGACTGTCACATCCTGGGTGACTTCTGCAATGTCCCTGATCTCAGGGTTTCATCTTGGTGCTCCAGAGGCACACCAGGGGAGTGGAACATTTGCTTTGTGGCCACAGGGGCCAATTTGTTACGTGAATTTTTTCTTAATCCCTTCTTCTGTACCTGTGAATGAGCATAAGAGAGATGTAATTTTTGATGGGGCCACATTGTCCGGGCTTATCCGCACATGGCCAAGACTGAACAGTATTAAGAAGACCCACAGAGGTCAGAAAACTGGCAATCAGGTTCCATTTTGCCTTCATCCTTAGTTTTAGTGATGGCACCAAACATCTCCATGACATGTGCTCAAAGTACATTTGCATCTTTTGTAGGAGGTATGAGGGGTTTGGGTCTGATCAAGGAAACAATATGACCATGTTTCAGGCAGTAACATGAAAGCTTTATTGGGCCATGCTTGGACAGGGTTGTGTGAAAGGGGAAGTCTCTCACAGCATGAGACCCTCCAGAGGCTCCAGGAAGCCCACATCCAGAAGGGAAGGAGAGTAGCGGAGCTCCTGGCAGAGAGCAGTGGGGTGGGGAGAAGGGAGTGGGGGATAAGGGGGTGGGGTGGGGCGCTCAGCACATGGTGGGGGGTCTCTGGGTAAGAGAACACTGAAAGGTGGTTTTAGCTTGGGGTCTTGTAATTAGAAGTCTCTATCTTATCAATGGCCAACAGGTACTGGGCAAGTTTTCGAGGGGTATGCAAAACTCTAGAGGTGGGCTCTAAATGGCTACAAATCTGCTTGTTTGGCTATATAACCCGGCATGTAAAAATTTAAATTTGGTGTCAGCGGGCTTTTGAACAAATGAGTCTCAGCCTACAGTGGAAAACATAGACAACCTAGGGACCAATGCACAGAAGCCATTTTTGACCAATTTATGTAACAATCTTACATTCCACGTGTGAACAGTGTGGCCACGCAGAAAGCACACTTTCTGGAGAAAACCTTGGGTTCTCACTGTGGCCGTGCCATTTCCTAGCTGTCAATCTGTTGGGACTCCCTGGCCTCATCCGTAAAATGAGGGGTGGGACAGATGGCCTCTGAAGCGTCCAGCTCTAAATATGTATTACTCCCAGGTTCTTGAAACATCCTCATGACAGTAGACAGGGTATGTTTTATTATTTCCATTTGTTGGATGAGAGATGCGAAGCACAGAGTTGTTAAGTGCTGAGCGTTTCATCAAATCTCACCCGGTTCCTGGCAGAGAATTGGATTAGCGTTCATGTTTGGGGATGTTTGTCTCTTCTGTGTTTTCTTATTACCCTGATAGGAAAACAAGGGGAAATCTTTGCAGAAGGTTGCTCTGGAAGTGAAATTAAGATTCTGCCACTGTACGTGGCTGAAGCCCAAGCAAGAGGTAACTCAGATTGAAGATTTATAGGAATAACATCCTGTTATCATTCTGTTTTCTTTACGTGTTTATATATATAAACATTTAGAGAAAAAGAACTACAGCAGCACTTCCTTTGTTGCTCTCTATAAAATTACCGAGTGGATGAGAGATTATTCCTAAAGACCCCACGCCTGGTGATGTTGCATGTGGTACCAGTATTTCCTCTGCACCAATGGGGCTGTTATCATCCTGCACTGATTTCTCAGGTATGTGCTCTGAACTCTCACTTCTAACACAGGTCTCTCATGGCATTACTGAAAAGTAATGAAGATTTGTTGCTGTTTTTAATAAAGCATATCAGTCTTGGAGGCTGTGCTTCAGAAATACCCTCTGTTTCACTCACCATTATTGGGACCATGTAGAGAGTTTGACTTCTTATGGCCAACAGCTAGGGAGCATTTCCTTCTGAAAGGAGGGAGGTTTACTTGAAACTAAATGAGTTTTAAAACCTTTATCCTGAGACTTGCCTGAATTGTAAAATAAATCGTACAGGAGTTTTGGTGAATTTTTTGGCTCTGAAAGCTTCTATATTTGACTGTCCCAGAACGCTCTGTTCTCTGTTAAGCCATGTCCATTGGTTTCTGGCTCCAACATTTCAGAGGACTTTGTGACCCTGTTTTCCAGACCTGAGTTTAATTGGATAGTTAATTATCTGAGCAGGAACACATAAGCCAAGTTGAGTTTGGGGGTGAAGCCTGCGATCTCTGGTCCACCTCGGCCGACAAGAAAGTCTTTGTGAGCCTTTGTTGATTATATTTTTACATAAGCAGATGTTCCATATAGCAGAGGAAAGAGACCAGGGAGAAGGGCCTGTAACCAGATCGTGTTTAGCTAAGAGGAAGACAAAAGCCCCTTTATCTCTTTGCAATAACTTAGCTGAGGGAGACCTGAGGCCTGAGCTGTGAGGCCCTCGTTTCAGTTCTAGGCAGGCATTTGAGCCGAACAGGAAGGAATGAAGGTCGTTTGCTTGGCCTCAGCCCTCAGTCATGATTTCTGATTAGCATGTTCTTCTGAGATGAAATTTGTAAGCACCTCGAATAATTTCTTCTTCCTCTCATTCCAGGAATTTTTTAGTTAGGCATTTTCAAAAGTTTCTTTCTTTTAAACTCACTTGACTCAGGCTACTAGACTGTCTTCGCTAGTTCAGGGTTTCCATAACAACCAACTGGAGGATCCATTCAAGTCCATCCACAATGACCTTAATGAAAATGATGTCACAGCCCTTAGAATAGATGTCCCTTCTCTAGAGCTCAGCCAGTCTCCTCAAGCTTCTGATGACTGTCTATGAAAGAGCCCTCCCCTCTGCCTCACAAATGCCGCACATTTTATTTTCCCCCTGCTCCAAATGGGCACCCATCTAGGGTCCATAATCACAACCATACTGTATTTGGCCTTCTAAAAGTTTTTCTGGATTCTGAAGTACTGTTCCCAATTTGTCTGCCTTGGAACTTACATCCATTTGACTGTTCTCACCACCTCCCTAGAAACTATTCTCTCCAGTAAGCTTTCCTTAATGCCTCTCCTTGGGACGTGGCTCTATTCTCCAGAGGTACACAGTCACAGGCCCCGCCTTCGTGTTAGGCCTACTGTAACATTTGTGGGGGTTGGGCAAGAGTCCAAATGGAGGCCATTTACCACATGTCTAAGTGTTTAAACATCATAAAGCAAGTTTATGAGCTGTCAAATAAACTATGTCTGTCCTCCTACCCTGACAAAATATATCTCCTGTCAATGCCATTCAGGCATAGATCACCAGGAACATACCTTTGGTGGAACAAAGTTGGGTGGATTGACTCATACCAATGAGAGAGAGACTCTACCCCATGGGGAACCAAGGGACATCTCGTGCAGTGTTAGAAAGGGCGTAGTAGTCATTTGGGCTTATGATGGGTGACTAGGGGAGAGTTTAGGAAGGTATGGTTTTGCTCTGGGTTAAATGGATGCTGTAAAAAAGTGGGGTAGTCCTGTGACTGGGTACCTTAACAAAGTGGGTAGGTGCTGTGGCTGGTGAAGAAACAGTAGTCAGTCTTCTTAGCCAGGGTAGGGGGATAGTGGTCATTGCTGTGGTTTGAATAATGTTCTCAGTTTGGTCTGTGCTCAGACGTGAGTACAAAGAGGTCTTGGTTTTCTCTTACTCTGTCATGGTCACAGTGTGGCCTGTCGCTTGTGATCTGTGAAATTGTTTATGCTCAGTCGGAGGACATCAGTACTCACCTGAATGCCAAGGCCAGTTCTGGGTCATACCAAGCCTGGCTGATGGGGCTATGCTGCTTTTCTGTTTCTCTTCTCATTTCTCTCTTGACAAGGAGGGCCAGGTTTGAATGTAGAAATCCCGGACTCCTCAGTGTTCTGTGCCAGAATGTGGCAGTGGGGGGGAGGCTTCTCTGCCCTCCTCTCCTCCCCTTCCTGGCTTCTTCCCACCCCTGTATCTATCTTCTGCTGTGAAAGGTCTGACCCTCAGCAGCACTCATGTCCCATCCCACACATCCAAGCTGACCCGTGGCCACCACTTGGGCCTAGACATCTGCATGCTGGCTGTGAGATACATCCTCAGGAGGGTGAACTCAGAAAAGAGGACTGCAGAGGCCTGGGAAGCAGGCTCCGGGCTGTTTGGACCAGAAATTCCAGGGTCCTGGGTACCTGGAATATAATCTAGTGGTTGGTTTTAGGGGCCTTCATTCCCTCAGTCCCGCAGACTTCTCACCTTGTGGGGAAGGGCACTATCAGAAGAGGGTCAGTGGGGAGGCTGCTTGCCCGGGTCTCAGAGGGTCTGCCTCTAACTGTTGATTCCCTGAGTTGACCTGTTCATTATAGTGACCTCCCTCATCCAGCAGGACTTCTTCTTCTTTTTTTTTTTTTTTTTTAATATATGAAATTTATTGTCAAATTGGTTTCCATACAACACCCAGTGCTCATCCCAAAAGATGCCCTCTTCAATACCCATCACCCACCCTCCCCGCCCTCCCACCCCCCATCAACCCTCAGTTTGTTCTCAGTTTTTAAGACAGCAGGACTTCTGATCCCAGTCTCCTGTAGCTGGTCTGGTTCTGTTTCACTCACACTGTCATATTAGATGGTCACTCAGGGTACACACCCAAACTGATGGGAAAGGTGAAAGCCACTCAGTGTTCGAAGCTATTTCTATTCCCTCAACTTTTTCAAAGAAAGAGACGAATACATAAAAACTTGTTTAAAATTAATGTTCATGTAAATGGCCTAACTCTGTAGAAGTGAAAATATGTCCCGAATGCGCCAAGATTCGCCGAAGTGCAGTGATTGGTGAGTTACATTTCCTGAGAAGCTAAACTAACTAGTTTTATGAATTCTACCTTCCTTTAAAGTTTGGGCTTTTAGATTAGAATTAGAGTTAACATTTCCAGAACTAGTTTCTGTAGTGTATTTTGCTTCTCATCTAAGAATATCTTGGGTTCCTCTCTCACTTCTTACTTTTTGAAAGAGGAAAGCCTTTCCTTCTTATTCTAGTCAGTAGGAAGTGTGACCTCTAGTTTTTGTCCTCAAAGAATCCTCCTTTAGGTAATAATGACCTCAGGTGGTAAGACTTAAGGATGTTGGGACTAAAGGTTTGTAAAGGCAGGCACTGAGAGGTTATAGGAATAAATGTTGGAATACAGCAGACTCCCTGAGAAAGGACATCCTGTTTCACTCTTTAAGTATCTTCTGGAAGGGAAAGCTCATTTCTTCAAACATAAAAATGATAAAATCACATCCTTTATCTGTATGGGCCCATTTTACAAGAGGATTCTTTTTTCATCACCTGCAAATGTATATTTATACATTTCTTAGGTTTATCCAAAATAATACTTGTTCCTTCTTTCAAGTACTAGTATTTAAAACCGATTTGCCCTGCCCTTCATCACTGCTAGTGAAGCTTTGGAGGGCCGTATGGATGCATTTCCTTCCTTGATTTTCTCCCACCTCTTCCTCCCTTCCTTCCATGAGTGTAACCAACGAAGAGGGTAGGTTTACAGCCCAACTTTCTGTTGAAACCTAACGCTATCATTTGCTAACTGGGTGATCACGGACCTCAGTTGAACCTTCCCTCTCCCATAAAATAGGAGAAATAGCATTAGTTATTTTGTAAGGTTGTGAGGGCTAAATGGAAGGTGCTCAGTATGGTGCCTGGCACACAGTAAGCATTCAATACATACAAACATTGATTTTTTTTTTTCCACAGTGTTTTATTAAGTGCCCACTCTTAATAAGGCACTGTGTGAAATGGTGAGGACACGGTAACAAACTAGATATCTTCCTTATTCTCTGGGAGTGTACCGTACAGAGATGGGAGACAGGGGAGTAAATGAATGGACATCATAGGATGGGAATTGAGATTGCCATAGGAGTGACCAGGGGGAAACTCTATCTGGTTTCGAGAAGCCAGGAAAGGCTTTCCGGGGCTGATAGCTCCACTGACACCGAAAGGGAGGATAGCAACCAACAAGGTGATGTGGGATCTGATGAGGCCTTCCAAGCAGTGGGAACAGCATGTGCAAAGTCCCAGAGGCAAGAGAGACCACAGCAACTGCAATAAGACTGAAAAGAAATGAGCCAACTTTATTTTTCTGTATGCTTTTTCTTTTGAATTATTCTCTGTTCCTCACAGGTCCCAAGCGGATCCCAGAATGATTGCATCTTGTGTAAAGCGGCTAAGGCGAGATGCTGCTTCTTGGAGATATCTTCACACTGTGCTTTGCTTACCTCTTCCTTTACCTGCCCTCAACCATCAGCTACTTTTGGGTCTTGTTCAGGATTCTCCCTCTCTGGATTTATCCCTTCCAGGGAATATTTGTTTTAGCTTCTTTTACCCTTTTAGGCTTCATCTGTTACTTTAGGTTTACTTTCTTCCCGTTTTATGATGTCTTAGATTCCCCCCCTCCTTTTTTTTCCCTGTTGCTTTTAGTGCCTCCAGCTGATGGCCTCTTCTAAATCTCAGTAGTTCATTCCATTTCTTCTGTTCCATCAGTCACTAAAACATTAACATTTGCTTGATCTCCAAAATGGTCTTTGGGACGTAGTCCTTCCTTTCATACTAATCACCCCCTTGCTTTGTGATGCTTTTGCTAGATTTTTAAGGTGCTCTTGGCCAAGATATCAAAGTTGATGTTACAATAAACAATGTCACATGCTTTTGAAGAACATGCTTTGCTGATCCTACGTAAATAATTTCTGTTGGGTATTTCAGCATTCCTTGGGTATTTCAGCCCAAGATACTCAGATACTCCAAATGAACTCAGAGACTGGCTTAAAACTGCGTATGTTAGATATCTTAGAAAACCGTCACTTTTAATCCCAATTTTGATATCTTCACCCACCATAACTTCCCAATGGTGATAACAGAAGTTAACCTATTTTGCACACTTGTTAATGTGCTAAATTCTTTGCCGAATGAATATGAGCACCATTTCATTTTGCTCTTCTTAAAAAACCTACACGGTGGATGCTCTTTTATAGATTAGATTTAGGGTGTTTTGGCGCTCTTCCAGTGTCACACACTAACACGCGACGTGTCAGGAATCAAGCCCTCCCTGCAAGCCTCTGCTGTCACTCACCGCACTGGGTGGCCAGGTGGCCTTCAAGCCGTGAAGGAACAAGTGAAGGAGAAGTTGGAGATGTTGACAGGCAGTCAGGCTGGCAGTGTGAATTCTAAGGGTGTGGGATTTGTCTCTCTTCTGGGATTTTTTATCCAGATGCCCTATCCCTCTCGTAGCTAAAAGGTAATGCAGCTCATTCTTTTCTGCTGACCTGCAGCACCCCGGCCCGTTAATTTTTTCTAGAGTGATATTAGTATTGTGTTTGTGATTTTAAAAACGTGTCCTTGACTTTGAAGACATGCATATTGCACAATGATGTGATGTCTGGGGTTGGCTTCAAAATAATTCCTTTGGTGGACAAAGTGGAGGGAATTATAAAGAAACCAAGATTGGCTGTGATTGTTCTAATTGGGCATCTGTTGAGGTAGATGGTCTCCGTTCTACTATACTCTATAATTTTGTGTGTATTGGAAACTGATCATGACAAAGTGTTAAAAACATTTCTGAGCAACTTCACTTGCCTCCTGTAAGGCTATCCTTGCTCCCCAACTCCCCTGGTGAATTGTATTTCCTTTTCTTTTTTAGAGGCTCATCTACAGTTCGCCAGTCATTTAAGATCAGCATCTGTTCAGGCATCTTCCTTGTGGATCTTCTTTTCACTTTTCTGTGATAAGACTTTTAAAAAGCTTGGTTATTATAATGCATATATTCTTTAACCCTCCGCCCATCTATTTTTTTTTTTTTTTTTTTTTTTGGTTAAAGCAGAATTTGACTGCTGATATCATCTTTTTCCCCATGGGTCTCTTCTCTTCAATTCTCGAACACACTTTTTTCTCTACAAATAGATTTTGTTTGTGCAGTTAATTATGGCATGATTTTGGTACACTTTTCTGTAGGAATCCTTTTTCAGAAGGACTGTGGTGCTCCAAGTTTGAGGTGAATGTTGACTCTTTTTCACTATTATGAGACTCAAGTGGCTATGATGGGTCTTCTCTGTGAGACAGACTTATGTTAAAAAAGTTATATTTAAACAGAGCTCAGGTTGAATGATGGTCTTGCCTATTTATCTGTGTTTCATTCGCTAGTTTACCAATAAAAATTGTTAAATTCCTACACATATTGAGCATATAAAGTACAATTTACTGTCCTTTTTTTAAAAAAAAATTAACGTTATCTATTTTTGAGAGACAGAGAGGGACAGAGCTTGAGTGGGGGATGGGCAGAGAGAGAGGGAGACACGGAATCTGACTGAGCCCCCCAGGTGCCCCAATTTATTGTCTTAATTACTAATACTTTTGTAGGGATTTTACAAAATATTATTTTAAAAAATTATGTTATACTAAAACTGAATTTGGATTATAGCCAACATTGGCTGAATTTTATTCTTTAGGGATTATGAAGTTCAAATTTCTTTTTATATGGTATACACTAAAAAGTATGATCAGGAGGAGAGGATTTATGTGTTCGTTCATTCACTCAACAAATATCTATTGAGGTCCTAGCGTGTACAAATATTCTTCCAAGTCTATGGATACTTAGTCAAACACATGAACTTCCCTGCCCTCTTATAGCTTATATTCTACTGGAGAAGGCAGATAACAAAGAAAATAAGCAAGTTTATACAGAGCTTGCCAGAGAGCAACAAGTGGGCAGAACCTGAGTAGGGAAGGAAAGGGGAAGTGTGGGTTGCAGTGTTAGAAAGGGCAGGCAAAGGGGCACCTGGGTGGCTCAGTCAGTTAAGCATTAATCGTTTGCCTTCTGCTCAAGTCATGATCTCGAGGTTTTTGGGTTTGAGCCCCGGATCACGCTCTGTGCTGACAGCTCAGAGCCTGAAACCTGCTTCAGATTCTGTCTCCCTCTCTCTCTGCCCCTCCCCCATTCATGCTGTGTCCCTCTCTGTCTCAAAAATAAATAAACATTAAAAAAAATTTAAAAAGGGGCGCCTGGGTGGCTCAGTCAGTTGTGCGTCCGACCTCGGCTCAGGCCATGATTTCACGGTTCGTGAGTTTGAGCTCCACGTCGGGCTCTGTGCTGACAGCTCAGAGCCTGGAGCCTGCTTCAGATTCTGTGTCTCCCTCTCTCTCTTCCCCTGCTCTCTCTCTTTCTCTCTCAAAAATAAGTAAACATTAAAAAAAATTTTTTTTAATTAAAAAAAATAAAGTTGGGGGGGTACTGGATTGGATAAAAATTTGGGAGTCTCTTTTGCCACCAGTGGCTTCCTAGGATGTTTATAAAATTAAATGAGGGCTCCCAGGTAAAAATCCCAGAAACATCCTTAATGGCCTCTGTTAGTCGGCAAAATTCCGATTGCTGTTTAGAATCAAAAAGGATAGAAAAGGAAAAAAAAGGAGAAAAGAAAAAGCCTTTGGACCTCAAACAGACGTGTTGGAAGCCTGCTCTACCATATAATGTGGCTGGGTGACCTTGAACAAGTTACTCAACTTCTCTGAGCCTCTCCTTTAGAAAAATGGCAGGCTGTACATCTCCAGAGTTGTGTGCTGTTAAAATCTGATAGTGGATAAACTTGTACAGAGCTGCTGAGTGATGTTAGCTTTTCCCCTTGATGCTGACTGCTTAAATGGAATTTATAGCCAAGTGGCTCACCAGTGAGGAGGCAGATGTCCCTGGGGAGGGGGGAAAAGCACTCTGGTGTGAGGAGGGAGCTCCGGTAGGTGTGGAGGGGAGAGCCGGGCCCCCACTTCCCACACCTCTGCACAGTGTGATGCCATGTCCCAGCATGTACGTGTTGAGTTGAATTCTTGCACATAAGGTGACTGTTTCAATGTAGGGACTGTTTTTTGGCATTTTAAATATTTACAATTATACATGGTTTCTAGGGAAATCCCAAAGGCATTACAAGTTTTGCCTACAGAGATGAGTCCTGAATATTGGGGAGCATCTCTCTTCAGAAACTGTGATATTGCAGAATCCAGCCAGTGGTGGTAAAGGATTACAGTCAGGACCCTGGAACCAGAATACTCCATCCCATGAACTTAATAGAGGTCTCTTTACCAGTAAAATCTCACATTAGTGTAAAAACACTGCGTTTTGCTTTCCTTACGTGAACTTGAAGTTTAGCAGTCTTGAGTCTTTCTAAGTGGTCTGATTGCTGGCCAAGGAGTCCACACAATGGAAGTAGATTGTGTGTTGTGTGGGTGTTTATAGCTAAACCCCCAGAGTACTTCTCTCTCTGATGGGATCCCTTTTTGGCAAAATCATAGGGGTCCTATCACTGTGCCTGCCTCTCAGCCTCTTTCTCAAACTCCAGGAGCACCACATACCCTGAACTGGGAAGAGCCTCCCCTCTGTCTTGTCCCTTTGAATATGGGTTCTCCCAGCTGGTGGAGTTGTGTGACTCTGCTTAACAACACCCTGCACCCAGACCCTGCACCAGCCCGACTGGCCAGAGGGAAGGACGACTTTACAGTGGATCTTCCCCCCTCCCCCTGCCTCCCCCCCCTCCCCCCCAGTACTGCCTCTCTTTTCCCTCTGTGCTCACCACTCTTTCAGTAGGAGGTATTACAGTCTCTTTCCTTGGAAACTGAGGCCCAGGGACCCCAGACAAGGAGGAAAGGGGATGCTAGATTTCCCACTGTCTCTGCACTACCCGCTTGGAACCATTTTTTCTTAAATACTAAGGGGAAAGGTGACTACATGAGGCTAGAGTCAAGTCACAGATTAAAAATAAATAAATCAGGGGCGCCTGGGTGGCGCAGTCGGTTAAGCGGCCGACTTCAGCCAGGTCACGATCTCACGGTCCGGGAGTTTGAGCCCCGCGTCGGGCTCTGGGCTGATGGCTCAGAGCCTGGAGCCTGTTTCCGATTCTGTGTCTCCCTCTCTCTCTGCCCCTCCCCCGTTCATGCTCTGTCTCTCTCTGTCCCACAAATAAATAAACGTTGAAAAAAAAAATAAATAAATCAATGAATTAAAAAAAAAATTCTTGCTCAAGATGTTCCTGAGCATTTACTCTTGGAATAACTCCTGGAGGGCCGATACCTTAAAGCATGGACAGCACTGCGTGCCCAGAAAAACCTGTGATTAGATCCACCAGATCCTGTGAGACGAGCTCTCTAGAGACTGCAATGGCTGTTTTCCTTGAGGTCTAGCACTGTACAAAGGGAGGCACATTAGCGATTTAAAAAGACATTTTTAAAAATCATGCTTGCTTTTTTTCTGACTGTAAAAGTAATGTATGTGCATCTGGGCAGGTCCAGGGTTTCTGGGTCCTAAAGCATACACAATTTGGGGGTACATCTTTAAGGAAAAGAATAAAAATGATGAACACAGAATTACGAATGACTTGATTTTGAAGGGGCCCCTTGCAAGTGAGAAGCCGGAAGTTCACACTTTGGGTCACACTGAACCTGTCCCTGAGTTTCCCTACAGAGAATTGAGAAGCCAAACCACCTTCAACCCCACTTCCTCAGAGGGTGTGTTAACACTTTTTGTTTTTAAATAATAGCTTTATTGAGACACAGCTCACATAGGAAACAATTCACCTAAAGTATACAATTGGGTGGGTTTTTTGGGGTGTATTTACAGAATTTTGCAACCATCACCACAATCCATTCTAGAACATTCTATCACCTCAGAAAGAAGCCCTGTGCCCATCAGCAGTCACTAGCCACTTCCTCCAACATACCCAGTCCTAGGCAACCACTAATCTACTTTCTGTCTCAGAAGATTTGCCTGTTCTGGGCATTTGCTATGAATGGAATCACACAATATATGGCCTTTCGCGACTGGCTTCTTTCGCTTAACATAATGTTTTCAAGGTTCATTCATGTTGTAGCTTGCATTAAACTTTATTTTTTATTGTTTAATAATATTCCATTGTATGGATATACCACATTTATTTTTTTTTTTAATTTTTTTTTTCAACGTTTATTTATTTTTGGGACAGAGAGAGACAGAGCATGAACGGGGGAGGGGCAGAGAGAGAGGGAGACACAGAATCGGAAACAGGCTCCAGGCTCTGATCCATCAGCCCAGAGCCTGACGCGGGGCTCGAACTCACGGACTGCGAGATCGTGACCTGGCTGAAGTCGGCGCTTAACCGACTACGCCACCCAGGCGCCCCGGGATATACCACATTTAAAAAAATGTTTTTATTTATTTTTGAGACAGAGAGAGAGAGAGAGAGAGAGAGAGAGAGAGAGAGAGAGAGGCAGAGGCCCTGATCGTACAGAGCCTGATGCGGGGCTTGAACTCACAAACTGTGAGATCATGACCTGAGCCAAAGTTGGATGCTTAACTGACTGAGCCATCCAGGCACCCCTGGATATACCACATTTTAAATCCATTCATCAGTTACTGTGTTAATTCTTTATTTTTAATTTTTATTTTTTTTATGTTCATTTAAGGTATGTCTACACTCAACATGGGGCTCAAACTCATGACCCCGAGATGAAGAGCTGCAGCCTCCTCTAACAGAGCCAGCCAGATGCCCCAATGTGTTAATTCTTTAAAAACAGGGTGCCTGGGTGGCTGAGTTGGTTGAGCATTGGACTTCGGCTCGGGTCATGATCTCATGGTTGGTGGGTTTGAGCCCCGCGTCGGGCTCTGTGCTGACAGCTCAGAGCCTGGAGCTTGCTTCAGATTCTGTGTCTCCCTCTCTGCCCCTGCCCTGCTCATGCTATGTCTCACTCTCTCTAGCAAGAATAAATAAACATAAAAAAAAAAAATTTAAAGACCCTGGAGACACAACTGATGAAGTCTTTGAAGAAGAGGAAAATCCCTGGGGCTCCTGGGTGGCTCAGTCAGTTAAGCTACCTGATTTCAGCTTAGGTCATGATCTCATGGTTCAAGAGATCTAGCCCCACATCAGGCTCTATGCTGACAGTGCAGAGCCTGCTTGGAATTCTCTCTCCCTCTCTCTCTGCCCCTCCCCTACTCTCTAAATAAATAAATAAATAAATAAATAAATAAAAAAACCAAACATATAAGAAAAAAAAAAGAAGGGGAAAATCCAGGTTTCAAAATATCATCCTTCACCTTCCCTCTCCTACTTCTTTACCTCTTACCCCCCTCTCCAGATTTTGGAAATTAAGAAAGAGGCAGAGCTGGTGAACAAATCACTGTGACAATCCTTACCTGGAGTTCATAGCTCAGGGGCTCAAGGCCGACCCTGCCTGCAGGAAGGAGATGGGCTGGAAAGCAGTTGGTGGGATTTGCTCCAGGGCATGGGCCAGCCCTAGGCCAGCCCCAGGCCATTTCTGGACAGCCACAGTCTCTTGACCTGCTGGGTAAATTCTAATCCCTGAAAGATGGAGAAGACTAAAAGTCTGAGGAATGCTCCACAGGCAGGCTGTGGTCCGGCTTCCTCTTGGGCTCCACCTCGAACCTCAGATTTATGCCTGTGGCTTGGGGGCTGCGGTGGGGAATCCAGCCCAGCCTGGAGCTCAGAGCCCGCTGGAGGGCGCTATTACAAGGCCCGTGGGCCAGAGGTCATTGAGTCTGATACTTCTCCCTGGCTTGCCAGACACTGGGGCACTTCTGAGCAGCTGACTTCTTGCTGTTAGCAAGGAAAAGAGTTTCCCTCTACTCTCTTCGAGTTACTTATCTCTCTGTCAGAGCCGCCAACGCAGGAAATGTTTCTCAGCCAACTGCTCTCTCCAGGTGGATCCCGAGGGGGCTGGACAAATCCTGAGCACAGCCCATGGCTGGTTGCAGAACAAACTTGGATATACTTGTCACAAGAGAAGCCAAAAACTCAGGAGACAGTGGTTTGGAAAAGAGAAAGGGAGAACTTTATTTGGGCAGCTGGGGGAGGTGACAGTCTCAAGCCTTAACAACCGAGATGGACGCCAGAGTTTTATAGGCCGATGTCCGGGGTTACAGGCAGAGGGCACGTGATCACAGGGTTGGGGGTGGGGTGTGTGTTCAGCGAGTGAGGATCTGGCAGGGAAGGGGACATCTGGGGTGTGGTCTTCTAGGTAATTCTGTTGCTAGGAGGCCTTTTCTGGCTGGGTCATGGTAAAACATTTTCATCAAGGCCAGGAGAAAGTGTAAGAAATTGGCACAATGGGTTTCAGCTAAAGCATGAGTTAAATAGGCCTTTCTATTTCTTTTTATTAAAAAAATTTTTTTAATGTTTATTTATTTTTGAGAGAGACAGAGCACAAGTGGGGGAGCGGCAGAGAGCAAGGGAGACACAGAATCTGAAGCAGGCTCCAGGTTCTGAGCTGTCAGCAGAGAGCCCAAAGTGGGGCTCGAACCCATGAACCTCGAGATAATGACCTGAGTTGAAGTTGGCGCTTAATGGACTGAGCCACCCAGGTGCCCCTGGGCTTGTCTATTTCTGGTTTTAACTGTAAGGGTCTACCTTTGGGCAAGAGGACTTGCTGACATTAGGTCTGGGCTGGGCCTGAGAAATGAATTAACAAAAGGGAGATTAACAGGAGAGAATCGTACAGATTTAATTTGTTGTTAATATCTTATGTGGTAGGGGAGGCTTCGGAGGAAAGAAATGAAGATCCAAAGAAGGGGATCAGCCTGAGAGCTTATGTGGCAATTCAACGAAGAGTCATAAATCGTGGAGCTGTACCAAGACGAAGGAGAAAGGGGTTCGAGTTAGGGGTGATAAATTGTGGGAAAATGACTAGGAAATATATGGGGGGAAACTAAGGGAAGATAGGGAAGATAAGGATGTACAGATTTATTTCAGCGTCGACTCCCAGTCTCTGGTGATAAGAATGTTCTCTTCTGGGACATGAAAGGGAAGTTTTGTTCTGACTTTCAGGTCAGAGAGGCCTTCCTACATGTGTTGTTTCTCAAGTGTCTTCAGCTTAAAATAATCAATATGCCCAAGTGGCATATTTTGGAGTAGCGTCTTCTGATCCCCTACACCAAGGAGGGATGTGGGCACCGTAAAGAACTGAGCACCTACTATGGCCCAGGCACAATTCTAGGCTTTGGGAAAGAGCAGAGGAATGGTTAATTTTATGGATCATCTTGAACTGGGCCAAGGGATGCCCAGATAGCGGTAAAACATTATATCTGGGTGTGTGTACGAGGGTGTTTCCAAAAGAGATTAGCACTTGAATGGGTAGACTGAATAAAGAAGATTGTCCTCACCATGCGAGTGGGCCCTATCCAAAATCTGGTCAGTCTGAATAGAACAAAGGGCAGAGGAAGGGTGAATTTTCTTAGACATTTGTGTTCCTGGTTCTTAAGCTTTTAGGCTCAGAATGGGCCTTACCCCATTGGTCCTCTGGTTCTCAGGCCTTCAGGTTTGGACTGAAACTATACCACCAGCTTCCTTGGGCCTTCAGCTTGCAGATAGAAGGTGGTGGCACTTCTCAGCTTCCACAGTCATGTGAACCAATCCCTCATAATGATCTCTTTCTATATATCTGTAGTATCTTATTGCTTCTGTTTCTCTGGAGAGCCCTGGCTAAGACAAGTAATAAACAAATCAATCAAAAATCTTTGCCCTCAAGGAGCTTAACCTCTTCATGAGAGAGGCAGTCAACAAAATTTAAAAAAAAATATTGGAGGTGACAAACACTATGGAGAAAAACAAAACAAAACAAAACAGAAAAGAGGGTTTGGAAATGTGAGGTATTATAATTCCAAATAGGATTCTCAGGATACATCTCACTGAGCAAGTAATATTCAAGCAAAGATCCGAAGGAGTGAGTTTTGTGCCTATCTGCAAGAGGTGTCCCATGTAGAGAGATAACAAGTGCAAAGGGCCTGAGGTGGGAATATGCCTGGTGTGTTCAAGGAATAGAAGGGGGCCAGTGTAGCAGGCTACACTGGCAGAAAAGCCAAGGAAGAGCAGGTCTGAGCGCCAACCTCGGGATTGGCGCTGTGAGGTCACTGGTGACAAGATCAGTGTTAGTGAAAGAGGGGGTGCAGAAGTCTTCTGGGAAGTCTTATGGGAATGGGGAAGAGGTAACTATGTTGTATGCTGATAGAAATGCTCGGTAGAGAGATACTGATGATGTGGAAGAGAGAGAGAATGGCTGGAGCCAGACACATGGGTGGGGCAGGCATTGCTAGGGTCTGGATGTGTCCCCTCCCCCCCCCCCCCCCCCCCCCCCCCCCCCCCAGCCTTCATATGTTGAAATCCTAATGGCCAATGTGATGGTATCAGGAGGTGGGGCTTTTGGGACGTGCTTAGGTCATAAAGATGGAGCCCTCATGCCTGGGATTAGTATTCTTTTAAAAGAGATCCCACAGAGCTTCCCCACCCTTCTACCATATTAGGATACAATGAGAAATTGACAACCCAGAAGAGCGTTCTTACCAGAATCTAACCATGTTGGCACCTTAATCTTGGACTTCAGCCTCCAGAACTGTGAGCAAGACATTTCTGCTGTTTATAAGCCCCCAGTGTGTGGTATTTTGTAGAGCAGCCTGAGTGGACTAAGATGGGCATAGAATGCAATCCTTAGGCAGGAGCAGGTCAGTTCTGTGGTAACAGAAGGGCAGGTGCACGGGGCAGGGGAGATCAGGGAGCTCTCTCGGGAGGGTTTTAGGTCTTTCAGTGAAACGGGAGCACCAGGCAAGAGGGCAGGGCTGGAGAGGGTAGGAGGTGGGAGGGGAAAGTGCCTGGTGGAGGTGCAGGACCAGGGGAGCTTGGTAGGACGGCCGGTCATGTTAAGGACCCACCGGAGCATTGCGATGATCCCAGTGTGTGCTCTTCTCCAGCCTGACTGCAGTTTTCAGGTAGGTGGAGGGTTGGGTTTTACCAGGAAATGAGACTTGTCCAGTGAGACTAGTTATGAGAGAGTGAAGGTGGTTGACAGGGTGGATGAGGGAGTGATCTTGATTGACTGTTATTTTAATGATTGGCCCCGGGATTTAATAAAGGTAAAGGGATAAGTGGATGTGAGGGGGTTAAGATCAGCGGATGCTGAACTTAAATGTGGATAACTAGAATGCAGAAGCGCTCTTCTGTTTGTTTTGGGCACTTGGAGAGATCAGCATAGTTGAAAAAGTATGGACTTTGGAACCACACAGGTATGTATGAGTTCAGCTCTTCAGCTCAATAACTTAAGGGAGCTTAACCAAGTCTCACTTCTTCATCTGTAAAACAAGGCCCTCATTCTTCCCCAGCCAGGGTTATGTGAGGTATAATTTAGAAGATGCCCAGGAAGGCTTGCAGTGGGTAACCCTTGCCCATGGGGGTCCTAATATCCATTCCAGGCCGGATGCTCTCCATTTCTTCTGAAACAAGCTTCCATGTCCTCACCGGCCAGCAGTGAAAATATGCAAATGATTATTTAAATCATTTAATAAGTCAAATGATTAGTCACATTAATCATTAGTCATTGCTAATTGATTAGTCACGTAAAGCACATTCTGAAGAGAGGGATTGATGGGGAGTAGTTGTATTTTTTAATGCCTTTCTTTAAAGTTTATTTTTATTTTGAGAGAGAGAGCGAGAGCATGAGCAGGGGAGGGGCAGAGGGAGAGGGAGAGAGGATCTCAAACAGGCTCTGTGCTGTCAGCGTGGAGCCTGATGCAAGGCTCGATCACACAAATCACGAGATCATGACTGAAGTCAAGAGTTGGACATTTAAAACCGACTGAGCCACCCAGGTGCCCTGAGAAGCTAATTTGAAAAAATAAAAAAAAGAAGGAAGGGATAAAAGGAGGCAGGGGGGAAAGGCCAGGAAAAAAAGAGAAGATCAAAGGCGATAAAAGTTAATGAAGAGGAGGGGGAGAGGTGTTGAGAAAATCAGATGCAGTTTTGCCCAAGGAAGCAAGCTAGTAGAGTCCTGTCAATTTCTGTGACTCAACTTTCCCTCCCCTTTACCTTTGGGACCTTCCTCCATTTAGTCTGAATGGCAAAGAGGCAGGAATGAGGCAGCAGGGCTATTCATCAGGTGTTGGACTTCATTCCAATGTTCACGCTAATGGATTTAACTTCAAGATAAGGTCTTTCTTAAATAAAGAGGGGAAATGCTGGCACAGCAGGGAGTTGTTTGCTCTGGAGCCATTTGCGGTTTGAATGTTGTAAGGAGGCAGGTATAGATTAGATTAACACCTGGGAGCCACAGATCCACGGTAGGGAGGTATCGATGGCCTGGTCAGGGGGTGCAGAGGGCCCAGTGGGAGCAGGGCGGGGGGGGCAGTTAGTGGGCACTAATTGGCAGGAGGAGGGGGAATTGCCTGTTATCTCATGTATTTGGGGTCTGTTAGTTTGGTTCTGTCATTCTGTTCCCCCTCTCTTTCTTCCCCCTTTCTTCCTGGTTTCCCTGAGGTCCTGGCATAGTGTGCCTCTTGAAGCCCTGAGAGGTCTCCACAAAAGAGGGAGTGAGTGAAAGCACATAGTAGGGATGCTGGTGACATTGCAGGGAAGGAGAGGCAGCCGTGTTCCATATCAGCAGGAAGATTGGCACATGTCACCCCCTTCCCTCCCAATCTACCTCCCATACCTCTCCATCACCTTCCCCACCCAGCTGGAATTAGAAAACCTGGGTGCCCACAGCCTGATGTTCCCACATCTGGCAGAGTACATGGTCCTGTTCTGCGATCGTTGGCTTACATCCTCCCCACCCCCACCCCGCAGCGACTGCTCTGGACTTCACTCTGTGTCTCTGGAACACAGCACAGTGCCTGTCACTTGGGTCAAGTCAGTTTCAGATTTGTCTTGAATCCGGAGGACTCCCTTAGTCTGCACAGGTTCATGCACTGTCCCCACTTACCGTAATACTTATCTTTTAAAAATGGTGTGTTCTGGGGCCTCTTGGTTTGAAGACAACCAGAATGTTCACCAGGGATGGTGGAACAGCATGAAGTTATATCCCTGGGGCAGAGGTACCAAGGCCCTGGTTGCATTCTTGTGTCTCTGCCCAGAGGTCACCTACAGCTTTGGAGGGCAATTCTCATACACTCCTGCGACCGTCACCCTCTAAAGGGTCCCTGGGGGATCTCTTGGTATTCTTGCCTAGCATAACTTCCTCCCTTTGAGTGTGGGATGGACTTAGTGACTTATTTCTAATGCATAGTGTCCAACAAAAGTGATGGGGTGTCGCTTCTAAGATTAGGTTATAAATACTGTGATGTCTGTCATGCTTGCTCTCTCTTGCTCTCTTTGAGTGAGAAAGCCTGCTGCCCTGCGGAAGGCCCATGGGGCAAGGAACTGAAGGAGGCCTTTGACCAACAGCTAGCGAGAAACTGAGGCCCTCAGCCCTGCACCCCGTGACGAACTGAATCCTGCCAACAGCCCCCCCAAGTGAGCCTGAAAGCCGATCCCCACACTGAACCTGGGGGCGCCTAGAGCTCCAGCTGAAACCTTGCTGCACTCTTATGAAAGACCCTGAGCAGAATCCCCCAGCTAAGCTGTGCCTGCGTTCCCAGCCCCCAGAAGCTGGGATATAACAAATGTGGTTGCTTTAAGCCACTGAGTTTCAGGGAAATTTGTTGTGCTGCCGTAGATAACTAACGCAACTCACTTGTCTCTTTGGCTGCAACACCTGCTGCGCTATAACTGAGAGCTTTCTCTGGCCACAGGAACATGCTTGGCCACATACGTGGCAGCCCAGAAGTGCCCTGGAGTTCATGTCCCCAGGAGAGGCCAGCCAGTGAGTTACGGAAGTCAATGGACAGATGTTCCAGCTGCCTAATCCTTGGGGCACAATTCTAAAATGTGTTCTATATAGTCTGTCAGTCTCGCCTGGGCAAACTGAGCCATAGTTACATGTAGAGGTAACCCATTCACTGAAACAGCCTTCATTGGCTTCTTCCCTTCCCTCATTTCCCCTACTGCTTACCATGCTCCCTGGGATCACCACCCAAACAAACTACTAGCATCCAAACCCTTTTTCAGGATCTATATTTGGAGGAACCCAAACTCAGCTAAAACCTCTGTATGGTATTTTCCAAAAGTTTCGCTAAGGATGTAAAATAACTAACAACCTCCAACAGTTGTGTTCCATCCCACTATTTAAGGCAATGACGAATCTCCTCTAGATCAAGCTGAATCACAACAGGATTTGCCTGAGCACTTTTGCAACACTTTATATCTCTTCTCATTTCATAAATCTGCGTGGTTCTAAGAATCCTGGGACTTGTATCAATGACAACCACAAACAACACGTGTTTTGGAGCAAATAGTGAAGCTGTGAGATTGGTCCCAAAGGATCTTGTGGATGTTGAAGCCAAAGGAAAGAGAGAATGGCTTGTGGTCTCTCCTCCTCACTGCAGAGTCCTTTATAGCTGGCTGTCTCAGTGCTGGCCACAGACCTGTTACCCTGCTGCTGTCCCACCTATTGAAATTAGACTTTTTTCCTCCTCAAACCATTTCTGGGCTCCTTTCTTGAGGGTTAGTTAAAAACGGACTTACTGGCAGGATAAACATAACTGAAGGTTGGAAATCCTCTCTGGAATGAGCTGATGGAGAATGTGTGGAGGGAACATTTGAAATCTGTTGCTTCTTTTATTTTTATTTATGTATTTTTTTAAATGTCTTTGTTTATTTTTGAGAGACAGGGAGAGTACAAGCGGGGGAGGGTCGGAGAGAGAGGGAGACACAGAATCCAAAGCAGGCTCCAGGCTCTGAGCCAGCAGCACAGAGCCTGATATAGGGCTCGAACTCATGAACTGTGAAATCATGACCTGAGCCAACGTCAGATGCTTAACAGACTGAGCCACCCAGGTACCCCCTGTTGCTTCTTTTAAAATAGCTACTGTGTATAACACTAGCCCAGTGGTTCTCAGTTGGGGGTGACTGTGTCTCCCTCTCTCAGGACATTTGCTAATATCTGGAGGCATTTTTGATTGTCACAACTTGGGGGGAGGCAGGGAGCGGGTAGAGGGTAGGGAGGCTGCTAAATATCCTGCATTTCACCGGACAGCACCACAACAAAGGACCATCCGGCCCCAAGTGCCAAGAGTACTAAGGTTGAGAAACTCTGAACACCACAGCAATCTCTGAAAATAAAAGTGGGAGGATGTGGGTTCGTACGTAATGCTCTTGACAAATGAAACCAGTTCAGAAGGTCAAGAGCAAAGTTTTTTTTTTAAAGGTCAGAAGCTAGGAAGCATTTGTTTCAAAGGAGAAAGAACACAGTGGTTAGTGGATGGCTGTAAAGTCAAATGGCTGTGAGCGGGACTCTAGGGTCTGTACTTTTTTTTTTTTATGTTTATTTATTTATTTTGAAAGAGAGAGAGAGGCAGAGAGAGAATTCTAAGCAGCCTCCGTGCTGGCAGCGCGGAGCCCAATGTGGGGCTCGATCTCATGACTATGAGCTCATGATCTGGAGTCGAAGTTAAGAGTTGGATGCTTAACCGACTGGGCCACTAGGTGCCCTTGCTGTACTTTCTTGCTCTGAGACCATGAGCAAATGACCTCTTGAAGCATCTGTTTCCCTGATTGTGAAGTAGGTATAGTGAGGGTGCTCGGCAGCCTCGTTGAGTTGCGATAACGAAATGAAATGAGCATGTAAAGCATCTGGTATAAAGCCTAGGGCTCCGTCAATGCCCAATACAGGGACACCGTCGATACTGTGGGTTGACCGGATTGCTATAAACGTTCAACTTGTAAAAAGTGCAGTATCTGTGAAGTGCAAGGAAATGAGGTGCGCCTGTAACTGGAAGCAAGATAGAGCAGCTACAGGAAAGAGCAGGGGCCTGGAAACCAAGCCGAGCAGTGAGGAAGGGGAGCGTTCTGCTCCCAAAGTTATTCAGCATTAGGATGGAATCCTCTCTGAAATCCTGCTTGTGGAATCATCACAGGATCTTCCCTGCCACCCAGAATTCTGCTGCCTAAATTCCTGCTGGGTTTGTTTTTCATTTTTCGAGATTTATTTCTTGAATGTAAATAAACAGTCCGGGGTTGGGGCCTGTGGAGGCCTTCATACAAACGAAAGCCTTCTCACCGGGAGCTGAAGCTCAGACAAGGAGGTCGCAGAGCCTGCCTCCCGCCCCACCTTCCCCGGTGCTCCTTAGGAGGACGCCTCGGGTTACCTCAGGAAAACAGCCTGCACAAATAAAGCAGCCAAAGACAAATAAACGCTGACCCTTCTTGGTCTAATATTGGAGGCATGAGGCCTCAGGAGGAGAATGAGTCCTTACAGGCAGGGAGGTCTCCTGGATGCATCTGGTAGCGGGCCCCTGAGAGGGACACACACACACACACACACACACACACACACACACACACAGAGGAATGGGGTAGTGGGGGTGAAGAGGGGGAGGAGGGGAGAGGATGTAGTTTTGGTCTTTTATGGGCCCTTCTTGGAGGGGGCATCCCATCACTTTTGCCAAGTTCTGTGTATTAGAAGAAAGTCACTAAGTCCAGCCCACATTCCAGGGCAGGGGAATCTACAAGGGTGCGAATGCCAGGAGCCATTTTAAGAGCAGCTCACCACAAGTGTGGAATGTGGGACATAACACACCATGCAGGCCCCGGTGGTCAGAGTTGACCACACCTTGCCCGCAGGGACGTGCATTGCTGCAGATCTGGGAGCTTGTGGGGTAACCTACGTTTTCAGAGGATTCACATTGGAGTGAAAGAGTAGCTCTGGTCTGTGGGGCCTGGAAACTACAGTCAGGAATATGGAGTCTCTCTAACCTTTTGTCTGGCCCATTTTTATCTCAAAGCTATTGCAGTGGTTTCCTATGACTGCTGTAGCAAATGACCGCAAACTTGGTGAGTTAAAGCAACACAGATTCAGTCTCTTACAGTTCTGGAGGCCCGAAGTCTGAAGTCAGTTTCAGTGGGCTAAAGTCAAGTTATTGGCAAAGCTGGTTCCTCCTGGAGGCTCTTGAGAAGAATCTGTTCCCTTGCCTTTCCACCTCCTGGAGATTGTCCGTATTCTTTGGCTTGTGGCCCTGTCCCCCACGTTCACAGTACACCTGACCTCTGCTTCTGTTATCACATCGCCTTCTCTCTGACTCTGATTTCTTCCTTCTGACTCTTATCAGGACACTGTGATTACACTAGGCCCACCTGGGTGGCCCAGGATAAGCCCCCCTGTGAAGACCCTTAATGTGATCCCAGCTGCAAAATCTTTTTGCCATTTAAATTTGCATTCACACATTCCAAGGATCAGGGCTTGGGTATCTTCCAGGGGCCATTCTTCAGTCTGCCACACTTATGTAACCGACATAGCCAATTAACGGGTCTTACTGTCACCACCCAGTGCTATGACTGTTCCATTCTCTTAATCTAATGAATATTGGAATTCTGATCACAGGCATGACTTATGACCATTTTCTGTTAGATAAGAGAAAATAATCAGTTTTTACACTAGGCTTACCAGTTATTTTTACTCAAGGCTAGAAAAACAAATCTTATGTTTTAAAATTACAAAACTTCCCTCCATTCTCTTATTTTAGTTAATGTAAGTAATTTGAGTCTCAATTTCCCAGTCAAACAATTAATGTCTCTCTCTCACAGTACCTAGTTTAAAAGGCACGATGAAAATGTAAGCTATTTCTGTCATTAGCATGGGTGAAGAGGTTGTCACAGACTATTTTCCTTGTCCATTGGCAGCTAATGCAATAAATTTGAAGCCAGATTAACAAAGTCATGTGCTCATCACCTTGTGTGAGAAGCTGTAGAGATGACCAAATGAGCAGGTGTCTCATCATTTTTTCCATTTATGTGAGCAGGGGAAATGACTTAGAGCAAAGAAACATGAGCCTGTCACACATGTAAGACAGTCTGGATTGACCAGACTATCTAAACCAGACCGATACCCTGCTGGAAGGGCACATAATGACTCAGGTGGGTACCTTTACCTATCAGGTGTCTATGAGCAGGTCAGGCACCTTGAAAAAACTTGAGGTCCATTCTTCATGCTTGGTTTCCCAAGTGCAGTTCCAGGTACCCTTAGTGACAATTACCCACAGTCATCAAGAGGCAAACAGACTCAGGCAGATCCCTCTCCCTCTAGCATCATTGGCCAGGGAGCATTCTTCACGATTCCTGAAGGTATGGTCAGTGCTGTCAGTGCCTAATGCTGGGGCTACCAGGTCCCAGGGGCTTCATGCAGACATTTGAAAATCTGGTGGTGTTGTTCCAGGCAGTCTTATTTAAACCAAAGACAGCAATGTCGCCCTGGAAAAGATGGGGCAGCCTCTGAGAACATGCTTTCTACAAGCTTCTTCAAAAAAAACCAGAGCTTGCTGAAGAGATGACTGGTTTGCAGCTCATCCCAAAACTGCCCTCCTGAGAAACATCACATCCTGAGATGCAGAACCTTTGAAGGCTAGGCCTTCCTCCTAATGCTTTTTGCTTGCAGATCCTCTTTTCAGGAGCAGCTTTTCAAGTTAGGAATTTTTCGTTATGGTTGCTAGCCATCCTCCGGGGGTGGGATGTGAGGTGGAGAGGAGGGTGGATGGTGACTGCAGACGGGCTTGCCTTCCGCCCTTTAAATGGCAGTAGGGCGGCTATTTCCTGTTATGTCTTCGTGTGGCCACAGGATGGCAATATTTAGGAATGTTACTGTTACCTTCCAGTGGCTGTTTACGGCCTAAATTGGAGCCCCAGTAAGGCACACAAGTGACTGGTGATGTGTGTGGGGCCAAGAGCTTTGAAACCAGAAGGAAGAGGAAAAAAGGAAGGGTCGTTGTGAGACTTAAAACAATCCAAATGCAAATATTTTGAACTGTATTTTGAAGTACACTTACGTAAAAGTGGAACAGGGCTGAATCCGCCATGGATACCCACTGTCACGCCTGATGACGTATTTCATGCTGAGTTCTGACCCTTACGGGGGATTTTTGTCCCACCCCTGGAAAGCACTTCCACAACTTTGTTCGTACAGCTATTTTAGCACCTCCATGCTGTGATATCCCATTAGACTGGAAGCCCTCTTGAGGCCAGGAGCCATGCTTTCTTTATCTCTTTCCTTGGCCCTGCAGATGGAATGTAAAGAAACCTGGGCTCATCGCATGTTAATAAAAGACTCATTGACTAAAATGTTATCAGAATTTGGGACAAAAATTCCCTATTTGGGAACAAAAATTCAAATTGTCAGAGAATAAGCCCCAAAGGTGAGATCTGGCCTGAGTTTTGAGGAAGGGTCAAAGCCAGGGAAGGAGTGGTACCTATAGACTCCTCCACACTTGCCCCACCCGGCCCTGAGGGTATGGAAGAGGGCATTGTGGGATCTGGGGAGAAGCAGAAGCAAAGGGACAGGGTGGAAATGTGAAAGGTGTGTTCAAAGCTGGTTGCAAATGCGGAGGGAAAAATAAGAGATTATGGTAAATACAACTAGAAAGGTAGGTCAGGGCCCAGAATTTGGGGAGTTTAAAAATAATGCTAAGGCAGACTTTTTAGTTGATTCCTACCCTTTCCCCCCACTGCCCCCCCACCTCCCTCCCACTCCTGTGATTGCCCAAATTTGGGGTTGAGAAGAGGGAAGCAGCTATCTGCTTGATTACTCCCAGGAGACTGGGGGAAGGGAGTGGGAGCTGGCAATCAACAGACCCCAAGCTCTGGAGGCGGGAATGGGTGTCCTGACCAATGGTAGCTGTGGAAAGGACCCAGTGATGGCCCCAGGTGGTAAATCCCAGGTGGTAATCCCCATGGCTCCCCTGCTTCTCTGTCCCTATGGTTCAGAGGCTGCTTCTAGCCCCACTGCCCTTGTCCCTGCCCCCATCATGGCCTCTGTGGGCCCAGAAAAGACTGCACAGGTTTTTGACTTCAGAAACTGGAAGGCAGAGCGAAGAGAGCTATCCTGCCAGCAGGAGTTGGCTACACAGGCAGGTCCCCTGGCAAGCTTGCTGATGAGTATGGATGAACTCAGAAGCCAACAGCCCCCTGGGAAAGGTGTTGCGCATGGGTCAGACCTCTCACACACAAATTCAAAAAACGCTCTTACTTTGGTTTGCTGCGTAGACATCCCTTGGTGTAGTGCAAGTTCAGCAAATTACTGGGGAGGTAGATGCCTCTTTTATTCCAGTTAATCAGATTATATTGGCTGATTAAATAGGATTTGTTAATAACATTCACTTATGAGCAGTGGAGAACTTTATTAATAAGTCATTATGTTGGGGACTTTAAATACCTAGCATTCAAAAGCAATTCCAAATACTTTTGTATTGCAAGCTTCTGGACTGTCTAAGAACATAGCTTATGCCTGGTGGGTTGCATTCCTATAGTGCTCAAAGACCTGGTTGAAAAAATACCCAGAAACCTGTCCCCAGCCTTTACAAAGTAAGCCATTGCTTTGCTCTGAAAGGTGTGTTTTTCAATTTTGCTTAGTGTTTTTTCCTAACCTTTCTTTAGAAGAGTTGCAATCCTAATTGGTGAAGAATTGCATAATAAACAAAAGAGGCTCCTATGGGTGGTAGATGGATACATGTGATCTGTTCTCCTCATTTTGGAGACAGAACACCTGAGACACACAAGGAATAATTTGCCTAATATGCTCCTTCCTACAGAGAGGAAAGAGTTAAGGAACTGAATGAATAGACTGGAATCCAAGAGGCCTCAACTGCTAGTCTTCCCCACTGTTTTTCCAATTTAATCAGTTCCTTAGACGTCCATGGCCGATGGCAGCAGCTGACTTTGGGTGTGATGGCTGGTCACAGGCTGTAAAGTCAGAAGGGGTTGGAGTCCTGGATTTTCCATGTGGTGAATTTGGCCTAACTTTGTGATGCAGTTTCCTCGTGTGTCCCCACATGATTGTGTTTTGCGATTAAATGGGTTATCACACGTAAAGTGTTTGGGACAGAACATGGCACATATTAGGAACTCAATAAATGGCAGTTAATATAACAAATACAGTTCCCGTTATGGCTGTGAGGAGGCACAGTGGCAGGGAGGTATCCTGACCTATAGCTCCTGCCTTCAACAGCTTTTCTGTGTGGTGGGTGAAGAACATGAACGCATAAAACAAACTTACAAGGGCACACAAGGTATAAGACTCAGGAGTCATATACTCAAAAGCATTGAAATCCAGGTAGGCTACGTAAGCAAGAGAAGTGGAGGGCGTAATGAGGCACGCGGGAGGCTGAGACACTGGGAAATGCAGGTCTGTCTAAAGACATCCAAATTCAATTTTATTTTTTATTTTTTTAAAGTTTATTTATTTATTTTGAGAGCCAGAGAGAAAAAGCATGAGTGGAAGAGGGGCAGAGAGAGAGGAGAGAGAGAGAGAGAGAGAGAGAGAGAGAGAGAGAGAGAGAGAATCCCAAGCAGGCTCTGCACCATCAGTGGAGAGCCCCATGGGGGGCTTGAACTCACGAATGGTGAGATCATGACCTGAGCTGAAACTGAGATTTGGTCACCTAACCAACTGAGTCACCCAGATACACCTCAAATTCAACTTAAAAAACACTCTATGGGGTATACCAATCATGGTTAAGGGCTATATCACTCCCAGAAGCTGATGTAATTTGTGAGTTTTGAAGCGAACAGGTGAACAGGATGGGTTAAAACCAATGAGAGAAGAACTGAAGAAACTGTATTATGGCCAAAATGAAAGGTGAAGCCTCCTGCCCTTTGGGCCTGGGATGTCTGCCCAGTTCCCATTGGGCAACCCAGATGGCGACCCAGAGATGACACTGGGCACCTCTCCCCTTCCCCAAGGTAGCAACCTGTACCCAAGGCCACGTCTTGTTTTATTTCTTTCCTCTTCCTTCCTCCATTTCTTCTTGACCTCCCTTCTTTGATTTCTCCTTATCTTTTTTTCCCCACATTTGTCACCTCCCTTCTCCCCACCTGAGGCCTGGCATGGTGTCCCTTGGTACATAGGGCCACTGTGAAGAGTCAGTGGTGACACTCTGAACTGGGGAACAGGACCAGCACTGGTTCATTGGTTTTATACTAGACCACACCCATTGCAGAATATTCATATTTTATGTTATTATTTTTTAAAATGTTTATTTAATTTTGAGAGAGAGAGAGAGAGAGAGAGCATAAGTGTGGGAGGGACAGAGAAAGAGGGAGACACAGAATCTCAAGCAGGCTCCAGACTGTGAGCTGTCAGCACAGAGCCCAATGTGGGGCTCGAATCCACGATCCCTGAGATCATGACCTGAGCCAAAGTCTAACGCTTAAACAACTGAGCCACCCAGGTGCCCCTGAATATTCATATTTTAAAGTGTTAATTCTAGGGGCACCTGGTTGGCTCAGTTGGTTAAGCATCGGACTTCGGCTCAGGTCATGATCTCGCGGTTCATGGGTTCGGGCCCTGTATCAGGCTCTGGGCTGACAGCTCAGAGCCTGGAGCCTACTTCAGATTCTGTCTGTCTCTCTCTCTCTCTCTGCCCCTCCCTTGCTCGTGCTCTGTCTGTCTCTCTCTCTCTCAAAAATAAATAAACATAAGAAAGAAAGAAAGAAAGAAAGAAAGAAAGAAAGAAAGAAAGTGTTAATTCTGGGAAGAGATGTTAGCATTGCAAGGAGAAGGGCAGAGTAGCAAAATACAAAACCTCAAGGTATGAAACTAGAGTGCCAATGAACTTAATTTCTGGTTCATCCCAGCATGGACCAGAAACTAATTACTCAAAGAGACAAAAACTCATTTTCTGTGTTCTAGATAAGGCACCCAAGAAATCATTTCTTGTCCTTAGCTATTAGTCCATTGGGTAAAGATAAAGCCAAGTTTCTTTTATTCTAATCTGCTAAATTTCTCCAAGTATTCCATAAAATATTGTTTGTTTGAGTTACATTGTCCACAAACATTGGTAAGAACCACACCCTGGTCATCTGTCAGTGATATGGATCTTGACTAATTGAAGAGCCAGAAGTTAAGGAAACAAGTCAGCATAGCGATAAAGAAAAGAAAGCAAATAGTCCAACAAGGGAAATAAGAAATATGAAGCACATGTTCCTGAGTATCAGCGGGAGTGAGGGGGAGTGAGGAACTGTGGGGAAAATATGGATGGCTGGTCAATTTTAAGTGTAATATTAGAAATACAGCCTGTGTGTGTTACATTAAGAATTTGGTCCAGGGACATTCCGACACAAGTTTAGTGCCAGAATGACTGGAGGGCAAATCTGGACTCTATCACTTATCGTTATATTCTTAGATATGCTGTTTATCGTCTTGTGCCTCAGTTTCCTCATTAGAAAAGTGAGCATGATAACATCATGAGGATCAAATGAGTTAAGTGTTAGTGAATTATTTACACCAACACTTAGACGCAATCTGGAAATGACAGCTGGTTTGTTTGTTTGTTTTTTGGTGGGGGCAGATAAAATCACGCAATATAGTAAACTTTGCTCCCCATGTTGTTTCCTGTTGTGAGGTGTTTTCTCTTCCTCTGTCATTCAGTTGCATTCTGCTTCACTTTTTAGAAGAAAGTGCTGAGTTTGGGGGATCATATCTTGTCCCCTTATCCTCCCAGGTGTGTATGCTCTTTGAATTTTTGTGGCAATAGTTGTTCCTTTTTAATTTTAATTTTAATTTTTTGAAATTTAAATCCAACTTAGTTAACATGTAGTGTAATAATAATTTCAGGGATAGAATCTAGTGATTCATTACTTACATATAACACCAAGTGTTTGTCCCAACAAGTGCCCTCTTTAATGCCCATCACCCATTTAGCCCATCCCCCCACCCAGTACCCCACCAGCAACCGCAGTTTGTTTTTTGTATTTAAGAGTCTCTCGGGGCACCTGGGTGGCTCAGTCGGTTAAGCGTCCGACTTTGGCTCAGGTCATGATCTCACAGTTCGTAAGTTCGAGCCCCGCGTCGGGCTCTGTGCTGACAGCTCAGAGCCTGGAGACTGCTTCACATTCTGTGTCTCCCTCTCTCTCTGCCCCTTCCCTGCTCATGCTGTGTCTCCCTCTGTCTCAAAAATAAATAAACATTAAAAAAAAAAAAAAAGAGTCTCTTATGGTTTGTCTCACTCTCTGTTTTTATATCATATTATTTTTGCTTCCCTTCCCTTATGTTCATGTTTTGTATCTGAAATTCCACATATAAGTGAAGTCATATGATATTTGTCTTTCTCTGATGGACTGATTTCGCTTAGCATAATACACTCTAGTTCCATCCATGTTGTTGCAAATGGCAAGATCTCATTCTTTTTGGTCACCAAGTAATATTCCATTGTATATATGTCCATCTTCTTTATCCATTCAGCCGTCCATGGACATTTGGGCTCTTTCCAAACTTTGGCTGCAATAGTTGTTCCTATTGTGATATCTGTTCCTTAAAATTCTTCCCTGCTTCTAGAACACCTGCACCTATGTTTCTCTTCTTGAAACCTCAATAAAGTGATAGTATTTTTACATGACAAAACCTCAACAGGAATGTAAAGATAAGGGCAGTATGTTTTGAAACCTGGTAAGCATATGGATGAGTGTTGACCAATTTGGCTGACCTGAGGGCATGGAGTCCTACACCAACAGTAGGGAGAGTATGAATATTGTTCATATGAATAGTATGAATATTGACTAAAGGTACATTTAAGAGATAATTATATTTCAAAATATCTTCTCTCACCCTGTGTAGCCCAGGGACTGCTCCTTACCTGTTCCAGCAGAAGATGAGTATTATTTTCTAGAGAGGCTAAAAAGAGGGGGTTTATGGCCTGGGGAATACCAGCCACAGTTGACAGTGAGGATATTACAAAAAAAAAAAAAAAAAAAAAAAGGAGACTGATTCCCAGCTCTCTTCCTTCCTTAAGCTTCTGGAATATTGACAGGCCTATAATCTCCAGGCAGGAGAGAAATTCCCAGAGAAATTTCCAGGGAAATGCCCAAGGCATTACTCCTAAAGGGAATTTCTCTGGGAAATTTGACAAGCTCAAGAGTAAAGACCTAAATATGTAATATGAGAGTTTCTCTATGGGAATAACCCAGCTGGACCATCTTACACTGAAGCAGGCATCCAATAAGCTCCATTCATGTGTTCAGAACTTCCAAGCAGAACTTAAGTACTTTGCTCTTAAATATGATTAGACAACGTAAAGTCACTAGACAGGACAGTTGAGGGTAAGCCTTCAAAAATATAGATAGGGACCAAAACAAGCAAATAGGAAAGAAAAAAAAAAAACAACTGGAAGAAATAAATGATATATGAAAAAACTTACAAATATAATTAATATTCCCAGAGATAGCATTCATGAAAGAAGAACAGGATGCAATGAAAAAAAAATCAAGGAAATAAAAGACAGTTTTGGGAACAGTATAGCTGAAATGGAAAACTCACTAGAAGGGTGGAAAATAAAGTTGTAGAAATATCTCAGAAAGTAGAACTAAAAGCAGAAGTGATGGGAAAAAGAGAAAAGGTAAAACTAGAAAAATAGAGGGAATGAAATAATCACTAATTCAAGAAAATTTCACAGAATGAAGCACCAGAACAGTGCTGGTGAAAAAAAATCCCATGTTAAGGTATATCATCATGAGTTTTCAGACCATTGAAAACAAGGGAAGTTTCTGTAGGCTTCCAGAGGAGAAAACCAAGCTGCGTACAAAGAATCAGAAATCTGAATGGCTTTGTGTTTCTCAACAGTTCTGGAGTCTAGACAGAAGTGGATCATTGGTATCAAAATTCTGACATAAAATTATTTCTATCCTGGAACCCTACATCCAGTCAAATATCAATCAAGTGAGAGGACAGCATAAAAACAATTTCTGGCTCACAAAATGTTTAATTCCTAAGCACTCCTTGTTGAAAAACTCCTGGGAGAGTTGTCAAGAAAAAGCATGAGTTTTAGGGAACAGACGATCTAACAGGAAGGGACTCCTCTGGAGGTGAGGGTGAGGTACCTGTATGAGGCATGATGACAGCTGGATCAGACTGGGGCAGTTGGGATTTCCGGGAGATATGGGTTCAGGATAAAAATGACAGAAGAGTTGGGAACCTGGGGGTCTCAGTTGGTTAAGCATCCGACTCTTGATTTCAGCTCAGGTCCTGATTCAGGCAACTGAATGAATTGCCTAAGGTGATGGAGAGATTGATGTTGACTCAATAGTAAGAACATACAAAACTAAGCAAACAAAGGAAATAATGATGGCTTCCAGGGAAAACAAAATTGTGCAGAAAAGTAATCAGAGAGTATTATTAAGAGAATGTGATCACTGATTATTGATCTAACCAGACTTACACACACACACATACACAGACTGATGGATAATATGTTGAGCGGCTGCATGAATATGTGGTTGGGAGTGAGGAGGGCTAAATTCTCATCTTTCATGGTGGAAAGTCGAAGTATGGTGATTTAATCTGAAAATATGATGAAGTAATCTCAAGTATCAGATTTAATAAAACACTAAAAAAGTAGCATATAAATAAGCTATTAGGAATATGGAGGTTAATGGCAAGAGAATGAGCTAAGCAGATAAAGTGGTTGCCTCTGTCATGGAGAAAATAAGGGACAATGTGCTGACCCACTGTTGTTTTCCATAATCAGCCTTGTAAAACTATTTCACTCCTTAAATGTATGCATGCATAACATGGATAGAAAGAAACAAACAGAACCAGATGTGACCCTTGCATCACCAGCTTTTATCTTTGACAATTTAATGTACACATGTTGCAATTTTACACATTACTCACTGTAAATAATGCATTGTTTTTGCGCAGGGTACCTGTGTCTCTTCTAATTGTGCTACCTTCCTCGATGGCGTTTGCTTTTGGATGTGTTTGAAATTCAATTTGCAATTACATTTTAGTAACTTCTCTTGAGTCTTTCCATTAACATCAGTGGATAGCTCATTTCTCTGCTTGGCTTGTCAGGAAATAGCTCATCTCTGGTCTGGCCTTACCGTGTTCCCTAACAAACAACTTCCATTTTTGATATGTTTCTGGGTCTACAGGAGGCATGTTTGTTTTTGTTTTATACCTACATTTGTGTTATTGTTTGGTGGTGACATTACTCCTAAATAAATAGGATCAAAGGAAGAACTTTCAGATTGCCAAAGATTAAAAGTATGTGTATATGTTGATGATAGGAGGTAAACTTGTCGGAAGTTGTCCTAAGAACAGTCAGAGGTGAAGGTAAAGATTTTCACATAAAGATGTCCATCCAAGCCTTATTTGTGACAGAAAAGCATTGTAATACCCCTAACATCTAAGTGGAGAGGATTATAGTACATTCAAATGATGGGACTATATATAGCTATTCGGTGACATATTAAAGAGAAAATCTATGGGGCGCCTGGGTGGCGTAGTCGGGTAAGCGTCCGACTTCAGCCAGGTCACGATCTCGCGGTCCGTGAGTTCGAGCCCCGCATCAGGCTCTGGGCTGATGGCTCAGAGCCTGGAGCCTGTTTCCGATTCTGTGTCTCCCTCTCTCTCTGCCCCTCCCCCGTTCATGCTGTCTCTCTCTGTCCCAAAAATAAATAAACATTGAAAAAAAAAAAAAAAAGAGAAAATCTATTACTTTGGAAACCTATTTGTATTTATATCTAGCTAAGGGAAATAAATAGATCAGTAGACCAAATGACATTATTATCAGCATATCGTTTTTGTAAAAATAATAGTCTATCTATGTAAATATAAAAGAAAGGAAAGACATATATTAAAATGCTTATAGTTATCATTGCTGCTAAGTGAGATTATACGTAACCTTTACTTTGTTATGTTGCTTTCCAAGCCTTCCCCAGGAAGCATGAACACGTTTTGTAATTAGGGAGAAACTGCTATTTGAAAAACAAATCGGACAAAATGCATAGCTTGCCTTTTTTTTCTTGCCACTGGGAGGAATCAGCTTTGCTGGAATTGAGATTGTTGGAGAAAAACAGTAGAAATCCTTTTGATCGATGCTTTCTTTTCCATGGTTCTGGGTTTGGAACGCTTAACATATTTGGGGGAGTTGTGTTATTTGTTCTGGCCGTGTGAGTAGACTTGTTTCTTATCTTACCCTGGATTCCTCAGATTACTGCCATTTTAAAGTAGTTTGTAACAGTATGGCTACTCAAGCCATTCTAAGGTATCAGATTTAATAGATTTGCTATTTGACTTAAATCAAAGGTTCTCTAATTGGAGAGTTAGGTAACCTGCCAGTTCCTAGGCAATTGGAAGATTAGACTCCCTATATGTTTTTCCCCTACGTGCTTAGACAAGAGGCTTTTTGTTACCATATAAATCTTTAATGATACACTTGAAGCGGCGATTACAAGGATACTGAAATTTGGTAAAACACTCACACCAGACCACAGAGAGGAGGGTGCAGAAGTGGTATCTGTAACACAGTTGAAACAGTGCCAGTGTAAGTGGGCTGGAAATGACAGCTCACACTTCTAGAACCGCTTTCAAGATGCCCATGTCCGGGACTGGCAGGAGAATGGCCCAGGTTGACAGGATGGTTCCCTGAATCATTACCTTTGATCTTCAATTTTATTCATTTTTACTTTTTTTTAAGTTTATTTGTATTTGAAAGAGAGAGAGCATGAGCGCAAGCGGGAGAGGGGCAGAGAGGGACGGAGAGACAGAGAATCCCAAGCAGGCTCTGCACTGTCAGCTCAGAGCCCAACATGGGGCTTGAACTCACGAACTGTGAGATCACGACCTGAGCCACACTTGGGTGCTTAACTGACTGAGGCCCCCAGGCGCCCCAATCCCCAATTTTAGGCAGAGAACTCTATGAGGTAGAGGATGGTAGCTGGATCTTAGGGCTAAGCCATCTGAGCCCTTTAAAAAATTCCCTTTGACACACAAGGCTGTGTTTATCCACGCTGTGCCAAGCATCCATAGAAACACATATGGAGTGACTTGAAATCAGTTGAGAACTGACTCCACCTTATGGGACAGTGGTGTATCTGAAAGTTTAAAACAGTTGCCAGAGTGATTTTTCACTCACAATCTCATCAAAAGGGTTGTGTTTATGGGGCCCTGGGAGAGGCACCCAGCAACAGACAAGCTCTCCAGAGCATACAACATGAGGAAGCGTGCACAAAAATTGTGTAGACAAGCGAATCAAACTAGCCACAAGACAAACACCGATAAGTATTTACAACGTGTAGCTACCAAGAGGGTAAGTGCCTTCAAAGAAAGGGTGGTGAGTGAAAGAGAATTCTTAAGACTAATGAACCACTCACAGGATAACGAAGAGTAGGTGCTGAGCTCTTGGGAAATGTCTGAATATCCACGGCGGAGCGATCCTGATTGGATCCACCTACTCTTTCGGCCCTTTCTGTTAGTGTCTCTTCAGCCTTGTATGCGACTCAGCCCATTTATGCACCCTGTACAGGGCATAACCTGCACTGTATGAGTGTCTTCTCTTCTGCCGTCTAGTCCTGGATCCCTGATCTTGTGTCTCAAGTCCATGCATACGAATGACAAGATTCAAGAATTGCCTGAAAATTCAACATCAAACTGTGTCTTTGTATATGTGACTCTCAAAGGGATCCCTGACTCAAAAACAGGTGAAGAGCCCCTGGTTTAAGTGGGTGCATACATTTTTGATTTGCTGTGTATTAATATATAACATCCACTTATTGAAAACATACCCAGCACCATGCTTGGAGCTTTACTATACATTCTTTCATTTAATCGCCATTCAATCCAGGGTGAGTTCATAATATCATTCATGTTATTCTAGAAGAATCGAATTCACTGTGATTCACTGTACTTACCTAGGATCGCACCACCAATAAATGTCAGAGTTGTGTGCTGGTGGGCCTCCCTCTCCCCTGGGAGGCAAGGCTTGGTCTTCCCCAAAAGTCAGTACAGAAGGCCAGGCATGATGCAAGGCTGTCTTCATGGTCAGTGATCAAGATTCACTGATTGCCTGACTGCCAGCCCAAGATGGCGGGTATCAAGTATGGGGGAGGGGAATATGTCTGTAAAAAGGTTCAATCTCTGCAGGCTTTATGAAGACTTCAGGCCCTACAGGATCTCTGTCACCCAACCTTGCTCTCCCTCATACTCAAAGGATCTCTAATAAAACTCCAATTAAGAAAAGATGACCTCTTATATTATTCAGGTGAAAGGGAGGAAGTTCTTGACATGTGCTGCTACCTGGAGGAACCTTGAGAACGTTAGGCTACGTGAAGTAAGCCGGTCACAAAACGACCAATACTGAAAGATGCCACATATCTGGGGTACCTAGAGTTGTCAAACTCACAGGGGACCGAAAGTAGCAAGGTCGTTGTTGGGGGCTGAGGGCGGTCAGAACGGGGACTTACTGTTTACTGGGTATGGAGTTTCAGTTTTGCAAGATGAAAAGAGTTCTGGAGATCAGTTGCACAACAGTGTGAAAGTCCTAAGCCCTGCTGAAGTGTACTCTCAAAAATGGTTAAGATGGTAAATTTTGTTATATGTATTTAACCACAATTAAAAATAGAAAGAAAAAAAAAAAAAGACCGCTGTGAGGTCACTAGCAGCAAATTCTGTAGATGCATGGTTATTTGTGTCCGTTGATCATTCACCCTACAGCAAGTGGGAGAGTAGAAACAGCAAGTGCCCCAGAGGAATAGGGGTGAGTGTGAGGCCCTCCCCGGTGGAACCCTGGGCTGCCCCGTCTACACTTCTGTTCCAGGTATATGCTTCGCGCTCGGCTAGAGAGGATAGCTTCCAGTTGACCTTGTCTTCAGGTTTGCAGTTCATCGGATCGGAACGAGGAACTGTTTGTAATGAGTCCCTCTACCAAATTCTGTTCAAGTCTCCCACTTTTTATCTTTAACAACTTAGGGGCATCTGGGTGGCTTAGTTGGTTAAGCGTCCGACTGCGGCTCCGGTCATGATCTTGCAGTTCGTGAGTGCGAGTCCCACACTGAGCTCTGTGCTCACAACTCAGAGCCTGCTTTGGATCCTCTGTCTTCCTCACTCTTTCTCTCTTCCCTTCCCCCACTTGTGCACAGGCACATGCGCTCTCTCTCTCTCTCTCTCTCTTCCCCACTCTTTCAAAAATAAACATTTAGGAAAAACAACAACTTAACAAAGCAAAAGCAGCGGCTTTCCCCCAGCTAATGTGTACAATGCACAGGCTCTGAGAAGGAATCCTGCCGGGTCCCCTCACTTCCAACACCAGTAATGCTTGCTCCCTGATCCCAGAAGTCTTTCCAGAAGTCATCTGACCCATTGGCAGGCCGGGGCCCCTGGGAGACCTTGACCCAGAGAGGACCAAGATCATCAAAATTAATTGCTGACTTTCAGAATTTAAAGCCCAAGGTTACAAGAGCCCCGTGCGCGGGGCCACTCTGAATGAATTCACAGCTGCGCTCGGGCAGCCCGGGAGCTTGGACGCGTCACAGCGGTGAACTGGTGGTTCTCCAACCCAAACAGATTTGTAACAGTGGCACAGGCGTCCAGGACTGCCAGAGCAGCATTTGTGTCCGACAAATGAGGCCTCTGTCGGGACAAAGGGGGCTCTTAGGACTCATTCTGCTTTGGCTGCTTTATACCCAGCAAGAGCCAGGGGACTTCTTTTGTTAGGATCAGGAAACAAAAGTGATTCATTTCATCACGCACCCTCACCAGGGTCTTTGTGGTCAACCAATGCAGCGAGGCTTTGCAGCGGGCAACCCTTACAGACACCGCTTACTGAGGGCCTACTAAGGGCCAGGGATTATTCTAGGTACTGGGCACATGTTGCCTAATTTAATCCTCCCGACAATGCTGTGATGTAGGGATTATCCCCACTGTGGTCACGTGGAAACAGAGATGCGGAGAGGGGAAGGTCGCCCAGCTAGTTAACAGCCACAGAGCCAGCATTCATACTCAGGCCTGGCTCACTCCCGACTGACTGCTGTCCTCAATATGTACCTGTTACTGATGTCTGATAGGCCAAAGGTAGTCCCCTCCTCTAATGTGTCGCCTCCAGGGATGTTGATCTGGAAGGCCTAGAGTATCCCTGATGTCGGACAAATACTTACAGCGAATGGAACACAAGCCAAAAGATATGAGGAGACTGAGGTTGACCGAGAGTGTCTTCTAAAAGTCACAGAAAATGTCCCCACTCAATACAAGGATGTTTAGAGAGGCTTTGTAAAAAGCGTTAAGGTAAAAAAAATGGAGGTCTAAGTTTCTATCAATAATTGACTCATCAGAGTCCCCTACCTCGTCTATATTGATTCTATAAAGGCCAGAAGCTCCAGCTGAACACTTTCCTCATGGTTTCCAATTAATTCCAATCTCATGATAAACTTCATATGTTCAGTCAGCCTTCTCTATCCAGATGCACCAATTCAGCATTTGTGGCCTTGCCTAAAGAAGGGCCCAGGGCAACATTTGCTATTTATTGTCTTTGTGAGTCTTGCCCTTCCGACAGGTGTGAGGTGATAGCTCATGTGTGGTTTTGACTTGCATTTCCCTGATGATATGGGATGTTGAGCATCTTTTCACATGTCTGTTGGCCATCTGTATGTCTTCTTTGGAAAATGTCTATTCAGTTTCCTCAACCATACTTCAATAAAAAATAAATTTGAGAAAACTTAAGAGAGAGAAAAGAAATAACAAAAAGGAAAGAAAGAAATGGGGGTGGGGAGGGCCCAGGGCACCAGGGCAGGTGACCTCTCTTTCCTTTATCATTTCATTATGGGCCCAGAAAATGAGACGGCCTTCAGCACAGCTTGTCAGCATGTTAAAATGCCAAACGAGAAGCTCTCTGGCACAGTGTGTATGAGTCCAGAATTCCCCTCCACAAGCCCAGTTTATTCTCTGTCATGGCCTCTCCGTGCCAGATGGGAGGTACTGCTAATTTACCAGTTCGTCGACTTCCATGCACAGACATCTCCCCTCTCACCAAACCCTTGTGTCACCTTTTCCACTGACATTTGAGGCAGAATCCAAACCCTGGGTTAGGGAATCAGGTATTTGGATGCCCCAAGTTTCCAAATCTAGTTCTTCTCAGGGTTAGGGACGAGTAACTGTGGCTAAGCCATTATCACCTCACTTCTCTGTTCCTGGAGACAACTGGGGAGCAAGATCCTAAACCCAAGGCTGAAGAGACAAAAATTTAAGAAAGGAATGGAGAGAAGGGTGACTGTGAAGAGAGGGAAGGAAGAATAGGATTACTTCGAAGCTGAAGCAAACTCTATTCCCTGTGCATCAATCCTGTTTTTTCCCCAACAGATTTTTATTGAGTACTGCCATTTTCTGATGTACTAGGTACTGAAGAGCCAGTGGTGTATCAATCAGGGTACCAGCAGGAAGCACCTACCCTCGGGAGTTAATGAAGGGACTATTTGCAAAGATGTAGGTAGAGTCTAAAGGAACCAGGAGAAGATGAGGAGGACCCCAGGAGAGCAGTAACAGGAAGCTCACTGCTAAGCCCAGAGAGCCAAGGGGAGGCAATGAGCAAAGGAATTGGGCCAAGAATGTAGCTATAGGAATGGGGCTTCCAGACAGCCACACTGGCCTTTGATAGATGGATGCAGTTACTGCCAAATTTTGGCCCAGTGCTGAGGAATCTGGGGTATTAAATACCCCGAACATTGAGGGGCCCAAATGGAAGCCAGAAGGTAAGAGTCCAGAGATGCTGTATTTAGAGTTCTAAGAATAGGGTATAGAGCAGGATGGCTAATGGAGCTGGTTGGGGGTGGGGGTGGGGCAAGCCGAGACCATCCAGCATAAAGTGGTGAATGAGACCGAGATGTTCCAGGTCAAGAGCTACATATAGGAGCCTGGGTCCAAGCCTACCAAGATGTCAAGTCAAGGGCTCTTTGGTTATAACAATAAAGTCTCTATTTGCTGAAGTCCTTATTGCAGTAGGCCCTGCAACTTAGCCTCTCAGGATCCAAGGATACCAGGTCAGTTGACTCTCTCTGGATCTGGGGCCCTCCCTGGGCCGAGCTTGACAGCATCTGTCTCTGCCCTTTGACACTGGCTCTGACTGATGGGTTGAGAATCAATGGCCTTCCCTGAATTAAAGCTCTCTAAAACCACCATCCCCTCCAACATGCAAACAAGACAAAAGAGGGAAATTCGTTCATGAATAAAAAAGCAACAGCTTTCAAGCCTGGATGGGGATTTACTATAGACAATGGAAAGCTAATTTCAAAACATACTAATTTACTCATTAAAGCAGATCCCCAAAGGATTCTCTCCCAAGCAGTACTTTTTGTTGGCACATTTTGTATTTCATGTACACCTGAAAGTCATAAAATCACAACTTTAAAGCCATCCTGTAAATCCTAGTCTTTTCAATTTCTTCCTGATATTCCCTACAATCAGTCTAATGCACTGAGATTTCCATGAATATCTCTACAAGATAGGCAAGCGTGCAGAGTCTAGGTACCAGAAGACAGGGGTTGAGACTTATGAAGTGAACCCTGCCTCTTGGCTTCTTCTTGCCATCATGAGGGTCTCCTTTGGGAAATGTAGACGATGAGAAAAGTCAGAGGACATGAGGGTTTGCAAGTTTGAATTTTCTCCTATTTAATGGAAAGGAAAGTGAAATGAATTAGTGAAAAGATCATTGGCTTTGGAGTTCGACGTGGGTTTGAATCTCACCTACATTTCTCACCCTGGGTAAGTATCAAACAGTCTTTTGTCTCCATTTGCTCATTTATAAAATGGGGATAGTAACAAATACCTCCTAGGGCCAGCTGAGGAGTAAATGGGATGAGGAATGTGAAGTATCTAATACAGAGTCTGATGCCCTCAAAACTGTTTCCTTTTCAAAAGTCTGGGGCAGAGTATTGGCAGAACATTAGCAATATGGAAGGCCCCTTTTTGGGAAAGATGACTGGGGGTGGGAGTTATGTTAGTTTTCTGAGGCTTCTGTAGCAAAGTTTCACAAACTGGGTGGCTTAACCAACATCAGTTTATTGTCTCATGATTCTGGAGACTGCAAGTCTGAAATCAAGGTGCTGGTAAGGTTGGTTCCTTCTGAGAGCTGTGAGGGAGAGTCCTAGCTTCCAGTATTATGGGAACAGGTGGAGAGATCTATGCAAGGTCCGTTGTCTGTCATGACTTTGGGCCTGAAATCTCCATAGGTCAGGGGCTGGCAGTTGGGAAGGAAAGCTAGGTAGGAAGTAGGAAACAGCAAGAACAAGTAGAAACCTTCGAAGAAAATCTGAAACCCTCAAGAACAAACTGGCCCTCACATCTGTCTTTCACCACCTCCAGGGTCGATAACATAGGAGGCCTACGGGAGAGTGGGTGCCTGTGCCTCAGAGCTGCACATATACCTGGCCCTGCCCTTGGAGAAGCTGAAATATGAGAGCTGGTGGGAGCTGGGGGGAACTACAGGCCAACAGCCAGAGGACCCACAACGACGTATGTGAGCTGGGCCTATTCTGACCTTCAGACCATAAAATATGGCGTCTCCCCTGCTCCTGCCTTCCAAGTATTAAGCAAACTTCTTTTGTGGGCAACCTTATCCTTGAACTCTTTGGAGAAGGGAATCAGGGAAATACTGTTTCATATTAGCTAAACTAACTCAGCGTGAACCCATCACAGGGTTGTGTAGGCAGTGGAAACATAGAAGGTTCTGATGAAGGCATCTATTTGACAAAATTGATATTTTGAGGAAGATTAATTTTATATTGTATACGATGGGCTGGAGGAAGATGAAAATGAAGATGGTGTAGTTAAAAGTTTATTGTAGTAGTCTGGGTATGAGATTATAGAGGCCTGGAGAAAGGGCTGCAGGGGCCAAAATGGAAATGAGGAGCTAGATTTAGAAATGTTCTAAAGGAAGAATTGACAGAGCTTGCTAAACCGGAGAATTGAAGAGTGAGGGCATGAATGCTTTTGAGGGATTGAGCCTGGGTGATAAGTAGGATTGTGGCCCTTGAAAGGAAATTATTTGTTTAAAAGCTATTCTGTTCCAACAGACTGGTTATTCTATTCTGTTGAGATGCATTATAATATTCAAAGAAGTTTAGAAGTTTTGGACATTTGAACAGTTTATAACTACAGGACAGCAAAGAAGTAAATGACTGCCTTAGAATACTGATAAAGGGGGAGCAGGAAATTCTACTGAGCTGTTAGTAAATTTGGGTGCCAAGGACTCCTGTTTGGTAGAAGGTCGTTGAGTCCAGAGGTCCTCTGCAGGGGGCTGGCCGTTCCTCCCCATTTTCCCTTGATCCTAAGGAAAGGAAGGAAGAACTATTTATGGCTGGTGTTTTTGTCTTCACTTCAGAATGCAAGTTCTTAATCTGGGTTTCTTAAACTCCTTCGAGTTTCAGGGAGCTTGTAAAGTTTCTGAAGTTTGTCACAAAAGTTGTGGTGTTTTGCGAGGACACAGAAGGACTGCGGCTTCCAGCAGATTTTCGGCGAGATCTGGTTTCCGAACAGGCGAAGGATCTTTCGCGTAGAGAGAGACACTCCTGGACATAGTCACTGGCTCAATCCACACTCAGCTTTGTTCTATGTCCATTGTTGCCCCAGCACCTGGGACCTTTGGGCATATGGAGAGAGAAGGGGTAAAGGGGAGAGGATTCCAGACAGAGCAAGGAGCCAGCTTCTGATAGTTCCCTCCTTTTCCTCTCCTGCTAAGTGAAAACAGTATGCAAGGGTTTGAGACGAGGCCTCCTGATTTTGCAAGGTCGTTCTGTTCATACCAGGTGCATAACCAGTGTGCACTAAGTACTTTTCTGGAAGCTAATTGATTGAGGGACTGTTTCCAAAATTTCTGCTTGGGACTCAAACATTAAGGCCACGGACAAGCTAGCAAACTGCCCTTTCTTAGATGTTGCTTCCTGTTTCCGATTGTAATTCCCTGTGCCAGGCTTACTAATTGGCTCGTTTGCCTTGAGTCTACTGTATCCTGCACTGACCAATCCCATCAATAGCAGATTAGTTCCAAAAGGACTGCAGCGCACAATCGCTATTCTTTGGCTTCGCAGCATCTGAATCCACATCCTGGTTGTGGGGAGTCCCCCACTGTGGTAGCAGAGATGGGAGGCAGGCGCCCCCCTTCCCACACAGGAAACCAGAATAGAAAAATAATGATTCCTCTCCTATCCCTCTGGGTATCAGGATGAAGGCATATGGCTTGCTTACACCAGTTGGATACTCCCACCAGAACTTCAACTGTGAATGAGTGACAGAGAAGCAGATAAATGATGGGCTCCAATTCATAGCCGTGGCAGTTATGTGGTGTCCAGTGGTGGGGACTGTGTATGATTTGGTGGTGGTAGAGCCCTGGAAAGTTCATTTCTACTCTCTGGATGCCTTTATCAACCCTCCTATCCATGTTGTCAATGATCTGTTATCCTTCCAACAGATACGTTTTTGTACGAGTTAACCAGATTTTATTTCTGTTGCTTGCAGTTAGGAACCCAGAGAGATATAGGCAAAGAAGAAAGATAGTCTCTCGAGCCCTTTAAATCACCTTTACCATGAAACATGGGTTGAAAGAAAGGTTCCAGCCCTTGAAATGCCTCCTGCGATGGTTAATTTTATCTGTCAACTTGACTGGGCCATGGAGTGCTCAGATATTTGGTCAAACATCATTGTGTCAATGCGGGTGTTTTTGGTGAGATTAACTTTTAAACTGGTAGACTGAATGAAGCAGGCTGTCCTCCATAATGGGGGTGGGCCTTGTCCAATCAGTTGAAGACCGGAATAGAACAAAAAGACTGAGCCTCCCGAGGGTAAAAGGGAATTCTTCCTACCCGACAGCTTTTAGACTGCAACATTGGCTTTTTTCTTGTCTTTGGACTCAAACCGCACCATCGCCTCTTCTGGTTCTTGGGCCTTTAGACTCAGACTGGCGTTAAACCTTTGGTCCTCCTGGATCTCCAGCTGCAAACACACCCTGCAAATCCTGGGACTTGCCAGCCTCCATAACCACATGAGCCAATTCCTTATAATAAATCTCGTTCTATCTCTATTTCTCTACCTCCTATTGGTTCTATTTCTCTGGAGAATCCTGATAAATGCAACTCCCCATTGAAGTAACATGAGGACCTAACAGTCCAATCTAGGGGCACCTCCTGGTGGATAGGGTGTAAAATTCCAGATTGAGGTCCCCCCTCTGATAAGAAATGGACCATTTGGGATAAAGTAGGGTTGTAGTCCTGACCTTGTGGTGAACTAGTCTCTCTCTCTCTTTCTTTTTAAGAGATACTATACAGTAGAAGATCTTTGTGTAGATGTTTTCCTGAGAGTTTATGCTGTTCAACAAGAAGTGTTTTTCCCTTTGGGATTAAAGCATTCTATGTATTTTTATCACTTCTTTTTGAAATAGATCTTTGAAAAAAATGACAAATACCATATAAAAGAAAAATTCAGAGGCTCTCACAAAGAAATAAAAATTACTTGAATATTTTAATTATATATATATATATATCTTTCTAAACATAATGAGAGTTTATGTATATAAACTCAGAGGATTGATGTCCATCAAGATAGAAATGGTCCTTGGTTCTGCTCCATGGAGCTAATGGTCTATTGGAGAAGACTGAAATTAATCAAGATGTGGCTGCATCTCCCACACATGTGGACACATACGGAAGGCTAATTTCTTAGCATCTTCTAAAATGGATCTCTTCTTTCTAACACTGCAAAATATTCCTTCTCAAATACTTATTAGGTCTCATAACACTGGGCAGCAGACCAAGATTAGTATTTTCTCTTATCATCTCCTAGATTTTTTTTTAGTATTCCAAATGCATGCAAGATAGTAAGCCTCTCAGTAATGTGATCCCCACACCTATATTCTGATTCACCCCATTCCCCCTGTAGGTTTGTTTGCTCCTTTGTTGCAGTGGTGCTAGCTAGCCAATTCAATATTGAGTAATGTGATCTGGGCCCCTGGGGCACTGTTCCCAGCTATGATCTGAGAAGGTGAGCTGTCTGTGAAGGTGCTCTGGGCATGTCCTGAACTTCTTCATCTTTAGCTAATGTCTACCAATCACTGTTCTATGTTGCATGCAGGTTTTCAACTTCAGCCCAAAGCCACACATCCTGAAGTCTCTATCAGACATAAAAATTAAGAGGGGGATCATTGGGACAAATAAAATTACACTTAAATAGGACAGTGGAGTCCCAATATAGACTTAATCCCAATTCTAAAAATTTTGAATGTTAGTAATACCACTCTAGGGCGAGATAGTAAATAATTACTTTTTGGTCAAAATGATTAAACCTTATGGTAAGTTATATTCTCAAAACAGTAAGCCCTTCTATTACTATTTGTGCTTCTAAAATGATCTGGAAAGAAATTACACTGTCAGAAAGAAGGCATGAAGCATAAGGAATTGGGAAATTAGAATTCCAGGGCCAGTTTACTTTTCAATAATTTATTTTGTGCCCATAACCAATTTACATTTTTGGTAACTTTTTTTTTTTGGTCCCACTTCTAGAATGAGAGTACCCATTGTCTATATGACCATGTTACTTTTATCAGAGGTGATAATATATAGAAATTTGGAAATGATATTATGATAGCATTTGAAAACTAAAATTTTTTTTAAACTTTTTTTAATGTTTATTTTTGAGAGAGAGAGAGAGAGAGACAGAGTGCGAGCAGGGGAGGGGCAGAGAGAGGGAGACATGGAACCCAAAGCAGGCTCCAGGCTGTGAGCTGTCAGCACAGAGCCTGACATGGGGCTCGAACTCCTAAACCACGAGATCCTGACCTGAGCCGAAGTTGGATGCTTAACCAACTGAGCCACCCAGGTGCTCCGAAAACTGAAAGTTTTAAACCAAATAGCACTATTTACTGTACCAGCATCACTTTCAGACAGTTATCAAAAACCTAAGCTCTTATCCAGCACATGACAGAGAATTCAAAATTATTTTCTGCAAGGGTTCTAGTCTGTTTTTAGATCTTTGATGGAAAATAGCCAAGTCCTCAGAGAGACCACATATTCACTTGAACTTTAGATATAAGAGGTTCATTGTGTCTGTATGTTCCCTTCTCTGGCAAAGTATGAAAGTGAGGAATTTGGCTACTATATGATTTTTTTTGTTTTTAATCAGCATGGACCCCAGGGAGTCCTGGAGTCAAAACCCAATTCCCACCATCTTATTGGTTGTATTATCTTGGGCAGGTTTTTATTTAATTTCTGAGTCCCAGTCTCTTCATATATAATAGAAATAAAAATATCTTCCTTGGAGATGGTAGGGAGGATTCACTGAAGTCATGTTTATAGATGTCTGGTGGTTTCCCTGGCACATATTGGTGCACAGTGTCTTTGGCTCCCTTTTCCTTCCCTGTATGAACAATTTTTAACCAACACCCATGACTCAAGCAAGGATAATAGAATTATTGGTCTATGTGTAGAATTAGGTGCAATATATGAATCTGTATCTTGAAAACAAATGTGATACCAAGTAAAACTCTAATCATAGTAACATTAGCTAATATTGACCAAGAAAGAATAAAAGTTGGATCACAGTCTATATTTCCAGAAATTCCAGAAGTTGATAAAAACAAGGATGGCAGGGAGAGGTTACCTTTTGATTATTGAGAACTAAAAGTTGGGAGCTACATGTTTTGTTTTGTTTTGTTTTGTTTTGTTTTGTTTTGTTTTGGTTTTGGTTTTTCCACCCCAGGTCTCACTGAACTGCCTGAGTAACCAGACAAATTCTTCACTTTTCTTAAATTCGCTTCCCAAATGGGGGAATTAGGGATTTATTTTATTTTGCTGGGCAGTCAATGCCATGTGCTTAGAGATTCTTGGATGAAAGATGGAGTCCACCTGAAATATTGCTGTTGACAAAATAAATCAAACATCAAAACCTCCAATGCTCTGCTCATCACTTCCAGAAAAGTTGTGTTAGGGCATTTCTGGTGAAGTAGAACATGTAACCCAATGCACATTTCTTGCAAATTATTTTCATAGGATAAGATATTATTTCACTGTGACTGTCACCCTTATTTTAGCAGTTTACTTGGAAGACAGCCCTTAAACCTACTGACCAAAAAATATCAATCACTTTTTTTGGGTGGTTAAAAAAATAGAAGAAGCAGAAATTCAGGCACAAAATGACTTAGGAGGAAAAACCACCGATTGCCCTCCCAAATCTTGATTGAACTGCAAAGATTACCAGAAACGTTTGGTTTTGGTGGCATTTGTGGGATGTCAGCTAAAACCACATGGTTCTGTTTTCTGGAAATAGTTACTTCAGACATATAACTTCAGACTCTTCTCAGCAAAAAGCATAGAAAAGGAAAAAGGAAACTACCTCTTCTCTGTGTATACCAGCCTGTACCTCCCATCCCACCCCACCCCAGCAGGGGGGAGGTCTCGCAAGCCAAGAAGGCCATACTGGAAGTGTCCACACCCACAGGAACACCACCTAGAGACTGCCCCACCTCCCAAGACCCTGCACATTTTGGAGCCAGGGTATATTTGGCAGACCATCCCTCATAGAAACGTTGGATCACCACATCAGCATTGTGCTTCCCGAACTGTGGAGTCCACCATAAAGAAGACTGAAGACGAGCCCATTCTGGCATTGATCAAAGGTTGACCAGGCCGACAAGTAGGAAAGCGAGCATGACAAAGCTGATGTTGAGGCAGTGGAGAGAAGATGGTAGACCAGCCCAGACTGTATATATCATACTGGGTCTCATCAACAAAGGTAATAATCAATGCAGCCGGTTGGTCCTAAATATAACGTATTTTTCCCACTGCAGAAGTCGGGGAAATGACGTCGGCATAGACTGATATACTAAAATAAAGCTTAGCATGCTTAACAGACCTGAAATTCCCCATTGCTGGCCAAAGCGAGTGGCCAGAAACTTCAGGAGGAAACAAGAAGAAACTGGCTCAAGGTTCTTTTATAGATTTCACTGTTATTTAGTTAACCGTAACCAGATTGTAACTTTCAAGGTCAGCGTCATTTGTCCAGAGCTGATTGAGTGATAAGATCGCTAAAAAGCCACTGGAAAAAAGTAGTAAATGTGATCTAGGGCCAGTGTAGGGAAGGCAAGGGTGCCTGAAACTTTCTGGTCAAGTACTGCCTGCAGTAAAGCACCGAGAGTCATCTGACCTGCTTTTTTCCATGGTGAATTTCCTTCCCGGCAGAGATAGGTGATACTGTGGAGTACCAACATCTTTCACTTCCCTCTAGCATCCTTTTTTCTTTCAGAGCTAACATTTCAGAGCTACCTTATTAACTTCCAGGCCCTGCGAAGCGTGCTTTATATGCATCACCTCATGTAATGCATTGTCACAGCCACCTTGTGAGGTAGGTGCTAGAATTCATTTCGTTTTTGAAACAAGGAAACAAGGCATAGAGGAAATTAGGCCCTCACTGAGAAGGGGCCCGGGGAAAAGGGACAGAACGGGGACTCTGTCCCAGATCTGTTTTATTTCAAACCTTGTGCTTTCAATCTCCACACTGTCTCGCCTCCTACTCACTGCTTCTTAATTCTGAATTGAAAAGAAATCTGATCCCAAGTAAATGAAAATAGAGTGAAACAGCTGTGAATGTGAACTTGAAGTGTAGTGTTGTTAGTGGGCTTAGGGGAGCAAGGGATGAGGCGGGAGGTCTGTGACAGATAACGCCTCAGTGATTTTCCACGATGATCTGAGAGGAATCATTGCTAGAATCATTAGAACAGTCACCATCAGAGAACTGCTAGCAGCCGCAGAGTGAGCTGTGAAAATCAGGGTCAGGACCTCGGATGCCAGGTACCCCAGGGAAGACGTCCTCTTTTTCTCACTGAGAACTATCTCCCTCATCTACCTTCTTCTCCAGTTTGAGTTTCGCCCTCTTGGCTGGTCCTCATCTTTGACTGCCATCGTGCAAACTCTCAGTGATCGCATGCGTGGTACGGAAGTGGCCCTTGTAGGCAGATGGCCTGACTTGGACAGATATACCTTTGAGTCCCAATGATGCCACTTAACTCACTGTGTACCTTGGGGTTGGTGTCTGAATTTCTCTGAATTAGTCTCTACCTATAAATGGCACCAGTAATACCCACTTTGCTGGGCTGTTGTAAGGATCAAGGGATACAATGGATATAAAGTATTTAGCACAGTGCCTGGCACATTATATACTCTGAAATGATAGCCGTTCTTATGATAGAGCGTTTTTTTCTTTTAGTTACTGTGTGTCATATATTTTTTCTCTTCACTATAGAATTCCCTACTCAAGAATGGATTGCCTTTGATGTGAGAGCACAATAACACCTATGTGTTAGTTTTTTAGAACTGCTGTAACAAAGTACCATAGACTAGGTGGCTTAAACAACAGAAATTTATTTTCTCACAGTCCTGAAGGCTAGGAGTCCAAGATTAAAGTATCTGTGGGGTAGTTTCTTCTGAGGCCTCTTCCCTTGGCTTGTAGATCGCCCTCTTCTCCCTGTGTCTTCACATCGTCTTCCCTTAGTACTGAGTCTGAGTCCAGATTTCCTCTTATACAGACATGAGTTATATTAGATTAGAGCCCATCCTAATAACGTCATTTTAACTCATTACCTCTTTGAAGACCCTATCTCCAAATATAATCACATACTGAAGTACTGGGGTTTAAGACTTTAATATATGAATTTATGTTAATTTAGAAACATAAATTAATTGGGGGGAGGGATGGCACGATTCAGCCCATAGCAATCAATAAAGTATTTTCACCAAAAAATCACACATCAAGTCAAGGAAGTACAGAACACAGAGAAGCATGTTTAAAGTACTGTGGGGAATTTATTAGCAAAATCTAGGGAGTAAAAAATTGTATAAGACATATAACCTGGTTTCTTCAACAAATAATTGTGATAGCAAGGAAAAAAGAAAGGGAGGTGGACCCTAAAGGCTAAAAGAAACTTTATGCTCAACATCATTCATCATCAGGGAAACACTGATCAAAACCACAATGAGATGTCACCTCACACCTGCCAGAATGGCTAACATTAAGAACTCAGGAAACAACAGATGTTGGCAAGGATGTGGAGAAAGAAGAACCCTCTTGCACTGCTGGTGGGAATGCAAAGTGGTGCAGCCATGCTGGAAAACAGTATGGAGGTTCCTCAGAAAGTTAAACAATAAAACTACCCTATGACCCAGCAATTGCACTACTAGGTATTCATCCAAGGATACAAAAATACTGATTCAAAGAGGCACGTGCACACCAATGTTTATAGCAGCACTATCAACAATAGCCAAATTATGGAAAGCCAAATGTCCATCGACTGATGAATGGATAAAGAGGTGATACACACACACACACACACACACAATGGGATATTACTCAAGCATCAAAAAGAACAAAATCTTGCCATTTGCAATGACATGGATGGAGTATATGCTAAGTGAAATAAGTCAGTCAGAGAAAGACAAATATATCATTTCACTCACGTGGAATTTAAGAAACAACACAGATGAACACAGGGGAAGGGGGGAAAAAGAGAGAGAAAGGCACGCCACAGAGATTTTTTACTATAGAGAACAAACTGAGAGTTGCTTCAGGAGAGGTGGGTGGGATATGGGCTAAATGGGTGACGGGCATTAAGGAGGGCACTTGTTGGGATTAGCATTGGGTGTTATATGTAAGTCATGAATTACTAAATTCTACTCCTGAAACTAATATTACACTATATGTTAACTAACTAGAATTTAAATGAAAACTTAAAAAACTTTAGGGACCTATCCACCAGTGGATCTTAACTGGAACACACCAACTTAAAAAAAAAAATGGCAAAGCATTCTGAGACAATCAAAGAGATTTAAACACTGTCTAGATTGTTAATGATATTAAGGGATTATTGTCAATTTTTTAGGTGTATTAGAGTGTTCTGGATTTTTCTTTTATAAGATCCTTATCTTTTAAAGAGACCTGCTGAAATATTTACAAACACAGTGATAAGAGCTCTGGGACTTCAGTGTGGTGGAGGGAGGGAAATAGGCATGATGACAGTTGAAATAAGATTGGCCCACTGGATGATGGACTTGTTATAATAATAACCTCACTACTTTGCGTATGCTTGAAACAACCTATTACAAAAAGGGGTAAGTATATAGAAAACATTTTTCCATGTCATTAATGTTTTTCTACAACATGAAGTTTTCAGTGTAGCATTCTGTTGTATAGATGTATCATAACAATGAACGTTGTGTTCATTGGCACAATTTCCATTGTCAAACTCTTAAGTTTTTGGCTTTTTTGGCTATTAATAAGATATGTAACTCACTATACACAATTCCGGGTGCCTGGGTGGCTCAGTCGGTAAACGTCTGACTTCAGCTCAGGTCATGATCTCATGGTTCACGGGTTCAAGCCCTACATCGGGCTTTAAGCTGACAGCGTGGAGCCTGCTTGTGATTCTCTGTCTTCTTCTCTCTCTCTGCGCCTCCCCCACTCTCCCTCTCAAAATGAATAAATACACGTAAACAAAAAACTTTCAACAAAAAAAGAAAACCACATTCTGTTTCTTGAGAATAGACTCCTATACATGAAACTGGTGGGCCCAGAGTTAGGCCTGTATTTAAGGTGTTGGTTTCAGGTTTACAAAATACCCTCCATCAGTAATAGCCTTTTGCTTTCTCCTTTTGTAACACAGTCCTGCCCTCCTCTCACATTCCCCTGGCTAGATATAGAGGGCATACATACCAGGCTCCAGAATTTTCCTGCTGGAGGGCAGTCCCAAAACATTTCCCAAGAGTCCCTTGAAAATCTTCCACATTTGCTTGATTTTTCTTTTCCTAAAATATGTTGTAAATATTACTGATCGTGCTTTGGCTTTCATCTAGAAACTTCATCATGAGAATGGCAAATCAAACAACCAGCTAACTGACAAGACTCTCTTGTTTGATGCCGTAAGAGGATAGGGAAGAATACAGAAGCCAAAAGGACCATGCTTACACTCAATACAAAGGGCTAAGGTGACTAGACAAGAAACAAGACTAGATCATTAAACAAGACCAGCAAGCATAAAAAATGGTGTTAGCCTAAAGAGTAGGAGGGATTACAAACCCTAGTTGAAGAAAAAAAAAGTGAGAAGCAAAATATCAAAATAATCTCTTCCCCAAGTCAGACGATGACTCAGCCACAAGACAGTGCTGGTTCACTCAGCTGGCTGGAGACACCTTAAAGAGACAGATCTGAAGCGTCCTTTATACACATTGCTTCTCTTGGTGTTTCCTGATAGTGCAAATGGCCAGAAGAATATTTGGCTAAATCCAGCCTGGTAAGTTGGAGCAACCATGGATCTTGGTGTCTTGTGGACCTGAGGTTAAAACCCTGCTCCACCATTTATTATTAGCTGTGTGACCTTGGCCAAGCCACTTAGCAGCTTCAGGCCTCATTTCATTTATTTGTAAATATGGATCATGAAACCTACTTCATAAAGTAGTTGTGAGTGTTGAACAAAGAAATATTTGTAAATTGCTTAGCACAGTGCTGGGCACTTAGTAGAAATTCTGGAAATGCTGACCATATAAGGTGAACTATTTTATTAAAAAAGATTTTTTTTAATGTTTATTTATTTTTGAGACAGAGCGTGAGTGGGGGAGGGGCAGGGAGAGAGACACACACACAGAATCTGAAACAGGCTCCAGGCTCTGAGCTGTCAGCACAGAGCCCGATGCAGGGCTTGAACCTGTGAACTGTGAGATCCTGACCTGAGCTGAAGTCGGACACTTAACCGACTGAGCCACCCAGCCACCCCAAACTATTTTAAGATAAGTTTGCCTTCTATGTTTCCAAAGCATCTTCCCAGATGGTATTAAAGTTGTATTACATTGTTTTATAATTATTTGTTTCTGTGACATTATCTCATTCATTCATTTATCCTTGGGGGCACAAGCTTCACAAAACTTTCTGCTGACTGCATAAAACTCAAATTCCAGCATCCACAACAGTAAATATCTAGTTATTGCCAACTGACCTAGATATTACAAGTGAGCTTAAAAAGTTCATTCATGTCCAGCTATTCAGCATCTAATTAATCAAGAAATGTTTGTTGGCTTACTTATTTGGGAGGCAATATCCAAAAGTGGTGAAAAGTATGGTCTTTGGTACCAGACAGACCAGGGTTTCACTCTTGGCTTTGCGCTTTCCCAGCTGTGTGATTTGGGGCAAGTTCCATAACCTTTGTAGTTTCAGGTTTTTTTGCCTCTAACAAGGAGGTCTAATAATAGTGCCTGTCTCATTTGGTTATTGAAAAGATTGATCAGGATAAATGCAGAAAAGCATTTACAATATAGGATACTGACATATAGTAGGGGCTCAGCGAATGCACTGTAGTGTTATTTTGAAAATATGTTAACTGAAATATTACTGTGGGAAGGAAATGAGGTAGGTGTTGTGAGAAATTAAAAAAAAAAAAGTATGTAACTTGAGTCTTGTCCTCAAGATTTCAGGCTTCTTTGTAAGATAAAACAAACATGGCTAAATACAAGTCAGTCTCTGGTTAAGTGCTTACTAAGTGGAATAGACAGAAAATTTTAAGTCCTGGGGCAGTGATCAGTGAAGCAAATTTTTAACATCTCCTGCCCACTCTCTCCTCGGTTCCCCTTCTTGATGATAGCCATTGAAGGTTGGCCAGTCTTTCTTCCTCTTCCTTTGAGTTTTTAGGATACAAAATCAAAAGTTTAGATCAGTAGTCACAAACTCAAATGCCGTCATGGGTCCATGACAGGTCATGCATTACAAGTAATGCAAATATGGGAAGCAACAATAAATCATGATAGGATATGATAGCTCAATAAAGAATAAATGTCAGGTATAAATCAAATTCATACATTTATTTTATTTATTTTATTTGTTGAGAGAGAGAGAAGGAGACGGCACGAGTGGGGGAGGGGCAGAGAGAGAGAGGAGAGAGAGAATCCTAAGCAGGCTCTGCCCTCTCAGCGCAGAGCCCGACTCGGGGCTCGAACTCACAAACTGTGAGATCATGACCTGAGCCAAAATCAATAGTTGGATATTTAACCCACTGAGCCACCCAGGAACCCCACAAATTCGTACATTTAAAAAGCCACTGTGTTGGCTAAGAACAATTTGACCTATGGGTCACTGCTTGGAATCTTTGGTATAGAGAGTTTCCAGTTTATCACATACTTTGAATATGCTGAAAATAGCATAAAATACTACTACTGCTGAATGACTGACATGTGTTGAATGCTCACTATGTGTCAGATATCGTGCTAAGTACTTTACTCTTAATTCTCAAAGCAAGTAATGGGCTATTATTATTTATTATTACAGATAAGGAAGCCGAGGTTCAGAGATGTCACGTAACTTGTCCAAGGCCACAGAGCTTTAAGTGGTAGAGGCCAGACTTGACTCAGACAGGTATTTTTGATGGCAAATTCCACATTCTTGACTACCGTTCCACAAGAATTGGATTTGGGTCAGAGAAGCTTTTAAGTAGGATTTGAGCTGTTAAAAGGAGGATGGGCAGAAAGACTTTCCTGTGCCACGTTTCCCTCATCCATTCATACAGGTTTTTTTTTTTTTTTTTTCTGGGTAAGAATAAAACATTGCAATATCCTTTAAAATTACAATCAATTGAATTGAATATTCTGGTGAAATTAAAACATGTAACACAATAATAATGTCCTAAAAAGAACAAAAGTAAGACGAATATGGTCTTGGTTGAAGCTTTCCATATGCATCCCAGGAGAATCCCAGGATAGCTAACAAGCAGTGGGTGTTTTCTGATCCTTTGGTTCATTAATATGCACAACTCATTTGCCAGAAGTCACATAGGAAACACCACCTTTCAGGATGGAATTCGGAACTAAGAGTGTAAATACTTAGGTACTATCCTTCTAGCTGTCTCTATAAGACTGACCACTGTAGTATCTAGGTGCTTTTATAATGTTTCCAAGAATATTTTGCTAAGGCTGAAAGCAACATAAGAGAATTTTTGGTTTGCTTTGAGTTTTCCAGGAGCAGACTTCTACATGGAAATACGCAGCTTGGCTCATTCAGATCTTACTCACTGAAAGGCAGGATCACACTATGTAATTCAAGCAAAAAATCTCAACTATCTAGTTGAGATCTAGTGGTCAATTTTATGAGTTTCAGTTAAAAAAAAAAATCCTTCAGATGTTATTTACTTCCCAAGAACTGTGCCTCCAGTTCAGGTAACTGCCATCATTGATTCACTAATAGCTAACCTTGCATTAAACAAAGCAATTTAGAGTAAGATATAAAGACAAATTTTTAACATGAATACTTACCATCGCTTCATCTAAGTTAGTTAGTTACTTCATCTTAGTTAGTTTACCTGAATCTTGTTTCTTAGTCAAAAGTCTTTGGAAAAAACATTCACCTTTGTCTCTAGCACTTTGGAACTCTAAAGCAATTAAAGCTTTTTACTTCTCCATATCAGGTTAAAAACTTTAGCTCGTGATTCGCAACTTGTTGGAGAAAACAAATGTATTGATCTTCTGAACGTTAGGTCCTAATTACTTTTGGGGTGTTAATACTTAACTCCTCCTCCATTAGCTTCTTTTAGAAGAAACCTGTGTACCACTCCATCTAACTTGCTAGAAAGAAACATTCTGGTTGTCTGCTCTCTAACTCTCCGGACAGTGGTCATTTCTAATTGAGTGTCTCTGATGATAACTCCTAATAAATTTCTTCTCAGTTTCTTTCTCCAGTGTATACTTATTTATTTGGCTAGGACTACTAATTTAGAATTGTTTAGTAATCTGTGTAAGCTTCCAGATGTTTTAGGAGAGATCTCAAATGGGATAAAAACTTTTATCTTTTGAAAATTTCGAAGCACATTTAAATAAACAATTTCTAAAGAGAGCTTTACAAGTGGGTTTCTTATTACCTTTCTGATGTGTGCGTGTGCATATGTATTTGTGCATAAAACTAACCGTAGATATATGTACCAGGTATATCATAGTCTGATGTAGCCAGACAGAAAATAAACAAATTAAGAAGCCTGGAGAAACTTCCTTGATTTGGAAAAACCTTGACCTTTTCAGACTCATTTCTCATGGTTTTTCCATTGGCAGCGGTTAGAATTAAGATGGCATTAATAGTTGCCTGCACTGAATTTCTTACTTTTTCTTTTCTTTTTTCCACGCTCTACATTCAGTGTTTATCAAATCAATCTACTTTATATTGGGAGGAAAGTGCAATTTTTATATTCTGATGACAAACTATTTCAGGCATTCTTGGGACCGTTGGCATAGGATGTGAACTTCACCTCATTACGTCAGGATCTTCCTCTCTCTTATTTTAAGTGTACGAATGAGGCACAGACCCCAAAGTAGAGTAAGAGTTTCTCAAATCTCTGCACAAGCTCCCGAAATCAAGATGGAGTAATAGCTCCTTCTGTAATTTCTGCCAATTAATCCACCCCCACACCACAAACCAAAGATTCCACAACAAGTTAAAGAGCAGCGTTAGTGACTCAGATGGAATGATTTCACCCATATGGCCCCGCTGCGGTGGTTTTTCACATGCCACTGGTATTTCCCTTTGTACTAACAGTGACATTTACCTGGGGAGATTGATGGGGGAATAGATGACATTACTTTCCCAGCACCTCTTGCAGTCAGAGTCCACGGCGTCAGAAATGGAGGGAGCAAACCATGCCTCAGGGGATTGGAACCCATTAACTCATGCTTTTCCCTGTCAAAGCCTTTTCCTGGCTCCCCATACATACAGAATAGACCCCCCAATATAGTGGGACAGTCGAGGCTTTCCCCAATCTGCACTAGTTTGCCTTTCAGCCTTCCTAGCACTTCTTTACCTCAAACCCAACAAACTGAATTATTCTAGCTCCCCACAAATGCCACACCCATTTTTTTTGCTTCCATCTCTGGCTTATGCTGTTGTTCCTCCCTGGATTGTCTTACCCCTTTCTCAGCTCCAGAAAACCAAATCATATTCATCTTTTAAGACCTCTGAACCTTTTTCGGGGCGCCTCGGTGGCTCAGTCGGTTGAGCGTCCGACTTCAGCCCGGGTCATGATCTCGCGGTCCGTGAGTTCGAGCCCTGTGTCGGGCTCTGGGCTGACAGCTCAGAGCCCGGAGCCTGTTTCAGATTCTGTGTCTCCTTCTCTCTCTGCCCCTCCCCTGTTCATGCTCTGTCTCTCTCTGTCTCAAAAATAAATAAACATTTAAAAAAATTAAAAAAAAAAAAGACCTCTGAACCTTTTTCAGATGCCATTTCTTATTTCTCCAAAGATATGTACCTCCCTTAAACCACTGACCCCTTCTGCCTTATAATCAGAGTATTTGTTTACATTTGCTATAAGTTTTGTGCAGGAAACATCTGCTGCTTATTTATCTTCATGCATTAGACTCTGTTTGGCATAGTTTTTGCAGGGACTCAGTGACTACTTATTGACTTGAATCTCAAACCCAACATTTGAACTCAGTAGCTCTTTTCTTCACACTCATTCCAACGTCCTCTAGGATTTCCCGCCTTGGTGATGGGAACACCATTCACCTCACTGCCCATGCCAGAGTACTTAACACAGCTCTTTCTCCTCTGTTCTTTAATCTCTTGACCTCCATCTAACCAATGACTGCGTTCTGTCAACTCTACCTTTTTAAATGACCTTAGAATTGCACCCCTGTGCTTTCCTGCCATGGTGCTGTAACTTTGGAACTGGCCACCACCGTGTCTCTCCTGGAATACCATAGCACTTCCTAACTGATCAGTTGGTCTCCTTTGCTGCCCTCCCCATCACCCCCACCCCAAACCATTATTTTCCACAGCATATCCAGTGTGATCTCTCTAAAATGCAGACCTCACTATGCTTCTCTCTTGCTCATGATTCTCAGAATCTAGTTCAAACTCTTTAACATCATGTATAAGATCTTTTAGAATCTGACCCCTTCTTTCCTTCATCATTTGTGGATCTCTCTTCCTCCATCCAAAACCCAAACTCCACCCATACTGGACCTATAGATTTCTTGGAAGGCTCTTTAGGATTTCTACAGATGTTTGATTCAAGTTTATGGTTTTTTTTTTTTGTTTTTTTTTGTTTTTTTTTACAGTTTTTTTTTTTTCCAACGTTTTTTTATTTATTTTTGGGACAGAGAGAGACAGAGCATGAACGGGGGAGGGGCAGAGAGAGAGGGAGACACAGAATCGGAAACAGGCTCCGGGCTCTGAGCCATCAGCCCAGAGCCTGACGCGGGGCTCGAACTCACGGACCGCGAGATCGTGACCTGGCTGAAGTCGGACGCTTAACCGACTGCGCCACCCAGGCGCCCCTCAAGTTTATGTTTTAAATCTATTTCAGTTATGTAAGAAACTGTACTAAAAACATTCATCTAAATGTGTTAGATATCACAGCTCTGTGTACAGAGAGCCATCAATACATTAATTTGGATTACAAGTTAATTCTTCAGGATGCAAAGTCTACCTTCTTTGATATATACTTGAAATTCTGCTAAATGTGTCATTGATTCAAAAAAGTTGGTAATTTTGCACAGGCTTTTTACATTTTTTTTCTTTAAACTAGGCCAAGTAAAAAACTCTGCTCAAGTAAAATTCATGTATGTGTATCATTACTATCCAGTGCAATTAAATATCAAACAAGGCTGAGGCTCATAGTCTTGGCACATGTGTGGCTACATGTCAAAGTATCGTATTTTACTAGAGATATTTTAGCACTTAAGGTTGGGGTGTTTGCTGCTGACTTGTATATCATGATAAGAAATGCAATTCATCATTAAATATTATTGTAGTTAAACTTTGAAACTAAAATCTCTTCAACACCTTGCCCAAGTTTTTAGATTAGTTCATTTGAAGGTATACTATGATTGAAAGGAGGGCTATTAAAAAAAAACAAACAACATACTTTTCTTTTGCATCTACTTCTCTGTGTGAACTAGGATTTTCTAATTACTTGGAAATACATAATTTGTTTTTAATGGCCCAAACATAAGCATAGGCAATTGAAATAATTTGAATGCAGAAATTGATACGAAGGAAAATGTAACACCCAATTTCAGATATTTATGTTCATCAAACTTATCTTGCTGTTCTTGTGATTTTTATTTTTAAATACCTTTTTAAAAAGTGTATTTATTTATTTATTTTGAGAGGGAGAGAGAGAGAGAGAGAGCGAGCACCAGCACGGAGGGGCAGAGAGAGAGAGGTAGAAATAGAGAATCCCAAGCAGACTCCATGCTGTCAGTGCAGAGCCTGATGGGGGCTTGAACTCACGAACCATGAGATCATGACCTGAGCTGAAGTCGAGAGTTGGACACTTAACTCACTGAAACATCCAGGACACCCTCTTGTTGTTCTGTTCTTATTGATGGATAAGTAAATACTAGAAATACAAACGTTTAAAATGTATATTTGTAAAATATCATATTTATGTTTTATGTAACTGAGCTCCAAAAAATTTTTTTTCAGTTAAACAGACAGGTTCTAGTGCTTAAAGCAAAACAAAACAAAACAGAACAAAACAAAACAAAACTGAAAACCATTAAGGGCTCAACAAGACTGTTTCTGTCTTGATCCTAGTAAGGTATTCACAATATGTCCTCTTTATGCATTAGAGAAAAGAACCACCAGATGTCCACAGGCAAGTTTTCTGTTCCAGCCAAGATCAACTCTATTCCAAATGGAGAACTGTCTTGTTGGAATATATGTTCTCAGGGGAACAAACCAAAGTATGGCTGACTTCCTGGGGGAATGTCCCCCATCTCCAACCCATTTTCCCTCCACTTTTCTCAGGATTATATCTTTGAGAAGCCTCTTGGTGTTGAGAGCATGACCATACATATTCTTTCCTTTTGCTGTGCTTCCTCAGTCTCCACATCTGATAACACATATGCAACATTGTACTATTTCCAAGTACTCCAGAGAACAGAATTTGCTCTGCAGAACTAATATATTGCAGCAGTCCAGATGATACCTTGCCATGTGTGTTTTTTCAATAAGAAGTCACCATCCCTCAATGTGGGATTATATAATTTCTAGAACTTTAGACTCTTCCTTAACCAGTAAGGAAATATGTTAGCATTTATTGTTGTGGAAGTTTACCTTCCTACAGAATACTAAATTAATGGCATGTTTGGTGTTTGTGATCAGCAAGTTATATGCCAGCTGGACTGGTCATGTGCTGATATGGTCTAGCTGAACCCATAAAGCTTGGATGATGGCGATGCTAATTCCACTGGGTTAAATTCCACCAAAAGGGCAGGTGCGTACAGCTGCCCAGAATGGCATTGAGAAATATGAGTTTGTCCTTGTCCTTTCGAACACCATACTGGTTGGATTCCTGAGAGCTTTAATTGTCACCCTTCGAATGGAGCTGGTCTTTGGCTTGGTGTTTATCAGCTCCAGAGCTGAGGAAATTGGGTTTTATCTCTTTCAGATTAGATCACTACAAGCCTCATTGGGTAAAGCTACCCTGAGGAGGGATGGGGAGGGTACAGTCCTTACTCCCTTTACTCAAAATGCTTCTGCAAAGCCCGTGCCCTTTATAGAACAAAGTCCCAAGACTCCCACTCCCTCCCCACAACCCAGCACAGGATAACTAACTAGGGATTTGTTTATTTACTTCTTTCAAGGGCTTTTTAATTAGTAAACCTTGCCCCTAACTAAAATGCTGATCTCTTTCAAGATAAAGCACTTTGGGCCTCAGGTTTCTACTTCTCAGTTTTCCGTTTGCTTCAGGTTTTATTAACTCTGTAGCCAGGCTGAAGGTGTGGAGGTTGTGGGATTGGGCATCTGGCCCACTGAGGAACTTTGTATCTTTCCCTGCCTGCCAGGAGATTCCACTCCATTCTTTTCTTCGGAAGAAAGAGAGACAGAGAGAAAGAGAGACAGAGAGAAAGAAGGAAGAAAGAAAAGAAACAAGAAGAAACCTCCCTAAACTCTGCAGTTGTTCTATATGATCCTGATTTTAAGAGGAAACCTCTCCTCTGGCTTGGGGTATGGCTGGGTGTTGACAGTGCTCCATGGCTCCGAGGCCCCTTGGGGTGGAAAAGCAGGGCCCCAGGGATGCTGTGACGGGGTGGGGGGGGGACTTCATCTTGCAAAGGTGACAGGCCTGTGGCCCCCTGCCCCTCAACTTAGCCCCTTCTGAAAGGCTCTGGCACCTAGTCACCAATTATTGTCCCTCCTCTGACGCCCTGTTCTTTGACCTCCAGTAACAAACGACTTCCTGATTACCGAAGCCGGGCCCCACCCACCTCCCCTAGCCAAGAAGTCAACCAAGAACTGTGCAGGACTTCATTGAAATTTGCGGATCCACTGTGAAGTTACCTCCCTGGGCATATTTATCTTGAAGGCGAGCTGGCTGCTTTGGAGAGCCTCGTGATTAACTGTTTCTTCTTTGCTTTTTTTTTTTTTTTTTTTTTTTAACCCGTGCAAGGGCCGAGAAAGGAAAATTTGATCCTTGCTACTTTTACAGTGCTGGGTTGGTGGTATGGGCAACATATACATGGGGAAAAATTGGGGGTCCCCAATAGGAAGTAGGGGATAAAAGATTGCAGGATTTCTGAAGCTCAAGTCAGCTGCATTCATGAGCGAATCAGCCGTCTCCTAGTTCTTGACCTCCTTTGGGCATTGTGAGGGCTGATGAGCTCATGCCTGTAAAGAGTGCAAGCCTTTAATTGAAGTATAATTAATAATCATCTGATAAGTGAATAACAATAATAATGATGATGTAATCCCCTTCCCCCACAGCCCCACTCCTGTTTCCTTGGGTAGTAACATTATGACATGATGTCCCAGTGTGCTCAATTAGATGAATGACTGTAGGTGCAGGCAAATCATCACAGCTATGTACTTGTTGGCACAGCCCAGGGTTGGCCTGCCACCGAGAAACCTGAGGGCACAGAACAATGCAGCAATGTTCTGTAAGTGTTGCGCTGTTCAGATAATGGACAAGTTCAAGCTGTTTCATGACTCAGGTACTAGGACAACCTACTTGCTTCTTTCCAACCTGGTGGCCCTCCCAAGCGGGAGAGCTGCGTCTGGAAGTCTTACCGAGAATGGCAGTTACTTATGTCTTCTGCCCCTCTGCCTTTTGCTTTCTACAGATCTCTGTAGTCAGTAAGATGAATGAGTGAGTCTCCGAAGGGGGGGGGGGGGTGATACGAGTGGATTTTCTACCTGCCTCTACACCAATGATTATCAGAGGGACATTTGGATTAGTTAACATGCCCACAATTTCTCTTGAGTACCTAAATGGGATGAATGGAGAAGCAATGGGTTTTAGAAAAAAAGAATCATTTTAGTTCTTAGGCTTATCACAGTTTAATCTAAAAAAAAAAAAAAAGAGCCCTTAGGGGCACCTGGGTGGCTCAGTTGGTTAAGCATCTGACTTCGGCTCAGGTCATGATCTCATAGTTCATGAGTTCGAGCCCTGTGTCTGGCTCTCACAGTTTAACCAAAAAAAAAAAAAAAAAAAAAAAAAAAAGAGTCCTCAAAGTAGACAGTAAGCTTAAAAGAAGTGCTTAGAATGGGCCCAGGTTGGGGGAGGGGGGGAGGGTGCCGGGCAGGGAATATGAAGAAGGCAATTCATCATCCACTTTTGCCCTAAAGTCTTCTCAGGCCAGAAGGCTGAGATAGGCAGAATGGAATCCCTAGCTAGAAAAGATAATAACACCTTTCATCTGCAAACAATTTACAGTTTACAAAGCACTTTCATATAGCATGACCTCATCTGAGTCTCACAATATCTCTGTAAGGTTGGTTAAGTTTATAATCACCAGTTTATAGATGAGGAAACTGAGGGCCAAAGTGGTTAAGTGACTCATTTGCCCAGAAAGAAAGTGGCAGGGCCAGAGCCAAACCCATGTGTCTAACAAGACACTAGGACTTCCTCCACGGTGAGCAGATCCCTCAATCTTCTCTCTCCTGGGAGGATCCAGACTGGATTTATTCAACAAATAGATAACGAACAATCACCACTCCATGTTGGGCACTGTGCTGGCTGTTGGGGAGGCAGCAGTGAACATGACCTACAAGATTCGTTTCATAACATTGACACCACTGTGTTAGTTTTGTGCTGCTGGCATCTCTAGGCCATGGTATCCTTTCAAAGAGATCTACAGCAAAGACCTTTTGCTGCAACAGTAAAAGTCTGTTCTGTCTGCCTGATGTACGGAAGGGAAAACTGTTACAAAGATTGTAGGTGTCCTCATGGAGTCTAATCAAATATTAATGAGTCCATTCCCAGCTTTGAGGTGACCGAGAAACTTTCCAAGATTCCCAGGGTTGGGGAAGGGTGGCTTCCAGGCTGTTAGCAGCAGAGTTGAGGGGACATTTTCTTTCAGTCTAGGTCATGTTTTTCTGCTTTCAAGTTCACGTCCCCAGCAGAGGGAATCTCATTGGCCCACCTTGGCCTAAAGTCTCTACCCTTGGAACAACCCAACCCAGGTGGTCAGACATTACTACTGGCGATCTATCCGTGGGTGCTGGAGTAGTTTCCAGGGCCAGGGTGCTGAGGAGGCTGCCAAAAAGAGTGTTCCGTACAATATGCCCACCCCAGACTTTGGATGACTCCCCAGAGTGAAGCAGGTAGGCAGGAATGAGTCCCAAAAACTCTGTCATCACCTCCCTGAGGCTCTTCTCTCTTAATTTTTCTATGTAAATTCTCAATATTTCAGGGAGAAATCTCTGTAAAAAACACAAATGAAATAATCTTTTACAAATAGATTCCTTCATATTTATGGGGTGATATGTCGGGGATTTTTCTTTATTCCCAGAAAAAAGAGGAATGGGACCTGATAAAATAGGAAGGGTGTCTGTTGATACTTGTTGAGGCTGCATGGCGGGGACATGGGGGGTTCATTCTCTTATTCTCTCTACTTTTCTCTATTTTTAAAAATTTTTTTTTCAACGTTTATTTATTTTTGGGACAGAGAGAGACAGAGCATGAACGGGGGAGGGGCAGAGAGAGAGGGAGACACAGAATCGGAAGCAGGCTCCAGGCTCTGAGCCATCAGCCCAGAGCCTGACGTGGGGCTCGAACTCACGGACTGCGAGATCGTGACCTGGCTGAAGTCGGACGCTTAACCAACTGCACCACCCAGGCGCCCCTACTTTTCTCTATTTTTGTTTTTTTTTTTTTGTTTTTTTTTTAAATTTTTTTTTTCAACGTTTATTTATTTTTGGGACAGAGAGAGACAGAGCATGAACGGGCGAGGGGCAGAAAGAGAGGGAGACACAGAATCGGAAACAGGCTCCAGGCTCTGAGCCATCAGCCCAGAGCCCGACGCGGGGCTCGAACTCACGGACCGTGAGGTCGTGACCTGGCTGAAGTCGGACGCTTAACCGACTGCGCCACCCAGGCGCCCCTATTTTTGAAAGTATCTATAAACCAAGTTAGAAAAATGCAAAGGGATTATTGTGCCATCACGTTCCTAACTTGAGCCTGTTTTAAAGGGATGTATTTTCCTATATAGAGTTTTGTGTGCTGGGGCCGGGGGAGGGGGGGAATTCCCTCCTTTCTTTGTCATCTCCATTATTTGATGTTTCCTGAAGGACAGAATTATTTAATCAATTTTACAAGTAAGTGTGGAGGGCTTCCTATAGGTTAGGTGGTCTCTCTTGCTTCCAGGTGAACTAATAGCACCAGAAGTTTTGGGGCATTTGCTTGGGTATTCCTTTCATCATCAGCCCTTTGCATGGATTCCACAAAATTTTCTAGGGACTCTGAGTTCTGAGGTGGCTCTACCGACCCTCTGTGCTGCCTCTGCCATCGCCATCGAGGGACAACACCAGCCGAAGGAAAGATCAAAGTGAGAGCTTGGGAAGCCCCTGGGGCATTTGCAGCTAACTGCAAGGGGCCTTTCTTCCCTAGCATCTGATGCCCAGCACACCTTCAGACATTGGCTGATAGCTCTGGGGTCAGGCCAGGTTCTAAAAAACATTCAGGAACAACCTTTATTTTGATCCAACGGGAGAGAAGAAAAGAGAGAGACAGCCCGCTTGGCCCCAGCTCAGGTGCAGTGGGCCAGGTCACGAGGCTTGTAGCAGGTGCCCAGTTGTATCTGTTTCCAACAGTTCCATTAACACTTGGCAAGTTTCACTCACCTTCAGCATTTGTAACATGCAATTGTTGACACAACTAATATTACCTCATGCTCTTGGGCCTTTTTGTGTTCCTTTGCCATTGTAGTCAGGACGCAGGATCTAGGGGGTTCATTTTCTATCTATGCCATGTTTATAGGTGGCAGGGAGATGTGGAGGTCGCCTTCCCCAGCCTTCCCACCAAACAACGCGATGCCCTCATTTTTCCTTTCTGGATTGATGTTATGCACTTGAAGTAATTGCCTTGCAGAGAAAAAAAACAAAGAGCCAAAAATGTACAGTCAGCCACACCATGGCCTCATATTTCAAAACCAGCCAGGCTTCTTTTTAAATGCTCCTTTACAGGGTGTGAAATCAATCATGTCACATGGGGTCCCCTGTGGCAGAGGGGAGAAGAACTCTTGTCTTACTCTAGAAACATAGCCAATGACGTGATTCCTTCTCCTTCCCTGCCCACCCCCACCTACCCTCAGTTGTTCATCCTACAACTTCCCCGTTGGCTTCTCTTCAGTGGGCTTCCTCTTTTGAGTTGGCAGCTTGCTCTGTGATTCTCATCTGCTCTGTATAAGGAAACCGTAACGAAACCATTAACAGGCCACTCTCCTCCCTGGTGTCAGCCTGTCCCTTGGCGTTGTCCTCTGCTTCCTATAGAGCAGTGATGTTCACTCTAGTTACTTTCTCAGTGTGAATCCATTCCTGAACCCTGGCCGTTTTCTTTACCCTCCTGTTTACCTGCTCCCCCTTGAAATGCCTTCTTTTTTCTTAGAATGGTCCTGGCTTAATGCATACCCATGCTTGCCTTCCCTCAAGCAACGCTCTCCATTACCCTATGAAACCCTATCTTAGAAGTGGGGAGAAGAGAAAGCTTTTGACTTTGTTCCTGCTAATCTATTGTACTAGAGGGTGGAGCCAGGAGGAAAGTAAAAAATAACTTAGAAAAGTGAATCCTGTAGGTAGACAAATTAATAAACCAATAGCTAAACCAATGCTATCCCATTGTTGGCTTGGAGTAACAGTTGGCAACTTAGTGTTCTAGTTTACTTCTACTTGAGGCTTGCCCACTAGTGGAGAGTGATTGAGGCTTATAATAAGAAATTGTAGGTGAGGAGGGGGGCCTGACAAAGGGGTGGGATAATCTATAAACCAGACAGTCAGCCCTTCGCTGTGCTGTGTTCCGCTCACTTGCTGGCCCTGCTGAATCACTTCACTGATGCACAGGGTGAGCCACACCATGTTTCGAAAACCACGCCTCTGTCTGTCCAGCACTGGACTTCCTCTTTTTTGTGACTCCTGTGGTGTGTGTGTTCTGATACCCTAGGGGGTGATGCTATGGTTATTATTGCTTCCTAGCCACCCTGCTTTGTAGAGAAAAATCAAAACACCAGTTTTGCCCCTCAAGCTGACCTGTTCAGCCCCGCTTTGGTTTGTCCCAAGCCCTTTCCGAGTGTGTGTGCACGCACACTCACACATGACGTGCTGACCGGCCATCGCTGTGTACCTCCTGGTTAATAACTCAAAATCTGAATGTGATACCTCTTTTCTCCATGTCATGAATTAGAGTTTTGATGGTTTGTCTTTGTCAAAGACAGCTGGTCAAAGACCAGCTTTATAGCTGGTCCAGAACAATGACTATAAATAAGATTGTGCCAAGAAGATCTAAATACCAGCCTGCACAAAGCAGACGCCATTTCCCTTTGGGGGATTTCTTCTGTTTTCCTAGAATAGTAACCTTGGGTCTTAATTTGGGATGGTTATTGTCTGTTTCTTCAAAGACTGTTTGTCTTGTAGGTTAGCTTTGATCTGTGTCTCCAGTTAAAATGCTGGGAAGTTCAGGGACACCTTGACTCAGTTGGTTAAGCATCCGACTTTGGCTCAGGTCATGATCTCACTGCTTGTGGGTTCAAACCCTGGGTCAGGATCTGTGCTGGCAGCTCAGCCTGGAGCCTGCTTCGGATTCTATGTCTCCCTCTCTCTCTGTTGCTCCCCTGCTCGCACCCTGTCTCTCTCTCTCTCTTAAAAATAAATAAACATTAAAAAAATTTTTTTGTTTTAAAAATACTGGGAAGTTCAAACTATGCTGAGTGGAAGTATGAGAAAACAAACATGACACAGATGCCCAAGATGTGGGTACCCTACCGACTCCATTTGCCTGATCACAGGCCTTGGTACCTAGAGACCTCTAACCACCCAGTTTCCCATTTACTAGGCCGGGTGTGGAGGGGGCGCATAGTTTAGAGGTAAATAAGGCAGATACCAACCCTGCCCTCATGGAAAATACAGTCTAGTGGGGAGACAGACTTAAATAAATAAGAATAAATAATGGAAGACTATCATTCATTGTATGAGAGAGAAATGCGAGAAAAATTAAAAAAAAAAAAAAGTGCTGTGCAGGTATACGCACACCCAAGGCTGGAGCATCTGGGAAGATGACGTTTATATTCAGATGTCAAGGAAGAGGTGAGATGGTGGGAATAAAGGGGCAGCGGGAGAAGGCACAGCCCATAGGTTGCCAAAGCATGTAGTAGCAGTTAGGGTTGTATTTCATGGCAATTACAATCTCCTGGGCAAAAATTTAACATCTTCAGATCCCTTGGGAGTTTGTCATAAGTAAATTTGCTAAGTATGGGTCTAATTATTAGTGATACAACAGTAACACTTATTAAAGGTCAAGTGGGACTCAGTTGTCCACACTTTTAAAAAAAATTTTTTTTAATGTTTATTTTTGAGACAGACAGAGCATGGGCGGGGGAGGGTCAGAGAGAGGGAGACACAGAATCCGAAGCAGGCTCCAGGCTCTGAGCTGTCAGCACAGAGCCCGACCCTGGGCTTGAACTCGCAAGCTTGAGAACGCTCACCACTGTGAGATCACGTCCTGAGCCGAAGTCGGACGCTTAACCCACTGAGCCACCCAGGCACCCCAACAGTAACACTTATTAAATGCTTGCTTATGTGTAGATATTATTCTGTCAAAGGTCACCTCAGTGAGGCTGTCCCTGGGCACTCTAAATAGCAACCCCCCACCTCCTATTTCTGTTACTGTTTTTCTTTTCTCTTACAGTCCTTACCACCATCTGACATTGTTTATTGCCTGTCTCTTGGGTTGGAATGTAACCTCCATGAGGGCCGGTACATTCGCCTGTTCTGTTCACTATTGTTTTCCCCAGGGCTTAAAACACTGCCTGGCACATACTTGGTGCTCAAGAAAATACATATTCGTTCAATGAATGAATGGCTATTATTCATTTAGTCCTTACAGTGTCTCTATTTTCCTTATGCTGCAAAGGAGCAAATTGGCACAGAGAGATTAAGTCCTTTACCAAAGGTCATGCAGCCAATGGAGTGGTAGAATCAGGATCTCAGAAGCCCAGGCTGTCTAACTCCGGGGTCTTGCACCACAGGCCTGTGTGCAAAATGGAAAGAGTTGTGAAAAGAATATGCCAATCTGGCTTATAACTTTTCTCTGGTTAAATGGCATTCTGCTTAAAGACCTCCGAAAAGCAATCCAATTCAGTATTACAGTTCTAGATACTACTGATTTTATAAAACGGATCATTGAGTGGTATGTAAGGCCAATCACTGGTTAAAGAAGCCTTGTGCCAACCCAGGGAACTTGCAATCCAGATAAGATAAGGAAGTACTGAGTCACATTTTCAGATCCTGTAATATCATCTGAAGCCAGTGTTCCTGGAATATTCCTTACTTCTGACGTCTTAGTAACTTAACTCAGTCTGGTTACTAGGGATGTGAAATATGGAAACATGATTTACTCTTTGACGTGTTCGGTGAAACTAAAAGCTTGAAAGTTGCTGTGTGTATGTGTGTGGGTGTGAGTTTAAAAAACTAAGAGTTGGAGTACAGAAAACAAAAATCTTCTATCCCATAAATCCATACAGTAGACAACAAGTTCAGTCTTGATGTGACTTTTTCACCACATCTCTTTATCACGTTGGGCAGAAATTATTTCAGCCTCTGGAATGTCAGACTTGCCCCTGAGGCCATTTTGACAGTTCTTTCCTCTGACCAATTATTTTTCAGGAATGAAGCTATCAATAATTTGCTTTTTTCCTTGATACGAAGGATTTTATCTTTGTGTGTATGCATGGAGTTGTCAGAGAAAGGAAACTGCTTTTGATCTCAGAAACTTCATCATTTCCTTTCTGCCCACGTATCCCTGAATCACTCAGCAATCCCTAACCTCTTTTTCTAAGAAAGCTATTTAGGTGGTTCGGCATTTATTTTATGTCTTTGACCACTTACCATGTCAGAATTGGTGAGTAATTCTGTCCCTTTTCACACATCTGTCTTTATGTTGTCTTTCTGGACCCATCTCTTTGTGCCCTGTCTCTGCTCCTTTCTGTCTCAAATGAGCCATACGCTGTCTTGCACACATACACCAATTTAGATTTATAAGAACTTATGTGTTTACAAAGAGTGTGTTCAACTGCCTCAAACTCCCTGAACCACACGCTGAAAATCTGTACATCATTTCATACATAAGTTATACCTCAAGAAGAAAAAGAAGTTTGTGTTTCCAAATTTACAGCACATTTAATGAGAGTTTAAACATGTCTTGAGTGGATTTATGCATTGGTCACTGCCCCCGGCAGTGTCTCCATTGGTATTATTGTTGTTGTGCAAAGACAATGCTTGTTGCTATGAGAAATGCCATAAGCAACGGCTTTTCGCCGGTTATGAATGTTCAAGTTTTAACTTTTATAATATCTGTATGTACAGTTAGAGCCACTGGAAACCCATACCACCAGGAACTTGAAAACGCGGGAGCAGTTTCGTTGCCGTGAGGAGCCATGTAGTAAAGAATGCAAGAAGATTCCAGCAAACACCTTCTCATGGGATGCCCAAGACAAGTAAGTCTTTCTCTCATCCTCAGAGTCCTTATCTGCAAAAGAGGATAACCTTTGCCCTGCTTTATCCCTAAGGTTGTTATGAGGATAATTACATTTAAGCCAATGAAGCAGGTATTTAGCGCCCACTCAACCATGTCAAATTCTGTGGGCACAAAAGGAGGCAAAGGCATGCTTCCTGCATTCACGGAACTTACCGAGGAGGATAGAAAGGAAGACCAGTGCATATATGTTTACAATAGAAAGTATCACGTCATCCTGGTGATGGCTGCAGAGTGATCCAGACTCAAGTAAAAGAAACTTTAATTCTGGCGGGTGCCATTGGGGAAGGCTTCATGGAAGCACAAACATTTGAACAAGGCCTTGAGGGAAGACGATTTGGAAGACTTTCCAAGTAGGGGGACAATAGGAACAAAGCAAGAGATAGGTCTCCATGACCATCAAATGAGTCTGTGAACTGGAAAGCACAATTCAGTTATAAAATATTACTGGCAGCTCTTTCTGCCCTTGGGTTTTGTCCTTGTGCTTTAATAAAACCACCTTTTTGACACCAAAAAATAAATAAATGAAAGTAAAACAAATTATTACTTGTTAACTCTCCTGGGGCCACTACTCACCTTTCCCAGAAGCCACGGCCTCTCTAGATAATAAAATACCACGGGGAGTCTGAGAAAAGGCTGGTTTACCAGCTTCCAGAACTTTGGGGTGCTCATGACTGACTTTGTGATATCCTCAAGTCTCAAAGGAGGTGATGATATATCTCAAGTCTAGCTAAGAAGAGTAAACACCAACCAAAGGTTAACAGTTAAATTCTCTTTCCATCTTCTATTTGTATTTAAAAATTTTTTTTTAAATATTTATTTTTGAGAAAGAGAGACAGAGTGTGAGTGGGGGAAGGACAGAGAGAGAGGGAGACACAGACTCTGAAGCAGGCTTCAGGCTCTGAGCTGTCAGCACAGAGCATGACATGGGGCTCAAACCCACTAACCCCGAGATCATGACATGAGGTCATGACCCAAGCTGAAGTCAGACGCCCAACTGACTGAACCACCCAGGCACCCCTGTTTCCATCTTTTAAGATGTTCCCCCCAACCCTCTCAGGTTGCTCCCCTCCCACTGCTCGTCACCCCATCAGCCCTTTTCCCTTAACGAGGATCCAAGCAGGCCCTGAGTTAGCCAGCCACGCTCAAACCTTGATGGTATTGATTTCTAGCTATGTTACAGGAAGCACCTTCCTTTAATCTATGTAAGACTTAAATTTTACATCTGTAAAATGGGAACGAAAATAATAGTACCCATTTCATAGCATTGCTGGGACGGTTAAGTAAAATAATATACCTGATATATAACACTCAAAATGTTATGTATTATATTATCATCTGGAATAGCTGTGGCTGTGGGCCAAATCCAGCCATGTCCGTTTGTCTGTGTATGGTCCACACAGTTTCTGTTGCAATAGCGGGGTGGAACAGTGTGACTGAGCCTGTATGCCCCACAAAACTAAAATACTTACTGTCTGGCCTGTTGCAAAAGAAAGTTTGCTGACCTCTGACCTAGAAAGCCAAGAAGAGAAAACCTGCTTATGTGACATTTGCAACCAGTTAGATTTTGTCCTTGGTAGGCTCACCAGTGCCTTTACTGCCTTATTGTTGGTTCCTGGCATCTGATGATACATGGTATGCACCCCCTATAATGGAGAAGTCCTCATGGAGATCCCCACATCTCGGTACCGTGGACATTCCTGGGATCTATTTATATCCTCCTGGAGCCCAGTATTAATAGACAAGGACTACATAGCAAATGCGGAGGAAGATGGGTAACAAATTTCAGCTCTGATTAATGACGGCATAATCTCAAAGGCAAACTGCAGAATACTTGAAGGTGAAAGGGAAGTTAGTGTTACCGGGTGATGATCTAGTCACCGAGGAGAGGGAAGCAACAACATGGAAAAAGAGGCAAACCATTGTGAGTGGTTTGGGGTTTCTGCTGACCTCCTACTATGTGCCTTAAATTAAGAGCCCTGTAAAGTCCACTCCAATTCCATTTAAATGTCTCTCTCTCACTTTTTTTTTTTTTTTTTTTTTGGGAGAGAGAGTGTGTGAGAAAGAGAGAGAACACATGCGTGGGTGTGTGCAAGCAGGGAAGGGGCAGAGAGAGAAGGAGAGAGGGAATCCTAAGCAAGCTCCATGTTGGGCATGGGGCTTGGTCTCATGACTCTGACATCATGACCTCAACTGAAATCAAGAGTCAGACACTCAACTGACTGAGGCACCCAGTCTCCCCTAAATATCTCTCTTTGAAGCACCTGTAACATGATTGCTGTTATAAGATGTACAGAAACCTGAGTAGATTGGGATTATGCATCAGAGTAGTATTTCTAGGGTTTCTTTATTTGGATATTGAGAAGAGCACTGGACCTAATTCCAGAAAACATTGCCATGATCAAGTATTCACTTGTCCACACTAGTGATCCAAAGGCGTACATTCCTAAAATCATTGGCCAGGGGTATTGTCTCTTGGCAGTGAAAAGAGGCTTTTCTTAATTGAATAAAACCCAGATATTCACTAATTTAAAAATTCATTAAAAACACCAACATCCATTGAGCTGTCCCTTTATCCCACGCACTGTAGTAAGTTCAAGGGTCAGCAAAAATGGACAGTCTTTGTTGCTTAATAACCTCAAATCCAGCCTTCAAATACTCTTTAAGAATTCTGTTCTGCAAACATGTTCCTTTGTTTTGTCACAGCCAGCCATGACGGTGAGGCTCTCCACCACCCCATCCCACACCACCCTCACTGCCCTCCCTCCCAGTGTTGACTGCCTCTCCTTCCAGTTTTCATTTACTTTTAGAGTCTCTTCCCCCAGTAAAGTGCAAATGACTATCGACAGTTCAGAAGATTTTTCTTCCTGGGGAACTTGCATTACAGTTCAGTGTCCTCCCCACGGCACTTTTCCCTGCTAAACCTGGATTTGCTCTCAGAACCCATCTGTCAATACCGATCAAGGCTGGCAGTTATGATGACAACAATTCATTGTGGTTTAAGCCAAGGCTGAAATTTCAGGAATCGGATAGCAAACACTAGGTCCATTTTTTGGGCGGGGGAAGAGGGGAATGAAGGTTTTTTTTTTTTTTCCTTTTCTCCAGAGCCCTGCAAAGTGAGATGACAGAGATAAGGCCTGCCCCTGTTATATATAAGGTCTCTTCCAAGAGAAGAGACCTTCTCTACCAAGAAGAAAATCAGAGATAATCTTCACTGAAAACTTTGTCATTGTAGAAAGTGAGGAGTGCAGCATTTATATCATTATAAATGATATATCCATATATCAAAATATCCATAGTATGTGGAGAATTCAGAGCAGAAGCGTTGTGGATAGAGAAGGCCCCAGAGGTGCTTTAAGGTGCCTAAGTGAACGGCTGGCCTCAAGAAGAAACCAATTTGAATATTGTAGAGCAATCCTATGAGGATCTCTATTCTAGAAAGTTCTACCATTTTAAGCACCATGTATGACAGGGGCTAAAATCGAAAGAAGAAAAATGAACACATTCATTAATGAGGATTCAACATGCAGTTGTGTCAAAAGGACGCAATAATTTAAATAATATTCTAGAGCTTTAACAGTATTTAAGTGTGAAAATAGTCATTACACTTGGGTACTTCTTGGGATATAGTAGATTGTAAACATTTCCATTTAGTTATAGAACTTCAAATGCGACATCATGCCTTCATGATAACAATAATAAATAATTGCAGGAGAGATCAGTTCAAATAAATGCATTATTGGAGTTGAGAAAAGAAGTATAAACACCTCCACTATTCCTTTAAGGGTATTGTCTCAATGGACGACCCTCCTTATCATCTCCCGGATAAAGAGCCAAACCTTCTGCAGTCTTTGGAATCCCCTTTTGCCCAGATGCAGTTGCAGTGGAATAAAATAAATAGTAAATTTGGAGGCTGGGTTTATGCCCCAAGTCTGTCAACAACCCAGATTACCTGTTACTAAAGGGGTCTTTTGTTTAAGCTTTCAGAGCATCAATGTTGCCATCCTTAAAATGAAAATGATATTTTTTCTTATAAAGTAGCTAACTTAATTTAAAAATATTTAATAACATAATCTTTGAGAAAAGCACTGGGTGAAAGCTCTAACACTAAACAAATACAAGACCTTGTGAGACATGCTGTCATATTTTACCACACTATGATTTTATCAGTCTTGTGGTTCTACCAATGCCAAACGTTAATAGTCTTTGGTCCCTGGAAGTGGACATCTTTTTTTTCTTTTGGCTGTCCAAAAAAAAAAATTTACAACTTTTTCTGATGATAGTACAAAAAATTTTCATGGAGACATCTCTTTCTTACTTCTTAATCCATGTGACCAGAGAGGGTCCACCCAATGTGATGTAAGTGGCCAATAAGAGTACCAACACCCTCTAGATGCAGTGACTGGTTCAGGAATGATTCTTCTAAGATGAAATGAGGTAAATAAAACTTGATTCTGGGATTTACTGGGTAGGGACTCTCTTTCAACTAGAAGAAGAAAGGACATTAGAAAATAAATCTGGAAGTGGCTAATGGTCATCTTATCAGCAGGTCAACTGACTTATTGCAGCTACCTATAAACTATTGAAACTAAAAGAAAAGTGGGAGGTGGAGAAGAACATATCCTAGATTACATCATTGGAATCTCTGGATCCATCACCTCTGAAGTTTTAGTCATGTACGTTTTAGTTATCCAGCCCATGGATTTCTTTTTCACTTTAGACTTTGGAGTTGAATTTCTGTTACTTGCAGTGAAAAGAGCTTTGACTGATTCACTTACTTCTCACTATGAAGGAGATGCTCTATAAAGAGTCCATGGCCAAGCTGTGTATGACTCATGCCTGCATCAATAGATGCAGAGTCCTAAATGCCAATGATACTGTTGTATGATGGCCTTCACCCCATTCTATGTGTAACGAAACTGCCTAATAGACCTTGAGCCTGGATCTTCAGCATCTAGGTTCTCAGTCAGCAGCCCAGCTAAACCCAGACAACAGGAGAGTCTGCTTTTTTGTAATGTTGACACCCGCTTTAACCCTAGGGCTAGGATATGCTTCTCATAAATCCTTGTAGAATTTTTTCTGATGACTCAACTCCTCCCTGATTCATTTGAGATTTCTTACTGCCCACAGAAGCTTAAATACTGCCTGCATTGAACCCTCCCCCAAACCTTCATTGGCTCTTTTGAACTTTAGTGCCTGGACTGTATTTGAGCCTGCTCTGAAATACTCCTGAATATAACACTGAATTTGAACTCCTTACCACCATCCTCCTACACCAGAAAAAGACCAAACTTTCTCAGTTTTTCCTGGCTCTTGGACAATTCTTACTTACCCTTCAACCACTCTTTGGGAGGAATGAAAGTAATTTCATTTATAGATCTCTACACTTAGATATAGTGAGGCTATATCAGGATCTTGAATGTACTTTTTAAAACTAAATGAAGTTCTCAATTTTTTCATGTACTGAATACCTATCCCCACTGCTCCCAACCCTGAAATCAGAACTCGTGCTGGAGTTCTCTGACCAGACTCTACTTTGGAAGCCAGCCAAAGGGAATCTCTGCAACAGATTGGTCCAGTCCCATTTATGGCAGAGTAGTTGGAGTACATCTTACTCTAACAAAATAAGGTCTGTCCAGAGTCATTCAGCACATCCTCATGCTGGCCCTGCAAAAGGAGGAAAATTTGAAAATGCCCACTGAAGACAGGAGTGACTACATGCTCTGTCCCTGGAATTGCCTCTGAACTTGTCCCAGAAGTGGATGTTGGGTGCTAACCCCACCAAGAGGACTTTGATGATTGTTGGTAAATTTGGGCAAATGGGTCCTTTGGCTAGACTACTCCTCTCATTCTCAAGTTGGTGCATTCGTCTCATGTCATCTGAAGTGATGAATGCTGGATTCCCTGCTTGGACGTGGGAAACTGGAGACAGAGCTCCCAGACTGAGTCTACTGCCAAGCCAGGGAAAACTGCCTAGCCCAGACCACTGAGCCAGCCAAGATTTTCTTCTCTCCTGATGGTCCAGGATCACTTCCTCTTCTGATCATGACTGGCACTTAGAGCTCTCACCCCTCTAAGGGCCAATGGAGAGGACATGGGTCCAAGAGAGGAGTTCAGAATGCCCTCAAGACAACTCAATCAGGAAAGGTGAAGTGCCAAGCCAGAAGTCATAGGACGGCCCAGACTCAAGGGGGGGCCAATTCTCTCCTTAAGAAGTGACCAAGTGGGGGTGCCTGGGTGGCTCAGTCGGTTAAGGGCCCACCTCTTGATTTCGGCTCAGGTCACGATTTCAGTTTGTGGGATCGAAACCCACATTGGGCTCTGTGCTGAGAGTGCTGAGCCTGCTTGGAATTCTCTCTCTCGGCTTCCCTCTCTGCCCCTCCCCTGCTCGCATTCTCTCTTTCTTTCAAAATAAATAACTTAAAAAAAAAAAAAAAAAAAAAGAACTGACCAAGTGGCTGAGGACTCAAGAAGCTGAGCTCAGAGGTAATGGAAGACAGCCCAGAGGCCAAGGTGGTGATCCTGCCCCTCCCACAACTGTCCTTGTATTTTTTTTTCATGACTGGGGGAGGGGATGGGGTGGTGAGTCTCAGTACTGAGCTATAAACTGAAACGTGGATAACAGTTTCCACATAAACAGTAAATGCTGGCTACACCCTCAGCTAGTTCACAAAAGTCTACTAAACACATGATATAGGAACAAAGATTCATGCCTACAAGAATTTTGTTCTGAGTTAAAAAAGAAAACAAAAACCTACCAATGAACTTAGGCACACACCTTCTGTGTAAAGCTGGAGACAGCCCGTACTTTACTTGGGTAGATGCAGAGTGGTTTTGAACATATGGTAAGTGCTTGATGATCACTTTATGCTTGGTAGATTCGTTATTCTATAAAAGCCTATCATGTTCTTTTCATTGTCTTTCTTTTTTTGTAACTCACTTTCAGTTAACTTCCGTATATGACATGCAGAATCCTAATAAAGGTGCATGATCCACGTTAGTGTGCCTTAAGCTTTCCTGTTCTTAGAATATATATTTGTTGAATATATAATATACACATTATATATAAATATGTACTACATATAAAATTTGTTTCTTTGAGAGTTAAAGACTTGACTTTTACCACTCATGTTATTAAGCATAGATTTTTCCTTAAAGATAAATTCTCCATTTCAAAAAGTTGGTGATAAGGGCAGTAGGGATAAAGGATTTCAATAGTTTAAGTTTAAAGTCCTGGGAAAAGTCCAAATGGGGAATATTTTCTGATTGTGAGAAGTTAGCATTTTTATCTGATTATTTTGTAGAGAGTCAGAAACACCCCGAGGGCAGTCAGGGGAGCTGGGTGGCCACGTGGTGAAGAGAGCAGGGACATTGTCCCAATGCTGTAGGGCACCACGTGCTCTGCCCGGCTCTCTGTGGAGGTGGCTCAGCTTTGGCGAGTCACACAGATGGTTATTCAGGCCCAGTTCTTGAATTTCAGCATATTTTGCTTCTGAAAAGACAAAAACCAATTATTGATAGCTATGCTGACCTCAGATATGCTGGCTATCTTGGTGAAATGATCTTTTCCAACCTTCTTATTGCCAGTTAAAGGTGACCCTGAACTTGTGTTGCAGCCACACGACTCCTGAAACAGAATGCTACGGGCACCAGTGACAGTCACAACAAAATTTATTGCAATGAGAGGCAAGGCCAACCGATGGGGACCGACACTCTTGACCAGAGTGCAGTCTCGAACAACTGGGGTACAGAGTTTTTATAGTTGACCACATCGTCTTATCATCACCTGGGGACAGAACAAAGAAATAGTTCCCAGATGGGGGTGGAAACAGTTCAGACAGGCTCTTGCCCCAATCCAATCAAACACTAAACCAGTTGATTTTCCTTAAACTTTTGTTCCCTTGATTGATAGGACACGTTATCTCTTAATCTACAGTGTTAAAGCTGTTATTTCTTAAAGCTACAGGTTAGCCCTACACTACAATTTAACCCTTACACTTGTTGACATAAATTTAGTGAAAAAACAAAACAAAATCCAAACCCAAGAAACTGATACCTTCCCTGAATTTTGTGTTTTCAGTCACCAGTGTGGTTTTGATCCCCCTCATCCTTTTGGCCAGGTAAGCTCTCTCTTACCAAGAAGTCCTTCATAAGATCACTCCAACCTCCACTGGGAATCACAATTAGAGTGAGTTATCCTAACATGTAGGTAACTGTGACCTACCACTCGACATCCCCCAAGAGAATGTGCCTCCTAAGGGGTCTAAGCCATATCTGGCTCAACCTTCTATCTTGTGTTGGGCCAACAAGTGTTTTCAGCATAGGAGATGCTCACTAGCTATATTCTGGAATTTTGAATTTGAGCTGAACTAGACCTTGCCGCCATCAATTTATAATTAAAGCAGGATTCAGATTAGGAATTTTTCCTTTCCAACCTCAGGGCCCTGACTTTGAGAAGGGTCAGAAGCATTGAAGTCAGGCCTTCTGATATTTCATGACATCCATAAATCATCGTCATATAGCTACCTTTTTTTGAGGATCTGTTATGTTCCGGAGAATGTGCTGGACATGTTTAAAGCCTATTTTTTATTTACTTTGCCTCAAGCAAGAAGAGTGATTTCCTTTGCTAATTCATTGGTTTAGACAGTGAAGATCCCTGATTTAATGAAGCTCATGTTCCTCTGGAAAAAGAGAGACAACAAACAAATAAACAAGGTAATTTCAGATAGTGACTACACAATGAAGGAATTACAACTGGGTTATGATGTAGTTAGCGCCGCTTTAAATATCAACATCAGGGGAAATCTCTCCAAGGGGGTGACATTAGTGCTAAACCCCGAGTGAGGTAAAGGAGACTGGTAATGTAAAGAGCATTCATGCACAAGGACCAGCATGAGCAAAGCTCTGAGGAAGGTATCGACTAATCACATAATTAAGTTATCTATGGATCTGTCTGCTAGAATCTGAGCAATATCCTAGTACACCTATACACTTGGGAAGGGCTACTCTTTTCTTGCTAGTCAGTGGGCTTTTCACCCCCAGCATCACCCCAACTCAGCTGGGACACCCTATTATACCCGTAAGCATTTTCTTTATCCTTCAAAACATAGTCAAAACCCCACCTCTGCTTTCCCATCTATGTGTTCAGTGAGTTAATTTTGTGTTTATTTTCTCCTGGTTTATTTTGCCGTATGAAACACGGGTTTTCACATCTGTCTAGGCACCTCCTGGTGCCTGTGAGGCTCAAACGATGTCATGCATTCAACAGATTTCCTAAGCAACCTTGTTCTGGGCACGGGTCTAAGGCTTGGAACCAAAATGCACACAGGTTGATAAATGCTCTGTGACACATATATGTTTTGATAATTAGACCTTCATTATAAATACCTCTTTCCAGAAACAGTGTGGAGAATTGATTAAAAAACAACCAGATTGGAGCACCAGGATGGCTCAGTCGGTTAAGTGCCTGACTCTTGATTTTGGCTCAGGTCATGATCTTGTGGTCGTGAGATGGAACCCCCCGTCGGGCTTCGTGTGAAGCCTGATTGGGATTCTCTCTTTCGCGCTCTCTCTCTGCTTGTCCGCTGCTCGTGCAAGCTCTCTCTCTCAAAAATAAATAAATATTAGGAAACAAAAGCAACCAGGTTGTATATAGGGAAACCAATAAGTATGTATAATGCACATGAATGTGTGCATGTGTGTATTGTAGATAGCTGCTGTTTTTGTAACATTAGCACCCATTCCCCCTTTTTTTTCCTGGAAAGAACACCCTGTTTTCATTAATTAGCCCCCCAACCATTACCCCTGTTCCATGAGATTAATTGGGTGAGATTAATTCCACCTTTAGGTTCCAGAGTGGCCATGTCATAGGTCCTAGCCAATCAACCCAGGTAATCCTGAGCTTTTGGTTAGGAAAAAAAAAAAAAAGAGAGAGAGAAAAGTTTTCTCTCCTCTGGAGTGGTCAAAAAGCTAGGATATAAGACTGGAGTTCTGGAAGATAACTTACCACCATGGGGGAGGAGCCTATGGAGAGCAGAGCCTCACACAAAGAAAATTCACCATGAGATATAGGGAGGGACTGCCATATGAGCTCCCAGATCTAGCTGGACACCCTTAGCCCAGTTAAATGAACCAAAAAATTCCCTTTCTTGTTCAGTTTGAATTGAGTTTTCTGCTACATACAACCCAAATATTTCTAAATAATACAGGTGAGGAGCCTAAGGCACACTTGTATTTGTTGCCAAGTTCCCATAGCCAGTAAGTAGTTGTGTTTACTTTAAACCCAGGAAATCAGTGTGTCTGGGTGACTCAGTCGGTTAGGCATCCAACTCTTGATCTCATCTCAGGTCTCAGTCTCAGAGTCGTGAGTTCAAGCCCCACATTGCATTCTGTACTGGGTGTGAAGTCTACTTAAAAAAACCAAAAAACCAGGAAATCAATCTCTAGCATCTTTGCTCTAGATTGCCTCTTAGATCAGGGTGGGAAGGGAGAGGAGCAGACGGACTTGAGAGATGTTCGATCTTAGGGACGGGCTGAACATGGTGAATCAGGGAAACATGACCTACATGTCGGGGAGATGATGCCACCACTCATGGAGAAAGAGGAATTACTGAACAGAGGACATATTTGGGGGTGGAGAAGAGTTGGAGGTGAGGAGTTGTGTTCTGGATATTTTGAGTATGAGCTGTCTGTGGAGAAGGCAAATAGAAATGACAGGACCTGAGGTGAGCAAAAAGTTCTAGGTTGGATTCACTCAGTCTTTTAACAAATACTTATTGAAGGTCTGCTGTGTGGGAAGCGCTGGCCGAGATTAATGGGATCTATGGGAGAACTCGATAGTCATGGAAATGTTTTAGACTCATGAAGCTTATATTTAAGCCTGAGTCATCAGTGTATAAGTGATCTTTGAGGTGATATGGGTGAATGAGGTACCCAGGGATTGTATAGAGGGTAAGAATAAGAGAAAATTTAACTTCTGTATCTCAGTTTCCTTGTCTACAACTAGAGTTTTCCTTGTCTACAACTACAACCCATAGGGTTGTCGGGAAGGTTGAACTTTTAGAACAATGCTGTACATAATGAGCCGACTGTGTATATCTTCGCTATGATGAATGTGAGGTTGTTGCTATTGATAATGAAGACATTGTAAAGAGCAAAGAGACTGGGGCAGGACGTGTCAGAAGTTGGGGTTAATGTATAGATTAATTTAATTTACATTTAAATGAATGTAGCTAGCTGCCAGGGATGCACATACAAACACAAATGTGATGTTGCCTTTTTCCTCAATGAAGTTTATGTCCTTGTGGCGACCTTTAGGGTCAACTTCTTGCCTCCACTGAGTTCTTATTCTTTGCACTTGTAGCTGTTTCTTCACCGACAGACAGGCATTAGCCTAAATATGGAACTTAGCCTTTATTCTTGTTTTACATACACACTCACACAGGTTATTAAGTTGAAGCCTTTGCAAGGTGACTTGACTGAAAGCTTAAGGAGGCAGATGGAATCGACTTGAGCCATCCTTTCCCTGTCCACTCAGAACACCTTCAAATGGATGCCATTTTTCTTATGCAAAGCAATACCACTCTCTTGCGCCTCTACACAGAGCTACTTCTAAGCCTGTATTTACACATCCAAGGACTTAGCAGATGCTTTGAGGTTTCACTTTAAAGAGTCTGAGTAAGTTCTTAGACCAGGGTCATCTTCTTCCCCAGTCTCTACCTGGGACATCGTCTTCCCTAAAGTGTCTACCTATATCTACTTAGATACCAAAGACTGTGGGTATATATAAAACATTTATTCACAAACTTACACATACATACACTGTAAGAAAAATGGCAGTATTCTCTTCATATTTTTTTTGTTGTCGGCTCTTGTTCAATTATAAATATATTTTAGACATTTTCAGTGTTAATCACTCTGATCTACATGATTGTTAATGATTACATATTACTCTGTCTTATGACTATAGTGTACTTTTCTTATGTAGTTTTGACATTGTTTCCAATGTTTCACTCTCATAAATAATTCACTGGAGAACATCCTTGGGTCTACATAGTGTGGTGTCCCTGACACCTGTAACAGCCTGTCAACTTAGTGAATGTACACTAAAATATTTGTTGAGTGAAAGAGTGGACATGTCAACTCAATTTCCATTCTGGGCACTAGTGTTTGTTTTTATGCTCTGTATTATTTAAGTCCAGACTTTTTTAAAGATAATAATGGGAGTTATCATAGGACTGTGCAAATTAAGATCCCGGCTCTGAAATGTGGTTTCAGTTAACGTGATGCTAATGCAGAGTGAGAACTGCCCGGTTAACTTTGTTTCCTTAATTCAAAAGTAATGAGTGCTAACTTTAGACAATTTGGAAAGTAGAAGAAATGTTAAATCACCCATAATTATATATATCACCTATATATATATATATATATATATATATATATATTTCTTATTAATCTTTTTTTATGCAAATATGTGGGGTTTTTTTTTTTACAAAAAAGGGTTTGTTTGGTTTTTTTTTTACAGTACTTACATACTATTAAGTAACTGCTTTTCTTCACCTAATATATATATATATAGATATAGATTGTGAACAATTCCTCATGTCATTAAATATTTTTCTTTTATATGGTTGTTATCAGGTTCTTAGGGTTACGTTTTATGGATGAACTGCAGTATTTTTTAACTAATCTCTCACTGTGGGTGAAGTGCCTAGGTTTTTGTATAAACCATGAAAAAAATTCTAAAACCAAATTAATTTATATGTTTTTGTAGTTTTCAAGTGTACTACAAAGATATATTAATTTTTAAAAAGCAGAGACATATACTGTACTAAATATTATAGTATAATTTTGGAAAGTAGGTTGGAGAAAAAGTAGGTGGCACTTTTTCATGTCTTACTTGATACATTTCTATGTTGTTTGAAAATTTTATCAACAGTGTATATTAATTTTATGATTAAAAAATACTAAAAATCATTTTTAAATTTTATTATTTTTTTAATTAAAAAATTCTGGGAGGGGCATTATGCTCTATATAATTTTTTGTTGTTGTCTGCTCTTGTTCAGTTATAAATATATTTCAATCATTTTCAGTGTTAATAACTCTGATCTAGAAATGACTTTTGGGGGGCATCTGGGGTGGTTCAGTCATTTAAGTGTCCAATTTTGGCGCAGGTCACGATCTCGCAGTTCGTGAGTTCGAGTGCTGACAGCTCGGAGCCTGGAGCCTGCTTCAGATTCTGTCTTTCTGTCTCTCTCTCTGTCTGCTCTTCCCCTGCTCATTCTCTGTCTCTCTCTTTCTCTTTCTCAAAAATAAACATTAAACATTTTTTTTTTAAATAATTTAAAAAATCTTTTATTAAAGTATGCTCCATACCCAATGTGGGGCTTGAACTCATGACCCCCAAATCAAGAGTTTTATGCTCTACCAACTGGGCCCGCCAGGTGCCTCTGTTTTTAAATTTTAATTTACACGCAGCGCCCAGATCTTGGTTTCTAATACCATTCTCCAATAAAAGGAACCTGGGCTCCTTGAAAAAAAAAAAAAGGCTAACTCTAGGCCTGGGGCAGAGGAAATTCAAGATGATCCTGGAGCATCTGGTAGTGCCAGAGAGTAAGAAAGAGCTCACAAAGCAAAAAAAAAAATTGTGACATATCAAAAGGACACAGGCACTGACCTGCAAGAGCTCCCAGTGGCCAAATCTGGAACAAAGTGAGATGCAAAATAGATGATATTGGCTTATAACCCAAAGTATAAAATAAATATCCGTGAATTCCTAATGTGATATAAATAATAATAGCAATAAATAATATAAATATAATACAAATAAGTGATTAAATAAATAAATAAATGGTGGGGGAAGTGACAACTCTTGCTTAAAGAAGAATTCTAAATAATTTACATAGACCCTACCCAACTTCCAGGAGGGGAAGCTTAATCACCCCCAATCAAAAGAAAAGAAAAACCCATGCACTTTGAACATGGTGAGCTGTGTTTAGGGAGTGCAATATATGCAAAGATGCCAACAGTAATTACGGTGGCAAGCACTACCTCGCGGGGGTGGTCGTGGTCAACATTACAGTGATAAGGCATGTTGATAGCACGTTCCTTTGGTATGACATGGTGAAAATGGCACTTTAGGGACACCCGGGTGGCTCCGCTAAGTGTCCAACTTCAGCTCAGGTCATGATCTCGTGGTTGGTGAGTTCCAGCCCCGTGTCGGGCTCTGTGCGGACAGCTCAGAGCCGAGAGCTTGCTTTGGATTCTGTGTTTCCCTCTCTCTCTGCACCTCCCCCACTTGCACTCTGTCTCTAGCAAAAGTAAATAAACATTACAAAAGTAATAATAAACACTATGAGTTAGAATCACATTTTTCGGCCCGCCTAGTCCAAAGCTTACGTTTTTAAGATTGTGTCTTTGTCCTTTTTCACTAGGGCTACCTTAGGCATGCCAGTGAGATCATGGCTCTGGCTTTAATCCTGCCCTGCCCCTGGGCCAGCAGCCCCACCCTCCGTCCTGGGTCTTAGCCGTCTGGGGTTCCCACATGCTAGAATTAAGCCCGGGTGGATTTTCTGGGCAGCCACCGATACTTCGGATCTTTCACCTTTCAGTCTATCTTCTTGCAGTCAATCAGGTCTTGGTAAGGATAAGAGCTAGTTTTGTTAAGGATTTTAGACTATTCTCAGGGCAACAGGAAGCTTCTGAAGATTTTAAGCAGAGTATGAACTAGGAAGGAGGGAGGGAGGAAAAGTGACCTTCAGAGTGACTGTTCCAGCAGCCCCCCGCGGCCAAGATGTGGTGGGCCTCCATCAGGGTGCTGGCGCTGTGGGTGAGGACTTCTGATCCCAAGACAGTGAGTGATGATAATCACACACATTTATATACTCCTGTGGAGTTTACACTGCAAATGCTTTCACATTCTTTGTCAATTAATGTTTACAACCCTGGGTAGAATTTCCATGTTGCAAATGAGAAAAACTGGAGCCATAGGAAATTACGTGAATTGCTCGAGGCTAAGCAGCATAATTTTAACCCAAGCATTTTGATTCCAAATCCAATGGGTTTTCCAGTGCCCGACTGCAAGATTAAGGGGGAAGATATATGTTAGCGATTTGGTCTCTTGCCCTTTGGGTTAATGGTTTTCAAATTACTATACTTACAAGCTGAAAAACACAGATTCCTGGGCCCCACCTTCGGAGATTCAGACTCTGTGTTTCTGGAGGGGGCTCAGGCCTCTGTGGCACCCTCGGGGGATGTGAGGAGAGGGGGTCATGAGGCACGCTCTGAAAACCAGAACTGCCATGGTCTTTGCTTGTTTTCCCAATTTCCCAGTGCACAGGCAACACTGACCGGGGGCACATGTTCTCCAAGTACGTATTATGATAATTCAAAAATGGATGTAGATTTTTTTAAAACTATTATTTGAGCACTCATCCTTCCGAATCTGACTGGCGTTAGCAAACTTGGTTTTGCAACTATTTTTGCTGTTTAGTGACCACTCCTTTTTGCTTTTGGTCCTTTTTGCTCCTGTCCCGCCTCAAGGCTCCCCGGTGATCACCGTCCCCATGTCCCCGGGCCCGGTGCCCGTGGCTCCCCGGCAGCAGGCCTCGGGCCACGGCAGCGCGGCCACACGCCTACTTCTTTAGAGCCGAAGCCTCAGCCCGGAGTGACGGGGGTCAGAGCAGGAGGCTTCGTAGCCACAGAGAGAAGGGGACGGGAAGAGGCTGGTGTGACTGTTTCCCCATCTTCCCCACTCCTGCCCAACTGCAGGTGATGACTTCGGTGGGTCATTTTTCTTTTAAGAAAACAGCGAGGTTGTCCATGTCAGCGCTCTGTCTTATTTGGCCTGAATAACGGATTTTCTTTCTATTTTGTTTAGCTTTCTGGTACAGCTAAGATCAGATGTCCTTCTTTATGTCATTGCTTGTTTGTTACTACTTTATTTGGAGGTCACGTAAGGCTGGAGGCTCACTATTTATGAATTCTATCTACTTTTCAATCATCACCTGAGAACTAATACCCGTGCCCTTGCATCTCAAGTTACAAAAAAGGGACCCCAGCCGGTGTGGTTTAGGTGCTCTAAAGAGCAAAACTGCAGGGACCTCTCAGTGATTTATTCATCCGGTGTTCCTCAGCCTCCACCGGCCCACCATACACCTCCTGTCTTCTCACACTCCACAGGAATGTTTTCCTGGAAGGCAGAGTCAACCCCGGGGAAAACTATTCTTTCCACATACTAATGGCTTCTCAAAGTCTCCCCAGAGGCACGGCCTCAGCAAGGGTTGCAGGGGGCAGGTTTCCACTTTGCCCAAAGGAGCCCCAGTCTGCCACTCATGCTGTTTGCCAAGTCCAGGGCATGTGCCCTTCCCTCCACCTCGGCTGAGTGGTCTCTGGTGGGGAGACGAAGCATGAATGTTTATGGAGTGCCCACCTTGGGCCAGACCCCACAGAGTTGCTTTGGTCAGTTACAAACACTTCCTTCTTTCAAGCAGATGGGACCCCACATGCTAGGCATCGTCTGTGGCTCTCTTGGTGGTTGGTACTCTCCGGGACCCCTCAGTCCTCAGGGAGCACACACCTCATCTCCTGGCCTTGGCAGGGTTTCCCGATGGGATTTCCAAGGATCACAAGTCCTTCTGGAGGTGCCCAGTGCTGGGGGCACCTGGAAATTCTTCAGCAGGACCCAGTTAACTGGTACAGCCACACGGTTGTCTGCCCCCAACTTTGGTTTATCTCAGAGCTGACAACTGATAACTTCTTACAGCAAGCTCCTCAAGGCAGGAAATATTTCCACTCACTCAAAGACACCCCTCACCGTAAAGGGGACCTAGAGGAGATCTTGTCTCTGTATTTCCCTCCAAGGGGCTGCTCACAGGGCACATATGCCCAGTCTCTATACAGCAGCACGGCCAGGTCAGGCCAGCAAAAACCTTGTTCACCTCAGTGTGGTAACTTTGGACCTTTTTGAATAATCCCTACTGATTCTGCTTGTGGGGTGGAGGAACAGCCCTCTCCATAGTCACTGTCCCACAAACACCCCCCTGATGTTAGGGGGCCTGGACACATCCTCCACATGGGCTACACCCTGGGAATGGTGAGACCTTCCTCTGCTTTCATAACCCTTTTAGACAGTGGGTCCGTGGGGAGAAGGGAGGACCCAGGATTGGTCCAACCTGGTTTCTAAGGAGGACAGCCTAGAATCTACATCATGACCACTCAAGGTTTGGTGAAATTGGGTCTAACCTTCCATGGTGTTTAATCAGAGAGCTGGAGGTGTGGGATAGTTAGAATCTCTGGGCAGAGAAACATCCACAACAGGCAAGTGGCCTCACGGAGGTGGGGCCTGTATGGGTCATCACGGTGGAAGCAGGCCCCTCACGGCAGCTGGGGGAAGGGAAGGATGATAAGTTCCAGCCCTCCAGAGGGAGAGGAGTATTCTGGCAAGGCGTGGGCAGATTGTTGGGCCCCAAGCCAGGCAGCTGTGGTTTGGGGCCAGGTTCCAGGGCCAGCAGGGAACTGGAGTGCCAAATGGGAGCTGAGCAGGTGCCCAGTCATATGGTAGACTTGGCCCACAGGGTGGGTTTAGACAATAATACTTGGGCTGTAGGGCACCTGGGTGTCAAAGAACTCTCCTTATATCCCTGGGTACTTGGCTTGGGACAGCAAGAGTAATCAATCCTCTGTCTCCCCACTAGTGGCCAAAGACCCCAAATTATGAAACAATAAGCTTGAATAGGACTAGCTCAGCTACCTAGCAGGATAGAGAAAGTGTGCAGCTGTCCTGGAGATACAGGATTACCTTTATCCCCATCCTCCCTCCCCCCCCCCCCCAGATTCTTTCTTTGAGAGGCAGCCATTCCTATAAACTGAAACAGATGAGTTCTTGCAAAGATGGCTCATAGATTTTTTTTTTATCTCTGAAATTCACACACAAAGAGGCTATAGATGATGGATATGTACATTTATACATACCCACAGACACACTCATGCATACGGATAGGCCTTACATACATAGTAGATGAATCCCTAAAAAGTCATATTTAAGTTCAGTTTTTATAAATAATCCCTACTTAAAATTATCAAGGCAGCATCTCTTGGTGGATCTTCCTGCTCTCTTTAATTAAATAATAGGACATATGCAGCCTAACTCTTTTTTTTTTTCCTTTTCTAGTTTTTTGCCAGGAAACTCAGAGCTGAACTTTATATTTAATTTCATTACTTCCTTAGTTTCAATCTTCTGCTAGAATCGTTTTCTTCTTTGAACCCATTTTGTTATGTAACTTCTGGATACAGGTCCTTGATGTAATAGCTTCATGGGTATTTATCAAATGTAATTTTCAATGACTTTAGAAGTGATTAATGAGTAAGTAATAAATAAATGGGTTGAATTTTCTAGAATCTTAAAAACATGTACCAGGAAGTTTGTCAATTGATGGATTACTAAGTTCTGGAAAAACAGAATTCTACTGTATGCACAATATCCTATTTTGGAACCCACCTGAATGGAGATGGGAATGTGGAATTCACCCTCTGCAGTTGCGTGTGAAAGTGGGTACCTCCGAGTTGGAAGGGATTAACCAGAAGGACCTGTTGGGGGAGGGGCCTGCCGGTCTCCATGTACGGGTGTGCTTTGCCAACATCACTCCCTTTGCACCTACTCTCTCAGCCATATTTGCAAACACACCTAGGAATGTTGGCTACATCCTCCCTGGGCAATTCGGACAAAGCTTTTGCAGTCCTTTATCTGACCTACTTGGTCAACACGGCGCCTTGACTCAAAGATATCAGGGAAGAAAAAGGCCTGCAGTGTCATTGAGTCCATTCCTCAGGGTGGGGCAGGAGGGGAAAGCAACCCGATCTGCCCCTTCCACCTCTGGGGAGAAGCGTGTGGTGAATTCTCCTCTTTATACCCAGAGCAAGCCTTCGGCACTGGCCATCTTAGGAGTGACCAATTTAGTTTCTCATTCTGGCATCTCCCCTTTACTTATCTTCATCCTTACTGTGTTCTTGGAGACAATGTGCTGAAGCAGGAATGTGTGTTCAGAAAATCTTCCACAAACATGTCACGGGGCCAGTAGCTGATGTGCTCCCCAGCTCTTAACGCCCGTCTGAAGGTGCAGGCCAAAGCTCTGCTCTGCTCAGGAGGGGCTGGCACCTGGAAGGTTCTGCTGATCCTCTGTGCTGTGGGGTGAGTGGGGCGCACAGTACTGCCCCCAGGAGACTGAGAAGATGAGCCACTGTCTGGGCCAGTCTTCCAGGGCAGGGGGCCATTGGTGTGGAGTGAATGGCATTAAGGATCCCCAGTGTGCTTGAGGCAGGGAATGGATACATGGAAGCTATCTCCCCTCTGAAGCAGCTCTTTGGGCAGAGTGTCATTCTCAGGCTTCATTTCATAGGTCAGAAAGGAAAAGTCCTAGGGCAACCTGGAATTGTCCTCAAATAAGCCGAGGACAGACAAGAGGGAAGGGATTCAACTTATTCTGTGCAATTATTGAGGGGCTGAACTAGGACCTATGAACACAAGTTAGAAGGAGACTGAACTGGGTTCAAAATGAGGAAAGTTTGAGGAGCACCTGGGTGGTTCAGTCAGTTAAGTGTCCAACTTCGGCTCAGGTCATGATCTCTTGGTGGGTAAGTTCGAGCTCCACTTCGGGCTCTCTGTTCTTAGTGCAAAGGTTGCTTCAGATCTGTCTCCCTCTCAATCTGCTCCTTCCCTGTTTGCACACACACACACACACACTCTTTCTCTCTCTCTCTCAAAAGTAAATAAACATTAAAAATTTTTTTAAAAATGAAAGGCATCCTTTATTTTTAAAAAAAAACACAAAAAACAAAAATCAAAAAAACAAAATGAGGAAGGTTTTCTATCTCTTGGGGTTGTTCAAAAGCGGATTGGATCTTGGGCACCTGGTGGCTCAGTTGGTTAAGCAGCCGACTTCGGCTCAGGTCATGATCTCACAGTTCGTGAGTTCGAGCCCCACACTGGGCTATCTGCTGTCTGCACAGAATCTGCCTCTGATCCTCTGTCCCCCTCTCTCTACCTCTCTCCTACCTCTATTTCAAAAATAAACCTTAAAGAAAAGTGGATTGGGTCTATCCACGGATAAATCGATAGAGAAAATGTGGTGTATACACACAGTGGAATATCATTCAGCCTCAGGACGGAAGGAAATTCTGACGCTCGCTGCAGCATGGATGAACCTTGAGGACATTGCCAAACAGAAGATGAGGGGTTCCGTGGACGAGTGGTGGTGACGGTTGTACAAGTGAATGCACTTCACGCACCGAACTGTACTACTTACAAATAGTTAAAAGGGTAAATTTTATGTAATGTATACTTTATCAAAATAAAAAAAAATTAAGTAAACACCATTGGAGATTAAAGGACCTTGTGACAGTGAATGAAAAGTGGCTATTAGCCAGCTTGTCACATTAGCACGAGTGTGTACCTCTGGTAATTGCCACTGCTTTAGTTTTGGTGACACAGTCCCAGAGACCACAATCTAATATGGAGAGGAAGAGGCTAATTACTCAGAGTTTTAGAGACAGTTAGAAAATAGAGGCAGGAAGGCAAGTTTCCTTAGGAAAAGGGACTCATTTGCCTTCCTCGTGTATGCTTGTGTGAGTGGCAGGGGTAAGGTACCCATTAGCTGTTGGGGTATAGCAACAGGCACTGTGATGTAGAAGAAAGATTCTTCCTAGACATTTTAGGTTTTAGTTTTGTAGTTATTTAACTTCTTGGGGCTCACTTTCTGTATCTGTGAAATGGGAATAACCTCTTCTTTGCAGAAATGGAAAAGTCGTATCTGAAAGTACCTACCACATAGTGATTATCCGCAAAAATGTTCATTATTATTGGTCTCCCCGCGATATTCATTTTTTAAAAGTTTTCTGTTTAGGACACGTTTTACCATGATTTGCCTGTCAGTGATGTGGTTCTTGCCAAATTCATCTTAGCAACCGGGGGATGGAGTTGATATGCAAAACACATTATGCTAACTCTTACTGACAAGGCAATATAACCCTGTACTATTTTGAACATCCTGGGGTGTTTTACAAAAGGAAGCATGATTATTTGTTTTGGTTTCATTGAGACCTCTCTACTAGTCCACCAGTGGCAGAGCTGAGACCCAGCCCCTTGACCTAGGAGACCCTTGACCCCCCTGCATGGCCCACTTAACTGTCCGCCAGCTCTCACCTAAGCACCTGGATCAGAGACCCATCTGGAAGAGGTCCAAGAGGTACCTCATCAGCATTCTGCACCTCTGCCAAAGGACGACTGGGAGAGGAGGCCAAAGCCAACCAGGGAAAACGAAGGCTGAAATGCTTTTTCTAACCAATCCATCAGCATTGAGGCTGTGGAGTGTTCCTCTCTCCTAGCCACCCCCATACGTGCCTGCCCGTAATTCCCAGGGCTTAACCCGATAGACTGGTAGAACAGAGGGAAGCTTCCACAAGGACTCAAGGAAGAGAAACACGGTGAAATGTGAAACAACCACTCCACCTTAACAGCACTTTGGGGCACAGAAAGGGAAATTCTGGTCTGTGTTCAAGCTAGCATGAAGTGCCTCTGCCCATTTCCCCACCCCCTCTGAGGGACATTTGGCAGCATTTGAAAGTGACAAGACCTCGGAGGTTGCAGTTGTCCGGGCTTGGTCCTCCAGTGTTCCGGGTAGACTTTGGGTTTCGTCTGATCCTTACCACCTGAGGCTCAGCTGCCTCAGATGGGGTAACAGCAGCTTGTGGGGTGACAATCGTAAGTCACAATTGTAAAACATGAGCCATTTTCCCTATACTTCAATCCCATCTCGGTGTTTGATATAAAAGATTGCCTAAACCCACTGGTGACAAAAACCCAATTAAAACTAATTTGGGGGGCGCCTGGGTGGCGCAGTCGGTTAAGCGTCCGACTTCAGCCAGGTCACGATCTCGCGGTCACTGAGTTCGAGCCTCGCGTCGGGCTCTGGGCTGATGGCTCAGAGCCTGGAGCCTGTTTCCGATTCTGTGTCTCCCTCTCTCTCTGCCCCTCCCCCGTTCATGCTCTATCTCTCGCTGTCCCAAAAATAAATAAACGTTGAAAAAAAAATTTTTTTTAAAAACTAATTTGGGTAAAAATGGGAAATTACAGGCCTTGGGAAATCTAAGGGTAAATCTATGTAGCTGAATCAAAGAGCCCGGATCACATCCTTATGACAGTATTCTGTGCTCTCTTTTTTTCTGCACATTTCCTATGTGGTGGCCTCTACTGTCACTCTTCCTCCCTGGTAGCAGAAATGGCCACCAAGATCTCCAACTTTTTACTAGCTTCACAGCTTCAGACCATAGAGAGAACCTCTTTCTAAATCATTCCATTGTCAGATGATTTTCCTGACACTGGTGAAACACCAAAAATAAGATTTAGTTTCTGCCTTCAAGCTTCTTGCAGTGGATGGGTTAAGCTTATGAGATCATTGGAGTTTGACTGGTTTATTAAAAAAAAAAAAAAAAAGAAGAAGAAGACAATATAATTTTGAAACAGGATGTATCTGGATATGAAGCTTCTAGAAGGGATATTGGAGAATCAGGGAGTTAAGTGAATGCCACTAAGTGCCTAAATTCAAGGAGTAGGGGCTCCAGGACATGGAAGGAGAAAAAAAAAGAAGGGCATTTGAGAACATTCTTGCCTCTCACAAATTTGATTATAGATCATTTCCAACAACTATAGTCAGTTCCTGGTTTCCAGATAATCATGATTTGTGGTGATCTAAACATGAAAACCACATAAAGTGTATGTGAGTGAATTGGTGAGAATCAACCTGGAACACCAAAGGTTTGACTCCACCTTCTTTTTTTTTTTTTTTTTAATTTTTTTTTTTCAACATTTATTTATTTTTTGGGACAGAGAGAAACAGAGCATGAACGGGTAGGGGCAGAGAGAGAGGGAGACACAGAATCGGAAACAGGCTCCAGGCTCTGAGCCATCAGCCCAGAGCCTGACGCGGGGCTCGAACTCACGGACCGCGAGATCGTGACCTGGCTGAAGTCGGACGCTTAACCGACTGCGCCACCCAGGCGCCCCTCCACCTTCTTTTAAGGATCTGGCATGTGTCACGAAGGGGATAGAAGCCTGCTTGAGAAAAATTAAAAAAAAAAAAAAAAAAAAAAAGAAAAAGCATTTCTCTAACCACAGACATTCACAGTAGGGGATCAAAGACTTCGGCATCATGGCCAAAATGGAGTAACAGGGAGTGAATTCACCCTCCTGCCTTCAATAACGAGAAAACTGGACAAACTATATGAAATCATATTAAACAACAGGCAACATTGAACAATGACCTTGAGAGGGGGTGGGAGGTGGGGGGAAGAGGTGAGTTCTACAATTGTTGCATCTTGCTACCTGGAGGCAATTTCCAGACTGCAGTTCAGGGAGGGAGGAACAGAACTCGATAGTCTCATTGCAGTGAGGAACCGGAGATCCAGATGAAAGGAAGTTGATGGCACTAGCATTTATGGATCAGGCTGTGAGAAATGGAGCTACAGAGAGAGAGCAAGCTCCAGAGATCTGCAGAAGGGTCACTTCAAAACTTTAGCTGAAGTGAATTAAGTCAATCAGAGAAAGACAAATAGCATATGACTTAACTCACATGTGGAATTTAAGAAACAAAACAGATATGAACATAGGGGAAGGGGTAGTGGAGATAAAGGGAAGCGAACCACAAGAGACTCTTTTTTTTTTTTTAATTTTTTTTTTCAACGTTTATTTATTTTTGGGGCAGAGAGAGACAGAGCATGAACGGGGGAGGGTCAGAGAGAGAGGGAGACACAGAATCGGAAACAGGCTCCAGGCTCTGAGCCATCAGCCCAGAGTCTGACGCGGGGCTCGAACTCACGGATCGCAAGATCGTGACCTGGCTGAAGTCGGACGCTTAACCGACTGCTCCACCCAGGTGCCCCAAGATACTCTTAATGATAGAGAACAAACTATGGGTTGATGGAGGGAAGTGGGTGGGAGATGGGCTAGATGGGTGATGGGTATTAAAAAGGGCACTTGTGATGAGCACTGAATTCTGCTCCCAAAACCAATAGTGTGCAGTATGTTAATCAACTAAACAAACAAAGAAAAAACAAACAACAACAATAAAAAACACTTTAGCTGAGTACTGATCTATCTACACACAAGAGGAAAGTATCTGAGAGGAAAACCACCCGAAAGCAGCAGGCTGAACATTTCCTGGGGCTCACTTAGTAGTGGAACTAAATAAGTCCTGAACTAAAGGTTACACTGGACCCACCACAACAAAGCTTAAAATCAAGCCTTGTAAGGATCCAATTGCTCCCAGGTAAGTTAACCCTGTGCCATAATACAGTTCAACACTACTTAAAAGAATACAACAAAATCCAGCAAACAATATAGAACTACAGTGTCAGTCATCTAGTAAAAAATTATCAGGCATGCAGTGAAGCAGGAAAATGTTACTCACAACGAAGAGAAAAACTGATCAATAGAAACAGACCCAGAAATTATAGAAATGACGAATTAGATAAGAACATTAAAACAACTATTTTATTGTATTTTATCTTTTTAAATATTTATTTATTTATTTACTTTGAGAGAGAGACTGCGAGTAAAGGAAGGACAGAGAGAGAGAGGGAGAGAGAGAATCTCAAGCAGACTCCACGCTCAGTGTGGAGCCCAATGCAGGGCTCAAACTAATGGCCACTGGATCATGACCTGAGCCATTATCAAGAGCTGGACACTTATCTGACTGAGCCACCCAGGCAACCCCAAAACAGCTATTTTAAATATGCTACCCATGTACAAGAAAGTAGAGGAAAACAGAAACAGGATGGGAAGATAAACTGATAACATAAAAAATACCTAGATGGCACATACATAGATGAAAAATGCAATAGCTGAAATGAAAAATACTGGATAAGATTAATAGTTGATCAGATAGTGCAGAAGAAAGGATAAGTGAGGTTGAAGACAGAGCAAGAGAAACTATCCACATGGAAACATACAGAGAAAAGAGACTGAAAAAATTAAGAGAGGTTAGTGACTTGTGGGCTATACATATATAATCCAAATGGACTGTATCTGTATGATTAAAGTGCCAAGAAAATGATGTGATGAGTGGGGAGAAAATATGTGAAGAAACCATAAATAAAAATGTTTTAACTTTGGTGAAAACTATAAATTGACAGATTCAAGGAGGTCAACAAACACCAAGCAGAATAAGCATTACGAAAACCATGCCAAGTGGTGCCTGGGTGGCTCAGTCGGTTAAGCGTCCAGCGTGGGTGCAGGTCAGGATCTCATGAATTTCGTGAATTCAAGCCCCGAGTTGAGCTCAGTGCTGACAGCTCAGAGCCTGGAGCCTGCTTTGGATTCTGTGTCTCCCTCTCTCTCCACCCCTCCCCAACTGGCAGTATGTATTCTCTCTCTCAAAAATAAATAAACATTAAAAAAAATTTAAGAAAACCATGCCAAGACACATGATAATCAAATTGTTGAAAGTCAGTGGTAAAAGAAAATCTTCAAATGCAGTCAGATGAAAAGGGACAAATCACATACCTGGAAGCAAAAATGACAAAAACGGCAGATTTCTTGTTACAAACTGTAATCCAGAAGACAATGGAGTGACATCTTTAAAGTGATAAAAGAAAAAACTGTCAATCTTGGATTTCATGCCCAGCAAAAATGTTTCAAAAATAAAAGTGAAACGAGAACTTTTCAAACTTTTCATCACTAGAAGTTCTTCAATATAAGAAATATTAATAGAAGTTTTTTAGGTAGGATACCACACAAGAAAAGGATCTACTTAAATGACCGAAGAGTGCCAGAAATGGTAAATATGTGCATAATTTCCTTAAATGATGACTGATTGTTTAAAGCAAAAATAATCACAGTGTATTGTGAGATTCATAACACCTGTTGAAGCAAAAATGTATGAAAAATATCACAAAGATAAGAAGGAAGAAATCAAAGTATACTGTTGTAAGATTCTTTGGCTATACTTCAAATGGAATGATATTATTTGATGTTAGACTGTTGTAAGTTAAAAAGTGTAATGTGTCCCCTATCGGGACCAAAATAGGTTACACAAATCATGTCCTGTTCAAAACAAAACAAAACAAAACAAAACAAAACAAAACAACCCTCTGTAGAGCTAATTCAGTAATTTTATCATTCTCAAATTTGTGTCTTTCATTCTGGCTTTAGTTATAGTGGTATTTGTAATTTCAAAATGTAACCTGTCTCTGTAGTTCAACATCTGCTCCTGTTCTATTAAACATTGCCAAGTAACAGCAAAGGAAGTATTTTCAGCATCGTGCTGGTCTCAGCAAGCTAAATTTGGTACTGTGGAATTTGTTGGTGAGGATAAACTATGTGAGAATTCCTATGCTTGAAGCAATGCTGGCGTCAGGCCATTTCTATTTAAATGATGGGTTTGGACAAAATTGTGTTTACAAACTGATTCTGCCACTTACAAACTGTACTACCTTCTGTGGGGGGGAAACATGTAAGGTCTCTGTGACTTGGAGGTCCCACACCTCACAAAGAGAAAAATATATACTTCTCCGGTGCCCTTCCTTATTTACTGTAGAATGAATAAGACTTTTGGAAACTGTGATGGAAAAGTTGCTTACTTAAGAACTCACCATTCTTGTCAGAGGAGGAGAAAATAATACTGACTGACCTCATTAGTTTTTCCACCAACGTGTCTCCCTAGTCAGGACTACACGTGGCTTATGTTTGAAACTATGAGCTTGAATAAGGTCTATTACTTGGTGGCCAGATAATTTGATAATGGTATAACATGTTAAGTGACACTGGACAGCTTAAAGAAGGAAGTTATATGGTTAATAAGTATACCTAGACAGAGGCACAGGCAGCCTCACTTGGGAATAAAGAACAAAGGGGATTCAGGAGATCCCAACAATGTCCCAGTTCTGCCATTAGCTAGACCTAAAGCAAGGCCATGTGACCTCCGTGGGCCTTAGTTTCTACTTGGACCAGAGTAATGCTTCCCTAAGTGGAGTGCATACCCTTGGTGGTATAGCACATTTTTTTTCTTTTTAATATATATAGATGCATTTTTAAAAATATAACTGTTTTAGAGAATATAACTATAGGCAACCATAACTTTAGAAATATTATTGATTAGGATGAGTTAACACGTAAAACTCAAGTCAATATAAAAACAAATATTATGTAAACAATAGTCACACAATACCAAGACACAGAAGAAAATCTTCTTCTAATCTTTCTTCTAAACAGAAAAGATTATCAGTCTAAAATGCTGGGTTTAGAAATTTTTTTTTTTTTTTACAGGCTCGGTTTCTTTTTTCTTTTCTCTTTTTTTTCAATATATGAAGTTTATTGTCAAATTGGTTTCCATACAACACCTAGTGCTCATCCCAAAAGGTGCCCTCCTCAATACCCACCCCCCCTCCCTCCCACCCCCCATCAACCCTCAGTTTGGAATATTTTTTAAAAGCATTTATAATAGCACATAATTTGCTCATAATATTATAAACACAATGAGAGAAATATCCTGGCAACAGAACTGTGGAAAGTAGATATCAGATGGACTTGGGGGAACAGACCAGTTGACTCTGAAGCCAGCAGTGGGTGAGGTCGAGAGATAACCTGATTTGCATTCCAGAACCTCTGAGACACCTCAGAATTGGTAGCATCAGTTCCTTCTGGAAGCAAAGGTGGGGAAAAAGGTTTGAAAACAGGACAAGTGTGCTTGACAGTCTGTTGAGGAAAGAGTAGGACACCCTCCATCAAGCTGCCGAGCCAGACACCAGCCCCTTCTCACTCAGATGGTCAGGAGACTCCACGAGGGAATTCTTCAAGAAGACGAAACTGTTGGAATACCATGGGCATCAATGCTGAGGGAAGATGTATGCAGCTCGGGGAAGTCTGGAGATACATTAGTGAAATGTGTGTCAAAAAATCTTACCAAACCATACTACTGTTATTTTTCATTTATTTTTTTGAGAGAGAGAGAGGTAGAGAGTCTTAAGCAGTCTCCACACTCAGTGTGGCCTGATCATGACCCTGGGATCATGACCTGAGCCAAATTCAAGAGCTGGACGCTCAACCAACTCAGCCACCCAAGTGCCGCTACCGTGCTGTGATTAACTCTGTAAAGGGTTTCCCAAGGAAAACAAAGAGCTGTGCAGGCAAGGAAAACTGATCACAGTTTCCTGTTTGGCTCAGATGGTAATAGTGGTTTCACCATTAAAGTCATGTCAACTGAATATTGCCTAGAAGAATGGGCAAGGTGGAAAGTGGATGTGGGCAAGGAATGTTGAAATTAAACTTCATCTGAGTCCTCCATAGAAGGAAGTCAATAGATAATGCTAAAATGAATAATAATAATAACTGAATATAAATATCCAGGTTTGCTTTTAAAAATAAAGAATTGAAGGGTGCCTGGGTGGCTCAGTTGGTTAAGCATCGGACTCCTGATTGCAGCTCAGGTCATGTTCTCATGGTTCATGAGTTCAAGCTCTGTGTCGGGTTCCACTCTGATAACATGGAGCCTGCTTGGGATTCTCTCTCCTCCTCTCTCTGTGCCCCTCCCCCTCTCAAAATAAATAAATTAAAAAAATAAAGAACTGAAGGCAAATATGAAAATAATCATTTAAAAGCATTGAAAATGGTAACTTCAAGAGGTGGAGTGCAATTTTATTTTTTGTAACAAATACTGTAGAACAATTTCATCCTTAACTATATGCAAAATAATTTTGGCACAATTTCAAAAAATTCCATTTAAAAAGTTATGAAGGCATTATGCAAATGACAGAACTTTGGAAAACACTGGCCTTGCAAGACTTTAACCTCCCAAGAATCTGTGAGTTGATTGAGAGAAATCACCACACTCCATTGACATTTGTTTGTTGTCATGATGCCCAAGTCACAGGCATTTATTTATTTAAGTTATAGTGAATTATTCTGGGGAGACTGGTGCAGAGGATTCTAACATGGAGACATCACAAGGTTTTATCACCCACACTGGAAGTGCTTGTGACACCTGATAAACTTCAAGTACTCATTTATAAGGGTACATTTATACATGTTTGCCTAGTAAATATGACTCCCCAACCCCGTTTCTAAGTTACAGATGATTTCTGGAATGGCTGGGATCAGGATGCATATACCACAGCTGTAAGGCTTTACTGGTTCCGATTCATGACATTTGTTACCTTGGAAATGTGGGGAGTGGGTAGTCGTCTATCGTTAAGTGGGATAAGGCATGTAAAATACCAGGCACTGAATAAAAGTGTGTTACCTTCTCTTTCAGGCACCGCCATGAATAAGAAGATTAACTGGCAATCATTCAAACTAATCATTTCTTGGGTTCCTGGAATCTGGAACCAGAGCGATGGTTGGAATGTGAAGAGCTTCTTTTATACAGCTGAGCCTGATAGCTGGAGGAGTCTAGACGTATATCAGAAGAAAGGAAAAATTAATAGGAAATGACTAGATTTTACACCCGATCGTTTGGAACATTCCAAAACCAAGAGAAGCCTTTCTTGTCACACGTGATTTCATGATAATTAGGGCCAGCTGTGTCTGGGCAATTCAGGTCAAGCCAGATGCCAAACCCAACTCGAACACTTACAGGAAGATCCTCATTGTCAAGAACCTCCAAACATCCTGTAGAAAATCGAAAGAAGGTAAGTTACCTTTTCCCTTTCTGCCTAAATGTTGTTCTCCTGAGTACTGACAACCTCTATGGTTTTCACTTGTGCTTTATATCTAAAGGTAATGTGGCTGCTGATACATGGTGCATACATGGAAGAATCCTTAAAGGGGGAGGGGCATCATTAGCAACTTTTCCATTCTGCTGAGATTAGTTCTTGGATTGTCGCCCTTACCCATAAGCCAGACTAACTCACCCATAAGTCACATATTTGTGAGCCAATAAAGATGAGCTGTCTCAGCGTCTCTCTGAACCAGGGATGGTTTGGAAGGAGGGAGACTTTCACTATATGCTCTGCTGTAACTTTCGACTTTAAATAAAAATGTGTATGAGAATGTCCTATTCAAAGAAGTAAATGTGATTAAAGAAAAAAAAATTTTTTTTCCAGTGGAAGGATATATCGATTTGCTAACTGGCTCACCTTAGCTGTAAAAGTTCTAGCTGACACAAACCCTACTTTAGAAACTGGAAACTTCTTTTCCTCCAGGTCATTTCAATTGTATTCTTTCTGTTGAATTGTGGATTTCTGAAAGCATTTTAAATTACAGGTCCTTTTATCTCATGTTTCTTTTACTTCTACTTAAGGACTATATATATGTGTGTGTGTGTGTGTGTGTGTGTGTGTGTGTGTGTGTTGTATAGCTGAGATTCCCAATAAAGCCATATAGTACTTCACTTCACTAGAACTAAAGTAGGCCAGGCCTGAAAGCAGTGTCGTGGTTTACTTGGTCCCAGGGCTCCCTGTTTAACTCGAGTTCACCTGCTCCTTCTCTTAGGTGCCTGTTTCCACTGGTCACTTTGTTGCAGCTGGAAAGGAGGTGGAACAAAAGCCATGGCTGTACTGCTATTTGCCATGGTGACTGACTTGGGGCTGAATGGAGAATTCACTGCATTCCTGATGTTGACTCACTTCCACCCAAAACCCTTGGGTTGAGGTTGAAACTCAGCTCAGGCTTTCCAAGGGGCTGTTCCTATGAGCTGGCCTGGGATGATCGTATCTGGACCAGCCCAGGGGTGTTCTTCATCTTGGGGACTTCAGTCAGCTTGTTCTGTAGCAAGTAGATTTTTAAAAATGTCTTAGGGGTGCCTGGGTGGCTCAGTTGGTTAAACATCTGACTCTTGACCTCAGCTCAAGTCTTATTCTCAGGGTCATGAGTGCAAAGCCCTGCATTGGGCTTCACGCTGGCAGAAGCCTACTTAAAAAAAAAAAAAAAAAAGAAATGGCTTAGCTATCTAGAGGTGAGAAAGAGAATTCTGAGAAGAATATTCAGAATGGATCTAGGCTTATCTTTGTTCTATGACCAGTAGAAGCTCCAACAAAGTAGCTGCCTCCTCCAGCTGTCCTAGATCTGAGCACATGTCAAAAGTATGCCAGGAAACAGGCTGTCTCCAGAAGTGCAGAGAGCTCATACTTAATTGGATCGCCTGCTTCCGTTACTGGCAGCCACACTCCTAGAATCTTTCAAATCCTGCAGCAAGACTAGTATAGAGATGCAATAATATTGTTCTTGAAGGCATTTTAACCTTTTCATTGAATAATTCAACAATATGTAATAGAAGTCATACTATTGACCCCAGGTTTCCCCATTTGGGTGAAACATACACCCACTCTATAGATCGGCACTCCCTAAAATGAACTATTTGTACCTAGTGGACATGCAAGACAATCTTCCGGGGAAAATAAGAAACTATTTGAACCTAGATTTATTTTTATCTAAAACAAAACAGAAATTAAACTTTACCAATATTTAATAAGTGGGCTGACACAGGTTCCCCTATCTTAGCCCACATGCCAGAAGGTCAAGTGTTCTAGATTATAGAGGAGAAAACTTGAAGGAATCTTATAATGTGGAGAGATTAATAGCATCACCATATATTTTTTTTGGTTTTAATGTACTGGGACACAGTGTAGTTTTCGTGTGAAAGGCTGCAGGGAATCACAGGTCTTATCATCTAGTTTTGATAAAACTAAACCTTATAAAAATAGGCTAATGGCATGAAAGCGTGTCTCTAATGTAATCAGAGAATAAAGCTAATATCAAAATACAAACAAATAAACAACAAGAATATGGTAGAGCAGACACCTCCCTTATTTGTGAAGTAAAAATATGGTAAAATTAAGGACAATCTAGTTCATCACATGGCCCCAACTAAAAATACTAGGGAGAGCAGTAATATGATGATTTTATCTTTATCTCATCCCTTTCAAATTTCTATTTTTGTAACTTTTTAAACATACATAATATGTTAATGGAATTCTACATGTCTATAATTTTATAAGTAGATAAACGTTTCATGAACGAGTATGCTCAAACCTTTTCTTACTTATGGGATAAGCAATCAAAGCAGTTTGGAGACCACTGTTAAAGAGCAGCAAACTCAGGGAAAGTAATATTCAATTATTTCTTGTGTTCAGAAAGCAAGTGAGGGAGAGCCAGAAAACAGAAAAGTTCTGTCCTTCTCAAGTCCAATCAGAGCAGGCTCCCACCTCTCTGGGTCTCTGTGATTCTCTAAAATGCCAGTTTCTTAAAATGTTATTTCTGACATTGCACATGGATTAAATCCACGAGGCAGTAAGACAATGCTGTGGAAAGAACGAGAGTTCTGGAGTCAGGCAGCTCTGGGATGTAGCCCAGGCCCTGTAATTCACTTGCTCTGTAACCTGCACAACCTCAGTTCCCTCATCTGTCACATGGGGGTAAATGACCTCACAGAGATGCAAGGATTACACAGATTAATAAATACCAAGTGTTTGGCACATGGTAGCCTTCCCTCCCCCTGCATTATAACTATAATTCATAATTATAATTATGTAATTATAATTATAACTGCATTTAAACTATAATCATGCAATTTAACTCTAGACAGTGAGGTTGATCCGAATACTTCCAGAAATCAGAAATCCCATGGAAATAAATTATTCTCCTTATCTCCAACGTGCTCATGCAAATTCCACTCTACATGATCTGAGACACCTGCACTGAAATCCTCCAACACTACACTGAGCTCTTCTGGCACCTTCGTGATGCCAAAGAGCACGTTTCATTTCCATAACTCTCTTGGTAATATTGAAGGACCATGTCATTAGGAGACAGAGTACTGAAACCATATCCTCTAGGGAGTCATATCAGAATCTTAGGAGTGGTGATTGACAAAGCAGATCAAATGAAAGTAAACTTTTATATCTGTAGATAAAAAATGCTTGCATTTTTTTCACACATACTGTGAAAAGTAAAATTCAACAAGTCACGTTGGCAGGTGGAGGTAGCCAGAGGAGTCTGTGATTATATGGTAAGGAAGGGTAGAGTGAGGGAAGCCCCCATAAGTGGGCATTTCAGAAACAGGAGAGGGTGTGAGAGTTTTATGTCCATAAAAGGGGGACATGTTTTTTTTTTTAAACAAGCAGAAGGATAGGCAAAACGGACACTTGACCAAAGAAGACATTCAGGTGGCAAGTAAGCACACGGGAAGATGGTCAACATCATTAGTCATTAGAGGCATCCAAACCGAAATCACAATACTATCACTACACGCTTTCAGAACGGCATAAAAAAGAAAAAGAAAAGAGCTGGGAACCCCAAGGGCTGATAAGGATGAACTCCTATACTTTACTGGCAGGAATTCACAGTGGTACCGCCACTTTGGAAAACAGTTTGCTAGTCTCTTATAAAGTTAAATATAGACTTAACCATACAGCCCAGCAATTCACTGCTAGATAGGTACCTAAGCGACCTGAAAATTTAGGCTTCCACATGACCTCTACCTGGATGTTTACAGCAGCCTTACTCATATGTTGGAAACAGCTGAGATGTCCTTCAGCTGATGAATACACAAACAAACTCTGATATACCCACACCGTGGAATACTACTCAGTAATAAGAAGGAACAAGCTATTGGTCCTTACAACAACATGGATAAATCTTAAACATCTTTTGTGTGGTGAAAGGAGTCAGAACCAAAGGCTGCATATTGTTTGATTCTATTTACGGAACATTCTCAAGAAGTCAAAACTATAAGGACAGTTGCTAGGGGTTGGGATGGGAGAAGGGCTGATTACAAAGGAATTCTGAAGTTGATGGAACTGTCCCGGGTGTTCCTGCCGTGGAGGATACATGACTCTGCATTTGCCAAAATCCATAGAAGTGTATCGTCTAAAGAATGAATTTTATTGTATGCAAGTAAAAGGAAAAATCTACCCGACTGTCCAAGGCCCAAGATGGATGCAGACTGTGGCAAATGAACGTTAACGCTATGACAAGTGAAAGATATATCCATGCTTGGTGGGGGAGGGGAAGAAAGGAGACAACTTACATAACTTTGGAAATAGTGTTGTGACTGGCTACTACAAGGCTAAAGACAAAATGACTTGTACACAAAATTAGAGTAAAACTGTCTCCTACAGGGTATGGGTTAGCAATTTTGAAAGCACTTTACCTGCATACCAGAGTTGACCAAACAAATAAATATAGCATCGATAGTGACAGCCAGGTTGGAGGAAGAAGCACTAAGCCAAGGGCCAACCCTGCGGTGCCGGATTGGGTCAGAGGCATCAGTATGAACTCATGTATGGTGTACTTTTAATATGTATTTAGACAGATAAGGGCTTTTCGGCCTTGGCAGTATTGACATTTTGGGCTGGATAATTCTTTGTTGTTTGTACCTGTGCATTGTGGGATATTTGGCAGTGTCCCCAACCTTTGCTCATTAGATCCCAGTAGCATGTCCCCTTGAGTTGTGATACCCCAAAATATCTGCAGGCTTTAACAGATATCCCCTGGGATCCAGGTGTGGGACAAAATTGACCCCAGTGGAGAGCCACTGAATTCGATGTATTCAGAAGCAAATATAGATGTATGTGCATGCCTTCGTTAGTATAAATACATTATTTCCTAGTTCTGTTCCCTGAGGGCCTAGAAACAATGACACTCCAATAAAAATGAGCTCACCCACCCAGATCTTGGTTTCTAAACACCATTCTCCAAAAGGAAGAATGAGGGCTCCTTAGAGAACTGGTTGGTCCCAGGGCTGGGGCAGGGAAAATACAAAACGAGCCTGAAGCATCTTGTGGTGCTACAAAATAGGAACGTGCTCCAAAAAGCAGCGTGGGGGGCTTGCTGAAACCTGAGCGAGCTGTCAATAGCCAAAGCTGGAATTATTTAAGGAAAAAAAAAAAATAAATAACAACAACAATATGGGATTATAACACAAAGAACAAAATAAATAGCCGTGAGTCTGTAGTGCCGTCAATGAATGGGTAGAAGAGAAATGACAACTCTTCTTCCCAGAAGAATTCAAATCAGTAAATGTAGAACAAATGAAGGAAACCAGAGACTCATTTGAATACCACAGGAATAACTGCCACAGGAAAGAATGACATAATGAGTGCTAAAATTAGTAGGTGAAAGTTTAAGGAGAAACCTGGCAGACATTGTTGTGACCAAATGATCAGTGTCAACATACCTGGAAATGAATCCACACCAATATCATCTACTCCCTAATAGGACGCAACGACAAGGGCACCTCACCTCTCAAATTTATAGCCTTTAAATTACCAGAAGACAACAGACGAATCCGAGTTGAGGGGCATTTTACAACATACCTAACAGTCTTCAAAACTGTCAAGATCACAAAAGACAAGACCAGGAAACCATAACAGATTAGAAGAGGTTAAGGAGGCATGACAACTAAAAACGCCATGACATTCTGGAATTAAAAAAAATGACATTGAATAGAAAAACTTGGGAAATCCGATCAAAGTTTGTAACTTGGTTAACTGTTTTGTATCAATGTTAATTTCTTAATTTTGCCATTTGCGTCGTGATTAGGTGAGGTGCTGACGCTGGACGAAGCTGAGCGAAGACAGTATGAGAACTCTCTGGATTGACTATTTTTGCAAATTTCCTAAGTCTAAAATTATGCAAAAATAAAGAAGTTTTTTAAAATATGAGAATCTGAAACAATAAAAAAAAATAAAAGAGAAAAAGGGGGTCACCTGGGTGGCTCAGTTGGTTGAGTGTCCAATTTTGGCTCAGGTCATGATCTCACGGTTCATGAGCTCGAGACCCGCATCAGGCTCTTTGCTGTCAGCACAGAGCCTGCTGTGGATCCTCTGTCCCTCTCTCTCTGCTCCACCCCTGCTTGTTCTCTCTCTCTGTCTCTCTCAAAAATAAATAAACATTAAAAATAATAATAAAATAAAAGATGAGAATCGTGGAGGCATTCCTCTGCATGACATACTCAGTTCAATCATAACACATAAGTTATATTCCAAATGCTATTCATTAGCCCTAAAAATGAGTATATTTTTGAGTAACTTCTACCAAAGGGTACATGGAGGTAATTAAGTAACTGAGTAATTCTGAGAACTCTAAGAACCCACCATATATTCTTTGGCATCAATTACTTCTAAGAATTGCATGTTCAGTCCTATGTTTTCGAGATCTATAAAACATGTTATATTTTTCCTATACCTTGTGAGTTTGCTATAACCTTAAAAAAGAGCATATGGCTCCAAAGTGGTGGTTCGAACCGTTCTGAATGAAAACGAAAAGAGATGGACAACTTCACTTCTTTTCTTGGTGAAGCCACTTCTCCCCTCCTCCTCTAAGTATTTTTCACAAGGTTTTCCATCTGATCGACCTGAAAGGTGCAATATTAGGGGAAGCTGCTTGGAATGGAGACCCGGACCCACCAGGGGAGCAGGGTAGAGAGCCAGACCCTGTGTCGGAGACGGGAGTGCCAAAGACAGTCGAGAAGAACGTCTCCCTTCTCACTTCTGCCGAGCGCCCAGCCTGTGCCAGAGACTCCGTCCTCACAACCCCCCGTGAGGTGCTGGAGTATCGTCCAGTTTAGTAGATGAGAACACTGGAGCTGCGAATGGCTGAGTCAGTTGCCCAAGGCCACGTGGCTACAAGTGGCGGAGCGAGAGGGCTTGGGACCGAACATTCTAATGCCACAGCCAACACCACTGCCACTTTTCTTCCAGTCCTGAGAGTGCTTGCGGGGGTTAAGCAGCCTAAGGCTGAGAACCAGGAAGTCATTCCGGTCAGAGGCAAGACAAGGGTCTGGCAGTCAGACCGGCTGGCATGGGTCGAGGCAGGCAGAGGGGCTGGAGCTCGATGGTCAAGCGAGTAACTGCAAGGGGCAGGGAATGTTAGCTCCACGGACTTTGGTTTTCCTGCCTGGAGTAGGAACTGAAGGTGGGTGTGAGCTGAGCCGACCTGCAGTTGTGTGAGGAAGGAGGCAGCGAGCCGAACGGGCAAGAGAACAGGATGAGACTCACACTGACAGGACGCGAGCCTGCCTGCTGAATGACATTGGGCAAGGAACTTACCTCTCTGAGCCTCAGTTTCCTCATCTGTAAAACAGAAGTCATAATTGTGAGCCAGAGCATGTCACTTCTCTCCTCAAATCCTCCAGTGGCATCTGATCGCCCTCAGAACAAAAGCCCCCAAACCTGCAAGGCCCCGTGTGACGCGGGCCCTGGATCCTCGCCGACCTCTCATCCCGCTTCTCGCTCACATCGCTGCAGCCGCCCCGACCTCCTCGCTTTTCTTCCTACACCTGCTCACTCACCTCAGCAGACAGTTTGGAGCCTAGCGTCCAGGTCGTCTTTCAATCTTTCAACAGGTGTTACTTTTCCTGGAACGCTCTTCCCCCAGATCTGTGCATGGTTCATTCCTCTATTAATCCAGGCCCCTCTTCCCTGCTGCTCCTCCGCTACCCCCCCTCACCTTCTCTATCCCCTTCATCCCCTTCCTCTGCTTCATTCTTCCACCTCGTTTTCACCACCACTTGGCGTGACGTTACAGAGCCATGCGGGTCTTTGCTGTTGTCTTTCTCACTTGAGTGAGTGTCGGCTCAGCTCAAGGAGAACAGTGACTGTCACATCTAATCACTGTATTCCTACTGCCTACCTCAGAGTGGGTACTCACATATTGGATGAGCTTGTAACACCGTTGTGTTACAAAATTAGATAATGCCTCTAAAATGCTTGTTAGCGCTCGATATTAAAGGGTAGGGGAACAGGGAACGCAGACACAGTTTGATGCTTGCTGAATATTGGGCAAGAGAGCTAGGAATATGGGGCGGTTCTTACCTGTTGGCAAGGTAACTAAAACATAGACACCAACGTAAAAGTTCACTGTTATGAAGTTCCAGAGAACTTCTACCGTGTCATTGTGATGAAGTTCCAGAGACTTCTACCGTGTCACGTAGAGAGGGAAGGGGACCGTCACTGCAAGAATGGGGCATTTGATGATATGAGGAAGGCCCCACGTTTCTTTTTTTTTTTTTTTCCAGTTCTCATACCTTCTATAACCAAACGCTCTCCAGATAGTGCCACGTTTTCATTTTTATTGGTGGCAGCACAAGATATTCTTCATGCGTTGGTACACATGGCCGATCTAATTGTTATGAGCTGGTATTTGAAATACAACTCTGCCACGGATGGACAAATCTGTTAGAGGACCTGGGCTGGAAAGAGGATCCCTTCCCCCCGACTACTGCAAAAAATCTCCCAACCATTTGCCTTCAGTCTCTTGCTTCTCTTCACGATCCATCTCAGATTATTTTCCCACGGCAGGGGATGGAGCACATCTCTGAACCCACTGTGGAACACCGTTGCCTACTGAAGAGCACAGAAACTCCTTACTGGCCCATTCACAGCCTTCCACGGTTCGACTCCAAGTGCCTTGCCAGCCTCACACTGGATCCCTCCGCAGCCTCTGGTTCCCAGGCGGAGGGCGTCACTACTCTTCACTGCTCCTTACATGGTTATCTGCATTCGCACCTGTGTCCTTATTCCCGAACCTGAAACTTCTCCCTTCCACCCACCACCCACACTGCCGTCAAAATTCTGCTCAAGGCCTAGTTCAAGCCCACATTCCCGTGACTTCTCTTTTGAACGCAGAGCTTTCCTATGTCCTACGCATGCCCTTTACTTGTTCTTCCATCATACACTTAATTCATTTTGCATGTTCTAGTTGGTGTTTTGTGTCTATCTTTTCTACTACAGCCAAGGTTGGGGAGGGAGACCGTGTCATATTCTTTTTTGGTTAAGCCTTCAGGGCTTTGTACAAAGTGGGTGATCCATGGAGGTCTGATGAATGCATGTTCCCTGGGTAGTTCAGCTTAGCCTCTGTGGTTGGTTTAATATTTATAGAGAGTCCACGGTGAGGGAGACGTGAGACAGAGCTCAGCAGTGTCGGCTCGGCCACTCACGTGGCCGATGAGATGTGTAACAAAACTAATTACATGAACTTGGTTTGAATTTTTTAGGTTAATTTTTTTTTTTTTTATGAAAATACAGGTAAAATGTAGCAGCTGTCTGAGGGGAGAAAATAGGCCAAAACACCAGACGAGACCACATATAACAAACGGTGCTATTAATCCCTTAATATCTTTTGATTTTTTATGACATTCTAATGCTCATATTCATCCCCTCATTTGGCACAGCAGTTACTTAACTAGCACAGAATTGAAGTGTCATAGTTTCTAACAGGATTGAGATATGGTGGTGCACTTATATAACTGAGCTTTAAGCAGTAGGGTGGGAGAGAATAATTAGGAAAGTTACCTAATGTTAATTGGAGGTTATTTTAATTTTTTTTTTTTTTTTTTAGTGTTTTACTTTTTGTTTTTGGGAGACAGAAAAAAACGTGAGTGGTAGAGGGGCAGAGAGAGAGAGAGAGAGGGAGACAACAGAATCTGAAGCAGGCTCCAGGCTCTGAGCTGTCAGCACAGAGGGCGACACAGGGCTCAAACTCACGAACTGTGAGATCATGACCTGAGCTGAAGTTGAATGCTTAACCGACTGAGCCACCCAGGCACCCCTGGAGGTTATTTTTATAGAACAAAGAATTGGAAACTACCTAAATGTTCATCAGTTTGGCACTCATTTAAAGCAACTGGAGTATGAACACATTTTTTTTTTTAATGTTTTATTTGTTTTTGAGACAGAGAGAGACAGAGCATGAGCAGGGGAGGGGCAGAGAGAGAGGGAAACACAGAATCTGAAGCAGGCTCCAGGCTCTGAGCTGTCAGCACAGAGCCCGATGCGGGGCTCGAACTCACAAACCACGAGATCATGACCTGAGCCGAAGTCAGATGCCCAATCGACTGAGCCACCCAGGTGCCCCAGAGTATGCACACATCTTGTAGCGTATTGTACCAGCATGGGAAAATATGCGTAATATGTAGTTAAGGGAAAAAGGCAAGTGCAAAATAATACATGTGGTTTGATGCACTTTATGGGGGAAAACTTTATATAAGTGCACGTAAATGTAAGTAAAAAACATAAATTATATATATACACACATCCACACATCCACATACATATATACACACACATACACTTGTATATAATATATTTTTGTCTGGAAGAATATGTACACTAAACTGTTAGCAGCAGTTACCTGTAAGAAAAGGAACTGGAGAGGAAGCACCAAGTGGGGGAAAGGGAGGGATAATATTCTAATTCTTTATATTGCTGTGTTATTTGAATTTGTTATGAGTGCGTGTTATGTTTGCAATTATCAGCAACAGCAGCAGCAGCAGCAGCGAATCCTTTCAAGAAAGGGGACACTCGCTGGGCAGAAGCGTGTTGGAATGTGAGTAAACACACAGAGGGCCTCAGAAACCTAGAGAGCAGCAGTGGTCAGGGGGCCGCACACAAGCCGAAGCCACCGTCCTCTGTGAGGATCGGTCCCCGCTGCTGCAGAATGTGCACCGGTCACTGCCAACCCCACGGTAACACACCCCCAGGGAGTCACCCTGGCTCCTTAATCAGGGTCACATGGTTCTCTCTCCTGTGGGAAACCCCTTCAGGAGAGGATTCGAGCTTGGGAGCGCAGGCTGGAATCCACTTACTGTTCTTTCTCATGCCTAAGCCAGGCCACTCTGGCCATATTTCAGTGTGTTCAATTCAGATCACATTTGAGCCTCCAGAAGGGACACCTAATCAACACCGCTGTTTTTATAAGCATTCGTAAACAATTTTGAGGGAATTGCTTAAGCTACTCATTGGTTCTGATTTTTAGATAAAGCTGTCTCAGTTCATCTCTCCTCCTAATACGTGTCTGAAATAGTTCCTGCTCAAAACCAGATTTAGTTGGTTGTTTCTGCGCAAAGTTGGTATAGGAGACAGAGCCCTGGAGGGCAGGCTTTGCCCTGAACCTTCCGTAGAACCTCGAACAGAGCTTATTTTCTTATCTGTGCTTCAGTGTCCTCGTCTATTAAATGAAAGAGTTGTACCCAGTAATGTCCAGGGTCGTTATAAGCACTAACATATGTAATCTGGTCTGTGAACCTTTGGATGAACATATATTCAGGGCTTTGTGGGGGCCAAGGTGAGGCCCACAGACTTACAGTATAAATGACTTATTCAAATCCTTCCCCTTAAAAAAATTTTTTTTCATGTTTTTATTTATTTTTGAGACAGACAGAGCATGAGCAGGGGAGGGGCAGAGAAAGGGGGAAATACAGAATCCGAAGCGGTCTCCAGGCTCTGAGCTGTCAGCACAGAGCCCAACGTGGGGCTCGAACTCATGGAGTGTGAGATCATGACCTGAGCTGAAGTCAAATGCTTAACCGACTGAGCCACCCAGGTGCCCCTAAAAAAATTTTTTTTATGTTTTTTTTTTTTATTTTTGAGAGAGAGAGAGATACAGAGACAGAGTGGGTGGGAGAGGGGCAGAGAGAGAGAGAGGGAGACACAGAATCTGAAGCAGGCTCAGGCTCTGAGCTGTCAGCACGGGGGACTGACGCAAGGCTCGAACTCACAAACCTTGAGATCATGCCCTGAGCCGAAGTCGGATGCCCAACCTACTGAGCCACCCAGGTGCCCCTCAAATCCTTTCTCATTTGACTGCTCCTCTGTCCTTTTAGAGCAAAATCTGACACCTCATGGCGCTATAATCTGATGTGGAATCTGATGAAGTGACAAACACAGAAAGCAGCAAAAAGCTACATTAGGACAGACACCCATTCTGTCATGATCAAAGACGAAGGCCCATTGGTCCAGTACCACATCTAGCACCGAGAAGGTGCTCAACAAGTTCTTTAAACAAAGAAATTAGTGAATAAATGATGTCGCCAGCTGACAGAAAAGCCCATCTGATCCAATCTGATTAGAGGAAGGCCGGAACTTCCTGAAGTGGACCTTGCGGTCCGGCTTGAAGGTTCTCCTGGAGCCAACCACACCCTGACAGGCTTCAGTTGCCTTCACTTCCCAGGGAGGTCTCCGGGACTGACGGACAGTTCCCTGAGGTGTAGCAAGTGGGGAAGACAACACTCGCTCGTCACCCTGAGACTGGCTGTCGCCTCCCCACAGAATGTTCTTCAAGAAAGGATTTTGCTCCCTCACCGAATAGGGCCCTTTATTCCTCATTTACAGTTGGGAAGTGAATTAGTGTGACTGAAGAGACGTAGAAGAAAGTTTTTTCTGGGTCTGCCTGAGCGAGTAGATGCGGCTCAATCAAAGACAGCACAGTGCAGTAAAAAATTAAAGCTCAAACAATGCTTCAAGGTTATTTTATTATCTCAAGTAGGTTAAAATAATTTGTCGATACTTCTGTTTATCCCTTAATTGGTTTAATAAGTTCCTTCTTCAAAGACAGCACAGAGATAAATTTCAGCCAGCTTGAATGATCACAAATGCCTAAAATCAGTCATTCAAATTAACTTACTGGGAAAATTGTTAACTTTCACAACCACCTCTTCCAGAGGCTTCTACCTACGTACTTGTGGTACGTACGTCCGTCTGTCTTGTCAACTCATATTTTACTGTAATCTCTCTGATTTCTGACTCTTTTCTTTTTCTGCTTTTCCTTTGTCCCTGCTAGATTTTCTAGTTTTCACTCCTCGTAACATCTCGTTGCCAAATAGTACCAAGCGTCACTGCTCCTGGTATTTCTGAAATGTTGAGTTTTCTCCCCAAATGTGTGTGCTCCCAGCAAATCAACACACATGAAGAAGCATCCAAATGTGGTTTAGTCTCTTCTTAATGTGCCTTTGAGTCCTGGTCAAAGTGAGAGAATCCAGCAATGAGACAGTGTGGCCTAGGATGTGAAAAAAGCTTGACTCATACGGTCAGTAGATGAGGCCTGTGATTTAAGGGACATTGGTTCACCTTTCTGGGCCTCGGTTTCCCATTGCAAAAAGAAGCTACTGAAGCTGACTGGCCTCTGTGTTTTCGGTTTTGACTTTCCACCTCGTTGTGAGAGGCAGCATTTGGAAGTAGTTGGTATGATTTAGAAGCCATTTTAGGTCAACCAGAAAAGGGATAATGTAAATCTTGAGAAATACAACCACCAGGGTGCCCATGAGACTCATGTAATCACCTCTCTTCCTGGAGAGATTAGGAAATTGTGGTTTAAAAACCAAAAGCCCTAAGTTGCAGCCCTGTACTCATTGATTTAAAAAAAAAAAAAAAAAAAGGCTAAGTCAGTATTTTCTTTAAAAAAAAAAAAAAGAACTATAAACAGTATGTTTTGAGGTGAGAGAAAAGTAAACAAGAATGAAAAACTGTTTATTAAAATTTTAAAACTTTCAGTCACATGACTGTTCTGGAACACAAAAGCCTTCCCTGGTTTTGTTACTAAGTGGCCTGTGATTTAAAGCTCCTGACAACAGCCGCTCACAATGACACTGTCCCCCTTTCTTCCCTGCACGGTCCTAGCAGACACTCATTTGTATGTATGGTTTCAGCCTGTCTGCCGTGTCTGGCCAAAGGGACAGATACTAATGGCATATGTTAATTACTATCCAACAACTTCCTTTCATTAGAGTGTTTATTAACATTCTCACTTCTGCCCATTGAACCAGCTGGCACGAGGGCACACTGGCAGCTTTGAGTTCACGTGCTGTTTTTCACTCCGGGCTCACACGATAGAATAGATTTTTCTTTTTTGGATAATGAAACCTTTTCTGTTTCGATCTCGGCCGAGAGCTTTCTGAGATGCCCGGAAGATGACACCAAACGGTAACTTGGAAACAAGTGTCTTGCTGTGGTGGCCCACCTTCAGAGCTGTTCTAGATGTATTTTGGTTCCACAACATGGGAGGTATTCATCGGTCTGTTTGGACATCTCTTCGATATCATTAGTGGGCGCCCAATAACCCTTCTTTTAACTATATGCACCCAGGAGCTATGAAATAATTTGTGTATTAGTGAAACTATCTTCTCTAAATACAACTCTAGACTGGATTTCTCAATAGCAAGACAAGACACAGTTCACTATGATTTCAGGGCATGGGCACTGGGGGTGGGGGGGTGGGGTGGGGAGAGTAAGGCAGCCAGGGAAAAGTCCGAAAGGCCCAAAGTTTGTATGGCATGATGAACTGCAAATGGACATATTTTCACATTTAACAGTAACAGCGCAATTAACCATAAAGAGCTCTTAGATCTTTCCACTTGATTGGCTGCACATGTCCCTTTAAGGTGCCCTGAGGAGGGAAATGGACGAGTTGCCAGCAGAATGACAAAGCAGGAATGACACGGTAAACAAGTGTTTTCCAGCGTTCTCACCCAGTGACATCCCTCCGTGGTCACTCCTCACAGAATATCAAATGTAGGAGAGAGAGCAGAATGCTAAGAAGGCAGTTCTTAGACAGTCGCCTTGTTGGGAAATCACAGTAGATTCCACTCTCAAGGGGATCGGAAGTTTCGTTCTCATCTGATCAGGCTGCCTTGCTACAAATATTAGACGAATGGGTTTTTTGCTTTCATATTAGATAGCGCATAGCTTTCGAATACCGTGCAAAGAGCAGTAATTTTGCCAAAGGAGTTTAACAGTTGCAAAGGCCTTGGGGCTTTTGTAACTTTTTTTTTTTTTTTTTTTAATTAAAGCTAAAGCAAGTCTGTGCTTTGTATTATTAATCCTGTGAGGAGGCCACACTCCTTTCTCTTCTCACCCCTCGTGTCCCGGCCACCAGACCCAACCAGCTCCCAAGGTTATGTGATCTAAAGCCAAAGCCATGCTTAGTCACACCCTGCATGGGTCTGGTGTCACAGAGCTCTGGGAAGGAAAGTCTTTGGCATTGTTGGGAGTGGGCAGATAATGGAGTACCACCAGCCACAGGGAGAATGCTTTAGTGAGAGGCATTCATTTAATCAACAAATATTTGTTACCTACAAACAACGCTGGTATTGAGTTGTTATGCACCAGTATGGCTGGATCTACTGGTTAAAAAAATTTTTTTTTAATGTTTATTTATTTTTGGAGAGACAGAGAGACAGAGCATGAGTGGGGGAGGAGCAGAGAGAGAGACACAGAGAGAGAGAGAGAATCTTTAGCAGGCTCCAGGCTCTGAGCTATCAGCACAGAGCCCAACACAGGGCTCAAACCACAAACTGTGAGATCATGACCTGAGCTGAAGTCGGACACTTTTTTTTTAAATTTTTTTTTAACGTTTATTTATTTTTGAGACAGAGAGAAAGAGAGCATGAACAGGGGAGGGTCAGAGGAAGAGGGAGACACAGAATCTGAAACAGGCTCCAGGCTCTGAGCTGTCAGCATAGAGCCCGACGTGGGGCTCGAACCCACGGACCGTGGGATCATGACCTGAGCTGAAGTCGGACGCTTAACCGACTGAGCCACCCAGGTGCCCCCCGAAGTTGGACACTTAACCCACTGAGTCACCCAGGTGCCCCTGGATATACTAGTTTTTTAAATATCAAAATATTTCCATACTTATGGGTAAAATGTCACTACCCTGAGTCTTTCCAGTGTCCCTATCTGCTCTGCTCCAGCGCTAGAGCTCACGTCGTGTGAAAAGGGCAATGAACACCGACATGGGTGTAAATAGACTATCACCATTGCCTCCAATGTCCCTGCACTAAGCTGGGTATTGGTGATACACAGAAAAAGAAAACATTGACCCCTATCTTCCAGGATCTCCCAACCTGGTGGAGACTATCATGAAAAAAAGCTCTGCGCTAAATCCCAGGAATTTTGAGCTGATGCCACTCTGATTTGCAGACTTAGAAACCGGACTTTGTCCACATGCTAGAGTGGATCAAGTTCTCAGGGACAGATTCACATCAGTCAAGCTCTCAAGAGACTGCTATATAAACCAAGTCGCAATTTATTAATTTGCGACGAGAAATAAGAACTTCTAGGCAGAGTGGACATCTGTGGTCACCTTGACTAACACAGTCTCTCCCAGTGGGAAACTAAATAGGAAGACAAATGGTAATGAGAACACAGCTTGAGTACACAACCTGAGCAGGGGATATTAGAGGGATGGTTTTAACGTCAAAGGGTGTCACATTTTCTTAAGCTCATGTCTTCACTTCCTCTTGGGAGATGGACCTGCCCAAATAGCACTGGATGTTCCTGTCAGTTCCCCCAGGCACTCTCCCTTTGGCGAGCTGTCCCCCCTCACTCCCACTTCTCTTTCCATGCCGACCTCCTCCTCCCTTGGTTCACTCATTCTATCTTTAGATTTGTTAATACCTCCAACCAGGCTCCAGCCAAACACCGTTGGTTTCCTGTCCCTGCCTTGGAAGCATTCTCTCTTTCAGGTGACCCCGCACAGATCCTGGTGTTCTAGTTGGGTTTGGTCATTTAACTCATCGCTTCTCAGATGAGGCTAAACTTTGGAAGCACCTAAGAAACCTTTAAAAATACTGATGTCTGGTTCCCAGCACCGCCCCCCCCCCCCCACCCAAGGAATTCTGATTTAACTGATTCAGGGTGAACTTTGGGCATTGGGCTTTTTAAAACAACCTCCCCAAAATAGGGAACAAGAATGCAGGGCTCCTGAAGAGTTCAAATTCAAAGAGAAGAGATTTGAATTTGAATAACGTTTGAGAATCACTGCTACAACTCTCATGGTTGGAGGATGTCTTGACCTGCACCAGCTTTTAACACATACCGGTGCTCTGGTTCCAGCCTGAGCTGCTGATTTATTTGATACGGAGTGGGAGCCAGGCATGGGCATTTTTACAAGACTCCCCAGATGATTCCAACGTGCAGCCAGGGTTGAGATTCAATGGTCTAAACATTCATTTTACTGAGTTTTTGGTATCGATTCCCCCTTGGCCATAGCATTGCAAAGAGGGGAAAATAGAAGATAGATTGTGGGAAAGGTCTGTAGAGGTGAGTGTTTCCAGAGGAACAGCAGGGGCCTATGTGTGTAAGCCCCGTGGCATCAGCAGGAAGACCATGTGGGCAGGAGGTAGTCAAGAAGCTCAAAGTCGGTTTCTTTGTATCTAAACCAAACTTATGATTTCACTGCCACGGACATGGATTGGGATGTATACTCTTAGGGCCATTTTGTGCCATATCATTGAATAACTTCAATAGAAGTCACTGAAGTAAATGGGTGTACTTAAGGAAAGTCTGGTTTACTGAATATTTTTCTATAGGAACCTGATTTGCTTATGTTCTTTGAGTGCTCTTTTGGTTGTTCCTCTGTGCCCTCCACCTGAAGCCCCTACTTTCTGAAGGTCGCCATCTTGAAAGAGGTGCAGCCACATTTTGGTCCATATTCTCCTTAGCAATAGCTATGTTTAGCACAGAAGCAAGAGAATCCCAGCCTGTGGCATCTTCCTAAATAGGTTAAGGATTTTCCATTTTCCTCACAGTTCCCATTTTTCCCGTTGTCATTTTTAACCTTTCCAACGTGCATGAGAATTCACTTGGGCTTTCTGGACGTTTGTAGCCTTGTCTGATTGCAGGGCATCTGGGAAAGCCATCAACTCCACTTTGTCAGCAACTTAAAAAAAAAAAAAAATGCATTCCTAGGAGAGGAAAAGGCAGTGGGCTGGGCAGAGGCCTACTCCGGTGCCTCCACCCTTCCTTCTCTTGGGACTGCCAGTCGTGGGCCTTGAAACGAAATGATTTTGAGAAGGAACAAGGGGGACAGAGCATGGCCACTGTGCAGATGACACAGCACAATTCTAAGGGAGCCACTGACACAACATTCTACAATCACGGTGCCTATAGCCACCTTCCCCCACTGCCCTGCTCAGCAGTCCTGGCAGGAACACTGTTCTTTGAATTTCACCTCCTCTGGGGCCCCAGATTCCGGGTTGCATTCATGCTTCTGACACACACAGCACCCGAGCAATCTCGTTTTCTTTGGGCTTCACTTGTTCATCTAGAAATTGATAGGTGTTTTCCAGGTCTCAGCCTTATTCCAAAAGTCCCTTTCTCTAGGCCTGTGGGAGCCCAGCTATTTGCATGACTGAAACAATTTGCATGTAATCTCTCAGATAGAATAAAGGGAACATTAGTTGGAAGACTTCGATAGCCAGATCTGAGGCTGGATTCTTTTGTCTGGCCCTCTGTTTTACACATTTCAGATTAGGATCCCTTGAAGCTATTTCCCAGTTTATTCAAATGAGAGCCCAGGATCTCTCAGAAAGCCACTGTGGAAGAAACCCCCACTGACAGTCATCTCTCTGAGTCATTCAAAGAGCAGCCATGCTCAGCTCTTTATAATCTTATAAATATCCATAATTCAATATGGTCAGATAAAACAGCCCTCTCTCTCACCATAACCGATAAGCTACAAATCAGGATTGTCCGTCTTCGGAAACCAGCAGTTTAGGCGCACTGAGGTTTGTTTTACTGCAATTGCACAGTCACGTATGTACCACTGTCTCATAGATCTCATCTTTCACTGGTCACAGTGAGACGCTTCTCCAAACTTTCAGACCCTGTAATGAGTGGTAAGTCCAGATGAAAGAGAATTGGATCCTTATGATGTTGATAGATACCCAATGTGACGCGCGCGCGTGTGTGTGTGTGTGTGTGTGTGTGTGTGGACCTGTGAGAGATGGTTCGGCCTCCTCATTCAGTGACATTTATTTGCTCGTTATTCAAAGTAACAAAAACTTCCAGGAGGCAACTGTGCTGGGTGCACTTTGTTCTCGCCTTGTTTCGTGCCCTCTTCTCTAAAAAGAATCTCTTGTAATTGCTTGATGTTACCCTGGAAGACCCATAAAGATTTTCAGTTCGAATTGTAGAATTTTAGAGCTAATAGACACCTTATAGATCATCTGTCTGATACTGGCACCACGTTTCTACACATGAGGAAGCAGAGGTGTAAAGGCACACAGCAAGTTTGTGACAGGTAACACCCAGGTCCCTTTAACGACGTTACCCCTGAGAACCTCAACCCCGCCCCTGTTCCCACTCTATCATTGCAAACATAAGCCGGTTTTCCCCATGCCTCACCTTCCTGAAGCTGGACTACATTGTTAGTAATGAACCAGATTTCACTAGTTCATGCCCACCAGCTCAGCCAAGATATCCTCAGTCCTCTGCAACGTGTCTCCCTCGTTTTCTGGACGTCTCCGTAAACTCACGGACAAATTTACTCCGTTGGGTCCACCGGGCCACTCTTTTCCTGCCAGGCAGCTGTGGCCACTGCTGTCTCATGCCACGGCACTAGGAGGCCGTGGAATTCCCAAAATGCTAGAGTTACCCTGACTCTGGTCCCACCTCCTCTTAGAAAAGGTTTCCTTCACCTTATGGTTATGCAGAGGCCTTAGTGAAGCTGCTTCCTTGGGGGCTCCAATGTTTTCTGTAAAGGACTCACACATGAGTCTTGTGTAAGTGGTGAGTGACGAAGTGTGGATGTGTGTCCATGAAACAAAAGCAGGTAACACACACTCTACTGAGAATTTTAATGACAAAGGCTTACCACTGGTCAAGCTGCCCGAGCGAGGTCCCTGCTCCTCTTAGAATGAGTTCTTTCCCAGAAGGCCCCTCTGTTCTTCATGCAAATAAATGTCTTCTAGGCCTCCCCCAGCGATTTAGGATTGGGCCCGTAGTTGAACTCCAGCTTACATGCAAGGGGGAGCCCTGTTATACTAGTAGTTTTCTTCTTTAAACTATGTAGTGATATTATTAATTTTTTTTCAACGTTTATTTATTTTTTGGGACAGAGAGAGACAGAGCATGAATGGGGGAGGGGCAGAGAGAGAGGGAGACACAGAATCGGAAACAGGCTCCAGGCTCTGAGCCATCAGCCCAGAGCCTGACTCGGGGCTCGAACTCACGGACCGCGAGATCGTGACCTGGCTGAAGTCGGCCGCTTAACCGACTGTGCCACCCAGGCGCCCCATGTAGTGATATTATTAAAGGATCCAGTTGGCTTGTGGGGAGGGGGTGTGATCTGACCTTTGCTGTGAATATGGTCTAAAATAAGACTCTCACTTTCTGTTCCTCAATTCTTCCATCTACAGTAGCTTTCCCCCATCTGTTCTGCCGGTACACAGGGAAGGATCCAGGCTTTGTGGGGCCCGAAGCTGGCATTTTTTGGCACCTTCTTTAATTAAAAAAAAAAATACAAAATACCAAATACAAAGTCAGAACAAGAATGAATCTTGGTTTAGAATGAGTAAAGAAATCACAACAAATTTTGCAGTTTAAAAAGCTGACCAGTAACGGGGACACCTGGGTGGCTCAAGTTGGTTAAGACTCTTGATCTCAGCTCAGGTCTTAATCTCAGGGTTGTGAGTTCAAGCCCAGCATTGGTCTCTGCATTGGGCGTGAAACCTACTTAAAAAAAAAAAAAAAGCAAAAAAAAGCCGACCAGTAACAAAACCTAGAAAACTATAATATTTTTTGTCGTTTAACTGCCTAGTATACCTCTTTAATTCTTTGTCACTACTTTTTTTGTTTTTTTGCTGCCTACTTATTAATTGCTTCTTTATTTTACCATGATTTTCTAGTACCGTTTTTTATAGTGATAATACATGAAATAGTCTCTCCCTTAGCATGGTAGATGGCAAATTATATTTTATTAGGGACAGAAAAGTTCCTTTTGGCTTTACAACATGTTATTGGTCATGTCGTGTAAACTTTTAGGGTTGGGAGAACCTCTATCAAATTTCTTTCCTGTATGAGCTTTCAGGGCAGGTCAAGTGGGCACAGTAACTCCTTTTCAACACTCTGGATTGGTGACACTCATTGACTGGAATCACTAGGGTTCCATGCAAGTGAAGCATCCTGAAGCTTAAGCCTCCTTTGCCTCCTACCCTGGCTTCTCTGGAAAATGAGAAAAATGCCCACCAAATCCACTGCTCCTCCTCATGCCCTCCCCACCGCTATGCTGGGGCCATCCCTGAGACTAATGCTCAGATAGCACTAGAGTCTGGAACGTGTGTGTATATGACAGCTGTGGCAGAGAGAAAGAAACTGGTCTTGAGGTGCCTGGGTGGCTCAGTGGGTGGAGCGTCTGAGTCTTGATTTTGGCTCAGGTCATGATCTCAGGGTTCACGGGATTGAGCCCTGAGCGCAGAGCCCGCTTAGGATTTTCTCTCTCCCTCTCTCTCTCTCTCTCTCTCTGCCCTTCCCCCCGCTCAAGCACCCCCCACCTTCTCTCTCAAAATAAATAAACTTAAAAAAAAAGAAACTGGTTTCAAGCTCACTTTTTTTTCCTGATGCTTGAAGCACTTCCAGCTAACAAGTGGATACATTTATGTTGGATTAAGTCACTAAGGAAATGTTAGGAATGAATTAAAGTTCTTGGGGTGTCACAGGGGGCTGTCACACTCACTGTCTTTTTTCTTGAATCCAGCAGTCTTCAAATAGTGCTACACAGACCCCTAGGTTTCCAGAGGTTCCTCAGGGGCTGCCTAGAGTGAGGATGGGGGAAGGGGGTGGGGTGCTCAGGGAAAGGGGGTGCTGGGTGGGCAGGGCCCTGGGTTCCCCCTCCACCGCCCGCCCCCCCCCATCAACCAGATTCAATTGTTCTATATACCGAAAGAGTTCCACTACGTCAAAGTGTTTTGCTTAAAAGAAAAGTTTGATAATGTTTACCCATCAGTTCATTTTCATCAAGAACAAGCATTGTGCGCCCAACATGTGTACTCTTTGCCATTTAGAAATACTAGCCATTCATTTGCCAATGATTACTAGTTAAAACACTTGCAATTAAATGATTTTCCCTGTTCTGTGTTTCGCTCCTGCATGTTCATCTAATATGTAGGTCAGTTTGTTTCAGGATTGCATTATTTTTGCTTTCCTTTCCTTTCAATTTTCGGTTCAAAATGCAGTTGATTGAATAAAAACCACTTTGCTTCAATTACTTAACACAGATACTCTGGGAACACCAACAAAGTCTTGGTACAGCAGGGACACATCCACTGTTGGCATTTAATAAGGTGTTTTTTTTTTTTTTTTTAAACTTTCCTTTTTAGCTCTCAGAGTTATTCTTGTATTCACTTGAGGTTTGCCCTAGTATTTTTCTCTGGATTTCTTTATCAAGCTCTACATTTTGCCAACTCTTCCATTTAGGTGTTTGCTTTTGTAAGATAATTTGCGAATGAGAAATGATTAGCATTTTTCAGTTGTTGTTTGTTACATTTGTGCTATATCTTATTCTCTCTCTTTATAAAGGTCATAGGACATGTATTACCTTTCCCTCTTTCTTCTTCCTTATCTTCAAGAACTGGTCAGGAATTACATACCTTAGGCAATTAGTAAGTCAATTTATCCTTGAACAAGTAGATACTTGAACAACCCGATATTTCTGATTCCAAGTTTTCCTGCCTGGATTTTTTTTCCCCCCCCTCTTCCATGGGTTCCTTAGGAGCAGATTTTGGTTCCTTCTCATATTCCACATGTTCTGCCTGGGAAATCCCACCCACAAGCACTGCTGTAGCATCACATGTGCAGGAACAGTATCTGTTTATCTCTCAAGCTGTGTCTACTTCCCTGAGTTCAAGACCCATATCTTGTTTGTTTCCAAGAAACTCACTTTAGTTTTTAAAATTTTTATTATGGAAGCATAGTTGACATGCAATGTTGTATTACTTTCAGGTGCAGAATTTGACAATTGTATACATTACACACTGCTCAACATGTTAGTGTGGACACCATCTGTCACCCAGCAATGTTATTACAATATTATTGACTATACTCCCTGTGCTGTGCTTTTTATTTCCATGACTTACTTATTTTATAACTGGAAGTTTGTACCTCTTAATCCCCTTTATTTCACTCATTCTCCGCCCCTCCACCTCCCCTCTGGCCACCACCAGTTTCTTCTTTGTATTTAAGGGTCTGTTTTTGTTTTTCGTTTGTTCACTTGTTTTGTCTTTTAGATTCCACATGTAAGTGAAATCATTTAGTATTTGTCTTTCACTGACTTGTTTCTGTTAGCGTAACATCCCCTAGGTCCATCCATGTTGCTGCAAATGGCAAGACCTCGTTTTTTTAAAATGGCTGAGTAATATCAAGGCCCATATTTTTAATGGCTAATGAGTTATTCCAGGAAGTCCCCTAAAGCTTCAATATTAAACTTCTCCTTGCAATAAAGAATTAAGTGGCCTCCACATAATGTGATAAATTGTTATGTTTGCTCTATAATGTTATTTTCTTTTGAGTGAAGTATAATGCCAATTCAATGAAATTTCCTTTTCAGGGTCAGCCCAATTCAAAATGGCAAGAGCAGGTTTAAAAGAAAATAGCTATTATTAGGAGAGATCTGTTATACTTTAATTGAAGTAGTCGAACCAAGCGATTGTCCATTGTGATAAAAATTTGCCAGCTTCTGGTGGTTTAACAGCCAATCCTCTGGGAGAGAACCAGACACATGCCCAAGCTGTGTCATGAGCCGTGTTTATACGACTGTAAAACATGGATTATAGTTCCTCTATTGGAAATCCCATTTTTGGAAAAAATGTGAAAAACTGTCCCTTTTGATTGGAATTTGGAACCAAGCATCTCTTCCTTTCATGTGTCCGAAAGTCCAGATCATGTTCCTTCCTTTACAGTCATCCACTCAGCTCACAGATATCTGCTACATACTTTCTTTTGGTAGGCACATTCTAGATGCCAGGAGACCTTGGAGACCCAAGACAGGAAATGGAGCTTTACCTTAGGAAGCTGGTAAACAGATAAACTAACACATAAACAGCATGACTTTGAAGGTGGTAAGTAAGGTTGGGAAATGAGGCAGAACAAGAAGAGGGAGTGTGGTGGAGAAATTAACTGTTTCAGGTAGAGGGGTGAGGGTAGGACTCTCTGAGAAAGCAGCCTTTGGACAAACACTTGAACGAGGCGAGAGGGAGCTCTGCACAGATCTGGGGGAAGAGCATTCCAGGTGAGGGAATAGCAGGTACACAGGTCCAGAGGTGGGAGTGAGCTTGGTGTGTTAAGGGAAGAGTTTTAAACTTGGTGTCCGTGGATAGAAGCAGCGGCTCCTGGAGTTGAATGGGAAAGAAAATTACATCTCTATTTTCACTAACTTCTACCTGAAACTTAGCATTTCCTCCACTAATGAATATGGGCAAACAAACCGCAGTGTCTTAGCGACAGCTTCGACTCTGTCACCGAAAGAAATCACCGACACTTTCATATTGCGTTATAGTTGCTGCAGATATCTGCAAATGTCACTCGTGCTCATCACGACTTCAAAATTATGATAGCTGCTAGAGCTGCTGGATCCTGTGACTTAACACGGTGATGAAGACGCACATCTATTACTGTGTCACAAATTTGATTTTTAATATTCTGCTAATCATATTTCCATGCAGTTGTATCCTTTGCAATCTCAAGTATTTTACTTACTGCATTTAAAAACTTGCTTCTAAAAGGCGATCCGTAGGTTTTATCAGACTTCCGAAGGGATCCATAGCACAGAAAAGGTTGAGAACTCACATGTTAGAAGAAAAACAAGGAAGAAAGTGACTGGAGTAAAGTAGCAATTTAGTAGTTGAGTTTGACAGGGGAGGCAGGGGCCAGATTATCAGGGTTGGATAGGCCACAGTCAAGAGTTGAGGTTTTATGTTAAAGGCAATGGGAAGCTAGTAGCGGCTTTTGATGACTTTTTTTTTTTTTTAAGTAAGCTCTGTGCCCAGCATGGGGCTTGAACTCACCACCCTGAGGCCAAGAGTCACGTGCTGTACCAACTGAGCCAACCAGGTGCCAGTAGAGGCTTTTGAGTAGGGAGGCAACATGATGTGATTTAAGCATTAGGTCACTCTGGCTGCTGTGTGGGGAAAAGACTTGAAGTGAAGACCAGGGGACCATGAAAGAGCCAGCCGGAATGCCAGTTGGAAGATGAGGGTGGAGATGGACGTGGTGGAAGAGATGACAATTTGCAAAGTGTTTTGAAGGTAGAACTGACAATTTGGTGCCAGACTGGATGTGGATGTGTGAGGAGAAAGAAGACTTTCAGGTTCATGGCAAGTGGGTGAAAAGTGGTGGCACGTGTCAGTATAGCAAGGGCTGGGGAGGAGCAGGCTTGGGAGCACGGAGGGAGGTGGCTATGGAACCAAGAGTCCTCTTTTAAGCAGGTTACTTGAACTGCCTACCAGCCATCCACGTGGAGCTACCTGGGTAGGAGTTGGGTATGAGTGAGGAGCCTGGAAAGGGGGTAAGGGCTGGAGAACGAAGTTGGGGTGCTGGATATCCAGGCGATATGTGAAGTCGTGGGACAGATTGAGATCATCAAGGGAGAGAATACATCCAACATTGAGAGGTCTGGAAGAGAAGGAAGGAGCTAGCAAAGCTGAACGAAGAGAGCAGCAAGTGAGACAGGAAGGTGGTGTGGATGTTTACGGAAATACTGGGGAAGAAAGCCATTTGAATCACAAAACATGCCTTAGTATAGATGCCACGCAGTACTTTCAAAATGGGACTTTTGTAACACAAACAACAATGGGGGAACAGAGTACGTTACGATTTTCAGAACTCCACTGGGTACTGTGGATTAGCCATGAACAGGTCCTACATTCGAGGACTTGCGATTTGTGATGTGTAGACTGTGGTTGGCCTGTGGGTATGTTACGTTCTTGGGCAAGCTGTTTGACCACTTTGTTCTTTTTTCCTCTTTTCTGTTTATAAATTGAGATCCATCTATATGGCCGAACAATTTCACAGGAAGCTTGTGAAAAATCTCACATATCCACAAGAGAAAATGGATCACAATTTGCTTTACAATCTCAAGGTGTGAAACATCAGGGTGGGACCTTGCCCAGTTGTGTGTTCAGTGTGGCTCTTACTCAGATCCTGAGTTCACCAGTTTGCATCTTTACTATACGACTCTACTAGGCCCTGTTCTAGACAAAAATGTGAGAGAAAAATTAGTCTTTAGCTGTGCCATGTCTTTCTTTAGGTACTTCTAGCCTTACTTTGTCAGGCCCCCAAAGGGTGTCCTGAGTCTGACTCCTTCAAGGGTCTCCCTGGTGACCACCTTTCCCAAATCGCTTCCCGCAATGTGCAGTAAGGCTTCCCAGGCCTTCAGGGCTGTGCCCTAGACATGCGTGCTTCCAACTCCCTGGCTCAACATCCCTCACCAATAGGCACAGGGCATGTGGGAGTTGTGGGAACAATCCAGTCCTTAGTAGGTACAAGTGGGGGCTCCGACTTCCTCACCCGCTCTTCCCATTGTCTGTAACGCTGCCGTGTCCCTGTGCTGCCCCTTCCCTGGTGTGTGGCCCATACCACAACCCAGTCTCTTCCCCCTGTGCCCAACTTTCCCAGGTCACAAGATACAGGTATAGAAAGGACTTTGGACCAGGGGTAAAAGGCCTGGGTTCTGATTCTATGTCACTACAAGCCTTGAGTGGATCACCTCAATGCCAAGTCTCACTTTCCACTTCTAAAAAACACGTGGTCTGGATGAGCTCCAGAGTCCTTCTCACTCAGCCACACCACAGCCTGATATGGGGGAGCCGGACTCTGGTAAATGTTCATGGACAGCAACTGGGCGAACATGTTTCCTTTTTCTGGTCACGTATTTGAACTTTACTTTGGGTGCCCCGAGGAATTTTGCCCACCCTTCGTCCTAAAGGTTTATTTCAGTATTGATAGCATATAAATATCGGGGAAGGCCTCTAAGAGTACATTATTTCAGATAATTGAGCCTTTTAGTAGACCTCAAAAACACCTTCTCCACTTGGATGTATGGAGAGTCCTGGCTATGAGGACCAGTTATTTAAATGAAAGGGATAAGGAGATGGGTCCGTGGAGAACAATCTGATAAATAATTGTTAGGTTTCAGGCGTATAGAGTATGTCTCATTCCAGAGGAGACGGATTGATGGAAAAACAAAAGACTGCAGATAACTGCTTGTGACCCTATCCCCCTTCTCCACTGGCCTAGGAATGACCAGACGAGGGTCCTTCCCCATGGACAAGAGTGGAGAGTCAAGATAATGGGAAAGTCATCACCAGGCCTCATAGTCTAGCTCCCAGAGGGCAGAAAGAATCCTTGGGTCTCTGTTAAATCCAGAGGAATATTCTAGCTTTTCGGTCTGCCTATCCTGGTGTTGTGACTGTAACAGTAGACACATTAAAAGCAAGGATTTGCAAATGCTGCCTCATCCTCTCTGCATCTCCAAAATCATCCAGGCTCCAGTTGGGCCCCCATTGCCTCCTGTGACCTTTTCAAGGCTGGATTCCGGGGCCATTCCCAAATGTGCCAAAAAAAAAAAAAAAGGGTCTAGAGGGAAGCCCCACTGAGGAGGAGAGGGAGGAAAATGCCCCTCCACCCCCGCTCCTCAAGACCTGGAAAAGGAATAGCAAGTCGAATTGTAGAATACTGCACAGTCTCCCTGGGGAGAAAAAGACATCCACTATCTGGCTGGCTTTGGACTTTGTGGGGAGAGTCCAAGATCAGACAAAGGGTGCCTGAGAAATAAGATCTATCACTTAAATATTCAGCTCTCCAAAATGTCTACAATTTAATTAAACAACAGGGTTGATCTTCTAGCTCTTGAGGAGCTCTTTTTAATTAAACTTTGCATTTCTTCTCTCTGCTCTGCAGAGGCATTCCAGGGTAACATTTGGCTTTGAATGAGCAGTCATTTTGGCCACCCACGATGGTTTGGAAAAGCCTCACTGCTGAGTTAACAAAATTCTTAAACGTGAATATCATTGGCTTTTCATTTTCACCGATATCCAGAAACTTCTGTTAATGTTAATAAAACTTGTGTGTTATTTTATTTCTTTTGTGGCTGTCTGCAAAATATCTCTGTACAGAACTCAGATGCTGCCTATGTTTCAGGCCAAATTTCAGTTCTTCCATCTGTAAAATGGTGTCACAATTCTGACCCTTAATACAAAATTATTTTACACTTTTGAGTGAGGAATAAAAAGCTCATGACAGTGTGTGTGGTGTGACATCTAAAACACAGTAGCCTTGGGGCGCCTGGGTGGCTTGGTCGGTTAAGCGTCCGACTTCGGCTCAGGTCATGATCTCGTGGTCCTTGAGTTCGAGCCCCGTGTCGGGCTCTGTGCTGACAGCTCAGAGCCTGGAGCCTGCTTCAGATTCTGTGTCTCCCTCTCTCTCTGACCCTCCCCTGTTCATGCTCTGTCTCTCCCTGTCTCAAAAATAAATAAACATTAAAATAAATAAAAATAAATAAAAATAAATAAAATAAAACACAGTAGCCAGAATTCATGAGTAGCCTGGATACCAGTCACCCTTCATTAAAGTGAGGAAGCGGTCACTGTAGAAATTGCTTAAATCTAAAGTATCAAGTTTATTTATTTTATTTATTAAAACAATAATTTTTTTTGAGAGAGAGAGAGAGCTAGTTGGGGGGAGATGGACGGGTACAGGGGGAGAGAGAGAAAGAGGGAGAATCCCAAGCAGGCTCATGCCCGGCACAGACCCCAACATGGGGCTTGATCCCACGACCCTGGGATCATGACCTGAGCCAAAATCAAGAGTCAGAAGCTCAATTGACTAAGCCATCCAGGTGTCCCTAAAGTATTGACTCTAAAAGCTCAGGGTGGAGAGAATCCACAAGGGTAAAAAGGACATTAAATTATGACATAAACTTTATTCTCATAAACTATTCAAGTAGGACCTGAGACAAGGCTCTGTATACATTGAAGAAAACTGATTAACAGGTAGGACAGAGCAAACTGATGGGCAGGTAAGAAAGAGAAGGGTGAAGAGATGAGAAAAGATGGGTGAATGAAGGTAAACAAAGTGTTCATTGCCTTCCCATAATGCTGACTGTAAAAATTTGAAATCGTGTGGCCATTTCCTGCTCCGTAGAAACATACTTCACAGGGAACCTGGGTGGCTCAGTTGGTAAAGCATCTGACTCTTGGTTTCAGCTCAGGTCATAATATCGCATTTTGTGAGTTGGAGTCCCATGTTGGGCTCTGTGCTGACAGTGCAGAGCTTGCTTGGGATTCTCTCTCCCACTCTCTCTGCCCCTCCCCTGCTCATGCTCTCTCTCTCTCTTTCTCTCTCTGTCAAAATAAATAAATAAACTAAAAAAAAAAAAAAAAAGAAACATACTTGACAAAATACTATGTTTCAGTCCAATTCTATACCACAGATATTCATAATCTGAGTGTCTCCATCTAAATTCTTATAAAAAAATGAGTCAGAACAGCATTGATTTCGGCCTGGAAACAAAGTACACCAAAGTAATTCAGATTTCTAAAATCCAGGGTCAACCTTGATGGATTGGTGTTAAAAATATTACTGTAACCTTCCCAAAATTTTTTCTTACAGAATGTTATTTTAGAGCATGGCAAAACCACTCCTAAAACTGATCATTGGAATTTTTTTTTTTTTTAACAATTTGCAATCTGGGAAACCCGGCAAAACTCTTTGTTGCTCTACTGTAACCATTAATATATTGTGCTTTGAGATAGTTATTTTACAACAAATGCTAATTAATCCAGAAGTATTTAAAAAAATTTTTTTAAATGCTTACTTTTGAGAGAGAGAGAGACAGAGCGTGAACAGGGGAGGGACAGAAAGAGAGGGAGACACGGAATCTGAAGCAGGCTCCAGGCTCTGAGCTGTCAGCACAGAGCCCGACGTGAGGTTTGAACCCATGAACCGTGAGATCATGACCTGAACCAAAGTCCGACGCTTAACTGACGGAGCCACCCAGGCACCCCAAAACAAGAAATGTTAAGTTGGAAAGGAACCACGAAATTTTTCCAAGTTTGACTCTCTTCTTTTTGAATACAACCATCTGATACATTCCTCTTTTTGCTTCTCTGCATGAAAGCAGAGTAATTCTGGTTGCTGTTTTGCTGTCTTTGAGTGTTTGTTTCTAATAACTAGTTGTAAGCAATTTGAACATTTTTTTTTTATTCTGAAGGGAAAGCGCTGGCCTCTGTAACATATGCTTCGCTTCAAAAGTGACTAATGTTAAGATTATCTACATCATTGATGAACACAAGTGGCTTGAAATATTATACAGGGCAATCTGTTCTTCTTAAGGGCAGGACCAGGAACATAGCAACGGGGAAAAGAAATCAATTCATAATAACAAATGGACAGCCATGGAAGAAAAGAGCTGAGATCTCTTTCTAGCACAAGACAAGAAACTAAACTATTGAATGAAAAGAACTATTGGTCATCTTAGAACCCAAAATGTAAACTGGATCCTGAGCCTCACCATCACTGTAATTTTGCAAACCTTTGGAAAATTGACTTTCTAAGCTGGGCAAGCTGAATGCACAAATATAATGGACTTTACTAAGTAGGTACAATTAATGTTATGATTACTGGGGCGCCTGGGTGGCTCAGTCGGTTAAGTGGCCGACTTCGGCTCAGGTCGTGATCTTACGGTCAGTGAGTTCGAGCCCCGCGTTGGGCTCTGTGCTGACAGCTCAGAGCCTGGAGCCTGTTTCAGATTCTGCGTCTCCCTCTCTCTGACCCTCCCCCGTTCATGCTTTGTCTCTCTCTGTCTCAAAAATAAATAAATGTTAAAAAAAAAATTTTTTTAAAAATGTTATGATTACTTATCCACATCTTTAGCTAGCGGAGGTTTTGGGTAGCATTTTATATAGGTCAAAGGTCATTAAATATAAACTCCAAGATCTCATAACAAAGTACATGTGAAAAGCTTTTCGAATGTTTAAAATGCAGGGCTAATGTAAGGAAGTATTGTTTTATGTGATTATAGGTAGAACATATGGCAAGGGGCTTGGGACTCATTTTTAGATGGAAATTGCAGTGATAGTTATTCTAAATGAAAATAACCAGTACATGTACCCTTTGCCATTGAATTTGAAGAAGGAGAAAGAGGAGGAGAAAAGAAATAGAAATTTGTATTAGTTAGGATTCTATTTTCATATAACAGGAACCCAACACCAACTAAATAAAGGAAATATATTGGCTCATGTAAAACTTAAAGTCCAGATAGGGAACTGGACCCAGAGACTTGAGTATCATTTGGCCTCTCTCTCTCTGTTGGCCCCATCTTTTCCACAACTATTGTTCTTTCCTCAAGACATAAGAAAGATGGTGTATTAGTCAGGGTTCTCTAGAGAAAAAAACAAAACGAAACAATAGGATTTGTATATTTATACTGGTAGATATAGAAAGGGATTTTTAAAATTTTATTTTAAGTAGTTGATTGGCTCATACAATTGGCTCATACTATACAGAATGTGCAGGACCCTTCAGTCCAGATTCTAGTCCAAATGCTAATATGTCCAAACTCTGCAGGGTGGGCCAACTGCCTGTAGAGCCAGGGAAGAGCAAAGTTACAGTTCAAGTCCAAAGGTCATCAGGCTGGAGAATTTCCTCTTTCTAGGTGTACATCAGTCTTTTGACTATTCAGGCCCTCAACTAACCGGGTGAGTTCCACCCACATCATGAAGGTCAATCTGCTTTACTCAAGTCCAGCTAGTTAAATGTTGATATCATCCAAATCTTTCTCACAGAAACTTCCAGAATAATATTTGACCATATATCTGGCATCATGGTTCGGCCAAGTTGGCACAGAAAATTAACCATTACAGATGTCTTCTAACAATCCTAGGCCTCAACATTCCAAATTAGCAATTCAAGCAAAAAAAGTAAGCTTTTTTTCTCCCAGTATCCATATACTGAGCCCAAACAAAGACCTTTATTAGACATACTTCTATCCCATGACAATCCCTGAGCCTAGAAATGCCATTGCTATGGTTGACAGACCCATCAGAACCTCATGGAATGGCAAAGGGGCATGGTATGTAAGCCCTTTGTAACTGTTCTGCCGTATTACTTACTGAACACATGACCATCTGGGACATACTAAGCCATCTTATAAATGGGTTGGTGCTATGTAAATTCTCATCCTGTGCAGAGTACACATTTTGGGGAAAGGTATATACAGTTAAATCCTGTGGGATAAGAGATAGGTGGGAGGGTATACAGAGAAGAGCCCATCTTTAAGTATGGGGCAAGGAAGTGTGTTTCAACCATATAATCTATGACCTGTTCATTGATTACTACTTAAATTCATCCCAATAGGAGTACACTTGACAACAATGAATGCCCTGCCCAAATTAGATTACGTTGTTTGGAATGTTCTTTAGGTAATCATAGGGCTCCCGAGGTTTTAGCATGTGGATATAAGTTGGAATTTGGTTATAATGATTTGTTCTTATTCCACTAGCCATATATATATGTGTGTGTGTATATATATATATATATATTAGCCATATATTCCACTAGCCATATATATATGTATATGTATATATAATCTATATATATAATCTATCTATATCTATATAATATAGATATATATATATAATCTACATATATATAATCTATATCTATGTCTATATATCTCTATATATAGATATTGATCTCTGTTTAATGGTGATATAGATATTGATAGTTTTATTTCTAGTTATTTGTATTTGATCTCTAAAGTATGTTTATGCCCAAATCAACTGCACGGGAAAATATACACATATAGATACCCATGCGAAAAATTTTCCCTCTCGATTTCAGATATACTTAGACATCTGTTGAACAACTGATTTACTTCTGTCTTTATAACTTATTGTTTCCCTCCTTCCTGTTTTGATCCACACTTTCCACTCATTGATTCAATAGCTACAATGTTCTAGGCTCTGTGAAAGATTCTAAGGGTATGTGGAAAAAGGAGGCGGGGTTCATGTATATCCTATGAAGAAAGGCACATTGAAACAAGCCATTCTATGTGTGACATTGGGGCTTCAGGGCATGCATTTAAGTACTAACCTCACTCAGGCTCTCTCTGACTCTCATACACTTATCTTCCTTTGCTCTACTCCTGTTGTCCAGTTTATTTTTCTTTTATCTTGTAATGTTTTATTTATATTTGAAAACTACTTAAATTCTGCAGAATATAAATGAACTAACAGTTCTTATTTTGCTGTGCAAGTTCAACTATTTTGGCCAATGGATTTTGTTATCTTCATAAAATGCTCCATTAAAGAACCCTCTCAAAGCATGGTAACAGATGTTGTAGATACATGCACTAGACAGAATGTGCAGGACCCTTCAGTCCAGATTCCAGTCCCCAGTGCAAGCAAAATCAGATACACAGCCGTCTTATAGGGATGGTTCTCAAATTTAAATAATGATAACTTCTCTATTAAAAGAAAAGAATTATTATAAACTTCCATTATTGACTTATTTTTATTATGTTACTTAAATATGTAAAGTCATAAAATAAGATATAAGCTTCTTATGTACATAGTTGTTATACGCCGACAAAGGCAAAACAAATTTGCTTATTAAATACAAGTAAGGCTACAAAACTAAAATATGCAGATCAACAATTTTAATGTGATAAAAAATGTTGTTTTGCTTCAATGAGATTTCAAGCACAGCCTCATCACTGATTTTATATGTTTTTTGGTTTCTTTTTTGTGACTTCTATAATACTAATGTGAATTCAACAATACTACTACTAATACCTAGTCACCTAAGTATCATCATCAAGATAGTGTTAACATTTTCAAGATGTTGTTCTTTTAGTTGAATAAAATCTTACACATAAGCAAAATTGTCAGTGAGAAATCCAGGAATTTAACTCCAAATTTAAAAGCAGCTCTGTAACACTGTCTTGTTCTTTTGAAGACAAAGTTAACATCACAGTGTAATTGGAATATACATTAAATGAATAACAAATCCAATTACTGCTTGAATAAGGAACAGAAATATGCTTCACTGTATATTTGCTATTATGCTTGCTGCTAATGAATTTTTGCAAGTTGGTACATATAACGATGGGATCTGCTTACAAGAGGAATACATACTGACTGCAGTAGAGCAGATTCTTTTGAATGTAAAACTTTGACCATTGGATTAGTGAATCAACTCTCTCAGCACTTTCCTCTTTTCAAACTCCTGCAAAATTTTTGTCCGCATAGCATCCTCATTGGAAGTACAAGTATCGCGTGGATATACTCAGAGTTCCATGTGATTCTGACAATCCTAATTCTTTTTTAAGATTACCATTGAAATTAAAACTTAGTGTTAAAAAAGAAAAAGATCCCAGACCCTAAGAAAACATGTGCAACCCATAGCTTATGAAATGTTACCTCGCAGAATGCTTTTATAGCAGGCTGATCCCTATGAGACAGAATAATAGCCTCATGGAGGTGGGACAGAGAGGTCATCCCAAGCCCCAAGTCCAGGCTTCTTTCTCTTCTTTTCCTCCTTACCACTTGTCATCATTTGCCTCCCTCTGTGGATGGACCAATCCATGGCCCATCAGCTCCTGCCCTAGATGCAGAGGGTTCATTATTTGCCTTTACCAGGTGGTCTGACAAAAAGAGGGCTGAGGAGCTGTTGGACTGTGCTTCTCACACTTTAATGTGCACACACAACCCGGTAGATCTTGCTCAAATGCAGATTCTGACTTAATGGGTCTGAAGTGGGGCCTGAAATTGCATTTCTAACAGGCTTCCAGGATCCATGCAATGCCCTTGGCTTGTGGCCCACACTGAAGAAGCCTGAATCTAAGGCCTTTTGGCTCTCTTCGACGATGCACCTTTGAGGAGGCAAAGTTTCCATCTTTTGCCTTAAGTTACTGGAAATTTGCCTTAATCCTGTGTTTTGTTTGGGACTATGGTAGTTTGGCTTCTACAAAATGGAGCAATGACTTATTAAATAGATTAAATGGATTATAAGAGTCTTATTTTAATCAGAGAGAAAGCAAAGTTTCATCAGACCCAAAGGATCTTTATATTAGAGGAATTTTTCATATCATGAGTTGGTATGAAGTTTCTATAAGATTAATAGCCAAAGAATCAATATATCAAACTCTAGAAACCCTGAATTACTTCTAATTCTTAGTGGTAAATCAATAAATCGAATAATTTAAAAGTGAATTGAGTGATTTTATTTTCATTTTGGGTTGGATTTCACTGACTGTCAGATGGCTTTAATGTGCCATTATATAAGCCTATTCCCAGATTGATATTCATGGTTAGGAAGTATTTTGATTTTTAATTAAATGCTATATATTATTGGAAGAAACTCAGGACAAAACTATCTCCCTTCTGTGAAACCTATGAAAATCATCCTGTATCAGTTATAAATGCAGATGGCTGTGACAGAGAATCCAACTCACTGTGGTTTTAGCAGATGGTGGGTTACTTTTCCTCACATAGCAAGACTCCTGGAGGTAGGTGGCTTAGCTGGTTCAGCAGCTCTGTGATGTCAGGGTCAGTATCTTGGCCATTCTCCTGGTCTTTTCCTCCTCATTACAAGATGGTGGCCTCTGTTTTAGGTGTCAGACCTGCATTTAAGGTAGGAAGAAGGGGATAAGGCCGGCATCCTCCTTATCCATCAATTTAACCAGTACAGCCAAACATTTCTCAGAATCCCCCAGAGCACTCCTGCTGACGTCATTGGCCAAAACCATGTCATGTGACCAATCCCTCTCCAACCCCCAGTTGGAGTAATGAAGGCAAGGGAGAAATTTGGGAATGAATAAAGAAACAGCCATCCAATTTCTTTCTTTCTTTCTTTCTTTTTTTAATCTACAAACTTCCCTTTAACCGAAAAGCAGAATATTATCTTGGTTTTTTTTTTTTTAAGTGCTACCTCTCTGTTGGGAGAAGTTGTGGTGGTTTAAGAAGTATAATAGATACATGAAATTCCTGAAAGGGACCTCAGAGCCCAAAGATTTCTGATTAGTCCTAAAAGTGGAACATAAAAGAATCCCACTGCTTGAAGCTCATTCTAAGAACATGTGAAATTGTCCTAAGGTAAAAAGGTCATAGGGTCTTCAACAAAGTCATGGAAGCATTCTTGTGGTTCTATTCCCCTGAGTCCACCAAGACCGCAGAACTTAGCAGGAAAAGATTCTCTTTCCCTCATTGAGAGCAGGTTTGGAGCTTTTAATAGGATAGCTTCTGGAAACATGCTAGTGCTCCCTCTCCTTGCTCCTTTGTCCTTCCCTGGTTTTGTCACAGCAGGCTGCTGTTCCCAGGGGGCCCACATCCCACTGGAGACCTCCTTGCAGCAGCATTCCCCCCTCCTGCATGCCCCAGGGGAGACCCATCTCCCATTAGGCAACTAAGAAAAGAACATTGCAAAAATTCCAGCACTTGCTCAGTCTTGGCTTTCTCAACCTCTTCTTTATTTTGATACTTTGATATGATCCAATAATTCTTAGCATTAAACTTTGCATGTTTGATATATTTGTTCTGAACTGGTCACGGATGCTTTATCCTTAATTTCAAATTCCGCTTATAAGCATGAGGGTCCTTAGTGACTATTTCTAAGGAGGGGTTCACTTATTCCTATGCATTTATCTGTGTGGAGAGTCTTTTGTTTTCCAGTTTTACTAAGAGTTCCCTGTTTCTTACCTTTTTGCAAAACTAAGATGGCTGCTGTTATGATGTTAAACTAATCTGTAAATGGATTTCTTCATTTATTTGTACTTTAAGTGCTGTGGTACAGGATGCCGGTATTCTAGATCATAATTCTTGGCCTGGTACCCCCACCACCCCCAGATGTCAGCCTCAAACAGGATAGAAAATATTTAACCATATTTTGAGTCTTCTTTCCATTGTGCCTAGGAGTTATGTTACTGACGTACCAGAATATAATCACACAAAATTGTAATTTCAATAGAAGGAAAAAGTGTATGCATACATATTTAAATATACAATAACATCTTTTTGAGATCTATTTTAATGAGTTAGTCTTCCAGAAGTTTCTGTGTTTTAAAGAAGATGGTGGGGGGATAAAGAAGATGGGGAAAGAATTCAGAGGTAGAACTCTGGATGCAAAGGATTCAGATCTTGGGGCACCTGGATAAAAGACAGTTTTAACCAAGGGGTCTTATGTGGACCCCTTAAACCTTATGGTGTAGATGGGGCGGAGTCTGCATACATTACTGGTCTTTACAAGGGTTGGCCCCACCCCCACCGCATGATTAATGAGATGTTTCCATGGAGGACCCTAGTCCAGAATGGTTTGAAATACCACAAGTGTCTGGAGTGGCAGCTGAATTGCAAGGGGATGAGACTGAACAAGGGAGTAAGAAACTAAAGAGAAACTGAATCTGCCCATCAGGTCTTTTTTGAAGGCAGCCCCAGTAGTGTATTTTGCTAAATACTTTCAGAGGGTAGGGGCACCTGGGTGGCTCAGTCGGTTGAGGTTGAGCGTCTGACTTCGGCTCAGGTCATGATCTCACAGCTTGTGGGTTTGAGCCCCGGGTCGGGCTCTGTGCTGACAGCTCAGAGCCTGGAGCCTGCTTCGGATTCTGTGTCTCCCTCTCTCTATGCCCCTAACCCACTCGCATTCTGTCTCTGTCTCTCTCAAAAATAAATAAACTTAAAAAAAAAATACTTTCAGAGGGTAAAAACTATAATTTCTGTGGAAAGAAAGAAAAAGTATGAATTAAATATCGGATTTCATCCCAACGTTCTGACATAATAAACTAAGAAAAGACCAGATTTGGTGGGATGGGGGGGGAGGGGGGAAGGAACTCAACCTTTCTGCTTTACTTGGCCACTACAGAATGTCCCCATTTGATAAATGTTTATGATGGTGATCCTGGTGAAAATATGAGTGCCTCTTTCTGAACAAAAAGCATTTCATTAGCAAATCATTTGCAAAGAATATGAGCCAGGTATTAAAAGACTGATAGAAACTTAGAAAGGGTAATGTCAAGATATTTAAAAATGACCAAAAAATGGAAGACGGCTTAAGTACATAGAGTGGCAAAAATATACGTTTGCTCTTTGGAGCAGCAAACAAAGAGATGTCAGTTTATGGAACGAGGAAATGATGGGTCTCTAAACACACTATTTTGATGAGCCGCAGCTGATGACTATGTTCTGTGTGGGGCATTTTGGAGAGTTTTTGTATGTGCGTGTGCTAAAGTACAAAGAGTTGTATGTAACCACCTCCTAGGGCTTGCAACTGACCTTCCTCCCAGTGGCTACTTTTCCCCAACTCTGGATCTCTGGTCACACAACTTTTTTTCACATTCCCTGATGCTTTGGTTTGCGTTTTTATCATTTTTCCTTAAGTTTTCTACAATCTCACCACCTACCTCCAGAAATGATATATCCTCCTTCTTCAGTAAGAAAATGGCAGTTGTTTGGTCTATACCTCTTCAGCCTCCATCCCCTCTCGTCAAAGTCAATGATGTCTTTACCCAACCTTCCCTCCTTCCTGTCTCAGGGGAGGTACCGTCCTTGGTTCTTTCCAGGGCTGATCCATTTCCCTGTGGTCTTGATTCTCGATGTATCACTCATCACCAATCTCCCCCTCTTTCTCTTCACTGGCATTTCTCTAACCCATATACACATTGAATTTCCACCATCCCTAAATTAAACACACCATCTTGCAATGGCCATTCCCAACTTGCTCCCTGCCTGTCATTGCTGTTGACCAGACCTGGGGCCGCATGTCCCTGGGAAATGGTTGCTTCACCTCCTCTCTGTTGTCAAAGTCGTAAAGACTCCTAGGTTCTGACAAGTCCCCCTTCTGCACGCCATAATCTCCCTCAGAACACCAACTCTTCCCTGCCCCGGGGCTGGGGCTCCCATGGCCTCCTTTGTCTCAGACTTGACTTTCTCCCATAGACCTGGAGCCTCCTCCTCATTTTTGAATTGTACCTTGCAAAGCTGTTCTGCAGATCCAGTGAAATAATGGATGTGAAACCACATAAAACCATTTAAGAAATGGCAGCTCTTATCAGGGCTAACTTCCCCTGACTGTAGAAAAATGACTCTAACACCCTACCCCCGGGTCCCCCAAGCCTGCCCTCTATTCCCTCTGTCCACCAGTCAGCATCCTGAGCTGAGGCTGCGCACCGAGCTCTCTCCCCACAAATGACATGCCGGCCTATGTGACTGTGTTTAAGGTGCCAGCTGCCCTCCACCCTGCACCCTCCATCCCACACAACTTGAATTCCCCAATAGGGTGTATTTCCATAGTTTCTGCTTTGTCAGAGTAAATGGACCACGGCACTGTCCGCTCCATGACACGTAACATCTCAAACCTTGGCTATATAGGTTGTGACTTATCAATTTATTCCTTAGGACCTAAATTCCTCAAAGGTCAAAGTCCACTCTCCAAAGAGCTGAGTCTGTTTCCTCTCTCTCGTTAGCACGTCCTTCTGCAGACTGACTCTTGGAATCTCTCCTGTTGTAACTAATTTCCCTCAAACTCCTTTCTCTCTCTTCCTTTTCCTGCTCCCCTGCTCTGAATGCCCCTCTGATGTCGTGTACCTTTCTTGCCTGAGCAGGCTCACGTATTCCTACAACTTTAGCTAGTAACGCCAAAACACGTGACACGAGTGTGGGCCCTCCCTAACTCCAGACCCAGAGGGCCTTTAAACTACTCACTTCCAACAGTCTCTGGTCCCCTTCCTTCCCCCTGTGTCCTCTAACTCTGTGAGCGGAAAACTCACCCACCTCCAGTCAAAGCAGGAAATTCCGTTACCACCGACCCCACCGTCACCTACAGCTCCAACTACAAATTCCATCCATCTCCGCGTTTTATCCCTTTTTGCCTCTTTTGCATGTTTTCACCATGTTTAGTTCAAACTCTCACGATTTTTTCTCTGATTTCAATAACCTTCCAACTGGCCTCACTTCTAGCCACCGCATTCTGGGGCCAGCTATCTTTAGAGAATTCACATCGCCACCCTGTTTAAATGCCTTTGACAAGACTCCTTTGCCAAAATCGTTAGTAAAGCATTCCATATCCTTCACAATCAGGCTCCAGTTTGTTCTTTTATGCTCACCCCTTGCCAAAAGCCCCCTGGACCCAGGCTGAGTGGGACCTTGCCTCTGTTTTGTTTGTTATTTCATTTCATCAACTGATCAACTAATTTTCACTCACAGGTTTTCTCCTCTGCCAAACAGCTCGGTTCTGCCTGAATTGTTTAGCATATGTAGATGATTCAATCCCAGAAAATATCTTTGCGTGGATATTTTCAGTCATCAAATGACATAAACACTTTACACATTAATCACAGAGTTTATAAAATTTCAAAGGAAACCTATAACTATATGATGGCATCTCAGAAATGTTTGAAAGAATCGTGGCATAATGATATTAGCAGAATGATTCTCAAAACTTTTTCCCATTAATATCAAACGCTTATTTACACAAGCTATGGGAAGGAAATAGCACAAATAACTCACAGCATTAAGTATAGAAATAGATGTATTTTGTTGTGTAATACATTATATATTTTTTTCTGTCTTGCAGAGTGACTTTTCTAAGGAGGCTCTTGTTAGATTGAGAAAAATTAATTTCTAATCCCAGACATCACGCAGCTCATGCTAAACTGGGGAGTGACTCAGAAACATGGGAATTTCAGGCATCAGGCTGACTGGGAGACAATATCTGTTAATAATATGAATTTTAACATGAATTTATAACTCTAATTTGGACTTCAAATGTGTTTTTCTGGCCCTGCTTGGCTGTTGATTTGCTTTCATTTTATGCGGTCGTGTCTTATGTCTTAGCTAAAGACTGTCATTAACGCTACACCAGGAACCTGCTTCCTGAGGCGTACTTTATACTGCCAGGAATGTAGAAAGTTGGTGAGTTTTTGTTTCTTGGTCATTGTGTACGGGTCAGACGTAAAGCACATTCACACAGTGGAGTCTACAAAATATAGTCATTGTTGAAATGAGAGGTCATTCTATTTTTACTCACTTTCACTTTAATTGCAAATTGTTAGTGCAGGAATTTCCACAAAAGGGTTATGCAAGCATGCCCAAATTGCTTGAAATATTTTCCACTTCTCTGACTCCCCATGGGAAAAGCCACTAGGTTGCATTTGTGGCATCTCAGTTGGTTCAAGCAGCCTAATTGGGATTTAGAAGCTCTAAACTGCGCAGGTTTACAGAGGGACATCCAGGATTGGAACTCCTGTCTCCATTTCCTCCTTCGAATCTGGAAAAGTGTAAATTACCCATGTAACCTACAACCCGAATGATGGCAGCTGACATCCAACTTTTGTTTGTTCACTGTCCCATTTTTTACATTTCTTTAAAATGATTAAAAAAAAAAAAAAGATTTGAACTCTTTGCCAGGAATTTCATCAGGAAGCAAAATACACTATTGTCCTCTTTAAAAAAAGGGGGTTCGCATCTCATCTGGGAGAAATACACTCCTGGGCACAGGTAACTTTCCTGTCTCTTGGGCAGAAGCACCTAATCACTGCCCCATCTGTCAGAGCCACCTAATTGCAAACAGGGGCCCTTTCACAATGTAGTGAACGAAGGCAAAACAATTAATTAAAGCTCAGAGGAAAAGAGTTGTTTAAAAGTACATACTCCCCTCAAGAAGTAGAACTCTTACTGTGATCTTGCATTGATTCTCTCTTGTGCTTGCTTACTTACCCTCATCCATGTATCCATGCAAATTTCATTTGTCCTACTTTTCACTTTCTGCTGTCTAACATTCAATGTGATTTAAACAAGTCAGAGAAAAGGCCAAAGTCAGCAGTTCTTTGTTTGCCTCGCAAGCTTTGCTGTGCGTATAAATCTCTGGGGGTCTTGTTAAGAGAGCAGATTCTGATTCAGTGGGTCTGAGGGGGGCCCAGGAAGCAGCATTTCTAGTGGGCACCCAGAAGTTCTGCCCTTGCTGCTCCCAGACCACAATTTTATTAGGAATGATCTAAATTAGTAGATACTCTCCCCAATGTGTACTGAGACTTCATCTTTTCAGGATTCCTGTGCAAACCTGTCTCCGTCTTACTTGTCCATACAATAGACACATCCCAGATTATCATGCCTACTTCTCCTCTTCTCAAACCCACTTTCCTCCTTGGCCTCATTGCTATTTCCTCTGGAATCCTTAAGGAAGCACATCGGTATCTAGGGCTCTGATAGATCACACAAGGAATATGTTCAAGATGTATTCCTTCCTGACAGTTTTAGAAACAAAATGACACACGTGTTCTCTTCTCAATTATAACTGAACTGTGGTGAGGCAGTGCGCTGTTTGGAAAAAGGCACTGGGCGTGAGTAATGTGTACAAAACTCCCTGAGGGTCTTAAGCTTATGTGCCTCAGTTTCCTTCTTGGTAAAAAAACAACAAGGCTGAATTTGATGATCTCTAAAGCCCCCTTCTGCTCTAACTTAACCCTTTATGACTCTGACAGTTGGTCATTTAATCATCTGGAGGAACTCTTACTGGCCTAAACCAATGGATGCTCTTTTAGGAGGGTCAATCTACTACTACTGAACACTCTTGAACTCATCAGATTCTGCTCCCAGGAGGATATTACCCCACTCAGAAGAATAGCATGATGCCACTGCATCCTCTTTAGTTTATACCCACCCACCGTTATGGCTGGACTCTGAGTGTCTGGGTCTAAGCTCTTCACTGGCAACGGAGGCAGTCATGAGGATCGTGCCTGGTTGCCAGGACCACAGGGCTTGGCCGGACTAGGCATGAATTTACCCAAAGCACAAGAAGTCTGCCTAACCCAAAACAGGACGTAAAAAGAGAATCTAAGAAGAGAAGCCAGAGATGAGACCTGGAGTGAGGTGGAACCACAGTCAAGAAAATTAGATGTGATCAGAAACTAGAAGGCTTGGGAACAGTCCAGGAAGCCGAATCTGAAAGGACACGGAGTGAGTGGTTTTTGGGGGGAGATTGTGAACGATTGCAGGAGCTAAAACTAATGTTTGAGTTGCTCCATTAAAGGAGCTACTCATGGCTAGTCAGAGAACTTTGTGAGGGCAGAACCTCTACTCATTTTTTGCCAAATACCTCTAACAGTTACCTGATCCAATAAAAGATGAGCCTGTGGGAATGAACGAAGGAATGAATGAATGAATGAATGAATGAAACAAGTAAATTTTCAGACCACGTAATTTATCCACACTCCTCACATCTATTTTCTCCTTTTTCTTTGCCACCATACAAGTTCATATCCTCATTATTTCTCAAGCAAACCAGAGGAACTCCCAGTTCTCCAATGCCTCCCAATTTAATTTCATTCTACAGACTGCAGCAGGATTGGTTCTCTTGTTTGTGCCTTAGTTATTTGTGTATTCTGTTCCATCAGAGAAAGTAAATCTCTTGAGGTCAGAGGCAGTGTTCTACCAAGTTTTATACGTTCACTCCAGCTAATACTCAATAACTGTTTGTTGAAGTGAATCACCGTGTTCATTTTAAGTCATTATAAGATCAATATCCTGAACATTTAAGGCACTATCTTTCTTACTATATTATTTTTTAATACTCAGGTATCCAAGAGTTATAGTTGACTACAAAGTTCTTATAAAATCAACTCATTTAACCTTTCACGTTAGTTATTTCTTTAGAGTTAAATTAGTACTTTTTTAAGTTAAGAAAACCTTTTATGAAGTAGCGAGTCATTACTTATTGTTAAAGTAGCATATTCTGAGAGGTTTGGGTACCTCTTCCCCACAAATGCACCTATTCACACATGCACAATCTTGCATATGATTTCAAGGGGTTCAGGAGTCCCCTAAAGCCCTTGCAAGCCCTTAAAGTTGATGGAAGTCAAGCCTAGAACTTCTGCTGGAGAAGAATAAAGGTTTTCTACAGCCAAAAGACTCTACCTTGTTCCCCCCTGTGCACCCCTCCCCCAGGCTTGCCACCTGGCATTTAGAAATGCAGAGGACCAATCCATCAATACCCGTTTTGAAACTGAAAACAGAAAATAGACAGGAGGTAGGGTACAGGACATTTTGTACTCTTGTCAACAATGATCTTTATCATGGGATTATAGAAATCAAGGAAGGATTGGCTGATGTGACCACTCTTGGAAAAATAGGCAGGTGCTTTTGAAATTGCCAGCTGATGAAAGAGAGCACACAGTATTACCTCCACCCAGCCCTGCTGGCCCCTGGGAGCTTCTAACTGTCCTTGAGGAAAAGTTGAGAGCAGGGGATGGTTCTGAGCCTGAGGATCAACCCCTACCACCCGTTTTTTTCTTTGAAGATCCCTTTCCCCATCCCTTCAGTTTCAAAATAGTGTGTGGGTCTGACATATAGGAAAGGTTGCTAGGAGAAAGGGGATTAGGGCCTCAAAAATAAAAAATGAAGCTAACCTGTCAAATGTTGACTTTAGTTTAATTTCCCGACAGCTTCATCCCAGAAGTAAGGGCTTCCAAGTTTCTGTTTCAAGAGAAGATATTTCCATATACTTTGCAATTTTGAAAGAAGAAATTTCTCTGATGCAAGTTGTCACAGCATGATGGAAGAGAACAGGAAAATCTATTGAGATCTCGGGATTTGCTCACCTCTCACACATTTTCTTTTCACTCTTTTTGCCAGCCTTCCATCTTACAGTGATCGTTTCATCAGGATCTAACCAGCATTTGAAACAGGATCCTCAACCTCTTTACAGGCCCGTGAACCTTCCTTGGGCCCCACCAGTTCGGCTCATGATTGATTTTGCAACACGTTGAGAGACAGATAATTTGATAAGCGGCGTGTTGATGCATACAAAGCATAGTCATTGCTTACCAATTATGTAAGAAATTTGTGATGTGATAGACATCATCAATTTTGATTTAGGTCGCCAGAATAAGTAAAATGATGGGGCAGGAATAGTACGTATTTCATCGAATTAACCTGTGAAGAAACTAATTGTTCTGTGGCAGGCTTCACATTCAATCATTTCAAAACGAGAAGGAAGCAAGTTGCAAGCAGAATAACAGGTATTAAGAGAGGTACGTAAGTTGAAGACCCTACATTTGGAGGCATATGGATTTAAAATTAATCCAAGCCTCATTTGATAACAGGGTGCAGAGTATCCACGAATACAAAGGAGTGGTGTTCTAGGAGCCTGTTCCTATAACTTCTGCTCATTAACTAATGCTCTTAATTATACTCTCTTATACAAATCAATCAGATGATTTACACCGTTCTCCCAGAAACTTAATTTTGTACAAAAAAGGGAGGCATAGTCTGTTTTCAGATATGACCTAGCTCAGTTACCTGTAGGTGTAAGGTTTAGTCCTTTTTCAGAGACAGAGAGACAGAGCATGGGAGGGGGAGGGGCAGAGGCAGAGAGAGAGGGAGACACAGAATCTGAGGCAGGCTCCCGGCTCCCAGCTGTCAGCACAGAGCCCAATATGGGGCTCGAACTCACAGACTGTGAGATCATGATCGGAGCTGAAGTCAGATGTTTAACCGACTGAGCCACCCGGGTGCCCCCCTCCTCCCCCGCCCCCACCCCTGTTCCACACTTGTAAAATAGGATTATAAGCGTCGGACCTAGAACTTATTAACACTTTCACTGTGTCAAACACTGTGCCTGGCCTCTTCATGTATTATCTTTACTTCCTTAAGCAACTTAACCAAAAGAGATATTATTATCTCCACATTACAGAGGAGTAAGTTGAGGCACAGAGAAAAGAATTAATTACCAGAAGCACCATAAGAGACAAGTGATGGATCTACAATTGGAACCCTCTATGGGGCTCCAAGATAGTCCCCAAGGAGCTTGGACTAATTTGCTAAGGCAGCTGTCCTGAAGTGTCATAGGCCGAGTGGCTTAAGCAATAGCCATCGATTGTCTCACTGTTCTGGAAGCCAGAAGTTTGAGATCAGGTGTGGTGAGGATGTGCGGCAGACGGTTCTAGGCCTCTGTCCTAGCTTCTGGTGGATTGCCAGTAATCTTTAGCATTCCCTGACTCGTGGCATGATAGCTCCAGTCTCCACATGGCGTTCTCCCTGTGTTCATGTTTGTCTAAATCCCCTCCTTTTTGTAAGAATACTAGTTATATTGTGGGGCACCTGGGTGGCGCAGTCGGTTAAGCGTCCGACTTCAGCCAGGTCACGATCTCACGGTCTGTGAGTTCGAGCCCCGCGTCAGGCTCTGGGCTGATGGCTCAGAGCCTGGAGCCTGCTTCCGATTCTGTGTCTCCCTCTCTCTCTGCCCCTCCCCCGTTCATGCTCTGTCTCTCTCTGTCCCAAAAATAAATAAACGTTAAAAAAAAAATTTAAAAAATAAAAAATAAAAAAAAGAATACTAGTTATATTGGATTACAAGACCATCTTACTCCAGTATGATCACATCTTAACTAATTTCACCTGCAACCAAATGAGGCCACGTTCAGAGGGACTGGGGATAAGGGCTTTAGCATAGGAATTGTCGGGGGACACAACTGACCCCCCATGACAGTGCTTATAATCTTGTTAAGGTTCTAAGACAGAAGTACACGAAGAGTTTATTAATAATAGGACCTATGCAATACTTGCAGATCACCCTTTATGGCAGAGTGCATTAGCGTTTTCTTTGGTGGATAATTAGTGCTAACCCTTCAGAAACTTAAGAAAATCACATTTGGCTGCGTGACCGGGGAATGCCTTATACTGGAATGGGGTTTGAACTGAGTGGAAATAAATGGCCTAGTCCACGGGGCCAGCGGAGAGAAGAAAGAGGGTTGTTGTGCTGGGTCGAACAGCAGGCATTCGTTAGAAGTTGCGAGATAGGTAAAGAAGGGATACGGTCGCTGCCATCAGGGAGCTTACGACTGAGCCTCAGAGGCACGAATCAAACTTGAGACAAGTAACCACCGAGGCAAAAGTTGAATGCATGATCTTCACCGTCACATACGTGGGCAGCTGTGCAACACGGTGAACTGCGGCGGCCGCACGAGTGACAGAGGGGGCCACGGTGAGTTCCAGCACTTTGAGAATGTTCATGGGTCAGTGGTGATGTGAGCTGGGATTTTTTTTTTTAAGGGTGGATTTTGTTATAGGAGAGCAGCAGGGAGAGGGGTTCCCATGGAGAGAGAGGGAGCTGTACATCCAGGTAGTGAAATCTGAGGCCTACCTGAAAGCCATCACTCGTGCCAGTGGGCAGGGACATCGGGCTCTTGTAAGGGAATGCTCTCGGGCTACCTTCAATTTTCCAGAATCCCGCCTCAAAGCTACCACCTGGGAAGGCGTTTGTCAAGTATGTGGTCAAAACCTGTGTTCTATAGGACAGGGATAGGTGTTCTTCAATTTTTTTAAGTAGTTGCAGGTGTAATAAATTTAGGAAATAGTGCATTAATTAATGGTAATATTTCAGTCAGATACCGGCAGAAAACAAGTGGCTTATGCCAAGTGTCGGGAGACTTTAGTCAACGACTGGGCAAGGCCTGAGGCAACCACAAAGGAAGGGACAGTGGCCCAGGGCTGGTAGCAGCAGGAAGCCATTAACCATCCCTGGGCTGAAGGGTGAGGTATAGAAAGGCTATACTGCATGTGCAGAGGGGATGACGGACAGGACCCGTGTCTTTGAGTTGAGGAAGGCAGCCAGCCCAAGGTGACTCGGTCGGGCAGAGTCAGGGGAATGAATACACTTCCCACCTCACTCTCCCCCACCCAAGACCTCCTGCTCAAACCTCGATGATGCCAAAGTCCCACTGATGATAGACAGCGTCCTTAGAAGTTGCGAGGACACAAGCAGGGGGGAGATGATGCAAAGTGGAAGTGGAGGGACAGATGGAAGGTTTCCAGCACAGGCAACAGTTACTTCACAGGAGGGCCTCTTATCGTATTTAATATGTTAATGTGTTAATGACCCTACAAAGCAGGCTAAGGAAGGCAGTATTCCCAGACTAGTTTTACCACAAAATTCCTTTTCTGAAGATCTCTAGGACCGGTGATCAAAGGAATCCAAATTGGGAATCTTTGATCTGTGGCATGAAATCCAAGCCTCTTCTATCCGTCAAGCTTCTTTCGAATCAAAGCGTCGGAAACCAATCTCAGGCTAGTTTAAACAAAAAGAAAATTTGTTTGGTTTGCACATAATTGGTGAGTTGGGAGGGGGCCGTTGATTCAGGCTTGGATGGACCCAGGAGCTTTAAGTAGGGCGAGAGCCCCGTTGGTCCCTATGGCATTCCACTCTGCTGCTGGTCTCAGCCAAGCTTAATTCTGCATGCTGGCTCTCACCACCAGGTGAGCAGCACTACTGACTATCTCACGCCCATCCCCCCAGCTCAGCAATCCCAGTGAAGGAGGGCCTTCTCTCTCCCCATGCACATATACAAATCCCATGACACTTCTGAGTGCTCCCACACCCAGACGGTAGAGTGTCCATCTCTAAACAACACCTGTGCTCCCCTCCTGAGGTCCTCTGATTGACTCCTCTCAGCCCTTTGGAGTTGGGGAAGGTGACTCACCCCGTTTTGACACTCACCAGGACCATATCAGCCCAGGGAGAGGGGAAGGACTAGTCCAAAGAAACAAGAAAGAGGGTCATAAAAAAGCATGCGAACTTAATGCAAATTAAAATGATAGCTTCCATGATCCACTGCATTTCTTTACAGGGCGTTCATGGCTTCCCCCAAATTGGGCCTTGAACAATGTATTCCAATAGTCTCTTCATGACCTCCCTGCTCCAGCCAGACTAGTTTACTTGTACACAGCACAAATTCCCAAGTTTGTTCCTTAGACCCTCATAGATTTGAATCCAGCCTTGTCTGAATCAGGTCTCAGGACTGCAACAGATCCTGTCTACTGTGTCTCCCACCCCTCACTACAAAACTGCGATTCTTTGTTTTCTGTCCTCCTAACTCCTGGTGCATTAAAGTTCTACCCCATCCCTTTGATCTTTATGACACCCCACTCTTTCTTGTCAATGTGTGTGTGTGTGTGTGTGTGTGTGTGTGTCCTGTATCCCTACAGACATCCCTAGATTGTAAGCTCCTTGAACTCTGTGAGATCATACCTTTGTATTCCGTATCTTCATACTTTTGTACTCTGTACCTACCTCGCCCGGCACATTGTGGATGCCAATTAAATGTGCTTTGGTTGTTTTTTCACAAGTTTGAGGTTAGCATCCCATCTTTTCTTGCTTGCCTGCGTTGCCATCAGTCCTTTATGTCCTCCATGCCAACCTGTAGAGTGGCTTTGAGAAATGTTCTTGCCCTCGTGGGGTCCCAGTCTCCCGTCAAGTGGATTAGCAGTGTCGATATTGTGGAAAAGAATTATCCACTAATTCATTTATTCATTCAGTTAGTCGCTTATTCAGCTCTCATTGACCACCTTCTGTGAACAACACACCATTGTGTGTTGAAACATTTTACCGCGCTTCTGTACAAAGGAATTGGCAACATTTGACAAAACTACATATACGTTTACCCTTTGACCCCGCAATGCCACTTCTAGGAATTTACCTTGAACGTAGATCTCCATTGTGGGAAACACTGTGTGTACAAAAATTTTTCATTATGGAAATTTTGTAATAGAAAAATTAGGAAGCAACCTCAATGTCCATTCTTAGAAGATGGTTGAATAAACTACAAAACACCCACATAATGGAATACTATATAACCCTAAAAATATTTGAAAAAGATAGTTATGAGTTGATGGATTTCCGATATGTATTGCTAAGAGAAAATAGAAGCAAGGCACAAAAGCGTACATAACGTGCTAGCTTCTATGAAAGGAAAATATAAAATACTATATTTGCTGATTTTTGCACAATGAAACATGCAAAGGATATGAACTTGAAATTAATGAAAATGTCTACTTTCAGGATATGGGGGAAACAGATGGAAGTGATAGGGATGGAGCAAAGCATCTGAAAGTTTTAACTTTTGAACCATGTCTTCTACATACTCAAAAATGAAACTAAACTTAAAAGAATGAAACCAAGCATTCAAATTGAATGCAAATATAAACAAATGAACATAACGGCATATCAAATTGGTAACCTAACCACAGAGAGCAAAGAAATCATCCAGGGGTGCCTGGGTGGCTCAGTTGATTAAGCATCCGACTTTGGCTCAGGTCATGATCTCACGGTTTGTGGGTTTGAGCCCCGCATCCAGTTCTGTGCTGACAGCTCAGAATCTGGAGCCTGCTTCAGATTCTGTGTCTCCCTCTCTCCCTCTGTCCCTCCCCTGCTTGCCCTCTGTCTCTCTCTGTCTCTCAAAAATAAATAAACATTAAAATTCTTTTTTAATTAGAAAGAAAGAAAGAAAGAAAGAAAGAAAGAAAGAAAGAAAGAAAGAAAGAAATCACCCAGGTAGCTCTGAAGCCAGGACTCTGACTACCCAGTTAGTAAGAAATGTTCCAAGGTCAAAGAGAAACAAAGAAATTAAAAAAAATTTTTTTTTCTTTAAATGTTTATTTATTTTTCAGAGAGACAGAGACAGAATGTGAGTGGGTTGGGGCAGAGAGAGAGGGAAGCATAGAATCCAAAGCAGGCTCCAGGCTCCAAGCTGTCAGCACAGAACCCAATGCGGGGCTCGAACTCACAAGCCAGGAGATCATGACCTGAGACGAAGTTGGACGCTCAACTAACTGAGCCACCCAGGTGCCCCAGGAAACTTTAAATTTTAGTAAATTTATTGTCAGAATTTATGTTGGTGTTGTAATTATGAAACTGTGTGTGTGTGTGTGTGTGTGTGTGTGTGTGTTGTAGAAGAGAGTAAATGAGTAATTACACTAAGAGTGGGAACCAGAGAGCTCACACTGTGAAATAAGCAAGACTGATAACATGAAATTGGGGGAAATGAAGGAAAACCTGTGGTTTGGGTTTGAATTTAAAATATCAGTATACATTCTTTTTTTTTTTTTTAACGTCTATTTTCAAGAAAGAGACAGAGTGTGAGCAGGGGAGGGGCACAGAAAGAGAGTGACACAGATTCTCAAACAGGCTCCAGGCTCCCAGCTGTCAGGACAGAGCCCAATACGGGGGTCAAACTCACAAACCGTGAGATCATAACCTGAGCCAAAGTCAGATGCTTAACCAACTCAGCCACGCAGGCACCCCAATTCTTTTTTTTTGTTTTTTAAATTAAAGAGATTTCCTGACCTGTCCACTGAAAGGGCCTAAAACCAATGCTATCCTAGAAGAAATGAGCATATACCACACCCAAATTTTGCCTTGTAATTACCATTCCCCCACTAAAAGGAACCAGGGCTACTTGAGTAATGGCTCGTGTTAGAGCTGGTAGAATAAAAGTTTAAGGTAAATATGGAGTATCTTGTGTCATAAAATGAGGAGTATGCAACGCTAATGGAATTAGTATCACAATCTCACAGAAATGAACTTCAGAGTTTCCAGCTAGTCAAATTTGGCACAAATTGAGTATAAAAAAAGCATATGCATAACATGTTGAATTTTAAAAATCGATGAGTCTATGCAGACTTAAAAGAGAGAGATATAGGAGAACAAAGTGCTGAAACACACAACATGGATGAATCTCAAAATGAAGCAGAGTGAAAAAGTCCAGACAAAATGGGTTACATACCACAGGATTCCATTTATATAAATTCTAGAAAGCAAAGACTAATTTAGAGTACAGAAAGCAGAGCAGTAATTGCCCATGGATGGGGTTAGAGGAAAGAGGGTGAAAAGAAACTTATCCCTTAAGCAACTGCTCTATGAGGAGCAAACTAAAAAGGAAATCAGTACATTAGGTCTGACCTTAGTTCTCTAAAATGGTAATTTGGAGGAGCTACCTGAGGCCAAGAAGACCTCCTTTGCAGTAGATCTTGACATATGAATGGAATAAAAATCTCAATCATACTGCTACTCACCGGATCTGTGCTGTTGGTAGAGGACAACTGACGACATCCTGGTTCTAATGCTGGGTACCATTCAGTTGGAATATTTTGTTACTGGTGAGATTGAATTTTTTTTTTTTAAGTTTATTTATTTTTGAGAGAGAGAGCATGAGTAGGGGAGGGACAGAGAGTGAGGGGGCAGAGGATCCAAAGCGGGTTCTGCGCTGACAGCAAGGAGCCCGATTGGGAGCTTGAACTCATGAACATAAGGTCATGACCTGAGCCGGAGTTGGACACTCAACCAACTGAGCCACCCAGTGGCCCGATTGTTATTTTAAACAGTATATAGTTGTTTTCAAATAGACTCTTTCATGGTTCCATTTTTTTACAGTAGGCATTGAGAAATAGCAGTTTCTATTCTACCCATGTACAAGTCATTACTTCCAATTTCGATGTTTTATCATATTGAATATTTACTGAGTTCTGTTGTAAATCATGAAGCATGTAAATACTGTCACAAGAGAACAAGATTATAAACTACTGTTATCACGCAGATTCTACTGTGTGGAGAACCCATCTCATCAGTCACTTAGGAATCCTACGTGTAAGATTTACAGTCCTTGCAAGTGGAGCTTTAGAGGTTTTCGTATGTGATTGAAGTGTCCATCCATTAGTGCCGTTACCCAGTAGTAAGTGCCGCGCGCTGAGTAGAAATGTGGGGCGGCGACCCCAATGCACTCGCCTGGTGCGTACAGAGGCCAGCATGTGGGCTTGCCGCACGGTGAAAGAAGATGTGGCCTAATTCAAGGGCTGACACCCTCAATGAGTGAGAGCCCCCGTGCTGGAAAGGAGTTTGGTGTTGCCGTGGTTCAGGGTTTTGGATTGTCCAATGCCCCTAGGAGAACACCATGTGCGATGCAACCGTGGCCACTGTCCTTGATCACACCCTTGGGGTGAAGTGCTCCATGTTCTGTTGTAACAGAGGTGAGTCATCCACCCAGGGCACTTCTAGATCTTTCCAACAGGGACTTGGGCTTTCACCTGTGTGCATCTGTTTCTTCCCGTGCAAATCCGGTCCAGGCTGCCACAGAGCACTTAGAGCCTTGCGGAGGAAACTGCAGCCTCTACTTCGGCTTCATCCTTCATAGCCCATCGCTCTCTGCGACAAGGTGTACCTTGCTCTTTCTTTCCGATGCTACTGCGGGATGTAAACCTAATCTTTAAAGTCTGTCTTAGGTAAAGAGTTTGGGGGGTGCTTGCTGTTTAACGCAAGCAAGTGGCACCTCCCGGGAAAATGTGAATAATTGCAATTTACAAAATTATTACAAATAAAGACAATAATTACAAAATAATTGATTTACCGTGTAAATTTGCATCTCATTTCATTTAACTTTAAACATGGGGAGCTGGCGTGCACAGCTGCCTTTTTCCTTTATTTTTCAAAAGCAGAGGCTAGATTGTTCTGTTTTCAAGGTGGCAAGTTGTTGATTGGGAGATCACAGTCGCTCTGACCAGGGGGCGGAGTCTTCTCCTTGCTACCCTCTGTTGCCAGGGCATCTTCTCCTTTGGGTTTGGGGCAACCATCCCCAGCTTCCTTCTTTTTCCTCCTTACTACACCGTATAGTGACTGAGCAACCTCCAAGAGCTAATTTGGGAGGAGTTGAGGGAGTTCCAATGGGGTTTTGTATTTATGATTAATTTCCACTAGCCTTACAAAGATGATGGATGTCACTGAATAACATATCCAATTTTTGAGGCTTGATATTTTCTAACTGTGTAGCCAGGCCCCTTTGGCTCTCATTGAAGGGGAAACTTAAGCTATTAACTGAGAATAAGTGACTCATTTTGAGGTCAAACAGTAAATCAGGGATAGAATGAGAATTAAAACCATAGCTCTAAAGAGCTGCAAAAACAGACTTAAAGAGGAAAAAAGGATACAGTTTAGGAAGATTGCTCTTTCTCCTCTGGCTACAGTGACAGACAACCTTGGCTTTGGATTATTCTCAGAGATTAATAATTCATTTTGAACCTCAATAATGAATTAGAGTGTTCATGGGCACAGCATCTTTGTGTGACAGTTCCGTGCTCTGCTCTAGATGGAAACAGATTTAAATGGTTCACCAATCTCTGCCCACTCTGCTGTCTGCAGAGTTGAAGCATTTCAACCTAATGCCACAAGAATTTATTTAGCACACGTTGCATCCTCTAAAACAAATATCAGAAATTTAAGTAAGACCCAATCCCTGTCCATAAGGAACTTAGAGTCTAGCGATCTGTTCCTTACCTCAAATTATTGTTTGAACCACTCTCTTTTTGACTTATACAATCACAAGAAGAACGGAAAATAGACTTTGACTCTAAAGTATCAAGAATACACAGTGTTCTTGAAGGCACAATTGCTTGTTTTTCATTCAGCCAGATGAACTGGAGAATGCCAACATGCACACACTGACATCAGTGGCTGCCCTTCAGTTGTAGACTTGGAAAGCATATTCTAAATCCTCTAGTGAAATGTTTTGGCAGGCATTTTCATCCAGATATTATTAACAACAACACTAAAACAATCCACACATCAATTCTGACTCTCAGGGAGGTCCTGGATGGAAATGTTAGCGACTGGAGTTTCAAGTGCTTTTGTCCAACCAAATCTCATGTCCCAATCAGTCATAATCTTTTAAGTAGCTTTTCTGTTTGGGGGTAGATAAAGTAGCATAGGCATTTCCTTGTCCAGCCATGTTTTGCATTTTTCATTACTGTGACATTTTTGGAGGCTATGACTGATTCATGACTTAACGACATAAGAATACTCTCAATAGCCAAAGGCTATTGGAAAAAATATCATACAAGTGTGCAACCAACTAGAAATCTGAAGGAGCGTGGTCTGTGCAGTCCATTCATTCAACAAATATTTACTAAGCACTCTGCTAGACCTGGTGTGTCTTAGACCCATGACTCAATCTCTTTGGGCCTCGGCTTTCCTCATCTGTGAAATGGGAATAATGATGCTTACTCCATAGGATGATGGTGGAGATTAAGGATGGCAGTTATGTGAAAGTTCCCAGCCCAGGATCTGCATAGGGGAGGTACTTGGTAGATGTGGTTTCCTGTCATTGCTAGGGGAGAACATATTAATGAAATGTTCCCACTTTCTTCAAGTTGCGTTCCCCACCTCTGTCTTCACCTTTAACAGATGCAACTTTGGGGACTTCTATAGAAAGAAAATAGAGGTCGTTGCTTGGGAACACCTTCACCTTCCTGTCTTCTGACCTCTCAGACTGCTCTCAGCCTTACTTACATGGTCTCAGAGCATCACCATCTTTCCTGCTGGCCAGATTAAGTCATCATTCTGTGCTCTGGAGCCCATTCCTTCCCAGTTAAGGACCTCTTGTCTTCCAAAACTTCTTTCTCTTCTTATCCTTGGTGACTTGACTTTCTGTGTATGAAGAAGCTTGACCCTCCTCTTCAGCTCTTGAGCCCCACTCTGACCACAGCCCCCTCTTCTTTACTTTAAAGCTTCTGGAAGGACTGGAGATGTCTCACTTTCTCACCCACTGTTTGCTTCGCATGCCACAGTGCTCTGGCTTGTCTTCCTGACACCACTGGGATAACTCTTGGTAAAGTTAGCATTCATTTCCAAGCCTACTGAATTTCATTTCACCTGTTCTTCATGGCTCTGTATTACTTTTGAAACTGCTTTCCTTCTGGAAGCTGCTACTCCATTAGCTTTGTGGTGCACTATGTTGGTCCTTCTCTTCCTTCCTTGGCTGTTCCCAGCAGCTCCAGGGGCTCCTCATCCGTGATGCCTGATGATGGAAACCTCAGTGTGTGCGGATAGTTTTCTATGCACTTTACATAAACTATCACATTTTAATCTTCACAACAAACCTTTAATGAGTACTAGCATTTCCTCCTTTTATTAACAGTGAATGTGATGCTAACCCATCTGCCCAGAGTGACTCACTAGTAAGAACTGAGGCCTTGCGGAAAAAGCATTTGACAAAATACGGCATCCTTTCTTGACAAAAACCCTCAAGAAAGTAGGGATAGAAGGAACATACCTCAAGATCATAAAGGCCCTATATGAAAGACCCACAGCTAATATTATCCTCAATGGGGAAAACCTGAGAACTTTCCCCCTAAGGTCAGGAACACAACAGGGATATCCACTCTCACCACTGTTATTCAACATAGTGTTGAAGTCTTAGCCTCAGCAATCAGACAACAAAAAGAAATGAACAGCATCCAAATTGGCAAGGAGGAAGTTAAACTTTCACTCTCTGCAGATGACATGATACCCTACATGGAAAACCCAAAAGACTCCACCAAAAAACTGCTGGAACTGATACATGAATTCAGCAAAGTTACAGCATACAAAAATCAATGTACAGAAATCACCTGCATTGGATGCAGTGGAGAAAAAAATAATGATGCAGTGGAGAAAAAAAATCAAGGAATTGATCCTATTTACAATTGCACCAAAACCCATAAAATGTCTAGGAATAAACCTAACCAAAGAGGTGAAAGATCTATACACTGAAAACTATAGGAAGCTTATGAAAGAAATTGAAGAACACATAAAGAAAGGGAAAAACATTCCATGCTCACGAATAGGAAGAACAAATATTGTTAAAATGTCAATTCCTACCCAAAGCCATCTACATATTCAATGCAATTCCTATCAAAATAACACCAGCATTCTTCACAGAGCTAGAACAAACAAATCTGAAATTTGAATGGAACCAGAAAAGACCCTGAATAACCAAAGTAATGCTGAAAAAGAAAATCAAAGCTGGAGGCATCACAATTCCAGCCTTCAAGCTGTGTATTACAAAGCTGTAATCAGCAAGATAGTATGGTACTAGCACAAAAACAGACACATAGACCAATGACAACAGAATAGAGAACCCAGAAATGGACCCACAAACGTATGGCCAACTCATCTTAGACAAAGCAGGAAAGAATATCCAATGGAAAAGATAATCTCTTCAGCAAATGGTGCTGGGAAAACTGGACAGCGACATGCAGAAAAATGAAACTGGACCACTTTCTTACACGATTCACAAAAAGAAACTCAAAATGGATGAAAGACCTAAACATAAGACAGGAAGCCATCAAAATCCTTGAGGAGAAAGCAGACAAAAACCTCTTTGACCTCAGCCGCAGCAACTTCTTATTTGACATGTCTCCAGAGGCAATGGAAACAAAAGCAAAAATGAGCCATTGGGACCTCATCAAGATAAAAAGCTTCTGCATGATGAAGGAAATAATCAGCAAAATTAAAAGGTAACCAACGGAATATGAGAGGATACTTGCAAATGACACATCAGATAAAGGGTTAGTATCCAAAATCTATAAAGAACTTATCAAACTCAATACCCAAAAAGCAAATAATCCAGGGAAGAAATGGGCAAAAGACATGAATAGACACTTTTCCAAAGAAGACATTCAAATGACTAACAGACACATGAAAAGGTGCTCAACATCACTCATCATCAGGGAAATACAAATCGAAACCACAATGAGATACCACCTTACACCTGTCAGAATGGCTCACATTAACAACTCAGGCAACAACAGATGTTGGTGAGGATGTGGAGAAAGAGGAACCCTTCTGCACTGCTGGTGGGAATGCAAACTGGTGCAGCCACTCTGGAAAATAGCATGGAGGTTCCTCAAAAAATTAGAAATAGAACCACTCTACAACCCAGAAATTGCAGCACTATCAACAATAGCCAAAGTATGGAAAGAGCCCAAATGTCCATTGACAGATGAGTGGATACAGAAGATGTGATATATATATATATATATATATATATATATACACACACACACACAATAGAATATTACTCAGTGATCAAAAAGAATGAAATCTTGCCATTTCCAATAACATGGATGGAACTAGAGTATATTATGCTAAGTGAAACAAGTCAGTCAGAGAAGGATAAATATCCTATGATTTGACTCATATATGGAATTTAAGAAACAAAACAGATGAACATATGAGGAAGGGAAGCAAAAATAAGATAAAAACAGAGAGGGAGAGGGGCGCCTGGGTGGCTCAGTCGGTTGGGTGTCCAACTTCGGCTCAGGTCACGATCTTGCGGTCCGTGAGTTCGAGCCCCGCGTCGGGCTCTGTGCTGACAGCTCAGAGCCTGGAGCCTGCTTCAGATTCTGTGTCCCCCTCTCTCTCTGCCCCTCCCCTGCTCATGCTCTGTCTCTCTCTGTCAAAAATAAAATAAAAATTAAAAAAGAACAAAACAGAGAGGGAGACAAACCATAAGAGAGTCTTAAATACAGAAAACAAACTGAGGGTTGCTGGGGGGGTGTTGGGTGGGGGATGGGTTAAATGGATGATGGGGATTAAGGAGGGAATTTGTTGGGATGAGCACTGGGTGTTATATGTAAGTGATGAATCACTAAATTCTATTCCTGAAATCATTATTATACTATATGTTAACTAACTTGGATTAAAAACAAAAAAAAAAAGAACTGAGGCCTGATTCAAACCCAGTCAGCCAAGCCCCAGAAGCCCCTTTTTTTGGAAATTTTTTAATGTGTATTTATTTTTGAGAGAGAGAGAGAGTGAGCAGAGGAGGGGCAGAGAGAGAGGGAGACAGAGGATCCAAAGCTGGCTCTGTGCTGACAGCAGAGGCTTGAACCCACAACCTTGAGATCATAACCTGAGATGAAGTCAGACACTTAACTGACTGAGCCACCCAGGCGCCCCCAGAAGTCTCTCTTATTAGCACCTAAATGTTAGCTTTCCCCTCAACCCTTTCTATTAATTTTAACACTTCAATGATCTTTATCTCACCTTTGTGTTCTCCTAGATCTATCTAATTTACTAGCAGATTTTAATGATTGCCTACCTACATATTGATGACTCCTGGGTCAGTTCAGACCAGGAATCAGACACCAAACTGGAATTGGATGTGCAAGAGACTTTTTTTTTTTTTTTTTTTTTTTTTTTTTTTTTTGAGAAATGCCTGTGAGGGATAAAGGAGAGAGGGAGAGCCTTCGGACCCTCATGCCGACGGTGCCTTTGTGAACTTGAGCCAGGACAAAGGATCAGGTGGGGAGAACCTCGGATTGCAGTGTGGCCCTGAGAAAGTCTGTGTTGGGGAAATCCCCCAGGGTGATCCATGCTCCGTCACCCCAGGGGAACGGCCCAGGGAGGTGGGGATCCTGGAGCACCACGGTGGGCGGCAGTGAAGGAGCAGAAGGCTGTCCGCCAACTACATTCCTTACAGCAGGTTCTCTGGCCGGGAGGGGTGGGGGGACCGGAGCGGTACACCTCTGTCCTCACCACAAAGCCCCCATCCGTAGTCAGTCCTAACCTGTCTTTGAATTTCAGTCTGATGCAACTGCTCGCTTCCCATGTCTATCCTAGTCCCCTGAAACCTCAGGCTCAGCATGTCCAGCCTTCAACCCATTTCAGAGCCTCACCCCTGAAAATTCCATATTCTCTGTATTCCCTACTTCAGTGTATAGGATGGCCACCCGCTTGTCATCTGAAGCCCCCTTTCCCCTTATGTCTGCATATACAATCAGTAACTAAGTTCTGTGGATTTTATGTCCTACATTTCTATTAAATTGGCTGGTCATCTCTTCTCCATACATACTGCTGCTGCCTCTGTTTGTTTGGAGCCTCGTCCCCTCACTCTGTTGGAAGAGCTTTCCATCTGGTCCCCTCATTGGGCCCCCTCCCACTGCACTACCAACAGAGTGATCTTTCCCCTACACACCCCATGCACCCAGGGTGATGTGTGTAGTGGGTGCTTAGAGGTGAGCCCCAAGTGCTAGGGAATTCAGTGCCTGCTGGAAGTTCAAGGAAGGTTTCCTAGAGGAAAGTACCTGGAAAATCACAAAGTAGATGACCAGCCCCTGTTTCAACAGAGGATTGTTCACTCAGCCATGATTGTTCAGGGCCAAGAAAGGTTTAGTCATAGGAAAGTTTCATGCTGCTGTTACAACAGCAAATCGCTAAAGGCAAATAAGGAAGGCGCTTCAATTTCCCTGAAATCTGAGGACCTTTAGGCTTGGGATTTCTGTCTTTTAAGTGCAGTCATCATTGACACATATCTGTTGGATGGGATTCAAGTTCAGCCACCGACTGCCATAGTGCTCCCTGACCTCACCTCACACTTCCCATCTCCTTTGAACTTGAGAGGCAAACTCATTCTTACCTCTCTTCAGGGAGGGATTGTTTATTGTTTCTTCGAAGAGAAACTCGAGAAGGCCAACAGTGTGGGCCTCTTTGCAGGTACAATGAATTCTTGATGGGTCTGAGAAACAACTACCTAACAGAATCTATTTCAGTTTTCAAGGATATCAAAGAACTTGAGAAAATCACCCAAGTTTTGAGTATTTTGAGTTTAATTTCAGGACATGTCAATAGAGATATTACTCTAACATACTCTGGAGGATACTAGATATTTTGCTCTGTGAACTGACTTGTGAAAATGTAATCAGCTAGCTTACACTTCCAGTCTCAGCCCTTCCAGGATACAGAAACGAACACTATGAACACTTTGCTTCTTCTAGAAGAAATTTATTCCTCATTTGCTTGAGACAATGTAATAGAAGCTCGGACAGAGCAGATCAATAGATACATGTGACGATGCTATAAAGTATAAATAATGCCAAATATCAGCCTTATGATTCTGATACCTAAACAGAATTTCCCTAGAGGATTTCATTTTAATAACAAAGCGCTTACGAGCTTGGTTCATATTCATGTTTATTTTCTGAAGGAAATGATCCCATTATCTTCCTTTTGACTGTGGGAGGACAGGAGAAACAGCAGGAGAAAGACAGCTGAAGGAAAGGTCGCGAATATCGATTTGATTGTTCAGGCAGATGATTAACTGCCTCTGCAGAGGCAGCCCCAAGGGCCATGGAAGCCGTTGCTCAATTTAAGACTTTCCCAAGTTTCCCTCCTTGTTTTTGAAACCTGATCTTTGTTTCACAGGCATACATGGGTAGCTTGATAACTTCATATTGTGGGGTGTAATTTTTCCTCCATATTCAAGACTACCAAAACAGGTGATAGCTCTATGCACAGTGCATCTCTGTGCTGGTGTTTGTCTTTGCATGCCAAGGTGGGAAGCAACAAGAGCTAGTAGAAGATGCCCAGAAAGATCAGACCTGAGAAACACAGGTAATTAGAGGAGAGGGGCTGTGCCTGCCATACTTTGTGGCTATTCATTCTTTTTTAGAGTACTGGATTAATCCCCGTACAATTGGGCACTTTCCTGGTGGTCCAAACTACTGTTTTTTCTAGAATCCAGTTAGCTGAGACATCTTGGGGTATCAGGATCTGTTGCAGAATACGTGTCACCCCAAATGCTACAAGTAAAGTTCTAGTTTTATTAGTAGCATCCGTTATTATTGTGAAATAAATGTGAGCATGATAATGGTTATTCTTTTTTTTTTTTTTTTTTTTTTTATTTTTTTTTCAACATTTATTTATTTTTGGGATAGAGAGAGACAGAGCATGAACGGGGGAGGGGCAGAGAGAGAGGGAGACACAGAATCAGAAACAGGCTCCAGGCTCCGAGCCATCAGCCCAGAGCCTGACGCGGGGCTCGAACTCACGGACCGCGAGATCGTGACCTGGCTGAAGTCGGACGCTTAACCGACTGCGCCACCCAGGCGCCCCGATAATGGTTATTCTTAAAATAACGTCTTTCTCACTCCTGTCCATTCCAATGAGCTTCCCTGGAGGAGAAGATGAGGATGGAGGGGTTACTAATGGGCCCAGGAGAATAGGAAATCACTTTACAGCTCCTCTTCTCGGGGTTTTGTGTCTGAGCACCTCATCTGCGTTGGGTGCCATGGGGAGAATACAGTTGAGAACTGCCTGACCTTGGGGGGATCTCCCGGCCTCTAGGCTGGCTCACGCCCATCCTTATATGTGACAATTTCTTCTCTCTTCCTTTTCACCTTGTAGTCTGACCACAGGTACTAACACAACACAACGTTCACTCAGCTCTTATATTTTAGATGAGCTCCTTCTGAAACCTTTCACTGAATTGTCTGGGCCTAGCCGGCTGCCTCCACCAGGGAGCTGCATCTCTGCCCTCCTGGCTCCAAACATCCAAGGAAAAGAGGGAAACAGACCCTGTCACCTGGCTGTTCCAGGACACCACCATTGGGTACTTAGCATACCAGAAAAGTTGGCAGTGTTTTTCCTTTTTCAAGTAATAAGCATTTAAACCCCATCTCTGCCATTTAAGTGCTATGTGACCTTGGGAAAGTTTCTGAACCTCTCCAGGGCTCAGTTTTCTCACCTGGCAAGTGGAAATACAATAGGGTTGTTGTAAGGGTTAGGTGAGGTCATGTGGCTGGGAGGAAAAACTTTTCTTCTAACTTGAGTTCAGATTATCAGGAGAAAAGACAACACTTACGTTCACAGGAGGCTGTAGATGAAATGGCTCCCAGAGGAGCAAGAGATAGGGGTTTATATATGAAATAGGGAGAAAGGAAGAGAGGAAAGGGGCTTCTAGGGGAAACAGACAGAAGGTATGACAGTTTCAGGTAAAGTTTGTAACGCAATTACTCATCTAGGTGATAATATGAGACTGATTTCTGGCTGTAAATCTCCTGGAGAGGGACCTTACGAGCTGTATTCTTTGGGAGGCTCTGCTTATGTCCTCGAAAGTTTAGATAAGGTTTATTTCTGAAGCAGCGGTTTGTTCAGACGTTTTTAGCTTGAAATAATCTTTATGCCACTGAGGTACATATTGGATCCCTTCATTGTAAGACACATTGTGCTACCCACGTGCCGGTGGTGTTACAGGATAGGTCACTCTTTCAGAGTTCAGGGACATTACCAAGCAAGTGGCACCATCACCGTTAAGGTCAATGGCTCTCTCTGGACACTGAGGAGTAGGATGGACCACAGAAGTTATGGTGGCAAAGGTGGCCATGAGGAGAATGCTGTGCCTATCTCAAGAGAAGAAATTTCTAGTCTCCACTCTTGTACCATAAACACAGATGAAGGGTTAACACCACAAGTGGGCCTCCGTTTTGACTCACAGCATGGGAAAAAAATCAAGCTGAATAAAAATAATTTTATTTACCAAGCTTTTACTTCATATTACTTAGCTTTTCTATTTTAATTCCAATTTTTAAGAAACTCATACTCCCCATTCGGTTTGTGGTACAATATGTGTAGCTGGGAGTAAAGACACATTAGAAAACATTCATGTGGGGCACCTGGGTGGCTCAGTCAGTCAAGCATCCGACTTCAGCTTGGGTCATAATCTCACGGTTTGTGGGTTCAATCCCCGCTTTAGGCTCTGTGCTGACAGCTCAAAGCCTGGTGCCTGTTTGGTTTCTGTGTCTCCCTCTCTGTCTCTGCCCCTCCCCACTCGTGCTCTCTCTGGCTCTCTCTCTCTCAAAAATAATAAACATTTAAAAAAATGAAAAAAAAGAAACCATTCATGTAATACACAGTTATATCAAATATAGTTATTGTACCAACACAGACTGACTTCCAATGAGAAATTTGCTTTAATTTTGTTATTTATAACTTTTAAAGGATTTATTAGTTGCACACAGTACAAAGGGCATTGCACCAAACCCGTGAATGTTATTCTTCACTTATGCAAATAATTTTTAAATGGATAAATCTGAGATTTTAACAGGGAAAATATGACAGATCTTTTCTTCAGTAAGGTAGATTCCCCCTCCCCCACTAACTGGTAATTAAATAAAAACTAAGGAAAGTAAGGTACAATGGTGATAGGGAAATGAATTTTGTTTATTTTAATATAAACACATACCCAACATTTTCTGGAGTGACTTAGTCACTGATGCCAAAGATGATCAATCAGACTAAGAACACGAAGTACATATTAACAAGTAGGCATTTCTGGAATTATTTGAGGAGAGGTGACATTTTTCTTACTCCAAGAGGCACCCTACAGGTCCCCATTCCTTCTTCCCCAGAGGCACCTGCTTATGGCCAGTACATAACAGAACTGTTCAATGGTTTTATTCACTTAAAAAAAAAAAAATCTTGCTCTCAGCATGTTGCCAGAATATTTATCTGCATTATTAATTCTTTTGGTTTGTAAATCCCAAAGCAGTAGCTTTCAGCTCTGGTATCATGAGCCACTGATGCGTCATCATCTGTGCAAGAGAAAGGGAAGGATGGCAACTCATGGAGGGGGATATGGGTGGGACTGAGTAAAACTCACAGCCTGCCCTGCAGGTGTGCCTAGACCCCTAACACATCTTGAGTGCCATGGGAGCGGGTCCCTCATGCAAATGTCTTTTGTTAAATGTGCACCTTTAGAACAAAGGTTGAGGCCCAGAGCCCAGACGGCTTGAGGTCGTGTTGACCCAGATGTTTCTGTCCAGCTTGGAATAGTGACACCACAAGTGGGAATCTCTTAAAGGCCCCTGATGATGATAGCAACAATGAAGATGGCAATAAAGGAGGTGATGATGATGATGATAATGTGCCTTTGTTCTCCAGTAATTCCCAATTTCCTCTATTTTGTCTTTTCTTAGCCTAGACCCAGAAGAGCTAGAAAGTGGACCAAAAGCCTCCTTCCTCCCAGAAGCACAATGAAAGCTAAGAGGTAAGATGTACAAACTCTTCTCCTCTGCCTCTTACACCTATAGGCCTGGATAAAGGTAAGAGCTGCTACCCCATGTCTGAAGTCCCTCTAGAGCCCCATCAGTATAAAGTCAAGGTTCAGCATGGCTAGCAAAGAATAATGGGTGTTGCTTTTGTGGCCAGACACTGTGCATTGTCTACCCAATAGCCAGTCTCACCCCCAACCCCTTCTGGTGTTTACATCCTTCTCAGCTCTGGGGCATGAAACATATCAATCAAAGGCAATCACAATAGTCTTGTCTTTGCCAGTAACTGACTTAGGCATGGGCACCTTGACCCAGTCCGTACCTGAGAGTAAGTCTGCTTTGGAAATCCTGGGAAAGCTTTTCCTCTTAGTTAAAAAGTTGCACAGGGGGCGCCTGGGTGGCGCAGTCGGTTAAGCGTCCGACTTCAGCCAGGTCACGATCTCGCGGCCCGTGAGTTCAAGCCCCGCGTCGGGCTCTGGGCTGATGGCTCGGAGCCTGGAGCCTGTTTCCAATTCTGTGTCTCCCTCTCTCTCTGCCCCTCCCCCGTTCATGCTCTGTCTCTCTCTGTCCCAAAAATAAATAAACGTTGAAAAAACAAAAAAGTTGCACAGGAGGACATACTTGTTCCCTTTGCTGGACATCTTGACACCCACATCTGATGCCTGGAGCTGCTATAATCCCTTGGGGCCAGGAGAGGAGACACTGGCCACACACTGAGAACGGTAAACTGCTGAACAGAAAGAAGGAAAGCACCTGGGTCCTTGAGGCCATCACTGTGCCACTGTGCTAAGCTTACCTGGAGCTGCCCCTCTGTAGAGTTCTAGTTATGGAGGTCATAAGCCTGTTATTGCTTAAACCACTTTAAGGAAAGTAGGTCTTCTGCTGCTTATGGGCAAGCCACCAGACACACCCTTTAGAAGATCATCCAGACTTGAGAGCAGCCGATCAGTGATAGAGGCCATGAAATGGGTAAAGAGACCACAAGACCATGCACATGAGTTGTCCCGGCCACCTCAGATAGTTGCTGGTTTAAAAAAAAAAAATCATTGAAAACTATAATTTTTCGGACTTCTACATCCATTCATTCACTCATGCAATGAATATTCACTTAGCTCTTACTGTGGTTTTGCTGTGAAGGACACGAAGAAATAGAGTATTTAGCAGTGACTTAGTACTTTAGCATTCACTAAGAACTTCACGCGCACTATTTGATGCCCGCAAGAACTCAGTGAAATCAGTATTTATTAATTCCTTTTTCACAAATGAAAACATCTGAGGCTCAAAAAAGATTGTCTAAATTTCAATAATCTGACTCTAAGTCCATGTTTTTTTTCCACCAAAATCTGAAATGTATCTTGCCCTCAGGAAGCTTAAGGTCTAAATTTAGGGAGAGGAGGTGTTCCTATATTTAAAATGAAAAAAAAAAAAAGACATAAACAATATTTATATGTCAATGCAAACAGCTATTCAATAAATTTGACAGTAATAAATAGTCAAGTACCAAATGTACGGGGTGAGAGCAAGAATCATTCAGGAGGAGTTTACCAATGTTGATGGAGAATCGGTGTGTATGTTTGTTGCAAGTTGGAATCTGAAGTAATCATATAAAAACTACTATAATCTCACATAAATAAAAAATGCGTAAACTAGATTCATGTCTCTTATCAGATCTTAGTTACTTAATTTTGTCGTCTGTAAGTAATCAATTCTAAGCTTAAAAGATTTGCCATGTGTGCCATTCTCCCCAAATCTCCGTGTGTTCGCCGACCCGGAAGCTCTCTGGAATTTCGTTCTTTAGGTTTTTATGGAGGCCTCATTCCATAGGTACGATTGATCAAATCATTGGCCCTTGATTGAATCTCTAGCAATGGCTGGAGATGGGACTGACCTTCTAATCACATGATTGGCTCAACAGGTTACCTAAAGGCTTCCCCAAAGTCACTCATTAACATAACAAAAGAGACCTTGAACCCTCTTATCACAGGAAATTCCAGGGGGTTTAGGAGCGTGAGCCAGGAACCATGAACAAAGACCAAATATATATGAGAACTAATTTTCAGTTATCTCAATGACCAACAACATTTCTTGTAAATCACAATATCTCAGGTACACAATGTTGTGTGCCGATAAACTATCTGATCCTTCTTCATGAGACAACCTCTTATCTGATAAAATTCTACATTTGAGGTGGTCATTATAATGTACTGTTGAGAAACAGACTCGCAGGTATCGAGAACAAACTGGTGTCTGCCAGAAGGGAGGGGGCAGGGGACGAGTGAAACAGGTGAAGGGGACTGGGAGGCACAAAATTTTAGTTATAAAATAGACAAGTCATGGGGATGAAAAGTGCATCATGGGGATACCATCAATAATTTTGTAGTAATATTGTATGGTGACAGACAGAACTACACTTATAATGAGCACCGTGTAATGTACAGAACTGTCGAATCACTGTTGTGCCCCTGAAACTAATACAATACCGTATGTCAACTAACTATACTTTAATAATAAAAACTACCAAAAAAAAAAAAAGGGGCACACTGTGATTTTCAAGACGTTCGTAAGAGTCTTAGAGCTTCTGCTTACGCTGGTGGGCATACCCTCTCTTTGGAACTCTCTGGAGGAAACCGGCTACCATGTAAGAACTGCAGTTGCATGAACCACTTATGCAGAGAGAATGAGGCTGGCTAGCTGTCAACTGTTCTAGCCATCCCAGCTTGGGCACTGGACCTGAGTCAAGGAGCCACCTTGGACTCTCTGTTCCCATCAGACGCCTCAATAAGAAGAAAGGAAGTTCCAGACGTATGGCCCCAGTAGAGATATCCTAGCCATCTCCAACCATTCATGCTATTCCACTTGAGACCCCAGATTTCATGGAACAGAAACAAGCCATTTCCACTACGCCCTACTCAAATTCCTGATTCACTGAGTCATGAGCATAATAAAATGCCTGTTGTTTTAAGCCTCTAACTTTCAGGATGCAAGAAAAGATAAGTGGAACATCCTTGGGATTTTTCACATCCACAAGACTAAACCATTTTATTATGTTTTTTTTAAGTAGGTTCCACGCCCAACTTGGAGCTTGAACTCAACGACCCTGAGATCAAGAGTCACATGCTCTACTGACTGTCAGCCAGGTACCCCAGGACTAAGCCATTTTACATATTGGCCTCTCAGAATTTCATTTTAACTCTATGAACATTGTCATCATATTGAGCTATTTCTCCATATCTCTATTATCCTTTTGCCAGACATCTTGTTTTCCTCGCTGGATCCAGGACTATCTGGTACAACTGTGGAGGTCATGCACTGCACAAAGGTGTCAGACCAAGGGGTCAAGTAGTGGTTGAAGCAGGTCTTTTTTTTTTTTTTAAATTAACATAAACAAGTAGTATAGCTTAGTGGCTGCTCTGAATGGGACACACAGTCTCCCGAAGTTTTCAGTCCATCAGTTCTCTTTGTTTATATTTGATCGCCTATAAAGTGTAAACCAATCCTACCTTTACCCCCTTTTTAATTTTGTTTTTGTATCCTTGATGGCTTCAAGTACTACTCATTGTGCCTAGAGCAAGTCCTGTATTACTTTTCTGCTTCTTTCCCTATTAAGACACTCTTTTTTTCTTTTGTCTCTCAATTGAAGTAGCTTATTTTCCCAATTAGATATAATATTTGCCTATTAAAAAAATTTAAAGAATACATAAAAGTATGAAGAAGAAAGTAGGGGCACCTGGGTGGCTCAGTCGGTTAAGTGTCTGACTCTTGATTTTGGCTCAGGTCATGATCTCATGGTTTGCGGGATCGAGCCCTGCAGCGGACTCTGCGCTGACCTTGCAGAGCCTGCTTGGGATTCTCTCTCTCCTTCTTTCTCTGCCCCTCCCTGACTTGCACACACACACACACACACACACACACACACACACACATTTGTTCTTCCTCTCCCTTTCTCTCAAACTTAAAAAAACCAAATAAAATATATTTGGGATACATATTCAAGAGCTTCTAAGTTAACACTGGAAATGAATGGGCTCAGAGATTCATGTGGTAATGTCTTCTCTTCGTCCATATGAAGGTCATAATTTACAGAAAAGGGGTTTACAGAAGAGGAATCAGAGAGTTTCTGATTTAGGAGTTACCAGGCATGGTTTAAGTTTGGGGTACCACGATGAAATCCGAGGATTGAGAAAAATCCTACAGCTTTTCATCCCACTGGCAGTCAGGCTGTCTTTTTTAGGCAAGAGACCATAAGAGCCTTTTTAAAGAAATCTGATTAGCCCAAAAGGAAAAGCCTAACTATACAGACAACAGAGGCTTCCTGTGCCAGTCAGCGATCTCCATAGAAACAGAATCAATAGGATATATGTATATTTATATTAAAAGATTTATTTTAAGGAATTGGCTCATGGAGCTGTAGGGGGCCAGAAAACCCTAAATCCACAGGCCAGACCAGTAGGCTGGCCACTCAGGCAAGAGTTGATATTGTAGTCTTGACCCTGAAATCTATAGGACAGGCCAACAGGTTGGAAACTGAGGCTGTGTTTCTTTGTTACAGTCTTGAGGCAGAATTACTTTTCTCTGGGAAGCCCCCGGGAAGTTTTTTGCCCTTAAGGCCTTAAGGCCTGATTAAATGAGGACTACCCACAGTATTGAGGATAATCTCGTGTAAAGTCACCTGATTGTAGATGATAATCACATCTATAAAATGACTTCACAACAATGTCTAGAGTAGTATTGACTGAACAACTGGACCAAGCCAAACCTAGCCAAGGTGACACATAAAATTTAACCCTGCCCTTGCACTTCCCAATGAAACAGCTCTAACAGATTGCCCCAACACCAAAGTCTATCATCAGCAAGGCCTACTCATGGCACAGACCTCCTAGTAGGCTTTTTAAATGCTCCATGCTAAGAAGTGACTGGCCGACTCAGTTGGTAGAGCGTGTGACTCTTGATTTGGGGCTCATGAGTTTGAGCCCCACGCTGGGTGGGGAGATTCCTTAAGAAAAATAATAATAAAATAAAAATAAAGAGATTTTCTAAATGCTTCATTCTAACGAAAAGATGGTTAAACAAGAATCAGTAGATATCTGAAGAAAGTCTTTTAGAGGAAACAAAAACGGTTCAGGGTGAAGAAAACAACAAAAAAACTATCATTAAGATCCTCAGGGAGATAAGAGAAGATAATTCGACCATGAAACAAGAAAAACTATAGGGGAAAAAATGGCTTCAGAGAAGAAAAAGGAGCTCCTTGAAATTATAAAAATTATAACACAAATTGAAAACTCAGTAAGAGGGTTATAAGATAAAGTTGACGAAATCTCTAAGAAAGTAAAACAAAATGACATGACAAGGAGATGGAAAATAGGCGGGGGGAAAGAGATCCTTTTAGGAGGATCGAATCTAAATAAGGTTTCCAGAAAGAAAACAGAGAAAATTGAGGATGGGGAAATTATCAACGAAATAATTCAAAACATTTCGGAGCATTAAAGATTATGAGTTTCCAGACTGAAAAGGTTTACCGAGTTTCCAGCCCAGTAGATAAATATCTATCCACACCAAGCCATTTCATCATGAAATTTAAGAAAACAGAGATAAGAGAGTACAGCTTTGGATGAGTGGGAGGGATAGATTACATACAAATGATCAAGAATCAGACTGACTTCAGGCTTCTCAACAGCATCAGAAGAGGGCAATAAAACAATACCTTCAAAACTCTGAGGAAAAATGATATTTTTACTCAGAATTCTATTTCCAACCAAACCTAGCAAATTTAAGGGTAGAAGAGTGATGTTTTTGTAAATAAAAGTTCTCTACAACTCACTTCCCAGCCACATTTTCTCAGCAAGTAGTGAAAGATGTATTCCTCCAAGAAAAGGAGTAAACAAAGAGAGGATGTGAGATTCAGGAATCCAGGACTCTAACCAAAAAGACAGGCCAGGAGAATACCTAGCAGGATGGTGGAGGGAGGTCCCGGGACACAGCTGCCCTACATGGAGAGAGTAGTTCATCCAAACTGAATGAGGTCAGAGGATCGTGGGACAGACGTCTCCAAGAATGTGAAATTGATACTGCACCTGGCAAATGTGAACATTTTAAGAAGAGAGTTACACCTCATGAGGACTGTTTGGAGACAAAAAATTAAAGTTATATAATATATATAATATATATATTATATTATTATATATAATATATATATTATATATTATATGTAATACACAATAATGATATAATTATAATAATATAATAATTCTATATTGTTATATAATAATGTATAATATATAATGATATATATTAGTGAATAATGTAAATAGTGAATATATATATTATAATTATATATAATATATATTATATATAATTATATATATTAATAATATATATAATTATAATATAATATATATTATATAGAATATATGATAACTTATATAATATATAATATATGGGGGAAGGGAATATATTATATTATATATATTATATATATTATATATATTATATATTATATATATTATATATATTATAATATATTATATAGGGGGGGAAGGGAAGAGATGAACAAGCAGAGAACAGAGAAATTTTAAGTCAGTGAAAATACTCTGTATGATATTATAAATATCATTATACATTTGCCCAAACCCATAGAATATAGAACATCAAGAGTGAAACCCAAGGTAAACTGTGGACTTTGGGTGATTATGATGTGTCACTGGAGGCTCATCCTTGGTAAGAAATAGACCATTCTAGTGAGTGATGTTGATAGTGGGGGAGATTATGCACGTGTGGCAACAGGGGGTATATACCAAATCTCTGTACCTTCCTCTCAATTATACCGTATACCTAAAAGTGCTCTAAAAAATAAAGTCTTTAAAAACATTTTTTTTTCTCGGCCCCTCCCCTGCTCTCTCTCTCTTTCAAAAATAAACATTAAAAATTTTTTTCAGGTAAAATAATTTATATACAAATATATATATAATAAATAAATAATAAATACATATATAGTAATAAATATATATATTAACCCCAGGAAAACAAAAGGTTACTGAAGAAAGGAAAAGGTATAATGTTAGTAAGTACCACTTGGTTCAATTGTTAAGTAGTATTTACCTAGTCAAAATAATGTAAATAGTGAATACAGTTTAACAAAATCACTTGTTTATGTGGCGGTTGTATGTTATGTTTGTGGTAAAGGCAGGAAAGTGAAGAAAAAGAACTAAATCCTTATTGTGCATAATAAAAGTAGATCATATATAACATTAAAAAGTCAAGAAACAGTAGTTATTTCAGTAGCGGTCCAGCAATGTTAGTTAAAGATTTAGAGGTGGATTTAAAAAGAGAAACAATCAAGGAGTTGAAAAGGCTTGTCTCTTGGAGGAAAAAAAATAATGGCAGGGACATGGAGAGAAGATAGCTATTTTTCATAATAAGTTTGTAGAACTGTTTGGTCCTTTCTTGAATATTATAATTTTGGCTGTTTTTTTTTTTTTTTTTGAACTTGCAAACATGTAGAATAAAACCAAACTCTAGGCTGTCCAAGAGCTCACCGTATGGATTCAGAGTGACCTGGATTCTAATACCAGCTTCGCCACTTCCCAGCTATGTAACCTTGGGCAAGTTCTCAAAGTTCTCCGAACTCCCTGGAAAGGGGATAATAATAGTTCTCATGGTAACGGTGCATACCGACTGATTCACAGCCCTGGTTGTGAAGAATGAATAAAATAACCCATATCAGGTCTAAGCATTATGCCTGATGCATACTGTGTTGTATAAACTTTCGCTGACATTTTTTGCTATCATCAGGCTGACATTCACGGCTCTTTGTAATCTCTCTAATCTGCATTTCCGACCTCACGTCTTATTCCTCTTCTAGACAAACTCTAAGCTGGGCCAGGCAGTTCTCATCCTTTCTGAAAGACCACGCTCTTTCCTGCCTCTCTGAAATTATTTTCTTATTCACCAACCTATTTGGGTTGCGATAACAATGGAAATGAAATGTGTTACACCCTGTAAATAACTGGACGGTATTTGCATTCATAGGATTGAAATCCAAGATGTAAATATTTCCTCTAGGGGCTAAAAGCCGAAAGGAGGAGTTTCATTTTTGTTCAAGACGTGTTAATCTTGTCATTGCTCAAGGTTGCCATGGTTCCTGTTTGGCACTTCCAGGACTTAAGCTTATGCCACTACATCTGAACAAGTAGAAAGAACCGCATTTGATTGAGACAGGGAGACCGGCAGGGTAACAATCTTGGGAGATATGTCAGTGCTGGAAGTAGAAACATAAGCCAGATTTTTTGTGTCTCAGTTACACAATGATTCTGTCTGCTCCTAACACTGCACATTTCCAGCTTTGTTTTTTCCTGGGGAATAGGGAGTAATTTATTTTGTAAACCAGGGAGACACTCTTTTCTCTTTTCTGTGGCACAATTTAAGTGGGAAAAATCCAGTAACCATTTGCTGGTAGGTTTTTTAAAAATAAGTCTTTGATTTCGTAAGGTTTGTTGGAGCCGGTTATTTTATTGAAGAGACTTCATTACAATATAAAGATAAACGAGTCCTAGCTTAAAAAAAATAGGGATTAAACCAGAGAAAATGAAGCTGATTAACTTGGACAATTCATACTCTTCTGTCAACCTCACAGTTATTATCAAATTCACAGTCATAGTTAGAAGGGTTCCTTGGATGGAAATCAAAATGGTGTTTTTATGAGACTCGCTAACCTATCTCTGGTGACATTTATGCCCTATGGTACTTTCTTGGTTCTTTTGGTCTCTGGCATATATGGGAAATAAATAGTAATATGGGAATAAATAGTGTTAATCGCTCTTGATTGCTTAAAATGCTCACAAGATTTCAAAACTTTATAAATCATTTTATAAGATTTCTTCTGCAGATTTAAAGAGGAGGGTTAATATTATCTTCCTTCTAGCCATCGTTCGAAGGTGAATTCAGATAGACCATCCAGAATCTTATACAAATTCAACAGCATTTTGTCATTTGTTACACTTGCCATCAGTATTTTGTTGACATTTGCTGACACTTTATGAATGTCCCTAAGGCATATGATAACTAAATCAGTGGCTATAAGATGTACATCTGTGTAGACTAGGAATATTATCTTTCCTCATAGGGTAAATAATTCATGAAGGGCTGTTTCATATGAGCTGTATTAGTTTTTTAGATGTATCAACAGTAAAGTGAGAAACGAGAACATTTTAATGCAAAACAGAAAATTTAAAATGCTCAGGTTGAGTCTTGAAAACCCTTATTCCCTTGGCTTTAAAGTGAGATAAAATGGAAGACATTTAGTAGAGCAAAGAGCTTGTAAAACTTTTGCTTTAGTTTCCACCTCAACTTTAGGATACTTCAGGAACAATTAGAGCACAGGTCAATCTTTGTTTTAGATCATTTCTTCCAAATTGATTATTAACCCATGATTGCCCTTTAATTCTAATTATTTTCTTGCTTATCAACATCTTTATTAATTTGAATACACGTGCCTGTTTAAATCTTACAGTAACAAAGTCCTGGTTAGCAAACAAGGATATGTGAAAAGTTGCCAACTATAGGTTGGAACTGTTCTTAAAATAAGGTGAAATCCAGAAAAGGACCCAAAAACCAAATGTCCAGGACCCGTTAGTGTGAACTGGCTATCAGTGACTAAACATAAAAGTAACGCTGAATTTTAACCTCTGTGGTTCAAAAATTTCATCTTCCTTGAGTTCAATACAATGACTTAAAATATAATGGTTGCCCAACGGAATGGGAAAAGATATTTGCAAATGACATATCAGACAAAGGGCTAGTATCCAAAATCTATAAAGAGCTCACCAAACTCCACACCCAAAAAACAAATAACCCAGTGAAGAAATGGGCAGAAAACATGAATAGACACTTCTCTAAAGAAGACATCCGGTTGGCCAACAGGCACATGAAAAGATGTTCAGCGTCGCTCCTTATCAGGGAAATACAAATCAAAACCACACTCAGATATCACCTCACGCCAGTCAGAGTGGCCAAAATGAACAAATCAGGAGACTATAGATGCTGGAGAGGATGTGGAGAAATGGGAACCCTCTTGCACTGTTGGTGGGAATGCAAAGTGGTGCAACCGCCCTGGAAAGCAGTGTGGCAGTTCCTCAGAAAATTAAAAATAGACCTACCCTATGACCCAGCAATAGCACTGCTAGGAATTTAGCCAAGGGATACAGGAGTACTGATGCATAGGGGCACTTGTACCCCAATGTTTATAGCAGCACTCTCAACAATAGCCAAATGATGGAAAGAGCCTAAATGTCCATCAACTGATGAATGGATAAAGAAATTGTGGTTTATATACACAATGGAATGCTACGTGGCAATGAGAAAGAATTAAATATGGCCCTTTGTAGCAACGTGGATGGAACTGGAGAGTGTGTTGCCAAGTGAAATAAGCCATACAGAGAAAGACAGATACCATATGGTTTCACTCTTATGTGGATCCTGAGAAACTTAACAGAAACCCATGGGGGAGGGGAAGGAAAAAAAAAAAAAAAGAGGTTAGAGTGGGAGACAGCCAAAGCATAAGAGACTGTTAAAAACTGAGAACAGGGGCGCCTGGGTGGCTCAGTCGGTTGGGCGGCCGACTTCGGCTCAGGTCACGATCTCGTGGTCCGTGAGTTCGAGCCCCGCGTCGGGCTCTGGGCTGATGGCTCAGAGCCTGGAGCCTGCTTCCAATTCTGTGTCTCCCTCTCTCTCTGCCCCTCCCCCATTCATGCTCTGTCTCTCTCTGTCTCAAAAATGAATAAAACATTAAAAAAAATTAAAAAAAAACTGAGAACAAACTGAGGGTTGATGGGGGGTGGGAGGGAGGGGAGGGTGGGTGATGGGTATTGAGGAGGGCACCTTTTGGGATGAGCACTGGGTGTTGTATGGAAACCAATTTGACAATAAATTTCATATATTGAAAAAAATATATAATGGTTGCCAACTCTTCAATTAACAGATTGATAAATATACTGAAAAATTGGGCAGTTCTCAAGTGGTAATCCTGCTAATGGATATTATGCTTGATAAATTCATTCTGAAATTCAACTTCTGTGCAGAGTGGAAAACAATTAGAAAATCAAAGAGAAAACAAAAATAGAAGCACAAGACACAAATTTCAAAGAAATGGCTTATAGCATCTCATATACAAGAGGACAAGAAGAAATAGACCTTTCCAGAAACATGGCCCGTGACACGAGATGACTCCTTCATTAGTTTGCCTCAAGTGGCTGAGGGGCATGGAATGCTGCCTTGCACATGCACGTGATGTGAGTGCAAAAGGTTTTTGTTCGTGACGATTTTACTGCTGTCTATGCAGGACTCACTCAATTACATGTGATGACCACGTACTTTTTCCATCACAGCATCTATAAGAATGTTTCATTTGGATTTTCCAGATCAACAGCTAATGGCCAATGAGGCTTCACATCCCTTCCTACCAGGTGGTGCCCAGGGAACCTGATTGCAGTAGATAACTGACCATTAGGTTTAATATTTCCCTGATTTCTTTATTTTTCTTATTCTACATTTTTCTTTTGTCTTTCAACTACTGGTAATACGCAGATTGGGGTAAAACACTTCACAAATTATTTCTGGTTTAATAGTCCTCGCTTTCAAATGTGCTTTTCAGACTTTAATTAAACCTAGTCTCCCTGAGGGCCCACAGGGAAGCAGGGTTTTTTCTGCTTTTCCAGAAGGGGACAATGAAAAAGGAGTAATGGCTACAGACAGTAGAAGTGGAAAAGGGCAATGAAAAAGAAACTCTCCTGACTTATTCTGAATTTAGAAGCTTTTCTGCCTTTCTTTAGACCTAAATTCATACTGTTAAGCCTTTTGGGGGGGAAATCTGTTTCCTTGAGGAGGTTGAGAGACATTAGATTCTATTTCAATTACATAAGAAAAAATTCTTATTAACTAATTTCTTATAGGTGTAGCATCATATATAAAGTAAAATACAAAATATTAAAAAACTGTCCAGTTTCAGCTTATTTGCTTACACGAATTAATAAAATCATTTTTATTAAGTAATAAGATGATTATTTTTTATTTCTAGGCAAAATGTATTCATAATTAGACTAAAAAATAATTATAATTTGACCTATCGGCCTTTGAGACATATAATTTGATAATCTTATATAATTATAATTTAGTGAGACAATTGGAAATATAACCATTTTGTCTTTAAAATCCACACATAAATGGATGTAAAACAGTTAACAAAACTCCAGTGAGGCAGCCACTGGTTCGATGTAGCTGCATTTACTCAGGCCAAAGAATATATTTGCAAGTAGTATACCAAACGAAGCACAGGAAACATATTTTGTGGGGATAATGAAGTATCCTTGAGAAAGCACCTGTCGTTTCCTCGATAGTAAGGCGACATGAATTTTTTTGTTATTGAGAGAGCATGAGTGGAGGAGGGGCAGAGAGAGAGCAGGACTGAAGATCCCAAGTGAGCTCTGCTGACAGCAGTGAGCCCAACGTGGGGCTTAAACTCATGAACTGTGAGATCGTGACTTGAGCCGAAGTCGAACACTCAGTCGACTGAGCCACCCAGGTGCCCCCCAAATTTTATTGTTAAAAGCAGGTGGTAAAGGCTTGTTTTTAAAGAGAAGACAAAAGAGCGCTCCCTCCTTGAGGTAGGTATAGTTCTGCGCAAATCTTAACAGCTTATGGGAACAGAAATCATGAGCTACAGACCTCAAATTGATGAAGATCCTCTCATCTAAAATTTGTATATTTTTTATTGAAGTATAACTAGCATACAGTGTTATCTTAATTTCAGGTATACTATATAATGATTCAACAATTCTGTAAATTACCCAGTGCTCATCACAATAAGTGGTCTCTTAATCCCCTTGCTCTGTTTCACCCACCTTCCGTTTGGCAAGTCCGGGTTGGTTGTAAAATGTGCATTTTTAATAATTGCAGGCAAAGAAATGAAGAGAATGAGAATGCTCTACAGACATCACATCAGAAAGAAAACACTAGCATGGGCCAGTATGGAGTGGACAGAGGAACAGGAGTGACAGAGTTCAGGGGCAGAGGAAGAAGACACGGACCAGATGAGGTGAGAAACAGCCTCCTCTGTCAGCAGGGCCCTGGCAGAGTGCTCATTACCGTTGACTTCTCACCACCCTTCCCGCACACTAGACGATCAGTCGAGGCTGGCTGTGGTAATTCCATTCGCCTTACCAGTTAGGAAAGGGGCTTGTGATCCAGTGAGGAAAGGTCTGCTGAGAGGCTTCTGGAATAGGTTTTCTCACTCTGATGGAAGAGAGGAAGAGATGGCCTTTCTTCTTTTATTGAGAATATACTCAACCAAATCTATTCTCTGAAATTGGGAGAGTGGGTGAATGGAAAGAACTTCAGTATTTAATGACCTTGTTGAATTATTAATCAACCGATCTTGAGTCCTGTGCTCCTGGACTTCTATTCATGGGAAGTAATGTTTCCCTGTGCTTAAGCCAGTTTACCTATTTATTTATTGAAGATCTGATTGGCTTTATTAACTGGTTCATGAATTGGGCAACACCTCATCTAGCAAGTAGAGGGGAGCTCCCAAGCAAGTTTAACTCAGGGTTTTCTGTTAACTATTAACCAAGAATTCTTTAATTGAAATAATTAATGAGATATATTGGGTATTTCACCAAAACACTTGCAGGCTATATTTTATTTTATTTTATTTTATTTTATTTTATTTTATTTTATTATTTTATTTTATTTGAAAGAGAGAGAAAGAGAGAAAGGAGTGCAAGCTGGGAGAGACAGAGGGAGAGGGAGAGAGAAAATCTTAAGCAGGCTCCAGGCCCAGCACAGAGCTGGACACAGGAGTGGATCTCACAACACTGAGATCATGACCTGAGCTGAAATCAAGAGTTGGACCTTCAGCTGAGCCACCCAGGCACCCGAAGACTATATTTTAATTACAGTTTCCATAACGTATATTTATACGTAAGTTGACTGAGCCTAGTTCATTCCAGTTTGGGTTCTCTTCTCAACTCATAGTGATCTTTCCCAAGTTCTAACTCAAGAATTCCTTCATATGTTTTTTAGTGGAAAGGCATCTAAACCAACTGACTCTAAGTAACTTTGCAACCAAGATACTGGTATTCAGAATGGGAGGATAAGCAAACAGCATCAGTTACAAAATAAGGCTTAAAACATCTATGCATGTGTTACATACCAATCCCTTCCAGATTATGTGATAAATGAGTTAATAAGGATGTCATCACCTAACCAATCTGTCATTCCTAACAATGTGACCAGAAAATAAATAGAATTTATAAAGAATTTCTTTATTCTTCTCCTCACTCTTTCACCAATTGGTGACTATCTTATTAATGACAATATATTCTCCATTCTGTGCTAGCAGCTGAGAGTTACACATTCACAATGGGTATCAGTATGCATGTTGCTGGGATTAGGAACGAAGGAAATTAAAGAATAGTCCTGTTATTTCAAGGATCTGTAAGCCAGTATTGCTGAAGCTGAAAAATTACAGGTCTTTCCGAAAGAATATCTTTGAGTTAAAGTTTGACTTTTTAGAGTAGCATGGCAAGAGCAGCCCTACAATGAGTGCAGTCTATGGCAGGTCTGAATAGTCCAGCAAAGTGGGATGGCCTTTAACTTCGGGTTTCTTACGTCCTTTGGGACCACTTGTATGAGTCTTGGAAGTGCTCTGTCCTTTTGCCAGGACTCTTTTGTCCTTAGTTTGGCCCTAATAAGAGCACGTAGTTAATAAGGGGAGAGATATAGTAGGGGAGATATTAATTCTTGCACCTAGCATTCTTAGGAATACCTTCTTTCTTTTTGTATTTGCAGTCTTTCTATAGTGCTTTATTACACTTAAGTGCACCTCACAGAGCATCTAAGCTATTGCAATCTCTTGACCTCTGTTTTTCCCACTTGAAATAAATCTCATGCTTCTGTCCAAGTTGCCTTTTTTGCCCATAGTTCTTATTTATTGCCCTCATGACAGCTAGAACGATTCTTCTAAAATATTTGCATAGTAGGGACACCTGGGTGGCTCAGTCGGTTAAGCGTCTGACTTCGGCTCAGGTCATGATCTCGTGGTTTGTGAGTTCGAGCCCCACATCCGGCTCTGTGCCGACAGCTCGGAGCCTGGAGCCTGTTTCGGATTCTGTGTCTCCTTCTCTCTCTGCGCCTCCCCCACGTGTGTTCTGTCTCTCTCTGTCTATCAAAAATAAATAAATGTAAAAAAAAATATTTGCATAGTATACCATTTTCCCTCATCTTACTCTCACCTTTTCTGTGTGCTTGTATTTAGGATGTGCTTCTTGTTTTGTTTTGTTTTTTTAAGAATTCTTTTTAGCTTTTTTTTTTAATGTTTATTTATTTTTGACACAGAGAGAGACAGAGCATGAGTGAGGGAGGGGCAGAGAGAGAGGGAGACACAGAATCCGAAGCAGGCTCGAGGCTTCAGGCTCTGAGCTGTCAGCATACAGCCGGACGCAGGGCTGGAACTCACAGACCAGGAGATCATGACCTGAGCCGAAGTTGGATGCTCAACCAACTGAGCCAACCAGACGCCCCTAAGACATGCTTCTTGTAAGCAACATGTAATCAAATTTTGTTTTCTTATCCGGTTTGACAATTTTTGTATTTCAATTGGAACAGGTAATTCACTTACATTTAATATAATTATTGATATGTTTTGGTTGATACCAACCATCACAATATTTGCTTTCTATTTGTTCCTCCTGCTCTATGGTCTGTTTTCTTTCATTTCCTTTCATCTTTTGGGTTGATTTTATTATGTAAATATTCCAACTTCCTCCCTCTATTAGTTATGTATTCTTGTATTATTCTTTTACTGCAGAGATTATAGTAATAACTTATCAAAGTCTAATATTAGTTGGTATTTTTACCCTCTTACCAAACAAGGTTAAGAGCCTTAGAGCCTTAGAATCTTCAAACTTTATTTGTCCTTCTCCTGACTTATATGGTATTGTTGTGTTTTAGTTTAATTTCATATTTATTGAAAACTCCACCATAAATTATTGTTATTTTATACAATCAATTTTTATTTATGTTTATTTACATACTTAACCTTCTCATTGCTCTTTATTTTGTCTTGCATCTCTGGGCTTCTATCTGTGATAATTTTCTTTCTGCCTAAAAAGTATCCTTTGTATTTTTTTACTATGAATCTGTTAATATGAATTTTATTGATTTTTGCTTGTGTGGATATTTATTTCAGCTTCATTCTTGAAGGATATTTTCATTAGGTATAGAATCCTGGGTTGACAGTTATTTTCTTCCAGCGTTTTAAATTATCTATTTTCTTCAGGCTTCCAAAAGTCTATGAAGAAGTTAGCCCTAAGTTTGCTGTTGCTTTGAAATTTGTGGCTCCTTTTTCTCCCACATGATTTTAAGATTTTTCTCTTTGTCTTTGGTTTTACTCTGATGAATCTAGGTGTGGAATTCTTTTATTTATCCTGTCTGGGTTCATAGAGATCCTTGAATATGGGCTCAATGTCTTTCACTAATTTTGAAAAATTCTTAGCCATTGTCTCTCAAATATGCCATCTGCCCCATTCTCTCTCTCTCTTTCCTGTTAGAGCTCTAATTACATGTATCTTAGACTTTCTCACTGTAGGTTCCATATCTCTTATCCTCTGTTCTGTATTTTCCAACTTTTCTCTCTGTATATTCTGAATATTTTCTTCTGCTCCATCTTCCAGTTCACTAAGTCTCTTTTTAGCTTTGTCTAATCTGTTATTAATCTCTTCCATTGACTTTTTAATTTTAGTTATTGTAGTTTTCAGATATAAACTCTGGGGGGCTCATTTTTAGAGTTTCAGTTCACTTCCAAAATCTCAGTCTTTTTTGATCTTGGCATATTAAATATAGCTATTTTTATTTTTTCTCTCCTTTTTTAAAAAATTTAAATTTTAGTTAGTTAACATACAGTGCAGTATTGATTGCAGGAGTAGAAGTCAATGATTCAGCACTTACATACAACACCCAGTGCTCATCACAAGTGCCCCCTTAGTACCCATCACCCATATAGCCCATCTCCCACCCACCTCCCTCTGTCAACTCATAGTTTATTCTCTATCATTAAGAGCCTCAGCTTGTTTCCCCCTCTTCTCTTCCCCCCCTTCCCATATGTTCATTTGTTGTTTCTTAAATTATAATATGGCTATTTTTAACTCTGTGCTGGATGGAGCCTCAGTGGGTCTATTTCTGTTTTCTCTTGTTTATCTAGGTTTCCATTCATGTCTCCTCTTGTGTATTTGGCTATTTTGGCTGTGAAATGTTTTCACAGAAATTTGCTTCTATGGTAGCAAGGGGCTGTAGCAATCCAATTGCATGATTAAGCTGATTTGAACCAGTGATTCACTCCCTGTGAAAGTCAGTTGACTCCCAGTTCACTCTTACTTCTGTAAGGTAGCCTATTTAAGTATCACTTCAAAGCCCAAATGGTTTACCAGGCTTATTCCCCAACGCTTTGTGATTTCAATTCCACCACCCCCCCGCCCCAGCTTCACAAGCCTGTCAAAAATATGAATTTCTCAACTTCTCAGTCACTTCTTCCAGAATTGGTAAAGGTTCTATAGGAAAAGTTCCCTAACTGCCAAGCTTATGTCTGTGATTTGTCTTCTTCTGGAACTTGGCCCTGTAATTCTTAATTAACTTGTTGATTCTCCAAGGCCTTCAAGGAATTTTTTTTTTCTAACATTTTGTCCAGGGTTTTTGTTTTTGTTGTTGTTTTCAGTGGGAGCGTTTGTTCAAATTACCCAGTCTACCATGCCAGAAGTGAAGAACCTGATCCTTTAAAAATGTAAGCCAAATGATGACACTGAAATTCTCTATAAATAGAATAAAAGTCCAGTGACTTCACGGTGGTCCAGAAGATCCTATGCATTCTGGCTCCAGGTTACCTCTCCAACTTTATCGCCTACAACTCTCAAATAACTTTGCATAAATCTAAGGATCAACTCAATATAAACTTCTAAGGTAAAAAGGCCATGTGACACGTTTATCTTATACCCCCCCATAACGTTTAGCGTATTATCCAAGCAATATATCAATTTTGATTCAATTTGAACATCTGCTTAAAAATAAAGATTGCCCCAAATAGTGGCTTAAACTAGACAGCTTGTTTCCCACTTACATGGAAGAAGTCTGGAGATAGGCGGTGCAAGGGTGGGATGAAGGCAGCAAGTACCAGGGACCCAGGCTTCTTCTATCTTGTCGCGTGAATCTACATGGCTTTAAGTCCCAAGGTTCATTCGTGGCCTAAGATGGTGCTAAAGGTCCTGACAGGAGGGTTCAGGAGGAAAAGGGAAGTATAAGAATGCCCCTCAATTTTAGCAGACTTGTCAGACGACATAACACTTCTGCTGTCGTCTTTTTTTTTTTTTTTTTAATTTTTTTTTTCAACGTTTATTTATTTTTGGGACAGAGAGAGACAGAGCATTAACGGGGGAAGGGCAGAGAGAGAGGGAGACACAGAATCGGAAACAGGCTCCAGGCTCGGAGCCATCAGCCCAGAGCCCGACGCGGGGCTCGAACTCACCGACCGCGAGATCGTGACCTGGCTGAAGTCGGCCGCTTAACCGACTGCGCCACCCAGGCGCCCCACTTCTGCTGTCTTCTGATCACCTAGCTGGTCATGTAGCTTCACCTAGCTACAAGGGCAACTCAGAAATGTAGACTTTTGTCTGGGAAACAGTGGGCCAAGCTAAAAAAAATTGGAGTGCTTTTAGTAAAGAAGGGTAAATAAGACACTGGTATGTCACTAGCAATGTCTGCCACAAACACGAAGAACATTTTTTCCTAAAATTTCTTGGGTTGTCTCTTTTTCTTGACTTGATCGCCTCCACGACTGCTCAGAGCCTAATTCATTCAATGCTTACATCATTAAAGTACATGATTTCAACCTCCCAAAGATTGCATGCAAAATCCTATCATTGAAACTTCTCTATCAAGCAAAACAATTTGTCCTCTTTTTCTTATGCAAACATGGAAATATCATCTCTTTAATAAAAATCCTTTTTGCTAAAATGAGAGACGGTAAAGTTTCTCCAGAATACCCAGAATTGTCAATCACATGTCTCCAGTGAGTTTACTCTGGTTTACTGAATGCGAGTGTTTCCCTTAATTAACCCACATCTATAGTTAATTTATATAGTGTGAGTGCCACTGCCTTAGTCCATTTCGGCTGCCATAACAAAATAACTGACTCGGTGGCTTATAAACAACAAATTTTTATTTCATATAGTTCTGGAGTCCAGGAAGCCTACGATAAAAATACCAGAAGATTCAGTGCCTGGTGAGGATCTGCTTTCTGGTTTGTAAATGGCCATCTCTTTGCTGTGTCCTTCTGTAGAAGAAGGGGTAACATATGTCTCTGGGGTCTCTTTTATCAGGGTACTAATCTCATGCATGGGGGGGGTCCACCTTCATGACCTAATCACCTCCTAAAGGCCCTACCTTCAAATCCCTTTTGGGATTAGGTTTCAATATGAGTTTTGTGGGAGACACAACCATTGAGCCTATAGCAGACATTGTCTGTGACCCTCTAATTAATATGTTTTTTGGTACCAATACTTTCTATATTGGATTTTGATTAATGCGTCTTTCCCACTTGAAAGTAACCTCTAAGCAGGAGGAAGCACGTCTGTTTTGTTCCCATTCTTGGCATCTAGCATGGTGTGTGGGGCATAGTAGATGTTCATTAAATATTTGTTGGAAGAATGAGGAATTTAACCTTTACTGCATACCCATCATATGCCAGGTAGTATGGTAAATATTTTCCAGTTATAATTTTATTGACTTGTTGTAACAACCAAATGTGATGAGAACTATATCCCACTTCACAGATGAGATCAAGGAAGCTTGAGGAAGATAAATAATTAAACCAAGTTCACAAAGTCAGAAAGATGCAGATCTGAGGTCTGACCGGTAACCTCTGTCTCCATCGTAAATGATCATTTTACTCTGGCACATTTATGTCAGCCAGGTGAGCTGTTCCCTGGCTTCCTCTGATAACAGGTTGACTGATTTCATGATAAGATGGAAATAGTAAATATTAGATTAATATCCTTCCAATCACAAATTCCTGAAGCCTCCTTGCGTTAATTAAAGGAATTCATTTATGACAATTAAATGAGAAGCATAATGGTAGGCAGCTGAGTGAGTTACTGGCTTAAAAGGGATAAATTCAGGAATATGTTTTCAAAAATCAATGTGGACATTGATTTGATTGATCCCTACTCAGCTAACACCACTGCCCACAAGAATCAGTTGTTCAGGTGATATAATTTTGATAGTAGGATCTCTAGGAAAAAGCAAGAATGATGACAAAAATTTCAGCTACAATAACAGATGAACTTTAAAGGATATGGAAAAGGCAAGAAAGACAGAAAGAGATAAAGGAAAAAAGAAGAGAGGGAAACATACAAAAGAGCAGAAAACATACAAAACAGTGAAATGGAAAGGGATGGGGATTGGCACACATTTGTTTTGTTGTTGCTGTTCTGGGTTTACTTCCCTTAGCTGCTCAGCTTTCAGTCCCCATTCTTTCAATAATAGCATCTCCATTTACTTTTTGGTAATTCCATCCTCACTTTTGGATATGCCATCTGGTGGGACTGTGGTTCAGAAACTCTGTTTTCCTCCAGCCCCCGAACGGAGCGAAGAGTTGAACCTAGTTAAGCCAGCCAGATTCTCTCTTCCTGGACTCAGAATCCTTTGTTTCAGATGCAGCACTTGAGAAGTTCATGGTGTGAAGACGCATGTAAGCTGTCTGGGTCTGTCCTTTCCACTACTGGGTCTCTCGCCTCCTCTCCTCAATCCTTGGAGCTTCCCCAATTTTCCCCCAAAATTCCTTTCTTGCTTAAGTTTACCAGAGCAGCTACCATTGCTTGCAATCAAAGAACGCTAGCTGAAACAGTCGAGGCAGAAGATAAGTGGAAATAAATGCTGAAATTAAGATTTGGGATGCGACCCACTGAGAATCTATTTTTGGTTCCTGAAACAGTAGGTATTGGGGACAAACCTAGCTTAAACCTGAAACAGAGTGCATATTAGTGTTCACTCATTTCAGATCTCTAGGAGCAAATATAACTCACACTGTAAAGTAGCACAGGGTTTCCAAAAGGTGAGAGTAATATTCTTTTTCAAGGATAACCTATTGTAGAATTGACATCACAGTTGGCGTACGGAAAGAGTTTGTGTTTTTTTCTATGTAGTTTTTTTCTATATAAGATCTTTGTGTCTTTGATAATTTCACATCTTTGGCATGACTAAAGGATTTTTCCATTCAAATCAACCTCCTTCAACTTGGCCAGTCTCTTCTTCCTCCCCCCCCCCCCCACCGCCCCCCAACTTGCCCCGTGGGATTCTTTCTTTTCACTGCCAAGGATTAAATTCTCTTGTGAAAGCCTTCAAGGCAATAGACATCTGTACTGGAAAGGAGATACAAAACTGTCCAAAAAGAGAGGAGCACTTCCAAAGCTTAGGGGAGAAAATAACTGAACTCTTATTCATATTGGGGAAAAAATCTGGTTTCAAACTGAGTTTTTTATTGACTTTTTTGCTGTTGTTGTAAAAAAGGATCATCGTTTATGTTGAATAAGAAAAGGTTATTGTTCTCCTTTACCAAAGATGCTAAGTTTGCATGTTTTGAACATCAAACGAACATCTCCATAGAGAATGGCTTGCTGCCAATATCTGGTGAGCAGGCCAGACTTTCAGCGCGGCCCAGTTATACCAGTTCTGTGTTGGTGGGCGAGCAATTCCAGAGAGAAGGCTGAATTAGAATTCAGCCCTAATCCTGCTTGGGATGCTGGCCTTATTGGGTCTTAGCTTGATGGTCAGAAGACAATCTCACAGCATTCCAGTAGCACAGATCCATGGCTCCCTCCTCAAGCCATGTGCACGAAAGGCACCATGCTGCTGGCAATGGGCAAACATCAGATGCAATGAGCACAAATAATAATTGTACACCCACGGTATACAATACAGACCTTAACAATTACCTTGTTATTTTATCAGTTCTAATCTCTCTGCCCTTATAACTATCTGACATTACTATTATATTCTGGCAATTGATGTGTGGAGTCATATGTCGTGCCAAACGGAATTGTCAGTTTAGATATGATAAGGAGGATCATGCAGGAATGATATATTATCCAAACTCTGCCCTTTCAACTTTACTCAGCGGTGTAGTCTATTAATCCAACAACACATGGGAAGCCTGAGGCTGGATATGAGCAAATATGATTCAATGCACAAGAACTGAGCTCTAGGGGCTCCTGGGTGGCTCGGTTGGTTGAGTGCCTGACTCTTGATTTTGGCTCAGATAGTGATCCCAGGGTTGTGGGATCCAAGCCCCAGGTGGGGTTCCATGCTCATCGTGGAGCCTGCTCGGGATTCTCTCTCTCTCTCCTGCTTCCCCTCCCCTGGTTCGCACACTCTTTCTCCCTCTAGATACCTAAAAAAAAAAAAAAAAAAAAAAAAAAAAAAAAAAAAAAAAAAAAATTCAAAAAGAACTGAGCTCTAGATATTAAGTCTTAGAAAATAGCCCCTTGAAAAGGTCTCCTCTTTATGTTTATTTGCCATGGGAAATGGTGTATTTTTTTGCTCTGTGTGCAAATTTAGCTTGGGGGGAAACTCATATAGGTGATGATGTCAGGTCTCCCAAATGCTAGATGATTGACCCCTTCAGTAAAAGAACCTAAGGGTTCTTTGCTTTTCTTATAATTGCTCAGGCTTCACTTCTATTGAAAAGTGGCCACAAAAGCCATTCTATGAAATGACTCTTTAATATTTGATAAATGAGTCCGTCTTAGGGGCCTATATGGTTGCAGCAATCATGTTTCTCAGCTAAGACTGCGTGTGTTCACATGGGACGGTCATTAAGCAAACCTTTTAAGATGACAGGAGTTCACTTTTTCTGTCTCATTTCCCAGAAAGAAGAATAATGGAATAAAGTCTGGATAGTTAAAAGGGAAAGAAAAGGGTATGCACTCTTCCCCCACTACGGCTTTCTAACCTAGAAAGGCAACATAATTTGGGGCAAAGAGCTACATTCTAAGTGGCAAAGTAAATAGGAGATATTTATTCCTATATCTTCATGACACTTTAATGATACAGTAGAAGATTCTTACTAGGCCCTTAATGACTTGAGAAAACTGAGACAAAGGGATGCTGGAAAACATATTAAATATTACACAATTAATCTGAAGTAAAAGACCAGAACTTGCTCAAATATCCTCCAATATCATTCAGGGGAATGAACCTCATGGTGGAGAGTGAATTGGGCAATATAGATACGAGGTATTCAGCTTTCATCTGGATCCTGATATTTATTTCCATTCTATTCCAAGTGAGATCTGCTTCTAACCACAGACTAAGAGAGCTCCAGTCCCTCCCCAGAGATATCAGACTGTCAGACCTCTCTCTTGGCTTTCTCCTCCCTGCCCCACCACACTCCCACACCCCACGCACGCCACACATACCTACCAGCTGCCCACCAGAAACAGCTGCCTCAGGACGGGGCTGGCAGGGGAAGTCTTCCATGGATGGACAGCCCTTAGCAGCAGCAAGAGTCCTCAGCAAAATTGTCCCTTTGGCCTCAGTTCTGACTTTGGGCTCTGACCCGGGTCTGGCAAAAAATAATATGTACCCATTGTAGAAAACATGAAAAGTACATAGAATTTTAAAAAATTGCTTATAATCTCGGGGCGCCTGGGTGACTCAGTCAGGTAAGTGTTTGACTTCGGCTCAGGTCGTGATCTCGTGGTTTGTGGGTTCAAGCCCCATGTTGGGCTCTTTGCTGACAGCTCAGAGCCTGGAGCCTGCTTCGGATTCTGTGTCTCCCTCTCTCTCTGCCCCTCCCCTGCTTATGCTCTGTCTCTGTCTCTTTCTCTCTCAAAGATAAGTAAACACTTAAAAAAGATTTTTTTTAAATTGCTCATAATCTCACCACTAAGTGATGACTGTCAATATTTTGGTCTAGTTTTTTAAAAATTTAATCTAAGTAAAGCATATAAATGTTCATTTAGTTGGGGTCACATCGTATATGCAATGTTGAATCCTGCTTTCTTTTTTTTTTTTAACTTTGTAAATGAACATTTCTCCATGTCATAAGAACATTTCTTTATAACCACCACACACACCTATTATAAAAAAATAATGATTAAAGAGATCAAGGAGAAGTCACAAAACTGAAGGGGAAAAAAGTAAACAATCTAAAAGTTGGAGATGGAGGAATGATCGTTCTAATTACCAACTCGCAGATCCTAAACATTATGGAGGAGGATGTTCAAGGAAGAAATCAAAAACTGGTACAAAAGGAATGAAACAGCTTTGATAAATGTATAAAATAATGAAAAGATAGTTGTTAGCAAAGATGTAATATGTACTATTTAAATAACCAAGAAGACAATCGCTATTGTGCAGTATCAGATTACATTGGTAAGATTAATTAACAGTTTTATTAAATAATAAAAGGGAAATGCAGAGATTTTAAAAAGATGCCTAGAGAAAATATGCACAAAGGAGCTCTTTAATTGTAAGATGTTACAGTATTCTTAACATGGCACTGCAGGTTCTGACATTAGATTCCATTTGTGAGCTTTAGTGAGGTGTTAGGAAAAGAGGTCAACAGTATGTTAAAGGCAGAACTGTCTAATTCCTCTCCACCCCTGCCAAAGATTATTCTCAAGGACACGAAAAAAATGTGGTATGGGGCGCCTGGGTGGCTCAGTCGGTTAAGTGTCCGACTTCAGGTCATGATCTCATGGTCTGTGGGTTTGAGCCCCGAGTTGGGCTCTGTGCTGACAGCTCTGTGCTGGAGCCCGCTTCAGATTCTGTCTGTCTGTCTGTCTGTCTCTCTCTGCTCCTCCCCCACTCATGCTCTGTCTATCCCCTTCTCTCAAAACCGAATAAGTATTAAAAAAAATATTTTTAAGAAAAAATGTGGTAGTATTTGACCTCTACCAAACTATTTTGTATTCACTGGAGATCGATCCCGATACCACCAGCCCCTCCCTTTGCTTCAGAGATCTCTCCTACTTCCCAATTACAACCAGGGGGTGGGCTAGAGCTGGGAAGACAGGGCCTTGGAGAAAATTGTGGCTTATTGCAAAGATGATGGGCTGTGGAGTCAGACATAAGTTGAATTCCAATCCAAGAGTTGTCACTTGCAACTCTGTCACCTAGACAAGGGACTCAGGGGTTCCCTTCCCCCTTTATACAGTGGAGATAATAAAATCTATTTCTTATAGGATGTTAAATAAAAGTTGGTTATTGTTAGTTCTACTTCATTTTTATTTACCCATATATTTCAGTTCTCCCCCCACACACATTTTTTTGACCATGGAATCGTAGCTCATTTCGAGAGCAATTCTGGTTTCTTGTTCATTTCATTTTTTATCATTAGTCCCCTGAACTTGTGCTATGATAAGCCAGAAAAATTCCTTTCATCCTAGTACTTGTCATTTGATGTTTAATAAAGCTTATAGGTGGCACTCATAATATTCTTTAAACATTCATTAAACAAAAATTCCCTCAATAAATTTTTTATTGAGAGCCTAATATGTGCTAAGCACTAAGCCACATGATATAGCTAAAAATTAATAAATCCAGCTGGATAAGAAAGTCAGAGAGACAATGTCTAAATATATTTAGAAAAAATGTCTAATAGAGGGGGCTAGTAAAAATTGGATTCTCAGTGTAATGTAAGTTAATGGCAATGTTGATTTAATTTCAGGAAACTTTCTGATAGGATAAGAATATGAATTCAGAAATTGGAAAGGTAGGGGCACCTGGGTGGGGAAGGGGCAGAGAGAGAGGGACTGAGAATCCAAAGATCTGAAGTGGGTTCTGCAGTGACAGAAGAGAGTCTGATGTGAGGCTGGAACTCAATAACCGTGAGATCACAACCAGAGCCAAAGCCAGATGCTCAACCAACTGAGCCACCCAGGCGCCCCATTAAAAAACTAAAAATAGAATTACCATATAATCCAGCTATCTCACTTGTATGTGTATGTCCAAAAGAATTCAGAGGATCTTAAAGAGATATTTACATACCCATGGTTCATTGCAGCACTATTCACGATAGTCAAGAGGAGGGAGCAACACAAATACCCATCAACAGATGAGAGAATTAAGAAAATGTGGAATATACCCACAGGGGAATATTACTCAGCCTTAAAAAAGAAAAAGGAGGGAAATCTTGTCACACACTACAACATGGATGAACCAGGAGGATGTTATGCTAAGTGAGTCAGAAAAGAATACTGTATGATTCCACACATAGGAAATGTCTAAAGTAGTCAAATCATAAAAACAGAGAATAGAAAGGCGGTTACTAAGAGCTGGGAGAAATTGGGTAGCAGAATTAGTGTTTGGCAGGTATAGAGTTTCAGTTTTGTAAGATGAAAATGTTCTAGAGATCTATTGCACAACAGTATGAAAATACTTAACACTACTGAAACATACCCTTAAAAATGGTTAAGATGGCAAATTTAAGGTTATGTGTTATATGCAGGTGATGAATCACTAAATTCTACTCTTGAAAACATTATTTTAAAAAATGTTTAATGTTTATTCATTTTTGAGAGAGAGAGAGAGAGAGCATGACCTGGGGGAGGGGAAGAGAGTGAGGGAGACACAGAATCTGAAACAGGCTCCAGGCTCCAGATTCTCAGCACAGTGCCCCATGCAGAGCCTGAGCCCACAAACTGCAAAATCATGACCTGAGCCAAAGTTGGACGCCCAGCTGACTGAGCCACCCAGGTGCCCCTCTACTCTTGAAATAATTATTACATTATATGCTAACTAACTTGAAATATTTTTCAGTTTATTTTTTAAGAGAGAGAGCAAGCAAGCACGGGAGGGGCAGGGTAGAGGGAGAGGGAGAATTGCAAGCAGGCTCTGTACTGCCAGCACAGAGCCCTATGTGGGGCTTGAACCCACAAACTGTGAGATCATGACCCAAGACGAAATCAAGAGTCAGATGTCCAACCAACTGAGCCACCCAGGAGCCCCATATGTGTTAACTAACTTGAATTTAAATAAAATTTAAGAATTAAAAATAATTTAGGAAAATTTCTACCAGCAATATAACTGGAAAAGAGAAATGAATTCATACATAATAATAAGAAAGCTTTTATAGAAAGTTTGGGCAAAACTTGTACAGAAACAGTAAACAGATTAATCCATTCACAGAACATGAATTAGTGACTCAAATTTTTTGAAAAAAAGAAAAACCAAAAAACTTCAACCTCACAGATAGTCTAAGAAATGCAAATTTAAATAAAGACATGCCTATTTATTTATTAAAAGTTTATTTATTTATTTGAGAGAGAGAGGCAGAGAGAAAAGGAGAGAGAGAATCCCAAGTAAGCTCCATGCTGCCAGAGAAGAGCCCAGCAAGGGGCTCGATCCCACAAACCATGAGATCATGACCTGAGCCAAAACCAAGAATCTGATGCTTAACTAACTGGGCTACCCAGGAGCCCCAAGAGATGCCTTTTAAAAAGAAATCTTTGAAATTAACAATGATTTTTAAAAGACTACAATTCCGTTTGGCAAGACAGGCCCTCATGCCCTGGCGGTGAGAATATAAGACGATTTACACTTTTTTATATTAATTGTGTATTGCTTGTAGTAACAAGTTACTGTAATACTTAGCAGCTCAAAGCAATAAACATCTATCATTTCACATTTTCTGTGGATCAGGGACCTAGGGACTGCTTAACCTGCTGCTTAGGAAGGGCAGTTCGTAGCTGGACGTGGTCACTGCCAGCTCAACTCGGGCAGGAGAAACTACTTTTACTCTCACTCTTGAGATTGTTGGGCAGGATCAGTGGGTCATGCCTATTGGCCAACAACCTCAGTTCCTGGCCGTGTGGACTTCTCCATAGGCTGCCAGTCTGTCCCCACAATATGGCAGCTGGGTTCTCTCAGGGCTAGTGACCCTAGAGGAAAAGTGACCAAGACAAGCTATAGTTTCTTTTATTATTTTTTTATTAAAAAATTTTTGTTTAATGTTTATTTTTGAGAGAGAAAGAGAGAGCGAGCAAGCAGGGGAGGGGCAGAGAGAGGGGGACACAGAATCTGAAGCAGACTCCAAACTCTGAGCTGTCAGCACAGAGTCTGATGGGGGGGCTCCATGAGATCATGACCAGAACCCAACTCAGATGCTTAACCGACTGAGCCACCCAGGCACCCTTCTATAATTTCTTTTATAACCTAACCTTGCAGGTGACCTATCATTGCTCTGCTGTATTCTTTCGGTCACACAGACCAATCTTGGTAAATGTGGATAAGGACTACATAAAGGTAGGAAGACCAGGAGGCAGGGATCATTGGGGGCCTTCTTGAAGGCTAGGTGTCACATTTCTTTAATTTGTCAATATTTAAGAGTTAATACCTTTAATCCAATGATATTAGGTAATTACATTTCTAGCAATGTATTCTAAGAAAGGAATCATGTATGTGGCCAAATAATATGCCTAAGCGTGTATACCATTTTTATAATAGTATGATATGGAAATGACTTAAATGTGTAATAATCAAGAATGTATTTATCAAATAAATGATAATACTATATGACGGATTAGGTATCCATCAAAAGTGGTGATTTTGAAGAATTTTTCATATCATGGTGAAATTATAGTATGCTTATTTTTCAAAGGCAGGGCATAAACATTTATATATAATATGACAATTATGTGAAAATTATAATAATTATGTTTAAAAGATGATTAGGCATATTCTAATACAGGGAGAAGATAGAACAAAATATATATGCTATTCCTGGCCTCCCCTCTCCCCCAGAAAAGCTAAACCTGGATCTAATTATGAAGGAACAATCAAACAAGTCTAACTTTGGGGATGTAGTGAAAAATGACTGGTCTGCCTGCAATCTTCAAAAATGTCAGTGTCAAAAAAAAAAAAAAAAAAAGGAAAGAAAAAGGCCAGGGAATTGTTTCAGATTAAAGGAGGGTGCAATGAATTTTTCTCAATTGACTTGGATTATTATTATTACGATTTTTAGTTTTATAACATTAATGGGACAATAACTGGGAAAATTTGAATGTGGGCTTTATATTAGATAATAGCAGTGTCAACATTAAATTTCCTGAGCATGATCATAGTGTTATGATTACAAGGAAAAATGTTGTTGTACTTAAGAGATGCATGTTGAAGTCTTTAGGGTTGACGTGTCATGTAACTTTCCTGTGTGTGTGTATGTGTGTGTGTGTGTGTGTGTGTGTGTGTGAGAGAGAGAGAGAGAGAGAGAGAGAGATAATGAGTTATTCTAAGAAAAAGTAAATGTGGCAAGATGTTTACGATTGGTAAATCTACGTGGAGTATAAGGTGTTTATCTTACTATTCTTGCAACTTTTCAAATAGTTTGAAAGTTGAAGAAAATAATATTTTAAAGTTAAATGCAACATTAGAATGGATTGAGGTAGTAAGAGAGGCTTTATTTTATTCTAAAATTAACATAAAATTTTATACTTGTCTGTAGTTCTCTATATTCAGTATTTTAATATGCTGAGCCTATTATTTTTACAATTGCCAGATAATAAAAGTTGTATAAAAAGGATTTTTACTTAAGTTTTTGTATGTGATTCTTTAATTCTTTAAATGGCTTTATTTAATATTGTATATAACAAATTAAAAAAATTTTTTTAATGTTTATTTATTTCTGAGACAAAGAGAGACAGAGCATGAGGGGGGGGGGGGCAGAGAGAGAGGGAGACACAGAATCAGCAGACTCCAGGCTCTGAGCTGTCAGCACAGAGCCCTACACAGGGCTCCAACTCACAAACCGTGAGATCATGACTTAAGCCGAAGTCCGTTGCTCAACTGACTGAGCCACCCAGGCACCCCCAGAAATATTACCTTGAAACTGAAATGAGATGATTTCAGTTTGCAGACAACATACAGAACAACCATATTTGCTGGTTGTAAAAGATGTAGGTTAACAGCAGAGATGACCCTTAATGCATCATGCTTATGATATAAAATGTCCAAGAAAAGGCAAAAATATAGACACAGAAAGTAGAGTAGTGGTGCTTAGGGTTGAAAGTGAGAATGATGAGTGACTGTAAATGGGAATGAAATTTCTTCTTGGGGTGATGGAAATGTCCTAGTGGTAATTAATGGTTGTACGACCTTGTAAATATACTAAAATTCATTGAATTCCACACTTAAAACAGGTGAGGGGCACCTGGGTGGTGCAGTGGGTTGACCATCCAACTCTTGATTATGGTTCAGGTCATGATCCTGGGGTCATGGGATCGAGCCCCACATTGGGCTCCTCCCTGAGCTTGGAGCCTGCTTGCGATTTTCTCTCTCTTGCCCTCTGTCCTGCCTCCACTTGCATGCATGTGTGTGTGTGCATACTCTCTCTCAAATAATAAAAAAAATGTTTAAAAATGTTAAAAACAGGTGTATATATGGTATATGAATGATAGCTCAGTTGTTTAAAAGATATAGTTTATTTATTTTTAATGTTTATTTATTTTTGAGAGACAGAGAGAGACAGAGTGTGAGCAGGGGAGGAGCAGAGAGAGAGAAAGAGAAAGACACAGAATCTGAGGAGGCTCCAGGCTCCGAGCTGTCAGCACAGAGCCCAACGCAGGGCTCGAACTCACAAGTGGTGAGATCATGACCTGAGCCGCAGTCAGACGCTTAACCAACTGAGCCACCCAGGCGCCCTAAAAAGATATAGTTTAAAACACTTTAGCCAGATGAAACACAATCTCAATTTGAAGAGACATCAAAGGTATGAGAAGTTTAGTAGAATTACCTGAGAAATAGCCAATAGAATTTTAACTGTTTCTATCCTTAGATTTTCCTTATTTTTATCAAGAGACACATCATTAGTTCAAACTTCCTGGAGGCATTTAGATGGAGAGAAACATCTGATTTACTGACTAATTCTCTAAAGCATACTTCTATAAATTTAAAGTTCACACAACGGCTAGAGTCAAGCTAGTAGTGGATCATAGATGACCTATTGCTTAATTAATGGATTGAGATGCTTTGTAATTACAATTTAAATTTTTCATTCTTCCAGCAATTGATTACTTAGTGTTTACTATGACCGGTTTTAGAGGCAACTGCCAACATATAATTGTATGTATAGAAGTGATGGTGAAGGTAAATATTTTATTGTTTTAATGTTTATTTTTGAGAGAGAGAGGGGGGAAGAGAAAGAGAGAGATATCACGAATGGGGGATGGGCAAAGGTAAATATTTTAAAATGCTCTGTGGAGTCAGGTTTATATGCTTAATTTCTAAGCATATCCTTCTTCTTTTTTTTTTAAATAGGTAATACCAATGTAAATTTGCTCTCAGTCCATGAATCATGATGAATGCAGTATGAATGACTGAGATTTCACTGTGTTCACAGAAGTGTTACTGAGGTTATTCTTGGTAAATCTAAATGACTCTATAAAATGTTAGTTAAAAGAGATTTGCACAATGAGATATCAGCTCCCATTAGTCAGAATGGCTAGACTCAAAAAGGCTAGAAATAACAAGTGTTGGTGAGGATGTGGAGCAAAGGTAAGCCTTGTGCACTGTTGGTGGAAATGTAAATTAGTGCAGCCGCTATGGAGAACAGTATACAGGTTCCTCAACAAAATAAAAATAGAAATACCATACAACCCAGTAATTCCATTTTTGGGGTATTTATCCAAAGAAAACAAAAACACTAATTTGAAAGCATAGATGCACTCCTATGTTTATTGCAGTAGTATTACAATAAACAAGATACGGAAGTAACCTAAGTGTCCATTGGTAGATGAATGGATAAAGAAGTTATGGTGTATATACACCCATGGAATAGTACTCAGCCTTATAAAAAACCAGATCTTGCCATTCAGTGGGAATTATGCTAAGTGAAATAAGTCAGAGAAAGACAATACCATATGATTTCACTTATATGTGGAATCTAAAGAAGAAAATAAATGAACAACAACAACAAAAAAGAAACAGACTCATAAGTAGAGAGAACAGATTGGTGATTGCCAGAGGAGAGAGAGGTAGAGGGAGGGGATAGGTGAAATAGGGAGGGGATTAAGAACTATAACATCCAGTTATAACATAAATAAGTCATGGGGATGAAAGGTACAGCATAGGGATGTAATAACTTTATATGGTGACTGAGAGTAACTACACTTATCACAGTGAGCATTTTGTAACATATATAATTGTTGAATCACTATATGGTACACCTGAAGCTAACATAATATTATATGTTAACTAGACTTCAAATAAAAAATATTTGACCAGAATTAGAAAATTATATGCTAATTCCAATTGTGCCAATTGGTTCTGAAGCACGGTAATAACTGGAAGCTTCTGCTAAGTCCTCTGGGAGCTGCCTCTTACTCAACCACTTACTAATTCCATACAGGCCTTGAGTGGCTTTGCATAAATGTGATAGGATAATGCCCTCCCTGACCCACTGGCATGGAGCACCATTAGAACAGGCTCTGTACGCATGCCTGTATAAAAATTCGGTGGTGGGCAGTGGATGTGATGTTCCATAGAACCACACTTGACCAATGGAGAATGGAAATTGGTAGATAAATGTGAACCTTTTTTGTCTCCTCGAAAGCATGCTTAAGCCTCCTCCATGAGAGCCAACTCAATGATACATCCTCGTCTTGGTTTTTCTTCTTTCCCTGTTTTAACTCCCTTTCCCCCCAGCTGATATACCTGCCTCCTGGCCCTATTTTTTCAAATAAACTAACTGCATGCAAGCCTTGTCTCACATTTGGGAGATACTCAGCCTAAGACATACAGGATATTTGATATATGCAATTTATAGTACTTGTTAGTAAATTCTTGCTGAATAATTGACAATGTTGTACCAATAGATTTGTATTTTTCACTTGAATTGCGTCATTTGAGTAGTAGGGATTTTATAGAAAATGAACCCCTAATTCATTTTAGGAATTAATAGTAATACGAAATGATTCCCTAATGTACATTTGATGGCAGAGTCTTCAATGTAAGTTCTGGTTGTATCTGTCATTTAACTTGTATATCAGGGTCACTGTCATTAGGAAACTAGCTTACGCCTCAGAAGAAGACAGTAATCATATAAAATGATGTTCAGGAGTCCAGGTTCTATATGTTTAGGGTTCCTTTTTGTTTGAAGAAGGCGTGCCAGCTTCCACCCCCCTGCCAATTAAATAAAAATAAAGAGGCCAAGTCAGAGACAGAAGTGGTTTGTTTGTTTGTTTGTTTATTAAAATCTGTGTACCCAAAGTGGGGCTCAGACTCACAACCTATATTTCAAGAGTCCATGCTTTGCTGACTGAGCCAGCCAGATGCCCCCAGAAGTTAAATGCAAAGGGGTTTGGTTAAGAGTGGGTCCGCCTTGGGGCGCCTGGGTGGCGCAGTCGGTTAAGCGTCCGACTTCAGCCAGGTCACGATCTCGCGGTCCGTGAGTTCGAGCCCCGCGTCAGGCTCTGGGCTGATGGCTCAGAGCCTGGAGCCTGTTTCCGATTCTGTGTCTCCCTCTCTCTCTGCCCCTCCCCCGTTCATGCTCTGTCTGTCTCTGTCCCAAAAATAAATAAAAACGTTGGGGAAAAAAAAAATTAAAAAAAAAAAAAAAAAAAGAGTGGGTCCGCCTAATCTTCCAGAGACTTCTAGTTGCTCTTCAATCTACCACAGGCACCTGAGAGTTCTATATTAATTTTAAATTCTATCCCCATGCAGACTTTCTGAGCATTACTTCAGTACCCCTGAGTACTTGCTCCACTACTGACCCTATTATTCTTTGATGACCTGATTATTGCACATTTCTGTTGGTTGTATAATATTGTCTACTGAGCTATGATTATAATCATTCTAGAATGTTCTGTTACAAGGTCTGTAGGCAAAAGTGGAGTTTTCAGTTCCACATTAAAAATGGGCTACAATTGGGGCCCCTGGGTGGGTCAGTCTGTTAAGCGCCTGACTTCGGCTCAGATCATGATCTCACAGCTTGTGAGTTTGAGCCCCGGGTCAGGCTCTCTCCTGAAAGCTCAGAGCCTGGAACCTGCTTCAGATTCTGTGTCTCCCTCTCTCTCAACCCCACCCCTGCTCACACTCTGTCTCTCTCTCCTTCAAAAATAAATAAACATTAAAAAAAAAAAGGGCTACAATTTAGGGGCATCGAGGTGGGTCAGCCAGTTAAGCGTCCAACTCTTGATTTTGCATCAGGTCTTGATCTCACAGTTTGTGAGTTTGAGCCCTGCACTGCTAGTGCAGAGCCTCCTTGGGATTCTCTCTCTCTCTCTCTCTCTCTCTCCCTTGCTCTCGCTCAAAATAAATAAATAAACTTAAAAAAAACTTTAAAAATAAGTAAAAAATTAAAATGAGCTACAATTTAGACAAGTCCTTAACAAATGTTTGTGGGCAGAGAGACCTCATTGAAACAACAGCAGTCAATTCCTCATTATCTTTGCTATTAGAAGAAAGTAATGGAATTCTTCCAAAATGGTGGATAAAGTATAATACTATAATGGATTTCCTTCCCTACCCCCCCAAAGGATTTGCCTGCCTAAACTTTTTTTTTTTTCGTTTGGTCTAGACCAAATTCTCAATGTTTTGCATCCCTTGTGCACACATTGTAGCTTGGGGATGGGGACCTGACTGGTGTTGACTGAGAGGTTCAAGATGGTCTCAGAATGCAAACTGCCCTTGGGAAATTCACATGCAGATAATGAAGTGGTGGCTGTACCTAAAATATTGATCAAAATGCAATTTAATCTGTGCAATAGGCTTCAGGCTCTGCCTTCTGACCCTGGAACAGCCACAGCAAAGTCAATCAAATGAGGGCCTTTCCTGAAGAGGATAAGCAAGTTTAAGCTTTTAAAGTGTTCCCTGGTTTCCTTGTTGAAAACGGAGCTCAAGGCACCTCAGTGGGAAGAGCATGTGACTTTTGATGTCGGGGTTTTGAGTTCAAGCCCCACGTTGGGCGCAGAGATGACTTAAATAAGTAAAATAAAATCTTTTTAAAAAATGTTTTAAAACTTTTAAAAAATGTTTTAAAAACTTTTTAAAAAGTTCATGTTTTTAAAAACTTTGTTTTAGTGCTTTAAAGGTAGAGCTAATAACTAATTATTGTTATTTTTATTTTTTTTCCCTCTAGGATTTTATTTAAATTGAAGTTAGTTAACATATAGTGTAATATTGGTTTAAGGAGTAGAACTTAGCGATTCACCGCTTACACATAACACTCAGTGCTCATCCCAACAAGTGCCCTCCTTAATGTCCATCACCCATTTTGCTCATCCCCCATCCACCTCCACTCCAGCAACCTTTCGTTTGTTCTCTATAGTTAAGGATCTCTTCTGTTTGCCCCCCTCTATGTTTTTATCTTATTTTTTTCCTTCTCTTCCCCTATGTTCGTCTGTTTTGTTTCCTAAATTCCACATATGAGCGAAATCATATGCTATGGAATATTACCCAGCCGTCAAAAAGAATGAAATCTTGTCATTTGCAACAGTGTGGATGGAACTGGGGTGTATTATGCTAAGCAAAATAAGTTGGTCAGAGAAAGACAATTACTGTTATTGATTTTTAAAAATAAAACCTAGTTTTTAGTCTTTCTCCTTAGGAATATTCCATCTGCCCCTGTAAGGATAATAGGCTGCCATGGAATAAAATTGGTGAATGTTAAATACACAAGGACACAATTTTATTCTATGCAGGGTTGTTTGCTGTCATAAAGATTTATCAGGGAACAAACAGCCTCAAAGAATCTTTTAGTGTGTTGTTACTATCCTCTTCTGGCTGCGTTTGGTGTATTTTCCTGGTCATCTTATTAATATTGTTAGATTTAGAATACAGAGACTTTTCTACCTCCAAGTGTCTGCCCTTAAAAAAACAAACAAAAGCAAAAACCCAGCAACAAAAAATTAAGACAACTAATAATACTCATACACTTACTTAGAATCAATTATCATACTAAGGAACCATAATTGCAGTTTTTTACATGTGTTCTGGGCACTATCAGATGCTCATTTCCCAGCAGATGTATGCAACAGTGAGGCGTCATAGTTTCTAACCTATAATGCTGCTATTATTTCATGTTGAAATTACTCTCTTTTTTAAAAAGATTTATTTAATCACTTAAGTAATCTCTAGACCCAACATGGGGCACAAACTCACAACCCTGAGGTCAAGAGGCACATGCTCTACCAACTGAGCCAGCCAGGTGTCCCACACCTGAATTATTCTCATCTAATTTCCAAAGATCTATATTGGGCTTGTAGGTAGTTAGGGGATGAAGAGGTGTTTGCGATGATTTGGAAGTCTCTGGTTACAACCTGGAAGAAGAATGTCTTTGGTGAAACATGAACCAAATTGTTCTCCTGCTCCTTTCCATTTGCCCTTTGTTTACAGTAAGATTATGCAAATATACCTTTGAGTTGGGGGTGAGGGTAGGGAGAGAAAGTGGTCTCCTTTTTTGTGTTCACTGCTATATAAAAGACCACTGTATAGGCAATTTCGTCTCCTAAAGACGAGACAGTAGATATTCAATTAATGACACTGAAGTTGGATCAAATTATCCTTCCTGTTCTTAGTTCTTCTAAGGAGAACAAAACTCTGCCTTTCCTATCTTCTAGTTCTTTCCCACGTAGCAGGCCACAGATTATTATGTACTTTAATTCTACATTAGGTGCTTTTCAGGGGGGAAAACCCCATAGTTTAACCTAATGAAGTGAAACATGTCTGCAATACAACTCAGATGAGATCAGCCATGGTTCTTAATATGTATTTGTGAGATGTTGAAAGTTCTTTCTTTTAATCAGTCAATATGCTTTTGTTTGTTTTTACTGTCTATGTTTTTGCAGCACTATTATTCATGCGATACAACTCATCATGTACTTCGGATGAACAGAACAGCGAGGGGTGTTTTTAGTTGACTGCTGCTGCACAATTATCACAAGGAAGAAAATGAAGCAGTATGCTATTTTGGGGTTTCATCAACGTGAAGCTGGTTGTAATTTCAATTTGTGAGATATGGTGAGGAAAATGAAAGTGGGGGAAGGGATGGTGGGGAGGTGAATGGGAAGGGAAGAGTGAAATGGGGTATGATGTTCATTGTAAAACCTACACGACATTATAAAATTTTTGACTTGTAGGTCAAAGCCACTTGAAAATATGTTAAGGCCTGAGTCTTAAATGATTGACTCATCTGGTATAACTTGTAATAAGATGAATGCTATGTTAATGTCTTATTAGAACAGAATCATTGATGGGGGCGCCTGGGTGGCTCAGTCGGTTGAGCGTCTGGCTTTGGCTCAGGTCATGATCTCACCATTAGTGAGTTTGAGCCCTGCGTCGGGCCCTGTGCTGACAGCTCAGAGCCTAGAGCCTGCTTCAGATTCTGTGTCCCCCCTCTCTCCACCCCATCCCTGCTTGTGCTCTGTCTCTGTCTTTCAAAAATGAATAAACATAAAAATAAAATAAAATAAAAAAAAGAACAGAATCATTGGAAACAGTGCCAAAGACTATTTTCTGTGGATATTTTCATAAGACAGATCTGGGTGGAAATGGTGATTTGCCTCCTCTGAAGATCCGACAGAGCTGAGAGCCTTTGGACACTTGGATACTATGCTAAGTAAATGTTATGTACTTCAATTAAAAACATATCCATAATGATCAGCAAGGTAGCTTCCTTATTCTAACCTAAGTTATATAATAAAAGGTGATTTTTATTATTCTGACAATTTTGGGGAGGAAAAATAATTTTCCCTTTACCCTTCTGAATTCTTGGCTGAGACCGTTGTAATAGATTAACAAGAGAAAAACAAACAAGTTTATTAACAGGTATACCTCATGTATACACAGGAGACACTCAGGAACAATGAATAACTCTCTGAGGTGTCTTTAGAATTCAGGATTAAATGCTATCTTTATAGGAAAAGGGGAGCAGAGATATAAGGCCTCTTGGGGGACAGTGAATGATTTTTAGGAAAGATAACTGGGCCATTAGAAGAATAGATGAGAGGCATGGTAGTTTGTGACAAAGTTTGTCTGAGTGTGGTATTGACCTGAAGTTTCCTCTCCAGGACAAGAATCATGTTCCTTGGTTGAGGAAACTCCAGGGGAGGGGGCATCTATGATAACTGAGTTCCTTTTGGAGAATATGTCTCCAGGTAGATAAAGGGAGTTCAGAGAAAGCCCTGCATTTGCTTTCTAAGTACCTACAGCTCAAAATATCAATATACCAAAGTAGCATGCCAACAGTGTCCTATTATCCTTTACGATCATGAAAAAAAGAAAAACATGTTTCATGCAGGAGGAAGTGCAAAAAAAAATAGCAAAATCCTCATTTGATATTAACACTTCAAAATGGAAGTTTTGACTGATAGACAGCCAGTAAGTTTTTAGACATATTAACTAGGTCAAGCTTTAAACAATGGATCATTTTATCTGAAATTACTCTATTCATGGTAGGCTTTGTATGAGGTCTGTGACTAGTCATGTCAAGTTAGTTCTTAGAAAATAGCTCTGGAGCTCATCTGATTGGAAGAAGCATATGAATTCTTCATATCCTTAAACTAGGATGGAAAGAATGCATTTCCAGAACCTGCAAATGCTGAAGATTCCAGTTCTCATCAGTATTTAACATAATGCACTGTCCCTAAACAAATGCAAAGCTATCAGAAAAGGAGATAGAGATTCAACTCATATCTTCTTACCATTTTCACTGGACTTTGCTGCTTACAAAAAAAAAAAAAATGCTTTGGGCATGATGTTCCATGAAAAAGAGTAGTCAGCAAGTTGTTATAGGCTTAGGTTGGACAAGGAGAATTTTACAGAGATCAAGTACAGAAAGAACAGAGAAGGAAATTTAATACCATTGAATGCCCTTGACCAAAATTTTGATAATGAGCTTGTTTCCTAATGTCATAATTTCTGAGCTTAATGTGCTTCAGAAACATCTTGTGAAAAGTCTAGTAGTAAAGTTCATATGATAAATTATGTTGAGAACATTATTACATAATGTGGAATTTAAGAAATTCTTTTTATTGAGTGCCTATCATATGCTTGACAAAATAAAGAAAATTTAGCTCCTTTCTCAAGATGCCTTTCATTGGAAGTATTTCTTTCAAAACTCTTGTTTTTGTCAAATAATTTGGGATCAGTGTTGGGAAAATATAGAATATTACCTCATTTTATTCAAATATGTATTGATATAGGCATCATTTAACAACTATTTTTGTAATGCCGGTTATGACTTGAATAAGGAAGATGTTCAGAAACTCTTTTAAAATCAAAGTTAAACCACTGAGGTGGCATTATCATGTGATCTCATTCCTATCTATAAATAACTAGAGCAAAAAAGCACCTGGACCTTCTCTTCCCTTTTTTTTGATGGAAAGCTTGGTTGGCATCTTTGCAATTAACTTTATATTTAACTTTATATATTTAGGCTGACTCTGTTATATACTTAACTTTTTTGATTCTGACAAGTGTGTATGGTGTAGAATAAAACAAATCAATTATGTTGGGCTTTTCCCACCTAAATTCAATCTCACGCTTTTCTTTGAAATTCTAATATCTCTTTAAATCTGTCTAATTTTATCATTTATATAGAAGGGTTTTGTAAACAACTTCCATATGTAAGCAGTGCTGTTGCCTGTAACAACATGTGGTCATAATATTAATAGTATTTTGTCTTGTGCTTCTGACTCCAGTTCAGCTTGTATGCATCTAGGATTTTCTCTTCTTTTTTTTTAAGGTATTAAAATAAGAAAAGATTTTGGCCTTTAAGACTAATGATTTCCTGTTTTTCTTCTATAGTGAAATTAACTGGAAACGTCAATTTAAGTATGTTAATAAAAACTATCAATTTTCTTCGCAAAGATAAAGTCAGAGCAGAGGGAGAAAATGAATGACCAAAGGAAAATTCCATACTAAGGAATGACTTCAATAGCCATTCCTTTTCCTTGAGCGTTGAGCTTGAGCTATACCTGGGTTCAAGAACCTAATCTTTAAATACAAAGAGATACTGGCTGCTCTTTGTGCTTCTTGACCTGGTTTTGGTTCATGTATGGTGGAGGTCTTATTAGAATTATGATACAAACAAAAATAATGAATGTGTTTATTTCTATAACTTTAAGTATACGAAACGATGTACAAATACAAATTGGTCCTTAGAACATATTGAAAAGGCTAGGCTGTTATTGTCTCTCTTCTAGAGGCGCTCATGTTCAATAAATGCTAATTGCTAAAATGGGAAAACATTTATCTTGTCCTATATAGACGGCGTTCCTCAATTATGTGTGATGAATGCCTTTTTCCAAGCATTCGACATCTGCTTTTGATCAGCGAAGGATCATCCAACTTATCAAATGGCTGTTCTGTTCATTTATGTCCAATTCCTACGTGGCCACGGTAGATTCTGTAAAATGTACATTCTTTCTTAGAATGTCTCTACGTCGGGAGAAAACGATGCTTCCCAGATTCTTTGAAGATATCTCATTAGAAAAATCAAAACATGAGTATTCTGTAGAAATTTAACTTTGGAGCTAGAATTGGCAGGAAGCTGATTTAACAATATGTCTGGAGGCAGCTGTGAAGGGCTGTGCAAGTGATTTGCATCTTAGTCCCACTACTTGCCAACTTCTCTGCACCTCACTTTACTCATTTGTAAAATGGGGGAGTTACAGTCCCTACTTTATACTGTTGCGAGGATGGAGATAAAACACTTAAAGCATTTAGAATAATACGTAGCACAGAGCAGGCATTCAATAAATATTAGCTCTCATCCGGGGAGATTTAGAGTGTTATTTCATTATAGATTAAAAAAAACCTAAATTAACAAATTCTTTCTTCAATGTCACTTCACAGTTTTGTAGCAGAAGTTAAAAATGATTTTTTTTTTTTTAAGTTGTGAGACAATTTTCCAAGTTAACACATTCATAAGTCAGAAAAGACTGACTCTAGCAGAATCTGCAACATTTACATTTGGTCAAACAAGGGAAATAGTCTTTTACTCTCTTCATGTGGAAAAGCTGTATGCAATTAGTGTGTGTGCAGCATATCTTTCTTGGCATTCAAAAGCATTAAAAGAACACTCATTAATTTCCAAGAGTGTTTTGAAAAATGCTAGTCCCTAGAGTTCAGACTGCTTTTTTTAGAAAAATGTCTCAACACAGAGGCATGGAATCTGAAATTAAGAGGACCTGAATACCCAGATTTAGGTATAAACTTTGGACAAGTTATTTAACCTCTCTGTGATCACTTCTAAAATTTTTTTTTTTTTTGATGTTTATTTATTTTTGGGACAGAGAGAGACAGAGCATGAACGGGGGAGGGGCAGAGAGAGAGGGAGACACAGAATTGGAAACAGGCTCCAGGCCCTGAGTCATCAGCCCAGAGCCTGACGCGGGGCTTGAACTCACGGACCGCGAGATCGTGACCTGGCTGAAGTCGGACGCTTAACCGACTGAGCCACCCAGGCGCCCCTCTCTGTGATCACTTCTAAAATGACAATGATAATGTCTTCTCCTTCAAAGGATAGATTAAATAAGCTAATGTGGAGCACCTGGGTGGCTCAGTCGGTTAGCAGCCGACTTCGGCTCAGGTCATGCTCTTGGTCCGTGAGTTCGAGCCCTGCGTCGAGCCCTGCGTCAGGCTCTGTGCTGACAGTCAGAGCCTGGAGCCTGTTTCAGATTCTGTGTCTCCCTCTCTCTGACCCTCCCCCATTCATGCTTTGTCTCTCTCTGTCTCAAAAATAAATAAACGTTAAAAAAAAAATTTTTTTGGGGGGGGGCACCTGGGTGGCTTGGTCGGTTAAGCATCCGACTTCGGCTCAGGTCATGATCTCACGGTCTGTGAGTTCGAGCCCCGCGTCGGGCTCTGTGCTGACAGCTCAGAGCCTGGAGCCTGTTTCAGATTCTGTGTCTCCCTCTCTCTCTGCCCCTCCCCTGTTCATGCTTTGTCTCTCTCTGTCTCAGAAATAAATAAACGTTAAAAATAAGTAAATAAATAAATAAATTTTTTAAATAAATGAGCTAATGTGTAGCAGTGTGACCCCTAAATCGTAAATTAAAACTTCTGAATTCAGGGGCGCCTGGGTGGCGCAGTCGGTTAAGCGTCCAACTTCAGCCAGGTCACGATCTCGCGGTCTGTGAGTTCGAGCCCCGCGTCGGGCTCTGGGCTGATGGCTCAGAGCCTGGAGCCTGTTTCCGACTCTGTGTCTCCCTCTCTCTCTGCCCCTCCCCCGTTCATGCTCTGTCTCTCTCTGTCCCAAAAATAAATAAACGTTGAAAAAAAAAAAAAAAAAAAAAACAAAAAACTTCTGAATTCAAACTTCTTTTATTTTGTAAGCATATCTCCTTTGAGGATATAAAATTGTTTCACTGACTAGAAACATACTTTTTTTTTTTAATGTTTATTCATTTATTTTGAGAGAGAGAGAGAACACGTGAGCAGGGGAGGGGCAGAGAAAGAGGGAGAAAATTCCAAGCAGGCTCCTCGCTGTCAGCGCTGAGCCAGACTCAGGGTTCAATTTCACCAACCGTGAGATCGTGACCTGAGCTGAAATCAGGACACGGATGCTTAACCAAGTGAGCCACCGAGGCGCCCCAACCAGAAACATTGAAAATTTAACAAATGCTGCAAAAACTAATCAATTATAAGCTAAACCGTACTCACTGAAATTTGAGTAAGAAATTTCAAAATAAGCATTTTGTGCTATTTACAAAAGTCAAATAGCATATACTACTTCTGGTCTCATCTAAAAAAATCTTCCAGAGACGGGCGCCTGGGTGGTTCAGTTGGTGAAGTGTCTGACTCTTGATTTCTGCTCAGGTCAGAATCTCACGGTTGGTGGGTTTGACCCCTGCATCAGGCTTCCTGCCGCATGTAGAGCCTGCTTGGGATTCTCTTTCTCTCTCCCTCTCTGCCCCCGCCCTGCTCTTGAGCACGCGTGCTTACTTTCATGTTTATAACTTGTTTACCATTTTGACTTTTTTTCCAGATGACATTTAAAAGTTACAGGTAAGTAATATTGCATGATTGAAGCACTGGTTAGCTAGAATTACTAGTGGAACAGTGATATATTTTCTGTACACATTTCTCTTTAATATGCCTTTGCCACTCACAGTCTTCCTGCTCTTTGAGGGAAGTACTTTTGGAGAATCACTTGGTTTTAAATACTGACCTATTTCACAGTTCTCACAAACAGGTGACTTGTTATAATATTCAGCCAATTTTCTATTTTATGGTAGGAAGATCACTAAACACAGCCAAATAGACACGTTGGTTTGCAACGTTGCAACAACTAGATTTAAAGTGAACACTGCACTGTAGACTGATCTTTTAGTCAATAGAGAGGAATTCAGAGCTACACCTTCAGGATATAAACAGGGGAAATTCAGTCTTTCAAAAGGCAAAGGATAACTCTACTGAGTTCAGAGGATTTAATGACTTCATTACACATAGTAGTAGGCATTTAATATCAATGCAAAAGAGTCCAGACTTTTTTTCATCAAAGGCGGTAACATGAAAATACCTGGCTGTTCAAGTGTTTCTGTTTGTTTTAATGTACTTGTATTCAGGTATTCCTGGTCACAGAAATGCTGGCAACTGAGAGATATATAGAGGTTTTTAAAATTCAAGTTTCCATAATTGTGGAGTTGCTCTTTATATCTGAGTGAGGCTTGATAGAGCCTACACAGGAATTGCAAAGTGATATGGCAGACAAAAATGAAATACATTTGAAAAGACTATTTTCTTATGACTTACATTCTCCTGGAAGTTAAGAAAAAAAAAACTCCTTAAAAATTTTTTTTAACGTTTATTTATTTTAGAGAGACAGAGTGTGTGGGAGGGGCGGGGAGACACAGAACCAGAAGCAGGCTCCAGGCTCTGTATTATGACCTGAGCTGAAGTCGGACACTTTCTGAGCCACCCAGGCGTCACCAAAAAAGCTCCTTTTAAAAGAAATAATGTTACTCCCCTTCCATCAAAACAGCCCTAAACAATATCCTTTACTACTGGTTATCAGAACAAGTATCTGCTTTTATAGGATTATCTCACCTCATTCTGTCAACTTTGGGTTAAGACTTTGTTTCTTCTGCTTCTAACCATATCAGCACAATCATAGAGGGTATTTAGGGTCCAAGTGGGGGTGTTGAGCTGTTGTTTGGAGTGGACCTAATGCAACATTTTTAGAGATCAAGAGCATTTTCTTTCACACTAGTCCAAAGAAACATTTTGCCTATCTACATTCCATTGCAGGTTCAAGTGGCTAAGATAGCTTCTTTTTCCATTCACAAACTGTTGAAATAGTATGTCAGATTTACATTTCGACAAAGGATGGCCCCTATTAACCATCCTTTTCACTTGCGACAAAAGCTGTCGAGGGTATTAAAAAGATGATTTTTGTAAAATACACAAATGGCCATGGGTATGCAAAAATACAATCACTCATATATTTAGGAATATCATAAGTACGATCTCTTCAAATGTATGTGATTTTCATTACCACACCATTTTCAGTATTTGTGAGCACCTACTTTGTACCTAGTGCAGAGCTCCACATTAGCAATTTAAGGTGAAAAATGTAGTCCTGCCGTTTTGGTTGGAGTGGAGGGGGGAAGGGGGGCGGAGACCACAGAAATAACAGCAATACATCATGGCTTTGATACAGGATATACACAGGACGTTGAGGGTACATTTCTGTTCAGTAATATAAGAGAATGGAGACACTGAGGGATGGAATGAAGAAAATAGTTTAGAGAATCCTAAAGGTAATGCGCTGAATTGACAACTAGAGGTCTATAAAACTCTGCAAGAGAATTCAGCTCTTTATGCTTAAACAAGCTCCTGAAATAGGATTATAGATCTGTAAATCTGTGAGATTTCCTGAATTAGAAGTCTAACCATAAAAGTTTAGTCGCTCAACAGCCTAGGTCAAAAAAAAAAAAAACAAAACTCTCTAGGGTTTTCCATATCAGTTTGTTGCTAATTCCTGAGCGAGAAGTACATTCTCGCTTAGTAGTACATTCTAGTTTAGAGCTAGAATGTTTTGACGTGTAATGCTAGGGAAGCAACTTCCAGTAAACTGCCTCCAATCAAACCTAACGTTGCTTTGTAGAACTATGCTCAGACCATGCAGGTTTTTTTTTTTTTTTTTTTTAAAACTGAAATCACAGTAGGCTCTTTTTCCTTTTCCAACCCTAAAAGGTAGTCTTCATTTATCACTGCACTTGTGTTACCACTAGGACTTTGTCTTTTAACTCAAACCTCTGGGGGCTATATAGCCTGGACAATTAAACGAAAAGACATCTCTGCTGGAGATAAGCTCCACCTGTTGAGGTCAATTAGTTTACTGGGCTGGGCTGCTTCTTCCCTCCAGGTAGGGATGGACTGCAAGCACGCCCTCTCTAGCGAAGAGCCTACCCGGGAGGCACTTAGGTAGTTAACAGCAAACAGCTGCAACATCTGCCCGCTGGCGGCTGGCCCTCCCTGCTCGTCGAAGGGCGAGGGGGGGCACCGCATGGCAGCCGCAACGACACTGCACAAAAGGCAGCACCTATCTCGAAGACCCTTCGGCTTTCCGTGGACAGCCGCGCTGCTCCCGGCACAGGGGCCTCCGCCTAGAGGGCGCGGGCGACGCGGGCCGGGGGTGAGCCCAGGTGCGGCGAGGGGGAGGAGGGAGGGCTCCGCCACGCGCCAAGGAAGAAAGCCTGACTCATGTCGTATCGTGGCGGTGGCGGCGGGCTCCTGGGAACTGAAACTCGTGATGCTGTTGCTGCGGAGAAAAGCCTCATTACCCATTCCGCAGGCGGGGAGGGGGGCGGGGGGAACACCATCCAGAACGCGTACGCCAGAGACCCAAGGCTCCAGCAGCCTCCGCGGGCCCCACCCCACCGCGCCCCTTCCCCTGCCGCGTGCCCGCGCGCGCGTGCGCGCGCACCGGCCGCGTGAGAGAACAGAGCGGACACACCTAACCTGCGCGCGCCCCCACCCTGCCCCACCCCCCACTCAGGCCGCAACTCACTGGCCGACCCGGATTCGCTCCCCCGGCCGAAATTCCCCACCCCCACCACCCTCGGCGTCGGCGCCGCCGCGAGTCTTCGGCAATTTCCGTCGAGAGACCCAGCACTCGGCAAGGCCCGAAGCCCCGCCGCCTCCTTCTTCGCCGGACCCGGCTTTATGTCTGCGGCGCCGGGGCGCATGCGCAGACGCCATCTTCCCTCCTTCTCCTTTGCTTGCCCCCTCCCCCCGCCACCACCGCCGCCGCCTCCTCTCGCCGACGGTCGCCCCTCCTCCTCCTCCTGCGCTCGGGCGCTGGTCCCTCCTCTCCCGTTGCCGCGAGAGACTGGGGGATACGGTGGAGCCGGAGAAGAGCACTAGTAACAACCACCACAGCCCCCTCCCCGCCCGCCGCCCTCCCTCGGCACCCACCCACTCACCCGCCCCGTTTGCCGACACCGACCAACCCCACCTCTCGTTCCTTTGAACGGCGTCGGCTGCAGTCGCTTGCACCAGCCCGTCTGGCCACCAACGCCGCCGAGAAAGGAGCCGCCGCTGCCTGCGGCCCCCTCCCGCCCGGGCCGCGGGAGCAGCAGGGTGAGGACGAGCCGGCTGAGGAGGAAGAGGACAGGAGCAGCTCGCACCCCTCTGCGCTAGCGCACATCCCGCCGCCCTCCGGGGAGGCTCGGGCGCCGGCCCCTTCCTCCCCGAGGACGTGTGCCGAGCCGAGGCGCCTGCCCTGAGGGAGGAAAATGCTCGGGCTCCATGGCTGCCAGTGATGGAGCGGTCCCTGGGCTCCCGCTGCCAGTGCCGCCGCCGCGCCCCGGCCGTGCTCCGCGAGGACCCGGCGTCTCTGCGCGCCCGCCCGCGCCTCGTTGCTGGGCTCACCGTACCGGGCGCCCCGCCGCCGCCCCGCTCCGAGCCTCGCCGCCCCGGCCCCAGCCGCGGCCAGCGTTTGCTCACGGAACAGCCGCCGCGAGCCCAGGGGGTTTGAAAGGGTCCGAGGGGCGTGGGGGGAGGGCCGAGCGGGGACAGCGGGGCCGGGAGGGGAGGTTTGAGCGACACTGAGCTCGGGGCTCGCCGGCGGCGGCGGCGCTGGGGGTGGCGAGGGGAAGGCGACACTCGCTCCGCGCTGCTTTCGTGCAGAGCGACCGGGAGGGTTTTGCAGCGGCCGCCGCCGCCGCCGCCGCGGCGGGAGGAGGGGTTGAGGTGGCTTTTGAGTTGTCGGGAGAAGGTGGGCATTTCTCGGTTTTCCCACCCCCTCCACTTGTCTCCCCCTTGCCTTGTCTTCCCCTCCCTCCTGCCCCGCACCCCACGTGAAGCGGAATATAAAGGGGGGTGTGAGACTAGAGGGGAAAGTGAATGGCGAAGGACTGAAGGGGTCCCCCCTTCGGGTCCCTGGCCGCCCTGTTCACCCTCGTTCATCCTCCCTTCCCGAAGCTCGCCCTCGAAGGCAGGAGCGGCCGGCGCCTTCGGCTGAGGAGGAGGAGAAGGAGGAACCGCGCCGGGCGGAGCGTCAGGTCCCGTTTTCCTCCCCGGCGTCTTGAATACAAAGATTACGGTGCAGAAGGAAATTGCACTCGCCTCCTCCGCCCCCCGGTACCCGACACAATGCACCAGCCGCCTGAGTCCACCGCCGCGGCGGCCGCGGCCGCTGCAGACATTAGTGCTAGGAAGATGGCGCACCCGGCAATGTTCCCTAGAAGGGGCAGCGGTAGTGGCAGCGCCTCTGCTCTCAATGCAGCAGGTACCGGCGTTGGTAGTAGTGCCACATCTTCCGAGGATTTTCCGCCTCCGTCGCTGCTCCAGCCGCCACCTCCTGCAGCATCTTCTACGTCGGGACCACAGCCTCCGCCTCCACAAAGCCTGAACCTCCTCTCTCAGGCTCAGCTGCAGGCACAGCCTCTTGCGCCAGGCGGAACTCAAATGAAAAAGAAAAGTGGCTTCCAGATAACTAGCGTTACCCCGGCTCAGATCTCCGCCAGCATCAGCTCTAACAACAGTATCGCAGAGGACACCGAGAGCTATGATGACCTGGATGAGTCTCACACGGAAGATCTGTCTTCTTCCGAGATCCTTGATGTGTCACTTTCCAGGGCTACTGACTTAGGGGAGCCTGAACGCAGCTCCTCAGAAGAGACTCTGAATAACTTCCAGGAAGCTGAGACACCTGGGGCAGTCTCTCCCAACCAGCCCCACCTTCCGCAGCCTCATTTGCCTCACCTTCCACAACAGAACGTTGTGATCAATGGGAATGCTCATCCACACCACCTCCATCACCACCATCACATCCATCATGGGCACCACCTACACCATGGGCACCACCATCCATCCCATGCTGGTGTGGCCAGTACGTCCGTTCCTGGAGGGCCACCCTCCAGTCCAGTATCCAGAAAACTCTCTGCAGCTGGAAGCTCTGACAGTGTTTTAGCAGCGGCCCCAACTTCTGCTGTATCATCGGGTGGCTCACCTGCATCTGTAATGACTAATATCCGTGCTCCAAGTACTACTGGCAGTATAGGTATAAGTTCTGTTACTGGCACTAATACAATGAGTAATGTCACCATTACTGCCGTGGGTAGTTTTAATCCTAGTGTGACAAGCAGCATACTTGGTAATGCTAATATAAATGCAAGCAATATTCCTAGTGCTGCTACTGTGAGTGTTGGGCCTGGAGTTAGCAGCAGTGTTAATGTGAATATCTTGAGTGGCATGGGCAATGGTACTATATCTTCCTCCGCTGTTGTTAACAGTGCCCCCAGTGCAGCTGCAGGGATGACTGCGGGGTCCCTTTCGGGTCAGCAGCAGCCACCAACAGTTAACACGTCAAGGTTCAGAGTTGTGAAGTTAGATTCTAGTTCTGAGCCCTTTAAAAAAGGCAGATGGACTTGCACTGAGTTCTATGAAAAAGAAAATGCTGTACCTGCTGCAGAAGGTGTGGCGATAAATAAAGTGGTGGAAACTGTAAAACAGAACCCGACAGAAGTGACTTCGGAGAGGGAGAGCACTAGTGGGAGTTCAGTGAGCAGTAGTGTCAGCACACTGAGTCACTACACGGAGAGTGTGGGAAGCGGAGAGATGGGAGCCCCTACTGTGGTGGTGCAGCAGCAGCAACAACCAGCTCTTCAAGGTATGGCTCTTCCCCAGATGGATTTCAGTAGCACTGGTCCCCAGAGTATTTCAGCAGTTAGCATTCCACAGAGTATTTCTCAGTCACAGATCACGCAAGTACAATTACAGTCTCAAGAACTGAGCTATCCTCAAAAGCAAGGTCTTCAGCCAGTACCTCTACAGGCCACTATCAGCGCTGCAACTGGTATCCAGCCGTCACCTGTTAGTGTGGTTGGTGTAACTTCAGCTTTAGGTCAGCAGCCTTCCATTTCCAGTCTGGCTCAACCCCAACTACCGTATTCTCAGACGGTTCCTCCAGTGCAAGCTCCCCTTCCAGGAGCACCACCCCAACAGTTACAGTATGGACAACAGCAGCCGACTGTCTCTACCCAGATGGTCCCAGGCCATGGTAAATCTGTGGCTCAGAATCCTTCAGAGTATGTGCAGCAGCAGCAGCCGATTCTTCAAACAGCAGTGTCCTCCGGACAGCCCAGTTCTGCAGGAGTGGGAGCAGGAGCGACAGTGATTCCTACGGCTCAGCCACAGAGTATCCAGCTGCCAGTGCAGCCCGCGGCAATCCAAGCACAACCTGCAGGGGCATCTGGCCAGCCTGTTGGCCAGGCTCAAACAGCAGTATCTGTTGTACCTACTGGCAGTCAAATTGCAAATATCGGTCAACAAGCAAACATACCTACTGCAGTGCAGCAGCCCTCTACCCAAGTCACACCTTCGGTTATTCAGCAAGGTGCTCCTCCATCTTCACAAATAGTTCCACCTGCTCAAACTGCGATTATTCATCAGGGAGTTCAAACTAGTGCGTCAAGCCTTCCTCAACAATTGGTCATTGCACCCCAGAGTACCTTGTTAACTGTGCCTCCCCAGCCACAAGGAGTAGAATCGGTAGCTCAAGTTGTTTCGCAGCCGTTGCCTGCAGTTAGTCCTTTGCCCTCTGCTAGTAGTATTTCTGTTACAAGTCAGGTTAGTTCAACTGGTCCTTCTGGAATGCCTTCTGCCCCAACAAACTTGGTTCCACCACAGAATATAGCACAAACCCCTGCCACTCAAAATGGTAATTTGGTTCAAAGTGTTAGTCAACCTCCCTTGATAGCCAGTAACATAAATCTGCCTTTGGCACAACAGATACCACTAAGTTCTACTCAGTTCACTGCACAATCATTAGCTCAGGCAATTGGAAGCCAAATTGAAGATGCCAGGCGCCCAGCGGAACCCTCCTTAGTTGGCTTACCTCAGACTATCAGTGGTGACAGTGGGGGAATGTCAGCAGTTTCAGATGGGAGTAGCAGCAGCCTAGCAGCCCCTGCTTCTCTTTTCCCGTTGAAGGTGCTACCGCTGACGACACCCCTGGTGGATGGCGAGGATGAGAGGTAAGATCATGCCATGTTTCTGCGGACATTCAACAAATTCAGAGTTAATTTATTTAGTAGCTGTATAGATGCACAAGATTTGTCGAAAGCATTACATATTTTTCCATTTTTGTATGTGAAAATGCATTTTTGTGGTAAGTTTCCTAGAGCAAGAGTGTTATGGAATGGTTTCAGAGTGGATAGCAAATGGGTGTAAGTAATATGTAAACTACTTGACAGTAGCTATGGAATATTAAGTATAGGTTTAGGGGCACCAAATGGCTTTTGTTATTTATAAAATGCTTTTTGAAAAGATTACTAACAAAATTTTTGCTAAGCCATATAATATTTAATCTATTCACTTGAATTACTAAATCCTTATGAGCATCTCTTGAGTGGGGGTTGTGGTTCCCACGGTTGTTTCTCCTTTGCTAGGTTGGGCAATCCTTTTCAGTTCTACTGTGTTTGATCTTAGTCTGTGGAAGATAATGTTACGTGCTTTTCTTAGACATTGTAGGAAAGATGACCTAGTCTCGGTTTTATAGGTTGCCCTCACAGACTGTAATTAACCAACTTTTGTGTACTTATTTAATGGTCATTTTATCTGAACAGAACAGGAATGAGAATCTTAAAAAGTATGTTGGGGGGGGGGCAGGAGGGTAAACACTGTCAAAATAACCACATTTATCTTTGATAGTAGTGTCCTGTACATTTTTTTTCTTTTGTATAGATCAAGGTGGTAGCCATTTTAAAGAGTAGGAAAAGTCTTGGAGGGTTGAATTTATAGATGCATGAACATAAGACTTTGCTCCCCTGCTAATCTACTCCACCTGTTCCCTTTGTTGCCAAAAAAAAAAAAAAAAAAAAGAAAAGAATAAAAACATAGTCAAAATACATTATTAAGCCACTAGTGTTTTCTTATTTGAATTGGAAATAATGCTTTAAATACGCTATTGATTCCAATCGTGTCTTTGAAGCTGACTGCAAAAGTTGTGAAATCTCTAATGATTCTACATTGCTTTAAACTAAGTTGAATTTTAAAGGAATATTCTTTTCACAGATTTGCTGGTCTGTGACTAACCTTGATCAAAATAGTATCATAGGAGTTAATGACAAAGGCTATTCATTTTAACTGTGGAACTCTGAATAAGCTCTAAAGATATTTAATTATTTTAGTATTAGTTGGAGATTTTTGTTGAACTTTCACCAAGCTAATTGGAAATTTATATTCTAAATGTGTATTTTTGGTTTTCACTTTGGAAAAATTGAGGGTATTCCAAAAGAATTACAGTTTTAGAAAAAGAACAAAGACCAAATGATGCAGTGAGGTTTTCATGATAAACATTTTTAAGTTACTTTACAGATGTAAGGCAAAGGCATGGTTAATTGAAATAATTTAAAATCTTGTCTTTTAAGATTTTTGTAATTTTTCCAGTAATCATATAATTAAAACCTTGTTACCGAACCAAATGTAATCTGTATCTTGTGTACAAAACTGTCCTTAAAAGGTAGAGCTCTTTTAGGGAGGTAGTTTCCTTAATAGTCATTATAATCATCGATAAAAGTTTGTTTCGTATGCTAATATTTATCTGTAATTGCTAATATTCATAATTTTAGAGAACTATTTACCCCAAATATTAATGTTTTCTGAGTCTAAGAGGCATGATCGAGTGAAGCCCCTAAAAAAACAGGTATATTATGTGGATACTAAATTCAGAGAAATAAAAGACAGATGAAATGCACAAATGAAAACCACACATTTTGAATTGAAACCTGCCATGATTTTTGTTAATTACCATTTGTGGTCTCCTGACTGACATGACTTTCTCCTTTTTCTCCCCTGGTGGTAGGGCGTGATAGAGCTTTCCACAACTTGCTTTTCCAGGCAATTAAAGTCAGATGTTGCTACTTACAGTTAGGTTTTTTAATTGTAGGGATAGAGGCCCAATTTAAGATGTTTAGTACAAAATTAATTTTTCCATATAGTAACTGAGATGAAGATCATTTAGGGACAAATTATGTAGAAAGGTTTGGAATTTAAGGGACAAAAAGAGATACTGAGAAGTATGATCAAGTACTGGCATAAAGTAAGTTGAGTTGACGCTACCTGTTTCGAATTTACTACGTTTTTGATTCTTTGTTAGTTAACATCAAAGTTAAGTCATCAAAACCAGAAAATTTTTGATTCAGAGACATCCTTTAAATGCTAAAAAATTAAAATGTTTCACCCCTAAAATACCTATAAAGGTCAAAAAGGAACACATGCATATTATTTTCTTTACGGTGTTTTACTGCAAATTATTTCATCACTAAAGTTTGGAAAAAGTTTCATTTAAGTTTGCCCTTGGAAGGAAATTTGAGACTATCTACAAGAGAAAAGTGATAACGATTAAAAAAAATTCTTTCTACTTTTTCTTCCCATGATAGCTTCCATGTCACTTGCATTGTCTGGGGCTTGGTCACCAATTTCTGTCTCATGGGAGAAAGGGGTACATTATAATTTCAATATTATGACTTAAAAACCATGTTAACAGTGAAACTTTTTGGCGGTAAGACAAATGAAAGCTGGTTGTTCTTTAGTCTTCTTTTGAAATAATACTCTTAACACTTTAAAATTTAAAATGTTTATTAGACATGTGGAAAATGATTTCAGTTGATCACGGGGCAACACTAAAACTTAGAAACATGGATCAGGCATTAAGATTATGTATCTTTTTTTTTTAAAGCTCCTTGAAAAAATCTTAATGTCTTATTTTAGCCTTTAATATGAAGTCACCTTTATAACACAGTGGAGGTGTAGGTATTCCACACTGGTCTGTAGTCTTTTGTGTTTTGCAACTATTAGTACAGCCTCTTGTGTGAAATTGGTCAAACTTCTGTTCATCCTTCAAGACTCCGTTCAGAAACGTTCCCTCTGAAGCAGTGTCTTCACCCAGGGAATGTTTCCTTAACACTTTTTAGTGCTCCTCTATTGAACGCACTGCACACGTTCAATTATAATTATGTTCCACATAAGACACTGAGTTCCTCAAGGACAAGAACTAAATATTTTTTGGACAAATTAATGAGCAGACCTTACTCTTTTTTTCTGTCACAATTTACAATTTATATTATCCCTTAAGCACAGCTGTCAGAGATACAGGATCATATAAGTTATGCAATAAATTGAAGAGAAAAGAATAAAAAGACTTTTTGTACCTCTTTCACCTCATCATTATTTGAGGTGAATTGATATCTATTTTTTAAATACAGTGTATGTTATATAGTAGGCCCTCAAATATTTATTAAAGAGGAATGAAAGTTTTCTTATCTATGAAATAGGAGTAATACTCATTTTGCCTACTTCTGAGGATGGCAGCATTAGATAAAATAAAAGTACTAAATTGTACATTTTAATTTTATTTAGATTGTACCTCCACAACTTAGAGTCAAATAATTTACATGGTTATCAAAACAAACAAAAGCTTCCTGCCCCCTTCCTTTCCGTGTTTCCATTCCCCAAAGCAGTCACTTTTATCTCTTTCAGATGATTGTTATGTTTACCTGCTAGTTGTAAACAACATGCTTGTATTGTTACTCGATATGTAACATGGCTAGATGGCTAGGAGCATAGATTCTGGAATAAGACTATTTAGGTTTGAACCTAGTTTTATGTAACATTGGGCTACTTAACCTCTCTATGCCTCATGTTGCTCATTTCAATAAATGGGGATAGCAGTACCTACCTCAGGGTTGTTACAGGAAATGAATTTGGAAAGCCCTTAGAACTGTGTCTAACTCACGTGCCCTACACAGTGTGTGTTAAATAAAATACTTTGTGCTTGTGTTTTGGCTTTTTGAACTTCTGGATAGAAAATGAAAATTTAACTTTATCACCTACTCAGCTGATCCCCCTTCCTCCAAGTACCCTTTCCTCTGAATAGCTATGATTACATCATTGTTGATCATTTAGTATTCTTATTAAATATCACTCTTCATGTCCTGTACAATGTACTGCACTTGCCTACCTCCTTCCACCCCATCCCAGCTATCTAGCACATGTAATGTACTAGAATATATAGTATATATATTTCTATATACTACTTAGGATAAGTTTTCTGTTTCTTCCAAATTCCGTTTCCCCCATTTTTGTATGCCTTTCTACCCATTTTTGCTTTGCCTTTTGTGATAGAGCCTTTCCTCAGAGGTCTGGTAATTCTTGGTCATCTGCTTGCACTTTAGGAGACTAAAGAGCTTATCTGGTCTCAGTGGGACTTATTGACTGTTTTACCATAGGGTGATCTGGCTGAAGTTCAATGCCTCTGCCCCACCCCGGGCTTAGTTTTTTCTGTAATTATCACTAATTCAACATTGCATCAAATGTCTCTTGAGATGTTCAGACATATCAGGTGTTATCAATTTTATCTTCCTTAGGCAGTCTCTTACATTCCTCTGACCTCCATTTTGGACCTAATTGTGTTCTACACCTTGGTACACATCCATTATTGTGGGATTCCCTTCACTTTCTCCTGTGTTTGGATTTCATTTCGCAGTGATCCTTGTCATTTTCCTTCTTGGCTTACTTGATGTTTTAAAATGGTTTTAGGGGTGTCTGGCTGGCTCAGTCAGTAGAGCATGAGATTCTTGATTTCAGAGTCATGAGTTTGAGCCCCACATTGGGGTAGAGATTACTTAAAAAAAAAAAAAAAAATTTTTTTTTTAAGGAGTGCCTGGCTGGTTTAGTTGGTAGAGCACACAACTCTTGATCTCAGGGTTATGAGTTTGAGCCCCATGTTGGGTGCAGAGGTTCCGTAAAGCTAAAATCTTTAAAAGAAAAAATGATTTTAGTTTACCCTGACACTTAAGGTGGTTTGGTTAGGTAAAGAATACTACATTGTAAAATTGTATTATTTTATAATTTTGCTCCATTGCTTTCTAACTTCCATATTCCTTTTGAGAAGTCTGAAGCCATTCTGATTTCTTATATATTGTATGTGACCTGTATATATATGTTTTGTTTTTCTTTTTTTTCTGACTTGTTTACCCTTCTCTCTCTTGCCCTCTCTCATTCTTTAATTCTCTGAAAGCGTTTAAGGTTGAATCTGTTTTCAGTGTTCCAGTGTTGAAATTTTACAGTGATGGTTCCTTGGGTAGGTTTCTTTTTACCCTCAGTGTTGCTGAGTACCTGGTATGCCCTTTTAGTCTGGAAACATCTTTTAATTCTGGGACTTTTTCTTGAATGAGGTCTTGATTATTTCTTTCCATTTTCTGTGTTTTGTTTTTTTTTTTCCTTAAATTCCTTATTAGGATAATGGACCTTTTTGACTTCTGATTTTCTTGTATTTTCTTTCCTATTTTCTATCTCATTTTCTTTTTTGCTCTACTTCTATTAAATTTTCTATATTACCATATATTTAATTTCCCAAAGCCTTTGCTTTTTGTTTTTTTGCCTTTGCCCCTTTTAAATCGTATCCTGTTCTAATAACAATAGTACTTTCTCATAGCTGTCTGAATATATAAATGTTACTCTTTTTTTAATTTTTTATTTAAAGATTTCTTCTCCCTGTGTGACCTGTGTCCTCCTGGTTTGTTTTTTAGTTTGTATTTGTTTTGGTCTTTATCTTTCATGTTCTATAGCCTTTCCTTAGTTGGTTGGTGGTTGTGTGTGAGTAGGGGAGTAAAATGCTAATTGGAAATCCTCAGTGAGACTTGTTAGCTTTACTTTATGGTAACCAGGCTGGGCTGTGTGGTTGGAGCACTTTTGATGTCAGTATCTTCATGCCTTTCCTCTGAGCTGGTTAGATGTCCTGTAGAAGGCTCTTTCTTGCCTGGAGGTGCAGGTTGTGGGGGATATAGGAGGGGAGTTGGGTAAAAGGTCTTGGTAGAATCTCAGCTTCCCTATATATATTTATTTCTTCAATCACCCTGTTTTCAGTATGTTTTCTTGCCTACAGCTGTACCTGATTTTTTGAAACTTGGAATATTTTGTTTTATATTTTCCAGACAACATATTTTCAGTTTTTTTGTTGGGATTGGTGAGGGGGCAGTTGGGATCAGTGGGGCTGGTTACTTGTTAAACAGACTTTTAAACAGTCTTCTTATTTTAGCTCCCTCTCTCCCCCATATCCCACTTCGGATGTACGTGGTACTGCCAATTGCTGAGTCTTTTGGGGATTTTACAGTTTAAATTGGGTTTGTTCTTGGCTTTCTCCACTGTTTGCTAAAGATTTGATTTTCGAGTGTTTGCTAAGTCATTTGTCACTCAACCATCTGCTTTCCAGCTTCCAAATTTTTGTTGCTATTGTCTTTTTACCCGTTCTGTCATTTTTTATGGGCTTATGTCTTTATATCTTAAAAATTCATTTTTTTTGGAATTTTAGTGGTGTTTTTAGAAAAGGAGTATAAAATAGATGTGTTTACTATCATTATGCACCTGTCTTAACTGTAGAATACTGCACAATTAAATGTAAAAAATGATACTAGTTTTAATAAAGTCATTGCTTCAAGATTTGATCTATAAGAGTATATAAATTTTAAGAGTCGAATTGCTTGGCTTATATCCAGTAGAAATAAGAATAGTATATAACGCAGTATTTCACTTCACAGAAGTGATTAGAAATGTTAGGATAAGCTTCAGTTAATATTTATTAACATGTTAAGCCAATTCAACTGCCTTGTGAGTTAAGTTTTTTTCTGTTTTACTGGTGAATAAACTGAAGCTTACTTAGTTTATTAGAGAGGTGGGATTGTCTCAGGTTACATACATAATACTAAAACAGCTAATAATAAAAATAATTTTTCTAATTAAAAATCTTCTGGTATTTCTAATAAAGCCAACAAGATGCCCATAAATATATCAGAGTGGCTGAAAACCTGAAAATAGGCAGGCTTCTTTGATTTGTGTATTACTACCAGTAACAATTACTGTAGAACATACCGACGTTTACCTATAAGCCCTTGGTGAGAAAAAAAGTGTTTAAAGTCATCACACTGGTGTGCCTGGCATGCAAGACATTCAAGTGTTAAATGAATTAATTTTAGTATGTTTTCTTTGAAAATCGTGTGAAAGTTATCTTTTCAGGAAAACCATTTTAATTTCCTAATAATTTAAATTCAGTCTTTGTAGAACTGCAAAACAAGTAGATTTTGTTTCTTGTATAGGAAGTTGAATTTAAAAATTTGAAACTATGCAAAGCATGACCCGTTGTGGTGCTGCAATATTAGAAGCATGCTGCAATGTTAGAGCTCTGCTGGTTGGTTTTTGCTGCGTCACCATGGTGTTAGCATTGAATATGTCATGGTAAGAGTATGCTTTCATGGCTCATTAAAAGAAATTACATGAGGGGAAAACAGTTTAAAGCATGTTTACATTATTTTAAAGAGCTTTATGTAATTAGTTTTAGAATCTAGGTTGACTTTTTTTTCTAGTCTCACATATATTTACGTGTCCTTCCTTCCACTCTTTCTTCTTCACCAGTTTGACCTGGAAATCATAACTTGGATTTTCAGTGTCATTGGGCCTAGATGAGCTTTGTTTTTCCTTTCTTGAAACATTCATTCTCCTTTGCTTTCAGCGATCCCCTGGTACAGTTTCTTCCCACCTTTCTGGCCACTTTTTTTCCGTCTCTTTCAGATTCACCTATTCTCTCAGATTCCGTGTTGGAGTTCCTTTGAATTTCTGAGTCCTCTTCACACTTACTGCCTTTTCCCTGAGTAATCATCTGCTGTATGGCTTTAATACCGCCTGTATGCTATCCGTTTCTGAATGCGCACCAGTAGCCCACACTTCTCATTGCATGTTAGAATGATCCAGTTATCTGCCTTCATAAAACGGCTCTGCATGTATTCTCATAGGCCTCTCAACAGATCATAAACTTCTCTCTTTCTTCATTACCTAACTTCTCAAATTTCTTTCTGCTCTGTCATCTTCATTTTAATAATTATTTCTTTTTTGCTTGTTGTAAATTTTTATTTAAATTCTAGTTAATATACAGTGTAATAATGGTTTCTGCAGTAGAGTTTAGTGATTCATCACTTATGTACAACACCCAGTGCTCATCTCAACAAGTGCTCTCCTTAATGCCATCACCCATCTAGCCCATCCCCGCACCTAACACCCCTCCAGCAACCCTCAGTTCTCTATTGTTAAGAATATAATTATTACTTCTTACTAATTCTTCACTTTAGAAACTTGAGAGCCATTCTTGATAGCTCCCTTTCCCTCACCCTCTACATCCTTACCATAACCTTTAAAATATATCCTGAATTTATCCCCTTCCCCCACCATTGCCACAACTCTTGTCTAAGATAACAAGATAATATATTTACCTCTTCAAGTACTGCAGTAGCTTCCTCACTAGCCTCTTGCATACATTCTTGGGTTTGTCTAATATTATATCTTGTAGTCAGAATGATATTCTTAAAATAGAAATCTGTTCAGATCACTCACTTACCCAACACCCTTTAAAGCCTTCCCATTTCTTTGAAAGTAATTACTTTTTGCTTTTGCTTCTTGCCGGCATATTTTGCCACTTTCCCCCTGACTTTCAGTTTCCTTCTTTCAGTTCCTCAAGTTGCCATCCATTCTTACTCTTCCTCTAGGGTTAGGCACACACTGTTCCTTCAACCTGAACATCCCCTGTGTCACCTTCCCTCCATTCTTTCTTAAAGTTTAACTGTCACTTTTTTATACAAATTTTTATTTTATTTCTAGTACAAGTAACATGCAGTGTTAGTTTCAGGTATACAATATAGTGATTTAGCAATTCTGTGTGTTACTCAGTGCTCATCATAGTAAGTGTACTGTCACTTTTTGATAGGCCTTTTCTGACGTAACAATCTAAACTCAGTTTCTTTGTAAGTACTCTTTAATAGTACCTTGATTATTTATAGTGTTTATTACAGTTTAATGATTTTCTGTGCATATGTGATTATGTGATGATTTTAAGCTTCATGGACAGAGATGTTTGATTTGCTATTATATATCCAAAGTATATTTCAGTGCTTAACAGGTGGATGCTTAGTAAAAATTTGCTTAATGAATAAATGAAACAAATTGGCATAAGACAAGGACAACTTTTTAAAAACACTATTATGGTATATTTGAAAGGTAAATACGTTCTGTATGGATGATCATGTGATACCATTGTTTCCTCCTTGAATAGAGATGAATCAGAATTAATTGATTACTTTTTGCTGTGTTTTGAGCCAAAAAGGCAATGCTTAGTTATTGCTTTAAACAAGCATTTTGTTTTATGTTTATGCTTATTTTGTATTTACTTTTGTTTATGCCAGTAAAAGTTTTCCAACTGGAATAAGACCAAGAAAAACTGATTTACCTCAAAGTTAGACTATCAGTATTCTTTATCCACTTTTGACTGATTTATCTACTCAGCGTATAATGATTCTTAAATAGTATCCAAGTATTGTGTTGGAAGCCCTTTGGTGCAGTTTCAGCTGTTGAAAATATAAACATCGAACTTATAAAAATGTCATCTGTTTGTATTAAGGACATTTTAAAAAAATTAAACAGGTTAGTAAGTAGTAAGTTAATTACTCGTTTAAAGTTCCTAACTGATCTATATTACTTACAGTCATTACGGTTACTTATTGAACAGGTAAGTAATGGATTATGTAAAAGGAGATGAGAAAGGGTTGACAGTGATCAGAATTAGCAATAAATTAATTGATTATGTATGGGTATTAAATGGGAGTAAAACAGCATTAAGAGATGAGGTCTTTACTTTTAAGGCTGGGGTAATTAAAAACAGAAGGGAAGATGTGGAATGTGATGTTGTAGTGCAACGATCAGCAGGTGTTGACTGGGGAGAAGATTTACTGTGGTTAGATCATGGTGTGGATCTACCATGGTATGGGTGGTATTGTCCTTCCTCTTCCATGCAGCCATAGAGTAAAGGGTTACTATGAACTTCACATAGTTAAGATAGATGTGATAGCATCTTATTTTTCCAGGTCTCCTAGATTATTTTTGTAATATTAACTCACCACTCCGGTTGGGGAACTTACAATACCGTGGGTACATGTCTGAGTATTCCTTTTTTGAGTAAGTTCTAGTTGGATTGATTATAAAACTGCTGATTGTGATGAGACTTCATTCCCTGCCAGCTCATCTACTTACCTAATTTCTTTGGTTATTAGGCTTTCTTAGTGTGCATTCATGTGGTAATAACCAGCATATTAACTAGTTAGGAATGCTTTGAAGGTATAAGCTTACAACTTAAATAATCTAGCACTAAATTTTTGCTGTGATATGGCTGTGATACATTTCTGCTGGTGATAGTATTAAAACCTTACTCTTGTATGATTTTGGGGGTGAGTGTTTTTAACAAGGTACTTTGAAATAGATTATATCCCCTTGAGTCCTAGCAGTCTTAAAGTTGATAGGATGCTTTTGTTCAGTTTTCACAGAGGAAGAAGCTGAGTCTCTGATTCATTTATTTAGTTGTTGATTAAATACTGAGTTACTACTACGTATTGTGTACTGGTTTTAGCTTGTTCATAGATTGTAACAATTTAGTAGTAAGAGTAGTGGTAATAGTTGTAGGAGAGTTGGAAATTACAGTACTTACGTGCAACACTGTTTTAAGCGCTTGACATAAATCAACTTATTTAATTCTCAGAACAGTCTTATTGGTTGTAAGTACCATTATTATCCCCATTTTGCAGGTGAAGAAACTGAGGCATAGGATAATTATGGAACTTATTCACGGTCACATAGCTAGTAAGTGGGAGCTGGGATTTAAATCCAGGCAGTCTGGTTTCCTTCCAGAGTTTGTGCTTTTCACAACCTTTGTGCTCTGTTGGCCTCTGTAGCATGTGATCAGAATGGAGCTGTTCTGACCGTTGTTTTCTCAGTCAGCTTTCATGTATTGGAGGGCATTGGCAACTGCAGATATTTCTTATCTTGTTCAGTCCTCAGAAACTCTTATTTTGATCTTGGAAGTGTGAGCGGGGATGCTACTCTTGTTCTTGCACTCAAGAATATAACCTCCATGAGAACAAAGACTTTACCCACTGCATGTGATAGTGCCTGGTTCATGGTTATGTTTTGAAATATTTGTTGAATAAGTGAGTTGACATGTGCAGAGCCCCTCCCCCACCAAACATCCAGGATAGGGTATCATTACTGCCAAATATTCTGCCATCCTATTACCATTATAGGCATGGCCATTCTGATATACAGGAGTAAGTTTCAGTTCTCCGCAGATATATTACTTTGCCTGTTATATTAGATTCTGTATGCTTCCCCTTCACCAACCTATCAAATGATAGGTTACTCAATACCAATTTATTGAGTAAGTACTCGATGTAAATTATTCCATAGTAATGCTGTTGACAAGATGTAATCAAACATGGTTCTTATCCTCAGAGAGTGTATATGACATATACATGGAGAAATTATATGACAACATAAGAGCTAAAGAACATTTTTAAATGACATGAAATATGAAATCAACAAATCAGAAATTTGGAGCTGGAAATCTTGTGATCTTGTTCAACTCTTGGTTTATAGATGGAAGAACAAGTTCAAAGAGGCTAAGTGAATTCTCAGATGGTGCTACAAAATGTTTCTTAGACTAACTGGAACTCTAGTCTTGAAAATGACATAGGAAATTGCATTCAAAGTTTACAGGTGGGATAGAATTGACCTTTGGTGGGTGAGGGTTGTAGAGTTATTTGAGTGGACTATTTGAAAGCTTTGGGTTGAAGGAGAACGTTTCAGGCAAGAGAGTATTAATAAAAAGGGGAAGAAATAAGAAAAACATTCAGGACATCGGTAATGTAACAGTTGGCCTTAAAAGAAGTAACTGAAGATTAAATTGGGGAGTGATCTGGCCCTCAACACTTGTTGACTAAATCACCTTCAATTTATGCTAATTTATATTAGTATAAAAGAAATCTGTAATTTGGATTGTAGTGGGGTACACTTGGAAGCAGAAAAGGCCGGGCCAGTGAGGAAATTATGTTTTTTTTCTGTTATTTGTTAATGCATGAAGGAAATACATTAGAAGAATAGTGATTTTCAATATAAAATGATTCAGTACAGAAGTCCTTTGGTTAGCAGATTTCTCAGTTTATAAAAATACTGTATTCACTTTCCTAGCCTGTGTTCCCTCAAAACAATGTATTTCTCTTCTCGTGTTTTCTTTTGAAAAACAAACAGACAAAAATAGCGTAATTTCCCAGAAAGGCTATTATCTATAGCTGTAGTTTTAAAGGTCTGAAGGGTAAGTGGTTATAACCTTCAGGTAGGATGTTTGGCAATTTAATGTTTTCATAGGGTTCATCTGTGTCTAATCCAAAGCAGATGTGTCCCAAATATACTTAGTAGTGAAAAATCCAAGTGAATGTGGACTTATATTTTAGGATTGGTTCTTAACACATTAGTGATCATAGAGACTTTTGCCTGCTTTCTTTTCATATATTCAATTGCCAGTCTCTTCCAGGCAGTGGAAAGAAGAGGAATTATTTCTTCCTATCCCTCTGAGCACTCCTATGTCTCTACAAAAAGGGAAATGGCATATGCAGTTATTTGAAATGTTAAAAGCCTTAGTGCTGTCATTGACACTAAATGTGAGTAATTTGATTATTTTACTGACATTTAAAGTGCCATCAAACTAACTTATTCCTTTATATGTTGGTACCTTTTTTCACTTCACTTGCCTTTTAAAGTTTTGAGAATCATGTTCATATATGTGTGGATATACGTATAAAGGAATATAATTTTAAAAGGACATTTTGAAATTCTTAGATTACAAAATATCCTATGTATTTGAAAGGATATAATTTAATAAGTGTTTACACAGCACTGTTTCTATCCTTAAGGAGAGCATATTCATTCAAGAATAAGTATATGTTTATACATACATATATGTGTACACGCACACATGTACATGAAAGAAGATAATAGGTAACAGGGTCCATATATTAGTCTCCTACTAATTTTGGTCCTTTGCTTCAGTTTTTTCACCTATTTATAATGTATTTTATTTTGTAGTATTTATATCTACCTTTGTAGGTTGCTTGAAGCATTTTAGGGAATGACTTGGGATAGAAGTTCAATAAATGGGAAAAGTATGGCAAGGGTAGGATATATGTTATGAGAGATATGAATAAAACAGTATTGGGAATCAAAGTAAAAATCACATGCCTTTTAAGAGGTGACATTTGAGACAAGTTTGATAGCTATGAGGATTAGTAGGTTATTTTAGTAGAGAAAACTACACCAAAAAGGCTCAAATTATAGGGAATATTTATGGAAAAGAGCATAGGAAATTGCCTAAGTTGGTAGGCAATGGTGTCTGTATACAAGAATATAGAAAATGAAAGCTACCTTTGAAAAGCCTTAAAGGCAGAACTGAGAAGTCTGTATTTAATTGGTCATGGAGTGGAGGGCCCCTTTTAGTTTTTGTGCTATGTAGTGGCCTAGTCCCAGTGATGGGTTTTAGGGAATTGCTGACTTTACTCGGGATGTCTAGTTGTTTCCTTCCCTAATGGGGTATCAGGAGCTCAGTAATTCCTTTTTCTGTCACTGGTGGAAACCGAGGTATATTGTCTTTGTAGTTGCAATCTGAGATAATGGTTTGAATCAGTGACCTTGGCCTCATTAGAAGTGCTAAGGAGGTAAGGACCCAGTCCACACATGGTAACATTCCACTCACTAATCCAGAGGTTGAACACTGGTAACTTAATCCTTTGGACTAAAGACTTCCAAATTGGTTGAAATTGCTGTCACAAAATAAAGCAATGTAGGTGCCCCATCTCCCAGGAGGGGTGGGCTATTTTTGCATAGCAGATTTGGTCCTTTTTTATACTATTTTTTTTATTAAAGTCTTACTGTTTGCTAGCTTTATCATCTTAAAGCGGATGAGGGAGGAAGGGGAAAGAAAAGAAATGGGATTCTAAGGCAGGTAAGGTGACATTGGGAAAGTAGCAGCTTATAGCCTGATAGCAAAGTAGGAGTTAGAAATTTAAGAATACCCCAAAGAAACATATAGTATTGAATGTTCACCAGTTGAAAGTAGGATTATGAATTAGGTAACAACCCACTTACATCATAAGGAAGTTTTTGTTTATGCTTAATATGAAGTTTATTTTCTTGGTTGTGTTTTTTAGGCAGTGTCGTGGTATTTTCAGCAATGACAAGGATTCTCTTTCTGTTCAGGAAATACTCATGCTTTAAAAATTACTTCTTAAAGGTGATAGGCAATGAAAGTGATATTATTAGCAAATTTGTTTTAGAAAAAATCCTGCTTTATAAGTTCCGTTTTTTGCTGGATTTTGTTCAGGTGTACTGCTTTGGGTGCAAGGTGGTGAGGTGAATTGAGAAAATACTGGTTTTGGCAGTGCTGTCCACTGTTCAGGTGCTGATAAGCCGTCAAATGTCTGAGTTTTTCCTTTTCTTCCTCTTTTTAGGCTTTATCACTGTAGTTTGTCTTAACTTCCCTTTCAGAGTTCAGCTTGGAGCCATGCCTTCTGTTCGTTGATGCTCCTCCATGTTGTTGTAGAATCTTGGAATAAAGGATCTGACTCCTAAACTGTTCTTCGGCTAAATTGGGGATCTACCAAACATTATTTACTAGTTATTCTCTGAAATGACAGCAGAATTTGTAAGTTTGCACAACTGGTTGTATTTTATTATTAGCTTTACCTGTTTTCCTAGGAAGGAAGGGTGGACCCAGAATGAGGAGATAAGTGCAAATTAGATAGCTTAATGTTTCCTGTCTTCATTCTTGAATCCCATGATAATTAACCATGATACTGAATCCCAATCCTTTTAGGAACAAGTATGTTTAATGCTTACTGAAGGAACATAATAATTGAATTGTCAGCCTCTTTAGCTCTTTTTTTTTGGTAAATTTATATAAGATTGATGGTAAATTTGCAGGGGTCTTAAGGATTGTATGACAGATGATTCTAAAATTTCTTTTTCTTTTACTGTATTATTGGCTGATGTATTATTTAAGTAAAATATTATCAAGTTAAGTAACTTGGTCGCATAACTACTAAATGATGGAGCAAGTATTCCATTAGGTGATTTGATTCCAAAGCTTGTACTCATAACCATTCTGGAGATTGCCCTGGCCCACTGATATGCAGCAAGAGGTGATAGCTGACAACCATAAAAAGTGGTCCTTAGCCTATGAGGATGGAGACATTTGGCCCCATAGACTTCATTATAGAGTTGTACAGTGACTGATGTTCCTAATGATGATCCTTTCAATCTTAATTCAGTTATTGCTTTCTCTTAATCTTATTTTCTCCTAACTCTCTTAATTTTGAAAACATTTTCTAATCCAAATGATTAAATTTTCCAAAATTTTGCTGAAGAATAAACTTCAAATTTGGAAAATTAGTTTAATTGGAATCCAATTTTTAAGACTAAGTGAGTATACAGATAGTTTTATGACATGAACCTTTCAGTAAGTAGATTAGTAGCCTTGCATTGGTCTCATTTAGTGAGCTTTTACTATAAGCTGTTGATACTTAGGATATATATTTTTAATGCTTAACATGATCCAATTACATTAAGATAATTTTTAAAGTATAAAACTCACTTTAATTAGTTGAATTATAATGGTACATTTTATGACTCAGATCTTTAATTTTGAATGGTGATAGCTTATATTCATCTTGTGCTTATTATTGGAACAAGAAAATGTTTTGAAATATGTGAATGCTTTTATATTAAGTTGAAAAACAGGATTTACTTTGGCTTTTTGCTTATTATCTTAGAAGAGCTTATTATTTTTTTTTATGAGATAATTGCATTAGGTGTTCTTTTAATTTAAAGTTTTTAATTTAAAGCTTTTACAATAGAGGGGTGCCTGCGTGGCTCAGTCAGTTAAGCGTCCAACTTCGGCTCGGGTCATGATCTCACGGTTTGTGAGTTCGAGCCCTGTGTCAGGCTCTGCTGATAGCACAGAGCCTGGAGCCCACTTTGAATTCTGTGTCTCCCTCTCTTGCTGCCCCTCCCCTGCTCACGCTTTGTCTCTCTCTCAGAAATAAACAAACGTTAAAAAATTTTTTTAAAGTTTTTACCATAGAACTGCTTTCCTTCATTTTCATCATATTTTTCCTGATTTATAAACATTGGAACTATAGAAAAAAGCAATTGGAATTTTTTAAAAATTGTAGTTAACAGTAAAGATCTTAAAGGATATAATAATTTATTTAATAGTAATATAAATCTTAATCATTTTTTCCATAATTTCACTTCCCACTAATATGACTTTCACATCATGTACAAGTTGATTGCATTTCTAGGCATTTTATTTATTGATATACTTTGAAAGCCTAAATTTGCCATTCTCCCCAATCCTTGTAGGCAATCACCTTGAAGGGAGAATGTTTTAAAAGTGGGATTGCCTTTTATGAAATGGAAACCCACTTTGGGTTTTTTCTTGTATTTAAAGATTTAGTTCCTTTTCTAGCTGTACTCACATTTTTATTAGCTCATGAGGATCTACCAGTAGCTTATTAAATTTGCTTATTAAGAAATGAGTCCAATATGCAAAAACAAAAGCTTTTAACAAGTAGACACGTTGGCCTAACAAAACCCAAATTGTGCTGTATTTGAGGTTATAAATATGTGACCTGAATGCTGTAAATGCCATTTAGTGGTCTGAGTTAGAGACTCAACATGTGAATAGGGGAGAAGAAACAAATAGAAAGGTATAGAAGACCTTTAAAAAGGATGGAAGGGAAAGAGGAGGATCTGGTGATAATTGATAATTTAATAGAGAATTTTGTTGCCTACATCTGTAAATCTAGCTATATAAAATATTTTAGAAAAACACCCAAGCTAGTTTAAGCAGTTGTCTGTTAGCCTGTGAGGCTTTTTATAGTACTAATCTTTCCTGGTATTGTGATGATTTATTTACTTAAGAAATACTTGAATGCTTGTTATGTATGCTAGCACAGAACAAAAGTACTAAGGATAAAAAGGAAAATCATGGTTTTGGTCTTCAAGAGGTTTGTCTAGTACTCTGAAAAAGCATCATAAGATCTTGGTATATCTTCTGAATTATTCAAATTGAGTTATATATGCTTAGTTTCTGTATATGGTGTGCATGACAGCTTTTTAATTCAAATTGATTAATTTAGGCTATGGATTAACAAAGAGCACAGAGCACAATGAGGTAGAGTTAATGAGCATTAGCTTTGGCATCAGATCTGATGTCTAATCTTGTTTATGCTACCTCTTCATTGTATGGCCTTTGTAAATATAAATGTAAGCCCCAAGTTTCTTACCTGTGAAGTGGGGGTAATAGCTCCCCTTGAACTGTTGTTGGGAGGATTAAAGGAGATAAAGGCTGTAATGCATACCTAGCTCAGTTCTTAGTAGTTTTTGTAAATGGTAGCTGCTTTTATTACTGTGCAAATAAGAATGATTCCTTTCATAAGCACTGTAAATTAAAATTAAAAGCTTGCTTACATATTCAGTCTTTCTACATACCATAGCCTTCTGAACCAGTGATTCTGCACCTTTGTGACATTTTTGGTATAGCCTTTCTCCCCTAGGTCTCTGTAAGAGAAATAATTCCTATAGGAAAACAGTGACTACTCTCAATCCTCCTAAGAATGGTATATATCTGGTATTAGCATTCTAGATGCATATGAGAAAAGGGAATTTATTACTTATAATAGAGGCACCAGGGATTAAGTCTTCTGAATCCTAGACTGCTGGGACTATATCGTATCTAAGTATTTGAGAAGTGCTTTGAAATTCTTGAATTTACAGAAACAAAGTTGTTACAAAGCACATCTTCCTTTCTTTCTTTATGGGGGTGGGGGTTACTTGCAAGGACTATAGTGTCTTGTAGCAGCAGTTTGTTAATATTTCCAAACTAGAACTATTACCCTAATCAAGTGATTCTTAAACTTTTTCATTGTAAAGATTATTTTAGATGGGCATAGTGCCTTGAATACCATCCGTTCCCTACTCAATCCCATATGGGACTGAAGACTGTCTCCTTAGAATGGATGGAATTAATGTTTGCTTTTAATAAGATAATGAGTTCAGTACCTGGTTTTTAGGTTTCAAAGATTCATTGAACTGGATTTTTAAATCTAGTATAAAAGTTTCAAAAGTAGTGTTTTTGGAATACCAGTTCTTTAAGCCAAAAAAAAAAAAAAAACCCCAAAACAAAAACACAATTCTTAGAACCCAGGAATTTTGGGGAATGCTTTTTGTTATATGTATCTTGGAGGTTGACATTGCGTTTTAATGTATTAAAGACCAAGAAATTCTACAGAAGAGAGACAATTTTGTTTATTGACTACCAACCTTAGCAACCTTTTTGATCATCTGACATTTATTAATATCCTGTAGAACTTGTGATCCTTGTAACATACTTTGGGAAATGTTAATCCCCTTCAATTTATATACAAAAAAATGTTCTGCGTCATATAGTTAAGTAATGGTGGCAGACTCCAACTGGATCCCATCTCTACAACTACCCCTAACCGTTCCTTTTCTGCTATATCACCCTATTTTTCATAAGTATTTGATTTATATTAGAAATAAAAGTAAAATTGTTGTCATGTGAGTATATATACCAAGTGAACCATCTGGCAGAAGTTTCAGAACATATTTTGAGAACTACAGCACTGACATATTTGCAGCCTCATTTAATTGGCCGCATCATTATAAATGGTTTGCAGACCTTAGGAATAGATTTCACATGAGTTAGTATATTCTTGGGGGAAATCTGTAAATAGGATAGAAAGTATTACCATGTTAACTCTGTAAACATTCAGAGATAGGCAGGCTGATCAGTTCTATGCTTTGATTACCATTAATGTAGAACATTTTACTAACATTGTGTGTCTTCTGTTTTAGAGTTAAGCTTGATGTTGCTAACAAAGTGTAGGAGCCAACTAACTAAATGTTACCATCTCTCATTCATCCATTTCCTATGTTGCACCTATTTGAGAAATGGATTAAGAGTATCAAAAGGGATGTCCCATTCTGAGGAGAAAAATTGAAGTCTTTTGGGGACTAAAAGACTTATTAAATGGGTGAAAAGAATGATTCTTGGAGATGTTTCTGATGATACATTGGTTGATTAAGGAAGGAATTTTTGGTTCTTTTGGGAATGTCTTTGAAAGTAGACCACTGTAAAACTGCAGAAAGAATTTTTAAAACTACTAGCTGCATTTGACAGTTTCAGAAGATCTGAAGGAGGACTGTAAAGAGATTTTTTTTCTACTTTAAAGTACTATACTCAATAAAATTTGAAGAGTGACTTGTTAAAATATGTGAAAGAATATACATGAATTTCATTTCTTTTTTTTTTTTTTTTTTAAGTTTATTTTTGAGAGAGAGCGCATGACTGGGGAAGGGGTAGAGAAAGGGAGAGAGAGGGAATCTCAAGCAGGCTCCCTGCTGTTAGCACAGGACCCAATGCAGTTTGAACTCAGGAACCTTGAGATCATGATCTGAGCTGAGACCAAGAGTTGGAGACTTAACTGACTGAGCCACCCAGGAGCCCCCATGAATTTCATTTCTTAATGAAGGTACATCCATAAGTGAAGTTGTCTCACATGCTGTATTGTCTCACATGCTGTGAAGTTGTCTCACATGAGTAGCATTGGCACTTTCAAGGGCTTAATCCAAGATCTGTTGTGGCTTTTACAAAATTTTATTGATAGCCCATATAATGCTAACTAAACTTCCTGTATGCCTTATATCAAATTGTATTTCTTAAATTATATCAAATCATATTCTTAAGTTATTAACTTGATGGTGGTGATAATTCTTTTCCCTTTGTACTTTTTTACTATTTTTGGAAATATTTCCCCTTTCAAGACATAGATTGTGACAATAAAATCTTATACCCCAAATGTTTGGAAAGTGGAATCAGATATGAAAGTGTTGAATGGTCAGTAAAATACCAGGATTAAAGTATTTTTCCAGTACTTAAATATAGAATGGCATATCAGGTCGGGCATTTCTCATTTTACTGGTGTATATTCTTATTACTGTTAGGAAATGAACTACCTGATTAGTTGATCAATACATGCGTTCTTAATTTCCAGTGGAACAGATACCCTCTCTCTAAAACTCATGAGTGATCATTGGTATTATGACTTTTTTTTTTTTTTTTTTTGTCACTGGTATATAATTTATCTGGACATTGAGGCTCCATCAATTATATATAATAGAATAGAATAGATTGAAGGCATTATTTGTAATTAGATATCTGTTTTGTCTTTTAAAAAACTTAAAGAATTGGAAAGCACCCTGTTCTTATTATATAAAGTTATATTGCTTCTAATATCATGTTTACATTTATATGATTATATTATATTGATTTTTATTAGACTTCAATTGAGATGGAGGAGGCAGGTGACGTTTGATCCCATCTTAAATATAGAAGAATTTCAGTAGGTACATTGCAAGCTCTCTGCAAATAATTTTTTTAAAATGTTGCAATTTAGGACAACTATAGCATCCATTCAGAGTATTGTTTACTCTGTAATAAATCGAAGATTGTTCTCTGGGCAATAGAATTGAGCTGTCAGAGAATAAAGTCTAATTTTTTTTGCCAGATTATTATTTTAATCCTGCTCATGATAGAAATGATGACTTAAGTTGTAGATATGTTTAAATTACATTAAGATAATTGAACTCATTAAACTCTTCATGAAATTCTTATGCATTTAAGAGTATTGCATATATTGTTTGTTAGGCAAGTCAATGGATGTGCAAACTAGAAATTCAAATAAAACTTTTGGCATCTTGCTTCTTTGTAGACACTTAAAAGGTAAGAGAGATTTCTGATTACCATTCCAATATACTTTTAGATTTAGGTTTTTCAAGCTCAATAGAAACATGTTTCTAGATTATTTTGCAGATAGTGAGTTTTGCTACACGTTCTAAGTTTTATTGCCTTGTCAAACTTTCATAGGTTGATAGAAATGAAGCAAATAACTGTCAACTGATCTATGTTTAAATGAAATTGAAGGAAAGAATTTCAGAATTCTAGTTAAAACAGAATGTATGTATATTTATTTAACATATGAATATTTTATTCTGAGGACAATGGAAAGCCTTTGGAGGGGTTTTGTTAAGTTTATTTATTTATTTATTTATTTTGAGAAGGGGGAGGAGGTTGAGGGGCAGAGAGAGAATCCCAAACAGGCTCTGCACTGGCAGCGTGGAACCCAAATTGGGGCTTGAACTCACAAACGCTTGCCATCATGACCTGAGTGAAAATCAAGACTGAGCCACCCAGGTGCCCCCAGAATGTTTATTTTAGCTGTTGGTCATATACTAAGTATTTATAAAGAAAATATTTATGTTAATGAAAATAACATGGCTTGGAAAAGTATAAAATTAGTTAAAACTCAGGATCCTAGAGGCAAAGTGGTTTTGAATTTCTCTATTGCTTACTAGGTGTATGATCTTAGGTGAGTTACTTCACTAATTTGTGCCTTAGTTTTTCTTATCAATAAAATTGTGATTATTTTAATATTGTATATGTCAGAGTTAGAGGATTGAATAAGGCAGTATATATATAATGCATAATATATTGTTTGCTATATATGAGGCTCAATAAATGTTAAAAAATAAAATAAAAATTTTGAGTTTATTTTTGAAAGGGAGAGTGAGAGAGCGAGCACACATACGCATGTGACCAAGGGGGAGGGGCAGAGAGCACAATCCAGTGGGGTTCTGGACTCAGGAACCTGAGCCAAAATCAGGAGTTGAAGTTTAACTGACTGAGCTACCTAGGTACCAGATGATCATGAATATTTGTAACTGATTTTATAATTGAAAGTAGAGTAAATTATCTGGGGGGCTCCTGGCTGGCTCAGGTGGAAGAGCATGTAACTCTTGATCTTGGGTTGTATGTTTGAGCCCTACCTTGGGTATAGAGATTACTTAAGTGATTTTAATTAAAAAAAAAAAAAATTATTTGGGAGTGTCATTATTTTTAAGTAAAAAAAATGCAAGAGGGACACTTATGACACTAAGCTTTGTTTCCTATGGACATTTTTAAAGAAAAAAATGAGAATTTTTTATTCCTTCTATTTTTATAATGCAGCAGTGTAAGTTCATATATAATAATTTAAATTGGAAGTGCTTTGTTTTTTTATCCATCTTTTCTATCGTATGTTTGCTGTAGTCTAAAGTTAATTTCTATGCTAGTTGCTTGACATAAACATAATTTAGTTTTTCTGTTTGTAGGTGGGAAGATTTTGTCTTTTGATCTCTTCTATACTTTCTTCTGAATCAGTTCTCTGTATAGAGAACTATTTACCAAAGATATTAAAAAACTTAAGACTATCACCATGTGATTAATTTTCTGGTACTAGTATAGAATACGACAATGCTGTTATTTCCATGAGGATAACTTTTAAATAAAGATTAGTGTAAGCTTTTCAAATTAAAAAATGTAGACTTATATTTCTTAGTGGACATTTCATAGGTGTGTCAAATATGGTACCTTATTCAGACTTTCTCATTTTTTTTAATGTTTGTTTTGTGAGAGAGAGAGAGAGCGAGCACGAGCAGGGGAGGGCAGAGAGAGAGGGAGACACAGAATCCGAAGAAGGCTCCAGGCTGTGAGCTGTCAGCACCCAGCCCTGTGCGGGGCTTGAACTCGTGAACCACGAGATCATGACCTGAGCTGAAGTCAGGCACTTAACTGACTGAGTCACCCAGGTACCCCCAGACTATCTCATTTTTTATTTTTAACTTTATTTTAAAATAGCTTTAGGGGCTTCTGGGTGGCTCAGTTGGTTAAACTTCCGACTTGATTTCAGCTTAGGTCATGATCTCGCATTTCGTGAGTTTGAGCCCTGCATCAGGCCGTGCACACTTTAGACTTACTAAAACGTTGTAAATTACTTCATAGAGTTCTCATATATTTCACCCACTTTGCCCTAATGGTCATATTTTATATAACCATAGAACAAATCAGAAATTAATATTAATACTAACCAGTCTGTAAACTTTATTTGAATTTTGACCATTGTCCACTCACTAAATGACCTTTTTCTGGTCCAGCATCTAATCTAGGATCTCATACTATTGTACTTAATTGTCATGTCTCCTTAGTCTCCTTCAGTCTGAGATGCTTCTTCATTCTGTCTTTCTGCCTTTCTTGACTTTGACACTTTTTAAGAGTAACTAGTTAGAATGTCCCTCAATTTGTGTGTCTGATGTTTTCTTGTGATCAGATTGGGATAATGCATTTTTGGCAAGAATACCACAGAAATGATAGTATGTCCTTATCAGTGCATTGTATCAGGAGAAATGTGATATTGATTTGTTCCCTTACTGGTGATGTTATCTTGATCATTTGGTTAAGGAGGTGTCTGCCAAGTTTCTATACTTTTAAAAATTACTCTTTTTCCCCTTTGTAAATAGCAAGGTTTTTTGTGGGGAGATATTTTGAGACACTGTAAATGCCTTGTTTCTCATCATATATTCACCCATTAGTTTCAGCATCCATTAATGAATCTTACTTGATCAGAACCTATTGAATTTAATTCTTTAATATCTTTTTGTTGTTGATAATATATTTCTTGTCATAGGTGGATAAGTGTCACAAAAGAATTAACGTAACGGCAGCATAATTCATAAAACATAACTTTTTCTTTCTGTAGTCTTTTATATTCATCTATGTCTGAATGCAGTCTTTAGGGAAGTAGCACAACACAAGATCTTGGAATAAAAAAATGTGATCAAAAGACGATCCTTTTTTTTTTTTTTCCTCCCAGTATCTTACATGTACTTCAGGATATGCTGGCCGTTGTAAGAACAAAGCCAAATATTTCATATAGTAAAATAAACAGGTGAAAAAGAGATAAAAGTAATGGGCTGCATTAATTATGAAAAGAATTTGCAAGAGTAATTTAGAGCGTTTTCTTAAAATTGACTTTCTTTTTTTTGTCAAATCTGGAAGCCTTTTTTTCATTCAAAAGAGGCAGTAGCAAATGTAAATATTTGGTCTTCTTGATCCTGAAGTTGCCTTTTTTATAGTCGATATATATTTTTTATGATTGTGTTTTATCTTTTATTGTATAGTGGATTAACTACTTTAAAAAATGTGCGTTGTTTCCTTATCTGTTTTATTTCATCTTCTACCTTAATCAGTGGAACGTGAAGACCCATTGCTTGTCTCTTTCTTGTTTATCTTTTGACAAATACTTGATGTTTAAACCTAGTGGAGTAACTTGAATCCCAATAACATTTTTGGATAGCATCTTTTCCAAAAGGATGAAGAGAAAATATAGTGGTAAATCTTGGAATTTGGTAGTTCTTGAAAGATTCTAGTAGTTAAGGTTCATCATTCTCATTACAACTTTCTTTTAGGAAATTGCTTTCCATGATAAGTGTATATCCTCATATTGGTATGCATTCCTTAAAGTTTCAGGCTTTCTTCCTTATTTTGGCGTTTTTGAGGTGTGACCTACTTGACAATAAATAATAAGATTGTAGCTTAGAAGTAATCTTTCCTTCCAGAGTCATTACAATACTGTGACTAATTCTAAGGTAGCTGGTTTTGTTTGTTTGTTTGCTTGTTTTTTGACAAGATTTCACTTTCTCAAACTGAAATTTTTAAATTGGATGTTCTGGCAATATCTGGGTTCTTTTCTTACTGATTTTAAACCTGGAAAAGAAGATTAGAAAATCTATAACGGGTGTTAAAGTTTAGCTAAAATTTGTATCATCCTAGGATACGTTTGTTTTCTGCTGACCATATTGAAAAATTAATCCTAGAAGCTGATGACCCCCAAAGAGGTACATGAAAGTAATACTTTTGATTTTATTTTCCTTAGGATTAGAAAGTTGAACTTTTTAGTGTCTACTTTAGACATCAGCCACTTGACAAAATTTTTTTGTGTGTTTGTTTCTTGATCAGTAGACTTCATTTGTGTAATATTTACTGAATTAACTGTGCCAAGCACTCTTATAGGGTCTGGAGATAGACTCTCATGGTTTCTGTTAAGGATGTTCTTTTATTTTCTTAATGCCAGCTAGGACTGTTCTGGGCACTTGAAGGGGTTTGTGAGATGATTATTATTATTTTTTTTAATAGACGTGCCTTAGGACCAGTAAGAATGATTAGTGATTAAAAAAATAAGATTATGTTACATCATGCTTCCAGTTTAGTGTAGAATGTTTTGTTTTATAAATAATCTATAAATCTGTAAATTAGCAAGCTCAATTTCAGTCAGTTGTAATACAAAGGAATAGAAATAGTCTTTGTAGAAACACATTACCTTGCATTTCACTGCTTAAAAATGATTAGGCTTAGCCTTTACTCTTTCTTCGGTATTAGAAATGCTTAAAACTAATAAGCAATATATGCTCATTTAATAATTTAGTATTGAGAACAAGTATTGCAAATAGTCTAGTTTGCATATTTTGGAAGAATTTCTCAGTGGTGTTTAAATACGGAATACTTAGGTTTATTGTTTCTGATTTGAATATACCTGGATTTTCAGTAAGAATCTTTAAAAATTTAAATACTTAGGGATAATGTTAAAATGATTTTATTGAAGTACTAGTGGATTGATAGACCTCCTAACATCCATTTGAGTTCCTTTGTGACATTTTAGCACAGGTGATTTTGTTAGCTTTGTTTTAGAATTTACTCTCTAGTGGTTGAAATACAGGTTCTCCAGTGGAGTGCTTATTGTTTTCATCTCTTTAAACATTACATAGAAGAATGCTGTTTATTAAAATAGAATTAGGTAAGGTCCTACTGTGTCATTCTTAAGAGCCTTTATCAATGGTAGTCTCGCAAAGGTTGTTCTTTCTTGTTTGAATAACGATCTCATTTTGTAAGTGCCTTTACATTTTTCTTTATAAATGATACATGATCAAATCCACAATCATCATAAATAATTAACTCCTGAAGCAAGAGAGATATCAGCTCTCCTCAAGGATTCAAATAATTTCTATTTAGGGAAATCTGTATTCAGAGTATGAGTATGTTGAGTATGAGTATGTTGAATCCATAAGTTTTGTTACTTTAAGCAAAATCAAGAAGTTATATCTTGAAAATAATCTCACTTGGGAGAAGTTTTTATGAGTGTATCTACTTCTCCAGCCCTATAACCTATCCTAAGGGCATTTGGTTTTTTAAATATGTTTGTATTTTTAATTTATAAATTCTGTGGGGGTGTGGTAAGTAAATCAGTGGTTTAGAGCTCCTATTGAAGGGGAAATTGTAAACTTAGCCCACTGTTAATCTGAGCAAGATATGATTTCCTGGGAGTTGTTTTTCATTTTCAAAGTTAAGTGAGCCTGTAACTTAAAAAAAAATTCAGCAGTTAATATCTTTTATTCCAAAATGGAATGCTCCCTTTTAACCTGTATTTTCAATCAGAAGTATTGTTACTATTGATTAGTATTCAAGAAATAAAGGAAAACTGGAAAATTTGGAAAATCATATTTTTTATAGTTTCTGAATTTATTTTTTTAAACTATATCATAAAATAGTTAAGGTTTACTTAGATCTCATTAATTTGGAAATCTTTAATCTTATTAGTTTGTATTGAAATATTAGACATGAAAAAGAATGATTTGTTAAGGAAATTAACTGGAAAAGACTAGAGGGTGATTTTTTTCATAATGTAAAAAAGACTTTTGTAGCACCTGATTGCACAGTATACAGTAGTCTCTCCTTACCTATATGGGTTATGTGCTAAGACTCCCAGTGGATATCTGAAAACACATATAGTACCAAACTCTGTATATACTGTGTTTTTTCCTGTACCATAACATACCTATGATAAAGTTTAATTTGTAAATTAGACACAGTAAGAGATTAACAACAATAACCTAATAATGAACTAGGACAATTATAACAGTGTACCCTAATAAAAATAATGTGAATGTGGTCTGTCTCACTGTCAAAAGATCTTATTTTACTGTATTCACCCTTCTTTCTCTTGTGATGATGTGAGATGATAAAATGCTTAGAGATGAGATGAAGTGAAGTGAATGACCTTTGCCTTGTGACGTAGCATTAGGCTGCTGTTGACCTCCTGACGACGTGTCAGAAAGAGGATAATCTACTTCCGGATCATGGTTGAACAGGGTAAATGGAAACTTGGAAAGCAAAACCTTGGGGTTTTGTAGGTACTGCTAGTGTGTGTGTGTGTGTGTGTGTGTGTGTGTGTGTGTGTGTGTGTCTGTCTGTCTCAGAGGGACTACAGTAGGTACAATGAATACATAAATGAGATGGCTCTGATGTATTAATTCTAAACCTTTCTCATCTGTTAAAAAGTCATACCTTAAGAACTCCAATTGTGGAATACCTTGTTAATCTTTTTGGGATTATAGTGGGTTTTTTTTTGTTTTTGTTTTTTTTTTTTTTTGTTTTTTGTTTTTCTTTTTTGTTTGTTTGTTGTTTTTTTTTTTTTTTGGACTCCTGAAAATACCTAGAGTGCCATTCTTGAGATATTTAGTATTCAGATCTTTTTCTAATTTGTACTTCTTTCCTGTCATCGTCCCTCATATACCTCCTCAATGTGATTATACTGTAAAATACTGTTGTAAGCTACTGGTTAAAAAGTATAGTCTTTAAAACTAAAAGACCTGAGGATTTAAAATCTATTGGAAACTTAAAATAAGAAAATAGCTGCCACATAGGCTTGTAAAGCACTTTCATACTTATTTATTTGCTACCTCTTGCTAGATGGAAGTTTCACCCCGTTGACTTCTTTTAGATTTCTTTTTTCACTTCTTTACATTTTGGAAATCACAGATTTGATGGTTAAATCATAGATTTTCTTTTCTTAGTCCAAACTGTTTTCATTTCTCACTTGTACAGAATTGAATATATTCCTAAAGCAGAAGGGTTAGCTTGTTCTTTCTTCTTCAGGCTTTTAAAAAAAATTGAGTCTAAATGTTGTTAGGTAATGGAATAACGATTCCTTTTCAGCTGTGTTGGTATATTTCCAAACTGGCTGGCAGAGCCAGGAGGAAGTAAAGGCATTAAAACACTAACTTTGGTTGGTTGCTACCTTCTTAGTGCTGAGACTATAACCTTTGTTGGTTGATTGATAGAGAACAAGAGAGCACAGTCCTCGTTCCACTAACAGGTAAGGAACCCTTGTGATAACCAGTTGGCGTGAGAAAGAAAATTACTTGATTAGCAGTTTTTTTCTTAATTTATCCCCAAATACAACATGTCCATGAAATAGGATAGTGTGATTATGTTCAATACAACAGGAATGTGCAGCACCTTTCTAGTTAGAAGATCTGAAATTTAATAGGGATATATCACTCTGTACCACAAAGTATAATTGATCTGTTTTCCACTGTTAAAATTTATCCTGCAGTCCCTGTAACTTTAAATACATATCTGCCTATCTTATTCTCCTTTCAGCTTTTCCTTGATCAGATGCTATGTGCTTTGAACTTCCTTCTCTTATTTACCTTATTCCTATAATAAAGCAAACTATTTTCCAGTATCTTTGTCATCATCTATTATTTGAGTATATCTTACTGCTTTAATTTCTGCATTGTAGCCATTAATGATTTATTTCCTGGTCCTTCTTGACCCAAAACCAAATGATCATACATTTAAAAAAGATTTTTAGATTGTATTACCTATGTACAGTATTCTGCCCTCCCACTTTTAAATATGAGTGCTTGAAGAAAAACTCTTTTTCAGTGATGGTGGTCCTAGCTTGATAAAATTTAGGTTTAGCTTTGTATTGCTATAATGTGGGACTGTAGTTTAAGTCTTTAAATTACTGAAGACTTAAAAACAAGAACAAATTCAGCTTCTTAGACAATTCCCAAAGTTTAGTAGTGTTCCTGTTAATATGCTTGATTATTCTGTTTCTCCTTTTCAATCCATCTTCTTCTCTTTGACAGAAGAATTAACTGGGACTCCTCCTTTGATATAGCGGAGGTCGAGTTCCTTTCCCTGTCCCTTTAAGACAACTGTGCTGCTGTGCTCTTGTTCTAGTCATAATTTATCATTTTTTGATTTGGTCTTCCACTTGAAGTTGGGTGGTTTGTCACAGAGTGTGTTATGGCTTACACCAAGATAGGTCCCTTCTTAGTAGGTTACTGAAGAATTAATCATTTGTGGTGACAGATTTCAAAGATTCAAATTAAGAAGGCACTAAAGAAAGTGTGCCCAAAGGTAGCTCCTTTTTATCCTGAGGATAAGTCATTGCAAACTCAAATGACCAGAGAATGTAATTTCTTAATAAGAATTTTTTCTTAAATCTATATTCAGCTCTCTATTTCAGTGCTTCTCTCCTACCAGAGGTGCAAGGAGTGATCCTAGAACCACAGATACAGCCAAGACCACGGAGAGCTTTTGACGTCAGGGGTCCACTTTCTCCACTGAACCCTTGGAGGCAGAATATCCAGCTTCTGGAGAGAGTGGGAAAGGATAATAAACAAGTGGGTGCTTTCCATTATTTACTTGGGTTTATTTATAGATTGGAGTGTCCGTCCATTGCCCATTTAATTCTATTGGTGTACTCCTTGGGTTCATATAAGAACCAAGTGGGGCTGCAATCTGTTTGTTTTTTCTTGAGAATGCTAACTAGTGCCCATTCAGAAAAGAGGCCTAAAATTTATTTAATTTTCTCTCCAGATAATTAAAGCAGTGGATGATTTGGGGCACTGGATTTGGTGACTGCCTGTGTTAAGTCCACAGGAATTTTTAAAAGGAATATTTGCCCATTTTAATGTTTAATGGTATTAGTGGACTTCTAAGTGCTCTTTTATTACCGGAAGGTAAAAAAGAAGTTTCTGTATTTCATCTTTGGGCAAGCTGGACATCTGAGCTCTCCTAATTTGCACAAGTCTGATGTCCAGGTGTTATCCTACCCTGTTAGAGAGAACTTTTTGGTCTTTTTCCTACCTCAAACTTTAGGACTTCATATTAATTAGATCTTTTAGAAGATACAATGATAGTACCTTTATGGTTTTACTGTCAAATTGAGGCTTCATTCTTTAATGAGATAAATGTGAATGAATATAAGTTTCAGGATATATTATCCCTGAAAGCTATGTTAAATATATACTCAAAAGTAGTTTTCCAGTCCCTAGGAATAATGTTATTTGTGGCAAAAGAGCCTTGTCCTAGATGTTTCCCATGGCATTAAGATGGTTTTCTCTTAGTTTCTTTGATGCCAAGGGTAGGATTTGATTCCAGGAAGTTCTTATCATCTACAATGGGTAGAACATGACTTTGGTGTCTTTGGCAAGTTTTCATTTTTCCTTGGTGGATTCCTTCTGTGACTCCAGGTATCTTGATAATGGGAGACCGGTTTATTTGTTCTCTAATTGCCCAGATTTCTTTCAACTGGTAAACATCATACTTCTTCAGCAAAAGGAACTCTTCTAGCAGAGCCTTCATGGATGATATCTGTCACACATGCAGCACCTGCAGTTTGGAAGGCAGTGGTGAACGGAGCCACGCAATATATCTAGAAGACACAAGGATGAGAGAGCCACCTGATCTTGTCATTTATAAACTTTAAGATTTACTCTCGTGTACTCTTGGTCTGGAAACGGAAAGGCTCAAATAATGAAATAATTTTTTCAGATTGGAGTTTTACATGGCCATGCAAATATTCCTTTCTATTCGAAGACTGAAATAGAGAAAGTATGAGAGACTCCTTTCTTTTAAAAGCAGCTCTCTGTTTCACTTAAAAGATTTGTGGGATTGAAAATCACCTTAATGAAGCAGGCAAATTTTTTTTTTTTTTTTAGTAGTATAGGAGATCTAGAAAACTTACAAAATTATTTTTTGTTGCCTGACACTGAAAGGAACTAGTAAATAAAAAGGTGAACTTCTTAACTATTTCCAAATTGCTTTTATTATTAGGATACACTCTTTTAGCTTATCTTTTTCTGCTCTTGAGCCTTCTTATTTGTCAAGTCAACAAAGATTCCAGGATAGAAGTAGAGGAGACATCTTTTGAGATCAAAGTAGCTTGTTCGGTCTTCTAAAGTAGTAAATACCTGTTAAATTCGAGGTATTGTTCTGCATTGAAGGCATTCTAAAGTTTGAACGATACTGAAACAAAGATGCATGTAGAGAGCACAGGCAGTTAGTAGTATGGGCATAAGTCTCCACATGTGAATAAGTGTTGCAAAACATTTGATCCAAACGGAAGTAGTTATCAAAATGTTTCTGTTTTTCTCTTTGGCATCTATTAACTGATCAGTCAAAAGCTATTAAAGAAGTTTTTAAAAGCTACCTGATGCTGCCAGTTTGTTTTATTTGGTATAAAGTTTAGGAATAAGAATCCTCGAGTTAATATGGAAGCATCTAAAATGATCTTGATGGTCTTAGGAGCCACATTTGCTAAGTTATACCTGGCGTGTCGCCTCTCTTTCTATGAGACCTTTTTTTCCCCCCATTAGTTACGAATTTTTGTATAGTACTTAAAGGTTTAAAAGATCAGTTTGAACTATAATTTCCGTAGGGAGCTCTGAATTCCCATAAACGATTATAGCTTTGTATGCTTGATTTGTTTTTGTTAAATTTGGATAAGAGTCTTCACAGACACCTATAAATTAAAAAATAACTACCCAACATTTTAGAAAGAACTGAGGGGAACTGAAAGTGAAATTTGCTTGGAAATTAAGTTAGTTGAACTCTTGGAACCACAGTACCAACCAGTTTATGGCCTGTGCGATTAGCCTTTTGTTTCAGTTTTAAAGATGAAAAGTGATTTAATCTCTTAACCTCATGCTTTGATTAAATTTTAGCTCTGTTCCTTAAAGTGTGCAAAAGAAATGTAAGTGCATTTAATTCACCTCATGCCACTAAAAGCTATTTAAAAGTGAAACTTTTTGTATATTAATGTGAACTGATTTGTTTATTTAAACTTTTATTTTGATACATTTTCCTTTCAGATTTTTCAATATTTCGTGTCACTATGCAATCCTATATTTTTCAGTGTTTATTTTATGATTATTAGTATAAGCTAATTTTTTTTCCTAGAATGACTAATTGTGTAATATTTGTACTATGTGATCATTTGAAAACTAATAAATATTTTCTCCATGAAAAAAATGCACTTACTGATAAATGGCTTATTTTTGTTTCAGGAGTAGAAAATGAAAACTGCAACAGTATTTTTAAGTGTATTTTAATTTTATGTGTCTTCCTCTAAGTATTTCTGAATATATATCCTCTTCTTGTGTATGTTAACCTTTTTGGAAAAAAAAATTTTTTTAAACTATTAAATTAAAATGATTCTTCATTGGGTCATCCAGTCCCAAATGTATGAAATAGGTGATCTATTTAGTCTTTTTCTCATTTTCCTGATAAGCTTCATCTTTGTTTTCAGAATTGGATTTTTTTTTTTTTTAAGATACCGTTTTTGTGTGTCCATTTTACGAACCATTAAAACTCTCGAGTAAATATTGTAAATATCAGGAATAATATGGTCAAGTTTTTTGAAGTGAGATTGATCAAAATATAATCCCTTACAAAATAGCATATAAAAGACAAATTCTCAACCCAGGAAAAGAACATTTGGAAATAATGGCTGATTGGAGAACTATCCAATTCACAAGAGCTGTTAACAGGAGAAAGAAAAATGTTTTAATGTTCTGTTTGAACAAATAATTGTAGAAGGAGAAACCTTATTTAAGAGTCTCTTGCTTTTAACCTTATCAAGACAACATGGAAAAGGGTAAAGCTTGGTTTTTGGGATTCTTTATAGCTTCCATAAACTTATTTGAAGCCCCTGGAACAATTTACCTTTTCTGTGCAGAGTCTGCTAGAAGCAAGAGGGTTTTCCCTTTTGATTTGAAGAAAACTTACATAAGAAGTGGACTCTAAAAATTAAAAATGAACATTGTGATGGTGTCCTAGGCAAGAAATAAAAGTTGAATTAATGACAACTTGTGGATTAAAATGAAACAGTTTGGCTCCCCAAAGAAATTATACTCTGAAAGAATAAAGAAAAAGGAAATTATGATTTAGAATAGTTATTGTGTTTGTGGGGTAGGAGGAAACTAAAAATTCTTGGCTTTATTAGTCTGGTAAGTTTGGAAAAGGGAGTGAAAAGAGTTAAGATTCTGTGGATAAAATTTTGTTTTTAGAATTAAAGCCATTAAAAGATTTACAGACATATTTCAATGGAAGGCTATATTTTTTACTTGAATACAAAAAAATTATCAGCCATAACTATATGTGTATAAAGAGTTGGTTGTGGAGTTTTAAATAAAAAGCCTGTACCAGAAACTTCAAACATACTATAAAAGTAATGGTGAAATGGGAGTTTTAAATACTTTAAATTCTTACTACATGGATGCTTCCCTACACGGTCTTCAAAATAAAAATATTACAGAATGCTAAACATGGTTTATCTTTGTATCTTCAAGGTTGAGAACATAGGCTTGTTTCACCATCATTGATTGGATTAACTGTAGTGTAAAATTTTGATGTTCATTAGTGAGGAGACTTTTTAAAAAATAGCTTTTGTTTAAAAAAAGTAAACGTCACATAAGCAGTGTGACTGGCAAAGTACTGATCTTGCAGTTTATTGTAAATACAAGCTCAGATCTTATTTTGCTATATTGAAACAATTGAGCAAAACGTCCATTGGTTAGATGTCCCATGTAATTTCTTGTTTTCTTTTTATTCAGGTATTTTTATTTCCCATTAAAAAGATGACATATTAATTTAGTCCTAAAATGTGAAAGATTTTTGTTTTCAAAAATAAGCACAAAGATGCTCTAAAATTTTTTAACACTAAATATCATCTAAGGTAATTAGATTACTGCAGTAAAAATGTTAGGGAACTTCAAAGTATACATCGGAGTTTTCAGGAATTATGATCAAAGGGATCTCTACTCAAGAGGTAAGGTATGGCATAGGTAGAAAAATGTTCAAAGAATGTGTTCAATGTGATGTCTGATGGGGAAGTAAACTACAACAGATATCCTTGGATTTTCAGACAGGTGTAGAATTAGGAAAATAATTTTTTAAATAAACCTCTCCCAGAAAAAAAAGGATAAGCCACAGATTGTTTTTATATGACTTTGGAGTGCATTTAGATACATCTATAGACATTGTACCTTTGGTGTACTTAGCCTCCTGTATTTTAAGCTATCTTTTACTTGTGGTCTCTTAGTGTTTATCATCCAGTTTTGATTTACTATTTCTTAAGCTTTGAGTGCCATTAAAATATACTTTGTATGGAAAGTTGAGTACATATTCCATGAGATTGTTGCCTGGCTTCATTTTGCCCATTTTTATTAAATGATATCTAGAACTTAGAAAACTGTTGTACTGAATAATTTTTACTTGGTTTGAGAAATGAATTTGAGTCTTATAAACATTCATTTATACTGTAACTTAGGGGAATTTGTTCTATAAGGATTAAAAAATAATATTGAAGGGCTAGTATATAAAATCATTTAGAGAAGAAAGTTATGCTATTATTCTCTGAGGAATAATAAGTAGGTTCAGAGTAAAGTGTTAGCATATAGTATTTAGTGTATCTAGAATCAAAGGAAAATGAAATATTCAATGCAAATGACCTGAAAAAATGATTTAGGTGTTCTTCCCTAGAAATAATAGTATAATTTATTCAATAGATGGTAACATAGAAACCACAATAATCTTTCATCCTATCCTTTAATTCTTATTATAAGAACACTAGTTTGTGGACAATAGTTTGCTGTCTGTTCCACTTTCACCTTTATATGTAGAGCAAATGATAATGTTGATATGAACTAGTGATAGAACTCACTACTTCATGAGGTAGCTGATTTCCTATTCAGGATGCCTTAATGGTAAGAAGTGGATCCAAGATTTGCTTCCTTGGCATATTTTATTTGAAAATTACCATAGACAGTAATCTATTTTAGCACCCTCATTTTACATACAAAGTAGCGTATACCCAGGAATATCTCCTATATTTCTAACATCACACGATTGATAAACAATTGTAGGACTCCGATCTCTTGACTGCAAGCTCAGAGATCTGTATTCTGCCGTCTTATGTTGATCCTAGTTCTGGACAACATAGTGCAAGTCTGATTTCCTTCAAACATGACAGCCTTCAGGTATTTTAAGATGGCTGTTACATCCCCATTAATTTTAAGCCCATTTTTTTGTTTTTGTTTGTAAATAGATTTAAGCACCTCCATTTTCTTGTTCTTATTCACGTAACATAGTTGTGAAATCCTTGAAGGTTTTGTAGATCTTCCATGAACATGCTTCAGTTTATCATTGTTTTTCTTAATGTGTGACACTGAGCCAACACAGTACAGATGTGCTCAGACTGGCTGTAGAATACTCATGGCCACTTTGTTTATCCTTCTATATCTGTCCAGTAAGGTGCTTAATTTTATGCATGTTGAGGTTCTCTTGCACAAAAACGTTCTATAGTGATATGCAGAATACTTGGTGTCTAAAAATTAGGCTAGTAGTCTTTAGGTACAGGCAAATGTGTGCAGTTCAGCGGGAAAGAAAAAATATCGTAATGGCTAAAACTTTAAGAAATCATAGTTTAAAAAGTACAGTCTTCCATTTTGTATTTGCTTGCTTAGTTCTGACTCAGATGAACTAGAATGACCATTTTAAATGACTTGTATAATGTGAAATGTTACTTTTCAGGTGGTTCTTGATAATTTAAGGGTAACCAGGCCTGTTGGAGCTAAACTGTTGACACATGACTGACCATGAGAAGAAAATCAACTGGTGTTTAGTAACATCATTAAAATTAGAAACAAAAAGCAGTTCTTCAGTGGAAAGGTTAGGGATAGATCCCAAATAGCAGAGAAGATGGTGAAGTAGCAGTCTTGGAAATCTGAGAATGTGGCCTAAATTCTAATGAAGGCATAGTCTTATGTTGCCTCTTGAAACATAGTGCGAATACTCTACTACAGCAGTGTTATTGTAGCGTAACAGCATTTTAAGTTACCAATTAAATATTTAGCCTTTTACCTCCCAATTTTAAAATTGAGCTCCTGGAAGACATAGAATGTTTAAGGGTTGCGTGTGTCTCAAACAAACCTTTGAAATAGGGTATATTACCCTACGTAAATTAGAATTTTAGGGCAAGGGAGAAAGAAAAGAACAAACACATGCCTCCTGTGTGCAGCTTTGGCCAGCTGCTTTATGTATATTTACCTAATTTAATCCAGCTGACCTGTGACCTGTGAGAAAGGGCATGTTTTCCATTTTACACAAAAATAATACCAGAGGTTTCAAAACTTGCCCAAGGGCATATACTCAGTAAGCAACAAAGATGGCATTTGAAAGATCTATCAAAATATAAAGAATTCTGCACCATTGATTACCAAATATCTTTGCCAAAATGAATGCATATTCCCAGGAACATTTTTCCTATAGAAGCTCAGTGTTTAAAGTAGATAAAAGGGATATTTTTACTTAGTATGCCTTTTCAAATTGTATTTAAAGAGTAGTTTTGGTTTTACAGAGCAGTTGACCAGAAAGTAGAGACCCCCACCTCCAACCATATACCCCGTTTTTCCTCCCATAGTTGACCTTCGTATTAACCCCTTACTTTTGTGTGGCACATTTGTTGCAATTAATGAACTGATACTGATACATCGTTAGGATTTACTTTTGTGTCATACACGTCTTTGGGTTTTGCTAAATACTTTTGTATCAATGTTAATGAGAACTATTGATCTGTAATTTTCCTTTCTTGTAATGCCTTTGTCTGATTTCGATACTAGATTTGCCTCATAGAATGAGGAATTGTTCCTTCTCTTTCTACTTTCTAAAAGAGATTGCAGAGAGTTGGTATCATTTCATTAAATATTTGGTAGAATTCACCAATGAAGCCATCGGCTTGGTGCTTTCTGTTTGTGAAGGTTATTAATTACTTAGTTTTTTAAAATACAGATAACCTATTCAGTTTATTTCTTCCTATGTAAGTTTCAGGAGATGTGTCTTTTAAGGAATTGGTCCATTTCATTTAAGTTTTCAAATTTGTGGTGATAGAACTATTCATAATATTCCTTATTATCTTTTTAATGTCCAAGAGACTGGCAGTAATGGCCCCTCTTTCATTTGTAACATTAGTTGTGTCTCCTTTTATTTGTTAGCCTGGCCAGAGATTTATCAATTTTATTGGTAAAATAGCCAGATTTTGGTTTTGTGTTTTTTAATTTTCAGTTTCACTGATTTCTTGTCTAATTTGTATTCTGCTTGCCTTAGGTTTATATTGCTCTTCTTTCTAAGCACTGTTTTGTGCTATCCCACTGTTTTGATAAGTTATATTCTTGTAGTTTGAAATATTTAAAAATTCTTCTTGAAATCTTTTTTACACCACTGTGTTTTTTAGAAGTATGTTGTTTAATCTCCCAAGTATTTTGGGATTTCTATCTACCTGTAAATATTTGTTACTGACTTTTAGTTTAATTCCACTGTGGTTTGAGATCATACTTAGTGTAATTTCTGCTCTTTTAAATTTTGTATGATGTGTTTTATGGCCCTTAATCATGGTGAAAATTCCATGTGAGCTTGAGGCATATTTTGTTGTTGTTGGATGAAGTATTCTTTAGGTATCACTTAGATACAGTTGATTGGTGTTATTCAGTTCAACTGTGCCCTTACAAATTTTCTATCTGCTGGATCTGTCAATTACTGATAGAGCAGTGTTGAAGTCTTTAAGTATAATAGTGGATTGATTAATCATTTTCTCAGTTCTGTCAGTTTTTGTCTCATATATTTTTGATGCTCTATTGTTAGGCAAGTGTGTAGTAAGGCTTGTTATGTCTTCATGGAGAATTAACCCTTTCATTAAGTAATGACCCTCTTTATCCCTGAGATCTTTTTCTTGTTCTGAAGTCTACATTTTCTAAAATTAATGAAGCTAGTGTAGCTTCAGGTGTTGTCATGGTATAATTTCTTCATCCTTTTACTTTTAATCTACATGTATCTTTATTTTTAAAGTGAATTTCTTATAGACAACATGTAGTTGGGTCTTCTTTTTATTATCCACTTGATAGTCTCTGTCTTTTAACTGATATATTTCAGCCACTTACATGTAAAGCAATTATTGATATAGTTGGATTAATATGTTGTTTGTAACTTTTCATTGCCTTTGTTCTTTTAAAATTTATTTTGCGTTTCCCCCCTTTTTTAATTTTTTCTGATCTTGAGTACTAATTCCATTTTCTCTTGTCTTAGCATACTTCTAAAACTTTTTTTAGTTGTTGCCTCAGAGTTTGCAGTATACATTTACAACTCATCTATCTTCAACTAATACATAACCATTTCATGGGTAGTGCAGATATCATATAATAGAGTATTCCTGCTTTTTCTCTCCTATCCCTTATAACATTGCTGTTCTTTGTTTCACTTTTCCATAAGCTATAATCAACCAAAATATTGTTGCTGTCATCTTGAACAAACAGTGTTAACATCAATTTAGAATTTTAAAAATAAAAGGTTTTGTTTTGCCTTTTATAATCACTTCTCTGGTGCTCTTCCACAATAAAATTGTGTAGACCCATGACCTATATAATCTTTCTTTTCTCTGGAGAACTTATTTTAGCATTTCTTTCAAGGCTGGTCCACTGGTGACAAAAGTTGCTTTTTCTTCTTTAATTTTGAAGAATAGTTTTGCTGTATTCAGAATTCTAGATTGGTAGGGCTTTTTTCCCCTTTCAACACTTTAAATGTTTTGCTTTACTTCCTCTTCTTGTTTGTATGATTTATTCCTCTGTAGGTAAGATTTCTTCTCTCCTACTCCTACCTCTGGCTTCTTTCAAGATTTTTCCTTTGTCTTTGATTTTCTACAGTTTGTGATATGCCTAAGTGTAGATATTTTGGGATTTATCCTGTTTTATATTCTCTGAGCTTCCTTGATCTGTGTTCTAGTGTCTCATAAATTTTGGAATGTTCTCAGCCATTATTTTTTCAAATATTTCTTCAGTTCCTTTCTCTCTTCTTCTCCTGGTGTAACCATTGTGCGTGTGTTGCATCTTTTAAAATTGTCCCATAGTTTTCGTATATTATCTTCCTTTCCCCCCTCCTTTTCAGTTAGGAGGTTTCTGTTGACATATCTTTGAGCTCATGGATTCTTAGGCTTTGTGCAGTCCACTTATGAGCCCACAAAATTCATTCTCCATTTCTGACTTTGTTTTTGAGTCCTAGCATTTCCTTTTGATTCTCTCTTAGAGTTACATGACCCATTCATCTTTTCATGTTATCTCCTTTTTCCACTCAAGCTTTTAGCGTGTTAATGGTTATATGAAATTGTTGGTCTGTTAGTCCAACATATCTGCCATATCTGAACCTGGTTCTGACGCTTGCTTTGTATATTCATATTGTGTGGTTTTTGGTTTTTTTTTTTTTTTTTTGGTTGTTGGTTTTTAATCTTTTAGGGTGTCTTGTAATTTTTTGTTAAATGCTGGACATGATGTTTTGGAAAAGGAACTTAGGCAGATAGGTCTATAGTGAGGTTTTATGTTGATCTGACTAGGTGTTAGTCTGTTTACTGTTTGCTCTACCTGTATATGTCAGGCTGAAATTACCTCTTGCGTGCTTTTTTAGGTCCACTCTGATTGCATAGAGATTCCTTTATAAATAGAATCAGAGCCTTCTTTCCATTGTAATTCCTTGTTGATTTGGTGGGTAAGGTGTGGGGATAGAAGAAGTTCTTTGTGGTCCTGTCAATGGTCTCAATCTTTTAGTGGACTCTCCTGTGGGCTTTCACCTTCACAAGCGTCCCCCTACCTTTCCCCTTATGAGACGCAAAGGGTAGAAAGGGCCTGATTTGGGTATTTCTCTTTCTCCATTTTGTTAGGCTTTGGTTAAATAATTTTCCTTGAGGGCAGCCCTTTGTTAGGGAGAACCATATGCTCTGGGTGTACTTCAAAATGGTTATTTTTCCTTCTGCTTCCAGAACTAGAGGAGATTTTTCTGTTCTTTACCTTGAGAAAGTGATGGGGCTTCTGGAGATAAAACTCATGAAAATGTAACAGGCCCCTTAAAGTTGATTTCCCGAAAATTTTTAATTTCTCAAGTTCATGGGCCCTCAGTCTCTAGCAGTTAGTCAATTCCTTTTATGTTTTTCTACCCGGCTGGCTTCAGTGGTGGTTTCTCCTGGCAAGCTGCTGATATCTGTATTTTGCCTAGTTCTTCAGTTTTGGGGCTGGTAGTTGATCCTGTGACCTTAGATCTCTGATGGATATAAGAGAATTTGTTAATTTTCAGTGTAGCTTTTTTCTTGTTGTATGCTCAGGAAGTGACAACTTGTACTTGTTGGAAGGAAACTGGAAGTCACTGAGCATTTTTAGATGTTTGAATTTGCCTTCAATTTGGTTTGTCCTTACACAAGTAATGGTGCTTTACTAGGAGCCTTCTAAGCCATTATAATTATTTAATTTGATTCATTTAATGAATCATTTAGTACTAAATTTCATGAATCTCCCAAACATTGGTGATATTAAGATGCTTCTACACTTGTACACCTCTTTTCAAAATCTTGCTTTTTTTGTTGTCCTCTGGAGCCTGGATGTATCTCTTATATGTTGTCAAGGACTTTGTGGCTGTAGTACTTTCTCTCTTATGAACAAAGCTCCTTCTCTGTTGGATCATTATTGTGTCTAGTTATTCAGTCATATATCATGTTAAGAAGAGGAAACTACTTAATCTTCGCCCCCTTTAACTCATGCAATCTCTTCTCACTTTTATTACCAAGAATTGCTCATAATGTTACAGTTTCTCAAATTTTATTTACTTTTCAATCTGTTCCAATCTGGCTTTTGCATCTAATACTGCTAGGACTGCTCTTGTCAAGGTCACCCAAGTCCTCCCTGTTGCCAAATCCACTGGGCACTTAACCTGTGCTGTTTTGACCTTTTAGCAGAATTCAGTGTAATTGAACACTTTTACCTCTGAAACACCCTCTTTATGACTTCCATAACAGCATATACTTCTGATTTCCCTCCCTGCCTTTACTTTTTAGTTGCTGTTGCTGGTCTTATTTTTTTATACACTATGGAGAGTAGTTCAGTGCTCAGTCCTTGAGCTTTTCCCTTAACCTCTTTTCCCTTTACACTTAGATGATCTTATCTATTACCATGGTTTAATACCTTTGGTAACTCTCCCCAAATGTTTATCTCCCCCCTCCCCTCTAGCCCTTCCTCAAAGCTCCAGTCTTGATATTCACTTGGATAATTAAAGCAAATTAAAATGTCCAATCCTGAGCTATTTTTCTCAGTGCGGCACCATCATTTATCTCATTATGTCAAAAACCATGGAGTGGTCTCTTCCTTACATCCCATATTCAGTCTCTTCATTATTTGTTACCTCACTTGTTTCTTTTTTGGACTTTTTAAACTTTATATATAGCAGTTTAAAAAAAATTTTTTTTTAACATTTACTTTTGAGAGACAGTGCAAGCAGGGGAGGGACAGAGAGAGAGGGAGACAAAGAATCTGAAGCAGGCTCTAGGCTCCTAGCGGTCAGCACAAAGCCTGACGTGGGGCTCAAACCCATGAACAGTGAGATCACGACCTGAGCTGAAGTCAGAGGCTCAACTGACTGAGCCACCCAGGGGCCCCAAGCAGGTTTTTTTTTTTTTAATTTCTTTTTTTTTTTTTTTTTTTTAAGTAAACTCTATTCCACATGGGCTCAAACTCAAAACCCTGCAGTCAAGAGTCACATGCTCCATCAACTGAGCCAGCCAGGTGCCCATATTTGCAGCAGTTTTAAGTTTACAGAAGAATTGACCAAGGGGTACAGAAAGTATCTATATCGATTCCTCCTCCTCCTTTCCCTACTAATTAATATCTTGCAGTTATTTAGTGTATTTCTTGCAGCTAAACCACTTTTGATACATTAAAGACCACAGTTTAAGTTAGGATTCACTCAGTGTGCCTAATGTCCTGTATGCACCATTAGGGCATCTTACATAAGAGTTTCACTTCCCTTAAAAATCCGTCCCCCCTCACCTCCCCCTTTTTTTTTTTTTTGTCCACCTTTTTATCCTTCACCATCCCAATCCCTGACAACTACTGAACTTTTCCTGTGTCTGTAGTTTGGCTTTCATATAGTTAGAGTCATACCAGTATGTAGCCTTTTCTAGTGGCTTCTTTACTTTGCAATATGCAGTTAATGTTCTTCCTTTTCTTTTTGTGACTTCATAGCACATTTCTTTTTAGCAGTGTATAACTCTACTGCAGTTTATTTTTTCACCTATTGAATTATATCTTGGTTTCTTCCAAGTTTTGGCACTTAAGGATAAAGTGCTGTAAACATTCATATGCAAATTTTTTATGGACATACGTTTTCAACTCATTGGGAAAAATACCTAGTAGTGTGATTTTTGAGTCTTTCGGTAAGCCTATGCTTAGCTTTGTGAGAAACCACCAAACTCTTCCACAGTGGCTGAACCGTTCATTTTGCACTCCCACTAGCAGTCAATGAGACTTCCTTTAGCTCCACACTCTTGTCAGTGTTTTGTGTTGTTGGTGTTTGGGATCGTAGCTACTCTAATAGGTAGATGTATGGTGGCATCATTGTTTTAATGTGCAGTTCCCTAGTGACATGATACCAAGTATCTTTTCATAAGCTTCTTACCTATCTGTATATCATCTTTGACAGGTGTCTGCTTGGATTTTTTGCCCTTTTAAAAATCTGTTTTCTTAGCTGTGTTTTAAGAATCCTTTGTATATTTGGGGTACTAGTCCTTTCCCAGATAAGTGTTTTGCAAATGTTTTCTGCTAGTGTGTGGCTTGTCTTTGTTCTCTTAACAGTGTCTCTTGCAAAGGAGCAGTTTTAAACCTTAATGAAATCCACTTCATCATTTTTTTTCTTTAGTGGGTCATGCTTTTGGTGTTGTATCTAAAAACTTATTGCCATACCCATAGTCACTTAGATCTTCTCCTGTGTTATCTTGTGGAAGTTTTACAGTTTTGAGTTTTAAATTTAGACGATCAGTTTTGAGTTAACTTCTTTGGCAAAAAATTATTTTTTTTATTTTTTTTTTGCATGTGGATGTCCAGTTGTTTTAATACCATTATTTGAAGAGATGGTCTTTTCTCCTTTGAATTACTTTTGCTCCCTTTTCAAAGCTCAGACTTAACTCCTAAGTCTCTCTCAAAGTTGTCCACATCTTACCATTTCCAACTACCAACCTTTCCTCCAAGCACCATCACCTCTCGCCTGAACTGCTACAGGTCTCCTTGCCTTATTGTTTGACCTCGGCATCTGTCTATGAGTTATTATAATTTTAAAGCATAAATAAAATTGTGTCTGTTTTCTGCTCAATACTAATTGCTTTCTATTGTAAAAACAATGAAATCCAAATTCTTTATCATGGCCTATTAAGCCCTAAGTGATCTTGACCTGACTCTTCCTCAATTTTACCTTTGCTTTTGCTCTCCAGACAGCTTTGGGCTTATTTCATTTAGTCTCTGAATTATTTAAATTATATATCTTCTACCTTAGCAGATTTGTAGTAATGGAATATCCCTTTTCCGGCTTTTAGGTCTCAGCTTAAATGTTTTCAGAGATGCCTTCTCTAGCTACTATATTATAAACATCCAGTTCTACATCTCGCCTTTCATTCTTATATTGATTTCTTCCTAGTATTTTTCTCAATTTAAAAGCATATATTGTCTGTTAGTTGACTTCCAGTGACCAGAGATTGTGGCTCTCTTGTTTATGTTGTTTTTTAGCACCTGGCACGGTGGTTTCCACATAGTGGGCACTGAACAAATATTTTAATGGAGTAGACATAGGCAGCCTTTGAAATGCCCAAATCTAGTGAGGGACATCCACACATAAATAGATGAATTGTAATGCCACTTCGGTCCTATTGGATAGTTGTCCCAGAAAATAAGAGATGAAAGATTTAAAAAGAAATCTTTGGGATTCTTTCTCACTAGTGTGAACTGGTGATTACAAAGGTCAGTTTATGAAGTCTTAACTGCCTAGGCTTCTTAGCCATAAATTCATATTTTGATTATTTGCTAATGTGGGGGTCAACAGAACTCTCATCCCAGAAGTCCGAGACTTAGGACCTTATGTGTCTGAAGAACCTACCATTCTGTAGGGACAGTGTGGGTGCGTAGAGGCGGTCTCATGCCCACCAGGAGGCCGGGTGGCACATTGTTGGAGCATTGGCTGTAGAGTCAGTGTTCGCTTTTGAGGACGCAGTGCTGCCATTTACCTCAGCACATCATTGAACCTCCCTGTGCCTTAGGCTCCTCATCTGTGAAGAAGCTAATGAACTTACAGCATTGTTTTGAGGATTAAATGGACATATATGTATATAGCATTTACTATGTGTCACGTCCCGCAATAAATGCAAGTGTTTCTGTTGTTATGTAAAGACCTCATTTAAGTAAGATTTTATTACATTAGGATATAAACATGTAGCTTTTCTCCACAGATCCCTCACTTCCTATTGTACAGAGAAAGAGAGGCTTCACTCTCCCTGATGACAGACATAAAATGTGCCTTTGCCACCCTCATCCTTTTCTCTCCCTCCTGTGTGCTTTCTTAGCACCTCTGCTTTCTTAGATGTCCTAACATTTTGTTATCCCTTCTTTATTTTCATATTCACCTGCTTCCTTTCAACTAGATCCTTCTTATATGCCTATAAACATGGTAAAATCTCTCCAATTAAAAAAAATAGGTAACTGTAGCTGCTGCCCTGCCCTCCCATCATCTATGTACCCAAAACTGACTATAACATTCTGTCCATTGATTTCTTCCAACATTGCTGCCTTCTCAACCCACTCTGGGCTTGTTTCTACCTCTTAATAACTTCATTGAAATAATACTGATAATACTATTGATAATAATAATACTCATCACCAAATCAAATGGACAATTTTCCTATCTTGTCAGAAGCGTTCAAAGCAACTGATGTCATTCTTTTTTGACATTTTGGTTCTGTGGGTCACTTCTGATTTCCTTGTATCTTTTTGGTGGTTCTCAGTCTCATTTGCAGACTATTCCCACTCTACCGAGGTTTTATTTTATATATTGGAATTGCTAAGGTTGGTCATGATTTCAATTCTTCGGGCGTCTGTATCCATATTGCAGATTCATTACCTTTATAATGATGATTCAAGTTTAATAACACTGGCCCAACTTTATAGACCAAATACCTGTTTGGCATCTCTTTGCATGTGCTCCAAGAGCACTTCAAACATGTTTTATGAATTTATGATCTCGCCCCCCCACCCCCTTAAATGTGGGCTTCCTTTACCTTTCCCCATTTTAGCGAATATTACCCCAGTCCATCATCCAGTCTTATTTTGTGTCTAAAATATCTCAACAACCTGTTTTCCTGTTTCCACTACTCTGGCTCAGTCCATTATTTCCTAACTTGAAATAATTTCCTAACAACATTTCTAAGTTGTTTCCTTGTACATACCCTTGCACTAATTGAATTCAGTTGCCACAGTATGCCAGAGTGATGTTTTCTTAAGACACAAATTTAATGATATTATCCCTTTAATTAAAACACTCATTTGACTTCCTATTGCTCTTAAGATCTATGGGAAGGATAGGGACACAAATCCTTTATATTATAATTTGTGAAACCCCGAAAGACGAGTTCCTATTTATCTGTCCCGTCTCACCTTTGGCCACACGGTGTTTTTCTTTCTCATCCTTCATGTCTCAGCTCAGTGGTCATTTTCTTACGTCAGGAATACCTCCTCTGATGTTCTTAGGTTAGATCATCTATTTGCTCTCACAGTGACCTGTGTACCTACTGTCTCATTGCTTATAGTCATGGTTTTACGTTTTTATGTGCCATTTTCTCCCTCCAGCTAAAAGAGGCCAAGGATCTTGTTTGCTTTTGTTTATCATTTGCCAGTGCTTAGCACAGTTAACTGGCTTATACCCATCATTAATTGATTCTTAAGATACCAATTTTATTTTTCCTTCACTAAGGAAAAAGAAAGTAATCTAATGAAAGATAAGCTTACAATATTATCGAAAGAATTTCCTATAAAAGCTGAATTAACTTGAATTGTAACATTTTCTCCCAGCCCCCTACATTTCTATGATGGTAAAATAAATGTTATTGAAGGAAAAAAATTCTGGAATCTATTTCTAGATTCTGATACATTATGAAAATAACTGGCACTTGATAGTGGTTCCACTCTTCAGGCCTTCCAAAACAAACGTTAGATTTGTTTCTGACTTTAAAGATAAATATTCAAGGTAGTTGTGATTTGGCTTTAAGTATAGGTTTGATGACTTTCTGAACTCTCAAATGATTCTGACTTGTGATTTTATCTGGGAAGGGATATTTAGTGATAATTTTAGTTTAAGAACATCACAAGAATTTTTAAATTTAGGGTGATGTGTAGTGAATCATTGCTTGTTTGTTTAGCTAGCTCTTCATTTCATTAATTTATCCTTTCTTTTTTTTCCTCATGCTTTTGTTTCCTACAGGGAGATTAACCACTGTCAGCATTTGTGTTTTCATTCCTCGCTTGAGGACCTCTCCTCTGCACTATTCCTATAGGAGGTTGAAAAGGTCGTTTCCATAACATTTAATTTTTTATCTTGATTCAGTTTATTCTTCATATTAGAGAAATTTATCATGGAAAGACTCAGTTTGCCACTTAACATTGGATGTTCTCAAAGGAAAGTTTAAAAAATCTATCAAAAACCTTTCTGTAAATTTAGGTTTTCCTAGGTTCTAAATAATAAACACTCCTGGCAACCTGGCATTTGGTAGCGAGGGAATAAACTAATCACTTCAGTCTTTTGCAATCACTTAAAATACTCATTAACTGTGAGTCATTGTTTTGAAATAACGTACATTCTAGCTTTTTTGTTTTTCTTGCTTGAATTGCTTCGTGTTCTTTAGAAGAGTTGGTGGCGGTTTTGAGTTTAGTGTGCATTTTTATTCTCAAAATTAGGTGGTGCCAAAGCATATTGCTGGACAACAGACTATTCCCATCCAGTCAGATTGGTTGTACATGTCCTTTTGTAGAGTGAAAAGTACACTGAAGTATAGAACTTTTTTCTTCTTGCTGAGGTACTGATAAGTTCATTTTGCGAAATGGATATGTTTGAATTAATAGAGAACTAATTACCTTTGGCATCTTAGGAACGTATGAAATGCTCCTTTGCTAAAGGTAGAACTGCATTTATTTTCTCAGTAAAATTTGTAGTAGTCCTTTGAAAGCAGATAATAACCTTGATATTTATTTAACAGTTAAAAGTCAGGCACTATTATCACACTGATTAAAATATATCTGTGTAAAATAGCTTGTTAAATACTTCCTAGAAATTTTAAAGTTTTAATTATAAGGACTCAGTAATTTTTTCATAAGCAATTTTTATTTAAACATTTTAAGTATGTAGTCTTTTTTTCTAAGTTGGTAGGATTCTGTACATTTTCTAATATAAGCCCTTTTTTTCTTCATGGAAAATGTGACTTAATGAACTCGTGTTTTTTTAATAATGTCTTTGGAAAGTCATTAAAAACAATCTTGTAATGGCTATCAGATTTCTAAAAATAATTAACTCCACTTCCACTTTTCATATAAACTAGAGCCATGGTATTTTAGTTGTAAAATTCAGTGCATTAAAAACAAAAATCAATAATCACCTTCTAGCAGTCACCTTTGTCCTCTGAACTCTTTGTGTTGGTGGTGGATCTAGGACCGTCTGAATAAGGACATTTTATGCACATTTTCTAATTAAGTGGTCTAAATTCCAAACCTGTGTTTAAATGTATTAATTTATCTTCACATAGTATAGTTTCTTAATAGGTCTGTAGTATATATCAGCATTGGAACATTTTCATTGCCTTTTCCACTGAGTCCACTAAAAATGTCAGGTTACCTGTAATGAAGAAGAGGTTATGCTAGAAGATTCAACACCTCTTTTGAATTCTTGGAAATGTATTATATGACATGCAGGCTCTACTAGGAAGGAAGGTATTTATATGTACATTGTAAACTTATAAATTTTCAATGAAAAATGGAGTACTATTTATTGGCTATGCTTTTGAGCATCATCTTATTTTCTATTTAATTTTGGCTTCTTGATTAGGAAAAGGACCAAATTTGTTACATAAATTGTTTTTTTATTGCTCACCTCCATAACTCCTAAGTATTTTTTTTTTTTTTTTGGCTCACCCCTAATGTAAGTATGTATTTTGAGTGTGCAGTTCTCAGAGTTTTTGTTTGTTTGTTTTTAGATTACTCTCAACATTTCAGTACCAGTCACAAAATGATGGGGATTTTCTAAAAACATTTGTCTTTAAAATTCCTTTCTCATAGGAAGTTACTGTAGAAAAGCAGTCACCGTCTCATGAACTGTTAATAACATTCCCTTTACATTGAAGGTACAGGTGTGGTGTGTTTATTGTTTTGAAGATTCTGCTTTGTCATTACAAAAAAGGTCAGCAAATTTTGAATGTTTTTATTTCTGTGAAAGAGAAGTCCATAGTCCGTCTCTTAAGTTTAACAACTCCTAAGTTCTTTATGATAGATAACTAGTGGACTGTATAGGGGAAAATAAAATAATTTTTAGCTGCTCCCTATCTCATGAAATATCCTAATGATTCTTCATTTTAAAGGTCCTTTTTTTTTTTTTTTTTTTAAATTAACCACACAGATGATAACCCTGGAACATTAAGTGCACACTTCTTATTTCAGCATTTTTGCTGCAGTAGCTTGCCTGTGACTGACTGGTTGAGTGATTTTCACCTGAGTTGCTGTCTTTGTAAATTTGTCTGAGAATCCCTTTTCTAGTTAAAACAGCTGTTCCATCAGAAGTTACACACACACGATTTATTAAAGAAAAAATTTGCTATGGAGATTACATGTTATCCAGTAAAACTTTTCTTGAATTCTTAACATATACATACAAAATGTTTTATTTTGAAAGTGGAATCTAGGGGCGCCTGGGTGGCGCAGTCGGTTAAGCGTCCGACTTCAGCCAGGTCACGATCTCGGGGTCTGTGAGTTCGAGCCCCGCGTCAGGCTCTGGGCTGATGGCTCGGAGCCTGGAGCCTGTTTCCGATTCTGTGTCTCCCTCTCTCTCTGCCCCTCCCCCGTTCATGCTCTGGCTCTCTCTGTCCCAAAAATAAATAAAAAAACGTTGAAAAAAAAAATTAAAAAAAAAAAAAAAAGAAAGTGGAATCTAGCAAGTACCATAGTCTGAGACATGTAAGGTGTGTGTCTTTTACCTTCTATCCAACATTTCCTACTATATAATTTGCTCCAGTCCTTCTTTCTTCATATATTAAGCAATTTTTCCTATAATTCTTCCGATAATATTTAGTGATTAAGGATTGCATTTTGTCACTATGCTTTTTTTTCTTTTTAATCCTTTACCCATTTTACCATAGGAGGAACAGCAAGTCTTTCCCATGTAACATAACTTTATTTGTTAGGACTGTTTAATGAGTGCTGTAAATGTTGAAAGAATTGGGTTGAGTATTGCATGGCTTTAAACGGGTCTTCAAAAAATACAGATGTTTGTGTTTATGTTCTGGATGTTTAAGTTTTAGATGTCTTGTTAGTGATTCCTATTCTCTTAAATTATAGCACAGTATATTCTTATTAGGACTGTGATTGTTGGTTTTGGTAGTGGGTACAAATCTATATTTCATGTGGAATTCTTGATAGTTTTGCAGGTTCTTTTTTCATAGATCTGATTAGCGTGATTGCATTTATCAACTGGTGTGGTGAATAAGGTGTTCATGCTGGGAGAAGTGTTTTGGCTCTACCATTTTTCTTTTATGTGCTTGTGTTTGCATTGTTAGTATCATTCCAATTCTAAATTTCTTCGCAGGAATATAGCAAAGCCTTTTCTCCATTTGGTGTGGGTTATTTTGTTTAAAGCAATATAAAATAATTCATTTAATCAGATGCCCATAAACCTCAGTAGAATTTAAAACATGGAAAATGACAAGAAAGAGTCGAAGGAATACTGAAATTCCTGTACCTTTGTAGCACTGCCACTGAGGAAGCCTTGTGTGGAACACACCTTGGACTTTGTAGTTGATGGAGACCATCTGACCCAGGGATAGACTAAGTATGCAGTGTCAGTTTGCATGCTAAATATCAGCAGGGTGCAGCATCTTTCTGAAGTTTTTGATTTAAGAAAAAAATTTAAGAGTTTTTCCTGCACCAAATAGATGGTCTTTTACCCTCTAATTTGAAATTTACTGGTTTAGACTATGGTTAAAAAAACCTCTTTTTCATAGTCCTTGAAAATTAAAATAATTCGCATGTCATTTGAAATTCCAGCCTTATGAAACGGTTCACAATTTTTCCATCACCTTAAATTTCCTTAAATTTTTTTAATTTCCGAGGGTATCAAACCTTCTGAATTAAACCACCGTGCAATCTTAGGTAAATATTAAAACAAAGTTTGATGAAAGTGATAACCTACATCCATGCTACTATAACTAGGACTGTATGAATAAAGTAAGCAATCTATTTTTAACTTTACCCTTTGTAGGGGGATGAGACAATTTGTTTATTAGAAATACTCTTTGTGGATTTACATATATAATTTGTTTACCTCCACTTTGAAATAGCATATTCATTTTCTTCTGGAGACTTTTAACTTTTTTCACTGAAACTTTTGAGCATGAAGATGTATTCTTGATTTACCTAATTTGTGAACATTTAAAGTAAGAGTATTACGCTGGAAAATACTTTAAAATGCTCAGGTTTTGATAGATGAAAAGGAATAATGTTCCCACACATTTTGACTTTGAAAATTTAATGATTGCTTTCTGTTATCGATGTGACTTAGAAATTGTAGGGGCTAATAATTTTTTCCGAGAAATTTTCTAATTTATGCTCACTTAATTTTTCTACAACTCTTACTAATATTTTAGGAGGAAGTAATTATATATACACCTATATTTATTTGTGAATACCCACAAACATGTGCATACATACACTTCGTATATGTGTGTGTATATAAACACTTTGTTGATCTCTGACCAGGAAGAGCATGCTAGATCACATAGCTGTAACTCTAGATTGCTTTTTTAGAATTGGTGCCATGTTCTAGAGCTAAGAGATCAGGAGGTAGAAGGAAGAAGGGGTGACTGACAACTGGAAAGATCTGGGGAAATGACTGCTGTCCCTTTCTTCATCAGTAGTAACCAATCTGCTTTTGCTGAAATGTCTTATGTTTGCTTTTAAGAAGCTCCTGTTGTTAATAGTGTTGCTGTTTCCAGAAATAGAAGGGAGAGGGAAGGGAATTATAGAGGCAAAACTTGACTTTTAAAATCCTGTCTTTGAGGGGAGAAATTTCAAGTGCCTGGATTTCATCTTTTCTATTTAGTGTACTTTTGATGCAGTGTTTTTTAAGGTGTCCCTTTCTACATTTTGCTGCATTTAACAAACATAAACAGTATGTCACTTGCAATATTGATTTTTCTCATTATAAGTAAGGAAGAATGTTTCATTACTGGTATAATGCAGTTACTGGGTATATTCTGAAAGTGACCTAGGTGTGTTTGATGCATTGGGATGTCCTGGGTTTTTCTGTCGACTGGCTGCATAGCTAGTTTCCATTAGCTGTGATACCCATGTTACCATTTGGAGCCTGAATCCATGCCTTCAGGAACTTTTATTAAGAGACTCAGATTATTAAGAGGTGTTTTGTTTTGTTTTGTTTTAAGTAGAGTCATCAGAATTAAGAAAGAAGTCACCCATAGTGGAGGGGAAACAGGAAGAGGGAGTGCCCCTCATCATTCAGCATCAATTTCTAGTGCCCCCAGATTCCCAAGCACGTTAATGATGTTTAACAAGAAAACTTTTTTTTGTTTTAAGTTTATTTTGAGAGAGAGTGTGAGTTGGGGAGGTGCAGAGAGAGAGGAAGAGAGAAATCCCAAGCAGGCTCTGGTGGTGGCACTCGACGTGGGACTTGAACCCACAAACCATGGCTTGAACTCACAAACCATGAGATCATGACCTGAGTGGAAACCAAGAGTCAGAGGCTTAACTGACTGAGCCACCCAGGCTCCCCAACAAGATAACTTTTATTTTATTTTTATTTTTTTATTTAAATCCAAGTTAGTTTACATATAGTGTAATTATGATTTCAGGAGTAGAATTTAATGATTCATCATCACTTACATATAACAGCCAGTCATCCTCCCAACAAGTGTCTTCCTTAATGCCCATCACCCATTTAGCCCTTCCTCCCACCCAACACCCCACCAGCAACCCTCTGTTTGTTTTCTGTATTTAAGAGTCTCTTATAGTTTGTCTCCCTCTGTTTTTATCTTCTCTTCCCTTCCCTTCCCTTATGTTCCTCTGTTTTGTTTCTTAAATTCCACATATGAGTGAAATCATATGATATCTGTCTTTCTCTGACTTATTTCACATAGCATAATACATTCTAGTTCCACCCATGTTTGTTGCAAATGGGCAGATTTCATTCTTTTTGGTCGCCAAGTAATACTCCATTTGTGTGTGTGTGTGTGTGTGTGTGTGTGTGTGTGTGTGTATCACATCTTCCGTATCCATTTATCCTTTGATGGACATTTGGGGTCTTTCCATACTTTGGCTATTGTCGATAGTGCTGCTATAAACATTGGGGTGCATGTGCCCCTTCGAATCAGCATTTTTGTATCCGTTGGATTTACCTAGTAGCGCAATTACTGGGTCATAGGGTGGTTCTATTTTTAATTTTTTGAGGAACCTCCATACTGTTTTCCAGAGTGGCTGCACCAGTTTGCATTCCCACCAGCAGTGCAAAAGGGTTCCTCCTTCACATCCTCACCAACATCTGTTGTTGCCTGAGTTGTTAATGTTAGCCATTCAGACAGGTGTGAGGTGGTATCACATTGTGGTTTTGATTTGTATTTCCCTGATGAAGAGTGATGTTGAGCATCTCAAAACCTTTTTTTTTTTTTTTTTTTAATAGTGTGGATACTGTTGTTCTGCAGGTAAAGTAACACATTACTCTAGGATACTCTAGGATAACACAGCTTAGCTAAAACATTTAGAAACTACTTTTGGAAAATGGGATTATGTTTATACTAAAATCAACTTCAATTTCAGTTTCAACCATTCCTTTCAAAGTACTGTAGAGGGCAACATGAAGAGGTTTATCTGCTCTCAGAAATAGTATACATTGATTTTATTCATATAGTATACATAGGTATTTTATTTTATATTATATATTTATATATTTACATATATAAATATATATTCTTATATTTTATATTATATTTTATTCATATAGTATACGTAGGATTTTATTCATACTGATATCCGTATTTTTCCCCTCTGTGAAATTATTGCTCATTTGAAATGAAGAAGCTTTGTTTATTTTAAAGATTTTTAATAGGTTTAAAAATAGTACATATTGCGAAGTATTGCTCTTATTTCTGTTCCATATTCACCCAGTGGTATCTACCTTCCTTACTCAGCTCTAAGCAGCCACTATTAAGTTCTTTATTGTTCTTTCAGACATTCTATATACATATTAAAGCAATTCAGAATTTATATTCTTATTTTTTCCACTTTTTAAAACTTTATGCAAAAGGTAGCACATTATACACACTGTTTTGTCCCGTTTTCCATACAATAAATAGACTATTTCCTCATTCTTTTTTTTTAACAATTGCATAATACTGCATTATATGGGTGGACCATATTTTACTTACCCAGTCTCTAATTACTGTATTTTTAGGTTTTTTCCTCTTTTGCTAATATTGTGATGAGTAACCTTGTACATATGTCATTTCCTAGCTGCATAATTATATTCATAAGTAAAATTCCCAAGAGTAGACTTGCAGTATCAAAGTGTATTTGTAATTTTGAGGAAAATTGTCAAGTTTCCAACCATGAGATTTGTGCCAATTTATGCTCCCACTAGCAATGGGTGAGAGTGAGTGCATTTTTCCCTCCTGGCTTGTCTTTAGAGTATACAATTGAATTTCTGGATTTTGCCCATCTGTAAGGTGAAAATTGTATCCCGGAGTAGTTTTTATTTGCATATTTCTTATGAGTAACTTTAGGCTTTTCATATTTATTTCCATGTACTACCAGTTCATATTTTTTGCCCATTTCTGTTGAGTTTTTGTTGCTGTTAGTCTTTTGTGATAAGAGGGAGTAGCCAGTATTTTTCCCAGTTTGACATTTGTTTTTTGATTTTGTGTGTGTGTGTGTGTATTGCCATTGCAGAGGTTTTTGATTTTTATGGAATCAAATTCATCGAAGTTTCCATTTATGACTAAAATTTTGAGTCAGAAAGACCTCTCTCCTCCAAAGGTATGAAGAAATTATATTTTCTTTAACTATTAGTTTCATTTTTTCTATATGCATCTTTGACTCCTTTGGAGTTTATTTTAGTTCACTAAGTAGATCCAACTTTATCTTTTTGCACATAGCTCCTGTTGATCTGACAACATTTAATGAGTATATTTTCTTTAGATGATCAGCTCATACTCAGCATGAGTTTAATTAGAATATCCTTTAATGTTTTGAATCTAAGGACAGTAAACAAAAGATGAGTAATAGGAAAGGTAGCATTTTTCTGTATTTCTCTTCTTAATTGAGTTACCAAACTTGTAATGATCTATAGGTACCCACATGTAGAAAGGAAATTTTCCACAACTTTTCTACTACATTTGCTAGAGTTTAGTGTAGGTCACTATCAAGGTTTGTCTCTCAAAACTCAAAACTGTGTTGTCCATACGTACTTAAGTAACTTGTCTTCTGAGTTCTCTCCCCGCAAAGACCTTAAGTAGTTAACTTTGAGAGCAAACTTAGAAGGAGAAGGTGGTGGAGAAAAGATACTCTACCATGGTTCAGCATAGCACTGACTGGTATTGCTTATGGTGACATATAGTTGGATATGTCTCCTCTGTTTGCTGTTAGGATTTCCAATGGTTGTTGCAAATTCTGAATCAAAAGAAAAAGAAAAAAAAGAACCACCAGATTTTATAAGCTGATCTCTGTTTTAGTCAATTCACATTATTTCAGGAGTGTTTTCTATTAAATAGTTCATTCTATCTTGTTAGTCTATTCCTAATCCATTTATCTTCATGTTTTCAAGGATGAAAGTCACCGATATTTGTGTTTTTTGTATATGGTACAAGAAAAGATCTGACAAAACCCATCATTTCTTTCAGTGAGATTGAAATGAATTGATACTATACTGATCACAAAAAGCATCTATATATATTTGAAAAAGTGAGTAGGTTCATGTTTGAAGATACAGAGCCCAGGGATTCCTATTTATCAATCACCTTTTAGATCCTTTACACTAAATCATTTAGCCTAAGTCCTACATGCAGTAAAGCAAAGTGGTATGGGAGAGGCAGTCCCTTCTCTCATGCAGGAGCTGACTTAATAGGGGAGACAGCCATTACAGAACATTTCAGAGGTGTGAGGAGAGGTGAGGTAGGGGATTACTGTGTGATTGGTCACAGTTAAACCTAACCTGGTCTGGAAGAGCAGGGAAGGCCAGCCCGAGGAGGTGACTTTTAAGCTGATCCCTGAGGAGGATCCATGAGACAGGACTGGAGGCAAGAAAATCAAGTAGGAGGCAATTTCAGGATGTAGCCAAGAGCGAATGTGGGTCTGAACTAGGTCAGAGGCTTTAGAGATAGGAATGAAGAGACAGATTTGAGATAGACTTAGGAATTCCTGCCTCGTTAATTGATGGATGTGGGTGTAGGCAAGGGATAAATTAAGAATAACTTGTTTTTCTAGGTGGAAAGTGATTCTGTCTCACAGAAATAGGAAATACAGGAGGAACAGGTTTTCAGAGGGAAGCCTAAATCACTTGTAAGCATGTTGAGTTTGAAACAAATATCCAAGTAGAGATGCCTAGTGAGCATGCAAATTTGAGCCTGAAAATTGGTATAAAATTCTGAAGTGAGGAGATTGACTTGGAAGCTGTTATCCTCAGGTTGATAAACAAAGATAAGGGAGTAGAGGTGATGACCCAGGAAGTGTGTGTAAAATAAGAGCAGGGAGTTCAAGGAAGAGCTTTGGGAACATCAGCATTTAAGGGATGTGAAGAAGATTCTCATAACGGCCTTTGATTGGGCTGTTTCTCCTTCCCTGAATGCTACCCAGCTTCTTCACCTAACCAAACCTAATCAGTCCTTCAGCAGTCAAATTAAAACCTATTTTTTTATCACAAAACCATTTCTACCACTTTCTCTAGAATTTAGGGGGAAAAAAGATATTTATTGTTTGTAGCATTTATTTTTAGTCAATCAAATACTACTACATAGAATCCCAGCTTTTTGACTTAACTGGTTCCTGAATGTTTAAAAAGTGTGTGTGTGTGTGTGTGTGTGTGTGTATTTTTTTTTTCTTTTTGGAAAGCTGTCATTTGGATGGGTGGGTGTTTTTAGATTGTTATACTGAGCACCTACTTATATGTCAACTAATTAGGTGCTAGATGTTAGAGATCAAGAAATACAATATATCTCCTGATCTGAGGGTGTCAGTAGCTTAATGTGGAAAATAAGACAACTGGGCGGATGTTTTATGAAGTTCATAATTTCCCTTATTCTCTCCTCCTAAATGTAAATTTGAACTAATTTGTTGCTACATTAACCTTATTTCTCCCCCCAACTATTAGAGTGACATATACTCACCTGTAGAAAAACAGAAAAATCTTGGGCATAGATTGTTGTTCAAGTTGTTTGAAAATATTTGAAGTTATACCTGGTTACACATACATTTCCATATTTTTTTTAACTTAGTGTTTCCCCACATTATCATAAGTTCTTCAGAAATATTTTTACTTGCTATATAAAAACATTATGTGGCTGAATCAGAGTTTCCTTATTTTCATTGGCAGACATTCATTTCATGTTTTTCACTGTTTCCTTATAAATAGAGATTTAATGAACATTCATGTTTGTTCATTCATCTTTATATGCATTTAGGATTGTTTCCTAGGGTTAATTCACAGATATAAAATTACTGGGCAAGAGTACACACACTTTTGTGACTCCTAATAAATACTGGCAAATTGCTTTTCAGAAGGGCCTTGACTATATTTGCACTAGCAATATATGAGAGTACTCAGGATATTATCTTTTACTAAATTTGCTAATTTTCTAATTTTATGGGTAAAAATAGCACCTTGTTTTAATGTGAATCTTTGATTATTAATGATAAACATGTTAAAACTAATTGCATTTCTTCTTTTGATGTCTTCTCTCCCTTTAGTTCTAGTAACTAATTTAGTGAACGGTTGCATATTCTTATTGATTTAATAGACTTAGGTCATATCCTTAGCTTTTATCATTTTCATGACCAGGAGGTCTAGTTGTTTTTTTGTTTTGTTTTTTGTCCTAAAAGTGTATTAAAGCTTTCCTACTCCTCCCCGCTTCCTTTTTTTAAAACTATGGTAAACTACCCATCACATAAAATTTGCCATCTTAACCATTTTTAAGGATACAGTTCAGTGGCATTAAGTGCATTCACTTTGTGGGACAACCATCACCACCACCCTACCCTCTTGGTCATTTTGATTAGTCCTGCAGCATAACAGTGTTGGCTTTGAGATTCACCAGTGTTACCTGTGGCATTCCTACCATTAGTGAGCCATTATTTTGGTTAATATTTTTAAAATAATTTTGTGGAGATTTGTTGGTTTGTCTAAGCATAGAATCACACTGTCTGGGTGCCATAGTTGAGATTTCAGTTTATATTGGCTCTTGGGTTGTTATTAATAATTTAGGGTCCCTCATTCAGTATTATGGCTTATTGGCATTCATGTCCATTTTCCCTAAACTTACTGTTTTGTTCTACACGATGGATGCTCATCTGCTATTTCATCTTCTCACAGAGGGCCTCATGCGATATTTACACAGTTTGTCGTTGTTCTTTTGACTACTTCACTCAGAAATTTTGTCTGTGAGGATAGGTCTCTGTGTCTGTGTCCTTATGTGCTGGCAGAGGGCACAGGAAGGTGGGAGGAGGGCACAGGGTGTGGGGTTGGAGGAGTGTGACTTATTCAGAAAACCGAAGGGACACAGGGTGGCTGGGCACAAGGAGCCAGGGGACCGTGGTATGAGATGGGATTGCAGGGGTAAGCAGGGGCAGGTACTGTAGTGCCCTGTGGTAGCTAAATTCCTATACCACTGAAACTAGAACTCCATTAAAGGATGTGAATGGGAGCTGGAAACATTCTAATATATATATATATATATATATATATATATATATATATATATATAATTTTTTTTAAAGATCATCCTGGCTGCTGGGTTGGGGAACTGGATTATAGAGGAAAAAGAATAGAAGCAGGGTGATGTGTTGGGAAGCTGTTTCTGTTATCCCAGGGGCACTGCTATACTGATTTTCTCTTTCTTTTCATTACTAAATGCACATATTGTGGCCATCTGTGGCACAACTGAAGATAACTGGCCAGGTTTATTCCATGGAAAAGTGAAACTTATAAGAACAAATGAGCATCTGGAGTGCTGGGTTCATTAATATCCTATTGTAACCAAGCTAACTAACCCCAGGCTAAATATAGTAAATCTCAAGAATTCACTGTCGACTCTCATTGAACATCCCTGTGAGGTTAAATGAGCTTTAATGATAAAGGACATAGTGAATTCAGAAAGATACTCGTATTCCTATTTTATATACGAAGAACAGGAAGTACAGTCATTAATAGTACCAAAATAAAAAAGCAAAGCATCTGTCGGTTTCTTTTAAATGCAAGCACCATTTTGTCACCATCGTGCTTTTTGCTTAATTCCTTCCAAATCTCTTATAACTTCAGGGTGTGAATGAAATTAGAGAGTTATATGCACATTTTTGGTATTTATTATTTTTGTGTCCCAAATTAAAGGTTGTGTAATTGCTCTGGGAATCTGCCTCTGATTCCGCACGCCTGGGAAAAGGCCCCTCTTCTGTGCTCTGATGGTACCTTATACCTTCCTCTGTGTTAACCATCTACTTGTGCTGAATCCTGTGGCTCTGAGGACAGCGATCAAAACTGGGGAGAATGAAGGCAAGGGCAGGACACAATTAGGGGGACAACCTGGCAGGGACTTGAGGCAAGTGTGAAACTTCTGTGAAGTCCTGTGACTCTTCTGTTTCACGCCACAGTACGGTTTTGTTTCAATAAGAAATAGTATTTTAAATTACCTGACATCGTACACAGTCGACATTACAGGGAGCCGTAAGTGTGGCTTTCTCTACTTTCAGCATACTGTTATCTTCTCCAGGGTGAGGAGTTACGGTTCTGTAGTATTTTGTATACTTTAAGTTACTTTCTTTTGTTGGCTTTAGGGGATAACATCAGTGTCTGTGTGATTAGCCTTTGTAAGGTTTTTAAAGATCCTGTATTTACTATTGAGCGCAAAATGTTGAAAAGGATTCAGATCCTTAGTTCTCCAGGATAACGGATGCTCTGACTCCTTTCCTTCTTCGACCTGGCTAAGCTTGCTCTTACACTGCTTTTGAGCCTTGCTTATTTCGACACTGCACTGCTCTAGTTTTCTTTCTGTTGTTTTTATCTCCTTTCTTGGTTATTTACCCTCGCTCCCTTGAGCTGGGTGTGGGTATGTAAAAGTCATCTCCTTAGTTCTATTTCTTTCTGTCAACTTCCTGCTGAAGCATTTGCCATAGTTCTTCACCTCCACACTCTACAGAGGACTCCAAATCCTTACCTTCAACCTTGGACCTTGTTCCCATCTCCCTGTCCTATGGAGCTAACTTTGCCTCAGATTTTGTTGGAGCACCTTCTAAGTGCGTAGCTTCTATGAATGATTGCCCCGGCGTTTCCATCATCTTTGCTCTAAAGCGTAGTCACCTTTGCGTCCACTTTCCTATATATCACCACCACAGCCCCAGGTGATAACCGCTTCTTTGGACTGTTTGTGGGAGACACCATATGGACCGTCGGGCATCCAATAACCATCCCAGTCATGCAATTAGTCTTATTAAAACATTCGTTCTCAGGGAGGCTGGGTGGCTCAGTTGGTTACGTGGCCGACTTTGGCTCAGGTCGTGATCTCACTGTTCGTGGGTTCGAGCCCCGCGTCAGGCTCTGTGCTGACAGCCCAGAGCCTGGAGCCTGCTTTGGATTCGGTCTCCTGTCTCTGCCCCTCCCCTGCTTGTTCCTTTTCTCTTTCTCTCTCTCAAAAATAAACATTAAAAAAAATTTAAAAATTCCCTCTCAATACTCAATTTAGAAGTCTTTAGTTGCTTCCTATTGTCCTAGCTGACTACTTACTCATGCTTTTAATAATTGTACTTCATCCTAGCTCCTTGCTCTTATGTACTCTCTTTACCTGAAATTCCCACTTCATTCTTCCCCTGAAACTTACCTCTCCTGGGATCACGTTTTAAGTTATGCCTGATTAGATGTGAACTGCTTTTGGAAACTCAAGATAGGTGTTGTTTGTTGGTTTGTTTGTTTTTTTGGTGACGGTTTTAAAAAAAAAACTGCCACTCATCCACACCCTGCCTTATTCATTTCTTGAGTCCAGGGCAGAGTGGTTATAAGAAAGGACCCGAGCTGCGCTGCCCACATTCACATACATCTCAGTCCCACCTCTCACTACTGCACCTTGAGCCGATTCCTTAACCTCTCTGAGCCTCATTTTTCTCACCTATAAATCGGGAGCAGTAGTGGTACCCAGCTCCCAGATCTGTTGTGAGGCGTAAGTTAATAGATATTTTAAACCCTGCCTAGTACTATATGGATGTTTGCTATTATCCTTACATGTTAAGAAAATATCCTATTCTCTAAGCTGCTAAAATGGAGAATGTTTTCTTCTCATTTGCAATGCCCTACAGAATCTATCCTGGTACCTTTTGTATAGTAGGCATTCAATAACTACTTATTGAATCAAGTTGAAATTTATTGCAAAATTCAGTTGTCCAACAACAGCTACTTTTGGTTTTGAAATAAGGCTGTTTAAACTTGTACAGAGTAGTTTCAGCAGCCATAAAGTGAGGTCACAGAGTTTTTCCGGGATAATTTAATAGCAGAGTATACGGTTTCCTTGTTTAATTATATGGTTTGGAAAAAAACCCAACCATGTAGTTTTAAAATGTATATTTTAAACAAAATTATACAAAGATGATGGAATAGCAAACCTTTGGGTACTTAAACACTGAAAACATAAGCTTTGGTGTTTTAAATTAAACTAACAACAACAAAAAAACCCTAAGAGTTACAGTAGGCAACAGTTTGCATGCAGTAGAGATAACCTTCCAAGTGAAAGCCTCCCAGAGTAGCGTTAGCAGTTATGTATCGTTTTCTTTTGTAAACACTAGTTTTAGTCTCCCTTCTGGGATTTTTTAACTTACATATACCTATGGCTTTTGTAAAATATATTGAATGGAGTTTTTGAGTACCTCCTTAGGATTGAGTAAGAGATGTGCAGGACTAATATTTGCTGTCAGTCTTGTATGTTAAATTTTAATATGTTGGAATTGTGATAATATTGTTTGAAGCTTAAATATTTGACATTCCATCAGTTTTATTCATATGGTTTAAAGAAATGGTAAACATTATCATAGGGGTAGACATTTAATTTGGTTTTATCAATCTGCTTGAGATTAAATAGCCCTAAAATCAGGGGCACCTGGATGGCTCAGTTGAGCATTCAGCTTCCGCTCAGGTCATGATCTCATGGTTCTTGGGTTGGAGCCCTGCATCGGGCTCTGTGCTGACAGCTCAGAGCCTGGAGCCTGCTTAGGATTCTGTGTCTCCCTCTCTCTCTGCTCCCTGCTGCTCGCTCTCTCTCTCAAAAATAAATAAATATTTAAAAAAATAGCTCTAAAATTAGACCACAGGTGAAATATAGAGTGATGTTTGATTCAGATGGGGAAAAAGGGAAGAAATATCCCTTAAATATTTATTTTTTCTGGCTCCACAAGGAGAAAAATGGAATCTTTACCAGTAAACAGAAGTCTGATTAAGTGCTCTAAGAGTGTAAAATTATTTTTTTTAACTTTAATATTTTATTCTATTTGAGGATACCAAGTAAAGTGTTTTTTTCCTCTAGGTTTTATGGGGGGGTTTTGAAGCATTGGACAAAGAACCACTAGGAGTTCAAGTTCCCACCGAGTAATCATTACTTCTGATAGTAGTTTTATTAACTTGCGAATTTAACAGAGTTAAGAACTAAATTTCCATCTTTTTATGTTAATATACTCTTAAGATTATTTAATCGTCTCTTAATTTTGTCATGAATTTATTTAATATATTTTTAAATATTAAGGTGTTCTAAGTATTGCTAGTCAAAATAAAATATAGATGTATTCAAGAATCTATAAAATTAGGTTTTGTAATGGATCAGTGTCTAAGTAAAAGGAGGAAAGGTATCGGGTACTTGTAATGAAATATTCACCAGCTGTAGAATGACCTGCTCATCCACTTGCCAAGTCTTACCTCTGTTACTGTTTCATTCGTCTTTCTAACCTTTGGGTAGAAACACTGGGAGTTCATGCTGTAAACTTCTCTATTCTCTGTGCTTTAGAGTTGAAAATACTAGATGATTTTTATATTCTAGGTCAACCCCCCCCCCCCCCCCCGCGCAAAATTGAACATTCTTGGGCAAGTAGGTGATTTACAGGTTTATTAGCAACGGTAATATGAAAATTTAAGGGTATTTATGTATGGCATCTTGCAGCTGTGGTGGAAATCATTTCCTTCCTTTCTCTTCTGCCGTGTTAACTTCAATCTAGATTTGTATATTCCACAAGAGAGCCCCAACAGGTTTCTAGATACTTTTATATGTCACCTCTCTGCCCCCTGCTGTTTTTTCCCCTGTAATTTATAGAGTATCTGTGTGGGAGCGTTAGAAACTATCAGGAAGTAGGATTGCTGAAATGGCAACCTTCTTATTAGTAATGACATGATAACGTGAAAATTGTTGATTGTAGATATTGTCTGTGCTATGTGAATCTTGTTCATATTTTTTATCTTCAGATTTCATTATGTTCAATATGCACATATTACTGTGTCTGTAATGATTGACAATAATAGTTTTTGTCTCGAGCAAGGCTTCTATCAAGTAATCTGATCTCGCCTATTTGAATTCACTGTTTCTTGATTTCTTATGGCTGTTGTTATCAGTTGCAGTAATCAATTGAAGATTCTGTATACCCTTTTGGGGACCTAGTGCTGTGGGAATACAAGGGAAGTTTGTTGTGGTCCTTGCTTTAAATAGCTTGTAGTTTTGTTGTGAAGAAAATGTATGCATGTGAAATAGTTATAAAAACAGCAAATCCTTAAGGATTAGGTCACAAGACATAGTCTACACATGGAGGAAGAACTAAGTGGATTCAGAGCAACAGGGTAGGACTTACTGAGTAGTAAGGACTCTGGAGTTAGACTGGCTGGATTTGAGTCCTGACTCTACCACTTACTAACTATGTGAGCTTGATCAAGTAACTAGTTTATGCCTGTTAACTGGCAAATGGGGATGATAATATAACTTATCCCCTAGGATTGTTGACTTGTGTGTGGCCTTTTTAAAACTGGGGTTTCTTGAGAAAAAAAAAAAAGCCTTAATGACCTTAGGCATCTATTGTAAGTAATGACTTGACTTCTCTTTTTATGCATCTGGGATGGGACCAGTTATGAGCCATCCTTGGGAGATTTGAGAAAACAGCTACTCAGATAATTTTCTGTGTGCAGTGATTCCAGGGAGTAACCCTGGTCGAGGACTAAATGCATTACCATATAATGAATCATGTGGAGCAGGGCTTGCAAGTGTTGGCTGGTATTGGACTCTGAAAAAGAGTATTTAATCAGAGGTAAAGAGTTTTTCAGGCTGGGAGAAGTTAAGGGTTATCTGAAAGTGTTTTCCATCTCAAACAAGTATCCCATTACTTTGTATCGCTAGGACCAAGATGGGACCTGGAAAATCAACAACTTAGTCATGAATCAGAAAAGCGTGGAACATTTGAAAGGAAGGTTTTGCATCAAAAAAAAAAAAAAAAAAAACCCCTTCTTATGTGTATCAAAGTCATGTAAGTTTACAAATACAATACAATACAATACAAATACAAATACAATACAAATATTGAAACTAAGATAAAAAAATTTTTAGTGAGCAAGAGATAGCAAATGGAAATTAACCATATACCAAAAAGGTAAATTGACACACTTTGTTTTTGTGGCTACAATTTTGTGTTGTTGCATGTAAAGGCAAGCTGAAGAGAAACATTTATTTCATTTAATCAATAGTGTCCTATAAACACAATTTTAGATAGGTTAAGTATGAAAAATTGGCTGTCGAGTATAAGGATCTTTGGTAACATTGGGAGAGAGCCATTTCACTGGAGTATCAGCCCACAGTGCACCTGTGAGTACTTACCGTCTCTCTCACAGTTTCAGTATATTTGTAAACTGATATGGCTTTGATACAGTTGATATGCTTATGAAGAAGTTGTTTCTTGTTGTTTTTACTACAGTAGACTCCTAACTCATCCTCCTACATTTAGAGTTCCCCTTCCCTGCATTTTATCCTACGTGTCACTTCGATGATCATTTTCTGTCATCTCCCACTGGAGATGGGGGAGAATTAGATTGAATTACAACTATTAGAGTAAAAATTACCATTGGACTCCCACTAGTACACTCACCCCTTCCCCCCGACCAGCCTCTGGGACCAAGTCGGACTGTAGGGAGGATTTAAAGATTTCCAGTTCAATACTGGGAGATTTAGCAAGAGGGGCAGTGCAAATCTGATGCTTTATCTCTCAGTATTTACAGTTGGTATACTGCTCTGTTCCCGTCATTAGTTCCTCATCTCTCACCCAAATTCACGCGCCTAGAATATTTTATTTCTCTTTGTAGAGTTCTTGCTTTGATAAATGTCAGCCTGTTCATGGAACTCAGAGATGGACTGTCTCCCATGTGTGCCATTGTCAGTGCCCTATCTGTTGGGGTCTCTGTTAATGTGTGCTGAAATTTCTGGCACCAACCATTGGCCTAATTATTACTTGTTGCCTATCAGGGTTTTGTGTGTGTGTGTGTGTGTGTGTGTGTGTGTGTGTGTGTGTAAATATTTTTAACTTTATTGATTGATTGATTGATTGATTGATTGATTGAGAGAGGGAAAGAATGAACGAGCTGGGGAGGGGCAGAGAGAGAGGGAGAGAGAGAGTCCCAAGTAGACTTTGTGCTGTCAGTGCAGAGCCCCACGTGAAGCTCAGTCTCATGAACCGTGAGATCATGACCTGAGCTGAAACCAAGAGTCAGACTCTTGGTGCCTGAGCCACCCAGGCACCCTGGGTTTTATCTGTTTTTTACCTACTAAATTTTCCATACTGCCTGCTGTTGGTTCACCACCTCCCAGTTTCTAGTTCCAAATCCTTATCTGTTCCAGTCCCACCTCGGGAACCTCTGGCACTGCCCCCAAAATGACAATGGCAGGGAGTGAAATGTTCTTTATAAAACCTCTGGTGAAGGAAAGGGCCAGCAGAGTGGATGCCATTAAATATAGGAGATAAAGTAAGGCCATAGAAAAAAATTGAGAAAGTTTTAGCATTAAGAACCCAGATGGGAGCCTTTTCTTTCTTTTGGTCGGGATTATAATTCAGAAATTTTAAGGTGGACTGTGGGGAGGAGAGTGAGGGAATTTAATTGATTGGCTCTATCATCTCTGAAATTTAGGGAAAGATATCTCACTTGTTGGTAGATAAATTATAATGGCTCTAAGAGAATGAAAAAAAATATACAGTGGGAATGGATATTTCATCAACCAAGAATGAACACAGGAATTGTAGAACAGCTGTGGAATACATCTGATTATGTCTGGCTCCTGTAACATTGGGAGCCCAGAAGCAGACTGGCTGATAATTAGTCAAGTGCATATGTGTGGTTTTTCTAGGATCTATTCCAGAAGGGGTTAAAGGCAGCTTACAAAAATCTATCTAGCGTGACAAAATAAAATTAAATATATATTGTGATGAAGGAGAGAGGTTGACAAGGAGAAGAGAGAGCTCAGAATGTGAATAATACTCAGACTCTACGTATGAGGAAGTTTAGAAATGGGCCATAAATTCGCTGAGAGCTTTCTAGTAGCCAGTGTAGAGGCAGAAATAGCAATTATGGATTCCAACCCTGTAAAACATAAAACAAATGAGTTAATTAGGCAAAGTGCAACAATTGTTGGCATTGAGAAAATGTTTGCCCAAAGTCTTTTCTGTAAATTTATAAACTTAATGAAAATGGAGAACATGCTTTGGGTCAGCAGAAATAGCCATAGGAAAAAATCAGTCTTAAGTGTAAGAAAAATAAGTAACTTAATAATGGGGGGGGGGGGGGGGGTCTTTTTTTTTTTTTTTTTTTTAAGGTGTTGGGAATCTATAGATGTTATTATGTGGGCAGATTAGATTGAATTAGAACTATTAGAGTAAAAATTACCCCATAGACAATGAAATCACATAACTATAGTTTGTCATCAAAGTACTATTTTAAAGGAAGTATTTATAAATTCTAGATATTTCAAAATACCAGTTTACCTCTAGTCATCAAGGCAGTCTAAAGATCTATTTCTACTTATTGGGGTTTACCTGGGTACCTTCAAATCCAGATTGGCAAAGCATTCTCAGATATCAAGTGTTCCCAGCAGAAACAGTTGAAAATTTCTTTGAAATTTAAATTTTCTATGAAGAATCTTCTGAAAGAATCTGGTTTCTAGAACATCATCTAATACCAACCAAATGATTTAGGGAGCCTAAGGGCCCAGGGCAGTGTGACAAGGGGATTGGTATGAAATGGAATAGGAGAGAGCATAATGATATGCCTAAGTCCTAAAGGCCAAAATCGATTTTGTATTTCCAGTGAGGGAGAGAACAGTTAGCTAAATTTTTATACTTAGGTTTTCATTTCAAAACCAAGTAAGGGATTTTTTGCCTTGACTGTAGTCTTATTTCATAAAAAAGAAAATTTGCATTTCTTTAGATTGACCTAGAACAATGTTTTTAATAAGAAGGATTAGCAAATATTCTTTCACGAACGAAATGCATTAATCAAGAAGCTCTTGTTTAATTAGTTTGAGGATGAATTGTTTAGCAGAAATATTGCACAAACAAGTTGCTAATTATTCTCTCAGGTATTGGTCAGCCATGAAGACCAAGTAGCAAAAGGGGAGTAGATCTATGAATTATTTTATGTTTGAGCAAATGACTGACTCGATGAATATTCGCCAAGGGAGGTGCTTGCGATAAAAATATGATGAAGCCATGGCCCCTGTTCTCATGGCCTACAAGGGGATTATCTAGTCTATAGGAAAGTAAGCCAGTTGTACTGTAGTGTGTTAAGTTCTCTGATAAATGCTTGGTATACTGTGAAAGTAGTGAATTGGGAGCTGGGGAGTAATCGAGGGAAGTTACTCGCTTGGAAAAGGATTTCCCAGTTATAGGAAATACAGAGACTTTAAACACTATAGATTTTTGAAGTAGAAGAGCGTGACCTCTCATAATAGAGGGGATGACAGGAAATGAGGCCAGAAGGGTGGGAAGGGGCTAAGGTAAGGAGCTTCACTTTATCTTAAAAGCTATATGGAAATAAGGATTTTGAGTAGGAAAATTGATGAGATATTTGCATTTTGGAAAGATGGATCTGTCAGCAACTTAGAGGAGGGATTAAAAATGGGGAACAATATTGTTGGCAACTAGATCATCTGGGACACTTTTGTAGGTAGTAGGTGAGAAGTGATAGGCCTGAATTAAGGCAGGAACAGTGTGGCAAGGAAAGGGTGGAGGAGAGAATTGTATTCTGAAATGAAGGTAGAATCTACTTTGACTCAGAGAGGTGATGGAAAAATGGAGTTGAATGTAATTTTGCCTCTCTAATTCAGGCCATAGGTTTTATTTTGTTTTGATTTTAAATTGAGGTGAAGTTCAATTAAACATAAGTTAACTGTTTTAACAAGTACAATTCAGTGGTATTTAGTACATTCACAGTGTTGTGTCACCTCTACTTGTTATCAAGTTCCAAAATTTTTTCATCAGTCCAAAAGAAAACACCATATCCATTAAGCAGCAATTCCCCATTTGCCCCTGCCCCAGACCCTGGCAACCCCCATCTGCTTTCTGTTTCTATGGATTTATATATTCTGAATATTTCATATGAATGGCAGCATGCGATATGTAGTCTCTTTTGCCTGGCTTCTTTTACTAACCATAATGATTCCCAACTTCATCTACCTTACAGCATTCATTCATTTTTGTGAATTCATGTTATGAATTTATGAATTGCATTCATTTTTAGGACTGAATAATGTTCCATGTGTGTCTATTGGCATTTGTTAATCTGTTGACATTTAGTTGTTTCTACCTTTTGTGAATAGTGCTGCTATGAATATTTGTGTCCAAATATTTGTTTGAGTTACCTGTTTTCAGTTCTTTTTGACATATATATGTAAGAGTGGAATTGCTGAGTCCTATGGCAATTCTGTGTTTGATTTTTTGAGAAATCACCAAACTGTTTTCCACAGAGGCTGTACCATTTTGCGTCCCCACCAGCAATTTTTGAGGGTTCTAATTTCTCCGCATCCTTACCAATTCTTGTTTTCTGAATCTTTAATTACAGCCATCCTAATGGGTATGAGTTGGTAGCTCATTGTGGTTGTGATTTGCATTTCCCTAATGATTAATGATGTTAAGCATCTTTCATGTGCTTGTTAGCTATCTGTATATCTTCTTAATTCCACTTTTAGGCATATACCCCAAAGGTCTGTAATGTATATACTAGACCATTATCAGATATATGTTTTGGAAATGTTTTCTTCCAGTCTGTAGGTACCTTTTCTTGATAATGTCCTTTGATCCACAAAATTTTTAATTTTGATGAAGTCCAGTTTATTTTTTCTTTTGTTGTTTGTGCTTTTGGTGTTGTATCTAAGAATCACCAAGGTCATGAAATTTTGCTCTATGTTTTGCTCTAAGAATTTTGTAGTTTTGGCTCTTATATCTTGATCGTTGGTTTATTGTGAGTTTGTATATGGTGCGAGTGGGAGTCTAACTTTATTCTTTTGTATGTGGGTATCCAGTTATGGCAACACCATTTGTTGAAGAGACTATTCTTTTCCATAGTCTATCCTTTCCAAAATAGGGTTTAATTCTATATTTTCGTCCTGTGTGATCTCTGAAGTATCTGTTTCCTTTAGCTTGTGGTCATCTAATGTTTTGGCACAGATTTCCTTGAACATGTGGAGCTCCCCCCTTTCCCCCCAAATAACCTCAGTTCTTTCAGTCTTTGCAGGTTGATTCTGTGTTGGGACCCTCCTTCAAAGCTTAGGTAGGTTCTTAATGGTTCTCCCTTAACCTTCTCCTCCTGCTTGTACTGACCCTAAAGATCAGCCAGAGATGAGAGTTTAGGGTCTTCTTACATCCTGTCCTGGGCATGTACTTTGGCATTCTAAATTCCCCAGTTTACATGTAGCTTTTCAGTGTATTAATTTTTCCAGAGCATCGCTCTCCCCAGGCTTTCAGCCTGTTCTTTTGTGTGCTCTATCTTCCCCCTCAGACAACAGTGGGTTATTCATTTGCCTTTTAATGTTCTCAAGGAATGCCCTGTGCTTAGACACTTTTCTCACCCTGAGAGAGTCTGAGTTAGGTGAAGCAGAGGCAAGCACCTGTCCTTCAGGTTGTGAGAAAATACATAAATCACCTGATGAATTATCACAAAATAATGGCTGTGTAACCTTCATCCGGATTAAAAAACAAAACAAAACAAACAGAACATTACCAGCATTCTAGAATCCCCTCTCAAACTGCCTCCTAATTACTGCTCTCCTTCTTTTCCCGGAAGGTACCTATTCTGCAGACTTTTTATAGTACAGTATCCGTTAATTCATTTTGAACTTTATATAAATGAAATTATATACTATATATTCTTCTATTTATTTTTTTGCTCAGTATTCTGTCTGTGAGACTCATTCGTGTTGTTTACTAGGAGTTTGTTCATTTTCAAAGCTGTATAGTATTTTGATGTATAACATTCTATTCTTCTATTCTACTGATAGACATTTGGGTTGTTTCCATTTTGGAGACTCTTATGAATAATGCAGCTGTGGCTATTCTTGTGTATGTCTTTTGATGCACATATGTTTGCATTTCTGTTGAGTATATTCCTAGGAATAAGACTGCTAAAAAAAAAATACTGCTTGTTGGTTTGTATATGTTCATTTTTAGTAAATATTGCCAGTTTTCCACAGTGGTTATACCCATTTTCACACCTACCAGTTCTGTAGGAGTGTTCCAGTTTCTCCACATCCTACCCATCACTTAGATTTAAACCCACTTGTCAATCTTTCTCATTTTTGCCATCTTGATGGGTGCGTAGTATACTTCATTGTGGTTTTATATTGCATTTCTCTTGTTACTAATGAGATTGAGCATAGGTTATTTGGATGTATTGTTTTGTAAATGCTTGTTCATCCGTCTTGCCCACTTTTCTAACCGGTTGACTTATTCTTACTGATTTAAAATTTTTTTTTAACGTTTATTTATTTTTGAGACAGAGAGAGACAGAGCATGAACGGGGGAGGGGCAGAGAGAGAGGGAGACACAGAATCGGAAGCAGGCTCCAGGCTCTGAGCCATCAGCCCAGAGCCTGACGCGGGGCTTGAACTCACGGATCGCGAGATCAGTGACCTGAGCTGAAGTCGGACGCTTAACCGACTGAGCCACCCAGGCTCCCCATATTCTTACTGATTTGAGGGTTTCCTTAAATGTTCCTGAAATGAGCTCTTTGATATGTTACAAATATCTCCTCTCACTGTGTGACTTATATTTTCATTCTTTTATGGATGTCTTTTAATAAACATAAATTCCCAATTTTGATGTACTTTCATTTGTTTATCTTTTCTTTTATAGTTAATGCTTTTGTACCCTTGTTTAAGAAATCTTTGCCCATTCCCAAGGTTCTCTTGTGTTATTTCCTAGAAACTGTTTTACCTTTCACAGCTACAGTGCATCTGATCTGATTTTTTTTTTTTTGTATGAGATAGGGATTAAGTAATTTTTTTTTCCCTAAAGGGGCAGCTTATTGGCTCAGCATTAATACTTGAAACGACCATCCTTTCTCTTCTTTGTAGTGCTAAAAAGTTTTTTTTTGTTGTTGCTAAGATGATAATTGGCATCATAGCATTATCTTAGTTTCAGGTGTATAACATAATGACTTGATATATGTATATATTGCAAAATAGTCACAATAAGTCTAGTTAATACCCATCACCACATAATAACAATTTTTTCCTTGTGAAGAGAACTTTTATAATTTACTCTCTTAGCAACTTTTCAAATATACAGTATTATTAACTATAGTCACCATGCTGTTCCTTATATCCCCAGGACTTATTTATTTTATAACTGGAAGTTTATACTTTTTGACCTCCTTCATCTATCTAATGCTTTCTGCTCCCCCTACCCCAGTCTCTGATCACCACTAATCTGCTTTTTGTATCTATGAGTTTGGTTGTTTTTAAATTTTTTTTTTTTTTTAAGATTACACACTAAGTGAGATCATGTGCTATTTGTTTTTATCTGACTTATTTCATTTAGCATAATGACTGCAAGGTCCATTTATGTTGTTGCAAATGCAGAATTTCCTTCTTTTTTAATGTGTGTGTGTGTGTGTGTGTGTGTGTGTGTGTGTCAATCACATTTTCTCTTCCCATTTATCTACCAACAGATACATAGATAGGTTGCTTCCATCTCTTGGCTATCATGAATAATGCTGTAATGAACATGAGGGGGCAGATATCTTTTTAAGTTAGTGTTTTCCGTTTCCTTCAAGTAAATACCCAGCAGTGGAATTGATGGATCATATGGTAGTTCTAGTTTTAATTTTTGAGGAACCTCCATACTATTTTCCATATTGGCTGTATCAGTTTACATATCTACCAACAGTGCACAAGGGTTCCCTTTTCTCTACATCTTGGCCAATACTTGTTATTTCTTGTATTTTTGATAATAGCCATTCTAACAGGTGTGAGGTGATATCTCATTATGGTTTTGATTTGAATTTTCATGGTGATTAGTGATGTTGAGCACCTTTTCATATACCTGTTGGCCATCTATATGTCTTCTTTGGAAAAATGTCCGTTCAGGTCCTCTGCCCATTTTTTAATTGGATCATTTGTATTTTTGCTGTTGAGTTGTAGGAGTTCTTTATATATTTTGGATATCAACCCCCTATCAGATATATGATTAGCAAATATTTTCCCCCATTCCATACGTTGCCTTTTCATTTTGTTGATTAACATTCCTTTGCTGTGCAGAAGCTTTGTGGTTTGCTGTAGCCCCATTTGTTGATTATTGTTTTTGATTCTCTCGCTTCTGGTGTCAAATCCGAAAAATCATCACCAAGGCCAACATCAAGGAGTTGGCCTATATTTTCTTCTAGGAGTTTTGAGGTTTCAGGTCTTATATTCAAGTCTAACCCATTTTGAATTAATTTTTGTGTCTGGTATAAAATAGTGGTCCAGTTTTATTCTTTTGCATATGACTGTTTAGTTTTCCCAACACTATTTATTAAAGAGACTGCCCTTTTTCCAATGTACCTTCTTGGTTCTTTTGTTATAAATTAATTGACCATAAATGCATGGTTTCATTTCTGGGATCTATTTTTATTTGTTATTTTTGTTTTTATTTTGATTTAAAAAGTTTGTTACGTGAATATAGTTGATACATGGTGTTACATTAGTCTCAGGTGCACAACGTAGTGATTTGACAAGTTTATACACTATGCTCTGCTCACCACAAGTGTAACTACCATCTGTCACCATACAGTGCTATGTATGTACATACATAGCATCGTCCCCTTCATCCATTTGGACTCTTTGTTCTGGTCCGTCGATCTATGTGTCTGTTTTTATGCCAATATCATACTGTTCTGATTACTGAGCCACCCAGGCGCCCCTTACTGTTTTGATTACTGTAGTTATCAATAATAACTGATTTCAAATCAGGAATTTTGTGGGTTTTTTTCAGCTTTGTTCTTCTTCTCAAGATAGCTTTGGCTATCCTGGGTCTTTTGTGGCTCCATACAAATTTTAGGATTGTTTGTTCTATTTCTGTGAAAAAATGTCATTGCAATATTGATAGGTATTCCACTGAATCCATAGATTGGACATTTTAACAATAATAATTTTTCCAACCCATGAGCACTGATTACCTTTCCATTTATTTATGTTGTCTTCAGTTTCTCTCATGAATGTCTTGTAGTTTTCAGTGCACAGGTCTTTGACCTCCCTGTTAAATTTATCCCTAGGTATTTTATTCTTTTTGATGCATGTAAATGGGATTGTTTTCTTATTTTTCTCTTTTTGATAATTTATTATTAGGTATAAAAATGCAACAGATTTTTATATACTGATTTTGCATTCTTCGACTTAACTGAATTTGCTGATTACTTCTAACAGTTTTTTTTATGTCATCCTTAGGATTTTCTGTATAAAAGATGATGTCATCTAAAATAGTGATAATTTTACTTCTTCCTTTCTTATTTGTATTTCTTTTTCTTGCCTAATTATTTTGGCTAGGACTTCCAATATTATGTTGAATGAAAGTGGCTGGAGTGAGCATCCTTGCGTTGTTTCTGATCTTAGAGAAAAAGCTTTCAGTTTTTCATTGTTGAGTATGATGTTAGCTGTGGGCTTATCATATATGGTCTTTAATATGTTGAGGTGTGTTCCCTCTATGCCCACTTTGTTGAGAGTTTTTATCATAAATGGGTGTTCAGTTTTTATCAAATGCTTTTTTTGCATCTATTGATATATCCTGTTTTTTATCCTTCATTTTGTTAATGTGGTATATATCACTTTGATTGATTTGTGGATATTCAACCATCCTGGCATCCCTGGAATAAATCCCACTTGATCATGGGGTATGATTCTTTTAATGTATTATTGAATTTGCTTTTCTAATATTTCACTGAGAACGTTTGCATCTATGTTCATCAGGGATATTGGCCAGTAATTTTCTTTTCTTGTAGTGTCCTTGTCTGGTTTTGGTATCAGGGTACTGCTGGCCTTGTAAAATGAGTTTGGAAGTGCTCCAGCCTTTTGTGTTTATTTGGAAAAGTTTGTAAAAGATTGATACTAATTTTTTGAATGTTTGGTACAATTTACCGTGTAGTCCTGGACTTCTTTTTGTTCACAGGTTTTTGATTACTGATTCAATCTCCTTCCTAGTAATTGGTCTGTTAAGATTTTCGACTTTTTCATGGTTCAGTCTTGGTAGGTAGTATGTTTCTAGGAATTTATCCATTTCTTCTAGGTTGTCCACTTTGTTGACATATAATTGTTCATAGTAGTCTCTTGTGATCCTGTGTATTTCTGTGTTATCAGTTGTAATGTCTCCTCTTTCATTTCTGATTTTATTTGAGTCCTCTCTCTCTCTCTTTTTCTTGGGGAGTCTAGCTAAAGTTCATCTATTTTGTTTGTCCTTCCAGAAAACAAGCTCTTTGTCTCATTGATCTATTCTTTTAATATACTATTGCTTTGTTAAAAGTTTTGGTATTTGGGAGGGTAAGTCATTCCACCTTTTTATTTTTTAGGATGCCATGGGTATTATGGGGTCTTCGCTCTTCCATATGAATATTATGGTTCCTCATGAAGCCATTTTGGAAGTTTGATGGAGTACCAGTAAATCTGCAGCTTAGTTTGGGGATTTATCAGACTGAATCTCTCCCTCTGTTGGGGTCTCTTATATATTTCAGTTAGATTCTACATATCTTTTGTTAAACTTAAGGTCCTTTATACTTGTTGCTTTCGTAAATGGCATCTTTTTGAAAATTACAGTTTTTATGTGTTGATATGTATAGAAATATTATTAGCCACCTTGCTAAAACTTCTTATTGATTCTAAAATTCTCTGTATGTTATTTTGTTTTACTGTGTAGATAGTCATAGTATCTGAGATTAATGGTAGCTTTGTTTCTTCCTTTCCAATCAATATTTATTTTTTCTACTTTTTGTTCAATAGAAACATAATGTGAACACATGCAATTTAAAATTTTCTAGTAGTCATATTAAAAAATATAAACAGGTGAAAATAATTTTAATAATATGCCTTATTTTATTTTACTGAATATGATTTCAGCATATAATCAGTATAAAAATTATTAATGAGATATTTTACTTTTTTGGTACTGAATCTTTACAAGCAGGCATGCACTTCACATTTACAGCACATCCTGATTTGGACTAGCCATATTTCAAGTGCTCATGGCCACTTGTGGCTACTGGCCAGTATATTGGACAATGTAGGACTAGAATTTCCAGGAGAGTGCTGATACTGGGCATGCTTATCTTGTTCTTAATTTTGAAACAAATGCTTCTGACATTTTACCACTAAGAAGGATTATGTTCTGTAGGTTTTGGCTTCTGTGTCATAAAATAAATTTCTTTGTGTTTTTAGTTTAGTAAAGTTTTATTAAGTAGTAAGTAATTGGGAATTTTGTTAAGGTTTTTAAATATTTCTTTAGGTGATTTTTTTTCCCATTAATCTATTAAGACCGTAAGTAAAATTTAAAGATTTTCTAATGGTAAATCACTCCGGTATTGCTGGGATAAGCTTAAGTTGGTTGTGATGTATTTGTATTTATTACTAGATTTATTTTTCTTTGTTTGTTTTTATGGATTCTTACTCTGTTCATAAAATGAATGAGAATGAGAGATTTTTTTCTCTCAAACTGTGCTTTTCTGCTTTTGGTTTCAAGGTTTTACTAGCCTCTTAAAATAAGCTGTAAAGAATTTCATATATAAAAGTTTTTAGGAAAGAGTATTCTGTTTTAGTAAGAATATTCTGTTACTTGGCCTGTTAAGTAGAACTTTACATGTAAAAACTTCTAGACCTGGTATTTCTAAGTGTTGTCTTAAAGTTCATAGTATTCTGTTATATTTTAATTTTTTCTGTATTTATGGTTATATCCCCTTTTCTTTCCTAATACCGTTTATATTGCATCCCATTGCCTTCATTAATCTTTTCAGAGTTTTACCTATTTTAATAGTCTTTTCCAAGAGCCAAGTTTGGCTTTGATGTTGTATCTTGTTTTAAAATTTCATTAATTTTTGCTTCTGGGGTGCCTGGGTGGCTCAGTCGGTTAGGTGTACAATTTTGGCTCAGGTCATGCTGTCACGGCTTGTGAGTTCGAGCACCCTACTGACAGCTCAGAGCCTGGAGCCTGGAGCCTGCCCTGGATTCTGTGTCTCCTTCTCTCTCTGTCCCTCCCCTGATCGTGCTCTGACTCAATCCCTCTCTTTCTCTCTCAAAAATAAATAAACATTAAAATTTCGTTAATTTTTGCTTTTATATTTGTGATCTCCTTCTCTCTGTATTTGTAAGGTTCATTCTTGTTCCTAGTCTGTCATACTAAGTTGAAATTTTAGTTCACCAATTTTCAAATTTTCTTCAGTTACATTGTAAGCATTTGAGGCTATAAAATTCCTCCCAAGCTAATATTTTGGCAGCATGTCTTACAAGTCTGCATTTTCTTTTTATTTTAAGTGCTTTAGTTTCCATTGTGCATGTGTGTTTTGAAATCATCAAATGTAGGCATTTTTACATTTTATCACTTTGTTAGTGAATTCTGTATTAATGAATTGCTGCTAACTTGATTGTATGGTACTGATTCTTGGAAATTTTTTTAGCCTTGCTTTATGGTTGAGCACGTGAACATTTTAGGTGGTTTCATGTATGCTTGTAGAGTGTGTCTGTTTTTTAATTTTGAAGTCAAGTATTCTCTATGTGTCCATTAAGACAAGTTTTTAAATTTCTTTGTTTAGATCTATATCTAATTTTATCTGCCTGACCCAACAATATTAGAGAAAGGTGATTGACACTTTCTTCCTTATAGTTCTATCAAAATTTGCTTTATATATTTATATATATATGAGTACATATGAGCTTAGCATTGCTGGTGCATTGAAGCTGTTAGGTCATGATTCTTTTTAATCCTAGTGGTGCTTTTTGCCTAGTTCTCTTTTGTCTTATTTTAACAAGGTTATTCCACCTATCTTCAGTTGGTATTGCTAATAATATCTTTTCCCCCCATTTTCTGCCTTTTAGCATTTACATATTTTGGGGTATCTCTTAAAAATACTGTATAAGAGGATTTGGGTCAGGGGAGGGACCTTCCTATCTCCTCTCTCCCTTATTTGGTACCTATACATTCTACTTGCACTCTTTTAATCAACTTAACAAAAATCTAAGGTTAATCAATATCTTAAAACCCACCTTTTCTAGAAAAAATACAAAATCCTTACCACATTTTAACACTAATTATCACCTTCTCCATTCCCCACAATTTACATGATATCATTGTCCATAATTTTAATTTCATTTTTACATAATTCACACATTTGACATTATTTTCTGTAGACAATGTTTGTTTAGCTTAATTACATGTATACCAGCTTCTTTATTTACTCTTTTCTTATAACTCAGCCCCCTCGTTTTTTTTTTTTTTGTAAGCTCCTTGCTTTATCTATTTTTTATTTTTTCTAATTAATGTGTATTTATTTTTGAGAGAGAGGGAGACACAGAATCTGAAGCAGGCTCCGGGCTCTGAACTGTAAACACAGAGCCCGACAGGAGGCTTGAACTCCTGGACCCTGAGCTGCAGTCGGATACTTAACCGACTGAACCACCCAGGCGCCCCAATAACTCAGCCCCTCTTAACGGAGCATTTTTCTTCTTCCTAAAGAATATTTTTTGGAAGTCACTTTAGTGAGTGTTAAATGGTGGTAAATTTATTTTCTGTTTATCTGAAAAATGTCTTTTTTTACTCTAGTTCTTGAAAGGTTTGGGGACCTAATTCTAGGTTGAAGAGTTATCGTGGTCATTGTTTTTTTTTCTGCAAAAGCAGAACATTTTTGAAATATCTTGCTAATGAAAAATGTAATTTGAAGTCAAATATTTATTATGTGCAGGCTTAATGAAAATCATCTTACTAAGAAGCCTCTTAACGTTGTACAAAGTTTGTATTAGGTTACTGGTAGAATTGCTATACATTTAAAAATGGAAATATGATTAAAAGAACTTTACATATATGTGTCATGATTTGGGTTTATGGGTAGAGTCACTATTTATAGTGCCTATGATTGTTTATGGCCTTGAGTTTTTACTTGCCTATACTAAGCACTCATTTTTCAGAAACTCATACTTTATTAGTTCTTGGTGGTAAAAGGGCAGTCTATCTGCATTTGTCTTTTAAAATCTTATTTTTTAACTGTTGCTTTGATTTACATCAGCTTAAGTGGATTTATACTATTATTTCTGCCTGCTTCTTACTACTTTTCTAATATGGCAAAAGGAAGGGGATGGAGTCCAATATTCACTGAATCTTTGTGTATCACTCAAATGATATACTCTAAATATATATATATATATTTAGATTAAAATATATATATATTTAGATTAAATATATATATATATTTAGATTAAAATATATATATATTTAGATTAAAAAATATATATATATTTAGATTAAAATACACACACACACACACACATATATATATATATATATATATATATATATATTTTCTTACTACAATCCCACCTTCTATTTTATAAGTGAAGAAATTGAATTTGAATGTTAAGTGACTTCCCAAGGTGTTATAGTATCTTTAAGTGTTAAAGCTAGGAGTCAAAACACAAATGCTCATATATATTCTATAATTCTAGTGTCATTTAAGTTAAGATATCCTATAGTAATCAATCCTCTTTATACAGATGAGCAGACAGCCTAGAGAACTACCTGTGTAGCTTAACGTTAGGTGTGTGAAAGAGCCTCCCAAGTAACTAATATTGCTGTACTATTATTCTGTGTTGCTTTAAAGGCCTATAATGAGATTTACTTCTAGGATTTGAGATAGCTGTCTTATGCCACAATCATTAAATACGATTATCATGTGTGTCACTGGTACTTTTAATAACCCTGATCTCTCCCAGCCTTCCTTTACCCCAAATCTTGTCCTAGACTAACATGACAAGTAATAATAAATAACTATGCATTTTTCCTCTTCTAGACTAATTAACTATATATATGTATATATATGTATATAGTAGTTGACTGGTAGTTGACCGTAGAAATTATTTCAATTTCACAGCCTACTCAAGCCTCAAAACATTCAGTTATTATTTATTTGAGTTTATTTTACCCATTCTTATTCTTTTTTCAATTTTTCAGATGTCATGACAGCATGGCTTGTATTTGTTAACAAATCTTGTAACTTGTATTTTGTATTTAAGTAATACATTTTTAAAAAGGCCCAGATTTGTATATAAGAGGTCTGTGTGTTTAGATTTTAATAGTTTAGAAATTAAATTATATAGATTCTTATATAAATAAAATTTTATTTAACTTACAGTTAAGTAAGTTAAGTACTTAACTTATGGTTAAGCCAGGGTTGTGTAGGTAAAAATGTTCTAGAAGAGTATGGTCCGCTATTTTTTAATAGCATATGATGTCTTAGCGCCATCTACTGTTGAGTGAGAATAATCACTTCCTGGTATATATTTGGATTTTTCCCAGTGCCATATTCTAAGTCCTGCATATTTCTGGGGATATTCTCACTTAGTTGACCACTCTGTGGAATCTGCATGTTTTGGGAAATTCAAATGATATCCTATATGTGTTCAGGATTAACCAACTTTTGGAGATATTGCTTCATAATTCTTGTCAAAGTTACAGTGGCAAATTTCCTATACTGTACTCCTTACAGTTCAGGATTTAAAAAATAAAGCTAGCCGATTATGGTAGCTTTCCATGTAGCACTTTTGTTTTAAAATTTGCTGATTGATTTACTATTGTTACAAAAAGACTGGTGGATTAAAATCGGGATTTAAATTGAATGTTCCATTTGTAGTTGAAAGACTCTGGAAAACTATTTCTCAGTATGTTGCTTGTTAGTTAATTAATGTCCAGATCTGCATAGGACAGCATTAAGTGTGTTGGTAATTTAGAGGAAAACCTTTGTCTAAATAATGTGGTCATTTTCTTGGAGTTCAATTTGTTAAGAAAGGATAATGCAGGGGCACCTGGGTAACTTAATTGGTTAAACGCCCGACTGTTGATTTCTGCTCAGATCATGATCTCATAGTTCGTGCGTTCGAGCCCCACATCATGCTCTGTGCTGACAGCATGGAGCCTGCTTGGGATTTTCTCAATCAATCTCTCTCTCTCTCTCTCTGCCCCGCCCCTACTTGCTTTCTCTCAAAAATAAATAAACTTAAAAAAAAAAAAAGGATATTGCAAAAATAGGTTGATATAATGTACTCCTTAAGTGTATGAGCTTCAAAGTTAGACTCCCTGAGTTTCAATGCTGGCTTTATCACTTGTTCCACTTGTGATCTTGAGACTGTTTAACCCTAACTTCTCTGAGCCTCAGTTTTCTCATTTGTAGGTGGGAATCAGGAGTAGTACCTACCTTTTGGGATTATGTGAGGCATAAACAGAACACTCCTTCTAAAGCACTTCAGCATAGCTTCTGGCACAAAATAATAAATGTTACTTGCTATTATTATTGTCATTGTTGCTACTTTTGTTATTGCTTGTGTCTTCGAAGTAAATACAATGTTTCAATAAATATATTTTAATTTTGGCAACTCATCCCTTTTTTTGAAACCTACAACGTATGAATAAAATATGTAACTTAAGAATATGAATGTTCAAAGTGTTTACTGTTTCTGCACATCATTTAGAGTAGAGGATAGTATGGTAAAGTGTAAGGAACAGGCCTTTTGGGTCCTGGATCTGTCAGTTACTAGCCGTGTAACTTACAGCAGTTATTTAACCCAAAGCCCAGTTTCTTCATCTGAAAAATGGGTTGTTTTGAGGACTTAAATGATAGAATGTGTATGTAAAGCTGTCGTTCTTGACATTTGGTAGACTCACAGAACATAACCGTTGATTCTCTTTCAGTAACAACTTATTACAAGTTTAGGAACATGTACATATTTCTATAATTTTGTTACTCATGCTAAAATTAAATATTAAACACTCTTAAATTTGAAAGAGTTGGGGTTTGAGAAGGATGCAAGGAAATTGTGACATCCTCAAGGGGTATAACTGAGAAGATGGGCCATAATGTGAAGTTTTTTGAATTAATTTGACTAATGCAATAATATTTGTATGCTATTGTTAAATTATACAGAATTTTTTTTTTTTTTTTAGGAGTTCAAAGAAGGAATACTTTTTATACTGGATCTGGCTTACTAGTCCCCTACCAACTTTATTATCGTTGTTGTTGTTGCCCTTATAATTATTATGGTAGCTGTGGCCCCTTCGGCATTTTAGGAGGACACAAAGAAGATAAAATCCACTCATGGATCATTAGAAATATTTATTGATTACATGTTATCTACCAGCTCAGTGAAACCAGGCTGGGTGTGTATTCAGCCTGCAAGGTACGGATGAGGGGTGTGTGGTGGTAAATGATAAAATGTTGTTCCTGAGCTTGGGAGGTGCTGGCAAATGTGTGACTGAATGAATGAAAAGTCTGCATCACAGTTATGATGCTAACTAAAACTAGTGTTGTTATCACATCCTAATATAAATTTCTGTCTATCATTATAAATAACTAATTCCTTCCTGTGTGCCCTGGGACTTCGCTTCATCAGGATATAGCATGTCCTGTTCTGTTTAATTTTTGACTCTTGCATAAGCTGCCAGCCCCACCCGAGTCCTCAGTCATTTGGCCTCTGTCTTCGGCCCTGTTGCCTGTTACTTCCCGCATCCTCTTCCCGTGGCTCCAGTGTGCCATTTACTCCTGATCTCCTCTCTCTGGACCGTCTCCTTTTTGGTCTCATTTAGTGTTTGTTTGTTGGTTTCTTCCCAGCCCTCTGAAATGTTGGTGTTTCTTTAGAGTCTATCATTTGCCTTTCCTCCTTTTTACTCTATCGGTTTTCTCTGCATGCCAGGGACCTCACCCATATGCTGATGGTTGGTGCCTCCATCTCAGTTTTCTCTATGGCACCTGAATTCAGAGACTTATAGTGCCAGGGGAAGAGGGCATGGGCTTTAGCCCCTCATAATCTCCTTCACCTGTTAACACATTAAAGCTTCCCTAAGCAAACATACAATCTGTGCAAAAACAAAACAAAATCTGGGGCGCTTGGGTGGCTCAGTCGGTTGAGCGTCCGACTTCAGCTCAGGTCATGATCTCGCGTTTTGTGGGTTTGAGCCCCGCGTCGGGCTCTGCTGACAGCTCAGAGCCTGGAGCCTGCTTCAGATTCTGTGTCTCCCTTTCTCTGTTCCTCCCCTGCTTGTGCTCTGTCTCTCTCTGTCTCAAAAGTAAATAAACATTAAAAAAAAACTTAGATAAAAGTAGTATATTTGGTATGGAAACTCAACCTCAAGAAGTGTCTCCTAATCCTTTTTGCCCCTGAACTACTCCTTTATAGAAATTCTGGAGCTGACCGTGATTGCCCTCAATTTTCCTGTGAACGTATTTACTTGTATGTAGCACCCAAACTGGGCTCCTCATTTATCACTCCTTTCAAACAATGTTCTGCCATGGTTAGCAGTAACAAGATTGTACTCTGTATCATAAGCCCAAACCCCCACATCATCCTCAACTCTGCTGTTCCCTTATTTTTTTAATGTTTATATATTTTGAGAGAGAGCGTGAGCAGGGGAGGGGCAGAGAGAGAGGAAGAGAGAGAATCCCACGTAGACTCTGCACTGTCAGCTCAGAGCCGGATGTGGGGCTTGATCCTGTGACCCACGAGATCATGACCTGAGAGGAAACCAAGAGTCAGATGCTCAACCAACTGAGCCACCCAGGTGCCCCTGCTTCTCCCTTAACTGCCTTGGGATTACTACTGCCTTAATTTCTTTCATCTATGATGGAATTTGATTCATTGTATCATAATTATTTGATTAGTATCTGTTTCTTTCACTAAAATTTTTATGTTCCAACTATCTACAATAATTTTTGTATGGTAGTAAATGCCCAACTAGTCATTTTATTGTCTCAAAAAAGTCAAGCACTCAAAAACAATAGGTCTTCTCACCTTCCTTTAAAAAAATTCTATATTTGTGAATGTTAAATTAATGTTATTTTAAAGTGATATATTATAAGATCTTATTCTTAAGTTTCTCAAAAGAAAGTTTTTTTTTTTTATCTGCCATCAATACATTTTGGAACTCCTAATCCCTTCATTTTTAAAAATGAAGTCCAAATTTCCTTTCTGTTAGTCCTATTATGGATCCAGTTTTTCTTATTTAATATTTCTCAGTATTATTTTTGTTCATCACATGCTCTCAAATGGTGGTTTGCTAGTAACATTTTTGTTAAATGTATGTAACTGTGCCTTCCATTTGTTGTCGTTATTGAAATAAATTGTTCTTATTACATAGTAGTATTTTCAGGACCAGTCTAGAGGTGGAGACTTTGTCCATTTCAGACCTAAATAAATAACAAGAGAGAGGACAGTGTGTCCCAAATTCTAAATGGTAACAACTTAGGTAGGTGGGCTTTCCAATGGTTTTAGTATCAAGAGAAATATGAAGGTAATCAAAACTTAAATTTTTAGGTAACTAATTGCTGTAACCTTCTAACCTTATTTTTACCTTCTGAGATGATTCTGGCTTGATGACTCAGGGTCAGCATTGGGATGAGGAATTATCTCATATGATGGCTACTATGTAATTTTTCTTATTAGGCTGAAACTATCTCTTCATGAGACTGCATTTGGCTGGTAACATCTTGCTCTTTTAATTTAGTTACTTTTAATCTCTGAATCATGTTTTAAGAATTGTATGATAGATAAGAGTCAGTAATTCTCGAGCAAGACCTAAGAAACAGTATATTTCTTTGGCATAGGGGGCTTTATGAACGGTTTTTTAAACTGTTCAACTAGTCTTTGAGTTACTAGACTATGTACTGAAGGTTAGGGTTGCTGATTCTAGATACCTAGGTGTATTTTCCATTCATTTATGGTTCGTCTACTGGTGTTCCATTGCACTGCTTATGGAGCCATGTATGGCAGAGCGAGAAGGCTTGATTTCTTTTTTTTAAAGCTTTTATTTTAAATTCAGTAGTTAACATACAGTGTTATATTAGTTTCAGGGTACAAAATAGTAATGTAACACTTACATTTTATAATGACAATTTATACACCCAGTGCTTATCATGACAAGTGCACTCCTTAATCCCCATCACCTATTTCACTCATCCTCCCACCCACCTTCCCTCTGGTTAACCATCAGTTCTCTGTAGTTAAGGGTCTGTTTCTTGGTTTGCCTCTGTCACTCTCTCTCTCTCTCTCTGTCTCTCTTTCCCTATGCTTGTTTGTTTTGTTCTTAAATTCCACAAATGATGAAATTTATATGAAATACTATATGTATTTGTCTTTCTCTGACTGACTTGCTTCACTTAGCATAATACACTCTAGCTCCATCCATGTTGTTGCAAATATCAAGATTATATATATTTTTTAAATGTTTATTTTTGAGACAGAGACAGAGCATGAGTGGGGGAGGGGCAGAGAGAGAGGGAGACACAGAATCCAAAGTACGCTCCAGGCTCTGAGCTGTCAGTACAGACAGACCCACTGTGGGTCTTGAACTCATTAACTGTGAGATCATGACCTGAGCCGAAGTCAGACGCCCAACCAACTGGGCCACCCAGGTGCCCCAAGATTCCATTTTTTTTTAATGGCTGAGTAATATTCCAGTGTGTGTGTGTGTGTGTGTGTGTATACGTACATACATACATACCACATCTTATCCATTCATCAATGGACACGTGGGCTATTTTCATAATTTGGCTACTGTAGAAAGTGCTGCTATAAACATTGAGGTACATGTATCCCATTGAATTAGTATTTTTGTATCCTTTGGGTAAATACCTAGTAGTGCGATTGCTGGATCATAGGGTAGTTCTATTTTTGTTTTTAAAGTTTATTTATTTATTTTGGGAGAGAGAAAGAGAGAGAATCCCAAGTAGGGTCTGTGCTGTCAGCGCAGAACCCAAAACAGGCCTCAATCTCACAAATTGCGAGATTATGACCTGAGCTGAGAGCAAGAATCAGACGCCTTACTGACTGAGCCACCCAGGCGTCCTAGGGGGTAGTTCTAATTTTAAGCTTCTGAGGACCCTCCATACTGTTTTCCTGAGTGGCTGCCCCAGTTTGAGTTCCCACCAACAGTGCAAGAGGACTCCCCTTTCTCCACATCTTTGCCAACACCTGTTGTTTCATGTTGATTTTAGCCATTCTGACAGGTGTGAGGTGGTATCTCATTGTGGTTTTCATTTGTATTTCCCTGATGATGAGTGATGCTGAGCATCTTTTCATGTGTCTGTTGGCCATCTGTATGTCTTCTTTGGAAAAATGTCTATTCATGTCCTCTGCTTATTTTTTAATTGGATTATTCATTTTTGGGGTGTTGAGTTTTATAAGTTCTTTATATATTTTGGATAGTAACTTTCTATCAGATATGTCATTTGCAAATTTCTTCTCCCATTCCTTAGGTTGCCTTTTAGTTTTGTTGATTATTTCCTTTTATGTGCAGAAGCTTTTTATTTTGATGAAGTCCCAATGGTTTATTTTATTTTTGCTTTGGTTTCCCTTGCCTCAGGAGACATATCCAGAAAGAGGTTATTGCCTATGATCTCTTCTAGGATTTTTATGGTTTTGGGTTTCACATTAGGTCTTTAGTCCATTTTGAATTTATTTTTGTGTTCGGTGTAAGAAAGCAGTCCAGTTTCATTCTTTTGCATGTTGCTGTCCAAGTTTCCCAGCACCATTTGCTGAAGAGACTTTTCCCCAGTGGATATTCTTTCCTGCTTTGTCGAAGATTAATTGACTATACAGTTGTGGGTTCATTTCTGGGTTTTCTATTCCATCTCATTGATCTTCTTGACTGTTTTTGTGCCGGTACCATATTGTTTGGTCACTATAGTTTTGGGGCTTTAATCTTTGGTGTTGGAGGGCCTGACTGAAAATCTGTATACACACATAGCACATATTCATCGATCTTGTTGGTAGTTCACTGCCTGAGTCCCTGCCTCGCGCTGTTTATAAAGATTATTAGTGTCCGTGCGTGCCTACTGGGCTCTCTTGCTGGGTGGTGTGCACAGCGGGAGGGACTAGGTACCGTAGTGGAGTGTGGGAAACAAACTAAGCATGAGTTTTCCATAAATGGTTCGATGCTAGCTTATGTTTTGGAATGTGTTATACATTGACTATCATTGCCTTATATTAATTACATAAAGAATTGTTGTTAACAATGTGAAGAAATTAATACCCCATTATATTACTTTTTTCAAAACTTGAGCAATCCTGTTTGTTTCTTGTAGAGGCAATAGAGCATGTACATTCTGGCACCAGGCTGCCAGGTTCCCAGCCTGACCCAAAGAGTTACTAACTTATGCCTCAAACTTGGGCATATTACTTAGTCTTTCTGTGCGTGGGTTTTCCTGGTAATAAGTGATAAAGTAAAATTGTGGGGATTACATGAGATAATATATATGTAAACTGCTTAGAACAATGTGTGTAGTTCGGTAGCGGTAATATTATTCTTTATGTATTTTTGTGCAGAAAACATTTGAAATGAAAGTAAATTTTAGTCTATCTTCAAACTTCTAACTTCTGGAATCTTCTGGCATCTCCAAAAGAATGTTGTGATTTAACTATTTAAGCATTAAGCAATTCAAAGTAGTTCAAAAAAGTTTTGTTCACAAGGAATCTGGTGAAATTATTTTACCTTTTACCTAAGGACTTTACTTTAAAATAAGAAAATACTTGCAATTTTCTCCATGGTTTATTCTTTACTCTTTTAATTTTTTTTTTTTTAATGTTTATTTTTCAGAGAGACAGAGACAGAGACAGTGTAAGTGGGGGAGGGGCAGAGAGCAAGGGAGACCGAGGATCCAAAGCTGGCTCGGTGCTGATAGCAGTGAGAGTGATGTGGGGCTTGAACTCATGAGCCTGTGGGCCTCAAACTCATGAACCGGGAGATAATGACCTGAGCCAAAGTCAGACACTTAACCGACTGAGCCACCCAAGTGCCCCTCCTTTCTTTCTCTCTTTTAAACACATCTGACTTACAGGCAGTGTGTCAGGCCCCGGGGATAGGACAGTGAGAAAAAAGCACACGTGGAATAAGGGAGTCAGGCTGTTTTACCTTTAAACACACAGGTAATTAAATTATATGAAGCAGTAGTCTTTAGATCTATGAGAGTGTTTGACAGGGAGAACTCACTGGGTCTAAGGGTTGAGGAAAGGCTCCCTTTAAGAAGGAACTTACGGGGCGCCTGGGTGGCTCAGTCAGTTAAGCGTCCGACTTCAGCTCAGGTCATGATCTCGCAGTCCGAGTTCGAACCCCGTGTCGGGCTCTGGGCTGATGGATCAGAGCCTGGAACCTGCTTCAGATTCTGTCTCCCTCTCTCTCTGCCCCTCCCCCATTCATGCTCTGCTCTGTCTCTCTCTGTCTCAAAAATAAATAAACGTTAAAAAAAATTTTTAAAAAAAGAAGGAACTTACATTGAGATCCAAAGAATGATCAATGGCATTAACTGGAAAAGGCATGGACGTGGCAGGGTGCGCATTGCTGACAGAGACAGAAAGGAGCCATTATTATATATGGAGAATGTGTATTTAAAAAAAATAATTCTGGGACGCCTGGGTGGCTCAGTCGGTTAAGCATCCAACTCTTGATTTCGGGTCAGGTCATGATCTCCCACATCGTGAGATCGAACCTTGCATTGGGCTCTGTGCTTACAGTGCAGAGCCTGCTTGGGATTCTCTCTCCTTCTCTCTCTGCCTCTTCCCCACTCTTCTCTCTCAAAATAAATAAATAAACTTAAAAAAAATTCTTATTTTTTGCAGTGGTAATATCTTCCTGTTAAATATATTATTTAAGCATAAATCCTAATTACTAAATATAGAGAAATCATAAAATCATAAAATTTGACTCAAAATTAACTATGATTTTAAAAATAAAGATTGACTTCAAGTGTAAGATATTTATTTTTGATAATCCAAGGGTCAGATCATGCAGTGTATGAATAATCCTCACCATTTTTTTTAAAAATAGAGCACATTATTTCTGTTTTTGTACATTGGCACCATTTATTAGATGATAATCAACAAAAGGAAGAGAACTATTTTATTTTTCTAAGTGTACTGCAAACCACAAGTATTTTTTATTTTTTGACTGATTTAGAATGAACTACTCTTGTCGTAATTCTGATGTATTTTTTTCTTGGAAATAACTTACATGAGTTCTACAGTTTGTCTATAGTTAAAGCACAATGTTAAATAGACTTTTAGTAAAAATACCTGATATACATATGCTGTCAACAATCACATTTCAATTTATTTATTTATTTTTTTAGCAACTACATATCCCTTATGACTTAAACATTATTTGTTTAGAATATTAGTTTTAATGACTGCATAATCTGACTATGGCAGTGGCCTCCACCTGCTAGTGTGGGGTAACTGTGCCTCTCCTAAGTATTTTTGGGGGAGTCCAAAAGACTGTCTCACATGGGTTCCCGCAGCTATCTGGTGTCAAACACATGGTATCCTTACAATTTTCTTCTCTTCTGGCCACCCGCTAAGGTTCTGTCGCGGTCACTGGGCGGCGCCACTTTGGGCGGATTGTGTTGTGGATCCTGCTCGTAGCCACTGCGGGGGCAGCTGGACTGGGTCACTGCATGACGCGTAGGGCTCGCAGGTGAAGCTGTCAACTCTGCAGATCTTGTTTGTGAGAAGACTTTTCACTGTTGCTCTAATTTTATTTCATGGCAACATAGGACTATTAGAGTTCATAGGTCTTCATCAGACTCTTTCAGTAGATTGTATTTTTCTAACAGTTTGTTCTTTTAATCTGTATCTTTTAAATTATGGTTATATGCCTTTTTCGTTCCTAATATTGCTTCTCTCTGCCTTCCCTCTTTACCATCCTGGAGGTTTCACAGTTTATTTTTATAGTCTTTAACACAGAGCCGATATTTGGCCTCGGTCTTACATGGGTGTTTCCTGTTTTAATAGCTTTTGCTGTTACTTTTATTATCTCTTTTCCTGTATTTTGGCTTACTTTGCTGGGGATCCCCCACCCACAGTTTTCTTGATAAAGCCTTATCTCACTATTCTTTAGCCTTTATTCTAATGCTCAAGATTGTACATTTTCCTTATGTGTTACTTTAGTTGCATCCTGAAATTTTGGTATATACTGTATTTGTTATTGTTCATTTTAATCTCACGATTAGAAAAGATGTCTGTGTGATGTTGACTCCTTTGTATCATATTTTTCTATTACACATTTTCCTTTATTTTCTAAAGTTTAAGCTGTCTTTAAAAAGATCGAACTGGCCCATTTACTTGCATACATTTCCTGTTTCATGAAATTTATATCATTTGCTTTTATTATTGCCATTTACCTTTTAAAAATTTATTTAATGTTTATTTATTGTGAAAGAGAGAGTGAGCAAGTTGGGGGAGGGGCAGAGAGAGAGAGAGAGGGAGGGAGAGAGAGAAAGAATCCTTCTGTCACTGTCCGCACAGAGCCCCACATGGGGATCGATCCCATGAACCATCGGATCATGACCTGAGCTGAAGTCAAGAGTCAGGCACTTAATCACCCGAGCCACCCAGGCACCCTTGATATCAGTTCCCTCTACTTTGATTTTATCAGTCTTTCTCTACCTTCTGCAGTAGCACTGCAGGCTGCTCAGGAGAGAAACAAATGAACAACTGTGTGTTTCCCACCCCGTCCCCACCTCTGCTCCAGTAAAATGGTGTTTTTATGGGACACAAATATCCTTGACACAAACTGCAGGAAGTACTGCGAGGCCTCTTGGGAAGAGGAAAGCTGTCTGACAACTCCCGTTTCTCTCTGAGTCCTTTGCTATCTGCTTGTTTCAGTTTTGCTTTGCTTGTCTGCTTGATCCTCCTTCCCTCCTTCCCCCCTCCTCTCTTCCTTGTTTCCTATCTTCATCCCTTCCTTTACCCTTTCTCTTCCTCAAGTCTTCTTCCTTCCATTCCCGAATCCTCATTATTGTTTTTGTTTTTTTTTTTCTCCCCATACAAACATTTTCAAAAGCTGAAAAATCCCCTCCTAGATTCTTCTGCCTTTTTGGATCAAGGAGAAATGATCAATAGAGGCCATGTGCTATTGACTTGTTACAGGCTAAGAAAACCTGAAGGAAATCTCCTAAGTCCTTTAAATCTCAGAAGCCTAGCAACTCACTATATGCATAGTATTTTTGTTCTCTCTGAAGCAGTGAATCACTATAAATGAATGGGGCCACTGCCCCTTTAAGTAGAAACTGCCTTGAGGGGCCCTGGAACTTTGGGACTCCTTCCTGCTGTGCTGGGGCCACAGGAGTGTCGGTTGGCCCCTGGAGAGCCACCATGGTGTGCCCATCTTGAAACTCACTCTGTAGCCTAATGCTAGGCCTGCTGTGAGTAGTAGTTGTGGAAGGAATTGCCCCCCTGTGGTCCTCCGCAGGCTGTATTACCTTGAAAGGTGGTTGGCTCCTCAGTACCCGTCCTGGAGGGTGAAATTAGGCTCAGTTCAGTCATTTGGGTCCCCACCCCCCCTTGAGACATTTTAAAAGCTATTTTTAAAAACCACTTGGAAGATTATTTGGGGATTATGAAGGGAGGAATTTTTTGCCTTCAGGGGCAAACAGAGACGAATTGTACAGAGTCCTGTTTTAGTTTATGACTTTTAAAAATTTAGTTGGGTAACAACTTTTTGATTTGTTTCATTCTCCGAGTGAAGCCATTACGAGTTGACTTAAAATTGTAGATGGTTTAGAATTTTATAGTGAGTTTTTCAGTCAGAAAATATTAACCTTCATTTATCTGTGCTTGAAAATGATGCCAGCCATCCTTCAGGATGCTTTCAAAATAGAGGTCTTTCAATGTATGTGTAAAGCTGCCGTTGCAATGGTTCTTTTGAAATGAATTTTTGTGAGTGTTTTTTAGAGCTGGCAAGTTCTAACTTCCTGTTTTAGTGTGTATATAGATGTATACACACACATATGTGTATATATTCATAAGTATATCTATATCCCGTATGTGTATACTGTTTTTATCTACTGTTTCTGTAGCTGAAATAAACTGACTTGAATCTGGTGAAAGTACCCATCTACTTGCACAGTTCTACGTAAATGTAAGATACTTGAGAGCAGTTGGTATTAATTTTTTCAGTTAAGAATTAATGTAGAATTACATTTTAAAAACCATTTAAATTTCAAAATAAGCTGTTAACTGGCTTAAAATTAGAGAAAATACTTCTAGGAATTTTGCAGTTAGCTTACCATCAAAAGACATAGATTATATAGTTACTTTTATTTAAAGGGAGGTGAATCAAAAGGATAATGGACAAATAAACTTTTAAGTCTTGTGATTAAATCTGTAGATTCATGAATACTAACAGTTCGAAGAAAGGATATTGATTTTAGAGCTGAAATTGCAAATGGGAAGTTTTCTGCTTAGCATAAATGAAAATTCTTGAATCTTAAAGGAGAAATAAGCTTTTTTCCTAAATTAACCCTTGCATGGGATGGCAAATTTATCTAATTATTTTCAGTAAAAAATTGATTCACTTATTAATTCTAATTTATTTTGATTAATGGGTTCCTGAAACGTTTGTAAACTTTCTAACAAAGTCATCACATTATTTTAGAACACTAAGTGGGCTGAGAGATCATTTATTATCTGATTACTAATGGTCAAATAATATTTGTTTTTATAATAATACAGATGCAGATGGAAAGATTGTTGTGTTTTTTTTTTAATTTTTTTAAAGTTTATTTATTCACTCAGAGAGAAAGAGAGTGCACACAAGCAGGGGAGAGGCAGAGAGAGAGGGAGAGAGAATCCAAGCAGGCTCTGCACTGTCTGTGCAAAGCCCAATGTGGGGCTTGAACTCACACACCATGAGATCGTGACCTGAGCCAAAGTCAGATGCTTAACCGACTGGTCCACCCAGGTGCCCTGGAAAGAGTGTTTTTTAAAAAAGAAAACCTTGAAAGAATTTAGATTTTAGTTGTCGACAAATAGACAGTGGGAGGTTATTGTTTAAGATGTAATGTTTTTATAGCTGGCTTGTGATGATTTTAAAAAGACACTTCTGTGAAACCAAACAGAACTTATGATTCACAAATAAATATCCCACTGAAATTAATGGTTAGTTGAAATCATTTTGGCTATAAAGGATACACTTCACCTCAGTTACAGCATTATGTAATCTTATTTGCCTACCTTTTTTGTGATATTAACTGCCTTCCTTATGATTGGCTTTAAAAGTAACTTAGTACTCTAAGTGCTCTTACATGTATTGTCTCATTTGGATCCTTGGCATGACTTGTGAGGGAGGTAAGGCAAGTATTTTTATCCTTATTTTACAAGTGGAGAAATTGAAGTCAAGAGGTAGCTGCTTAAGGAGAATAGGTCCCAGTCTTTTAGCTCCTGAGTTTATACTTTTTTATATATGTTTAGTACATGTAAAGTATGCTCAATAAGTACTTGTTGGATGAATTAGCATAAAGAGTTTTCATCATAAAAGCAATAGATACTTATTAAAGATTTACCTAGAAATCTTTTTTTTTTAACTGGAAATCTTTTTAATAAACTGATATCATATTTTATTGGCAATTTAAAATCTGATCATAGACTTGGTCTGAAGCAAGAAGGTTTTCTAAAGAAGTTTATGTCCAATTTTAGGGACGTGTAGGGAGAAAATTAAGAAAAGCTGTTTATTTTATCAAGAAAGCTAAAAGGGGAAAAGGAGTAAAGGAAGGGCTGTGATAGAACTTTAAAAGGGGGCGCTTTTGTCAAAACAATGGAATTTAGAGCAAATGGACTTGCAAATATTTGTTTCTTGAATTTTCTTTAATCTTCTATCTTTCTGAGTTTACTTACAGAATTTATAGGTAATACTGATATCTTTGTTCCTCCTGTAGCCATTTGGTGGATTATTCGGACTTGTGGACAGAAAAGATAAAACATGGTGGAAGTATTTATTTGCTTAATATTTGATAGTTTCACTATCCCTGATAAAACTTGTTGTTTCTTAACTTCTTTTATTAATGCTAATTTCAGCTCTTGTATTATAAGACTTTAGACTACAAACACTTAGCAAAGCTGCCTAGTTAAATGTGGAGCTTATTTGGAGAATGATTTTGAACATGGAAGGAAGGGGCAAAAATAGATAACCTCAAAACAAAGTTAGCTGCCTTTGTTCCCAAATTCCATTATACTTTCTACATACTTATCTTGAAATACTTAGCAGTAGACCATCTTTTTGTGTCTCTCTTACTAAAATACAGATTTTTTGAGGGTATAGATTATGACTTTATGTTTTTTGTCAGGTAAGAATGAAACCAGGTATTTTTTGAATGGATGAGAAGAGAAAAATCAGATATGCCAGTGGTTATGAGTATCTGAGAGGTTAATACCAGCATGCACGGTAAAAAAAAATCCTGCTTTATATGAAAAAAGAGGAGGTTGTGAGATAAAAGAGATGACCGGCATCTGTCAAAGAAGTGAATTCAAATGATGCTGTATGCAGATTACAAAAATGGCAGTAGTTGCCCTTGGCTCTTCCCTGAAAGTTTCAACGGTATAAATGCTGTCTAGAGTCATCGCTGACAGAAAAAAAATTAGCCAAAAGATCTGATTATCTTTTCAGAAACATTCTTGCAGATATTCTATTTTTATCTATATAAATGTCTATTCTGTTGGATATGGTGGTGGGGAACTGAGGCAGGCAGGCCCTGCCACTCATGGCAGGTTATATGTCCTCTAAGCCTCTTACCTTATTGGTAAGCTGGGGATAATAATAGTACTTCCTTCACAAGGTTAACATGAGGATTGTTAAATAGGATAGATCAGGTAAAGTACATAGCACACATTTACAGGAAGCTGTCAGTGAAATGTTAGTTATTACAATAAGCAACACTCAACAGTTTTTGAGCTACATAAATGGAATTTCATCTGATTCAACCTAATATTCCTGTCATGTTTTTCTGTAATTTGTGTTCAGATTTTCACAGAATAAACTTCCAACCCTTTATATGTCAAAAGAGACTAGTTTTCACTTAATAGTTTTCTGAAAGGAATGAATTATTTTAGATGGTGCTCTGAAAATGTCAGTGGTCCCACATTTTTATCCACTATTTTAAAACTAACCTTATTTATGTCAACATGATGTTAAGAAACTTAATTCTTTATTTGCACTCATTGAGGAGTCCGAACAATTTAAGAATGATATATGTAGTAAAGGTACTGGAGAAATTTACTACATATATTCTGACTTCATAGTTTAAAGTTGATCAAACAATGCTGTGTCCGTGGCGGTAAAAATTTTGTAGTTCCATCTATATAACATGATGGTTTTTTAACGACCAAAAAAGAAAAGCATGATCCATAATTGCTACAAAATATTTGCTGAGAATTCTAAGTGTTCACGATTGTATTTCTACTTCTTATACATACTTGAAGAGAGAATTTAGTTTTGACCTTAGAAACAATTTCTTTAAGTCAAACATTGACAATTTAATAGATTTCAATATATTTCAGGGAACATTAAATCAATATTTAAGATTTTAAAATAATTGTTATGTTATTTTGATTAACATTTTTTGAAATAAGCACATTAAAAAAAATCAAAATTTGTTTTCAAGTACAAAGTGGTGAAGTGCTTTTGAATGGGTACCACAAGGTGGCAGGATTGCATTTTTGTAGATTCTTTCTGCTTTGATGTACTGCAAACCCTTGGTTATCTAACATCAGAAGTTTTCCATGTGACTAACTAGTAAGCATTTTATATACCAAAACTTTTAAACTTTAACTTTTCTGGTGGAAAACTTTCTAAACTACATTCCATGCTTTCCTGAATTCGTAAGCAGAAGAATAAAACGTAGCCTTTATCAGTGAGCCATTTGAATTCCAGTTATTGGATGGTGTTACGATGAGGTGATAGCTAAAGGTGGTGTGGAGGAGATGCGGACTGGTCCCAGCAGAGACTGGATTTTGTGCTCTGAAAAGCTGTGCCTGACGTCAGCTTGCTTTTGGCTCCTCGGCGTTTTTCCTATTAAAGTGCAATGAATCATGTCAAGTGCCAGACCCTGGCGTGGTAAAACATGATTGTTTTGTGCAAAATTAAATAGCAAATGAAGGCAGACATTGCGTTCTTCCAGGGGGGGTTGTAACAGGTTGTTTGAGAAAAGGAAAATAAACAGCGAGGCCTTGAAAATTCGTCATCAATGGCCCCGCTGGCAAAGGTAGCCCCAGACAGTGAGGAATAGGATTCTGTAGTTATGAGCAATATTAAAAACCAATGTAACTGCTTGTGTAGCAACTTTAAGAAATTTCTCTTATAATTTAGACTCTGAACTGTTTATAATTTTTACGAATGAGGTAACATTGATTACGAAAGATGTGTCTAGGCATCGGTGCACTTCCCTGGTAACTCTTCTTTTTTTCTGATCTAGTTATTGGAGAGCTCTTCCAAGGCAGTTCGTGTCTTTGTTGGTGATACAATAAGCACTGGGTAAAATCTTCAATCCCTTGGACTTCTCAGTTCCTTTCTGGATGCTGCTTTTTGCCAGAGGCTTTCTCTCCCCTCCCGTGTACTTCCAGGTCTGGAGTTGTTCTGTGAGTCTGTTACACAAGACTGGACTGTGGAGAGGTTTTCTTCTGGATTTCTTTCCTTCATTAATTATTTGCATATTTTTTGAATCTTTTAAAAGAGATTACATAGAGAATTCCTTGGATTAAATATCAGAACGAATTACTTGGACCTCACGTAAGCACTAAGAAAGCAGTAGCTGAGCTCTACTGAGTAAGGGGAAAGGAAGAGAACGTGGTCTCTAATAACAGCCCTGTGTTTCTCTGACTCTCTCAAATGTTCATCTATCTGCCTGCCCCGTTTCCGCTCTCCAGAGTGATTATCACCTTATGGAGGGTTGTGTTTTTTGCCTTCATCTTTCATTCAGCCCTTCTGGGGTAACCAGAGACCTCTTGCAAGCGCTCCAGAGAAGCCTCGGAACTGACTAATAAATTAGCTCCACCTGAAAATGGATATTAGCGCATAGACACTTGATCCTTCTCAGTTCTCCTTCGTAGTAACAACTTGTTTCTTTTTTTTTTTTTTTTAAACTTATAGTAGATGAAGAAGTAGATGTATCAAGACTAAAATATATATGGTTAAATTGCCCTAGCTTGTAATTTTAGTATGTATGCATTTTCTTCCTGGCAAGGTACTGTATGTTTTAAAGTAAAAATAATCTTATTCAAGATTTGCGAACTGGTTTTGTGGATTATATAAAAGATTCATGCCTTAAGAACAGGCCGACCCCTCCCTGTGGCCTTGGGGCAGTTTTGGTGTAATTGTACACTCTGAAACTCAATTAACTCTAACTTTGAGATTACCTGAAAGATCTGGTGCAAGAACTCAGCCAAGTTCACATCCTTCGACGTGCTCTGCAAAACGTTTACGTATTAGCAAGCAGCTCATCTGAGTCTGTACCAAGTCTGAACATTTAACGGTAAGATAGTTTGAATCTCACTAAAGGGATTTAAAGAATTAGCCCACAATTTAAGTATTTTTCTCATCCTAAATGTGGTTTTCAGATCTATTTAATTCTTGTTTTGATGAAGGAATTTGGGCTTTAAAAATAAGGCATTGTGGTTTAATTTTTTTAAAAAGAAGTTCAAGTTGGTTAAGGGGCAGTTGGTTGCAGACCAGGAATGCCAAGCTAAAGGGTGGGGTTTTATCCTATAGGTAGTGTGTAATCATTAGAGGACTCCTAAGCGAATGGGTGATGGGCAAGAAAGGAAAGAAAATTTTAAGAAATTAGCCTGGAAGGCAGTATACAGGACGAATTTGTTTGGGTCTGGCTGAATACAGATTGGGGCCAGGTTAACCAGATGATATGGCAGTAATCTGGAAGTCTTAACGATACGGGTCCGGATTAGGATGATGGCAGTAGGAATAGAAAAAGAAAAGGCAGAGATATTATCAAGGAAGAATTGATAAGACAGCAAATTGCTAAGTGTGTTCAAGAAGAAACTGTTATATAAAATTTCTATTTTTGTCAAAGGCAGAAGTCTTAGACATAAGCCCATCTTCTACGGGAAAACTATTTCTGTACATTTAGCATATTGCAAATTCTTCATAATAAAGGAGATAATGCTACTTGATTTAGAGCCCAACAATACAAAAGATACTGTTGATTTTGAGCCTGATTTTGTAGCATGATACGGCTAAAAAAAGACTTTGAGAGATTATGGTGTAGTGCTTCTCAAATCCTGGCAGCCTCAAAATCACTTGGTTTGTTGGGGGTGGGCTAAGTGTTCTAGGGGCTGCAGAATGTTGTGGGTAGGAGCACAGACTATATGTAGGTCTGCAGGCTTTGAACCTGGATCCACCCTTTGCCATGGACAAGTTATTTAACTTCTCTGCCCCAGTTAACCATTAGGGTCGTTGCAGGAAATCAGAGGAAACATACAAAGTGCTTAAGAGACTGCCTGACACCCTGGAAATGCTGACTAGATGGCCGCAACTATTGGTATTTGCTGGGTATATATCATTTCCTGCCTCTGGAGATTCCAGTCCACACCTGTGACATTGGACTCAGGGATCTGTATTTTCATAATATCCCTTCCTGTGACTGATCACCAGGTGTGAGAACTTGTTGCAACTTGCTTTTCTACCTCCATAAAATAGGACTGGATTTAAACCACTCTGTGCATTTTTTTTATCCCTTATTTTGACATTCCAAACATGGCCATGTTTGTAAATGGTATGTGTTACTATTGTAGCATGCTCTATCAGGAACTCCTTTTGAATAGTTGACCTAAATCCCCCTGGAAATTCCTCCGAGCCTCCCCCACCCCCGTTTCTCCCCACTTTGTCGCCCCAGTGGAGTTGAGGCTCCTAGCCCTTATGTTCCAGCCCTATGCGCTGCCTCTCCCAGAGATGGAGATCAGCGCTCCTTGGTCTTGGACTTCACACTCCAGCTCTGCTTATTCCCCATCCTGCCTGTGCTCTCAGATAAATCTGTATACATTGTACTGGGGAAAACTAGTATGGTTAAAAACATACAGTACCTTTGGGGCGCCTGGGTGGCGCAGTCGGTTAAGCGTCCGACTTCAGCCAGGTCACGATCTCGCGGTCCGGGAGTTCGAGCCCCGCGTCGGGCTCTGGGCTGATGGCTCAGACCCTGGAACCTGTTTCCGATTCCGTGTCTCCCTCTCTCTCTACCCCTCCCCCGTTCATGCTCTGTCTCTCTCTGTCCCAAAAATAAATAAACGTTGAAAAAAAATTTTAAAAAAAATACAGTACCTTGCTAGTCTTATTGACTAATTACAATTGCAGAGTTTTTAAATGCATAAATTATATCAGGTTTTTGTTTTTTTAAGTTCTTCTTAAGACCTATTCTCCAATCCTTTGATTATTGCTGGTTTAGTGGTTCTTAGCCCTGGCTTCGCATTGAATTCACCTGGGGAACTTTTAAAACCTAGCGGGACTGAGGACTCTCACTGATCGATTAAATCAGGATGGGCCTGAATATCTGTATTTGTGAAAAGCTTCCCAATCGACTCTTAAGGTTCAGCCCAGGCGGAGGAGCGCTTTTAGGTCTCACCACCGTCTGGTCAGACAAAGGAGTGCTTAAGCCTTCTGAAGTGAATATAGCTTCCGGGGTCTGGCAAAGTATTTGGGGCAGGGAAAGAGAAAGGGTCTGTAAGCCTCTTCGTGTCCACCTGTGTCTGGGCTTTAGACCTTTGTAGATGCCATGCCCAGATTGTTCAAGGCCCTCTGTTACACTGTCTCCTAGAACTGTAAAATTTTCCTTAATAGTGCAGGCATTCCTTCTATGCCATGATATGTATATTCCTAAAAAACCTCATTTTGCGTGCAAAAAATAAGACAGCTTATGGAGAAAACAGAGTTGGGGCCAACCACTCAACACTTAGGCAGCTTTGTAACCAGAGCAGGGAGGGAACAAAAAATTGATACCAGCTCAATATAGCTGGAAGCTCTCATGGTAGATCTTAAAAATACACACAAAAAAGTAGAGTGAAATGCCAGCAATATTTTAATTAGAGCAGAGGCGGCAGGTGCTAAGATAACGCAGAAGAAATGAAGCTCTAAGCCAGTGGGGCTGTGGTGAGGCCGGTACAAGAGTCAGCTAAGCTGGCATAAGCTGAAAAGCTGCACAGAGCTGGTGGGGGGAGCTCCTGGTGGAGGGCTTGCTTTTAAGTTTCATTAAATACCAATGAAAGGGCTCCTGCTGCTGCTATAGCGTGCTGAGGGCTTTTTCTTTTCTTGTTAAAGGTTGCGATTCACTGGATGTCATGGCTCCTCTTGTGTAGGAAAAACCCCAGTGAATCAACAAAATATTTGTGTTATCCTGACATCATATTTTCATTTACTAATCACTTATGAATTAATTTGCCTTCCAGAAACACATGCATGTTAAAGCAAAGTGGACTATATATCACAATTTGTAATCCCAGACTGCTCTGGCACACATCTTGAGTGAGGCCTCTCTTTCCCACTAGAAAGTAAGCTCCCTGAGGTCAGGGACTGTGACTGTTTCGATTTCTGGTCCTTGCAGGCATTTGCTGAATGAATGAATGACTCGGGTAGAACTTTTCTAATGAAAGTGGTGGGAGCAACTAGAGATAGGAGCATTGAGTATGCTTTTGAAAAAATTTGAAACTTGAAAGTGAATAACCTTACAGAAAGTTTGGTAAGTAGAGGAAGAAATAACCTCTGGTCCTCTTCTGTAGTCATACTCTAATATTCTAATACTCTAATGGCCTTTTGAAATATATATTCTGTTAGTTCTCTATTGTAACAAATCATCCTAAAATTGAGTGGCTTAAAATAGCAGCAAACATTATCTTACTCCGTTTCTAAGGGTCAGGAATGTGGGAGAGGCTTAGCTGGACAGTTCTCACTCGAGGTCTGTCATGAGGTTACAGTCAAGATGTCAGCCAGGGCTATAGCCATCTGAAGGCTTGGCACTGGGCTGGAGACTCCACTTCCGATATGGCTCACTCATGTGGGTGGCAAGTTGATGCTGGCTCTTGACAGGGTGCCCTTAAATCCCTTGCTACGTGGAATTCTCCATAGGGCTGCATGAGGGTCTTCATGACATGGCAGCTCGCTTCTCCCAGAGAGAATGATTGAAGAGAGAGTAAAGCAGAATCCTTGTGACTTAGTCTTAGAAATCCTACACCGTCATTTGTGCAGTATTATTCTCAGGTGAGCACTATTTATTATAGGAAAGGACTTTTCAAGGGCATGAAAACCAAGAGGGGTGGACGATTGGGGACCATCTTGAATGCTGGCTACTGCACATACGCATTCATGTTGACAGGTGTCATCATAGGTCATGGATAGTCTATTATCTTTTTGTTCCCTTAACATTAGATATGTATTTTCTATGTTGCTTAGTTTCTATTATTTTTTGTTGAATAACTCCCTAGTTCCCCTTGTTTCTAAACATGTGATTATAAAATATAATATACTTAATTTTTCCCCAAACTCAACTTAGCAGACATTGAGTACTCCCTGTGTACATAGATAAGCATTTTAAATTTGCCAGTGTAGGGGCGCCTGGGTGGCGCAGTCGGTTAAGCGTCCGACTTCAGCCAGGTCACGATCTTGCGGTCCGTGAGTTCGAGCCCCGCGGCAGGCTCTGGGCTGATGGCTCAGAGCCTGGAGCCTGTTTCTGATTCTGTGTCTCCCTCTGTCTCTGCCCCTCCCCCATTCATGCTCTGTCTCTCTCTGTCCCAAAAATAAATAAACGTTGGAAAAAAAAAATTAAAAAAAAATAAATTTGCCAGTGTAATCTTGCATATATGAAAATGTAAACTATGTACATACATATAAAATATCTCAATTACGGGTACAGTAAGCAGTATGGAAAATGACTGATTTTTCTTTTTTTTCTTTCATGATTTAATCTATTCTGGCATTGTTCTCTGATAATTACTATGATTGGATTGCACGTAAGGATTCCTGTAAACTTCTTCTCCTTTATTATATCTTAAGAGCAAATGAATATAAGTTTGCAAATATAATTTTTTTCATTAAATCCTCTAATCAAATGCCACACATTTAAGGATTTAGACGTATCTTTTAAAGGCCATTAAACTTTTTTTTTAATGTTTATTTATTTTTGAGAGAGGGAGACAGACAGAGTGCAAGTGGGGGAGGTACAGAGAGAGAGTGGGAGACACAGAACTCAAAGCAGGCTCTAGGCACCAATCTATCAGCACAGAGCCTGATGTGGGGCTTGAGCTTGCAGACTCATGGACCTTGAGATCATGACCAGAGCCAAAGCCGGCCATTCAACTAACTGAGCCACCCAGGCGCTCCTTAAAGGCCATTTTGAATGAGAGAACAGTTTTCTTTCTATAAACTTCCTAATGAAATTCAGTAGTTAATCTGAATTTATTCTCATTGACCTATTTCTGAGTTCAAGTGTATAGTGTTCTTATACATGGGCTGTTTAGCCATTGTAACTTTTAATTAGAGTTAGAAGTGCAACCAGTCTGTGAGCTGAAGTTTAGCTAGGACTACTGTTTCTATAATTCTGGGTAGACTGAAGATTAAGGTATGTCAGAAGCTTGAGAATATGTGAAATGACCTGAATTTGATTTATAGTTCTTAGATCATTACCACTCTTCAAAGAAATTTTCAAGGACTTTTAAAGTGAAATTCTGTAATTTTAGGAAGTCACATATAGTTTTATATCCATTTATACTTCTTTCCTTAGGCTTATACACAGATGGTGAAGTCTTTTTTATTAGTTTGTCAAGTAAAATCGACCCCTTTGGTCTAACACTTAAGAAACTTAGGTGCAATATTTTCTTGTATGATCAACTTCAGTTTTAGGATTAGTTGGAGGAAGGTTTAAAATTTTTAAGTGGATCTCTTTCCTTGAAAAGAGTGGCATGATTTAAATTATTTTTTAAGTTTCTCAAACTCTTAATAAGTAGAACATGCATTATAATTACATGTTGACTTGCTGTTTGTACATTATATATCTTATACATAGGCATTGCTTTTCAAAGATAAATAAACAGAGTTTCTAAATACTTCCAGACATATTCACCATCTTAATGGACCTGGCATTGTATTGCATTAGTTTGTTTCCTTGTTGCTTACTCTCTTCCACTCTAGTTTTATAACTTCTTAAGTTACTTTTTGCCCTTTTGGGGCTCTCTCTAATTCTTTATATCCTCTTTTTTCATGTGGAAATGGAGGCTATATCAAATTCTTTAAACACCCGGATAAATACCATAAGTAGAGTAACTTCTAATATCTTGTATCTTATGCTAGACTTTTAAATTCCATTTATCCATCTTTATATGACAAGATTTGTGTTTATTTGGCTTTTTGTGTTGTACTTGTGCTCCTTCATTTGCAGGCTTGTAAATGATCCATGGGAGTAGACGACCCATCTAACTAAAAGTAGTGTGGGCCAGAGGACATCTGGCACATTTGCTATAAGATAATCACAAAGAAGGACTCAGAAGGCTTGCTGGAAACACATCATTACTACTTCCTTTTGTTGTACAAAGTCTGCTCTTATTTTCCGTAAAAGATTAAAGGAGGCCATTGTGATGTAGCGTTTACAGAGCCATATTTTCTACTAGGCAGGACCTTTCTAAAAATGCTTGTATGCGAAATGAGTGTTTGATGTTATATGACCTGAACAAAACAAGGTGCTTAGCTAAATGATAGTGATTGTTCTTGTTATTTTGCTGAAATAACATCCATGTGTATGTACGTGGGCAATCTAGGAGTCACAGTTCTGGATTATTCTTATTGTATAATGGTTGCTGTGTAATTTATATACTTATTTGTTACAGCGATAGAATCATTTGAAATGTTGATTATATTTTGATAACTTGGCTTCCTTTAAAATCACTCCCCAACCTGCTTAACTGGTTAAGACCCTTTACCAGAATTTCTTCCTAGTCTCTGCTTTTGCCCTTTTCCTTTCAGCCTTCATGCTGTATCCAGGATCACCTTTCTGAAATCCAGAACATTTGCCTGTAGGAACGCCTTCAGTGTCTGCTCCCATCTCCTAGAGGCAGGGTTGATATTTGGCTGGTTTGCACTAGTTAGGTAAAATTGGCTGTTTATAACTGGCATCTATTCTGGTGGCCTGGAGCTCATGTGTTGTGGGGTAAATTTCAGATTCTTGAGCAGTGTTTTCAAGATTTTTGGATAATTGAAGGATTTCTGGATACTTCTGCATCCATTTTCCACCATTCTATGATTATTTCAGATGGCCCTACTTCTGGGGCATCTTCCACAAAGATACTTTGCCCTTCTGCCTATTTTGGACATGCTGTTAATTTTCCTTGAAATATTTTCTCTTTTTCTGATCTAGTGATGTAAGATTATTCATGAAGGATTTAATTTAAGAGAAAACCCCTTTGTAAAACCTTTCCTGACTACCCAACGCCTACAATACTCCCCCTGTCCCCTTTTGCTTGTTGACCTCTTCCTCTGCTTTCTTTGGTTCTTGCAACACCTATCATACTTATTACTTCACACTTAAGTTATTTCTTTAGTGACTACCTGTGCTAAGCACCGTGATAGCCCCGGAGTCCGGGAAGGGTGGTAGATTTGCAAGCAATAATTACAGTGCAGGGGAAAGAAATCGACTTTTTGAATGAGACAAACCTGAGTTCAAATTCCAGGTCTGCCATTTAACAGCAGTGTGACAGTGGTCAAATTAACTTTGCTGGTCTCAGTTTACTCATCTGTATATGTGATGGTAATAGAGGTGAGCTGACTATTACACAAGATAATATGTATGGTGCTTACTATATTGCCTAGTGCATAGTTATTCGATATGCATTTTACTAGTTGAATTCAGTTTAAAAGTTTAGTCTTGCCTTTTATTTTTCTCTTTGAATCTTAATTTGTAACAAGAAAGCAGTTTTCATCTGAAAACATTTCTCCCTTCTAGTGCTCTGTGGTAAAACTGGATAAGTTATATCACTCCTGCCAAGGAAAAACATTGTTTACCAATTTCTACCAGCTTTTTAGGAGAGGGACTATTTCACTTTTCAAAAGGAGCCCAGTGACTAGCCCAATGCCAGACACAACATTTTTGTGAAATAAATAAGTAGTTATTGTGTAATAAATATTTGTGCAAAAAATATCTGTGGAAGGGAGCTATCATGGGAAAGAAAGACTGTCTTCCCTTCCTTGTTCTGGGCATGAGTTCACTTGATTTCTTTCTGGAACAACAGGCATACCAAAATCATGGGAAGAGAAGTCATAGAAGCTGATGGGAGGTTCCCTCCTTAGCTTTCACTTGAGAGACTCAGATGCTACAGACAACTTTCCTGAAGGAGGCTACCAGGACTGTAACATAGTTTGGGACATTAAAAATAGGCGAGGGGAAAAAAAGAGGGGATTCTCTTTAAACATATAAAACAAAAATGTCAGGACTCACTCTGTGAACAAATTCGTCATATTACAGAGATTAAAGCAAATCTTGATCTTCCCTTTTACCGAAACAATGAAATCTTCATTGGTTCTTGGAATGATTAATTATTATGAATTTGTTCTTAGGATTATTATTATATGGTTAGGAACAAATAAAGCAAGTTGCGTAAGGTGGTTCTCACAGCTGAAACATTTTCTTTTGGATATGATCTCTAATAATACTGTTTATATCAGGCTATTTTCTTTTTTTTTTTTAATTTTTTTTTTTTAACATTTATTTATTTTTGAGACAGAGAGAGACAGAGCATGACCGGGGGGAGGGCCAGAGAGAGAGGGAGACACAGAATCTGAAGCAGGCTCCAGGCTCTGAGCTGTCAGCACAGAGCCTGATGCGGGGCTCGAACTCACGGACCGTGAGATCATGACCTGAGCGAAGTCGGATGCTCAACCGACTGAGCCACCCAGGCGCCCCTATATCAGGCTATTTTCAAGAAATTTTCTACTTTAAAGAATAAGTGGAGACATGTGATTTGGAAAAATTTGATTTAACCCAGAGCACAAGGTCATAGTCTTCACTGCTCACCTTACTGGTGTGGGAAATGCCAGGTTCTTTGTGTTAGCTCTTCATTTTACATAGGAAGAAATAACTTCTGGAAATTTGAATTAAAGTCCAACTCCAAAGCTCAAGATCTGATTGTTGCTCTTTAAAGTTGTACTTAAAAAGTCAATTCTAATCAGGGAGTAAATAGACTTTGAGTCTTGCAATTGCATATCTAGACCTAAACGACCAAAAATAACATCATAGATTATTTTAAGGGTTGTTTAGAAGCGACACTTTAATTGGAATTAGAAAGGGTGAGCCAGCATTATTTTGACTTTACCTCTCTTGGGCCCTATAGAATTTTGCTTTTAGGAGAATGTGGAGAATTTTTGCTGGTATCAGAATCTTAGAAACATGAGGAGGGTAAATGTGATAGAAATAGGGACTCAGAGATGATCAGAGACTTCACTAATCTGTTTAAAAAGTGAAAGTAGATCCTAGAACTTTTTCTATTTTAAAATGAAGGGACCTTGAAATCCCCAGAAACCTAATTTTGTGGGGAGACTTGGATTAAATGCATACAATTAAAATAGGTAACCTGTGTCATCAAACTGATAATTTGATCCAATATAGAGCCTTCTTCTTCGGTTTGCTTCCGAACCACTGCGGGAAATTCTGCAGTTCCCTGGTCTGTACTCTCTGCCTCTCCCGACAGCTACTCTTTGGAAATTATAGACATGTTTGAAACTCCCAGGCCAGCCACTACTGGCACTAAGAGAAGCAGCTTCTGAAGGATTTGCAGATTTCCATGTAAGGTCTTTGTATACAGATAGTGCTGTCTCTTTGGGAGGAAGGTTGTTCCCGTTCGTTTGTTTCCATTTGCTCTTCGGTCTGTCTGCTCAACAATCTTCCCGTTTCTTCTGTTTCTTTAGGGCTTGCTCCTGCTGACTTCACTAGAAGTGAAGGTTCTTCACTTGAGGTTGCTGTAGCCATAGAAGTTTCCGTTATTTTCCTGGGTTATCTTTGGTGGCTCAGGGTGGGTTATCTTTGGTGGTCCACAGTGTGAATTCTTTTATGCCTCTTGATCTGGAGAAATTACATGTTCTCTCCTTTGTCTCAAAACTCCCTCTTTCCACCTTTTACTCGATACTTAAAAGCTCCTCTTTTGTGTGCACTGCTTGGTGTTTTTGAATCTGGGTGATTAGACATGTTTGGGATGTTGAATGCGTGCTTTCTGTATAGAAAAATTAACATTTGCAAAAGAATAGCAAAACATAATCTTTGTAGCACAACAAATGTGGTGGCCTGACATACATGGTTTATGTTTGAGATACGTGTGTGTTTGTGTCTCTCTAGGTGGCTTGGTTCATTCAGCTGGTGCAGTTTCCTGCTTTCACTTAGTATTTCTCGAAGACGTAAACATAAGCAAAACATGAAGTGTGCATTATACTCAAGTTGTTCTCTAACATATATAAATTGTTTTGGAATAAATTTGTGTTTTCTAAACAAGTTTTAAAGCAGAACAGCTTGTATTTGATAGGCTCTTTTTTTGTCTTTTGGTATTTTTTTTTTAAGTTTATTTATTTATTTTGAGAATGAGAGAGCACGCGTGAGTGCAAGAGGGGGACATGCAGAGAGATGGAGAGAATCCCAACCAGGCTTCGTGCTGTGAGTGCAACTTGGGAGCTCGACCCCACGAACGAACTGTGGGATCATAACCTGAGGTGAAATCAAGAGTTGGACGCTTAACTGACTGAGCCACCCAGGCACCACTAGGCTCTTTTAATTAAATTTTAAAAAAAGAAAAAGAAAGAAAGAAAAAGAAAAAGCGTGATCTGTAGTTCTAGGTTATCTTGAACTATTTTATGATACTTCGCTCCCCTCCATAGTCTCTGTTCTGTTTCTGAAACTCCTATTGTTCAGATATTAGCCCTTCTAAGCTGCTGTTCTTTGTTTACTTCCCTATTTTGGTATTTTGTTTTAGTTCTGAGATATTCAACTTTGCTTTCTGTCTATTCTAGTGAATTTTCACTTGTGCTCTCATAATACCCATTTTCTGGTTTCCAGGAGTTCTTTTTGGCGTTCTGTTGTTGTCTTTCTACTATCATTATGTCCATGTCTTTTAGATCTTTAAAGTTTCCTCGTTTCCCTATACTCCCTCTGTTTTCTCCAGGTTCCTTTTCTTCTGAGTCAGCCCTTGCTTGTTGTTCAGCTGTGTAAGACTACGGTGGGATAAGGTCCATGTTTCCTGCAGACTCTCTTCCCACTTGCATGGTGCACTTTGAGAAGCATGTGGTTTATAAGTATTGGGCTCTTTAATGCATATCAGCTATCTTCTGGACTTTATTAATGCTTTGCTTAAGTTCCTGCTGGATGAATCACCATCTGTTTTCCAGTCCTCCAAACTGTCGAAATTGACAGCTGTCCTATTTCTTCTACCCTTGTATGTTTCTTTAGTGGTTTGTAGGTAGAAACCGAGAAGAAAGAAGTGTGTTTCATCTCCCATATTAACTCACTTTTCAACAGTTTTGTTGTAGAAGAAAGTAATTTCTCTGCAAGATTCTCATGGTTTCATGAAACGATCCAAACCAAGACTCAGAAAAGAGCTATCATTGCCTATCTAGTGCTTGAACTTTGTAGGCAGATGATTCTATCATTTGTTTATACGTTCAGACAGAAAAAGATTGAGTTTTTATTGGAAAGTGAAAAGTGCTCCAAAGTAATCCTTGAAGAAACTTAGTTTAGGGGGCTACAAAATGGTATGTAATACCTATTACTGCATTGCTATTAAATGCACCATAGCTCCTCTTAAATGCACTGTGTATTGTAATTCTGATCTTAGTAAATCTCCACCCACAGAGGACAAGATACCAAAGCACAGGTGATCTCCTGCATCATATATCGCTTACTGCATGTTCCTGTGATGCTCCACGATAGCTTGACCTTGTTGGGACTCTTGAATATCAGACGAGCATTTCTCTTACTGTCCTCTCCATTTGAAAAGCTGTTCCATGACTAATTCCTTCATTTCTTTCTGGTCTTTACTCAAAATACACTTCCTCAGGGAGGCCTTCCTTGACAACTTTGTCTGAGGTTTTACCCTATAATAGTGCATATCCCTGCTTCCGCTCTGCGGTTTGTCTCCTGGGCACCATCACTAACCCACATGCTGTGCAGTTGCTTCTCATGTTACTTTTTTAACCCCATCTGAATGTAGGTTCCATGAGGGCGGGGATTTTGTTCACTGCTAAATCCCCAGTGCCTGGCCCAGAACAGGTGCTCAATATAGATTTGTTGGATTTTCTTCACTTTTTCAACTATTTCCATATTCCAGTGAAAACCAGTTTTTCAAGATTCTGAAGATTATAAAAACGTGATGGTATCTATTATGTTAATATTGCAGATTTTTTTTTTTTTTTTTTGCTTTTCTTAGTGGTGATGAGTCTGGCCTCAATCAAGTAACTCAATCACACAACTCCTTTTCGCCTCAGTTTCCTCATTGTGTAAATGAGAATGGTAATTGTTCCTTGATGAGAGAGCTGTTGAGATCAAATGAGTTTACATGTAATGGGTTTGAAATAGAGACTGACAGGTCATAAGTGTGATTAAGTGTTTGCTGCTCTTATTATCATTATGATTATTATTACTGTTCATTTTCCTTCATTCAGTAACACCATATTGAACATGCACCGTAGACTAGGTTGTGACCTAGGTGCTTGGGACACACTGGTAAATAAAACAGTAAGTCCCCCGCCTTCTCCAGCCTTCTAGTGCAGAGATGCAGACAATAACCAGAGTAACTAAATGGGTATGACACTTTGAACACTTCCAGGCTTAGGGGAGTGGAAGCACACAGGGATTTCAGTGGTGTTGGTCACCATCTTAGTTTGGTGCTGGGTTTGTGGGTGTTTGTTCTACTGTTACACTTCACAAATGTTATGTATTTTATATGCTTTTAATACTTCATTTTAAGAAATCTTTTCTGTTCCAAGCATAGTAAAGCCTTGTGGGGCGCCTGGGTGGCTCAGTTGGTTGAATGTCCGACTCTTGATTTCGGCTCAGGTCATGATCCCAGGATCGTGGGATCGAGCCCCATGTCAGGCTCTGTGCTGAATGTGGAGCCTGCTTGAGATTTTCTCTCCCTCTCTCTCTGCCCCCCCCCACCCCTGTCAAAAAATATAAGTAAATAAAGTGTTGAAACAGGTTAATTACTCATTTAACCTACTTATCCTGATTAGAGAGTTGATTTTTAAAAATCCCTTAGTGTTAACTTAGTTGGTGCCCCCCCTCCATTTTTTAAAGGCAAACTTGTTTTTAATTAACCCTGCTTGTACTCCCAGTGTCTATTTGAAATATTTAGTTTTATGGAATTTGTGTAGAGTTATCCTAACTTGGGGTAGATGATAGGAATTATGCTTTGTCACTGATACCATTTTCATGACTTTTGCAAAGCATTCTTGTTTCATTTGAAATAATATCACTGAATTTTAAAAATATTTGTAGTATTTGTGTAATGGGATTAAGGATTTCATTTTCTACATGAGACTGACCTAGAAGAATTGCTTTGTGTTTTAACTTCACCTTCAAAACAATTACAAGCTGTTCAAATTAAAGCATATTCAATTAACACTACTTCTTTTTATTAGAAACACGAGTGTAATAGTCTGATAAATCGGTATATTTAAGATATAAATTATCCTATAGTGTCTGACCATAATGACTATAAGGAACCTTTACTGCTTTCAGGACAGGTGTTTTTACTGCATGAACCATGCAGTTCTGGGGTGTCTAGGAACTGCCCACCTTTTGGTTCCATTTGGTAGTGGAGTCGTGTTCTATATACAGCAGCATCCGCTGACTGGAGTTTGGAGCCTGTCTGTTTAAGCGTGGTGTTACCTTGGGCAAGTTGTTAGGCCACCCTAAGCCTCAGTGTTTTTGCTTTTTCTTTAAAGGAAGAAAATAAGGGTACCCACTACCGCAGAGTAGTTGTGAGGCTCAAATAAGAAAATGTATATTATATGTATATTATACATATTATACATAAAATGTATATTATAACCAGTTGACTGAGAAGTCTCAGCTTCCCAGGTATGATTATGCAACAGTTTTATCTTTCTAATAATTGTACCAACTTTCCCCTTGGCAAGCCCCTCCTTTTTGCTGTTTAGTGGGGCCGCTGCACAGTATCTCACTCTGGTTTTATAACTAAAGTTACTTTTCTAACTTACTGGTTAAGTAACTTTTGGTTCTTAAGACTTAGTTCTATTATTCAGTGACTCTCTATCCTACTTGCTTTAAAGCTGTCCACTTCTGCCAAGTCAGGCTAATAAGCTTGAGTCTCTAGCAGTTTGGAATGGAGATGGGGGTAGGGGGCTGGTCTGCCCCTTCCCCCTTCCCTGAGCGAGCTCCCCTGGTGTGGGGCTGGGATGACAGGAGAGGGAGAAGACAGGTGTCCTTACCTCAGACCTTGCAGTGCTCTCCTTGGTCAGCCTTAATGGCTATTGTGTTTGCGATCTGTGGGCTTGCTGTGGACATGTGGTGACCCCCACAGGCTCCACAGGTAAGAGTGCTCCCAAGTGTCTCACCTAGTTCTTGCCAGTCCCTTCGGAGACTGGCTTCATCTGCCACTTGCTCCCCAACTGGTGGCTTTACACTGTGATCTTCTGGAACTCCCTCTGTTAACTCTTTACTCAAGTGTCTTAACCCACTGGGGAGAGTAAACATGTAACGATTTGGTTTTATTTCTTCAAATAACTGCTACTCATTGTGTCTTGTTGAATCTCCCTTTCACACTGGTGCCAGGCTTCCTTATCAGCACTCGGTACATGTTGGTTATTTAAACACAGTTTTCTAAAACCTAGCTCTTCACATTTGGAAACTTGACTCTGATGTTAGAATCAACGTTCTCTTCTCGGTCCACCTCCCACCCCCAAAAGGAAAAGAAAGCTCAGTCCGGGTCCTGGCACCTTTTTCGGGGGGTAGTGTTTGGCTCTCGCATCCTTCCCTTCCTCTTCTCAGTAAGTAGTGCACCAGCTTTGGGGGTTAGGGAGCTCAAGAGAGGCAGAAGGCTGTGTATCAGCTGCTGCCGGGTCCCCTTCTCTGTGTTGGTTGCAGCTGCTTTTCTGTCTCTCTGGCTGACGGTTGGCTCTACCTGTGAGGCAGCCGTTCACATGCAAGCTCTCTCATGAGACGTGTTTGGTGGTTCTCATTGGAGAGCCAAACTACCTTCACCTTCTTGCTTCCTGGTCTCTTCATCCAACAGGATGCCCTTCCTGGACAAGGTCTTGCCAGATGGCTCCAGCCTCGCTGTCTTCTGTGGTATCCATGAGGCCCACAGAAAACCCAGGTGTCTGCCATATCAAATGGCTGCCCCAACAGTGTGTGGCCTCTCGGCCCCGCCCTCTTAGCCATATCCATTCCTGAAGTAATCTCATCCACTCCCACAGCTCCTCACTGCCCCCCCCCCCCCAACAACTTCCAAATATTTACTCAAGCCAGATCTTACTGAAATTCCAAAGCCATATTTTCCACTGCCTGGGATGTCCCATCAGTGTCATTTTCCAGAACTTGCCGTCTAACCACTGTGTCATCCTGGTGAATGTTATTGCCTTTCACCCATTCACATAATCCAGAAGCCTGGGAGCCCTCCCGCCTCCCTTACCTCCTGCAATCCAGTCCTTCTGTTCCATCTCCCAAATATCTTTTGCATTCATACCCTCTTCTCTCTATCTGCCCCTGTGGGTTTGGCCCTCATGATTCCTATTCTTTCACTGCAAGTCCCATCTCCTTTCGTCTTGTACACTGTGGTCTGGGGCGTGGGGGGGGGGGGCGGGTGGTGTCTCGCTGAAACCCACATCCCAGTGTATCACTTGCCTGCTGAAAATCCTCTTGTGTGGACCCCATGCCCTTGGACTGAAGACCAGTCTCCACCTGGTGGCCTGTGAGGCTCCCCAAGCTGCCTTCAACTTTTCTCTCTGCTTCCCTCTACACTTCCCACCACTACCTCCCAGCTTCCTACTCCCTCACCACACTCAGCTACCCATAGGTGTTCCGCTCGGCCTGCTGCTTTATCACCCTGGTTTTGCCTGACCATTCCCTTTTCAGAGCGTTCTCATTTTCTTTGTACCTTGTGGTCTGACTGCACGACTCCTACTCGCGTTTCAAGGCCCAGAGGCAGAGTCCTCTGCTCTCTGAAACACCCTCTGGCTCCTCTCTGCCAACCCCCATTCTCTGTATAAACCCGGGTATCTTCCCACCGCCAACTACCCCCTGGTCACTGACAGCAGGGACCGTGACCTATTCATCCTGGTAATTTTAGTGCCAGGCCCAAAGTTCCTGGCCTCTTATGGGTGCTTAGTATTGGACAAATACGAATACATGAAGGAAGGAATGCCTGAAGAACTAATGCATAGACAATTTCTTTACTCTAGTTTGTATCTTAGGTAAGATGTACTATAGTGGCCACTTCTTTCACAGTAGTTGGAAACAAGTCGCGTATAGTTGTGTATAGTTGTATATAGTGTGTATGGATATAAATATATATAATATATACATAAATAGACATGTATATAAAAGTATATATCCATCTAGAATTCCTGGTCTGCCTGTCTAGAAAAGAATTGTTGAATCAAAAGTTGGTTCTATGCCTCATCCTACAATTAAGTAGATAAACCCTGGGCAAAACCCACAATGTCTTTTCAGCTTTCATTTCGAAACCTACAGAACAAGGAACTTAGAACTATGAGATGTCTAAGGTCCATTTCAACCGTAGAATTCTGAATAGATCAATTAAAGAAACCCTCAGGCCCTTTGAAGTCCCGGGGCTAGAGTCCAGAGAGACTGTAATATGGAAATGTGTCCTTTGATCAGAGCAGAAGGTACTTATTAAACACTCACTGTGTCCCCAGCGTACAGAGTTACCTTTCCAATTTGTTAATGCTTACTGAAGACTGTGGTACATTAGAAATTCAGTAGCTATGTTAATACCCTTGAATTTATGTTCACCTTTGTAAATAAAACTGTTCAGTTGAGCTCTGATTGTTTTAGGCTCACCAGAGGACTGACTCTAATGGCCCTAAGTGTTTCTGCGTGCATAGAATAATGGTTAATCCACTTCCTACTGGTTCTTCTTTCTATACTGCTTATCATTGTTGACATCTTCTGGAATTTAACATGAAAATGTAGCTTAAAGTAATTAGTTATTTTTAAAAAGTTAAGAGTTTGAAGTATTTATTTTCCATAACTGTGCAAAAGTAAAATAGAAATGGTATTCATTCATTTTTGATGGGAGACTTGCATGAGATTCTTGAAATAGAAAATCATAATCAGGACAACTTTGTATTTCTTCAGATGTTTTATATAGAGTATATCATCTGGCTTCTAAATCTGAGATGCCCTTTTTTGTCTCTGGCTCCTGGTGTTCAGAATCTTCCAGATTAAGAAAAGTGATAATTTAGGAAGAAATTTGGCTTTGCAGACCTTACTTTCAGAGAGATAAAAAATAAAAAAGAATGCTAACAATTTAAGTCCTGTTGCTTAAAGACACTGAGTCTTTTTAGGATATGGGCATTCTTTTGGAATTAGTAGTTATGTTAAGTAAGGCAAAGAAACAGAGGTATGTGCATGGGAGACTGGAAATTGTTTCTAGAATTGTAACAATGATTTGAAAGCAATCATAAATGCTTAGAGCGAAAATACACAGAAAAATGTATTTATAGAAAGCCTTATATGTGTATAAACACATAAAAGATTATATTTAAATTTATTAGCATTTTATGATTTTTGAAGTTCTCACTCTTTAAAGCAAGTATTTTTTTTTTTTTAATCAAGCATTTAAAAAAAAATCTTTTAACACTATGGGATTGTAGAACTGTATGGTATCTAGACTCTGTGGGATTTAGGAACTCTGTAGTATCAATGTACTTAAATTAGTTCTCTTATAGATTAATCACCAACAAACTTGACAGCTTTAAGAACAAGGCAAAATTACAGTTTAAAATTCAAACCAAGAAATACATTTGAAACGATTATGGAGAAATTAGTTATAAAATCGGCATTTTAGGTCTCTTCAATGAAAGTGTTCAAGTCCTTGGATTATATCTTTTTTAATAGCTTTTTTCTTTGCTTTTACTTTAAAATACTTTTAATCAAAATAATACATGTACAGGTGTCTAAAATAGTCAAATTCATAGAAACAAAGTAGAATGGTGGCTACTGGGCTTGGAGGGAAAGGGTCAAAGAGGAGTTGTTTAGTGGGTATAGTTCTAGATGTGCTGGAAGAAAGAGTTCTTCACAATGGCGTGACTACACTCAGTGCTACTGAGCTGCGCACTTAAAAATGGTTACATTGGTAAACTTTATATATTTTTTACCACTATAAAAAAAAATACGTCTGTGTGTGTGTGTGTGTGTGTGTGTGTGTGTGTGTGTGTGTATGTGTGTATAAGCAGTTGTTGGTTTTTTTTTCATTCTTCCCAGTGTGCTATTAGGAGGCAGTCACTTTTCTTTCATTTTCTAAGGATAGTTTATATATAGTAAAGTTTGCCCTTTTAGTATATAGTTCTAGAAGCTTGGACAAATACAAACAGTGGGCATACCACCATCAAGAAACAGTTCTGTTACCCACAAAACCTCCCCCTCTTTTACCCCGAAGCTCTGACAACTTCTGTTTTCTGTCCCTATAGTTTTGCCTTTGCTAGAATGCATCTAAATGGAATCATATGTTCAGCAGCCTTTTCAGCCTGGCTTCTTTCACTTACTGTAATGTATTTGAGATTCATTTGTGAGGTGAATCAGTAGTCCAGTTCATTTCACCGCGGAGTAGTATTTCCTTATATAAGGTATACCATGGTTTGTATAAGTAACTGATTGAAATTTGGGTTGCTTCCAATATATATATATATATATATATATACACACACACACATATATATATATATATTTTTTTTTTAATTTGAGAGAGAGAGGGAGGGGGGAGCAGGATGGGGTGGGGCAGAGAGAAAGAGAGAGCACTTGTGAAAGAGAGAATCTAAAGTGGGGTTTTGATCCCATGACCCTGGGATCATGACCTGAGCCCAACCCAAGAGATGGCACCTCTGGGTTGCTTCCAATTTTGAGGGATTATGATAAAACCACTCAAAACGTGCGCTTGCAGATTTTTGTGAGAGCATAAGTTTTCCTTTCACTTAATAACTTGGGTTGGGATTATTGGATTTTATGGAAAGTGTGTGGCTTAATAAGTAACTGCTAAACTGTTTTTGCATAATGGTTGTAACATTTGGCATTCCTGCCACCAATATATGAGCATTCCAGTTGTTCTGCTGTCTCATCAACAGTTGGTATTTTTAGGTTTAATTTTTTTTTTTTTAATTTTAGCCATTCTAATAGGTGTGCAGTAGTGTCTCATTATGGTTTGAAATTGTGTTTCTGTAATGATTAATGATGTTTAGTATTTTTCCCATGTGCTTATTTACTATTCATATATCTTCTTTGATGAAGTATCTTTTGCCTTTTTTTAAAATTAGGTTCTCGGGGCGCCTGGGTGGCGCAGTCGGTTAAGCATCCGACTTCAGCCAGGTCACGATCTCGCGGTCTGTGAGTTCGAGCCCCGCGTCAGGCTCTGGGCTGATGGCTCAGAGCCTGGAGCCTGTTTCCGATTCTGTGTCTCCCTCTCTCTCTGCCCCTCCCCCGTTCATGGTCTGTCTCTCTCTGTCCCAAAAAAAATAAATAAATAAACGCTGAAAAAAAAAATTAAAAAAAAAAATTAGGTTCTCTTGTTTTGCGAGTTCTTTACATATTCTAGATATAGATCTTTTATTACGTATGTGACTTGCGATATTTAATTCCAGTCTGTAGTTTCCCTTTTCATTCTTACAGCAGTGTCTTTCAAAAAACAAATTCTTCATTTTGATAAAGTCCAGCTTATTGTTGGGGCACCTGGGTGGCTCAGTCGGTTAAGATCTGACTTTGGCTCAGGTCATGATCTCACAGTTTGTGAGTTAGAGCCCTGTGTGGGGCTCTGTGTGAACAGCTCAGAGCCTGGAGCTTTTTAAGGCCAGTTTATTGTTTGTTTGTTTTCTTTTTTCTTTCATGGAGTGTATTTTTGGTGTTCTATCTAAGAAATCTTTACCTAATTCAGGGTTCCAAAGATTTCTCCTATTTTTTTTTTTTTTTTTTACAGAAATTTTTGGATTTTACATTTAGGTCTATGGTCCATTTTAAGTTAATGTTTCATTTGGTGGGAGAAATGGATCAAGTTGGGGTTTTTTTTGCTATGTTTTTATTTTGTATATGGCTATGTAGTTGTTTTAGCATTACTTATTGAAAAGATTGTCTTTCTGTGTTGAATCACCTTTACATCTTTGTTGAAAATCAGTTTGCTACATATGTGTGGCTCTATTTCTGACCTCTCTGTTCTGTTCTATTGCTTTGTACCTCTGTTCTTTCACCAATACCATGCCATCTTAATTAGAGTAGCTTCACAGAAAGTTTTGAGATAAGGTAGTGCAGTCTTTCAGCTTTGTTCTTCTAAAATTGTTTTGGTTATTCCAATTCCTTTGCATTTACATGTACATTTTAGAATCACTTTGTCATTTTCCACAAAAGGTCTTGATGGAATTTTGATTAGGATCACACTGAATCTATACATTAGTTAAGGGGAGGAGGGATTAACATAATAATTGACTCTTTCAATCCATGAACATGGTATATCTAACCTTATTATTTGGTTCTCTTTTATCAGCGTTTTGTAGTTTTTCAGCGTAAAGATCTTGTATATATTTGGTTGGATTTATACCTATTTCATTTGTTTTTTATGTTATTGTAAATGGAACTTTGTAAAATTTAAGTTTTACTTGTTCATGCTAATATATAGAAATATAATTGATTTTTCTATATTGAACTTATATTCTGTGACCCTGTTAAACATGCTTCTTGTTAGTTCTAGTAACTTATTTTTGGATTCTTTGGGATTTTGTACATAGTCATGTGAATACAGATACTCTTTCTTCTTTCCAATTTGGATGCTATTTATATTTTAATTTTTGCCTTATTGCCTGACTATTACTTTCAGTATCAGATTGAATAGGAGTGATGAGAGTGGACATGCCTTGTTTCCAATCTTAGGGAAAAGTGTTTATTGTTTTACCATTAAGTATGATGTAAGCTGAGTGTGTTTTATAGATAGATGTCCTTTATCAGGTTGAGGAAAATCTCTTCAATTCCTATTCTGTTAAAAGTTTGGTGTTTTTTTTTTTTTTGTTTTTTTTTTAAATCATGAATGGATATTGAATTTTGTCAGTTGTTCTTTCTGCATCTATTGAGATGATCCTATGGTTTTTCTTTAGTCTATTGATAGGGTGAATCACATTGACTGATTTTCACATGTTTACCTTACATTCTTAGGATAAATGCCATTTGGTTAAGATGTATTTATTATCCTTTGTATGTCTAGTTGGATTCATTCTGCTAAAATTTTGTTAAGAATTTTTACATCTATGTTTATTGGTCTGTGGTTTTCCTTTTATGTGTTTAGATTTTTATGATGTCTTTATCTGGTTTTACTATTAGGGAAATGCTGGTCTCCTAGAATAGGCTGGGAAGTGTTTTCTCCTCTTCAATTTTCTGGAAGAGTTTGTGTAGAATGGGTATTATTTCTTCCTCAAATGTTTAGTAGTATTCAGCAGTGAATCTATCTGTGCTTAAGGGTTTTTGTGTAGGAAGATTTTGAACTACAAGTTAATTTTTAAAATAGACACAGAGCTATTTATGTTACCTGTTCTTCCTCAAGTGAGTTTTGATAGTATCTTTCTAGGAATTTGGCCATTTCATCTAAGTTGTTAAATTTATTGAAATAAATTTGATATGCCATGTTTTTGTCATTCAGTTCAAAATATTTCCTAATTTCTCTTTTGATTGCTTATTTGACCCATGAGTTAGATATGTGTTGTTGTATTTCCAAATATTTGGAGGTTTTCCAGATAGTTTTCTGTAGTTGATTTCTATTTTAATAACACTGTGCTCAGAGAATTTACATGGTATAATGTGACCTCTTTTAAATTAATTAAAACTTGATTTATGGCTCAGAATATACTCTATCTTGGAAAAAAATCCATGTGTGCTTGAAAAGCATGTGTATTCTCTTGTTATTGGATGGACTGTTCTACAAAAATAAATTAGGTCAAGTGGTTGGCAGTGTTATTTAAGCGTTCTATATCTTTACTTATTTTCTGCTTATGTTTTTTTCCAATTATTGAGAGGTTATTGAAAACTCCAACTTTAATTCTTTAATTGTGGATTTTTCTATATCTTCATGCAATTCTATCAATTTTTGCTTCGTGTATTTTAAAGCTTTGCTGTCACTGTGTGAACATTTAAGATTTTTATGACCTCTTGATGAATTGGCCCTTTATTCATTATGAAATGATCTTTGCTCTTCAGTGTACTTTGAATAATATAGCCTTCAGCATTCTTCTGATTATTGTTAACATACAATATCACCTTTCATCGTCTTATTTTACCTATTTGTGCATTTATACTTAAAATATGTTTCTTACAGGCAGCATATAGTTTTGTCTTGCCTTTTTTTTTTTTTTTTTTTTTAAAGTTGATTTAGTTTTGAGAGAGAGCTAGAGGGAGAGGGGCAGGGGGCAGAGAGAGAAGGAGACAGGATCCCAAGCGGGCTCTGTGCTGACAGAGAGGGCTCTGAGAGCCGGATACCTCAGGAACCATGAGATCATGACCTGAGCTGACGTCTAATTCTTAACCCACTGAGCCACCCAGGCGCCCCATCTTGCCTTTAAAAAAAAAAAATTTCAATCTGACAACCTCTACCTTTTTTTTTTTTTTTGATTTGATTTTTTAATGTTTATTTATTTTTGAGAGAGAGAGACAGAGTGTGAGCAGGGGAGGGACAGAGAGAGAGGGAATCACAGAATCCAAAGCAAGCTTCAGGCTGCGAGCTGTCAGCACAGAGCCCGAGGTAGGGCTGGAACTCATGAACCTAGAGATCATGACCTGAGCTGAAGCTGGATGTTTAACCCCCTGAGCTACCCAGGCACCCCGACCACCTCTACCATTTAATTAAGGTGTTTAATTGGGACTATTTACATTTAATGTGATTATTGCTATAGTTGGTATAAGTCTACTATCTTGGTAATTGGTTTTTATTCCGTTCTTTATTCCCCTTTTCTTCTTATTCTCTCTTCTTTTAGATTGTATATTTTCTTATGATTCCACTTCATCTCCTTTATTGGCTCATTAGCTATGACTCTTTATATTGTAATTTCAGTTGTTATTTTAGAGTTCTTAGTATGTATCTCATAATAGTGTATTTTCAAGTAACGTAAGAACCCAATGCAGTACGCTGCTTCTCTCCTCCTGGCCTGCGTACTATTTTTGTCTTACATTTTACTTCTACATATGTTGTTGGCCACCCGCCTCCCAATACACTGTTCTTATTTCTGCCTTAAACATTTAGTCATATTTTTTCAATTTTAATTTCTTTAATGTTTATTTTTGAGAGACAGAGAGAGACACAGCACGAGCCTGAGCGGGGGAGGGGCAGAGAAAAAGGGGGACAGAGGATAGGAAGCGGGCTCTGGGCCGACAGCAGCAAGCCCAATGCGGGACCGAAGTCAGGAACTGTGCCATCATGACCTGAACCCAAGTTGGACGCTCTACGGACTGAGCCACTCAGGCACCCCTCAATTTTAATTTTTTAATTGAAGTATAAGTGACATTCGAAATCCTATTTGTTTCAGGTGTACAGCATAGTGATTTGATATTTTTATACCTTGTGAAATGATCTCAGTGATAAGTCTAGTTACCATCTGTCACCACACAAAGTTACTACAATGTTATGACTATATTCCCTATGCTGCACCTTACAACCCCATGACTTATTTTCTAACTGCAACTGCCTACCTCTTAATCCCCTTCATCTATTTTGACCTGCCCCCGCCCCCAATTTCTCCTCTTTCTGGTAACCAACAGTTTGTTTCTTGTATCTATAAGTCTGTCAACAGTAAACATTTATTTATCTCTTAGAAGAAATTGTTAGGGAACATTTTTTTGTTGTTGTTGTATTTAACCACCTAGTTACCATTTCTGATGCTCTTCATTGTTTTCTGTAGATTTAGATTGCAAGCTGGTATCATTTTCCTTCTGTCAGAAGAACTTGCTCTAGAATTTCTTACAGTGTAGGGTGTGCCTGTGATGAATACTCCCAGCATTTGTATGTGTGAAAAAAGAATGAATTTCACCTTTATTTTTGACAGATATTTTCACTGGGCATAGAATTGTAGGTTGACATGTTTTTAAATTTTTTCTTTTAGCACTTTAAAGATATTGCTGCACTGCCTTCTGTCTAGTGTTGTTTCCAACCTGAAGTCGGCTACATTATCTTTGTTGCTTTGTGTATAATCTCTTTCTTTTCTTGGGCTGCTCTTAAATTTTCTCATTTTCACTGGTTTTAAGCCATCTGAATATGACACACCTTTATTGTAGTGTTCTTCACGATTCTCTTGCTTGAGGCTTAGTTTCTTGGATCTGCAGATTTATTGTTTAATAAGATTTGGAGCAAATTGCCATTATTTCTTCAAATATTTTTCCTCTCTCCCTTTTCTCTTCTTTAGAGACTTTACTAAAGATACATTTGGTTGCTTGAAATTGCCCCACAGTGCAATGACGCTTTTTTCTTTTTTTTTTTTTTTGTTCTATTCTTTTTTTTTTTTTCAGTTTTTCCCCCTCCCTGTGTTTTACTTTAGTTTCTTTAAAACAAAACAAAACAAAACAAAACAAAACAAAACAATGTATGTTTTTTTTGTGAGAGAGACAGAGAGGGAGTGCGAGCATGAGCAGGGGGTGGGGGGAAGCGAGAGAAGGAGAAAGATAATCCCAAGCAGGCTCCACACTATCTCACAAATACCAAGAGATCATGGCCTGAACGAAATCAAGAGCTGACACTTAACCGACTGAGTCACCCAGGCGCCCCTATTTTGGATAGTTTCTATTGCAAATGTATCACTAATATTTCTTCCACACTTTCTAATTTACTGTGAATCCCATGCAGTGTATTTTTCTTCTCAAACATTATATTTTTCATTTTCAGAAATGTATTTCTCTATAACTTCCATACCTCTACTTAATATGCTAATTTTCCCTCTACCTTCTTGAACATATAAAGTATGGTTATAATAATTGTTTTAATATCCTTGTCTACAAATTATATCATCTTTGTCATATCTGGGTCATTTTGATTGATTTTCTTCCTTGTTATGCGTTATATTTCCCTGCGTTTATATGCCTGGTACTTTTCATTGGATGCCAGACACTGTGAATTATTGGATGCTAAGTGTTTATTTAATATCCTAGAGCTTTGTTTTGGGACAAAATTAAGTTACTTGGAAACAGTCTGATCTTCAAGGCTTTCTTTAAAACTGCTTTGCACAAGACCAAAACACCCTTTAGTTTAGAACTAATTTTTCGCATCTACTTTAGCAGTATCCTTCTGAATATCTAAATAGCTTTGGTGCCCCATGTTTATAAGGATTTTGTTTTGTTTTTTGTTTTTATCTCTGGCTGGTAGTAACACCAACAATTCCTGACCCTGTATTATTTCCAAAACTCGTTTGTTTTTGCCTCGTCCACTTGGGTGGCTCTTTGCCATCGTGGGTAGTTTCCTCACATGGTTGTGCTGATAAGTACTTCGCTGAAGCCTGGGAGCATAGGAACCCTCTGCAGATCCCATTTTCTTTCTTTTCCTTTAGGAAAAGACCTGTGCATCCCTAAAGATCACACAGAGTGAATAGAAAAAATATATCCTTTTTTTCAGTCCCCCCCCATCTATTCCTCATGGGCAGCCACTTTTAATTTTTATCTTTTCTCATATTTACCTACTCATGTCTATGTGATATATTTATACTGTTATTTCTTGCTTTTTCACTTTTATATATTTTATAACCAAGCTATCGATTCAGATTTAGCAGTTTTAAACCATTCCTAGGGCTCAGTTTTTCTTCCCACCACCTTCCTCATACAATTAACTTTTTAAAGTTAAACTGATAACAGTTTTTCAAAATTAATATAGTTGTGTAAATTTTATTGATAAACCTACTAGTTTTTTCTTTTATTTTCTGTAAGATTGTCTTCAAACTTATCCAGTGGTTCCATTAGATCTGTCTTACACCTGTCTGTAGCTCTGCTCCCCTTGCAAATGTTCAGCCGAATTGGATCATCTCTCCGTGAATTCCCAGCCACAGAGCTCTTCCTCCCAGAGGCTCCCATCTTTCTGCACCTTAACAGATCAGATGCTGCTCACGCTTGCTCAGCAGCTGTCGTCTTGAGCTTTCCTTCCCCATCACCCTGTTCATTCCTTCCCTTCTCTCCAGTGTTTGAGCCCCTGGTTCATGTTTCCTATTGAAACATTTTTCTTTTCTTTTCTTTTCCTTTCGAAATATACGATAGTCCTTATTTTTTAAAAATGTTAACCTTTTCCTCCATTTTGGTGTCTGAAATGTCTGAAAATGCTTTGGTTCTACCTTTACGCTTACATGATAATTTGGCCAAGTGAGAATTTTTTTTCTCTCAGAATTTTCTCCATTGTTTCCCGATAGCCAGCAAAAACCATTCTGATCTTTGTTCCTGTGTTTAGAACTTGTTTTTTTCTGTTTGGAAGCTTTTTGGATTTTCCCTGTCCCGAGTGACCTTTACTTTCATGTGTTGTGCTTTGGTGTAGGACTTTTTTTCATTTATTGTGGTGGCCATTTGGTCATCTTGTTTAGTCTGGAGACTTGTGCCCTTCAGCTGAGGAAAAATTCTTAAATTATTTCTTTGGTCTGTGTTTTTGGAATCATCTGATTTCTGATGTTGGACCTCCTAGATTTATACTTTTGGTTTCTTTTCTCTCTCAATTCCATCTCCTTTATTCTACTTTTTGGAAGATTTTCTCCTCTTTATCTTCCAACTTTTCTATGGAAATCAAGGAAATTTCAGATATGGCTGAATTGTGTTTTGATTTCTTTGGAACGATTTATTATTCCCACAGTGTGTGGGATGCAGCACTAAAACATTATTTGTTGTTTATTTGCATTCACTTTTAATTGGAAGTCCTGTAGCTTTCCTTGCTAAACCCCGTAAGCCCACTCAGCGCCCAGTGAGTGTAAAGGAGGAGACAGTAAGTGAGCTGGTAGTTCCCAGACCGTAAGATTTGGTCAGACATAGCGCCATAGGCTTCAGCCTCCTCCCCAGCAGTCACTTTAGATTTACAGGGAGTTTGGACAGAGGGAGAATCAGGTTATCCTGTTTGAGCGTCAGATGTCCAACTGTACCTATATTGGCCAAATCAGGTGAAGTTGGAAAGAAAAGCACGCATTACTGAATGAATTAAAAACACAGGCCCTGCCCCTGCTCCTCTTCTCCCATCCTAGCTTGCTTGCTCCCAGTATGCAGAGGTGATGGAATTGGAATCCAGAGAAGAGGCTTTTAGGCAAAATAAACCAAAATGAAAACAACAAATACAACTATCTTTAATGTTCAGGCCATTTTTCCTGGGCTCGGATTCCCCAGGGAGTGAGACCTGATCTCTGCCCCACGTCTGAAGATGGCTATTGTCACCCATGCCCTTAGGGGTTTCTCCTGAAGGCAGTGTTTTCCCCGTCCTATCAGCTAGTCTTTGTTGAGCTCCGACTAGCACCCGACTCTTAGATGTTTTGTCTTACAAAGAGAAGAATCTTTGACAGTAATTCTAGCCACTGTGCCTCAAACATTTCTGACCCCTGGTTTCCCCTCCATGGAGTTTTCCTCCAGCTAATTTGCCTTCTTTTTCAAATTGTCTTTCCAGTTTGCATATAAAAATCTAGTTTGAAAGGAATCTAGCCCATTTGTGTAGAAGATATGAAAGGCAATAGGTTTCTAGTAATTCTGGTGGGCTTTTATGTTCTCTTGGCCCTGGCAAATTCTCCAGAAATATATACACAAATGATCAAAGATGTACATACAAAATATTTCTTGCAATTTTATTTAAAATAGCAAAGTACTGGAGGTGACTGTAATGTCCCTCTGTAGAGATATGGGTTAAACGGACTATGATGGCTTATACTGGCTTCTGTAGCTTAATCCAGTGGGTGATATGTTGAATGAAATGGAAACATAACAGCTTGTTTCTTTCTGTTTGTGTTCAGGAACATCGTAAATAAATAAAATTCAGTTAATTTAGTAATCTTAAATTTCAGCTGGAATTTTAAATTCATTTCTGCATATGACCTTAGAGTTTTATTTATTTATTTTTTTATAGTTTTATTTTTTAAGGTCTTTTTTTTACAGTTTAGGATGATACTTTCTTTAATAACTTGTCCTGTGCAGTTCAGTTAAAAATATGTAAATGATTTTAATTACACAGGTAGTTTGTGGCAACCTTAACTTTCAAAATATAGAAACTATTGTGTAGTAAATAATTCTGCGAAGCACTCCCAGACAGAGAGACCACATCCCTAGTTTCTGAATTATTGATTTTTAAGCTTTCCACTTACCCTTTTTCTTTTTATTGACAATGGGTGCCTTCCTCAAATTTGATATTTCATAAGTTTTATAAATTACAAAATGCTAACAAACATTGTTATTCAAAATCAAAGACTTAAAATTTGGAAACTATTACGATCCTTACAATAAAGAAGATGTTACTCCTTTCTATAGTTAGTCACACTTTGGTTTTTAACCCAAAAGAGAATTGCCCTTCTCATCTACTACTTTCACCACATTTGGTTCCTAATTCCTTTCGACCGTTTCTAAAACCAAATACTCGCTGGCAGTATTGGGTCCACTTAAAAAAGAATGTCTGAAAGGCCCCGATGGCAATTAAAATTTCCTGAATTAAAGGATGCTGAGGATAAAAGGGTGCTAACTTGAGAAAGAATGCCTCCTTGAGAGAGAAAAGACAGTGTGCGTGTGTGTAAATAGGATATTAACATATATCTGTTCTACGGTCAAATTTTATGTTGGAATTATTTGTGATGATACAACTGGCCTGTGGATTAGAGAAGTCTTTACCATTTGTAGTTTGTTTGTGGTTTTATAGGATTGTGCCATTAGAGGGCAGTATTGTAGAGGTTAAATTTGCTTTCTAAAATGTATTGAATCGCAAACTATAGAAATCTATAATAATCAGGCAAATTTAAAGCCTTAGATTTTCAGTATATTAAATTGTAACCTCAATTGGTGCGTTCTTGCAAGTATTTTAAATTAATAGAGGAAATGTGCAAAGGGTTAAGCTTTTTTACACCCAGATCTCTTGATTTTGGTTTGGAGAAGGGAATGACTTGGTCAGTATGGCCTTCAGGGTGAAATACATACTTTACAATATTTCAGTCCTTCTGATGTAAGAAGGCTCATAGGGTTGAGACTTACAGGAATTGCCACTTCCAAAAACTTGCTTTAGGGACTTACTGAAAATAGATCGAGGTAGGATTCAACCTGTGGATTGAGTTTTCTAGCTGTAAATGGAAGAAGGGGAGATGTGATTTTAAGGTTTATGGCTCTAGGGACATTTTGGGAAGATATACCAGATTTCATCTGATGGGTTCCTTTTTGCTTCAGTAGATACATGCCTAGCAAAGAATATGTAGTATTTTTTGTTTTGTTGCTGCAAGTAATAAATCCATGGAAAGGTAGTATTTCTCAAAAAGCAAATGTGATTTTTTTCCCTCCAAAATTCACTCCCTCTTTAAAAAGTATTATTACAGTAGGATTATTATCCTTATAAATAAAACTGCCTATAAAATCCTCCCATTACTGCTGCCTGTAAGAACAAGATAATTGAAATCGAGACACTCGAGCTCCTCCAAGTCTTAGCGGTGGGACTGGGCATGCCCAGTAGCTCAGACGGTTCTGGTTGCAAATAGGAAGCTTTCGCCGTTCGGCAGCTTCGGGGACAGGCAGCTCCTGGGACGGGGTCTGACTCCCTTAAACGTAAGCACGTGCGGGGCCCCAATTGTATTTTCAGGGACCCCTTGACGTTTTCTGCCGAAGCAGTGGTGCAGCTTGCCGAGGCCGTGGAGGCCTCAGGCGGCCCCTCAGCTCTGCGGGTCCACTGCGGCCTGGGTCAGCCCACCCGAAAAGCGGGATCCGATGGGGAGGCTGGGGCAGGAGGTGGGGGTGGGGGGGTTGGCCGGGGAAGCGCGAAGAGGGCGGGGAAGGGAGAAGGGGGAGGTTCCAATGCAGTGCTGGCCAATCGGCGCGGCTCTTGCCTCCATATATTCTGCACCGAGCTGGAGTCCTGGTCTAAAACCTTAGTGGAGCCCGGCTGTAGACCTGGGAGGCTTCTCTGCACAGCGTTGGGATCAGCATCTTCCCGGGATCGCCGAGCCCTAGAAGCTGGGTTTCTTTAAACTAGGGCTGCTGTTTTCTGTTTCTCCCTGGGCTGCAGAAAGCTAGAAGATTTTTATCTAGCTTAAACAAGGCTGCTGGTATTCCCTTTTTTTTTTTTTTTTTTTTTTTCCGCGAGGGTGTTTTTGGCTGCAATTGCATGAAATCCCAATGGTGTAGACCAGTGGCGATGGATCTAGGAGTTTACCAACTGAGACATTTTTCAATTTCTTTCTTGTCATCCTTGCTGGGGACTGAAAACGCTTCTGTGAGACTTGACAATAGGTAAATGTCGGCTGGGATAGTTTCTTTAAATTTTCTCGTGAGATACTTCTAATAATGCAGGTGAAAGATAGCCAGGCGAATTCCTTTGTCCATTGCCGAGAGACTACGGTGACATGGATGTTGCTTTTTGAAATGTTTAGAATCGCTTTCTTTTCGCAGGTCTAGCCAGAGAGCAGGCTTTTACCACATTATGTAATTTAGCCTTTTGTGACTCACTAAAATAGGGAAATGTCGGGATATTCGTTAGTAAGAGAGTGGCTGGTGTTTTCTGGAGGGTGATATACTCCATAGCGTTGTAGAATGTTCAAAAAATGATGCTAATAACATCACAGAACTGGGAAATCCTTTTTGTCTTGGATGTTATAAAAATTCCACTTATCGATTTCTCCCCCCTCTTTTCCAGCTCCTCTGGTGCAAGTGTGGTAGCTATTGACAACAAAATCGAGCAAGCTATGGTATGTACTGATTAAAACTCATTTGTACTAAATGTGGGCACATTACAAAAAGCGAGAGATTAGGATGGAAGCAGTGCATCCATAGTTATGATGGTTACTCTTCATACATTTAGAAATGCCGGCACTGTCTCCATTCGGCCAGCAGGAAGCCACATACCATGGCTGCTACGGAGAGAGATCCGGGCCTTGGGGGTATTAAATGTTCTCTCTTCCCCAGTCGGTTTCACGTAACGTCGGGACTTTTGCCGGAGTGCCCCCCTTTTTAGTAGGGAATTGCTAGGGAAGCTCTGCCCTGTGCGTCCTTTGGTCGTGGTCACGTCTCTAGCGATGTGGCTTTACTAGGAATCTTAAGGTTTACTAGGGAAGGAGAGGGGACAGAATGAGGATCTCAAGGGCCGTCTAGACCTTGCACAGACAGATCCCCAGTGAGGTAGGCTACTGCACAATGAAGAAGAATCCGAGAAAAGTTTTGTCTTCTCAGCCTGTGCCTGGATTTCTCCTATTTTTTATTTCCGCCTTGGCTGTTCTTTGTTATTGGAGCAGCGCCTGTGGCTCTTCTCACGGGATTCTCTGCCCACTGTTGCTAGGCAAACTCCGAACCTTTAATTCGGAGCTATAAATAACTCGGGCTCCCATTGGCTGCGTCGTCTGCCCAGGTTTCTGTGATGTCAGCTTAATCACGAAAGGGGGGGGCGGGGGTGGAGGGAGGAAAATGCGGCAACATGCTCTGTAGGAACTGGCTGCAGCCGGTGCTGAGGGAGGCGGTGGGGGGGGGGGGGTGGGAGGAGGGACTTGGGGGCGGGGAAGCAGCTACCGTTGCTGCGGGGATGTGGGCCTGGACATCCCGGCGGCCAGGCTCCCGCCCCGCCTTCCAGAACCCCTTCCAGTGCCTTTTGCCATCTCAAGTAGGAGATCTCACTGTATGCATCCCTGGCTAACGGCTGCAGAAAAAGCATAGGCTTTTTAAAAGCCTGATCCCTTACGCATTGAACTTAAGTATTGTACAGTTGTGGTTGTATTCAGTAGATTGCTCAAAGGGCCGCTTAAATAAAGGCCGGATTTGCTAATGGTTACGGAGAATCATGCAAAAATAATGCTTTAGAAATTCAGAATCTGGGAAATACTAAATTAAACCTTTTTTTTTTTTTTACCCCCCCCCCCCCCCTCCCTTTCAGGATCTGGTGAAAAGCCATTTGATGTATGCGGTTAGAGAGGAAGTGGAGGTCCTTAAAGAGCAAATCAAAGAACTAATAGAGAAAAATTCCCAGCTGGAGCAGGAAAACAATCTGCTGAAGACACTGGCCAGTCCTGAGCAGCTTGCCCAGTTTCAGGCCCAGCTGCAGACTGGCTCCCCGCCTGCGACCACACAACCACAGGGGACCACACAGCCCCCGGCCCAGCCAGCATCCCAGGGCTCAGGACCAACCGCATAGCCTCCCATGCCCCCGCAGAACTGGCCGCTGCTGTCTGAACTGAACAGACCAGAGAAGACGTACAAGGGGGAATCCATCCACCTCTACAGTCACCCATTTCATTGCTCGCTGCACAAGAGAAGTGAGGCTGACCTATGCCATTGTCTCTGTTTTCCAGTATTAAACACTCATGTGCTTTTGGCTTGAAGAAATTTCTTAGTTGGGTGAATTAAAGGTTAATCAGAGAATTAGCATGGATATACTGGGACCTCATGCAGCTTGGCAGATAATGTGAGAAGTGGTTCCGTTCATGCTGAGGAGCTGTGTGCCTTTCCATCATCCCTTCCCTGCTCCCCATCCCCACTCCCAAGAGTTCTCTCCTGCTTGCACGTAGTGTACTCCATGGGGTTGGAAGCAGTGGGGCTCCACTGGACTTTCCTCTCTCCTTTTCCCCATGAGGAACTTGAAAGGGAGGTCAGAGTAAAGACTGACGCATAGTCTCACCTAAGATGAGGGGAAACATAGTTCATCGTACAAACTGACGACTGTCACCAAAAATCCATAAAACGATAGTACTGTGCCTCTTTCTGAAACAGTGGATGACACAAAACTCTGAGACGGTGACAGGTAGCTGGGACCTAGGCTATCTTACCATGAAGGTTGTTTTGCTTATTGTATATTTGTGTATGTAGTGTAACTATTTTGTACAATAGAGGACTGTAACTACTATTTAGGTTGTACAGATTGAAATCTAGGTGTCTCATTGGCTGTCTGAAGAGGTGTGGATTGTCTTTTATATAGAGATCTACAGAAAAAATGCCACATGAAGAAAACCACACCTGAAGAAATTTTAAGAATTTGGCGTTGTCAGTCACTTTGTGTAACCTGAGATCTTCTAGTTGCTGAATATCTTGAAGTAAATTCCTGTTCGCTGAAGTCTTTTGATTGAGCTGGTTGAATACTTTGAAAAATGATCCATTCTAGCTAATGAAATGGATCGCCCAGTAGGGGTTTCTGCATATTACCTGTATAGTAGTTATATGCATTTGTTTCCGTGCATGTTCTCTACACAGCTGTAAGGTGTCACTGTATTTAACCGTTGCACTTGTCAACTTTCAATAAAGCATATAAAATGTTGCTAAACCAGTGTTTTCATGTGAAAGTATTAACATAACTGCAGTCACTTCCACAACTTTTTCCGAAAGTTAAAACCGTTTGACTAGCAGAATCTTGAAGGAGCGTGCCAAGGGTGGACAAAGTCAGGGTGCTAGTGGTTTGACGGTAGAAGTGAAAGGAAACAGACATTGCGTTCCATCAAGCCAGGAAGGGGAGGAGAGACCTAGTGAAGGAGATGAGAGTTTATTTCTTCAGTATCATCTGGACAAATTGTCTCACCCTCTCAGGGCTGATCTGGGACATTGAAAGAGAGAAAGCTCTCCGTTCTGTGGCCATCAAGTCCTAGGAGTCTGTGGAAGCCTTAATTTTCAAGTGTTTATCAGCGCTGGGGGGGGGGGGGGATGAACCTTACTCTGTGTATAATCCCAATAAACAGCTCTAGAATCAAAAGATGGAAGTTAAGCTGGTTTCCACTTTAGGAACTCTGTGACAGAGATTGGGATGTCATTCCTAGCGTGGATTGAGTTCCCAGCTCCTGGAAATGTCCAAGCAAAAGACAGGATAAATTGCAGGTGTTTCCTCTACTGGAGTTGAGGTGGGACCAGATGAGCAAGAAGGCAGTCACTCCCTCTTGATTGATGCTCCAAGGCTAAAATAGGCCGAAATTAAAAGCAGGATGGAAACCCAAGGCAAATTGGCACCCGAGATGTTCTCGGAGCCCTATCAGCAAGCCCATGAACGGGTGGGTTTATCAGCTCTAATCTGCCCCAGGACCTCCGCAGCGCCCCTTCCACCCAATAGGAGTTGGGGCATTTGTGAGCTCTAAGGCTTAGGTAAGCCCTGGCAGGACGAGCACTTAACTTTCCTGAATCCTTCATTTTTGTACTGTAGAGCTGGTAGGAGATTGATAGGTGAATGGAACATCCGTGCTCTCGGAGGAGAACGGGCCAGTGCATGTGGTAACCAAGCTCAAGGCAACTGGTGTGGCGACACGAGCTCTTGTTGAAGCAGTAAACTGACTGCCATAGGCCGGTGGCCGTGGCCATGAAGATGGTTTGGGAATTTGGAGAGGACCTGAAAAAGTCTTTTGTCATTTTACTTGGAAGGCTTTATAACTTCGCTTTAAGTAAAGGGGTACTTAATGTAGTAATTACATTTCCTTTAAAAAGAAAAACGTAATGAATCGCTAACCATTTCATTGTCTGTTTTTAATGAAGATCCTCAGTAGCAAAGGTGGTAATTGTAGAAAATTTGAGAACTTTCATGTCAATGTATTAGGACGATGGAGAACTTACTTCTCTCTTATTTAATAGAATTTTGGACTTTTGATTACAAATGTGAGACTCCCATGACACTTTGGGAGTTGAATATTGTATGCGAGTAATGAATTATTAAAATCAAAAGATGTTTTTCCATACGTGGTTACTTTAGTAATTACTAAACATGTTTAAAGTGATTGACGTTTAGAGATGTTTAAGGTAATTTAAAAAAGACATTTTACCGCTTGCTTACAGGCCTGTGTTGGCCTGTGGGTTATTATTTAATTGATTATATCACACTTATGTTCTGTGGCACAGGAAAGATTTTTAAGAGGAATGGAATGTTGTATCAACACTGGGTGCTCATGACATCATCAGCTGCAGCAGGGGAGACCGCTGTCTAGTGAAGGAGAAACAAGGAATTGTACATGATTTTAATGACCGTCTGCTTTCTGTTTCAAATTAACAATGTTTATGGCTCAGTAGTTCTGTGCTATTTTTGCATACTTTAAAAACAGAACTTTATTTGTCATTGTGTGATGAATATGCCATGCCAGAATCAATTTTAAGTTTACACAAGAAATGTATAGAAGTTCGTTATAACTGAGATCAGAAACGAAAATCGGGGCGCCTGGGTGGCTCAGTTGGTTAAGCGTCTGAGTTGGGCTCCGGTCAGGATCTCTCAGTCCATGAGTTCGAGCCGCGCATCAGGCTCTCTGCTGTCAGCACGGAGCCCGCTTCAGATCCTCTGTCCGTCTGTCTCTCTCTCAAAAAATAAACATTTAAAAAAATGAAAGTTAAGTTCAATAGACATCACTCTGACCTTGCTGTATGTGAAAGAAGTAGTTGGAGCTCCTGGGAGCCGGCCAACACACCTGCTTTGAGCCGTCAACTTCAAGTCCATCAATTTCAAGTCCATTCTAGCAGCAGCAACGGCATGAGGATTCGAAACGGGAGGCAGAGAAAATGATGTTTCCTCCCCTTAGATAAATTGCCGCAGCGTGGAGAAGTGTGCCCGCCAATGGCACTTGGAAGCAGATCGTGTGGGAAGCTTCCTCCGCAGGTGTGAGAAGGACACCAGGCTGCGCGAGGAGACTCCTCGCGACCGCCAGGCCGGGCCCTGCGGTCACCAGCCTCTGGACAAGAAATGGAACCTCTCAGACCCGCTTTCGCCTCCCTAAAATACGGAGTTGGATCAGGCTAGAAGACTCCGTCCTGCCATGAGACGCTACAATCCTCTGCCTTTTAAGATGACTCTTTTATTCTTCTAACTGGTTGGGGGGAGGGGGGTGTATGCCAGGTTTGTTTGTTCATTTAACTTCTTAGGCTAAAATCGATTGGGTTTTCATTGTCGATCCGCTGGTTACTAGCTAAGTGACCTTGGGCAGGGTATTTTACTAGCTGGACTCTGCTTCCTCGTGCTCAAAATGGGACATGTTATCTCCACAGGGGTTTTGTAAGGATAGTGCTGGAAAGCAGTAAGCACAGGGCTGGATTCAGAGCACGCTGTTCAAGGAATGTTAGCTTTTCTATAATTTTTGAGTCACTCATTCTTTTGTTTATATATTTAACTTTGTATTTTTTGTAGGAATAAAGCTGTGGCAGTTTTATTTTCTAATAGCTTTTGACTTAGCATTTTATAATAGTGGTGACTGTTAAAATTTTATTACAAAAGCACACAAAAAAGTGCCATTTAGGGGGCCCCTGGCTGGCTCGGTCGGTGGAGCATGTGACTTGATCTTGGGGTTGTGAGTTCGAGCCCCACATTGGGTGTAGAGACTACTTAAAAATAAAAAATCTTTTTTTTTTTTAATCTTTATTTATTTTTGAGAGAGAGGGAGACACAGAATCCGAAGCAGGCTCCAGGCCCCGAGCTGTCAGCACAGAGCCGGAAGCGGGCTCGAACTCACAAACCGGGAGATCATAACCTGAGCCGAAGTCGGACGCTCAACCGACTGAGCCACCCAGGCGCCCCTAAAAATAAAAAAAATCTTAAAAAAAAAACATTTAGAATATGGACACAAATATACAATTTCTTCTTTACCTCAGAAGCAGTACCTAAAGGCAGCTGTTTCATTTATGTGAGTTAGACAAGGGATTAGTTGAGAAGTCTTCATGGTTGGAAATAGTATTGGTGGAAGTAAATTCACAATTACAGGTGGGAGATATATATAAAATGTGTGTTTTATATAATTTATATATAACACATAATTTACATAATCTTACATATTTATATGATTTTATATATTTATGTAATATATAGTTTTTAATATTTATATAAAAGTATATAAAATTATTAGTTTTCTTATGGAAAAACCCAATGTGAAACAGTGCTCTAGAATGCCAGTCAGGCCCAAAGTCACTGGCATTAGAAATCAGACTCTGTCAATAGCAATTGGAAGGTTCGGTGGCCGTTTTAAAACATGCAAAGTTACTATAATATTACAATATAAATCTGTGCTTCAATCCAGGTGTTTTAGACTCAGATGTCTATAGGACATGACAGACTTTTTTTTTATTTAAAAAAATTTTTTTAATGTTTATTTTTGAGAGAGAGAGACAGAGTGCAAGTGGGGGAGGGGCAGAGAGAGAGGGAGACACAGAATCCGAAGCAGGCTCCAGGCTCCGAGCTGTCGGCACAGAGCCCGACGTGGCACTCGAACTCACGAACCGCGAGATCATCGCCTGAGCCACCCAGGCTCCCCATGACAGAACTTTCTTGACTGAGGTGAGGGTAAGACAATAGGAAGCGTTAGTGCCGTGGAGAGTATGTGCCCCATCTAATGGGTGCGGCTGCTCCTTAGCTCCATCCGGTGTTTGCTCCGTGGGGATTCAAACGCTGTGTTGCCAAGTTTTCCAATTCTTCAAGACACTGAAATCCAGGCTCCGTTTGAAGATTCCTGACTCTTGGACACTGCAGAACAAAAGCATACCTACTATACCCATTTGGCCCACGGGACCCAAGTTTCCACTCCCTTCCTGTGTCTGCCTCAAGAACCGGCCTCCTGTCCTAAATGGCAGCTCATCCTTCAGCAAAAAAGGTTTTAATCACAAAACCCCTCCTTTTTTTTTTTTTTTTAAAATTTTTTTTTCAACATTTATTTATTTTTGGGACAGAGACAGAGCATGAACGGGGGAGGGGCAGAGAGAGAGGGAGACACAGAATCGGAAACAGGCTCCAGGCTCTGAGCCATCAGCCCAGAGCCCGACGCGGGGCTCGAACTCACGGACTGCGAGATCGTGACCTGGCTGAAGTCGGACGCCTAACCGACTGCGCCACCCAGGCGCCCCAAAACCCCTCCTTTTTGATTAGAGAAACTGAACACAGGCGATCGGGTAAACTATGTGTACATTTATTCAGAGAACATTCATTGAAGTCCTTCTACATGCCAGAGATCGTATGGTGGGTGAGCCACTGTCCTTGCCTCCAAGGACTTCAAGAAGCCCACTAGCTTCTTTTAAACTAAATGAGGTATTTTGTTTTCTGGTGAAATTTGCCTTATGCAATATAATGCCTGAATAGTTCCTTCTGTATTCCTCAGATCAGCCTCTCGGCAAAAATATTTCCAAGAACTCTTGTTAAATCAGTGGCATTCGCTCATGGTAGTGTAACTCCCTCCACTACATTTTATAACTGACTGATCAGTCAAGGGGCAAAGACAGTGTTTGCAGATGTGTGTGCTACTAGGTTATGCCACGCATGCTCCAAATTCCCGGGAATGACATATATTTCAATTAAAATCATCTTCCCTGTTGTCTCAAGTACGTGGAGTTCATGCCCCGAAATGTAGTTTATAGTCACTGCAGACTAGGGGGCCAGGCAAACTGGAGACTTAAGTTTCTCACCTTAAGGAGAGAGGAGATCTGATGGAGGCGTTAGGGTGACCAACAGTACCGGTGTCCCCAGGCTTGCGGGTGTTCCCGGGAAGTGGGACTTTCAGCGCTAACGCCAGGGACGTCCCAGGCAAACGGGGACAAGCTGGTTGCCCCAGATCCCATTTCCTCTTCTACTTGGACACACGGCAAAATTACATCTCTCACTTTCTTTTTTTTTTTAATTTTTTTTTTCAACGTTTATTTATTTTTGGGACAGAGAGAGACAGAGCATGAACGGGGGAGGGGCAGAGAGAGAGGGACACACAGAATCGGAAACAGGCTCCAGGCTCTGAGCCATCAGCCCAGAGCCTGACGCGGGGCTCGAACTCACGGACCGCGAGATCGTGACCTGAGCTGAAGTCGGACGCTTAACCGACTGCGCCACCCAGGCGCCCCACATCTCTCACTTTCTTGAAGTTAGATGTGACCGCAGGACCCAAAGGGCTGAAGTGACCCCACACTTTCAGACTTGGTTTTAAGAAACCCATTCTCAGGGATCTGCTGTGCTCCTTCCCCTTCTGCTGACCCAACAGATAAGGCCTGGTGCCGTGGGCGTGACAGATCCCCTGTCAGCCTGGGTCCCGGAGTGACTGTGGAGTGTGCAGCCCCTCTAATCTGGAACCTGCCGGCACAGTTACATGAGCAGGACTGTTTCAGCCATTCAGCCATGGGGCATTTTAGATTCTGCTCGCTTCAGTGGCAAACCTTTAACGCACAGCGCGTCCGCCCCAAAGCCCAAAATATATGGCATTGACTACAGTTGGGTGCAGGTGACACGGAGACTGCTGGAGGCTTGAGAGGTTGAGACTCCTACTGGGAGGCAGCAAAAGTTGCCTGCGATCGCTTAGAAAGCCACCCCCGTGTCTGGTGAGCGTGTAGCTCTGGGGAGCCAAACAGCGACTCGAGGCTCTTCACTGTGGCGAAGGCTTTCAAGAAAGAAGTGAGCTCAGAAAAGTATTCGCCCGGTTTGTAAGTAGAAAGGAAAGGGAATGAAAGGTGCAGAAATTTGGGGCTGTCTAGCATAGGAAAAGCTTCGAGATCCCGTTAAGACTTTCCAGTTAAACAAGGTGCTTCACCTCTTCAGCAAAGATGGTATAGACTCCCAATGTACTTTTGGTTTCAGATGTGCTGGCAGCTAATAGAGGTGGGTGAGACAAAGCATTAAAACATAACACAGTCTTGTCCTGAAAAAATATTTCAGGTCTTGCTGCTGACACATTGAGTTGGTCAGATACAAATAGGGCAGGAGTCTACTAAGTTTTTGAGGGACTTCCGTTGCCAAGGAAAACAGAAGCCAGCCCAGACTTAACCAACAACTACAACAAGACATTGTCGGAACCTTTAAATAAACTTCAGGTCCCTGAACTCACAAGAGCTAGAAGTGGGGGAAGCAGATGGCTGACGCTAGAGCTCCCCAGGAGAGCATTCTCCCCAACACGCACTTACAGGTAGTATGCAGGGTACCAGGCAAGGAAACCTTCCAGAAGAAGGACACTAGAACTTTGGAGAATGATGGGCCAGGGATTTTTCCCAGAGGGCGGAATCAGGGTCTAATGAGGGAACTTCTCTCACTGTCAGAGTAAGGGGGTCTTCTTAATGCCTGATCAGTAGGATTTCATAACTGCTGAGGACTGGGCAGGCTTCCAATGGGAGTTTTATGGCAGATCTTGTGCCCCGCCTCCCCCGTTGTGCATTGTCCATAGAGGGGAGATCAATTTGCCTCTAAGTTCCAGGCCTTTAGGAGCCACACCCAGACCTGTGCCTCACCCAGAGATCTTGGAGTTTGAGCTGGATGGGATTGGGGGCTGCTGCCCCCCTGGGCGGGTGAACGTGTTCTGAGAGGGCAAGAAGATGATACGCATATTCTGATCTAAAGGGAAGGGTTGTGGCACAGACTGGTAGGTGTTTACCAAAAAATCTCTTCCTCTTCCTGGATGCACAAACTGCATTTCCCAGATTCCCTTGCAGCTGGGAAATTCCATTTGATGGAATCTGCACCAAACTTAAGAACGTGGACAGAAATGCTGTCTTGTCATTTCCAGCCCTGATTCATAAAATTTCCCATTGGCAATCCTCCATGCCCTTTCCCCTTCGGCCAACTGGTGGGAGATTGCACAGCTTTAACAGCCTGGGTCCCTGAGTCACTGAGCGGAGCAAAGCCCTTCTTCTGCCCCCCTACCCCACACCCTGGAACTACTCAGGACTGTTACGAGACGGCAAGAAATAGACTTCTATTTATGTTTCAGACATATGCTTTTTAGTTCATTACCTTAGCTGGTACACTAACACACAGACTGTCTGATGCAGTGTGACAAAGCAGTGGGCAACAGCACCAGAACAAGTAATCCTCAAATTGGTACGGAACCACCAAAGACCCTCGGCAGCCAAAGCAATCTTGAAAGAGAACAAAACTGGTGGTATCACAACCCCAGATTGCAAGGTACACTACAAACCTATAGTAATCGGAACAGTATGGTACTGGCACCAAAATAGACACATAGATCGATGGAACATAATAGCCCAGAAATAACCCTCCCCGATTATTTGTAAATTGTAATAAAGGTCAATTGGGGCGCCTGGGTGGCTCAGTCGGTTGAGCGGCCGACTTCGGCTCAGGTCATGATCTCGAGGTCCGTGAGTTTGAGTCCCGCGTTGGGCTGTGTGCTGACAGCTCGGAGCCCAGAGCCTGTTTCAGATTCTGTGCTTCCCTCTCTCTCTGACCCTCCCCTGTTCATGCTCTGTCTCTCTCTGTCTAAAAAGTAAACATAAAAAAAATTAAAAAATAAAAATAAAAATAAATAAAGGTCAATTAATTGTAAATAAAGGAGGAAAGAATAAGCAATGGGAAAAAGACAGTCTCTTCAACAAGGGGTGTTGGGAGAACAGGACAGCTACATGCAAAAGAACGAAGCTGGACCACTTTATTTCACCATACACAAAAATAAACTCCAAATGGATGAAAGACCTAAATGTGAGGTCTGAAACCATAAAAAAGCTGGAAGGGAGCACAGGCAATAATTTCTCTGTCTCTGGCCATTGCAACATCTTTCTAGTTATGTCTCCTGAGGCAAGGGAAATAAAGGTAAAAATAAACCATTAGGACTACACTAAAATAAAAAGCTTCTGTACAGCAAAGGAAACAACTAAAAAAACTAAAAGACAACCTACTGAATGGGAGGAGATATTTGCAAATGACATATCTGATAAAAGGTTAGTATCCAAAATATATAAAGAACTTACACCATTCAACACTAAAATACCAAATAATCCAATTAAAAAACGGGCAGAAGACATGAACAGGCATTTCTCCAAAGAAGACACCCAGATAGCCAACAGACACATGAAAAGATGCTCAACATCACTCATCATCAGGGAAATACAATTCAAAACCACAATCAGTACGATGAGATATCATCTCACACCTGTCAGAGTGGCTAAAACAAAAAACTCAAGAAACAAGTGTTGGCGAGGATGTGGAGAAAAAGGAACCCTTGTGTGCTACTGGTGGGAATGCAAACTGGTGCAGCCACCGTGGAAAACAGTATGGTGGTTCCTCAAAGAATTAGTGATAGAATTACCCTACGATCCAGTGATTCCACTACTGAAGATATTTACCCGAAGAGGACAAAAATACTAATTCAAAAAGATACACGCACCCCTATGTTTACAGCAGCATTGTTTACAATAGCCAAGATATGGAAGCAGCCCAAGTGTGCACCAGTTGATGAATGAATAAAGAAGATGTGGTGTATATACACAGTGGAATATTACCTCGCCATAAAAAGAATGAGATCTTACCGTTTCCAACAACTTGGATGGATCTAGAGAGCATAATGCTAAATGAAGCAAGTCAGTCCGAGAAGGACAAATGCTATATGATTTCACTCATATGTTGAATTTAAGAAACAAACGAACAGAGGAAAAAAAGAGACAAACAAAAGACAAGACTGTTAAATAAAGAGGACTGATGGTTACCAGAGGGGAGCAGGGATGGGGCGTGTAAAATAAGTGAAGGAGATTAAGGGTACATTTATTGTGATGAGCACCCGGTAACGTATAGAATTGTTGAATCGCTATATTGTACACCTGAAACTACTACAATACTATATGTGAATTATATTAGAATTAAAATGTTTAAAGGCACTGGTGCCACAAAATAAAAACTAAAAACGAAAACAAAAAACCAATGGGCATACAAGTACCAAGAAGCAGTAAATAGCGTTAGATGAGAATATATCACAGAGGGGTTCCGGGAAGACGGAAACCTTGAGGTGGACTTTGAAGGAGCTGGAAAGCAACATACGAGCAAAAATAACTTTTGATCTAATTATTGAAAGCAATTGCCTTCCCCTGTGACGGGAATAAATTATCTTCCTAAGAGCTTTTGAAAAATGCTTATATGCTGTGACAGCCGCCTGGTGAGCTTGTAAAGTGTAACCCATTTTGAGAAGCACCTCTGGCCAGGAGTTGGCTAGGTTAGAGGTCACAATCTGGTGATCCTCGGGCTGTATCAAGTCTAGTGACCAGAGCTGGCTTTCAGGTATGGCTTTCCACAGCATTTGAAGACAACGACATCAAAAAAAAAAAAAAAAAGTGAGTCAGTGACATCCCTTCTGAACCGGGGATATTTTTCCAAGTTCTGGCAACCTTGAGTGTATTTCCTACATGACAATAATCAGCTCCTGCTGAGTGCTGGCGGCTGTTCTGTGGGCTTCCAGACTGCCACGCTTCTGATGGCCCCACACTGTCAGTTGCCAGCGTGCCTCCCTCATCCGGTCATCTGATTACGTACCCGGCTCAGGTAGGCATTGGAGGTTGTGTCCCAAAGCCAGATGGTAACACCGATTCATAACATTTTGTGGTTTAATTCATTTTAACTCTGCTTGTGAAATGCTCATGATTTAGATCCTTAAAGAAGAAAACCGCTAGGACGTGTTTTGTTATCTATTGGGTTTTATTTTGCTTCATGGATCCATGCTGTTGAAAATGAGCAGTTAATGCTTTTTCCTTCGCCGATGTGAAATGGTTGAACTGTGTCACAGCATGAAGACTAAAACTCCTTCTGGGGAAAGGAAAATGGACCGCATTTGTTATTACTATTACTTATTTATTGTTTGAGCGCTTACTGCGGTCTAAGCACTTGTAATACAGCGTCTCGTTTATTCTTCACACCCTGTGAAGAAGTTATTATCCCGCGGTACAGAAGGAGAGAGAATGCGTAACTTGCCAAGTCAAGTGTAAAGAAAGAGCTGATGAGTGTTATGGAAACCAGGCATGTCTAACACCAGGGTCCGTGCTCTTGGCCACCATTTTGGCCACTTCCAAAGCCAAGCAGCTCTATCGTGTGGAGCACGTCTGGCATTCTGTCCCTCCCTCACCGTGTGCCTTAAAGAGGGGTGCGTGTGGCAGTATAGGTCAGGGCTGGTGTGTGGATCCCATCCCCTCCAGAAAATGGCAATAGACAGCACTCTGCCCCAAACTCTTCCCTGTCTGTCAAGTGCTTGGCCAGCAGGGCCCAGTAGAATTCTATGTCCTTTAAGATGCCCCACAGGTAACAGTAGGTACGGATTGAGTCAGAGGATACACAGGCGAAAGTATAGCAGAGAAGCAAGCACCCCACCCCTTCTCCCTGTCCAGCATGGCCACAGATAGATCCATGGCATAGACCAGACAGCTCCCTTTCTTGCTCCAATATCATGGCCACTTGACCCAGAAAAGCCAGCCCTGGAGGATGAAATACTCCTATAGAGGATGCTACTATTCATTCAGTGATAAAAGCCACCTTGTTTACTGAGCACCCACAATGTGCCAGCTTAGGGAGTCCCTTAGGTTCTGTGGGTACAACAATAAAAACTCTTCACTGCTGCTATTAAGAGGCCCAGTCCGGTGGCAAAGACAGATATGTTAAGAATTATTATAATGCAAAAGACTATCCCCTTCAAAAACGGTATACACTGAAGTGTCATGGAACACAGGGAGGGAAGAATTAATTCTGTCTGGGAAGTGGGTCACCGAGGGAGGGAAGAGACGTGGCTTCATAGAGGACATCTTTGTCTCCTTCCATGCTTGCTTGGGAAGAAGCGTTGTAATACCATTTGCTATTAGCTGTCCAGCATTCATTTTCCCTCCTTCCCTTGGGAAACCCTGACGTGGGTACAGAAATGGCCCTGCTTGACATCTGCCCCCGGCCTTGGTGACCCAACCTGGTCTGGTTAGTGTCAACCTTAACCCACAAAGCGCTCAGAAACTTGTCCCAGACTCTCTCTCTCTCTCTCTCCTTGCTGGGATTAGCAGTTTGAAAATGAAACTCTTAAACGTGCACAGCCAGGAGCAGAGAGCTTGGGGTTCCTGCAGGACTCATTATATAGATCCGTTAAAGAAAGCTGGGCTGCGATGTGGATCTTTGTGACATCATTCATCCCAGTCTGAAGCCAGCTCTACCCCTAGACGTCGTACTTTTCTCTGGAGCTGGTTGAAGTTGGGTTTTCTATGGCTTGCGAAGCAGAGGATCCCTAACTTATACAGGTCCTTTCTCTGCTTTCTTGTCAACAGCTCGGGAGTCTGTTTATTTATTTATTTTTGTCCACAGGAGTTATTGTTGCCTACTTTGAATTTCAGAAGAAATAATTATTGTTGCATATTTTGACTTCCCAAAGTCCTATAGGAGTACTAGAGAAGGAACTGGAGCTAACCTTCCATAGCTTCAAATTGAGTCATTAGTGTGCGAACATTTTACTAATACCATAGATGAAGGGCATGTTCCCTGGCGTATTCAACCAGTCCGTATGGTTGAGACCATTCTGTAAAATGACCAACCATAGTCTACATCGTGGTGGTGGCCAACTCTCTCTGGGGAGGTCCTAGAAGTCTCCTTGGGAAAGTGAACTTGGGCTCTGCCTTCTTGGATAAACTGGAGATGGCCAGGAGGCGGGGGTTGGGAGGTGTGGAGGGCAGTGTTGGAGGCATCCTGTGGCCTTGGGGAGAGGAAGGCCGGCTCCCTTCGGCTGGAGCACGGGCTGCAGTGGTTTGAGGCAAGAGAGATTGGGCTCCAGCCTGAAGGGCCCTGGAAGCACCCTGAGACGTTGAAGGGAGACAGTACGATGAAAAATCCATTTTAGGAAGAAGCAAAGAATGATGAGACCGCGTGCAGAGAAATCCATTATCGAGCCATTGAAATAGATCAGGCGTGAGAGAGGAATCTAAGAAACGTGGGGGAACTACAGACTTGTCGGGCTGGATGGGGGAGCCGGGCTCCTCCTGGCTCGGGTAATTGGGTGCTGCTAGTCCCACCACCGGGACGAGAAAGGTAGACCCCTTTCTGAGCTTCCCCATGCTTCCATTTTGAATATGGAGAGGGAGGAAGCTGTAAGGTACCCAAGTGGGGAGTTCTCCCCACCAACAGCTCTGGGTCACTGGCGGGGGACTGGCCCGTGCCTTTCCCTTCTTCCGGAGCACAGCCACCCACCTTCCCCAACCTCCCTGGCCCGTGGAACGTGAGCCAGGCTGCCGGGTGTCCCAGCTGCAGGCTTGACCCCAGGACCTCCCGCTCTGTGGGCACCGGGAGCTGAGCTGGGCAGAGCTGTGAACCAAGGAGCCAGGCTGTCCAAGGGACCGTGTGGAGCCGGGCACCTCCTCCCCATTCTCCCTCCCGACTCAGAAAGGACTGGGAAGGCAGTAAAGAGTAAACTTGACCTGCAGCTAAGTCCCGGACACGTGGAGAGCGTTTGTGAGAGCAGTTTGGCCGGCTGTGACTACCACAGATGAAGAAAGCGAGTGGAGTCATTCCTGTGAGTGGTGGCGAAGCCTCAGGGGTGGACCTGCCGCTCAGGAAAAGCCTAGCCCAGGAGGAGAGGCCCAGGAGGGAGCTGGGGCACCCTGGCTGCAGGGCGAGCTGAAGAAGAAGCACCCGCGGAGGAGACAGAGAAGAGGCAGTAGTGAGAAGACAGCCTCGGAGCCATAGAAATCCAGAAGAGGGATCGAGAGATACCAGGGCGGATTAAAACCAGGAAAGCGTCCTTGGAGGCCAGAAGTCAGAGGTTGGAGGTCGGCAAGGAAAGCACAGGATGCACTCAGGTAGGTGGGCAGGAGCAGAAACTTCTGCCAGGGGCCGGGATGATGATGGGTGGGAGGTGAAGGAGAGTCAATGAGTGGAACCGGCATTTTAAGGAACTCAGTTATAAGAGGAAGAAAAGAGATGAGAAACAGCTGGGATCAAGGGGGGAATGTTAATAGGAGACATTTGCACATACTTATCAATCATAGAGTGATAGCTGACAGTCCCCTGGGAAGCAGGAAGAAGTTGGAACAGCAACACAGATGGAGGAATCAGGTCTTCCCAGGTAAAGGGTGAAAAAGTGCCAGGGGATGTAAACCCAGGCCTATTTGCAGGTGTTGGGAAACGGAAGGTCCCTCCCACCAACCAAATGTGTCCGGTGTGAGGTAGGAGGGGGGGGGGGGGATCTGCGCAGAAAGTTCACACGGCCAAGCCCGGAGGCCTGACCAAAGCACCGAAGATAGAACCACACAGAAGATTTGTGGAAGGAAGCAACTGACATCAATTAATTCGGACAGCAAATCCAGACCTCGTGGTCTCTGCAGAAGCCTCTGCCCCCAAGCAGGTGGCCTGGGGGCTGTGCAGAAGGCAGGATGGACTCGTGTGAGGAGGCCGTCACTCGGGCAGCAACTAAGATATAGTGCACTTGGGAGAAACGGAGGCCTGCGTGAGCAGTGGTTTCCGGTAAAGGGGTGGGGTGGGATTTAAGGACAAAAAGGCCGTAGGTTGGAGAGGACTGCGCGACCAATTGGACATGAGGGTGGGCACATCGGTCCTGGGTGGATGCCGGGGACAGAGGGCATGGCCTCAGGAGGTTCTTCTATCCTGGCATGACTGACCCTCACACGGTTACATAATAAAGTCACAGTACTCAGGAGATGGGAGGTGGGGTGTTCCCTAAACAGTGTCTGGTTCTGTCCCCTCCCTTCTCTTACAGAAGGTGACATTGAGTCCTAGGGGCATGAAGTCACTTATCTGTGATCACAGACTTAGTGGCCACGACAGCCCTGGAACCTAAAGTGACTGGAAGGAAAAGAGAAGAGGCGGGGAGAGGTGGGGAGAAGAAGAGGAGGGGCACTCGTTCGTTCGTTCGTTTGTTCATTCATTCATCCATTCCTCCACTCACTTCTTCCTTCAGCAAATAAGCACTGCCTTTTAGATGCTGAGGCCGCAAATAAGAAAGTGACCTGGTACCTGCCTTGAAGGAAGGGACTCAGACAGCTGTTGGAATCAAGTGTGCCGGATACGGCAGGGCACCAAGGAGGAAAGAAAGAGTCATTTCCTGGGATGCTGGAGAGGGTGGATGATCAGTGTCAGGAAAAGCTTCCAGAAGGAAGCAACTTGACTGAGTCGTGGCAGATGAGGCAAATCGGGTGGAAAAGGGCTTCTCGGCAGAGATGCAGATGCCGGGCCACCGAGCCCACTGTGCGGAAGCAGCCCTTGGGTCCGGAAATCACGTTTTGAGTGGTGGGGAACGGAGGAGGAAACTTGAAAGAGAGGGCTGGGCGTGCGTGTGTTACAGCACTGCCCGCTCAGTGCAAATCGCTCAGCTGAGAACTGGAGGGGGCAGAGCTCGAAACCAGACCTCTGGGCACCCGAGCCACTGGGCACCGCCCTGAAGACACTGATCCCGGAGGCGGAGGCGAGTCGGGCTCATAAATAACACAAATAAAGAGCGACAGTGCTGACGTCCCAGGGAGAGCGTTGAGGGGAGGGAGAGATGAACTCCAGCTTGGAAGGGGAGGGAGCAGAGCTCTGATCTTGAGGAATGGGTAGGATTTTGACAAGGTGGATGGGGAGCCGTCTGGTGATAGGAGCTCTCCTGGGGGAGCCCGCAGTTATTCTAATGGCATTTCCACCTTTCCGTCGATTTCACAACCGTGAGCTGTTGGAATCTGCGTTTTCTCTGAGCCTTGGCTCCTCCGGGTCCTGCCCGTCCTCTTACCTGCCAGGCTCAGCAATTTTCTCGCCAGGGCTGCCTTGGTGTCCTGTTTCCAGTGTGCCTCCCTTTGTAGATGCTAAATAAATGTCTGCTGAATGAATGAGTGAATAGGGAAGGGTCTCTATCCTTCTGCCCCCAGAGGAATGTTTTGTAATTCTGGGATTACAGAACAGAAGGCTTAGTTACCCGTGCGTAACAGGACCCAGATCTTAGCTTCCTCCTCCAGGATTCTTAACCTTTTTTTCCTGTCTTGGATGCCTTAGGTGTATGGCGAACCCTTCTCAGAACAAGGCTTTTTTTTTTTTTTTTTTTTTTTTACACTCTTTGTCAAGGAGTGGATTACTTCTTTTTCTTTTTTAGAACAAGGCTTAAATACTAAAATTAATTATACAGGATCGTAAAAAAAGATTACGATGCAATTCTCAGAATATTTTAAAAAATAAATTCGTCTTGCAGTAATAAACAACACGTAGCCACACGTTAAATATTAAGATCCAGCTCTCATTAATTCCCGCGATTTCAAGGCGGCGATGACCTTAACGGCCTTTTGAAATATGCGCAACATTCATAATGGAGCTGGAAATACTTATGATTTCTACTCATAATCCAGTCCCCACTGTAGGTGGTAGTGGCCTGTTTATTACTGAAGAAAACGCTAAATGACACTCAGAGGTCGGGGAAGAAAGGAGGCACTCTGGTCCCTCCCCGTGCAAGGTGGATGTAGCACCGAGTTCTCTTCCCGGCTTGCGAGCGCCATTCCTCAGTTACCGTGCACCCGCGTCTCCAGCAAAGTCTTGGTCGCTGAGGGTGGGCACCTCTGAGACCGAGAGCCTGGTGGCAGAAACCACTGCGAGGAGGTGAATCATGGTGCTGGTGCTTTGGAATAATTTTGGCCCTTTGGATGCAGGTGGAAATGATTTGTCTCCAGGAAAATCACCGAACTGAATGCTCTAGCAGGTGAGGAGGCTGCTGGCATAAGGTGGGCAGGCTACTGTGGGACACCAAGGAGGAGGCGCCTGGCTTGAGAGGTTTGAAGCGGGTCGACACTCTGAATTGCCTCCTTTTCACCTTAGGACAAGAACTCAACGAGACCCTGGGAGCTGCATAAATACCTTTGAGTTACCAGGAGTCAGATGGAGGGTGTCGTTTGTTTGTTTGTTTTCAGGCTGTGTAGCGAACCAGAAATAACAAACGCGTCGAGAAAGGTGTGCGGAAAGGCTCACCCTGCATGTGTTTTGACATTTTTGTGGGGCGGTTTGGCAGTAAGTACCCCCAACCTTAAATGCGTGCATCGGCTTCGGTCCAGAGGTCCCGCTGCTGGAAGCTTTTCTTAAGGAAATAACGATTATGTTCCAAGAGGTGTGCAAAAATTTTGCCGATGCTTTAAACAATAGCAAAATGAAACAAGACAAAACAAAACAAACCAGAGGGAATCATTCATAATCCATTGCAAAGAGAGCGAAACCAAATGTAGCCATCCGGGAGTATCACAGCTCAACAGGGATGGGGAAGCTGACTAGACCCCTGCCCACCCCGGAAAGTGCTGACAGGAAGTGTTCAGGCGCACTGCACCATGGGGTTTCCCCACACACATTCTTTTCTCCACCTGCTCTTCCAGGCTCTCCAAACCTCTTGCAGGGAGCGTGGAGTATGTAGCTTAGCCAGACACATTCGCTTTTGAGGAAACATTTGGTCAATTTGTGTCTGACAGAAGGACCACCGAGTATGTTTCCAAAAAATCACTTCTCCACCAAATTAAAGTTCAGGGCAAACCCATCTCCCAGCAGTGTGAATTCAGTGAAGGCAACTTAAAAACAACAACAACAACAAGGCACAGCAAAGTGCTCCCAAGGGAAAGGTTTGAAGCCCCCTGTGCCTGTCTCATCATCAGAAGCCTGCATCTCTGGGGGGGGGGGGGGGGGGGAGGAGTCAGCATCAGGAGCCTCCCCCCCGGGGCCCCACCCCCACTGACAGCAGGGGCCAGCCTGCCACTTAGAGCAGCAGCGTGTTACTTGTGGGTCACCTAGCCTGCGCCCGGGGCTGGGACACAGGTATGGAGCAGTGAGCGTCTCGTGGGGCCCAGCGGCCCCTTCCTTCTCACCTAGAGGGGGCCGGGGGCCCAGGCAACTCTGGGCAAGGAATCCGCACTCATTTCGCCAAAACAGCCTTCTGAAATCTGCTAACCTCAAATGTCGGAAAATCCTGATGCTTTGCTTTAGCAAAGCAAGTTTTTTCTTGCGGAGATAAGCTGCGCGTTCATTGTAACGAATGTTTATAGGTCGTGCCTTTGCTCCGCAAATATTTACTGAGTGCTCACGTCAGAGAGAGCAAACGGTTGGTGGCTCCCTCTAGGACTGCAGAGGGTAGGGTGGGGTAGTGGCGGGTTGGGGGGGGGCGGGGCTACTGTTCACCATCCATTGGCAGATTCCAACCACTCTTCCCAGTTTAGTTAAGGGAAGCCCTTGAGGTAAGGACGTGGTGGCTGAGGGGAGGGATTCACGTCCCGGACTGGGGTGGGGGGCTCACTGGGGGTGCTGCTGGGAAGCTGGAGGGGTGGGGGGAGGGGGTGGCAGATGTGGACAGGATGGAGTTGCTTGGGGTCGTTGGGCCCACAGGGGCCTGGGTAGAGCTGAGCGCCTTGCACAAGTGAATGCCACACTGATTGGCAGAGCTTTATGCCACTCATTCTTTCCTCACCCTACCCATCCACCTACATCCAAAGAGACCCGGATGTAAATCCTACCTGCACTACTGAGCTATGAGGGCCTACCATAGCTCTCTCTGCCTGGAGGGGAGATGGGAAAGTAAGTCATTGTAACCCAGAAAGGGTGCTGGATGAGCATAAGTGAAAATGTTTTTTTTTTTAATGTTTATTTATTTTTGAGAGAGGCAGAGACAGAGTGCAAGCAGGGGAAGAGCAGAGACACACACACACACACACACACACACACAGAATCCGAAACAGGTTCCAGGCTCTGAGCTGTCAGCACAGAGCCCGATGCAGGATCTGACCTGAGCTGAAGTCGATGCTGAACCGACTGAGCCACCCAGGTGCCCCTGAGCATAAGTGTAAGAGGCAGGCTTGGAGCAAAGGAGGAAACGTCCAGTCCTGGTCACTGAGGGAAGGGGAGGAGGGCATTCCAAGGAAGAAGAGTGGGTGGGAGAGCAGAGATATGTGAAACCAGACGGTCTGGCCTGGAACCGGGTCTTGCAGCCAAGGCCAGGCTGCTCGCCCCAATGGAGGCCAGCCAGCAGTGTGGCTACAGGGAGCATTGTGGTCATGCTTGGGGCCATCGAGAGCTGAGGTCGGTGGGAAGGTACTCAGATTTGCCCTTAGAACTCCCGCACTGGCACTTGTTTGCGGGGGGGGGGGGCAGGCTGGGGGTGAGGGACCGGGCAAGGGCTATGGTTGGCACTGGGCGTAGAGACCGCTTCGGAAACTGTAGCCATGCGCAGTGACTGTGACGCTGGGAGGAAGGAGCAGACCTGAAACTATCTAGGAATGAAGTGAACCAGTAGCAGGTGGTGGGTAAGGAAACCAAGGGACGGAGGACCAGCCATTACTGGTGCCAGCCATGCCATGCAACCTGCCAGTTTGGAGGCGAGGAGTCGAGTTCAGCTTTGAGTTGGTTCTGGGATAATCTGGTGGGGACCCCAGTGGGCAAATGGTGGCCGGGATTTGGAGCTCAGGAGAGGGGACCTGGGGCCAGAGCTGAACTTTACGGACAGTCCTGTACCGGCAAAGGAGACCTGCTACAGTCAGGCATTTAGGGGACTCTTAGTGCTACCACCTGTGACCTTGGGCAAATTGTTTTCCTCTCAGGGCCTCAGTTTCCTCCCCTGCACAGTGTGGATTGCCGTGGTGGCTCTGTGCTCAGAACAGTGTCTGGTGCATAGAAGTGCCCCAAGTGTGTTAGTGCTTTATCATGGCTCCCCGGGGCTCCCCGGGATGTTAGTGTGTGTGTGTGGGGCGGGGGGGGGGGGGGGAAGGCTGACGAGCAGATGAGATGGCCAGCGTGACAGTTGTGAGTGAGTGGGGAGACAGGGAGGACAGCTGTGGCCCAGAGCACGTGGGGCTGTTTTCTGAGTATCTGAGGCAGAACAAATCACGGGGCTGTGGCTTAACATCTCTTAAAAACAAAACGCTCACCAGCCCTTCTAAGTATATCAAACGACTTGGTTTTAGGAGCAGACCCAATTCAACATGGACTCTTCATGTTTCCAAATGAACAAACTGACACTACAAATACCAGGCAGAACATTTTTAAGGTGCCTGGGGACCAGAGCCTCGCCCCCAAAATGGCTATTAGCCAGCTGTGGGGAGCCACCCACCATCTCTGAACCTGAGTTAACTCATCATGAAATGAGTTGGTCAGGTCAGAATCGTTGCTCAGGTTGCTTTAGTCCGAAAAATGTAGTTCTAAAGGCAGCCACCTGTTAGGCTGGTTTCAGTTACTTGGTGTACTTGAGGGAAATGACAAGTCTTCTGTAAAAGCATGTACAGGTGGAGGACACAGGAGAGGCTTTGAGGAGGCAGCAGGCAGGGAACCAAAGCAGGAGGGGAGGGGCCGGTGTGGCAGAGGGCAGGGCTGGATGGTGCTCAGGTCAGGGGATCCTACAGCCCCAGGGCAGGGAGGGTGGGTCAGCGGTGGGCAGCCGGGCTGGGACCTCCAGCTCATGAGGTGGACACACCCCCACCCACACCCCCCTCCGCCCCCCAATGGCAGACCCCCATCGCTGCCTCCTGGTATCTGCCATCTGTTGGGGAAGCGAGACATTGATCAAGTCCCCAGAATGAGTGAAATGGTGCTAAGGCCATGTGGGCAAGTTCCCGAATTTCTCCCAACTTAGGTTTCCTTCTGTATAAAATGGGCGTACAAGTGTTTAACTCAGGTGGCGTTATGAGAGTAACCGTGCTCACAGGGTAGATCTCTTGATACCTGGCGGGGCTTGCAGAGATGCACAGAGTACAATGGAAGTTAGTAAATGAGGACACGGGGACTAAGGGAAAACAAGATGATGGAAAGGTCAATTAATCTCCAAATCGCACGTGGATGGGCCCTCTAGTTTCTAGCAGTGGGCTGCAAATTCAGTTCTGAGCTTCTAGGCTATCTAACAAAGAAGGAAATACAAGTCTGAGCCTATGGCTTATGATTAAAACGCTTCCTCTGGCCCTTCATCGGGTAGCCTCTTCTATTCCCTCCATCCCGCGCACCCTGGGGCACAGAGAAGCCACACTCCTCCCTTTCTTGGGCCAGTCATTTTCCCCTGCCTTCTCCTTCTTTCATCTGGGCTCAGCTGGCCCGCCTTCCCCCATCTCCCAACTCCATTCGGTGGGGGGGGGACACTCCTGCTCACCCAGGGCATTTGATACACAGTAGGCACTCAGAAAATACGGGAAGGATGAACAGATTTGCACATCTTGCCCTGTCCTGAGAGCTCTGTGTCAGGCTCCCCACAATCCCTAGAAAAGGGCCAGTGTAATGGTGTGGGGGACTCACAGCACAGCCCACGGCCTGGCTCCTGGGATTGAATAAAAAGGTGATCCAGGAGAACCGGAAAGAGGTTGATGGCGTAGTGGTTCCAGCAAGACTCGCTGAGGAACATATTCTCAGGTGATGAGTACCGAGGTAGGCGGGAGTTGCCTGAACAGGAGGGGGAAATTGTGAGTTTAAGAGAGTTTACATGACACCTGGAAAAGGCATATCAAGAAACCTGCTTTCTGTTACCACCCCTTGTAAGGCGTGTCTGTAGAAGTTAGTGAGATCTGGGGAAATAAATAAAAGATCAACCCCAGAAAAGAGAAGCCAGAGAATGGTACCAACCCATAATGAATAGACTCAGGGGACATATTCTAGGGCAAAGGCCACAGAGGTGAAGTGCCAGTGACAAATCTGAATTATCTGCAATGTGGACAGATGACAGGCAATCAGAAGTTGACACGGTGAAAGCATTCAGACTTGCCAGCCCGGGAAGATGTTGCGATGAACCTCATGGCGGATGTTCCCGGGCCCTTCAAAATCATAGCGAGCACTCCACGCCAATGTTTCACAACTAGAGACTTCCAAGGACTTTTAATAATTATACGTATACCTCATTATAGACATATAATTGGATTCTAAGCTTCTTGGAAATGGAAGAACATGTCCTTTTCACGCGTTCCCCATAGTACCCGTTTCAGACTCTTTGCTTCATGCTTGCCGGTTGAATTCGATCAGAGGAAAAGAATTGGAGAGGTGTAGTTTTCAGAGGCAGGGAAGGCGTGCTAAACTTAATGCCATAGGCTTGCATTTCAGATAGGGCAAGAGAATTATTCACTTGAAAAAATATTCACCACCGCATGACAAAAGTGATCTGGAACCTGTGTTAAAGACGACTTAGGGGTTTTAGACCGTGATGTGTTTCATGAGTCATCGTAGTGAAATGATTTCGAGGAAGAACCTCTGGATGGATGGGCTCCATTCATGAAAATGTGTCATGGTCCAAGTCCTCCACTGGTCAAACCACATCTGGAGTAATACGTCCCATTCTGGGCCCCCATGTCTTACATATGCGATGGGTAAACCCAGAATGCGTTCAGGAGATGATGTTGAGGAAGGAGAAGGCCCTCCAAGTTGTGAGATGTGGGAAGTAAGATCCCATTTATGTTGTCATCCACCTTCTCACCCAAACTGGCACTTTGGTACGAATTCTAGACTCTTTCACTCCCCTCAATCCCTCCTGCATCCCAGCATTGCCCTCCTTCCCGCGTGTCCCCAGCTGAGCTCTGCACGCCCACCAGGTCGCCCCAGGCTCTGCCGTAGCCCCCTTCCTCCCAGGCCTGCTCACCTCCACCTGTCCTCTACATGGCTCTCAGGGTGGGCTTTCTAAAATGCACATCTGTTCGTGTCACTTCCTGCTTAACCCCCTTCATGAATGCTCATACATTCGGCATCTGACCCAAGCCCACTGTTAGAGCCTTCTCCAATTTCTGCCCACTTCGCCAGCACCAGACCACAAACCCAGCCGGTCCCTCAATATGCCATCCGCTTTCTCCCCTCCACACTTTTGCACAGGCGGTTTTCTTTGCATGTTGAGCCGGGACAGAAGCTCAACTCCAACTAACTTAAAAGGAGAAGTGATCATGTATGCAGTATATGCCCGAACATACAGTAACCCGGAACATAAACTATTTCCCGTAAAATGAGTCTCTGCCTTGCCTCCATTTCCCCCCTAGGTTGGATATTTACACTTACTGGGGAAAGGGGAGAGATGGCACCCGACAGTTCTAATTTCACAACCTCCCAGCAACCGGAATTCAGAGGCAAGAGACAGTTTGGTCCTTAGCTGGACATTCTCACGTAAGAGTCCGTGGGCTGAACTTTGGCCCTTCCCTGAGCCAATCACTGTGGCCAGGGGATTAAAGACTCACTCTGATTGGCCCCTGCAGCAGAGGGGCGGAGCACCATGTCCGGGACCAACCAGGACCCTTTCTGCAGGGAGGGAAACAGAGAGGGTGGTTCCCAAGGAAGGGTGTTGGGCAGAAAGTGTCTTCTCCCTGGCGAGCCTTCCCTAACCCTACGCGGAGAGGCAAGTGCTTCTTGGCAGGTGCTTCCAGAAGTCCTCGTTAATACCTCTCTGCCAGCATGGGGGTACCTGTGGGTTTTTTGGATTACATACCTGGCCATCCATGGAATATAAGTTCCTGGAGGGCAGAGATTTTGTTTGCACGGGTCATGTTCTGTCTGAACTCCATATTCACTCTCCGCCCCCGTCACCCTGCTTTCCCATGTGGACTGCGTCATGGCACCCTGGGCCTGGTAGGCCAGCGCGTTCGTTGGCAGGAGATGAGAAACAGAGAGGACAGTGAGGCTGAGGTGTTCATCCCTCCGGCTCCTTCTCTGCAAGATTACAGGCTGCCTCCCTGAACTGAAGGCGACAGCTCCTGTCAGAAAGGCCTCTCCACATGGCTTTGGGCTCTGGAAACACCTCCCTTCCCTCACCCCTTCCAGCCTTGCGGTGCTGTTCACAGCCCCGGGTTCTGCACTATCTCTTTCGGTTTCCCTATATCCTGCCCACTAGATAAATAGCTCCTTTATTAAACTCTCCTCCTATTACCCAATTAGGCATGCCACCTGGTTCCTGCCGGGACCCTGCCTAACACAGTGTTCTCTATTCATCTTTGTTTCCCCGGGGCCAGAACAGGGCCTTCCATGCCACGGACACTTAATAAATCCGAGGATTAAGAAATGATTCAACGTGGGCTGGATATAGGAGTGTTGAGTCCTCCGTGGAAAATGGACCCAGGGAGTAGCTTTCATTTTTGGGGGGGTGGGGGGGGCAGGATTCATATTAAGAAACATAGCTACTACAGCAGTGCTGTAGACACACGCACGTTTGAATGAGAAGTTTGGTGAAGCAATGCCTACCTTTGCCGTGTGCGACACACTGCGATATTCTCTATTTCATTCTGTTCTGTGTCCAGTTCAAATTCCGCTTGTGGTCTGCTCAATTGATTTCATGACCTGAAAAATAACTCCCACCCACAGCTTAAGCAGCACTGGCCCAGTGACCTTCAGCATTCCCTCCATCCCGGAGAGTCTGTGACTCCCCAACGGTAGAATTTAAGGCATCATGAATGAGAATGTAATAGTGTCACCGCGACGGTGCATCTAACGGGACTTGGCTTCATGGCCTTGAAAAAAAAAATCAAACAACATCGCCATTCTGTCTTCAGGTTTTCGGAGAATTCTTACCCCAAGCTGGCCTTTTTTAGGTTTGGCCCAGTTTGCGGGGGAGGGCAAGTGAAAGCTCTTCAAACACGCCGGTGGGTATGAGTGATTTTAAGCATCTGTTTCATGGAAGTCAATGTCGGGGATCACTGGAGCGCTCTGGAGCGAGCCTGGAGAGGACAGCTCGTCTCGAGTGCCTGTCCGAGGGTTCCTGGGCCTCTCCTCTGTGCCCTTGCTGCCAACAGCAGCTCTTCTTCTCCTCAGCAGAGGCATTTCGTAGTGCCCTGCTTATCTGTGGAGCTTGACCAAGAGGACACCCAGGCCGGTCTATGTCACGGGGGCTGGTAGCGGCCAGGGCCATGCGGCCCATTTGCAATCGTCTCGCTGCTTCAAGCCCAGCCCAAGTCTGCGGCCCTCTCCACCTCAAAGACTGTAGGATTCTATTTTAAACACTGAGTTCTACGTTCTCTAAAATTGACTCTCCCTTCCCAGCTCACCATCTGTCATTCGCCTGGTATCTGAACTGTAAAGCCAAGTAGAGGAGAAGATGGTAATAGCTCTTCCTTAGCTGCGATTTGGAATCAAATCCTCGACCCCTGTCCTCAGTCGGACATCACCTCTCGGCCAAGTTCTCGAGAGAGGTAAATACAAAAAAGACAACGCCAGGTAGGCGGGCCTGGGACCAGATGGGGCTCCAGAGTGGAGGCTTGGTGAGCTGTGCAGGCGAGCTGTCATTCATTTGTTTATTCGTTGTCATTCTTTCAAAAAATTCATATCAGCAGCGCCTACAATATGCCAGCCATGGGGGAGAGAACGGTGAGGAAAAAACAATGTCCCTGTCGTGGTGAAGCTTGTTATGTTCTGGCAGGGGAGTCCGAAAAGAAACAACTAAATATCTGAATGCCAACACAGGAGATGGTAGTAAGTGCTATGAAGAAAGTAAATCTAGGTAAGGTGGGTGCTAGGCAGTGTGTGAGTGTGTGTGTGTGTGTGTGTGTGCGTGCACATGCACATGGGCACATTATTTTAGTGATGTTAGTAAGGGTTCTTTGAGGATGTGACATCTGAGGAGAGAGCCTGGTGGGCCTGAGCCAGGGAGATACCTGGGGGAAAAGCGTCTGGTGAGAGGAACAGCACATGCAAAATCCTTGAGACCATGAAGAAGATTCCTTATGCCTGGTGGGAGGCGGGGGTGGAATAGAGGTAGGCCTGGGGCCTGGAACCCCAGCAGGCTGAGCAGCCTTGTCTATACTTCTCCACCACAGCCCATGCGAAACCTTGGCCACTTTTGACCCAAAGACTCAACAATTTTTTTTTAGTGTTTATTTATTTTGAGACATAGAGAGACAGAGAGAGAGAGAGAGAGAGAAGATCCCATGCAGACTCCATGCTGTCAGCGCAGAGCCTGGCGTGGGGGCCGATCTCACAAGCTGTGACATCATGACCTGGACCGAAATCAAGAGTGGCCTGAGCCACATCAACAATTTTTAAAACTATTGTGAGTAAAATACGCGTCACATGAAATTTGCCATCTCAACCATTTTGAAGTGTACGGGTCAGTGGCATTAAATGCATTCACGTTGTTGTGAAACCATCACTACCATCCATCTCCAGAAATGTTGTCCGGAAGAAGACACCCAATGTCTTGTGGGTGTCTTGTCTTGACACCCATTAGCCGACAACTCCCCACTCCTCCTCCCCCAGCCCCTGGCACCCACCATTCTGCTTTCTGTCGCCAGGACTCTGACTACTCTAGGTACCCCATGCAAGTGCAATCATACGGTATCTGTCTTTTTGTGACTGCCTTATTTCACTTAGCGTCATGTTCTCAAGGTTCATTCATGTGGCATGTGTCAGAATGTTTCCTGCCTTCGTAAGGCTGGACAATACTCCATTGTACGTGCAGACCACGTTTTGCTTATCAGTTCATCCACCGAAGGATACTGGGTTGCTTCCACGTGTTGGCTATTGTGAATCATGCTGCCTTGAGCACGGGTGCGCAAATATCTCATCGAGTCCCTGCTTTCCATTCTTTGGGGTGTATGCCCAGAAGTGGATGAGCAATTGTAGACCACTTTTCCTTTGAGGTGAACAACGGTTGTTTGTGGGTGGCTCCTGAGAATTATATCACCTATTGTTTTTAAAGGTTATTTATTTTGAGAGAGAGAGAGAGAGAGAGAGAAAGCAAGTAGGGGAGGGGCAGAGAGAGAGAGAATCCCAAGTAGGCTCCGCACTGTCAGTGGAGAGCCTGACTTGGGGCTTGAACTCATGAAGAATCGTGAGATCATGACCTGAGCTGAAGTCAGACACTTAACTGACTGACGCCCCTGAATTTTGTCACCTATTAAGGTGTGTGGCCATTGTCTGTTCGCATGGGTCTCTCCCCGCTGGACTGTAGGTTCCTGGTGGCCAGGGAACCGTGTTCAACATTCCCACACCCTGATGCCATGGAGGGCCCACAGTCTGCCTTCTGAAAGGCTTAGAACGGAACAAATCTGGTCAGGGCTGTTGCTGAGGGCGTGGTGCTGAGCCCTCCTGCCCCGGCTCGCGTGTATTTTTATACATGGGGTTTTTCTGATTTTGTTTGAAAGGGAAAAACCGTCCCTAAAATAATAACAATAAAAAAAAAAAACAAACGAATATAATCCAGTTCCCTGTGGGAAAACCGGAAACCCACTGAGGGCTGGTGATTTGCCAGGCATCCTGGCGTAGTTGGTGGGCCAGCCAGGATCCGAACCCATGGTCCCCATTCTCTAATTGGCCTTGCTGCCACACGGCCTTCTCCACGAAAGGCGATTGTCCTGTTGTTTCCCCCCTTGCTCTCTGCCTGTCTCCTCCCTCAGAAGACAGGGCAGACCCCTCCCCAGAGCCAGCCCCAGCTCTGGGTCGGGGCCCTGCCAGGTCGGGCAGCCCAGCATGGAGTCGGTGGGGCTGCCATAAGCAGGGGAGTGTGCTTCCTTTCCCACAAGCTTTAATGGAGTGAGGGGGGACTCAGCCCCCGGGCCCCTCCAGGCAACCCCAGCGCAGGGTAGCTCAGCTGATCTCCAGATGGCCCAGCAAGAGGAAAACTTGATGAAGGTCTTCATTCTCTGAGGCCTTTCCTTCCCTGAGGAGAGGGTTCGCTTCCTGGGAAACCGTAGACGAGGCCGCGTGTGAGAGACAGAGGTCCAAGTTGTGGGGAGGGGTGTGTGTAAATGCGTGTGTGAGAAAACCCAAGGCGCGGGGCAAGGGTGGGGTAGAGACGGAGGCAGCAGAGAGGAGAAGTGATGCAAAGAAACAACCTTCCTCAGAGAGTTTTGGGAGCTAAGTGTCCTGAAGAGAACTTGGAACTGTACCTGGCACGGTAAGTGCCATGTGGACGTTGTTGATTATTGCAGAGGTGGAGAGTGTGGTGGACTAGAGAGAGGAAGGGAAGGGGGGTGGTGGTGCGGGCAGGAGCTGGTCCCGGAAGCCCAGCAATGCAAGGAAAGGTGGAATCTGGGCGGGGCTCCCTTGTCTGGCTCTTCTCCCATAAAGCTGACTCTGTTCCTCTTCCTCCCTCATTGTATTTTTAAATCTAAATGGCGCAGCCTCCATTGTGTGAAGGAACACGATTTTCTGGATTCCCTGAAGCGCCTCAGCACGCTGTGCGTTGAGAGTCTGCCTGGCAACAGCCATCTAGGTCCCAGGGATGGTGACGGAGGGGCCTGGTGGCCACATACCGCCTCAGCCCTAATGGTAAAGATTCCGCGGTGCGCCCGAGCCTTCGTGCCTGCCCTCCTACCCCTGTAAACCCTCTGGGTCTCCTCCCGTCTTTGGCCGGAGGGAACCCCTTCCCAGATTGTGTCGGATTGAGGGTGAAGCCCACACAGCCCGGGGCTCCCTGGGCGGAGATGGGTCCTGGCCCTTCCAGGCCCTGACGACGCTGTGTGGCTGGAGCTCCGTCCCCCACCTGTGCCTTGAGGCCCTGCCCCACTTTGTGATGGCTCTGAAGGGTCAAGGGCGGGACACGGGTCCACACTGATTTTCAATCTGGGCCATCACAGGGGGCCCTTTTGGGTTAACGTTTAAAAAAATGTGATCTCCTCTCTCCGTGGAGGCTGAGAAGCGTCCCAAGGAGGGTTTCTACCCCAGCGGGGCCGGCTCCTGCGCTGGCGGCCTGGAAAACACTGCTGTCCCCGGCATCGTCCTGGTGCCCGGAGCTGGTGGTGGCTGCACGAACAGAACCTCGGCCCCAAGCAAAGGGCGGATCGCCAGGCCCAGTGACCGTCTGCGTCAGCCCCATACCCTCTCAGGCTTCGGGAGATCATCCAGAAGCTTTCGGGCCTCTCAGGTGAGACAATGCAAGAGCTGGCTTGGCTTGGGGAAGGGGGACAGCGTGCAGCCTGCGCTGGACTGAGGGGGGGGCGGGACGCTGGAGACCAGCCAGGGGGCCACAGCTCGTGCAGTTTGAAGAGGCAATGCTAATTGAACACCCAAGTCCAGGGGAGAGAATAAGTAGTCGTGTTAGACACAGAGTAGCGATAACTGCTCCTTGATGAGAGACTGAGACGGACAGAGGCAGAAAGAGGCACCCCCGGCCCCCTCAAGGGACATTTGTCAAGGTGGCTTACTAGGGAAAAGCGCGAGCCCTCGCTTTCAGGGCTGCTTTGATGGCTGGTCCTCTGGCACTCTGCCCAGCCTCCCTGTGGCATCGGTGCGCAGGGGAGGCTGTGCGCTGGCTTCCTCTTGTCCCGGGTGCAAATGGCAGCAAATCCCAAGCTGGGTGATTACATCAGTGACTTTCCCCCTCCTCAGCCCCTGGGGAGGCTGGCCAGGTTGGAAAGCAGCAGGAATCTTTTCCAACACAAATAAACGATAATTTTCGGTAGTGGCCCTGGTTGTAGAAAATGGGGAGAGGCATCTTTTGGGTTTCGCTCAGGTTGAGAGGGTTTGGAGCTAAGCCCAGTCCCTTCAGGGCTGCAGGCCAGCCCAAGAGACTGAGAGCTGGAGAGATGTCCCTTGAAATACAGGTTTGGTGACTTCTGCCAGTAAATGACCTTAATTCACAGAACTGCACGCTCCTGCTCGGTTTCCATCCTCTGCTTTTTGCAGCAAAGAAACCCCCCGGCCAGGTTCTCCACCCTATTAGGCAGGGAACAAACGGAGTGTTTTCCTACTATGTAAAGAGCCTGAGTTTTCCCACATACAGAGCACGGAACAATGCCACCAACCTCTCTCCTTTTATTTTCCCAAAACACCTACCAGAAGAGAGGGCAAACACCGATTTAGTGGAGGTCTGCCTAATAAACAGGTACCTTTTGTGCCACCATCGTATTGAAAGTCGTCTTGTGTTCTGGCAACCACCTTGACTTCCTCAAAGGACAATTAGATTGTGCCCCCAGGACCAGTGTGAAAGGTGGGGGGTCCCGAGGATGCCAGATGCTGTGGGCCCCACGATGTGACTTCGTGCTCTTGAAGTCTTTAAGGAGCCTACGAGCCCAGGAAGCAGCCCCAGGCCCCGGCTCTCTGCTCGTCCTGAGCTCCGAAGACACAGCATCATCTGTGTCTAGCTCAGCATCAACTGAGCTAGATGCTCAGTCCGCAACATCTAGCTCCCGTTTCCTGCGTCTTACTCCCTGACAATCCTGTTCACGCCTTACCGCCAGAAATGTACCTTTGTTCTGTTCTCGCTCGTCCCCCGCCACCACCAGCTTATCCAGTCTGAAGATGTTTATCAAAACGATAGTTAAGATGAAAGACAGAGGAGAAATAAGCCTTTCTCTCATACAGAAGTAATACAGGTCTCAGAACTGGACACGTTTCTCCCATCCTTCCTGAGGACGCGTCCCTTTGGGATGTGGTTCTGGAGTGAAGGTCGAGAGTGTGGGAGGTGGAACAGGCAGGGCCTGTGGCCTGGCCCAAGCAAATCACGTCCGGGGATTCCGAGTGGGTGATAAGGCGAATCACTGAAATGTCGGAAAATCTCTGCCCTCCCGCCGTTTTCTTCTCCCTCCTTCCTCCCTCCCTTCCCCCTCCTTTCTTTCCTCTCTATCTTCCTTTCCTCCCCCAGCCCCATCCTTTTGGAATCTCCAGCTCCATGTGAGTTGACCACATGTGCTGCATCCGCTCCCTTCAGGAGTGACATAGGAGGAGACTGGAAGATGACAAACATACAATGAGAGTGAAACTAGCAGTCGGTCAACCTCTTAACAGATTCTGATGGTCCTCCAGAGCCCAGAGCAATTCTCAGTCTCGCCTAACCTCTGTTATTGATTATAAATAACAATAATATAGATAATCATGGCACCGAGGTACTACCTGAACTTTGAATTCTCTCCATCAGCTGGAATGGATTGCATTGACCCATCCACACTTTCCCACTTGCCCACACTGTCTGGGCATTCTTGCTGCTGAGAGCGTGTTGTTCTAAGATAGGGTCCTGGTAGGGGTAGGATTTTGAATGTGAATCTTTTTTTTTTTTTTTTCCTTTAACCTATGCAGTCCCCACCTGTCCTGAGTAGCAATTATTATATCATTATATGGTTGTAGCAATGATTACATATATAATTGTATGCATAGATGTAATTATGTACATATATAATCTGCATGCATTTTACAGTTTTTTCAAAGCAATGTCACATACATCATATCATTTGCTTCCCACGACAGCCCTGTGATGTGAGAGGGCAGGACATCTTCAAACGTATGGCTGAGGACATCAAGGTCCAGAGAAAAGAGTGATGGGCAGAAGCCAGGGCGAGAAGCCAATGGCCTGATTTCTGGTCCTGGGCCATTTCTACAATTCAGTTCTGCCTCCCCCCACCACTCCGGTCTTGCTGAAAGTATGTATTCACCAAGAGGCTACTACTTGCTGACTCATTCATTCATTCCTTTCATGAACCATTATGGAGCTCCAGGCACTGTGGTATGTCTGGAATACACGGCAGTGAAAATAAAAGTGAAACAAAACCCAAACCAGCCCTTTCTGTTCGTTATGATTAGGCCCTGTTAAGGGCAGTGCCGTGATAAAGAGCTCAGAGGCTGGGGCCCGGCTGCCTGGGTCTGAGTCCCAGCTCCCCTGGTCACCAGCAGCAGCCTCTCTGGCAAGTTTTTCAAACCTTCTGCGTCTCAGTGTCTTCATCGGTAAGTCAAGGATAATTATAGTACCTCCCTGAGGGCTGTTTAGTGCGGTGGACACGAGGGTACAAGTGTATTCTCACGAGTACCTGAGTCGTCTCTGGCACACAGCAAGCCCTCCAGAAAAGCTACTGGTGGGTCCAAGCGATCTTATGGGGGGGCTGAAAAACCTAAATACGTGTGAAGATTGTAAAATGCTTACGAATACATTGCAGTAAAATTTGGGTGATGACTCTATGCCTGTTTCTTTTTTTCTTTTCTTTTTTTCCTTTTCTTTATTTTTGAGAGACGGCACAAGTGGGAGAGGGGCAAAGAGCGAGGGAGACACAGAATCCGAAGCAGGCTCCGGGCTCCGAGCTGTCAGCGCAGAGACCGACGTGGGGCTCGGACCCACGAATCATGAGATCATGACCTGAGCCGAAGTTGGACGCTTAATCGACTGAGCCACCCAGGCGCCCCTACACTTATTTCTTTCTGGCCTTTTCTTTTTAGCAGTGACTTACCTTCTCTTCTCTGTACCTCCTTTCGTCTTCTCCCACCAAGAAGAAATGGATTAGTTATACTAATCTCATGGCCCGTTTAAAAACTATTCATGTGGGCTTTTCTTCTGGAGCTCTATGCAGTTCTAAGTTCCCATTGGGTCCCTGATGCAATTATTTAAAGTTTGTGTCCGTCAAAGTAAGATAAAAAAAGAAGTCTGAGTATAGGTGTGTATACTGAGGACTTTCAAGAGGTCAGTGGTACAGTTTATGCCTCTGTTTTGACAGCATTATGAACATCCAAGGCTGAAACTTTCTAGTTACTTCACAGATGGAACTTGACTCCAGGCATCTCCCCCGGCCCCACCATTAAGGGGCTGGCTTGGCTTTGCCCAGGGTCCCATCTGATGCCCCACTCACCCTGGGGCACAGATAGGATTGATATCCTTGGGTGTTCTCACAGCTCTGCCGAGGCAAGTCAGTTACCTGTATCACTTTTATTGTTTAAATTCTGAATTTCTTAGGAGAGTCTGTCTTATGCTATGGACAAGGGGCTTGTGAAAGTGCAGAACTTTCCAACTTAATCCAGTGTCTCTCGAGATGACAGTTTGTGCATCGATCCGTGGGCAGGTTGACCGTACGTCCTGATCTGCCCAGGACAGTCACCATTTACGTTTGGTGTCCTGGTATGATTATTTATAGTACCCCATTTCGTGCCTACAAGTATCCTGGCTGGGGTGCTAAATGCCATGGTCACTTACCTGTAGCACACAGCTGGCCTACTCTGAGCCACTGTGAGCTTTGCACAGATGGGCCCTCGAGGCCTAAGGAGAGCAGTGAGATTTAGAAGAAATCTAAATTTTCCTCGATAAGAAAAGGCGATGGCTAGAAAACTGACCTCAACTAAACACTGAATCTAAAATGCTAAATAGAGTCAGTGTTACGGCAGAAACTGAGTTCACCGAATACCCGCGTGCGCCCCAACGTTTCCCAGTCTTCCCTGCAGACAGGCTGGGCCATGCGACTGGCGGTGGCCAATGTCATGCTGCATGGAAGTGAAGCGTCACCTCCGGGGCCAGGGTGGTGTCTCTCCTACATCTCACTTTCTGTGCTGCGGTGACCCTGTGTTATGAAGGCGGTGCGAGCTGGCCTATCGAGACACCCCTCGCAGGGAAGCTTTGCCAGCCTGCACCGGTCAGACTTGTGTGAGCGAGAAGGAAGCACCCACTGGCTGAGTGAGAGCTTTTCTGTTGTTACTGCAACATGGCGGCACCTGGACACGAAGTTAGAATATTCTCGTGTCTGCATAGGATGAGAATTGTCTTTTAGGTCGAGACGTGGAAAAAGCCCTTAGCCTTTGCACCATGGACAGAGTTTTGGGAGTCGAGGCTCAGCGCCCTGTACCCCGGTGTGTGATCTACTTGGGACGACAAAGACACACAAGACCTGGAGCAAAACAAGACACAGCGTCTCATTGTTGCCGAACTCCGTGGAGAACCCCAAAGGCTTAAAACGCGGGCAGGAAAAGCTCTTGCACAGCGTTGATGCAGTGCTCAATTTGGGGGTATTCCTGCTGAGTCCTTGCTTTGGCTTAAACTAAGTCAAAGTTTAAGCTGGCGAGTTTGTTCCCAGATGCTAATTGGTGGATGGGCAGCATCAGAATCTTCTGGACGCTGAAAAGATATACACACGCATGCGTGTGGTCCCTGGAGACTCTGGTTCTCTGCAGACCCTGGGTGGATTCCAGCTTTAAAAACCACCCTTCCGGGGCACCTGGGTGGCTCTGTCGGTTAAGCGTCCGACCTCGGCTCAGGTCACGATCTCTCGGTCCATGAGTTCGAGCCCCGCGTCGGGCTCTGTGCTGACTGCTCAGAGCCTGGAGCCTGTTTGAGATTCTGTGTCTCCCTCTCTCTCTGACCCTCCCCCGTTCATGCTCTGTCTCTCTGTCTCAAAAATAAATAAACATTAAAAAAAAAAAAAAAAAAACACCCTTCCCCACCCCAAGAGATGGTGCCGAACAGCAAGGGATTGCTGACAAATGGAATGTGGTGTTTATTTCACATTATTACAATGAATTCAAGGGGTCGCTAGTGCTCTCTTTGCAGGGTCTGCCACTGTAATTTACATACCCAGAGAAAGCGCTCACGTATCACAGGAGGTACTGGTTGGCTGTGACCGGCGTGACGCCAGGCTCTCACCAGCACGCAAAGTGAGATTCAGACTTTCTCGCCTCATGAGACCTGCTCATCCGTCTCCCGCTAGGGGCTTGATTTTTGGTGGAAGAGCAGCGTTTCCAAACTGGGTTGGAACCTATTCATGGGCTATAAAATCAGCTGAGGGGGACGCAACCAGTATTAAAAAAAAACAAAAAACAACAAAAAAAACAAAAACCAAAGAAAGAGGCTGGGGACGGGGAGGGGGTAGACTACATGACATATGTTAAGGATAAGCGTTGTCTGAAAAAAAAATTTTAAGAAAAAAAAAAAGGATAAGCGTTGTCCTGGAAAACTTGTTTTGGTGGATGCGTTGTGCTTTAGGTTGCCACGTATTTCTTACCATGGGTCGTGGCAAAAAATGTACGTCTCTGCCGTATGGCATAAATCAACCATGACCCTAAGGTACTTAGGCAGCCCTGTCTCTGCTTTCAGAAGAGTGACAGAAGTCACCGGGAAGGGCAGACTGTCACACACGAGAACTTCGGGGAGGCTCCCTGAAAAGTAATAGGAAACCAATTTGTGGATGATCCCAGTAGCCTGGGGAGATAAATCAATCCCAGGAAGTTTTACCAATAGTAGCTGATTCAGCTGGCCACACCTGTCACCTGGGGACAGCGGGGCTTATCCAGAGCCTGATCTGGCTAAATTTCGGTTTCCCTTTCCTGAAAATAGGGATTACCACCCTGTTGACTGTTACTGTTGTGGGAAAAACCCAATTGGTGGTGGGGGAAGACCCGCAAAGCGTGGGCCCAGCAAAGGCCTTTCATGGCGGGCATGCTGTTAGGGCAGGAAGAGAAAGGCCAGACTCCGAGCAAGACTAGGCCATGTGGGAGTTAGGCCACGTAAGGGAGCACGGACCAGGTAAACTACGTCAAGCAGCCTTTCTTCCTCTGGCCTCTTGGCAGGAGCCCTGAGGTCTGATCTTTCACAGTACACTGGTCTTACTCAGTGACCTAGAAGAGAACAGGCAGCAGAGCCAACAGGATGAGGGGACCAGCTCGCAGAGCATCTCGTGTGCAGTTCTCGTGGTGGGAGATGCCTTCTGCCGGCTTGGGAGGGGCCTGGCAGTGGCAGTGATGGGGAGCACAAGGGTGGTAGACTGTCCTTGGGGCTGCTGGTTTTGAAGCAGGCCTGCAACCCTCTTCTCAGCAGGAAGAGAGGAGGAGAAGGAGGAGGGGGAGGAGGGGAGAGGGGGAGGAGGGAGGGGGAGGAGGGAGGGGAGGAGGGGGAGGGAGGGGAGGAGGGGGAGGAGGAGGGGGGGAGGAGGAGGGAGGGGAAGAGGAGGGAGGGGAAGAGGAGGGAGGGGAAGAGAAGGAGGAGGAGGGGAGGAGGGAGGAGGAGGAGGGAGGGGAGGAGGAGGGAGGGAGGAGAAGGAGGAGGAGGAAGGGGAGGAGGAGGGGGGAGGGGAGGGAGGGGAAGAGAAGGAGGAGGAGGGGAGGAGGGAGGAGGAGGAGGGGAGGAGGAGGAGGGAGAGGAGGAGGAGGGAGGGGAGGAGAAGGAGGAGGAGGAAGGGGAGGAGGAGGAGGGAGGGGAGGAGGGGGAGGAGGGGATGGAAGGGAGGAGAAGGGGGAGGATGGAGAGGGAGAGGAGGAGGGGGAGGAGGAGGAGGAGGATGGGAGAAAAGAAGGCCCTAAAGAATATCACTGAAGGGTCTGGGTTTCGTAAAAGACTCCAGTGGACAAAAAGCTCCCCTCCCCCCATTTCCAAGTGCACCATTTCCAACAAAGCCCCCGAAGTGGTTGGCAGAAGTCCTGGCCACTGCCACCGCTTCCATGTTTAAAGTTCTCCCAATATTGAGGAATGAACAAAATTGCCAAGAGTGCAAAGATGGAATTTTAAGAAGCAACACAGGACTGTTTAAAGTTGCACACTGAACATCTTTGATCCCGATGCCGATCTCTGTGGTCGCCCCTCGGACTTCCTGAGGCCGTATCAGAAGTCAGAACAACCGAGCAGGCTGATTCTCCCTTTCCTCCACCAGCCGTGCCCGCAGGATAGGCCTCGCTTAAGAGCAAGCTTCAGCGGGGGCTGTCTTTGCCGCTTGGAATGGGACAAAACTTTCTCTTCAGCCGGGTCTTCTCAGGATCGTGGTCCTGAAAATTTAGAGTGCGTAAGCCTCACCCAGGGAGTTTGTACAAAACATTAGCGTCGGCCCCACCTGCCGCACTTAAATTGAGCAGGCGTAAGGTAGAACCCCAGAGTCTGCATTTCCAGATGCATCTCCCACTTGCCCCACCCCCGCCACACACTGGGATGCCCATGTAGGCAGACCACACTCTGAGGGGCTGTGGGGAGGCTGGCCAGGGAGAGGTGTGCACCCACCAGCCCTGGGCCAAACTCTCCCAGCCTCCAGGCTGACCACCCAGAATGAGATGAGACTCCAGCCCTCCTGGGTCCTGAGGTTGGCTGGTTTTCATAAAGAGGGCTCAGACACCTGCTCCTCGTCAAGTCCTAAGACAGACAAAGAGCAGATAACAGCTAATCGAACCTTGACACGCTTTGCAGGTGGCTTTTCTGCATCGAAAAAAAGAACAACAAAAAACAAACAAAAAAACCCCGCCCAAAACAAAACAAAACAAAACAAAAAAGAGTAAAAAAGTAAAATGTGTGGAAAATCCAAGGTCATGAGAGCAGCCCAGGGCTTCATTCTGGGCCAAGACCTCGAAGGTAAATCTAGCTCTAATTCCCCAGCCACAGATTCCTTGACCCTTTCCCAAACGTCTAATCCTGTCCCCCACCCCCCACCCCAGCCCCACCTGGAGCTATTCTGGCATGTTCTTCACTTCAGGTTTCTCACTGTAACCCACACATGGTATAAGGTTGAACAAAGACATTTATTCGTAAAACCAATCCCCAACGGAGGAGAGGCTGTATCCATAGAAAGTAACCTGGTGATCCTTCGGAGGGCCACATACATACATTTGTGAGACCAGGGGCAAAACCAGACAGGGTGCTGCCGCAGACATCTGGGAGCTACCAATCCCACCAACAGAAAAGCAAAATGTCCTTTCCGCTCGAGAACACGGATGTACCAAGATGTCCTGTGAGAAGGCAATGTGGTCTGACATCCACGATGAAGTGATCAGGGAACAATGGAGGGAGCCTTTTTTTTTTCTACTCGGTGTGGCTGTTTGCTTCCCACAGATCCCTGGCTAAAAGCTTAAGTGGTCCTCCGCCCTCCAGAGGGAGGGGGCAGGGTCAAATCCCCAGGCCTTCTCACATGCCCATCCTTATGCTCTGAATGATCTGAAAGATAGCTGAAAGAGGAAAACAAGACAGCTCAGATAGCAGGCAGCACACAGCTGGAAACCCAAGCCCACAGCGAACCCTGCTTCTGCTGACCCCTGGGCCCTTGACATGTTAGCATCCAGCTGATTAGATATTTCCTAACAAGGAGTTAAGTTAACACGAGGTCAGTGAACTTCTTTAAAAAGGCAGCCTTGCTCTGTCTGCTGATGGATGCCTCGGGGATTTATAGATAACTCCTGCTAATTCCATCAGGATCCCTCAGGCGCTCACGGATTTGGCCCCCTTCCCCAGAAGTGTCCTGTGGCTGCTGGGGAGAGGGGACGGGGCTCTCATACAGGCACCGCACTCATTTCACAGGTCAGCGAGGCTGCCTTTTCAAAACGGCAGTGGCCTGGAAAATGAGCGGCCCCCGAGCAGGGAATGCAGGCCAGGTGCTTGGAGCAGATGCATCAAACCGGGCCCCTGGATGCCGGTAGCCCTTGATGCAAGATCTGCTGGCTGCCTGTAACTCCCCTGAAATGCCGCTACCTCTCATCCAGAGCCACCAGGAGTTTTTGACCGAGGGGGTGGGGAGCCTGGAAGCCCACCTGGCACCCCCGCTTATCTTGCTAAGAGCGAGTTAGCTCCCCCGGCCCGGTTCTAGCTATTGGGGTTAAATGTGTCCCGGGGAACATAAGGCCGAAGCGTCTTTGTTACGCCCTCCCCAGAGGGCAATGGTGGTCAGGCTTGATGAGGACGAGAACAGATGAGAACCGTCACTACCACGTGCTGCATGATTTCTTGGAGGTGAGGCTGGGTATCATTTCATTTAATCCCGTCTAAAAACAGGATAAACAGGGACGAGCTGAGCGGCCACGCTAAAGCAGGCTACCCAGAACCTTCGGGAAACAAGCCCTTGACGTTCCATCATCTAACGTTAGTGAGCACGTACTGTAAACCAGGTACTGTGCTTTGGGTGTGCAGAGGTTAGTAACACACAGGGCCTTGGGGGATCTTCCTTGGACAGCTAGATTTGAAGGAAAGATAAAGCATGAATGCATTTTTTTCCCTAAAAAACCGAAACTAAACCAAAACAAAAACCCTGCACGCATCATCACTACCCTCCTAAATTGGATATACACCAAACCTGACATAATATTAATTTTTCACGAAGGTTCAGTGTGACCATAATGAAAAACAGTCATTGCTAAGACCCCGATGGAGTATTGGCACGGGGTGTGCAAGGTATTTGATCTGAGACCCAAACAGCTCTGGTTGGCTGTGCTCTGGGCTCTCGTTTCTGCTTCTGCGTCCTTTATTTCAGTGATGATCTCCGCTCACCTCTCTGGTGTTACCAAACCAGCCTGTGCTGGGCCCTCTTCTGTTACTATGTTGCTACCGACCAAGCTGAACACAAAGACCGTTTAGAATTACACAGAAAATCGAAGTTAGCCAGTTCTGTGTGAACTGTCCTCTCCGCGTCCAGCGAAGGAGTGAATTCAACAACTTGTGATCCTCCATTATGGTTGTGCTCGGAAGTTTCCTTGGCCCATCCCGGGTTTGGGGGTGGGTCTATGACAGCAGAAGTTGCTGAGGGGGTGAGAAAGTACCTTCCCCAAATGGATAAGCTCACAGAAATGGCTGACCTTCCTGTCCTCCCCTGCCAGGGCTGACAAGGAACAAACGTTAAATAAACATGCCGTATTCCGGTTCAACGGGAGTGCTGGGAGGCAGCTGTATATTGGACAACATTAGGAAAAAGAATATCTACATCTACCGTGCCTCACGTTTTGTTCTTGGGGTCAGGGAAGCATCCCTAATCTTGACAAACAGGTCTACCATGGAAGGGCAGGGTCAGATGGAACTAGGTCTGAATTCCAGTTCTTCACCGGACGGATTAGTTAACGTTTTCGAGACCGCCTCCTTTTGGGTGAAATGAGAACCATGGTGCTTGCGGTGCTGTCATAGGGATTAAACGATAACGACAGTGGCTCTGCCTACACGGAGGGCTCGATGCGTGGGAGCTACTGCTATTGTTACCATCTCTCCGGTCATGACCGCTGCTTCTCCGTGCGTGAGCACGAGACCAGAGCTCAAGTACCAAGTGCCACCTGCCACTCCCTAGTGGTGTGAACTTCGGGAAACTCCCACACAGTTCCAGAGCCCTGCTTTCTCTACTGGTAAAGCTGTAGATAATGTGCATCTCAGAGGATGGCAAGGAATGAAGATCATGATAGAAGCAAAAAAAAAATCTGCCCATAATAAAATGCTCAAAAATGTTATTTCTCCCTTCATTTTAGCCTTAGACAGGACATCGTTATCAGCGGAAAGTAGGTCAACAAATAGGAAACAGTCTGTGCCTTCGGTCCATCATGCCCCATTAAGTTAATTCATGACTTCAAAAGTGCTAGGTAATGATAAGGCCACTCAATTCTCTTTTCAGAACGGTTGCAAATTTCTCTAAAGAGTCTTAGATGAGATTTTTTTTTTTGTTTCGGAGTAGCAACACTTCTGGTAAAGCAACTTACCAGTTCCTAAGTCTGCTTTAAGAACTAATTAAAGATCACTCTTGACCCTACTGAATCCATGAATTAAATGTAAAAATCTGATGGTCCTTAACAGGTGTACAGGTGACTCTTTAAAATGGAACCTGGTTGGAGAAATTACTTTGAATAAAGTCCGTTTTAAGTTCACCATTTGCCTTCACCTTTGAGATAAGGGAGAGTGGGTTGCGTTTATTATTCCTTTTTCAGTTGTATCAATGTCTTTAAGAAGCCTTCAACATTCTAGAGCAATTACGTTAATTGTACGTCTCTGTGCCTGCCAGTAATGACCGGCAGAGTCACCCTGGCTTTCCACGTGCTGGCTTCCCGAGGCAGCGACCAGGAAGGGAGCCAACAGTGGGTTCAAAGAGGGAAAGGAAGTGGGGAGTCTGGACCCTGACAAGTTAATAACTTAACAGTGGGTGAACAAAGCTGAGAAAACAGCTGAGCAGGCTGTAGGAAAGGGGCCGTGGGTAAGCCAGACAGCAGGGAAGAGAGATGCCAAGGAAAGGAGGGACAGGCAGACATTCCAGGTCAGGGCATCTGGCCTCGGGCAAGTCACTGGGGTTCAGAAAAATCCAGGCTAGCGCAGGAGCCACAGAATCCCCGAGCCCCTGCCCTCTCCAACCTGTGTTTGGCATCCTGATCTTTGGTGACCTCGGATGGTCACATCTCTCTTTTATTTAACCATCCCCTTTCAACGAAATCCTCAGGCTTTAGCAAGCAAGAAACATTCACACTCAACAATCAAATGAACCGGATCAATCCGCCCGAGTCCACATCTGCTACCAACAGGTGCCCTCTCTTCCGCTTTGCAACCATTTCTAAAAAGCTGTCTATACTCACTTTCTCCATTTCCTTGCTTTCAATTCCCACCTCAATCCACTTTATTCTAGCTCCTGCTCTCTTCACGCCACCGAAAATATCTCTTGCTAGGGACACAAAGCGCCTTCCATGTCACTTAATCCAATGGGCAGTTTCCAGCTACCTCCTGCCTGACTTCCTGACTCACCATTGTTGACCACTCCCTCCTATACCCTCTCATCCCTTGGCCTCTGTGACACTATATTTCCCTGGTTTTCTAGTTTTCTTTGGCTCTTTACACTAAATGGGTTTTACAGGGGTCATCCTAACTCCATCTGACCAATAAACAAGAATAATGACACCTCTCAGTGAGCACTCGGGCTTTCTTCTATTCTCACTCATGTCTCACATTCTCACTTCCCGGGTGACTTCACCCTGCCCCACAATTTTAGGTGGCCCTTAGCTTTTGCTGACTCACCTATGTGTACTGCCAGCCCTGACTTCCCAGAGCTCCAGACCCACACCTTCCATCATTGAATTGATATCTACACGTAGGTGGCTCAAAGACGCTTCAAACTCAACAGGACCTTCTCAGGATCCCTTCCCACTGCCGAACTTGGCCTCGTTACCCTCCATCTTGCATATAAACTCAAAACGCAAGAGTCATCCTCGGCACCTCCAACTGATTACCAACACCTGTGGACTTTAAGAATCTTGCGATTATGCACCTTTCTCCCCGTCCCTCCAGAAACCACCTTTGTGCAAGTTACCGCCATCTTTCCCCAGACCCCTGCCATGACCTCCAACTGGTCTACCCTTGCTCTTCTGCAATATTTGCTCCATACTGTAGCTAGATTTATTCTTTAAATGAAAACAAGTAAGATTGTGTCATCCCTGTGTTTCAAGCACATCAAAAAGCTTCCTATTGCCCAATCCTTGATGTGGCCTCCATGACCTATATATCCTGGTCTTATCAACCTGTCCAGATGTATCTTATATTACTCTTCTCTCCTGGGCTAATCCCTCATGTTTTCAAAACTCTCAGGGCTTTTCCATGTGCCACTCTTTCTGTACGAAATACTTCTCCCGCCGTACCCTATTGCCTAGTTTTCCTTTATAATCCAGAAGTTATTTCTGCAGAGAAGCATTCTTTGACCATCTGAGGCAAGAGTTCTCAAACCTGCGTGTGTATGGTAGTCTCCTGAGGATGTGTGAAAACAGAGGCTGGGCCCCACCTCCAGAGTTTCTAATCCAGTGGGTCTAGAGTGGGAAATGGAAATGTGTATTTGTTTTTAAGTAGGCTTCATGCCCAGGGGGGAGCCCACCGTGGGGCTTGAACTCAGGACCCTGAGATTAAGACCTGAGCTGAGATCAAGAGTTGGATGCCTACCTGACTGAACCACCCAGGTGCCCTGAGAATGTGTATTTCTAACTGGGTCACCGGTGATGCTGAGGCTGCTGGTCCAGGGACCACACTCTGAGAACCACTTGCCCAGCCTTTTGCCTTATCTGCTTTCACAGCTTTACATGTCTCTCCTCCACTTTCATGACTGAAATCGCGCAGGTTTCAACATGACTACTTGGTAAACTTATGTTGCTTCCCCACCAGACTGAAGGCTCCAGGACAGCAGGGACCGTGCATGATTTTGCTCATGACCACCCTGGGCCTAGCTCAGCACCAGGCACGTAGCAGGTCCTCAGCGAATATTTCTTGGAGGAAAATGAAAGGTGAATAATTGCAAAGAGCATGGAGGAAAACACATATTATAAACCTTAGAGAATTATTTTGCGAACCAAGAAACAACATCAAATAACTGCTTTCAGATTCCGATGTTGCAAGAGCCCGGTCTTTGGCGGGGAAGGAAAGTCATGAAAGACCATAAACTCCTTAAGGCCTGGGACTGTGTCATCCCAGCCCACTCTTACCCTGGGGACAGACCTACCTCGGCTAACTGGGAGCGCCAGGACACAGGGGTGACAGAAGGGAGACAGCTAGAGAGTGGGAGGCTGCCGGCGTTGCCTGCAAGATAACAGGAAGCTTCAGGAGGCCACTTTTATTGAGAATAAGGTTGATGATAAGCGAGCTCAAGAGAGTTGCTGAGAAGAGAGATTGAGAGAGGCCACAGGAATACCATTGAGGAGGACAAGACCGCTCTAGAAATCACATCATTTTGATTATTTTCCATTTAAAAAATGAAAAAGCTGGTAGGAAAAAGTATAGGTCCTGTGAGAGACAAGTAGAAACGTCAAGAAAGGAGACGTCGCAAAGGCGGGTTAAGCTCTCAGGAAGAATCAGCACAAAGGGAGTCGAAGGCATGATGCTATTTCCGGTAGCATTTCCTGGTAGCGTCTCCAGAGATGGAGACGAGGGGAAAGACAGAGGTGCCTGGGATAGAGGGCAGAAAGGCACTGTGAAGAGAAGGGACGTTAGCAAAGAGCGTGATGCCCTTTATCCACAGTAAAATGGCAGACAGCAGAAACGCTCTTCGAGCAGCAGATCAGACACAAACCCAAATGCTCCATGAGGCACAGGGTACAGGGCATGGAACAAGGGAGGATGCAGGTCACCTTGAGGGAGCCAGTGGCTGAGGAGACATCTTTTCCAGAGTGTCCATGTCAGGTCTCGAGGCAGGAGTTTCTCGGCAGAGGCATGTCCTCAGTCTTCCCTTTGTGGTGAAATAGAAGACCTTCTCCAAGGCTGCCCAGCTCCTCAAACATCCTGCTTGTCAGTCTCAGGGGAGTGACAGCCACTTTGGGTGTCACAGTTTCGAGACAGTTCTGGCGGTCTCCAGGAAAGGCCAGTGTTTTGGGTCGACCTGTAGACACGGTGAATTCAAATCTGTCCTGGAGCAAGGTCCAGAAAAGGGTAAGGAGGTCGGGTGCCCCGGTGGCCCAGTCAACAAGCAGCCCACGGCTGGGTCAAGGGTTTATCCATCTGGGAGCAGACCCAGGATGGCTGTATACGTGGAACCTCTGGACAACGCACCTTTTCTGGCAGGGAAAGCAGGAGATGTTTTAACAGGAATTCTTTTCAATACATGGTCATATGCTGAAGGCCTAAGGTGGGTGGAAACCTTCTGCTTGGTAGTACTTTTGGGAGAAGTGGTAAGAGGGAGGGAAGGCAGTGTAATAGGGTTTCGAGTTCAGGTTTGGGGACTGGCTCTCTCACTCTTTAGCTGTGTGATGCTAGCTGATTTCCTCTAGGAGCCTCAGTTTTACGATCTGGAAAAACGAGTACCATAGCTCCTTCGTAGGGATTATGTGACGAGAAGAGAAAATATACGTGTATAGTAAGTAGCCAAGACAGTTGTATGAACAGGTCCTGCTCATCCCTATTAGCTAGTTTATATAAAGAATTCTTTCTAGAAATAGAGAGGAGGCTCCCGCTGCCCCTACAGAGGTGACCCCACCGACCTCTGGCTGACATCACCCCAGCTTCCTCAGGATCTCGGAGCTAGTATGCTCCCCCCTACAAGTTTTCTTACCACCGTACAGCAAAATCACTAGGAAGATCCAAATGTTCTCTTTCTTTCTCTGTGAGCATTCAGAGTCTTGGTCGGAACCTTGCCTGGGAGGCTGAGATGTGGGGAGAGAGCGTGACTAAGGGCCATGAATATAATGACTAACAATCAACTCCCAAGGTCCTAGGAGTTAGGGACCATTCTTAGGTCTTTTAAGAATGGGAGAACCAAGGCTTAGAACGGGCGTAAGCTGGATAAGGCCACGTGGCTAGTAGGTCGCAGAGCTGGGTGTCAAACCCAGGGAGGCTGGCCTTGGAGCTGGCACACAGGTGGCTTGATCCTTTCCCTCCTCCACACTGTTCTCAGCAGAAACAGTAGGTCCTAGGAAGGACAGGGGTGTTGGCCCTTCCAGAAATGGAGAGGCCTTCTGTACAGGGAGATCCTTGGACCACCTGAAACATGAGACTGGGGAATGGGAGGGATTCAGGCCCAGCCAAGAACATTTCAGGGAATCACTTCTTCATATCCGTTCTGAATAGGCTGTCCTGAAAAACGCGCTGGTCTATGACATGCTATCTCTCCCACCTCCCCTGTGTCCACAGGCAGATTCCCTGGGGGATACGGGAGCCTACAGCCCCTAAACCGACAGACGAAAGCAATGTCCCTGCCCAGAAACAGTGTCACTACTCACAACTCATGTGCCAAATAAACCTAGCAGGCCGTTTGCTCAGAGGCATGAGCTCTGTCATGACAGAGGCCAGCTCCGGGCCAGACGCAGCTTCCTATTTGATGGGCAAAGAGGGTCCAGATGTCTGTTCCTGTCCGGGGATGGAAAAAAAACCCAGAATATCCAGCAACACCGGAGGTACCCCCTACACAGACACAGACAAAGACACACACTCGCAAACACATACACACACACAAACGCACATCCGCTCACACTCTCAAGCGCACTCACAAATGTAAACACACACAAATATGTACACACTCACACATATGCACACTCACAAACGCACACACACGCCTACTCTCACACACACACATACACACACACACTCACTCTCTCTCTCTCTCACACACACACACACAGATCCCACTTCCACCAGAACAGCTGCTCTTTCGTTTGTTCCTAAGATATGAACAGAGTTTGGCTGCTTGTTAAAAACAGGCTAAAAACCACTAGTCAAGATGTTTTCTTCTTAAAATACACTTAATTTTTTCTAGATTATAAAAGTTGTCTGTATTTCTCTATATTATAAAAGTCATATATGCTCACACGGGGAAATAGAAAAGTCTGAAGGAAATAACAGCCACTCGTTAATCCTATTACCCGAGAGGTTCCCCTTTGATGGGGGATATAAGCTCATCAGTTTCAAGAATGCTCAGGCTTCAGTAACCATTAAAATTCTCATAATCCCTAATTAGGAAATGAATATCAGGCTTGGCCAGAGAGAGAGAAATCAAATTGAAATTAGGAATACATGAGGGAGAAACGGTCTGAGGGAGGGAGCTGGGGCACGGCTGATGTGTGAGAGTTTCCCTCTGGGAATCAAGGGATAATAGGAATTAAACGGGGACTCCATTAATCCCAGTAGAAACCTCAGTGAGGGGTAAGGACAGGGGAGGGGACAAGCAGGTTGCAAAGAGCCTGGTCTCGGGCCGCTGCCATCTGTCACCGTGAAGTTTCACACGGGGCTCGGACAAGGGAAATCATGCTACAGGATCACAAGATGCGCGTATATGCTGACTAAACAGCCCGATTGTCTGGACAACGAATGTGTTAAGGAAAAGACCTAATCAATCTCGTGGAGTCCAGGGGGCATTCTGGTCAAAGAGGAAAGCTGGGAATGCGGAAGACAGTTGTCCTGTGAACCCCGTGGCACTCCCATCACGGAAAGGCCAGGGATGGCAAGGGTGAGCACGGGACCCCGCTGTCCACACCAGGTTTAGGATGGACATTGTTAATCAATTGCAGCACACTTTCCCCCCACCCCCCGGAGCTTGGGCGTGGCCTCAGAATCCTTGTCTAGAAAACTCTTAAAGGAGCTGAGGACAAAAGTAGAGGAAAATCCAGGGTTACTGCAGGGTGACTGGCTTCATTCATGGTCTGGGGCAGTGCATCAGGACTGCAAGTGTCCCCCAGAGATAGCGGCGGGCCGGTCTGAGCAACGGCATCTTTGCCGCCTCAGACAGACATTCTGGGTCACGCTTGTCTCTGAGTCTCGAGATAAAAACCAGCACTCTTCAGAAGCTATCACACGGTTCTCAAAGAGGCAGGTTTGAAACCAAGGGCCAGGAGAGACAGGATGAGGTGCTTATCTGGAAAGAGGCCCCACTGCCTGCAGAAATGGAAGACAGTGTTTTTATAAAAAGAGAAGAAAAACACAGCAGAGTCTCTAAGAGGGGCTGGGCGGGGGGCGGGATGCTTGAATCCTTAAGGCTTCAGTGTGGATCTGGGGCCCTAGGAAATCAAGTAAAGACAAATGTAACCAGTTAAAAAGGCCCAAGCAAAACAAAGTCCCGGGCCAAGCAAGACTTGAACAAGAGAAGTTTGGAATAATTATCTGAGGACACTCATAACTCATAACATAAACCTCGTATGAGGTTTTCTCGTAACACGCTTTCTGAGAAACAGGTTTCAGATTTCTGACAGGATGTATATAATAACAATACAGCTAGCTACCAAATTATACAAAACAAAGAACCATATGGCCCTGAGATGTCCTCTATCTGGATAATACTGGGTCTCAAAAGAACGCACTGTTCCCAGAGCTTTTGCATCTCACAAAGAGAACTTTTATAGCAAAACAGTGGTGTATTCAGGTCGAGATATCAGAAATAGATATTTCTGATATCGACGTAAACTACAAACCCCTGTTTGTTGATTTTAGTCTGTAGGTGGGTTCTTCCTTTCCCCTGCGTGGGGAGGTTGGGAAGATTTTGAAGCTTTATCATGGAAAGATAGGCTCACACCCTCGGAATGGAATGTTATCAAACTGCAGACACTCATCCTTGGAGCGAAGAGGCCGGGCCTACTGTTGAAGAGCAAGACCAATGTGAGTGGCTGAGCCTTGCCCATGGGCTGCCCACAGAAGGCCCAGCCGGGAAAGATGCAAAGCAAATGGAAACCTGAACCTCCCCCCCCCCCCCCCCCCCCATGGCACACCAGGCCCTCCCATCCACGGTGCCACTATCGGGGCTATGCTGATGGGGATGGTGGTAGTGACTGAGGCTGCAGGTGTCGAGCTGTGGGCCAGCGCTTAATATCCCTGGAGCCAGTCAATGCCCTTTGGAGGGGCTACTCGTATCCCTAGTTGATCAATAAGGAAATCGATACAGAGAGTAAATAACGTGTCCAAGGCTGTCCAGCTGACAGTGAATCTTAGGCTTTGAACCTACATCTGGCAGATTCCAAAACTACCCTCCTCTCTGAGGCCTCTTCATCTCTCATCCTGTTCCTGCCAAACGGTCAGGCTTCAAAGAAGCGTCTTGCCTAAGAGCCCTTTTGCAATCACGGAGAGTGGAAATTTACTTACTCTGAAGAGGGGTGCATTTAGATAGCCTCCTTCCAACTGCATGTCAACGGGGTAATGTATTGGAGGCTACCACCGTGTACCTGGGCTGGACTCACATCTTGGGGGCCTCAGGGCAGCCCCAGGAGGTCTGGTGCTCTTATCTGATTTCCTGATGAGGGGGTGAGTGTTCCCTGGGTGCATGTTTGCGCCAGGGGCCTCTGCGTTCTGTACTCTTGCTGCTCTCCTGGTTCTTCTCCCTTCTTTTTTGTTATCTTGTTCTTATCAGCACCGCAGGCATTAAAGGCATGTGTGGAGAATGAGGAAGGCCACAGGGAAGAAGCCAAGAAGCAAGGGGTCAAGACTGCTGTGACACATCACGCCCCATATAGTCAAGGGGTCCTGTGACCTCTTGGAGGTTCGTTAACTTGTTTTTTTTCCACACGAAGTGGAGTAACGGTGGCCAATAAGAGTGCATGAGCCTAAATGCCAACGTTTCCCCAGTCCTGATCCTTTCCCACAATCTCGCCAGGAGAACGGATACGGTGTGCATTCCTTATTACTTGCCTGACCCAAATATTTACCTATCCTAGGTACACGGACACTATTTCTAAAAAGAGCACTTTGCCCAACCAATCATCATGGGACAAGTGGGTCAACAGAGTGAGGTGATGAGAGCGTTGTCTCTGTTCAAGAGAATCAGATCATTGATCAGCACCTTCATTAATATTGGAAGCTTTCATATTTTCCCCGTCTGTATAAAAATATACAACATATGAGCCGCCAGCCACCTGGCCTCAGAGAGAATAGTGACACGAGGCTTCCGTCATCCTCTCTCTCACCAGGAAGGCTCATGACATGAGGCAAAGGAACCCACAGACGGCATGGCTAGCCGTTAGGACATGACACTCTCTTTTTTTTAAAAAATTTTTTTTTTTCAACGTTTATTTATTTTTGGGACAGAGAGAGACAGAGCATGAACGGGGGAAGGGCAGAGAGAGAGGGAGACACAGAATCGGAAACAGGCTCCAGGCTCTGAGCCATCAGCCCAGAGCCCGACGCGGGGCTCGAACTCACAGACCGCGAGATCGTGACCTGGCTGAAGTCGGACGCTTAACCGACTGTGCCACCCAGGCGCCCCGACACTCTCTTAAATATAGAGAAGACACTGGCCCCACAACCTGAAGGAGGAGAAACTCAAGAAGGGCAGTAGGCTCTGCAAGACGAACTGAATCGTGACTAATCCCAGCGAGGTGGGAACCGGGACAGACCTAAAGGAGTTATTGTGTTTTTCATGACATGTTTGGCTTCGAAAAGCACGCGTACAAAGATAGAAGGAAGGGCACAGCACCAAGGACAAGCTGAGAAGAGTGACACATTTCTGTGAGAACAGTGCCTGACTTGAGCTGAGGCTTGCAGGAAAAAAAAAAAAAAAGGTAAGTTAGCAAAAAAAAAAAAAAATAAAAAAAAAATAAAAATTAAAGGTGGATTAGTGGATTATTTTTAGTTACGATTAAAAAAGAGATGAAGCCCATTACTTAGGGATCATGGTAACATGTTAACCAACTCCTAACTAGCCTCTCCATAAAAGCAACGCGGTCTTGACGACAAGGATTTAAAGAAGCGACACCGGGGAGAGAACAGGCTGTGAAGACAGGGGGGTGTGGCATGCTAGTAAGTGCTGTGTCCTCTTAGCCACTTTAAATCCATGTCTCTGGGCCCTGCGGGCTCCCATTCCAGCCCCCTGATAGATCTCCCATCCCAGAAAGGATAACAGAGCCAATGTACTTGATCCCTGAGAAAACGAATGGAGACTGGGAGGGTTCCAAGAGACTGCTGTCAGCAGATGTCCCAATTTACCCGGAGGTTGGGGGAGGGGCGGGGGGAGGAGATACAGTTCCTACTATATAGACCGATAGCCTGGCAAGATCTTAATTAAAGCGTAATTTAGAGAAGGTTTTCAAGCCCTTTGAAAAGGGTGGATATTGAGAACTAACACCGGTTTGAGAAAAACAGACCAAATCACTTTATCGACTTAACCCCCTCCATGTGCTACCTCACGGTGCAGACTGGGGAGGGCACCGGTTAATATGTATCTGGACGCCAAAAAAGAAAACAATACTGGCTCTGTACCTTTGTAGCCCCTGACAACACGGGCTGCGTGATGACTCACAGGTCCTTGCCACTGGGCTTTGGCCATTCTTGAGCCCGGCACGCTATCTCCAGTCTATGTGCCTTTGTCACGTAGTAATCTCTCATGTGGAACGACCTGTCCTTGGTCTGGCTGTTTGTCCTTCAAAACTCACCACAAATGGCACCTCCTCTGGGCAACTTTCTCTTCTGCTCAGTATGACTGAGAAGTCCCCACTATGGTCTGATTGCGTTCTCCCATATCCGCGTGCTGGAATCCTGATGTCCAATGTGATGGTGCTAGAAAGCGGGGGCTTTGGGAGCTGATTGGGTCATGAGGGTGGAGACCTCATGAATGGGATCAGTGCTCTTATAAAAGAGACCCCCCAGAGCTCCCTACCCTTTCTGCCATGTGAGGATACAATATGAAGATATGAGGAGAGGTCTGTGACCGGGAAAAGGGTCCTCACCAGACCAGGCTGGCACCCTAATCTGACTTCCAACCTCCAGAACTGTGAGCAGTAAATTTCTGCTACTTCTAAGCCACCTAGCTCGTGGTATTTTGTTATAGCAGCCTGAGCAGGCTAACACAGTCCCTTATCCGTGCCCACCAAGCACTCTGGGCACTCTGCTATCATAGAACTCTTGCCCTAGGTACAACTGACAGCTTCCTTATCTGCCTCTCCCGTTGCCTGCAGCCTCCTGAAAGTGGTTGTTCCAAAGCCTGGCACAGTGCCAGGCACACAGCGGACCCCGCCAAGCCCCCAAGACACGATGATTGTTTGTACAAGTTTTGCAGAGAGGTTCAAAGTCAACCTGGAGGGAGTTGTCTCGAATTGTGTTCCATGGGCTTCTCCAAGTCTAGACTTTATCAGTGACTTGGAGGTACAGTATACTTTCCGAGACTATAAAGCTGGCAAAGAAAGATGATTAGATAGGAGGCTCAAGGTTCAAGATCTAACAATCTACAGGCTGGCCACAAGGCCTGATAGGGCAGATCACCTTTTCACATAGATTTATTTTTCTTGATTTTTGTATGGCTTGCTAAAGGCACATGGTTTTTTGTTTGTTTTGTTTCCGGGTGAAAATCAGAGACCAATCATCTGAGGCAACGCACGGCAGACGAATATGCAGGCGGTGATGGAAATGCTGCATTAATGCACCATATTCCTCGGAATTTTGTACAGCGTTCTGAACTACGCATCGCTGATGAAGGCGATACGCTGACCATATCATATGTCACTGACCATATCGCACATGATAATGCAATTTCATGCAAGCCATTTACTATGCATGTTCTTCTGTATTTCTAGACTTTGTGGCTACGCTATAAAAAGACAACTGACAACCAACAATAAAATTTTAATAGAAATATTCATGAAGCTTTATATTAGGTCTCAAGAAAGCCAGCTGGATATCTATAGTACGGGGAACATCTTGCTGTACTCACCCATCCACCCATCCGTGAATCCATTCAGCCAACCACACTGAGCACTCGCTATATGCTAAATACTTGTAAGAATCTACCGGTTTAGTGGAAAATAAACATTCCCTTCCCTGAGCTTATGTCCCAGCAGTGGGAAATATATACTAAAGAAGCAAAGTAAATAATGTCATACCTTGATGAGGGTCATGAATAAAATAAACAATGTGTGATGGGGTAAGAGACAGCTCTGGATTGGAGGGAGGTATGTACATGCTTCTCTGAAGCTTGTAGAGCATTTATGTTAAGGAGAGTTTGGAGGGGCCAGGCTATCCTTCAGCTTGATGTGAGTCTAGGATGTGCTGTGACTGCTGAAAATAAACTGAAGCTTGGGTCACATTAATAGAAGCAGAGTGATGGGATCAAGGGCAGTGGCAATCCTAATGCCTCTGTAGCAGTCACACCCCTTCTAGACCAACTTCCACAGCCGCAAATGTTACATACTTTAAGACACTCATGGAGTGTACCCAGAAGCGGGGTCTAGAAACCACATCTTTTGAGGCTAGGTTGAGAGAAGTAGGGAAGTTTAGTTTGCGGAATTTAAACTCATCTTTAAAATATCCGAAGAGTCAAGATGATTCAAGATGTTCAGAAGAGAATGAGTCCATGCCCTGTGGTTTTAGGAGTTCGCACCTGAACTACTGAAAAGATAGTTCAGTGTAGTTCAAAAGATGTATAACTAGAGCTATACAGAAATGGGATAGGCGTTTTGAAGAAGTGAGCCCTTCACCCTCAGAAGTATTCCAGTGGAGGTTGGGTAAACTCTGTTAAGGAAGAGGGATTCCCTGTATTGGGTAAAATATTCCCTTCGAGTCACATCCTTGGGAATGGGGTGCGCAGTTTTGTTTCTTCGAGTGAGAGATCTCAGGAACCTCGGAAGGCCTGCCTTGTTAGAAGTAGCCCCACTATTCCTCACTTACCACTATCTTAGAGACCCAACCCCTGGGGACCAGGAATTACAAGACTCCCAGTAACCAAATTCAACGAGAGACAACTGCATGATCCTTTGCTCAAGCCTCCCCTGTGTGTGCGCATGTTTGCACGTGAGTGTAAGCAAAGCTCTCTGAACTTGGCCACCTTTCAGTGTGAGGTGACTGTACCTTGAGGCTCAGGTCAAAGGCTCAGTTCTATTTATGAGTTCTGTAGAGTTTCCTCTGAGAAAGGCATAAAGCCTCTCCCTTTCTCTGCAATCTGGATCTACCTTGGGTAGACAGACAGGTGTTCCACTTTCTGTCCTAAATGCCCTTTTTAGGCTATGTTTTACTGAACTCTAAAGTGTAAACAGCCAATTTAATTACTCAGTGTAATCATTTTATGATTATGATTTGATAGGATATCAATTTTGTCTCTACTCATATTTGCTCTGCTAGACTAGAGACCAAATCAAAACCCATTAAGATGAAGGCTTCAGGCAGAGATTAACTTGAATCCCAGAACAATGTGTGTGTGTGTGTGTGTGTGTGTGTGTGTGTATTTTTTTTTGTCTATTTTCTTGTGAATAAAACCTGTGTTTTTGAAGGACAGAGGACAGCATGGTCTATGAAGTCAGCGAAAAACCCATACCTGAGCCACAGACAACAAAAACAAACAGTGCCAACAGCCATGGTCCCACAGGGTATTTCTCTTCTTGCGGCCTCTGAAAGGGAATGGGGTAAAGTAAGATTAGGTTCATTCATTCAGGAAACATTTGTGGGGTACTACTAGACCCTACTAAAGATTGGGAATACCACGATGGGTGAGATGGATCCATTCTCAATGCCCAATGGGCAGGGAATAGCTGAATAAAGCCAATTGTGAAGGATCCAGATAGGTGTGAAAAAAATTAACCAATAACCTTATTTATACTCCTGTAACTCAGCGCACTTGGCACTCTTAAGTATGCTAGGGACAGATGGGGTATAAGTACCAACTGATACAGTGATTGGGAGTCCCAAATGATAGTACTAATAATTGCTTCCATTTGTTGAAGGCACACTGGATGCCAGGCTCTATCCTAGGCAATCTACAACCACTCTTTCCACCACTCACAACTCCATGCCGGGCAAGTGTTATCAACTCCATTTTGTGGTTGGGAAACTGACACCCAGAGTTTGTTAATTTGATCAAGGGCTGGGATTCAAATTTAGACTTGCCTCATTACAGAGCCTGGGTGGTTTCCACTAACAGAATCATCTTAAATTCCCCAATCTGTGGATTCCAAATAAGGTCACAGAACAGCCATTTTCTCAAAACCTTCCACACGCCAAGAACATGGGGAAGGTGAGTGCTGTGGAAATTCTCAGAATGGCGGAAGCACCACAGCAACGGTGAGCGCGTAGGCAAAGGAAGCAGCATTTTGTAATGAGAAAAGTTCCTCAACCCAAATGAAGCTTACACTTTGAAGGAATCTCTTCCTTCCCTGGGGAGCAGAATGGCACTACTGTGCACACACGAACCCAGTCCCTGCACACCTCCTGCTCCCCTCAAACTAAAAACACAGACGTAATAAGAACAACCATCCACAACCCCTCTAGGTCTATTTGCAGGTACGGCTTGGTCCTTAAAATCAAACCGATGGGGGTGTCTGGGTGGCTTGGTCAGTTGAGCGTAGAACTTCAGCTCGGTCACGATCTTACGGCTTTTGGGTTCGAGCCCCGCGTCGGGCTCTGTGCTGACAGCTCAGAGCCTGGAGCCTCCTTCGGATTCTGTGTCTCCCTCTCTCTCTGCCCCTCCCCTTCTCGCACTCTGTCTCTCACTCTCTCGTGAATAAGTAAACATTAAAAAAAATCAAATCGATCAAGGAAAAACTATTTTTTTTTTTGAGAGAGGCGTCCAAAAAAACAGTGATCTTCTCCAATAAAAAGGGAGATGTTAGAGTGAAGAAAATAACTCACTAACATTTCCTCACGTGTGTGAGCCAGAAATAGGCTGTTACCCACGTCAAGACAAGAACTCATTTTATTATAAATAAGGCAACAATTCTTCGGTTCTCAGCTTACCTGTTACTTTCTGAGACAGCCTTCTCTCTTCTACCTCAAGTGGGTTCCCTTACCACTTAAATCGCCATGTATGTTTTCTTCACAGCATTTATCCCCGTTTGTATCTCATGTTTATTCTCATGATAACGTGTCTACTGTCTGTCTCTCCACCGGACCCTACCCCACCAGGGCAGGCACTGTGTCTCTTTCACGTGTCAATGCATATAGCAATGCCTAGCACAGGACTTAAACATAGTAGGTGCTCAATAAGTGTTCACTGAAGAATGAATAAGCACACCAACGTCATTAAATATGGCTTCTTAGGTCAAGCAGAGTAAAGACGGGATCTAGGAAGGATATTACCTTTTTTGTAAATACTTCCTAATTGGTGATAGGGTTATCCCTGACTCTCTCCATACCAGAGCAGAGATTAAAGTGTTAGTGGCAGGCAGAGTCCAAGGATTAAAACCCTTCGGTTCTCTGTCCTCGACGAGCTTGTTTCCACCACCACGCCTGCACAAACAAATCGCACTGCAAGGGAATAGGTGCCCGCTCTTGACCAGACAAGGACAAAATCAGTCTTACATAACTGCGTAAGATAACTTGAACCAGTGTTGTCACTGTGTCATTCTTTGGCACCCAACGCCAGGTCAAGGCCAGATCACGTAAATAACAGAGATATCAAATAAGGTTACCTGAACAGAGTGCGGCACTTACCCCGTCCCCACCCTCTTTCACTAACTTCCTAACCCATCTGTCACGGTTGACCACAAACCAGTTCTGTTGCTGTCATCCCACTAACGCTATATAAAAAGCTCATTGATCTCCAGCAAAGCCAACAAGTGAATTCAGGAGCCTGTAAATGAATTACTGGCCGGGTGCAGATAGCAATGGAGTCCATTATTTGTCCTTTGCAGAAAAACACAAATTATCAACATGCAGAGCTTGGACTCTATAGTACCAAAATCTGTTTGATGGCATTTTCCAGTGACTCGATATGATCTGGGGATTTTCAGAGCTCAAGAACACCAATATATCCTTTTTTTTGAGAGCTCTGAATTCCTGTTTTAGAAGCAGTCCCCAGCACAATCCCCTTGGGGCAATTCACCTAAGCCTGAATCTATCGCTGGTAAAGGTAAGACAAGCAGCAGAATCTTGCAAATGACATGGTTTATTTCAAACAGGAGTATGTTACTTCCCTCATAATGTCAGGGGCTCATTTCCCCCATGATTATATACTAGCAGGGTAACTCAGAACTCTGAACTTTAAATCCCCTTCATTCTGGAGAAGTTACTACCATATAATCACAAAATGATTACTTCTGTTTTTTTGGATATATCTGCTATCTGGGAGAATAATATCGATTTACTCCACAGTTATTAGCTAATGAAATACTGAAGCATCTGCATACAATTGAAGGGGTTTATTTCCGAATGCTTATGCTGATTTTTCAGTTCGAATCTGTTCATATGTTCCCAATTTCCTCCCAAACAAGTGATCTCTTGCAAGTTACTTCTTTCAAAGTATAATTGGGTTTGACCTGTAATTAGGACAATGAGATTTAGGGCTTAAAGTACTTCGGTTTTCTTTTTGGATGTTGGCCTATTTACAATAAAGTTAACCAAAAGGCTCTCCTAGCCAACTGAAAATAAACATACACCGTGGCTTGGTTTGGGAGCCTTTCATTACAAATGTAGTAGGGCCGTTTGAACATCCTCACAGGTACCAGGCACTTCTGAAGGGCCCCAAGCCATGGTATATCCGAACCTATTAAAATTCACTCACACCAGAGATTAAACATTCGTCCTAATGTAGCTTTGAAAGTTGAGTTGAAATGAGAGCAACTACATTTCCTAGATATTTAAATATTTTCCTCCAATTTTAAAATTTTCTTTTCTTATTTTGAGGCCACTAACTCGCCCTCTCCCCTCCCCCAGGTCTCAAACACCTTCTAATGGTCTTGAAAAGCTAAAGGTGGCCGACCTTGAGTTCACCAAGCCGGGATGGATAACTTAGCTTTGCAAATCAGTTACCGTGTTGCTACTTTTGCAGTGGGATATGTTGTCAACTGAGTTTAGTTCACAACTGTTAGTTCTGTAGTTTCTTAGTTCATTCAAAAGAACCACACAACTGGAGATTTTCAGTACCTCAGCTAGTCTGTATGATATCTAGGAAGAAGTGACCTCCTAGGGATATAAAACCCTAAGTGCTTTAACACCGATTAAAATTTGTTTCTCAAGGTCAATTTGGACAGCAAGGTTTGTTTTTCTGAGTAAAAAGAAATAGGAAAAATAGATCTATGTGAAAAACGGTTCCAATTCACTGGTATATTAGCATGTTACTGTTCAGTCACAACTAAATGATCTAACTCCCAATGAGAGAATTTCCAGCATAAGTTAAGCCTGGAACTGTGGATAAAGCTCTGAGTAGAACAGAGTTTGATCCTAAGATTTCTCTGCCGTGGTACTGCTCAGTTTTGCAAGAATTCTGGTGTGATCATTGCAGCTCTAGTTTTTTGCTCAGTTACTCAAACCAGGATCATTTCTTTGGCTAAAAGGAAGTGCCTCATCAGGTCTGCGAGCTTTTCCAGCCAAGCCCAAAGCTTCAGCTGGACTTCACTTAAGTGTCTGGGGTAACAGATTCCAGGCATCTTGGCTCACAGACTTGGAGACCAACACTGCCCAACAACTCATCCCAGGCATGCCTCTGAGTGTCCAAACTCACGGACCTGGCATTTTCTCTTGAAGACATTCTGCTTTGCTAAAACTAACCCTGGTGCATAAGGCACAGATTTTACTTTAAAGTCCAGTTACAAAGGTTTAGTCTCCAAAGTTCTGGATCATACCACCAGGATGAGCCAGAACTTACAGGGTGAACAAGAGTAACGTTGCATTTAAACTTCAGCCCGGTAGCGAGAGGCCTCCCTGGAGAAGAGGAGAAGGAGAGAACGGAGGATGGAGGGAAACATGGGTCTGAACCTCATTTCGCACTTTGCGCCCTTCCAACTTATTCAGCGCCATAACAAAGAGGCTGGAGGGGAAACCTTATCCTGGTGGGTGTCTGTTGAGGGTGGAGGCCAGGAGTCGGAGCTTGGAAGGGGGTGATGATAAGAGGCCTCCATTTACCTGCTCATTCATTCATCGAACGTTCTAGCACCTACTGGGTCCTGTGTCACGCAGTTGGTTTAACTGTTCCTGAAGGATGTGACTTTCCGTTTTTCCCGGAGACAAAGGCCCAGTTCTCTCCTGGGGAGGCTCTCCCGCGCCTCCGTGGTAGCCCCGGCGGCCGCCCCCTGAGGGGCCACCACCGACCCGGCCCTCGCCGCCCGCCAGGGCTCCGCGAGGTCCGCGCCCCACAGCCCGGCACTCGGCGCCCACTCTGCGGGACCCCGCGGGAGGGGCGGGCCCGGGCCCGGGCCGGGGAGCGGGGAGGCCGGGCCCCGCGCCCGCCACCCGCCCGCCGGCCCCGCCCCGCCCCCGCCGGCCCTGCCCCGCTCGGCCCGGTCGGCGCCGCCCCCGCCTTACCAGGGTTTTGGCTACGTTCCCCCTCTGGGTGATGTTTTTGCTGTGCTTCTCGTTGGCCATCCGGATCCGCTGTTTGGCCACCATGGCTTGGGCGCTAGACAATGCCCTCGAGTCCCACCTGCAAGAATCCCCCCGCGTTAGCCCCCCGACCCGGCCGCGCGCGTCCCGCCGGCTGCGGGCGCTGCAGGTGGCAAGGCGCGGCCCCCGAGCCCCGCGCACCCCGCTCCCCAGCCCCCAACGAGCCGGCTCCAGAGAGAGGCCAGAGCCCGGACGGAAGTAATCTTTCATCTCAGGAAACCCTCTCCTACTTCCTCGCCATCCTTCCGGTCCCCCCTGCTACCTAACCAGCGCGGCCCCGAGGCTGGCGCTGCCGCGCGTCCTCCCCGCGCTGGGCGGCCGGAGCGCCGCGCGCGGAGCCGCTCGGCTCGGGATCCAGCGGCCGAACGCGGCGGGGCCGAGGGTTCCGGCGGCCGCGGGCTTTGTGCGCGCATAGGGGCCGGGGGCGCAGCCGCTCTGGGGCTCCGCGGCCGGGGACCCGCCGGCGCCCGGGGCCGGGATTGGGGCGGCCGCGCTTTAAGCCAGTCTGCCTTGCACCACTAACCCCTGGCCGAGGGCCGGATTGGAGGCAGCGGCCGGCGGGCCTTGGTGGGGGTGGGGGTGGGGGTGGGGGTGGAGGTGGGGGGCGGGGGGGGGTGTCTCAAAAGACAAGTGGCATGAGGGCGAGTCCCGGCCCACGCTGTTGGGGGACAGTTTAAAGAACCTCCCCTTCAGGGGTCTGGGGAAGGGCCCCGGGCGAGGGAAGCCCACCGCAGGACCCTTCTCAAGTACTGCGGAAAGGGCTGGAACTCCCCAAGGATGCGGATAAGTGGGTGCGAGGATGGAGTGGGCTCCGTCATCTTGCCTTGGTAGCTGAGGGCCTTCCATGGAACACTGGCAGCAACCGTCAGCATCTGAGTGGAGGAAGGTCCTAGGCCTGCAGCCCAGCCAGATGTGGCGGTCACTACCCTAAAGTGGACGGATTTGACCAGCTTAGGCTCCCCACCTGCCTGGAGCAGTTTGGCCCTCCTCCAGCCACCCGCGTCCCAAGGGCTCTGAACTGGGAGCTTCCCTGCAGTGGAGGGATAAAAACTGAAGTGTATGTGACCCACAGACATTGGTGTTAGGGCCCTACAGATTGCCTGGTCGGCGGTGGGGGCAGGGGGAAAGGGATTCAGTCCCTCACTTTTCCTTGTGCCGCATGAACCGAGGTGAGCTCTTAGAAGCTCAGAAGCGTTGAGGAAAACGGGGAACGTCAGCCTGGAAGGTCCGAGGCAGCAGGAAGCTGTGGGAAGAACGGAGGCATTAGGCTTGGCTTTGGCTCGCGCCCCTCAGTGCTTCCCTTGCAGGCATCTGTGGCCGGGCTTCTAAAGGTTTTGTGTGGAGAGAGTGTCCTAGCGTCAGTAGAAATTTAGGGGAAGTTCCTTCTTTCTTTTAAGGGCCCTTTATTAAGCTCATCCTCGCCCTCCTCCCCATTTCTTGTTGTCCCAGCTCTGATACGAGCTGTTTTGGGGGGTTGCTTTTGGCAGCCCAGAAGAAGACAATCTACCTAGCAGTTAGTAAAGTCTGGCCATGACTTTTCTGGCTCTAGAGGTCAGTTGAGTTCGCAAACCAGTTCCCGCCAACATCTCCACCATTCATACAGAACTACAAACCAAGCGGGCCTGTTATCGGAACGCTTGTGCTTTTAGTAACTGTTGACTCTTTGGATGGGGAGAGAGGGCTGTCCCATCCCCCACCGTGATGTGAGGCCCAGAAAGTTCCTCTCCCTGACTCACTTTTTACAAATCTTGTCCACATTCCTGCGGAGGAGGCGGAAGGTAAGTCTCCACCTGAGTTGAGCACAGAGCTGGTTCTGGGGAACATTAAGGAAAAGGTACGGGCAGAGATGGTTATCCCTTTGGGCCTGCAAGGAGAAATGTGTTCTCACCTGAGAGAAGCCTGCCTTCCCAGAGGCTCAGGTGAACCCCTTGTCTGGGAAGAAATTCTTGACCCCTAATGCCTGCTCGATAGCGGCCTTATGCTTTGCTTTTTTTTTTTTTTTACATCATTAAAAAAATTTTTTTTAACGTTTTTATTTTTGAGAGACAGAGAGAGACAGAGCACGAGTAGGGGAAGGGCAGAGAGAGAGGAAGACACAGAATCTGAGGCAGGCTCCAGGCTCTGAGCTGTCAGCACAGAGCTCTATGTGGGGCTCAAACTCGTGAACCATGAGATCATGACCTGAGCCAAAGTTGGACGCTCACCCGACTGAGCCACCCAGGCGCCCCTAAATGTGTGGTTCTAATTATAGAGCAGAGGCTGCGTATCCACAGTCAACATGTAAATGAAATAGGCTACGCAGTGAAAAGTAAGGGTTTTTCGTTGCCCTTCTCACTAATTCCCACGGGTCCTAGGTGACCCTTCCAGTATTTTTTATTCATATACAAATACCCCTTAGGATGATTGTATAGAATTTGTTGAATTATTGCTAGGCAGTTATTTCCAGTGTGTGTGTGTGCATGTGCATGTGTGTGTGTGTGTTTGTCTACAATGCTTTAGTGAATATCCCTGCACATCTACCTTTATGCACTTGCACTTGTGCAAGTACACATGTGCAACAGATGGCTGGGAGTGACACTGCTGCACCTTTTCAAGTCCTTTGGTAGAGTCACTGCTGCTGGTTTGGGACGGGTCCATCGGCTGTGACTTGCACCCTACCCATCTGGGCCTCCCCTCCTGTCCCCACTCTGTAGATCCCAGTCCTGTTCATTGCCTTGAACATCAGCATTATTTGCTGAGAAGGGTATTCCCTCCCACCCTGGCTTCTGTCCCTTCCTACCCCACCGTCAGGCTGCCATGAACTAGAGGTTGAGCTGGCTCATCCCCTTCTACAGGGAAGCTGGGGCCAAGGTCTGAAGCTGTGTCCCTGGAGTTCCAGAGTGACCCCTGGGCTAAGAAGGAGCAAGGCGTGGGGTCATCTTGTGTTTTGGAGGTGGGAGGACTTAAGAGAGGAATGGAAGCTTGATCAAGAGCCGGAAGTCCCCTTGGCTGAATTCGTGGTGGCAGCAGGAACTTTAGGGCACACCAGTGGCGCTCAACCACAACTTCTAAAATGGCTCTGGGTGAAGTTGCAGGAAGCTGCCCAGTGATTAAAATTTAATTTGGGCTGGTGATTTTTTCAGCCTTTAGAGCAGGAATTCGAATAAGCCCCATGTCCATCCATCACGAGTCTGCCCCGCTTCGAGTGCTGGGGTTTGTGACTGTAGGCTCTAGGTTTTACCCATCTTTACAAATGATGTATTATCAAAGCGCACAGATGCTACGCTATCGGGTTGTGATGTAGTGGCTACCCGTCACCTTTCTGTGGCTGACCAGCATGCAAATCTCCTTTCTACTTGGGGGACTCCCCCGCCGTGTGAGAGTTAGGACCCCCTTTACCACTGTGGGAGCCCACTGGGACAGATACGGCATACCTTGTGTGATTGTGCTCTGCCATATTATGCTCTGCGGATGTTACGCTTTTTACAAATTGGAGATTTGCGGCCACCCTTCGTCAAGCCTGTCTATTGGTGCCATTTTTCCAACAGCGTTTGCTTACTTCATGTCTCTGTGTTGCAGTTTGGCAATTCTTGCCATATTCACACTTTTCATTATTTTATGTGTTACAGTTATCTGCGATCATTGTTTACAACTCAGTGAGGGATCACATGATGGTTAGCAGTTTTTGGCAATAAAGTCGTTTTCAAGTAAGGTATGTGCTTTGTTTTATTTTTGGATGTAATGCTATTGCACACTTAATAGACTACAGTATACTGTGAACATAACTTTTATATGCACTGGGAAACAAGAAATCTCATTTGACTGGCTTTACTGTGATACTCATTTTATTGGAGTAGTCTGGAACAGCACCTGCAGTATATCTGGTGTATGCCTGTGGTTGGTGGGGGGGGGGGGGGCGGTGAGGCCCAGATTGGCCAATCATATGCTCCTTTTGGAACTTCGAATTTTGATCAAACAGCACAAAAACCAAGGGACCAATCAACGTTCACCCTGGCGGTGGGGTACCCAAGAGGCAAGCAGCATTCAGCACCGGAGGGGGCGGCGGTAAAGGCGGGAGGTGGTAGAGGGGCGGACCCCACTTGATTTGTGGTACCTGAAATTCTTAACCCCCCCTTCTGCTTCTGTTGGTCAGAGTTTGTGTTGTTTGCATCCAAGAACCCTGACTGACGTTCATGGAAACAGACAAAAACCCAGAAGGTCCTCCTTGGTCATTTCCCTTCCAGATCTGGAATGATTGCCATGTCACTGGAAGCCCTCAGACGCTGTTAGCCAGCAGTCTTTGACTTGTCTCACCGAGGGGAACTGAGGATAGAGGCCTTGGTGACAAGTGTTGTGGGTGGCCAGTTGTGAGTATGGATGGGGCGATTGACAGACACACCTTGCTTCAACAAAACCAGCAAATCACCAGCCCTTCGAATTAATACTTTGTTTCTTCTTCATCCAATACTTTGTTTCTTCTTCATCCAAATCATTTCCACTACTGGCGGAGTAGAGAAAAATTTGGCAGATCTCAACATCATCTCTTTTCGCACATGTTAGGTTCTGGTGCCAATGTTCACGAAGGTGTCTCAACGGTAGGCAGAGAAAAGAAGAGAGCTGACAGCCAATGTTATCTGCTGCACGTGCTGGAATCAACTCAACGCATTAGATTATGATTTCGTGGACTCACGCCACACTGTCACTGGAAAGAAACTCAGTCGTTTGCTGTGTTTACTGAGCGTCTACTGTATGCCAGACACTATTTTAGACACTGAGAATTCGATGATTGATACAAGAGCTTCTGCCTTTGGGGAGTTCTCAGTTGTGTGGGGGAGACGAAGTAAACGTTTGGAGACTGCCCTAATTTCACAGATTAGCCACAGCCTCGGAATTGCAAAGCAATTTGGAGCAGAACTGAAAGCCGAAGTGAGGCCTCCTGACTCCCCGTTTTCTCAAAAGAAATATTTACTAGGTAAACTTGGAGACAGGGCGACAGGGCCAAGCTTTGGAGCATCTTATATGTGCACAAAAAATCTCTCTCTCTCTCTTACACACACACACACACACACACACACACATGCACACACGCACTCACACGCAGGAATGCACACCTGTGCATGCATACATGCATACTGCAGAACAAAGATAGATTCCATTTCAGACCTCCAAGGCTTGAACTTCGGTCCATAAGTGGAGGTGGAAACAAACTTTAGCCATTACGATAACTGTCATTCCTTGACCCCAGAGGTGATCAGATTAAGCCTTAAAATGCAAGATGTGATTACCCATCTCTAGTCTGTAATTGGCTGGCCACATCTGTTATTACTGGCAGTAGAACCTTCATATCCCAAGGGGAAAACACATACCCTGCTACAGTACTTTCCCTAATGACTTCCCGTGGCAATCCACACGTGGCTGAAGACATGTGAGGTGATCCACATGTCTGAGCCCAAGTAGTGGCTGTGTATCTCCCATGAGCCTGCCCCTGCTAGGATCTCAGTGCTTTCAGCACAGAGCTACCTTGTTTCAGTTCAGTTGGTGCATGTTTTTAATGGCTGGAAGAGTTTCCTGGAAGGGAAGAAATAACATCAGGAATAATATCTAACGTTTCCTAAGCACTTCCTGAAGAGCCGGACATTGCCAAGTATTTTACACGCACTTTCTCACTTCTTACACAACCCAGTAGGTACAAGGGGCCTGGACACAGACAAATCCTCCACTTACAACTTTAGTGATATGTGTCTTCTCTAATCTATAAAATGGGATACAGCAATCATGCTTATTAGGATTGTTTTGAGACTAGGTGCAATCCACGTTAAAAGCAGTAACAGGCTGGATCGTGGTTCTTAATAAATGTTAGCTACCGCTGTTATTGTCTCCATATACCATTGAGGCAACAGGTTTATGAAAGATAGGTAACTTGCCCAAGGAAGGTCAAGACCACGAGCCATAGTCCCTGCCTTCAGATAGTTTGGAGTGTTCTTGAAGTACTTAAACACTACTGAATGTCTCCAGTCTGGATGAACACAAGAAGCCATTGAATTGAGAGACAGAACATGTGGACAATCTTTCCAGGTCATTTCTTTTTAATTACTTTAAAATCTGAACAAAAAAAAAATTCAAGCGTTACCATATCAAAGAGAAGAATTGGTCTTTTTCATCCCTGACTCTCAAGTTCAAAGCAACCACTGTGTGTCTTTTCTATGTAAATTCAAGCATGCATGCATAATACACTTTATATATGCACACATATATATTTAAATGAGCTCTTTACAAAATCCTTTTAATCTCCTCTTGAAAATCTCAAAGAGTATCATATTATTCAATATGATCTGTGCCTTATTTTTGTTTTTTTCAGTTGGTAATATATCACGGAGGTTGATGTACATCGTCTAGATCTATTTCATTCTTTTAAAATGGCTGCATGGTATTCCACTGCATGGAGATATAATAATTTATTTAACCAATCCCTTATTGACAGATATTTAGATTATTTCCAGTTTTTCGCTACTATGAATCAATGAAAAACCTTGTGTAGGTGTTTTTGCAAATATGCATGCATCTATTTGTTGGAGAACTTCCTAGAAGTATAGTTACTGGGCCAAAAGTTATGTGCACAAATGTGTAATAGATATTGCCAAGTTATCTCTGGAGAACTTGTATCAATGTATACTCCTCCCATAATGTATATAACTGTGTTCAGGCGGAGAACTTGTATCAATGTATACTCCTCCCATAATGTATATAACTGTGTTCAGGCTATGATTTCCGAGTTGTATGGCCATAAACAAAACAATCCTGGGTAAAGAGCATTGCTTCATTTTATTTCTTTATATTTACTAGATTGAGTGCTCTGCTAATGAGGCCAAGGTCATGAATTTATCCACTAACTATTCAATTAGCTTTGCTGTCACTTTAGTCAAGGTTAGTTCTTTCCATGTTCTGTGAGTCACAATAGAGACTAGAGTAGAAAATGGACAGATAGGCAATACTCTTGACCATTTCTGGATTTATTTTTTTAATTTTTTTTAACGTTTTATTTATTTTTGAGACAGAGAGAGACAGAGCATGAACGGGGGAGGGTCAGAGAGAGGGAGACACAGAATCGGAAGCAAGCTCCAGGCTCTGAGCTGTCAGCACAGAGCCCGACGCGGGGCTCGAACCCACGGACCGCGAAATCATGACTTGAGCCGAAGTCGGCCGCTTAACCGACTGAGGCACCCAGGCGCCCCGATTTCTGGATTTAAAGAGTGTAACTTTTTAATGGGAAATTATTGAAAGATCTAAATTTTTAAAAATGATAATATTGCTAAGCTTCATTATTTTTAGCAAGACATATTTGTATTTAGTAGACTGCTCTAAACAATTTAGAGAAAGAGGGCTTATATTTATGAACAATCCTTGCCTTTCATAAACCGTTAGCTCCTTCATGGCGTAGACCACAGCTGTTCATCACGGTGACCCCATAAGCTGTCATGGTGACAAACAGTAGGTGTTCAGTGAATACGGAATGAACGAATAGTGGAAAACTGAGAAGATTTGGGGGATTGGGGTATTAATTGCAATTAATATCTATTCAGTATTTTATGTAGTTGGTATTTCATTCATTCAGAGTACCTGTCAACTTGTGCTAGGTACACAAAACAGGTTCATACTCCGAGTTGTGACCCTGGTGTCTAAAACAGATAACGATGTAAGCCCTCATTTAATTGCATTTGCTATTTGTTTTTGATCTAAGTGAAAATTTAAATTACCGTTTTAAATAACAGTCATGTTTTCCTGATCCAATTCACTCATTCCTCTTTATAGTTATTATTTATTTTTTAATCTCTGTCAGGTCTGATTTAAAGAAAAGTCCAGCCCTTTCAATAACTGCATCACAAAGTTACTTGAAAGGAGCTTTGTGAATTATCAGGAATGCTATTGGCTTTTCTGAATGTCAGCACATTAAACTCAGGATCCCAGCTTCTGGAAACCTGTCACATCTGATATACTTTAAAAGGATTTTGCAAAGAGCTCATTGGCAGTGATATGTATGGATTAGTAAACCATCTGCAGAAGGTCCAGATGTTTGCACGGAGCTGTTTTCACAGAAACCATAGCAGCTTTTTAATTGTACAACATCCCTGCATGATTTTGGAGGGTTCTGGGCCGCACTGGTTTCCTCGGCTTCATCTGGGTGGAAAACCAGGCAGGGTCTGCCCTCGAGTAGTTAAGTATCAAAGTGAAATCTGAACCAAGATTAGGAAACAGGGACTAGGAAGAGGAAGCTTTGAAGGGAATCCCTATTTGGGTCACCGTGGCAGCGTCTAGAACCACCATGTCACTGGGAAGTACCAGCCTAGGGCTACAGGCATGGTCCCTCTCCCACACCCACATACACACCCATTTCATCTGGGAACACAAATCAAGAAAAAGCTAGTCTGTGGGAGAAAAGGAAGTGATTCAGAGCATTTGGCAATCATCATCAGCACTAAGCTGATTCTCAGGAATTCCTCTTAGCAAGATATTGGGTGTGTGGTTTAAGCTGCCCTTTGACTCCAGAGCCCTTTGTCCAAGTGTGACAAAATACTAGCAAAGAGGGACTAGAGAGCTGTGCCACCACCCTCGGGTCAGGCCCGGGGGGATGGTGTGAATTCTTTCTGACAGTCAGGCAGAGAATTCTATTGTCCAGTTTTCAAGGCGATTTACAGGGCTTAATTAGTCAATCCCCACGCCACTATGGGGAGAGAGGTCAATGTTATTATTATTCCAGGTTTACAGCTGAGACACTAGCACACAGATGGTGACCCTACAGGATTTCTCTACAGGAGGGTCTCAGGGGCAACAATCTGGTCTGAGGGGGTGGGGTGGGCAGTGGTAGGAATGTGTCCTGAAGTCGTGTTTGCAAAACATTTTATACACAACTGAGAAAACCCCAAATGTGCCCAACCACCCTGGTACCATCTCTTTGGTGCTCCCATTGCCCACAGTGACAGCTGACTGCCGGGGGGCGGTGGGGGGATGTTCCCACGGGCATACCAATGGTGGCAGTGGGTCAGGGTTCAGGTCGCCCAGTCTCCCCGCTCTTTGTCAGAGCTCCTCATTTGATAGTCCACGATCCCCCCTCCTACATGCACTCATGGGACTTTGGGGTTGAAAGGGACCTGGGGATTATCCAGTCCAACTTCCCACTTAAACGGGTGCAGAGCAAAAGTCAAAAGGAGGAAAATTCATCATGATCGTGCTTGGTAACTGAGACTGGTAATTTTCATATGCAAAAACTGTACCCAAAGAATCTGAGCACGTGGGGTCCATTTTCTGTTCGTTTCGATAATATGTAGTGCACGTAGTTAAAATAAATCACTTCATCTGAACACGGTAGTCATTATTCTGTAGTAAAAGTCACAAACACGGTTTGGCAATTAAAGGAACAAAGTCCAGAAGGAAGAAAATGTGACTGGTCGACTGAGGGCTTTGTTGCTCCTTTGTCCTGGAGGAACAAACGTACGTTTCTTTCAGGTTAATGGTGGTTAATGTTAGCGTTACTGTTTTAATACTAAAAGTTCACCACTTTACTGGCAAGCCTGGTTCTCCAGAAAAGTCCCAGGGTTGTTTCCATCTACACATCTTCCCCGGTCACCCAGTGTCTTGGTGCCCCTTTTATGCGTTATCTTTTGTCGTCATTGATATTCGTATCCATGTGATACGTATCCACATGGTTCCTATTTGCACGATCTGTTCTCTGGTCACCTTCCCTACGGTGCTTTTCACAGCGCTCTGCACAGTCAACGTTTCAAAGGCACTGACGTTCAGGCAGAGAGTGCACTTCACATGGGCAAAGCTGGCCTGCATTAAAAATAGCCTGAGGGTGCATCCCACGTTTTGACTCTATGCAATGCGGGGGTGGGGGGGGGGCAAGCGTTTATACTGCTACCTGCCAAAAGGGTAGGCTGGACTTGCAAACAAATCATCTGGCTCATCCAGCAGCTCTCTTTGAGAGACAGGGCCCTGCTCACCTCTGTCCACAGTAAACCACAACTGACTTTTTTTAAGGGTCTCCTTGCTTCCTGTGCTCATGGCTCAGGAAAGAGCTCATGGAAAGGCAAGGTCCATCTAGGTCTTTCTCCCAGTGGCTAGGAGTGCCAAAGAGGCGGAGCCCGTTCACCTGCCTGTGATCCGCCCTTCCTCCTGCTGCTTCTGCCGCCTTCCCGAGATGCTCGGACCTGAGCGCCCATGGGAACCTCTCAGTGTGTGGCCATGTGGCTTTGTGGCCTCTGTGCCTGGCGTGGGCCACTTCTTCCGGCTTTGCTCCAGTGAGAGCCAGGGAGAAGGTGTCATGTCACGACTGCTATTTTATCCTTTTCCTCCCTGCCCAAACCCACAGAGCTTAATCAGTACCCAACAAGCTTTATTACAGACTTGGCTTTCCCAGTGACAACTTAATGAAAAGGGACCTTCAGTCCCCTTCTTGTTTCTCTCTATCCATTCCTTTGACTCGGACTCCACCCCATAGGAACTCAACTCCGACAAACGGTGCGGTTTGCCCTCTCCATCCCAGGGCCGGTGGAGATCTGGAAATAATTGACTCGTCGGACACTGCTCTCCAGAGCCAAGCGCGTCTAAGTCACATTGTGGTTTCTTCTGCTTCATTGGCTATTTGTTTTCTTAGCCCTGCAATGTGCTTCCGCTTCACCACCCCCCTCCATCCTGTGTATCTTGTTTATCCAATGTGGGCGGTTGCCAATTTAAAAGAAAGAAAATGACGGGTTAGGGCTCTGAAGAGTTTAGGAGGGGGAGGAAGGGGACAGGAGGACAGAGAAAGAGGGGCTGGGCCGCTAGAAAAACTTTTGGCTGAATGGGACCTTGCCGGCAGAGATCCGGGATAGATGTCTGCAGGGTAGATTGCCTACGTGCTGCCTCATGCCCACAGTGGCCCTTTTGTGAAATACGGTTTCTTCCTTCCACTGTCTACCAACTACCAGCTCTTTATTCGTCCTTTTCCTCAGGATTCCCTCTTTCTTTCTTGGAACGGGTTTTCATTTTATTGTTATTTCAAGCGGCTGAGATGGTTTACCATTTTTAAAAAATTGTGGTAAAATATACAGAACATAAAATGTAACTATTCCAGAAGGTACAATTCCGTGGCATTAAGGACACTCACAATGTGATGTAACCATCACCACTATTTCCAGAATCTTCTCATTATCCTCAGCAGAAACTCCGTACCCACTAAACAATAACTCTCCCCAGCCTCTGGTAACTTCTAGTCTATTTCTGTTTCTATGAGTTTGGTCTATTCCAGGCACCAAAATATAGTTCTGCAGTCTTAGTTTCCTTAAAGGGATAATAATTGGCTCAAACCCTCAACACACTTCTGTTAGGTTGCTGAATGACCATCTGGCGGGCTGAGTTGTTCCTCAAATAATCCAGGAAATGATGGTGCACCTGAATTACTCATACTATGGCTCCTGGTAAACAGTTTGATTCTTCTTCATATTACGCTCTTCAAAAGCCTTACTGTCTCCCTTCCCTTCGCTCACAGTATTTTATTTTACTTATTTATTTATTTATTTTTTAGTGTTTATTTTTGAGAGAGAGAGAGAGAGAGAGAGAGAGAGACAGAGACAGAGCATGAGCCAGAGGGGCAGAGAGAGAGGGAGACGCAGAATCCAAAGCAGGCTCCAAGCTCTGAGGCATCAGCACAGAGCCCGACGCGGGGCTCGAACTCACAAACCTTCAGATCATGACCTGAGCCGAAGTCAGATGCTGAACTGACCGAGCCACCCAGGCGCCCCTCACTTATGGTATTTTAAAAATAGTTTACTGAAAACTAGTTTGTCATAAAAAGGTGGCAGTTGCCTTTGTCGCTGTTATTAGGAAAGACTCTAGATTCCAGGTTTTGGAACAAATTCTCTTTACTCCTTTTTTAAAACTGTGGTAAAATATACAGAACATAAAATCTACCATTTTAATCCGTTCTGTGGCATCAAGCACGTTCGCGTTGTTGTGCTCCAATTCACTATTCATCTCCAGAACATCTGTATCTCCCCAAACCAACGCTCTGTTCCCATTAAAAACAACTGTCCTGTTCCCCCTCCCCCAGCCCCTGGTAACCACCATCCTGTCTTTATGAATTTGCCCGTTCTAGGTGCCCGTTCTAGCTGCATATAATTCCCTTTAATTGACTCAAGCTCTGTAAATCCTGTTCAACAGCAGCGACGGGATTTCACATCAAGGGGAAAGGGATTTGTTCAACTTCTGGTCTTTATTTCAGGCATCTGTTTTAACATAGGTGGACTTGGGGAGATTTACAGCTGGGTTTCTGGTTATAGATTGGCTTTTTGAGATCCCTTTACGGTGATAAGGAAACCACTTTAACAAACGCTGTCGGTATTGGGTTAGTTTCTTCTTGGGAAATAGGAATCACATGGACTATGTTTCTTCGGCTACAGGTGGGGCTTTGCCGGTTTCTAAAAGCAAAATTACTTCCTTGAGGGACTGTTGACTTAGTTAACAGTTGGAGGGTGGCCCCTTGGGCACTTTCAGAGCACTTTCAAATTCCTTTGGGGTAAGAGTGTAAATAAAACTTATTCTTGTGGCAGGGGAAGGAGAGCTTCTAGAACTGGAACAGGCCGCTCAGGTAACTACCTCAACGCTGCGTTTAGAGAAGTTGTTATTATTTTTCACTTTTTGGCAAGAGAGAGGAAGCATAGAGGAAAGGATATGAATTTGTTTTCTGCCGTCTTGGTCCCTAAAGGATCAGGATAAATGTGTGGATGTAATTAAAAATAAACAGAAGAGAGGCACCTGGATGGCTCAGTCGGTTAAGCGACCGACTCCTGGGTTTGGCTCAAGTTATGATCTTGCAGTTTGTGAGTTCGAGCCGGTTTTGAGCTCTGTGCTCATAGCATGGAGCCTGCTTGGGATTCTCTGTCTCCCTCTCTTTGCCCCTCCCGCACTTGCTCTCTCTCTCAATACATCCATCCATCCATAAACAAACAAACAAACATTAAAAAAAAAATAAACAGAAGAGCATGAGCACAGAATGATTTCTCTACGTAAACTGCTCAGGACCCATCTTCCCCCATGAGGCATTTTTTGTGACTTCTCTGTAACAGTTCAGCTGGTAACTTTTCCTTCTCCAAAGTCCTCCTGCTCTTCTGCCAGACACTCAACTGGCAGTACGATTGCCTTAAAAAATTCTTTCCCTGTGTTTGAAGTCTGACTAACTTCCCAGCAAGACAGTAAGCTCATCGAGGACAAGAATCGGGTCTGCTGCAAGGTATTTAGCATTGCATCGACGAGCTTTTATTAATCACCCAACATAGCGCTTTGCCCACAGTCATCAATCACGATTTGGTAAGGTTGTTACTAGAAGGGAAAATATCTTTATCCGGCTCTCTAGGCCTTTTGTCTTTCTAGCTTTTCATTCTTACACCGTCCCGCTTTTCTCCTCAACACCTGTGAGAATTCCCTCTTTTCCTTCTGTGCTGCCTGAGGCGGGAGCTCGTGAGCTTTCAAGGGCAGCGTTGGTGGAGTGAAAGAATACTGAATTTGGAATCAGAAGACATGGGTTTGAGTTCTGAAACCCTCTGTTGTGGGCCGGCTTTTGTGTTGGCCTTCTGTAAAGCTAAGCAGAACAAGAAACTTCCTCTGTCGAGGGAATACGTTGCTGTGGGGGGGGTGGTAAGCATGGGATGGATGTACAGGGCGCTGTAATTGGTAACGCTATGTAGGGAGGCATCGGCTGGTTAAGGACAATGGCTTGGGGGCCAGCTTGCCTGTGTTTGAAACTGGCTTGGCATTATTACCTTGGCCACGTCACTTAAACTCTCTGTGTCTCAGATTCCCGATCTGTGGAATGGAAATGATAACAGTGTCTGCCTCCCAGTCTTGCTCTAAGACTCCAGCAGTTAACATGTGTGCAGACGTGTAGTAAGCACCATGCGAAATGATGACGATGGTACGTAATCATAAAGAATCATTATTACTGAATGCAGATACATTCTGGTCTGAGACTCAGTTTTACAATTTGTTCTTATCTCCTCCCCCAGCACTGCCAGTCTGCAAGCTGTTTCCCCTTGGATATTTCACCATGGCTTGAATCTCTTAGCCTGAAACGCGATATATACTGTTGCAATCCAAGTTCCCCTGTTCACTGCTGTTCAACTCCAGCGTTGCTACTGAAGGACGGAGCTCAGTTCCTAGCTACCCACGTTGATACTCTCAGAGTCCTCCTCGACTCTGCTCTCCGCAAGTACTCTCCACGCCCATGCCATTGACGGGATGGGCCATTTCGAACACACTTGGGTTCAGTTGAAAGAGCTGGAGACAACGTCTTTTGCTCTAAGAGAATAGGGATCAGGTCAGTAGGGGACATAGGAGACTCAGTTTGAAAGCACTGACGGCCAGACACACTTAGAAATCCTAATGGTTGTCATTCCTATTGTTTCCCCAGCTTTAGAGGCGACAACCCACCGAGTGTTGTGCTTCATGGGTTATGGATCTCAACACTTCCTACTCTGAAGCCGGTCATCACCTCTGAGACCTGGTCAGGTCCCCCTGAACGTGTACCATACATCTCCTTTATCACATTAAATGTGGCAGAGGAGCTTGTAGGAGTGTAGCTTGACATTCACTTGTGTGATTATTCAATTAGCAGTTGGTGTTCCCTCCGGGCTGTAGGCTCCGTGAAGACAGACACCATATCTGCTATCACCATTTCATCCCCAGGACCAAGAAGAAGAAAGGAAAATGGTATCAATTGACTGAATATATGAAAGCCAAAACATACTAATATTTGCAGGATTATTTCAAGAGCCACTCAACGTCTCATGGGAATTCCAGATTCTGAATCTTCAAACCCTACTTGATTTGATTTGATTTCACTTTAAATGTATATTCATTTATTTTTGAGAGAAAGAGAGCGCGTGCACAAGTGAGTGGGGGAGGGCAGAGAGAGAGGGAGACAGAGAAGGCTCCATACTATCAGCACAGAGCCCGACTTGGGGCTCCAACCCATGAATTGTGAGATCACGAGCTGAGCTGAAATCAAGAGACGGACACTTAACCGACTGAGCCACGCAGCACCCCTCAAACCCCATTTTAAAGACAAAACTTCAGGTCAAATTAAATCATATCAGAGTGGTTAAGGGTATAGGCTTTGAGTTCAAATCTTGACTTTCTACTTCTGAGCTGGGCCATCGGAGGCAAGTAAGTCACTTACCTTCTTTGAGCTTCAACTTCATCAGTTTTGAAACCAGTTTCATAATACTTAATCTCCCCAAGTAAAGTATAACACTTGATGCATAATAGGCATTCGGTGAAAAGTAGTAATTATTAACCAACTGTTTTGGCTGGAGTTTCCACAGCGTACAAATTAATCTTCTTGTGTCGTTCCAGCACATGAAAATAATGGGTTATTGACTAGCGATGGGCCATAAAAACAAGCTTGTTGAAAGTCAAATCACTACTTCGAAAATCTTTGGGAGCTCACTTTCCTGGTTCGAAAATAAAAAAACACAGATGTATTCTTGATTACGTATATCCTAAGCCTATCAGAACTGTATTTTTAAAAATCTACCACGTGAAAAACTTGATGCATGTTTATGACCGCATTTTCGAGGAGCAATTTCCATTTTGATGTGTTGTTTCACAGATTGCATTGCGAGCATTAGGCAGGATGGAAAATAAGATATCAAGTTGACATCTTGGATAGATAAAATTTCAGCTTAATGGGGCAGGGGAGTTCACTCAGGGCTCTAAGGAAGTACACTGTGAGTTGAGCGGTAATTTCATCAGAATATGCCCGGAGACACAGGCAAATTGCCAGGCTGGGACAGGACAACAGTGAATCCGTTGGGTTTTGCTCTCGCCACACACCGTCAAATGTTTTGGAAGAAAAGACCGCGTGTGTTCATAAGTTGGAAAGAAAGAAAAAGAAAACTAATTCGGCTGCTATTGCTCACGAAATAGGTTGAAAGGAGGAGCAAGAAATCTAATAAAATACTTGGCATGCGAGCCCATTATAACAGAATCTTTGTAAGCGGTTTCTCCTGGGTTGCTCTTAGAGTTGACTGGGAAGTGGCTAGACTGAGAATTGGAACATCGGGGTTGTACTCCTCGCTATGCTAGCTATACGGTCTTCAGAAACCACTTACTTCTTGGCCTCACTGGTCTGATTTGTAAAACGAGTCGTATAATATTTATTCCCTGAATGCATGAAATTGTTGTGATGAGCCCATTAAACAAGTGAAAAAAATCTTTGAAAAATATAAAGCATAATATGCGTTATTATACACATCTCCCCAGCATTTATTCCTTATTTCCCAATGATGAAAAAGCCGGGCACTGGAAAACATCTGCCGTCTGTCCCCTGCCGCACCTGCGTCCCAGCACCTCCTGGCGTCCCTGGCAGTCAGCGTCCTCTCTGACAAGGGCAGTGTGTGCGGCCTGTCCACAGGCAGAGGCCTGAGCAAGATGGTCTCCCGGGTGTAGTCTAATCCTGGGGTCCGTCATCCCATGAATGTCAAATGTGACTCATGATTTTATTTTCTTTTTTAAGTCAATGTTTTATTTATTTCTGGAGAGAGAAAGCAAGCAGGGGAGGGGCAGAGGGACGGGGGGGGGGGTGACAGAGGATCAGAAGAGGGCTCCTGGCTGACGGGCGGACAGCAGCGTGCCAGGCGCGGGGCTCCCACTCCCGGACCTCGAGATCATGACCTGAGCCGAAGTCAGACGCTCAACCGACTGAGCCACCCAGGCACCCCGGGATCCAAGATTTCAAAAGGAGGAACACCCGGCTGGGACGCACGAGGTGCCAGTCAATCATCTTCAGCAACCTTACAGCGCAGTCGGTGGGAGGGTCGGACTTCTCAACAGGTCAACATACGATAAAACCCAACGTGGCATTATAGGCTTTGGAATCGGACAGACCTGGGTCCAGATTCCTGGATCATTATTTACCAGTTTTAAATCATTCGGCACAGTAACTTTACTGCCTCTCAGGCTCCTTATCTGTAATCACATTTTTTTCCCACAGATTGTCCAAATATGTCCTCATCTCTCAGAAATAATTAGCAAATCCTTCCATTGCCTGTTAAAAAGATGGGCTGGAGGGCTCGTTTACCGTGGTTACTGAGCACCTAATACTTCTGTCTGTCCCAGCGGGGATACCCCGGCAGCTGCCCTGCAAAAGATCCATAAACTATGTTGAAATACACTGGCTGATTTTAGAGATACAACCTATCTAGGGCCAGGAGCGAACCTCATTCTATTCCTAAGTAGGCTGGGACGACTGTTTAAAATGGGGTAAGTTCTTCTTAGCCCTTTTCTGAGGGTTGGCTATACAGATTGGGTAACAGCCCAGTCATGTACTGATTTATCTTGATTTACACGTAGCTGCTATTTGAAACAGAAAGGTCAGGAACTACCACAATAGAAGCTAAGACCCCCATTGCGTATCACATACCTCTGTGTCGTGGGCTTAAGAAAAAACAAACAAAAATCACCACCAATTATAATTTTAAGATATTGGGGACTGTAAGCAGTCCCTGACTGCAGAGATTTTAAAACAGGGGAAATGAGGTGACTTAGAGTCATGGTATGGTAAGGACATGCTTTCTTCATTAATTTAGTCCCCACAACAGACACATGAGGAAGATGGAATTTTTTTCCACACTTTACAGTTTGGATGAAAAGTCAGAAACAACAGCAGGTAGGGGCGCCTGGGTGGCTCAGGTCATGATCGCATGGTTCGTGGGTTCAAGCCCTGCATCGGGCTCGGTGCTGACAGCTCAGAGCCTGGAGGTTGCTTTGGATTTTGTGTCTCCCCCTCTCTCTCTCTCTCTCTCTCTCTCTCTGCCTCCCCTACTCGCTCTCTGTGTCTCTCTCTCTCAAAAATAAATAAACACTAAAAAAAAAAAAAAGAGGGGCGCCTGGGTGGCGCAGTCGGTTAAGCGTCCGACTTCAGCCAGGTCACGATCTCGCGGTCCGTGAGTTCGAGCCCCGCGTCAGGCTCTGGGCTGATGGCTCAGAGCCTGGAGCCTGTTTCCAATTCTGTGTCTCCCTCTCTCTCTGCCCCTCCCCCATTCATGCTCTGTCTCTCTCTGTCCCCAAAATAAATAAACGTTGAAAAAAAAAATTAAAAAAAAAAAAAAAAAAAAGAAAAGAAAACGAAACAACAACAGATAGAGCCAATACCCCGTGCCCACCAGCCGGAAGGAACGGATACACGGGTTTTATCAGAAATGTCCTAGTTCCTTCTGTCTCCTTTCCAGTCCTATTCGGGTCCCCCTTCCCTAGATGCCACCACCACCATGAATTTAGTGCACATCTTCCAATACATGTCTTTTTTGCTTCCCCTACACACCATACCATAATAGTGTGTTTTAAAAATACTTGCAGAGAGGTGGTGACATGTTTTATTTCTCACGTGGTGACTTTCTTTGCTCGCTTCACGTCAGATTCCTAAGATGTAACCATGTTGGTTTATACGAATCTAGCTCATGAATTTCCACTTCTGCCTTGTGTTCCTTAGTGTGAACCCACCACAAAACCTATCACTTCCCCTGTCTTGGGCTATCCCATAGCATGTTTTAGTAAACCTTCTTGGACGTAGCTCCTTGTGCACCTAAGGGGCATTTCTTCTGGGGTTATGTACCTAGATTGCTTAGCTGGGTCACAGGCTGCGTGCACCTGCAATATTATGAAATGTTCTTAAATGTTTACATTGATTTACACTCCTACCAGCCGTGTATGAGTATTCCCATTTCCCTCACATCTTCGACGACACTTGGGATTGTCAAACTTTTCAACTCTTGCAGATCTGATGAGTGGGAAGAGGTAACTCCATTGTCTCAATTTACTGGTGAGTTTTCTGTTTCTGACATGCGTAAAGGCTTTTTGGAATGTGGACTATGTCCTCGGTACTACCAGTCTAAGCCTCTCAGGAGAGGCTGTATACCATCCACCCTCTATGCTCACCTGAGTGTCCGAAGCACACAGGGAGGAGGTGGGCAGGCTGGGGTGTGGCCCGTGGGGTGGGTGGAAGATATGTCATGCTCTGAGTCTGATGACTGCTTCTGTACCCACATCCTGTTAGTTGTCAGGGACGCGAGGCCATAACAAATATTGACCCTAATTTTCTTAAGTGTAGGCTGCTTTTTGTTTATCAGTTGGTTACATTCAGGAGCCACTCTTCCTGAGAAGCTTGCGGGGCAGAAAACACCTCCAGCCAAAGGCCCTTGGCAGAAAACATTCTGCTTCCCATGTCTCTTGAGAATCTGTGCCAAGTGGACACGGTGACGGAGTAGACATGGCAGCAATGACTTGTCGGCTATGATTCTCCCTGAGCCTCTCTTCCTTAACGCTTCAAGCCTACTGAAGCATGGATCTCGGGAGTGTTGAGGAAACTGGGATTTGGAGCACGCATTTGCTGATCTCAGCATCGCCTCTTAACAAATAGATGATGCTGGGAAAGCAATCTCTCTCCGTTGTGTTTTTTTCATCTGCAAAATGGTGACCATGGTAAGACCTACCCCATAGGATTGTTAGGATCAGGTGGGGTAATGTCGGCACACGGTAAGAGCTCATTACAGCTCTTTTTGGCTATTTGTGGTGATAACTACCAGATTTATGTCTGGGGATTACAGATCACAGTAAATGACGTGAGTGCCACAGGATTTGCACTGGGCTCCAAGTTTAGTCCCCTCTGTAACGTATTGTGCCATTTGTATTTTTACCTTGAAGAGAGATCGTAAACTGGAGGCCCGAGGGAATGTATTTTATTTGACCTTCAAGATATTCTTGTTTTATTTTAATGTGATTCAACTTTTAAAAACTGGGGACTCTCAAACAAATATCTTGATTTCTTTCTTGCTTCTCTTAAATAATTGAAGCTCTGGTAACGCTGGGCCGGGCGCCTCTGTGTTTGAGAGAATTCCAAGAGGCCCTTCTCCATGGGGCACACTTTCTCCTCTTTGTCATAGCCCCCATGCCCTCATACTGGTTATATTTATTAACATCTCCTGGCCCTGGCGGGGGGCTGAATTTGCACCCCCTGCTTTTGCGCTTTCAGTCTTCAAGTTCCTTCATGATGATGAAGCCATTTTTCTCTGAGCTTCCGGGGATGGGGGTGGGGGAAAGAGGGAAGAGAAATAATGTCTGGTGATGGGCCAGCTCTGTGCCCTGCACTTTCCACACCCTGTATTATTTAATCTTCACAACAGCTGTGAGGCAAATACTATCATCCTCAAGTATAAATTACAAAATACGTATTACAAATGGCTAAGCAAGCCTGGTAGGCTGAATAACTTGCTCCGGGTCACACTGCTACAAAGAGGCAGAGATGGTATTCGAGGCTGGCCCTTGAGAAATCATCACCCCTTTTCTGTTTGTTATGTTGGGCCAAAGGATAGGAGACAGGCTTATTGGAGCTTTTGGTGTCTGTCATGTTAAGGCTCCCCCTTAATGTTCTGGCGGTTGTTAATGCTTTTTGGGTCTGCTCATGGGGAGAGAGGGGGGCAGGATCACCAGGAGGAGGTGCCCATGTGTGAGTCCCGGGGCATTATTTACTAGCCCCTGATTGGAGCCAGGGACTCCTTTAATGACCCTCTTCCCGAAGGACCAAGTGGGAGCTCGCTAGTCGTGCTTCTCACAGTTCAGGGTTGGCTTTGAGTTTGTGCCCCAACATGCTGGGAGGCAGGGGTTTTGAGAGTCAGGCCACTTATTTACCCGTCTGAGGCTTCACAGCCCAGTTCTGGAAAGTCAGAGAAAATGTTAGTCTGGGAGTCTGAGCAAGCGGAAACAGGATGTGTTCCATACTGAAGGTAATTACATGGCTGGCCTGTGTGGTGAATGGTAATGAGGTAGGTGAAGTCGCACAACAGAGATGCCTCTGATTGGCTGCAGAATGTTGCTCTCACAGAGATGCCTCTGATTGGCTGCAGAATGTTGCTCTTACCTGGAAAAATATTTTGCAGCAGTTACCTGGGTGAAAACCAGCTTCCTGTAAAGGACTGATTTAAAAGCAACAACAACAACAACAACAACAACAAAGGCTCTTGTGGGCTGAGTGCTCTTTACTATGTAATTATTTCTCAACTCATGATACCAACTCAACTTTATGCAAAGGGAAGGTTCAAAAACAATTCTCATTGACCAAGGAATATTCTAAAGTGTATAACTACTGCTTCATAGCTTCAAAGGTGAGAACAACTTGTTCCCTTATTCTTCAAACAGAATTCACAGCTACAGAAACATTCTTAAATTAAAAAAAAAAAAAAAAGCCATTTAATTGAGCACTCACAATTTAGTAGAAGGTCCCGTGTGTGGCCTTAGGAGCCGGTAACTTTTTTTTTTTTCTTTTAGGATTAATACCAAGATCCTTTCTGAGAGAATCTCAATTTTTAAGCCTGAGTTTTCACCCATACAAATGAGGTAATAATACGCCAACTTCTGCTTGGTGCTGTGAAGTTCAAGTGTGATTGTGTTCACTTCACGCAACAAATGTTTATGGAGTGTTGATTATGTGCCAGGCACCATGCTTGATGCAGGGAACAAAAGATGGAAGGTTCTTGAGCCTCAAATGCTCCCAGTTTACTGAGGATAGACCCTGTTCCATCCACTAAAGGATGGGCGGGACACAGAAATCCATCCTGTGTGACAAGAGCCTATGGGAGGCCATGGCCCCAATCTGGGCTGGCAGTGGGTGGGGTGGCACTGTTCTGGGTCTGGAAGATGTCCAGGGTTCCATGAGAAACAGAAAGGAGATGACAAGGTGGGGACGAGCATGTGGATGGGAAACACTGTGAGGAAACCTTACAAACCCTCTGGTGTTCCTCCGAGTCAAATGGGGGCACCGGAAAATGGGGGTGGGGAGATAAAAGTGAAAGGTGGGAGAGGAGGGCGGGGCGGGGCTGGTGCTGACTTCCGGGTCAGGCACAAGGGTTTCCTGCTGGAGGTGAAGGGCCTCCACTGGAGGAAGGGATATCGGCAACCGTTCCCAGCAGGAACAGGCAGCTGAGGGTGTGGCAGACTGTTTTGCCATCATCAGGTAACGTGGGCCAGTCATTATGTCGGCTAATTATGTAAATCAAACCTTCCCTGGATCTTGATCCCTGCAAAGACTGCAGTGCTCAGTCATGTGCATATCTGAAGTCATTTCTCCCAGCCTTCCCTCTGTCCTTCTAGTCACAAGCCCCCACCTGGCCTTGGGCTCACCCTCAGCGGGGATTTCTGCACATGCCGGACCTCACCATCCTCAATTACAGCGGGCCATGGCATACTCCCCTCTACCTGATGCACTGGAGAAATTCCAGGTCCCAACCAAGGCCTGCCTCTTGGACCATCACAGGACCCAGCTGGATCTAGCAATTCTATGGCCCACCAATCCAATGTTCGCCTTGACTTTGCTTGTTCAGCACCTTGGGAGGTCTTTGCCCGCTGGTCCTTCTCTCTTCCTCTCCCTTCAGGGGTGATACAGCATCGTGCCCATTGCCCTTGCCCACCTCAATTATTTGGGCTGCTTAGGCAGGCCCCACTCTGACAGGGTGGGGGTGCCCAGAGCAAGAGTTTCTGGTGGAGAACCACAGCCCACACGTCTGTGTCCAGAAAGCTTATCAACGTTGCCAGCAAACTGGTAAATAAAATGTATTATGTCTGCCTACCATGCGAAACAGCAACAAAGCTTCAAAATGCTTATGGGGTGCCTGGGTGGCGCAGTCCGTTAAGCGTCCGACTTCAGCCAGGTCACGATCTCGCCGTCCGTGAGTTCGAGCCCCGCGTCGGGCTCTGGGCTGATGGCTCAGAGCCCGGAGCCTGTTTCCGATTCTGTGTCTCCCTCTCTCTCTGCCCCTCCCCCGTTCATGCTCTGTCTCTCTCTGTCCCAAAAATAAATAAACGTTGAAAAAAAAAATGCTTATAGGGTGGGGGCGCCTGAGTGGCTCGGGTGGTTAAGCGGCAAACTCTTGATTTCAGCTCAGGTCATGATCTCGTGGTTCCTGAGATGGAAACTACCACTGGGGCTCCACGCTGACAACCTGCTTGGGATTCTGTCTCTGTCTCTCTCTGCCCCTCCCCAGCTCGTGCTCGCTCTCTCTCAAAACAAACAAACAAATAAATAAATAAAAATACATACAAGGCTATAGTTTTTACTTGGCTCATAGTTGGCAAAATACGGAATTTAACATGTTGTACATGGCTGGGTGAGCTTTTGGTGAACTGGCAATGTTGGATAAATAATAAGTCGAGGCTTAAATCATAATAAATTATATAATTATTACATACATTTTATTTATCCTTCCCTACTTCAGCTCAACCACTCTGTTATAATCAAGATTTTTCTGTCGTTTATGCTTACTTCATAATAAAGACATGTATGTCTTTATCAAAATGTCTGTATTAAATAATGTCTCTATTAAAATACATTGTAATTATTTGGAGGTGATGAAGTAAGTCTGTTTTTATTTAAAAAATGAACGACATTAAATGTGAAAATTAGTCATTATTTCATATACATTTTCAATCGTTATTTTTCTCCTAAAATAGTGGCAGTGGCCTTTTAAAATTAAGAGGCAAGTTAAAATTATGAGGCACATCCAACCAAAATGATTTACATGGAGTGGAGTTTTTAATTTTTCAAATATCCGAATCCTGTTAAATGCTTTATAAAAAATAAATCTGTTTGTATTTCTAGCGTTACGTGTTCCCTTCGGTTGCCAACGTAAAAGAATCATCACGGTTTGTGTATGTCACGTGCATGTTTATATACACACACAAATTTAAGAGTAATGCGAGCTGTTTGACATCGCAAAACGTTCTTCTGTCAGCGTGTTGCCAACGCCCTGCTGACTTGCGAGTAGCCCCAGAGCCATGCTCTGGAGCACAGATGAGCCATCCGGCACTCCTGGGAAGCGATACTTAATTGATGTCATCCGTGCTATCTGAGAGGAAGTTCTCGGCAAGCTAATTTGTCTTTTACCTTCATGCTTCTGTCACTCAAACATTCCGGGCACTTTGAAGCAGCGTCCACCTCTGACCTTGGCAGCAGCCCTAGCCACAGGCTTTCACGGCGTTTGGATGCAGTTGCCTTTTATTTCAAGGCCAAAAGAGCAAGAGGTGTGGACAAGGGGTTCCCTGGGGCCGGCGTGGCGTTCGCTACGAGAATGGTTACGAGAGAGAACGTTTATGGCGACAGGTTATGCGGTGCCACCGACGAGCGCCAGGTCTGCGTAACGGACGACAGGGGGCCCATGTATTTCTTTACTACAGTTTTTGCTTGTTTGTGTTAAGTGTGTTTACATTCTGCAAAGCCCGCTAAAGCACGGGACACGCAATTCGGTTTAAATTTCAGGTAAACAAAGACCATCTTTTTAGGACAAGCATATCCTCAAAATTGCATGGGACATACTTACACTAAAAATTGTTTACTGTTTCTCTGAAATTCAAAGTTAAGTGAGCATCCTGTATTTTTATTTGCTAAATGTGGCAACCCTAGAGGCCAAGAGCATGCTCTCGCTTCCCTGGGACTCAAGGCCGTACTGAGCTACAAGGGCATTATATGGAACACAAGAAAGAGAAAAGCAGATCCCTGAATTCTGAAAATCTCAGCCTGGACCCTTGAGGGAGGAGTGTTGAATATCCTTTCTACTAGTGCCAAAGGTAAGTGGAATCAGATTGTTTAGTTTCCTACGAGGAATATCTGTGGGAAACCGGAAAATGAGTTCTCTCTCCCCAATGTGCATTTAATCATGAAGCCACAGAATGTTTGTCATTGGTCTGTTTTGCCATAAAGCTTGAATAATCACCAACTCTTTATTTTTTTATTCATTTATCTATAAAGTCTTTGTTAAACCTTTCTTGTACCTGGCACATTACATTTAATAGTCAGGGCACTCCTGTGAGGTAGATATTATTATCTCTCTTTTACAGATCGAGAAATTAAGCTCAGGGAAGTTAAATAAATCGCCTAAACTTGCCCACTTGGTAAGTTACAGAGGCAGAAGCTAAATCCATGTTGTTCTGACTCCCCACCTTCTGGGGGAAACATAAGCGAGGGTGTGGAAGGGAGAAAAGGGAGAAGCACCTGTTACACTTTAGGGATCATCTTATATACTTCACACCATTGACAATCCCTCCCTCTTGTTCAAGTCAGATCGAATTCTGACCTCTCAGAAAAAAAAAAAATACTTGGAAGAAATACAGAATTTTTTCCATAAGGTAAAAACTATAGTGCTAAAAAAAAAAAATAAAAAATAACGTTTGATCATCCTAAAACTTTATCTGGAAATGCAAAAGACCTAAATGCAAAAAACTAAATCTGGAAATGCCAAAACAGTGTTGAAAAAGAAGAACAAAGTTGGAGGACCTAAACAATCTGATTTCAAAACTTATTCTAAAGGTACAGTAACCAAATACATGTGGTATTTGCATACAGATAGAATGTAGGTCAACGGTAGACGCTAGAGTCCAGAAATAAACCCACACTTTTGTGGTTAATTGATTTTTAAAAGGGATGCAAAAGAGTAAGGATAGTCTTGTCAAATGGTAGTGGAAAAATTGGATATCCATTTGCAAAATAAACAAACAACAGCAACAGATATAAAATACTTAGACGCTTCATTCTATACACAAAAATTAATTCAAAGCAGACCACAAATCTAAATGTTAGAGCTCAAATTATAAAACGTTTAGAAAAAATCCTTCCAACCTTGGGTTAGGCAAAAATTTCTTAAGTAAGACTTCAAGCGTGTGATCTATAAAAGAAAATAAAAAGGATACAGTGGACTTTATGAGAATTAAGAACTTTGACTTTTGAGTAACATTTAGAGGAGAAATGGAAAGCAAACTAACAGGAATGATTTGCAGACCATACGTCTCTCATGAGAGACTTATATCCAGAACGTGTAAAGAACTCCATGGGGCGCCTGGGTGGCTCAGTCGGTTAAGCGGCTGACTTCGGCTCAGGTCATGATCTTGCGGTCCCTGAGTTCGAGCCCCGCGTCGGGCTCTGTGCTGACGGCTCAGAGCCTGGAGCCTGTTTCCGATTCTGTGTCTCCCTCTCTCTCTGACCCTCCCCATTCATGCTCTGTCTCTCTCTGTCTCAAAAATAAATAAACTTTAAAAAAAAAAAAAAGAACTCCTACAACTCACCAATAAGACAAACTATCCAACAAATAAATAGACAAGGTATTTTTAATAGACATTTTATCAACAAAAATGCATCGATGGCCAAAAAACAAAACAAAAAAAAGCACAGGAAAAGATGCTTATCATGCTCAATCATTAGGGAAATATAAATAACATCACAACTAGTTAGTATACGTCTATATACTAGGTACATTCTATACCTACTAGAATGTCACTAATCAAAAAGACTTATGGTACGAACTTTTGGAGAGAATGTGGAGAAACTGAAACCCATATACATTGCTGATAATCATGTAAAATGGTACAGTCACAGTCACTTTGGAAATCCGTTTAGCTGTTTCTTAAAACTTAAACATAAGGGTGCCTGGCTGGCTCAGTCGGTAGAGCATGTAACTCTTGGTTTCAGGGTTGTGAGTTCAAGCCCCACCTTGGGCGTGGAGCCTACTGAAAAAACAACAACAAACCCTTAAACATAATTCCACTTCTAGGTATCCACTCAAGAGAAATGATAATATCTACCCACACAAAGACTTGTACATGACTGCTCAGAGCAGCATTATGCATAATAGTCTGAAGTCCAAATGTCCATCTCCTGATGCACAAACAAAATGTGACATATCCGTATCACAAAATGCTACTCGGCAGTGAAAAGGAACGAACTGCTAAACACGTCACAACATGGATGAAACTCCAAAATGTTATACTAAGTGAGAGAAGCCCAGACACAAAAGACTCCATTTTGCAATGATTCAATTTATATGGAATTTCTAGAAAAGACAAAACTGTAGCCTGAGGGTGGGAATGGGAGCAAGCATTAGCCGTAAACAGGTGTGAGGAAACTTTCAGGTGATAGAAGTGCGCCAGACCTGGATTAAGGTGATGGTTGTACAGCTGTGTAAGTTTACCCAAATTAATTAAACCAGGGGCGCCTGAGTGGCTCAGTCGGTTGAGCGACCGACTTCGGCTCAGGTCATGATCTCACGGTTTGTGGGTTTGAGCCCCGCGTCGGGCTCTGTGCTGACAGCTCGAGCCTGGATGGAGCCTGCTTCGGATTCTGTGTCTCCCTCTCTCTCTCTCTCTCTCTGCCCCTCCCCTACTCGTGCTCTGTCTCTCTCTGTCTCAAAGATAAATAAACATTAAAAAAATCAAATTACTCAAACTGTACACTTAAAATGGGTCAATTTTATAATATACAAATCTCAAGAAGTCTTTTAAAAATCTGTGTTGTATTTAACCAGTCATCTTACTGTGTTGGATACAGCTTTCACCCGGATACCTAACACTCCAGGGGGTTCTAACACTTTGGGTTAGTCGTCCTGTAGAGACACCTCTGCAAGTGGATCGGCCCGCATGTTGTGTGTCTTCAATTGCCCTTAGGGATGTTCCAAACTCCTGAAGGAAGGGGATGTACGTAGTATTCCAGAGTTCTCCAGCAGGTGACTTCTTAAGATAGCATATTTGGATAAGTGGAGGAGAAATCACTCAAGGAAGATACTAAACTCTTACATTCTCTTATTTTTATACCTGAAAAAAAAAAAATGCCGTTAGGTTCAAATTTGCCATGGATGATGTCATTCTGATTTGCATCTGTAAGGGTCTCCCGACACAAGTAGGGAAGACTGCTCTTTGCGCCTGCGATTCCGGACGTGAAGACCTATTTCCGACCACAGTTTGCGGAAGAAGCTTACTCGGCAAGAATGCAGAGCGTCAGTGGGGCAGGCGGATTATGAAGAAATGATGGAATCCCTGAGCACCGAGAACAAAACAGAACAGCCCTAGTGCTGAGGTAATGCCTCTGGTAGGGCTCTGGTTCCCATCCCTTCCTCTGCAGGGGGCGAAGGGGCTTCTCTCAAACACCTTCCTTTGTAGCATCTCCCCTGCAGTCAGGGTAGCAGGACAACAGACACTCCCTAAACCTCACAGGCCCCAAACAACAACCACGGAGTTCTAGTCGAGGCCCTTTGCCGTGGCTTTGGGGGCCTCTCCTGGGTGGCTGACCTCACGCCTTGGCTCAAGGCCAAGTTCACACTTCCACAGGCACTAAGGTACCAGAGGAGTCTCCACCGAGTCTCACGTTGGCAGTTAAATTCTTCCGCCCATAGTATTTTTTTGAACATTTCTTGACCAGACCAACTCGCCCCTGCTCAGAAGAGGGACTAAAAATGTTAGCGGATGGCATTCTCATCCCCATAGTGCCTCATTAGCAGCACTTGTCATCCTTGTGATTTGTCTTCCCCAACCATCACCTGTGAGTGTCTCTAGACAAGACACTGGAAGTTATCATCTTTATCTCTCTTGGCCTGGCCCAGCACCGTGCACTGTGTAGGTGCCGAATACACGTTTTGGTTTTTGTTCTGTTGTGTTGCGTTTTTAACAAGTAAATGTTCGCCACGGAAAGCTCAAAGGCCTGGCCCGGAGACATTGTGTGTTCTGTATTTTTGCATTTGATTTTCTTTCTAGTAAAAAGCAGCCCAAATCCAGAAGTTTCCATTTGTTATCCTGTAAGTTGCTGTGGTCAGCTGCATTTCTCACAACTTGGCTAAGTCAAATCACGAGGGACATTTTTCACAACTTGGCTGGGTCAAATCATGTGGTTTATGATTTTTTAAAAAATTACAAGAAAGGGCCATTAGTTTCTCACTGTTGCTGGAATATTTACAACAGTATAACTTTTGCTCGTACCCACTCTCCTGGGAGCACAGTGTAGTTACAGGCATTACCTAATGTAGTCAGGTCTGGGGAGGGGAATGGAGGTACAGTAACCTCTATTGTCTGGAATAAAAACTTGGTAAGGTTCAGTGGTTTGCACAAGTACACACGGGAGCCTATAGACCTCGATTTCCTGACTTTGGTTTGTGTATCTCTCCATTCCCTCTGGTTCTGTGTTAACTTTTCAAATCAGGAAAATGTGCGAAAGAGGCCGATTTTAACTGGCCTCTTTTAAGGTGACTATTTTTCTTTTCCAGTGTCTTTGTCATGTTCTAGACAACTTGGATTCAAAATAATTGATATAATAACAAATCCACCAAAATAGCAAACAGCACCTCTCTCAAGCCAAGCTCACTCCTCAGATTGGGCTGGACAACCTCAGAGCACGAAATTACATGACCTCAAAGGCCCCATCCTCTTCTAAGATTTCATGACTCCAGACTTGAGAACATCTCCAAATGAAATCTATCCTGATTTAAACAAATATATATACAACTCACTTTCCAACGGCTGTCTCAGGATGTTTGCCTAGTGCGGTAATGAACTTAGGAGGTCAGCCAGCCACTCTGGCTTCTATTCTTTTGGGAAAAAGTGGTTCAGAGTTTAAAGAAACTACTATATAATGCTGCAGGTCACCTGGCTTACTCCATGCCTCTTTCCTTCCATGTTATTTGTTGGCTCATTCATTCATTTCTTCATCCATTCATCAAGCACTTATGAGGACCTGCTCTGTTCTGGATACTAGGCTTACTGCAGGGCCTGGAAAAGCACCTGGTCTCTGCCCTCAGGGATCTCACCATCCAGGGAGGGTACAGATAATTATAATCTAAGATGGTAAGTATAATAAGATGCACAGAATATTTTAAGACCCCCCTCCCCAAGGAGAGGTACCTCAGTCAGCTTTGGGGTGGCCAAGGAAGAGGTAAGGAGGCGATAGCTCAAGGTCAGTATTCAGGTATGAGATATACATCCTGGAGAGTGAGAGAGTGAATGGAGAGGAACGTGGTAGGATTAGCTGATAGCACCGAGGGTCCTCTTGAGATTATTAGTCATGGATTGAAACTGAGACCATGGAGCCTTGCAGAATGTTGTCCTTGAGCCATGTTCAGGTGCTTGGGTACAAGTACAGAGTGGATGGAGGGTAGGGTGCATCCACATGAGTACTAAAGGGAAAAAACAAGTAAAGATGGGGAGGCTGCATGTAAGGGATGACTGTTTTTACGGCCAGTGCCCCTCAACTGGGAAGAGCATGAGGGAGAGAGGACGTGCAGCTGCGGGATGTCTAGAGTCTGGGCTGGGAACTGGGGGAGTGAGGTGGAAAGACAACAAGTGAAAGTTGGAGAGTGTGGTGCTTTAAAATGACACGTGGACAGGTTACAGGCAGTGACAAGAGGGAATGTGGCCTGAGGGAGTGTGCAGGACAGGCCTGTGGAAGAGAGAAACCCAACGGACGGAAGGACGGGAGGATATTGGATGGACTGTCTACTCTATATAGATGTTACAACTGCCATGACTGGAGTTGTATCAGCTTCCTATTGCTGCTGTGAAAAATAACCAAAAATGTAGTGGTTTGAGCAACACACATGGATGACCTCACTTTTAATTTTTTTTTTAACGTTTATTTATTTTTGAGACAGAGAGAGACAGAGCATGAACAGGGGAGGGGCAGAGAGAGAGGGAGACACAGAATCTGAATCAGGCTCCAGGCTCTGAGCTGTCAGCACAGAGCCCGACGCGGGGCTCGAACTCACGGACCACGAGATCGTGACCTGAGCCGAAGTCGGACGCTTAACCGACCAAGCCACCCAGGCGCCCCTGGATGACCTCACTTTTATGTAGATGATCAACACAGCGTCATGGGCTAAAAGTAAGGTGTTGGCAGGCCTGTGTTCCTTCCTGGAGGTTCTGGAGGAGAATATGTTTCCTTACCCTTTTCACCTTCTAGAGGCTGCCTGCAGATCCCTCAGCCTGTGGCCCTCCTTCACTTCAAAGCTGGCTACTGTAGGCTGTATCTTCCTCTCATGGTATCACTCTGACCTCTCTGCTTCCTTCTTCCATTTTTTTTTTTTTATTTTAGAGAGAGAGAGAGAGAGAGAGAGAGAATGCACCAGCAAGGGAAAAGGGCTTAGGGAGAGACAGACAGACAGACAGACAGACACACACACACACACAAACATACACACACAGAGAGAGAGAGAGAGAGAGAGAGAGAGAGAGAGAATCCCAAGAACCCTCAATGCTTAGTGCATAGCCCCATGGGGGTTCGATCCCATGACCCTGAGATCATGACCTGAGCTGAAATCAAGAGTCAGACACTCAACCAACTTAGCCACCCAGACGACCCTCCCTCTTCCATTTTTAAGGACCCTTATGATCAGCCCCATCTGGATAATCCAGGATAATCTCTCTGTTTTAAGGTCAGCTCATTAGCAATCTTAATTTCATCTACAACTTCCCTTTGTCATGTGTGTTAGTCGGCTCCCATAACAAAGTACCACAGAATGGGGGGCTTGTACAACAGAAATTTATTTCTCACAGTTCTGGAGGCTGGAAGTCCAAGGTCAAGGTGTTGGCAGATTTGGTTTCTCTTGAAGACTCTTTCCTGGCCTTGCAGATGGCTATGTCCTCATATGGTCTTTCCTTAGTGTGCACATTCCTGATGTCTCTTTGCGTGTCCAGATTTCCTCTTACAAAGACACCAGTTAGATTGGATTATGGCCCAACCTAAGTGCCTCATTTTAATGTAGTTACCTCTTTAAAGACCCTATCTCCAAATACAGTCATATTCTGAGGACTAGGAGTGAGGGCTTCAACATTTGAATTTGGGGAAGATGGGACTCAGGCCATATCACAGGTAACATATTTATAGTTTCCAAGGATGAAAAGAATACCCATCACTCCAGTGCTAAAGGCTTCAAGAAGTGGGGATGGGCTCAGGCTGTGTGTAGATGACACAACAAGGGCTTCTGATCTGAGAGTATGTGTGTTAGACTCACCAGAAGTTTGGGAGGAGAAGCCGGAGGAGGCACAGAGGACCCTGGCCACATGGGTAACTCAGAGGTATGAGAAGGTGAGGGAGAATCAGCCTGGTTAGGATGGAGCTAGGCGTAGTTAGGGCAAGAAGGTGACAAGGACTCTGAGAGAAGAGGTTTAGGTTTCAGTGTTTCAGTCATGAGATCAGAGGGCACAGGACAAGGGTTTGGTAGGTTCGGAAGAAGGTGAGACTGAGTTGGCGTGGGGGTATACAGACCTCTACAGGAGGTAGGCATGGCCTAGAGAGTTGGATTTCCCATGGTGACTGATGTGAACAGAAATGTGAGGCATCTTAATTACTTCTCAAGCCCTCTCCCAGCCCCACTGCCTTCAAAAAGTTTTTCCCAAGCTCGCGCTGATCTCATTTTTCTCATCCTTTCTTCACTGAACATATCATTTAGCTTTGTACCTAATTTTTCTTTGTACAGTTAGATAATTGTATGATTTGTCCACACAATTGGACTGTAGCCTCTTGTAGAGTACGGACCATATTTGATTTCTCGGTAATGCCAAGAATAGTCCTGGGCATGTCGTTCAGGTACTCAATAAATAATTGATTAAGTTCTCCATACATTTTATTTTTAGAAGAGATAACAGGCCGGATCCTTCCATCACCTTCTATGACTTCGTTTTCATTCTTATAATTACCAGCTTTCCAGTGACTTGAGAATTTCGCTGGAAGTATAAAGCGATCTTGTTTCCTTGTAGATTCCAAATGGCCACCGACACTTACTGAGCACTTTCTTTGCGTGGGTGGATGCTTTAACTGTCTCATTTTACAGATGAGCAAACGGAGGTCTGGACAAGCGAAACAGCTTTTCCTGAGACCACACAGGTGGAAGGTGGTGAAAGCAGGTCTCAGACTCAGCTCTGTGTGAACCCAAAGCCCATCCTTTCTGTATATATTGATGGGCAGCCTTCCATTTGTCAGTCTTCCTTTCTTCTCTAGGTGCGAAACAGCAGATGATAGTGCTCATAAAAGTGTTACTCATGCAAGACGACCACTTTTAGGCCTTGTCGTAAAGCTTCATTTCCATTGGGCAAAGTTTAAACCTCTGGAGTCCAGGTTCTTGCCACAACTTCAGTATGAGTTTCTATCCCAGGGACTTCTGAGTGTGTAGAAACGAAGCCAACAGAGTCTAGGTCGTCTCTGAACAGAGTTGCCAGTAACTCCAGCATTTTCCTTGTCTACTCCACAAAGCTCTGTTTCCAGTGATTTGTGAGGATGTCAATGTGGCCAAGAGGCGCGTCTACCTGGGACATGAGCCTTGTAGCAGCTGGATGTCTGCTCCATAGGTCTTTCCAGCTGAGGGAAGGATGACACATATTTTCTAGGCACCTCATTTTAAAAACCAAACAGTAGTAAACTTCTTCCTTCTTTAAAAAAAAAAAAAGATCAGTTTGCTCTTTTTTTTTTTTTTGGAAGGAGAGATGAACTTGGAAGCAGAAATTCTGACAGGGTTTAGAGTATTTTCTGCCTTCATCATCTTTCATTTTTGATTTCTCGTGTGTACTTAGGACAGTTGCATTTCTGTTGTATTGGCCTGTTTGATCCAGTGCTCTAGGATGGAGAAACTGTTCCAAACCATTCCAGGAAGCAGCTCAAGTTTCTCTGAAGATCACAGAAATTCGAGTCACGTACATGCAGCCAGATCTGTGCCTTCAACTACTGCGGAGAGATGACTCTCTGAACTCGTAAATTCTCCAGAGAAGAAAATGCCACGGCAGTTTTGTTTTTGCAGTGAATCTCAGTGTCTCACAGCCCTGTTGCGAAATGAGTTTTACCAGCTAACTGAAGTGTCAGCTTTGAAGCAAGTGAGACTCGGACCTTGTTTTCCCCTCGGTGAGACTTTAGCTCGCTCTCTCTGATGTTCATCTTCTGTAGAATGCGTCTCCTGGGAGGCAGGACCCAAACACTGCCATCACAGCCCCTCTGTGTACACGGCGTGCGGATACGAGAGCTGACGCGGGGCCTCTAGGACGTCTGCGTGTGCCTGGGTGCAGGGTCGTGATGAATGCATTGGAGAAGTCTCCTTGGAGCCACATGTGAAAGTTAAGGCATCGATCTGATTTTGATTGGCATCGGCACGTGGACACCTGAGCACTACGGGTTCTGGTGATTCTGTAGCAAGTGGATGCAGGCTCTGGGAGTGGGTCTCCACCACTGGTGTGTTAGGAAAGAATACGGAGCCTCAGGCTCTTCGAAATAGGATAGGGCCTGCGCCTCCGTGTTATTAAAAACTTCCCCAGAAGATTCTGATGAGTACTAAAATTTGAGAACCGCTGTTGGAGGATTAACATTAATTATTGTACAACTTCCACCGTAGGCACGTGCTAGTGAGAGGCTGTGCTTGTAAATGAAAGTAAATTTCTGGACAGTGACCTTTTACAAAATCGTTTCTCATTACAAGTGGAAGGGAAGGAATAGAAAATACCAGAGGTACTATCGTCTTACAAGGCAATCAGGAGAAAACCTAAATCATTGATAAGAGGAGTTACTAAGCAACCACTTGTCTGGCCAGGATGATAAAGGCGCTTCACATGAAAACTTCTAGGCCTAGGGAGAGAGCTTTAGGCCCCACTTAAAGAACTGTTACTCACTTTATTTCACTTTATTTTGCTTCTATTTTCCTTTCTATTTAACTGCTGGTGAACATGCCTGAAGACAACGTTCTCACCAAGTAAGTAAAGAAATTGTAAGTGATATTTCACACGAAAGCTAAATAATTTATGCAAGAGGGTAGAGCAGAGGACTTAAGTAAATAGTTCTTGTTGAAGGGTAACTGGGTAAACTAATTTGTATTTGTGTGTGAAGTTTTGCTAAAGGACACCTGTCTCCAAGAAATGGGCCCCTTGAGGGTATTGCCTTGAGGTAAGAACGGAATCTCGCAAGGGGCGCGGTTCAGCCAGTAGAAGCTGAACAGCGAATCCTCACCCAGGTTGTGGGGCCGAGCAGCCGGCGGGCCTGCTGGCATTTGAACCTCAGAGTGGAGAGGGGTTTGCAGGTTGCTACTCAGCTCAGATGCACCCTCGCCTCCGGTGTCTTATTCCCATGACAGGGCCCTGACAGGCTGGATATGAGGATTAAAAACAACAACAACAACAACAAAAACCCACATCAAAACCAAGAGAAAAATTGTTACTAAGTGTTCCAAGAGATTGACTCTGTTTGGAAATTTTTTCAGGGGCCCAGTAACCACTCACGTTCCCATAGACAGCACAGTGTGTGTGTGTGTGTGTGTGTGTGTGTGTGTGTTTAAGAAGGCCTTGTCCTCCAGCTCTGGGAAGAAAGCAACACCCTGCAAGGAAGGTGCTGGCATCCTGTTAGCGCCTGGAGGACCCACTACGAGAGTCAACAAGAGAAGAGGCTTTTCAGGCCCAACCGTGAAAACCAGGGCAGATGGGGCCTTTGAGCACAGTGGGCCTATGTTTGCCCCGCCGCATTTTCTGAATTCACATCTATCATCTGGGCAAATATTTGTTTGTGGGGCAACGGCATGGAATATTTGAGATCAGGACTGTAGTTAAAAACTACAGACATACAAATATTTCGTCTAACTTCAGGGGTGGGGTGCCATCACCACACTCTCAAACAGGAGGCAAGTGATGGTCTTGGGCAGTTTCTCTCCAAACAAATTCCACCTGGGGAGGCCTTTGAGGGGTGTATTCGGGCTCATATTTGCTTGTGCTAATTTCATCAGACTTTCGTCCCATTAAGACAATCTGAAAGGGAGCCTTTTTTCTCTAAGCATTGCCTATTTCTTTCCAGTGGGAAGAGAATACCTTTTCCGGATTAAAAAAATTAATGGATCAATCTTTTGTTTGGCCTGAGTAGTTAGGAATGCTGGACTGGGAAAAGTCACTTGTCTTTCCTTGATTCTGTTTTTTTTTGTTTTTGTTTTTGTTTTTTGTTTTTTGCTTTTTGCTTTCATAAGGTGGGTTTCAGATAACTTGGGCTGGAGTTCTCACAGCTGCCGAGGCTGTTTGGGTGGGTATTCATGTAGCACGCCTGGGTGCCGCTGGGGTCCAAGTCCAAGATTCTTGCCCTTGGCTGCCTCAGAAATGCTGATGTGGGCTCAGCCCCCTCCTTCCGTCTAACAATGACAGCTCATCCCTGTGGAGAACTGCTCTCACTGCACCCCAGGCTGGACCTGTGATGGGCCAATGACACGCAGAAGCTTGGGATGGAAGAAGGTGAAAGGAAAGAGTATTTACCGAATTCTTGCTCGGGGCTAGCTGTTTTATGTTTTCATTTTCTTGAAACTCTACCCAATCACTTTGTGAGATACAAAATGTTACCCCCATCAAATGGATGAGAAAACCATGACCCTGACTGGTTACATCAATTGCCCAAGGTCATGCAGCCGGTAAGTGGCTGAGCCAGGAATTGAGCTCCTCTGCCTGATTTTAAATCTATGCTATCTTTATTGCCTCCTCCTGAAATCTCCTTGTACTGGAGATTCAAATCCATCTGGTCTGGTGGAAGGGAAGCCCCCCCCCCCCCCATCTTAAATCAAGGTAAGGAACAGAGCTTCCCTCTCTGGGGGACATTTGCAACTAGGACAGAGCCCGGCACTCTGGGGGAATTCTCCCCTGCACCGAGTCCTAGGTGGAGGCAGGGGAGGGATGTGTGCAGAAGTTTGGGGACCTCGTGTGACTTTGCAGAGATGAGCTCCTAATCCCCTCATCCCTGTGGTGGGTCGTTGGCTGTGCACTTGACTTCTCAGACCAGCTGTGCTGAGAACAACCTCCCGGCTGTGCTGAGCCCCCCAAGTTCTCTGTTGCTGGGAAACCAGGAGCCCTGGCAGCTCCACCGCCCAGAGATCACTGCACATCTGCAGCGAACAGGACCGAGGAGCTGTCCTCAGTGAGCGGAAGTCCCCACTCCTCTGACTCCTCTCGGCTCTGCCTTTCCCCAGGACGCATTTCTCTTTCTGGTGAGCGAGCAGTTGCAAACACTAGGCATTTTCCTGTCAAAACTACCCCAGGAAAGGTTCTACAGTGTATTCATGTTAAAGTAAAAGGGCTAATAAAACTAAAATAGACCTCCTCCCAGGGGAATTCGCAGTTTATCTGACCAGCAAAGAAAGCCCAAAGGCGCAGGCCTGAGCTGCACCTGAGGAAATGAGGCCCCTCGGGGAGATGTAGGAGAGGGAAAGGTAGGAGAGGTCTTCTTTAAAAAAACCGGCTTCAGGATATGACCTGAGCAGGCACACGTTGAACCCCCAGCTGGGACCTCTCCAGAACTGTGGGGAGCCTCTGAGAGCCAGAACATTCGCTATCTATCAGGGCTTCTTGAGCTTCTGACGAAGGAGGTGGGGAAGCAATGGTGAGAACAGTTGTTTCACCCGAGTAAATTCTCAGCTATACAGCCGTGGACTGTGCCTGAGGAGTGGGACCGAGTGTTCTGTCTCAACTCCGGCAACCCTTCCCCCTCACTCAGAGATTACCGCATGGTCCCCAGACTGTAAATCCTGTCTGTGAGACCCCAGGAGAGGTGCTGAAAATATACAGGAGGGGCGTAGAGGTAAAGTCTGTGTGAAATTGGGTTTCCAAAACAAGTATATGGTTTTGCATTCACTGCGGGGGGGGGGGGGGGCACTGTGGAGGGCACTGATGGAGGTAAGAGAGGCAACACAGCATCTCGTCTCCTGGCGAGGCCACTGATGAGACCCGGGCCCTGTAAGGCAGTGGCGGCAGAAGGGACAGAGGGACATTTCTCCATGGGGCCCTATCCAGCCCCAGAAGATTTTAAGACCTCTGTACTCAGACTCCCTGCACATGCTGGCTGTGGAAGAGTGACTGAACCACTTTCTGATCAGCTGGCAAAATAGACATCTACCTCAAAGAGCCATTGGGAGGGCTCCGTGAGATAGCAATGCTCCAGAAAGGCATTTCAAAGATACCAAAAGACTGTTCCCAAATACCATTCTGATGTGATGTTATTTTAATACTAAAATGAATGAGACATTTTTCGTGATAAGAGAGCTTCTACAGGTTCTCTTGTGAGTTTCTATGCAGGTAGCTTTTTGTTCCTCAAGTTCTCCAGAGTGAAAATAGTACTTCTCATATCCTACTGGGTCTCCTTTTGCCTTCTGTGAGCCCATGGTGGGAAGGGCTGGGGCTGCGTGGGAACAACAATTAGAGGAGAGTGAAGTGGCTCATACCCATGGATCGTTGTAGAAGTTAGAAGGGGCTTAGGGGCAGGATGCTGCTTTAAGAGTTGATTTTTTTTAACTGGATTTTAAAAATTGGAATCTCATTTTAGAAAAGGATGGTGTGCCAGCAGAGTTTAAATGCTTAGAGTAGAGGCTCAAGAGGAGAGAGATTCTCTACAGTAGGGACTCAGTTTTGAGTTCCATATTAGGTCAGGCTCAGTCTTTCAGGAGCTCTGTGTTCTGGCTCTCCCTGGGAGGGCTTGTGGTGAGGCTGGATTCCAATTAAGTGGATTGAAACAATCCTGTGCGTGTCCCAGTGGCCAAAAGCTTTAAGAAGCCAGGTGGCCTGACCTGAGTGCTTTTAGGAGCAAGGCTGCTGTCATACAATGGAAGCAAGGAGGAATATATGTGGCCCTCAGGTGATACACTCAGGTGCCTCTTGGTACTCCCCTGCCTAATTGTGAGGCTATAACCCTGGCCTGAGAAGGTCATGGTGGCCCGAGACTCATACTACTCAAGAAAGAAGGTCTGGGTCTTGACCCTTGGTAAACCACGGGAGCCCACAGACGTGGTGGCTATAGATAAGAGGACTCAAGTAGAGAATAACAGAAGAGGGAGAAGTTGAGTATCCACTGTGTCCCTAATAACAGATGCAGTGTGAGGAGATACGATTCATCACTCAAAACTTCCTCTGAGTCTCTCCAGGAAGAAGCATTCTCTGGAATCCTAAAGAGTTGCTCCCCAAATGAACATCAAGAAGTGGTTCTGAACAGTGCAAGGGGTGGACTGTGGTGGGTACAAAGGTGCACTGTCCAGATCCCCCTTCAAGAAACCACTGGCTTCCCAGTTGTCAGTATCTTCAGGCCTTGCATCAGTGACAGATCTGCCTCTTCCAGTGACTGATTGAGGTGGGTATAGAGGCCCAGCCATTTCAGCCCCATATGGGTCATATACACTCCTGAGCTCCTTGGGATGCTGGCCATGACTGTGTTTGGCATGTATTGGTTTGACTTCTCCCTCTGACCAGTCCTACCCACCTCACTCTCACTTCCACAGCTCTTGATCCCTAAGAAACACCCAGTTTGCCAAATTCCATTTCCAAGTCTGCTTCTGAACAATCCAGTTTGACTGCCAACCTGAAAGAGTTGGTACCAGGAGTGGTCCAGGAAAGCAGGCAATAAGAGGGAGCTTTGAAACCAGATCGCTTGCTTCTCACCTGGTCAAGAGGACCCTACCCTTAGTGAGAGGAAGAGAATAGATAGCTCCTGACAAAATGTAGAGGTCCAGTTGTAGAGGTCCAAATTTTCCCCCAGGGTGAATTGGGAAAGCGTATTGGTTGGGGAGAACGTACCAGCTAGAGTAATTTGTCAGGCATTTGAGAAGAATGCAGAAACAGTAATTATAAGGACTGATTTTGCTCAGTGACGTGGAACAAAATTTCCAGCATAATAGTTCAGAGGTATCTATCTCAAGTTAAAAAAAATCATACTTCCACCTTGTTGTGAAGTTCAAAAAAATTCTTGGAGACTATAAAAACTTCTATCAGCCAGGAAAATGTCATTATCATTAAAACAGTGCAACTGAAACTCAAAAGCTTCAGTACCAGTCACTCCTTGGACACCCAAGAAATGGGAATTGATTCACCTTGAATAAGGAATTGCCACATTGGTGCAACAGATAAAAATGTAAATTCCTGAAATTACTAGTTAATGCTTGGCTTATCCAAATTTTATTTTCATTGATGGTGGTGACCCACCTCTCTTCAATAAATACTAATGTGTGGGTATCAGTGAGCCATTTCATGCAGAAATCCTGGATCCCCATCACTGTCCTCCACAGTTTCAGCTGGACACACACTTGCCTTGTGATTCCTGCATGCACCCATCTTCCCGAGCCCAGCTGGAATGGAGTGTTTTACGGGATGCATCCTATTTGGATTCCTTGATGCAAAAGAATGTTCTATAGAAAATCTTGTCCACCTGCCTCGGTCAAAAGACTTCCCAGCTTAGATTTCAAGATGCATTCTGTCATCATCTGCTTGCACACAGTTCTGCAAAGCTTCAGTGTTATGAGCTGGCAGTTACATTGACTCGGGACTGAGTTTTGTTTCAAATGGAAGGAGTCTTGACTTAACTCATGAGTGTCTCTGAACTTGTAGGAATAATGATGCAGTCAGGCAGGTAGAGTTTTGCTGCATGTGTAGGGCTCCCCAGGGAACCCATCTAAATTGTGAGTCCTTGTTCTTTACCCAGAAAAATCATTTTGCCAAGAACCCTGATTATGTAGGCTCAGAGGTAGATACTGGATGGCTTTTTGGGGGTTTTCACTTGTATCTGTTTAATAATAAATACCACTTTATCTTGATGTTACATAGCATTTTATTTATTTATTTATTTATTTTATTGTGTATTTATTTTTGAGAAAAAGAGAGCACAAGCCGGGGGGAATGGCAGAGAGAGAGGGAGACACAGAATCTGAAGCAGGCTCCAGGCTCTGAGCTGTCAGCACAGAGCCTAAGGCGGGGCTTGAACTCGGGTATGGCGAGATCATAACCCGAGATGAAGTCGATCACCTAACCGACTGAGCCACCCAGGCGCCTCTGTTATGTAGCATTTTAAACTTTCCAGACCTCTTTTCATCCTCCTAATAGCCTTGCAAAATAAACAATTACCATCTCCTTCTGGTATATGAAGAAATAAACTTTGAGTTCATATAATGTGATATTTAAAAGATTGAGTAATAAATACCTTTAAAAAATTCTTACAGACTCCAAGTGTTGACTTAAATTATTTTCATAGAGTTATATAAAAATGTAAAAATATGAAAGTAGACATACATTCTGTATGCTTGTATTTGTCATGCAACCACTGAAATCGAATTAAATATAAATAAGACAAAAATATCAATAGCATTCAAGTCATTAACCTTCATTTCATATGTTAGGTGGTGTTTTACTGAAAGGAAATTGCCAGTATTGGGCTTATTTATTTATTTTGGGGGTGGGGCAGGAGCAGAGAGTGAGAGAGGGAGAGAGAGAATCCCAGGCGGGCTCTGAGCTGTCAGTGCAGACACCGCAGCCCTTGATCCCCCGACCCGCGAGATCGTGACCTGAGTCAAAATCAAAAGTCAGATGCTCAACGGACTGAGCCACCCAGGTGCCCTGACCTGACTTTATTTTTAACCACGGGCCCATGACCCTGAAGGATCAGCCACTTGAAAGGTGCAAACCAAAGTGTCATCCTCAATGTGGAAAAAAAAAAAAAATCGTATATAATGAAAAGTTCCTCAGTGCGTGTTTGCTGTGATAGTTACTGTTGCTGAACCCGCGGAGGTGAGTACCGACAGCAACAGGAGGTAGGCAGCCCACCCCCTCGCGAGGTGACCATACTCTGAATCCCCCCCTTCCAGGCTTATTAAAATCTGCTCATCCCACAGGGCCCGATTTGAATGCTTCTGCTTCCGGTCAGGTCAGTACCTCCTCTCCCCACTCCCGCGGCCCGCCGCCCCTCTGTTTGCACTCTGCCTCGGGTTGCAATTTGCAGTTTCGTGTGTGCTTTAAACCTTGGGTGGAAGACTTGTAAGTCAGGTACATTTTCATGACCATCATGGTGCTCAAGATGAACGAAATGTCCTAGTTTTAGGTGAAAGCAAAATGAGGGACCTTCACAGGATGCGTATTTGACCTCCACTAGACAAAGAAATCTCTTTAAATTGCTTGTTTTCTGGCATACTGGAAGCCTCTTAGCATAGACTGGTTGACACAAAACTTTGTTCAAAGCTTAAGCCGATTTGGGACTCATCCAGTTAGCCTAATACAAATCTCTTGCTTTACACAGGGGAAATGGAGTCCCAGAGAAATTAAACAGCTTGCCCAGGGAAAGGTCACACAGTTAAATATTTGCAGCACCAGTCATTAGCTCTGAGCTCCGTATCCTCGTCTACATCAGACAGGTTTCCTGCCTTCAACTCTTCATTGATCCCTAGAAAAGCCATTCCAGTCAATCTGCTCAGATCTCAAAGCAGAAGCTAGAGCTAATTGCTCATCAGAAGTTCTTGGAAATTGATTTATACTGCCCACCACTGTTCAGCTTTAATTTTCTTAGTGAATTCCACCTACCTCACCAAAGAATGCAGTCTTGGGTCAGACTTAATAGACAGAGACAAGACGACTGAAGGACAAAACTGTACTGTGATGGCATACCGTAAGTAGCAAAAACACCGACATGTTTGAATGAAATGAATCGATATCTACATCCTAAATCTCATGACATATAAATACGGACACTGATGAAATGAACCAATGGGCTTGCAAACACAATCTGCAGATAGCAAGAGCACAGAGCTGATAGATAGGCAGATTTCCCACTTTACCATTCACATACTAGATGGAAATTGACCAGCTATGGCTCTTGGGCCAAATCCAGGACTCGTTTTTCATTAAGAAAGTCTTATTGGAACATGGCTGTGCCTATGTGTTTATAAATTGTCTATGGCTGCTCTTGTACTGGTAGAGTTGGGTAGTTGTTACAAAGACCATATGGGCCTCGAAATATAAAATATTTGCTATCTGATCTTTTACAGAAAACAAAAACATTTCTAGCTCCTTCAACTTGAAGTGTTTCTTAACATGGGCTTTGTAACTCCAATAGGTCTCTAGACATACTGTGGGAATTCTTCCAGAACTTTTCAATGTTGTGTGTTCATGTGGATGATGATCTGGAGGGAAAAATGAACATAAGTTTGCTCTGCATCATCTGAACGACTGCTCTAGAACCTAGTCATAGTGCCTTGTGTTTCAGTGTCTGCATTTAGGTTAGGGTTGATCATCACTGGAAAGATGAGAAGGTGGAAAGACCTCATAGCAAGCAGACAAAGTCCCTTTAAGAGCATCCAGGGCTGCGTTAACTGCCTTGCCTATGACCAAGAGGTGTCTGCCCATGAGTCAGGTAAATTCAGAACCAGACAAAAATACGCCCCCTCAAGAGACCCATCCTCGCATAGCCAAACCCACTTTCCATGCTCCAAAGGAAAAGGAGGGTAGTTATTTTTGCTATATGGAGGAGTGAGGAGGGGTCCACCTTAAACGTTGCATGGGATGCATTTTTCTTAATTACTTCACCAATTAATGTCCCAGGTATTCATGAAGCGGTCAGTGGGTTTCCAAGGAGCTGGGAAAATCAGTGCTATCCCATCTGGATGGAGTGATTGTACCACTTCATTCCCAGACTAGAAATGTGCCTCTCACAGGAAGTACGAAGTTGGGTTAGATTATCCATTTAAAATGGTGTCCTTGAGCCATTTACGAATCCTTGGGGGTGTATATCAATCCAATTAAATTCATGAAGGGAGACAAGGAGATAAAAGCAGACAGGCTTTTAAAAGTTCATGGCCTATGGGGGAAAAAAAAGACTGATTGGTTCAAGGGGGAACTTTCAAAGCAAGAAAGCAGAACTTGACTTATAAATCTTGAAACCATGGCAAGGCAATCAAAATACTGATTTCACCAAACTACAAAGCCTTCTGTGATGTTTCAAACCAAGTCACTGCTCAGAGGAACTCAATTTCAGTCTTGACTAGTTAAGATAAAGTTTATAGTTGCAAACTGGAACAATCCTTTTGGAAAGAATTATACAGCAGGAGGCATAAAGTCACTACATAGCTGAGACACAGTAATTCTACTCCTAGGAATTTTTCTTAAGGAAATAATTCACAGAAATCAAAGAACATGTAAACACAAATGTTTACTGCTGCATTATCTTTAAGATAAAATAAATAAGGAAGCAATCTGAATAAAAAAATACCAATGTTAGGAGAATGTTCAGTGGATTGTGCTATACCAATACCATAGCACTATTAAAATGAATGCTCACAAAGAATGTGTAGAATTACAGAGAAATGTGTTATGAGTTACGTAAAAATAACAGCAAAGTAGAATGCTCACTATCATTGTGGCTGTGTACACGTTATATGCAAGAGGTAATATCAAGGAGCGAAAATAGTTTAGGTAGTGCAATACTATGGGTGAGATTTTAAGTGCCTTCTTCAATGATGTTGTGTTCTCTTGAAAAAGAATGAGGACAGTCACTAATTAAAAAGCTGAAAGCTCAGAGAGGGACAAACATCAGGGAAACACTGTATTTTGGTTATGACATAGATATAGTAAATCAGTGGGAAGTAAAACCACTTTGTTCAAAACATAAAAATTCTGTAAAGAATCTAGGTGTCCAAAGTCATGAGGCCCCCTTTCTCATGAGAGCTAGGGACACTGGTTACTTACTCTATGGAAATGTCCTTTAGGCTTCAGACATCTTTTATGGCAAGCCCTAATATTATTCCCGTTTTTCAGATGAGGTAAAAGGAATAAGGAATAGAGGTAATCTGCCTACGACCGCACGGACATTGAGTGTCAGAGCTGGGATTTCATCTGACGCCAGAGCCACTGCAGCTGTTGGGCTGGAAACACTTCGAGACTTTCTGCCCATCAGAGACAGCCTCTCAGACTGGAAAACCTTCGGAATGAGTAGGTGCTTGGTCATCAGACAGACCTGCGTTTGGATACTGGCTTTTTGCATCTGCCAGGATGCTTTTGATGAAAAGGAGATTGAATCTGACTCATCCTGGTGTAGACACTTAGGAATTTTATTATCTCATTAACATGAGGTCCAGAAGTTGGGCTGACTGTGGGGTTGGTGGGCTTGGCAGCTCAGTGATGCCACCCCGGGTCTTTGCTATCTTTCCCCTTGCCCCTCGGCCATCCTTAGAGTGATCCTTGCTGGGGAAAAGATACATCAATCACATCCTTGCCCAAGGGTGGTGAGAGAGTTCCTCTGCCAGGGATGGTCTCTCATGAGAGAGAAGCTTTCCCCAGGAGGTTGCCAGCAGAAATATGTTCCAGGAACATTCTTGAAGCAGCTCCTGGCTGGCGAAGTCAACCACAGTGTTCACGGCACTCTTCAATTAGTTACCTAACCTGTTTGCAGATCTGAGGAGTCAGTGGGATGAGGATTGGCTGTGCCTGATTAATGGGGACAGTCAGTAGGGGTTGAGTTTGTTAGTTGGGAGGCGGGCTGGGTGGGAGGTGTACTGGGAGGAGAAGCCTGAGCTCTCTGTGGTGTGATCTTAGCGTGCTTTATTCTTTTTCCTCATGGCCCTTCACTCCGGCAGTGGTAGGATGATAGTTTGGTAAAGAAGGAGGTGCTAATACTCCTAAAATGTTTTAAATATTCTTTTCTCCTCTCGCACGTTTTTTTAAGGCAGCTTAACTGAGACGTTATTGACCTAAAATTGTGTATATTTAAGGGGTACAACTTGATACTTCGATATATATACACATGGTGAACTGAGCACCATGATCCAGATAATTAACCTAGGTGACAGTTACCTCCACATGGTTAGTGTGTGTGTGTGTGTGTGTGTGTGTTGAAATGATTTAATTTCAGATTTACCCTCTTAAAAGATTCAAGCATATGCTCTAGTGTTGCTAATTATCATCACATACTGTGCGTTAGATCTCCAGAACTTACTCATCTTGCGTAATTAAATTTTCTCACTTCTTCTTATCCTAAGCCTTCACTCCATTCCTCTATTAAATTTATTTGGTCGATTAAAAAAATGCATAACCCCAAGGCTTAATGAGGTTATGAAATTCCATTATTCAAAACGCAGAAATTGGATTTCACAGCGAACTCACAATATTTCAAGATTGGAGCTAAATACGGTGATTTCTGCTGTTCCCCATCCCCACTAATCCTTGTTACTGGTGTTTCTCTTAGGCTGTTTTCAGCTTCTCCTTTGACATCAGAATTTTTGTCTCTGCATTATTATTATTATTATTACTATTACTGTTATTATTATTATTTATACTAGGTGGAAACACAGTGAGTATTTACAAATTGCAAAGTTCATGCTCCCGAACATTTGTGGCTCTTCCCTCCCTGTGCCCTTCCGCAAAATCAGAGAGCATCTGCTTTCTCAGTTAGATGCTCCTGTATGATGAGTCCCTGGAGGATCATCAGGCCCAGTTTCTGTTTCACACACTGATGTGTAGGCTAAGCATCTCTCACCTGCTCCGTCGGCCTCTCTCCTTCCATCTCTGGTGACATGCATGTGACAGGTAGAATGACCCCTAAAGATCAACACAAGTTGCTGTGAAAGCAAGAAAAATAAAACTGGTTCACAATGCTTGTTAGCATGAATATGTAATGATTCCCTTCCTCTTTTTGTCCTTCCTTCCTCCCTTCCTTTCTCCAAGTCATGTAGATAGAGCCCCAGATGTAACTTGTAGTTCCCGTCAAATCGGTCAATGGGTGATCAACAATCATAGGCACATTTCTTTATTTGAGTGAACGAGAGTCAGCTTTGAAACTCAAGTATGTGGTTTTGTACCAGTGTTCGTGGGTACAAAGACCCTGCTGATTTTGACATCTCTAGTTGAACGTTATATGAAATGGTTAATTCTGCAGCAAGTTCCTACTAATTCTCCAGTCTTGACCCATTTATTGTAACCCTAAAGCCGTAAAAACACATTAAAAACTAGAAAATACCAATGGGCTAAAGGCAATGGAGTTCAATGTAGAAGAATGTGGCTGTAGAATAATAAATCTTTGTGTGAACTTTATTTATTATAAAACAGCAATATAACACTTGATGTTTTAAAAGGAAATATTGCTTAGAATTCTTTCACCCAAATGCAACTGTCTTTCTTTTTTTGTGTTTCCAAGCAGCATTGGCTGTCTGCATTTTCCAGTAGCTGTAATCATAATGCTTTTATAATTACGGATGGTAGTTGACTGTTGACATTCTTGAATCTGATATTCTCAACTTCATTATTTGCCTGGAACTTCAAAGATGGCAATAGTTTGTAATTTTGCGGGGGTTCGATTTTGAAATGGTTGGATTTCCAAACCGTCGTGTGAGAAGGTAAGAATCTAGAGTGAGCAAGCCCCTCCCACCATTGCTGGGGGCAGCGTTGCAACACTGCTTTTGTGGTTGCGTGTGGAGCTTGCAAGGAACGCTCATGAAACGATAAAGATGTTGTTTCTTTGCAGATTTCAGTAAATTTGGGTAAGTACACTAATAATGTGCTATAATGCAATCTAGAGCTTGTTTTATTGGCAGAATTTATATATATATATACATATATATGTATATATATAGCTTTATAAGCAAATTCTGAACTCGTAGATACATTAAGAGTCTTAAGGGGTTACTTAACATTTTTAGATACTGCATTTTAAAGGGGGAAATTGTATGCTACAATGGTTTTCACTTATCTGGGAATTTGCAAAGATACTGGGCCATATTCTTCATGAATTCAATAGTGTACTGTATTTTACCTTTTTACGTGACAGTCACATGGCATTATGTAATCCTTGTAAAGATCATATTAAATGACTATGGAATATTCCATTGAGTTGTTGTATGATGGTTTACCAAACTATTGTCCTATTATTCCACATATAGGGTGTTTTCAATTTTGCACTTTTTACGATGATGTTGCAATGATAAACTTTGGGTCTACTTTGGAAGCATTTTCTTAAGATAAATTCCTAGAGGCAATAAAGGAATATGGACATTTTTATGACTTGATATATATTATTATATTGCTTTCCAAGAGATTTACGTAAATTTACAATATGGCCATTAATGTATTAATGATAAGTTGAGTGACACAAATTAGACGGATGCATGCATGGTTATTAATGTTCCTACTAGTTAAATGGGTATAAAGTGGCTCAATATTATTGTTTAACTTTCCAATGCTTTGGTTGGTGCCCAGGTTGAACGCCGTACATATATTCGGAATTCAAAGCTTCTTTTGAAATGAAGTATCTGTTTATGTTTTTTGCTGAGTTCTTTAAGGGGGTTATTCCGGGCTTTGGAGTTGAGAGATGTGGAGAGATAGAGTTTGAATCCCAATTCTGCTACTTACCAGCTGTACGATCTTGAGCAAATTACCAAACCTCTTTGGTCTTGGTTTTCTCATCCGTGAAGGCACCACAAGAATGTGTCTTTCACGAAGTTAGGAGAATTAATCAGGCTAGCACATGTGAACAAGTACTGAGCACACACATCACAACTGTTTCATGAGTTTTTAGTCACATGATACGGCTTTTCTTTGTTGGTTGGCTTTTCTCACTGAGCCCTCAGTGGCTTCCCATCACTCTCAAGATGAGCCCTTGCTGGCCACTCAGCAGCCTGAGTACCTCTCACCTCTGTGCTCATTCTCCAGTCCGCCCTTCACAAGAGGGGCCTCATTGTGCCAGAATTCTATCTATGCCTTCCTGCAAGTAGTTCCTGCCCTCGTCATCCAGCATCCTTATAATCCAAGCCTCATGTGAGTAAAAACCATCTTCTATCTGATGTTACAGCCTTGTAGCACAGTGCTTGCATGTGGAAAGTGCTTAATAAATATTTGTGGAATGAAGAAATCAATACCTGCATTACTCATCAGGTGTGAATCCAAATGTCTCGTAAAGGAAAGAAAAATCACTTTCATGGAGCAAATATTTGCCATCGTTGGGATTGGTTGGGGTTAAGGCAGTGTTGTGGCATGAAGGGTTTTATTTTCCAAGGGCCAGGCCTAAGTGTGTAAATTGTGGAATTACAAAAAAAAAAATAAACTCTCACTGACCTGCCATCACCAGTCACGGTCCTGAGTGATTCTCTAAAAATTCAAAGGGCAGAGAACTGCTGGAGGCTGTCGTGTGTTCACTAATGTCGATGACATGCTCTGAAGGCAAACTCAGAAGTGGGATCCTTAAATTAGGATGGGCCGTGGCTGCATTGGAGGAAGTGATTAATCTCTCAAGGTGAGTACTTTGAAAGTGGCAACATCTATTTAGACGATTAAGTTCTGATCTAATTGTCTAAAAGGCAAAAAAAAAAAAAAAAAAAAAATAGGTACGTGTTTTGGCACCTGTCTTCAGTACTTAAAAATACACCTGAGGTACAGGTGGTGGACTAGGTAGAACTTGAGTTAGATCTTGGAAGAGGTGGACAAATGGAGAGTAAGCTTTTGGAGCAGGAGGAAGATCAAAAAGTAAGGTGTGAGGTGTGGAAGCAGTGAGGGGACGGGTGGGGCTGCAGCAGAGGAAGTTAGCAGGGGGTAGAGGGTGGAACAGGTGGCTCATGGGGGAGCTTGCAGGCTATCCCAAGAAAGCCTTGGCAGGGCACCTGTGCAGCTGCAGGAGGGAGAGCTAGAGCAAAGGCTGAGATAAGGATTGGGTACACGTGATTCACTGAGGAGGTGAAGCAGGATGGGAGTGGGGAGAGAAGCCAGGGAAAAGAGACTAGCCTCAGCCCGAGCCACTGGGGTGGGGTGGTGTCTTCATACACCACACTGCAGAATTGTCTCCGCCTGGGGGCAAGGGGCCTGGCCTTGTGTACCCCTCTATCCATCACTGGCTGTCAGCCGCCCCGGAGGCAGGGTGTGGTTATCTCTCTGGTGAGGTGCTCTGGTCAGCCGGGGACGAGCCTCCAGGGAAGGGGAGCAGCTGGGAGCAGCCGTGAGGAGCCAAAGCCCCAGCAGCTAGGCTAAGGGAACCCCGCATGCCAAGGGGATCTGGGCGAGACCCCAGCACCTCTGCGACATACATGGCTGCAGCTGATGAGGTCTCAGTCCCCGACTCCATAAGCCTTCATCCTTAGCCCCTTTTCAGATTCAGCTCAAATGCTGCTTCTCCGTAAAACCAAGGTCTCACCACTGTGGGGGAGCAATCTGTCTTCAGACATCCTAAAATGCTTCATTTGCACCTCTTTTGTGGCACTTTTCACCTGTGGGGTGTCATTTCACTCATTGGTGTGTAGGTCTTATCTACTTGTCGGGGCAGGCATCACGTCCCCTTCGGTGCTATACTATGGCTACTCTGGCATGCCTGTCGACATATGGACATGTGGTGGCCACAGTAAACGTGTGTAGGCTGAGTGTTGAGAGATGGCTCCTGCCCACCCGGGGGAGAGCTTCGGCTGTAAATCCATGTTTTCTGTGTTGCCTGCTAAATGCTCTTGGCTTATTATCAGACCCTAGCTCTGCTCTGTAATCTTCTTCGCCCCCTTGAACATTAATATTTATCATTAACATTAACATTATATATTTTTTATTTTTTTAATTACTCTTTCTTTATTTTTGAGCAGCAGAGAGAGACAGAGCACGAGTCGGGGAGGGGCAGAGAGACAAGGAGACACAGAATCCGAAGCAGGCCCCAGGCTCTGCGCTGTCAGCGCAGAGCCCAATGCGGGGCCCGAACTCACGAACCGTGAGATCATGACCTCAGCCGAAGTCAGACGCCCAACCGACCGAGACACCCAGGCACCCTTAACATTAACATTCTATTAACGTTAATCTTTTTTAATGTCCTTTGGCCTGTATGCTATTAACATGTCTGACACAGCAGTGAAACGATAGTAACTTTGGGATTGCAGCTTTGGGTGTTTTGGAGGATGCTTTCAGTGACTTCCTTCTGCATGACCCTGTGTCCAGCTTCACAGATGGTTGGGCCTATGAATGAACTGAGCATTGAAGTGCTGTATCTGACATGCCCGAGAGTACGTCTGCCACACTCTGGCCTGCAGCCAGGCTACGATTCTGAGCCTGCTTTCTGGACTTTCTTTTGAGACGTCCCTCTCAAAAGCGAGCCTTGCTGTTTGCTTACCAGCAATATAGAGTAGTAAGATGCTGTGGAAATTGCCCCATTGAGCCTTCTTACCTTTTCCTTCAAAGTCCCCTGGTGTTGCCTGTGCACCGACGCACTGAAGAGAACCCAGGAGAGGTGACATCGGGTGTCCCGAGGCAGCCCAGCCGTCGGTCACAGCCACGGACACACGTCAGCTGGTTGGGCGTTTGGACTGAGGGCAGAGAGTGGTGCAGGTTGGAAAGGAGCCTGTAGTTTGGCAGAAGGGCAGCATTTTCTGCACGTTCTTTTGGAAGAACGTCCAGGATGGTATGTGTTTCATAACACTTGTGCAATCTGATACATCCCGGGCAGGATGGATTCTTGACTTACTGTATTTGAACCAAACCCACTCTTAAAAATGTTGGCAGAGAGAGGGAACAGGTATTCCATACAGACTCTGCTGTGAAGTGTGACAGCACTGAACTTTTTGTAGCCAGTACCATCCGAAGACCGAACACGTCATCTGTGCAACTTAAGGAAATGAAAGGATCCAGAAACAAAACCCCAGTGAATTCGGACTGGTTTTCTATATTTGGGGACCCGTATGCAGTCGGACTTTTTCCTTGAGCAAAACTTCTTGCTGGCCAGAGAGATCATTAGCCACAGCCACCAGGGTGCCCATTTGGGATGGGTGCTGTTAGTGGTGATGGGAATCATGAACCCTGGAAATGCTGACCAGGCTGTGATTAAGGCCCTTTCTAAATTATTGGTGCCTGGCTCTTCCCAGGCCTCAGTGCCTGTACTTCCCAGACCCTTTATTCTGGCTACTGCAGGGTGTAATCAGCCAGTGGCCAGAGGGACCCAGTGGACACCACCCTGAAGTGCTGCAAGCAGACAGCACTGTCCTTCCCTTTTTAAAAACAAATGTAAGTTTATTTGTTTTGAGGGACAGAGCAAGAGAGAGAGAGAGTACACGAGCAGGAAAGGGGCAGAGAGAAGGAGAGACAGAGTCCAAGCAGGCTCTATGCCGTCAGTGCAGAGCCCGAAGCAGAGCTTGAACCCACAAACTGTGAGATCATGACCTGAGTTGAGATCAAGAGTCGGGCGCTTAACTGTGCCACCCAGGCAGCCCTGTCCTTCTTCTCTGTTGTCCCTTAGAGGATGACAACTTCTTGTCCTTTCCAGGTGCCACCACCTCCTCTCTGTCTTTGGTTTGGTTAAACTAAGGAAAAATTTAAATGGCACCACTTCTGAGAACCTTATTGGCTCGATCTATCTTTCTCCGTTGCTAACTTTGTCTGCCTTGGCTCGCTTGCATTTCCCCCGGACGTGGGATCCTTCACAATAAAAGATTCAAGGGCCAAATGTTTTAGTGTGACAACTTGACGTGAACAGTACCCAGGGGTGGCACGAGATACAGATCGGGTCCTGGAGGGCATGTCTCCAGAGGAAGACCTGGAAGCAGCTGTGGTGTAGTGGAAAGACTCTGCCACCCGGACTCCTAAAACTTCCTTTAAATACCAGTCTGCTACTAAGATGTTTGATCAGGCAATTGTTTCAGCTCGGTTTCTTTTTCTTTTTTTTTTTTTTTTGTAAGGCACTGTGCTCTGTGGTATTAGTGTTGATAATTTTGCCGTCTCCTTCAGAGGAAGGATTATACATCCTTGTCCCCTGGTGCCGGGTGTGGCCGTGTGATTTTGGGCACCCCTCCTTCCTGTGGAAAAACTATAGATCCCCTGCCCTGTTGACGTCAGGCTTGGCTGTGAGATTTGCTTTGGCTGGCGAAAGTCAATTGTGTCAGTGCTCTCGGGACGCCTTAGGAGACACTGTGTGGTCTGCCACTCTGTGTCTCTCTGTCGCTGGGTCCTGGAATGAAGATGACCTGAAGGGCCGTAGCTGATCCACGGTGCACGTATCACATGAACGAGAAATAAAACTTTGCCGCAGTAAACGCTGAGATTTGTGGGTTTTCTGTTATGGCTGCACAACTTAGCTTAAGCAGATTAATACAATCGAGAATAATATGATCTTGTGAGAACTGGATGAGAGAATGAACTTAAAAACGGATTGTGCCCTTACGAGGTCCTAGGTAACTGTGTTCTGAGTATAAAAGCCACACAGTTGAATAAGGCATTCCAAAAAGCTAATAGAAGAGGTGACAGAGATGTCTAAAAATTATGTTCATGACATGGCATTTGGAAGGAACTCAGCCTGGGCCACTACAAATTCCTAAATTCAGGGAAATCCCCTAACATCGGATTTTCCTCAGAAAATTCCTAAAGAAAAGTGAGTCAAGAAGAGTAAAACTGCACTGTGGACTAGACGCTGAGCAGCTGTATGAGATCTCTCACTAGCTGAGTAACTCTCTTTGTCCCTAAGCCTTATAGGTCAAAGCACCTTATTCAAGCCCATATCCCATGAAAACATTTTATTTCAGCTGCGTGTGGGTGTTTGCATGCAATCAAACTGCAAATGTAAATTATCCAAGGACCAAGGGTACAGAGTATATACAACGTGGCATTCAGTATGGTTCATCACTTGATTAATGGCTGGTCTAAAGCTGGGAGAATGGGGCTACGCAGTACAACTCAAAGACATCCACGGTGTGCTTGTTCTAATCACAGGTGGTTTTGTCATCAGAAAGAGAAACCTACCCAAACCAGTTCAGTTAAGGAGGGGGGGCTGGGAGGACCAGAGAACCCTCATGGGATCTGGAAGGCCTCCGGCCAGTACTCTGTCCATCCCTCATCTCAATTCCTCACTGAGAATGATCACTTTCCGCTCTTTAAGCTGGTTTTCCCTGCATCTGTGGGCTTCCTTCCTTGGTCTTGCCTGGGTTCTGGCTTCCCACCGCTGACCTGGCCCTTCTCTATGTGATTGTGATGATTGATTTTATGTGTCAACTTGTCTAGGCCATGGGGTACACTGATATTAGCCAGACATTATTCTGGGTGTTTCTGTTTTGCAATGAGATTAAGATTTAAATTGGTGGACTCAATAAAGCAAATTGCATTCCCAATATGGGTGGGCCTCATCCCCTCGGTTGAGGGCTGCATAGAACAAAAAGTCCTGACCTAAGTAACAGAGAAGTTACTGCCTCCTCCTGCCTCACACCCTTCAAACTGGGGCATTGGCTCTTCCTGGATCTTGAGCTTGCCAGGCTTTGGCCTGGGACTAAACCATCAGCTCTCCTGGGTCTCCAGCTACCTGACTCTCCATGCAGATCTTGGGACTTGCTGGCCTCCATAACTGCATGTGCCAACTCCTTATAATAAATCTCTTTCTATATCTACATACATCCAATTGTTTCTGCGTCTCTGGAGAACACTGACGAATACAGTGATTGAATAGCTTCAAGCTCATGATGCTTGAACAGCCCTTTCTAGGTGTCCATACCAGTCCTGTGGGAGAGCAACTCTGACTTACTCTTCCTGGTCCAATAAGCTCTGGATGAGGGTGGTGTGGCCCAAAGGATCACCCCATGCAGAGCGGGGACAGGGCCAATCTTGAAGGTGTCATGGGTGAAGAACAAACTAATTACACTTCTCTCACCATTTTCCTCTCTAGCTAATACAACTAACCTAACCTCTGTAGACACAAAAAGGTTTTTACACCATTGTGAGGCCATTGTGGGGTGCAACATTTCTGAGTGTTCCATATCCCAGAATCCTGGCACACTAAATGGCTCCTCTCTCCATAGGGAACATAGTCAGTAATATTATAACAACGTTGTATGGTGACAGATAGGAACCATACTTATCATGGTGAACGTTTTGTAATACATGTAATTGTTGAATCACTATGTTGCACGCCCAAAACTAATATAATAGTGTGGTCAACTCTACTACAGTAAAAAGTAAAAATAAAAAAAAAAAGATTTCTCTCTGACCTCACTTGCTTTCCAATACCAGAAGAAAAAAAAAATCAGGACGACTTAACACTTTTGAGTTTGTGATTTGAAATGTACTTTCAGTCATTTCGGGGACAATGCCATTTTCCACTCTTGCCCTTCTAGAGTGATAGACCGGAAGCCACCAGAATGAGGGTTTATTAGGGCTCTGCTATCTGCCAGCTCTGTGACATTAGGCAAGCCGCTGCCCGGCGCCTCAGTTTACTCCTCTGTACATGAGGCTAATGCCCATCGCTGGAGATACAAATGAAATGGTGCGCGAGTCCCTTGATGACTTCATTGTGGTGTGAAATGTTAAAGCTGTTTAAGAATTTCAGTATATGATAACTAGAAGGTGTCATAACACCTAGTCTAATCCCTTAATTGTAAAGATTATAAAGATGACACTCAAAGGATATTATTATTGCTGAGGACGTAAGTAATGATTCTCACAATTCTATGGTTTGCTCTGCTCTGACCTTTCCACCCTCCATGAAGCATTTGTTCTCTTAGGGAGGAGGATCAGGTTCCCCAGTGTGCCTCCCATCCCCCTCCTTTTAAGGACTTTCTTTGTTCCCTCAGGGGACCACTTGTTGGACTCCCTCTGAGGTTAGGTGTGTGATCTTCCCCACCCCCAGAAGCCAGGGCAGGCTGGCTGCTTTTCTGGCTCTGACCCACCAAGGGCAGGCATCCAAACTGCTATGGCAAGAGGAGTCAAAAGCTGTAGCTGTGAGTGAGGATTAAGTCATGGGGCAGAGCAAATGCACAGCAGACAGGCATGCGGGCCCTGTGGCCAGGTTTTCCGGGATGTGCAGTTTGGCAGAGCTGAGCCCGGGGTGCCCAGCAAACAGCTTTTGATCTAACGCCATAGTGGTTTTTGAACTCCGAGTACAGCGCCTTTAATCGCTCTTGGCTCCGATTTCCCAGGTTAATTTCCTGACATCTAAGGAGCTTTGTTTAGCGTATGTAACTTCCTGCCTTTTATGTCAGAGTCTGTGAACTGACGGAATCAGGGAATGAGCCAAGTAACCTGGGGGTGGAGGCAAGCATTTGAGACTCCCTTCCTAGTTTTATTTTCCTTAGTCATACCCCAGCCTTAGTCACTTTTCCCCCGATATTAACACAATAGGAGACTCTTGTGTAAGATGTTAGGAGGGGAGGGGCGGGCAGGGGAGCAGATTGTAGAAGGAGCCAGAGTGGAGTGCTAGAAGGCTTTACCCTGGCTTTGTGACTTTGCACCCATGTCCCACGCCTTTGGGACTCATTCACTGTGGGGCTTTATCCTCGGTCCCCACCCCAGTTCTCTCTACCCTCTTTTGTCCACCATTCAAAAGACCCTGGCAACCCTGGACGGATGAGACAGAAAGAACGACCCTGCACCCCCAACCCCGTTGTCTGGCCTGTGCAAACTCATCTATCCCTCTCTCGCCACCCCCCCCCCCCCGCCACCCCCCGCTCCCCCAACTGTTGGTTCTTCACCAGCTCTTCGTTTGCATTCCCTTTGTTGGTCTGACAGCACCATTTTATCCGAGTTTGCTCAGTTGTTTGTTTGTCTTTTATTTGGGTGAGCTCCAGGGTTTCTAGAAGCTTCTGGACAGCTGGGCTGTGCCTCTTTAACATAGTGCATATGGTGCCCTGAGCAGACAGGAGCCTGAAGCCTGTTTCGGATTGTGGCAGATGTTGTAGCACCTACGTCCCCAGGGGCTGTGGGGAGGTTCAGTGAACATTCCAGACACCCACAGACGCATGTCAAATAGTTAAGTTTGCGAACCCAAATGTAAACAAACAAACAAACAAACAACAAACAAACAAAACAGGATTCCTCTTACTTAAGAGGGATGAATTCATCAGTTCAGGAGATTTTGGGAAGCCCCCTGTGAAATTATTTAGAGACCATTAGATGGACGTGCCCTCAGAGAGCATGGCCTGTATGCTCATTGATATCTCCTGGGTCGCTGTGGGCTGTCTGGCTTTTTGTTTCTATAACCCAACACAACCCTGGACATCTGGTAGGTACTCAGGACATGACTGTGGAATGAAAATGACCTGCTGCTACTTTCACCAAGTCAACTCACAGGTGAGTAACCTGAGCTCCCCAGGAGCCGCGAGGAGCTGGTTGGATGAAAACCTGTCCCCTGCCTCCCAAGCTAGGGCTGCTTCCACTTAGTTGACTTGTTTGTTTTGTATGGCTGGTGTGGACCACCGGCTGAGTCCGAGGGCCTTCCGATCTCAGGGAACTCTTCAGAACCTCACAACTCGGTGAGGAGAGCCTAGGAGCGAGAAGGTGAGAAGGAATGCACCAGCAGATCTGCTGCCATTTTTGTGGCCAGTAGGAAGCCCTTCCTGGGAATGTCTCCTTCAGACTCGACTGGGTCCCCACAATCTGAATATCTAGTGGTATTTGGCCAAATATTTGCTCCCCATGGCAGGGCTCACTCTCAGGCCATTACTCCCTGCTCAGGGTTGCCTCCAGAGGAGTTGTCAAGGGGACACTGCCACATGGGAGTCTTGCTTGGGTGGAGCCCAAAGTCATCCATCAGGAAGATTTACCCTAATGATTTACCCCCCACCAGTTACTCACAAACAGTGAAATTCTTAGTCAAAACAGAACTACTCCAAAGAAAATAACTTCTCTGTTTACGAATTGCTCTATAACTCTTTGCCCCTCTTGGTTCTCTGTCTCTGTCTCTGTTTCCATCTGCCTTTCTCAGTTTGTCTCTGGTTTGGAGACACATGCACTTCAGTTCATTCTTCCTCCCATTTTCATCATCGCCAGTCTCATAAGTGGTGCTCTGTAGTGGATAAATCCCAAATGGATGGAGAAGATGCTGGCACTAGTGTTATACTGACTTGTATTCCAAAGGACCAATTTGGAATCATCCAGAGCCTCACAGGGGAGTGCCAAGGAAAGCCAGAGAAGTCATTTGGATCCCCAGTGGGACAAAGCAGCTGGTGCAGGGGGAATGGTGGTGTCACTGGCACCAAGCCCAGGAATCAGCATCACAGAGACATCGAGTCACGAGGGAAGGTCTCCTGACACAGTGACTGTCACTGCTGCCCAGGGCTCATCTCCTTTCCTGCGGCTGGCCCCTTTGGTGAACTCCCTAGGGTTTTGGGCCAGCAGGCTTGGACTGCAAACTCCAGTTCTGGCCCAAATTAGGAGATGGGGCCAAAAGAGCAAGAGAACGAGGAGGAAAGAAGGGAGAGAGTGGGAGGTTTCCATAGCCATGCCCATGGGGAAATGTCAGTGATGTGAATCCAATTCTAGAACCTTCTTAAGCAGGATGCTTTAAAGATCTGAAGTCAGGGTTTCCTGCACTGGGAGAAGAAAGATTGTTTATAGTACTCAGGCTAGGTAATGCCCTGATTTCTAATTTAACAGGTTTTTTTTCATTCCTTCCTATTTCCTCTGCCACCTAGCTACTTCCCCAGGGTGTTCATAGGAATAATGAGAACATGTGTAATTGCTGTGAGCTCCTTAAAAGGAAAGTGCTATATAAACAGAGTATTTTTATGTGTGCGTATAAAATATATCTTCTCTGACTAGAAGTTTCTTATTCATGGAGCTAAATGAAACGGGTTTATTTGGAATAACAGTGATCCCAAAGGACCTGAGTAGGGCAAAGAACTTGTGTGTGGGGAAATATCAGTCAATATTAAAAAGTGTTTCTGGCATTGATTTGTCCCCCTCACCCGTGAGGTCTTAGTTTCTACCTTACTCTCTTTGGTTCACCTTCATGAAGCTTTTGGAGCATGCTCACACATGGGCTTTTCTGCATACCATCACACGGTTGCAGATAGTGGCGTGTTGGCAAATGTTCGACGACTGGCTATTTGGGGGAGCGGGCGGTCCTAATTTATGGTTTCGGCCAGTTTTCACGATGTAAATAGTCTTCATCCCGGCCAGTTTCAAGCTATTGACATGGCCGATATGGACTTGGGGAGAGGTCCACGTAAGATACCGTTACATGATTTTTTCACCACACAGATAAAAAGATGTAAATAACCTCAAGAGCACAGATGAAAGTAAAGCGGGGTAAAGTAATTAGGAAGGGACGAGTTTTGAGAATAGATTACATTTGTTTTTAAGATTATTTAATTATAAGTTTTTATGATTTGATTTGAATGATGGCCACGTGGATAACTGGCTTACAGCATTTCGGAAAATGGAGCAGTTGGCTCTCCCAAGCTGGTCTGGGCTGGCCCCGGCACACCACAGTGCTGAGGTGCTCAGCTTGATATGGTCTCGTCTCTGAGGCCCTGGAAGCCAAGCATCCCCTGGGCATTTCCACCTGGACATCACAGTACAAGGGTAAGATAAAGGACTCTAAAAATGAATTCTTTGTTTCCACAATCGCATCTCTTTCAGACTTTATCCAAGTGAAAAATCTTAAAGTCACCTTCTATCCTCCTTCCCTCTCAGTCTTCACATTTGCTAGCAACCGTTATCAATTCTTCTTTGCAACATCTCTCACAGCCGTGGTTCTCAAAGTCAGGTGTGTACTAGGAGATTTACATACATACTGATGTCTGGGTTCCACTCTCAGAGGTCCTGATTTCATTGGTCCGGGCATCACAATCTTGCAAATTTCCCCAGGTGAATCTAACGCTCAGCCAGGGATGGAAATCACTGTCCTTTGCACTCTCACCGGTACCCACCTCCAATATGGTACGAGGCGAACACAGGCTTGGAAGTCCAACAGACATGGCTATGAAACCTCTGAGCTTCACTTTCGCCAAACTGTGGAATGGGGAGTAATAATACTGGTCGTATAAGATTATGTCAACATTTTTAAGCTCAGTGCTTGCCTTAATAAAAGTCAGATTCCTACTTCGTATTCCAGTGGTCTCCTAGCGGATCTTGTCTTTCATTTCTCCCCAGCCTGCATATCTCAGAAACGACTGCTGAAATGATCATTCCCCAAAGTCGAACCTCTGTCCAAAACCCTTGGATGGCTCCCCATTGGCTATTCTTCACTGCTCTGAACCCCAACAGCCTCACCTTCCACTGGGGAGGTCGCACAACTCTCTCAGGTCTGAGCCGACCTAGTGCTTTTACCCCTGGAATGTCTCCCCTGTTCCTCACGCAAGGAACAGCTCATAGCTTCCAGGAAGCCTTTCTTTTCAGAAGGACGCTGACGGTTATCTCCTCAGCCTCGCCTAATCTCTGGCTTCAACCTTCTGTGGTCCTCTCATTGAACGTAAACACTTACATTTCTCATCCTCAGACTGAAGCCTCCTAGATGGCAAGGATGCCTCTTACTCACAGCCCAGGCTGTCCGCCCGCGGGATGTGGTCAACCAGGGTGGCTAATTACACAGAGTGACAATCAGCCTCCCAGCTCAGAGCTGCCATTTTCTGGGGCTGCTCAGACTGGAGGGAGGAGGAAGTGAAGTAATTCTGAGGTCCCATGGCCACTCTTGCAGCGCCTCTTCGTCACCTCTGCCCTTGCAATCTGTCCCAGTGTAAATACTGCACCTAATTGCACCCCAGTTGCTCCTGGCCATCCCAAGTGGTCACGCCAGGGCCTGACCTTTCAGCTCAGCAGGTCTCCTCGGTGCCCTCCATGCCCTAGGCACTCAACGCATTTGGAAATGGGGAGGAAGGCAGAGGTCCTTCCTGCCTGGCTCTTGTTTTCACTGCCAGTTACCTCGGGAGCTCTGCCTAGGAGAGGGAATGTTCTTCCATCAGCACTGTATTCACTTGTCTCCCTGAAGGACACGTGTCTAACACCACCCACAACAAAAGAATGTTTTAATTTCATAGCAATTGATTTAAAAGTTATGTCTATATGAAAGCAACCGCCTTTACCTAGGCTGTTCCATATCTTATTACTATATATTAAACATTTGGGATGAGCAGAGACTAATTTCTCTGTGTTTCAGCCTCTTGTGTTCAATTTCCTAGCTCCGTTACCGCCATCATCATGGCCAGGTTGGTAACCTCAGAATCCCCCTTGACTCCCTTCCCACCTCGCTCTTCAAATCTCCTTAGCCACCAAGTGCTATTGGTTCCATTTTCCAAAGGCCACATGCCCGGCTCTCCTCCCCATTTCCCCCACAATTCACTTATTTTAGCTTTTATTTTCTCTTAGTCGGGCTATGGTACGAGCCTCTGACCTTCCTGCTCCCTGTGCCACATCACTAGCTGCCTGATGTATCTTTGTAAAATCTGATAAATCATACTTACGCCTAAAATCTTCTGTTTCACCCAAAGAAATAAGTCTGGCTCCTTAAAATAATTTTTTTTCATGTGTATTTATTTTTGAGAGAGAGAAAGAGAGAGACAGACCACGAGCAGGGGAGGGGCAGAGAGAGATGGAGACAGACTCCTAAGCAGGCTCCAAGCTCTGAGCTGTCAGTGCAGAGCCCGACATGGGGCTGGAACCCAGAGTCGTGAGATCATGCCCTGAGCCAAAGTCAGACACTTAACCGACTGAGCCACCCAGGCACCTCAAGTCTGGATCCTTTAGTGTTGCATACATGCCTACACATCTCATCCCAACCCATGTATCAGCCTCATACCCTTTCTGTTCACTCTCACCTGCCCTGTACTCACACACCACACTTCTCATGGGGCTTTCATGCCTCCACACCTTCTTGTCTGCGGTCCCTCTGCCTGCAGGAATTCCCGCCTTCTCCTTTGTCACCTGAACTTTCCAACTCATCTGTTAAGGGACAGCTCGAAGGTGACCCTCTATGCAATCTTCCTTGTCTCCCTCTGATAGAATTAATTATTCCTTCGTTGTGTTCCCACGGCTGTTGGTATAAACTTTATTCAGCACTTGGCTGCATTGTTTTAATTATTTGTTTTCCTATCTGCCCTCATTCAACTGTGGCTTAGTCATCTTGGTATTCCCCAGTGGCCCCACAGGGAGGGAGGAGTTCCACAGATGTTTGTGGAATCAACGAGTGCATTTCCTGTCTCATGTTGCACATGCTCTCTCTTGTCCTCCTCTATGAGAGATACACCAGTAGACCGAGTGGAGAGAGCCTAGACCAGATGATAATACTCTCAAGGCAGCTTAAAAGCTCCATTGTATGTCCAGAAAAAAGCTTTTTCCCGGATCCCATGTGGCAAAGAGCTGTGGCAGACAGGTGAAAAGTCTGCCCTCGGAGAGGCTGTGTTTGGAAAACCCGTGTTGATTTTAACTTGAGTATTAGTCACCCATAAAACGCTGCCAGAAATCTCTCTGGGGCTGGCCGAAGTTACAAAACGTGTGCGGATTGTTTTCTAAGCTGTGCTTTGTTAAAATAGCAATTCCCAGTTTGCCTCAGGTATAAAGTTTAGGTTCACGGTTCACTGGATATTTTAGGAGAATATGGGCAAACATTCCAATCACCCCCTCTCCTCCCCTGCGGTATGCAAGACTTAGGTTCTCTGTTCCCATGGCTCAGATTTTTCAGAGAACAGATTGCTGATGATGGTCATTCCGTCACCTTGCCCTGTCCCCAAAGAACCATCTTTAAGCTCTCCATGGATTTGAGTGTCCACAAAACATTACTCTCTAGGGCAAGCTTGGGGTGGCGTTGGGGAACTTTGGAGTTCCTGACAGAGCTGGAGCTCTGGGCCCACATTAGAGATGAGGCCGCTTCTGGGACAGCTAGCCAGATTGAAAGAAGGAATAAATAAGTAAACAAAGGAATCCTTCCTTGTGACTTGAAAAAAGAATCATGGAACCCAACTCTATTTAATACTGTTCCCTCTCGCTGGACTTTCCCTCCTCTCCCCTTCAGAGATTCACCTTTGAGCACTGACTTGGTCCAAGGTTTCACTAACCTTTATTTTGCCAGATTAACCTTCAGTGCCAGGCAGTAGAAAAGACCGTCAGTGATGGTTGTGCAGGAGAAGAGGCTGGATGGCTCTCTAATGAATTCTGGCCAAAACAGAAGGAAAAGCACTTGTGAAACAAAAGTAGAGGGTCAAGGAATGATGGTGGGGTGTGAAATGCCTCCATTGCCCTCACTCAAGAAACTGACACCTAGCTGGTTGTCACTCTTCATCAAGCTGGAGGCAGCGTTGACAGAACGGAACTGGATGCTGAGGAGATGTTGGTGAAGTGGCAAGGTGATGAGAGGGAGGAGGGTATGGCAGAGTTCCAGCTCTTTCTGGACAGAGCTTCAGTGAAGGTGAAGAAAATGGATCTCAATCATGCAAAGCCACTGCTCCAACAGTATGTCATCAAGGAAATGGCCAAGGGAGTCTCTGGGAATGAGGACAAGGCTGCCCTGTGTTTGCTTGGACAGATATTGGTAACATTTACCGCTCAGAATCTTTAGGAATTAAAGAGTATACATTAAACTAAAACAGATGGTCTTAGAAGTGCAAATATAATTAGGTTACATATATCAATGAACAAATATTATATGGAAGAGTGGAAAATGTTATGGAAACGAATAGCTGTGTTTTGAGGTGTGCTACCCCACAGAAGGAATGCGGCCACCACTGTCAGCTTGGTGACTTCCCGGAGTCAAACTTCTTTTGATGACCTCTCAAGGAGCTCCTGAGCTCATGTTGGGATGTTTGTCACCCTGATCCCAAGATAGCAACTGGCAAAGTTTTCTTTACTGGTTATACCCTGGTGGAGGATCCCAGAAGGTATATAGTCTTAGCCACACAACTATATTATGGGCTCAAGTCAAACGCCCAAATAATAGAGGGCAGGGATTCACTTTTTATTTTACCCGATCCTTAGTGGGTCCTTCTGATGGTAGACAGGGCATTTGTTCGTTCACTCTTCCGTTCGTCCATGCAGCATTCACTAGCAACATGTAGGAAACTCTGTGCTAGGGATTAAGAATGTGATAAGACAGACCCTGGCTTTAAGATGCTTGGAGATCAGTCAGGGAGACAGAAAAAATACTAGCTGTGATACATACCACAGTGAAAACATCAGGCTAGAGGAATGTGCAGGATGCTGTGAGAAGATATCAGGGAGGTATTGGATATAGCCTTGGAGAGGAGTTCAAGCAGGCTTGAGTTGATCTTGAAAGCTGAGTGGAAGCGAGTCAAGTTACAAGTGGCAGGGGATGAGGTCTGGATGCCAGGACGTGGGAGTAGCACTTATAAAGACAGAGACATGAAATAAATATGGTGACCGGGATGCAGCAGGTATTTCAGGGCTGGAGCAAGACAGGTGGGATTCTAGCAGGCAAAGCAGTTGGAGGGACCAAAAGGGGTCATATCATCAAAGACCTGTGTGTAATACTAGTATAAGTTGCTTCATTCTGATGTAATGAGGAGCAACTGAATACTTTCTTCTTTTTTTTTTTTTTTTAATTTTTTTTAACGTTTATTTATTTTTGAGACAGGGAGAGACAGAGCATGAACAGGGGAGGGTCAGAGAGAGGGAGACACAGAATCAGAAGCAGGCTCCAGGCTCTGAGCTGTCAGCACGGAGCCCGACGTGGGGCTCGAACTCACGGACCGTGAGATCATGACCTGAGCCAAAGTCGCCGCTCAACCGACTGAGCCACCCGGGCGCCCCAATGCTTTCTTCTTTATAAATGTTTATTGAGGTGTATTTCAAATCCAATAAAATGCACCCATTTTAAGTTGGTGAGTTTCGGCCGACACACCTGTGTCACCACTGCCCCAGTTGAGATATAGAACATTTCCATGGTTCCCAAAATTTCCTTGTGCCTCTTTGCAGTCAACATCCTCCTCCAATCCCACTTCCAGGTAACCACTGATGTGTTCTTCAGTCAAAATAGATTACTTCTGTCTGTGTGAGAACTTCATATTAATAGAATCATACAGCATGTTACCCTTATATCTGCCTGCTTTTACTCAGCATAATGTCTTTGAGATGCTTCCGTGTTGTTGGGTGTTTATTCCTTTTTATTGCTGAGTAGAATTCCATTGTATGAATATACCACACTTTGTTCATTCGTTTATCTGTTGATGAATATTTGGGTTGTCAGTTTTGAACTGTTGTAAAGTTGCAATGACCATCCGTGTACATGCTATCTTTTTGTAAACATGTGTTTTTATTTCTGTTGGGTCCCTAACTATGAAACTAAACATGAAAAGACATTTAGTATCATTGGTCATCAAGCAATGCAAATTAAAAACGCAATAAGAGGGGCGCCTGGGTGGCGCAGTCAGTTAAATGTCCGACTTCAGCCAGGTCACGATCTTGCAGTCCGTGAGTTCGAGCCCCGCGTCGGGCTCTGGGCTGATGGCTCAGAGCCTGGAGCCTGTTTCCAATTCTGTGTCTCCCTCTCTCTCTGCCCCTCCCCCGTTCATGCTCTGTCTCTCTCTGTCCCCCCCAAAATAAACGTTGAAAAAAAAAATTAAAAAAAAAAACAAGAAAAAAAAACGCAGTAAGATACGAGTAAACGCCTATCAGCATGCCTAAAATTAAAGAGACTGACCATGATAAGCACTGGCAAGGGATATGGAGAAACTGGAACTCTCATACACTATTGACGGGAGAGTAAAACGGTACACCCGCTTTGGAAAGCGGCTGGGTAGTTTCTCATACACGTAAACATGAACTCAGAAAGCCACCTCCTGAGTTTTGACCACTGAATAATTTCAAGTAGGGGAGCAATATGAACAGATTTTGTTTTTATTTTTTTTAATGTTTATTTGTTTTTGAGAGAGAGAGAGAGAGGCAGAGAAAGAGGAAGAGAATCTCAAGCAGGCTTTGGGCTGTCAGCACATAGCCTGATGTGTGGCTTGAACTAACGAACCATGAGATCACGACATGAGCAGAAATCAAGAGTCAGACGCTTAACCGACTGAGCCACCCAGGTGCCCCCGACAGGTTTTGTTTTTAAAAGAATAGTAGCATTGAGGATGACGGATTCTGTGTAATTAGGTCATCTTTGTCTATATCAATTTTTGTCGATGAAAAATAGTCTCTCATGTTTTAATGCCAAAAAATGGGTAATTACTTCCCTATGGTGAGTAGTTAGATAACATTAACTATTTCATTATTGAGTGTAATTCCAAATAAACTTCTTTTTTTTTAAGTTTACTTATTTATTTATTTTAAAAAAAAAATTTTTTTTTCAACGTTTATTTATTTTTGGGACAGAGAGAGACAGAGCATGAACAGGGGAGGGGCAGAGAGAGAGGGAGACACAGAATTGGAAACAGGCTCCAGGCTCTGAGCCGTCAGCCTAGAGCCTGACGTGGGGCTCGAACTCACGGACCACGAGATCGTGACCTGGCTGAAGTCGGACGCTTTAACCGACTGCGCCACCCAGGCGCCCCTAAGTTTACTTATTTATTTTTGAGAGAGAAAGTTCAAGTGGGAAAGGAAGGGAGAGAGAGAGAGAAAGAGAGACACTGAGAGAGAGACTCTGAAGCAGGCTCCACACTGCTAGCTTGGAGCCCTCCCTACTCAGGGCCCAAACTCACAAACCCTGAAATCATGACCTGAGCTGAAATCAAGAGTCAGACCCTTAACCCACTGAGCCACCCAGGGGCCCCTCAAATAAACTTCTTAGTGCAACAGTGTTGCTTCTGCTGAATTAGTTCCTTAAAGTGAGACCCTGGGACTGGGATCGCGGCGCTAATACTCCTAAACATGTTTAGGCTTTTTGCTGCCAGGTGACATTCTGACTGCCTAAGGATTGCACCAATCAACAATGGGGTATCTATTATTGTTTATTTTTCACAGATCGGGAAGGAGAAGCTCAGATGACGTGAATTAGCTAACGTGGGTAGAAGACGGCCCAACAGGGTTTGAACCTGTGTCCCGATTTCCTCTTCAGTCTAGGGGTTCTTGCTCCTTCTATTCACACCTTTCCTCCTGCAGAGCTTTATTTGGAGAAACGTTTCTCTGTGCCAGGGACTCTACCAAAGGTAGGGACACGCAAATGAAGATGCATAGTCCTTGTTTCCTCAGAGCTTAGACTCCCTCCTGCCTGTCTGGAGAAAATCTCAAGTGAATAGGCTGAACTACAAAAGGAAGGAGAGGAAAGGCATTAGAATCCCATGGTGGGTCACAGGTTGGATACCCAGCTCCCGGGCCCACGTTGAGGGAATTTTCCTGGGTCAGCCACAGTGGGGTAGAGGCCTGGGGTTGAGAAACCCATCTCGGTAGGGAGTGACTATAGAGCTTCACTGTGAGCTTCGACAGGGGAGAGTACACAGAAGTGCTCAGTGGGGGGCAATGACAGGTGGGAGCAACCCCTGCGTGAAGGGGAGGGTCTGAAAGAGGCATTCTGAATTGAGCGCATTTTGCTGGGAACAACTTACATTTCTCGAGCTCTTTCTGTGTGGTTGGCATTGTTCCAGGTGTTGTAAAAAAAGAAGAGGGAAAAAGCTTTGGGGGCTGGAGATCAAAACGTTCCAAGAAATGTCTGGCACGTATCAGTGCAGGTGAGGGGGGGGGAGATGGAGTGTGGAGGTGGTGGCCTTTCATTTTAGTGTGCTTCAGCTCCCTCCCTCCCTACTTCTCTCCCTCTGAGTGCCCTTTATCTATCCTCTCCCCTACCGCACCCCTGGGGCCTCTGATACCAGGCCAGCCCTGTTGTGTTCTCCCAGCCCCTCACAGAGGCACCTTGCCCAGGCCTGCACCCTGCTTTGGGATGCCAACCACAAATGCCAACAGATACCAGTCAGGTCAGCCAAGTGAGAAAGGAAGGGTGTGTGGGGAGCCAGCTGTAGGGGCTGCGCTGGACTCGACAGCTTCCGGTCTCAACAGGGCAGCTGTTAGTGCTCTCGGTGTCAGATGTTAATGATACTAGTGAAACAGGGCGTTACGAGGGGGTCCAAGGTTCTGGGAGGAGTGGGAAAACTACTGCTTATTTGAAATCTCACTATGTTTAAATATTGGAAATCCAGTTACTTTCAACACTTTTTCTAACAGTTTGTATAGGCCAAATTAAATCAGAGTGGACTGGACTGGATTCCGCTGGGGACTTCCCATCTGTGCTTCTGTCCTAGGCAATGCTACTTTGCATTTTTCTTTCTGCCTCAAAGCCTGCCTCTTGTTCCTGGGATCTGCTCTCTTAGGACCCAGGGAGGTTCAATAGCTTCTACTTATTGAGTATCTATTATATTTCAAGGGTTTTGCATGTTTATGCTTACTCCTGACAAATATCCTGTAACGTAGGTATCTCTAGCTCCATTTTACAGAGGAGTGAGTTGACCATTGTCACTTGGCTATGTGCAACCATCAGTGGCACATCTGAAATTCAAACCTAAAGTCCACATCTTCCCTGCCGTGCCAAGCTACCCTTAAACAAGTGGCATACTCTCTCTGAGGAAGCACGTGTTGCTTAAGTTTTCATGTAAGAAGTTGCGACAATCTCTGAGGGTCAGGTGGACCCCTGACTTGGCTGATGCTCCTTGTAGTTCAGCTTTGTTGTGAGACTAGGCTGCTCCCGCATAGAAGTATTTAAACGTATATAATCACACACACACACACACACACACACACCCCTTCCCCCCCCCCCCCCACCACACACACACAAGCATTCCACAGCACTTTATGGTCAGATGCCTTGAACATACCACAGCAATAAAGCTGCTTCTCCCAGTTGCAAACGGAGGTCCTGCAGCACGGCAATTCTATAACTTGTTAGAGAGTGCGAAAGAATGATGAGTCACTGATGGAGCGTGTATGGAAATGAGGACATTTAAGAGACCGTTAAGGGCACTGAAATGGATCCAGGACATACAATAGTGTGCATCCACCGCTATGGTCCTGGACTTGTATAATGCTTTTTGCTTCTTTGACTTCAGTGCTTGTAATTGGCTATCCCAGGATGAAACAGAACAATGTTAAGAGATGTTAGATCACGTAGAAAACAGTTGTCAGTCACAGGCGATTCTGCCTGGAGACTGGTTTGACTTATCCAGAAGGAACGTCCAGTCACCAGATCCTATTTGTTACTCATATTTCTACTAGCACCTTTGTGGACCCTCTACTTACAAGAGTAGCAGTCAAGAGTACATGGTCAAGGGTGTGTGGAGAAGCAAGAAGTCAGAAAGGTGCAAGTGTCCTGCTTAGACTTCTTCCTTTGACATTTACCACCTGGAAGATGTCTTTCATTTGTGGATGTGGCCACATGTCCTCACATTCCAGTGAGGACCAACCTGGTGTTCTAACTGTCCTGGTCGGGGTCTCCTGAGGACGGGATGCTCAACTTTGTTCTGGGGTTGTTGAAAGACGCCTTGGAAGAAAAAGAAGAGGAGGAAAACAGAAATCAAACTTTTATGGAACTCAACAGTTGCCCCGAGATAGTGTTCCTCAAAATGTGTCACATGAAACACCAGTTCCATGAGCAGCTCTGTGATGGAAGGATGCTGGGTCCAAAGATTTAGGGGATGTTGTATATCATATCACTCACGTGGAGCTGCCCAGTGCAGATTGGCATATGAAAGGTTATAAGAAGCCTTGCAGAAAAACTCCTCGCTTTTTGTTTAAGAAACTTTGTCTGAAATTTACTTGAATGTGTTTCTCATCTCTCCCCCCACCCCCAATACATCTCTTCACATCCAAGGAAAACACTTGGCATTGAGGGCAGATGAAGGTAAAGATGCAGGAGGGGACTGACTCTACTGGCTAGAAAAAAAGTATGAACCCCTTTTCCATTGTCTGTTACTCAAATCAGTAATCCCAACTCTGTTTAATGAGCCACCAAGGTGTCCGGAAGCTCATAAAACATCATTTAAAGCATGAGAAAGTGCATTCCCTTTGACCAGGAAAGCACCCACTTCGCCATTTGATGTCAATCGGGAGGAAGAGGGCCACGGCCCTTTCCTCCCTGAGTCCTGCACATTCCCAGTCATGTCCTCAGAGCACTGCTGACTCCTCACTCCAGCTTGGTCTCCTTCACTGTGCTCACTTGTAAACCCTGCTCCTTCCCTCCAGACTGCTCATCTCCTTCGTAATTAGGCATTCACTGGCATGATCATTGGTTTATGGCTTCCACTGGACTAAATGCAGAGCACAGGGACGGGCACGTAATTGGTGTTCATTAAATTTTTTTCAAGAAATTGTATTAAATCCATTAGAAGTCATAATGAATCCACATCCCTTGGTGCTCGTTAAACCAGACACTTTCTCACCCTCTAGGCAAAAGTCTGTATTCGTTTGCTAGGGCTACCATAACAAATGACTACAGTCTTGGTGTATAAAACAACAGAAACGTATTCTCTCACAGTTCTGGAGGCTACGTGTCTGAAATTAAGGTGTTGGGAAGGTTGGTTCTTCCTGGAGGCTCTGAGGGGGAATTCGTTTCACCCTCTCTCCTGGCTTCTGACCGCTCCTGGTGTTCCTTGGTCTGTAGCTGCGTCAGCCCAATCTCTGCCCCCTTCTTCACATGGCCCTCTCTTTTCTGTGACTGATCAGAGGTTTCTGTATGGAACTCCTGAATCCCTCAAACATAACAGAAGCCTAAATAAAACCTATGGCCGCACCACCCTGTCCCATTTGCCTGCCAACAATTATACACCCACGTCTTCCTGCCTTTTGTCGCAAGACTGCAGTGTTTTTAAAAAAGTAGAGGCTTATACATCTTACTATCATTAATTCTGTCCACATTTGTTGAATGTCCTTGAAGGGTGGTAAGACACCCCGGGTGGAAGAGACGGGGAGGTATTTCAGGTGGGGAAACCATAAGGAGTAAAAGTTTGGTCCAAGTGAGGAACAGAGAATATTTTCTCTCTCTCCCTCTCTGTTTCTCATTTTCACCTTACAATAAGCTACAGAATTCACAAACTACCCATTCATATCTTGTTATCATCTACAGCAGTGACAGGTTGGTTTGGTTAGAGCTGGAGACAAGATACTTGCTGTGGAAGAGGTAGCTAGGCTGTGAGCAGAAAACCAGGCAGTTAACAAAAAGAGAGCTAAGATTTCCATTTCCCCCTTTGGCTCTTGGAGGAACTATATGAGGACTATGAAATCCGGAGTCACTGAAAGATGTAAGGCTGAATGTAAACTTTGGTAGTAGACTGGCCAACTGCTACTTCCTATGGGACTTGAGGTCCTTGGAAAAGAACCAGATTTCTGCGTGGTCCAGAATTTCTGGAAAATGGAACTAGAAATAGGTTCTGTTCCTACTTTTAATAAACCATAGAGTTCATGGTTTACTTTATCAATTAACATCTCAGGTGAATATACTGGTGGGGCTTGGGATGTGTTCTAGCTTTGAGTGATGAATCTGAAAAATATTTGGAGCCATGGTTAGCTGTCAGGCGAGGGTTTCCCATGAAGACCATCTCTTCATGACCCTCTTGTATACTTGCACCTTTCCCCCTCCAAACCACGAGGTAAGGAGTACTCTTATTATCCCAAATACTTGAGAAGAGGGTCAAATGTGTGATGACTTTTCCACCAATTATATCAAGTAGAAAGACGGAAGAGGCAAAAATTTGGTCCTTTCCTGGTCATAAAGAAGGAGAGGGGTGGCATGTCTGAAATAATCCATGTGCTTTTTCCATCCACCGCCTTGGAAAAAAAAAAGTAAAATATGAAACCACAGATAAGGAAGAACTTGAGGAAAAGAAATGAAATGTGAGGAATTATCTTGATGAATGACAAAAACATATCCCACCTGCAGAAGAAATGTTTCCAAGAATGTTGTGGGGAAAGAGGAAGAAACGGTGCAGTAACATCAATATCCATGTCTGTGGAGGCAGGAAACACTTTTTGAAAATTAAATTTTAAACAGATAGCAATGATTTTGGTATTGAGACACTTGAAAAACCCTGGATGAGTTTCAAGATTTTGCTTTCTAATATTCATCTTCTTTCCTTCTAGGGAGCAAAATTTATGAACTTCAGAATTAAATTTAAAGGATATAGTAGTTTGGTATGCTGGAAATCTTCACTAGCAAATACGCCAGACTTTAATAACGGTGAGTCTGACATATTTCCATGAGAGAGAAAAGCATTTCTTCTTTTCAATCAGGAATATGAAATACATTTCATTAATTTTGATGCAATAAGAGACCCTCAGTTCACATATTTTATTTAGCAAAAGGGCACAATATACCTTTCTCTTCTAATATCTGCTTGCTTTGAGAAATCATTTTGCCCTTCACACACAAATAAGAAGCACATCTCCAAGGGACATAAAATTTTAAACTATGTCCTCAACCAGGTGAATTGCAAAATGGATCACTCAATCCTTCCAACCAAGAAGAGATACTGTCATGGGAAGGTTCCCTTCCCAAGGCTGGGATGTGGAGTAGAGGCTTGGGGAAGGAGGGTAGACTTTTGTTGGAGCCAGTGATGAAAAGTTTGGGAGCATTCCACCCTGTGGTTGAAGGAAATACTCTCATCTAAAATAATACTCTTTTGACCAGGTGTGTCCACTGAATTCTGGGACTGCATAAGTGAGTGGGAACAAAAGCCAAGTCAAAGAAAGCACTCAAGGAGGGAAAAGAGAGGAGGGAGGAAATTTCCAGATGAGATTTGAAATGAGATCAAGAGTCGATGAGGCGAAGACATACAGGATGGCTGTTCCAAATGAGAGGAGCTGCAGAAGATGTCACTGCATATTTATCTTTAGGAAGAAAATAAAGCTTAAAGGAACAGGAGCACCGAATATTAAAAGTACTACATACAGTGCAAAACATTGTTTTAAAATCTGAAAATGATCTCAGAGTACAGATTTCATTTTAAATGGTTTTGTGAACAAGGTTTTCAAGAGTAAAGAAGTAATTTTACACGGTGTGGTGGTGTAGTCGTTGAATTGTGGCCCCCAAATTGATATGTCTATATCCTAACCTATGAACCTTATTGGGAAAAAGCATCTTTGCAGATATAATTAAGTTAAAGATTTTTTTTAAATTGAGTTTATTTATTTATTTTGAGAGAGACAGAGGCAGTGCAAGTGGGGGAGGGACAGAGAGAGAGGGAGACAGAGAATCCTGAGCAGGCTCTGCATTGTCAGCATGGAGCCCGACCTAGGGCTCGAACTCACAAAACTGTAAGATCATGACCTGAGCCAAGAGTTGGATGCTTAACCGACTGAGCCACCCAGGTGCCCCTAAGTTAAAGATCTTTAGATGAGATAATCCTAGCTTACCTGGGTAGGCCCTAAATTCAGTGACAAGTGTCTTTATAAGAGGTAAAAGAGAAGACATGGACACACAGAGGGAAGAAAGCCTTGTCAAGACAAGCAGAGATGGTGGCGATGGAGCCACAAACCAGTGAGTGCCTGGGGCCACCAGAAGTTGGAAGAGGCAAAGAAAGATTCTCTCCTAGAGATTTCAGAGGGAGCATGCCCTGAAAACACCTCAACTTTGGACTTCTGGCCTCCAACTATAAGAGAATAAAATTTTCTTGTTTTCAGCCACCCAGTTTGTGGAAATTTGTTATGGCAACTAAACAAATATGGGTGCTTATAGCAGGGTTTTAGCATCCAGACAGACCTCGTTATGAGTTGTGGCCCCTCTTCTTCCTAACGGTTGTTTGCAAGGCTCTTAGCATCTCTAAATATTAGCTTATGCATCAGTGAAATTGGTAAGACAATAGTAGCCACTTCATAGGTTGTGGGGACCAAAGGAGTCGATGTGTGGAAAGGATGGAACGCAGTGAATGTCACAAAGTAGATATCCAGTAATGGCGGCTGATATGATAGTGGTAATTATCTCCCTTACCCTGAGTCACTGGCATTGGTGCTTACACACAACCCACTTGTGCTGGTTAGGAAGCCATTCTCTCTCTGCTCCAAACCTGCCTCCTGTGCTCCGTTCCCCTGGGCTGGGACTGGGGCTCTGCTAAGGACATGTCTGCTTTGCCAATTAGCAGCCCTGCAGGGAGGCAGGAAGGGGAGAAGTTACTTGCCCTTTCTGTTTGCTTGCTTTTCCTGTCAGCGTCCCCATCAGGGACTTTTCACCCTGGAAGCAGCACGCTTCCAGTTAGTTGCAGTTTCCAGCCTCTTTCAGAATTCCCCAAAGCAGCACCATCGCACATGCGTGCTCTGAGGGACCAGCCCCAGCCAGGCAGTGCCCCCTCCTAAGTCTGAGGCCTAGCTCTGGGGCATTCTCCAAGCTTCCAGGGTCGGCCTCCCCCAGTCCCCTCTCTGTGTTCCTGCAGCCCTAGAGGTGCTCGTTGGCTACTTCCTGCAGTTACCAGCTTTCTTTATACCTCAGAGTTCCCTGTTTTCTTCAGTGCCCCAATACCTGTTCAAACAACTCTCTATAGTAAATTCTCTTGGTTAAATACTGGTGGAGTTCCTGTTTTCTGACCGTGCCCTAGAGATGACACTCTCTGTGGGTTTCTTGGTTTCCTATGTGTGTGGGGGAAATGATGGATACAGCCTAATAGGCACTGAATTGAAATCAGCAAGACTTGAGTTTGTATCTTGGCTCCCTTACTTTCCAGATGAGAAATCTTAGCCAAAATGCTTGGCTTCTTTGAGAGTCCAATTTTCTTATTTGTGAAATGGGATTAATGATGTTTATCTTGTAGGGTTATGTGTAGTTGAATGAGATAATGTCTAAAAAGTGCCTGGCACCTAACAGATGTTCAAGAGACGTTGCCTATCATTTTATGTGCGTTATAAATATAGCTTTGTGCCTTTATACCTCTTACAGGTTCCTCTGCTTTTTACTGCTGAGCATATGAGCTCCTCTGGCAAGTCTAGGCTCTCTTACTGTGGCTTCTCTGGTTCGTTTAGAGTGTTTGTTTTAGATGAGAAGGCTGCAGTTCTGTTGTATTAATTAGCTTGACTCTAACTGATTTAAGAGGGAGGGGTAGTTGTGAGTATGATGGAGGTGACTTTAAAATGCACAATAAATTAGCATGAAAGCAATACCCCTATTGGGAAGCACCTTTGGGAGCCTTTTGATAGCCTGGTGCTCAGCCTCCTTCACTCAGCACTCTCTCCCATGTAAATGTGCTCCTGACTTTTAGAAGCATATTCAGGAAGAGGCTGTGACATCTTGGGGGTAGTGGAATGTGAATTAAAAACTCAAGGAATACAATCTGACTGGGACTATTTTCCTAAGACTTAGTTAAAATTCACTTGAAGCCACTCCCGTGTTTAACGACTATTTCAATGTCAAAGAACATGGTTTACAAGTCATCAAACATTCTCTGGGCACTTAAGGAAGCATTCTGTAGGCGCTGCCGGGATTGAAATCACACAAAAGCTGTGGTCTTAGCTGGTGTGGGGATTGTAATGGGAGACCAAACTGACAGGCCCAGACACAAATGTAATATCTGCATATGTAGTTCCTCTACAGTCCAAGATTTTCTGGAACTCCCAGGAAGATTCCTGAACTGCCAGGTAAAGTGCCTGGGGCATAGGTACCACCACTGCAAAGCATTTTTCGGAGTCTGTTGGGAATTATTTCTCCCATTCTGTCTTGCCACCCCCAAGTGACCCCAATGCCCTAAGACTGCTGCCAGGCATCATCATGTCAACTCACAGGAGGCTTGATCCATCCACTTGGCTCCCAATTACTTCCCCTTCTCCACCATCAAAATGTGCCATCCCTACGCTTTCGGGACTCTGCTTTCTTTATATGAGAACATTCAGTCAGTGAGCTGTATGAACCACGCATATCACGAGACGCTGGGCTAGGCCTATTGACATAAAGGTACGTGTGCCATATATTCTGGCGTTAAGGAGTTCATAGTCCTAGTAGGAGACAGGTGAACAATGTGTGTATATCAGTCACACAATGGGTTCTAGGATGGTGAAACACAAAGAGGAAATGGCCATTCTAGCAAGGACATGGTGAGAAAGGGTTTCAGACACACTTCAAAATGGGTACCAGGGCAGTGCTGCAAGTTTTAAGAAATATGAATTTGAAGGGTGAGCAAAGGGAGATTCCAGGCACTATGGCAGAATAGAATATGGGAAGACAAAATTTTGAAACTCAAAATACGGATGCATGGCAGGTTTTAACCTCAGGGGACCGAGAGAGGAAGAGGCGACAGGCTGGGGTAAAGACAGGCTGGTTGGCACAGAGCACAGGAAAATGGATCCTTGTTTTAAACGATCTTTGTTTCACACCTCATAGCCATGTCCTTAGTGTTTCGGCCAGGTATTTTGCACTGCTTCCTCTAATGTCTTTTTACCACAGGCTTCTCAACGATCATGTCATGCCTGTTGAAAAGGTGCCATACTTGGAGAAAGTGTTCAGGAAAAGCAACAGAGCCCCGCACCCCTCTCATCAGCTGGGATTCTGAAGAAAGGTTTACTGTGCTCCTCCCTACCTTCCATCCCAGGATATAAGATCTAAAGACATCCTTTGGTCATCTACTGCGACATGATTCCATGTGAGTCAAAATAAGAAGCAAATGGTGCTTTTTAACAAATATTTACTATTTTCTAAGCACCATGTCAGCTGCTTTGGAGGCAAATAAAAGTGGGAATCAGTCCCTCCCGTTAAGAGCTTGTGCTTTTCGTTGGGAAGCCAGACTTATACATGGATTTTCATATAATATGGTTATGGACAAGGGAGAGGGATGCAGAGGATGCCTTAGGGGGTGTGAAGGACAGCACTCAGCTTGAGCTTCTGAGAAGGCTTCAAGAAGTGATGGAGGCTGAGCTGAGTGTTGAAAGGTGAGTAAAGGGTAGCTATGTCAACAAACGATAGACAGAAATTCCAGGCTAAAGAGTGTGAGCAACAGCAAGGAAACTTGAAACCACAGAATGTTTGTTAGGAGCTACAGGTGCTTTAGCAAGATTAGAGCATACATTGTGAGGCAGGGAGAGGCAGAAGAGGAAATTAGAAGGGTACAGGCCAGTTCGTGCAGGACCAGTAGGCCACGCAAGGAGCTTAACTTTGTTCTGTCATGTCAGAAAGCCATAGAGTGATTTTATGTTGAGGATGGCATGCTTTGGTATCAGCTAACTGCAAAACAGAGGATGAATCTGAGTGCGGAGGGTGTCCAGACTGGAACAGGGAGTCAGTTAGAAGTCTTGCGTAATAGTCCAGGTGAGAGCTGAGCTCCTGAGCTAAGGAAGGGGAGGGAGGGTGGAGTGGGGAGAAGGAGACAAGTCTAAGGGCCATTTAGGAGACAAAGAAGCAATTGGATTTCATGACAGATTGGCAAAGGAGAGGAGATAAGGGAGAAAGCAGGATGAATTACGTTGCAGCTTGGCTGAACACGTGAGCAGAGGTTTGGTGAGCTGAGACTGGGAATATAAGAGGGAGAAGAGAATTTTGAGGAGGGAGGAGAAGGCTTGAATATTTAATACTTGGAGGACCTGAAAAAGGCCATGCTCAGCAGGGAGTTGGACATATAACCTGAAACTCTGAAGACAGCCAAAGTGACTTGTAAGCATGGTCAGCCTACAAGTGGAAAATACAGTTGGGGGAGTGGCTGGAATCACGCACAAAGGGAACAACTGGAGACAGAGAGAATAACACGTCAGTTATCCTTTCCCTCGAGGGAATGTATAGTCAACTGGGGGAGGAAGACTTGAGAACACAAAGCACTGTAATACAAGGAACCATGCAATAATCCCTATAATTACAGCAACTGTATTTTCCAGGTCAAATACTGGACCATGTGGTTTCACCAATGTCCAGCCACAGACACAGTTTTTGAAGACAGCTGTGTCAGAAATCCAGTGGCCTTAGTTGTTTTGTTGTTGTTGTTTTTTTGTGTTTTTTTTTGTGTTTTTTTAGTTTATTTATTTACTTTGAGAGAGAGAGAGAAAGAGAACTGGGGAAGGGCAAAGAGACGGAGGGAGAGAGAGAGAGAGAGAGAGAGAGAGAGAGAGAGAATCCCAAGCAGGCTCCACACTGCCAGCACAGAGCCCAATGTGGGGCTCGAACTCAGGAACTGTGAGATCATGACCTGAGCTGAAATCTAGAGTTGGACACTTAACCAACTGAGCCACCCAGGCACCCCATGGTTGCCTTTGTTTTACTAGAAGTACACTTAGAAGTGTCTCTAAAGTGCAGCATAAGAAGAAATTCATGGGGAAAGAGGAATTTGAGTTAATCCCTGAAAGGGGACTTGTGAAATCTCAATTCTACCTATATTTAATGCTGTTTCCCTTGAATACTGTGTCATCCTGGAGCCACCAAGAGTAGGGTTGACCCTGGTGAAAAAGAGAGTCCTGTAGCAAGCAGGCTGCCTAAAAGTCTTTAGATGAGATATGTTTTTGGGCTCCATGTTCTCTTTTGGTCTTCTGGGACCCAGCAATTTGAACAGCATTATCATTTCCCATCCTGTGTTAACCAACAGAGATAAACCCAAATGGATACAATTAATGAATTCCATTATTTACAAACGCAGTGGGATCTTCACTGAGTTCAAGTCATAATACAGAGTATATTTACTTGCAGGATAAATGGGTTGTCAATGAGCTAGCACCCCACCCCTCACATTTGCTTCATGAATTATTTTGTGTGAGTTGCTTGCTTCCCCCAAGTTTAGTGCATGAGCTTCTTAGAGAGAGATGAGAAAAATACGGATAGCAGAGAAATGCAAAATGTCTGTCTCCTCTGCCTGGTTTTATGAACCTCAATATTTTAGTATAAGAAATTTGAAATCTTCAAAAAGTTTCAAGAAGAGTACACTATCTATGCTTTACTTGCCTTCACAAATATTAACATTTTATAACATTTGCTTCCTCTCTCTCTCTCTCTCTGTGTAGCATACATAGCTGGGTTTGTTGTTGTTGTTGTTGTTGTTGTTGTTGAACCACTTGAGAGTTAGTTGTAGGCATCATGAGTGTTCATCCCCAAATACTTCATCATTTATATCTTATTAAAAGGGGCATTATTCTACATACTGCAATACTACCTTCCCACTCAGAAATGTAACATTTGTACGACACTGTTATCTAATAGGCAGCTCCCATTCAAATTCCCTCAAAGTTCCCACTAAGGTTTTTTACCACTTTTTTTTTTTTTTTAGTTATATTTTCAAATTCCAGAACCTAATGCAAGACCATCCATTGTCTTTAGTTGTCATGTGTCTTGGGTCCTCTTTAGTTTAGAAACCAGTCCCCTTGCTCTTTTGTAGTTTTCCAGACATGAAGATTTTAGAAGGGTTCAGGCCACTTGCTCTTCAAACCCTCCATTTGGATTTTTCTGATTGTTTCCTCATGGTTAGATTCAGGTTACACATGTGGGTAAGACTGGCTATTGAGCTCCTGAGAGAGGGTTAGGGGCCGAACCAGAAGAGCTGTGTGATTGGCAGTCTGGCCCAGGCAAGAGAGTGCTTCCTGACCAGATGCATCTCAGTTTGGCTCCAGGGCACTGAGGGCCAAGCAGCCTGGGTGTGATTGCCAGTGTAGAGCTTTGGTGTACAGATATGACTAGGGTCAGTGGCACAAAGCAGACCAGGGACAGCTCTTTGGAACAGCTATCATGGACTCATAAGAGCACAGCAAGAGGCTAAGAAGGGCAGTCGGGGCCAGGCCAGAGAGCAGCAGCACCCCTGAAGTGCACCCATCTCCCCTGTGGTTCCAGTAATACTGGAGACTGGTGTCCTTCTGGGTGGAAGTTTTTACGATACTCTTCCTGATTAACCAATAGGGTAGCAGTCCAATAGTCAGGTGAATGTTGGGGCTTACCATTTGGAGAGGAGGAGGATACTGCTTAGGATGGGGAATGAATGAGTACCTGGAAGAAACTACCATGATTTTCATTTTTCTGAGAGACGTAGAGGCCATTGTGGCAGGGGGTGAAAGAGAGGGACAGAAATGTATTCTAATCGGACATCTTATGCAAACTTATTTCTAGTAGAATTTTTATCACTAGAGGTTCATGATAAAACAGGAAAGACACCCTTGTATTTCCTTCTAATGGTGATATTTCCTGTTTCATTGATCATTTCCGTTGATCTTTCCATTGATCGTTTTGAGAATGTATGTAAAGCAAAGAACACTTCCTTCTGTGCCCACCATTGAGACGCTAGGTCATCTGTCTGCCCTGCTCCCTTCTGACTTTGCCCTGAGCAAGCTCTGTGAGCATTCATTGCTTCCGGGTAAGGAAGGAGATAAAAGTGGAAACTATTGTTTTTTTGACAAATACGTTTCCTTTGCTGTGCAAAACCGTTTTATTTTGGTGTAGTCTCAATAGTTTATTTTTGCTTTTGTTTCCCTTGCGTGAAGAGACATATCCATAAATACATTGCTAGGGCCCATATCCAAGAGATTACTGCTTATGTTTTCTTTCAGGAATTTTATGGTTTCAGGTCTCACATTTAGGTCTTTAATCCATTTTGAGTTAATTTTGTATATGGTGAAACAAAGTGGTCGAGTTTCATTCTTTTGCATGTAGTTGTCCAGTTTTTCCAACACCATTTATAGAAGAGACTATCTTTCCCCATTGTATATTCTTGCTTCCTTTATTATAGATCAATTGACTATATACGTGTGGGTTTATTTCTTGACTCTATCCTGTTCCATTGATCTATGTGTCTGTTTATGGGCCAATACCATATGGTTTTGATTACTATACCTTGGATCTGTGATTATGATACCCCCAGCCTTGTTCTTCTTTTTTCAAGATTGTTTTGGCTATTCAGGGTCTTCTGTGGTTTCATATAAACAAAAAAGCAACATACTGAATGGGAGAAGATATTTGCAAATGATATATTAGATAAGGGGTTAATATCCAAAATATATAAAGAACTTATACAACTCAACACCAAAAAACCCCAAGGAAGCCAATTAAAAATAGGCAGAGAATCAAATGGACATTTGTCCAGAGAAGACATACGAATGCAACAGACATATGAAAAGATGCTCAACATCACCAATTATGAGGGCAGTGCAAATCAAAACCACAATGAGATATCACCTTGTTCCAGTCAGAATGGCTAGTATCAAAAAGACAAGCGATATCAAGTGTTACCAAGGATGTGGAGAAAAAGGAACCCTTGTGCACTGTTGGTGAGAATGTAAATTGGTGTAACCACTGTGGAAAACAGCATAGAAATGCGTCAAAAAATTAAAGATAGAAATGCCTCCATATGATCCAGTAATTCCGCTACTGAATATTTACCCGAAGAAAACAAAAGCCTAATTTGAAAAGATATATGCACCCCTGTTTATTACAGCATCATTTATAATAGCCATGATATGGAAGCAACCCAAGTGTCCATCAAATGAATGAATAAAGAAGATGTGATATACATACATACATACATATATATATATATCTATTATATATATATAATAGAATCATATCTGCCATAAAAACAATGTGATCTTGCCATTTGCAATAGCATGGGGAGCTAGAGGGTATTATTATGCTAAGTGAAATCAGTCAGGCAAAGAAAGACAAATACCGTAGGGTTTCACTTGCATGTGCAATCTAAAAGACAAAACAAATGAACAAACAAATAAAATGACAGAAACAGGCTCATAAATACAGAGAACAAACTAGGGGTTACCAGAGGGGAGGAAAGTAAGGGGATGGGTGAAATAGGTGATGGGGATTAAGAGGTGCAAACCTCCAGTCATAAAATAAGTAAGTCATGCAGATGGGAAAAAAAGGTAGGAACTAAGCTTGCCCGGGAACAAAGAGGAGGGGATGTTTCCTGTTTTGTGGAGCTGGTCCCCTCTAGGAGCACTAGGGTGAGGCAGATCCAGGCTTGGTTTCAGGATTGCAGAGCCTTTTGATCTTAAAGCAGCCCTTTGATCCTGGACAGGATTCAGGCCTGGGGGGATGTAGCTGGTGCTTTGTATAATCTTTGGCTCTTTCCTAAAACCAAATCCTCCCCCGGAGCCATTAAAATTGTGAACAAAATGTTTCAGAGCAGGACAATTATTTTTATTAAATTTATTTATTTATTTTTACGAAGCAACAATGCCTTCCATGTGTAAAGCATTTTAGCCTTTCCAAAACATTTTCACAAATTATGTTTGGCCTTCACATCAGCTTCACAATATAGGGAAAAGGAGGAAGGAGCCCACCCTGGGATCCAGGTCTTCTGTTAGGGTTTTCTGCCCAGGGCTCAATCCTCTGCCTCTTGCTTCCTCCTCTCACCAGGTGGGTACCACTTAAGTTTGCTAAGAAAGTGGACTCTTCCACCTTTTACCCCTCAGCCTCCGTGAGTTCCTTCTTCCACCTGGTTCCAGGTGTGCTGGGAGAGAAGACCCAGTTGCAACCAGAGAAAGCCCGGGGGGGGGGGGGGGCGCCTTGAGCAGCTGTTGACCCAGAGAGGGAAGACACGTCTGAGGTTTCCCCTTTTGTGAAAACACAAGTTCTCATGTGGTGTGGGGAAGATGTTTTCTCATGAGACCAGTTGGGAGGAATAAGTGTGCTCTGTGGGATTTATTTTCTCTGACCAGGAGAAAATTGACCTGCGTTAAGATGAACTTGTGCATGGCCCCTGAGTCTGGGAGGTTGGATTTCAGGTCAGCGGGCTGTAGACATCAGCTGCCACTTTTCTCTGGGGTGTGTGTGTGTGTGTGTGTGTGTGTGGCAGCTGTTAGATGGTGGTATTCTAAGTGATCCTCCACATGTCATAGCACATTTTGTGTGTCCCTAACAGGAAAGGCATCATCATGGATGACAGCCTCCACCTTCAATTTGCAGCTAACTTTGGGCTGCCTTCATCACTTATAAGAGAGGTAGCTTCCACTGAAGCATTTGTGAAATCCTTGGAATGGATGGTTGGTGAGGGAGGAGGCTTCCCAAAGCTCTATGGCAGGATCCTTCTGAGGATAACCAGGATCTTACCACAGTGACGTGAAGCCCTGTGGCTGATGGCTGAGAATGACACCCCTCTTAGCTCTCCTCCTCTGGGAAGCTGAATCAAACATCATTGTCTACGCACATGTTTATATGTTCCTGCAGGATTTTCTGGAGTCTAGCCATTATAACCTGTCACCCATGAAGCTTTGTGCCCACGCCTGGAGGCAGAAAGCATATGCAATTGTACACTGCAGAAAAAACAAAGCACCAAATCTCAGAGGCAAACTTTTCTCAGGTTTAAAAGGAGATTAAGAAATCTAGAAAATTCAGATGTTAATATGATAGAACCCAAATAACCAGCCAATTCAGGAAAAAATAAAGTGCATCCAGCTTCCTGGCAGCATTATTCACAATAGCCAAAAAGTGGCAGCAACCTAAATGTCGATCCATGGACGGACTGATGAGCAACATGTAGTGTATACATACAATGGATTACTCAGCCATAAAAAGGAAGGAAAACCAGGTCTATACCCAGCATGGATGAACTTTGAGGACATTATGTTAACTGGAATAAGCCAATCACAAAGGGTCAAATTTTGCATGAATCCACTGTATGAGGCATCTAGGGAAGTCGAATTCATAGAGACAGAACGTAGAACGGTGGTTTCCATTGGTTAGGGAGACAGGGAAATGGGATGTTATTGTTTCATGAGTACAAAGTTTGTTTTTCAAGATGGGAAAGTTCTAGAGTCTGTACAGCAATGTGAAAATACTTAACATTACCTAACTGTACACTTAAAAATATTTAAGAGGATCAATTATATGTTATGTGTATTTTACCACAGCTAAATAACAACAACAAACAAATGAAAGGTTACAAGGCAAGACAAGCCAGTTGTAAAACAACTAACAGGTTCACAGAGCTTTGGTAACTGTGGCCACCTGGGGAGCGGGGTCAGAGGAGGTGATCTCAGCTGGGAGAGAAGCTTCCCTGGGGAGGACTTGTTGAGGAGAGAGGTGGGTCATCCCCTCTGCCCTTTGCCTTCTTGGGATTTCTTCTCTTTGCTGGTAACTTCTGGAGGAAAACTCACTGTGAAGGTACCGATCCCTGTCTTTTACTCCAAATACTGACCCTCTCCTGGGCAGGGACCTGCTGTCTCTTCAAGATTTCTGGTGACTGGAGTGATTTATCTTTCATTGGGCATACAGGGTGATCAGATTGGTTGACTGCTGCCAGGATTGGTGGTTCATCCAATCAAATGTTTCTCAAAGAGAAATCCACAGGTTCTCTATGCAAACATAACTCATAGTCATCTAACCTTTACAATATGAAAACAATTTAAAATTATGCAGTTAATTCAATCATTGGAACAACTGGATGATGAACTCATCACTAGCATGCTGGTTTAATTTCAGTACCCACAGTTATGACTGAAGTCACTCCAGTGAAGGGCAAATCTCATCGCAAAACTTTGTGTGAATGGAGGTATAGCACCAAATTGAACTGAGGAAAGTGATGGGAGTATTGAGTCATCCTGTGGCACAGGGTGTCACAGGCATGCCACACTCAAAAATGCCAGCATCGTATTTATGCTGTGAAGTAATGTCAACAAGACACTGTTATTGGTGCCATTCATTTAATATGGCTAATTAGAGTTTTATCGACCTTTGAGGTATTGTTTCCATTATATTCGTAAGCTTGTGATGCTTTGCAAGTTATGTTGGAGCTACGATATCCACATAATAATGGTATATTTTTAAATAGCAGTATAATAAGTTTAAGACCTAGAGGGACATCTTTAATTCTGGACTCTATGAGGTCAATATAATGACTTTTGAGAATGGGTGAACTTACATTTAGAAGTCTACCCATTACCATCAACATAAACACATAAAAATCCACAGATTGGATTTGGACTTCGTAGCCTCTTCTCTCAGGTTCAGGTGACCTCTGGGTTTCACACTCTTCTCGCCCTCTCTTGTCAATGCTCGGCTGGCTGCTTCGTTTGTTCAGGATGCTGGTTTTATGTACAGAAACTTCTAGGCTGAATATCAGCAAATGCTCAGATTTCATTTTAAACACAATTCTGATCAAGCAGTCTCTATGGAGTTTGGTTTCCCTAGAAAACATTCCGCAAACTGCTTTGTCATTGTGCTTGTTACCCAAGGCTTGCTTTGTGGTTCTACTTGCGTTCACAGCTCTTTTTGTCTAACCACACGTGGTGCCCTCCATTTGCCTTTCCCCTCCAGATTTGGATCTTACCCAAGCACCAGAAGGGCCCCTGGAGCTCTGTGGGCAGGATTCCCACTTGGGGTGGACTTGGCACCCAGACACTTTCTTGGAGAAACCATTAATGTTTCTGCTGTGAACAGGAGCTAGGGGTGATTTCTGGTCACCTTTCCATGACCTGCATCGGCAGTATCTCACCTCCATGCTATTGAGTCATTTGGAAAATATTTTCTAGATGCCTTCTGTACGACATCACTGTTCCAGGTTTTGTCGATACCAAGATGAATAAAATGTAGTATTTACCCTTCATGAGCTTGTGGTCTCATGGGGGGTGCCATATGCATTGAAATAGGTTGCAGCGTCTTGTGACAAACACCCTGTCATGTAATACAGGTATGCAAGTAGGACAGTCCTCCAGAGGTGAAGAGGAGGAGCCCACTAACTATCAGGGAAGGTCAGGAGAGACATCCTGAAGAGTGTGACATTTGAACCCCTCTTGAAGGATGAATGAGAGCTGTTTTGGTGGGAAATGGGGGTGGGTAGGCATTCAAGGTAGAGAGGAGCTGGTGCAAAAGCTCAAAGGGACAGAACTGCATGGAGTTTGGGTGGCAATGTAAATTGTTTGGGATGGTTGGAGTATAGGTTTGGGTGTGTGTAAATGTGTACAGTGGGTGGGAGAGGGTGGTGGATGCTCACACTAGAGGGAAGCAGACAACTTGGCCTCCAGGTTGAGCCAAGGTAACTATCACCACTCCTTCCTTGGGCCACTATGTTTTCTCTTTCCTCCCTCCCTCTTTTCTTTCTTTCTTTCTTTCTTTCTTTCTTTCTTTCTTTCTTTCTTTCTTTCTTCCTTTCAACAGCTTTATAATTCACATAACATACAATTCACCTATTTGAAATGCACAATTTTTTAGTATATTCACAGAGCCGCATAACCATCATCACAATTAATTTTAGCACATATTCACGACCTCAAAAAGAAACTCCGTACCCTTTAGCTATCATACCCCAATCTCCCTCCTCCCTCACACCTCAGCCCTAATCACCAGTAATCTACTTTCTGCCTCTATGGATTTGCTTACTCTGAACATTTCATATAGAAGGAATCATACAGTGTGGGACCTCTTGTGACTGGTTTCTTTCACTGAGCATGGTATATTTTCTTTATATTTTGCTGCAGAATAGGCAGCAATTCCATTCTCCCCAAACTTGCAGAGGGATAGTGACTTTGTGGGAGTGAAAAAGGAAAAAAGAAAACAGTGGTGGGGAGTATCTGGGGATCTGAAAGGGCAAAGCTACAAAGGCATAAACTTTCATTTAAGACATTTTCTTTCTAAGACCATGGCTCTCCAGCTGTAAATATTTCTCTTACAAAAGGCTGCCTCTTGTCTTGAGCAATGGATAGTTTATCTGGAGCCCCATGGTCTAAGTTTGTCTTGGTATGTTGGTTGGTAGAGATAATCCCTCTCTTACCCATAGTGTGTTGCCATTGCCCCCATGAAAACACCAGTGAATTTGCCATCAATGCTACTTGCTTTTAATGAGCCTTCTGCCTGATGGAGGCTAGACATAAAAGTGCCTCTCCTCCAAAACAAACTTGATGAACTGGTAGGTGGCATAGGCTGTACCGGAACTATTTTCATGAGTGTGGTAAAAATCACATTTGCAAACTCAACACGGCAGTCCTTGTCTATGTCTTATGTCACTGTGCAGAGTTGCTGAGTTCTGAAAAGGTCTGCTTTCTTTCTCTGTGAGCCTTGCTGGCCCATTTTCAAAGACCACATCAGCCAGGGTGAACAGCCCTGGGTCCTTTCCACGCAGCTGTCTCAGGGTCTTATAGACCCTCAACTGGACTCGTATGAAGACTGGCTGTCACTTGGGTTGCAGTCCAGTGATTCCCCCTCTTCCACGTGAAGATTTGATTTTAAATCAGTTTGGGAAATGGCATGGTTAGCCTGAATCATCTTAGGATTCAATGCTAAAATAGAATAGAATATGCAGTGGTTGACTCATCCTACTGTAGTTAAACTACTTGTCACTTAATACTACGTGACTTTAAGGATTGTTTTAGTCAGTAGCTTTATAAGGTACAAAATGCCAGAGAGCTTCCTCCATCTTGTTCTTTTCTCTAGTCATGTGCGTCATTGTTACACCTCTACCGAATAGGGTATTTTAAAAGCCTATTGTGTATAACCCTGCTTTTTCTTTCTGTTTCTTTCCCCCTTCCTGACTGTCTCTGTCTCTGTCATGCTTATATTTGCCAAAATATGATGATAAATGTTGCCTTAGCATTTTAATTAGGAAGATTTGGGGATGTGGCTTAAGGTCGTCCATTCTTTAAAATGTGCAAAATGAGAATGGGAAATGGGAGAGGGCAGTCTAGGACAGCAGGTAGAGGGAATGCTCCATGCTCATAAAAGTCCCAGGCTAGTGAAATGAAGCTTCTACCTGAAGTTAATGTGCCTAATCATAACAGCTGTGATCCAAAATCTGCTCTGGGAATTGACGTCTTCTAAGAGTTGACTCAACCTTGTGAGCCTAGAATATTAAGGCTAAGAATGTGGGCAGCAGCATACTTATCCTCTCTATTAATGATCTCCGAACCTCTGACCAGTCTGGTATGGTGGGAAAATACAGGTTTTATAGTCAGTGGATCTGGGTTGGAGTTTGGGGCTTAGCCATTTACCAGCTGTATAATGTTTGGCAAGTTGTTCAGTATCTCTGATCTGCAATTCACATTTTTTTTTTTTGTAAAAGAAAAATGATATTACTTATGTTAAGGAGGTTATTGTGAAGATGAAGTATGCATTGAACCTTGCAGGTATGGGGAATTTCAGATTCAAGATTTGTTTCTGTCCTTATATGGGACTGTGTTATGTGATCCATTTGAGAATACCTGGCCAGACGTTTAGCTGGAATGTTTGCTTTATCCACTTTGTTCATTTATTCTTTCACAGATTCATTTGCTCGTCCACTCAATGCTGACCGCTAAGTGTGTGACACTGGGCAGATGTTGGGGATACAACCATGCCCTCCACTTGCCAGTGTCGTGGAGATCAGACCACAAATGACAATTACACTCTGGTGTGGATAAGCACTGTGCTGGGGAAAGTCCCTAGTGCTCTGGAAGTATTTGGAGTGTCAGTTAACCTAGCTGGGGGAGGGTCCAGGAAAGCAGAGACCTCAAGAATGAAAAGGAGAGAGCCAGGTGAAGGTGAGGCAGAGAGCATAGAATGACATACAGTGGGCAAGGGGATGGGGATAATGTGGCTCTTATAAATAGATATTTTGGTATGTCTGCTGTGTTGAGTATGAGAGGAAATATAGAGATAGGTACAGAGGTATGGAGAGAACCTAAGCTTCCTGTGCCCAGGACTGCCTCCCTGTTGGGAGTTCTGTCCCTCAGATGTTGATACCATGGATGCTGTCATCACCAAAGACAGGGTGCTAGGGCATGCCTCACATTGAGAGTTAGAACTTGAGCTACATTTCCCCACAGAAACAGTGTGTTAAATGGTAGTTCCATGTAGTTAAGACACTGTTATTAATGACACCGTCGAATGCATCTTAAATAAGTAAAATATAGAAAAGTAAGGGGAAACAGGTTCTGTTTTCATGCCAGTCCTTTGGGATGCAGAGCACTGTGCTTCTTGCTCTGGCCATCTGAGCCCACGTCAGATCCATGGGCTGGCTCTGCTTGGCCCGATATGTTTGGATATGAATATCTGGTCCGGTGAGAGTTTCTCCCATGTTTCTATGGTTCCACCACTCCCTGCTGGTTAACATCTGGCCTACTTCTTCACACTGATGTTACCTAAGTTGGCCCCTGGAGACAATGATCTTGGGGACCCTTTCCCTAGGCAGCAGAGGTGAGAAATAGTATCAGTATTTCCACCTGATTCATCGTCAGCTTGGTTTTAGTCCACATACAAGGTCAAGCATGATAGATGAGGTAGAGTTTGGAGATGCCTTCTCACTTTGCACCAAATGCTCTCTTTCCCTTTCTCTTCCTCCAGTTCTTTTTCCTGTCTCTCATCTTGTCCTGCCAACACCTTTCTAGCTCAGTTCAATTCAATTCGGCAAAGGCATATGGGACATGGACCACGTGCCTGGCGCTTAGCGTGCAGGGGTAAACGAAGCACAGTGGTTACACTGAGGGAGTTCCCAATTTGGCAGGAGCAGGTGGAGGACAGACCAGAAAAGGGTCCAGCTCTGTAAGGTGGGGTCTTAGCCCTACTGGGGCGGAGTCTACAGGAGTGTGGAGGAGGAGTACCTGAGCCACCCTGGAGACAGGAAGAGGCCTTGATGGACCAACAGGAATTAGCTATTCAAATGTGCGTGCGCTCTAGGCGTAGAGTAAGTAAGACACGAGCAGAGGGTCAGACACGTAGCATGGTGCGCTGAGGATACTGCAGGAGTGAGCCAAAGGCTGGGGGCAGAAAGGGGAGGGAGTGCAGAGCCCGGAGAGCTGAGGGTGGGAGGCCAGCTCCTGCCTTTCCTGTCTCTCCCCAGAGGCACTCTGGGTGGTACTTAGCACCTCCTGGCAGCCCTGTTGGCTGAGCTGGGCACTGACTTCTGCCCTATGGGAAGTCTGTATTTTTCAAACGTTTCCTTAGAGTCAAGAGTCCCAGGAGAGTAGAGGGGTGAGCCTACACTGGCAGGAAAAGTGGATTAAAAGCAGGCCAAACCCAAAATAGCTCCCAGGGGTTGACCAGATGAAAATTAGATTGCTGCTCTGTGTGGGTGTAACCCTGGGGAGGCCGGCCAAACGGTGAGAAGGGAATGATCCCTTCTGGGGAGTTTAGCGGAAAATGTTGCGGCCTGGATCCGAGCTCAGCAAAGGTTACAAAACAGCATTTCCTAACATAGCCACGTCTTTAAAAAGTTTCAAAATGCAAAGGATTTTTTGAGCGCCAGTAGAAATAAAAACTTACTTTGTTAATAGATATCTACCAAGAGGATCACTGACCCTGCTGTTTAAAACGTTAACACCTAGCCTTTTGGGGGAAGTAACAATCTGGAGGCAGCTTTCTACTCTTTGTTCCTGCACTGGGAAGAATCCTGCCATCCTCCTTAGCTTTCTGTCACCAGGCATGTGTTGTCCCATTAGGAAGATGAGCCCGGCCTTAGAAAGGGGCTGGTCTGAGGTCTTGTTCTTCTGCATCTGTCTCTGGTCTTTTCCTATAAAGCCACCTGCTTAAGAAGACCGAGGGCCAGGGCGCTGAGTAAACAACGTATTATGCCTACACCATTTTGGCTTTCTTTTGTCACTGTGTTGTTTGGAATGCTGCGTTCAGGGAACTGGTGATGCCAGCCTTTCAGAAGGCCCTGGGCTGCCCAGCATCCCCGCGGGCACCCCGGAGGCAGGCGGGGCTGATGTCCTCAACCGAAAGCTGCAGGAAGTAACAGCTCCAGTGTGAGCACCCCCCTCATCCTTGTGTGGGGGATAGGCTTTGGGAAGGGAGATTAGACTTCGAGTAAACAGGACAGAATTTCACAAGCTTCTTGGAAATGCCAGGACCTGACACTTGTCATCTGCTTCTAAATTTGCCCTTTTCATTTTCCTTGCATGGGATCTCATGGCAACTGTGGCATGCATTCCGGGATGAATTTAGACAAAACAACTTGGCTGCTGAGGATTTTTACCTGTTATGGCTCCAAGAAATGTCAAGCGTTATAAGCATGACTCAGGACAATTTCAATTAAAGTGTTAAGAATAGAAAGGATCAGTAGTCTAGCCGATCACTTTCCTCTCCTGCCCTTATTATTTTCATTAGTCTCAATAAACCACTGGAGGTAAGTTTTTGTCCTTTTGTTGTATGTCAGCTAATTCCTGTGTTTGGGTAACACCAGGAGAGCTTCAGTATCACCTCCACCCACTTCCCAGGCAAGAAGAATGCATTTCCTTCACCTTGAATATGCAGAGCACCCGTGCATGCTATTATCACAGCACTAATGGCTGATAGCATACTATTTGTTCTCCAGTCTGTCTCCTCCCGCTGGTCCTGGAACCCCACTAGGGGTCATCTCTCATTGGCTTTTGTATCCTCAAAATGAGCACAATGCCTGGTACAGAGTAGACACATATTTGACGTCAAGCACTCATCCTGATTCTGGGGGATGATGTTTTTGGCTGCCAACCGGCAAAGGAATAGAGCCAAAGGCTCACGGAAAGGCAGCTAGGAGGTAGCAGAAGGAGGAAAGGATAAGAAGACCAACGATCCTTCTTTGGTTTACTGGCTATGTCTATCACCCTGAGCAAATCACCAATTTGACACTTTGTTGCCCGTGAAGTGATAATACTGCTTTCCTAGATTTGGTGGAGAGGAGTAAATGATGTAACAGCTATGCAAATGTTTTCTCAACTGTGATGAGTTTTATGGAAGAGAGGCATCGTCATTGGGGGAAGGAAGCATCTCTCCAGCCACAAGTTGGGAGGCCGCGTTTTTGCGTCATTCTCTCCCATTCTATCTGAGTGACCTTGGGACCAAGAGACCCATTTGGTTCTTGGTATGCCCCTGGTAGGTCAGAAAGCCCCAACAGGTACTGAGATTGAATTTTGGAATCACTGGGCAGAGTTGGAGTGAATATAAATGACAGCCTGTCGTGGATGTCTCCTCGATAAGGAAGCTGTTTTGTGGCACTGTGAGGCTCAAAAGAGATAATGCATATGAATCTGGTTTGGAGATTATTAAGGTCTATGAACTGGAGCCATGAGATTGTTAGATCAGGCGGGATGGGCTCTCATCGAGGCCTCACTTTGGCTTGTGTCCCCTGCTGGCCTCCTCCCTGTCCCTGTGTGCCCACCGCCGGTTCTGGCAACAGGGACAGGGCGTGGGCTCAGCGTCGTGGCAGGATGCAAGAGCCCCTCCAGCTCTGATGGCTGGCATCTGTGGCCCTGTCCTTCCTGGGCAATAACCCAGATGGGTGGGGTTCTTGGCAGTCTGCCAGGAAGACGGCACGTGGAGGGCCACAGAAGCTGCCTGTGCTGAAAATCCCACATTTTGGGGAGCTGCCTCTGGGTGTACAAACAGACACATACATTTCTGGTATATCTGCCCCCAAACTGCGTATCGGTAATGTTCGTCACTCTTTAAAGAACAAGCCCAGCCTTTTCTGCTGGCCAGACACCATAAGCAGTTAGGATTCTTGCCTGTGCACTGAAAATAAAGCACTTCAAAGCATGATTAACAGAACCTTAATAACCAGAGTCCTCAGTTCACCAGAATTATGTGGCTGCATTTAGTATTCGTGAGAACGATTAGTAAGCAACACACAAAGCTTGTGTGTCAAGATAATGTATTAAGATATTAACTTGTGCTTTGTTTGGGCTGCGATAGAAGAATGCAGTTGAAGGAGACACTGTTATGCGTCACTTATTTTATCCCAGCTTTCTTGTTCTGAGAAAGTAGACGGGTTATTTAGGGTTGCTGGACGATGAACTCCTGAGGCAGCAGAGAGGAGGAGGATCTTTGGGGGGGGGGTGGTGTGCAACTGACAGTTGAGAGGGAGGGGGGGCTATCCTGAGACTGGGGAGCTGGTGGAGGTGGGCGAGCCAGCTGAGTCATGGCGCCCTCACTTCCTCTCTGTCCGTACCCCAGGTTAGCGGTGAGGCCTAGGGCAGGAATGGTTGTGTAGAGTTCTCAGGGTGCTTGAGGCCAGGAAATGGGGACCTCGGTCCCAGTAATAATTGGCTTCTTCTGCCCCTGGCATGGGCTAGGAAATACAGGAACTAGGACTTCAAGAGACCCATTTGGTTCTTGGTATGCCCCTGGTAGGTCAGAAAGCCCCAACAGGTACTGAGATTGAATTTTGGAATCATTGTGCAGAGTTGGAGTGAATATAAATAAACAAATGTGATATTTCTTTCATATATATGTATATATATGTGTGTGTGTGTGTGTGTGTGTGTGTGTGTGTATATATATATATGATTTATTGTCAAATTGGTTTCCATACAACACCCAGTGCTCATCCCAACAGGTGCCCTCCTCAATGCCCATCACCCACTTTCCCCTCTCCCCCACCCCCCATCAACCCTCAGTTTGTTCTCAGTACTTAAGAGTCTCTTATGGCTGCCTCCCTCCCTCTCTGTGACGTCCCCCCCCTTCCCCACCCCCCTGGTCTTCTGTTAAGTTTCTCAGAATCCACATATGAGTGAAAACATATGGTATCTGTCTTTCTCTGCCTGACTTATTTCACTTAGCATAGTACCTTCCACTTCCATCCATGTTGCTACAAACGGCCAGATTTCATTCTCTCTCATTACCAAGTAGTATTCCATTGTATATGTAAACCACATCTTCTTTATCCATTCGTCAGTTGATGGACATTTAGGCTCTTTCCATCATTTGGCTATTGTTGAAAGTGCTGCTATAAACATTGGGGTACAAGTGCCCCTATGCAATTGTGATATTTCTTGGAAAGCTCAATTTAACTTTGCAAACTCACTCTCACCTGGATAACGGTATTTATTTTAGAGATGCAATTTCCAGGGGGCTCTGTGAGGGCAATTGATGTCTTCTTGTTTCTAGCATCTACGTCTCCAGGACCACAGATGCTTGGATAGGTGGGGATGGAGCAAGAAGAAAGCTGACGGCCAAGTTTCAGAACTCACGGTGGTGGGATGTGAAGGAGACCGTGGTCTCAGTCCTCGGCCAAGGACTGGTTCTCTTCCCCCCGGGAGCCCCTGAAACCCCTAGGTTGTGACAGTGGCAAACCAGGTAACCTGGTATGGAGCTAACACTTGTCACCTGCCACACACCAACTCATTTAATCCTCACAAACAGCCTTGAGAGGTGGGTACCGTTATTATTCTCCTATTTTACAGATAAAGAAACTGAGACCCAGAGATGCTTAAGATCACATAGTCAGTAAAGGGCAAAGCCAGGAGTGAAGCAAGCACTCTGGCTTCAGAGCTCATGCCCTTCACAACTTTGCTCTTCTCCCAGTTATTCCTGACTTGTAATGGATAGTCCGGGATGTTGTTACCAGACAGTGCTCGTGGGTGCTCAGGATGCTAATGCAAGCAAGACTCTAAATCATCAAGAAAAGGTCGAATGTGCATATTCTTTATGGCTACTCAGATGTAAGATATTTTTATTTTTGTATTTCTATTTTTTAGGACAAATGTTTAGAATACTGAAACAAAAAAGGGATTTCTGGGTCACCCTTGGTTGTTTCACTTTGGAAATACGAAGGATTCTCTCCCTAGCACATTTTGGTTCATCTGGATTTGACTTCAACAAAGAACTTTCAGTAACTGAGGCGGTGTTGAAGCACATTTTGCCTGCGCCCCTCCATAACTAAACCGAATCTGGTGTGGTCTGTGTGGCTCTTCTCAGAAACACTGAAATATGAAAAGTGGCACAGGAATCTTAGGATGAAATCACAACAACAGTGTATTTGCTTTCTGGCAAGAACATTGAATTCTGGCAGAGTGTAGGGGCCAAACACAGAGTGCATGGTTTTGTCTGGACCATTCCATTTAAATGAAATTTGACTAGGGATTTGGAGAACATTATTACTACCTTGGGGAATTCCTGTGTGGATGTAAATAGAGCTTAGTATTTGTTTATAGGTAAATACTCGAAAGGTCATAATAGGTGAAGATTTAGAGGGTATAGCAACAATAGCTTTTTTTGTTGTTGTTTTTCTTAAACAAGGGTTTTATATTGTGTTTGGGTACTTTCCATGTAGCCCTACTTTCTGGATTTAAAAATGACATTTCTCATGGTACTTTCAACCCATGGTTATATGGCAGAAGGGTCATATAAAAATAGATGCCTTTATAGTCTTTGTGGGTTTTAATTTTATCCTAAGAGAGAGAGAGAGTAACAGCCAAGTGACTGACGAGAAGTTTCCTTTGTTAGAAGTCTGAGACCAGGGCATTTCTCCTCCCTCCTTCTCCTCCCTCCTTGGGGGCTGTCACAGGGCTGTCTGCCTCCATAACAACAGGTGTCAATGATGCACAAGTCATTGAGAGAAACCACGTGGGTGTTCTCTGACAGCGTTGTACCCTTAGTCCCTTGCTATGGCCTTTCATTTCTGATCCACCTTTGGACTTGGGTTTCTGACTTATTACTGCAAAGCCATCTGTCTGTCTATCCATCTATCCATCCAGCCATCCATTTGTCCATTCATTCTGCTTTTCATGTATTATCCATTACCTGGCTTCTCTGTGACAGGCCTTTCTTAGTGCCCCAGATGACTCTGCTCTCCTTGGGGGAAGTGCAGGCTCCCAGGGTCCCCTTCCTTCACCATGCATGCAGGGGAATGGAGGGCACTGTGAGGCCACCTTATTTTCCCAGGCCCCTCCTGTTACCATTGGAGTCCATGGTCTGCAGTTCCCATCCAGCACCTCCAGACAGGGTTCTGAACCCACAGGGTTGGAGTAAGAGAAGAGGGAGGGGAGGTTATGGGAGAGGGAGGCCACAGTCCTAACTTGGCTCCTCTTCTTCCTGTGGGGTAGGAATCACCTTCATATCACTCCCTACCTTCTCTCAGGCCTTGATACAGATGGCCAGCTGAAAGAGCTTTGGGGTCTTTCTGTTAAAAAAAAAAGATAAAAGCTTTGGGAGTCCTGATAAAATGCTTTCTCTTAACAGTCTTATAAAGTCTATTGCCTTTAGAGTGAAATACAATTTGGAATTCACATCAAGAACAATGGTGTTTTTTCTCCAGTTAGCATATCCCCTTCTTGGGGCTGTATGTGTCCATACCACGGTGCAGTTTTAATGGCAGATGAGCTGTGGAGTAGGGGGCAACGAAGAGTCACCGGGAAAATACAGCGGGCAGTATTTCGAAGCATCCCTGGACACATGGGAACCTGTGCGAGCCCCACCCTCAAGTGGCCCCATCTTCCCTTGATGTTGCCCTGAATGGTGCTCTTTCATGTCATGTGGAAAAGCAACCTTCCCCCTTATGCTGGGTTCTGATTTATGTGGCTGTTTTGAAGATCAAAACTTGAACTAACGCTCCTAAGCTGGGAAACCCTGCCCAGGCCTCTGTGCTGGACTCAGCTGTCACACCGCATCATCTCTGTCCCACTACCCCCGGGCAATTTGGCCCTATGTCCAGAAGCAGCGGCTCCAGGGTGTCGCCATCTGTCAGAGCAGTGAACTGAGGGAGCTTCTCTTCAACTTTCCCTCCCTCGTATCAAATGCAAGCACCCTCTCAAAACTTAGGCAGCTTGAGGCGCTTTTCAAGGACAATTCTTGGCCCCAGCTGTAGCTCTGACCTGCTCCTTCTGTCTGATATTTTCATGCTCTTCCCCATCACCTCAGAGGGAGGGTCTAATCATGCCATGTGGGCAGCACTTCCTAAGTTTCTCATCGTTACGGTCTAGGGACTCCAAACATTCCATGCTCTGTCTTGCCTTTATGACTTTATATATTTTATTCCTTCCTCGAATACTTTCTACTCCTACCCCTTGATTCAAGAAACATTCCCTGAACTAGCTGGGCACTTCTCTGGGCACTTCCCTGAGTACCAAACTAGTTTAAGTGCCACTGTCCTATAAGCCTTTGCTCAGCATCAATTTCTTCTCTTGGGGGACAGCCTTGGTCACTCTCTCTCCCCTTTATACCTCTTTCCCCTTTTCCTCTCAGCCCTGAATTAGGGGCTCCTCCTCTGCTCCCTCAGACCCCCATGCACTCCTCTTACAGCATTTATCATATATTCTCATTGCCTTCTCTGTCATCCCCTTTTCGGCCCTAATTAGTTCCTAAAGGGCAAAGATAGAGTCTTGTTCATCCAGCAGACTATCTGCACGTAGAAGGCCCTCAGCAGAATTTACTAAATGTGTGCATAAATGAATGATCAGTTTTAATGTATTTTTGAAATCACTTCCTGGTGAGGGATTGACTAAGAAGATATTTCTGGAACTGGGAAAACAAACCAGAGCAATTTAGTGTGACTTTAATTTTAACCTGACCTTGAGGCTCTAAGCTGAATAAACAAAAGATGAAAAACAAAATACTGGAATTAAGAAATGGTCATTTTCTCTATGTTTCAAGTTTTAAAAATTTCATGCAGTTTTGACCACAGAGACAGAAGAGAAAAAAAGAGAGCTGTGAATTTTATCTCGTCTCCGGGGCAACAAAATGAGTAACGTTAGAGAGAGACAGAGAGAAATTGAGACAGAGTCTCAACAAAGGGAATTCACTGTGCCAACCAAAAGTCATTTGAAAAGAAACAAAGACTTTTCCCAAAGTAAAGGAATCAAAACCAAAATAAAAGGAAATGAGGTAGATTCCCTACACACAATCCTCTGTTGGTGAAGGTCGAGAAGGCAATGGCGAAACAATGGGAATTTTATGATTGTTCAAGCCTATTGAGACACAGCAGTGCAGCTTTTCTGACGCTTACGGCGGGGAAGAAATATCAAGTCAGAACTGTATACATAAGCCATTTCCCACAGCCTGCTGAGAAACTCGAGCAGCGGGGTGAGGTGTGTGAAGGAATACGGTGACAGGATTTCCCTGAGAAGGGCTGGCAGGGGAACAGAGCTGCTCTGATGGATTGTGATGGATTGCCCCCCTCCCCCTCGCTTCGCTCTCCTGCCTGGAGCGCTCTCATTTCGGCTCCATCAGGAGCAAATTTCAGGTCTGTTTCCGGCATGGTCGTTGCCTCCTGATGCTGGCCCTCTGAGACTCAGTCGTTGTCATGGAAACAACCGTTTAGACAATTCATCTGAACAGGGCCTTGCTAAGGGGGCGAAGAGGACCCAAATCACCTCGGTGCACGAAGGCTCTCAGTCGGGAGCCCAGTGTCATGGCTCCCGTAGCGGTCATGGCGACTGGTCACGAGGCTTTGCAGAGCGTTCTCGGTTCAATCCTCCATTTCTCCGTGTACTCAGAATACATTTGTTTAACTGCTTCGTAAGTGCCCCCAGTGTGTGACGTCGACAGAAATGTTTCTGGCTCCTCTGACCGTCAGGGTCCTCCCACAGTGTCTGGCTCCCACATTGGGTCATCAGGTAGTCTACAACCATCCATAGCAGGCCTCTCCATTTCCAGTACTTTATGTCCCATTCTGACATCGCTGAGTTCTTGGGCCCTCAGAGCAGTTCCATCTACAGTAGTGCCCACAACCTGGCAGTTGGATCACCAGCACCCCACGTCGTAGCAGGGAGGGGAACCCATAGGTGCAAGTCTAGTTAGGGGAAGGTATAAGGGCCGTGGGGAACAATAGCTGGCTCCGAAGGTCCGTGCATTTTATTCCAAGTGAGTGATGTGAAGCCATTCTGAGGACCTCCTCACTAAAAACCGGTGAGACAATGCATTATGCAGAGGCAACTGGTCACAGTCAACACAGAGAATATCATCTAGTAGGACTGTAGGTTGGGGTCCTTTAGCACCCCCAAATGATACTGGAGGCAAAGAGTATTGCATATCTCAAAGGCCACTGAAGGTCTTGTTTTATTGGTGCTCAGAATGATACCCACATGTCGTCAAGAAAAGCTAAATATATATGCATATATACACATGTATTTTTTAAATGTTTATTTTTTGAGAGAGAGAGAGAGCGTGAGAGAGCAGGGGAGGGGCAGAGAGAGAGGGAGACAGAGGATCTGAAGCAGGCTCTCTGCTGTCAGCAGAGAGCCCCATGTGGGGCTTGAACTCACGAACCGGAGATCATGACCTGAGCTGAAGTCAGACGCCTACCTGACTGAGCCACCCAGACACCCCTACGCACATATGTTTTAAGAAGGTGATGTATGTAGTATATTTCAGGAAGATTTCCTACCAAACTGATGACATAAGAAGGGGAAAACATCAGCTCCATGGAAAACTAAGTAATATGAACTACTGTGTGTGTTCTGGCAGTGTTCTATGCTACTCCAACTACTCTCTAGGAGGAGTTCCAAGCCAATGGAGCTAAGAGTTCTTACACATGGATTCTGCAGAAGCTCTGCCAGATGGCGAGGGGTCCTTGCAATCACCTATTGTGGTGGTCCTTACATAATTATTGGCCTCGTCTGTGCTGACAGCGTGGAGTGTGCTTGGGATTTTCCCTCTCTGCCCCTCCCATGATGGCTTCTCTCTCTTTCAAAATAAATAAGTACACTTAAAAATTTTTGTTTTTAATTACTGGCCTTGGAGCCCTTTCTGCAATGGAATCTTATGCAGGACCCTCCCTCTGCTAGCATGCGGGGAAGGAGCTGTAAGAATGACTGGTTTCAGGTGCAGGTAGTATCTTAGTCTGCTTGGCCACCATAACAAAATACCACAGACTGTGTGGCTTAAACAACAGACATTTACTTTCTCACAGTTCTGGAGGCTAGAAGTCCAATATCCAGGTGCCAGCATGGATGGTCATCTTCTTGGCTTGTAGACAGCTGCTTTCTGATTGTGTCCTCACATAGAACAGAGAGAGACGGAGAGCTGTCTCTTCTTACAGGGGCACTAATCCTATCATGAGGGCCCCACACTTGTAACCTCATCTAACCCTAATTAGCTCCCAAAGTTCCCATCTCCAGAAGCTATCACACTGGGGGTGAGGGTTTCAACATATGAATTTTGGTTTGACATAATTCCATCCATGACAGGCAGGAATGAGGAGGTCTAAGGAGGTCCTGTGATATGTGTGGGGTCCTATGGCTCATGTAGGCAGACGGGGGATAATGTCTAATTCAGGGCTCCTTGCCTTTTAGCACACAGCTTCACATCTTGAGTATCTGCCATGAGATCTTGGCTTCTCAGGCTGTTTTTGTTGTTGTTGTTGTTGTTTACTTATTTATTTTGAGAAGGAGAGAGTGAGTGAGCAAGGAGGGAGAGGGAGAGAGAGAATCCCAACAGGCTCCATTCTGTCAGCACAGTGCCTGATGTGGGGCTCAAACTCATGAACCGGGAGATCATGACCTGAGCCGCAACCAAGAATTGGTCACTTAACCAACGGGCCACCCGGTGCCCCTCAGCCTCCTCTGTACTTTTGAGAATTGAGCGGGTTCAAGGAAGGCTTTCTGGAGGCTGCCTTTTCTAAAACTCATCAGGAGCCATATTAACAATTTCATTAGAAATAGCTATCATATCTAGAGCCTTGACTAAAGTCAGCACTGTTCTAAGAAGTTGCATACAGTACCTCATTTAACCTTCGTGATTACCTAGGGTAAAGGTACCCTTATCCCTTCTCCAGTTGATAGAGAGAATACAGAGATACTATGTGATTACACAAGGTCACACAGTCAGTAAGTGACATAGCTGGGGGTCAGTCTGGCTGTGGAGTCTACACTCTTAATCAGCACAGGGATGAAACAGACAACACCATAGTTAGGAGACAGGCAGGAGTAACCTTTCCTCTGGGCTGAATGTGCTGGAATAAACCATCTGTCCCCTGGTCAGGGCTGGGGCCAGCACATGAGGTTGGTTTTGTGAGAAACTGTAAGTGTGTCTGACGTATGGCTGTTTCCCAAGCTGAGAACACAGGCACAGACTTGAATCCTCTGCTTCTTCCAATGCCAGATAATGAAACAGACAGCCTTACTAGAGTCATAATCCCAACTTCCTCTTTTCTAAATGGAAAGAGGTCAAAGATCTCTTTTCTAGGCTCACAGGATAAGGGACTAAGCAAGGCCACTGCACAGGACCACGTGGGACAGGGTACCATTTTGAAATGAATTAGTAAGTGCTGCTCTCTCCTTTAGGGATGGTGAACGCCCCTTCCTCATGGTGGAATTCAGTAGTCATCAGGGACGTTCCGCACGCGGGGTGTCTGACAGCCTAGAGACATGAGCTGTGCTATTGGGGTTTACATCGGCCATTGATTGATGTTGTTCACTCCCAGGCCCTTTATCATCAACTTCTTGTTGGACGGCCCATGCACTGCACTCGGCACCACAGGAGGGGGCGGGGGCGTGAAAGAGTGAAGATGTGTAGGGGTAGCGGGGAATGTGTTCTACGGCCAATAGGTAAACAGTGTGCCAGATCTGGGAGTTCTGTTGACAAGGGTTCACTCTTGGCTCGTCATTGGGTTACTTTGGGCAAATGACTTCACCTCCCCAAACTCTGGCTTCCTCACTTACAAAATATAATAACTGCATTTCAGGTTGTTGTTTGAATGTATTTAAGGTGTCTACCACCCGATCAGGTCTCAGTAATGTTAGTTTTTTTCTTCTGATGCTACAGGTTGTGTGCTTTTATTTAAAGAAACACAATGCTTCTGTTACCGTTTAACTGATGTCATATTTTCTGGTGGATTGTTGGTTTGCTTTTGACTGTGATTCTTTTTACAACTGAGATGCTTTCATGTTTCCGGGTAAAGAGCAGGAGTTAAGCCAAGGAAGGAGCAAAGCTGGGTTTAAGGATAGTCACAGAAAAGTGAGGACCACCCATTGGCAGAAAAGAATCACATTTTAAAAAGAAAGAAAGAAAAAAAAACTATCCTGGGGAAAAACTGCATTGAAGTTCATTCTATTGTCTCAAGTTTTGGAAAGCTTTTAAAATTATTATTTTATGTCATGTTCTCAAGTACAACCTCCACAAAGAATCACCGTCTCCTAGAAAGATTCAAACACGTGAAATGAGGGAGTTAGAAGATCGAGACAATAGCAAATAACCACTCACCAAAATGAGAACAAGGAGAGAAAAGCATCCTCAGAAACTCAGCCTAAGATTTTAGGACAGATTCTGCTCGAGTTCAATATTCCCTTAACAGACCTGGCCCAGGTGACAGAGCTGATAAGCCACACACGGGGAGTTTCAGAATTAAAGAATTATCTTTTACTCTTCTTTCCTGCAGATCTTAGTTTCAAAGATGATTTTCTTGCTAACTCTTTAGTAACAGGGAGCAGCTGATGTGTTATGCTGTTTCTCTCCTACGGGAACATGTACTTTGCAGGCAGAGAAACACACACACACACACACACACACACTCATGCACCATGCAAGTGAACAGATGAGGGTGAAGACATCGTGACTGGCTATGAAAGAAGTCTAGAAGTTACCCGTGGAAATGAAGCACACAGATTTAATTTGATACTGATTTCAGTTTCAGGAGGAAGAGACTGCCCTTGCTGCTAAACATGGTGTCATGCAGAAACCTCTGTTTTCTCATTCTGACTGGGACTCTCTTCTCCTCCCAAGAGCTCACCACACGCACGTGTCTCATACTGAGGGCATTTTGAGGGAATGTTTATTCATTCTCAGGCGATGAAGAGTGGCACAGAAAGTGCATTCGGTCAAAAGCACCACTGTGCAGTGATCAGGAAATCTCAGGCAGATGAATTTTCTGAATAAGATGCTTTTCTTTCCTATCTCATCAGAATCTTCTCTAACAGACCTGTCACTTGTTCTTAACAAATGATTTTTGAGAAGCAATCCCTCTGGTTTTGCCCCCTCCACCCAAAGGGACTATAAGATAACCAATGTCTGGATCAAACACTGGGTTAACTATTTCTGGTGCGTGTTTTCTTTTCAGGGTTTGAAGAAAACGACATCATTCAGGGCCATGCTTGCCTCACGTGGCATCTTCCCATGTCTCTGTCGGGACAAACACTCACCCATTCATCTCCTTGCTGCCTGACCACCGGAAAACAGTGTGACTGGCACATAAATTGTGCCAGGCGAGGGACAGGTGGGTTAGCTGAGCTTGGGGCCCTGCCAGCCCTCCCATCATGTAATAAGAAAGCTCTCAAATAAACACCATATGATTTAATTGAATCTGAGCTAGGAGATACGGTTTTTACAGAAACTAATTACGGCAGGCAGCCCAACATATTAGTGCAGTAAATCTCGCCCATGTCAAGCCCTTGAGCTGTTGCCACGCTGGCTTATTTTCTAGCTCTCCCTCTTCCCATGCTTCCTAGTTGTTTTTTTTTTTTTTTCCAATCGGTTTCTTCCCACTTATTCTCATCACTCTATCTTCTTTCCAGAATGTTGAGACCTTGAACAGGGGTTCAGCACTTGTAGCCCCATGATTCCTGCTTCAGGTCGATAAACATATGTGGTTCTGTGTATGTACGTGTGTGCACACATGTGTGCGTGTGTGTGTATGCTGGCCTTTCTGTCTGCGATGGACGTGACGATTCAGGATGGAATGGTATAGTAAGTCACTATGGCAGGTGGGGCTAGGGAGCGGGGGCAGTGGATAAAAAAATGATTCAAGCTTCCTTCCTTCAAATAGCTTGGCATGGGTGATTCTGGGGGAGGTAGTGTCGGCTAAAAAAGGGAAAGAGGAAAGTTGTGTAAACAAGTAGCCTTGGAAACATCAGGCAGAATGAGGTACAAGCCATGGATCATGAGAGCGAAGACGGAGGAGTTTAATCCTGACTAGGCTAAGTAAGCGTTCGCTTCCTTCCATCCGTCAGTTAGGAACAGAACACTTGACTAAGTATTAGGAGTGAATGAACTCATAATTATTTTGGTACTTAGTTAAGAAGTCTCAGAGTTTGTTCAGTCACTTGGTTATCCTTCCATGCTTTTTCCATCTTTCTCTGCCATCCTCAGAGTTAATGGCTTTTGTTCTCGTGCTTCGCGATCTGAAGATGGCAGCCGCAGTTCCAGACATTGCATGAGCATCCCAAGCTTAAAGAAAGAAGAGGCCGGGGCAAAAGACCTTCTTTTTATTAGGCTCTAGATTTCTGGACTTTAAGAAATAAGCTTTTTTCTGAAGCCTCAGGAAAATTTCCCTTGTATCCCCAGTGTCTGACCACGTAAGGAAGGACAGGAAGGTATCTAGCAAACGGGAGTGAGAGGCCATGACTCATTTCTTAGGGATGGATGCATTGATACTCTACTAAAATCGAGATTCTGTGGGAAAGGGGGAACGTGACTGGGAATGACAGCTGGGTTGGTCAACCTATGGCATCTGTCACTTTCTTCTAGTATATTTGAGAAAAAGGATATTTGTCTTTTTTTTTTAATTTTTCTTTAACATTTTATTGATTTTTGAGACAGAGAGAGGCAGAGCATGAACAGGGGAGGGTCAGAGAGAGGGAGACACAGAATCTGAAACAGGCTCCAGGCTCTGAGCTGTCAGCACAGAACCCGACACGGGGCTCGAACTCACGGACCGCGAGATCATGACCTGAGCTGAAGTCGGCTGCTTAACCGACTGAGCCACCCAGGCGCCCCAAGGATATTTGTCTTACATCAGCTACTGAGCTGGGCCCTGCACTCCACCAGCAGATGCTCCTTGCATTAACACCCTTCTTTGACATTTGTTTTGCTGTTGGTCATCACCATAATTCAGCTACAGTTCTCTTGAAACAATACTGCTTCCCCTATACAGGCCTACCCAAAGGATTTCAGATCAGACAAAACTGGGTTCAGATCCTGTCCCAGATGTACCACTCACTAGCATTGTTGCCTTGGGCAAGTTACTCAATCTCTTTGCTCAGTAAAAATGTGCATAATGACTTGTATCTCATTGAGTGGCTACCAGGATTAAATAACGAATGTAAAGTGCTTAGCACCCATGTCGGGACCAGAGGACTGCTCAATAAATGGTAGTTGTCTCTTTTCTCCACATTTAAAAAGATAATAATAGCTAACACTTACTGAGTACTTACTATATACCTAGCACAGTTCTTAGTGCTTCATGCCAATTTAACCCTCACAGCAACTCAGGGAGATCTGTGCTGGCATTCTGTTTTTTAACAGCTAGGCCATGAGAGAAAAAGGGATATTTGTCTACAATTCCAGAGATAGTGAGAGGCAGAGATAAGATTGAATCCATGCAGTTGGTCTTGAACCTGGGCGCAAACCACTATGTCTAGTTCCTCTTGCACACAATGTGTCTTTCCTGAAAATGGGTTCACGCTAGGACCAAAGCTTCCTATTAGGCAACGGACACTGCACAATGGGCAGCCTGAATAACCACAGTTGTGTGTGGTCATGGAGAACGGTGGGCTTTTCCAAAGCTAGGTGCTGTCTGAGGAGATGGCACAGTGGGAGAGCAAGGCCACACGGGGGTGTGAGGCATAATGGTCAGCACTACACATCCGGCTCTACCCTGCCAACAGTTTCCTCGCACCAGTTGTTAATCTGGTCAGTCTCATTGTGCTGTTACAGTATCCAGCTCCCTGTGCGTGGAGCGGCTCTCAGAGAGGCAGGGATTGGAAATCTCCCACCTCCAACAAACAACAAACCCTGAGCGGTTAGATTATTTTCCGGATGGGAACCATTGAGAGAGTGAAAAGATCAATATCAGAACCCAGTAGCACAAAATCACTTTGATATTTTCCCTGGGCACAGCTTTTTTAATGGCAATATGGAAGAGCAGTGTTTTATGGAGGAAAATGGCCATCTTTCCTTTGGCTTCTGAAAAGCCTCCTCGGTCACTTTGAAGGAGTCCGACCCACGGACATGGGCTGTAGCATGGAAACTGTAGTTGCCCACGGAGCTCTGGAGCTCAAGCACCTTTTGGTCGGAGATCCCAGAAAACAAAGGGAGAGAAAAGTTCTGAATGGAAAACTGAATCCCTGGTCTTCTGGCTATCCTAAGTTGAAGTCGTTTCAATTTGATTTTTGGACGGTGATATGTTTTTCTGTAAGGGGACCATAGACCCAAGCATCAGTGCCTACATTAACATACTTTCTATTAAAAGAAGCGGATGAATCACAAAGCATGCTGGGAAGGTGTCTGATAAGGACAGAGCATTTGTTGTTTTTCAAAAAATGGGATTACGCCGCAGCCCATGAGGTCAGACGGAGGGTGGTGGGATGGTGAAAGTGGAGGTATGTAACAACTGTCCTCTGAGGAGAGAGATTCCTCTGTACTTTCCCTCACTCCTTTGTTGTGTTGTTTTGTCGCCTTTGGATTTTGTTTGTTTGAGTAAAGGAGGAGCACCCACAATAATGGGCCAGGAAGTGAGTGCAGCTGAGCAGCACAGGCCTGCCTTGAAACGTCTCTGCATTGCATACAATGAGATGCGAACTTTTTACATGCCAGGCGTAAAATCACTTTCTTTACTCAGGCCTATCTGAACATTGCTAAACCCTAGATAATGACAAATTTATCATTTTAAAAGTGAATTCCTGGTGCCTTATGTCACATGATTTCACAGTCACCACGACTGGAACTAGGATTAGGGAGATTTTTAGTGCTATCCTGGTTTTACAAAGGAAACCTGGGCTCAGACAGCCAAATGACTTGTAGTGGGGGAAGGACCTGACTTCTCGTCTTGGGAAACAAATCCTACCACACCATCGGGCTCTTTCCTTAGTGGTTGGGAGTTTGCCCCAAGTTTTCCTTGGGACCCACATTCACAGTGCATCCAGAAGTTAGTGTCCAGCAGAAATGAGAATGGAACCATGGATGTTCTGGGGCATCAGCTTGCTTCTGCCATAGAGTCAGAGTCACAGGTAGGGTCAGAAGGACTTTGAGGATATCGTGGCTTATTAGGAGGAACGGGGGTGGAATATGTCCATATTCTAGAATCATAACCACACTGACCACTGGAATGGACATCAGAAGTTTCCCAGGCTAGTTCTCATATATAAGGAAAATGCAACTCTAATTCTGCACCCAAGTCCAACGTGTGGATTTTCCCCCACACCAACCATCTGGGTGTCCTACAATTCAACTCAGTTCTGACACTATCTACCTAGAAATAGTGTCAAATCCCACAGGTTAAAGAATCAGTCCTACAGAACTGCCCCCTTCTTCAGTTGCCAATCATAAGTCTAGATTGTTACCTGTGCTTCTGACCAACTGCTATACGTTGGAGGTTCAAATGACCTCCTTACATTTGATTAATTTGCTAGAGTGGCTCACAGAACTCAAGAACACTTATAGATTGCTTATTAGATTGCTAGTTATTAGATTACTTGTTAGATTGCTAGTTTGTTATAAAGGGATATAATTTAGGAAGAGCTGGACAGAAGAGATGCACGGGGCAAGCACAGGGAAAGGGCACGGAGCTTCACCCATGCCCTCTCCAGGCACATCGCTCTCCCTGCACTGCCAGGTGTTCACCAACCCAGAAGCTCTCTGAATCCCATCCTTTAGTTTTTCTTTTTAATTTTTAATATTTATTTATTACTAAGAGAGAGACAGAGCGCAAGCAGGGGAGGGGCAGAGAGCGAGGGAGACACAGAATCCGAAGCAGGCTCCAGGCTCTGAGCTGTCAGCACAGAGCCCGACATGGGGCTTGAACCCACAGACCATGAGATCATGACCTGAGCTGAAATCAGAGGCCAACTGACTGAGCCACCCAGGTGCCCTACTATCCTTTGGGTTTTTATGGAAGCTTCATTACACAGCCATGATTGATGAAATTGTTGGCCACTGGTGACTGAACTCAATCTTTATCCTCTCTCTTCTTCCCGGAGGTCAGGGGATGGGAACTGAAAGTTCCAACCCTTTAATTACGGGGTGGGTTCCCCTAGCCCCCATCCTTAGATTACCTAGGGCCTTTCTAAAAGTCACCTCATTAACAAAAAAAAGATACTTTTATGACTCCCATCACTTAGGAAATTCCAAGAGTGTTTAGGAATGGGACAAAAAGCAAATAATTTATTTCATATTAGAAATCACAATATCACAGAGACTCAGAGAGGTGAACTGACTAACCTAAAGCCACACAGCCAGGACAGAGCAAGCACTTGAGCTCGGATCTCTCCCCAGTGCACTTTTCTCTGTTCCTCACTGCCAAACATTTTGGTTCCTTATTGCTGGCTGTAATTTGTGGACCAAAGAAGTGATTGGTTTAGGAGGTGGCTGAGACCCAAGTTTGAATTCCAACATTTTTTTTTTTTTTAACTCAAGCTGGTTAAAATACAGTGTAGTCTTGGCTTCAGGAGTAGAGCCCAGTGATTGATCTCTTACATATGACACCCAGTGCGCATCCAAAATAATGCCCGCCTTAATGCCCATCACCCATTTAACCCATCCCCCCACCCACCTCCCCTCCAGAAACCCTCAGTTTGTTCTCTGTATTTAAGAGTCTCTTATGGTTTGCCTCCCTCTCTGTTTTTATCTTATTTTTCTGTCCCTTGACCTATGGTCATCTGTTGTGTTTCTCAAATCCCACATATGAGTGAAATCATACGATAATTTGTCTTTCTCTGACTGACTTATTTCACTCAGCATAATACACTCTAGTTCCATTCACGTTGTTGCAGATGGAAATATTTCATTCTTTTTCATCACTGAGTAGTATTTCACTGTGTATATACCACATCTTCTTTATCAATTTGTCAGTTGTAAGGTGGCTGATACCTGAGAGTGGCATATTTAAGGCAGCAAGAAGAATGAATGGCAAGGTTTGTGCTCACCAAGATGATGCCTTTTTCTTGGAAAAAATTTATTCTGGTAGCAGTATCCAGGAGTCCACTGCTTGCATTCTATGGGCAAAATGGGGTGATCTGGCTCTGTCTAGCTGCGAGAGACAGAACATTAAGCTGTGGCCTCTGTTGTGGGAGGTAGTGAAGAAGAAGGGGATGGGACATGGTTTATGGGGGTCAGTCAACAGTGAGGTCACACCCTGAACTTCAGGGAACAGAAGGATGGCTCACAGTCTATGACTCAGCCTCCTGTGTAACCCAGGGAAGCAGTTTTCCTTCTTAAGAACCAGGTAAAGGGCACCCAGGAGGGTCAGTCAGTTAAGCGTCTGACTCTTGATTTCGGCTCAGGTCATGATCTCAACGGTTTGGGAGTTTGAGCCCCACATCAGGCTCTGCGCCTACAGCACAGAGCCTGCTTGGGATTCTCTCTCTCCCTCTGTCTCTGCTCCTCTACTGCTTGTGTTCTCTCTCTCTCTCTCTCTCTCTCTCTCTTTCCCTTTCAAAATAAATGAATTAAAAAAAAAAAGAACCAAGTAAAATTGGTTCAGGTCTCCATTTCTTGGCAGTCCCAAGGTTGTTTCCAGGATGTCTGCATATAAGAAGGAGGTTTATGGGCTCCTGGTCCCCTCGGGCATACGGCTTTGTTTGAGCTGTCTCTGTTCACTTGAAGACCCACTGCCTGGTGGGTGCTATTCCCGCTTTCCCCAAGTGAGCTAGGACGCAGACCTCAGAGGCTTTCTTCTTTCCACACAGCTCCCCAGGCTCCAGGTATGTGGATTTTACTAAGAAGTGCTTTTAGGGCTGGGTCCACTGACATCAGAGCCAAGGCAAAGCCCATGGAAGAAAACAAACTGGTTGCACCATTGTTTCTACAATAGTTTAGTCAGAATCAATTCTTTTAACTGTGTTTTCTCCTTTTAAGCACACTGAGTCTGTTTTCTTAAAGACCTCTCTGTGCCATTGTTTGTGTGATGCTGGGTTCCCAGAGCGGAGGGGGTGTTTAATAAATTAGCTAAGTAAAAGGGAGGGACAATCGTGAATCAGGAAGCAAACACTCAAATAGCCAAGAGCTTTTACGCAAGTGTGGAATAAGAAGGAAGAACAACCTCTTTTGGTTAGCTAGGGTTTAAAAACACATTTTCCTCTGGAGTCTTTCATTTTCTCATGTGAAAAATTTTCTTATCATTTTGGTAGAAGGAACAGGTTTCAGTAAGAAACTCGGGTCAAGTCCCATTGGGTCAGTGGGATTTTGCTGATAAATAAATGAATGAACATTTATAAATATATATTAAAATATTTATGTTTATGTTTTATTTATGTTTATATGATTTGTATGTATATTTTATAAGTATATAATATGTAAATATATAAATTCATACAATTTATAAGCATATATATATAATATAAACAGATTTATCTACATATCTGCCTGCAGCTTATGTTATCTGTCCCCCTACCTACCCACTCTTCAGACTACATGTGCTGTCTTCCTGAGGTTGCTTTGGAAAAAGGAGCTCCAGGATCTCAAGCCACAAATAATGGCACTAAAGGTTTTTTTCTTTTCTGCTGAAGAATATGGGTCTGGAATATTCCCCTTGTATTTGCTGTGGCTCAGTTTCCTCGCGTGAAGAGTGGGACTGTCATTACACAGACCCGGCAGTGCCCTGAAGATTTTCTGACGGGTGATTTTCAGGCAGCTTGTGCAGGAAGCACGGGCTGGCCACGGTTTCGGGAAGTCAAGCTGTGATTTTGGAAAGAGAATCAGAGTAGGCACTGAGAGAATTTCCCTGCTGATAGAATCTAGAGAATGTCTTTCTGGGACCAGAAAGGAAAGAAGCCTCCGGTTGTCAGTCCACTCTCATCGATGGGCCCGATGACTTAACAAGGTCCGTTGGCTCGTCACTTAAGGCTCTGATAGATTTCAGCTGCGTTTTTGGGGGGGGGGGTTGGGGAGAGGAGGACGAGGGAGGATGACGGGAGGAAATTAAGTACTTTCACCTGGGCTAATGTTGCCTCCCTCGGAGCCGTAATATGAGATCCCTTCTCAGAGGAATCAGAAGTGGAAGCAATAGTTTAGGTTTGATAGTTCATCATCCTGCAGGTGGGAGCAGAGGGTGACATAGAAAAGTCACATGGGGCCATGAGGAGAGTGGGAAAAATTCATTCAAGATGTCCATTACCATGTGTGAAAAGTCAAGTTGATTTCTGCCAAGTCACTTTGTATAATCTTCTAGAAGGGTATGTTGAACACTCTATTCAAACAATGCCCTGAATATTTTCATCAGTGGGTGAGGAGACTGAGATTTGCATGAAGTTCCTTAAAATGGAAGAAGAGTCACCCCACCCCATTCCCATTTTACAGATGAAGAAACTGCACTTAGAGAAGACATTTGTTTACATGGCAGAAAAAGAGCTGAGAGAACCATTTAAATCAAGTTAAGCCTTGACTGTTCCCATTACTGCCTTCCTGCCTCTGTGGCTGGGGTTGAGGGGAGCACCGAGAGTTAATGGCATGCCAGGCTGACATCTCATCAGTGATTTATTTCATCAAGTGGCCTAAGCCAAACTGTTACAGCCGAATAGATTTACCTACAGTCTGTCTTGTCAGACAACTTTCTCCTGTTGTGTTCTGACTGCAGAGAACTATTTACCCTTCTCTAAAGATGGCATTTTCTTTGCTGCTTTTGTGCCCTTGCATATTCACTCTGTCTAGAATCACCTGCCTCATTTTTCTCTTCTAGGTTAGTCCCTATTCATTCTTTAAGACCTTTCTCCATGGCCACCCCTGCTCCGTGGTGGACCCTCCCAGGAAACCACTGATGCCTCCAGCATTCTATAATACCTGTGCCATAGCCCAGTCACCCTGGATGTTGTCAATATCTGAAAAGATACCTCAGTCTCTCCCTATCCTGTGTGTACAGTGGGGACGGTGACCCAGGCTTTTTTTATTTCTGCAGACTCACACCTTAACAATGCCTGACGCTTAAAATACATCTCACAATTAGTTATTTGATCAATCCCACCATTCTTGAAGCTGAAAAAATATCAGTGATGTAACAACTCCCACAGAAACCCATATTAATTCACACTCATTACGCGTAACCTTTTGAGGGAGTTGCTGGGAACTCACTAAAACAAAGCCCAAGACACGTAAGGAGTACTGAGTCTTCCGGCAATTTACGTTCTGATTCTACTTTTTACTATCAGTACGTGTCAGGCCCTTTCCACCCACCACCTCATGTAACTTTCACAACTGCACTACCAGGTAGGCGTTAATATCCTTACATTTACTTTACATTTGGGGAAACTGGGGCAAAGAGAGATTACATGCTTAGCTCAAGGTCACAGAGCTCCCCAAAATGGCAAAGCCAGATTTGGACCTAAGGCTAAAGGTGGTGCTCTGGACCACTGAGCTCTATGACCTTTTAACACATCCACAACAGCACAGGTTTAAGTGGCACAACCGTGGCAGGGGCGGAGAGCACTAGGGTGGCCTGCCTCAGCCTGGGCTGAACAGTTTTTTCACCTGCAGGCTTAGAGTAAGAATCCCAAATGGGGCCAGCCCTGGGGGCTTGTGCTGGTGCTAAGTGTTTGGGTAATTTCTCTGGAAAAGCACCCATGGGCCACCTGGAATCAGGGCATCTGTGGTGTCTACAATCCCTAGTGTCATTAATGAAGACCAGGTATGAAGGGATTCACACACACACACACACACACACACATGCTCATTCTGCCAAACAATTGTTTACTGAGACCAAACAACAGAGACTCTAGAATCTGTCACAGTCAGTATCAGGGGAAAGGTCCAGTTTGGGGCCTGGCAAGAGGCAGCATTGCAGACTCCAAAACAATACCAGTAAGAACAAGCCCTGGGGGGCCCAATGCTCAGCTCCTGCCCTGTGTTTGCTCAGAATTCTGAGCAGAAGTTTGGGGTGGGAGGGCAGAGGTTTCCAGCCATTCTACCCCAGCCCTAGGCAATGGTCAGAGCCTGGGATTTGTCTGGGCTTTGCAACCCCGGAGGGCTTTGCTGCTTGCTGCAGACCCACGAGCTGCCAGGAGGCCCCAGAAAATGCTTGAGAACAAAGAGGCAATAAACACACTCTGAACCCTTTTCCCAACTGGCGCCATCCCAAACCAAAATGAGAAATGAATTGCTGGGGTAAGCATGCGTGTGTGTGTGTGTGTGTGTGTGTGTGTGTGTGTATGTGTTTGTCTTAAGCTGATGGGAAAGAAAAACGGTTTTAGATGGGAATAGTTAGTTTGGGCCATTTAAAGTTATGGTCACATGAATATAGCCAATTTAATTTCTATAATTCGGTCCTCCCAGAAAAGCTGCCGTGATAAGCTGTGAAATTTTAGCACCTCAAATTTTCACAAGTACTAACATTTCTGGGGGAAAGGTAAAGTGTTTGCTTAACTCGAGAACGTGTTTTCTGAATAGGGAAGCTCATCATCATCCTTGTCATCATCTCATCCTTTATTAAGCACCGCTTATGACTTAGGCAATCTTCTGGAAGCTTCCAGATACTGTCTATCATTTTCACAACAACACTGCTGGGGTGCCATCCTTGACTCCATTTTTTAAAGGACAAACTGATGTTGAGATAAACAACTTGTTTAAGATCACACTATTGGTACTTAAACTTACGTCTTTCAGGGTCCAAAATCCATGCTATTTTTGCTATACTTTCTTGTGTGCAAATGTTTGTTATTACTAATACAATGTCCGAGGCCAGATCAATATTCAGCAGTTGGATTTGGGAATGACAGTTTTCTCAATGCATTGGCTTTTTATAGAGAACTTCAGGTGGGTGTGCTGTTGCCCAAGCTGTGGATCCAGGAGGCAGCAATTGGATCCCATTTCTGGTTCTCAAGTACTTTTTCTGTTCTTTGATACGCTAAATATGATGCCACTTGCCTTTACTGCTATTTTATGAGACTTGATGAATTCATGTCTCCCAGTTACTCCCACTGTCTTAGCCACTAAGTATCCCACATTTTGCTAGCTGTTTTTCTTTCTTTCTTTCTTTCTTTCTTTCTTTCTTTCTTTCTTTCTTCCTTTCTTCCTTTCTTCCTTTCTTTCTTTCTTTCTTTTTAATAAAGATCATATGTACTTTGCTATTAATTGAGATGAAGCTTTTGGAGGGGTCTAGGTGAGTGGCCTGAGGAGACTGGCCTGGTCAGCTCACCATCTGGAAAGCTCTTTGAGGCCTTCTTCCCACAAAGCGCTCACTACTAGGGAGTCATCAGCATGTCTAGGAGGTTGGTTGTCCCAGTTTTGTAAAGGAGGGTCAATCCCAGAAAAGTGTGGAAATGTGACTTGGTTCTTTTGGTAGCACATGTGGGTCTGAACGCAAAAGTCACACTTCATATAAAATAATGGTAGTAAAGTCAAGCACCTATTGGCATCCGACCTTTTAACAAAACAAAAATAAATAACAATGACCACAAAAAAAAAACTTTCAGAACTTTTCTAATATGATCATTTAACTAAAATAAATTTTAGAGGGGGTGCCTGGGTGGCTCAGTTGGTTAAGCATCCAACTTTGGCTCAGGTCACCATGTCATAGTTCATGAGTTTGAGCCCCAAGTCTGGCTCTGTGCTGACAGCTCAGAGTTTCAAGTCTGCTTTGGATTCTGTGTCTCCCTCTCTCTCTGCCCCTTCCCTGCTTTCTCTCTCTCTCTTTCAGAAAAATAAACATTAAAAATAAAATAAATTGTAGATATATCTGTTAAATTGCTGAATGTTTGCCAATCCCCTGTGAGGACAAAGAAAAAGTACAATCGGTGGGAAGATCTATACTCAAAAATATTTCATATTGATCAGCACTGTTTTAAACAGATTTATACAATGAAACCAATAATCCTCACAACAATTACAATCTTTTTCAAGATAAGGAATCTGGGTGCAGACAGAGAAGGCAAGTAACTGCCCAAACTCACTAGATGGTCCTTTGACTCCACTGTTCATACTTGGTGCATTTATCCATTCACTAAATATTTATTGGCTATGATGTCTGGATGCTATTCTGGACCCTGGAGGTGCAGCAGTGAACAAGCCCAAAGGAGATCCCCGTGTCCCTAGTGCTTGTGTTTGAATCAGGGGCGACTCCCACACTGCAACTGTCACGTTTAGCATGACATCCATACCTCCTGCAGCTCTGGGCATGAAAAGTCCCACTTCTAAAATGGTGGTGAAGGCAGCATCTTTGTAGCCAGCGTTTGTTTCAGTCAATAGATCGTACACTGTGAGTTCCAGAGTAACAGTCATTGGGAGTCTTTCTCTTGTTTCACCTAATAGGGATACAAGTGAGAGGATATCTGGTAAATATTGGTCCTTTTTGAGATTTATGAAACTATTGATCCCTTGTTAATTAAGGCTTTTTGACTAGTGGAGCAAAAACATGCACGCTTCAGTCAGAAAGAGAGGGACTCAGAAGGAAGGAGGGCCTGAGGCAGAGGCCTCAGCATGGAGGCCTTGGTTCGGTCCTGTGCACGCTGCCGATTGCTTCTCAGGATTTGTGCTGGATTGGTTTGAGCTGCGTTCTGGGAGGGATGAGAACCATGGGGAGACACTCTCTCTGAGCAGCCGGAAGTCTTTCTTCCTTTGATATTAGCTCCCAGTGCTTCTTGCAATCTTAGCAACAAAGACCACTGAGAGCAGGGACTCTAGCCCTTACCCTTTTCCCAGTTCTTCAAAGAACCGCCTTATTTAAGCACTTGACAAATGTTGAATGGATAAATGAAAAGATCACAAGACCAAGGGTCATAATAGCTAGTCTCTGGTCTTAGTACGTTAGCCCAGGTGCCCTAGGTCTCTGGGCCTCTGTATCCTCATCTATAAAATAAGAAGGCAAGTCCCCTCAAACTCAGACAACTGCAGATGATCTCAATTCCAGTTCTTATTTGCAACGACAGATATGAAAAGCCTGTAACTTACATTGTACTTCTGCCTCATAGGGAACCTGATGGAAAAGTCCAAGTGGAGTCAGCTCTGACTTTTTGTAGAGTGCTGAGGGGCTGAAGCTTCTTTGTCGGGAAAGAGGAGATTTCATTATTGTTTTTATTACATTTCATTATTGTTATTGTTATAATTACCGAACACTTGTGCTAAGTAAGTGCTTGATGTACATTTTCCCCCATTAATCCTTGAAACAGAATTATGATTTGGCCCTTTTATTTTTCTTATTTTATAAACAAGACAACCAAGGCTCAGAAAGGTTAATCAACTCAGGCAAGCTAACTCAGCACAAACTCACAAGTGATAGAGACACACATGTGCATGCATGCGTGCGTGCGTGTGTGTGTGTGTGTGTGTGCAGGTGTTGGTATCTCAGAGCAAGAGTATCTATTTTTCCTTTTATTTGTCTAACTCTGCAGTGGGACAGTCTGTCCAACCCCCAGAAGATACAGACTCCGGCAAAGATCCACAGCTGAAACAGAGCCCCTTCCTGTCAGACCTGCTCTCGTAGTCCGTTTGGGCTGCTATGAAAAATACCACAGACTGGTGGCTTTTAAACAACAAACTTTTTCTGGTCACAGTTCTGGAGAATGGAAGTCTGAGTTCAGGGTCCAGCATGGTTAGGTGCTACTGAAGGCCTTCTTCTGGGTCATAGACTTCTCATTGTATCCTCACGTGGTGGAAGGGGCTAGGGAGTGCTGTGGGGTCTCTTTTATAAGAACACTAATCTCATTCATGAGTGCTCCCCCTTCATGACTTAAGCACCCCTAAAGGCCCTACCTTTTAATACCAGCATCTTTGGAAGTCAGGATTTCAACATATGAATTTTGGGGGGACACAGTCAAACCAGAGCACCTGCTTAAGCCAAGCCAAGGTGTGAGAGTAACTAGACACTTTCCACAAAGGCAAGGGAAAAGGAAGTACAAGTCCAAATCCTCACTAACTGACTTCTCCTGCACTAAGAGCCTCGGTGATCAGGGGCATCAGTGATCTGTTAAAAAAGAACTGAAAATGATCCCCAGAGGGGAAACTTGTTAAAATCTCTGAAAGGTTTTGTGATCCTTAATTCCAGTTGCTAAAATGCCTTTTCATAAAAAAGACAATTTCATTCAATTCTTAAGTCTGAAGATTATAACCATCTTCAGAGAGGGGCACATATTCAGGAATCCACCAGACCTTGATTTCAAAAGCATTTGTCTTGCTTTCTGTTAACACTAACAAAGCTGCCATTGATGAAAACCAAGGGCATTAAAACCCAGAGCACATCCACCACCCAGGGGGAATTAATCAGATGATTGCTTTGAGAAATGGGCCCCCTGTTGGGACACATTGGCTGGTCTCCTTAGAACATGCCCATGATTTCATTACAAACCACTCATCCCCATCTTGTGTAGAGACTCCTCTTTGGAACTCACACATACAAAATTGCCTCTGCTGGTGGGACAGCCTTCCTCGGACAATTCATTTGTTGTGCTGTTTCACAGAAGAAACATCATAAGCCAAAGAATGTACATCATAGTCTGGTGGCTAGGACACCTTGGTGAAGAGGACCCAATAAACTCATGGGGGATGATAATGCTGTATTTATGTTAAGTGTGGGCGCAAGGCTGCCTGCCAGTCCAGTTGCTACTCACAATACCTGCATCTAGTGGCATTGGAGAGGGCCTCCTGGCCTACCTACTAATTGAAATTATTATGCACCTTTTACCTGGGTTTTCAATCTATTTTTGTTTATGACTGTTGCTGGGTGTGCAAAGGAATTGCTGGTGCCTCATATTTGCCCAACCTTTGCTCTGCTGAGCGAGTGCAAGCCCGAGCCAGCCCCTGCAGGCCTCTGTGTACCTCATGGTCTGAGTTTGAGGGGATTTGAGAGCTTGCTTTCTCATTCCACACACAAGGATAAGGAGGCCTGGAGAATTTGAACGCATGGTCATGATCTCAGCTACTTATTATCAGAGTCAAGACCAGAAACTAGCTATCATGACTCTTGGTCTTGGGATCTTTTCACTTATTCAGTCCAACATTTGACAAGCACTTAGGCCAGTTCTTTGAGGAACTGAGAACAGGGAGAGAAAAGGGGGTCTCTGTCCAGAGGAGCCCATGGTGTTTGTTGCTATGATTGCAAGAAGCCCTGGGAGCTCACATCAAAGGGCAGGGGACCTCTGGATGCTCAGAGAGTCTCCCCATGGTGCCCACCCTCCACCTAATGCAGCTTAAACCAAATCAGCACAAATCCAGGATTCCACTGGAGAACAAGGTCATAGTGACTTGGGCCAAGGGAACCAAGACAATGCCTTCTTATCCCTCCTGAGAGAGAGCTGAAGAGCAGCCCCAAGTGATAACTGCGGGACTCACGGCTGGGCCTTGCCCCTGACACCAGCACCGGCTGGGATGAATCACACACCAGAGAACAACGGGGCTATTTCTTGAGGGTCATTTGTCAAGTTGACATCCCTGCCTAAAGTTATTTAGGGCTTTCTAAAGACACTTCTTTCCCTCCCTGTTGCAGGAAGCACCTGCGAGGCTGTTGAGTTGTGTTTTTGCTCAATAGCACTTTGATATCCCTTAAGACCATCAATTACTCTTCTGTCCTTGCCGGTATGGGCTTTGGCTGATACAAAGATAGGAAAGCTTAGAGAGGATGATGAAGAGGAAAAGGACAGTGACTTCCTCTGGGATCTGAGGCCAGACGCTGTCTGGAGGTGGGCTTCTTGCTGATTTCTGTGGGGGCTCCTCTAGGTCAGGACAGTCAGCATCCTTGACTGGCTGGGCTTGGAACATAACTGCAATGCTCCCGTGAGGCCACATCTCCCTCCTGGAGGAGAGCTATGCTCCTTGCCATCTATTTAGAGATGAGTGTGGCTAGAGCAACACTGATTCAGGTGCATGACTTCAGGGAGAGGGAAGTTGGAAAGGAATCAGAGGAGAAGAACATAAGCAATCAGAAGACTTGGTGAATGAGCCTCTGAAAATGACTAGGGGAATCAGAGTTGTTGAGTCTAGGGAAGGAAAGGGTGAACTAAGAACCAGCTTTGATTACAGGGAGAATAATTGTGCAGAGATCAGTGGTCATTTCCACTGACAATACAATGTGGGTTACAGATGCTTAAATTGCTGCCTGAGGATTTTTGTTCAGTGTGTGCTAGCCTGTCTGGGCTATTGCGTTGCTCTTATTCACGAGGTGGGGGTGCTCCTTCCTTGGAGATCTGCATGAATGAAAATGACATCCTCCCAGCTGGGCTGGTTTAGAGAAAGTCTTAATGGCACATGGATCTCTTCGTTTCAGTTCACACTGCCCAGCCGCCCAGCTTGACCTTTATGTCTCCTTCAGTTTGGCAGACTCTTGATTGGTATCCAGACATTCCACCCCTGCCTCCTCTAATCCATTTGGTACACTGGGGTCCCACTTACATTCTTTAAATTCACCATGGGTTATGGCAATGTCCTGTTCGAAAAAACGTTTGTGTTCATTTATTCATTCAACAAATATTGAGCACCTATTGTGTTCAGCACCTATTATGTGTCTGGCACTATACTAAGCTTTGTGCATATGACATGGCACAAAATGCAGTGCAGCCTTAAGGAGGTCACTCGGGAACCTGGGCGGCTCAGTCCGTTAAGCTCCTGACTCTTGGTTTTGGCTCAGGTCATGATCTCGCAGTTTGTGAGTTCGAGCCCCACATCCGGCTCCACACTGACAGCGGGGAGCCTGCTTAGGATTCTCTCTCTCTCCCTCTCTCACTGCTCCTCCCTCACTTTCTCTCTCAAAATAAATAAACTTAAAAATGTATTTTAGAAAAGGAGGTCGCTCAGTCTTTACAGCCTTGTCCTGGAATTTTTTAAGGCCCCTACCATCCGGTTTTAACATGTCTTTCTAACTTTATGTCCACAACAACACCTTTCTCTTCTATCAGCTTGGTCTATTCACCACGCCCAGCTCATTCTGGGCCTTGCCTCTTGCCACTACTGATGCACTGAATATCCTTATCCAAAGCTAACACAGCCTCCCCTCCTTCAGGAGGACCTCTGGCATCACCTGGGTTTAGGGATTCTCCAGCACCTTAGCCCCTACAGTGCTCACTTAGCACTAGATATTTTCTTCCTGAGTACAGATGGCAAACTGGGCAGCTGCTGTGCTATGACCACTTCTGCCCTTGCTCGCTGTGGGTAAGACCCAAGAGAGCTGTGACTACACGGACCTTTTCTCCCTATCCAAAGCTCAGCTGTGAGCTGTGGTGGGGGTGGTTGGCTAGGGCTTGCAGAGCATTCCACACCAGGAAGAAAAGGTTAAGGATATCAAATCTCTGAACTTAGAGGGAAAAAGGCTTTTGAGACTGTTTCATAAAACTACTTCACTTTACAGATGTGGAAACTGAGGGCCAGAGAAACTGATTTATCCAACGTCACAAAGTGAAGTCATAACAGAGTCAATCAAGTCTGTTTTCCTTGTCTGCTAAACTCTCTTGTCTCTATATAGTTTGGCAGTTGGAATCCTAAGGAACCTAACATTTCAGGATATACAGGAAAGAGATAGGAAATGTGTTAGTTTCTTATCTTGTCTGTCACAGACAGGCACAAATTTAGTGGCTTAGGCAACCCAAATTTGTTATCTTGCAGTTCTGTAGGTCAGAAGTCTGGTGTGGGTCTAACAGGGCTAAAATCTAAGTGTTTGCAGGGCTTCCTTCCTCTCTGGAGGCTCCAGAGAAGAATCTGCTTCCTTGCCTTTACAGTTTCTAGAAGCTGCCCCTATTCTTTGGCTCATGGCTCCCTTCTTCTGTCTTCAAGCCAGCAGTGGTGTGTGAAGTCCTTCTTAACATTGTATTACTCTTCCTCTCATGCCTCCCTCTTCTAATTTGAAGGACCCTTGGGATTACAGTGGGCTTCCCTGATCAATCTTCCTATCTTCAAGTCATAGCTTAATAGCAGCTGGAATTCCTCTTTGCCACATAACATAACATATTCACAGTTTCCAAGGATTAGGATATGAACATCTTTGGGGGTTATTTTTCTGAAGAGAGTAGGAAAATGAGAACGAAGATCAACTCTTTCTCTTGCTTTCTTGACTTCCCGAATTCTTTGTGATCAGAAAAAGTTAGTATGAAGATATTCTAGGTCTCTGTATTCAACCTCAGGCTTCTCTTCTCAGCTGTGATCTGGTTAATATGGTCAAGACACACACACAAAAAAAAGGAACAGAAATGCCAAAATTTATAGAAAAGGAGGCTCACAAATTTTGGCTAAAATGGGATGAGGGCCAGTAGAAGTCTTTCTGGTTTCTAAAGGTCTGAGAATTCCCAGGCTTGGGCTTACTCTGCTAAGGCTGGGTCGGGGCTGGGGTGGGGGGGGTTGTTTATATGAGATATTTGGATGGAATCCCCTACTACAAGCCTTGCTGGCCATTAAAATTGGTAAGCATGGGGGAGTGAGATAATGTCCTGAACAATTTAAGGAAAGAATCAACCGATTGCAAGTTGGGATGGTTTCACAGACTCATGGTCTCTCAGAGTCTAAAGGACCTTTAGGAGTTTCTTTGTCCAGCCTCTAACCTAATGCAAGACCCTCTATAAGGTCTTTTACCACCCATCGTCACCCTTCTTTGTAAAGCTCTGGCAGAGATAAGAAATCATCTAGAATTCCTTAGATCTTCTCCAATTCTCTGAGTCTGTAATTTTTTGTGAATCCCAAGTTTTACCTCTAATTACTTCTTGGTGTTGGTAGGAAAGTCAGACAAACTGTCCCCATTTTTTCTCTGCCAGGATGGTAGGATATTGACTATTGTTATATCTTCATGAAAAGGGTCTGAGAACCCTTAGAGTACCTGTAGTATTTAACTCTCACTTATGGGGCTATGAGGATAGGGAGGAAGATACAAGGGAGGAGTCATCTGCCAATAGACCTGGTGTCTTCACAGAACTCTCTTTTCCTCAGATGCTATATTGACTCTTATTTAGTCTTCCTAGAACTCCCCCTCCCCTTTCCTCTGATAACAGACACATGCTATCCCCCTGACCACAGGAGAGCCCATCACATACCTCACACGTTTAGCCATAGTGAATGGGCCAATAAGCATCTAACCTTGTTTTTGTTTGTTTGTTTGTTTTTTTCTTTTTTATGTTTTTTCCCAATCCACAGGGGGAAAGGGAGGAAAATCCTGTCTGCTCAGGTCATGAGCTATATATGAGGAAGTGAGCTTTGCCCATGGCCATGTCCCCACCTCCATGGAGAAGCTGGTATGGGAAAATGGCATCAGGCAAGAGCAAAAAGGAGAGAGAATAAGAGAGTCCTGAGGATATCCCTCAATCCAACCATCTTTTTTTTTTTTTATGTCTTGTTTATATGAACAAATAAATTAGGCTTAAGCTGATTTAAGATGTGTTTCTTCCATTTGTAACCCATGAGTCTGTATAATTTAGAAACTTTCCCGGTTTTCCTCTTCCCTAGAGATGCTGAAAAGTGAATGAAAGATCAGAAACTATTAGTTGCAGGGTCCATCTTGTCCGTGATGATCTGCAGAAGAGTCAGGAGGAAAAAAGGATGGGAAATCACGCAGGTGAGAAAGATTCTTATGTGTGAGGTCCAGTGAGAAAGAATCCAAGGGTGATACATAGGGTCCCACTACCTTTGCTCTTTTGAACCTCAGCTTGGTTCCAATAAATTATGACTCCAAACTCACATAGATTCAGGCCAAAGTTGGGGTCCCAAAGTGAGTGTTGTTCTATTTTGTGGACATCATGTTACTTGTTTGGTGTAAATCAGGGCTTTAGAGAGTACTCAGTAGATGCACTGGTAAGCACAAAGTTTGGGTGGCAGAGGGAGAAGAAAAGAAAGAAAAATCAGGGAAGGGGAGGGAAGTGAAAAATGTATCAGGAGAAGCAAGGAGAGAGAGAGAAAGAGAGAGATCACTCCATCAGCAAAATGCTGACTGAATATCTCGTACGTGTATAAGGTTGTGCTAGTTGCAACCTGTCATTCCAAAGCAATAAGCAGAAACCTTATTTGTGACGACAGACGCTAAGAGTTAGGTGTCTGGAGTAAGAAAAACGCACACCCAGGTATGAACGGCAAGCAGCAAAGTCAGTGGACAATTACTCATGAAGGCTGTGAAGGAGGGAACAAAATGATTGGGCCTGCGTTTAAACCAGAAGTTAAGTTAAAACATATGGAAGATGTTTTTTTGATATTCACTTAAAGCCTGGCACAGTCTACTCAAAGAGGCTGTGGCGTCTCCTGTAGAGGGAGGCTGTCGAGAATAGTTTAGACTGCCTCGTGGCTGCTTCACGAGCTTGATTACAGGCCTGCATCTCTGCCTGTCACATCTGCTTTTCAGTAACAGCACGGGGGGAGGCAAGCTGTAAAAGGCTTTTGCATTTTTTTTTTTCTGGCAGACTTAGTTTTTCATGTTTGTTTTGCAAAGAAAAAAAATCTATACAGCGCAGTAAACAGTTGAACAAAATCTACACAAATTCGTCCAAACTTTTTAAATGCTCCCAGATTTAGATATAGTGTTTATTTATGTAGCTTGAGAGTCAGAATGGATCTGGAAGGTCAGGAGATAGCTGAACTTTTGACTCTGCCCGTCAGCTCACACAGTTTTGTGCATTGTTTTATCTTCAAACTGGGAAAACGAGGAACCATTCTTCAGCTGTATCTCTCTCACAGAGCCTTCCCTCCTGCCCCCCCAGATTGTGCCATACCCCGCGAGCTTGAAAACAGCCCAGGAAACCATCACACCATTGTGAAAGGACTAATCGCCACACAACACTTGGTTTTCCTTCCTGGACTGCGTCACAGGCCACGGCTCTGTGGTTCCCACATTGTTTCTGTCATCATCCCAAGGAGCATAACTCTTGATCCTGAGTCTGGGCAGGACAGCCTGTCTCGGCACGAGCTCTTATGTAAGTGGCTGTGGGGAGAGCTGGCAATAAACAAACATTTTTCCAGCCCTTGTTTTCTCTGCAGACTTGAAAGATTTCTCTCTGGGGTTGCTGTTGCACTTCTGCAACGGGAAGGCGAATTCCCAGCTCAGAAATATCTTGCGCTGCATTTCTTGCTTCTAAAATCAGAACAAAGTGAACCGAAGTGTCCAAAGAAACTGAATTATTGGGAACGGGATGTTTAGATGGATTTCTCTAAAAGGGGATTTGAAGCAGCGTTTCAGAAAGCTCATCCATTTATCTGTGCCGCTGGTAACTGTTGGTAAATTACTTTGGCACTTCAGGGCCACAGATGGGGAATCAGAAGATGAAAGAACGAACCCGGTAATGTCTTCCAGGGTCAAAGTCAGACCTACTGTATGAACAAAGTACAGACATATGAGAATAAGGAGACTGAATATTTGTAGAATCCTTTCTCTTTGGGTCGCTCCAAACTTAGAAACTCAAAGAAGGAACAGTGTACAATAGTGCCCTCAAAACTCCCATTACTGAATTTAGTGGAAATCCCACCCAAGTAGGCAACATATTGCAGGGACCCTAACACAGGCTCCCAGTCCACTGGGGTTACCCTGCTGGAAGTCAAAGCAATTGCTTCTGTGGTTGACGCGGAGGTCACCTTTAAGGGTACATGGCTTCAGCTGCTTGTCTGAAGCGGTCATGTTTCCCCCTTCCCCACAATAATCTCCACTGGAAGGCTCCAGCCAAAATGACTATGCTTTTAGTTTCCCAGCAGTGGCCAGGTGCTCGAAGGGCACTCATTTCCTGTGCTGAAAGCCAAGCTGGTTTCTCCGTATCTCTGGGTAACTCAAATCATTTCACTATGAATTACCAAGTATGTTTGTTATTTTGGGAAATTGGTAGAGAGGGGAAGTACATCCAGAGTTTCTCTTAGTTTTCTTTGAGTCTACTGAGACCCCTGGGAAATAATTTATTGCCTGTAGCCTGGAAACATTGCTACACATTCAAGAAGGCTCCGCTCTGCTCATTGGCAAGCCTGGGTCTCTGGCCATATTAATCTCATCTCTCTCATCCTTGTCTCCACAACATCCATAGAGCTAAGATAGGGGTACCTTGGTGGTTCAGTCAGCTAAACATCTGACTTCGGCTCAGGTCATCTCATGGTTCATGCGTTTGAGCCCCGCATCGGGCTCCATGCTGACTCAGATAAACATTAAAAAACAAAAACAAAAAACAAAAACCAAAAAACTAAGATAGAGCCACCTGGAAAGGAAATAGCCTTCTTGAGGCCACTTGACTAGTCACTGGTCACATGGAGTCAGCTACATAATTTGTAGGGCCCAGTGCAAAATAAAAATGTGGGGTCCCTTTTTGAAAAATTATTAGGGACTTCAAGATGGCCAAGAGCCAAGCATTAAACCAACTGCACAGGTCACATGCCCACGAAGGCACATTGCATGCAGCTTTTATTTGAAGTCTCTAGTTTTCAGAGAGGAGTAGATGGAGGAGGTAAGTGCTTCGAGGGCCATGTAAGAAAGCCTAAGGCAGAGTGACATCAGGGGGCTGCTTCTAACAGGGTACTCTGGGGAGTGTCTCGTGGGGTCGCTATGAATAACAGACACCATTCGAAGTACTTCCATATGTTAAATCCTTTCATATGTACACATACATATAAATAATTTACACCTACTAAATCATAAATCCTCTCAACAACCATACGAAACAGGCGCTATTATTTTCCCTTGCTTTGCAGATGAGGACACTGAAGCACAACAGAATTTAAGAAAACACTGATTGAGAGTTTGGGTCTCAGCTTTCCGACGCTAAATTTCTATTTTTCAGATCTGCTTGGAGCTGACTAGACCCAGAGGGCCTGCGTCATGCTAAACTCATGGACAACTGATTTCTATGCCACAAAACAAATTTATTCTCTACAGAGATGGTGTTACCATTCCAGTGAATGAAATATTCATTCCCATAATCCAGGGGACCCCTTTGGGAATTAAGGTGCCTAGCGTGACTTATGAAAGAATTAGAAGGTTTCTCAGTGAGCACAGAATCAAAACAAAGCTAATTGCCTAATCTCAAGGGAGGTGTCGACCGGACTAACGCAAAATCTGGGAAATCATCCTCCTCGTGCTTACTGCACTTCTTCCTGGTGGACGGAGTGCTCCTGTCTGCTGAACACAGGGTCTCTCTCTGGTGCCTGGTGTCATCCGGGCCACCTCATGCCAGGCCAGTTACATTACGCTGAATGGGCTGTCCTTTTCCTTACGTTATTGTGTTCTCGTCTGGGATTTGATCCCAAATGTCATGATCTCAGCAGCAACTTATTTACACACCATCCCTGAGGATGCCCCATCTATAGAAGGCCTGCTGATTTCTTCCCTGGTAGAACCCAGGGAAGTTCACCATTCCACTTCCCTGGGTGAACTGAATCTAGGCTTCTATGTGCTGCCCAAACTTAGCATTTGAATAGCTCTAAAGAGGAGTAGAATGGTAACATGTTAAAATGAGGTTATGTTGATTCCATCACGAATTTAAGATACGTAGGCCAGGCAGCTCCTTGGAGGTAACGTAACTCCCTATGAAAGCTCCTATCTGAGTGGCATTAAATAATTCAACAATGAAATTACACTCAGGTAGGTTTCAAGTGGGACTGAGGAAGGAGTCATAAAGTAAATGACTTGCATCATACGGGAATTAGTTTTTTGTTTCGTTTTGTTTTGTTCGTAGCCCTCCACTTGAAAGTTGTCTTCTCTTTGCCAAGCATTGGGGTGATTCATAAAACCATCTTCTGATGTAAAAGAGAAACTGCTACAAGTGATTTCAAAAGGCATCTTCTGGGAGCCAGTTTATTTTTAAAAAAAAAATTTTTTTTTTCAAAGTTTATTTATTTTTGGGACAGAGAGAGAGACAGAGCATGAACGGGGGAGGGGCAGAGAGAGAGGGAGACACAGAATCAGAAACAGGCTCCAGGCTCTGAGCCATCAGCCCAGAGCCCGACGCGGGGCTCGAACTCACGGGCCGCCAGATCGTGACCTTGGGAGCCAGTTTAAAGAGTAGCACAATCGAATTAGGAAGATGATGACGGTGATGACTGTAAATAACATTAAAAATATAGGTGACAAGCATTGTGCTAACTGAATAGAAAATATTATTTTTTAACAACCCTATGAGATTATTCCAATTTTACTGAGGGAAAAAAAATAAGTTTGGGACCAGCAATGGTTATAAAAATAAAGGTAAAGATTCTTAAATCCTGAACTAAAAACAGTAAGAATTGGCTGCAATTGGAAACTTGTGATAGATGGAATAGATGGTTTCAGGCAGACCAACGTGGGCTGAATACTTGTGGGGCACATGGGGGAAGACCAGAGAGCACAACTAGCCAAGCAATAAACATAGAAAAAGTCCTAAAAGGATCTGAGCAGGAAAAGGACCAGGTCAGGCATTCCCCTAGGTTAGGCCCACCTGGATAAGTCCTGAGATCTCTCACTGAGAGAGGATCCAAAAGCCTGCCAGGATCATTTACTCTTTGATTAGGTGTGGATATGAATTGTAACTGACTGTATGTGTTCATTTATGTTCCAGTTAACTGCTGAGTAGATTACTTAGATGTCATCCCATAGTGTGGATTTTGCCTTTCTTTCCTAATTTCTTTTGCTCCATTGTAGACTCCAGCTAATAAAATCCCCTCAATACTGTGAGGGGCCAAAGCAAGCTGATCCCCAGAGTCACTTAGTCTTTTGCTCTTCCCCTGGGATGTGGCTTAATCATATCTATTTGTAAAAGAGGAGCTGGTGGCTCAGAGGTACTCAGTAATTTTCACAGCTATGTAATTCACAGCTGAGGGTTCAGATCCTGGCCTCATTCTCTCTGGCTCTTTCCCCTACAGTGGAGAGTCAGGCAAACAGCTGTACTTATACACAAGCCATCCACCAGGCTTATTCTTGTGTTCAGGGTGCCTCCCACTGCCCTGCCTTCCCGTAGCTTCCCCTGGCCTCCTCACCAGGTACACCATCTCCTTTAGCTCATTGCTTTGCCTACTCATGTGGGGTTACTGAGAAAAGCAAGAATATGGCTGGGATTTCTTACCCACACTTTCATGCTGAAAATCAATTCTTTGAAAGCAAAGCCAAAATCCAATAATAGTAGTAATAATAGTTGTTCATAGTTAAAGCAGGAAATCAAATAGTGCTTCTATAGCATCTACTATGTGTTAGGTACTGTTTTAAGTGTGGCTTATTAATTCACTTTGCCCTATATCTTCATCAAGCAGTGTGTGTGTGTGTGTGTGTGTGCGCACGCGCACCCACGTGCGCACATGTGAAAGGATGCTAGAATTTCAGTTTTCTTCTGTTCCAGTCTTTGAACTTCTCAAAATGAATTTTAGCAGGGCCGGCCCTAAGTAGAATCTGATTCTAACTCGTGGCTCCAAAAATGGTCCCACTCTAATGTCTACCTCCTTGGCAAAAGGAGGGGCCAGACAGGACTCAAGGGTCTAAGGCGCATCCTGCATTCCCCCGGGCCTGGTCTCCCTGGGAGTGTTTCCCACAGTCTGTTGTTCCTTCTCTGCTTCCTTTTGCTTCCTCCTCTGCCACCACAAAGTCTTTCTTTTTCATCTTGAAGAGCCACATGCTAATTACCAAGAACACCAGCAGGGCCACTCTCCTCCAGCTTTCAGGACCAAAGATCCTGGCTTGTGGGACACTTGTAGCTTTCCCTGCACCCTGGAAGGGCGGTGCCAAAGAGCCAGGAGAGACACATGTGGGCAGTCAAAGGGTAGAATCTGGCTCCCAGGTCCAAAGACACGCAAAACCAAGCTCTGTGCAGTAATTCCCCTCATAAATCTTGGCTTTAACTATAAATTACTTAGACTATCCAGTTTCACTTCCTTCTCCTCTCCCATCAGATTCAGAGGATTTCAGACTTGAGAGAAACATCAAACCTGAACTAAGCATCATCAACTTGATCACCTTTAAAAGGCTCTGGTTTCACAGGGGAAGCCAAGGATGGGGAGATGTGGGGGCAGGGGGTCCTGGAGGCAGGGATCAGAAGATATCTGTGGATAAAAAAGGAGTTTGCAAAGCCAAAATTGCTTTGAACTTTATAATATTTAAGATGGTACCACCCAAATGAAACAAAAAAGTCTAGCCCACCTCACTGGGCTGTGATGTTATTGCCCTTAATAACTGTCCTGCGGGGTACACCTCCAGAAGTTTGAAACAGGAAATAAACAAGGTTTCAGGGGCTACAGCAAGACAATAATAACAGCTTTGGAGTGCAGCTGCAGCCACTTTCTGTGATTAGGTCTCTGTCCCTCCCTTGGCCTTGGCAATGGGTCTAGGGTGCTATTTGATCCCTAGGCTTTCATTCCACCCAGTTCAAGTACCTGCTTGCAGGCTTCTCCTGGCCCAGCACACAAACAAACTTTAAATGACAAAGTAAAACACTGGCAGTGTTTTCCAAGGCAGTCCTGAGGCGGGGATTTCCCAGAGTTTGTTATGAGAGGCAACCTGCCTCCCAACCAAGTCGGAAAGAGCCAGGAACCAGGTGGAAAGCCATGAGTCAGGCCTAGAGAATTTCAGTTTCAACACCCACTCAGCAAGAGGCTGTTTAATTATACCTGTTACCTTCAATGTAAAGGTCACCCACCCTGTAGTAAATGATTAATTGCTGGCTGCTTCACCTACTGTTCTGATTCTAATCCCTTTACATTTCTGGTTAATTTTTGTTGGAAAACCGTGATGTACTTCATTTTCTTTTATGAAGAAAATGATAGCCACAGTTGATGATCAATTGGTAAGCAGGCTCCATTTGACAGGTCTTTTGCAAACAACTCTGTGTAGAATTGAAGGGTAGGGTTGGGCAGCATGGTACCCAATTTTAGTTCAAGTTCTGCTGTAAGTGGCTCACCTGAGTCAAACATTCACTGGATGTTTGGAAATCAGTTGACTAATCATTATAATCTAAGCAGGGAAGGAAGAAAAGATGCAGGCTTCTAGAAAGAACATTCATTGGAGTCACGCTGTGACTGCATTCAGGGTCTTCTAGCCCTCAGAGTGACTGACCCAGGAAGATCAGAAGGTCCCTTCTTAGGACTTGTGTTAGGACGCTTAAGTCAAGGGTAACACTTAGCCCTGTCACACTTGCTGGCTTTCCTCTTGATGGCGATGGCCGAAGGGAAAGAAGAGAGTTGCCTAATTTGACCTATAACACACACCACAATTTAGCCCCTTCATTTCCCTCAAGAATATGATTATTAAGAGTCTAATTTGTTGGGGATTATTTTTAGGAGAAATGAGGGGAATGGGGGATTGGCAGATGGAAGGAGTGTCAAATACATTCTGATAATTTCTTCACCTTTTTTCCTATCCAGGACTCATTTAATGTCTATTGGAAGCTTGTAAATAATCAGAAATACATCATATGTACCTGCATCCAGGAGATGACTCAGTTAGTTAGCTTACCAACCATGGGAGTATTTAAGAAAATTAAATATTTATTCAGATTAAAAATAGAAGTGGAAATAAATTTAACAATTTTAAATGCTGAGAAACACCACAAACATTGTAATCAAACCCTCTCCCCACACTGCCAATAGCATACTGTTTCTAGTAACTAATTGCCTGGCATACCTCTATACCTTTTTGGCTATGTACTCTTTGATCACCTCTTCATATGACGATAACTTTATAGAACGAAACAATAGAAGAATAATGCCGGACCCAGAAGTCTTTCCTCCAAGATGGTTGATCAAAATCAGTTTTTTAATACTTTAAATTAAATAATTGGGATGCTAAACAATCGACTGACACAGGACATATTTGCTATTTATAGTACTACTTCTGGGGCACCTGGGTGGCTCAGTCTGTTGAGCGACCGACTCTTGATTTCAGCTCAGGTCCTGATCTCATGGTTGTGGGATTGAGCCCCATGTCAGGCCCTGCACTGAGGGTGGAACCTGCTTAGGATTCTCTTTTTTTTTCTCTTTCCCTCTGCCGCTAATTCCTGTTCATGCACTCTCTCGAAAAAATAAATAAACTAAAAACTAAAAAATAAAGTATAGAATTACTCCTATAAGAGTTTGTACTCTACAGACACAGAGAGAACTTCCTCTTTGCCTAGATGTCCATGAGAATTGAAATCTCTGCATGTGATTTTATATGTTTGATGACCGGATGAATTTCCACAGACCAGCTTCTGCCTTTGTAATCTCATGCCTGGGTGACCCTCCCTTTCTCATGTATTTACAAGTCCAGATTCTACATAGGGCATTCATTTCATGGTATGACATCTGGCTGTGTGCCTTCATATCATGATGCTGGATAAGTTGGCGCAGTGAGTTCTGGGAGTATTTCTAGAAGCAATCCTACACCAAGATGAATCACAATGACATAATTGTTATCTACAGACACGACTGTGAACCATATAAATATACCCTATTAAATCCAAACTAAATGTATCTCCAATTCACCTTCACCTCAGCGGAATTCCAAAAATACTATGGCAACACTGCACAAGGATTAGTGTGGTAAAGGGAAGACAGAGTGGAAGGACAGTTTTAACTAAATTTCAGTCAAAATATTTCACTTCTGTAAATTTTAAAAAATCCATGTGACCGTGGGTCTTGCAGCCTAAGTTTTATTAACTTCACAGCAGATGTGCCTCTGCTTGTATCCATTTTCAAGCCCAGTTCAATGCTCGATAAATAGCTGTTAATTGAAAGAATGGGGAACCCAGTCTGTAAAGGACAATGAAGAGGGATGAAAGAGGACATCAAAGGCGAGGCTGCTGCTATCCGTGTGTGCACCCAAAGCAGCATCTCAGCCTGACGTGGGTGCCAGGAAGCAGCCAGGTGGTCAACCACAAGAACTTTCTAGGGATGCATCAGGTTAAGGATCTAGTTTTTTGGACTATGACACTTTTCAAAAGCACAGAACAATCTTGGTTGTTCAAGAAAGTGAGAGGGCAGCCTGAATATGCCAGAGTAAAAGATAATACAAGTTAGTTCGAGTGTGGAGAGTCGAGGGCAATAATAATAATAATTATTATTATTATTATCTTAATAATAATAATAATAATAATTATTATTATTTTAATAATAATAATAATAATAACAAGGCCTCCAACTCTCCCCCAGTAATGGCATTTTGTGTGTGGCCCGGAAGGAGAGCAGGTCAGAAGTCACTTATAGGTAGGTACACAGAGGTTTCTGAAGTGAGCCACAAATGATAACCATTTGCTGGCCCCAGACAAAATTCTTTACTAAGTCTAAAGATCTTCCCATCTGTGCTTTTAGGAGGCCTTTGTGGAAGCTCTTTTCCTGGGTAAGAAAAGAGGTTTATAGAGGAGGGAATGTGATCTGTGAGACCTGTGGGATTTTTGGACCTATGAGATCTGTTGCAAAGCTGGAGCTAAGTCCTCATATTCACCATTCTCTACTCTTCTAGGGCTCCAATATTCTCCTGTTGGTTCAATGATTCAATGACTATGTATTAACCACATGCCAGGTACTGTTCTAGAACTGGGGTACAGTGAAAGACAAGACTGGCAAAGCCTTTGCCCTCATGGAGCTTCCAATCTGGGGTGGGGAGACAAACAGTATACAAGCAAAAAATTAATATGTATCCACTCCAGATTGTAGTAGGTGTTCTGGAGAAACTGAAACAAGGAGATAGGATATAGGTTTGGAGAGGTGGAGGTGGGTGGTAACAGCCATTTCAGGAGTGTTTTCCCTTTTGAGGAGATAGCACCTTGGGCTGGAAAGATGAGAAGGAGGCAGGTGTGCAAGCATGCAGGCAAGCATGCTCCAAGGAGAAAGGGAGCACCAAACATGAACGTTCTGAGACCCATGAGACCTGGCACATTAGAGGGAGAGACTGCACACCAGTGTGTCTGCAGTGAAGTGGTGGAGAAAGGCAGAAGATGAGATTAGGGGGCCATATCATGGTCAGTTTTGTAGACTATGGTGAAGTTCATGGACTTGGACAAATCAGCTGCTCCATTTTGACAAACTGACTCTCCATTTTACAAAACTACGCCACGTTCCTAGAAGGGTACAAAGAAGGTGACCGTGGTGAATCTAGAAGCCACCAAACCAGTGCCAGTTGCAGGTTCAGGGAACTGAACCTGAGTGAAGGGAGAGTGTGCAGACCCCAGAGGAACAGTGGAGTGAAGTGAATGGGTCTTACACGACCCTTGCTGGGGCATGTGCCAAGGCACTCAAGAGAGTGATCTGGCACCAGATGTACAAAAATAATTTTTACAGGGGTGTCTGGGTGGCCTCAGTTGGCTGAGTGCCTGACTCTTGATTTTGGCTCACATGATGAGCTCATGGTTCATGAGATCGATCCCCACGTTGGGCTCTGAGCCGACAGTGCAGAACCTGCTTGGGATTCTCTCTCCCTCTCTCCCTGCCCCTGCCCATCTTGTGCTCTCTCTCTCTCTCTCTCTCTCAAGATAAATGAACTTCTTTTTTTTTTTTTAAAGAAAGAATCTTTACAGTTTATAAAGTTTGGTTATATGAATGAACTGTAGTGGGAAAAGGGAGGTTATAGAGAGGTCAATTGGAAGGTTACTGTGGTTGTTCAGGCTAGAAATGGTGGTCCATGGTAATACCTGCAGGGCGTTTTGGGGATAGAGCTGCAAAGACTTGCTGAACAATTGGAGGAGGGTGTAGGAAAGTGGGGAGAAACATGGTGTCATCATTTGCTGAGACAGAAAAGATGAGAGAGATAAAATTTCGGTGGAAAGACCAAAAGTTCTGTTTGGCTGTGTTGTTTGTGACACTGAATAATATATCAAATAGGACATTAGATGATCTGGAGCCCAAGGAGGAGTTCGGAGTTGCGTTTATATATCACTGGTTTTATTAGCTCAGATTGAGGCTTCAGCAGTGTTGTGAGTAGCCATGCAAATATACAATTCAATCCTGCCATTGACCCCTCTGACAAGTTAGCTAGTTGTTCACTAGAAATTCTTGCTCCCCCCAAAAAGAGCTGTTGCTGGAAGCAGCTGCCCACCAGGACCCATTTCTTAGACCTCTTACATTTAGGTGGGAATCATGTGACTAGTGTTTCCAAGTCAAGGCATTACAATGTGGTTTTATCTTAATCAGTTCCTCTGCTTCCCTATTTAGCTGGCTGGGTGCAGAAGATAATGTGTCTCTTGGGCAGTATTTCTCAACCTTGGCACTATTGACATTTTGAGCCAGAAAATTCTTTGTTGCAGGATCCATTCTGTGTGTTGTGTATGCATGGCCACAACTTAGAACTAGGTGTGAAGCCACAAATTGGGAAGAGATCTGTGTTTCTGAATCACTACATGGAGGATAGCCATCACCTGCTGAGGAGAACCCATCTTGTACTGTCACATGAATGATAAATATATGTTTACTGTGTCAAGATACTGATGTACAATTAGTACATCTTAAACATTCTCACCACAAGAAAAAATAATTTTATAACTATGTAAGGTAACATATGTTAACTAAACTTACCATGGCAATCATTTCTCAAAGTATACAAATATCGAATTATTATGTATGTCTGAAACTAATAAAATGTTGCATGTCAATTACACTTCATTTGGCAAACAAATTAAAACCACTGTAACCCACAGGAAGAAATATATTGCGACCTTGGATACACATGAGTTTCACAGAAAATACTTAATATTACTGTGAGCAAATAACTGATATAGATAGGATGCTACGCCACCATTAAAGTTATGGCTATAAAAAGTTTGTAAGAAAATGGGAAAATGATGATTTGATTGAGTGTTGAAAAGCAAGAAGTATTAACTGAGCTCTTTCCCATGGCAATTACCTTGAGCACTATGCATAAAAGTCCGCTTTTGCGTAGACATGTTGTTTTTGTAATAGAAAGGAAACCTAATACTTCATTTCAAATCCAAAGAAAACCCAGGTTCTGGCCCCCACAATGCTTCTGACAGACTACATAATCTATAAAAATGGTGTGAGGAAAATATGTTGCTTCCACAAGGAATTCTGGTGGGAAAAAGAATGACATTATTTGTAGCACTTTCCAAGGACCAGTTCTATATAAATATAAGGTGTTATTCTATCTGCCTTTCACAATTAGAAAGAAAAAAAATATAATGAAACATTTTCTTTTAAAAAATAAGACTGAATCCTGAGTAATTGCTACCACAGACATTCAATAGAGCATGGAAGTCAAACTCAAATGGAACCTAGTTTCCTGTCTCACACTCTTTTCCTTGATTAAAAAAATTCTAAGTCCTAAATCTACAGGCAACAGGGATCCCTGACAGCTGCAGTAGAAATAAAGGAACCAGTTTCTGTTGAGACATCTCCCTTCCTGGAGCTCTCAATGGAAAGTTTATAAAAAGTAAGATATAATAAAGTTAATGAGAAGGCAGAAATGCAGTCTTGAAGACTCCAGTTTTTCCTAGAGGACCTCACAGATTTTCCTTTGCAATGTTGTCTTGTGTAGTTGCACATAACTTTGCCAATTGGTTCCAGAAGTTGGTCAACTGTTTTCATATCTCTCTGAGGAGTTATCTTTTGTTGCTCACAGCATGGACACTTCCTAAGACTGTAATTTCTTGGACTCCAATTACCTGTGAAGTCTCTTTTGGAAAGATTAAAACAAGTATCAAGGGTACCATCATCTTGTTTTCCTGCCCAGGTACATTAGTGTTTCATACCTCAGTGGATATAAAGAGAAATTATGGAATGTGGAAGAAAGAGATTTTAAATAACTTTAAGGCAAAGGATGGGGTTAGATACAGATGGAGAGGATGTATAGAAAGATGCTCCTTATTCCAGAAAGATCATAGAATGGAACATTATCACTATCCCCCAACCTAGAACTCTCTAGCCTTGAAATTCCTTGGCATTCCTATTAACAATAATAATTATGATGCTTGTAATGAAAGAAATCATATCTGGAGTAAACAGTGATCTCTAAGTTCTGGACACTGTACCAAGCATTTTATGTGTATTATTTCATTTAATCCTCACAATAACCCAAGGGGTAAATTTTATTATTATTCATTCACGCAAAAGGATGAGTAACTTGCCCAAATACCAAAGCTAGCCATTGGCACTGTGAGGATTTGAATGTGAATCAGTTAGAATCCACAGCTCATGCTCTTAGCCATTATGTTTTACTACCTTCTTGATGCCCCTAAGATGTCCACAGTGAAAGTAACTATACATTCTAGAACGGGTCTCAGGGCAATCATTGCTAATGTACCACTATGGTAGTGGTATCCTCTTTTGTTAACACCTTCATCTTTAAGAAATAATGTTTTCTCCAAAACCCTAATGTACTAGATCCAATACACTGTGGAAAACATTTCTTTCTGCTTCTTTCGAATTTGTCAGTTTAGAATTGTCCCTAAGTGACCATCTACATCCCTCCTGGAAAAAAATCCACTTTCTAAGAGCACATGCCATTTGGGCAAAGGACCCAGCTCCAGCCTCAGTGATCAGCCCAGACTTGGGCACATGATTCAGTTTGGTCACAGTCCTTCTCTGAGACCTTTCTAACTGAAGGTAGTGAGAAGACTGTAGCTACCCGACCTCCTTTTTTGGGGGGGGCGGGCGGGGTCTTATTTTATATTGAGCTTCTGAAAGAGTCCTGATTAATATAACCTTACCCCCCAATTCTTCTCAATTTTTGCTTTAATGGAGGCCCCAGTACACTTTAGCTATAGGAGATTTTGGTTTTGTGCCAACAAATACCAAAAGATTCATCTGAGAATAATGAAAAATGAGACAAAGAGAGGCAAAGGGGCACTGATAGGGAAACATCCTCATGTTTGAGACATAGTGCTGGCGTGTCAGAGAACGTGGTTCCAAGGGAAGTTATAATATTTCTTCTCAAAATATTTGTTTAAATATGGTAAGAAATCTTAACAAGGAGGAGGTGCTAGAGAAGATGCAGTCCTGCCTAAATGTAGGAGAGTCCTGAAGATTTTCTGGATCTAATCTCTACCGTTTTGTGCCAAGTTTGAGGACTCATTATACTTTAGGCTTTATAAAATATTTCTCCTCTGGGTGCTTCTGTTTGCGTAAATTTTCTATATTGGGTATGCATGTTTTTCTAGTGGAACCTTTCTCCATTGTACATCTTTTTTTTCTCCCCCCTAAGGACATATAAGAAAAAAATCAGCTTGTTTTTGTATCTAAATGGAGGTTTGTGCTAAACACAAAAATCTAACTACAAATAAATTATGCTCTGATCTTGAAGGATAAAACAAACACAAAGCAATGCAGAGCTGTGTTTTGTCAGAGCCAAATGGAACATGACGTTCAGAAGTTTCCAATTGGGTTCCAAAATTAGAATAAATCTTGGCAAAATGCATACTCATGTCCCCTTTAGGAATCTTATCATTTGAACTCATTACTGGCTACTCCATGCCTTACTCATTCCAGTAGCTCCCAAGAGGCCTGAGGACCTGCCTCCATGAGTTCTGGAGCTGCCCTAAGCCTGCTGGTTTTAACTTTGTCTAAGTTAAATGGAGGCATTTCTAAGGAAATGGGCCATAAAAAACTTAATAAGTGTAAGACTTGAACACCCACATCCAGCCCCATTTCTTCCGGGAAGTCCAGGTGTAGAGAAATTGTTTACTGAGTGGCCTTCACTACTTGGTTCTACAGCTATAGCTCTCTCAAAAAGCACTTGGTGGTAGGTGTTGATTCTAAGCCTTTGGGCTGGGCCATGAACTCTGGGTTACTGTGAAGGTGTCTCTGAATTATACATTCTATAAGAAATAGTTCATTTCTAGATTAGAGGCCTTCTTGGATAGGGAGTGAGGTTCAAGGGAGAGAGTGTGGGAGTTCCTTTCAGCAAGTTCTTATTTGGCTGCCAATTAGTATCAAGCAAGGGTGAATACTTGCTGAGCTCCCTTCCCAGGGACAGGATGTCAAACTTCATCATTGGAATGGACTGGAAGATCTTCCTTCTGTTGTTCATAGGGCCTCTCAGCTCAAGACCTCATCTTATCTCCCACTACTGATGAATCAGAGTGTAGACACTTTCATCAACCAGTGCCCTGTTAGCTCCTTAACATGCTGCGTTCATTCTAACCTCTAGACTCATTCCAGTTTCTCTCCTGGAATGCTTCCTTCCACTCCCCTCTGCAAATGCCATTCATCCCATAAGCCCATCTCACACCTTCTCACATCCTGGGCCAGGCATCTCTGCCAACAGTTTCAACCCACTTTGGTTGCTTGCCTCTCTCCTTTTTCATTGCCTACATCAAAGAATTACTACTCATTAATATTCAGTCTTTTATCTTTCTGCAAGTGTGTCCCACAATTACATCAAAGCATTTAGAATTCAGGGCCCATATTTTAGACTTTCTTTTTTATGTCTCTTGAAACTTGAATGATAGGTACTTGGAGTTTGCCCAAAGTTGCAAGTAAATCTAACCAAAGATGAGCAAAATCTTTAGATCAAAATATACAGAATATTACTGAGATAAATTGAAGAAAACCTGAATAAATGAAGGTATAGATCATGCTCATGGATTGGAAGATTCAATATTATAATCAGATGATTATTTTCATGAGCATGAGAAAGGCAAAGATTTCATTAATAGCATTTATATATGTTATGATGAACTAATCATAAAATTGATATTACAGGGCATTAAAAAAGAAAAAATTTCTGTTAATCAAAAGATACCATGGGTGACTCAGTAGGTTGAGCGTCTGACTTAGGCTCAGGTCATGATCTCACAGTTCGTGAGTTCGAGCCCAGCATCGGACTCTGTGCTGATAGCTCAGAGCCTGGAGCCTTCTTTGGATTCTGTGTCTCCCTCTCTCTCTGCCCCTCCGCTGCCTCTCTCTTTCTCAAAAATAAATTAAAAAAATATACACCATTAAAAAGTGAAAAGTGAAGTCATGGATTAGAAGAAAATATTAGCAAGCTATATATCTGACAAAGGACTTCTCTCTCTCTCTCTCTCTCTCTCTCTGTCTCTCTCTGTCTCTCTCTCTCTCTATATATAAAGATCTCCTACAAATAATAAGAAAATGATAGACATATATACAGACAAATATACAATATATTTGAAAAGGTAGTTTACAAAAAAGAAAATCCAAAAGGTGAGTAAACATATGAATAGATGCCTAATTACATTAGTCATTAGGAGAATGCAAATTAAAATCATGAGCTTCAGAAACAGACACCAGAATGGCCAAAATGAAAAAGATATTCAACACCAAGTACTGGAGAACATTTGGAATATTTGGAACTCTTGCACACTATTATTATACAGTGGTAGCATACAGTTGATACAACTACTTTTCAAATGTATTTAGCAAAATTGACTAAATTGGGACATACGTATACCTTATCAACTGGTACTTCTACTCCTAGGTATGTATCAGTACATATGCTCGTCAAAAGACATGTAGGAAAAATATTCATAGTAGCGCCATACATAATGACCAAAAAGTGGAAACAATCCAAATGTTCATCAACAGTAGAGTTGGGAAATAAATGTAGTATGTCCACACAATGAAATTCTTTCAGCAATGAGAATGAGCAAATTATTGCTACTTACAACACTCTGGATGAAGCTCACAGACATATTGTTGACCAAAAGAAATCAGACACATGGAGTATATATTGTAAGATTCCATATCTATAAAGTTCAAAAAAGGCAAAACTAATCTGTGGTAACTAAGATGGCTTTTAGGATGCAATGATGTTCTATTTCTTCATCTGGGTGGTTGTTAACAAGGGTTTGGTCTTTTTGTGCAAATTCATTGACCTGTACACTTACGATCAGTGCACTTTTTCTGTATGGATGAAGTATTTATGTTTAAAAGTAAAAGGTTTCATCTCAGGCAGATGAACTGTCATTCAGCAAGGATTTTCCACTGCTCATAAGCTCAGGAGTTTGATTGAACAAACAGCCCCATAAATCCAATTTCAAACCTCATCTTGACCTTGGAAAGAATAAAACACTGGTCGAACTACTAAGCTCTTCCTGCTTCAGCAAATTTACTCATAAAACCATTTTATAGATGTTGCACTTTGCTTTCAACAGGAAAGCATCTTTATTAATAACATCTCCATCCTCATTATTTCCCGTTGTAGATCATCTCCTGGCTTAGAGTTGCCTGTCTCTCTCGTGACTGTCATCTTGTTGAATCTTGCATTACAATTGTGTGTATTCTTTCTCATTCCACCACCCCTGCCTCTTGAGGGCAAAGAAGCCCCTTACGCTGCTCAGTTCAATACACTGGAGAGGCTCAAGGCTGGATTTTTTTAAATTTAATTTAATTAGATCAATTGCAAGGCTCAGGGTTACAAACTACGTGGGTGGTGTCGTCTCCACTTGATTATACCTTGGATTCTCGGGAGTCAGGTAGAAGGCCACCATCCTCATCCAAACCCAGCCAAGGGCTGGGGCATCTTTGCTTGAGTCTGCAAGACCACAGGTTTGATTTGCCAAGGTTGTTCTTGGGTGCTCAAATTGGTTTAGGATATTCCAACCAGAGCATTTTTGAATGCTGAAGGCAAATTGGGAAACACATTTTCCTGTTTTTGTGTAAATTATCTCAATTATACTAAAGTATAAAAGAACATTAGATTTGGACTCTAGAATTCCTTAATTTAAAATGTTTCTACTTTACCCTTATTAACTCTGGAACTTTGGTAGTGGAGGTGGGGAAGGGGCACTTAGCACCTGTTCCCTAATCTTCCCCCAGTGGGACAGTAATGCCACCCCAAAGGATTACTGGGAGAATTCATTCAAGTACACATGCCTTCAGCTTTTAACATTACACATTTATTCAAAACATTCTATCAGCTCTGGGGACTCACAAAGGGCTCACAGTCCAATTGGTGAGAAAGATGTATGAACAAATCAGTTCTGTATTTCTCAACCTATTTTTCATTATTGGCCTCTAAGGAGCCTTCTTAGACATTTTTTCCTCGTCGTCCCCTGCCCTCCGTGAAATTTTAATACCACAGATACACTCTGTATATATTTATGAATTGTATGCATATCTGTGCTTTATAATAAAAAGAGTAAGGTTTTTTTCCAGCCCCTCCTCCAGGAACTACTTCTCTCCCCCTTGGGGGAAGATATCTCCTCCCTTGAAAATGAAGGAAACAAATATTACAGGGGAGTGGGAGATGTAATAGGAATAAGTGGTACAAGATGTAGAGTCACTCCACTGCTCATGGTGGGGGAGACCGACTGTGGTGGGTGTTCTCCGGAAAGACTCCAGGGATAAAAGGAAGACGCCGGAGATCACAAAGGTGAATCAGGACTGCCTGGCAGGCACACGCAGGGGAAGTTCCCACAGAAAGGCATAAAGAGGTGTGAGGCAGTGTGCCCATTCTGGGTGAGTACAGATGGGGAGGCCCGGGGCATGAGGCGGGCTCCTGCAGCCAGGGGGGGGCCTTGAATGCCAAACCAACAGCAGACCTTACCTCCAAAGGCGTCAGAGACACACAAAAGTTTTAAGAAGCAGAATGACTTGATCAGATTCATAGACTTGCAAGTTCCTTCAGGCTTTTGTGTGGATGAGGCGGAGAAATCAGGTCAGAGTCTGTTCCAGAAGTTAAAGACAGAAATCCTCAGGCCTTGAATGAGAGCAGTTGCCTATGAAGATGAGAGAAGGGAAGGAGATTTTGGAGACAGGAGGAAGTGGAACAGCTTATGAGACAGCACCGGTATGCTGTAGGTAATTGATGAAAGGGCCGTTTGCTAACACTCAGCACTTGGGACGCTTTGGCAGCTTGACACTGCAAAGCTTCCCAGAGGTCTCAGGACCGGATGGCTTAGATCTCTCAGTGGCCTGAGGTTTGATATCGGTAAAATCAATGTTTTCCTTTGGGGTTAAACTGGGTAGAGCAAACCTAGCCAGTGGGCTGTGAGGGGACAGCATGGGCTGCTCCTTGGCTGGGCCCCAACTACTGGGCTGAATGACTCCATGAATTATGTACAACAACGGGACAGTACAGGCCACAGGCATTCTTGGACCCGTGCGCCGTGTTCTGCTCTGACTTCAAGTGCTCCCTTGTCTCTCTGCTCCAGCCAATCGGAACCCACGGGCGACATCACCAGCTGCCCTTGCCCTGTGGCTTTGCTCTCTTCTGGGAATCACCTGGGCTGCTACCAAGACTCTTGAGCGATGACCCCGTGCTCCCGTTTGTGACTCTAGCTCACAGTAAATCAGACCGCCTATGGATTCTCCAGCATGAAGTGGTTCATCTCACTTCTGTTGGTAGCTTTTAGGATTATGAAGAAATTTTAAAAGGCGGCAGTTGTGTCTGGACGACTCTTCTACTAAACAGTAGGGCAGGAGCAGAGGTCGGTGGTCTTTTGGCAACGGAATGAGTGTAAGGAGATGGACCAGGGAGGGTGGCATCTGCTGATGATGTGGCTTCTTCTCTTTACGTTGGGGAGCTGGTGTGGCTGCCCCACAGAGCTGCCAACAGGACCTCGGGGTGCACAGGGAGGTGTCTGTCCACCACCAGGGACCCTGTGATACATACTAAAGCCCATTCCCTTCAGCTTTACACAGAACACACCGTGTCCGAGAAGACTGCTTTGAAGAAAAGGCTAATGCTCTTTTGCCCATTCTGAGTCAAATCTGTGCACCGGGGGTCGACTTCTCTGCACTCATCTTTACCAAGCCAAATCCCTTACAGTCCCTCTCAAGGCTTGCAGAAGCCGGCCACAAAGGTGGCACGAAAATCAAGAACTGCTGAAAGTTCCCCTCCCAACCATCTCTTTCAGCCTCCCTTCTCTTTGGCTTCCCCAGGCTCTCTACTCTGCCTAACCCCAGCTGGACTAACCCCTCCGGGGCTTAGCCTGTTTATCCTGGCTGTGACCCAGAGTGCCCTTCAAGGACTTGAAGTGAAACCTGGCTAACGGGCCCTGGCCTGATGCCATCCCAGGGTGTAGGAAACTGGACTCATTGGGGCTTGCAGAAGCTTCCAGATTCCACTTATTTGTTAGGAGGAGATGGAAGCCACAGGGTTGAGAGGGGCCCAGAGCTGAAGGTGACTAAAAAGTCTGCTGGGGAGCGCTCAGATGCTCCAGTGAGGCCGGAGCTTCTCATGTGGCTCCAGTTCCATCCCAGGCAGGGGCTACCTAACTATTGCAGGGCCATAGCCAAAGAGTGCTGACTTGTGCATTTTGGAATCTGAAGGGAGGTCTGCGGTGGTGTGCCATAGTCCCTGACGTAGTCACCATTTAGAAATTAATTGGATTAGGAACTTTGAGAATATGCCAAATAAACACTGCGAGAATGCAAAGCTGGCACCAGAGACCAGGACACTATGACAGACTCGGGATTTAGAGAAACTTGGAGGGGCTGAGCAGTGATGTCATGTTCTCAAATGTTAATGAGAAGTGTGAGTGGTTTTCCTGTTAACTGCAAAGTGCAGGAGAGAGGACATGTGGCATACCATCCATTGTGAACTGGAAAGCCTTCAGGATTTTAGTGGACAGTAAGACCGAGGGAATAGAAAACACATGAGCTGGCACCTCAACTTTTACATATCCATAACTGAGCCTGTCAAACTTGTCCCTCTTGACAGTTCCAATGTCTATAGATTAGAGCTATTAGCCTTCCAGAATTATCTATTATATGGTTACAATCTATAGCCAACTATTTAATAAACGTATACTTGGTACATAATCCCATAATATGTTTTAGTGAGTCATTTTATCATTCACTCACTTTCAATAAATATTTATTGAGCACATAGTAAGTACCATGCCCTTTGTTAAGTGCTAGAAATATAGTAGCAAATAAAGTAGACATAGTTCCTGCCTTCCTTGTTTTATCAGGGGAAAACAGGCATTAAAGCAGTAAATACACATATAATTGTTCAAAATTATAGCCCTCTTTAGCTTTATGAAAGTACAAGACTCTAGACAGCATATAGTGGGGAGATAGGCCCAGCTTTGGGAGGAGGATTCAGGGAATGTTCCTTGAGAAAATGAATTTTGAGCTCCCTTATAGTTACATGGTTATTTTGCCCAATATGGTAGCCACGAGCTACATGTGGTTTTTTTTTTTAACTTAAATGGATCAAAATTAAATAAAATTAGTTCAGTTCTTCAGTTACACCAGCTATATTCCAAAGCTCAAAAGCCACCTTCAGCAAGGGGCTACCCTATTATATAATATAGGTATACAATGTTTTCATGTTTGTAGAAATTTCCATTGAGCAGTGCTGTTACATACAATTTTACCAGCTGGAAAAGGGGGCAGGGGAGGGGGAAAGAAATACACTGAGCCAGAAAAACATACTTCTTAATTTAGAGAAACTTAATTATAATCTAAGAGAAATAAACTTTTTAGAATATTCATTTGATGGTGATGTTGGATGATGGGTTTGGGTGAAGGATCAGAGGAGATGGGAAATGTCCCTTCCCTAGGTTCTCTGACTCAGGCTCAGACAGATAACACCTAGCCAACTGTTCAGCATTTATTCCCACATGGGCCTCTGGTTCTGGACCTTTGCCTTGGTTCTTGGGTATATGAAATAGTTAGTGACCAATACAGCATAACGGAGAACATTATTGTACTTGAATTGTTCAGCAAAATAGAAAATGAATGACACAGAATAGGGCAATTGACAATAAATGTTCAATTGTATCATAAAAACCACATGTAACTAAATATTGGTAGTTGCCACCCTCTGAGCTCTCTGCCACTTGCGACAGCCACTGTCCTTGAGTGAGTCTTAGTGCTCCTGAGAGTCCTGTCCTGGGCCCTATTCTCTTTTCACTCTATCCATTGCTCCCTGACTTAACATATGATCCATATGCTGGTGGGTTCCAAGTGTATTTCTAGCCCCAGCACTCTCTCCAGTTCTTCTGACTTCTAAATTCAAATGCCCACTAATCATCTTCAGTTGGCTGGTCCAAAGACACTTCAAACTCATTCCTCCAGTGTCCATCCAGATTGCACCTCCTTTTCCGTTCCCTACTTCAACAATGGCAATGTTGTCTAAACCGGGAGCTAAAAGCCTGGGCACCATTCTTGACTTCCACACTGAAATGCCTTTGGCCACCAAGTCCTGTTGATTCTGCCTCCCAAATAAATTCTTGAATGTATTGATTTGCCTCCCCCTCCCCCATTCTGTACTATCCTAGTTTATTATTTACTGCCTGGATTATGTGACCATTTCCCACCCAGTCTCCATGATCCAGTCTTGGCCCCTTCCAAATCATGCTCCACAATACAGCCATAGCACTCTTTTGAAATTCGATAATGTCCTTCCATTGCTTAAAAGCCTTCAATACCTCCCCCGTACATTTGTCCAAAGTCCTTTCTGTGGTTACAAGGCTCATCTTGGCTTGGCTCTGTTCACTTCTCCAGCTGCTTCTCTTATCCTTTATCCCATGTATGTTATTCTGTAAAAACACTTAGCTTCATTTAGTTCAGGGACCCAGCATGTTTAACTTTGTATTGGGATTTTTTGCACATACTATTTATAGAGATAATTTTACCACTACCACCCCTCTTCTTTCCTCTCTTTTTCTGGATTATTCAGTTTCAATGTTATTTTTTTTTTCAAGAAGACATCCCCCAATTCCTCAGTGTGGGTTTAGCTGCCCTGTCATATACCCTCTGAAGTGGGTTTAAGGATGCCCCCCTAAATGTCCATATCTGAATTCCCAAAATCTGTGAATGTTACTTTATTTGGAAAAGGGCTCTTTTCAGAGGTAATTAAGGATTTTGAGATGAGATCATGCTGGATTATCCAGGTGGGCTCTAAATACACTGAGAAGTGTCATTATAAGAAACACAGAAAAAAGGAGGAAAATGTGAGAAGGAGACAAAAATTGAGTGATGCGGCCACAAGCCAAGGAAAGCCCAGAGCCACCAGAAACTGGAAGAGGCAAGGGAACATTCTTCTCCAAAGCCTTCAGGGGAAGTGTGGTCCTGTCATCACCTTGATTTCAGTATTCTATTATCCAGAACTATCAGAGAACAAATTTTTGTTGCTGTAAGCCACCAGGTTTGTGGTAATTTGTTACAGCAGCCCTAGGAACTAATACATCCTTCCCTTGCTTCTATGATGCCTCTTTTCACAGTGCTTCGAAGTGGCCTCTTTATGCGACTGCCTTCCTAACTTGCAATAAGCTTCATTAAGGCATGGGTTTGTTTATAAGCATATTCCCAACACTTGCTCAGGACCTGGTACAGATTAAGCAACCGATAATCATTTGATGTGTGAATGAAGCACTGTTGGCTGATACACAGTAGACTTGGTGGAGGAGACGGACTTGAGCTGCTCTGACAAAATGGGCAGCATTTGGGTGACATTGCGATGGAACAGTTACAGGACCTACATCAATGAGGGTCTAGAGATAAGAACGAGAGTAATACGTGGACTCATAGAGACTGACATGACAGGACGGGGCTCCTAAAATACAGCTGGGTGAGCAGTAAGGTGAACTAATAGGACCTACTCCTGCAGGCCAGAACTTCCCTAGAGGGTGTGCTCAGCATCTTTGTGTGCCGGGAAGGGGTCCCGGTTTTCCGTAACATCTGTTCCCCCCATTATGGCTGGCCGGGGTCTGGGGCTTCAGAGCATCCCACTGTAGCACACAGACACCGCTATGCTCTTTGTGGGCCATGCTAAAAAAAGACTAGGAAATACTTCTAAGGTGAGGAGTCATTGAAGCTTCTCGAACTGAAACAGGATAGGGTCAGCTACATAATTTGTGAGCCCCAGTGCAAAATAAAATTGATGGCCTCCGGCTCAAAAATCATAAACAATTTCAAGATGCCAATAGGAGAGCATTAAACCAGTACAGAGCCTTCTAAGTGTGGGGTCTGGTGTAACTGCCAGATCTCACACCCCTGAAGCCAACCCTGACCGGGAAAGATTTGCTGAAGGTGGGTGTGAAGTCACTGTGTGAAAATGGGTTGAACGAGTAGGGGATATAACAGGGGGATGCGGTAAGAGGCTCCTGCGATAAACGAGGAAGGTGAGGTGACGAGGTTCGTGGTTCAGGTGGTTTCACAGAAGTACAAAGTGAAGAAAAAGGCAAATCTGAGAGGTAAGAGATGACACGCACTCACGGTCAGGGGTGCTTCAGGGTCTCTCCAGATTTCTCAGAGCGGAGGAAGCATCAGGGAGCCCTCGAGGAAATGGGGAACATTAGTGTGTCATTGACCCTGTACTGCCCGGGAGCTATCTCAGACAGGACTGGCCATTTTACTCCACAAAGGAACCACATACAGACATCAGACCTAATAACTTCCTGACTTTAGTTAGGATGCAAAAGGAGGGGGGAGAGAGGACAAAGCCTACAATACTTCTGGGGGCCAGAATGTGCGAGGGTGAGGAGTGGTGGGGACTGTCACAAGCTCCGGACTGTCCACAGGTGCACATGGTTATGTGGGAACGCAAGGGCATGGTGGCCAGAGTTTCAGACCTTAAGGGAGAAGCTAAAGATCCAGAATTGTGAAATCTTTCTCAATTTTTAAGAGTTGACAACTAAGTTACATATATATGTAAATTCTTGAAAACATACACACACACACACACACACACATATACATATATATATTGTACATATATATATTGTAAGCTGAACCATACCATACACACTCATGGGCCGGATCTGGCTAATGGGACTCAGCTTGCAGCCTCTGCATAGGACACGGCAGGTAAGAGCCAGAGCTGGGCTCAAATCCTGCCTCTGCCTCTTGATCGGAAGGGCCCTTCTAAGTCTCACCCTTCTATATAACGGGGATGATTGTGGTAGCTACCTCTTGGAGTAGTGGTGAGGTTTAAATGACATCCTTTAGGTAAGGCACAGATGATGGTAACCGATAAGTAAATCAATGTTGGCTGTTGCTGTTTTTAAGCACCCACTACATGCCAGGTTCTGTGCTCTGTACTTTATATATTCTATTTTATTTTGTGCTCACAACCATGCTTTCAAATAGGTTTTATTATAGTATACTCATCTCCCATAGGTGGGGTGGAAAGAAAGGCTCAGATATCCAAATTCACTTGCCTCAAATCACAGACTCTGAGTCTGAGCAAGAATTCTAATATTACAATTTCCGCTTCCAAAGGTATTGCTTTTTAAGCAGTGTCTCTTACCCATACTGACTCTTGTGTTCTATTTCGGAGGTTTTTAGAAAGACTGTTCTAGCCAACAGTACTTTTCAAGGAAAATTTAGTAACAAAACAAACTCTAAAAAGAAATAAAGCTCTCCCTCTCACCCTCCCAACTCAAACACACAAATGCTCAAAACAAAAGTAATGAAAGCTGCCAGTGCATTTTCTCCCCCATCCAGTGGACTCTTAAATAACATTGTTTGGGGGAACACATTATTCTTTGTATTTTCCCAATTCCTCAGGACAACCACTGCATTCCTATCCTGCCTCAGAGGTGAAGTTGACAGCATAATGGATAAGGGACCTATGTACAGGCCCTAAGGCAAGAGATTAACAGGTAGGACTCCAGTGCCTTTATTGAGTAGACAAACTCTCTTGGGTCCACTCAGCAATGGTGACAGGTGTCAGAGCCAGGCACGGGGCCCTGGGGCCTCTGTGCCCTGGAAGGCAATTAGGTATTTGCTCAGTGGCCTATACTTTATGTATATCCTCCAGTCTGGCAAAGTGATCACTCCATCCCCTGCTACTCTTGAGGGGCTTTATACGCTGGAGCTATCTACCCAGGATCATCCAGCAAGCGATTTTATTTTCTTAAAAAAAGGAAGCGAAAGGAAAGAAAAGATTTGCACTGTTTGTAGGTCTCAAAGTAGCAAGAATTTTAACTTGTTCCTGGAATAAATTCTGGCGCATTCGAAATGAGAGTGGATTAGGTAGGGGTGGGGGAGATCCCAGCTGGGCAAGGCAGAGTGATGAAATTCATGGCAAACAGCTTTGTTTGAGTCTTTTGACTATGGCCAAGCCAGTAGGGCTGAGAGCACGATGTTCTCAATAACAGCCTTGACAATAACATGATTTGTTTCCCTTCCAAAGCCGAAAATGGCATCTCAGCCTGCAAAGGAGAGCTTTCTTTTGAACCTGTGGGATGGGAGAGCTGATTTCATCCCTCAGAGTAGGAGATGAAGGCATTAAGCAGAGCGGACTCAAATCAAAATGTCATCTGACCATAACACTTGCCTAAACAATACATATTTTATTTTGTTTTGGAGGAACTTCTCTTCAGTCTTTTTATGGGTAGGATTTCAGACTAGGATGTCCTTCTTCCCTAACCACCAGAGTGAAATTGAATATTGCCTCAGTCCAAGGGTACACATCTGCATCATTTTCATATTTCACAGCAGAAACTAAGTTCTGAAGCTTGACCCAACCCAGCTATTTTGAAGGCCCTGAGCTGATACCTGCCTAAATGGTTTTCCCTTCTTCACACTTTTCTGGGTTCTTTCAGAGAATTGGGAAGATGTAAAGTAAACTTCAGTGCTTTCTCAAAAGGGCAAACTAGGGGCGCCTGGGTGGCGCAGTCGGTTAAGCGTCCGACTTTAGCCAGGTCACGATCTCGCGGTCCGGGAGTTCGAGCCCCATGTCGGGCTCTGGGCTGATGGCTCAGAGCCTGGAGCCTGTTTCCGGTTCTGTGTCTCCCTCTCTCTCTGCCCCTCCCCCGTTCATGCTCTGTCTCTCTCTGTCCCAAAAATAAATAAACGTTGAAAAAAAATTAAAAAAAAAAAAAAGGGCAAACTAAAAGCTAATAGGGGTTTATGCTGTTAAGAAAAATAATGGCCTAAGGATGTCTGAGTGGCTCAGTCAGTTAAGCACCTGACTCATAATCTCACACAGTTGTGGGACTGAGTCCCACACTGGCCTCCATGCTCAGTGTGAAGCCTGCTTGGGATTCTCTCTCTCTCTCTCTCTCTCTCTGCCCCCTCTCTCTCAAATAAAAAATAATAATAATGTTAGCCAGCAGTTAATAGTGATTGCAAATCTCTTGAGCGGCATCACCACTACAGATAGAAATATGCGAGGTTCCCATGCTTCACCATCATTGGAAAGCACGGACTGAACTCAGTTCTGGCCAAAGCAGTGCTCTAGTCCTCCAGGGAAACAATAAATCACCAAAGACATGGTCCCTCCCCTCACTGAAATTCCAGTAGAAAGCAAAACCAGTCACATACATTCATCTACCTGGGAAAGGCAGGCACAAACTCCAAGGTGAGCACTGTGCAAGTTCATTTTTAAATCAATGGCTTGAATTTAGATTGCATTTGCCAACGTAAATTATAACCTAAAGGTTGAATAAGTTCTCGAGCTGCCAAACCACAGCCCACTTACTTATTCAGACAAGTGTAGGATTTATCCTCCTTTTGCAACTTTGTTTCTATGGACTAATGAATGGATCTCCATGGTCTTCATAGTAAATCACAGAACCTCCACGTCACCATCCTGTGGGAGGGAATGTCCCCTCCTCTCTCTTTTTACTGAGCTTCAGCTTTTTAAGAGTTCCAGTGGGGGTGAGAAACTGGTACCTGGTTATTGGTGGGAGCAGTGAGTGGTAGGTGCCTTGGGTGAAGACGGAAAAGCAGGGAGGCCTCCAGGACGTTAAGGGAGCCGTTCCTCTGTAGGAAGGAGTTTCCATCCCCGCTGCAGCATTTCTTAGTAGTGGCCGCAGGCAACACTGTTCTGATGAGTCCCTCGGCCTTCAGGGACCCTTTGAAACTCAGTTTCCACATCTGGAAAACAAGAACAACAGCAATAATAAACGATGCTTCCTTCATGGGATTGTGAAGATAAGGAGAGGGGAGATGAGAAAACACCTAATACAGTGTGCTGTCCCAGAACTGGCATTCAGGAAATATTGAATCTGGATCTGTTAGAAAAAAGGACAACACATACAAAAGTATAAACAAATGCAGATACATTGAATGCAAACTGCTTCTCTAGGGCTGAGAAATAGATGTGGAATCATTTGCATATGAGGCAATTTGTGGGCTGGCAGATAAAGCTACTCAAGGAAACTCCGAGAAACTTGCATGTGGATGCCTCTCTACCAGACATATCTCTTAACATAGGCAGGCTTTTTGAGGTCTTCATGACGGTCTTGGATTGATCAGGGCTTCTGTGTGGGGCTCCTGGCTCTGCATCTGTCCCTGCTGATAAGAGGGAGCTCAGCCCCACCCTTGTAGAGTTGCAGATTTAGCAAGTAAAAATACAGAATGCTCAGTTAAATTAGAATTTCAAATAAACAATGAAGAATTGTTTAGTATGTCTTATGCAATATTTGGCATGCACTTATACAAAAAAAAAATCCATTGTTTATCTGAGATTGAAATCGAACTGAATGTCCTGCACTATATTTGTATCCCAGCACCTCATTTTGTAAGGGCCCACGGGTGAACTCCACAGGATACTCACACTAACAGGTAGTTAAGAGGAATTAACTACACCCTGGGAGGTTGGATTGATTCAGGAAAAATAGCAAGCGCAAGGTGGAGGGACACAAAAGGTGTCTGTTAGAAAAGCTCTATCAGGCTGCCCTCTCCTCAACTCCCCTGTTTGCATCAGGGGCTCTCTTCGCAGAAGCACCAGGATTGATGCTCCTATGCTGTGGAAGCTTGGGGAATTTGGCCCCAAGTGGGAAATGTTGTCCGCCCCGGATAAGGACCTGAAAGAAAATACATGTGAGCACAGGTCAGGAATCCTCTAGATTCCAGTCAGTCCTCTGCCTCAGAGTCAGGTCTTATAGCAACAAATCCACTGCTCCTCTCAGCACCCACTGTTTTTATCTTTCCCTGATGGACACAAGAACCTTTCATTAGCCTTCTGCTCTGTGTGGTGACTCAGCTTAGTAAAGTCTTAGGGTAACAACACGGTGTGAAGAGAAGGATATGAAGAGGCAAAAAGAATATTAAAAAAATAAAAATAAATGGTATCACTGACAGAAGTTTGGAGGGAGATGATGTTAGAAGAGCTGTAAAAGCACTGATTTATTTATTTATTTTTAATTTTTTTTTCAACTTTTATTTATTTTGGGGACAGAGAGAGACAGAGCATGAGCAGGGGAGGGGCAGAGAGAGAGGGAGACACAGAATCAGAAACAGGCTCCAGGCTCCGAGCCATCAGCCCAGAGCCTGACGCGGGGCTCGAACTCACGGACCGCGAGATCGTGACCTGGCTGAAGTCGGACGCTTAACCGACTGCGCCACCCAGGCGCCCCAAGCAATGATTTCTTAATCTTATATAGTGAGGAGTAAGCCAATGATATCAAAGCTGATGGAGCAAGATCTAAGCACATAATTTAGAGTTATACACACAATAGAAAACTTAAAAATAGAAAAACTTAAAAACAATAATAAAAACCTAAAAAAAAAAATAAAACTAACCACACTTAAGAAATGGGCAGGATGGTAAGAAAGTCAAAGAGAGTATAAGAAGTATTCATTGTTCTTTTTTCAGAACATGAAGTAAACAAACAAACAAACAAAAACCAAAAAGCCAACTATTTAAACCTTATAAATAAAGACATGTAAGTTTGTCGGTTTAGCTTGTGATGGGCTATTCTGAGACAGCCAACACTGCCCAAATACTAAAACAATGGTGTATTGTTTTGCTTATAAATCATGTCTCTGGCTGTGGCTGGCCGTCTCCAAGATGGCTCCCAGTGGTCCTGCCTCATGGTATGCACACCCCCGTGTACTCCTCTCCCACATGGTGCCAGAGTTGGTTTATGTGACCAATCCAATGCTAGAGAAGTGATCCCATATAACTTCTGAGACTGGGTTTTAAAAGGCACAATGGTTTCCATTGTGGGCACATGGCGTATCATTCTTTCTTGGATCACTTGTTTTGGAGGAAACTAGGTGCCATGTTGAGCTGCCCTGTGGAGAGGCACCTGTGGTGAGGAACTGAGACAGGCTTCCTGCAAATAGCCACGTGAGTGAGTCATCTTGGAAGCACGTCATTCATCCAGCACCAGTCAAGCCTTCAGATTGCTGCAGACTCGGTTGACCGCTTGACTATAGCCCTCATGAGACCCTAAGCCAGAATCACCTTACTAAGTTGCTCCCGGATTCCTGACCCTCAGAAATTTTGTGAGATAGTAATATTTTCATCTAGTAAATAATTTTTAAAATATTTGTATGGCAATTGTTTTTATCTTAAGCTGCTGCTACATTTTAAAGCTATTTGTTATGCAGCAGTAGATAACTAATATAGTGGCTGTGAGTTTACTGACATATAAGTTCTCATTATGAGACCCAGGAGAAAGGAATAGCCCCTAGAACACTTCTTCTCATTTCAGAGAAGAGCCAGCAGGTAGTGAAAACCCACAAGGGTGTTAAATCTTCTGCTTAATTCTGGTGTACATGACTGATGCTCATCTTTCATTGGTTAAAGCAAGTACATGGTGAAGTCTGTTTATGGGGCATGTAGGGATAATCCTTCCACAAGAAGGCACTACCATAGGCAGGGATAGATAATTCCCTTACTAGGAAAGAGGACATCAATAGTTGGGAATTATAATACATTTGATCATAAAAGCGTAATGTTTTTGATAATATATGACTAAAATATCTCTGGAAGGATATTCAAGGAAATGAGAACATTGGTTGCTTTTAGGGGAAGAGATCTGGGTGTCTGAGGAATAAGGACGAGAGGGAGATTTTTCAATTATATGCCTTGTTGAATCTTTTAAATGAGATCTAAGGAAATATGGCACCTAGTAAAAATATTTACCTAATTAAAATTTAAAGTGGAGAGTGTGAGGCTTCTGATTTGTATTCTGTTACTATTACAGAGGCACTAGAGGAACCACGAGTTACTTAAAGAAAGGGGAGCGAGGGGAAGGCAGGAGAAGTGAGACACTTAGATGTCGGGTTTAGGTTCTGTTAGTTATTACTATTATTCTATTTTTAATAAAACAGACTCTTGCTTTGGAGTAGATGTACTTTTGCCTATTTCTTCACTAAGGACAACTAAAGTCCCTGGGCATTATATCTAAAATAAACATTACATGGTTTTGAAACACAGAAATCAGAAGGCAGGGCTGCTAGGCCCCCGGAGACCCGAGAAATGACACGGCCACGAGTTCTCTGCATTTTCTTTTTGCCTCAGATAGCCCAGACTTGGAACCCAAGAATCCAGCAACCCAGAAAGGCCAATAGGAGCAGACAACGATGGCAAAACACCCTCAGAAAAGCCTGCTTTCTCTAGCCAAAGGAAGGGGAAAGGAGCAGTCTGGAAAGATAGACAATTTTTAGGCATTAACTGCTCCTTCAGCCAAACACCACAGAAAAAGCTGTGGTCCCATTCCCACCCATGCCAGTGAAGAGCAGAAGAGCCTATACTTCTGACACTCGTGAGCCAGTATCAAGGTGCTCCCGAGCCCTCCACTGGGGGATTGGCAGAGAAGGCCACGTAGGGGCCAGGACTTTCATCCCCACTGGCCTGTAAAGACATCCCCCCATCCCACCTCTCAGGGCCCGTGGAGATTACCCAGTAGTAGCAAGGAGCTCCCTCCCATGTGTCAACAGAGGCCAAGTGGGGAACCTGGATTTCCACCTCCCCCTAGCAGTAACAAGGTAGTTCTCCATCCCCTACCCCCAAACCCTGCCACCTCCTGCAAAAACAGTATCAGAAAAAGCCACTTAAAAACAGAAGTTTAAATCAGATCCAGAGTCTCATATTTAGGTATGGTCTTATATTTAGGTATAAATCGAGTTTTCTCTCGATTTCCCATGGCTGCTACAACAAATGGCCACAACTGGGTGGCTTAAGACAACAGAGAGTCATTCTCTCACATTTTTCAAGGCCAGGAGTCTGAAATACAGGTGCTGGCAGGGCAGCTTTCTTTCTGGAGGCTTTAGGGGATAATCTGTTCTTTGCCTCTTTCAGTGGCTAGTGGCAGTTGGCATTTTTTTTGACTTGTGGCCACTTCACTCCAAACTGTCTCCCTGACTACAATGTGTTCTTCTTTTCTATCTGTCTCCTCTGTATATCTCTTATAAGGACACTTGTTGAATTTGGATCCCACCTGATAATTCAGGACGATCTCCTCATCTGAGCGTCCTTAACTTCATGACATTTGCAAAGACTCTTTTTCCATAGAAGGTCACATTGATTTACTCCAATGATCAGGGTATGGGTATATCTTTTGAGAGAACAACATCCAACCCACTGTAAAGTTTAGCTCAGTTCTGTCAAAATCTCAGCAAGATTTTTGTAGACATAGACAAGAGTATCCTACAATTTATATGGAAAGGCCAAGAATTTAAAATAGCTGAAACAATTTTGAAAAGGAAGAATAAAATGAAAAGAATCAGTCTACCGAATTTCAAGACTTATAGCTATAGTAATCAAGATTGTGTGATTCTGGTGGAGGGATAGATAAGATGGATCAGTAGAACACAACAGAGGACCTAGGAATAGACTCTCACAAACATGCCCTACTGGTTTTTGACAAAGATGGAAAAAAAAAAGAAAAAGACAAGACAGGAAAAAAGAAGAAATTGTTATGGATCAATTAGATATCCACAGGAAAATATATGAAACCCAAGCGAAGTCTCACATTCTTCACAAAATTAACTCAAAATGGATCAGGAGCCTAAATGTAAAATATATAACTATAAAACTACTAGGAAAAATAGGAAAATATCTTCAGGATCTATGAAAAAAGTTATTAAAACTTGATGCCAAAAATATAATGTGTCAAAGGAAAATTTGATAAATCAGAAACCTTAAAAAATATGCTCTGTGAAGAGACCCTGTTAAGAAAAGAAAAGACAAGTTATATATTGGGGAGAAAATATTTCCAAGCCACATAGCTGACAAAGGACTAGTGTCTAGTATCAACAAGGATCACTCACAACGGAACAGTAAAAAATCCCAAAGAATCCAGTTAGAAAATGGACAAAAGAGATGAAGAGACATTTTACCAAGAAGAATACACAAATAGCAATAAACACATGAAAAAATGCTCAACATCATTAGCCAGAAGGGGAATGAGAATTATAACCACAATAACTTATTACTACCCACCTATCAGAATGGCTTAAATAAAAAAGAATCACAATACCAAATGATGGTGAGGATACAGAGACAATGGATGACTCTCACATTGCTGGTGAGAACATAAAGTGGTATGGCCATTCTGGAAAACAATTTGGCATTAAAAAAAAAAAAAGCCAAACATGTAAGTACCGTACGATGCAGCAATCACACCCTCAGGCATTTATCTGAGAGAAATTAAGAGTTAGGTTCACACAAAAACCTGTACACGAATATTTATAGCAGCCTCATTTTTAGTAGTCAAACTACAACTGCTGGAAATAACCCAAATGTCCTGTAGTATGTGAACAGTTAAACCAACTGTGATGCCTCCCTATCATGGAATACCACTTAGCAATAAAAAGGAACAAACTATCAGGACACTCAATGGCCTGGAGGAATCTCCAGAGAATTGTGTTGAATGAAAAAAGCCAATCCCAAAAGGTTATATACTGTATGACTGCATTTCTATAGTATTCTTGAAGTGACAAAGTTATAGGAATGGAGAATAGATTACTGATTTCCAGGGGTTAAGGGGAGGGTGGGAAGGAGGTGGGTGTAGCTATAAAACGACAACATGAAGGATCCTTGTCTTAACTGTACCCAAGTCAATATCCTCATTGATACTGTATTACAATGTTCCAAGATGTTAGCATTACAGGAAACTGGCTAAAGGATAAAGGGGACCTTTCTGTGTTATTTTTAAGAATTGCATGTAAATCTATAATTACCTCAAAAAGTTTCCTTGAAAAGCCTGAAACAAACTAAAAAAACCCTGTATTTTTAAAATTACTTTTATAATAAAAAATAAAAATAAACAGGGGCACCTGGGTGGCTCAGTCAGTTAAGTGTCTGACTCTTGATTTCGGCTCAGGTCATGATCTCTCAGTTGATGAGTTTAAGCCCCACATCAATCTCCATATTGATGGTGCAGACCCTGTTTGGGATTCTCTCTCTCCCTCTTTCTCTGCCCCTCCTTTGCTCTCTCTCCCCCCCACCCCAACAAATAAATAAACTTTTAAAAACATAAAATAAAAATAACCTACTGGGGAAATATATTTAACATAAATTACAAAAGGTTAATATTATTATTGTAACATGATCTTTATGTAATCATTAAGAATAGACAACTACATAGAAAAATAAAAGCTATGAACAAGTAACTCTCAAACTAAGAAATGCAAATGGCCAGTAAGTAGTGTGACCACGAATTCCATTTGCCTCCCTTCTGGTTAGTGCCCCTTTTCATTCTTGACACACTCCAGATTGAACAATAAACTGATAAAAAGATGTGCACCTTTATTTTTTTTAATTTTTTTTGACGTTTATTTATTTTTGAGAGACAGAGTGTGAACAGGGGAGGGGCAGAGAGAGGGAGACACAGAATCGGAAGCAGGCTCCAGGCTCTGAGCTGTCAGCACAGAGCCTGACCTGGGGCTCAAACCCATGAACCCTAAGATCATGACCTGAGCTGAAATAGGACACCTAACTGCCTGAGCCACCCAGGTCCCCCAAAAGATGTTCACCATTATAAGTAGTGAGAGAAATGTGAAAAAACAAGTCATTGCTTTCTCCTATTAGCTTGTTAAAGAATAAAAGTTTGTTAATTCTCACTGTTGGCAAAGGTGTAGAAAAGGTATGTCTTGTGTTTTGTTGGTGAGAGTACAAATAGATTCAAGTTTTCTGGAGAGTAATTTATCAATACATGTTAAAATCTTTTAAGAAGTATATTCTCATGAACAGCAATTCCACTTCTAGAAAATTAGACAAGGATATAGACATGTGTGTTCAATGATTTTCACTGAAATGTTGTATATATATTAAAAACAATCCAAGTGGGGCGCCTGGGTTGCTCAGTCGGTTAAGTGCCTTTGGCTCAGGCACAGGCACTCCCAGTTTGTGAGTTCGAGCCCCATGTCGGGTTCTATGCTGACAGCTCAGAGCCTGGAGTCCGTTCGGATTCTGTGTTTCCATCTCTCTTTGTCCCTCCCCTGCTCACTCGTGTGCTCTCTCTCTCTCAAAAATAAATAAACATTAAAAAAAATAATCCAAATAGTAAACCTTCATTAATACACAAATAATGGTACCTACATACATGTACATGTGATGAAACATTGTGTGTGTGTGTGTGTGTGTGTGTGTGTGTGTATAGCAAGATATTAGCTTCTCTTGGTAAATGAGTAATTTGTTAATGCTAATTTTTTATGTATACCATTTATGTTTTCTAAATTATTTTCAAAGCCATATACTATTGTTATAATCTACAGCAAATATATTTTAAAGGGGTCCTGAGAAAATTATACCTAGAAGATCAAGGTAGTCTCAAGGAGATTAAGCGATGCAAGAAAAATGCAGAGCGTCATTTAGGAAAGTGGCCTCCACAGGACATGGGAATTGATTCCTGCACCTAAGAACACAGTCAAGGCTAGACGTAGTCAGCCTGAAAAATATAGTTACCTCACTGTTCTGTCTTTTAATGTAGTGTTGAATTGTGAATTCAATGCAGTGGCTGCATTGAAAAATATAGCTACCTCACTGTTCTGTCTTTTAATGTAGTGTTGAATTGTGAATTCAATGCAGTGGCTGCATTGAAAATTAGAACACATGAGATAGGTACTTTAGAAACTATGAAAATCTATGAAAATATTGGTTATCACTCTCATTACAAGTGGCCTCTCCATGCTGCTGAGCTGGGATTTAAGGGCAGCTCTGGAATACCAAAGAGCCAATTGGATCCTCCTTGCTCATGAATGGGTGCTCTGGCATGCAGTTCACATCCAGCCCTTTGGCCATCTCGGCTTCTGTGCTGAGATGTCACATGGTGCGGTGCCCATTGCAAAGGTATGGACATCATAAAGCATGGGATTAAATTCTGACGGACCCATTCATCATTTCAGAAAACCTGGGCAAATTGCTGTAACTCCTCTAGCTGTTTCCTCTACTTGGAAATGAAGGAAATAATAATCCTCATGTTACAGGAGTTTTCTGAGGATCTGATGTAATGGGGTATGTGAAAGTGCTTTGTAAATGCAATTTCTGCAAAGCCCAGTTATGTGTGTTAGAGAAGCAGTGTTGATACTAGAAAGGCATGGAATTCTAGCATAAACCCAGAATGGCCACCTGCTGTCATGTGAAATAGACAAGTTACTTTAAACTTTTATTTCCTCATCTATAAAATAAAAACTATAATAACTTTCTCATTGTGTTTTTTTTTTTTTTTACTGAAAACTAAATGAGATAGTGATGTAGGAAGGAAACTCAAATATATTGTGCTTATCTGCTACGTGCCATACACAAACTAGGTGCTTTTATGTGATAGTAAATACACAAAGACAGGGCATATTTCCCTCCAAATTCCCTCCAAATTGATGTAGAGAATTTTGCCTTACGTTCAGGTTCTTACAAAGATTCTTGTATTATGGGATGTTCTCTCCGTTACTTGATTTGTGAAAGACAACATACCATCTGGAAAGACACACTAGACCAAAATGACATAATGGATGATGGTTTTGGACACACAAAGGTCATTTGATGGAACTCGGGAAGCAGGAGGCATGAGTGCCAGGTCAGGAAGCAACATTCCAGATGGCTCACCAGCACATGAGGTACCCGACTGTAAATCAGCATCTTCAGAGGGGGCTATCTAGCACTCCCTATATCTTCTGTGAAATCAAGTTTTTGGTGCAATGAATAGGGTCAAGACTGGTGATTGGTTAGGTATACTATAGAGGCTCTACTCCCTTTCATGAATAAGACATAGGAAGGTGGCAGACCTATGCCTGCCACCAGCCCCTTGGTCTTTTGTCCTTCCCTTCACAGAGGACCCTGTTGCCTAATCTAACCCAGAATGGCCCACTGTCTGTTCCCATGCCAGCCTTTCATGCACCATGCTCACTGGACTGCTGGGGCCTTCCCCAAACTACTGAATGGATTGAATGACTATCTCTGTGCTTCCTTGCCAATACGTGTCTGTGTCTGGTGGGGTTCAGTTCAACACCTTTGAGGTTGTAGGAGAGGGGATTTATAGTTCCCCATCTACCTCTGACCTCAAGAGCCTACCAATAGTTACCAGAAAACCCTTATATTTGCAGAATGGCCAAATTTGCTTAATTCGGTCTTCCACAAATCTTTCACAATGCTGTCTGTCTCTCCACAAGACCATAAACACTTTTAAAGTAGAGACCATGCCCTTTCCGTTAGCCTCTTTCAAACCCCTATAGTGCTTCACACAAAAGTAAACATAGGCAGTGGATACTTTTGGTGACTACAAGGGTTGAATTTGGAATAAAACTTCCTGTGTTCAAACCCTGGCTCTTGCATACAGTGAAAGACTTTAAGGAAGTTGCTTAAACTCACTTGCCTCAGTTTCCTCTTCGATAAAATGGAAATGGTGATAACAGTACCCACATCATAGAGCTCATGTGCAGATTAAATTAATAGGTATAAAGAGCTCAGAACAGTACTTGACTCTCAATAAACATTAGCTACCCTCATCAAGTAGGTGTGAAATGTTTGTTATGTAAATTAGTAGTAGTACAGGGTTCTGGTAATTGCACAAGAGCTCTGTCCAGGCCAGCTATTATCATGTAATCAGTTGCCATAAATCTACTGCTGTTCCAAATATATCCCTGTCAATGAATCCACCTGCACCTCACACTGAGCCACTCCCAGCAGGGTTGAAGGCGGTCCACACAGACAGCCCCTCCATCTCCTATTCTCACTTCTTGGCAAAAGCCAGCAGGACACATTCTGAGAAGGGAGCCTGAGCTCCAGTCCCAACTCATTCCTAATGAGTCCAATTTTTTACACTCTAAGTGACCTCCCCATCAGGATGTCAAGTATGACAGTTGGTAGACATTCTCCTTTGTTCCATTCCATCTCATGACTTTACGTGCTCTTACCTCCCCAACTATGCTAGGTGATTCCCAGAAGGGGAGCTGGCATGAGAACAGGGTACTTGTTGACTCTTGGACAATAATAGCTTTTCCCATCAGAGTTGGGTTTGGCAATTGTCTTGTGGTTAGGCTTACATGCGCGGTGCTTGTACTGTTTTGCAGCATCGCATGGGTTTCCACACACATGCCCAGAGGCACCAGCATACCCATACAGATCTACATGGGGTGGTGCACACGGGGACTAAATAGGACTACGTGTGTTTACAAGCCCCTCCTATTCTCCACACAGTCTGCAAACATCCTGAAAAGACCTGGCATGGGGAGAGAAGGGAATAGAAGCAAGTCACTTTATTCCTCTCATCACATTTGCTTTAATAACTGTTTTTGAAAACTCAGGGCCTCTATACTCATGTTCATTCTTTCCCTCTCCCCAGTTGGCTTCCATCCTGTCCTCCTCCACCCTGTGAGTATAAGCTCAGGTGTGTGGGTGTGCACCATGCTCAACATGATGACTCACTCCAAATACAGCCTCATAGACCCTTTGTGTCCAGTCAGGAGGAAGTCAAGATACTGTCCTCCCATACTGACCATCCTCTCCACTGGCTTGGGGCTGTGGTGATTAGGACAGTCACAGGGAAAGGGCATTCCAGACTTAAGGGGTAAGATTCCATCTTCCCAGGATGCCTTCTTTATTCTAGTTGCTGTTTATCTCAGGAGACAGCGTTCTTGGGATCCCTAAGTATTCAGAGCCTGCTGCCTTCCATATCCTTGAGATGGTCCCACTTATTAGGCAAATCTCCGGGTTCAGATCATTTCAAACACGTTGTAACTAATGCAGTATGCCTTACATGTCAACACAGCAAACATGGGTGTGGGGTCTATCAAGAGGAGGATAGGCCTCTCCTTCTTGTTCAAGATGGTGACAACATGGCCCTATTCTTCCCACACAAAGGAGGTTCTTTATGGTTACTGTCTAGGGCCATTGAGGTGTGCCTTTATAAATAGAACTTTCCAGAAAAACCTTCCAAGCAAATTTTCTTACCAGGCCCTTCAATAGTGTTGACTGACAGGGAGAGGCAAACCTATATTAGCTTTCCACTGGTAAGTAAAAGGCAGGACTGATTAATTTGACAAGTGAGATGTGAATGAAGTTGAGTAGGTAACTCCTGGCCTAGAAAGGAGTGAAAGATAGACATTTAAGAGATGTGGGCTCTTTCACCTAGCTTCAGCAGGTGAAAACCCTATAGTTTTTTCTCCACTAATTATGCCCTGGCTTCAGCAAAGAGGGTAGATAATATAGGTAAACATGCTTGTATTCTGGTTGTCAAGGAGACAGGAGATCTGTTTGCTTAGCTCAACACACAGGCAGACTTAGTAAGCACAACCCAGCATGTGGATTTCTGGACCTTTACCAAATCTCTGTATCTCTGCCCCAAAGCTATAGTGAGTTTAGTGATGTGTGGCATCCTTTCTTCTTTCCACGTTCCTCCTCTCACTATCACCCCCTCAACCTGTGAACTGCAGACATAAAATGAAATCCCTCATGGCAAGGGAGTTTCAGCCAGTAGGGGACTCTGACTGATGTCGTTGAGCCCCCAGAATGATAGCGCGGAGCCAAGAGAACACCCACATCCCAGTTCCCAGCACCCACTCCTCAGGACTGTGAGGAAAGCAGAGACTTCCTCGGCTTGCTGACTGGCTGGTTCAAGGGACAGATGACTGTAGTGGAAAAAGGTGATCTGGGGAAGCTGAAGTGAGTGGGGCTTGGAGCCACAGAGAAACATGCTGGACCTGAGAGCAAGAAGGCTGAACCGTAGATGCCGCTGACATGTTTACATGTCAACCAAGTGCCTGGAATCCAGGTACTAGAAAGACAGGGTTCTTCTGGCAGGATGGTGGGGAAGCTTGTGGGACCAGCCAGGCCATGGTGAGTCTTGCCAGTTGTTATGTTTTTCCTGGGATCATCTCTTGTGGAACCTGCTTCCCTTTAGTTGATTAGCAAATCATTACCGAGTCGCAAGCAAACTACGCGTGAATATTCCCTAAGTTTCATCAGCTTGGGACACAAATGAGACTGTCAACCCTTAGGAGAAAATTTTGTTTGCTCAACTGTATCCTCCATGGGATGTTGTCTAGTTCTGGCTCCTCTAATATCTCTTGGAGTTCTGAGGATGTGTCTTGTATGCTTCATAGTCTGTCCAGCTGCATGGAAACAGCACCCTGTCTTCTGTGACCCACTCCTTAAGGGGACCCCTACAAAGTTTAGTGGATCAGGTTTGAGTTATATATGACCCTTTCTCTTCAGGGGACACCAAAGGGGATAGTTAGGGCAAACCATGCTTTTCACCCACATTGTTCTTCTCTGGGATGCATTTTCCCTGAGTAGGCACACCGTTCTTCCTTTGAGTTGGCTTCCTTTTGTCCTCTCCTCCCCCATTACAGTTCACCAGCTGAAGAGACCAAGTTCAAAAAAATATTTTTTTGCAGATGAATGAATCAAAAGATACAGGTAAGTGTAGAACAATCTGATTGCATCTGTGAGGAAGAAGGCCTGAGGGAGCAAATGAGGGACAGGCCCAGAGAGCGCCCTGGGAGAGCTGAGGGATGAGATTACTGGAGGTGTGGGAGGAGGCCATCCTATGTGCTTCCATAGCAACCGGGCTTTCCTGTGAATTGTCTACCACAATTACAGTGCCTTGTAATTGCTCTTGCAGCCATCTCTCCACTAATCTATGAGCTTCAGAGACTGAAGCTTTAATCTCTGTATTCCCAGAACCCAGCTAAGTTCCTGATATACAGTAGGTGTTCAAAACACAGAAGAATGACTTCAGCAAAGATCTGGAGGCAAAACAGGCAAATTGTGTCCCAGGGGAAGTAAACAAAATTGCTTGGTTCAAAATGATGGAGGCATAAGGGAGGGCGATACCTTGATGGTTAGCCTTGAGTACTTGGATTGTACTTAACCATGAGTCAGAGGCTGGAATCAACCCTTTAGTATAGATCCAACAATAGTATTTCAGAATTAATTTTCAGAAGGTGTATTTAGAATGGCTGGGTGCAGGGAGAGGAGGAAGGAGGCTGGGGGCCTGAGGGACTCACCAAGAAGGTGTCATAGGTAGTAAGCATGAGATGAGAGAGATTGGGACTGAAGGAACATTTATGGAAATAAAAGGGAGGAACCAAGGGGGAGGCTGAATGAGCAGGAATCAGGTTGGAATATATGAAAGACTTATAGATATGGATTCATTCATTTACTCCTTTGTCATGAATTCAGGTATGCTTTATTCAGCATTGGGTTGTACCAGGGCCCTTGCTAAGCACTCTTCTCTGCTCACTGTCAGAAAACAGTGGCAGCATACGTCCCAGCCAGAGAGTGACCATGCAGTATAGTGTGGACTCTGGCTTCAGTTTCTGCTGGTTCATGCCCCATTTCTGCCTGGGTGCTTTTTGGCAATTTATTTAACTTCTCCAAACCTCACTGTCTTCATCTGTGACACAGGGATGATAACCTACCTCACAAAGTTATTGTGGGAATTCTCTGAGATAATACACGGAGCAAACCAAGGCTAGGTATCATATAATAATTGAAGGTGCTTTAAGCACCTGCCTATGTGTTAAGCACTGGGATATTAGGATACCCAGACACAGATAGTGAAGACCCCATCTTGTCTCCTAGCATCCCAAAGACAACTTTGGGGGATAAATAAGTTTGTAAACTGTACTGTGTAATATAACGTAGTAAATAATCTAATAGAAAGATGATGTTAGTGCCATGGAACTCACACGAAGAGTTTAGTGGGGTCTGGGGAGTTAAGAGAGATGACATAAAGGAAATGGTCATTGAATTGGGCTTTAAAAAGGAGAATAAATTTGGGAGATGAGAATACAGAGGAAGAAAAAGAATTTCAGACAAAAGATACAAGTGTGTAAAAGGACAAAGGATAATGACATGCCTTCCTTGCAGAGTTATTGTAGGGACGGACTGAAGCACCATATATGCACAGGACAAGGACCTGCAAAGTGCGTCGTAAGCACTCAACAAATCAGCAAACGCTAGCCTTCTCCCTGTCTTTGCTGAATCCCAGATGTGTCTTCTCTAGACGACTTATAGCTCAAACCAAGAACGGAGGAATGCCTCAGAAAAGAGAGGGGAAAGAAGGCAGGGGTTCTGAGACCAAGGATTTTATGACCATGGTTAATGAGTGAATGAAGAGGGAGTAAAGCAAGCATCTGCAGAAGAGGCTGACAAAGGTCACTCAGGGTAAAGAGCAGAAACAAGAGGGTTCATGTCATATACGATGAGGAAGGAAAATTCTCAAGAATGAGTGTGGTCAGATATGTCAAATGTAATGAGATGTCAAAACTGGAAGAACATTCTCAGAACTGCTTCCGGGGGCCTTCAGCATCCTCCTCGGAGGTTTCCATGGTAACCTGTGGCCACTCTAAGGGGTTGTCTCTCCAGGGCCTACTCAGCTCCAGAAATGTTTCTTCTTCCCCTCGCATCCCCACTGTCCCCTGCGCACACCCCTCTCCAGGTTCACAGTGTAGGCAGATCCCAGAGAGCTGGGAGCAACAGGGCACACCACTCTACCCATAGCCACCACACAGACCAAGCCACTCTCCCAGGACAGCCTCACCCACCTGAACTTCTCATGGTTACCACGTCCATGCAGAAGAATTTCACCCCCTCCAGGAATCTGGTAACCGAAATAAAGCAAAACAAAGCCTTCTCGTATTATTGTTGCTGAGGTTGGTCTTCAAATTACCTATTGGTACAATTCTCCCAGGAGATGACCTTAAATGACTCAGACCTCAAATATTGAATGACAAATACATAGGGTTATCAAGATAAAGTCCTATGAGACTGGGTCATTTATAAAGGCACTGGTAAGCAATGAGACCATATTAAACTACTAAAATGTCTATCTATTCCAGCACCTATAACAAAATTCAGGGAACTTACAGTTCCTAAAAACTATAGTTCAGTAGGCCTTCCTTTGCTTAAATCATATGCCAATGTGTCAGGACACAGGCTCCTTTTGCTTTATTTATAGCTGAAAAGTAAAGTAGAATAAATTGGAAGTTACTCTTGAAAGCAGAGAAATACAATGAAGGAGGCAAATAAACATGATCAGAGGAGATTTCCTTTTTCCTTGTTTCTTCTTTGCCTCATGTTTTCTAAAACTTAGTGAATCAAATCTGAAGAACTCTCTTCAAAAAAGTAGGGTAAACTACTACCCTAATGTTTAATTCACTTTTGGTTGGTCAGTACTTTATAACTTTGAACAAAATGGACTTAAATGGCAAAAGAAGATCTTAATATAATTTTGGTGGAGAAATAGGGGCAAACGCAAGTAATTAAGGAGAAAACAGGTTGTAAGGAAAAACAAGCCCCAGCTAAGAAATAGGCAAACAGAGCAGTGAGAACGGAACTCTGTGCTGTGTGAGAGAACCTCTTGCCTCTTCCTCAGGGGCTGTGCTGTGTTCTCACTGTGGTTCCCATGCTGCTAGATCTCCCTCACTCTATGTCCAATAAAAACTTGCTACTTAGTCACCCAATCGATCGGTCCTAATTTAGCATCTGCTAACTGCAAATCACAATAGCGAGCATATGGGAGCACAGAAAGAACGATACTCTATAACCTCCTTCCTCTTCACCTATCTCAGAGACCCTCCTCTGACCCCCACATGAGGTGAGGGCTGCCATCATGTGCTTGTGAAACATTCTCATTCACAACAGCCATCACCCTTGTGTTGGATTAACTTCTGCCTGCATACAAGATGTGAGCTCCAAGAGGGCCGTGACTCTAGGTGAGCTGCTCCTACCCTGACCTGGGGCATCTCATATAGTGCCTCACACAGACAATGAGTCTTCCATACATGATGGAGGAACGAATAAGCAAGCAATGGAAGAACAAATACCATTTCCAGGCTCTTGAGATTATTACCTCACCCCTCTTTGGAACAGCAATGGAAAGATGTCATTCAGATACCAGCTCATTCTCCCCTCCCTTCTCTTTCCTTTTTTCCTTTCCGCTTCTCTTCCTACTGCCACATGCTTCACTCCTCACCCCTCCCACCAGCCCCTCAAATATTAAAATAACAACCTTCTCAAAAACCACACAATGGATTCGGAGTGTCTGCATCCTGGAGGAGGCAGTGGTGCTGGTGTGGGCTGTATGAGCACAGCCCAAGTCCTCTGCTATGCTGCATGGGGTTTTTGTGTAATAGGAACATGTCGACTAGCATGTTCTCAGTTTGGAAAGAGAAACCATGCCTTCTTGCGGCTTTGAGTTCAGACTAATTTTTCTTAATCTTTGAAGATGAAGAGCCTTAGAAGCAAAGCAAATCAAAATGAACCTAAATGCTTCAAGCTCTATGCAAGGCAGGAAGAATGCCGTGCGGTGATATTGTTTAGAAAGAGACTTTGTAATTGCTGTACTGGAGAGCCGACATTTGCAGAACTCAATTGTGTGGCGTCCGACTGAGTAAGTTAGCAAAATAAAGACAGATGGCAATGGATTAACTCCAACACGCCCACCAGACAATGGCAGCCAACATGGAGAACTGTGGAGTGCTCTAAAAATGCGCTTTCTGGGATAGTCCTCCAAATGCCTCCATTAGATGCCACCTAGTGACTCACCAAAACATTGCATCTTGCACAACCAAGTAGATTGAGGACACAGGTTAAGGGCACCGTGCCACACATAGATTGGCTTTGTTTAATAGGAAAAGAGGGAGTGAGAAATGGCAGATCATGAGGGACTTGAAAATTTATAATTTAGTGTTCAGTTCACTGAGAAAAAATGGTTGAGTTCTGTATTATGCCTTGTATGTGTATGGGGAAAAAAGACAAAGAGGAAGGGAATGGGGGGAGGGGAGGGAAGGGAGGGGAAGGAAGAAGGAATACAAATCCTGCAAGACAGGCAACTATCTTTCATTCAGAAATACATGACCCAGAGATAAATAGAAGATTTAGGACAGCTTATGCATTTAGGTCCTGGCTTTATACAACTAAAACCTGGGATAGTGAATCATTTCATTTCAAATGCCAGCTCTAACTGCCTAGCAGAAGCTTTTTGGATGTATGGGATTGTGAGGTAGCCTCCAGGCTCAGACCACCCTGTGGTCACTGAGGTCCTCTGCGATGGTTACAGGTGAGGGGACTGGTTGTATTGGGGTGCATATTAGAGAATCATGCATCAGGCTATGAAATCTCCTAATTTGTTTAATAGTGGGTATTTAGCCAAAAAGCTCTTTGTATTTCTGGCTGTCTGATGGCAGAAGCTGAAAGGCGTATAGAACATATAGAAAAGGCGATGATTTTCAATCTAGAGGAAAGATGAAGAAATAGTATGACCAGTTTTGTTAGATTCTAGCAACTAGGGCTTCATTATGTTTGTTCTTCCATTATGGAAGGCATTGTTTGATTGGCAATTTGCAGCACTAGCACATATAATTTAGGTCTTATAGTCCTTGAATATGTGCTTGGTGATGAGACATTGATTACTCCTAACTGTAGGATTTATTTCACAAGTGAAGGTCTCCACAATTTCACTGACTGACCCAGTATGCAAAGTAGCTGAGGAGAGAATGAGCTTTAGTTTCTGGGCATCTCCATCACTACTATCATACTGAACTGACACTGTATTTCTCGTTTTTCCTTGGCAGTCGTCTGGCCTATGGGTCAAAAGAGAGATTCTTTTCTCTAATGGCCCTAAACAGCTCTTGGTGACCAGCAAACAAAGCTAGCCATGTCTGCTGATTTTAGGGGGCTTCCATTCTCTAGGGTCAGGTAGTTGTGTGGCTAACTGGTTTGACTCTACCCATCATGTCCTGGGTGAGAGCCTGGGTCCCCACCTGCCACAATTCTGCCTTCTCAAGCAACTCTCTTGGAGGTCTATGTCCTTTGATGTTCAATTTATTTTGAGGCAGAAAGGTATACCACATAGACAACAAACTTTTTTCAGGCTTTTCCCCTTTTAATTTGACTTAACTCTCATTGACCAAATGTTCACCACATATAAGGCACTGCACTAGAGTCAAAACCCAGGGGTTGGACAAGGGGTCTAGCTTCAACTCTGTGAGCAACTCTCCTGAAGTCTCCACTTCAGCTGAATGGAAATACTGGGCTAAAGCAAACCTACTAAATTCCTTTCTCACTCTCGAGTTTTACGGCTTCACAAAGACAGCACTTGAGAATGTAAGGCTAGGTTTCAGATTTGATTTCTTAAAGTGTGATAACTTTTATTATTTATTCATTCTGAGAGTTTTGAGTACCCATGAGGTTTCAGGGACTAGTCTTGTACAATGAACAAACAAAGCCCTTGGCCTCACAAAACTTATAGTCTCCTGGGAGAGATAAATAGTAAACAAACAAAAAAGAAATATAAAATACAATGTGCCAGATGGTGAATACCATGAAGAAATAAAGCAGAGTAAGGAGAGAGAGGGGCAGAGTGACCAGGGAAAGCTCCTCTTTAAGAAAGAGGTGTCTGTCCTGACTGATGAGAGGGAGAGAGCTCTGTGGGGTCTGGGAGAAGAGGTTCCAGGCAGAGGTGGGTGCGAATGTGAAGGCTCTTAGGAGAGAACAATTTTGACATGCTTAAGGAACAGCAAGGGGGCCACTTACATAAATAGTTTATCAATCACCATGTGGGGTGCCTAGAAAGCACTTCTTCCCAAAGAAGCTGGTGAATACCTCCTGCGTGCCAGGCATTATTCGAGGGTTCTGGGGCAGAGATGAAAAAAGGAATCACTACATCACTACCTGTGCAAAGAAGTTTGCATTTTAATGAAGAGTCAGATCTGATTGAGAAAAAACTCCAATATTATGAAAAAGGTGCTATGATTGAGATCATGGCTGAGGGACATGGGAGTTCAGTGAAGAAGGTGACATTTCAGCTGGGTCTTGAAGGATGAGGAGGAGTTGGACAGGCTGAGGATGAAGGATTAGCAAGGTCACATGAAAGGCAAAGTGTGATTGGGGAATGAATTGAGGTCCAGGTTGACTGAAACACAGGCACAAGAAGTCATTACTAAAAAAGCCAGGAAGGCTTTTGTGTCCTCTCTGCTTTGACATGAGCTTCATGTTTGGACTTTATCCTGTAGTCCAGTGGTCCCCAATATTCACTCTTAAGGACTGCGTCTTTACACTTTCTTCCTAATTGATCGTGTCTTCATAGATTTCTTTTTAATCTTCCCAAATATTACATTTATTAAGAAGTAACTAATTTGTTTCCCATTTTTAAATGGTCATCCAACCTCCATGACATCCAATCAGAGTCATGGGTAAGTATGAGACACAGTGTGTTACCAAATTGAGTTGATAAAACATCATTCGAGAGAAAAGCCACACTGATAAGCCATATCATGGGGTGTATTGGTCAGATATACAACTTCAGCTGCTGTATCAGACAAACTCCCAAATCTCAGTGGTTTAATGTATGTAGGTTTACTCTTGCTCAAGTGAGGTCCATTGTGGATTGGGAAGCCCTCCTCCATGCTGTAGAAAAGCCACTGAGAACACTTCTTCCAAGGTTCCTGGACATGGAGGAGGTACCCTATCTCAGCCTGGAAGTCACATTTTCACTTTTGTTCACAGTCCATTAGACAAAACTAGTCACATGCTACAACCTAACCCCAGGGGAGGGTAGAACACATGGGGGTGCACGCAGAATATTTGTTCATCATTAACTGTCTCTGCCACATAGCATAAATGTGCAATTTCTCTCCTGGTTTCTTGGACTTTAAGGCAGCATCCAGTTGAGAACCACTACTCTGGCAACGGACAGCAGAGGAATCATTTCTTTCTCAGAAAGATCACATAGGTGGTGGTTTAGACACTGGACTGTAATGGGTAGACTGGTGGCAGGAAGACCAGTTAGGAGGCACTAGGTCCAAATGAAGGAGGATCAGGGCCTGGCCCAAAGCACTGGCAGTAGGATGGAGTAGGGGAATGGGTTCTAATAATAATCTGGGATAAAATCCTTAGGTGTTGGAGACCAGATGTAATGCCTGTGGGAGTCAGAGGTGTCAAAGTTGATTCTTGGGTTTCTAGGCTGGTTGAGTCAGAGACACTATGACAGCAACTGCATGAGTCAGAGCAGAGGCAGGGCCTCCTTCGAGGTTGCAGGTATAATGGTAGCCAGTCATCCTTCTTTTTCCTACTGATCTAGTCATTTGTCCTATCCCCTCCCCACCCAAGAAAACACCAGGCCTGAGTCACAGGCTGTGGGAACTCAGAAGACAAGGCACCAGAGTCAGGGCAGATCTAGCTAGAAGTTTCAGAATCCAACCCAGGGATCAAAAGCTTTGGTACTAATCCAACCATGTTTGGGTAAGTCCTAGGCCAAACAGCACTTCAAACTACCACAACTGCCATCACTCAGTGCTCCTTCTTCTCTTCTACTCACTTTCCTTCATCAGGTTTTTCCCTCCTGGACTCTTCCCAGTTGTCCCTACAACCTTTCCAATTTGCACCAAGCATTACAGCAATCCCCTACTCACTTTGGGCATATTGTAATCAAATCTATCTGTTCACTTCTTGTTCAGAAACCCTGTCTGTCCTGTCTCCCATTGGACAGCAATCCCATCCCTGGAGAGATCACACTTCCCCAACTGCTGTGAATTGGGTGGAGAGGGGTGAATTGCACCCCTTTCAATAGGGGGCTACACTCTTTAATAAAGTTGGTATGCTCTGGACATCAGAACCTTGGAACACAAAAATCAACTGTGTTCCCTTGTTTGAAGCATCAACCTCTTAGCAGAATCTGCTGTGATGTTGTTTTTTTGAACTTTATGAAGACAATTGAAAAAAATCACTTGAGCAGAATTAAAACCACCCTTAGAAATTAAGTGTTCAGTTTCCTCAAAGTTTATGCTATGTATTCAATACGATGAACTATGAAGAAATAAATTTTTCAGTTTCCTCAAATTATTCCATTTACTCAATACAATAAGCTACGAATGAGTAAATAGCCATTATCATGGGCTGCAGAAGAAAATGGGCTTGGGCATAAAAAAGATTTGATACCTGGGCTCTACTTCTGTGATGTACTACATGTTACAAGGCTTCACTGTCCTCATCGGCAAACTAGGGGGTGATAAGAGGCAAACAGCAGTGCAGTTTGAGGATTGGGCCCATAATAGGTAGAGAATCTAGTGCAGGCCTTGCTCAATAGAGGGTGGCTGTACCATGGTTACTGCTTTGTTCCCTTCCTTATGGAGTGTGGTGTTGCAATCTCAGATGTTTCTGCCTTCCTTCCTATCTAGGTCCTCTTGGTTTTTACCATCCTGATTTGTATCATTCACCGATCCCCATCCATACCTCACATGAAACCTTGCCAGCTGCATCACTTCTTAGTCCTAGTATTAATTTTAAAGAGTTCTCAGCCTTTTGTTTGCTCAAAAGTGGAACCTAAAGGTACAGAGTCTGCATCAACTGCTTTTAGACGTACAGTCTGAGTTATTTATATTTCCATTTTCTGCTCTATGAGACTGTGCAAATACTGAAGGAGAGACTTGCTTCCAATTCTCCAAGATCTGCCTGGGAATACCGTCTTGTGGTAGAGGAAGCTGAGCCAGCAGATGCTCCTTCTGCCAGAAGTTCAGTAAAGTCTCCCTGCCTTTCAGTGGGAAGAGGAATATTTTCAGCTTGCGATGATTACACTGCTCAGAAATAAGTTACTTCAGGATCTGAATTTTGTGTGACCATTTATTATCCATGCTAGCTGCAGAAGCTGGAGTTAAAAACTGGACAATTGTTTGCTTGCTGCTGATTTGCTCTTCAACTATTTCTCACCACTTACATGTGCGGTAGCAGCAATTATAAGGCTATGTGCACCGTGGGAAGTACTTTCTGACATGGCTGATACATTCCTGACATTGTTTAAGAGTTCAAAGCAGCTCCACATAACCTTTTGAGGAGAGAATTTGTAGGGTATAAACCCAAACAAACAAAAACATTCAATGACACACGTTTCCATCTGGGTCTGCAGACAGCGTCATGGCATCCCTAGGGTATTTTAGTGCTTGAGTTGCCTTCCATCTCTTGAAAATGTTTGACCAGAGCATGGAAGTAACCAAGTAGAAAAAAAGAGAGAGCAAGTTACATCTTGGGAGAAATCGTACGGCCAGAGGGATGGCTAGGATTGTAAAAGAAGAACATATGGTAAAGGAAGTAAGGCGTGGGAAACGTGCTACCATGAGATGAAATGGATCCCCTATATTCATATGTTGAAGTCCTAACCCCTAAGAAGGTAACTGCATTTGGGGATAGGGTCTTTAAAGAGGTAATGATGTCAAAATGACATCATTTAGATGGGCCTCCATCTAATACAACTGTACCCTTATAAAAGAGGTGGTTAAGACAGACACACACAGAAGGAAGACAATTGGAAGACACAAGAGGAAAGATGGACATCTCCATGCTAAGGGGAGAGGCCTCAAAGAAACCAGCTCTGCTGGCACCTTGATCTTGGACTTCTAGCCTCTACAACTATGAGAAAATGAATTGCTGTTGTTTTAGCCACCCAGTCCATGGTGTTTTGTACCACAGGAAACTGATACAAATGCCTTATTGGTATACAGCAGCAGGTGAGCATTTTCACCAATAAAGAAGTTTAGGAAAGCTGGGATAAATAATTATGTATCTCTAAAATATTGTGTGTAATTCTGTTGGTATTTTATATATATCTGAAGGCACCTTGTATCTCCTACTCCTGAAATGCTTGCTCAAGTTTAAATTGTTCAAGGTTTGGCAGTCCATATCACTCAAATCGTACTCAAACCCCCTTCTTTAGAGAGAAGAGACATTAGTTGGGTAATTCTCAAATTCTTCTCACCAGGTTTTTCTAAAATCAGATAAGAAAGAATGGATGCAGCAGTGAATTAGCCTGGAAAGGGAGTCCAAAGTAACCTGACTCTTTGTAAAGTCAGGTTTATTGAGATCTAATTTACATAAAGTAAAATTATCCTTTTAAACTGTACAGTTGGTTAAATTTTTACAAGTATATACAATCATGTAACCACCATCACAATCAAGATATAGAACATTTCCGTCATCTCAAATTTCCTCGTGTTCCTCTGTAATTTCCTTTCTTCACTCCCAGTCCCTGGAAACCACTGATACGAATTTTAACCCTATAATTTTGCCTTTTTCAGAATGTCATATAAATGGATTCACATGATATGTAGCCTTTTATGTCTGGCTTCTTTCATGTTTTTTGAAGTCTATTGTTTTGATTCTAAAATTTATCTGAATTTTATATGCAGTGCTGATGTAGATTTGTACATACATATATAAAATATAAATGATATATATTCATTGATGGATATACCCCCATATATATATGTGTGTGTGTGTGTGTGTGCATGTATAAAGTGCTGAATAATATATCCATGTTTGTTTTAATATTGCTATACATTTGAACTTACTTACCCTGTTAGGTTATTAATGTGACCCAATAATAATTAGATAGAATTAATATCCCATTAGATAAAATTAATTTAAAAAGATAAAATTGAGGCCCCATTTACTAATTTAGAAATATTACTACTAATTACAAAGATGTTGGTTGCAAGACACATCCAAGAAAGTTCAAAGAGATATCCATTGAATACTGAAAATATATGGAACAGGGAGAATTGAGCAATAGCCTTCTTACCTTTTATTAGAGACTGAGATCATAAATGCCTTCTTGGGTTTTAGAGACATCAATGTTACATGTAAAATACATAGAAAGCATTAAAAAATTTTGTAATGTGTATTTTTGAGAGAGAGAGAGAGTGTGCGCAAGTGGGGGAGGAGCAGAGAGAGAAGAAGACATGGAATCCAAAGCAAGCTCCAGGCTCTGAGCTGTCAGCACAGAGCCTGATATGGGGCTTGAATCCATGAACCGTGAGATCATGACCTGAGCGGAAGTCAACCCTTAACCAACTGAGCCATCCAGGTGCTCCTAGAAAGCATTTTTAAGAAGAAAAATATCCAAATAGGCCACATGATAATCTCAGTGGTGATACATGATTATAACATGCTGAGGCTCTAAAGTTTACTACTATCTGGATAGCATCAGTGGTGGCTATGGGGTCTCTACTCTTTGAGCCAGTACCCACCAAAACACTTCCTCAAAACCAGAGGCTTTTTAGTTGGTTGTTTCCCTGGGCCATAGCCTATCTGCAGGACAAGTTTAATATCTGTCTCTAGATTGTTAATCAAAAAAAGTGGTTCTTTTCATGCAAGGTCCAGGTTTTGGATGAGGCCAGCAAATAGAAGGAGGAGAAGAGGCTCTCACTTGATCAGCTGGATGGACAGTACACTTCCTGCTCTTCCCAGATTCTCCTTACAATGTGACTCCCACTCAAATGTGACCTCCTCTGTGCCCCCATCGTGATGCATTCCCTAACTCAGGCAGAATGAGTTACTCTCTCCTTGGACTTCTTATAACATTGTGCACATAGAATTATCACATTTTATGACAATCTTTATGTGTATGTGTCCCCTGCTATTCTTTAATGAACTTGAAGACACAAGGATTATGTCTTACCTCTCTCTGTTTCCCAAGATCCTAGCATGTAGCAAATGCTCCATGAATATATGCTAAATTTAGTTGGTCCTTATAATACAGCATATACCACATATCACAGGCCCACCCCAAGAAGACTTTGGAGACTAAGAAATGGCCTGTGTGGATAAAAACTAGTCTCTATTTTAATTTGTGTATCAGGCCTTGTATTTCCTGCCAGTCTGCCAAGCTTCTGACCCAGATTCTTTCTCTGAGCCTATTTTCCAGGTCCAAGTGCAAACATAATTCCTGATCTGACCCAGATCCACTGCCTCTACTTGTTCCAGCTCACCAGGGCCTCCTGCTTTGGGCTCATCTATGAAACCTGATGTGTGGCCAAAATGACCCTGGTGAAGAGCCAGGTGGGGCAAGCTGGCACTGCAAGGTCCCAGCGTGACATCTGGTTCTCCTTGCTGTCTGCAAGGCAACTGGGTGGGCAGAGCAGAATAAGCCTTCATGGGCTCAAGTGTCCGTGTGCTGCTCACAGTGAATCCCAAGACAGGAAACAGGTGCAGATGTGGGCCAGAGTAGAGGCCAGGAAGGAGTGAATTTGTTGCTAGGTCCCTCTGGCTGTGAGGGACCATTAAAGAGGTATGGATGAGACTGGAACAAGTATACAAGGAAAAGGAACAGGGATGGGTTCTATTTAGACCCAGTTAGAACCCCATTACCCCTTACAGTGGGTTGACCAGTTGGGCCCAAAAGACATGTCTATGCACTAACCCCTGGTACCTATGAATGCAAAACTATCTGGAAAAAAGTGTCTCTGCAGACACAGATATAATTAAGGCTATCAAGAGAAAAAATTACAGAATTTAAGGTGAATCCTAAATCTAATGACAGATGTCCTTAGCGGGGAGAGGCAGAAGGAGATTTGGGACAGAGGCATACAGAGGGAGAAGGTCATGTGAAAACGAAAGCAGAGATTGGATTTTGGCTGCCACAAGCCAAGGAAGGCTTGGAGTCAGAAGACACTGGAAGAGGCAAGGAAAGATTCTCCCATAGAGCTTTCAGAGGGAGTGTGGCCCCCTTGATACTGTGATTTCAGACTTCTGACTCCAGAGCTGTGAGAATATGAATTTCTGCTGTGTTAAGCCATCAGGTTTACTGTACTTTGTTATGGTTGTCCAAGAAGATTAATACATTCCTCCTTTGCTTATAGATCAGAGAAATAAGTATGCATTGGAGTGTTTGGGTCCATAAAGGAGGCTTTCAGGGGACTAGTGAGACAAGCAAGGCACAAGGGAAGAGACTGGTTCAAAACCACACAGAAACAGCTCTTTTTCTCCCAATCATCAACAGAGACCAAAAGCATCCATAGGAAAAACGTTTCTGTTATGCAATGAAGTTCACCCTAAGAAAGTATCTTCCACTTATAGAAGAAGTAATAGTAATAGAAATAATAATGATAATTACTGAGATCATGCCTTATGTTAGGCACTGAACTAACTGATCTACTTATATCCACTTTTCCAATGAGAAAATTGAGGCTTAGAATGATAAACCTTGACACAGTGTTTACAATATGCCAAGCCCTGTTCTAAGAGCTTTACAATGATTAACTAATTCAATCCTCATAATAACCCGTGAAAGAAGAATTATTTCCATTTTACAGATGATAAAACTAAGGCACAGAGAGGTTATATAGCATGTCTAATGTCCCACAGCAAGGAAGTGAAGGAGATGGGATTCATATCCAGCTGGGATTCAGATCTTTGTCCCAAAGATTCTTAAAGTTATCCCACAGTTCTAAGTTAAAAAAAGGGGGGGGGTGGATTGGAATGCATGTGTGTCTGACCCAAAATCCCATGTTTATTCCATAAGCTGCACTGCCTCTTAAAAAAATGAGAGGTGAGGGGCGCCTGGGTGGCGCAGTCGGTTAAGCATCCGACTTCAGCCAGGTCATGATCTCGCGGTCGTGAGTTCGAGCCCCGCGTCAGGCCCTGGGCTGATGGCTCGGAGCCTGGAGCCTGTTTCCGATTCTGTGTCTCCCTCTCTCTCTGCCCCTCCCCCATTCATGCTCTGTTTCTCTCTGTCCCAAAAATAAATAAAAAACATTAAAAAAAATTTAAAAAAAAATGAGAAGTGAAATCACTTTGTGAACAGCGGTTCTGCCCACATGACCAGTTATAGGCTCTGAGGTCTTCAGCCAAGAGGCCTGATTCCTCCCTATTGCTCACACAATCTTGAGCAGAATAGCCAACATAGATAGAAGCTCAGACCCACCTCTGGGGAGAGACTGGCATTGGTTTTGTGGGACACTCTCTTGAAGGTTGCAAGAGAGCCCTTCCCCATTCCCTCCTGCATACTCTCCTGTGTTTACCCAGTTGTGTAACTGAGGTTTTTTATTGTTTCAACAAATATTATTAGGTGCTGGAGTAAAGGCTTAATCTCAGGCTGGAGACAGAGTAAAGGCTTAATCTCAGGCAACGCATGTATAGTCTCCAATTCAGAGTGATAGGTACCATCAAGGAAGGATAATATTAATAACAGCCACTCTTTTTAGAGTGCTTATTATGTGCCAGTCATTATATAATCCTCCTAACACATGCTGCTTTGGCTTAACACAGGAGGGTCACCTAACCTAGTCTTGAAAGGTCAAGGAAGGCTTCCTGGAAGAATCCTAAGGGATTAGTGGGAGTTAGCCAGATAAAGAAGGGAGCCAGAGAGAAAGGTCTTTCAGGCAGAAGCCTGAAGCTGAGAAAGCACATGGTAAATGTTGTAGAAAGGGAAAACAGCTTAATATAGCTGGCGGCAGAGCAGGAGCAGGAGCAGTAATAAATGTAGTGGGAAAAATATGTCAGCAAGTAAAGGTCATCTTGGCCTTTTAAGCCAGGATTAATGTTTATTAGTCCAGCCTGACCAGACTTTCCCCTATGGGCACCTGTCAGCTGGGACCCTTCACATCCTCCTCTTGCCATATTCCTTGCCCCTGTCTACTGCCTGGAGGCTTGGTTCCAGGTGGATGGACAATCCAGAGCTATGGCCCTCCCATCCACCTGACTGCAGGTACCAGTACTGCCCAAAAGCTCTTTGGATATTGACATTGGCCTTACGGGCACTCAAGTTCACTGCCCCCTGTAGACACCTCCAAATTGATGGTTAGACACTATCAGCCCTGGAAAGCAGATCCATAGGAAAGTTATTTCTCTATCTCTGGCCCAGCGGCCCCTTCCTACTCACTTTCTGATGACCTAGATGGTCCGTGAATGCTTCAGGAAGATGTCTCCATATGCAGGTTAAGAAGAGATTCAAAACTATTGTTTAGTGAAGACTACACAACGGATCAGTGGGAGGGGACCCCAGCCCCCTGACAGTTTTGGTCCAATGCAAAGGCTTTGGAGACATGTAGCCTGTGTCTGAACTCTGATTGTACTGCTAAGCAGTAGCTGGATGATCTTGGAGCCAATTACTCAGCTTTCCTAAGCCTCAGTTTCCCCAACTACAAAAGGGATTAAAAATTCTGTCCCTAATAGGACAATAGTCAGAAGCTAGCACATAGCCAGGCATTTAGTAGACTCATATCATGACAATTGTAGTGGATGTTGTGGTGCAACATCAGATTCCCCTTCACATCTGAAGCATTTATTCTCCTGGCTACCAATGGCTCCCTATGCCAAAGGATGCTTTCTTGCTCAAGGTCATGACACTTTTCTGGGGCAGCCCATATTCAATGATAAGCTGATGTGGGAATACAAATTCTGGTCCCCTTTACCCGAAAAGGGTCTTTAGAAAAGTCTCTTTCCATCTTCAAAGTTCCTCCTGAGGATCAGTTTGGGTCTTTGTTGCCACTGCAGGCAACAAAGGGGGGGTGGGGTGACTACTTTCATTGTCCCAGAAAAGGGCTGTTTCCATTTTTTTCCTTGCAAGGGGGCTCAACTTCTTCCAATCCCATTTCTGGGGCTTTCCCACAGACGTTAGTCCCTAGAGTAGTCCTGGGTAAATTTTCAGCATGAAAATCTCAGAGTCTTAGATGACCCAAGCTGTAATGATGAGGAGAAAGATGGTGTGGTGATTATACCTCACCACCTTTAAAGAACAAACCTGAACTCATACTGACAAGAATATTAAACAGCTAGCAAATTAACTGGCTAGCAATAATTTGAGAATTATTATTTATTCTCAAATAAGTTATTTCTTTATTTGATTTTCCTATTAGAAAGAAAACACACAAACTCGAATTTCACAAGTATGTATGATTTACAAAAGTGTGATCTTTCTTTAATAAGGACCCAGCTTCAGACTGCTTTCAGAAATTGGTTGTTCTCAGGAAAATCACACATGAACCTTAGGCAATATTTATCTTTTATGTTAGAACTGCAAACCAAACAACAACTAATTCATGGATTCAGTTATAAGTGTTGTTATATATTTTTTCTCCACGACTAAATCATATATATGGTAAACTTTATTACTAGGCTTAGTAAGAGTATAGGATCATTTAGGCAAACCGATATTTTTTTAAAAATTTTTTAATGTTTATTTATTCTTGAGAGGGGGTGGGAGAGAGAGAGAGAGAGCAGGGAAGGGGCAGAGGAGAGGGAGACACTGAATCTGAAACAGGCTCCAGGCTCCATGCTGTCAGTACAGAGCCCCATGCAGGGCTTGAACTCACAAACCAGGAAATCACGACCTGAGCCGAAGTTGGACGCTTAACCGACTGAGACACCCAGGCACCCCTGGGCAAACCAGTATTCTGATAGAGTTGTTACATTTCCATACATGCTTTACCAATTTTTAATGAATTAGAAAACAATAAAACGATACTTAACACTAAAAGTGTGCTGCTCACAGTTTAATTTTATTTCTGATAATTCCAAAGATATCTGACATTTGAAAGGTTATCAGTGCATTATAAATGTTCAGAGATAAGTTACTAGAGAATGACAGCCAATTTTAATCTGTAGATTATGATATACATGAATATTCATATTTGCATACATTAATCTTGTTAAATATAAATATGAGGACTATTAAAAAATCAGTAATTGGAGTATAGCTGTTCATGGGCAGGGAACTCATTTATTTGTGTGGAATTAGATAGATAGATATTAAATTAAGATAAAATTTACATAGGTGTACAGTTTGATGAACTCACCCATGCAACCAACAAACTGATAAAGATATACAAGACGTCCAAAGCACGGATTATGTGGGAAAAGTCTCCTGAATGTTTGGCTGTCCTTGACAGTGTGCTCAGCTTCCCAAGAGAGCTGGCCAGCTAACGGATCCTGGTGTCTGCTTCACTCTTCTTATCTCCATTACTTTCTGGCAACTTCCATTGGCGTTCATGGCACCTTCTCTCTGCTGAACCTCATGGCACACAGTTGTCATCAGATTGGAGGTGACTTCTTTCATTTTCCCAGACAAGGGCTGTTTCCATTTTTTCCTTGAACACACGTGGTGATCAGATTTCCCCACTCCTTCCGGGAGCTCTCCAAACCTTTGTTCATGAATCTTTCCAGCATAGTCCTGATTACTGGGTAGGGAGCAAGTCATATCCTTTGCTTTTACAGATGGAAACCTTGAAGCAAAGTGAAGTTAAATGGCTTCCTGACCAATGAGACTGGCACTAACTCAGAATTATATGACCCAGCTTGGTGCCATGAGTTTGTTTTATCTCCTTCAGCAGGAAGGAGAGTATGGCGGAGTTCAGAAGGTGGTTATCTCTTTAAGCCTCTCAATTTTTCTCACCTCTGTTTGAGAGGCTATTCCATAGTTCAGGTGTGAGGAAAGAGCGGCCTGGAGGGAGATGAAGCAGTAGGAAGGGACAGAGATATAGTATGAGAAGCCCTGGGTCTTGGTGATGTTCTTAGAGATCAGCAGCAAAGGAGAAAGAACCAAGAGTCAAAGATGATCAAAAAGTAGTCACAATAGGAATTCTTAACACTTCTTGCAGTTGTATATTCAACTTATAGTTATTAAGCTTATAGTTTATTTAGGCATTTTTTTTTTTTAGTTTATTTATTTTGAAAAAAAGCACAGAAGTGGGGGAGGGACAGAGAGAAAAAGAGACAGAATCCCAAGCACACTTTGTGCCATCAGCGCAGAGCCCGATGTGGGGTTTGAACTCGGGAACTGTGAGCTCATGACCTGAGCTGGGATCAAGAGTCAAACGCCTAACCGATTAAGCCACCCAGGCACCCCTAGACATTTTTAATTAGACTCTTTCAGTATCAGAAAGATGCCGAAAAGATTTATAAAGAAGTCACTGAGTTTTCTTTTTTTTCTCTTCTTTTTTTTAAAAGAAGTCATTGGGGCACCTGGGTGGCGCAGTCGGTTAAGCGGCCGACTTCAGCCAGGTCACGATCTCGCGGTCCCTGAGTTCGAGCCCCGCGTCAGGCTCTGGGGCTGATGGCTCAGAGCCTGGAGCCTGTTTCTGATTCTGTGTCTCCCTCTCTCTCTGCCCCTCCCCCGTTCATGCTCTGTCTCTCTCTGTCCCAAAAATAAAATAAACGTTGAAAAAAAAAATTAAAAAAAAAAAGTCATTGAATTTTCTAAGAAATCCCCCTTCCCCACTACAAACATTCTCCCTTCCAAATGTTGTTCTTTATGTTAACTGATGGGCTTTGTTGAAATAGCCACATCTAGTTCTTAGGGGAAATATATATTTAGAGGCTTAGGAAATTACGCCAGAGGATTTTCCATGTTTTCAGCAATGGGAAGTGTAGACACCCAGTGTGTTACATTTTGCAAAAGGAACTGTGGCGCTGACTTAGCCCCTGCCTTACCTCTCCAAATGGAGCCAGGAGACTGGAGCAATCGGAAATGGTACCACTCTCCAGCTGTTCTTACTGGCTGGCTCATAGTTCACCTCATCTCCTTAGCATAATGACTATGTTGTGGGATTTGACAGTTGCAACATCAAATCTGCCTCAAAGCCTCTTTCTCACTTCCAGGGAGTTCCACTGGACCTCCCTTAGTTTGGTGTAAGATCTAACCACAACTTTAATTATTAGTCTTCTTGAGAGAACCAGGGAGACTGTCTCTCACACCATTACTCCATCCACTCAGCTATGAATGAACAATCCAGCTCTTTGCAGTGAACTCCCCAAACAAGTGTGACACCCCAAAGTGTGAGTAAAATAACTCCAGCCCTTAGACATCACGACCTGTGTATGCCACTCCTATTTTGCTTCTTACAAAATATTTTACACTCATCCCAGCCTGAGTTAAACTTTCTCTGGTACCTTCTTCTGACTCATAAGAACATCTACCTAATCCACTGTAGACAATCAAGGACTCTCTTTAGCTTCATCAAAGTTGCTTAGCAGCAGAAATTGGTTTATTAAAAACACCTTTCTGTGAGGAAATCACCCCCGCATTTTCCTGTGGATTCATGTCTTCTTGTTGACCGACTTGCTAACTGAATTACTCAAAAGATTTTCTCTTTATATGTGTTGGGGGTACCTAGGGGGCAAAATGGCTAGGAAAGACGTAATATTAGAAAGTGAGTGAGACACCTTGAAGCAACTGGGAGAACCATGTTTCTTCTATCCAGAAACCTCTAATTAGGAAGTCTGAAGGCTCAGCATGGCTGTGTGTCCTTTGCCCTACTGTCAGGTTTCATTATGGGCCCCAGCAGAATGTGGGAGAAAGCTCAGAGAGGAAGAAGGGGTATGTGTCAGGCTGGGGATGGGGCCAATCAACCCAGAAAGGATGTAGACTTGAGTTATTATTACCTAGTGACCTGAGGCACCACGGTTGCCAAACTCATTTGGTTGAACTATCCAGGCTAAGAGTTATGCTCACGGGGCCAGGAAAAATAGCAAAGCTACCTATGTAAGGGACGTGAGGTGGGGGAATCATTGGCATATACTGAACGATTATTATATGTTAGCCACTGTTTTAAGGATTTTTCTGTACACAAAAATAAATACTATCCGTTGAATGTTGTCTTTAGAAATGAGAAACTAAGACTTTGAGAGTTAAATTCACGAATACAGTTACCTAGAAGTAGCAGGGATGGGATCTGAATCCTGGAAGCCAGCACCCCTGTGCACTGTACTTGGGCCCTTAGTCTCATGGGGGGAACTGGGCTCTGTGTTGTCAGGTCTTCCCATTTTTCAAGGAAGCCAGTTGTTTTGGATTCATTAATAAGAAATAACTGAATATTTAAATTTAACTTGTTGGCAGTATCTTTTTTTTTTTTTTTAATGTTTTTGTTACACTTATTTCAGGTCAGCAACCGAATGCAGGCTGAATGTAATCTAGGATCACTTCCTTCTTGCCAGTCATTGGGTCATTGCTCAACCTGTAACTCTGTGTACATATGGGATAAACCTAGATGAAAGAAGTAGACATGTAAACAGGAACCCACACTAGTCCCATTGCAGTAAATGCCTGTTAAGGAAGCTTTGAAATATTGGGTCAACAGAGGGAGTTTGACTGACTAGGCTTTACTAGTTTCACCAGAAACCCAGAAGTGGATTTCGGATTTGTAATGGAGCAGAGTCTGGACGTATGTGTTTAGGCCAAAGTGCTGTAGTCCTATGGTTCAAAGAGGTCAGTGGGTTACAAGTGAGCTGAGATACTGACCCTTTCAGCTTTCAGCCGGCTGAGAGTTTCTGTGGTCCTGAAGTCCCTCGTTGGTCACCTGGCCATAAGTAGCGCCTCCTTTCAGTGGACTCCATGCTGCAGACATTACAATTTTTAAAAATGTGCACCATGAAGTTAAAACAATTGGGAGGCACTATTGCGGTCTGTTTCTTATGTAATATGAATTGCCCTGATTTACCATCAAGCTTTTTTCTTCTTGATGAATGGGATCTACATTTTTACACGAATCCTTTAATGGAAATGTTGTCTTCTTCTGTTCACCTGGATAGTAGGATATTCTCCTCCTGGTTCTCTCTCTCCCCCCATTCGTGGATGTTTTTTTTAAAAACAAATAATTTCATTCATTCATTCATTCATCCATTCCAGTTTTCTTCGTGGCTTCCAATCTCACATAGCAATGTGGTATTATTTGGTATCAATTCACTCAATAATTTGAGTTTGGAAATGGGACAGGGTATGTGGTCTACTGAGGAAATCAACTTGTTTTGGTCTGCCTGAGACATTTTTAGAACTGAAAGTCCCAGGCACTCCCTCCTCAGTCTTGGGTTAACCGGGATAATTAGTCACCTTATGCCTAGCAAACATGTAAAGTTGTTGTCACAGACAAAATAAAAGACCCTTCTTCATATGGACAGGTAAGTATGAAGAAAACCAGGGGAGAGTTTCACACAAAATAACCTCAATTTTTAGTAAAAATATTGATGTAAGTTCATCTTCTGGAGAGGAAGGTAAACAGATGGTAGAGAAACTGTCACTCAGTGAGCCCTCCCCCATATCCTAAATAACAAACCTAACTTAAGTCATAGTTACCCACTCAAAATTGGGGGAAATGTGGCTATTATGAAGGGAGGGAGGACCTGAATGTGAGCCGTGGCCTCAAAGACCCAGTGAAGGTCAGGCATCACCAGGCTGTAAGAGAAGCCAGGAACAGGGCAAGTGAAACTCCATGAGTTTCATGCATGAGTATGACTGCATGACTGCCATAAGTGTGGAAGTGTCTGTGCCCTGGGCCTTTATCTGCAGAGTGAAGGGGTAGACCAAGCATGCCCCTCAAAGTTTCACATGCATTCTAGAATCCTAGCACTTTTTCAGGGATGGTAAGGGGAGAGAAACAGCTACACACACACACACACACACACACACACACACACACACGTTAGAAGTCTTTTGTATGGGAGGCCAAGGGAAGAGGCCAAGGGTCTCTGGAAAAACAAAAAACAAAAAACAAAAAAAAGAGAGAGAAGAAATATGCCTAGAATGGACCAAGCCCCGACACACTGAAAACCAGGCAGCACCCTGGAACTTTTTGATGAAGGAAGTCTCATTACCCACATCAGAAACAAACTTCTCATTGTATACCTTTACAATTTAGACAATATCACCACACAGAACGAGAGCTTGCAGACTGAGAAGTATTTGAACAGAACAGTATACCATTTGATCCTCACACAATCCTGGGAGGCAGATGACAGAGTTTCTATTCTCCCCATTTTACAGATGAGGAAACTGAGTTTCCAAGTAGTTAAGGTCACAAAGCCGACTTTTGGATTCCGTTCTCGCAAATCTTTGTAACACCTATAGAGAATGGGGTAAATGGCATGTTATCACTATGCAGCCATTTCACAAGTGGGAGCCCTGGGCAAGAGCGTTAGGAACCCATGGGACACACGGTGCCCTCCCCAGGCTAGAGCCCAGGACTGTGGTTGTGAAGGCCACAGTTGGTCTGCTCTGGAGAGGATCACTCTTAGAGTCACCAAAGAGATGTCACTGTAGATTTGAGGGTACCCTGACCAGTCCACATGCTTACCCTCTATATGCTGGGGCTGTGTCCCTGTGGTCACACCCCTAATCAGGTCACTGCTGGAGTCCCTCTTCCTAAATGTCTGAGTGCCACAGCTGTGGTGCTCCGGAAGGCTGTGGGATTGAAATGATCTGAGCCTGTGAGGCGTCCTGCTTTTTTGTTGTGTGCTAATAGCCCAATGCTATTATACCACTTATGCTGCTGTTTAGATTTTTTTTTGTCCATTATAGATTATTATTCTGAAAATAGACTGGTAATATATTCTTGTACATCTGAATTTAATTAAGAACCTTCTTCTTAGTGACACAGATGTGGTTTTACTGCTTCTGGCCAGACCAGACATGGGTGTCTGAAGACAGATTTCTGAAATGTGGGCTAATTTCTCTGATCTTTTTAACCTAGGGCCCCTGCTCTGAGATGGTGACTTATGACTCTGGCATGCTGTCTTCAACCACTCTCTGATCACTAGGGAGTATGTGAAACATCACCAGAAACACTGTTCCCAGGAGTCAAGGCTGTCCCTTCCAACCTCACCAGCATCCTCATGGGATTCAGAAGTTAACTTAATATTCAGTGTTCTGGGGACTGTCAGAATCACCCTGGCCTCACCTAATAATTTCATTACTTGAGAGGGTCGGAGATAGGATATAATCTTCTGTACTGTCTCCATTTCTGATGCGTTTGGCCCATTGAGACTCCAAGGGCATTATGGACTCCACTTGGTTTCCCAAAGGACTAACACCCGAAACTCATGTACTGTTTTGTTCGGTAGCTTCTCTGTTTAGCCATACCTCACCCATGGAGCTGATACTGCCTAAACGATGAGAGAAGGTGCAGGAGAACTGACAATTCCTACCGAGTGCACATCCCACCCCCTGTGCCCCTCTCCATGTGTGAAGGCCGCACTGCCTGCCCCCGGGGAAGTAAAAGACTAAATCCTTTAATCACCTTGCAGGTGCTCGCCCCAGCTGCTGGCTCAAGTCCCAGGGAGCACTGCCTCTTTGGTACATGTCATAGTTGGGAGATTATGCCTCTCTTCATGTTCTGGGGTTCACACCACTTAGAGCAGAGCTGGAGGGGCAGAGATGATGGGATGGCAGCACCCACCCATTCACGTCCACCTCCATCCAGTCTTCCGTCACAGTTATTGAGGGCCCAGCATGTGCCATGTGCTAAGCTGGATACTGGGCGTTCAGTGGTGAACAGAGAAGTTGTGGTCTCAAGGAGGGGCATCTGTTTCAACAGAACAGCCCAAACAACTTCATCTGCTTTTGCTTCAGGTGTGTTAGTTACTGCCAAGAGTTTGTAGGTGTTTAGGAGCCTCGTTAAGCTTGGAAAGCTCTGGAAAGCTCTGGCTCTTCTCCGCTCCCTATGGAGCCTGGCCCTTGGTTGGCCTTGAATGCGAAGCTGGGTCCTCAAAGTGCTACTGTCAGCACTCTCCAGATGAGTACTCTGCACGGGGAGGGGCCAGGGTGTGGGGCCCTCTGAAGGCTGTGTCATCCCCGGCTCCAGCCACAGAGGTTACATCACGAAGGGAAGCTGAGCTGTCAGCATGTTGCTAGGCTGTGGTTATTTATTTTTATAAATGAGACTTGTGCTTAATTTAGAAGTCTGCTTTTGCTTTTTCTTTCTTTTTTCCAGCATCATCTGGCTGTCTGGCACCACCAGAGAACTGCATTTTTGACCCAACAAGAGCTCGTGGGTGGATGGGGGCAGGAAGGAGGTTGGGGAAAGGACTGATGCCAGCCTGGCTGCCTCATGGGGAGCTAGACACACATGGCCATGCCATTAGCCTCCTGTTCGGCTTCTAGACGGGTTTCATCTGGGAGACCTACATAGTCCTTGCTTGGAACAACACAGTGTAAAGCTGCCCTGGTGCTAACTCGTCTTCTGAATAACCACACACTGAAATACAGCAGAACAGAAGATGGGGCCACAGAGAAAGAGGACCACAGTCAGGTGCCAGAAGCAGGTGACATCTAGATTTTCAGTCCTTTGGATGCAGCTTTTTTTTTTTTTTTTTAATTTTTAAGTTTATTTATTTTGAGAGAGAGAGACAGAGAGAGCAAGCGGGGGAGGGGCAGAGAAAGAGGGAGAGAGAGAGAATCCCAAGCAGGCTCCACACCGACAGTGCACAGCCCGACGCGGGGCTCGAACTCACAAACTGTGAGATCATGACCTGAGCTGAAACCAAGAGTTGGACGCTTAACCAACTAAGCCACCCAGGTGCCCCTGAATGCAGCTATTCTAGTAGAGCTGCTTTATTACAGCTACTTTGACATGAAGATATTTAGATTTGGCCTAAATTTTCAGCCAATAAATGTTCTGATTTTCAGAAACAAATGGTGAGTAACATGGACATTTTATACTCCATCTGTGAACTTCCCTCCAGCCCAAATCTTTACCTTATTGCCATTCCCACCTGGGGGAATTAAGGTATATGGATTAGGAACAGGTAAGGGGAAAGGATGGTAGAGATTCACAATGGGAGAAATACTGAGGATCAGGTGATGACCAAGAATGAAGTAAATGTCAGGAATGGGGTACCTGTCAGAGCTGGGGGTAGGTCAGGAGGAAAGGATGGTCAAGAGGCCTCTAAAGTTAATAAAAGTGTCACACTGAGATGGAGCAGAAGTCACAGATGGTATGAGGGCTGGGAAATGGGTTATAAACATAAAATACAGTGAATCTGCATTTTGGCTCACCTGTTTTAAGGCTGTATGAGAATACAGTCCATGTAGGATTCAGAATCACTCATTTTTGCTCTTCCACGGGCAGTGTCTGACTCACACATGTCTGCACATTTCACTCGAGGGCTTGCTGGAGCCTCAGTTTCCCCACATAAAATGCAGACGATTATGTCTACCCTTCATCCTTCCCCACCTTTTGCTCTCCCTGCAGGGGACATGCTGAGGATGAGCCAGCAGCTTGTAAACCACTTCCAGCCACTTGGAGAAAGGTGCCCGCATAAACAGTGGGTATTAGTCTACATGAGTGGCTCTGTGAGTCAAGGATGTTGGAGTTGGGCAAGTGTGGTCGTCTCTGCCTGGTGATTCACCCGAACACCGTGATGCCTCTAAGCAGGAATGTATAGTGTTTGGGATGAATTTGTTCTTTCCACCGCAGAGAACTTCATCTTTACCCAAATGCTAATACCTGAGGAGTTTGCACATAGGCAGGAGGGGATGAGCTGTGACAAGAAGTGAAAGGAAGCTGCCCTTTCTGCCCGCCATCTACAGTTTTAGTACAAAGAACTACAGCAGCAGGTCTGTGCCCAACCATCCATTCCCCTTTGCCAGCCAAGAAATTCTTCCAGATTCTCCTGCCATTTGTCAGACTTGCCAAAGTCCACCAGAGGCAGTTCCAGTAACTGAATGTGGAGGGAAGGAAGTACTCTCTGCCAGGCTTCACTACCTTCTGTGTTGACCTTCTGCATCGCAAGGTGAGGCCTCACTGATGCGGCCCTGGAGGGTCGTTCAGAAATGGTGCAAGGAGGCAGCGGGGGCTAGGGCCTCAGCTTCTGGACACCCGACCTGAGGTCACCATGGCTGGACAGGGACCCTCTGCTGAGCCCTCAGAATGGAGGTGCAAGGATGCACTGCAGCCTTCCTGCCCCAGCCTTACTACCAAGTGCATGCCGTCACCAACCGTATCCTAAGAGCCAATGCGCCACCACTACAGTTAACCTTTGTTCCCGCCACCAACTCATCTTTCTTTGTTATATCTCACCATGTCCCTGCCTTCAGATTTCTTATGGATTCCTTTCTCAGGCATCATGTTTTGATTCCCTCCTCACATTTACTTCCAATTGCCAAGAACAACTCTGTTCCGGCAGGAAGATATTATTTGGCTTAAAGGAGAGCGAGCAGTGGCTTCTCTCCACTAGCATTCTTCGAATTTACGTGGGAATGTATTCTGGGAACTGCTCAGCGTCTCCCTCAAGTCTCTCCCTCACCATCAACATGTTTCCATCACAGAGTTGCTTTGCTTACATTGTTTTTAACTGGGTAACGATAAGAGCTTTTCTTTCGAAGCCTGGGTGTAGGGCTCAGCGCACCTCCCCACACTATTACTCCCCAAGGACCTTGGCTGAGCCCACACTGAATACTACAATGGATACTGTTACCATTGTTACAGACCCGAGCACTGTCCCCACTGTTTGCTTGTGTGATAAACCTTCAGTCCTCTTCCAGCATGGTTAGTTTTTCCACCCCTCGGGCATCGAGTTCACCCTTAGGGCAGCCCATCCTGAGGGACTGGCAAGCATTCCCTGACTTAGCTGGACAGATTGGGCCCAACTGACATGTGCTTCTCTGTTGACATCACAGGGGCTTTAATGTGTTCATGCTAAGCATGGTGGCTGGTGTTGTCACTGGTCCCGAGCCATGTTTGGGGGAAGTTACATCGCTCCAACCACCACTTTGTATAGTGATTCAGGAATTTGCTGTTTGACACAGAGGTAAAAGAAGAGATAGGAGGGGCTGGGCACCACCCAGGCAGCAAGCAGACCTGCTCGGCCCATCCCCAGAGGATGTTCTGAGAAGTCCCCTGAATGTGTCCTGGCCTCGGACTTGGTCTGCCTGGACCTATGGCCAACAATGGCCTAGTGTGCTCTAGACCAAAGGACATCCAGCCCTCCCAGAGCAGAATACTGCACTCAGGGATGAGGGAAAGATCCCTTTGAGAGATCAGTTAGTTAGACCGCTGCCTCAGGGCCCAAAACCACTGTAAAAGGCCAAGGCTGAGCAATGAGCATCCCTTCCATTTCAAGGTGCTTCCAGATACTTGAGTGGGCTTCTTTGAGTCCGCCTACAACTCTTGGAGGTGAATGGGGCAGGTGTTGTTACTCCAGTTTTGCCAATGGGGAAACTAAGTTCTGTTGGTTGGCCCTAAGACAGTGGCCCAGCTCCTTCCTCCCAGGGGCACCTCAAATGTGGGGGCTGTCAACACAGCCAGGTTCCTGCTGAGAGTGGCAAGGGTGCATTTCCTGGTTGGGTGTTGCTCCTTTTCAGCCACTGGACATGAAGACTGTGACTATGGTAGTCATAAATTATAGAGTTTTTCAGGTTGGAAGAATCTCTTCTCCTACATATCCAGGAGGGCCCCTGCATCAGGATTGCAGGGGTAAGAAATATAGAGAACTGACCTCACTGTCCTTATTTTTTTTTAAGTTTATCCATTTATTTTGAGAGAGAGAGAGAGAGAGAGAGAAAGAGGCAGAGAGAGAGCGCAAGATCCCAAGCAGGCTCTGCACTGTCAGTGCAGAGCTCAGTGTGGGGCTGGATTCCACCAATTGCAGGATCATGGCCTTAGCAGAAACCAGGAGTCAGACACTCAACTAACTGAGCCACCCAGGCTCCCCACCCCTCAATGCCTTTAATAATGATGCCAAGTTGAAGTAAGCCTGGAGTTTCCCTATTCTACCTTGTTTTGCTGGCCACATGGACTTCTGGGCAGGTGCAGGGTCAGCTACTCCTTACTAGCTTTCAGGCCTGGTGAGTAGCACCATAAATGCTCACTTTTCGTTGAGCATGCCTGGATCAACTTGCTCTGTAAATTCCTCTTTATGCAGCAGCAGGAGAATCTCTGGAGCACAGGAAGGCAGAGCCAGAACTCCCTGGAATGGGAGCAGGTTCCTGGATGCCACTTCCCCATCAGTTCTCTTGGGTCTCAGCAGACAGCACATTGGACTTGCAACCAAGCAGACACGTGAAAGCAAACGTGCGCTTCTAACATTTCGTAACCTGCCTCCCACAAAACAGAAGGCGCTCTTCCCCTCGCATTATTCTCTGCCTTGTTCTTGACATTTTTAATGTGCTGAGTCTACAGCCGACTTTGCATTCCCGACACCTCCCACTTGAACTGGCTCCTGGTCCCTCTGGGCCTGAGGATCCTAGTCACGTGCTCCACCCCACAGAACACTCTTGGCTCTCGTTCTGCCAGGCTACACGCCTCACCTTGACATTTAGGGCCTGCTGTTTCTTTTCCTCTTCTGCTCTAATAAATCAGGGTCAGTCAAGATTCAGTATTCCCGGGCAGGGTTTGGAGAAACCACTGCTGGGAGAAAGGGGTTTTCTGTGTGTGTTGGGTGAAAGCAAGCATCACCTTTCTTTATTTAAAAAAAATTTTAAGTTTATTTATTTATTTATTTATTTATTTATTTATTTTGAGAAAGACAGCACAAGTAGGGGAGGGGCAGAGAGAGAGAGAGAGAGAGAGAGAGAATACCAAGCAGGTTTTGCACTGTCAGTGCATAGCCGGATGCGGGACTGGAACTCACAAAATTGCAAGATCATGACCTGAGCAGAAACCAAGAGTCAGACACTTAACTGACTGAGCCACCCAAGCGCCCAGCAAGCACTGCCTTTCTGCTCCTGTTCCCTGGCTTTGCAACAATGTGAAGCCCTAAGGAGAAAGCCTAGGCTCCGTTTCCAGACCCTTGTCTGCACAGAGCTGAGTGTATCTTTGAAGGTCTTCAGCTTAAGCCGGACAATGCCACACTATCCCTTTCCTGGGTCCTTCTTGGTTTATGGCCCAGGCTGAGCAGCTGGTGCAGCTCCTTCACCTCAGGGTGTCGGGCAGGGAATAGAGTCATCCTGAGGGACACAGAGGCTGGACCAGTTTTGTCTCTTCCCTCCCCTCATTTCACATTCTGCAGTTTCAGTGTAATCCAGTTTAGGAATGAAAGTAAATCAAGTGTCAGATGCTAAGCAAAACCTAAGGGTACCTATGAATGGGATAAGAGTATCATTTGGGAGAGAGAAAGGGGAAGGGAAAGGAAAGACAGCAAATAGGAGAGGGAAAGAAGGGAAAGGGAGAAAAAGAGTACAAAGTGATAGTAATGTGGCAAAGTGGCTGAGTGCCACCTGCAATGCTTTGAGTGGCACAAATGCCATCTGTTACCCACCCCTGTTTCAAAGTGGCATCCGGAGCTGGTGAGCACATATACTCGCTCCAGAGAGGACACATAGCTCAGATCTTAGAACCATGTTGCCTCCCAGTGTCACCGAGTTGGAATAAGCAAAACCCTCCTTACCTGACCATGCATGATCTTGATCAAAGGATTCTAAAATGCTTTGTAAAAAGCATAAATCACTTGTGTAAATATAAGCTGGTAATTTTTTTCTCCTACTCACCCCAAAACCTGAACACACACTATTAGCACAACCCTTTAAGATGCTGGTTTAGGACATTTTTAAGGGAAGAGACCATAAAAATTGGATTGAGCATATAGCCTGACACACAGTAGGTATTCAATAAGCATCTGACATTGTATTAGTGAACAAATGAATAGGAGAGAAATATAATGAGCAATAAAGATACTTGAATATTTAACATTACTTACGTTTCAAAATACTTCATGGCTTTTGTTCTGGGTCCCACAGATGCAAAGATAAGTGAGCTTTCCATGCACATAGTCAGTAGGTGACCTGTGATTACACACACACACTAGTGCAAGGAAGACAGGGACAAGGCACAGTGATGGAGGTGGTGGACCCTGTCCAGGAACTGTGCTGGTCTCACCAGGCCCTGGAAGACAGAACAGAAGGACAACAAAGGTATGAAACAACTCATTGTGTCAGAGAGCTGCAATGCCTGGGTATGGCTGGTGCAAATGGAAAGGGTGTGTGTGTGTGTGTGTGTGTGTGTGTGTGTGTGTGTGTCTGGGTGTGTCTGGGTGTGTGTAGGAACGTGGGGATATAGGGAAAGTAGGGGCCTTGGTGTGAGAAAACGCAGACAAGATAGAGAGCTCTGGATGGTCACCACAGGGCTCAGAGTGTCCTTTATATGACCAAACACTGGCAACAGTAGGTTTCACCTATTTAAATCTTCCTGGGAAGCTGAAACTTTATGTATAAACTATTGCTTGGTCTTTGCGGAGTGTGTGGGTATCTCTGTGTCTCCTTAGAGCCTCCAAGCTGATGGGAGAGAATGATCTCTGATGCTTATGTGGCTTCTTGTCTGTGTTCCTCTCTGCTATGAGCAACCTCATTGCAAAATCTCCCTGGTCTCTGAGCAGAATGAGCACAACAGAGCTTTACTGAATGAATGTATGTGTGTATAGATGCATATATGGATGTATAGATTTAGGTGAGGATGGACAGATGAACAGACAGATGGACAGGTAGATGTCTAGAGTCCTACAAAAGTCTTTATGCCCCACCACTCTCTCCTAAGGGGGCAAAACCCATTGTTACCCCTGTATTTGTTTATCATTAGCCTTACAGTCTCCCACAGGCACAGAGCCCAGAAGAAATCAATCTGGAATGAAAGGAGACAAGGCTGGAGCCTCAGAAGAACTTAGAAAGGAACCTGGTCAGAGCTTATCCAAAGTGCAGCCAGCACAGACTATGAGGCCTAGGAGGAAGAGCTAGAAGCCTCTGCAGACCCTTGGGCTCTTGTGCGCTCTGCAGCTGGCAGAATGGGCCCAGTCCCAGGACATCATGAACATTGCTGCTGCAGAATGCCTTGGGAGCCAAAAGATTTGATAAAGCCCAAATCAGAGCAGATAAAAGGCAGTTATGTTCCCACACCCTGGGCTCCTGCCACCCTGCGGCTCCCCGGGGATGTACTTGTGGCATTTGGATGTTTCTCTCACAAAGTCCTGGAGAGAGAAAAACAGCCACTCAACAACTAATAAATTATCCACCATGTCACTGCTTCTGCTGGTCTCATTCTGACACTTCTGTCCTTCTGAATGTAGACAATAATTATCTTCTAATTGCTTAGATAATCTTGTTCATGGAGCTACAGCAATGACAAAAAGCTCTCGTTTGTTATTGCTTGTTCTGGGTGTTGATTCAAGCTGAATTATGCCTTGGTTACAAACATGATTCTCCTCTGAAGGGCAGAGCACCCACACCCCACCCCTACTAAGCAAGGTCTTTGGAGGCCGGGAGGGGGTGTCACAGCCTATGTCTTGCCTCTGTCTTGGCCCAAGGGCTGCACCTGACTTCTGGGAGGTCACTAATCAGCCTTTCCCTGAACAAGGAATCAAAGCGGGGTCCGTGTGTATTTGAGGGCAACTCTCAAATATAGAATAAGTGCAGGAAGGCAGCGAGGGTATCCAAGTCCCCATCCCTCTAATAGTGGATATTCCTGGAATTCTGAACCAGATTTTGATCCTGCCTGCCATTATCTCTTTTTTTCAGAGCACAGAATTGAATGACAGAAAAATATCACAAATCATTGACTTAAGTAGTATTCACTGCTTAATGCTGGATGCAATATAGTCTTTGAGAAGACTGTATCATTTCCTGCAATATGAGTACAAATTACGCATTGAGGCACCATGAATATACAGAATATATGGAAATACGAGGGAGCGGTGCAAGTCAGACACAGCAATGAGCATGGATTTTCAGAGCAACAGTCAAATGGAAAATGCTTGAGAAAAATACCTGAGTGTGAGCTGAAGGTCAGAAGGTCGGGCTTGGAGATCTAAGCTGCTGGACTGATTATTTGGTTCATTTGTCCAACTCTATTTATTGAGGATCTATTAAGTGACAAAGACCAAATGAGGCAAAGAGTTTTCAAAAAGAATAAAACACTGCCCTTGGCTTTGAGAAGCTCACACGCTGGTGAGAATTGAAGTATGAATGTACTGTACAATTAGAGTACAACAGCACACAGAAAGGAGGAATATTAGGAAAGCACCGAGGAAAGACAGATGGACTCAGCCCGAGGAGGTGGAAACCCCATTTGAACTGGGCCTAGAAGGATTGGTGAGCTTCTGATAACTTTGCTGAGGGCATTTCAGGCCTAGAAGCTGAAAGAATAAGGAGTCATTAAAAGAATGTGAAACCATTGTGACCAAAGAGAATGTGAAGGGAGGCACAAAGGGAATGTGGCTGGAAAGAGGTTGGGGCTAGTTCTGGAAGGTTCTGAGTATCCTGTGATGGATGTGGGCTTTTACTTCAAAGGCGCTAAGTGGGGAGAGGGCATTAAGAGATTCACTCTTGCCAGTGTGGAGGGGAATCCATTGAAAGGGGGAAGGCAGGAACCAGAGACAAGTAGGAAAGTGACAGAATTTGTGCGGCAAAAGGAGCTTCCAGAGACCTATGAGGTGGAGGCTATTCGACCTTCATGTTTCTTTCTTTGTCTTTTCAGTGCTTTGGGGGCACTGTTACACAGAGATGTTTTCTTTTTTTTTTTTAATTAAAAAAATTTTTTTAATGTTTATTTCTGAGAGAGAGAGAGAGAGAGAGAGAGAGCACAAGTGGGGGAGGGACAGAGAGAGAGGGAGACACAGAATCCGAAGCAGGCTCCAGGCTCTGAGCTGTCAGCACGGAGCCCAACACAGGGCTCGAACTTGTGAACTGCGATATCATGACCTGAGCTGAAGTCGGACGCCCAGCAGATTGAGCCATCCAGGCGCCTCCACAGAGATATTTTCTTATTGATCCTCTGGAACTGCTTATTCGGGAAACCTGCCCCCACATTCTTCTTGGGCCTCGAGATCTAGCCTCTATTTTCACAATTTCAGGGTGCACACTATTTTTCGTCCTTGGCCAGGGATGGGAGACCCCAGGGTGCACACTCAGGTTAATGGAAGTTTCATATCATAGGTTAGACTCAACTTGAAGTCCCTCCCTTATGATCTCCATAAATATGCTTTGTCTTTTTGAGTTGACAACTTCTCACGCGAAGCTGAAGTTATTTGTATAAGGACATGGATCTCTCCTTAGTTTCTCTTTCAAGGGTGTTAATAATTCAGGGATCACGTCTCAGCTGGCCTATGAACACTGATTTATTGGACGTCTGCTGTTTACCCAATATTAAATATTGGGTCATACCAACATTACGTGTTGTGTTCAATAGCCAAAGGAAGGTTCAGACCATGAGGAAGGCTCAGGTCAGGTGTTCATAGCAATAGGCAGCCCCTACCTGGTGCTGACCTCATCCACCTTGAGCTGATGGTGAACATCTGTCCCTCTGCAAAGTCGTGCTCACTTGCTTGGAGGACCGCTGATCACTCAGTATCCTCAGACTCCATACACACAAACACCTGCCTGGGATAACTGTCATGTCGTTTCCAAACAACTTCTGTGAAAGGGGATAAATAGAAGTGCTCTCCAGGAGGCCTTGAAGAAAGCTCTGCTCTGGACCTCGACCTTTCCCTAATTTCTCCACCAAGGGTGTTAATAATCCAGGGGTTAATAATCAGTCCACCTATGATCACGATTTATTGGACACCTGCTGTTTACGTATCACACTACTATTCCAGGTTGTGTTCAAGAAAGAGCCTAGACTGAGTCTCAGCAAAAGCTCCTTGTAATTCCTCCCACTGCCAGCAATGCTTGTCCCTATCTTAGAACAGCCCATGTGCTGCTGTGAAAAATAATCTTTCTTTAAGTGCTTGCAAAGCCTGATGCATATCAGTAACCTGCTCCCTGTCAATGGCCAGAGAAACAAGAGAAGGGCTAGTCTCTCAAATGCTTTTCAGATATAAATCTCCAACTGAGGAGAACTTCTCCCTGGAGATGGTACACTGATTTGCCTAAAAACAAACAAACCTACATTTACCTGAGCCAGTTTTCTGTTTCCCAAAGGTAACATACTCTGGAGAATAAAATAAAATGAAACTACACTGATGCAGCATGTCCTGTGTACGTGAGTGTCTATTAAGCACCATATAGATACCGTAGGGTCACACACACACAAAAACAAGACTTGGCCTCTGACCTCATAGGGCTTACATTTTACTTGAGGACACACAGAGCTGGATGAAACCTTTATAGGTCCTAACATGAAAAGATACAGTCCCTCCCACCCATATACAGATAAAAAATTTAAAGATCCCAGCAAAGTGTAAAACACAGAACTGCATGCATGATTTTCTGATTGCAAAATTCTGGACAAGTTAGTTGAATAGAAGCTGAACTTTTCTCATGTTTTTGTGCCCCTGTGTTATTGATTAAAGCACGTGCTTTGTCTGCCTCCTAGTAACCCAGATGGGGGCCTTAAATATCCATACCACAAGATACGAGACTGATCCATATCAGACAATATTATAAGAAAAAAAGGACACAGTGGATCCCTGTGTCACTCAGAGTTCTCAAGAGAAACAGAACTAGTAGATTTTATATATATATATATATATATATATATATATATATATGGTATATATAGTATATTTATAGTACTCATATATGTATATTATATATATATTCACACACACATGCATACGTACAGAAAGACAGAGAGATTTTGTATATATATATATGTATATATACACATACATTTACATATATGTATGTATATGTATACATACATATGTATATATGGAGAGAGACAGAGACAAAGAGAAAAATGATTTATTTCAAGGAATTGGCTTAAGGGATTCTAAGGCTAACTGGCAAGTCTGAAATCCGTAAGGCAGGTCAGCAGCAAACTGGAAACTCTCAGGTAGGGGCTGATGCTGCAGTCCACAGATGGAATTTTTTTTTTTTTTTTTCCTCAGGGAAACCTTAGTTTTGCTCTAAAGGCCTTTCAACTGATTACATAAAGCCCAGATTATCAAAGATAATCATTACTTAAAATCAATTTAGGTAGATGTTAATCACATCTACAAAATACTTCCACAGCAACCCCTAGATTAGTGTTCAGTACCTGACTACAGCCTGGCCAAGTAGACACATGACTCTGACCACAACAGTCCCCCCACAAAGGATTTGGACATGAGCAGAGTGGATGATCAGAAGGTATCCTAGGCTGTGAGAGCTGGAAGGGGATTTGGAGACCACCAAGTTCAATCCTTCCACACACAGGGAAAGGGCCTGTGGTGCTCGGTTTGTACAAAATCTTGAAAACTGATTTTCCCAACCCAGAAGTATGTTTTATGTGAGGAATTCAAAGCGATTGCTACAGAGGCCTGGGGTCTAGATTCTTTGTTGATCAAGGCCTGATGGAGCATAAGGTACACAACAGGTGTCCAAACAATATTTTTAAATGGGTCACAATGGGTATTAGAACTGAGCCTGAGGCTTAGTTCCGCCCTTTGAGGATAGGATCCAAGACTATCAGTTCACTGATAATTCTTTAGGGCCTAGCCCGGTTGTGGTATGTAATAGGTGCTCGAAAGCACTGGTGGAATTCATGAATTGAATGAATGCATGGAATTTAGGCTAGGTGGATATGCAATATCCTGATTCTATCCATAGGAATGTAGATGCAAAAAGGAAATCTTTTAAGCATGAAATATGGTATTTTCTGGGTTTCCTCATCCATCCAATGGAAATGGTAGTATATCACCTATTTAATAGCTGTATTCTAAGGACTATATGGGTAGATAGATAGACCGATATAGATGTAGCATTTAGCACAACACTTGACATGTAATAGGTGCTCAATAAAAGGTAGTGGTTATTATAATCCACATCATTTCACACTACCCAATTCTAGTAGCTGCTGTTGGTGCCATACCTAGACTACTTTTACTAGCCCCTGTACCCATCCCCCAGCTCTGGGAATTGAGTACTAACAGCTCACAGCTGCCCCCTTCCCCAGAGAATTGCTCTCCATTAAAACAAAAGTTGTATTCACCAGGCAGTTATGGTTCCCTCCTCCCAACAACAATTCACAGCCAGAGACTGGCGTATAGGAGAAACAAAGAGTTATCTTCCTTGTCTTCAGATGGTACCAATCCTAAAGCTCACGGTAATCAAATTGCAGCTGGGGTCACATCCTGGCATTTCCTCTGCCCTTTTCTGCTCACTCCCTTTCTTCTGAGAGCATGTCCTCAATAAATCACTTAGACAAGACTCCTTGTCTCAAGCTCTGCTTCTAGGGTATCCAACGTAAGACACAAATAGTTACTTGGAGAGAGCTCTTCTTCCTGGCCTAAGCAATAATGAGCCATTTTGCTCATTGTGATTCTGCTATTCAGATCCTTGGGTAAGTCACTTGATATTCCTAGCCAGAAGAGTAAAATGGCTTTGCCTCTGCAGCTGGTACCTGGCTCATCCACGTCAGACCTCCCCAACCAGAGAGGCCAAGATCTCTTTATCTTACATTTTGCCTAATTCTTTCTGGCCAAGTCTATCCAATTAGCCTGGCTTGCTCTTTAAACCAAATAATGATACTTTTGACCACCAAACTTGAATTTCAGGGAAAACATTCATTCATCTCCAGTCAGCCAGCCAGCCAGCCAGCCAGCCAGCAGTTATGGAGGATTGTTCAAGTAGCCAGGCACTGTGCTAGATGCTGGATGTGGCTACAAGCATAGACAGGATATAGTACTTGCCCTCCAGGAACTCATTCTGGAGGGAGAAATGGACAAACAAATATGCGATTGTAAATGAAGTTTATGATCCATGCTCTAATATGATGCTAGGAGAACACAGAAAAGCTACTAAATCAGGCTGGAGGTTCAAAACGGCTTGGTTTTTTTTTTATTGTGTTAACCTAACAAATACATAGAATAGATATCCCCTAAGAACACTGCACACCAGAATGGTTACTTCAAAGAATAAGGTGTTACAATGTAGAAAGATGTGTAGTTTTAAGCACAAAGAATGGTTGCCTAGTGATGGGAAGAATAACAAGATAAAAATGCAAAGGACACTGCCTGCTGTGTTATTACTGCTGTAGCTTTGCTCCCACTCAAATGCTCACTTCCTGGAGGCCCAAAGAAAGGGAAGCTGAATTATGGTTTCTGCCTGGGGACTGGCTAGATCAGTGGTAATCAAAGCCAACTTCTCCCACTGGCTTTCCACCAACGTTGTGGCTGATGGCCCACAGACATCGGATGCAGGGGTCTCACTGCACGACTGCCCCATTGTTGCGTATTCCTCCCATGCCATTCATCAATCTACTCCTGCAAGACATGTGGAGGTTATAGCATAACTATGAGGTTAGGGATGGTAATTGTTCTATGTTGATATTAGTGTGGCTGGTGCTAATGCAAAAATAATTACTACTCTGTGTCTTTATGGCCATTTTCATTTGCCCTCTGGTGGTTATGTAGTTATTTGGCTATCGATGGTAATGACATAATGCATGGCAACTAATATTGCCTCAGCTATACAACTGGGGGGAGTCAAAAAGGAGGAGGTGTTTGGGAGAGGCTGGGACTTGATAAATAATTTATTTTTCTTGAGACTTTTTTTTTTTTTTTGTCTTTGCAAAGACTTTTCTTTGGCTGTAAGAATATGAAGTCCTAAGAATACCAGTGGTCTGGTGATCAAAAACCTCAAGGTCTTAATGCACATGTCAGCTCTTTTGGTGATCATGTGCTGAAGTCTGAAAAATAAGTAAAGAGCGGTCATGGTCTCTCTGAATGCCTCTTATCACTCAGTTTCCTGAGTTGTAAGCCTTGCAGTTTGTCTAGATTCTTCTCTCTTTCATATTCTCCTGTATAGTCTCCTCATTGGCAACAGAATAAAAGAAAAACTTCTTTCTGAGATGCTTCAAGATCTAATTTCTGCCCAGTCTTCTAACTTCACCTCCTTTCCCATTCCCTTGTCATTCCCAATGACTCACTGTTCTTCCCCAGCTACATCATGCCCTTTCCTCATATGGTGCTTTTACTCTCTGGAATGGCCTCATCCTTCAGATCTCAGATACCTCATCTGAGAGCCATCCCTGACTCTCTCAGGCAAACAAGATCGTATCACTCCTGCGCACTGGGTATTTTACCTAAAGCACAGAAACAACCACACTGTATTCTAATGGTGTGTTGGTTCACCTGTTTCCCCATAAGGCCACAAACTTCTAGAGGTTCATGAGGTTCTTCTCTCCTTAATTTCCAGCGCCCAGCAAAGTGTCAGGCACATAGCAATTATTTAATATGTGCTGGAATAAATGAACAAAATGGGTTTCCTTCTCATGTGCTAGGTTCTTCTGGATTAAAATGACAGATAAATCAATTTTACTTTACAAGGATCATACGAGATGTTTTCATCAGCATACAGTTGCAGTCACATAATCACTTCTTTTAGAAGGCTAGTTTCCCTTTCTTCATGGTCCTCACATATGCTGTTCCCTCTGCTTAGAACACTCTTACTTCCTCTCCATTTAATTCCAGTTTAAATGTATTCCTTAAAGAACCTCTGATTGAGCACCTTTCTAATTGCTATCAGACTAGGCTATGCCCTCTGTTATAAATTCCCATGGCATCTGTGTGTTGTTTTCCATTTTATTAACGCAAATTATAATTAGAAAATGTTTGTTTAATTATTTAATAACTGTCTTATCTACAAAATATTAAACTCCTTGAATGCAGGGGCTATATTTGTCCTATTCACCACTATGTTCCCGGGCCTGGCATATTGCCTTGCCTATAGAGAGTATACAATAAATATTCCAAATAAGGAACTGAAAAAGCCCCTAAGGCAAGACATACTTCTGATATCTACTTAGATGCACACATTAAAAGGTTACATAACTACATCTCTTTTCAGAGATAAGCTGAAGTGCATGTTTTCTTACAGAAGATTTCAAGGAACACATGGAAACTTCATCAATATGGACTAAAGGGAATAGGGGAGAAGAAAATTTCCTTTAAATATGTAGTAAATTTCCACTTTAGGCTTATTCTTCCATATCAGTTTAATTCAACATCTACTGGGCACCTACTATGTGCTAGGCACTGTCCTAGACTCAACACAGGGTCTACGAACATGAATACAACAAGGCACCTGACTTAAAGCCCTTTAAGAAATGTCTTTCTGTAGATTTAATAAATTCATGCTCACTCTAAGCACAAATTGTTTCTTTAAATCATGTGGTCGTCTCTGCCCTTTTCTGTGTAGAATGCTCTTCCCTGCCTGGACCATTTGGTTAATTATAATTCTTCTCTCCTACATCAAAACCTTTTAATGAGAGCACACCCTCGTTCCCTCCTTCATCCCCTCCTCTCTTTCCCCAGAATCCTACCCTCATGGCTTCTTCTCTGTGCTGTTCTCCTGTTCTCCCAGGCCTCCTTCCCATAACACTGTCCACAGTGTCATACTTACTCCTTTACTCCTATTCGGTGTGGTCTTCAGGACAGGGACCATCATTTTATTCTATCTCCAGCACAGTGACTGAGACATAGGAGATGCTCAATGATTTTTGTTACTGTTACAGTGAATGAGTAAATGAATAAAACTAGTGTTTTTAATTAGATATCCTGCAAGACTATTTTTAATGGATTGTTTACAATTAGGAATACTCACTCTACAGAGATCTAGATCTCCGAAGTTCCTCAGTCTTTTTCCTTCAGTCAGGTAAGCTAAGCATCCCCTAGTATATTTGAGATTCTAGAAGATTTAGCCACATGAAGTTACCATTGTTGTGCATCAAAAATGATTGAGGAAGTGCCTGGGTGGCTCAGTCGATTAAGCATCAGACTTCAGCTCAGGTCACGATCTCGTGGTTCGTGAGTTCGAGCCCTGCGTTGGGCTCTGTGCTGATAGCTGCTTCGGATTCTGTCTCCCTCTTTCTCTGCCCCTCCCCCGCTCATCCTCTCTCTCTGTCTCTGTCTCTCTCTCAAAAATAAACATTAAAAAAAAAAACAACTGAGTATCAGCACTTCACATGTGTCAACTTAATACTTAGAAAATCCACTTGCTAATGATGGTGTCAAGGTGAACATCAAAGTGTCTATATTTAAATGTTCCGGATTCCAAATGAAAGAACTGTTTTCCTTATCTCGGCCTGGGTCTCCCTGGCTTATGCCTTCCAAGCTATTCAGAAGGGTCTGCTAAGCCCACTGCTTCTTGTAAGAAGAAGACTGTAGTCTCCCTTTCTAAGATCGTAAATGCACAGAATACTGTGTAGAAATCATGTTTTTAGGATCACTTATGAAAGGTTAGCATTTTATAGCCAATTACTAAAAGCCCAGCACAAAGTAAATGTACCCCAAATCAAGCAGATGTACAACAAAAGCCCAAGAAAAAGTACATGGACATTCTTGGAATGAATACTAAGCAACACAGTAGACACAACTTATATCACGAAGAAAATCACCAGTTGGTGGGGATGGAGGAGCTTGGGGGATGGTGGTTTGGTGAAGCCCCTTCATTTCTGGAATAGAAGCCACACTGCTTGGCTATCTGTCCCTGGGCCTTTAGCTCCACTGCCTTGCTCCTGTCTCATGTGTCCAGCAGCCACAGGCCAGAGCTGTCCTCTGACCTGTCTAATCCACAGTCTCGTAAGACTTTATTGCTCATGCCACCCTTTACTCCACTTTCCAAGCAGATGGTGTCATTAGCTCACAGCCTCTTGCCTCATCGGTCTCTGCTGTAATTACACTGCTAAAATCTCATAACCGATATTTCTCTACCAGGATTCCCCTAGATTTCCCTTTTTAATAGCGACTGAATTTTCTCTGGTCACTTAGAATATCATCTCAGGATGTTGACAGAGCGCTTGAGACCCAACCCCCAGCACCACCCTGACCCGTCTGATGTTGTCTATGTACCTCTCTGCTCTTTCCCAGCCCCAGATACGGGTGATTTTTGCCCCTAACAAAGATATGGACGGAGAAGGGGAAGGGAACACAGGGCCCTCTAAGTATCTTCCTTTTGCTACCAGTCAGGTTCAAACGTCATCTAACATCTACTATTGGCCAAAACGTAGCCTCCACTCGGCTCCCTCTTCACGCTCCAAATTTCCCAGGTTTACCAGGAAAGGTGGAGGAAGAGAAGACAGAAGAGCAGGGTGAAGCCCAAGACCTTGGGGATTCTTATTGGGCAAGAGTCAAAGGAGTGTTCTGGACAAACAGAAGCTGTGTATGGAAGCGTATTGTGTAGTTCAGGGCCACCACAGCTATAGAGGCCAATGTCACTTTAGCAGGAACTCTGACCTGGCTCCCAGGGAGAACTGTTCGTAGTTTTCCCCTGTAGGTATTATCCCTTCTGGACTTCCTGATCCAACATTTGTCCTCTAGACAAATCCCTGCTCCTATCTCACAGGCTTTAACCTTTAGTTTGAGTCTTTGGTCTCCTCCTAGCTACCAGGTCCCCCCTCCCTCTCAATCTTTCTTTTTCCTTGTTCTGTGATATGATACCTGCTGAATGAGGCCCACAGGGTTTGCAGTCGACACAGTACACCTTATGATCGTGAGGTAATTGGATAATATTATCACCTTCTCAGAAAGTCTTCAAAATTATCATGAGGATGTGAGGCATTCCTCCCCTGGCAGGTATCTGTGTGGTCAGATAAGATGACTGTTGCATTCCATTCCAATCATGTCATTCGGCCATTCTCCCATAGTGGGCACTTCCATGGAGACACTGAGGGATGTGACAGTCTGGAACATTCAGCTAAAATGGAATTCCAAACATAGCGCCTGCATGTGAGTTTCTCATAATCAGCCCATATATAGTCCGTCCACAGTCAAGGACTTAGTTAGGTGCCTCTCTGTTTCGTTTTTTCTTCCTCCTGCCCTTTAGGAGTTTTAAAAAAGTCAGAGGCATCTTGTAGATGGTGACAAAAGTATGTATTATCAAAGACAGATCTTATCACAACCCCATTTTGTCACAGCGTGAAACACAAATATCAGTATGCGTGGCTTTATGGGCTAGATTGGTTGGGTATAAATCTCAGCTCTGACGACTTTCAGCTTTTTAAGCATGAATGTGTTATTTAACCTCTCTCTGCGCCTCAGTGTCCCCTCTCTAAAGTGAGCGGTTTTTTTTTTTTTTCAACGTTTATTTATTTTTGGGACAGAGAGAGACAGAGCATGAACGGGGGAGGGGCAGAGAGAGAGGGAGACACAGAATCGGAAACAGGCTCCAGGCTCTGAGCCATCAGCCCAGAGCCCGACGCGGGGCTCGAACACCCGGACCGCGAGATCGTGACCTGGCTGAAGTCGGACGCTCAACCGACTGCGCCACCCAGGCGCCCCTAAAGTGAGCGTTTTAATAGGAGGCAACTCACAGGGCATTGTGAAGAGTAAACAAACAAGGTTGAGAACGGTGCCTGACAAAAGTTGACAAAAAATAAAGTATAATCTAATTAACAGTAGTAGTAAAAACAATGTTTAGTATTTGCCTCAGAGTAGTGTGTTTTGCTGCGGGGTCTCTCCTATGTGACAACTCACCGAATCCCTTGACTATATCCCCGAACCCTCCGAGTTCTCTGGACCTCTGAAACTGCTTTAGCACAAAAAGTCCCAGCCTGGAAGTCAGAAGATCTGGGAATGTTTGAGGCTTACACACATACTATTCATGAACAACCTACCACAGGCCAGTCCTCGCACTAGATTCTTCTCCTGTTCTTTTCTGTGTTCTTCACACCAGTTTCACAAGGTGGCTATCATTGTCCCCGTTTCGCAGATGACGAAATAAGTTTTGAACGGTTAACGACTGGGCCAACGTTAGGAAGGAGAAAACACGGGTCTGTCTGGAACCATTGCTAAAATCCCAGCACGTGCTTCCTTGGAGAGTCACTCAACCTCTGTGACCTTTACTTCTCCCACCTGTAAAGCTGAATTCTCCCTGCCGTGTCCATCTCACAGGGTGAGAATCCAAAGAGAAAGCGGCTACGCCAGTCGGCAGCAGGCCTTGAAACGTCTACAGGGTCAGAGACCCTACCGCCAGGGAAGCGCCTGGAAAGGCGAGCTAGGAGGCGCCAACGCGGGGAGGAGACTCGGGATCCCGCCTCCCCGCGACTCCAGGGGCGGGCGCTCTGCTGAGTGGCAGGAGAGTAAGCCAATAGGACTGCGGAGGCGGCCGGGGGCGGGGCTTCCCAAGGGCGCGCTCGGACTCGCAAGAGGGCTAGCGGGCCAGAAGCTGGCCGCAAGTGTCAGCCCTGCCCGGGGTTTGCTGAGCGCGCATCTGTGGGGGCTTATCACCTTCCTCACCGCCTGCGCTGAGAGGCCTGGCCTCGTGTGAGGAGACTAAAAGAATCTCGTTGGTGAGGACAGCAGGCAAAGTCACGAAGTGGTGCAAATGGCCTCGGCTGGCTCAAGGGCTGTGGAATCCGGGTGTCTGGGCAATCGGTGGTTGTGATAGAGAGCCAGGGATCCCCGGGCCTTCTGAATCCAGTGTCATTCCTGAATGTTGCAGGGGCTGGGCCCGACGGGGAGCTACGGAAGGCAGGAGAAAGAGCAGAGGCGATTTTCCTACCAGAAACACATGTGCAGTTATTCTAGAAGGAGAAATCCGAGAACAGTGGGATTTGGGGCAAGGACGACATCTTGGTTCTCACGTTTTTATATGATCGATTCACTTTGCTTCTTACAGCTGCCACCACCATTCTCTCACATGCTTTTTTATCTCTATAATTCCGACTGGACTTCCTGATCCAAGATGTGCATCTTCCAGCAGGCCCACTGAGGTCCACAGTGATTGGTGCTAAATGGTCAGGACATTCCCCCTGCGTAAAACCTTTCTGTGATATCCCATCACCCTTCTGTGATTTCCCATTGCCCTCAGGATAAAGGCCTAACTAACGTTGGACATGGCTTTCAGGGCAGCAGAGGTTCTGGCCTCCTGCCCCAGCCCTGTCTCCAGACACTTTCCACCCCTTTCCTAGGTTAAGGGCTTGTGAAATTAGTAAAAAAATGAGTTATTTCTAGAATTATTCAGCAGTATTGTCAGAAGAGAAGTCCTCCATAATCTGAAAACTCATTGGGTTCAGTAACCACCTGAAATGGAGATATCAGCTCTGTCTGGAATCTAAGAAACCTCAAATCTAGTTCTTGCTCATTTTCTGATTTTACTGTGTAATCTGCCACATGTTTCTTTCACTCTGTGTTACTTTGCTTATAAAAAAGGGAGAGTGAGATAATGTTTCCTATTCTTTTTTTTAGATTTTATTTATTTATTTATTTATTTATTTATCTATTGAGAGAGCACATGCGTGCAAAAGAGCAGGTGAAGGGCAGTGGGAGAGAGAATCTTAAGCAGTCTCTGTGCTCAGTGCGGAGCCCAATGCAGGGCTCGATCCCATGACCTTGGGATCATAACCTAAGCTGAAATCAAGAGTCCGCGGCTCAATTGACTGAGGCACTCAGGCACCTCGTGTTTCTTACTCTCTTATTTTTACTTTCTCAAGGTACTTCAAAGATAAATCTAACAATACATGGAAAAGGGCTTTATAAATTCAAATTATTAATATATGTCCTTCATAGCGAGATATACAACATTAATTACCTTTAAGATATTTTTCTGGGTCATATAGAATCTGTATTTTATATATATTGTGTATGTAACCCTAAGGTTTATCTTTATATCAGGCATGGATTAAAGCACCCCACAGATACCATTTACTCTGGCTGGATCAGAGGAGCAGGCCTGACTTAAAAGCCTTGTCCACTTATGCTCACTTGTTACTGTACTTACCGGAGGGACCTAGAGAAAAGGTAAGATAGAAGATGTCAACTAAAGAGTCCTGCCCGCATAAAATAAAGATAGCTCTGTCTTGGGGCGCCTGGGTGGCTCAGTCGGTTGAGCGTCCGACTTCACCTCAGGTCATGATCTCCCGGTCCGTGAGTTCGAGCCCCGTGGGCTCTGGGCTGATGGCTCAGAGCCTGGGGGCTGCTTCCGATTCTGTGTCTCCCTCTCTCTCTGCCCCTCCCCCGTTCATGCTCTGTCTCTCTCTGTTTCAAAAATAAATAAACATTAAAAAAAATTAAAAAAAAAAGATGGCTCTGTCTTAAGAAAACTTTGAAAATTAATTCTTTTTGTATAAGATGTAATGATTGCTTTCAGAGGAATGGGAATAGCATGTAAAATGTTAGAATATGGGATTATGGACTGTTGTAGGTCCTTGCTCAGTCTATGTTCTTAATCACCTCATTGTCTCTGCCTTTAGTGCTCTTTCCAAATCTGGGATTCATCTCTCCTTTTCTTCCCCTAGCCTCCTAACATATACTTTTCACTTAGCTAACTATCAGAAGGTATAATAGATAATGAATGAAGAAATGAAAGGGTGATGGATGGATGGAGGGAGGGATGCCTGGATGGACACCAACGGACATGAAGCCAGATGATCTGGATTCTTATATGGATCAACGCAATAACCTTTTGAAGTAGACCAGCAATTATTGGTCCTATTTTACAAACGAAGAAACTGAGGCTCAGAAAGTTAAGTGTCTTGGTGTGGAATACACACTGTTAAAAAGTGACAGAACTGACTTTAATTTTTACGACATCTTTCTTCTCACAACATAATCATTCTTGAAGGTAAGAAAGACTTAATTTCCACATTTTAGGCTGAGAACAGGCCTTCAAAAGAACACTTACATGCCTGTCTCCTTCACCACCTCCTCCTGTCCTAAGCAAGTGATTTCAGAAGCAAGCCAGTACTCACAGGCTAATTTTAAAGACAGGTCCGGAAAGTGACACCTGTTAGGAACATGGTAAAGAAGAACTAGACATAATGAGATTTCAGCCCATTTTGGCACTGACTTCTAATGGAAGATTCAGTACAGTTCTCTGCTTATGAAAGGAACCTGTTTCCATGGCAGAGGAGGAACTGAGGGAGGAAAGAGAGAAAAAAAAAATGGTAAAAATGTATTTTCTCAAAATCATTTCTCCAGATAGACTGAATAATTCAAAGGGCAAGGGCAGTTCAGTGACAAGGAGTGTGGCAGTAGGTGAGCTCTGAGACATAGAATAACTCTCAAGATTTCATCCAACGGGCAAGATAAATGAGGAATTTGGACTTGGAAAGGTTTTATTGAGCTCATGAGCCTTCCCTATTTCACTTAGTGTGGCTCACATCTCTTCATTTAAACTCGGAAGCTAGACATCCTGGGTTTTAAACCCTGGCTCTGCTACTAAACTAGCTCTGTAATCATGGGCATGATTCTTAACCTTTCTGCCTATTTGCATCTTTAAAATGGGGATAATAATAATTAACACCTCCCCTCTGGCATATTGTAAATGCTACTGTTACTAACATCACCACAGCTGCCTCTTGATCATTGAAGCAAGGCATTTACTTGAAGAGAGTTATTTGCAATTGCATAAAAAAATGGAGGAGGGGCATCTGGGTCACTTAGTCGGTTAAACGTCTGATTTTGGATTTTGGCTCAGGTCGTGATCTCACAGTTGTGAGATTGAGGCTCTGCCACTCCGCTGCTCGCGTGCTTGCACTTTCCCTTTCTCTCTCTCTCAAAATGAAAAAAATTTTTAAAATGGAGAAAACAGTAGTGAGATTACCTGGGGCACTTTTACATGTTCTGGCCTTCCTTTCCATCTCCTATCTCCAGCCTTCTGGAAATTCAGATTCTGTGGGTCTTGGGTAAAACTTAGGGATGCGCATTTTGAAGAAAAACATATCTAAAATGCTTTCTTTCATTTTGCCCCTCTACCTAACACCCCACTGGAACCCTACCTTAAGGGATTTCCTTGGAGGATGAAAGATATTTTTACTGCGTGAGGATTACCAGGGTTATATAAACATGGGCAGCGCATGTACATATTATTAATTCTAGCTCCCTAGCTAGATTAAAACCAACCTAAGTTAGGATTCAGACTTCTTCTGCCTTATGATGAGCTGATGAGCCCGCCTCAAACTCACAGATGATATCGTCATGATGGTACTCTTTCTGGAGAAACCAAGTCCTGGTGATGTAAAGTTTGGTCATCTAGTATTATGTGCTTATGTGTATTAGGCTGCAACCAACTTTTTGTAACTTATTGATCTATATGGACCTCCTTCCAGGTTCATGTACATAGCTCTAACTTATTCTTTTTAATACCTGCATAATATTCCATAGTATATAATTTCCATGCTTTCTTCAGCCATTTCCTGTTGCAGGAAATGCCAATTGTCTGCTACCGTATTTTAACCACCAAGTATTATGCTGTAATAAACACTCTTGTGTGTTACTTGGGCATTTTTTTCTTTCCTCTTAGAATAGAATCAGAAAAGGCCATGGTTGGATCACAAAGTATGTACATTGTTAACTTTTAGATGATATCTCCAAAAAGGTTGAAACGCTTCACCACTGCCCTTCCCATGAGCTCCTCCCTAGAATATCATGTGTACTGTGGGAAGGGGCAGCCTGACCTGGGCTACCTTCAAGTGGATGCAGTTGTGAGTATAACAAGACTATGATTCATGGTTGCTAAGGTGTTTTGGATTTTACAGATTGGCTAAAACCTCATCAGATCACATACTGCCTTCCCTTTTCTGGCCATAACTGAGTCTGTGGCATGGGTGAATTTACCCCCCAAAATGGCACAGCCACAAGTATCAACCTACCTTCCGTCCCTGTTCCTAGTTTTGTATGATACCTACCTGGGGGGGGGGGGGGGGAGAGAGGGTGGGTGGAAGCGGGTATCAAAAAAAAAAAAAAAAAAAAAAAGCGCAGCAGCAGAGATGAAAGGAATTGTGCTCAACCCAGAGACCACAGGACAGAGGTCAGATGACGGGATAGAATCAATTTCCTTATTTTCATGCTCTCTCTGCTCAGAAACATTTTCAGCTTAATAGCTGCTGACTTCTATAACACTCTCCTGTAATCTACTGCAAATCCAACGGATTCTGTGTTGTCACACTTCATCAGCTGTGTTATAATTCCCAATAACTGGCACACAATTGATGTGCTATCCCTGAAAAGCCAGCCCCCAGATAAATGGCTTCCGAGGGTATAATGATAAATCAGAGGCATTGTGAATGGATTCTGAAAGTATTCTAAGTCAGTACAAATCCTCCCTGGAATCCAATTTGGCTGGTTCATTACCAGTTCTATCTGTGGTATGCAAAAAGACGATAAACAATATTGTAAAGATGTAGATGAGATCGGCTTTTGTGACCTAATGTTTCTGTTGAAGAGAGAAGTACATGTTGTTAAAATGAGAAAAACGCACACAACCCACTGGCAACAGATTATTATAAGCTTCATTTTGAACAGGAATCATTTGTGATTTTATTACCTTGGAGACAAAGGCCTGGCTGCTTCTGCATTTTATAGTGGCTTAATTAACCTTTGCGCACAGAGATCTGGTACACCTACTCCACGAACTTAAAAGCTGCTTAAAAATACTGAGAGCCACCGGCTATTTCTGATAGACTCAGACCGAGATTCTGGAGGAGTATATAGTGGTCAAAGCAAAATTTTCCGGGACCAGGCTCCGGGAGATGAGTCCCAGCAAGTGACCTAACTTTCTGCGTCTCAGTTTCCTCCATTTGGAAAATGGGCTGATAGTAGTTTGGATCTCATTTCTTTTAAGTGGCACTAAGAAGAACGAATAAATAACCAAATGTGAGAGGGATGTGGCCGAAGAAGGAAAGTTTAATTAGTAAATCTAGCCTCAGAGAAATCATTAAGGATTGTTGGAGTTTGACTGTCTCTTCGGGTTAATAAATCTCTATGTAAGGTGTTGGAAGTGACCATATAGTGTCGTGTTTCTGTTCATGGCCTTTGGAGTTGGACAGACCTGGGTTTAAATTCTTGCTCTGTCACTTAGTAGTTGTGTGACCTCGGTTTCTTGCTTTATCTAGGGGGATTAACTGGAGGACCTAATACAAGGGTGTGAGGCATGGCCCTGTGGGACCAAGTAAAAGATTTTGTTTCTGTAGTACTGAGTTAACATTTCAAACGTAAATAATGATCCTATACAGGTGATATAGCTTAGAGGTGAGGACCCTGGATCCTGGACCTGATCGCCTGGTCAGATCCCAGTTGTACCCTGTACATTAGGTGTAACCTTGGGGAATTTGCTGACTTTCTTATGCCTCAGTTTCCTTATCTGTGAGTACAGTTAGGGTACCCACCTCAAGGGGTGCCCTTGAGGACTAAAAGGTGCCCAGCTCGCAGTAAACATGAGGTAAGTGTTAGATGTTACCATGCACTTCTGTGCAGAGAGGCGGACAAATGACTGGGAACCAGGTAGAACACTTGCTACGTTTCTAAAGTTAGAAATCCCTACCATCTGCTTTTCCCTTCTAATTTCATTACTTGCCCCTAGGACAAGTTATGCAGAGAACATTCCAGTTAACTGAGAACCAGGGTTGTCAGGACACTTATAAATTGAGATTTTCTATTTAATAATGTGTACTGCGTTAGCAGGTGTATAAAAGGGCAAATCCAACTCTGTGGGGACTGAATCGCACTTAAGATGGAGGTCCTCTTGGGGCGCCTGGGTGGCGCAGTCAGTTAAGTGTCCGACTTCAGCCAGGTCACGATCTTGCGGTCCGTGAGTTCGAGCCCCGCGTCAGGCTCAGGGCTGATGGCTCAGAGCCTGGAGCCTGTTTCGGATTCTGTGTCTCCCTCTCTCTCTGCCCCTCCCCCGTTCATGCTCTGTCTCTCTCTGTCCCAAAAATAAATAAACGTTGAAAAAAAAAATTAAAAAAAAAAAAGAATTTGTGCGGTGAGTCCTGACCTTCCTCCCCCCCCCCGGCCCGCCCCCCCCCGCTTCTCAATATTGTCTGAACAATTTTGGAAGGGCTGACGGTGTTCTCGGAAGTGTTATCCTATGCACACGACTACTGGAAGGGAGACAAAATCTGTCTATCGCTCTCTCTCTCTTTCTTTTTTTTCTTTGTCCTCCTCACCTCTCCCCATGTCCCTCAGCATTCCAAAATCCTACACAGATACCAAGTTAAGAAATCACTTTCTAATTAGAAGCTCCGAAATACCCCAAAGCCTGAATAAACTAATGATGATGGAATTTTGGATACAGTGTCAGGAAAGAGGAAGCTCCATATGGGGGGAGGGGGTGCTGCAGGAAGGATAAGCTTCCAGGCATTCGCCAAATGACTCAAAAGCTATGCCTGCCCACTTCTTTTACTCACCAGGTCATTGCTGTTCTTGGAAATCAGCTGATCCCTGTATTGGGCAGTGCACCGGGGCCAGCTCTGCCAGGCCCAGTGAGGGTGACATACCCACACCAGCCTGTCCACGCCTCTTCCTCTGCCAGAAACTAAAGCACATGGAGGAATGTGTGGGTCATCACAGAAGTAATGCTTTCTGAAGTCCTGGGTTCATCTAAATGGTTCAGGGACAAGCAGAGAGGTAAGAACACACCTGGCATCAGGTCCTTCGTGAAAAATAAGACTTGACTCCGACGGGTGAGTTGGATTTCCATCTTGTTAAAAATATGTATAGTAGGGGCGCCTGGGTGGCGCAGTCGGTTGAGCGTCCGACTTCAGCCAGGTCACGATCTCGAGGTCCAGGAGTTCGAGCCCCGCGTCAGGCTCTGGGCTGATGGCTCAGAGCCTGGAGCCTGTTTCCGATTCTGTGTCTCCCTCTCTCTCTGCCCCTCCCCCGTTCATGCTCTGTCTCTCTCTGTCCCAAAAATAAATAAACGTTGAAAAAAAAATTAAAAAAAAATATGTATAGTAGCCACTCACTCAAATATTCATTCAACACACAATTCTTAACACATGCCCATATTTTATAGGTGAAAGATACAAAGAAAACATTCACAAGTTTCATGATAAAAACATACAAGTATGCCAGAAATAATATAGTATAATGTGATCATTGCTGTAACGGTAGGTAAATAGAACTTTAGGGAAGCCAAGAAATAGGAATGATTGTATTTTATGTGTGTGCACATGTGTATAGGGGGTTCTCAACCAAAGCAGGGAAATGTGATTTGTTTCATATGTAACCCAAGGATCCATGTGTCTCCTGATAGTATAGCCCCTTTCCCAGTAAGAACTAGTTTCCCTCTCCCATCTTGCCATCAGGGTCACCTTCTAGGACACTTTCAAAAATCAAGGTGACCCTGATGACTTTTCCTTTGAGGACCTTCTCCCCTAGACACAGAACAGCAGCAGCGGTCATTTTGTTGTTGTTGTTAAGACGATGTGAGTTTTGCCCCCTTAAAAGTGAGAGATGGAATAAAATGAAGGCATACAGATCTGAGTCTCTTATGTAGCCCCCTTACCCAAGAAGGTGTGGGGAGCAATGTGGAGACAAGGAAGACAGGTCCCAGAGAGTGGTGGCCCCGCTGGGTGCCCCGATAGGTGGAAGTTTTGCGTATCTGTCAGTCAGGGTGTGTGTCCTGGGAAGATTCCTTGAATCCTACCTCTCTTAAGTACCATGGATTTCATGTTTTCTCTTGTACTTCAAGGTTGTCATTCTAAGCCAAGGAAGAAGTCCTGAAAGGATCAAAAGGCTATTTCAACCAAGACAGTCTCCAGCTTTTGTGTGGATGGCAGCACAGTTATATGGACATACCCCTTCTCTCCTTGCTAGCTCAGCCTGGCCAAGTAATCTGGCCACGATACCTCAGATAATTCAGAATGAGAATTAAACAAAGATTAAAAAAAAAAAAAGAAAGAAAGAAAAAGGAAAAGTTACTTTGGCTTAAATGATCTAAGCAATGTGAAAAAACAACTTTTAAATTTATTTACTTACTGATTTTTTAATTTAGATCATCTAGGACTTAGGCCTTCTTGAATGCCTTCTAGTAATTTCTTTTCTTTTCTTTTTTTTTTTTTTTCTCCTGCTCTGAGAGATCATTTCTAGCCCATCCTGAGGGCTGTGGTTGTGGTCCCAGTGGCTCTGCCATTGGTCTCCACCATCGTGCTGAGGCATCCACACCTTTGCTTTCATTGTCCCCTCATGGCAGATCTGTGTGAAGCTTTCTTGCTGGTCAGAGTCCCCTTCGCCAGCACTTGGCAAGAAGGGGGCTGTCCTCTGAGGCAATGTTTGGGTTCATGGCACAGTAGTCCCCTGGCTTCCTGCCACCACCACACAAGGCCAGGGACCACTCTGGGTTGAGTGGGTAAGAATGTTCACGGTAGTACTTAGCATCTGAGTTGTAGTTCGCCATTTGGGACAGAAAGGTGAAGCAGAGCAGTCCTGAACAGGAGGGCGCACGTATGTGGAGACTCAGAATGTGTCAAACACAGCCTCTGAGGGAAGGGGACAGGGAGATATGGGGAGCAAGAATGTTGTCGCTTCTGAGCTTTAGGAAGTCACCAACAATTCCACTGTTGGAGAAATGAGTGCAAATAAAGAAGCCTAAACCAGCAAGAGGCAATGAATGCAAATTTTTGAGACTGATAGACAGCTACTGCTGACCTGAAGTCACCAGCCCGGCCCCCAGTCCTCCCAGACTTCGCCTTTCCTGAACTCCTATCACAGTTCCCATCTTTATTACATGTTTTGGCATTTATACCGTACTCTGTCTTATGTTGCTTCCCAACTATGGTTTCATGTATATACATGATCTCTTCCCAACTTGAATATAAACTCTTAGAGAGCAAGGCCATGCCCAACAACTGGCAAAGGGTATGAGTGAAACCAATTTTTAAAACTTGTATATAGAAGTGGGGTGCCTGGGTGGCTCACTCGGTTGAGTGTCTGACTCTTGATTTCTGCTCAGGTCATGATCCTAGGGTCGTGGGATGGATCGAGCCCTGTGTCGGTTTCTCTCTCTCTCTGCCCCTCTCCCCTCCTCTCTCTCTCTAAAGTAAAAATAAATCGGGGTGCCTGGGTGGCTCAGTCGGTTAAGCGTCTGACTCAGGTCATGATCTCGCGGTTGGTGGGTTCAAACCCCACGCCAGGCTCTGTGCTGACAGCTCAGAGCCTAGAACCTGCTTCAGATTCTGTGTCTCCCTCTTTCTCTGCCCCTCCCCTGCTCATGCTTTGTCTCTCTCTGTCTCTCAATAATAAACAAACATTAAAAAAATGAAAAATGAATAAAATAAAATAAAAATAAAATTTGCATATATAAGAGACAATACAATCAAGTATTGTGCATGGAAAGAAATTAAATAATAAGTATTGTAAAGAAGCAAACTAGCACTATAAAAAAAGCATTCTTTACCTAATTTCCTGGTCCAGAAACTATTTTTAAAGGATTTCAATAATAACAAATCTTAAACATACACGCAAGTAGAGAAAATAGTTTAACTCCCATACAGTCATCACCCAGAGTCCAGAATTTTCAAATTTTCACCACTCTCATTTCATTCAGTCTCCTTTCTACTGAGAGTAATTAAAAATTTTTAATCACAAATCCCAGTTATATTACTTATCCTTATGTACTTCAGTAAGCATCTCTAAAAAATATGGACATTTTCTTATATACATAACCACAATGTTTTCATCAACTGATTAGCATCAACTTAAAATTAACAACAATTTCTGGATATTCTCTCAACTTCCTTGATAGTTACCAAAGAGCAAGAACATCATTTAAAAGAAGGCCTGTTTCTCAGCCCATCACAGAAAGTCATGCTGGGAACTGACAAGAGAAGGCAGCAATTAAAGTCAAGGTCAACTTTTGTTTGGCCATACTAGCCAAGTCTGACAATCATAGTCACAGGCTCAAGTAGGACTGGCTCAGAGTCCAACTTTCTGGAAAAGTGTTGGTGGGCCCCAGACAGCTAATGCTGTGTAGAAGTGTGTATATGTGTGTCTAGCACAGGGACCATCTCTGGGGCACAGAGGTGGAAATAGATTTCAAGAGGGGTGTGATGGCATTTAGGAGGGCTATGAATTTAGATGGGAACCTTTAGTGGAAATTCAAATTTTCTTTCAACTGTAAATATGGACAACAAACCACAGAAGTATTAGTATCTATGACTTTGTCACCAATAGAAATGAAAATATTTAAAAAATATATTTTAATATTACAATTGTTGTAGATGTCATCAAATTTTGTAAATGCCTATTATTACTTTGAAATGATGTTAATCATTTTCCCAGCCCTAAATCTTGTTATATTCAATAAGAAAGCACACATATCACTATATCGCAAATTTGTTTTGTTTTACTTTTTTATTAGATAACTGCATTTTGATACACTTGATTTCCTTTGTAGTCCAGTGCATTTTATTTAAAAAAAAATTGTTTAATGTTTATTTTATCCTTGAGGGAGAGAGACAGAGTGCAAGTGGGGAAGGGGCAAAGAGAGAGGGAGAGAATCGAAGCAGGCTCCAGGCTCGGGGCTATCAGCACAGAGCCCAATTCGGGGCTTGAATTCAGGAATCGCAAGATCAAGACCTGAACAGAAGTCCGATGCTTCCCTGACTAAGCCACCCAGGCGCCCCTCGTGCACTTTATTTTATACGTTTTAAGACAGTTTTCTGGGAAAGAGTCTGCAGGCTTCGCCAGACAGCCAAAGGAATGCATGGCCCAAAGAGAAAGATGAGGATGCCAGAAAGCCTAAGAGCCGGGATGCTGTGAGTGACGCTTAGGGGAGAAAAGGGAATTACCCCTTGCCTAGGTCATCAGTTTTTTGACTCTGAACATAATAACCAAGGATGAGATATCAGCTCCTATAAGGAGCCCGGAAGTCCCTGCAAGAGCCACATGAAAGCCTGTCTCCAAAACGACATTTCTTCAGTGCTGGCATATGAGTCACAAATTTTGGCCAGCAATTGTGAAAGGATGCTCTAAGTCCTCCAGAGGCAGAGTACTATAAAAGTCTAAAGTATTAATAGAATTCCTCCCACCTCAAGGCTGTGGCTCCGCCCACGGCCTTGCAGGCAACATGAGGGGCACCCTGCCAGGCTGACTTCATGGAGGACCGATGGGGACAGCTTGCAGCTTACAATGCGATGCCAATACTGACTGTCGTGAATGGTGCGAGAAGGAGAGAAAGTGATTTGCCTAAACTCCCTTTTCTGGAAAATGGGAACAATGCCCATTGCCACCTACCTCGCAGAGTTTTAAGTCAATCATTGTGGTGTTATGTTAAATCCTAGGAGTGTCACATTATCATAACATGAAAAACTTACCAAGCTTTGCTAAAGGCAGAGGGTTTTTAAAAATAGCCAGCTATTCCTGGGACCACATAGATCCATATTCTTTATCTGCAAATTCACCAACCTTATTTGCTTCTCACTGGCTTATGACTATTAGCATTATGCAGTGAATTGCATATAACTGCCTTATACAGTAACCATATCTTGAAATTTCCCAGGCAAGGGAAAAGCTCTTTGGCAGTTGTGTTTGCTTCCTATAGCCATAGGAATTTATCAGCCCTGGAATTTCACATCCACGTGTGGTGTGACTTTTGGCAGGAGTATGTTAACGACCATCAAATGGTAAAAAACGGCTGGCAACCATTCACATTAGCTCCAAACTGGAAATGACTCAAATGTCCACCCATATTGAGTGAATTAAATAATTTTTGGTAGTTGCCTACAAGGGCATACTACACAGCAGAGAGAACGAATCAACTATTGCTAATTGGCAGCGACATCTATCAATCTCACCAATATAAGGTTGAGGGAAAGATGCCAGACAGGGAAGAATACACACTGAATGGTTTCATTTACAGAGTTTATAAATGTGGGTTTCTGACAAAGTGAGCCTGGGGCATTCAAAGTCAGAGCACTGGTTGTCTACGGATGGCAAGTCGTGACTCGAAAACGTGAAGCAATTTCTGGGGAGTTAGCACTAACTCTGTTTCTTGACGTGAGTGCTGGCTACTGGGATGTACTCATTTTGTGAAAATTTACTGAGCTGTACGCTTATAATTTGTGCACGTTTCTGTGTGTATGCTTTATACTTCAACAAAATTTCAGGCTTACATAAAGACATGAGCAGGGCCCCCCAGTTTTTTCCAATGCAGATATGTATTGTGTTCCTCCAGAGCACATACCTTTTTTAGAGAGTTGGTGATATTTTAAAATAATGTTAAGAGGGGCGCTTGGGGTGGTGGCCCAGTCGGTTAAGCAGCCGACTTTCGGCTCAGATCATGATCGCACGGTTCATGAGTTCAAGCCTCGCGGGCTCTGCGCTGACAGCTCAGAGCCTAGAGCCTGCTTCGGATTCTGTGTCTCCCTCACTCTCTGCTCCCCCTCTCAAAAATAAATAAACGTTAAAAAATTAAAAAAAATAATGTTGAGAAATCTGCAATTTTCAATTGGGGCTTTTGATAATATGCAAATCACCAAAAATAATTGCCCATCCACCCCTGAATTGGGTTATCATTCTTTTTATTGACGTATCTGTTCATCTTAAATAATAGATATCCTAAAGCCAACTGTGTGTTCTAATGACTTGTTAAAGTGGCCGGATACAAAGTGAGCTATGATGGGGACGGCCTTATCGGAAGCTTCTCCGCAGGAGGCAGGACGGTGGTGTAATTTTGCCCTGGTAAGGCCACCCGGTCAGGTTGATACACTGCATCCAGTGTAGCGCATGCAGCAGGAAGAAGGGGAACTTCTATGTGGTCAGCGCAGAGAGGGCCTTTTTCCTAACTGGTGGACCTAAATGGGTACTATTTCAGAAAGAGGATGTGACAGGGATACAGCTTGCTTCTGTCCCCCACAGGGCCCTTTTCTCTGCTCATCACTGTTGATGTAGGGCACTGTCCCTCCCTCCTCCAGTTACCTACCTTTTTTTTCCCCCTGTTTTTACACAGGAAGCCTTTGGGAACCATCTCTTTTCTTTTACGTCTCCCTTTTGTTCCGCCCCACGCTCCAGAGCAGAGCTAAGGGTTACACCGTTCACTTCGTAGAGATAAAAGGTGGGAGTCCTGTTTAGGAGCCACTGAAAGCCGGTCCCTAGGGTTGATGTCTAGGAGGAATTTCATAAATCCTTGTGCAAAAAAGGAACTACGGATTCCTGGTATTTCTTTTGGCCCCTCTGCATTTTTGTCTTTCCCTTATTCTGGGCTATTCTGATTATCAGTGAGGTACAGTGGGAAGTGAGCGGGTATCAGAGTTGGACAGACCTGATGCCGGAATCCTGCCCTTTTCTCGTCACTTTTTTAACCCTGGGCAAGTTGTTTATCTTCAGTTTCATTTTCCTCAACTGTAAAATTGGGATGATACTATCTTCTTGCAAGGGTCTGGGGAAGATTATATAAATAAAAGGTATGTGGCTCCTAACAGTGTTTGCACATAGCATTGCACATTTATTCATTTTTTCATTCATGCGTTTGATAAACAGAACCATGGGGAGCGATGCATTTGTAATCAACAAATGTAAAAATGCCTTTTTCGTTATGGGTTTATAATACAAATATATGATCAGTTATCTATCTATCTATTCATCATCTTTTAGCTGTCCAGGCATCCATTCTTTTATCTTTACATGTATGGGATTGTTCTATCTGTATCTGTTGTGATAATATCAAGTACTATACGTGTTTGCTAATATTATTAATGATAATATTATAACTCTGTAGATACAGAAAAATGTCTGTATAACTATATACATTGAGATGTTTACATTACAATTATTTCAGGGGCATAAGATATGAAGTGGGTTTTTCAGTTTCTTCTTTCAACTTTTCTATGTTGTTTGAAATCTTTAGCAACGGCTAACGTTTTCAAAAAAAATTAAAATACTAGAAATGTTATGAACTAAAAAATTTGAAAATTTAGAGAAAATGGAAAACATATTACATGTCAAAACTGAAATAAGAAATAGGGAACTTGAATAGACTAATAAGTTTTAAAGAAATTAAGCGACAATTGATAACTTCTCCCTCTCAAAACACTATAGGCCCAAATGGTTTTTCAGGTGAGTTCTACCAAAGTCTTGAGGAACAATACATTTTTATCTGCATTGTAAGTTATTCCAGAAGAGACAAAACCAAATGCTGCAAGCTCATTTCAGAAACTTGGTATAAATGAGATGAACACAGTATAAACAAAGAAAGAAAACTATATACCTTTTTCTCTTATGCAACTAGATGAAAAATCTTCTGAAATATCAGCTATTTGATTCCAACAGTATGTTTTAAAATAATACAGCTTGATTAATTAATGGTTAGTCATTAGGGATTCTGCCAACATAATTCAGAACATTAATAGATTAAAATTTTAAAACTCATGATAATTTCATTTGATGCAGAAAAAGCATTCAACAAATTCTTTACTTATTTATGATAAAAACTCTTAGCAAACTAAGAGTAGAAAAGGATTTCTTTAATTCCCTTAAATGGATGATGGTTATATTCCAAAACCATTTTTACTTAATGGAAAAAATTTAAGTCCATTCCTGCTAAGACTGGAATAAGGGAAACATTGTCAAAAACCACTATATATTACAACCAACACTATAATGTTGGAAATCCTGGCCAGCCCTGAATAAAAGAAAGAAATAAAGGAATTGGAAAGAAAGAAACAAAATTATCAGTTTTTTCAGGTGCTATACTTACCTACTGAAAAGAACCAGTAGAATAAACAGGTAAATTATAAGAACTTGATGGGTATGTGATGAAATTATGAGAGCATTTCCAACAGCAAACAGCTAGAAAACGTTATTTTAAAAAGGCAAGATACCGTTCACATATCAAGAACTGAAAAATGTTGGGTAATTAACGTAACCAAGATTATATAAGTCCTCTTTGAGAAAACGCAAGAGTTCTAATAAAGGACATAGAAAACAAAAACAAAAACAAAAACAAGTGAATGAGTAGCATTCCTTGTTCTTGACCCAAAGGACTTAAAATTGTAAAGATATCAACTCTCCCCATATTTGTTGTAGTTGCAACAAAATTCCATGGATCTTTGAGATCCATGATAAATTTATTTTAAAATGCATCTGATGTTGAGGCAGTGAAGGACTTTTTAAACAAAAGCTTCCAAAAAACATGGGATAAAGTTGATTAGAGAGTACATCAAAGTTAAGGATTTATGTTATGCAAAGGGAACATGGATAATGTTAGAAACATACTTCAAAATGGGAGAAGAGCCTTTACAATGTGTCAACTGGATGAGAGATTCCCATCTAGAATATAGAACATAAATCAAATAAGAAATCTAATAAACAAATCAACAGGAAAAAGACAGTGACCTCAATAGAAAAATGGGCAAAGTATGTCAACAGGCAACTTACAGAGAGATACACTCAGAAAGCTAACACATCATGAATAACTCAGCAAACTGACATAACAATGAGCTATAATTTTATACCCAGTTGACTGCAAAGGTTTCAAAAGCTGAATTATATTCTGTGTGAGCTGGATATGGACCTAGGTCCTGCTGGTGAGAGTAAGGACCAACACAGTGATTGGAAAGCACAATCTGTACTACTCAAGCAAAGTAAGAACACCCATGTCCTATGAGCTGGCAAGATTGAGAGGAGGGTAAGGAAATGGGAGTAGAGAAAACAACAAAGATTCTGGCTTAATTGACTGGGTAGATTCAGGTGACATTACCCAAGATACAGAATGAAGAAGGAGGAAGAGCTGGTCTGGGGGTAAAGATGATGTTTTCCAATTTGGATCTGTTAAGAATTATGAACTCAGGGGATGCCTGATGAGAATAGTAGACACTCAATCGATATTATCTTCTCTCCAATCAGGTAAGTTCCCTTTTTCTTCTCTGTTTAGGAAAGACTGAATTTTATTTTGTAATTTTCTCCAACTTAAATGCTATTAGTTTTTTGTCGATAAGGACCAACGTTTCTACTCCCACCTTCTCAAAAATAAAAGAATGAATAGATGACACTGATTTTTAAGATCATCAAAACTTTTAAGCTATTGTTAGGAACTGAGTAGGAAGATATCCCTACTTTTTCCAAGTCACCGAATGTCAATATTCTTGGGCATATATATTTTTTTTATGTTTATTTATTTATTTTGAGAGAGAGAGAGAGAGAGAGAGAGAGAGAGAGAGAGAGCGTGAGTGGGGGATGGGCAGAGGGTGGGAAAGAGAGAATCCTAAGCAGGCTCTACACCCAGTGCAAAGCCCAATGCTGGCCTCAGTCTCACAGACCATGAGATCATGACTTGAACCAAAATCAAGAGTCAGCCGCTCAACCCACTGAGCCACCCAGGCATCTCTTGGGCATATTTTTTTAAGTGAGGTAAAGAATGGTTAAAAGACATCATGTCAGACTGAAAAGCTCATGTGTTTTGGTGCCAGAAAACCTGAATTTAAATACCAGTTCTGCCACTAGAGAGCCATGCAACTTGGGGGAAGATATTTAGCCTTTCAATAAATGTAACTAATAAAAATTACCTTTTTGTAATGTTATTAGGGTTAAATAAAATCATATAAATCAAGTGTCAGACACATAATAAATGTGTCATAAAGGCTATTATTATTATTTTTTCTATACCATTGTAGACCCTTATCTTCAATAATTCTAAATTTCACAGAATAGTCTACATCAACACTGTCCAATAGGAGTACAAGGCAAGCCATATAGGATGTTTAAAATTTTTAGTAGCCATACTGAGAAAGTAAAAAGAAACAGGCCAAATTGGTATTAATAATACACTTTAGGGACGCCTGGGTGGCTCAGTCGGTTAAGCGTCCGACTTCAGCTCAGGTCACGATCTCACGGTCCGTGAGTTCGAGCCCCGCGTCGGGCTCTGGGCTGATGGCTCGGAGCCTGGAGCCTGCTTCCGATTCTGTTCTCCCTCTCTCTCTGCCCCTCCCCCGTTTATGCTGTGTCTCTCTCTGTCTCAAAAATAAATAAACGTTAAAAAAAATAATAAAAAAAAATAATACACTTTAGCCCAATATATGCAAAATACAATTTCAACATGTAACCAGTATGAATGTTATTAATAAGTTATTGTACATTTTTGTTTTTGTATTGTTTTCAATATCTGGTGTGTGCTTTATACATGAAACATAACCTCAGTTCTGATGAGCCACACCTCAAGTGCTTAAAAATCACATGTGACTAGTGGTTACTTCATTAAATGGGTCTACATCCAATGTTTAAATCCTGCATTATTTAAACATTCTCTTAAAAATCAACAAGTTCCTCTGTATGGTTCTCAGATAGTAAGAGTTTGTCTAACAAACAGCATGGCATTTCTCCCCCACCTCAGCCATTAGAAATGGAGATTCTTTGGAACACTCATTAGGTAGTTTGAACTTCTGGCAAGAGGGAGTGCCTGGGTGGCTCAGTTGGCTCAGGTCATGATCTCACAGTTCATGAGTTAGAGCCCTGCGTCGGGCTCTGTGCTGCCAGCTCAGAGCCTGGAACCTGCTTTGGATTCTGTCTCCCTCTCTCCCTGCCCCTCCCCCGCTCACATTCTGTCTCTCTCAAAAATAAATAAACGTTAAAAAAAAGTGTATAGAACTTCTGGCAAGTGGTCTTTGCAAATCTCCCCCCTTTCCCTCCTGGTGGCTACATGGCCTTGGAAGGATCTCTTGAACCAGCCCACAGAGCAGTTTTGGCTGCACTTTGAGGGGCTGAGGATTTTCTGACTCTTCTCCTCGAGGTTCAGAATATTAATTCTAAAAGAGATCTTATTCCCTCCCAGACCTAGGAAGATCCAAACCACAGTAGCCATTAAACCAATGGGAAGGAGGGAGGCAAAGTTTTCCATGTGGGGCTCACTCACGTTCCAGTGCAATCAAGCAGACCATTTGTTCTGTTTGGAATTAGTTTGGAATGAGGCAGAGAGGAAAGAAATACATATTACATAAACTTACGGGAACCACAACCTGGATAAGACAAGTATTAACAATACTTGAAACATGAAAATGTATGAAATTATTACCTTTCCCTGCAGTGTCTAATGGAATACCCTGCTTTGGGTGAGAGAGTGACCGGGTGACTTCTCTCAGATCCATTTTAAGTCTATTATTCTCTTGTTTTTGAAATAATTATGTCGAGAACTTTTTTTTTTTTTAACTTGTGGTAAAAACACATAACGTGAAGTTTCCCATCTTAACCACTTTGAAGCGTACTGTTCAGTAGTGTTAAGTATATTCGCATTATTATGAAACAAATCTCCAGAATTTTCTTGTGTTGTAAATACAAAACTCTGTCCACATTCAGTGAAAACGCCCTTCCCCGCCTCCCACCCCCCCAGCCAACAGACAACCACCACTCTACGCTCTGTTTCTAGGAGTTAGCCTGCTCCGGATACCTCATATAAATGGAATCAAACACTATCTGTCTTCTTCTGACTGGCTTATCTCACTCAGCGTAATGTCCTCAAGGTTTATGCACACTGTGGCAACATTCTTTTTGAGTTTTCCAGATTTCTCATTTTAAAAAATGCATTTGACTTGATTCACCAAACTTTTACCAGGCGACCACTATCTGCTACATGCTCTATCTATTTGCATGTTTAGTGGCTTGAAAACTGGAATATTCCATCTCAAATTAACGTAGCCATGGTTGGGACTTCCTTGAGACTTACTCCAGGAAGCTCTGAACAGCAGGCCAGGGGATACATCGCATTGTGTCCAATTTAAATTCCACCCATGCTCCTCAGCCGGGCGCTTCATTACTGCGTGTTTTCTCACTCCCCCAGGGGCTGATTCAGGTCCATGGATTATGGAGAACATAGGTAAAAGTAAGCACAGAATATGCGTGTGGCCTTGAATGAGGTGGAGATCCTTTTGTAAACTCATTATTTCATTCTCAGTGATTTGGGTGGCTCACCGGCCATAGGCTGGCCAACAGCAAAGAATCTCACATCACCAGACTCTGTCCCCATCCTCTGTCTTTCCCATTCCCAACACTTGATATCTCCAGAGCAGCAGGGAATGCAATCCTGCCATGTGCAGCTTAGCTCAAAGAGAAAAGGCACAGAGTTCCAATTTGTGATTCCCAGCCTGAAAGGGACCAATAAACTGTTGTTCTGATAAACAACACTTGAGCTTTTTTTTTTTTTTTTTCTTTAACGAAGGCATTAAACTGACCTTCTTTTGAAAGGGGCTAGACAGGGTAAACAGGAGAGGTCTTGTTTTCTCTTCGTCCTGGAAAAATAACATTTCTCCCTTTCCAGCTCAGTACAGTTGACTGAATTGGAAAGGAATCTATTTTCTCTGGAAAGATTTATTTGCCCAACAGTCATGTTTTTGTATATGTGTGTGTGTTGGCAAGAGGCGATAGATTTTCAGAACAAGGGTCGTCTTGTTCACAGTTTAAAGGAGCCCAGAAGTTGACTAAGGAACTGAACGTTAGGGAAAGCTTTTGCAGCCTTCATTAATGCTATATACAGACTCCCAGTACATCTCCGGTGGGCCTGGGAGATGGGGCAGTGACTCTGTGGTGCCACCAAGCTCATCTGAGAGCAAGTAGAAACATTTCTCCTTCCTTCACCTCAACTTAAGACATGTGACAGCCAGAGTCTGTAAGAAAGCATCTGCGTTTCTAGTTGTTTCCAACAAAGTTAAACAATATTTGAATAAAGCCATGTGGAAAAGTTAAGCACAGAATTTCCTCCTCTCCTCACAACCAGACTTCTTTCTCCTATCTGAGGACACATGTCCCAGGATCAAGCAAAGGAGATATATAAATTCCTTCCTGGCCAAATCAGAGATAAGATGTACAGGAATTATTAGCTGTCCCCATCTCCTCTCACCTCTCATCTCCCCTACTCATCTTGACACAGGACAGGTATCACATTGAAGATTCAGGACCAAATATGTTCTCCTTTATGAAGAATGGATTTCACTACTTTAAGTTTTCTCACATTGTGAGCCAGGCATTAATATCGCATAAAGTAAAATTGTGTACTTGGGGATATATTTTTTTGAGAACATTTCTCTGGAGGTGGATGGCCTATTTCTTGTCAACTCAAAAAAAAAGTTGAATATATGTATATACCCTGACACCAGAGATGCACTGTACTTTAAGCTGGTGGCTCCTTCCCCTGGTTTTGTTTGTTTCTTTCTTTCTTTCCAAGTCACCGTTTGCCGCACTCAACTGACATCTCAGCTAGATATTGCACAAGTGACTTTTCACCCAGCTGGTCTTTGCCTTGCCAGGTGCGGCTGGCCAACATAAAGAAAGAAAACGTGTTTTTCCTTTTAGCAGGAACGTTAAAACTTTTCCCACATTTTCCATCACCCGGTGTCTGTTTTCAAGGAAGCACAGATCAGCAGAAACCAGAGGAGTCTGAGATTGCTCCTTCATAGGTGTTGGCTCTGAGCCTTTTCGTGCATTTAATTTAGCAGAAGTCCACATCGTGAAATGAGGGCAAAATGTAATTTTTCTTTGATGGCAAAATGGTTTCCATGAGGAGAAACTGGCTGACGGCACTGAGTCCCGTGTTGCTGGAAGCCTTCACAGCAGCTACTCACCTTTGTCTTGCACCCAAACTCCCCCAGAGGCTGGCTGCACTCACGGGGCCGAACGGCTTTCCCCTCAGCAAGTGCATACCTTCTTGAGGCATTTTTAACTGTCACCAATAGATTTCCATTGTGTGCCAAAGTCCATGTACCTGGCAGAATTGGCAATTTCATCAATTCCTAGCGTGTTCTTTATTCGCCTGGTTGAAAGGTAGTTGGGACTGAATCTGAGCTAAATGGGTTTTGTACTTGTTTTCAAGCAGCCCAGCACAGCGACTCCCAAAGAATCAGCATGCTTCTCCGGGAAAGACACCAGAAGTTTTCCAGGGTAGGGTCCAGCTTTTCTTCTTAATCTCTTCTCCAGATATCTACCCCACGCTTGGTGTTAAATAAATATTAATTGGAAATGCTGACCACAAGGTAGCAGAAATGGAAGAGAGGAGAGAAATATGTCAGCTCGCTGCAGGTTAGCAAAGGATAAAACAGGGTTGATCATCCAGGAGAGCTGGACCTGATTCTCCATCTCTTATTCTTGTAGGCCTCACAGCTAAGAGAAGTTTCCAGGCCTCTCTCTGCCACAATCCCTTCTCTGATTCGCCTCCAGCGATGCCCTCTCTACTCTGCCCATTCGTTGTCCATCAGCATCCTTCCTTTCCCACCCCAAGGTGCTGAGAACCTCCAGGGTAAGTGCCTCCCCTACCTCTCATCCTATCTCTTTCCCTCCAGCCACTGGCCTTGGGATGGGAGTGGGGGGAAGGGGGGATTAGAAGCAGGAAATCTCTTGGATGGGCTATCATGTAGCTAGTTGAATCTTGCCCCCAGGGTTTCCAAAAATGTAGGACAAGAGGTAGCTGCCTGGAGTGGTAAGAAGGAGATTTAGGGATGTTAGCACTTGCCACCTAATTGTCAAGGTGGGCTGTTCACAGAGATGTGTTCTTCCCTTGAGTTGTGGACAACAGGGAGAAAATGTAAACGAATAGGGAGAAAATGCACTAGCTCAGCAGCTGGCTTCAGAATTTCTCCTATCTTGATGAACCAGCCTGATGTGAAGAGTTGAGCAGGAAGGTTAGGCCCCAGGAAAGTTATGGAAGGAAAAAATAGAACGAAGAGAGGACTATACAAAACAATGAAACTGTAATACTTTTTGCTAGTGAGGATGGGGGTAGAGTGTTGAGCTACCAGGTAGTAGATCTCAGTTGATGGAAAAAATGTTTATGTCATATCATTTTTAACTGTTTTATTTGTTTGCACTGGTATGATGTAAACTCCTCTATTTAAGTAAAGGGCATAAAGTACATATGAATTACAATAAAGTACATGTAAAGACTCTGTGTGTGTGTGTGTGTGTGTGTGTGTGTGTGTGTGAAAATCGAGGGATCCTTCTGGATTTTCTACATTCAGGTCCACATGTTAGAGAAAGCCCACAGCGGACAATGAGATGATACACATATTGAAACACAGAGTCAATATGTCAATGGGAGGAACTGGAATCTGATCAGCAATATCGAAAGGCATACCTTCCTTATGCATCCAGAATCCAAGAAGCAGAAGGTTTGCGAGCTCCTTCAGGTGGCAATGAAAAGCAATTCATTTAATACTCAAAAGACAGATTTTGTTTTTCTCTGATGCCTTGGTTTAATGAAGAGCACATTTAGTAAAGTAGGGAGACAGGGCTGGGCAGCCATTTACTGACTTGATTTGGGTCTAGCAGTATTATCTGGGAAAAGACACGAATGGAAAGAAAATGTAAACTTCTATCAGCACTTTGACCCTACTGAAAGAGAGTGCCTTCTTTCACAAAAATATATGGATCAAAGGTATACGGAATCATCCAAAAATGTTGTCATGAACTTAAATTTGACAAAAGCCATACAACATATGAATCCAACCTCTGGAACCAGTTACCTGGACTTGAACCCCCTTTACTTGTAAGTGACCTTATGCAAATTTCTTAACCTCCTTACGCCTCAGTTTCCTCTTCTCTAAACTGAGGCTAGTCATAGCCCCTAGCTCCTAAGGTCCTTGAGAAGATGAAGTGAGTTTGGGTGCAGAAAGCACTTAGAATATTTCTGGCACATTCAAAATGTGCCAGAATAATAATTCAGAAGTGAACTAGAAAATTCATGTACATATTTCAATCCTCCCAACAATTAATTTTCATAACAAAGGGACAATATCTTCTCAGCTGAAGACATGAGACCAAGGAAAACAAGTAAATTTTCTAAGGTCACACAACTGGTTAGAAGCAGATGCCTTTGTGGGTCACTCATTTCGTAAATTTATACAGCAAAAATTGTAACTATTGATTACAGCTCACACAGGGAATAGCGCAATATCTTATATGGCATTTAACTAGAAATGGAAATCCAAACAGGAAATAGCTATGTTAAGTGCACTAGCTTAGACACACAGCACTTTAAATGGGAAAGTGTGAAATATAGTGAAATCCTTACAGTTAATCTCTGAGCGGAAACCACACAGGATAGGCAGTGTGGCTGAGCTAGCAGGCTCAGCAGAAGTCTATATTCTCAATTTCTGGTCTTCAGTTGCTTGAATTTTTTAAAACAATAGTGAGAGGATAATGAGCAAATATTTCACATGCTGAATACATTTGTATTAGCTGAAAGAAAAATAATTTTTCTCCTTAAAGTTATGCCTATAGTAAAAGTTCCTTTTCCTCTTGGTAAGCAATTTGGGCAAGCCTGGCTTACTGGCAGCTTTCACATCCCCCTCGTGACTCACAGCCTGATATTGATCTGGGTTCTGGGGTGGCTGGGAGGCAGGACAGAATCCTTCTTCATGGAGCACCTCCTACTGCCAGTGTCAACCTGACACCTGGCAGCCACCGTCCCTTCCCATCCCGCCTCCCATCTTCGGAGGGTGGTGCTCTCATCTTCTTTTTAGAGGTGAGGAAACCGAGGCACAGAAAGGTTAGGCAACTGACTCATTTTCTCGCAGCTACTAAATGGGGACACCAGGCTTCAAACCAAGGATGGACCCCACAGTCCATACTTCTGTTATTCATAATTTGCCCCTGTTAGTTAAAGACGGATCCACATTAAATTAAATTCCAGGCCAGGCTGCTTTTGTAAAACTCAACTGATGCGTGTACATGTGTGTAAAGAAATGGAAGTTCAGGTACTTGCAAGTAATTGCTAGATGGACAAACAGAACACGCAGAGCCCTTAGATCTGAACGAACAGCTGACGAAGGCCTACCATTAGGTCAGATTGTTTCTCACGTGTTTACTCAACAATCTTTGACTCTATTCAAAGAAATTCACAGGCTCTAATCTCTTAAACCAGTGGTTCTCTTCCTTTTCACACGTGAAAAGGCATGGCACGTGCACATTTCAACGCATCTCCAAGGGAACAATTCTGCATGTTCCTCTCTTTTTTATCCTTTCTTTTTTTCTGTGCTGCTCCTTTCTGTGCTCCGTTTCCATCAATAGAACTAATTTACTCTAAGTTGTCCAGACTCAGGACCTCAGGGCCATTATAGTGTCAGCCTCATGCTCCATGATTTCTCTCAGACCTGGTCTCTCTTCTCCATCCGTAGTGACTTCCGAACTATCGTCTGTCAACTTGGTTCCCTGACTCTTTTCTCTTTTTCCTATAATCTTTTATTTTCACTTCTGCCAGATGAGTCTCCCCAAATACAGTTTATTTTTATTTTTTCCAAATACAGTTTAAATACTATCATTTTATTGTAACAGAACCTTAAAAAACTACCACTCCTCACTTGAGCCCCTAATAAACCTTGTTGTTCAATCCCGGCCACCTTTGTACTACCTGTACCTGATGCCCCAGCCAAAATGTCACTGAGGACTGTGTTTCTCTTTACTCATCCATTCTGTATTTGATTAAAATACTACCCTGCTCATCCTCCTCCAAAAACTTGTCTCCTGATTCTCAATCAAATGGAATCGTTCTTCCTTTGGACCCTCTGTCATAAAATGAGCAGAAGTCGCTGTGTTGTGTTGTGATTTCTATTATTATCTCCAGTTCTGTGGTCTTTTGTCCCTCCCCTCCCCACTCCCATCTCCCAGTAAATTATCATTTCCTTGGCGGTTGAGATTTTGCATCCCCTATAGTTCCAGTAGGGTCTTTCCCATGCAGTGGTAATTGTAATCGTGATGTTGTTGTTGCTAATGAAGGAGGAGGAGGAGGAGACGTTGCAGGAAAAGATGGTTAGAGAGCTCATTTGCTTCTTTAATCACCCTGGTTGAACAGCTCTAACTGTTGAAAAGTCTTTTCCCATATTCATCTGAAACCTGCCCCACTGAAATTTGCCCCCATAAATATTTATTGAGTGACTACTAGGTGCAAATTGCACCATTTTAGGCACAAATCACTCTCACTGATTCCAATACAGCCTGTATGCTCACCTTCCCATGAAGGGACCTTCTTCTCACACATCAAGGAGGAAAAATGCTGTTCCTAAGTCCACACTCTCAGCAGCTTCTCCAAGCTTCTCTCACTTCTACCCTGAGCTCTGCTTTCCAAGTCATTTCTTGAAGTATCTCTCTACACTCATTTCTGAGCTATAACATTGTAATGGGGGTGCATAGAGGGTTGCTGAGAGATTTATTGGATTTTTTATCATAATGCATAGCAAATTCCTGGGAGTCAGAGGTAGAAAGGCTTGTTTCGTTTACACAGAAAAATGTATCAGCCTCATGGTTAAATCTTAAAAGATTTGAAGATCACACCCTGTATCCCATAAATCTTATTTGGAAAGATTTATTTACTTTGGAAGCAAGAAGTGGAGAGCTAGGTAAAGGTTCGTAGTTAAAATGTCAGGAGATGGGCTTAAAAGGGGTATATTTAGAAAGAACACTCATTTATGTGGGATTGAGTAGATAAATGACAGTCCATCATTACAGCAATGGGGAAAGTGTTATGAGTCGGAGTCCCTGATGAAATCAGACTTTGGTGGTACTCTTGCATAGCTGGTGGAGAAACAGACCAAACTTTGGTCTCATAGGTTAATTGTGTGAATCTGATATTACTACAGGTAGCGGCTTGCCGTGCATGATCTATTTTGACACTGGGACCAGCCAAAGCCACTGATGTCTTCCCATCACTGACGTCTGTTACCCTCATTGTCTCTCTCACGGAACATGCAATGACCTCCCAACCAGGGTCCTTATCTCCAACTGCTCCTCTCACCAAACTGTCCCATCTGACCCAGTGAGGCTAATCTTGCTAAAATGCAGCTCTAATCATGTTCCTGGCCCAGCTATTCTGTTTCTTAAATCGTCAACCTTAAACTTCAATGTCCCCTCCCACCTTGTCCCTGGAGGTGACCCTAAGCTCCAGATAGGGTTGACCACCCCTAATTTTATCTGTTATTTCTAATATAGATTTCAGTCCTAGTACCTATAACATTTTATTTCTTTACATCTCTCTCTTACTTCTAAGAGTGTAATTTTGCATTTGTATTCCCAACATGTACCGCAGTGCCTAGCATCCAATGAATGCCTAATACCTTGTCTTAGGAACGAATATAGGAGAAAATCTAGTCTCCCTGGTATAGCACTATAAGCATTCCATAATCTTGGCTTGCCCTGTCTGTTCAGTATGCCTCCTAATGGCTGCTGTTCCTTTGCCAAATACAAAGCAAACCTTTCCCTTAACAAGGCTTGAATCTTCCCACTCTGATGGGGAAATTCTCTGTCCAGTCTGTTGCTTTCAGCTGGATGGCTCTTCTTAATTTCTCTGCTTGTTGAAACACTATTCATTTTCCAAGAGACGGTCCAGATGTCCCTTCTTTATGAAGCCTCCCCATGCTCTGATTGATCTGTCACCTGGTTCATCTGTCTTTGGCAGCATTGATCAGACACTTATTTCATGACCTCATTCCCTTCCATGTTCACCACCGCCTTTCGAGTTGGCAATGGGCCAAACTGGTGCTAAGAAAATTGTGTGGAATGGAAGTAATATGACTACATGCCTTAATACAATAAGACTCTGCTGACTTTGCTGAGCACACAGCCCTGTCCCACATGCTTAGATCTTGCTACTGAAAAAGTGCTAGAAAATGGCACTGATGGCATAGTTAGCACATGATCAGGTCAAAGTCTTTTCCTCTCCTAATTTTCTCTGGAGGAGTAGTGAGCTGGGCTGAAGAGCCTAGAATTTCCCAACCTGTGTCCCCACAGTGATATATGGAGAGAGGGATTCCTCTCACCCCTCAGAGTATCTGGGCCGGGCTCAAAACACCCAAGCCCCTAGGCCTCTGGGTGTTAATCCAGTGTGCCTCATGGACACTGCGTGTGTGTCCTGTTATGAAAAAAGTTGGGAAGCACTGGCCGTACTTAGTCAAATAGGGCAAGACCATGAACATGTGGGCACACACACACTACAATGGGAAATATCTCCATTTGGATTTGGTGTCACCAAATCCTGTAGGCACAGCAGGAAAAACCAGGAGGCTGGAGTCAGGAGCTGTATTCCAAACCCATCCGTTATGTAGGTGTGACTTTGAGCAAATCATCTAAACTTTCTAGACTTCTCTTTCCTCGAGGATTTTTTTTCTTCACAGACTTTTCTTTCTCTTTAAGCTGGCTTCCATTGGGGTTAGGGAAAAGCCATGGACTAAGCGATGTCCACATTCTCTTTCAATGCTCATGTCCTTGGAATCTTTGAAAACCTGTTTCTTATCATTGTTGAAAGTAAAATAAATAACCTTTAGGCCACAACTATTTCATTCTTAGAACAGATTGTTTTTCTGGTCTGGTCACTTGATCGTTTGGTTTTCTGAGAATGTAGAGCCTCTGGGTGAGGTAAAAGCTTTCATGATATGGGTGTTAAATCTATCCAGGTGAAGGCAAAAGCTATGGCCCCTCCTGGAAAAGGAATGTGAACATCTTTGGGGGGGCATCAAATACCATAGATATCATTTTCAGGTGGCTTCATTCTCCCCCTCCCAATTAAATATGACATGACTGTGAACTAACTTTAGAAAACTACCATCCGTAGGTTTGTGTTATTCATTTATTACTTCAACTGCTTATAGTAACCATACCACTGTTTGCCCTAAAACAGTCCAGGTTAGATGACTTTTTGTGCATCAGGTGATCTCTACTAATTATTTTCCACACTCCCTTTCACTCTGCCTACTGAGTGCCTACTGCACCTTCTCTCTGCCAGCAGTCTGCCCCTTCCGGGCTGGGTCGGTATAGATTCACAGGTGACTCAGCTCATTCAGAGAACTGGGTCAAAACAATGTCCTGAAATCTCTGTTTCTGAACCTGATCAAATGAAGGCGGTTAGTAGTAAACAAAGGATGGTGGACTCTGGATGAATCGCAGAATTTGAAATCAAACCCCCTAGCTGAGAGCCCTGATTCCACGTTGGAGATGAATTTTTAGAAGACTCTGAATTCACGCTTTCTTCTCTGTGTTTGTGTAACTGTGGCTTATAAAAGTTTGATTTTTCACATCAGGAATTTTGTCGTTGGTGTGGCCCCTCACCACATCTTGACAACAGAAGCCTCTTGCTGTGTCTGAAACCAGCCCTTGAGGCAAGAATTCACTTGGTGAATGAACGCACCTTTGAGGTGCAAGGCATCTCCTTCACCATTCACAGGCACGATTTATTCACTTGTTTCCACACACTGGCTTCTGTCTTCATCCACGGAGCTAGAAAACAGGGTCTTGTTTATATAAAGGTGTTGTAAAATGAATCGATCCCCACAAGGCCCCTTGGCCACAGGAAGGACTCCCAGACATGCTCTGCACTGTATAAACACACACTTTTCATCTATCCCTGGCACACTTTCTCCATTTATAGCCTGTGGATTCCCTTCTCTGATTCTGACCTAGTAATGCTTCCTTCTTTACTTTAAAGTGTGAATGGGTTTCTGGGATCTTCTTTCTATTAATGCTTTACCATGCCAGAGCATGGTAAGGTCTTGTTTCAACACAGCCTTGTCTAAAGCCCTCGCTGACCCCATCCCCCTACTGTGGAAATAAGTTCTTCCTCATCTCCTATGACATTTGTCTGTAACCTTTCTTCTTGCATTTATCACTTCTTAAAGTGATCAAAGAGCTTCATCTCCTCACCAGGGCTGGGACTGTGTAAGACAAGGGACTTGTGTCAGATGTCAAATTTAGGGGAAGGAGCCAAACCCCAGTGAAAGTAAATCATGTTGTTAAGGTGACATTAAAAAAAAAACAAAAAAGAATTAGTGAAAAAAATCCATGATTTTTCCATTAACAAAATATCAACATTTTCAAGAAAGACGGGATCAGTCTTTTTCCTTTTATTCGCCCTTTTCCTTTCAGATTTTTTTCTTTTGCCAGAGGGTCTGCTATGGCCAAGCACTGTTCATTGATTCGGTGGTTATTGGAAATTTTGATATTTTGTTCATCATAGATTTTTGCATTCATTTTGAGTTTTTTTTTTTTAACGTTTTTATTTATTTTTGAGACAGGGAAAGACAGAGCATGAACAGGGGAGGGTCAGAGAGAGGGAGACACAGAATCTGTAACAGGCTCCAGGCTCTGAGCTGTCAGCACAGAGCCCGACGCGGGGCTTGAACTCACGGACTGCGAGATCGTGACCTGAGCCAAAGTCGGCCGCTTAACCGACTGAGCCACCCAGGCGCCCCTCATTTTGAGTTTTTAAAATATATTGCATTAAGGTGTTAATTTTCTTGATTCCTACATTTTTGGCATCCCCTTAAATGCTGTGCTTCTGGCCACTGCCTCCCTTGCCTGACCCTGACCCTGGCTCTGATCACCATAGCAACCGGCACAGGCCTTTGCCCTCCGATACACACTCAATTAATATTTCATGAACGAACGAATGAATGAATGAATGAATGAATACTAGCAGAGATATCTTAGATGCTCTTTTCTGTTCTTTTTCCTGAAGGTAAAATGACACCTGACCCACAATTTAGTATCTACCATGACATCTACGTGGGGAAATTATAGTGGCCTGGAGTGACTGTCTGTAGTAGCTGTCAGCATTGCTCCCGCTAATTAAAATCATTGATCCTGGACCCTTTCACTGTCACAGAGCACCTCCTCCAGTCTTGCTTTATTTCATAAATATAAGTGCTTCTCAAGAAGCTAAATAGTCACAGGGCTACCAAATTATCTTTCACCTTCTTCTAGTGAACTGCGAGCCACTGACAATAAGAATTACTTCTTTGGAAGTCCAGAATATTGGGAGCAGAGGTTCTGTAGATGGGTGCAGTGAAGGAGTCTCAATGCCTCCAGGAGGAGGAAGATGGCAGAGGGCTGGAAGACCAAACGTCAGGGAGTCTGCTTCTCCGACGATACTACCCAGTACGCAGCAGCCCAGAAAGTGAAATTTTGCTTCATTACAATATCACAGACACATAGGAGAGGTTCCCCTTTCTGAGGGGGAGAAAGGCACAGATCAAGTAGGTGTTGAGTCTGAGTCTCACATAGGCCTTGAAGAGTATGGTTGACTCCTCACTGTATTCATCAACATTGATCTTTAAAAGACAAAATGATCATTCACAAATCTTCTCACAAAATCATCTCTAGGAAGTTGAGCCTGTCATAACAAAATTATTTCTATGTCCTGGTAGACCGCCCATGAAAATAATGTTTTTGATTTAGTTACAGGAATTCTGTTCGGCAAACAGTGCTGTTAAAGTGTTTTCCCTGGGTTCTGTCCACACAATAGTTGCTGTCTGTCCCTGGGAGGGTGGATTTTATTCTGTAATAGTTACGATGATTTACACTTTTGTCCAGTTATCAAATGATCGTTGACCTCTATTATCCTCACTCCTCTAACCCTATGCAGTCCAACTGTAAAAACATTAAATTAACTTAAAAAAAAAAAAAGAAAAAAAGAATAACCTATCCACCCCCACCCCCCACCCCCATCCCCAATCCAGGAAGAAAGAAAGAAATCCAGAAATAAGAAAATGATTCTTAGAGAATGCTTTTTTTGTTTCCCTGGACGTCTTCAAATCATTTATTTTTCCACTTCGTTTTTTGGCTGTTCCATGTGGACTGCCTGGAACTTCACTTCCGCTATACCTCTGGAAGTTTGGGGATCTGAGACCCGGCGATGTGTTCCCTTTAACAACGCATCTTACTGGAAGAGTGTTCAGACACTTCCCGGAGTATGGAGTGAGCGTCAGGAACACGCTGGGGTTCAAGTTCACGTTTCCTGAGGGCCTCGTGTGTGGCAGCCACCATGCTTAGCAGCTTTCCCAGGTTGATTTATCTGATACTTTGAAGAGTCTAGAGGGAGAACAGTTACGGCCAGGCTCATGCTAAAGAAATAAAAACTAAGGCTGTGGCAGGTCGTTATGTGCCCAAGGCTGCAAGACTAGTGAGTGAGGGGCGAGACTGAGGCTTGGCCCAGGTCCCCTGCTTGTCATATTACATACGATTGCCTGGTTATTGTCACAGAAGGGAAACACCACACTGCTTCTTCTCCAAGAGATGCAGAGAATATGTTTATCCAACCCAATATGTCATGTGGTTTCCATGGGGAAAAGAAATAATCCTAAGAGGCTTCAGACATTATTTTCACCTATTTGAAGGGACAAGCACTACCTGTTCAGCTCTCTAGACCCTGTGTATACCTTCCCTGGGATTCCATATTTTATCAGAGCAACTTCTCCCTTTTCAAAAAGTCACCGTAACTTCCAAAGAGGCTTACAAGTAAGAGTTTCTAGATCACCTTGGAAGACTTTTGAGGGTATATGCGGACATAGGTGTGTGTGTGCTGGGGGTGAGGGAAGAATGTGTGGAACAGAAATTGAATGATGCTGAAAAATATATCCTGATTTCTCAGGATCATATTTTTTAAATGTTTTTAATGTTTATTTATTTTTGAGAGAGAGAGAGAGAGAGAGAGGAGAGAGGAAGCAGGGGAGGGGCAGAGAGAGAGGGAGACACAGAATCCAAAGTAGGTTTCAGGCTCCGAGCTGTCAGCACAGATCCCAACGCGGGGTTCAAACTCACATACCGTGAGATCATGACTCGAGCCGAAGCCGGATGCTTAACCGACTGAGCCCCAGGACCATATTTTTAATAAACAAGCAATCAAGTATTCATGGCTACAACTATAATGGATAAAACAACTGAAGTTAAAAACAGTCTAGGAGAAGTAAGACAGAATAGCATGGCACAGTGGTCAAATGTGTTGGCTCTTCAGGTTGCTCGATGTATTCCAGTTCTGCTACTTACTGGTTATGTGACATTTAAATTTTTTTTTGTCAACGTTTATTTATTTTTGGGACAGAGAGAGACGGAGCATGAACGGGGGAGGGGCAGAGAGAGAGGGAGACACAGAATCAGAAACAGTCTCCAGGCTCTGAGCCATCAGCCCAGAGCCTGACGCGGGGCTTGAACTCACGGACCGCGAAATCGTGACCTGGCTGAAGTCGGACGCTTAACCGACTGCGCTACCCAGGCGCCCCATCATCTCCTGGACTCTTACGCCAATGCCCGGAGCTTGCTTAGGATTCGGTGTTTCCCTGTCTCTCTGCCCCTCCCCTATTTGCACTCTGTGTCTGTGTCTGTCTCTCTCAAAAATGAATAGACATTAAAACAATGTTTTAAAAGACTGGAATTAAAAACACAGTTTAAAAAAGTAACCAACCAACCGACAAGCAAACCCTGTGTGTTCAGTGTTCCTACCTATACAATGAGCGTAATAACAGTAAGTATGCATAACGATGTTGAGAAGAATAAATGAGAAAGTGCATATAAGATGTCTGACACTTTGTAAAAGTGTGCTATTATCAAGAGGAGATATATATACGTATACATATATATGTAGATATATCTACATATATATGTATACGTATATATATATATATATATATACAACAAGGGGCTAACAAAATGCCATATATATATATATGGCATTTTGTTAGCCCCTTGTTGTAGGATAATCTATTTCTCAGATTTAAGACACTGGGAAAGTGTTAATCACGGCAGAAATTGTCATCAGACTTAGAGATAGAGCAGGCGATTTTATTAGTGGAAGTCAATATGACTCCAGTAACTCAGGAGCACAGGGCCTACAAAGCATGGGGAAGAGGACATCCAGCCAATAAACAGTAATAATTGCAACATTGTTGGCAGCTGAGCCGCCGGAGCACCTAATCGCCTTCAACAACGAATTGGCGACTAACTGCCCAGAGGTGGCAGATCGGCACTAACCATACGAGAGGCACCAGCACAACCAGAAAACGCCCAGCAGATGCCCCTTGCAGGAAATGTAATTAAAGTGGAAAGGACTATAACAACATTCCCACTGGGCTCTTGACTCAAACTGGAGAGGCAGAGCAGTGTGTGAATTCTCCAGACTGGGAGGCTGGCGTGGAAACAGCTGACGCTGTGGGCCTCCTCGGATCCTGCCGAGGGCGCTTGTAGCTCTGTCAACCCCCCTGTCACAGAGCACTTGCAGATCAGCCCAATTCTGGGTCACGAAACAGGTGGGGAGCCGCAGAGCTCTGGGTCGTTTAAAGGAAATTAAAGATCACACACCTTCTGTAATGAAACACCCTTCTATCTCCTCATGGCCACTATTATTTAGTCACTGATAATACAGCAAACTCTTCAGAAATAATTCAAGCAGATAAGAAATCAAGCCCCACCCTTTTATGTTCTGAGGCCTTAGCAGTGGCTCCAACTCTTGGAAGGGGAATGAAATCTATTACACATCCTCAGCCCATGATTTTTTCCTACAAATGTATGAGACCCTAAACTTGGGAAGGTGGTAGGCAGTTCCGCAGGGAGACAGTGTGATGGGTGCCCGCCCTGGAGGAGCAGCTTCGGGTTTCAGATGTGGTCTCCACGGCACTGGGCAAATTGCTTCATTCTCGGTTTTCTCGTTCAGAAAATTGAGGCATAACAGCATCTACCTCTTACGGTTCTTGTGCCTGGAACACTGTAGGCACTAAATGATTGTCAGCTATAACGCCCAGTTTTTCAAGTAGTTAATGATGGCTTCACTTACTGACAGTCTGGTGAATAAATTCTTTGAAAAAAAAAAAACACAAACATACCAATAAAATGTGCATTTCTCATAACTAAACTATCTAATAGGATATATACCCAGAGTGGGATTGATGGATCATATGGTGGTTCTGCTTTTGATGTTTTGAGAATTGTCCATACTGTTTTCCGTAGTGGCTGCACCATTTTACATTCCCACCAACAGTCCCATTTTCTCCACATCCTTGCAAAAACTTATCTTGTTGTTTTTTTTTTTACAGTAGCCATGCAAACTAGTATAAGGTGATATATATCATTGTGGTTTGGTTTTGCTTTTTGTATATTAATTATATTTCAATAAAGTTGTTAAAAAATATCTTACATTGTCCCTTAGACATAATAGGTTGCTATTGACCCTTTGATTGCTGTGTGAAAAGATAACATGTCTCTGAGCAATTTCGACAGTCGACGTGTTGAAAGGATCACAAATATCTACCTTTGGCAAGTACTTACAGGGATCATTCTAAATTTTTTTTTTTCAACGTTTATTTATTTTTGGGACAGAGAGAGACAGAGCATGAACGGGGGAGGGGCAGAGAGAGAGGGAGACACAGAATCAGAAACAGGCTCCAGGCTCTGAGCCATCAGCCCAGAGCCTGATGCGGGGCTCAAACTCACGGACCGCGAGATCGTGACCTGGCTGAAGTCGGACGCTTAACCGACTGCGCCACCCAGGCGCCCCGGGATCATCTAAATACATATACCAGGGGTGCCTGGATCGCTCAATTGGTTGAGCGATCGACTACAGCTCAGGTCATGATCTCATGGTTCATGAGTTCAAGCCCACATCGGGCTCTGTGCTGACAGCTCGATCCTGGAGCCTGCTTCGGATTCTGTGTCTCCCTCTCTCTCTGTTCCTCTCCCGCTCATGCTCTGTCTCTCTGTCTTTCAAAAATAAACATTAAAAAATAAATAAATACATCTACCCACCAGGTGCTATGAATAGAGAGAGATGGAACATAGGTGGGACATAGTCCCTCCTTCATGGAACTTAAGTTATGGTTAGACAGGCGGCAACAACAAAGCCTGAGAAGTGTTAGCATCAGAAACTCAGAGTGTGAGGGTGTCATGTCCTGGAAGGAGAAAGAGAAAGCTTCCCTAATGCAGTGAAGTTTACACTGAAAACTGAAGGATTCAAGGGTTAACTACACCTGAGAAGGTGCTCCAGGTGAGTGGGAGCATCAGCTTCCAAGATCTAGAAGGAAAAGGAGGCTGGAGCTGAGAGGAGCCGTCTCCTCCTGCCTGTAGCTACAGGGGATGGCAAGGTGGACGGTGGCCAGATTCTGCTGTAGGCTTGGAGGAACCTCAGAAGGTGAGGCTTGATCCAGAGAATGATGGGGAAATCACTGACAGGTTTCAAGTAGGGAAGTGAAATGGTCTGATCTGAGATTAGGAAGCATCATTCTGGCTGTTCGGTGAGGCAAGAGGGAATGTGGGGATCCCGGTAGGAGGCATAAATGCCTCACCTTTGATGATTCTGGCCCAGACTTGGGCAGTTTGGAAGCAAAGTATTGGATAGATTGGAGACGAATTTATATATTTGGCTTCAAACTAAAGCTACTACCCACTCCCCGACACTGCCCAGATAGGGATGGGATATGTAGAAACCTTAACTTTTAGGCTGCCCTCTGCCAACAATACCCAGAACATATTTAGATTAGAAAAAAGAAGGGAACTGATATCCAAAGTGGAGCTAGGGGGTTGCCCATGCCAATTATCTGATAATCTGCTTGACCCATTGCTTCAGCTAAGGAAGGGCTGTTTGCCCTCCTTCCACCCCAATTATGCTTATCATCTTGCTTACCATCGCAGGGCCCCAGAGAAGCCAGAAAGAACTCAACACCAGTCCCTCTAGCCAAACAATCAGCAAATGAAGATAACTTTAAAGAGTGTCAAGCCCAACTTTATGACTCCCTCATAGGCACCAAGGGCATTGTCTCAAGAGCCTAAGCCACCAGACAGGATAACCCAGGACTGCTTGTCGGTTGACCTGCTGAGACCAACTATGACTCATCTGTTTACTGCAGAACGGAGGTAACGTGGGATGCAAAGGTTGACAGCCACCTCCCGGGAGACCGTCGGACCTGGAAATCAGGGCCCTAGGTTTCAACCGGAAATGTTTACACTGGCACAGACCCAAGATGGATGGAGGGCCACGTCACGGAGAGCTGAGTGAGCACACGCACACATTTTAAGGGACCGGGGTCTTCACAGCTGACCGGCTGGTCACTCTCACCGCTGCGCTGAGCAGCCTGGAGGCTAGCGGTCATCACTTACATGTGCTCTGCTACTTACACTTGGATTTATAACCACACTTTCCCACGACCGCATTTTCTTTCTTGGCAGAAGATTAAGGGCAGCAATAATAAACACGTAATAATAGTGATATTGGTCTCATTTATTAATGGCATATTATATCTGGGGGGCATTATGTCTTTCAGGTGATATACATTACCTCTACTCTGCCATCACAGCCTGGTGCACCTATGAATCACCTGGGGACCTTTGAAATACTAACCCCTGGGCCCCCCTCCAAGGGCTCTGATTTAATTGATCTGGGTGGAGCCCAGGCATGGGCATTTTAAGGCCCCCGGGGGGAATTCTGGTGTGCAGCCAGGGTTGAGAACCACAGCTTTAATCATCATGGCAAACCGCAATGTAGGGATTTGCAGCTTTATTTTAGAGATGAGGGGAAAAAAAAAAAAAATAGAGCCCAGAAAGAACAAGTAATTTGCCCAAGTGCAAGAGGAGGAACTTCAACCTTGAGTCTGTCTGGCCACCAACCCTCCCTCTGAAGTATTGCTTCGCACACGGTTTAGGGAATCCTTGGGTGAAGAGTAAGCAGGGAGGGTACAGAGGAGAAAGGGCAGCCACGGGCTCCCCGTGGGTACCTAGGACCTCTGGGAGGCTCCACCCCACCCTGAGCCAGCCATGCCGCCCATAGGGTGCAGATCCGTAAAGGAGAGGAGCCGAGTGGGCAAACGACCCACCTTCCTGGCTGCAGCAGCCCTGGCCTCCCTCCAAGCCCCAGGGGATGGCACAGAGGAGACACTTGGCAGAAAGTTGAACAGGGCATGGCCGGGCTGGGCCGGGCAGCCCCATGCACTCATTTACCCTTCGCCTTGTCATACTGCTGCAGGGAGATGACCTTCCTTCCTCAGCCTCTGCCTTGCCATCCTGTGCCGTGTCTGCTCAGGGCCGTGCCAGCTTCCCCAGCCACCTCTACGTTGTACTTCTGAAACCTGCTATTCACTCACGTAGGTCACGCGGATACGCACACTACTGCATGGAAAGGAGGGATCCTCTGGCTCTTGTCTCCCAGCTGTGAGCACCCTTAGCCATAACTGCCTGAAACAAATATAATCGAGTGCGAGTGTGAAGCCGCACCTTTCTTCCTCCCTGCTGGGAGACCTGGACTAGGCTCTCCGCTCACAGCCTCCTAGAATGAAGGCTGGACACAAAGCAAGGAGCTCAGCTCCTCTGTACCCACCTACTCCCTAGATCAAGGTGGCTCTCCCAAGCTCTTTCTGATATCGTTGCTGGGAGTGGCTGAGAAAGGATCACACTCTGAGGGATAAAAGAAGGAGGGAAGAAGTTTCTGGAATCTGAGGTGGGCAGTGTCTGCGCCTCTGTGTTCTTCAGGTCGGAACTCCACTTTCATACTCTGCACAAAGGCTTGGGCTAGCCAGCTTCATTCATGTGTTTACTCAACAGTTATTAAGGGTTTGTTACACTGGGAATTTGAGAGGAGGAAGACGCATCCCTGACCTTAAGCAGCTCACGGTTTCAGCAGGGATGAAGTCACATAGACAGCAACGTAATGGCAGGGGGAAGCAGTGGAGTGGCTGGGACACGGGGAGAGGCCCTGGGCCCAGTCAGAAGAGGGGGCCAGGGTCCGGGGCGGAGCAATCCCTCTCTGGAGACTTACTGCATGTCAGAAAGGGAGAGATGGTTTTCTAAGTGAAGCGGGCAGCTTCACCAGGGGAGCAGAGATTCTGTCCCTCGCTTCAATAAAGGACATTCCCTTGTTGGAAAGTCACAGTTGACTTAGCTGCAGGAGCAGAGCTCTTCCCTCTCTAGGTTGCAGAGTTTTGGACTCCCTTCTCTATGTTCAGGTCGAAGGACTGAGTCTAAGGCGCCACTGAATTCCTCACTCAGGTTTTTTCTCAACAGACACATGCAATTCTGAAGGCCTGCCGGCCGCACCAAAGAGCTTCTCCCAAGAAGTCCTGGGCCGGGTAGAGGCAGCTGCGAAAGGGGAGGAGTGTTCTGTTTTGGACCAAAAAACCCGACTCAGATGAGGCTGACGATACCCAAAGTACAGAGACTGCACAGAGGAGTCACTGTCCCTCTATCATGTGTCATAATATTAAATGTCATAACAGGGCAGACAGAAAGATCCATGGAGGGACGTGTACCCGGCCCTGCCACATAGGCTCCCGGATGGTCTACTGCAGGTCTCTGAGCTCCACGGTTTTCGTACATAACACAGGGCTTGAGGGCATCCCCACATCCCCTGTGGTGGTGAGAATTAGGTGGGATGACAGCGGGAGGGGCCTGGGGCTTGGCACAGAAGGGATCTCAACACATGCCTGGTGTGTTGAGACCCTCTTCCTTCCAGCCTACTCACCAGAGAGCCCCCCAAGTCGTTAATAACCCAACCCCTCCCCTCAGAAATGTTGGTCTTTTCCCGAAAGTGATGATTCCAGTTTGATCATTTTCTGCCTCCTGATACACCCCAACGTGCTCCTCCCAGGCTCCTCGGTGGGGTGCTTCTTGACACGCCTTTGTTGGGTCCCTGCGCACCGAGTGCAGGGAAGGAGGGGCGAGCTGTGGTTCCAGGAGCAGGGGTGAAGCCTGTGGGCCTCCCAGCTCCATTTCTGTCTCCTCCTCGCCTGACAGAGCCATAGCCGATGCTCTCACGAGGTCACTTAATTTCCCCACCGCCATGACCTTCGCTTGGCCCGTTTTGGAACAACGCGCGCCCTCACGTTAACAAGCGTTTGTTTCTTCCTGCCTGCGCTGAGCCTGTCTACCTTTGAAGAGGAATCACAAGAGTTGTCACTGTTATGCTCTTTACCCTCTGAATGGAACGGCTCCAGCTCTGATGTTACCTCATTTATAATTATCTTAGGGATCTCTCCTGGATGGTGGTGGCGGAGGAGGATTTCTAATTCACTCCCTTACAATGTTTTGCAAATAAGCTCCCAGAACCGGGTCCATTTTATTGTCTTCTATTTTAAATAGATTTTTTTTTAGTGCTCATCCAATGAAAAGCCTATTTAAACACCTGTACTCTGTCCTATAATGGTGATGGGGGGGAAAAAATCCAAAAGAAGTGGAGGCCACAGAATTCTTTTAGACGGCAGTGCTTGGACAGAAATCCTTTCCTTTCCGTTCCCACCGTCGCCCTTGGGGTGAGGCCGTATCAGCTCGTACAGGACCTTAGCAAGAGCTTCATGCTGGTTTCCCAGCCTCCAGGCTGTTTCCCTCGCAGTCTGTGTTGCTCCCGCCAGTATCTCAGGCATCACGTGACATGTCAGCTCCAAGTTTCCCAATAGCTTTTCAGTGATTGCAGGATAAATTCCATCCTTCTCACCCAGACATTCGAGGTGCTTTACTATCTGGGTCCTCCTGACCTTCCAGGGCCCCCACCGCTATCAAATGGGTCTACTTCTTATCCCATGATAGCCCTGCAATTGCTTCATTTTGTGCCCAAGTTATCGATCCTTCTATATCCCCCCGTTCAGAAATCCTTCCTCTCCTCGGTGGGGGCAAATCCTACCCATGTCCTCTGACTCCTGAGCTGAAAGCACAGTCCCCGCCCCGAGATATGCATGGGGTTATCACTTTGCACTCTGCTTCCCTTTGCCCAATATGGGTGCCCCTTGTCCCCGCCTTTCCTTTCCCTTCAGCTCCTTCATAGTCCGCTTTCTTCGCAAACCCAGAAAGGACTTGATGTCTCAGAGGTATTGCTGTCTGCTGCACCCTGTGTTCAGGCACATTTTTACATGGTTTCATAGTCTTGTCTCTCACACTATGCACCTACCCCCCAGACACAAGTGGGCAGGTAAGGAGAGCAGGAGCCCTGGTGTTTGCAGCATAGCTACTGTGTGTTGCACATGGGCACATTTAGATACACCCATATTTACCTACAAATTTGTCTGGAAGTGTTTTGTGCCACACTTTCCAATGAGTGAACTGAAGTTCAGAGGGACTTAATGACCTTCCCAAAGACAGTTTGATGCTGGACATGGAACCAAAGAGAGAAAAAAAAATTTGTGGCATGGAGCTTGTTAGGCCAGGCTTCACAGATGTGGTAGGATCTGAGCCAGAGCCTGGTCTGGTGGGCAGGATGCAAGAACACTGTGAGTGTGAACGGCATCACAAAGATTTCAGAGTCAACGTGACAATGTGATCATTCACGGCTTCTAGAGATTATACCCAGTCTCTCTTAAGAATGAAGTATTCGGGGCGCCTGGGTGGCGCAGTCGGTTAAGCGTCCGACTTCAGCCAGGTCACGATCTCGCGGACCGTGAGTTCGAGCCCCGCGTCAGGCTCTGGGCTGACGGCTCAGAGCCTGGAGCCTGTTTCCGATTCTGTGTCTCCCTCTCTCTCTGCCCCTCCCCCGTTCATGCTCTGTCTCTCTCTGTCCCAAAAATAAATAAACGTTGAAAAAAAAAATTAAAAAAAAAAAAGAATGAAGTATTCAAGGGGCGCCTGGGTGGCGCAGTCGGTTAAGCGTCCGACTTCAGCCAGGTCACGATCTCATGGTCTGTGAGTTCGAGCCCCGCGTCAGGCTCTGGGCTGATGGCTCAGAGCCTGGAGCCTGTTTCCGATTCTGTGTCTCCCTCTCTCTCTGCCCCTCCCCCGTTCATGCTCTGTCTCTCTCTGTCCCAAAAATAAATAAAAACGTGGAAAAAAAAAATTAAAAAAAAAAAAAAGAATGAAGTATTCAAGTTAATTGCCTGGTTTTGAGCATGCAAACACTGAAATTGTGCCAGGAGGGCCAAAGTTCAGGGGTAAGTGAACTTTACTGCAGCATGGTAAGAACAGAATAAATGCTGACAAAGAAGCAGAGATTTTTAAATTTTCACTGCAGGTCAAAAGAGGGCTCCTAACACAAGATGGCTGAAATTGAGCAAACACACAGTCCCAGATGGTTTCAGACAGCGGGATAAAAATGAATGAGCCAATATGGGTTCATCAAAGATAACAAATGTACCACGCTGTGTGAGCGTGCGTGTGTGAGCGTGTGTGTGTGGGAGGGAGGGGTACTAGGAACTCCGTGTTTTCTGTTCAGTTTTGCGTGGACCCAAAACTACTCTTAAATAAAGTCTACTGTAAAAAGAAGTAAAATGAAACAACTTGAAAAAATTATTTTAAATGAATGAGAGCAGGTCCCAACACCGTCCCCTGAGGCATGAGGGGAGGGGGAGTATGTGACATCTCTTGGTATACTGGAGCACAGACACCCTGCCCAGCTGTGGTGAGTGCCATCATGTTCCCCCCCTAGGTCACTTGCTAATGAAATGCTTATGAGCATCTACTGTCTCGAAAAGCAACATATGGAATATGGAGAAGGAGGAAAAGGAAAAGAAGAGAAGGAATTGAAGGATGCTTTAACGGCCTGCATATTAAAAAATAAAAAGCTGGCTGCATGGACAGGTTGCAAAAACCATAATGATCTAAGTGCCGGAGAAGAGAGGCTTTACAGAACAGCCAATATATAGTAACACTGGGAAGTGGCTCGCTTGTCTAATTTTCCTTTATCTCTTCTCTAAAATGGGGATAACGATACCTGCCTCCCGTGCTTATGATGAGGATTAAATGACAACGCATATAAAATCCTTAGCCCCAAAGTCTGCACTCATTCATTAAAAATGGTTTTTGAGTTGCTGATTATGAGCTAGATCCCAAGTTGGACAAAACAGATGTGATGCCTCCTGGCTCACAGCTGGGGGGGGGGGGGGAGCCAAATGTTAAACAAGGAAACATAAAGGTACTTAGTTACAAATTGGGAGGTGTTCTACAAAGAAAAAACTCAGAGCCTGTGAGAAAATAGCAGGGCCTCCAAGCCCATGGTCAGTAAATAGCAGTCATTTCAAGACAGACCTTTCTTTGCAACTGTGACAGATTAGTTTCTATCAGACTAAAACCTTTCACAAGGAATAATTGGGAAGACTTGGATTAAAAAAATAAATAAAAGAAGAAATGTGTTTGAAGGAACACAAGGGTTGCCAAGGCTTCAGGGGTGTTAGTTAGTTAGTAGAGAAGATACTAGAACAAAGGTAAATGGGAAGAGGTCAGATTAACATGCAGCTCTACTTTCTCCTGGAAGCTTCGGCAAGATCCTAAGTGGCTATGGAGAATTTTCAGCAATCTCATGGGACAAAATTGGAGTTCATGGCCGGCTAAGGAGGAGGGGAACTGAGAAACACCCAGCTTTCAGTTGGGAGATGTAAAAGGCAACAGTCTTGGGAGTAAAGGCAAAGTAGATACAGACCAGCTCTCACCAAAAAAAAGCAGCTTCAGCTGAGGTTGAATTAAGGTGATTTGTGTAGCTTAATCACCGAGAGACTGTCCCCTATGAAGAAAGATAACTTTATCCAGAACCTCAAGTCACCCCTATAATTTTTCATACCATAATGTCCAATATTTGGAATAAAAAAAATGGGGCAATATAATGACCAAAAAAAAAAAAAAAAACCATTAAAAGATGGTAGAAACAGACTTCTAGAGTATTCAGATATTATATGGACACGGAAGTTATCAGACACACATTTTAAATACTATGTTAAATTTATTAAAGAGAAACGACAGCAAGATGGAGAATTTCAACAGGTTACTATAAATATATATGTGAATCTAAAAAAGAATAAGAAGGGGGGGGTTGCCTGGGCAGCTCAGTTGGTTAAGCATCTGACTTTGGCTCAGGTCATGATCTCATGGTTCACGAGTTCGAGCCCCAGGTCAGGTTCTGTGCTGACAGCTCAGAGCCTGGAGCCTACTTCAGATTCTGTGTCTTCCTTTCTCTCTTCCCCTCCCCCACTTGTGTGTGCTCTCTCACTCTCTGTCTCTCTTTCTCTCCTTCTCTCTCTCAAAAATAAATAAAAAACAAGAAGGGATTAAATTAAAAGTTAAAGGAATCAAATTAAAAAATACGAAGGAAATTCTAGAACTGAAAAAAGAGAACAAATAAAATTGAAATTTAATAAGTGAACTAGGAGCACACTGAACATAGCTGAAGAGAGAAATGAAGAACCAGACTGTAGGTCAGTAGATAATATCCATACTGAACCACAAAAAGAAGGGATGCAAAAAATAGAGCAAAAGAAGGAAAGAGATATATGGGATATTGTAAATTATTATATATAAATATAGAATGGTAGTGCCAGACAGGGGAGAAAAAGAATGGGTAGTAGCAATATTTGAAGAGATTTTTCCAAAACTGAAGGGAGGCATTATGCCACATACACAAGAAACCCTATGAATTCCATGATGGACAGACACGGGTAAACTACGGTAAGGTACACCACAATGAAGCTATTGCAAACCTAAGACGAAGATAATGTTAAAAGCAGTTAGAGGAAGAAAGACACATGGTCTTTAAAAAAACAAGACTTGGGGCTCCTGGGTGGCTCGGTCGGTTAAGCGTCTGACTTCAGCTCAGGTCATGATCTCGCAGTCTGTGAGTTCAAGCCCCGTGTTGGACTCTGTGCTGACAGCTCAGAGCCTGGAGCCTGTTTCAGATTCTGTGTCTCCCTCTTTCTCTGCCCCTCCCCTGTTCATGCTGTCTCTCTCTGTCTCAAAAATAAATAAACGTTAAACAAAAAAAAAAGAACAAGACTTAATGCTGAATTCTTAAGAAAAATTATGGAAGCCAAAGACATTGGTATACTGTTCTAAGGTGCAAAACACTCCTTCTAAACTAGGATTATAAAAATTGTCCTTCAAAAGAAACAAAGTACAAATAAAAATTGCCTTTCAAAATCGAATATAAAATTTACTAACTTTTAATTTATTTTTACTTTTATCTTTTTATTATGAAATAAAACACAGATACAGAAACCCCCCAAATCAAGTATATAGTTTAATACATGATTTTAAGCCTAACAGCTTTGTAATCACTGTAAAGAAATAGAACGTGACTGGCCACTCAGAAACCTCTCCTTGTGTGCTATCCTAATCACAATGCACTGCTTTCCCTCAGAGCAGTCCTTACCCTTTAATACTTTTATTGTAATCTCTTCCTTGTATTTATACTTTGATTATCCACATAGGCATCCCTAGATGCTATAGTGCAGTCTTGCCCACTTAAAAAAAAAAAATTGACATGTTCTGGAAGTCTCTTTTATCTCGTGGAGCTTCTTCTATTTTTCTTTTCCTAGACTCTATCTTGAAGATCCTGGCCTGTTTGACCCATAGAATTTCCCAAAGTCTAGATTTTGTTAACGTTGTGGTACAGTTCAACAAGTCCCTTTCTTCTCTGTTTCTTGCAAATTTTTAGCTGGATCCAGAGCCTTGAACACTATATTTTTCTGGAAGAATTCATCCACCGATACTTGCATTAAAGGAAAAACACAAAGAAGGTCTTCAGCAGAAAAAAAGTGAAGCTAAATGACAAATATATATATATGTGTATATATATATATATATATATATATACACATATATATATACACATACATATATATATATATACACACACATACATATATGAAAGAAAAGGGAAAAGGTACATATGTAGGCAAATCTAAATAAATATTGACTATATGAAAACAATACTAATAACATGGGGTTTTAAATATATGTAGAATTAAAATAAATGGTGATGATAGCATAATATTCAGAAGGAAGGTAAGTAAAGTCAAAGTGTTTATAAATGTCCTTTCACTGTACAGGAATTGATAAAAATATACTATTATGTATTATACTTCGATAAAGTTAAGATTCATATTGAATCTCTAAAGTAGCCTCTGAAAGAATGCCAAAAGATTTTGTAACTGCCAACATGTGAAAAACTGGAGTAGTAAAACCTACTTGATTAACCCAAAAGAAGGTAAGGGGGGAAAAAAAGGAACATAGAATAAATGGGATAAACTGGGGGGAAAAACAAACAGTAAGATGGTAAATTTAAACCCAAGTATTCCAGCAATTATATTTGTTTAAATATAATTAACAATTATAAACAATTTTTAAAATGTATATTGTCAGACTGCATTAAAAATAACAAGACCCAATAATATAATACTTATAAGAGAAGCACCTTAAATAAATTTTAAAAACCCAGAAATAATAAAAGTAAGGAATAAGGAAGGACACACCCTACAAATCCTAACCAAAAGGAAGCTGGCATTGGCATATTAGTATCAAACAAAGTAAATTGTAAGGCAGAAAGGGACCATTGAAAACTAACAAAAGGATTAATCCTCTAGAATGATAGACTAGTCTTAAGTTTGTAGTGTTTAATAATATAGGTTCAGAATAATAAACTCAAAATGGATAAAGGACCTGAATGTGAGAGAGGAAACCATCAAAACCCTAGAGGAGAAAGCAGGAAAAAACCTCTCTGACCTCAGCCGCAGCAATTTCTTACTTGACACATCTCCAACAGCAAGGGAATTAAAAGAAAAAATGAACCATTGGGACCTCATGAAGATAAAAAGCTTCTGCACTGCAAAGGAAACAATCAACAAAACTAAAAGGCAACCAACGGAACGGGAAAAGATATTTGCAATGACATATTAGACAAAGGGCTAGTATCCAAAATCTATAAAGAACTCACCAAACTCCACACCTGAAAAACAAATGATCCAGTGAAGAAATGGGCAGAAAACATGAATAGACACTTCTCTAAAGAAGATATCCAGATGGCCAACAGTCACATGAAAAGATGCTCAACGTCACTCCTCATCAGGGAAATACAAATCAAAAACACACTGAAATACCACCTCATGCCAGTCAGAGTGGCTAAAATGAACAAATCAGGAGACTATAGATGCTGGAGAGGAGGTGGAGAAACAGGAACCCTTTTGCACTGTTGGTGGGAATGCAAACTGGTGTAGTCGCTCTGGAAAACAGAGTGGAGGTTCCTCAAAAAATTAAAAATAGATCTACTCTATGACCCAGCAATAGCACTGCTAGGAATTTACCCAAGGGATAGAGGACTGCTGATGCATAAGGGCACTTGTACCCCAATGTTTATAGCAGCACTTTCAACAATAGCCAGATTATGGAAAGAGCCTAAATGTCCATCAACTGATGAATGGATAAAGAAATTGTGGTTTATATACACAATGGAATACTACTTGGCAATGAGAAAGAATGAAATATGCCCTTTTGTAGCAATGTGGATGGAACTGGAGAGTGTTATGCTAAGTGAAATAAGTCATACAGAGAAAGACAGATACCATATGTTTTCACTCTTATATGGATCCTGAGAAACTTAACAGAAGACCATGAGGGAGGGGAAGGAAAAAAAAAAAAGAGATGGAGGGAGCCAAACCATAAGAGACTCTTAAAAACTGAGAATAAACTGAGGGTTGATGGGGGGTGGGAGGGAGGAGAGGGTGGGTGATGGGCATTGAGGAGGGCACCTGCTGGGATGAGCACTGGGTGTTGTATGGAAACCAATCTGAGAATTTTTAAAAAAATGTAAATAAATAAATAAATAAATAAATAAAATATATAAAGAAAAAATGATAGAATTAAAGGAGAAATAAGCAAACCCACAACAAGTTAGAAACTTTTAAGCACATTTCTCACTGAACCTGATAGAACAAAAAATACAATAGTGAGAAAAATCCCTGCCATATTGAACTTGCATTAGGGTACAGGACACAAACAGTAATCAAACAGTCACACAAATGAATGTAAAATTGCACATTGGCTGAGTTCTCTGCAGGAAAGGAAGACATTCTGTATCAACGAACATGACTTGAACTGAGGGAATCAAAAAGGCTTTTCTAAAAAAGTGACCCTTGATTTCAGATCTAAAAGATGTGTAAGTGTTAATCAAGTGAGTAGAAAGGGAAGTCTGAAGCAAAGAGCTGACACAGCAGGCATTGTGGCACCTGCAGAGATCCCCCAGTAAGGAGGGAGGATGTCAGTTTGAGGAGGTGGAAGGAGGCCCGAGTGACTGAAACACGGTATATGAAGGAAAGTAGCCCCAAATCAAGCTGGAGAGGTGAACAGAGCCAGAACACTGAGAACGTTGCAGGCCATGTTATGGATCTTGGCCTTCAGAGAGTAATGGGAAAGCAATCAAGATTGCTAAAGCAGGCTTATATTGTCATTGGATTCAGGTTTGGAATAGACTATTCTAGCTGTGGCATGAGAATTGATTGTGGAAGGTCAGAGTCAACAGAGGAGGCCAAACAACTCAGCATTCCTCAGATGACCAATGATGGTGGAGACAGTGGAGGTGGAGAGGAGTCAGATTCAAGAGACACTTGAGAGGTAAAAAGCAACAGAACTTAGTGAAGGATTCTACATGGTGACTGGGAGCAAGGGAGACATCAAGAATGTCTTCTCAGGTTCTTGCTTGTACAAATGGGTCCAACAGCGATGCAATTCTCAAGATAAGAATCAGGAAGAGAGTCAGATTTTGGAGAGAAAGCCACAAATTCAGCGTTGAGTGTGTTGAAGTTGAGGGTTGTTTCTGTTAGAGATTGTTCTGTAGAACGTCTCCTCAAGGCTCTTAATTGAGTTTTTTTTGTGGTGTTTGGTTTGTTTTATTTGCTTGTCTTACCCCCTGCAGTCTAACATTTCAAAAATGGAATAGCCAAGTCCTAACTGTGGAAATTTATCATGTCACTGCATCAAAATATTGACGTTTGCCTAATTTGAACCTTCCCAGGGAGTAATGCAAATAAGAGAGAAGATGGAAAATTTCTTGTGATCCCCAGGAGTGCCTGCAGGATGCTGGGCACTGACCCCAGTTAGAGTCCAAATGTGTCAGAGAACTTTCCTGGCTCTGGTTGTCGAAGGCCATTTAATGTGGCAGGATCACTTTTCTTTAAGATGCTGCACAGGGATGAGCAAGCCAAGTTTAGGAGAATTGGCTCTCAACACACAGGGCAATTTCAGAGAAACATTAATGAGCTCTCCCTTCATTGAAAATTAAATCTGTCAAGGATATGAATCAGGTGTCATGTGAAAGAGAGCCCAATCAACTCTTTCAAAGCAATTTCCTGTTAGAACTCCAGGATAGAAGATGCCATTTCCCTCACTCCAAGGTGGTTGAGATCCTGTTGGCAAGTTGTTTTGAAATTCTTTCCATGAGAAAGAACAAAGTGAAGAAGACAGCCTGTACAGTTAGTTGCCATCCAGAAAAATGAAATATATATTCATGGCTATTTCTCTCTCTCTCTCTCTCTCTCTCTCTCTCTCTCTCTCTCTCTCTCTGTCTCAGCATTGACCAACCTGATGAGGGTATATCAAGCCCTTTTTAAAACACATTTTTTCCCCCTCCTTCTTCCCCATCCTTTAATTCTTTTGAGGCTTAACTTAAAAGAAGAAATGGAATTTCTATCTTTTAAGAAGTTTGGTTATGGTATCTGATTGGAATAAGTTTCATAGATTATATGAGGTTTAAGTTGTGTATTCTTCTTTATGACAGCTTGAGTTTTAAGGTTTTTGTCCTAAATCATTATTATTGAGTCTGCCTACAGTTTCAACAATTGTCAAACTGAGGGCAAGATCTGCTTCCTTGCTTGGAATAGAACACTGAATTTTGTAACTATATGAAGAAGGTAAGAGACAGATGATTTACAGCTATTTCACAAGCTATGAACCTAAGTCAATTGTCAAAAAAGGAAAGGAGGTAGATGTTCAGGATTTGTTATTTTATGTGGTTTTATGTATTTCTGATTTGTTTGAGGATCATTAACTTAAAATTTTAGAAAATGAAAGGTCAAGGAGTTGTGATTCTACCAATGCTGCTCAACCAAAAAGCACCATAGAATTTTGAAGCACAAAGACACTTAAATCATCAGGTAGTCCAAGGCCTTCTGGAGTGTCTGATTTGGGATCGTGGTTTTAATCCTCCCCACCTCCTATTACCCATAGGGGGAACAAATTCCCAGAGGGGAGGTGTCCCAGTAAACGTCACATGACTTGTATCTCAGAATTCATCCTCTTATGAATTTTCTTCAGAGAAAAGAAGCAAGAGCTTGAGCCAGTCTTTATTCTAACAGACTGATTAGGCATATTACAAAGGGAAAGTCTCAAATGATAGCACTGGAAAGAACTATGCTACATGAAGTCCCTTTCTGGGGGTTCTGGGCTTTGGATGTGCTTAGGACATTTTATTTCCATTTTGGGTTCCTATAGACTCTGTAATTTGGAGGATGCCATCAGGTTCTTGGACAATTGCTGAGTAGAATTGAGGGAAATGAGAGGAAGGAAGCATCTCAGAGCCTGTCTGAACTTCCTCCTTGCTTTGGACCCCTCCTATACACTGATAACTGAGTATGGAGTTCTTGAACTGATAAACAAGGGTGTTGGACTTGGGTATTTTGCTTTCTTGTTTGCAAGCTTTGTGTGTGTTTCTGTTCCTCTAAGAGAACACTTGCTTAGTCCCCTTGTGGCCCCCAACCACATACTGGGAAAAATGGGCCCACTCTACCTTTTAATAATTTATCATGTTGTTGCTTATTCTTGAATTCAATGGATGAAACAAATGACCCAGAGTTTGTGAGTAATGGAATCCCATCTCCACTCCAACCCTAACTCATGAACCAATGACTTCTACTTGTACCTGACATAGTAACAAATATGTTGGGGGCCTTAACTTAAATCTAGAGCTAAGCTGGTGATCTCAGTTGAAATACTCTGATTCATTCTGAACAATCATTTGATAGAATAGTCTTAGTTTTCCCGTCTGTAAAATGAATTCCATGTTGGTGACTCTGGTATTAAAGTAAAATATCTTTAAGAAAGTTGCTGGAGGCTGTGACATATGACCCAGTGTATTATTATTTTATAATGGAGAGTTTTACCTACCAAAGAGAAGAGCTATCAGCTTCTCTTGGCATTGCTGGTAATTTATTATTCATGACTTCTAAAAATTCCAGCACTGCAGGAAGCTTCAGCATCATTACTGCATTACGTTTTGCTTTTGTGTTAATGCACAGCTATTTTTCACTGTCACTTTCACGGGTAGCAAGAGAGAATAGACGAAAAATTTTAACAAATGTAGGACAGTACCAGACATATTCCAGGTTCTGTTTCTTGTTGTTAATTGAATGATCAAATTCAGCTTTATCAGAAGTGAGACTTTTCTGGATGTCCACAGGTTAACCCAAATACCTCCTTCTCCTTGGGGTCCTCAATACATCATGCTCACTCAGAAGCAAGGGACAGGCAATAATGACTTTAGTTAGCACTTTCATATTTGAAGAATCAAGAACATCATCAATTTTTTTTTTTGCTTTTCATAATTAAGAAGAAAAAAAGTCATGGTTTAATTTTAGGCAGTGAAGAAGCTTCCATTCAATTCAACTTCTCTGTGGATTAGAGTAAGGAAGTCCTTTTGATGGGACCAAAGAGATTTCTCCTTCTAGAAGGAGGAGAGAATTCTCTGCTTTGAAGACAGCTCTTGAAGGTAAGGACTCCCTGCTTCCAAAATCTGGAATAATCTAAGTCAAGCCCAGGTAACATAATGTAGAAGCAAAACTATGCTAACCCTCGATGTTACGAATGGAAACAGTTCTTTTCTGTCTAAATCACAAATACCCATTGTACATCTCCAGCTTTGTAATTCATCTTTCTTCAAATGTTTGTGCTCTTGGGGTGACTGTATCTGCAGGTGCTAACAATCAGCAAGAACAAAGACATCGGGGCTCTTGTTCTGTGTCTTCTTTTTTTTCCATGCCTGCCCTTTGGTTAGCTGGTACTGTGTGAACAAAGTTACAAATTTGAATGACATATTTTCAAAGGGTTGAAGAATGCCAAGACAATAGCTCTCTGCAAATGTAGCACAATTGGCAGATGTAAAAAGTGGAGGAAGGGGATATTCAGCATGTATACACTCATTACTAACAGCTTACAGCTTAGCAATTTCATATTTTGTTTTGATATCTTCTGACCTCATAGAGGTTTCTTTTATGCAGTCCAAGGATGTACAGAAATACTTTTTCATCCAATTATATATGGCAGTGTATTTTTCCCAATTAGCAGGGTCCTTGGGTGTGTGGTAACAGCAGAAATAAGGACATCAGGGGTCTCATTCTCCTCTCTCCTTATTTTTCATGACCTCCCTTTTTTGTTCAGCTTTAGGTCATTTTGCCAAGAAACAGCTCTAGATGCATCATATTTCCACCCATTAATCAATGCTAATCCAAAAAAGCATGAGGCATGGATAGGAAAGTTCTCTTGCCTTACAAAACAAGTCCGTGTTTATACTTGGAATCTGCTCTAGACAAAGTAAAGGACAAAAGAGAATGCGCTGGACATTTTTAAGCATCATGATAGCCTGACTGTGACACCTCACAATTTGTTTGGAGCAAGTAAATGGATATTGTGATATTTGTAATCTGTATCATGGTCCAGTGAAGTATTTCCCAAAAAGCACTTCATGGAAGAGAAATCCCTGGAGATACTTCAGAGAAGGAATTGTGGAGTTCAGTAAGTTTGGGGAGTGTGTCACACAAGATTTCCCTTTTTGAGACTCACAATGCATAATAGAATTTTATAGCTCAGACAACTAACAAAACAAAAAAAAAACTATTGCACTTCATGTAACCTTAGCATTTCAGAAACTCATTTGATCACAGATCACATTTTAAAACTCATTTTTTTTTAAATAATACTTACTAATATCTGAAAGTAGCAAGTGAAGTAAATGATCTATAAGCTATAGCTTGGGAGCAGATCAGTACTTTTAATCAAAAGAAAAACTTTCAAACTTAAGGTCTGCTACTGATTTGCAGTACATCACAAATGACCATTATATCCTGCTATATCTCATTAATAATTTTCACTTTTTTTTAGAGTTTATTGATTTATTTTGAGAGAGAGAGAGAGAGAGAGAGAGAGAGAGAGAGAGAGAGAGAGAAGAGGAGAGGAGAGGAGAATCCCAAGCAGGCTCCTCACTGTCCGCAAGGAGTCCAATGCAGGGCTCAAACCCAAACCATGAGATCGTGACCTGAGCAGAAACCAAGATGAGCCCCTGGCACCCCAATATTTTTAACTTTTAAATGAAAATAATAATATAAGTGAAAATTTACTAAGTTCTTATGATGTGTCAGGTACTGTACTAAGTGCTGTAGATATTTTATTCCATTTATTACTTTGAACTTGTATTTATTTTTATTCATATCTTTTTAATGTTTATTTATCTTTGAGAGAGAGAGAGAGACAGAGTGCAAACTGGGGAGAGGCAGAAAGAGAAGGAGACACAGAATCTGAAGCAGGCTCTAGGCTCTGAGCTGTCAGCACAGAGCCCAACGCAGGGCTCAAACTCGCAAACCATGAGATCATGACCTGAGCCGAAGCCAGACGCTCAACCAAATGAGCCACCCAGGTGCCCCTGTATTTATTTTTAAATAAACCCAAGTAGTGAAAGAATATATTCTCATTTTTAAAAAGTAAAAAAAACCCCACAAACCTATAAAATATCCTTTCATTTTAGCATAAACATCTATATCTTCTTCTGTGCATTTAAATAAAAAATGTTTCCTTCAAAAGCATATACATTTCTTATTTTCTACATAACCAGAATCATATTATGCATACCATTGTGCACTAGCTTTTTTTTTTAATATAAGGTATGTGTTAGAGATATTTCCAGTATATATCAGTATATACACATCTACCACATTCCATTTGGAGGCTTCATGACATTTATGGTGTATATGTACCTCCCATTTTTTTTTAATGTTTATTTATTTTTGAAGGAGAGAGAGAGACAGAGCGTGAGCTGGGGAGGGGCAGAGAGAGAGGGAGACACAGGATCCAAAGCAGGCTCCAGGCTCTGAGCCATCAGCACAGAGTCTGATATAGGACTCAAACCCACCAACCTTGGGATCGGATCATGACCTGAGCTGATGTCAGACACTTAACCAACTGAGCCACCTAGGCGCCCCTATACCTCCAATTTTTTTAGTGGTAGATATTCAGTTTATTTTCAAATTTTTCGCCAGTGTAAACAATTATTTTTATTTCTATTTCTGGTAGTATGACAGATAGGTAAACTTGGAAGATGCCCTGCTTGAAACAATCAGAATGCTGGAGAAAACACAGGGTACAGCAGCTTGTACATAAAGAAGGGCGACTCAAGGGTCAAAAGACAAAGTGAAAGCAAGGACCCTGTGGAGCAAGAGATGGCCAAACTTATCTTTCTTTCTGAGGTTTTCTACTGAAGCCTGGACAATTTGAGCTACTGCTTGGTGAGGTGCAGGAGCCAGGAAGTAAGACTTAATGTTTGTACAAGGAGCCAAAGCCAATAGAAAACACCCAACATAAAGCTGGCATCCAAAGGACCATAGCTTCAGTGTGACAGTGTCCCTCGAAGGGACAATTCACTTGGGTGCATGGTAGGCGATGAGGGTAATCTCTCCTAAGAGTTTAAAACCACAAGCCTGACTTCATGTGGGTTTGACATCTAATTCATGATATCTTTGTGTTTCAAAAAACATCAAGTCAAAAATACATAGCTCATGCTGCATTAAGGAGGGCACTTTTAGGAGGAGCACTGGGTGTCATATGGAAGAGATGAGTCACTGGGTTCTACTCCTGAAACCAAGATGACATTGTATGTTAACTAACTTGAATTTACATAAAAAAAGACAAAAATAAAAATAAATACACGGCTGACCCTTGGACAACCCAGGTTATGTGGGTCCACTTACACATGGATTTTTTTTCCCATAAATATACATACAGTACTATAAATGTATTTTCTCTTCCTTTCTTTTCTTCAGCTTGTTTCATTGTAAGAATACAGCATATAGTACATATGATATACAAAATATGTGTTAATCAAGTGTTTGTGTTACCAGTAAGGCTTCCAGTCAGCAGTAGGCTATGAGTAGTTAAGTTTGGGGGAAGTCAAAAGTTATACACAGATTTTCAACCATGCCAGTAAGTCAGCACCCCTACCCTCCCCCCACACACATTGTTCAAGGGTCAACTCTAATGTGGATGCAGGTTAATGGTGCCCCTAAGCATATTATATAAGTAAAAACATCCAAAGCCTCAGAAGAAATTCAACTGAGGCCTCTAAGAATTCCTACAAATATTGTTACAAGAAAAATGATCAGCCTACAGTCAAAGTTCACAAGACAAACAGGAACCAAGACACCATGAGTAAAACCAGCAGAAACAATAAACAGGAGATTCAGACTTGCAAAGACTTCGTATATTGGAGTTATCACTAACAACTTTTTTAAAACTATATTTAAGGGCACCTGGATGGCTCAGTAGGGTAAATATCCAACTTTGGCTCAGGTCATGATCTCATGGTTCATGAGTTTGAGCCCTGCCTCGGGCTCTATGCTGACAGCTCGGAGCTAGGATTGGATTCTGTGTCTCCCTCTCTCTCTCTCTTTCCCTCCCTTGCCTGTGCTCTGCTTCTCTCTCTCCCTCTCAAAAATAAACATTAATTTTTTTTTAATTTAAAAAAGAAAAAAGTATATTTCATGTTTTGAGAAATAAAAGAAAGCTTGAGGATACGAAAAAGAATAAGAAATTTTAAAAAGGATAACCAAATATATTTGCAAAAGAATTACTAGAAATCTTCAAGAATTCTAGAAGTCATGAATATATAAATTGAAATTAATAAGGCAATATAAACAGCAGATGAGATAGACACAGATAAAGAAGTCGTCAGTTCGGAGATATAGCTAAAGAAGCTATACAGAATATAGTCCAGAGGAATGAAGAGATAGAAAATATGAAAAAGAGTTCAAAGACATAGAAGATACAGTAGGAATGTCTGAGGTACATTAATGAAAGTTTCAGAGGGCAATCATCAAGATAACGGAGAAAAAAGCATTACCTGAAGAGCTAATGGGTGAGAATATTCTCTCATTGCTGAAAGACTTTCATACCCGTTTCCAAAAAGGCAAATGAGTCACAAGTATGATAAACAAGAGAAATGTTTATATCTGAACATATAGTAAAGCAAAACACCAAAGAAAAAGAGATTAAAAACAGCCAGCCAGCAAGACGGCACTAAAGCAAATAGAGTTGTGGCTAACTCCTCAAAGGCAACAATGGCAACAATCATTTGTTCAAGCTGAGAGAATATACATGTGAATTTGGAATCTTATACTAAGAACACAGCTTTCTAGATTGAGGTGACATAAGGATATTTTCTATCCTTTTGCTTAGCCATTCTTACTCCGTGCTATTTACCTTGTCGCAGGACAGTTGCTTCACCTCTGTATTGTGGTAGGAAAAAGAGAAACAGCAAAAGAAAAAAAAAATAGGCCAGTTACTCTCCTTTTTTCCTGGAAGTCCCATCCATACTTCCACATATCTCGGCCAAAACTCCATCACATAGTCTCACTTACCTGCAAGGCAGCCAGAGATGCATTGCCTCCCCAAAACAAAATTTAGTTTCTATTTGTGAAAAGGAGGAACAGCTTTATTAGGATATTAGATAAGCCACTAATTAATGATTTCTATTACAATCAAGAATAAAACATGATTTCTGTCCTCAAAGATTTCATAGTCTGGCGAGAGAGATGGACCTATAAAAAAGGTAAATGTGGAATTTCGCACATTTATTTCCATAGTTTTTTTTCTATAAATTAAATGAGAGGCTATTTACTACTATCATTTGGGTCTTTGTTGATTTATCATTCCTGATATCAGCAAGCCAACCAGGTGACTTTAGTAAGCAGGCTCATGTGCTAGGAATTACACTAGGTCACGGGTACATAGAAAAATCAAATGTGGTTCCCACTCTGTGAAGTCTTGTGACCTTGTGGGAGATGTCAGATAGGAGAAAAACAGAGTAGTGCAAGAAATAATTACAACATAAATGGGGAGAAAGGAATAAAAGAGGATATTATAGGTTGAATTGTATCCGCCCAAATTCATATGTTGAAGCCTTAACCCCAAGGTAAGACTAGAATGTAACCTTAGAATGTCACCCTAGAATGTAACCTTATTTAGAGATAGAGTCTTTACAGGGGTAATCAAGTTAAAGTGAGGTCATTAGGATAGACCTTAATCCAATAGGACTATTATCTTGTAAGAAGGGGAAATTTGGACACATGTGGAGGGAAGGCACTGTGATGAGACGGGAGAAAATGGCCATTTATAAACCAAGGAGAGAGGCCTGGGACAGATCTACCCCGCACAGACCTCAGAGGGAGGCGGCCTTGCTGACACCTTGATTCTGGACTTCTGCCTCCAGAGCCATGAGACAATCAGTTCCAGTTGTTTAAGGCCCTCAGGCTGGGGTACTTTTTGTCACGGCAGCCCTAGCAGGTTAATACACAAGAAGGGATCCATTCTCAGGGAGGCACAGAGAGTAAAAATGCTCTAGAAAGGCCTTCATGATTACCTGAAGGTTGAGTTGTAGAATGAACAGACATTTGCCGGTCAGAGTTGGAGAAGCAGGAGCCATAGGAATTCCAGTCCAAAAGGATGTCGTGAATAGAGAATGAGCAATGTGATGAAGCATGACAAGACTGAGAAAACATTAAAGCAGGGACATAAGTTTGGGGTAAAGATGCCGTGAGGGAGGAAGCCGGGATAGCAGGATGCTCACATTAAGAAGGACCTTTGATTTTCAAAAAAAAAAAAAAAACAAAAAAACAAAAACAAAACTAGCATCTCTTTGAAAAATAAATATGAAGCAGAGAAGTCTCTGTAGCTGGTTTTGTACTGGATTGAGTCTGTTTCTGATTTATCTGATGCCATTTAAACGAGCCTTCTTCACGAGTTAGAACTGACGTTCAGAAGAAATTTGTGCCTCCAGTGCATTATGCACAGTCCCCAGGATACTTGCAGGCACCCTGTGTTGAGCAAATAGCTCCTGATGGAAATGTGGATACTCGGTGCTGTATACTCAAATGTGCAGTCCAGCTATACAGCTTGACGTAGTTTCATGAGGCCAAGGTCTTAGTCCTAATACAAATGTGTTCTTTTGATTCCTCTGAGACAGCGCTAGAGTTGGGCCTTTGCTCAAAAACATGAAATCACTTAATACAGAAGATTATAGTGGCATGTGGGTGGCTCAGTTGGTTAAATGTCTGGCTTTGGCTCAGGTCACGATCTCGCAGTTCGCGGGTTCAAGCCCTGCATCAGGCTCTGAGTTATTAGCTCAGAGCCTGGAGCCTGCTTGAGATTTGGTGTCTCCCTCTCTCTCTACCGCTCCCCTGCTCATGCTCTGTCTCTCTCTCTCTCTCTAAAGCATAAGTAAACATTAAAAAAATTTTAGAAGATTATAATGTTTAAGGATGGGTTGATATAAAATTGCTACAATTCCGTCTCTTCAAATCATTGTGAGACCCTTGTACCTTTCTAATCTGAAATCTCTGCCCTTATTATGCAACATTTAATAAAATCAAGTATAGGCAGGAAGAGCAGTAGACAATGAGACTTTCATGTTCAAAACCAGAGAATAGAAAACTCTTGTGTGTTTTAAAATAGAAACTTTTGCAATTAAACCAACTCCCTCCTGCTCAGGAAAATCCATATAAATCATATTTGATGCCAGGACTTTCTCACTGTAATAAATGACTATAAATAAGCCTACTCTTTATGATAATGTTTGTCACACCTTGAATCAAGGTTATTAAAAAGGCTGTTTTATAACAGACAACAGCCATTCATAACTGATTTTTTTTACGCCTGTGTTTGAACCAATAGTCCCTCTTCTGTACAGAATTAAATTTTAAAAGCAATTAAATAAGACAATATATTACAAATCCTGCGAAAGGCATTATACATGAGGAAAGTCTAAATGACATAGCAACTGGGTTCCATTTAAGATATCTGCTATCCATTCATTGTGAAGCCTGGGTAAACTCTATCACTAGAGTACTTCTGCTTTTTCATCTGTACTATAAAAACAGGAGAAATAGATGTGTCCTCGTCCAAATAAAGCACAATGGGATTCAAGCACTAATATTCTAGTAGTCTTTGCTTAAATGTATACAAAACAATTACAGCAAAATAAGCATTTTTGCCTAAAAAGACTATAGCAATGTATAGCTAACGTTGGAAGACGATGATCAGACAGAAAGGTAGATTAATGCCAATTTTGCTTATGCAGAGATGAATTTTTTTTTATCCAGTGTACTTATGAATAAGAAGAAATAACTAAGCAAATAAAAGTTCTTCAGAAGAATACTGATGCTAACTGAATATGAAAATGGGTATGACTGGAGTTGAGCACTCCTGTTGCTTTGCGGATGGAATTGTGGTTGATAAAAAGGACTTACTTCATGCCAACTCTCACATCACGGTAGAATCAGTAACAGATTTACACATAGACAATGACCACTAAAGGGGTTTGTGTTTTCAAATGCAAATGAGGTAGATGTTTATAGATTTTATTTTTATTTATTAACTAAAGTTCTGTTTGGCATAAAATAATTGTTGGCCACCCTGAATTTTACATACCTTTCTTATTAGCTCATGTTTATGGTCTAGACAATTAGGATGATCATGGGGGGGGGGGGACACTCTTAGGATCAAAAGAATGGGAATAATTCCCTGGGTCTCCAGATCGCCTCATTACCAGCACAGGTTGCTGGGATCTCCCTTCCCTGCTATCAATCCATTTTTACCCCAGATTGAAAGGTGCTACACTTTTTATTTTTTAGAACGTGGGTTTAAAATTCTACTCTGTCCAAAAGATTTTTAACAGATTAGAAAATTGTCTTCAGTATTTATAATAGTGCAGATCAATTTCTAAAAAATAGATTGTCTATACTGTTTTTGGCATCAAGATCATGTAACGTAACTAGGGAGCATTTTCAAGTATCTTTTTTTTTTCAAATTTTCTCTATGTAGCTCATACTTCCTCAAAAGCAATTACTTTTTCATTGCTCACTACAATATGTGTGTTCATGTTTTTAAAGAACAGCTAGCTTACTATCAGCCACTTGTCATGGTAGAAATGGTAAGCAATTTTGGATCATTCATCTTTTTATAGAAGAAAAATCTCATCCTAAAATTTGACAGGTCTTTGAAATACCTTGCTGTGAGAATGGGGCGCCTGGGTGGCTCAGTCGGTTGAACGTCCAACTTTGGCTCAGGTCATGATCTCAGGACTTGTGGGTTCGAGCCCCGCGTCGGACCATGTGCTGACAGCCCAGAGCCTGGAGCCTGCTTCGGATTCTGCATCTCTCTCTCTCTCTCTCTCTCAGTCTGCTCCTCTCCCACTCACTCTGTCTCTCTCTAAAAAATAAATAAAAACATTTAAAAAAAACTTCTTAAAATACCTTGTTGTGCAATAACCAGGGAGCCTCTGCCTCGTACACAAGAACAGTCATGGGTACAGGCACATGTCAACTGCAAAATGTCAGAATACTCTGAAAATGAACAAATGCAAAAGATGTAATCAGAAAAACAAGACACATGAGTTTTGTGAGTTGTTTGGTGTCTACTAACAATTTCTCTTTAAGTTAAGGAAATGAAAGGGGAAAGGGGGAAAGCAGGAGGTAAAAGGAGAAAGCTTCTGCCCCTTGTGTCAAGATTTTAGCTCCTGATGTTTGAATCTAGTGCCTCAAATATAAAGTCAGTTAGTGTCCTGAAACATCACTCAAGGGGCTGCTGGCTCTTAATTCAGATTTTGGATATGCAGTGTCTATAAAAGTTTAGTTATTCATTTGATTAGCTAGAGTCATTACATTGACAGACACTATTTATATCTTAGACAAAACTACAGCCTTTAGCACTTTCATTTGTAGCAAAAGTAAAATATATTAATTTTGGCTTTATTAATTCATAACACTTAATCATTCTATGTTCGTCACCTCTGGCCTAGTAATTATACTTTTGGCATTCACCACTGAGAATATGCTAATAAAATCTTAATGTAACTTAAAATAGCATAATGTTGTGTGCAACCTAAAATAACCACTAGTAGGAGATAGCTGTGTAGCCAAAGCCAGCTGTTGACAAAATGTTACGCAGATATGAAAGGTTATATTTATAAAGCATTTTATAACATGAAAAAAAAATCCTATAAAATTAAGTTTTGAAAGCTCTGTTCTAAATTACACATAAAGTATAAATGCAACCAGGCCAAGCCTTCTATGTAGAAAAATTACTGGAAAGAAATATTACTCAGTGTTATCTCTGATTATGTGTCGGTGCCACCCACAAGCATGGGATTTTCTTTTCATGATTTTCCCCCCTAAATTAGTTTTATTGTAGTGTATATTCCAAGCCGTCATCATCTCCTGTCTGGACCATTACAATAGCCTCCTAGCCAATCTCTCCTTTTTCATAATTATATGTTTTGTTCATTATCTATATACTAGCCAGAGTGATCTTCTTAAATAAGTTGGACCTTTCTTAAATTAAGTTGGCTTTCTATTTCAGTTAGAATAAAATCCGAAATCTCTGACCTGTTGACAATAACCTGTTTGATTGGACCTGCTACACAGGTCCTATTTCACTGAGTACAAATTTAAAGGACTTCCCATTTCTTCTGAAATTCACCATTATCTTTCTGAAATAAAACTTACATCTTATTTATGCTCTTCAGTTCACTAGATTCCAACTAAACCCTGACTATGAATTATATTTAACACTCACAGCTTAGCCGACTTGATAATTTCAGCAACTTTTAGAACATATGTGTATTTCACATGCCACCCACATAAAAATAGGTACAAATAAGACAAATCACCTAAAAATGCTGCTAGTAATAGAGACCGAAGTAAGGGAGTATGAATGAATGATTGACAAGATGAATTCATGCTAAGCAGCTTTTTCCTTACTGATTATACAGGAAGGATGTGCTTTAAGTAGCAAACACTATGATCGTTGAAGAGAGATTAAAACATTTGCTCTAGGAAAGGAGAAGTTCATTGTCATTTACTGAGTTCTTGAGTTATCTACCTATGGTAGATAATTAATATTCGTCACCTCACTTAAGTCTGGAAGTGTTAGTAAACACCTGATACAAGGAAAACAAAACCTGCCAAATAGCAGTCTGAAATAAACTGAATCTTTTTCTTTGTTCCAGTTTAGCAGGTCTCCCTGGGTAGAAATTAAAACGGCTAGATCAGTGTTGCCTAATAGAAAAATAATGCAAGCCACACAGGTAATTTTAAATTTCTGGTAGCTGTATTACAAAAGTAAAAGTGAAACAAGTGAAATTAACGTTAATAATATATTTTATTTAACCTAATTTACCTAAATATCAATATTTAAATATGTAATCAATATAAAAATTATTAACAAGATATTTTACTTTTTTTGTCCTAAGTCTCCAAATTCCACTGTGCATTTTGTGCTTACAACTTGACTCCAACTTACATGGACTTGAACTAGTCCATGTCAAGCATTCAGTAGCCATCCATGGCTAGGGGCCACTGTGTTGGACAGCATAGAGCTCAATAATAATCCCAGAGGAGAAAATAACCAAAGAGCAGAGAGTCTACGTTTAGTTTTCTGGGTGGCTCATGAGGCAAAGTGTCACTGCTTCTCTGGGATTGGTTGCCTTCAGATTTTGAGACACCAAAGCTGGGAAGTCTGGATTCGAACAGTCAGAAATGGGTTATGCAAGATCCCAGCCAGCCAAAGGTCAATCAATAGATGTGGTTGCACACCGTTGAAACTTGGCAAGATTTCTCTTTGCCATCCAAACAAGTCTGCAATCCAGCACGGATGAGAATAAGAGGCGTTTATTGCTTCATCAGCCACACTGATCTTTCGTTAGGATGGCATGATGATTGATTATTTAAACAGAGAGGCTTTGAGAAGGAAAAGAGGTATGCTTAATAATTACCTTAGGACAATAGGCATAATATGAGACTGTTTCTGCTGGCAGATGAGGACACATGGTCACTCTACCTTTACTCAGCGTTTTTACCTCTTAAAACAACCGGAGTTCCGGCCAGTAGGCACAAACTTCTTCAGAATCTATGTAACTCTATGAACAGGAGCCAGATCCCACAGAAGCCCGGCACACAAAACCCTAATTTTCCCCTATAGAAGTCGAGGTCTCATCCCAAGAACCAGCATCATAAAGGGTCTTTTACACGCATCTCTAATAACATCGCTTTGATGCAATTTGCAAGCTTCCTGTTTTGCAATTTTCCACTCTGGGTCTTGCTTCAATTGGGGTTTTAATGAGAAATGGCTGTTGTCAGCTGAATGGAGCTTCTTCTTGGCAGGGTCTCCCAAGGACACTATAGGACCAGTAAACAAAGCTGTGCATGCGGGTGGCCAGGAGAGGGTGGGTTTTGTGCGTGCGCATGTGTGTGTGCACATGTGTGTATGTGTTTGGTTCTTTTCTTTTTCCTTTCCTTTCCTTTCCTTTCCTTTCCTTTCCTTTCCTTTCCTTCCCTTCCCTTCCCTTCCCTTCCCTTCCCTTTCTTCTCCTCTCCTCTCCTCTCCTCTCCTCTCCTCTCCTCTCCTCTCCTCTCCTCTTTCTCTTTCTCCTATATAAAAAAAGAAATAGAATAATCAGCAATGACAGCTGAGAGAAATGTTTCACAGAAAGTAACAGATGGCTCAAAGCCACCTTCATTTCGGAGTAAGAAGGAGAAGGCCCATGGGCCTGGAAAATTGAAGGTTTGGAAACTAATTTTGTTTGACTCTTTAATCCATTTCGAACATGGGCCCCAAAATGGAAGATTAAGGGATTTTACTTTTGCTGCTGAGTATATTCAGCTCAGAAGGGTAAAAGACCCAGACGTAGGATGTCTGTGGGTGGAACAGCAGGAGATTAAACAGGAGAAACTTATCTTTATTAGCGCCAAGGTAGCTGGATAAAATTCTCAAATTGGAGTTTTGTTATTGTTGCTGTTTATGTTAAGATTGAAGTGTTTTACAAAAGTGGAGGACACTGGGTTAACAAATGAGGCTATGTTTCATACAGAAACTACAGGTCAGATTACTCAGAGCAAAAAGGCATAAAGATTTAGAGGTTGGTTAGTATGAGCACCATAGCAAAAGTAACAAAAACCACAAAAGACTCGAGTCCATTCAATCATTCATCAAATATTTATTGAGGACTTACTATGTGGCAGGCAGTGTTTTCTTTTAGGTTTGGGGATCAGCTGTGAACAAGGTGGAGAAGTACTCTGTCCTCTATATTACAGCCCAGGAAATTGACAACGGAGAAGTAAACGGATAGTAAGATAATTTCAGATATGCATTAACATGTGACGAAAATGTGAAAGGGTGTTATTGGGAGAAAGATCAGTAGGATGGAAGGGGGGTACTTCAAATAGCGTGGCCTTCTCAGAGGAGGTGGTATCTAATCTGAAACCTGGATGGTAAGAAGGAGCCTTCCAGATGGTAGGAATAGTGTGTAGCCTACTATGTGGCAGGCATCATTCTAGGTACTAGGGATATAGCGTGAGCAAATCAGGCACAGTTCTTGTCCTTCTAGAAGTTACATTTTTACGGGGGTAGAAAATTAAGTAAGGGCTGACTAGAAGAACGAGGGTGCTAGGGTAGAAAAACCATCAGGGAAGGTGATACATGGCTCAGAGAAGCTTTCAATGGGAAGTTGACATTTGAGCAAGGACTTAGGGAGGCAAGGGAGTGAGCCGTGCAAAAGTATGGGGGAAGACAAATGTTCTGGATGGAGGGTTCAGCCAGTGCAAAGGCCTTAAGCAAGAATCTGTGCAGCTTATTTGAGAAAGAGCAAGGAGATCAATGAGGCTAGAGTTTACCCCTGAAAAGGACAAGAACAATTTTTACTTAATAGTTAATATCAGATGTGTGCCTTGAAGGTGGAGAGTCTTTAAAGCCCAGAACTATTATACCTGCTGCCCAGAGAAACTCTTTCTCTGACAGTGGAAGGCCTATGCCTAGCTCAGGGGAGATAACACTCACTTTAGGTAATACCCTTTCCTTTTCTTTCTTTCTTTTTTTTTTTAATATTTATTTACTTATTTGAGAGAGAGAGAGAGAGAGAGAGAGAGAGAGAGAGAGAGAGAGAATCCTAAGCAGACTCTGAGCTATTAGCTCAGAGCCTGATGTGGGCCTTGAACTCACAAACCTGACCTGAGCTGAAATCAGCAGTCAGACACTTAACTGATTGAGCCTCTCATTTCATTTTCATATATCCCTCACATACTTCAAATTTCACAATTCTTTCCAAATATATTATAAACTCTACAATATAAAACGTGTTCAGAGGTAATTTGCTTCAATATTTTCTTTTTTTTTTTTTTAACACTTATTTGTGTATTTTGAGAGAGAGAGCAGGGTAGGGTAGTGAGAGAGAGAGAGAGAGAGAGAGAGAGAGAGAGAGAGAGAGAGAATCCCAAGCCAGCTCCACACTGTTAGAGCACTTCTTCTTCCCATCTTCTGTGTTATTGCTATGGTCAATTTTTCTTCTACATATTATCAACCCCACAATACACTGCTATTAATTTTGCTTTAAATAATCACTTGTCTCTTAAATAGAATAAACATAGTAATTATTTCTGACACTTCTCATTTTTTAATGTAGATCTAAATTTTCACATAATACCATGTCTTTCACTTCTCTTTCTTATACTATAGGACCCCTGGCAATGAATTCTCTCAACTTTTCTTTAAAAAAAAAGTCTTTATTTTCCCTTAATTCTTCAAAGACTTTTTCCTGGGTGTAGAGTTCTACTTAGATTTTTCGTTTTTTTCTCCTGGTGTTTCAATCCATGGTCCACTAAGGCTTGTATAGATACTGAAAAGAATTCTGCTATAATTCTTATATCTGACCCTCGTTACATAATGTCTTTTTCCTCTTGCTGCTTTTAAGATTTTCCTTGAACAGTGATGTTCTGAAATTCAATTGCAATATGCCTTTATGACTTTTTGTGTCTTTCTTTAGGTTTATTCTGCTGTAGCCACTAAGCTGCTTTTAGCATTACATTATTTTTTAAACTGATCCACCATTTCTTAATTTCTCATCTCATACCTTTTTTTTCCGAGTAATCAAATATTTTTATTATTTTATTTCCCCCAATCATTTGTTAGTTACCATTCAAGTGATTAGAGATTTGCAATATGCACATTAAACTTATTAGTCTATAATAAAATTAGCATTTCCCAGATGATGAAAGAAACTTAGAATATTTTAAATTCATTTACTCCCTACTGTCTTTTGTGTTGTTTGCATATACATCAATTCTGCCTGTATTTTCAACCCCACAAGATATTATCTTTATATTATTGCTTCATTTTGTTGTTTTATACAAGTCACTATATTTACTCACATATTTACCCTTTCCAGTGTTCTTCCCATCTTTGTGCACTGCTTTGATTTCATTTCAAAACATTTTTCTTCTTCCTGAAGAATTATTTTAAATATTTACTATTGTGTACTTATGCTGGTACTTAATTCTCTAAGCTTTTGTTTGTATGAAAACAATCTTTATTTTCCGTTCATTTTTTTTTTCAACGTTTTTTAATTTATTTTTGGGACAGAGAGAGACAGAGCATGAACGGGGGAGGGGCAGAGAGAGAGGGAGACACAGAATCAGAAACAGGCTCCAGGCTCCGAGCCATCAGCCCAGAGCCTGACGCGGGCCTCGAACTCACGGACCGCGAGATCGTGACCTGGCTGAAGTCGGACGCTTAACCGACTGCGCCACCCAGGTGCCCCGAGTGTATTTTCCGTTCATTTTTGAGTAATATTTTCACTCAAATATAGTATGCTAGATTGCCAGTTATTTTATTTCAGCACTGTTTAGATGCTACCCAATTGTCCTCTGACTTCTATCATTTCTGTTGAGAAGCAATTTGTAATTGACATTGACTTTGAAAGTAATGTCTTTTTTTGACTTTGAATTGACTTTGAAAGTAATGTCTTTTTTTCCCCATCTACATTTAAATTATGTTAGTTTTTGCTTTTATCTATAGCAGTTTGGATACATTCTACCTCGGATGGGGTTTTTTTGTGTGTTTAATAATTTTAGGATTCTTAGAAGTTTTTGAACATGGGTTGATATGTTTCATCAGGTTTTGGAAATTCTCAGTCATTATTTCTTCAAATATTGCTCCTGTGCTATTTCCCATTTCTCTCTCCTCTATTTTTGTAAACCCTATCACAAGTGTTAGCATTTTTTTCTTTTTTTTTTTTTATACCTGTATTTTGGTATTTATATACCTTTACACACTCTCTGTATTTTTGGTCTTCTTTTCTTTCTGTGGTTCAGTCTGAATTTTCCTTCACTTACCCATTTTCCAGTTCACTAATTTCTTCTTCTGTTCTAATTTTCTATTAAGTCCATCTATTGAATTATTAATCTAAAATACCTTATTTTTTAATTTCACAATACATATCAGATTCTTTATTTAAGGATTCCAGTTTCCTATTCTCCAGCTTGTATCAGTTTTTTCAAAAGTACTGATTACAGGGGCGCCTGGGTGGCTCAGTCGGTTAAGCGGCCGACTTCAGCTCAGGCCATGATCTCGCGGTCCGTGAGGGCTGTGAGTTCGAGCCCCGCGTCGGGCTCTGTGCTGACAGCTCAGAGCCTGGAGCCTGTTTCAGATTCTGTGTCTCCCTCTCTCTGACCCTCCCCTGTTCATGCTCTGTCTCTCTCTGTCTCAAAAATAAATAAATGTTAAAAAAAAAAATTAAAAAAAAAAGTACTGATTACAGTTAATCTGAAGTCTCTTTCAGATAACTCCATTATCTGGGTTGCCTGTGGATCCATTTCTATTATTTTATTTTAGTCTTCAGGCATGTCCAGTAATTTTCAATTGAGTAACTGGTATTAACTATGAAAAACTGTAGAGGCTCTCGTGATATTATTTTCTTCCATAAAATGTTTACTTTTCTTCTGGCAGGCAATTGGAGTAGGAGCATGTAACCTTGATTCAATGGGTATTGGGAGAAATCAAGGTGGAATTTTAGTATTTTTTGAGGGCTTGTCTATTTCTAGTCTGTCTTTACTTTCCACATGTAGTTCTTCATGGGTCTCAATTCAAAGAGTAGAATGGTCGTCATTGCCGCTCATCCTTGGTTGGGACGTGAACTCCCATTTGTGCCTCCCTAGCACCATGATATCCACAAAAGTTTGCTAGGCTATTCACCTCTTTTGTGTGTCGTTATGGTTGCCTTCTAAAACTTTTCACTTTTCACAGTTGTGCAATGGCAAAATGTCTCAAGGGGGAAAGCAACAGAGAATGTCAAATAGTCTCATTGCATTTTCTTTCCTTCCGGAATATTTATCCCCAACCCTTTTTCCCCCTTGATTGTTCTCTAGTGCCTTCAAATTGCTACATTTTTGTATTTGTGCAGCTTTCAGTGACGTTATCAGAGGGAGAGTTGATTTGACATAAACTATTCTGATTCTCAAATATGTAGACTAATGTAATTTTAATTTTTTTCTAAATATAATTTTGATGAAAACAATTATTTAGATATCAAAGAATCATTATATTTCTGCCAAGTAAAATAACAACATGAAGCCAGGACACCTATTACTTGACAACCACATTTTTCAAGAATGACTGCATTGTAGTCATGCTGGAAAGCGAGTGATAGGAGGAGAGAAATAAACCATGAGATCATATTACCAGCAGAATGTTAGTTGAAACCAAAGGGAAAGATACTGGAAAACAAGTTCTGCAATGTCAGTGTGGGTGTATGTAGGAGGAAGAGAACCATTAATAGCCTATTTATTTTTAGAATGTATCTTTTTCATTCTAAAAATATGACCATTTATCAGGTAGCACTATGATCTTTCAGTATAACTTGATAAAAGAAGTTGATTGAAAGGCAGATGATATTAATTGTTTTGTGTCTGCTGAAATTTTGAAAATAAGGTGGCAGGACTGAGTGTCCCCCTTTCCTCAGCCATTAAAAAAATCACAGCTGGGGCGCCTGGGTGGCTCAGTCGGTTGAGCATCCGACTTTGGCTCAGGTCATGATCTCGCGGTCTGTGAGTTCAAGCCCCGCGTCGGGCTCTGTGCTGACTGCTTAGAGCCTGGAGCCTGTTTCAGATCCTGTGTCTCCCTCTCTCTCTGACCCTCCCCCGTTCATGCTCTGTCTCTCTCTCTCTCAAAAATAAATAAACATGGGGCGCCTGGGTGGCGCAGTTGCTTAAGCGTCCGACTTCAGCCAGGTCACGATCTCGCGGTCCGTGAGTTCGAGCCCCGCGTCAGGCTCTGGGCTGATGGCTCAGAGCCTGGAGCCTGTTTCAGATCCTGTGTCTCCCTCTCTCTCTGACCCTCCCCCATTCATGCTCTGTCTCTCTCTCTCTCAAAAATAAATAAACATGGGGCGCCTGGGGGGCGCAGTTGCTTAAGCGTCCGACTTCAGCCAGGTCACGATCTCGCGGTCCGTGAGTTCGAGCCCCGCGTCAGGCTCTGGGCTGATGGCTCAGAGCCTGGAGCCTGTTTCCGATTCTGTGTCTCCCTCTCTCTCTGCCCCTCCCCCGTTCATGCTCTGTCTCTCTCTGTCCCAAAAATAAATAAACGCTGAAAAAAAATTTTTTTTAAATAAATAAACGTTAAAAAAATTAAAAAAAAAATCACAGCTGCATTGGTTATACGCGAGACAGCACAACATGGTAATATTGGTGGAAAAGCACTATTCTGTGCCCAATCTATAGCAAGAGCCGTTATGGAAATGAGTGAATGAGGGAAAAAATGAAGAAATACAAACTTCTTCAGCAAACTTCTGACCTGTCCTCCCACAATAAAAATGCTAAACCACTGGAGAACGATGTCACAGTTTACCGAACAGGTGATACTAGACAGTATACAGAAGAAATCCAAGAGGAGAGGAGAGGAATGAGAAGGGTCTCGGAATCATAGTCTAGGAATCATAGTAATCAAGATTCAGATTCCTGAGTTCTGTCACTTCTTAGCTATGTGGTCTTAGTCGTGTTGCCTGCGTCTCTGATTTTTCATTTGTGAAATGAGGATGATACCTACTTGTAACGCTGTTGCACAGGCTAGAATTATACTAGCAAAATGACAGACATAAATAGAATCTCAGTAAGTAATTGGTATTCTTGTTATCTCTTTCTCAAAATCACCAGAATAATAATGTATATTTGATTACTCGTTGTCGTGTAATCGTTACGCGGAAGACAATTTGCCTTAGAGATTCCTTCAGAATTCCTTCAATTTTTATATTAAAAGAGCCATGTAAAATTAGCAAAGGGTTAGCTAATGATAGCTTAGAAGAGTTCATAATAATCATCCCCGGAGCTTTTAGTAATTTCACGTGGAGAAAAGAAACACACACTATACGGTTGAGAAAAAAGGAAATCAGAGGAATGCCTTTGTCATTATGATTTGTTTTCCATTTATCATTTGAATACAATTAGAATTCAATATAGGCTTCTTTGTCCTCGGTGACTGGAAACACAAAATTAATTTGTGGCACAATAACCTTGACACTGATCAGCATACTCCTTCTGGTACCACAACTTTGATGATTCTTCATACACAAGAACATCTACTTTATTGACTTTACCACCACTGTTCATCACCTCCTTCATGTCCTCAACTTACTGCCTCACTAGGGTTAGGATCCTTGGTCCACTCATAATCACTCTATCTCCCACTCAATTTCCTTGCTCCTTCCCCTTCCATTATGAAGGCATAGAACAACATCAACCTCTGGAGCACGCTGGTGGCTCAGTCAGTTGAGCATCCAACTTCGGCTCAGGTCATGATCTCATGGTTCATGAGTTTGAGCCCCACATTGGGCTCACTGGTGTCAGCCTCCCGGCAGCCCACTTCAAATCCTCTGTCCCCCTTTCTCTGTCTCTCCCCTTCTGGTACTCTCCCCCCCCCCCCCCCAGAAAAACCATCAACTTTCTCACTATTGCCCCATTCCTCTTTATAGAAAAACTTGAGTGCTGTTTCCTTGTTCTCCCTCCTCCCCTTGCACTCACTCCCTAGTAAGCCCACTCCAAGCAACCAGACCTGTGCACATCACTCCTCTCAAACTGCTCATATCCAAGGCATCAACTCCAGGAGTCAATGCCACATCTTCATCTTACTCAGCAGCACGTTGAGTGATAATTCCCTACTTAAAAAAAAACTCCTTTAATTGGCTACAGGGACACATAATTGCCCATAATTGTCCCAGACTTCACAGGTTGCTCTTCCTCAGACTCCTCTGAGACTCCCCCTCCTCCTTTCCTTTTCCTGATTTCTCAATGTTGCAGTCCACCGGGACAAGTCCTCAGAGTCTTCTTTATCCACATCCACTCTCTTGATCATCTCATCCAGACTGTGGCTTAAAATAGCATCTACGTGGTTCATCTGAGATTCTGTGATAGGCTGAATAGTGTCTTTCAGAGATATCCTGGCACAAGTCCTTGGTGTCTGTAGACGTTACCTTAATTGGCAGAAAGGACTTTGCAAATGTGATGAAATTTAGGATCTTCATATGGGAAGACTGATCAGGGTGTTCAGGTGGGCCCTAAATGTAACCACGAGTGCCTATATAAGAGGGAGGCAAAGGAAGATTTGACTACAGAGACAGAAGGCAATGTGATGGCAGAAGAAAGATGCTATGCTGCTGGCTTTGAAGATGGAGGAGAGGGCCACTAGCCAACGAATGCAGGGACTGCAGCTCTGAGAGCTGGAAAAGCAAGGAAATGAATTCTCCCCTAGAGCCTCTGAAAGAATGTGGCTTTCCTTTCAACTCAGTGAGACCATTTGGACTTCTGGCCTCCAGAACTGTAAGAGTAGAAATTTGTGTGACTTCAAGCCATCAAGTTTGTGACAATTCATTATAGCAGCCTTAGGGAACAGTTACACTTTATTCTTTATATTTTAACATCTTTGAGCTCAGGAGGCATCTAACAATCATCGTGGCAGAATTGTTGTCAGCCAGACAGAAGTTGTGACCTGGTTCGAAAAACTGGGTACTGTTAAGTACATCCACATTGTTGTGCAGCCAATCTCTAGGACTCTCCATCTTGCAAAACTGAAACTGTATCTTTATGAAACAAGTCTCCACTGCCCTCTCCTCCCAGCCCCTAGCAACCACCCTTCTACTTTCTGTCTCTATGAATTTGACTACTCTAGGGACTTCATGTAAGTGGAATCACACTGCTTTTGTCTTCTTATGACTGGCTTATTTTACTTAGTGTGGTATCATCAGGGTTCATCCATGTTGTAGCATGTGTCTGAGTTGCCTTTCTCTTTAAGACTGAATAATACTCCATTGCATATATACCACATTTTGCTTATCCAGTGGCCCATCAATGGACATTTCGTTTGCTCTCCCCATGGCTTTTCATCATGCTTGCAATAAAATCTGAAGTCCTTACGGTGCCTTACAAGACCTTTTATGATCTGGCCCTTTAGCCATCACCTTGGCCTCTTTGCCTATTAAGCTTCTCCTCACTATGCTCCAACCACCCCAGCCTCCATCACACCCTTGCTGTTTCCTCTTTTCCCAGGACTCCTCTGTGCGTAGCCCACATGGCTCCTCTCTCTCTTCCGTAGGGCTCCCTTCAAATGTCCCTTCGGAGAAGGCACTCCCCGGACCACTGCATCTAAAGCAGGGCTGCTTCTGCCTGCCCTGCAATTGTGTGGTGGTGACTCATGTTCCTCCAGAGCTTACTGTCTGACATTATTTGAGCTTTTATGAGTTAATTTATTATCTGTCTCCCAACCAGAATAAAACACCAAGAGGGCAGGGATTTTGTGTCATTAAATGTTGAATCCTGAGTGCCTAAAATAGGAAATAGCACATACTAGAAATTCAATAAGTGATCTAGAACATTGAATGCAGTCAAAGAGATCAGATTCAGTGATTCACTTTCAGAGTATTTTAAGCTTTTCAGTGAAAATACTTTATTTCTCAGAGCAGGTTTTGGTTTTCAGAAAAATTGCACAGAAAGTGCAGAGGGTTCCCGTATACTTTCTCCAGTTAGTTTCCCATTAGTAACATTTTCCATTAGTGTGGCACATTTGTTGTAACTGATGACCCAATAGTAATACATGAGAATAACTAAAGCTCATGGCTTACATTAGGGTTCAGTATTTGTATTGTACATCCTATGGATTTTGACAAATGCGTGATGTCTCGTATCCACCATTATGGTATCATACAGAATAGATTCACTTGCCCAAATTTTCCTGTGCTCCACCTATTCACCTCTCTTTCCTTACTCCCAACCTCTGCCAACTCCTGGAGTGTTTTAATTTTATGTGACTAGGTGACTAGATGCTTCCTAGGACAAATATGAGAAAGGACTAGGTGACTAGATGCTTCCTAGGACAAATATGTGTGAGTTTCCTGCTGCTCCTCACGCACTGTCTTCAGGCTGAATGTTCTTGCCTTTCAGAGCTATTAAGGAACTGCAGCACATTTCTTGGGTTTAAAAAAAGAAAGAAAAAAAAAACCACTTCACCTAATAATGTTCCATCTTGTTCTCCTTTCAAAAAGATTGCTTCGTTCCTAATTATCACCCAGCTGTGGTCCCAGAGGCTGACGTCGGAAAGCTGTGATGAATAGAGGGACTCACTGGGAAATCGTTTCTCACAGAGATTCATTTCCTCCTTCTGGGGCTCTCCCCACTCCCACTTTTTTCCCCCTCATCTTCATTTTCTAACAAGCTTGAGTTATTGAGATTTCTAAACCTATTTTTATGCAATGCCATGTTAATTAAGAAACAGCCACAAGCAAATTGATTTTCCCAGTCAATTCTGGGAGGAAGCTGTGCTTGAAAGTCTCCAAATCATACATGCTCTAGTAGGAGTACTAGGGACAGGAGGTCAGGAATAGGGAGAGCCACAAAAGCCCAGGTGTCTTTCTGTGGGAATGGGGACCGGGGAATTGCCAAGCGAATGAGTTGTCTTTCCTGATAAGGAGAGGGTCTCTATCCTATTTAATACCCATGAAGGGACTGAAGTGTTGTAAGGGCGAGTAAGGCTTTGTGGTCTTCAGCTTAGCTCCTGGTGGTGGTGGGGGTGGGGGAGGTACCTCCTTCCTTTACTCATGTGACCACCAGCATTGGATCCTTTCATTAGTCTTCAGTACTAGGCTCTCTCTTTGGAGAAGCTTGGCAGTTATGAAATCACAGCTATTGCTAACTGCAAAGAAGTCTACTGAGTGGTAAGGAAGAAGATAATGTATTCATGAGAGGAAACTATTTATGTTCATTGTATACATCAAGTTCGTAAGAATGGTTTGTTTCCCCAAATTGCTTGCCATTTCCCCAGCACATAATTCATTCTTTCTTTCACATATGTTTTCCATGTGCTCATCCCAATGTCCGTGTTCCCATTTCATTCTTTCTCTTCTTTCTCAGTGGCATCTTCTCTGTGGCCCCAGAGAGTGAGTCACTCCTTGTTCATTTTTCCCATAGTTCCCTACATAATTTTAATATAACACTTTTCACTCCTCTACTAAGTAAGAAGTCCTTTCTTAAAGGCAAGAGTTTCATCGAGAGCTCCACGATCCATAGTTAGGAGCTCCAGAAATTATTGATTGCAAGAATGAGCTTAGATCTTTTAGCTATAGTACAGCAGGAGTCCTGGCTTGGGTGCAAGCTGTGGGGACCCTATGGTCACTCTGGCATGTCTGGAGGATAAGTGGAACCAGCACACTACGGGCTGTTTTTATGAGGACGGAGAATCTCTGGGGAAAGAATTAGTACTACAAGACTCTTTCCTGGAAAGACCTAATCTCTTTTGCCTCCAGGCCACTACACATGCTGAGCACATGTTCTGCCTGAAACTCTTCCTCCACCTCTGTCCTGAGCTAATTTCATTTATGTTGCAGAGCTGAGTTTAAATCTCATTTCCTTAGGAAGTCTTTGCTAGCCACCCGGAGCATAAGCTTCCCTCGTTCTTCCCCCCTAAATCTTGCTGATCAGTACCCACATCATGCTTAGTTCTTGTCCAGTGTCTGTCCTACTTGCTCATAAATTTCTTTTTTTTTTTCAACGTTTTTTATTTATTTTGGGGACAGAGAGAGACAGAGCATGAACGGGGGAGGGGCAGAGAGAGAGGGAGACACAGAATCGGAAACAGGCTCCAGCCATCAGCCCGGAGCCTGATGCGGGGCTCGAACTCCTGGACCGCGAGATCGTGACCTGGCTGAAGTCGGACGCTTAACCGACTGCGCCACCCAGGCGCCCCGCTCATAAATTTCTTGAAGTCAGGACCATCCCTGTTTTGTTTACTGCTTTACCCCAGAATCTGGCCCAGTTCCTATGCACAACAGTGACTCAAAAATATTTGTTAAATAAACAAATGAGTATATGCAAATATTCCACTTGAGAGACTCATAAGCACATCAAACTAAATATGTTGCAGACTCTTCTGATTTTCCCCTCTGAAGTCTATTCTTCATCCTCCTCATTTTAATAAATGCACCCATATTTATCCAGCTGTTTAGCCCAGAAACTTGGTAGTTGGTCTCGATTCTTCTTCTCTTTTACCACACCCCCATATTGAGTCCATTAGCAAATCCTTCCAGAATACATCTTCCATTTCCTTATAGCCATCCCCAGTGTCACCGTCCTCCTTCAAGCCACCGTTGTCTCTCACCTGGATGACTACAAATCACTGCCTCTTTGCACTCTGTTCCCTCCTATTGCTATTTAAACTGCTAAATGACTACCAACTCCCCACAGAGCAGTCAAGGTGACCTTTGCAAAATGTAAAGACAACTATCCCATTGCTCTGTTCTTTAGGGGCTACCCCAGTATATTCACAACCCCAAATGTAGCCCAGCCATTCCTTACTGCTCCAATCCTACCTCCTGCTGCCTCTCTCACTCAGCTCCAGTCACGCTCACTCTAAGCTTACTTTAGGTCATGGAATGGACCATGCTTCAACTCTTTTTTTTTTTTTTTTTTTTTTTTTAAGAGAGCGCAAGTGGGTGGTGGGGCAGAGGGAGAGGGAGAGACATTCTCAAGCAGGCTCGACACCCAGTGCAAAGCCCAATGTGGGGCTGGATCTCACAACCATGAGACCATGACCTGAAATCAACAGTGGGAAATCAACCATGAGACCATGACCTGAAATCAAATTAACCTACTGAGCCACTCAGGTGACCCCAGTTCTTGATCTTCATTATAACACCTCAATTATTTACTTCTTAGCATTTCATACAGAGAGTTACACATTTACTAATTTGTCATGGTGCTTGTTTTGCACATAATTGTTCACCATGAGCATGTGGTCGGCATGTAACGGTTATTCAATAAACATTTATTGGCTGAAAGAACATGAACAAAGCTCACTGGCAATGGAGTGGGGATAGAACAGAAGGGCAGTTCTGAGAATGGTATAGGATCTGTTGCAACTACATGCAGTGGCCCAGACATCAGTTCCCTCTGCCTTGGTCACCATGAGCCTTGTTGTGGACATCTGCAACAATCTGCTTCTCTCTGAGCAATGGAGGCCAACCCTCACCCGAGGCACAGGAGAGACAGATGCAGCACCATGGAAGGCTAAACATGCTGGGGTCCCATCAGGGCCAAGAAATTTAGTTTTTTGAACCCTTGAGTGGTGCCACATGGGAAGAACTTGGGCCTTGCTAGGACCCAAAAGGGAAGAATTTTAGGGGGTTGAAGATTCTACAGAGTGAGCAAGGGTAGAGCTAGAAAAATGCCATTTTGTGAGCATTGTGGCCAGGCACATGTAGGTTTTGACTCTTTTAAGCCTTGTCTCTCAATAAGTAACTTATTTGTGGTTTGATTTTTACCTTCAAGACAGAGTAGGCAGCATTAATAATCACTCGTATCAATAGTGGTGGAAGAAGTCTCAGGGAGTTAAACAAAACCTCAGTCCCACTGGTGGGAGTGGTTGCAATTTTATGAAGTCACTTTGGAAGTACATTAAAAAGCAGACACAAAAGGTCTTTCAGCCATGTTCCAGCTGCTGTAGAGACCCTTCAGGTATTTATGTCAATGAGTACATTAACAGTCTTAATAGGTCACAGGTGGCTGCATTTTTTATTTTTTTAAAGCATTCTTACAAGGTGATCCAATTTAAGTGTACATTTGGGCCAAATTCTCATCCTTTATGGCTCTATGGGGGCATGAATTCATTAGAGAAAAGGCATAGAGTTCTTTAAAAGGAAGAATTGTCTACCAGTTAATGAGTCGGCCTAAAATATTAGGAACTCTATATCCTGTTTCCACTCCGTTCGTTGTCACGTTATTTCCTTCAGTGGGGGCTGGTTTTCCTCAGGGTTGGTGTATCTTGTTGTCCTCCCTAACATGGATTCTAGGTCAGGAAAGTGAGATCACATGAAAACCAACATGGATTAGTCTTGCTCAATATCCAGCCTCTTCAGGCTTCCTCTCCCTCTGTAAATGAGGCTACATAAGCCCAGGCCTTTCTGTCTCCTACCCAAGAACCAGTCTCCACTTCTTGGGCCAGCTCTGAAAAATGGGCTTCTTCCTCATCCCTTGTACCCAAGTTTCTGCACCGGGAACCTGATGCTACCATTGTCTCTCTTTTTCGAATTTTTTTTTTCTTAAAGAATTCATTTTTTTAATATTTCTAGTTTTTATTTAAATTTTAGTTAGTTAACCTCTAGGGTAATATTAGTTTCAGTAGAATTTAGTGATTCATCACTTACTTATAACACCCAGTGCTTATTGCGGGAAGTGTCCTCCTTAATACCCATCGCTCATTTAACCCACCCCCCTACCCACCTTGCCTCCAGCAGCCCTCAGTTTGTTCTCAAAAAATTCATTTATTATGGTAAAATATACATGACATGAGATTTCCCATTTGAACCATTTTGAAGTGCACAGTCCATTGTAAGTTCAATCACATTGTTGTACAGCTGTCACTACTATCCTTCTCCAGAACCTGTTCATCATCCCAAACCGAAACTCTGTACCCATGAAACACGAATTCCTCATTCTCTTACCCCCAGAGTTACCCCCGGGTAACTCCTCTTTTACTTTCTAGACAGTCTTGCACTGAGTCTTGCCTTGATCTTGCCTGCCCACCTCTTCATTCCCTAGCCACAAGGACGGGTCAGAGACCAGAAGGTTATTTTTGAACTTTGATATGAGAGATGAAGCCCTGCAACTTGCTAAGAAATTTTTTATGTTTTCTGCCTGAGTGGAATTCTGAGTATCCCTTCAGACCGCAGTCTTCACTGCCTGTCTCTGCCTGTCTCTCATGGTTTCCCTACTCTTTTTTCTTGAGTTCCCTACCCTTCAACACATTTTTCCTACCTCTGATCCCCCTTTCCCCATGTCTGGGGCTTATTTCTATACTCTCTGAAGCAGTGTCCTATCTTCCAAACTACACTTCTCCTCAGCACCAGTAGCTGGACCCTTCTCCCTAATCCCTTCTTCTAAATCTTCATCCTTCCCAGCATGCTCTTCCAAGGCTACCTGGCGGCCTCTTGAGGCAAGAGAACATTGCCATTCAGTGATGGTCACAGGGACACAACACCATGGACTCTGCAACCTCCTGTAGTATAAAGCTCTATGTCTTTTGAGAGGGCACAGGTTCAAGTTCAGAATTAGCAGCAAAAGGTAATGAGATTTGACAAAGTACTACACAAGGAAAACAGCACTCAGGCAATGTAAATGAAATGAATTTTCATGGACTGCAGTGACCCAATATGAAATCTCATTTCATACATAGATTTAAAAGACTGACTTCAAATGTCATTAGCTCCATTTCCCCAGGCCCCTCACACCATGGTGTGAAATGCGAATCTCTTTGCCAATACCCTCAACAAGGATAGGAACTAAATACACCTCCTAGTATCCCATTGTACCTCAACAGGTTAGATTATTCAAGCTCAAGGTCCTATTCTGAAGAAAAGCTTGCTCATCCAATGTCGAGTATTATTCCTCTCTTCTATTAAAGACTGATTCAGCTAAAGAATTAGTTTCTATACCATTTTGATAGTAGGTATTTTTAGAAGTCAGTGAAATATTACTGTGAGATTGAAAATAATGACCCAATTCCTCATCACCTTCAAGACAAATGACACATATTAAGACCTACCTCCCTGAGAAGAGAGATGAAGTAGAATTAGATGTTCATAATAACTTAGAATTCTCAAGTACTTCATTTTTCAGTGAACCTTTAAAAATAGTTCAGGGAGCCTATTTAAAATAGCATTTGGGTCGTCTATAACAGTCTAGTACTCTACCATGTGTCACTCCTGGTCAGGACCAAGGCAAAACAGGGACAGCAACAGGGCCCAGGGTCTCAGCATCAGGCAGGTGAGTAAGAAGTTTAAAGCAGAATTTTCAGCTGTAAGACGAATAAGGTCTGAAGATCTAAAGTAAAACATGGTAACTATAGTTGATAACACTGTGTTATAAAATCGGAACTTGCTAAGAGAGGAGAATTTCAACGTTATCACAAAAAAAAGATAATTTTTTTAAAAAAGCTGAATTACAGTGTGGAAGAAGAATCGCTTAAAACATAGAGCAACGTCTCACCAGCTGGGCAGGAATCAGAGACAGAAAAGTCTGATCAGACTCAAACAGGAAGCAGAGACCGTGAAAGCCTAGATGCCTGCTGTCTGCTGACATGTCATAGAACAGGACCAAGACTTTCTCAAAACATTTAGCGGTAGAAAGGGTGTTAGATTTTAATTTGCAAGACCAGGTTTAAGTTCCAACCCCATTACTTTTGAAATATGTATTTGGAGCAAATCACTTATCATCTCTGAACGTGTTTCTTTCTCTAGTTAGTAACCACACAGCTCACTTTACAGAGTCCTTTTACGTATCAAATGAGTTGAGGCTTTGAGCACTAGAAGGTGTGGTATGGTCATAAAAGCTAGATTTTCCTAAAAGAAACAAATCTTGCAGGCTTTGAGAAGAAAAATCCAGCTATTTGTTCCATAGGAGATGACAGCTGTATCCAGAAAACTGAGTGGAGAGAGTTTGCATTTTCCTCTTCGGTTCTGTTCAAGAGTTCCATGTCATGTTTTTTCAGCTGCTAATCATGGATATTTCTGCCAAATATGTAACAATGATAGTGCTGGCTAAACCTTTTCTGGCTGCCACTTTAGCACTAAGCCAGCACAGAGCCAAATAGTACACATTTTTCTGGAACATATCTGTGTGATATCAGTTAATTTTATCTCAGACTTTCTATATAGATCTTCTCTGATCAGTCTTGTAATATTGCAGAAAAGAGAGAATTTTCATCTTTTTAGGAAACTTCATTTTTTAGACAGTTTTAGATTTATAGAACACTTGTAAAGGTAGCTCAGAGAGTTTCCATTTCCCCAAACCCAGTTTTCTCTGTTATTAACTTTCATATATTTGTTGCAATTTAAGGAGTCAACATTGAAACATTATTATTAAATAAGGTCTATATTGAGTGAGTTTTCCTTAATTTTTACCTTATGTCCTTTTTATGTTCCAGGGTCCCATCCAGGATACCACATTGCATTTTCTCATTATTTCTCCTGAGGCCTCCATTAGCCGTGACAGTTTTTCACATTTTCCTTGTCTTTGATGGCCTTGACAGCTTTGAAAAATACTGGTCAGACGTTTTGCAGGCTGTCCCTTAGTTGGAATTTGTCTGATTTTTCAGACAAGGACCATAGAGGTAAAAATACCATTTGCATCATATCATATTAAGGGTGCATTCTATTAACATGACTTATTGTTGCTGTTCATCTTGATCACCTGACTGAGGTAGTGTTTGTCAGCCTTCTGTACTGTAAAGTTATTTTTTTGTTCCTCCTTTTCACACTGTACGCTTCTTAAGGAAGGCACTATGTGCAGACTGCACAGCCTCACTTAAGGAATGAGGAGTTATGCCTCACTTCCTTGAGGACGGGGTATCTACATAAGTTATTTGGAATTCTTACGTGTGGGAGATATTTCTCCTCCATTTCAATTATTACTTACTCAATTATTTACATCGGTATGGACACATGGGCATTTATTTCATACTTTGGACTACAATCCAATGTTACTTCGAGTTTTTGCCCAAATTGTTCCAGCTTTAGAACTCTTTCAGTTGGCTCCTGAATCTCTTTGCAGTATCTCCCTCATTATGGGATTTTGTTTACTTTGTTTGGGTTTCTGGTTTTTGAACACTTCCTGGCACTATAAAATGCTCCAAGCTTATTTCCTGGTGCAGCCCTAGAGTCAGCCATTTCTCCAAAGAGTCCTGGCTCTTCTTATTGGAGAATGGTATTTAGAAACCAAGATCTGGGTGATAGGTGTGCTTGTTGCTATGGAGTGTTGGTGCTTCTGGGAACTCCCAGCTGACAGAACAAGGGAATATATGCGTATATATTAACCATGTATTTACACATCTCTAAAAATATTTTTATATATAATTGCCTTTATCTATATTAAGCTAAACATGAGTTCATATTGGCATCTCCAACCCCAGTCCATTATCACATGGATCATTGTGATCTCCTCCACTTGCTTATTTGTCAGTTTCCATTCTAACAGTATGAAGCCTTGCTTGTTCAGTTCCAGTATATATGTATAGTAGTTTCAGAATTATTAACCCATCCTTTAACGGGGAACAACCTTACCAACTAGAGTACAATGCTTGTGTACAGTTTCTTTTGCTCTTAAATCTTACGGACGCTGTTCATTCTCTATATTACTTAGGTCAACACCTTTTCCCCACCTCCCTTGGTGAGGTTGTTTCATACGCTGTAACACAGTGCAATTCTCTTATGATAGTCTACATTCCTCCCTGGTATCCTTTGACATATAAATGCTTTCTTAAACTTTTACACAAACTAAGTTTCATTCTTCACGCTATAAATTTCAATGGATTTGGACAAGTGGATAGTGCTATATCCACAATTTCAGTATCATACAGAATAGTTTCACCACCCTAAAATATCCCTTGTACTGCATATATTCAACACTACCCCCCCACCACCACACCCCTGAGCCTTTGGTGACAACTCATCATTTTACTATCTCTATAATGATGCCTTGTCAGAATATTATATAGTTGGAATGATACAGTATAGAGTACTTTCAGGCTGTCTCTTTTTATAAAGCTCCATGCATTTAAAATACATCCATGTCTTTGTGTGCTTTGTTAGCACATTTCTTATTATGGCTGAATAATATTCCACTGCATGGATGTACCATAGTTTGTTTATCTATTCACCCAGTGTCAAATATCTTGGTTATTTCCAGGTTTGGGTGATTATGAAAAAAAAAAGATGCTATAAGAATTCAGAAACAATCCAGTTTTAGCACATGTCCATCAACTAAAAAAATTCCTTTGAACTATTGGCAGTCTATCCCTGCTCTTTCCTTAATCCCAGGCAGTATCGTCTTTTTTAGAAATTATTTACAGATATAGTCATCATAGTCCAATGTGTCTGGCTTCTTTCATTTAGCATTATGTTTCTGATGTTCAGCCATGCTGTTGCATGTATCAGTAATCCATTCCTTTTTATTATTGTGCAGTATTCCATTGTCAAGATTTACCACATTTTTAATGCATTCACCAGTTGGTGGACATTGCCATTTTTCTTGCTATTGTGAGTAATGCTACTATGACCATTCATGCATAAGTTTTTATGTAGACATATGTTCTCATTTCTCTTGGGTAGATATCTAGGAGTGGAACCGATGTTTGGTAAGGTCATATTTAACTTTTTAAGAAACTTTTGGTTTCCCAAGGTGGTTGCACCATTTTGTTTCCACCAGCAATGTCTGAGGGTTGCACTTCCTCCACATCCTCTTGTGGAGGTTAGTCTTCTTGAGGTTAGCCATTCTAGCAGGCATGAGGTGGTATCTTGTGGTTTTAACTTGCATTTCCTAATGACTAATGCCATTGAACATCATTTCATATATTTATTAGCCACTTGCATATCTTCTTTGGAGAAATGTAAATTCAAATCATTGGCTCATCTTTTCTTTTTTAAATTTAAATCCAAGTTAGTTAACATATAGTACAATAATAATTTCAGGAATAGAATTCAGTGATTCATCACTTACATATAACACTCAGTGCATATCCCAACAAGTGTCCACCTTAATGCCCCTCACTCTTTTAGCCCCTCCCCCCAACACCCTGCCAAAAACCCTCAGTTTGTTCTCTGTATTTAAGAGTCTCTTATGCTTTGTTTCCCTCTCTGTGTTTATATAATTTTTGCTGCCTTATGTTCATCTGTTTTATATCTTAAATTCCACATATGAGTGAAATCCTATGAAATTTGTCTTTCCCTGACTGACTTATTTCATTTAGCATAATATACTCTAGTACTCTAGTTCCACGTTGTTGCAAATGGCAAGATTTCATTCTTTTTGATCACTGAGTAATATTTCATTGTATATATATATATATATATATATATATATATATATATATATCACATCTTCTTTATCCATTCATCAGTCGGTGGACATTTGGGCTCTTTGCATACTTTGGCTATTGTTGATAATGCTGCTATAAACATTGAGGTGCATTGCATTTGCTCATTTTCTTAATTTAATTTTTTTCTTTCCTATTTGCTCATTTTTATGAGGGTTATTTGTCTTCTTATTATTGAATGGTAAAATGTATTTTTTCTATATAAAAGTCCTGTATCTGATAATGTTTTGTAAATATTTTCTCCCAATCTCTGTCTTGTCTTTTTATTTTCTTAGTGGTATCTTGTGAAGACCAAAAATTTTTTATTTTGATGAAGTCCAATTTATCAACTTTCTGATGGATGTGCTTTTGATGTCATTATGCAAGAAATATTTACTAACCCCAAATCACAAACATTTTTCTCCTGTGTATTCTTCTAAACAAAGTTATAGCTCTTACATTCACATCTATGATAATTGATTTAAAATTTGGGTTAGTTTTGGGGGGGGTTGTTTGGGGTTTTTTTGCAAATGGATGGAGCTCCATTTGTTGAAAAGATTATCTCTCCCTATTGAATTACCTAGGCACATTTGTTGAAAATAAATTGACCATATATATGTAGGGCTTATTTTTGGACTATTCTGCACTATTGATCTTTATGTCTATCATTATGCCAATATCACACCGTCTTGCCTACTATTACTTTCTGTTGAGTTTTGAAACCGGGCTGTGTGAGTCAACTTTGTTCCTCTTTCTCAAAATTATTTTGACTATTCTATGTTGTTTGCATTTACATATACATCCTAGGATCAGCTTATGGACAATTCATAAAGGAAGCCAGCTAGGATTTTGGTAGGGACTATTTTCAGCCTCCGTATCAATTTGGGAAAACTTGATATCTTAACAATGTCAAATTTTCCAATCCATGAACATAGTACCTTTCTCACTTATTTAGGTCTTCTTTCATTTTTTTCAGTAATATAATATAATTTTCAATATATAGAGAGGTCTTATCTTTAACAAAATTATGCCTAAGTATTTTGTTCTTTTTGATGTTACTGTGAATGGCATTTTTTTATTAATTACAGTTTTAGATTGTTTGGTGCTGGTATATAGGAATACATTGCTGTTTGTATATTTAGGTAGTATCCTATGACCTTGCTAAACTCTAGTAATAGTTCTATTAGGGTCCTTAGAATTTTCTACACAAAAGATCATTTTGTCTGTGAATAAAACATTTTACTTCTTCCTTTCTAATCTATATGCATTTAGTATCATGTTCTTGCCTTACTTCACTGGCTAGAGCCTTTAATACAATAAATTTCTCCAATCTAAGAAAGAAAGAATTTAATCTTTCACCACTAAGTGTGATATCAACTGTGAGGTTTTTTTTAAATAGATACCCTTTATTAAGTTAATGCAGTTCTCTTTTCTTTCTAATTTGTTGGGAGTTTTTAACATGTGTTGGGATTTTCCTTCCAATTCTTTTTCTGCATCTGTTGAGTTGGGTTTTGCCCTTTATCCTCTTAATATTGTGTATTACATTGATTGATTTTTGATTTATTCTTGCAAATCCCACTTTTTCATTGTTTATAATCCTTTCCATACGTTGATGGATTTGATTTGTCAATGTTCTGCTAAGGATTTTTGTGTTTATATTCATCGGGATTATTATTCCATAGTTTTATTTATTTATTTTTCTTCTGATACCATCATTATATCAATAGAAAAAGTATTACCTCCCCTATTTTCTGGACTTGTATAGAATTTATGTTATTTTTTCCTTTAAATGCTTGATAGATTTTATGAGTAGAATCATTTGGGACGTGGCTTTCCTATGTGGAAAGAGTGTTATATATTAATTCAATTTCTTTACTTAATATATACATATATTCGGTTGCAATTTCTTTATGAGTCTGTTTTAGTAATTTGTGTATTTCTAGGAATTTTTCTATTAATTTATCAATTCATTTCATTTAAATTATCTAATCTGTTAGCATAAAGTTGTTTATAATATTCCCTTATAACTATTTTAATCTCTTTATGGCCTGTGTTATTGTGTCTCTTTTATCCTTGATTTTTGGAGTTTCTGTCTGCTTTTACCTTTTTCCTTGGTCAGGCTAGGTAGAGGTTTATCAATTTTGTTGATGTTTTCAAGGAACCAAATTTTAATGTAACTGAAATTCTCTATTACGTTGCATTTTTCATTTTACTGATTTCCATTCAGATCTTTATTATTTCCTTCTTTCTACTCCCTTTGAATTTGGTTTGCTCTTCTTTTCCTGGCCTCATATCATTGAAACTTGCTATAAGCCCCCCTTTAAGCACTATTTTAGCTGCATTCCATAAATTTTGATTTTGTCTGCTCTCATTTTTTAATTAGGTCACAATATTTTCTAATTTCTGTTGTGATTTCTTTTTTGACACATGGGCTATTTAGAAATATGCTACTAAATTTCCAAATATTTGAGGATTTTCCAAATTTCTTTCTGTTACTGATTTTTAATTTAGGTCCATTGGAGTAAGAGCATATACTTTGTATGGTTTCAGTCCTATTCGTTATTATCTGTTTTATGGAGTTAGCCTAGGATATATACTGAGAAATTTTCTACATGCACCTGAAAAGAATGTGCACCTTGTGGTTGGCGGTAGTATGTTTATATATGTCAACTAGACCAACTTGTTTAATATTGTTCAAATCCTCCTTACTGATTTTCTTTCTCATTCTATCAATTATGGGGAGAGGAGTATTTAAATCTCCAACCGTAATTGTTGATTTGTCTATTTCTACTATCATCTTGTCAGTTATTGCTACATGTACTCTGTGGCTTGGTCATGAGGAGCTTTACATTTATAATTGTTATATCTCCCTGTTTCCCTCTATCATTACGAAGATGACTATTACTACTACTGTCATTACCTTTTTTTCTCTAAGAATATTCCTTGTCTTAAAGTCTATGTTGTCTGATATTAGTACAGCCATTCCAGCTCCCTATGGTTACTGTTTGCATAGTATATATATCCAGAGATGTCCCTTGTAGCATAAACCTGCCATAATTTACCTTTTGTTTCTCTATTGTTGGGCATTTATATTACACGTTGTTCTGTGGATAGTTATCCTCCAGATATTCAATTTTTTTAGAATAAGAAATTCTTTTCCAGCCCTCAAACAAGAGATGCTTCAGACTTCTTCCATGATTATATGGGCATAATTGTTATCCCTGGGAAATTATAAATTAATGACAATAAATTATTTTAAGGGAATTGTATGATATGCTTTCTACTTATAATTTAACATAATCCTTAAGACAATTCGGTCATGTAGATATTTTATTCTTTTTTTACAGGTGAATAAACTGAGGATCATAGAGATTAAGTAACTGACTCAGGCATAAAAAACAAGCATTCAGTGAAGGAGCCCATCCTGTTAGACTCCATATGATACCGTGAAGTTTTCTTCAACCCCCTTCTCTCTCCTTCTCTCCATGCTCTCCACTCTCACAATCTTTTCTCCTAACATTCCCACATCCCTTTCAGGTATGAAGTGGTCCAGAACAAGTTATCTGCCTTTTTTTTTTTCTTTTGGTCAGGGCCAGAGACTATGGTAAACTCATTCACAGTTATTCATAATTGATGATGGGCTGCTTTATATAAGGATATGATAAAGAATGAGAACTTTCTCCCATTCATATTTTATCCTATTTTCTTACATTATCTCTAATTGCACTGGTGGCAGATCAGGAAGAGAAACATGAGAGGAGGACTGAAGAGAGGAGTTGTTTTTGTTGTTGCTATTAATGTGTGTGTGTGTGTGTGTGTGTGTGTGTGTGTGTCGGTGGTGGTGGTAGCTCCCTGTACATTACGAACCAGATCTCCTCAAAGTATCAGATCCTGTCTGTCTTGGCTGAAGAGGAATATCCTTTTCAGATATGAATTAGTATCCATCACATCACCTTCCACAACAGTTTCTAGGAAGAGAACCAAAACTGATGTTGAGATTATATAAAGAATTGGCAAATAGACTGATAGGTTGGTAAAAATCCTTGTGTGAATAACTGGAGAATAATATGGGGAAGGAAAAGAGGAATTTTGCCTGAATGCAGATATACATATATATATATATATACATATATATATATATAATAACATATTAATATATAATAATTTAAGTATACATAATTGTATTTGTATATACACATATATAGATATAGATATAGATATAGCTTCTCTGTTCTATGCCAGAATAGTGATCACCTCTTCAGCATAAAGTACCCCACTTAGCAATGATCTCCTTCAATGAATCCAAATTTTATTGTCTCGCCAAACAGTTAAAAAGATATTTGTGTTTCTGTGCCAAAAGAAGGAAACACACAAGGAGAAGGTTGGGTTTTAACCTTAGCAGATTTGAGGTGCTTAGGAATTTCATAAATGGTACAATTTTAGGTATACACGGGGTTGTTCTGTTTTAATACTTTCCCAGAGCCACCGTCCTTTTTGATCCTTCAAAGGGATTTAATTTTGATCTTTTAGAAATGTTCTTATCTCCTGAAAAGAAAAATCTGTCATGGAGGAGCACCTGGTGGCCCAATCATTTAAGCATCCGACTCTTGATTTCAGCTCAGGTCATGATCTCATGGCTTATGAGTTCAAGTCCCACAGGGGCTCTGCACTGACAGCGTGGAGCCTGCTTGGGATTTTCTCTCTGCCCTTCCCTGGCTCATGCTTCTTCTCTCCCTCTGTCTCTAAATAAAGAAACAAACTAAAAAAAAAAGAAAAGCTTCTTACAGAAAACTCTGGCATGGAAACGGTAGCAAATGTACAAAAAGTTGAGGTGTTTACAGTTTCTCAAACTAGTCAGAATTCTCAAATTCTGTCCTTCTTGTAGGGGTGGGAGCACAGGGCAGAGGGCAGGGTGAGAGGAGTGTTCACAACAAGAAGAACATCTAGAAGAGAGTTCTGCACATTTCAAATCTCTGTAGTTCACTGGGTTTATACCTTACGGTGAACGACAAAGAGTAAGATGTACAAGTAAGAGTAAGAGCTGGGGGCCGCGGGGGAGGAGATGAGCCCTTTGGTGGGATTCTCGTGTGGGATGGGATTTGTACATGCCTATACGCATATATATGTCAATGTGTATACTTCCTCTTTTTTTAATTGAAAAAGTTATGTGAGTGTCGAAAGTCTCAAAAGCCAGACGAGTAACCAACAGTAATGCCTATCCTTTTCCCTTCAGTATCAAAGAAATCCTATTTACCATGGGCCCAGAAAATCCTGTGTTTTTTTTTTCTCCCCTCCTCCACCCCCATGGTCTTTTTTGCACCCGGTTCTTTGTTTGCTGGCCATGCCACATGATTCATCTGGAGAGGGATGTGTGGCCCCGACAGGTCAGGAGTGGAGATAGGGTGGGCATTTGCTGTATATCAATTGCTTTGCTCTCCTTCCCACCCCAGGGCTATGTTTCCGGGCTTTTATTCTGATTTCTCAAACCCAACTGGAAAATTTGAATATAAATGCCTCTCCCCTTTTTCAAGAGGTCTAGAGGGCTCACAAAGGAAGTCCAAAGTACAACTGACCTGGGCTCTCAATGTCTTTTTCAGTTCTGTCTAGAATAATGAAATATTAGATAGACAATCTTCTAGACTAGCATGTTAACTTTGCTGTTGAGACAACTGAACGCCAGAGGGGCCGAGAAGCTTTGTCAGGTCTCACAGCTGGTCTCCGCCCAGCTGGGACTTGGATTTGCTTCTCTGGCCTCACAAGCCAACATTCTTTCCACTCAGCTATGCCACTTCCTTGAAGGATGAAAAGGACCTGAAATTTTTACCATGGCTGCATAAAATCTTTTCTTAAGCATCGCACAATGTTATGAGTCAGACTTTGTACATAAATGTTATTACTTATTATTAATTTGTTCTGTAGGGGTTGCTGCAACTCAGCACATCAGAAAACTGAGGTGCTGAGTTGCAGCAACCTCCACAGAATCTCAAAAATACACTCGAGACTGCTCTTCACAGGGCAAGTGCTCAATACAGGCTTCCTATGGAGAAATGTGGCGAAAGCAGGAAGTGTCACTTCTCATTCACATAGAGCTGGGGGGCAGGGGGGCGGGGGAAGGCATCTCTTTGGACAGTCCTATTCCCTGAAATCAACCAAGATGTGGGTTGCCAAAGGCATTTGTAGGCAATAGTACTAGGGGGCCTGACACAACACACTTTGATCATTCAGTCAAATCAAAAAGCATTTATTAAGCATCAGTTCAAGGTCCCCTGCTGGGGCTTCCCTTTGTGTCTCTGGCATTCACACCTCCCTGCCTCTCTCATGTGGCTCTTCACCCCTACCCCAGAAACCGCCACCCCCCACACACCCCCACCTCCCCACACCCCCACACCCCCACACCCCCACCCCCGCTATGCTGCATGCACCTCCCTGCTGATATTATCCTTATCTGTTTCTTCCTAAGACTTTGAATACAAAGTCCAGGATAGAATTTATTCCATTGTAAAGCTATGCACCCATCCCTGTTTTCATGGGATTTTGTGTGAGGAGCCCCTTAGCCAGTAGTTGAAGCTTAAAGGGGTGAAATTTCAGCATCTATTTTCCTCTTTCAGAATGCGGAGTGAATATTTTAGAAGGATTTTTAGGAAAGCAATTTGCAGCCAGTAATTGGAGTTGCAGTGTTTTTGCAAGACCAATGTCTCCGATTACAGGTTTACAATTTGCCTAAAAAGAAATCATTTATTTTAGGCTTGGATTTTGAAAAGGAGAAAAATTAAGTCTTAGGATGATTTTCTTCAAGTTTCCCATGACCTTCTTTACATCAGAAAGGGAGATGTGGGAAGGCAAGATGGAGTTTCTAGAGAGGAGAAATCCAACGCTGTTTTCCCTTGGTTCATTTATGAGACTACATTTTCCTACCATGTACACTATTTCCAGTTTATGACTCACTCAGACAATTTACTGTATTTAAAATTACATTAAATTCTCTTTGTAATGCGTAGGTCAAATATTCATACTATGTATACAGTTGGAAATTCTTCCTCATAGATCCAGCTCATGGTATGGATGTATTTGTGTCCTTGTTGCCATGGTGACTAGAAAAGGTTAAAGCCAAAGCCTCAGAAAACAGTGGCTGAGCAATAAAATATCATAAATATGTGTGTGTTTCTTAAAATACTCTTCTCACATATGGATTTAAAAATCTTAGAACCACTGCCTTGAAGTTAATTTCACATTTCTAGCATACAGGTTGTTACCCAAAAAGAATATTCCCAAAACAATCGCTTTCAACTCACTTCCTTTTTGTCTAAACTGTAATCTAATGGCTATTTATCTCAAAAGACAGACTATGTAAGTCATGAGCAATGCTTTGGTTTTCAAACGTGGATAGGACAGGCCAACGAGAGTGGGGTTCAATAAAGTTGGTTTTTGATTGAAACACTGTCCTTTTCAAATCTCCAGTTTAGATTCTTCTGTAGGGGGATAATACAATATTTTCCACAGTTTGTTTAAGAACTGGTAAATAAACTTGGGCAATACTTGCAAGTGCCAAGATATTAAACATTTATCAGTTGTAAGGATTCAAACCCTTCCTTTTGTCTGCTGATGGCCCTTGGTCCCTGGCTAACCCTTTTTATTTCCTTCTACATTCTAACTATCTTGTGAGATGAATTTTAAGGGTTTATCCTCAAAATGAATGCTATATAGGAGTAGAGAATACAACCGCTATAAGGCCAGGAGATATCTTATATCCATACGTCTTTTCTACTTACATTTCCAAGTGCAGAGGCAAGATTAGTGAAAAATCTTCACTGAGTAATTTCCTTGGCCCTGTTGCCTACTTTATAAGGATACCAGAAAGAATATCAACACATTCCTTGGTCTGTAATCTCTTGCTTAACTTTTAACCTCCAACCTAACACCTAAGTTCTTCACAATCCTTTCTTTATTTCAAGACATTTCCATGTAGGAAGCATAATAAAAATAAAATTATAGCCACATATTTGAGCATTCTTTCCTACCTCTGCATACCCTCTCATATTTAATATCTAAGAATCAAAGATATCTCAAACTCAATAATCAGGCCCTTCTTCTGCCATCTGGTGGAGAAATGGGGAAGCAGTGAAATTAAGTAATGAACCAAGAGGGACTTTGCTGAATCCATAAACACATCAGTTAACAAATGTTAATGGGGCTATTATTATTATTCATCATTTTTTATTCAAATAGTAGGCACTGAGGCACTTGGTACAATTAAGGACCATACTATGAGAATTAGCCAAACTCAGTCTCTGTCCCCAGAAGGGCTGTGAAATATTACATTAATTAAAAGCTCTCCTAGGGGTGCCTGGATGGCTCAGTCGGTTAAGTGTCCGACTTCGGCTCAGGTCATGACCTCATGGTTCGTGGGTTCAAGCCCCACATTGGGCTCTGTGCTGACAGCTCAGAGCCTGGAGCCTGCTTCAGATTCTGTGTCTCCCACTCTCTCTGCCCCTCCCACACTCATGCTCTGTCTCACTCTCTCTCAAAAATAAAATAAAAATAGAACATTAAAAAATAATAATAATAAAACAATAAAAGCTATTCTATAGCTTATTTTCCAGCAATTGATTCAACATATAGGACAGAGCAGGAACCCTTTAAGACTGTCAGGTTACCACTTAACTTTTTTTAGTAGCAATTTACTTTATAATGATATTGTGACCCTAAGATGTTCGTACTTTTCTGAGAATTTTCTAAAGAGAAATAAAGAGGGGGAGAGATAGAGGGTAGGCGGATGAGGGGCAAGAAACTCTCTCATGCCTTACAAAGCTAAAAATAAAGTTTGGGGAATGTTTTTCAGTAAAGCACTTAAGAGTGCCTAAAACATCCCTATATGAGAAAAACACATCTTTGTAATCTGTCTGCGTTTTTATCCATTCCTAATTTACAGCCTATAGAGAGTAGGAATGTGATGGCAGAGATGTATACTAACCATCACAGATTTGAGGAACGTAACAACCTCCTCAAATTAGCTTTAACAAAATGATGTTACAAGCCTATTGAATTGGCCCATACACAGCCCAATCTGAATTCCCTTCTTCTTTCCAAAACCCACAGAGAAAAGGCAGCCATAAATCATGTAGGAGATACTGTGGCTGTTAATAAATGCCCTGTACATTTCAAGGAAATGTGACTCTTCATGCCAGTGGATTTTAGATGAAAGTACTCGATACAGAAAGACCACGCTGTTTTATGTTGAAAGGGGCTATTGGCTTGGTTTAGTGCCGTATGCTCTTTGGTTTTAAAGGACATTGAAATCTAAGAAAAGTCCTTCATAGTGTTCCAGAATCATTACCTCGACACAGAGAAAAAGTGGTGCTTATGTAACCAACGTACTCAACTCAAATAGAGCCGTGGACAGGGGTGTGGAACACAGTAAGCTCCCATCCCTACTTCCTGCCTTCTCCGTTCAGATCCTCTTGCCCAATCCTAGGATGAGCGGTCTGCCAGAAATAATCTTCATATTAAAGAAAGGACAGAGGCACCATCTTGAACATCCTTGATTATAATCATCAGTGGGTACATTTTGAATAGACACGCATGTGTGATTTTTTTCTAAACAAAATGAAAATTTCTATAGTTTAATAATAGGCTTTAAAAATATGCCCCCTTGACGGGGGGGGGGGGTGGTGTGGGGGGCGGGGGGAGTGCCTGGGTGGCTTAGATGGTTAAGCGTCGAACTTCAGCTCAGGTCTTACGAACTTATGATTCCTGATTCCTGAGTTCGACTCCCACATCGGACTCTGCTGTCAGCACAGAGCCGCTTGGGATCCTCTGTCTCTTTTTCTTTCTCTGTCTACCACCCTGTCCCCCGTCAACTCTCTCTCCCTCAAAAATAAATAAACATTAAAAAACATATATATGTATATACACACACACACACACACATACATATATGTACATATATACTCATACATACACCCTCCGGCATTTTTGTAGCTGTTTCTCTACTCCAACTTCCCCCCATGAATTCTGATCTGCTGCAGAAACCTGAAAGGTCAATGCAGTTTCACAATTAACTTTTATAAATTCTTACCCCCAATCAGTGTCCACAAGAGGGCTCGCAGGACATTCTTCCCAAAGAGGAGAATGAGGCACCTACAGAAGAGGGAATTGGCAATCACCAGAAGCCAGTATAGGTTCCTTAATATCAAGCTATGTCAGTCTAAACTATTTTTTCATCGAAATTGTTTCTATAGTGTAAGTGCAGTGTATCTTGATAACAGCAAAACACCATGAAACTTTATGACAAAAAAGGAGAAAAATGAGCTGGATCCACATATATTTGGATTAATAGACATTGAGAGATAGATACCAAAAGAAAGATGTTTCTAGAAGACAGGTAAAATATCTAACCTTTCTTACATTTTAATTAAAGCTTGAAAAATAGTGAAGGTATGTCTTCGAGTTTGTCCAGTAAACATTTAACTGCGTATGCTCTGGTCACGGGTCATGAGCTAGGATTTGGAGATAGCAACATAAATGATGCAGGAAGCCACCTCTGGAGCCTAGAGTCAGACTCATTAGTTATGCTAATCATAGAAAGCCTGGAGACTAAATATTGTACAACAGAATCACAAGAAAAAAACATGCAGACATTCATTGGGCTAAATTTTAGCAGGGATATATGTGAAGTTCTCAACTAAGGACCAAAAAATATAATAAACTAGCAATGCCACTATAGAATGGAAAGATATGGCTTAGCAACTGTTTCATTAAAAAGACTTAATGGTTTTAGATGACTGACGTAGGGTAATGATACGATGTAGTTCCCGCCAAACCAGTGAAGTGTTGGGGTGCATTATATGTATATGGATTCAGATAAAATTGGCAACCACCCCCTCCATTCCAGTTTCTACTGATATCAGAGTATTGTACTTTGCATTGGACACTGCCTATTAGTTGGGACATAGACAAATGAGACATCCATTGATGAACTAGAAACTATACACCCGGAAATGTTTATTGAGTGCCAACTTTGTTTAAGTCACTGATTTTGGTGCTTGGGATAAATGAGGGGCAAAACACACAAGGTCCCTATTCATATGGAGATGACTGTGTAATGAAAACAGGAGATAAACAAATAGTTGACAAGATAACTTTACATACTGATAAGCACTACTTTAAAAACCACCCAAACCATGTCCCATGAAGCACAATGGAAAGGAACCCGAGACAGGATGTCGAGACTGTAAAGATGTAAGAGACATGCAAATGTCTTACTAACATATGAGAAGGATTTTCCAAAGGAGACACTAAATATATTCTGTAAGGACCTGGCAAATAGAACCATTGCCAGTGAGAGACATGAAGACAGAATCAACTCAACATTAACATTAACCTTCCTATAAATCTGGCCACTCCACAGGTGACAGTAGTCTCCATCAAAAGAAGAAATGTTATTCACCAACCCATTTGCCAAAGCAGAAACTTCACAACCCTGGTTGTTCAGGAGTTGGAGGTCCATGGCTAATGGGTCCAAACTCTGTGTCCCAAGGACTTTGTAGGTGCCTCTGTCAGCATGTCTCACTCAGCCCACTTCTCCAATCCTTGAGTTAACTTTACTGAAATTTCACTGAAACCACCTTCTCCAGCCTCTCCAGCTTCTATTCAGGTTTTCATCATTTTTACCTGGTTCCTCAAGAAACATTCAGTTACAAGTAACAAAAAAACTAACTCAAGCTGGCTCAAGCCTAAAGAAATTTACTGGCGTGTGTAACTGGAAATTTCGTTGGTATATTGACTTTAGACACAGCTGGGTCTCTGTCCTAGATTCTAGCGGCTCAAACAATATCAACAAATCTCTGTTTCCCCATCTCTTAGTGCATTTTTCTCTATCTATTGGCCTAATGATCAGAGAGCCCTCTCCAGGTATCAGGAAAGATGGTTTCTGGAAGCCAAAAGCTACATCCTTTCATCTTGAAGAAAAAAGAAAGAAAGAAAATAATAATCCTATGTCCAGAAGTCTATATGTGAAATTTTGTGGGAGAAATCTCATTGGTGCTGCTTGGATCATGCGGACATCCTTGGACCAATCACAGCAAACAGTGACAAGGTACTATAATAGGCTGGGTTTTGGTCATACATCCACTTCTCCTGTGAGGGTGGGCCAGGGGCTGAGGGCAGGGCACTTCTCTTCCAAAAGACAGATGTTAGACAGATGCTATTGTGTGTGTGTGTGTGTGTGTGTGTATATATATATATATATATATATATATATATAATATATATATATATAAAAGACAGATGCTATTATATATATATATATATATATATATATATATATATATATATTAAAACAAGACAGAATGCAATAGATATCTTCTATAGTCTCAGTGTTTCAATAACTTCCTAATTGCCCCCATGTTTTCCCCAGTTCATGCTTTTCTTTTCTGGAAGGATAATCTTCCTAAATGGCAGTTGCAATTCTCTGCCTTCTCTCCCTAAAACCCTAAGGAGCTTCTATTTGCCTGCAAGGTATAGTCAAATGGCCAAAGCTCTAGCCATTCTGAATTGCTTGCAATTCCACAAACATCCAAGATCATTCCATACCTTCACTCTTTTCTCACAGTGTCTCTCTACCTCACTTTAGTCCCACTGATTTCCTTTCAAAATTAGCCCAAACATCACCTCATCTCGCAGCCTGTCCTGTTCTCTCTCAGGTACATGTCTCCATCTGGGCCTTGTGCACACCTCTGTCTCTTCGGTTTATGCATTGCTTACATGCCATGTCCCTGTCTAATAACCTGTGGGCTTCTAGAGGACAGGCTTGAACCTTATTCATCCTGTGTTTCTGGTAACTGCCCGGCAGATAACAGGCACCTAATAAACAGTTTTAAGAGAGAGCGAAAAGGGGGAAGGGAGAAAGAAATAAAAGGAGGGAAGGAAAAGACAGATTCCCTAGGGTCTGTCTTTTCCTTCTAGATAATAGGTTTTGAGAATTACATTCGGGGTAAAAGGGCCTGACTTTGTTGTCTAAATCAAAGTAATGAGTAATAGAATTTCAGGCTCAGTCGTGGTGGAAGGTAAATGCAGGGAACATGGGGAAAAGGGACAAAAAGGTCTTCGTGGTGTTTTTTTGTTTTGTTTTGTTTTGTTTTGTTTTTGGCGTGGACCAGCGTGGACCAGCCACTCACCCACCCACGCAAAGGGTAAAGGGTAAGCCTGGACACAGGCATGTGAAGCGTCATCTTCAGCAATGCGCTGTGGCTACCCTGTTTCTGGCTTGCTTCCAACTGGGCACTCGCGTGGAGAAATGAAAGTGAATGGAGAATTTAAAAGGTGACCTAATTCTCTGCTGAAAGCATTTCCAATCATAGGTCTGAATGTATTTTAATTATACCTGGACACAGGAGCCCTCACCCAGACATACTGAAATCCCGAGTGGACTGTCACTGTGGCTGGAAAGATTTGTCTAAGCTTGTGGTTATGTCAAGAGCCTGACATCACACTGATCATTAAGCAACAGTGTGGAGGCGCAGCTGGGCGTTTCCATGGCAACCTGCACTGGGTTCGCCTGCAGAGCTTGGTAACAAGAGCATTTCATTATGGGTCATTAAGGGCAAAGGCTTCATTTACATTATTTCCTGTAAAATCCTATTATTTCAGGTGTTACACTCCATCTCCATCAATGCAGCCCTTCTAGAAGAAATTATAAATGTGGGTTATTAGGGAGAGAAACAATAACAAGGTGCAGGTAAACTGTAAACCACAGTATTCTGTAGACAAGAAAAGCATTTCACAATAGGGATGTGGGCTAAAGAGGCAACCAGCCTTCTCTGAAGGCAGAGAATTCTTATTCTGAAAAGTGAACCATCTTTTTTCTTATTGGCTGTTCCTCCGGCCGGGGTCATGCTTCACGACTGGTTGATAAGGATACAAAATAAGCATAGACAAATCTGGCTCTGCTGTTCTATGCTTTGAATATTATTTTACTGTGGCAACAACACTTCACACGAGATCGGCCTTCTTAACAAATGTTTAAATGCACAGTATTGGTGTGCGGGTCTCTAGAGCTTATTCATTTTGCTTCAGTGAAACTTTACACCCGCTGACTAGCGACTCCCCGCTTCCCCTCTGCCTGCCGCCTGGCAACCACCATTCCACTCTTTGATTCTGTGAATTTCACTATTTTAGATACTTCACATTAGTGATTGTCATGAAGTATTTGTCTTCCTGTGACTTGGCCCGTTTCTTATCCTCATCAGGTGCTGAGTCTTTGGTGTCTTACATTCCAGAGTAGCCTTTCTTGCCCATCTCTACCAAATCCAGGAAATGGCAGCTTCTGTTAGCACTCAAGTACTTACTTAACACTCTCAAGGCAAGGAGCCTCTCCCTTGTTTATCTGTGCTTGGGAATAGGGAAATAAGGCCTTCAGGCTGAGCCAGCAGCTTTCTAATAGCCCAGGCCCCTCGCCAGCATTGCAGGCTGACCTGGAGCTGAGGGACCGTGAGTGCCTGCAGACTGTGCTAATACCAAGTCAGCTTGAGGACTGGACCTAGAAGGTCATTCATTCACTCGCAGCTCTACCTATAGGCTGTCAGTTCTACAGAGGCAATACCACAAATGCCACCAAATCTGCTCTAGCTTCCAAACCCCTGTGACCTAACAATAGTTAATTTAGCCTTCTCTGAATGGTCACAAGTTCCCTCGTGACCAAAAGACCCTGGGGGTCTTGCGTCCTGGTACGACAGCTGAGATGTAGAGATAAACAACAAAGGGTCTAATCCTTACATTTTCCCAGTTAGTATGGTTGGGAATACGTGAAATGCTTCCTGTTCAGAAAACCACTAGCCTAAATGACTGGAACAACAGGCATGTCATTGAATTAGTTCACGATTTCATTGGCATTTCACACCACCCTCCAAGGACGGTGGTAATCAACTTCAGATGACCCAAAGCGGAGTGCTGGCCAAGCGAGTGGGTGATTGTCAATGCTTCGCTTACAGAGAATAGCTGGATCATATTTTAAAAAACAAAATACAAAACTGTACCTTCTCTCAACATTCACCACAACTGTTAGATAGAGAAAAAGTCGATTTTTGTGTCAAATTCCAACTTTTAACTATAGAATTAAGGTGTCTCTATTCTGAACAGTACAGTCTCTTCTTTAGGGTTAAATGACACAAGGCAGGCGACAATTTGATGAATGTTCTGGGATGTATTTCCTGGTGTAACAGGGAGGTAAATTTAGTGCAGACTTCCTGTCGAGCTGTGTGAACCAACACAGAGGACCTCCAGTATGCTTTCAAGCCCAGAAGATACTCTTTGAAGGTCGTGATGGAGACGTTATTTTACAAGTTACATTTTCTTTGCCACAGAAAAGGGGATCAGGCTAGATTAGATTTGGAAAATGAGGCTATACTACAAATAAACAATAGTGGATATGGAAGCAAACGCTCCAGGGGGAACAGAGGTGACATCAGATGTAACCGGTGCTTTTATCCCAGTGATGACCTGCTACTAAAAAGGTTGCAGCTATGTGAGGTGTCAAACATCCCTTTCAAAGGATTCTAATTCAGGAACTGCCTTATATGGGGAGGTGAATCTTCCAGCTCCCTAAATCAATGACTATACAATTAATTAGAGTTAAAAGGAGGCAAAGCTCTGAGGACAGGGATTTCACAAGCAACTCCCAACAGCCGGATTAAAAGATTGGATTTAACCACAAATTGTTGTCCCCAGTCCCCTTCCTCACCTCTGGTATAAGTACAGTTAACGCTCAATAAAGGTTTTACAAGTGAAGCCGTTGCCTTTCTTGGATAAAGATATCTGAATAAGAATGGTATTGATGCATAAAATTAACTCTTTGCAACCTACATTTAATAAAAGACATTAAACGTCCTTTATCTGGAATACATGGGATAATTATTGTATGGACTACAATACAATAATTATTATAAAATATTATTATACAATAATACAATACAATAATTATTATTAAATATTATAAACAGAACACATACAGGTCAGATTTGAGGAATACAAATATTTTAGATCCCAAAATGATGAAGATAAAAGAAGAGAAAAAATTAAATAAAACTCAATTCAATAAAATGGAGAGGTTTTAAAAATTCTGTGCTGGTGTTTACTTCTAAATGTACTGTTCTATTGGGGCGCCTGGGTGGCGCAGTCGGTTAAGCGTCCGACTTCAGCCAGGTCACGATCTCGCCGTCCGTGAGTTCGAGCCCCGCGTCGGGCTCTGGGCTGATGGCTTGGAGCCTGGAGCCTGTTTCCGATTCTGTGTCTCCTTCTCTCTCTGCCCCTCCCCCATTCATGCTCTGTCTCTCTCTAAAAATGTACTGTTCTATTGCATACTCCTGGCTTCTAAATTGTAAAAGAGTTACAGTGATATGCTTTACCAAAAGTAACAATGGATCCACATTATAATAGCTTGAGCAAAGTGAGCTAATTTAATTAACTTGTCTATTATGTCCTAAACTATCAATGTTAAAATAATCCTATTCTGAATTAAAGGGCTGAGCAGCCTGTGGACATGGAAGAGAGAAGATTCCTCTATTTTACTCAATTCTCTTATTATTAGTTCTGAAGAAAATCATTTGCAGCCACATTTCCAGGTCTCTCTCTCCTCATTACGGAAGAAATAACCACCTCATCCAGATCTGAAAAGCTGTCATACTTGTCATTTAGCACTGGACCTATGAAAAACCAGAAAGTGCTATTGAAAATGAAAGGCTTAAGTGTTCCAATGTTTTGGCAGAGACGGTTACTTGAATGAGCTTCCATTCCTTTTTTTTTTTTTTTTTAATGTCATAGCCATCTACGAGTGTAATTAAAAGAAATTAATTGAAGCGTAGTTGACATACAATATTATATCTGTTACAAAATGTTCACCATGGTAAGTGTAGTTACCCTCGGCCACTATACAAAGTTACTCTGGTATTATTGAGTATATTTCCTATGCTGTACTTTTTATTCCCATGAGTTATTTATTTTATAACTGAATCCCCTTCCAATCTTTGATTGGATGAAATTGTCAAAACAATATACTTCTAAGACACATTGATAGGCTAATTGGGAATAATTATCTTCAATGTTGATTAACAAAGAGATCTATTATTAAAATTCTGACAGGTGTCAATGTAGAGTAACAAGTCTTTGTTGTTCATAAAGAGCCTGAGTCTCAAGAGTTTTAAGGGTCTCACAAACACCATCTAATGATTTTCTGTAGCATCTTAATAAGGTAGTAGAAGGCTGGCATCCTGGCCCTGGAGCACAGAGGAGGATGCTAAGCCATTGTAGTAGGCATTGCATGTATACTGATAATGCATTAAGCCACAGTCTTTTTTTTTTTTATATCATTTTTAAGGATCTCAGATACACAGGACTGAGTTGTTTGTCATTAGTCCAAGGCCCACTTTTAGCATCCAGCTGAGAAAAATCCTTGATTCGTCTTATTACTTTTCCCTTCATTTCCATCTCCAATTCCATGCCCCTCCCTACTCTCCTGGAAAATACATATAAAAGTATGTGCTATCCTAAGAATATGCAATGGGAAAAAGACAGTCTCTTCAACGAATGGTGCTGGGAAAACAGGACAGCTACATGCAAAAGAATGAAACTGGACCACTTTCGTATGCCATATACAAAAATAAACTCAAAATGGATTAAAAACCTAAATATAAAACCTGGAACCATAAAAATCCTAGAGGGGAACACAGGTAGTAATTTCTCTGACATTGGCCATACGTCCATCTTTCTAGGTATGTCTCCTGAGGCAAGGGAAATAAAAGCAAAAATAAACTATTTGGGACTACATAAAGAAAAAACAAACAAACAAAAACAAAACAAAACAAAACAAAAACCACACACACAACAAAGGAAATAATCAACAAAGCTGTTGATTATCCTGTGTTTGTGCACAACAAAGGAAATAATCAACAAAGCTAAAAACTATCCCACTAAATGGAATAAGATATTTGCAAATGACATAATGAATAAAGGGTTATTATCCAAAATACATAAAGAACTTACACAACTCAACACCCGAAAAAACCAAATAATACACTTAAAAAACTGGCAGAAGACATGAACAGGCATTTTCTCCAAAGAAGACATACGGATGGTCAGATGGCCAACAGACAAGAAAAGATGTTCGACATCACTCATCAAAATGCAAATCAATACCACAATGAGATATTCTGACCTCACACCTGTCAGAATGGCTAAAATAAAAATGCAAGAAACGGCAAGTGTTGGCAAGGATGTGGAGAAAAAGGAATCCTTGTGCACCATTGGTGGGAATGCAAACTGGTGCGGCCACTGTGGAAAACAGCATAGAGGTTCCTCAAAAAATTAAAAAGAGAACTACCCTATGATCCACTAGTTGCACTACTGGGTATTTACCCAAAAAAATGCAAAAACACTAATTTGAAAGGATACATGCGCCCCTCTGTTTATAGCAGTATTATTTACAATAGCCAAATTATGGAAACAGCCCAAGTATCCCTCCATAGGTACATGAATAAAGAAGAGGTGATATATACACACAATAGAATATTACTCAGCCATTGAAAAGAATGAAATCTTGCCATTTATAACAACACGGATGGAGCTATGGAGTATAATGCTAAGTGAAGTAAGTTAGTCAAAGAAAACAAATATCATATGATTTCACTCATGTGGAATTTAAAAAACAAACGAGCAAAGGGGGAAAACAGAGAGACAAATCAAGAAACAGACTCTTAACTATAGAGGACACACTGATGGTTGAGGGGAGGTGGGCTGGGAGATGAGTGAATTAGGTGATGGGGATTAAAGAATACACGTATCACCATGAGCACTGAGCAATGTATAGAATTGTTGAATCACTATGTTGTACACCTGAAACTAATGAAACAATGTATGTTAACTATACTGAAATTAGAAACTTTTTTAAAAAAGTATGTGCTGTCCTTCCAGGTCCACCATCTGTAAGCATATGTATTTATGACCCAGCAATTTTGCCCCTGGAAATGTACCTCAGAAGAAATGTGTACACATTCATAAGGAACTACGTACTTGATTTATCAGGGAGTGTTTGGGAGTAGCAAAGAAATGGAAGCCACCTGTATCCATCACTAAGTGAATAGATACATAAAATATGGTTTATAGACATGATAGAATTCTATGTAACTGTCAGAGGCAATAAACTAAATTCACACGTAGTAACATGAGAAATGTATGAAACAGAATGAGATCTGGAGCACAATGTCATTTATGTAAAATTTTCAAACCATATGTTTAAAACAACACTAAGTATTTCTCAGATACTTTTTTATTCTCTCATTTTTAAGGGAAAAATTGATGTAGTCTATCAAGAATGAAGGGAAGAAAGGAAAGGAAAACACATAAGGGTTAGAGGGAAAAGAGGGGTCTATGGATGTAATTTATTAGCTATCTACCAACATATGCTAAGTTCATTACATTCATTATCTATTTCAAACTTATGAAATAGATACTGTTGTTCTACTAAACGTTGAGGCACACGAAACCCAAAAAGGCTAAATATCTCACCTAAGAGGTTACTGCAAGAAAACGCAGACCCAGTTTACAAAAGTAGGAGATCTGGCCCAAGAGTCACCAAGCCAATTATAAAACCACTCCTCTCTGAGAGCTGTTTTTGGTGGAGGCAAGAATGTTCATTTTTGCATAGCCAGTCTCCTCTGTTGTAATTCTACACCCAGGTCTCAATATTAGTTGTTTTTGTTTCCCAGACTCCTGGAAGTGGGTATAAAAAGCAGTAGACAGAAGTGTAATAGACACTGATAGATATGTTCCGCTTTTGACAAATAATTACACTTGCATCTAATTTATACTTTACTGTTCCACTAATTTGGTTAGCATGAGTTGATATCTAAGAAACGAATAAGCCTGGATGCTCTATTAAAATTTAGTTTCTGGACCCGGAAAAGGAAAAGAGTGATTCCACAGTGCGGCGGCCCACCTGCTATGTCATGCTTCCAGGTTATTAGAAATTATATTTAACAATGATGAAATCACTTGGATATTAAAAAGGAAGTGCAAGATGCCAGGCCACACACCTATCACTGAGTTGACCCTTTATATTTCTATAGTTGCTGCAAGGAAAATGTTTTTTGAGAGCTCTAGCAAAGATGGCACAAAAGCTCCTTCCTATCAATGAGACAAGGAGACAATGAGACAAGGAGATGAGAAGGGTGACATTGATGACATCACCAAATAATATAACGCTTGAGATTTTCACTCTTCTATTAAATATGTCCAGTATGGAGCCCAGAGAAAGAAGTAGAAAGTTTAATTAGGAAGCCACAAGAAAAAGTACTTTTTATTGGTGATCTCACATGAATCCTCAAACGCTAGAAAAAAAAAAAGAAATTTGGGGGGGGAGAGGTGAGAGAGGACATGAAATTTGTCATAGATGAACTTCAAGATTCACAATTCCAGAAATAGAAAAGAATTAAGAAAATAATAATAAAGGGCATAATTAGTACTATCTCTTGAAAATTCACTAGTACCTATTTTAAAAATCCTTATATTTCCACCAAGAAGAATCTAATTAAAGAATGGCACGTGGATTTCATTTCTTTGCGTAAAACAACGATTCTTTACGTTTCAGGGGTTATGAACCTCTTTTACAATCTTGGTGAAAATTATGGAACATCTTTTTTCAAAATGCACATTCGTGCACATTTTGCAGAAAATTCCAAAGGTTCATAAACCTAAAACCCAAGGACTTAGACTAGAAAGATCAAATTGATCAGATACATAGTAAGTCAGTCTAAATTTCCCCTAACTCTTCTTTTTTGTAAAGTTTTCCAAGAAACATCTTGACATTTACCACCGTTGTAGGTGCTCATATAATATACAGAATGAAAACCAATCATCCTACTTCAGGCAAGGTCCAATTTTGACATAATTAGATTTTGCTTATTTTACTGGGGCTGCCATTGCGTTCTGCAAATTGCAGACATTATTATGACACTTCCAGGAACTAGGGCTGAAGGAAACCAAAGATATCTGGTTATCAAGGAGAAGGCTAGTGAAGCCTTGTGCTTGCGGAAGGAGGCAGTATTATCAATGGCTCTATCAAATACAAGAGAACCAAGTGTTCATCAAAGTTCACAGCTTCTGGGTAAAATAAATCTGGAAGAGTGCTCCAATAGCATAGGGGACACTCAAAATAGTATTGTCAAACCCCACATCTGGTACATCATTAAGGTTTACTGCAATCATGGCTTGAGAGCAAATAGAAATGTTATTTCCCAGGTGCACTGAATCAGATTAAGAACATTTGAAGGGCAACAAAATCTATTCCTTGTGTGTTGGGATGGCCTAAATGGAAGCATTTATCTGATAGGAAAAGCTTTAGACCCCAAAGCTGTACCTACTATTCACCTGAACGTTCATCTCTGTTCCTCAGAGTGTCGCCAAACCGAGGATACAAATGAGACCTAAGATAACATTAGATTCTGTTCAGTTAGCTCGGACGTGACTAATGAAGAATGTAATTTTGTACATTCAGGGGGTTTTTTTTGTTTTAGTTGGCACTGTGTGGGTGATTTTTAAAGCAATGTGGCAAATTTAAGGTAAAATATAATGAGAAGCAGGAAGGTATTGTGAAGAAGCCTGAATATGAAATCAGAAAGACTGGGTTTGGTCCCTGGCTCTGTCATTGGGTAACTATGTCAACTTGCACAATTTCTCTGGTAAAGTGAAGACATAATGTTCATCTGTTAGGGATTTTCTGAGTTTTCACATCTGTCATCACAGTGAGACATGTTTTTCTCTACATTCCAAATACACTTGAAATTTATATTTTATATTCATTATAGTGATCAATGCATATGATTTAAAAACTCAAATAAAATTACAAGGTTCAAAACAATAACAATGGAAAAAGCAGTAATTTCTTCCCAGATTCCAGCTCCCCAAGGGTCCCCACTCCTCTTTTATCTCTGTTTGGTCTTCGACATCTACTTTTATAATATGCTTCTATCTATTTCTGGATATTTTCCAACATTTAGGAACTATATATTGAATTCCCAAATTGGAATGTGGAATTTAGTTCTCCTAAGCCGCCCTCAACACACATGCTTTCCCCTCATTTATCCTCCCCAAATAGTCACAGCACAATTTGTGTTTAAACAAGCATTTAATGCTTATATTATTATAATACAATGAAAAATGTTCAGACCTGAGCCATGTAATCAATATGTTCACATTCTTTTCTTAGACAACTCTTCCCCCTCTCGTGTGTTATTTTTTTGCTTTGTATTTATTCCATTTTCTATTTATTTTTCATTAATTCCTTTTCCAAATCTCCACTTGAACTGCAAATAGCCACTCAATGTGATCAGATGCATCAGGTGATATCAGTTTCAGTTTCTCCTTCCCACAACCTTCCTTCAGTTCTTTGTCTTCCTGTTCCAATCTTCACTGTTTCTAGGACTCTTGAGGATTTACCCTCACCAACAGACTGGTAATTCCCTTTTCTTCTCTCTTATGATCCAGCCTGCATTTCCTGAATGTTTCTTTCTTTCCTCCCTCCCTCCCTCCCTTCCCTCCTTCTTTCCCCCCTTCCTTCCTCCCTCCCTCCCTCCCTTCCTTCCTTCCTTCCTTCCTTCCTTTCTTCCCTCCCTCCTTCCTTCCTTCCTTTTTTTTTTAATAAGGTAGAGCATTATCTTGTTGCTTCCTAAGAAACTGGAGAGTAAAGTTTGAGACTGACTACATCTGAAAATGCTTAAATGAGTGTTTGGGTATAGAACTGTAGGTCAGAAATTAGTCTCTTATAGAAGAGAAGGCATTGTTGTAGTGTTTTCCAGCTTTCAATGTTATCCTTGAAAGACTAATGGCATTCTAATTCCCAACCTATCATGTGATCTGTTTTTTTCCTCTTGGAAACTTAAATATGTTTCATTGTTCATGAATGTCATGCAATTTCAGGATGCCGTGAGCTTTGCTGTCTCTTTCATTTTATTGTGCTGCTGTGGGCTTGAACAACCCTTTTGTCCAAATTCTTATGTTCTTCATTTCAGGCAAGTTTCTTTGGATTATTTCTGTGACAATTTCCTCCCATCTGTTTTCCATTTCCTTTTCTAAGAACGTTTCAAACAGTTCTCCTCTTTTTGATCTGATCCCACACTTATCCCTTTGGACAAACTTGGTATCTCCACATCCTAATTCCTGGAAAGGAAAGGTACAAGCATACCTACTTCACAAGGACACCTCAGACTGGCTGGTCGCCTACTGTCAGCCCCAACCCTGAGCTCTCAGTCAGGTTATAAGGATCCAGCTACCGCGAAGCACTTCCATAACCAAGCAGAACAGACATTCTTACTCTACCCTCTGTCTTGTTCCTTCTTTCCACTCTCCTTCCCCTTCTCCCACTTTTTCCCTCATCTGTTTGTTTTCTTCATCCCTCATGGGGATGACCATTTGGTTCTCCTCTTCTTTTGCCTCCCCCCTTTTTTTCTTAAACTTTACTATCTGCGCATATCCCAACCCTACTGACACTCTGTTCTCATTTCAAGTCTATGCCCTCTCACCTGTCATATTAGCTACAGCTTCAGACCTAGCATTCTGGAGCTGGAAGGGCTCCATTTGCTGATGAGGAATGGGCCCAGAGAGGTAGAGCTGACTTCTTAGTGGCAGCAGGACTCCAGTGCAGATCTGCTAACTCTGGATTCATTGCACTTTCCATTACATAACAGTTCAGTGCACCTCAACGCCAGGAACACAAACCTCTGGGCAACGTGCCTATGCATTTTGCTGTACAAATCCCACTGAAAAGAGATTTTTACATTGCATTTGAGTCAACGGAGTCTTTTGAGAGTAGCCTCTGTATATTACAAAAGTAGAATAAAACAATTGAGGAAAGAGTTTCTAGCAAATGCTAACATTCATTGAAGAATTACTATGTGCCATTCATTTTGCATATGTTCTCTTATTTGAGCCACATAATAACTTCATATAATACTCACACAAGACCTGATTTCAATATGATGAAAGGCAGAGAAATTGATTTCTTTACTCAGAGAGACATAGGAGGAACTTATTCACAAGTCTGTGTGGTTCTCAGGTCCATGCTGTTAACTAATCTATGGTGCTTCCTGACAGACATTGTTTAAGGCATTAATCTAGCTTGCTAGACAAGCCCAATAGTCCAAAAGCATGCACAATTTTGAAACAGGCTTTACAGTGTTCATGCCCTTTGCCTGTTTAGCAATATCTGCATCTCCCACTTCTTTGCAAATCTCTAGATTCAGAGAGGGACATATTCTCTCCAGTTCCCTGTACATCCCCATTCAGAGCCCTCCCATTCTTATGGGAAAAGGTAAATATAGCAAAAGTAGGGTGTTCCAGATTGTTTCCAGTCTGGCTCACTTCTTTTCAGATAAAAAACATTTGGTGAAGCTATATTTTTAAGGCTATTATAACAATTATATCCAGCAAGCTTCTTAAGGTTTATTTGAACTGAAGTGATTTGCATCAATCCAAGCTCCCGGTCTGCTCTCCAGGTTTTCGTGACTGCTGTTTGGAGCTATAAATCTAGCTTGGCTAATGGAGGATAATAAGCAAAGTGTCCTTGCTTTCTCTCCAACATAACTCAGCTGTGTAGTATAAAACCTTGATTCCGCCTTTAGACATGTGTTGACCAGCTTGTCAGAATTTCCATTGGCATTGTATATGAGGGTGGGTGGAAACTGCTACAATTTAGATGTAACTGAATTTTTTTTAAAAAAACCTTCCTTTCATGTGACTTCAACCCCCTGATTCATTTTCAACTTGGAAAAAATACCATATACATGGTGGTCTATGAGAGCTGTACTTTGGCAAGCGCAATTTATAATTCATTACCTTTTTTTTTTTTTTTTGGTCAAGGCAATTTTTAAAACGCTATTTCTATCATCTTTTAAATTGATGTCTTTCTTCTTTGACTGCCATATGAGCTTTATGCATTATTTTCAGCATCTTTAGGGTATTTTTTCTATTGCTTTAAAGTGTAATGGACCATATATCAGATATTGTAAAATATGTTCTAGCCTTCAAAGCAAGTTAAGCCTATCACCTGTTTTATAACAAGCAGGAGCCCAGCAAATGTTCTGTTATAATCTCCACAGTAAGAAATAGCACTTTATATTAATATGGTGCCCAGGGTCTTTTTGAGCTAGTCTGGAATCCAAGACAAACCAAAGCTTTGCTGTTGATACCTTAATACCACCAGGTGAACCTGTACGGTAAATCTGGGCAGTGAGTGTCAGAAAGGTCCCTGAGTACAGTAGGTTGAAAAGTATCTTCCCTTCCAAAAAAAATTTAGATGTGCCTGGAACCTCAGAATGTGATCTTATTCACAAATGGGGTCTTTGCAGAAGTATTTCGTTGAGATCAGGTCATACGGGATTACAATGGGCACTGAATTCAAAGATTGATGTGCTTATAAGAGGAAAGACAGAGACACAGAGACACGAAGAAGAGGAAGGGATTAGTTTGACGTAGCTGCAAACCAAGGATTGCCAGAAACTAGGAAGAGGTAAGGAAGGATCTTCTCTAGAGCCTCCAGAGGGAACACAACCCTGTTAATACCTTGATTTTGAACTTCTTGCCTGCAGAACTTAGAATGAATTTCTATTGTTTTAAGTCACCCAGGTTGGGGTAATTTGTCACAGCAGCCCTAGGAATGAATACACTGAGGATTTCCTGAATGATGTTACTGAAGAGGTAATAAGTAAGACTCCAAACACTCAGGTCTCCTGGATATAGGACTTCCAACAGCTATATGTGCCTGTGGGTAAGGAGAATGACTAGGGGGGGCGCCTGGGTAGCTCAGTCAGTTGAGCGACCGACTTCGGCTCAGGTCACGATCTCACGGTTTGTGAGTTCGAGCCCCGCTGACAGCTCAGAGCCTGGAGCCTGCTTCAGATTCTGTGTCTCCGTCTCTCTCTGCCCCTCCCCCACTCGTGCTCTGTCTCTCTCTGTCTCAGAAATAAATAAACATTAAAAAAAAAAGAAGAAGCATGACTAGGGAACTATGCACAGCAACCAGATCTGGGATCATCTCACTTCAAGCAAAAGGGCAGCTGCTAAGGAAGGGAGGGAAACCCAAGCTTGGTCTGAGACTTGGAATGCAGGATTTGAGCTGCAAATGAAGGAACAGACTTCAGTAATAATCTGGGCGGAAAGAACCTCAGTAACCTGTTCATCTTCTCAGCTGCACCAGCACATGTACATATAGGACAACTGAGCCCAGCTTGATAATTTTGCAAATAGTTCAACCACAGTAAATGGAAAGACTTTTACTATGAATTACGGGAAGGTGTTCATTGTTCTGGGAAATCCAGCTCAGGACTGAAGCCCACACTCCACTCTGCTTTGACGAGCACCATTTGACACTGGGGAGCTCAAGGACTTTGGCATCAATGAGATACGTGTTAACATTCTGGCCCCTTCACTTTCTGCTTGTCTAGCTATAGTATTTTGACAAAACGCTGTGAGCCACGATGTCCCCATTTAAAATGGGAATAAGACGTATCTACATCATAAAGTGCTTGTGAGGATCAGCTGAGATAAGCTATGCAAAACAGGTGGCATACAGCAGGTGCTCATTAAATGTTAGTTCAGTCCCTTCTGTTCCTGGCAGCCAGGCAATTAAACAGTAATTGCTCTCTTCTTCTTTTTCACACTTATATCCCTAACAGACTAGATAGGACATGATTTCCAAAGAAATGAGGAGGCTATGTTGGGTCACTTATGCTTGTATGATAATGAAATTGACATACTGTTTCTGCATTTGATGGTGAAGGATAATTTTTTTTCCTAAAATTTATTAAATTTTTTAATGTTTATTTAGTTCTGAGAGAGAGAGAGAGACAGAGACAGAGACAGAGCATGAAAGGGGGAGGGGCAGAGAGGGAGGGAGACACAGAATCTGAAGCAGCCTCTAGGCTCCGTGCTCTGTGCTGTCAGTACAGAGCTGGATGTGGGGCTTGAATTCACATGCCATGAGATCATGACTGGAGCTGGAGTCGGACACTTAACTGACTGAGCCACCCAGGCACCCCAAGGATAAATTATTTTTTAATAGTCATGCTTAATAGTTACAAGGAGTCTTCTAGAAGGCATTGATTTAACTCAGAAGCAGACCTAAAAGCCTGCTGTGGTGAAGAGTAACATTCCCTCAGCTGCTTTGAGCTCCCTTTCTAGAGTCGAATTGCTGGCAAGGCAAGAAATTATAAATGTCTACTCTTGTAAGTTGCTTGGGTTGGTCCAAGACTATGACAGAACAAAGATATCCTACAGTAGGACAGAAAAGGTATCCGTTGAAATTTTACTCTTCTTTAATCCTGGAAAATCATAAATTCTTTCTCAACTAGTCACTCTTCACATAGACTTTTGTGGGCCCAAACTCTCAAGTCTTTTTGAAAGTAATGGTTTTTGAGTCTGGATTCAAATTAAGACCTAACTAACACCTCGAGCCTCTGCCAGGCTCAACCACACAGTGCCTCCCAGTGTCTCTTCCACATGAGTCTCCTCCTTTCCTTCTCTTGAAAACAATGAAACTAGCCCAAAATTTTGTCTCTGAATTTTTATGTATCTGTGTGTGTTTTGTTTTGTTTTTCCCAGAGGAAGAGGTTACATTCTGGTCCTACAATAATTAAATCAGGAAGGAACAATGGAGGACGTTTGTTTGCTTTACTGTATTGGGTGAGATTAATGGTTACCAAGTCCGGAATTCGGGTTCCGGAAAGGGAAAGGGAGGCAAAAGAGCAGGGAAGGATGGGGGAGAGGGGAGGGAAGCAGAGTGAAGGGATAGGCAGAGGTGAGGAGAACAGGGAAAGAAGAAAAAACTATGATATGGAAGAGAGGGAATGTGGAAGGAACATGTTGGCAGGGTTGTTTGGCAAACACAGCTCACCTTTCCTATGCCTTCCCAGGTCTAAACTTGTTACCTCATTTCTTCCTATCTACCACAGAGTGAAATACTGCAAGCAATAACCTCTCAGAGCTTAAACTAGGCCTTGCAATTGGTTCATTAGGTGCTTGCTAGAGGCTTTGCTTAGAAGAAATTACGTTCAGGACAGTAGCTGACTAACATATAAAATACATACTAAGTGTTAGTCACTGTCCTCACAACCACCCCCTGAGGAGATAACTATTTTTATTTTTGACTGAGAAAAATGAGGCTTGGAGAGACAAAGAAATTTGCTTAAGGCCCTACGCCCAGTAGAACCGGCATTCAAACCCAGGTCAGTGATTCAATACTCCATGCCTTTAACCACCAAGCCACACTGCCACGCTTAGAATAGAGAAAAGAATCTACAGTGTTCTCCCCAGGCACAATTCAGTAGCAGTGCATGGGCCTCAATCCCTGGAAACAGTATGGTGAAAGAGTTTGCTTGAAGAAGCAACAATTTTTCATTCCTTGTGTTTCCTTAGATGAGAGATTCCACCCACTTTCTAGGAGGAAAAGGATGAGAAGAACGTCCTTGCTTCTATTTCCTTCACTGACCTTCTCCTCAGAGGAAAAGGAACAAACTCTCTGATATGGAAGATTGGAGAAACAATCCAATGCACTTGGCCCCACAATTTGATTTCCCCTTCCCCCAGCCTATCTCCAGTGCACTCACTGGCTTCTCATTTTTGTGGTAAACTTTCCAGAGCAGTATCTGTCCCTGGAGAAGGAAGGCTCTGGGATGGTCCTGCTGAGTCAGGAACCAGGAGGGCATGAATTTCTAATTGTCTGTGGACTAAAGCAAGCCCATTTGGCCACCACGCAGAGCCATGCTTTGCAGTCTTTTTTTTTTTAAGTTTATTTATTCATTTTGAGAGAGAGAGAGAGAGAGAGAGAGAGAGCACAAGTGAGGGAGGAACAGAGAGAGAGGGAGAGAGAGAGAATCCCACGCAGGCTCCACATTGTCAGTACAGAGCCCAATGCAGGGCTTGAACCCATGAACCATGAGATCATGACCTCAGCTGAAATCAAGGGTCTGATGCTTAACCTATTGAGCCACCCATGTGCCCCATAGTCATTTTTATCAGTAATATAACTGATGGTTTTATCTCCATCTCTCTATCTCTTCTGTTTCAGTTCCCAACTTCCTCAACTTCAATTACCTGAAGATCAAAGTGGGAATATTAATACCCACTGGTTTGACCCACTGGTCAAACAGTTAAATGAGATAAAGTATTTACATCTCTTTATACCTAGTAAGCATTTAACAACTGTGCTCCCCACGCACAACTTTTCTTCTTCTCTTAGTCACAATGTAACTTTTATGACTTGTTTTTACTATGAATATAAATATATCTCTTCCATCTTGTAATCTCTCATTGCAAAATTTTAATTCTATACTTATAATATCTCATAGGTTTTGGCAATTAAATTTGTGCAAATAAGAAGTCTCACTGAGTTGGTATCTTCTGTAGATTTGGTCTTCATATCTCAAATCTTTGAGCATATTTACCCCATTGAAAGCATCTGATGTAATTGTTTTCAGCAGCATGTAATTTTTAAATCACGTGATTAGATCATAATAATTAGGCTCTTGAAAGGAGCCACAAAGTAGAAACTTGAACATACAAAATAAGTTAAACCTTTTAGACTTAAAAGTTATTATTGTGGCTTCACTTTGTGTACAATATTACTTAAAGACAGTAAGAAAGGGATAAAATATCTTTAGATTTGAAGCAATTCAATATCATTTGAATTTTGTTATTCAATTCTTTCACATTTGTTTTGATAAAAGAGCTAAAAGTCTCAGCCTTCAGAAGCCAGAAAATGCTGTTTGCCCAGTGGGCCCATGATTAAATGTCTTCTCATGTAGAAAGAGCGCAAAAACAAACAAGCAAACACATAGCTGACAGACGAGAGCTGAACATTTGTCACTGATGTGCAGCACGACTCTCTTTCCCTTTGTAACTAAAAGTGCCAAACTGCTGTGTGACATTGGAGTCAGTAAGTAGTCAGACTCAGCAAGCTGATCTTGGCAATTCTACTTTTAGGCCCTGTGCTTAGGCCAAGTCAGAAGACACACCTTACAGGGACCCTTGGTCGCAGAATTTACAAAAGGCTATAACTCAGGTTGTGACAAAGTCTTGGGTGGAGCCTTACAGGGGCAAATACTCATTAAGACAGATCCAGGAAGGGTTCTGCTTGATTCCTGGAAGCTAGAGCTTGGTTAAGCTAACAATGATAGGAATTGATAGTGGTTCCAGCTGAGCATCAGTTAGGGCATTTTGGTCCCTTTTCTTGGGTATAGACTATGGTGATGCTACCCTTCTCAGCATGAACTTGCTCAGCTTTGAATTACCTGCCTTTTGTTCACCTTTTGATTTCCTCCTGCATTGACCCCAGATCAAGGAGAAGAGAAATAACAGAAAAACAACTTCATATTGTTGAATTCTGGAGGGTGATGCACCTTGAATCAATCATGGAGAAGAGTCTAGTACTTAGGAGAGGGACACACCATCTACTTTCTTCTGTGCTCTCAATCCACCTCAGGCACCCTCAGAAGTCCATTCTTGTGTCTAAAAATCAACCCTATTCTTTAGAAAGAGTCACAAAGATGTGACCCTTCCTTCTCTCCCACTAGTTTGAAGGTCAGGAAAAGTAGAATTGAACCGAAACAGGAAATGGTTATAAAGTCCCAAATGCCACCCTCTGTAGTCATACCTCCTAGCCTTAAAAGTCGATAACTCAATGTTTACCCACCCTTCTAAAAAGGCATAGGGATTATATCTGCCATAACTTTTGAACCGCCACCAGGGTTGAGGATGTGAAACAAAGTTAAGACGCCATTCCCATATTTTTAGAGTAACAAGGTGTGAATATCTTCAATCTGTAGTATTTTTAATATGATTTAGCTTATTCCATCGTGAAGAAACTCCAACATCTATTTTTCTTTAGTAATTAATGGAAAATAACGTGAGACTGTAGGAAGGTTACCCACCATCTACCTAATGACTGCCTTCAAAATTGCTAATAAACTGACTTGCTGGGACAGTAGTGACATTGACTACTGCCTGCGTGGAACACTGCTTAGCTCACCAGAATCCAACAGAAAGAACTACAAGTCATAAGTAGGTGTAAAGCTGGTGACATCATATTTCTGAGTCAGATATTTCCAACATTTCAATAGCATAACAGAAAAGACATATGCTTTCAACTGAGACAAAAGCTAGCAGCCCTCCAACAACAGCTTCGGCACTTGCCTTTCTTAGGATTAACAAAGAAAGGACTGACCCCTGGGACCTCACAGTGCAATGGAGGGGAAAGGTACCAAATTGAGGAAGCCATAGTTGATTTCATCCCTGGTCAAAAAGAAACCATCCTTCTTAGGAAAGAAGGACATGATCAGGCCTCAGATTGGAGGAAAAATTAGGATGTGTGGCAAATTTCATAATATGTACTTATGTCATATGTTTATGCAAAAATCAAGGCAATCCATGAAAAATAATGCAGTCATATCACCTTGGTCATTTGCTAACAGTCCCATTGGAATAGGGGTGAAAACTAGAGTTTAAAGACCTTCTACTTGTTCTGCTAACCATCCACACTCATCATTATGATATTAATCGGCTGTTTGTTTTACACTTCCCCATCCCCTACAGAAAGAGGTAGCCTTTCCCTGAGAAAACTCTGTTAGCTGCTGACAGGCTTGTTATGAAGATCCCAATATTATGGGATAAAAGTAATTGTTGCACAATCCTGTCCTAGACATTCAAATATTTGAAGTCATACATAGTGACCAAAGATTATGCAAATTCCCCTGGTTTGCTTTGCAAAAGTAACCTGAGCCTTCCTGAGGACCTGACTCGTGTGGTTGTTGGAGGGACTAAAATGGCATTCGTTTGGGAGGTTCTTGGGTGTTTGGAAGCCTCCTGGAAGCTTCCAGAGATATTATCTGGCCCTACCCACACAGTTTCTGCCCTAGCCCCACTCCTGGGTACTGACTGAGTGACATCTTGCAAAGATCGGGGAGATAGGTAACTATAACCTGCATTTTAGTTGGCCTAATTCCACCCTCCTTAGCAAACTTCCCTCACAAGATTGAAACCTTTTACAGGATGCAACTTCCTTCCTGAGCTGAACTGTTGTACTGGCTGTGGTATCTTTTCTCCTTGCTCATTTCTTATTCCTCGGAGAACTTGGGGAATTTTAATAACAGGAACTACCAGCTATGAAAATTTTCACTCATGTTTCTGAAAGAAATGGAAATAGTCCTAATACATTGCTTCTTTCTAGTCTTCTCTATAAAATGTCTTCATCTGGTATAAGTGACATATTATAGACCAATGTTTCTCAAATCTTAGCATACTACAGGTATCAAAATCACCTGGAGGACTTAGGCGATTGCTGGGCCCCATCCTTAGACTTTCAATTCAGTAGGTCTGGGTTGGTTCCCGAAGATTTGCATTTCTAACAAGTTTCCAGGTCAAGCTACGGGCCCAAGGACCCCATTTGGAGAATCCCGGTTACAGTGGAAGGGCCAAATACCTGTGAAGTAAGGCTGGGGTGACTGATTCATGGCGGTTCACCTGCAATTTTAGTACTAAAAGGTCCACATCCCAGTGACTCCTTCAGTTCAGGGCAAAAGCCAGGACAGTTGGTCACTCGAGGTGAGGGCAAAAATATTACTAGCTTAAATAGAAATTTGGTAGCTCTTAGTATTTCTAAAAACCATTCTCAAGAATGCCATGTTATGATTTCATATTTAGATGATTAAAAGGTTTAGATACTGCACATTATCTAGCTAGTCTCCATAGTTCTAAAATATGAATGATCTTAGAGTATCCTGTAAAAGAGTAATGAGCCCTTACTGAGGCCCTAAAGCCCTGTGTGCCACTATGTTAGCACTTTGAATATATTATATCTAAATCCTCCAACAGTACAGCTTATTAGGAATTACAGCCAATCCAGATGGGAAACTAAGCTTGCAGAGGTTACAGGGACACAGCTTGTTATTCTGCAGCTGGGATTTGAGCCCAGCTGTCTCTGGCTCCAAAGCTTGTATTCTTTCCCTTATGATGATCCAAGGGAGTATTTGTTTTTCCTAAGGTTTAACATTTGCCGTCACTTAATAGGTATAGATGTTCAAGGCCAGTCTTATGGGGGCTGATTATTTGTGCACTCAATCTGAGATTATAGTGCATGCCACCCCCTAAAAACTCCAGGGAGAAACGGTCTGCAGACAGTCTTTCCTTAATTAGGAAAAAGTGGTAGAAGAAAAACAGCTAGTTATGCTTTTAAAATTAAAAAAAAATGCTATTGATGGGGCACCTGGGTGGTTCAGTTGGTTAAACGTCCAACTCTTGATCTGGGCTCAGCTCATGATCTCAGTTTGTGAGTTCCAGCCCTGCCTAACTACGCCGACAGTACAGAGCCTGCTTGGGATTCTGTCTCTATCCCCCACCTCCACTCCTGCCACACCCTCCCTCTGTCTGTCTCTCAAAACAAATAAACTTTTAAAAATTGTGTTATCAAAAGCAATTTCATTTTTTTAAAATTTTTTTTTTCAACGTTTATTTATTTTTGGGTCAGAGAGAGACAGAGCATGAACGGGGGAGGGGCAGAGAGAGAGGGAGACACAGAATCGGAAACAGGCTCCAGGCTCTGAGCCATCAGCCCAGAGCCCGACGCGGGGCTCGAACTCACAGACCCCGAGATCGTGACCTGGCTGAAGTCGGACGCTTAACCGACTGCGCCACCCAGGCGCCCCCAATTTCATTTTTATAATTAAATTATTTCAAAAATATAAGGCACAATATAATACAGAATAAAATGTGAAGGCATACTTTAAATATAATGTAATCTCTTTATCACATTTCAATGATTATCAGTCATCACTTATTGCAAGAGGACTAAGTCTTTCCCCTCCTGGGGCACCTTTGATTCATTACATATACTTGCTGATCACAGTCATGTCCCAGGTCCTGATCCTGACTCAGGACCTCCAGTAGCTGGGGATGAAATTCTCTCCACCGTTTCCTCTTCTGTCTTCCTACTAGAAGGCTATTTTAGGTTTCATTTTTTTCACCTATGCAATCTCAGAAATATATCCTCCTATTCTGAAAAAGAGCTATTTCCCATGTGTGTGGGTCTCTCTCTCCTTTTTTCTACTCTATGATCTGTCTTTTCAAGGCCAGACCACAGAAGAACAAGAAACCTGGTCAAAATACGCTTCTTTCCCTGGAGGCCTCTCACCTTGATAATTTCCTTCCCATCAGGAAAATTATCTTGTCAACTCCCTAAACTCATTTGGTGAATTCTCTCCCCATTCTCCGCCCCATTTAATGACATCTTACAGTATGTGCAGAATCCATGTTTTGATTAATCTGTCAATTTTGTGATTCCAGAAGGACACTCTTTTTATTTTTGTTACTATAAATATATTGGGATCCATCAGGAATGGTTTAGAGGACTCACTTTTGTTTTTCCCTTGTACAGGGTAGGGTGTTCTCAGTTCTTAGCATCCTCTCACATTTATGTGAGTCTTATGGTCCACACACAGCATGAAACGCTTCATAGTCACCTTTTTTCCTTTCCTGATTTCCATTAAACAGAATTACTTACATGTTTCTAACCATGAGAAAATAAAAGTTAGGAGGACAAAAACTCTTAAAGTTTCCTCACACCTGTTCTACTCCAGCCAGTGGCAGCGACCCCCTGTGGCCCCCTATCCCCACCAGGAATGCTCACCTGAGGTGGACCCAAAGACACCTGCTCATAGTAGAAAATCCAAGACTTGATCATAAAAACATCCCCGACCCTAGAGCAGGGTCTATGGGCTGTAACTCACAACTGACCTCGTCACATCAAGGCTGTGGGTGGCCTTCTTGGCTCTGAGCCTGGATTTTCCCCTACCTTGATTTTGTGCCTTGGTCTTAAACATGAGTGGTATCTCTGGACCTGCGCTGGTCAGTCTTTGCTAATGGCTCAAGATATGAACTGGTCACCATAGAACTTTTATTTTACCCGAAACATTCGAGAAGAGAGAAAGATGACGCACATCGTCATGCCCAAAATGAGGTACAAGTTGGTGACATTTTCAAAGAATGAGAAAGTGGCTGGGAAGGAGAATGGGTAGCAAGTAGGGAGCAGTACCAATGGGTTCAGCAAACTTATAGCAAATTCCATACTTCCAGGCTCAGCAAATAGCAATACACTCCCTTTTCTTTTGGCAACATTTAAAAGTCAAGTATCTTGCACCAGACACCAGGCAGAGACACCGTTTTTTTCTTATATTTTTCATAATCAAATGGGATCATTAACAGAAAACAAATCAAGCACAAATGCCCAACATCATAAAAGAATTTTGCTTAATGCATGTCTCAGCAACAAAGTAAAAGGTCCTAACAGCATTTAGCATTTCAAATGAAGATAATTGTGAAACAGTAACACTGAAACCAACAACAAATGGGATTGTGAGTGTGTGCGTGTGTGTGTACGTGATGTGGGTGTATGTGTTTAAATACAAAATGCCTTTCACTGTTTGCTCACAAGATCAGATTGCCCCTTTTGGGCAAAGACGGGGAATGATATTTTAAACTCTGAACTGAACCTGATAAAAGCTACTGGTGGTTTCTTCCTTTTAAGGGCGTAGACCAGCAGAGCCCCTGCCAGGCGTTGGGCCTCCCTCAGGCCATTTCCTGTCCACGGAGCTCTGTGGCGGGGCATGGGGCTACTTTGACATCTTTGTGTCAGAGCATCAAGGACACAGTCTTCTGTTTAAGTGTCTGGCTGGCAAATTACAAGGAATATGATCTGTTAGCCAGTAACCCATCGCAACAGTGTCCCAAAAGGTTTTAATAGCAGACACTGTTAGTGGGTTGTGTTTGCAACCAGTTTCAAGTTCTCTCCCATGCTTCTTTCTGAACTATAGGTCTTTCCGGAAAATAAGCAACTGCCACTGAGAAATTGTTTATTTCTAACCTGTGAGCAGCATGAAAACACAGTATTTCTATTGAGATGCCAATCTGGTGATGTTTGTTTAATCATTAATGTATTCCGCCTCACGGGTTGAATAGCTGAAAGTTACCCAGAAAGTTAGAAAAGGAGAGTTTGAACCAGAAACACAGATTAAAGAATTAGACTAAGTGATCATATAATTTGCCAAACTACATTCAGAAAGTTTAGGGTTATTTAGCATTATTTAATCTGGCCTGTGCTAAAGTTTGTATTCACTCTGTGGGAAGAAACGTCTTGCTAAGCAAATTAATAGTGTATATAATAAAATTGCATAATACATTTTAACCCACTAAAAGGAATATGAACAATGTATAACTCTTACTTTATTTTTTATGCTTTATTTCTACAGAATTTGAATGGGTAAAGGAGCATATAATGTTTTGTTTAAAAGTGAGGATTCATTTTTGCATTGTGATTCATGTAACTTTGTTATGTTGGAATAAGAAGATGAAACGGTACATTTAGAAAGACTCAAAAGACTTTGTTTCAACCTTTTGCTTCTCAATCTAGCTTTTCAAGTTCTATAATTTTTTATTAATTTGTTTCGTATTCAGTCAACATTGATATAATTATACTATACTTATAAGTAACTTGATTTTTTAAAAAGTCACCAAATCTAACATGACAAGGAATGCCTAACTGTAGTGACGTACTATGGCCTTGAATTGGTGGTACTTTTTTCTCTATATCAAAGACTTCTTTTTCACAGTTCAGCTGATATCATTTGGGAAGGGGGGTGCCAAAAGGCAAAACAGAATTTTTCCCGGCTTAGGCAGCATGACACTTCATATTAAAGACCCAAGGTGGAGGCAAGAGCGAGGTTAGATGGACCTGGAACCTGGCATCAGGTGGGAGCCTAGTAAGTCAATAACCAGATACTAAGAAACTATTGAGTCTGGACAAAGTAACCCTGGCTGGTCTCCACTAAGACAAGGGCAGGGACTTTCTTGCATCTGACCCAGCCAAGAAAACGCAAGGAATAAATACTGGTTAAGCACAAGACTGTATAATTTATTGTGCAAACTGGAAGACTTTGGAGAGTAAAAAATGCTATTAATAATATACCAGGACAAAAGGTAGAAACCACGCCTATTTCCAGGCAAAATAGGACTTACAGTCTTCTAGTTAAAAGCCATCCAGGGCTATATAGTTTTCATATCATGAAAACTAAGAGCAGGGGGAATCATCCACCAACATTTTCATTTTGCAGGTGTAGCAGCAAAGGTATTGGGCTATGAAGAGGACTTTCTTAAGTCTGACAAGTTCCCGGCAGCATTAGGACCAGGACTAGAACTTCCTGCTTCCAGTTCAGTGTTTTCCTAGCATACCACATACTTCTGTAGCGTTTCACCCTCTTCAAAGTGTAGCCCCAAGTTTCCCCAGGCCATAACATTCGGGAATACAAACTAAGGTCATAGTAGCAATAACAAATAATAATTTCCTTGTTCTTCATCTACTTGTGGTTTCACTAATTCCAGTTCTACTTTAAATTCCCGTGAAACAATTTCTAGGAGACTCCTGGGGTTGGTTTGTGTCCCTACATTACATAGAATCCACCTCGACTTTCACCTTCACACCAGAGTAGCACAATCTCCGTGAGCTGGAGACAGGTTCAGAGCTGGGTTCCACTTCCTTGCCCGGTACCACGGCTCTGAACACAGTATTTAACCTTCCTGGGACTAAAATTCATCTAGGCCGGAACTTTTGTAAAATGTGACCTTTATAGCATTGCTTTCTGGAACTATGACTGTAAGTAAAGTAATGTCCAATCAATTCTTATTATTTGTGGTAGTTCTGTTCTATAAAATCACCCACAAACATTTAAGTAGCAAATACTGAGCCACGGCTCCTTGGGAAAATACAGAGTTCGGTTCCTGTGAGCCTCTGGTCACATTTTTGTCCACTGAACAATTAATAACCTTGTTTTATGTGCATTTCTGTTTAAAGACACCTTACTTTGTATATATTATTGATTCCTTAACATTAAACTCATGGCCAACAGCATTCCCTTCTCATGCAGAGGAACACTAGACAGTGCTTCAGCATTACACTTGGGGGCTATTTCAAACAGAAAAATTACCAACAAAAAGCACACACAAAAAATGTGAAAACGTGGAGCTAGACAGACAGCAAAAGGACACTTGCTTACAGTATGACAGCTCTACCCTATTTGACCTCAGCTAGGAACACACATACATGTCAGGGGCCTCAAAGTTTTCTCTGCACTTGTCTACGGATGACTACAAAAGCCTCCAAAAAATTTGGAGTCACAGATAAGTTTTAGTGAGTAGGGAAATATAAAATCTGCAAATAACGACGATCTACTATCTTAGCACAGTGCATGAAATGGAACCCATAATAAATGTTAACTGTTGTTCTTTTGTGACGGTTGTTAAGAAAAACCTCCTGCCAAGGCCTAAGACACAGGGGGGCCACCCCCACAATTGCTGAATACCCCAGTGCGACTACTCTTGATGTCAACCAAAAGGGATAGTTTTTCACCAAGACAAGCAGTAAGCTGGTTTAGCCCTGGCACTCAGGCTTTATGTTCCAGATAGGAAAATAGTTATAAAATTTTCCCCAAAGTGTCCAATGTCCACCAGGTAATGGACTCTAGTGGACCTACTTTCCAGGTAGTCCACAGTCAAATATCACCTCAGGCATCCTTTTCCCCTTCCTAGGTGCCACCTGTTTTGATGTGACCTTCACAAGGCATTTCTATGTTACATATGCAAATATATTGCACACCATCATGAATTAATGACCCATTATCAAACAAATCCCACACACACTTCAACACTTTCCAGTTTCTCGTACAAAAGGTACTCAGATTTTTCACTCCCTGTCTTTTATTTATTTTTGTTTTGTTTTGTTTCTCCAGTTCCTCTCTTAGCTTCCCCTGTGGCCTTGCATATTCTCCTATTAGAGCATGTTCTTGAAATGGCTCTAACTCCTCCTTTGGCTGCCCTCAGGGTTTTCTCTTTCCCTATCCTCTTTGACTCCTTGATTTCTGGCTTATTCACTGTCTCAAATTCCAATTACTCCCTCCTCCAGCAGATTCTCTTCCTGCAGATCTTTCTATAATTGAGCTTGTTGTTCTCCTCTGGCAGTCTCAACTTCCGAGAACGGCCTCCTCCCTGTGCCTTCTCCTTCCCTGTGGCCCCTTGGACAGGGTTGTTTTCTCTGGGACAGGCCCAGACTGTCGCCTTCCCTCAGCAGGGGGTGTCTTCTTCCTGTGCTTTGTGTTCAGCCCTAGCTGCATTCCCCATTTCCTGCTTCCCCTTCCTCTTTTATCTCTGTCTAAAATCCATCACCCTTAACGCATGTGACGTGTAGGTTTGGATTTTGCAAAAATTGAATTGTCTTAAAATAGGTCCTACTTGAACACTCTGTGTACCTCCCTTATAGAATAGCTCATTATTGCGTGGACTTGGCTACACTGCAGGTCACATCCCACCCCCTGTGTTATTGCAAATAAACACAGGCCATCCCACTGTGATTTCCAACCACATGTGTGCCTTAGGTTTGTCTTTTAATACCAGCATCGAGAGCTGACAGTTACTTACAGTTCTGAAGTTTTAAATATTATGCCTGTATGCTAATTTGCTCTCTGAATCTTGCTTCTTCCACTTCGACCACCCTGTCCCACTTACCCAGCCCCCAATTACTCTCCCCAAACTAGTCTCACAAGGGCTGCTGAGGCCTTTCAAAGACATCCATCCAGTGACCTTCTCCTTGTCCCATTCTCCTTGTCCCATTCTCCTTGACTTCCCAGCACTGTTCAACAGTGTTCATTCTTTCCTTCAACAAATAGTCACGGAGTATTTCTCTATACCAAGCACTGTTCTAGGCACTTAGGATAGGTTAATAAAACAAAGATTGCTGCCCTTGTGGAGGTTACGTCTTATTAGACTGTGGGGGCAGAGATCAAAAACATAAATAACAAATTATTATTATATAGACAAATTAGTAAGTAAATTGTTATATTAACCAGTCTTAAAGAAAAAAAGGAAAGAGAGCAGGGCAAGGCAGTCAGGGAGGTGAATGTCGGGAGGTTTCAGTGTCCAAAGTGTGGTCAAGTAGATATCCCTGAGAAGGTGACAATTCCGCAGACTTGAAGGAGGTGAGAGAGGAAACCATGTGGACATCTGAGGGAGTGTGTTCCAGGGAGTATGTCTGAGTGTTCAAGGACTGGCAAGGAGGCCAGTGCACTGGAGAGAGCTGAGCGGAGGGTCCTAGGGAATGAAGTCAGAGAGGTAACAGACCTTCGGCCATCTTGGGCTTGTAAACCCCGTTATCACATTCTCCCTTTGGCCTCCATAAATGTGCTCTGCTGGTTCTCTCTTCAGTTTCTTCCTTTGCTTCCTCTTCCAGGGCCTTTGTCTTCAGCTGATCCCCATAGAGTTGGGTTTTCCAGATGCTCTTTTCTCATCCACCTCTGTTCCCTCACCATCTCTTCCTTCTTTATTGCATCTGCTTCCTTTGCTTCTATCATATGACTAATTCCAAAAATTGTCTCCACGTTACACCTACTTCCAAGGTACTCTTTCTCATTTGGCGTCTTACCAATATCTCATACTTGATATGTAATAAATCAGCTTTCTGTCAAGCCTGTAATTCTTGGGGTCTTTCCTATTTCCATTAACGAAAACTATTTCTTTGGCCATTTGTATTTAAAATCTCATAGTTACCATCATCCTTCTTATCTAATCAGTTTCTAAGTGCTCTTAATTCTATCTTCAAGTAAGGAAACTTCGTAAGGGGATCATATATCCAAGAGAACCATAACCTTAATTTAATTGATTCATTATAATCTTAATTCCCCAAGTCACTTTTAGACTTTGATAATATTGTCATATGTGCTCAGGTAGAACTCTGATTACCAATATATTCATAAAGAGTTTAACAAATTAGGAGTTAATTTTTTACTTTAAATAATCAGAATCACTTGAAAGCTTATAATTAAGGGAAATTCCAAGGTGTCGACTACACGAGGGAGCCATGGATTTGTAAAAACTGACACAATAATAGGATCTGGGTTGCAAGCTCTAATTCTGGTGCCAGAACATTCACATGCTGCCCTTTGCTGTGTCTTCCCTCATGTTCATTTATCATCACTCAGGCTGCTTTGCAGCTCCTGCCTGGCACTATAATTCAGCAGTTTATCACAGACCCACTAAGAAAATAATTCGGGGAATGAATAAAATCCCTGGAAGTAACCTATCCACCCTCCAACCTGTTCAAAGACTGCATGACTTACAAGCTTGTAACCCACCACCAGTCAGTTTTTGAACAAGAACCCCATCATTCACCCTATTTCCACCTTGAGCCATAGGGTACAAGCTGCCTTATTTACATTTTTCTAGCATTGTCATTTTCTGGGACACCTCTGCGATAACAGGACCAGGGGTTATCCCCTGCCCTACCTGTTGCACCATTCTCTCCCTGATGCCGCTCTCTTTTCTCTTCCCTGAGAAGCCATTACACCTGCCTTTATTCAAATGGAGAAAGATAGTTGAAAGCACAGCTATACCGTGTAACAAGTGGGTGCCATTTCTCCTTCTTTGGGGTGCGCCCTTCCTGGGCACATAATATGTTCTCCATTCCTATTTGCATAACCGTCCACTATTTTTCCTTAAGGGGGGAGGGGGCAGCCTCCAGGGAGGGGCTGTGCTCGCTGCACACAGCTCAAGCTCTACCTCTGTAATGTTGGCAGAGATTCACAAATGACATTCGAACAAGGTGGTGTCAGCAGCAGGGTCTTCATGCGGGGGCTGGTGTGGGTGGTCAGGGCAAGAGTGGCCCCGAACTCTAACAGGCAAGCAATGGCCTCATTTGCAGAGACAGGCCAATCAGTGGACATGTCTGAGGGATTTCTAGAAGTCTTAAAATTGGAGCTCAGGAGCTGGAAGAGTCTGATGACAAATGTCTTAGGTGAGAGTGAAAGCAGAGAACAAGGTTTGGAAAGAGGTAAGGTCAGAGGGGTTTTTTTCCTTCCTAGGAAGCTCCCAGTCACCATACAAAGAGCCTCTGGGCCTCGCAAAGGCTTCTCATAGCTCACTGGCCTGTCTGACCTCAGCCTAATGGTAAGACCAGGAATAGGTGGAGTTATTGATGCTACTAATGCACCCTAAAGTCTGCAGGCCTACTACACTCCTTGCACATCTGTGTGAAGAGTCCAATTTATTCACACTGGGGTCTATATAGGTTGGAAACTCTTAGTAAAATGTTTTAGGGGCTCTGATTCTAAATTCTAGTGCCTCCAACAGCTGTGTATGCTTTGTGTCCACTCTTAATATGCCCTTCCCGCACTTGTGCCTGAGGCCTATGACACGGCCATAAAGCTGTTGTGTTCTTGAACCCTCCTGGTCTAAACTGCGAACCTCATCACGAATCATTCTACTCGGTGTCTACTCCAGTAGATTTCTCAATGTGGTATACCCTTCCTGTGCCGTCCCACTTGGAACTGGTAGTTGGGTTCAAAACAGGTATTGTTGGCCTGCCTGCAATCCCTCTGGAAAGCTGGCTCACATAATTTTCCCCAGGCTCCCTTCTCTGCTCTCATGGGTAAAAGGTACCTAAGCCACCAACAACCAGGCAGGGAGTATAGACAGATAATATCTTTCCTCAGTATAATGGGATATGGTGATTGACTGTGGGGTGGGAAAATATCTCAGGGGAGGAGAAGCTTGCACATAAAACAGAAACTCGAGGGGTAAGTATCTGACAGTGGCAACACCTTGAGATCGCATAGCTTAAACATTCTCCATTGGCCTGACATATAGTGATACTGATTGAAATTAGGAAAAGCAAATCAAGCAATATGATCAAACAATATTAATTAATACATTCAATGAAAAACCATTCAACTCTAATGAAAAACAAACGTATGTTTTATTGTAGACTTTACGAAAAATTATCTAGTTGGTTTGGCCAACATATGCATAAATTCACCATGCATATGACATATTCTAGAAAGATCCATTTAGTTCCACTATTCATCATCTCTGCCCAGGAGCATCCTGGGTTGTTTAGCTTGTGTCGTTCATCATTGACTAGTTAGCCTGTAACTGCTCCCAGCTTATGAAGGAGAACTATGGGAAGAGTACAAAGGGAGAAGTTTCTGGAAACGATATAAAACTAACATAACTTCCTGAACCATCCTCTTGGTCTTTGGTGACCTGGATTGGAGAGTCAAGTGCATAGATGTGCTTAGGAGGCCAACAGTGCCAAGTGGCTCCGGGGCCTTGGAGGTGGAAATATGGGTACACCCAACTCCCACAGAGCTGGGTCTGAGCTCACTGCCCAGATGGTTGCAATAAAACCCTTCTTTCACATAAAAGAAAAACATTTTAAAAGACCCCTCCCATGTACAGTATTATCTGAGGAAGCATAGGAAATCAAGTCTGAGTCATTCATTTAAATCCAAAGTGCTATTTATAGTTGACAATGTCAGCTGTTATTTAACACTCTGTCCTGATAGCTGGCCCTCTTGGCCAGAGTTTCAATCATTTTGCTGACCATTAATGAAGTAGAGGAGACATGACTTATTAGCAAGTTTCAGTTTGAGGCCATGAATTGGTGGCATAATGGTCTTACCCCTTCTCCCCCGAATGATCAAAGTTCAGTAGCTAAGAAGCTGTGACCAAACAGGGCCCCCACCCACATCTTTCTCATCTCCACTCTTCCAGAAATAGACAGGATTTTATCAAAGAACTTTCTTGTTTGATGCCAGTATATAAGTGTAATTTGGAAAAGGTAACATTTTGAAAACCGAGACATTTTTAAAAGAGGCTTTTGTTTAAAAATATAAAGCTGGATTTCCCCTAGTGATGTATTTATATTCATGGATCACCAGGCATTCTGTGGCCCAAGCTTCTCACATATTCCCAGAAATGTAGCAAAACTTCCTATAAGCAAGCTTCTGGAAAGGTCTAGTTCTGTTTTAACACCTCATTTGTCCTCAGGCTATTCAGCAAGATCCTAGAGCTTGGGGATTACGGAATGACCAGGAAGGGGTCAGGATTCAGGATCTCCTGGGGTGCTAGGCAAGAGGTAGGTCTTTCAGCCTCTCCCTGAGGTTAGGCTTATTGTTCTGGGCTGGCTGCCCCTTATGCGTCTACCATCCCAGTTTGTTTATTTCATGGACAAAGCCTTCCTCTTGTTGCTTCTCATGTTTCTAGATCCCAGCATAATGTGCCTGCTGACTGCCAGGAAGTGTTTTTCACCCCGAGCTGACCAGTCATGGGAGTACCCACAGTCTGGGAACCAGAGAAATCCAACTGCAAGTCTGAAGGAATTTAATTTAACCTTAACAATCTTCACATTAAGTGGAAAATGTGGAAGTCAGCTCTCCGTTACTGAGTAAATTCAAAATATGGGCCAAAACAACCAAAATTCCAGTTTTTACCCAAATGTATCACATGACTGCTTCAGGTTTTCCATGTTACCGTGTTATTCAAATGAGTTTCACCAAATGTAAATGCTTCTGGTCCCTCAGGACTTCTCTATCATCCAACACTTGAGAAACCAGTAAAGTATTTTGGCGATATGTATCGAAAGCCATAAAAACATTCATATCTTTGTAGAAGTGATTCTATTTCTTGAAATTTTCTGGAATTTATCATCAAGAAATAAGCCACTACTGTTCACAGAAATTGAGATAACTGAACAATCATCTACTGATTGAAATTAGGAAGAGCACATCAAGCAATCTGATTAGCCAATAAGAGATTTAGGACAAGTAATGGTTAATCCGTGTTACAGAATACGATGCAGCCATTTCAAAGCTCTATCTTTGAAGAATAGTAATGGCATGGGAAATGTTTCATATCATGAAAAGAAGGGGTGTGGAGGCACAGAGATAGTGAATTGGGTGAAGGGGCACGATCAGACAATGGGAGAGCAGAAGAGAACAGAATATAAACAGCAGTACTTTTGATTCGTGGGGTCACAAGGCAGGGCTGAGGTGGGGCAGGTATTACCACCTGGAATATTGAGATGAGCACACGGAGACTCCTCTGAGGACTTGCCCACTTGTCCACTTGCTCAGTTGGCTGATGTCCATAAGCTAGTCCAGAGAAGTCGAGAGTCCTGAGAGGCAGGTGGGTGAGATGATGAACAGATGGAGACCACATGCCCTCTGCCCAGACCAGGGAAAATAATCCCTACTTACCATGGCAAAAATGCCTTACAGGGCATTTTTAACATGTTTGGTCACACTCTTCTTTAATTACAAGGTAATACTGATGAAGATTCCCTCACCTCTAAGTTTTCTTATAACTGTCCTCTTCCCTTCACAGGAACACTTCTTGAAAGAATAGAATCAGGGGATGTCTGCTTCCTCATTATCTAGTCATTTCTCAGCCCATTGAAATCAGGCCTTGACTCCCACCACATCACTGAGACTGCTGTAGCAAAGGTCACCACGTGGTTTCTAATTGCCAAATCCAATAGACTCCTTCATGTTCTTGTCTGCTCAGACCCACTATAGCATTTAGTCATCCCTTATTGAAATGTTCTCTTAGAACTCTTCAAAGGCACCATTCTCACCTGATTTTCCTGCTTTCACTGTTTCCATCGCCTCTTTGTCTCTTTTACTGGCACCTCTTAGTAGGCCTGGCCATTCCCATTGACCTGAAAAAGGTCTCCTTATCTTTCAAGACTCAGGTCCAAGTTTGATAACGCTGTGAAGTCTTTGTTCGCCCACTCAAGTTAGCTCCCTGCCTTCTCAGGATGGATTGACACGGAGGTTAATACAATTTAGGCATCAGGGCACCTTATTTGCAAAGGCCATGAGCCTCATGTGTTCGTGAGGACATATATCTTTGCAAACTTGCAGATGTAATCGATTTTAGTTGTAATAAGTTAACTGTCTCTTGCCGTGCTGACTGCCCCCCCCACCCCACTTACTTTGCATATTCAGTAGTTTGGGGGAGCTGAGGGGATTTGGGGATTCACGGCAGAGAGCTGAGTTAGAGAGACACCTATTTGGATTTAATCAAATATATTCATATGGTTCATAAATACTTCCATGTGGAGATAAGTGGCACTGGCTGTCCTGATGCAGGACTGGTTTCCAGGAATACTCCTACTGCCCATAGGGCTGACTCACCCTGTGCCATGACACCCAGGACCAAGGAGGCCAGAGACTGAATCACAATAAGAACAGTCGGCCTGCCGTCTTAGGCACTGGGACTGTGAGGGTGGGTGAAACGAGGTTTGAGATGTACCAAACTTTCTCCCAGTCTTTAAATATATAAAATTGTTAGTGAGTAATTCAGGCTTTAATCACACTGAGTCGAAATCATCAGTAATAAAAAACCAAGTTTAATGAACTATGCTAGAGGAAAGACTGAATTACATTTCTGTCTCTCTATGAAAAATGGTCATAAAAATTATTGCCATATGAAGGTGACCAAAGAGCATACAGCCAAAACATGTAGGGGGAAATGTATGAGAAGTTTGTTATGCAGTTAGTTAACAAAAATGCTATGTTGGTTTTCTCCCCTCTGGATTTTTTGATACTTGAGGTATATGTCAGATTTTTAAAATTTGGAATTTCTTGGAATTCCTTTCGTCCTTCTGAATAAAATTTCTCTTTGATACTTCAGTTTATGTGTAACATGAGGTGTTTTTTTCTTAAAGAAAGCCCCGAAAATCACAGTGACTTCAGGCTCCACCAGCCTCCCCTGCAGCCCTACTCAGGTCTTCATCTTGTAGCTCTATTATTTGGTCCAGGTCCAACTGCCTCATGCAGGCTCAGGAAATGTTTGTGGAAAAATATACCACCCAAAAATGATGTTACACTCAGGGTCTACTTTATCTTACTATAACCAGAACGTGAGAACTAAAGGCAACAGAGCATCCTAGGAAGCCAATCCCAGTTCAGATGGGGCGTAGTCAGCTTTTGTGCTTCTCTGCTTGAAGAACACTTCTAGGTATTTCTAGGTATTGTGGGTCATTTTATCTTTACGGTGTCTCAAAGTGGGGGGCAGGAGAAAAGTGCGAGAATTCCTCTGATTATTATAGATGATTCAACATTAGAGAACACAGCAAAATGAAGCAGAAATGAAAGAAGAATAATGAATAGTATCTGCCTAGGACCCCCTGAATCACTGCGCTCCCCAATTTTCCTTTTCTATAGAGACTAGCCAGCTGTGAAGAGCATAGTCGGGACTTAAAACTCAACTTCAAACGTTGACTTGTTTGCTCTGTTACTTTACTTTCTCTTGGAGCCCTTGCTGTTTCAAGGTGATGAACTACCTGGAGGCTTACATTATAGGCGTGCGGCCGGTTGCTGGGTCAGCGGAGTATACTCCCAAGCCTGGCTTTCTCTAACTTCAAACTCTCTCTTGTTCCCGTTCCAGAGATACTCTTTCCTGTGCGACTCCAGATGCACTCTCCTTTGTGGGAGTCTAATGGTAATTCCTTTCTTATTTTTTTTTAAATTCCTTAATTTTTTAATTTAAAAATTTTTTAATATTTTTAATTTTTTAAAGTGTTAATCCCTTTCTGTGTCATTAGTATCAATTTGCTCCATCTTCCAGGTTTTATGATCAGAACACTATGACCTCACCTCACCCTTGACCTCCACCCTAGTTCAAGTTCTTTCTCTGATGACTAGTCTTTTCCTCTCCAGATTTTCATAACCATGGAATACAGTGCTTTTATTTTATCCTTTCTAGGTATCCATCTTCATCATCGGGATCTTTACCTCAGCATCCCCTCTCTATAGACAATAAAAGCAAGCTTCCTGGAAAGAATTCACACTTGCCTGATATACAGCACCTGTGGTTTAATCCAAAAGACACCCCCAGTCTGATCATGTAAATTTCTTAAGTATAAATATGTCATCCCCAATCCCATGTCTACGGGCTACTCATCAGTCTATACCTCCTTGCTATAAGAAAGAGACAGAGGGCCCAACTCAGGATTCATAAAAGTAATTGTAAGACAACCAGGATAAACAAAAGAAAGACCAGGATATGGAAAGACTAGTCATGAAGAAGGCAAAACTCTCATCTCATGTTCTAGATAAAATGAAAAAGAAGATTTGAAAAACATAGTAGGGAGTGGTCTTCTAGGGAAAACTGGAAAAAAAAAAGTCTAAAGCCTTGAAGCATAGGACAGATGTTTGAAATAAGAGTTGAAACAAAAATAATGTAGAAATTTATGTCCCAGTGAGAAGAGAAAGGTCCCCCTCTGTCTGAGAAGACTGACCAACTAACCTGAAGATGCAACTTCTGGGTCTTATGTGTCCATATTAACACAAGGAAGAAGAAAACCCCGGGACCAAACCAACAGGTGTCATAGGCAAATGCCACTTACAACTTTCAAAATAGTAATGAAATGTACAGCCCTCCTTTATGTACTGCATTGTGAAATCGGACATTTAAAAGAATAATAGTTAGCAGGTTGAAACAGAAATGCATTAGCACAAGAAATGCATAAGGTTAAAAGCAGATACAACAAATTCATTTATATAAGAAATCTTTGGAGGTAGATTCAAAGTATATTCAAGTTCGAAGATACAGGGACAATTTATGTTTCAAAGGTAGTAAGACTATTTACTTCCTGTTTTTGAATAAATTTGGTATGACTCCAAGAACCAATTCCTCATAATGATAGGTTTCTCAGACTTATTAATTAAAAACCCATTAACAATAGTCTCAACCTTGATTTCTTTCCAGTTTCCTTGACAAACTGGCTGGGGGTATTTCTTGAAAGGGAACTATAACAAAGTTGTGTTACAACTTTTAAGAGGGTGCGACATTCCACCACCATCACACAAAGAAACAAACAGGTTTTTTTAGGGATGTTGGCATACATTTGTGCTCAAAGAATAGAATGTCCCAGGGGAGCATCCGACCATGAGAAAAGAGTGGGTAAGAAATAAAAATCTGCATTATCTGATCTTGGCCAAATTTGGGGGGTGGCAGTTTATACATACTGAGAGTGCTTCCCTATATATATGTAGAAAAACTTTACCTACTCAATGTCCAGAATAACAAGTATTTTTGACAAACGAAAGGTTCCATTTGGGAAAGAATCTCCAGAATTTCACTCCTCCTCCATTGCATAAATCTTGGGGTAGACAAAGGTCAGTGACAATAGTCACATTACCCTTCCCATCTCCCCCTAGGACCGCAGTATTTCCAGGGTCTGGATACCACATGCTAACCAAATACAGTGACCAGAACTGCTTTTTCTCAACATGAGGAAGCCCCCAGAGGGAATCTTCTCAGTAGAGAAATAGCAAGAAAAGTAGAATAAAAACGTACATTTCTTTCTGTTATATCCTAGATCATACTGGGTCCCCAGAAAGTATTTCTAAAATCCATTGCACAGCTTTGCCTGATAGATGAATATATACTAGGAAGACACATTAAACTTTTCTGGTTGTATGAAGAAATATACCCCTATTCTCTCCTACCCTTATGTCCCATTCTTATGTCTGTGTGGTACTCCTGACCTTGGCATAATTCCCTGGCAGGAGAAGTACAGATTATATGATCTCTGAAATCTTTTCCCAGGAGGAGATCCAACATTACCTAAAGGGCTATGTTTCCTGGGAATGCTCTGAATAGTCCCACTGTCCCACTGTTTTCTCAGGAAGCTGTTCACCTGTTTACTTTATGCTTCCCCAACCACACCCTTAATAACTCAAGTAAAGAGGTACCATAAAGAGTTCACATTTGAATTGTTTTGAACAATTTTCTGGTAAGAACTGAAGCGTTCCAAGTTAGGGGCTATTTTTCATACAAGAGTAGGCATTACTTGGCTGACAAGTCTCTTGGCAAGCTGAGCTCTCACGTTAGCTGCAGTGAAGGGTGTTATAGCCATGAGCCAAATTCCAGCTGAGTACAGTGATCAGGGCCACCTTGACCTGTGAGCATTCATCAACACAGCTCCCAAAGGGAAACTTATACATCTTGGGAATGGTTTCATTGGAGAACGGGAACAAGAGCCAGATTTCTTTTCTTTCTTTTTTCTTTTTTTTTTTAAGAGAGAGAGAGAAAGCACTAGCAGGGGAGAGAGGCAGAGGAAGAGGTGGGAGGGAAAGAGAGAGAGAGAGAGAGTCAGTCTTTTTTTTTTTTTTTTAGTTTTTTTTTAACGTTTATTCATTTTTGAGACAGAGAGAGACAGAGCATGAATGGGGGAGGGGCAGAGAGAGAGGGAGACACAGAATCTGAAACAGGCTCCAGGCTCTGAGCGGTCAGCACAGAGCCTGATGCGGGGCTCGAACCCACGGACCGCGGGATCGTGACCTGAGCCGAAGTCGGCCGCTTAACCGACTGAGCCACCCAGGCGCCCCGAGAGAGTCAGTCTTAAGCAGGCTCCATGCTCAGTATGGAACCTGATGTGGGGCTTGATCCCACAACCCTGGGATCATGACCTGAGCTGAAATCAACAGTTGGACTCTCAACTGACTGAGCCACCCATGCCTCCCTGGAGCCAGATTTCTTGAATCAAAGGGAAGAGGTCTCATATTCTAAGAAGCTGAACTAGTTCTGATATTCTTACAAAATTGATATTATCGCAATTCAATGTATCAGTGAAACTTGATTTACATGGACAAGAGTCAAATTCAGTTCACTGTGGTATTTATAAAGCATGGACATAAAATTTTTTGACATTCTTATGGAAAGATAGGTTTATATCACCTCTCCATAAGTCTGGAGCTTTATGACTGCTTAACTAACAGAATTCAGAGAAAGAGGTACTATGCTAATTTCATACCTAGGTCTTAAAGATACTGAGATTTCACTTCTTGTCTGTCAGGAGGCTCATACTTGAGACCCAAAAACCACATTACAAGGAAACCCAAACAGCACAGAAAGAGACCCACATGAAAAGAACCGAGGTCCCTGGCCCATAGTCTTGGCTAGCCTTCTAGCTAACAGGGAGCACCAACTTCACATCTGTGTGAATGAGCTACCATGAAAGTGGACCCCCCAGCCCTCAGTCAAGCTACGCGAGCTGACCCCCATTTGGAGCAGAGGAGTTATCCCTGCTGAGCCTTGACACAATTGCAGATTTATGAGCAAAATATATTGTGTTTTAAGCAACTAAATTTTAGAATAGATTATTATGCGGCAATATATAACTGATACAGTCAACTTGCTACAGGATATATTTAGGCAATCTGGAAGTTAAAAGTGATCTATCCTTAATTTAATATCAATTTGAAATCTAAGAAAGCAAATTCAGTTTAAGAGGGGTGGTGCTTTGTGCAAACGTATATTTGGTGTTGATGTTTTACAATAAGCTCTGTTAAATTAGTATCTTGCACATTTAAAATCGAAACCAATGCTATTATTAACTAAACCATAGCACTATTGGCTAGATCAAATGATAATATTATTCCCAACATGGGAGTTTTGTTGTAAGCTTCGAGATTTTTTCCTTCAATTGCATGTCTCTCAGTGGTGAACCATTTCAATGCTTTAATTTTTCCAGAGCACTAGATTACATAACCATAAAGGTGTTCAGCATGGGACAGAATACATCAACACAAAACCTTATGCAATTTAAAGTAAATGAAATGAGGGGGCCTGAAAAATTTATGACAACACATCTCAAATCCTTACATTAAACATATATTCACTTATTTATCCATTCACTCCACAAACATGTAATGAGTGAGCTTCATTCACGTACCAAGCATCTGCTAGTGGCTAGACATAATGATGAGTAAGAAAGTATAGTGAATAGCAATGAGTAACAATGAATACCTTCCACTCTTGTCAGCAAAGTATTTCTACCTATACACCTGGGGAAACTGGGGCTTATAGACCTCAAAACACTTCCTCTGTCTATCTCCAATGAGGCAGAAATTGCCTATGGAGACTCATACACTTCTAAGGGGTCCAAAGGCTGAATATCCTGGCAAACGCAAGACACTGGCCCAGGTTCCACTATACATTAGCCAATGTGGTGGCATCTGTTATTTTTGCCTGTTTGATGTTCATCCCCCACTTGTGTAACAGCACCTTGATTTTCCTCTCAGGACTCTCCGCCAGTGCATACACTGCTGCTACTCCAGGCTAGTTAAATCATCATTTTCCATTCTTTCTCCTTGGCCACAGTAATTGGCTTAGAGTTGGGAAGGAGACACACGTCAGGAAAATGTGGACATTCTTTGTAGCTACCAGACGTGAGAAACTCTCTTTCACCTGGGGTTGCAGGCCTACCGGTGTAAACCTGGATGAAACTCATGGAGGCAACTACAAGGAGGGTGTCTGACTGTAGGGAAACAGAGTAGAGATGTGGAGAGATTGGTTAGGCACAGGGCAGGGGGTGGGGGGTGGGGGAAGCAGGCTACATGAGCCAATAATTCCTGACCTTTTGCTGGAGCTAAGATTCCTAAAATACCTGATCTACTGAATGAACCTATTTTTGGCCAACAAATGGTCCATAGAGAGGTAACTGTTACTTATTTTTTTAATTAAAAAAATTTTTTTAACATTTACTTATTTTTGAGAGACAGGGAAAGACAGAGCACGAGCGGGGGAGGGGCAGAGGGAGAGGAAGACACAGAATCCGAAGCAGGCTCCAGGCTCCGAGCTGTCAGCACAGAGCCCAAAGCGGAGCTCAAACTCACGAACCGTGAGATCATGACCTGAGCCCAAGTCGGATGCCTAACCGACTGAGCCACCCAAGTGCCCCAGAGAGGCAACTGTTATTTAATGAAAAGGTCACGAAGAACTGAGATCTGGGACCTCCCCAGGAAGGGTGTTTCCAGGCAGTTAAAGAAAAACATGAGGGTCTTGAAGATGCCCATAATTTGGCACCAGGAAGCTAATATAGAGCAGAGAAAACCTAGGGTTACTCCCAGAAATTATCTTTACTTGTACCCGTGGACTTGGTACTTTACAGCCATACATACACTAGAACTTATTTTTTTTTTTATAATTTAAAAAATCTCCTCCAACGTGAGTTAAAGTTTTCCAAGAATATCCACACTGCCCTTTCCAATAATTTTCACAACCGCCCCCAAGAAGTTCCTCATTATCCCAAAACAGAGATGTTATAACTGAAGCCCAGAAGTCAAAGGGCATGGATTTGGACCTAAGCGATCTGATGCCAAATTCAGTGTTCTTTTCACAACTCATCCCTGTTGAGAAAAAAAAACAAAAAACAAAAAACAAACAACTCAGATCATCTTTATTGTGATTTCACATGTAAAACATTTTCTTGGGGGAGGAAAAAAAGGACATATTAAAGAATCTGGTATCAGAGTGTTTCCGAAACTGGTATCAAATGAAGATTGTGGGAAGTAAAAGTTGCCTATTTGAGATGGAAAACTGAAAAAGCAAAACTTTTTATTCCATCGGGATGGTCAATATTTTTAAACTTTTACCAGATTTTTCTGACTGTATGACCTCCATCTTTGGGCCAGACGAGGCCCCCAGGGGCAAAGGCGGGACTGGTGGGCAGAGGGGGCTGGTGCAGGAGTTACAGAAAAGTTGACAAATAGCCCTCTGATCATCCAGTTAGGATTTTTGCAGCAAGACCATCAGCTAGAGAGCTGGGTATTGTCAAAGGGAAAGGAGTTCCTAAATTAATTTTGCCCCATTTAATTAAGAAGCTGATTGGGAGGATAAAATCATTGTTTTGTATACAAAAGGCCTGGGAAAGCAGGAGGAGGAAGTCACAGAAAGACCATACCCTTATCAATCTGAGAGACTGTGGGGGTGGGAGGGGTGCGGGGATGAGCGTGGGAGGAGATGATGGGAAGTCATAACTTGATATTCCCACCCTGGCAATTCAGTGTAAAACCAGAAGGTCCCCTGGACAGGCTACGAGAAACAGTGGGGGTAGAGGGGCTTCTGCTTCCTACCCCTTTCCCTCACAGAAACCATCACAGTGAAGAAGGTAGACAGCATGCCCAAGCAGAAAATGGGTCTGATGTTGTTTCTAAACCTCCTGCAGCTTCTGTGTAGCACAGACAATAGGGTGGGAATTTAGGGCCTGACATCATGGGGCTGAAGTAAAGGTAGGACAGATAAACCTACAGAAGCTATCGTGGCCAGGGGCCGCATGCCAAATGTGGAAAGACTTGGAGCTATCTACATGTGAGGGAAAGCCAAGAGCAGGAAAGTCAGCAAGGAGAAGACCTGGGCCAGAGCCAGTCAAGAAAGAAAAATCGGGAGGTCATTGGCTGTGGGGAAATGGGTTCTACTTACATAAATGGATTGGAAAAAGCTTAGGGTGGAGAGCCACCATAGTGGGCCAAAGCACCCAAGGTCAGCTAGCGATATATTGTAATGGGATCATGAGTAATTTGTTATGTCACCTGCAGGAAATTACTTTCCATCTGGCACCAATGTACCTTGATCACAAACTCCACTTGTCACCCAGACCCTTTGCTTCTTACACACACAAGTTAATGATTACTGTCTCAGTGTTTTCTCCACATTCACGTGTGTAAAATCTTGTTTTCTTCTCTTTCACCACGTGGGTAATATCTTGTGAGCTCAATAAATACGGAGGCAAAACTCCTGTTCAGGGGGTCCTGTCTCCTCCTGGACATTAGCCTCTCTTCTATTCAATTCTGCATCCACTCTCTTGCTGGACAAGCAAGAACTCCAGACTCATAGTCTGTGACAATTGGCCACAGACACCAACAACAAAACGGGCCCAATTCCCTTTAGCAGGGGACAGCCAGCACTCAGTCAAGTTCAGCACCAGGCCAGGGGTCACCTTCTCCCCATGCCCTGAGGTTTATTTGAACCACCACCTGCCCCCTGCCCCCTCCCCCCATTACCCAAACAACCCTAGAGAGAGTTCCAAGGAAAGGGGAAGAATCTGAAAGTCTGAACAATTATCCCAAAGCTTTGATTTAAACCTAAGGAGATGTCAAAATTCTTAGACCAAACTGGGCTGAAACTAGTACGTGTGTGGAGAGGGACTACCCCCCAGGGAGTGGAAGCCTCCTGCGGATTTTGCACCTACTAATGAGTATCTGTGCTAAAGCTCTCCCTGGATCTTGATGTGTTCTTGTTCTTTCTACCACAGAGTAATTCAGTTACTTTCTTTGCAACATTGTTCCCTGGGCTTGCTTGATCATAAGAATCACCCAGAGATTTCATTAGAAATGCAGATTTTTCTATTTTATATCCAGTCTCACTCGACCTACTGAATTAGAATCACTAAGAGAGGGTCTAGGAATCTATACTTCTCTCGAGCACCTCCTGAGACCTTTGTGATCAATTTGACACACCCTGCTCTTGACTTAGTGGACCTTCGATAATACAATACCATAAAGCCTCTAAATTGTGTGGCCTGGCAGGCCAATTCTGGCAGTCTGCCACTACCATGGAAATGTGTTGTTACTCTTGAACCGATGGTATTTCTTTCTCCTTAAACATTTAGGGCCCCAAATGTTATCACTTCATTACCAGACTTACACAAAGCCAATTAAATTCTGTCAGTTTGATTAAAGATGCTAAGCCCTTTAAGTTATGCAGACAAATTAACAGCTTGGATGGCTACAGCCCACACATCCCTCTGGCCATCAAGATTGGTTTGGGGAGGAGCAGTGACAGAGTAAAACTAACGGTGTGGGTTCTCTGGTGAAGCAAACGATGGATGCCCTTTCTCTACTCCAGATGTGAATGTTCAGCACCATATATGGCATATATATCCTGTATATATATATATATCCTGGAGATAGATAGATATACATATATACATATACATATATATATATATATATATATATATATCCTGGAGATATAATGCACAGCATGTGACTATAGTTCATAATAACTCTGTTGCATAATTGAAAGTTTCCAAGAGAGTGGATCTTAAAAATTCTCATTACAAGAAAAAAACATTTGTAACTATGTACGATGACTAATTTATTGTGGTGGTCATTTTGTAATATATACAAATATTAAGTCATGTTGTACACCTGAAACTAATATAATGTTATATGTGCATTATACTTCAATACAGAAAAATTTAACTCGGGGATTTAAATTCCAGAACAAAAAGTACTTTAAATATCTTAGGATAGCTCCAAATTATTAAAGTATTTTGATATCTAAGGATCAAGAATAAAAAAGATGCTTCTAGGAAGCAGTGACAGCAAACAGGTGGTCTACAAAAACCTGCCTTGATTACCTCATTCATGGAGAGTCGTTTTGACAAAATGATGTGAAAGCAGGCTATTCTGCTAGAAATGCTTAATTTATTAGGTGTTACTCTTAGCTGCAACTGCAAATAAAAGGGAACAGACGACCCCACTACTGTACATAGTATTCGTTATAAAGTTAGTTGCTTATAGTAAATACCAGGTACCCTACAAATAGAATAAGGCATAGACCAAGAGAACTATGAGAGAATTCTGAAGCCAAACAAAGGATAAAAATAGATAGATAGATAACACAGGAGAAACATCTCTGGAACAGCTACAAGTGAGAGCTGGGAGCTTTAGCTCCAACCTCAAGGAGGAAGCCGAACTAGATGAATACAGACTGGAGCAAAAAAGCTTCAAAAGTGACATGAAAACAAGACAGGAACTCAATTTGCAACACCCCTAAGACATAGGGACTGATTGCACACATGCCACATTTTACCCTATGCTTCCTTGAGTTTGGGTGTTGTTTTGTTGTGTTGAATTTGTTTTCGCCTAGCCAAAAATGCTCTGTGAAATGATCAGGTACCAGCAAGCCAGAGACCAGGAGTCCCAGGCCTGCCTTACAAGCCAGTGGGAAATAATGATCAGCACAGCTAATTAGCAAAGCTCAAGAGTTAGCCGGGGTGGGGGAAGGGGCTGCGGGACCTGGTTGAACTTACAAGACATGTAGGGCTTTAACCAATGAAAGGTTTGTGCCCAACCATCCAGGCCTCTGGATCACACAGGTCGAGTCCCCAAATATGGCATAAAAATGAACTGTGAGTTTGCCTCGGCTTTACTGCTGAGCACATAAACTGTTTTAGAGAAAAACAGCAGCGTTTTGTACAAGAAACTTGGCAAGCCCATGGTGTTGACAGTGTGCTGAGAGAATCAGTTGATGTTTGACCTCACCAAGACTCAACCTGTTTGTGTTTCCAGCCCCTCCGAACCCTGATAATGAAAACCTATCACTGAGGCCTCTGATAATGGAAACCTTTTCTCAGCTGTGTTCTCCAGCTGCCACCTGAACTTACCGGTAATGTTTCAGCGGACAATAGTGAGACTGTCAACTCAAACAGTAACTCTTTTAGTGATTTCAGCCCGGTCTCTGGATTTGCTTGGACGTTAGGAGTCCAGGCTTGGTGGAGAGGACACAGAGGGGGAATGCCAATGACTGGAGCAAGACGTGGCATCAGAAAGAAATTCTGTTTTCTGGAAGAAAAGAGGTGAGTGCCTTCCTGCTGAAAACATAATTAAGTCATGGGTCAAATATGTGAGACTCAATGACTTCACTGCCCTTGTTGATGGTACATCCGAGAACTGGAAGCCTAAAACAGGGTCTTGAACACACAAGAAACAAGAAGAAATGCAGAAATGTTGGAAATGGCAGAATAATGAGAAATGATGAGGATAAGAAACACTTTCTGGGGAAAGGACACAGCACGGGATTTCTGTGATCACGAAGCAGCCGCTCCAGAGCAGGGCATCAGCCCTAAAAGAGTAACCACGTTGGGAAGTGTTGGATGAAACCCTGGTCAAAGGGAGTTTTATTCTTTCTGCCACCATCTCTGCCAATCCCAACCCTGCACTGGTTGTGAGTGAAACAGGCTGGCGGGGGTGGGTGTTGGGAATGTAAAATATTTAATAAATAAAATGGCGAACGCTGACCAATCCAAATGGATGTGGGCCAAAGTGCTGAAACAGACCTCCTGTCAGGCTGGATCCTGCGGAGACCCCAGAAACGGGGCTCGGCAGCTGGGGCATCAGAGCAGCTGAATGCCTGCCCTGTTACCAGCTCTTGTCTGAAGCCCCACATTTGTTCTCCCTGTTTCCTCTCCACCAACCTGAGGTCAGATGGCCTTCATGCAGCACCCAAAGCATCCAATTTCATATCACTCCAGATTCAGTTGTCTGCCTCCTCACTGTTAGAAAAAACTCAAGAAAATGTTCTTGTTTTGTCTGCGTTCTTGGCATCTAGCACTTTACCTCTACCTTGGGTAGTGGTGCTGGAATCCTGGGAGAGGAGAGGTAGCATCTGAGAGATGTTTGTGTGGGATAAAATTCAAACATGCAGAAAAGGGGAGACCTGATTCTACATGCTGTGGACACGGAGTAAAAGGAGTCAGGGAAATGAGCAGTGAATAGCTCACTTTCTGAATTGCAGACAGAGGAGATACTGAAGTCTGGCTGTGCAAAGGGAGGGCAGTAGCAGGGATCAGTATGAAAAGGCATTCGGAGACCAAACTGCAAAGGGACATCAGAAACCAGCTAAGAAATGTAAAACTTATCTTGTAGATGAGAGAGAGAAGTGGGAAATTTTAGAGCATAAGCAAATCATGACTGCAGAGGTGTGATATATGAAGTGGGAAAAAAAACATTTGGGCCCCAAGCAAAAGGCTGTTGCCCTAATCTTAGGCAGGAGACTGTCATAACTTGACCTTGGCAGGTAATGGCAGTGGAAATGGAGAGGACGATTTGGAAATGAGAGATGTTATGGACTAGTATAATTAACAGCCCTGGTAATTGATTGGAAGCACATTCATCTGATCCCAATGGGGATCAGAATCAAAGATGATAGAAAACCTGTGAGCCTTAATTCCAAGGAGAATGGTGTTACCCTTAACAGCATGAATAATTCAAGGAAGGCCCAGGTTTGGGTCCAGTTGGGAAGGGAGAAGGAGACACTACACTAAGGACATATGAATCCAACAGACCTGGCAGAAAACCAAGGGGGAGATTTAGGACCAATAGTCACAAATGTGGGATCAGAGCTTAGAAGAGATATCAGAGCTGGAGGTAGAGAATTCGCTCAAATAAACTCAGTTTTACTGAGCATAAAAAAACAAAGCTTGGTAGCTGCTCTAGATGCTTCCAAAGATGGATTGGGGTCCCAGCTGTGGTGTTTACTTCCTCATTACTTCCTCATCTCCTGAGGATCTTTGGTCTCAGGGAAAGGTAAGGGAGGCATGTGGAACAGCTGATTCCTGAGCTATCTAGCTGGGATGTCATTGTGCAAGGCTGATGCCCAAGAGGCCCAGCAAGAGAAGAGGCAGCAGCCTTCACCCAGAGGTTTCCTCAACCTCCAAAGAATTAAATTTTTTTTAATTTAATTTTTTTATTTTTTAAATTTATATCCAAATTAGTTAGCATATAGTGCAACAATGATTTCAAGAGTAGCTTCGTTAGCCCCTTACCCATGTAGCCCATCCCCCCTCCCACGACCCCTCCCATAACCCTCAGTTTGTTCCCTATATTTATGAGTCTCTTCTGTTTTGTCCCCCTCCCCGTTTTTATATTATTTTTGTTTCCCTTCTCTTATGTTCATCTGTTTTATCTCTTAAAGTCCTTATATGAGTGAAGTCATATGATTTTTGTCTTTCTCTGATTAATTTCACTTAGCATAATCCCCTCCAGTTCCATCCACGTAGTTGCAAATGGCAAGATTTTATTCTTTTTGATTGCCGAGTAATACTCCATTGTATATATATACACCACATCTTCCAAAGAATTAAAGTTTTAAAGTCCTTGTAACAGTGTATTTACAAATGAGTGGAAGTGGAGAGAATATTTTACAGAACACAAATTTATACATGAATAAAAATATGTTAACCGTGGCTAGGAAATGCTAGATGGTTCAGAAAAGTTTTAGTCCGGCTCAGGAAACCCAATACCTCTAAGAAACAGATAGTGTTTCTCTTCTAAGTACATGAGACAACACTGATCTAAAACTGACAATCTCAGCTCATTAGGTAGAAAGTTCTTGTGTTCTGCTTTTATTGGGTTTGTTAAGGAACTTTATCTTTGTTCGGTGTTGATACACTATGTTCTCATTTTGAAAAGTATTCTTATTTTTATCTTTTAAAATTTATCCTAGGCTACTCTGGACCAGACATTTTCAAAAACTAAGAGTTCCTACAGCCCCATGCTCATATAACAATGATTTTAACATCTCAACTTGCACAGGAGCACACTCCCACAATTAACCATTTCATTTCACCAAAATAACCATATCACATCCACTTGGATAATTTACTTATATTTTTTAAAAAAAAGTAAAAGAAAAGAAAATAATCAAGTGCTCATATTCTGGAATCATGCTCCCACTGTTTGAATCTTAGGGCCCTGTTCATAGTTTCCCGCAAATTACCATAACAAATTACCTCAAACTGGGTGGCTTAAAATGACAGACCTTTTCATAGTTCTGTACCCTACAAGTCCTAAATCAAGGTGTCAGCAGAGGCAGTAGGGAAGGATCCTTCCTTGCCTCTTCCAGCTTCTGGTGGCCCTGGACATTTCTAGGGCCACTCCAATCTCTGCCCCCAAGTTCACATATGTCTCCATGTGTCTGTATGTCCATTCTATCTCTTATAAAGACACTCACACTGGATTTAGGGGCCCACCCTAATCCAGAAGTACCTTGTTTCAAGATCCTCAACTTAATAGAAAGGCCCTTTTTTAAATAGGGTAACTATCTGCAAAGACTCTTTTCCAATTTAGGTCACCTGCACAGGTACGAGGGGGTTAGGGCTTGGAGATATGTTTGTAGCGGACAAAATGCAACTCACTGCAGGCCCCCATTACCACCTCTGTGACCCTGGGCAACTTGGCTTTAGCTCTCTGTGTCCTTGTTTCCTCATCTGTGAAATGGAGATGGTAATAATACCCAATAATTACATAAATAAATACATGCAAACCACTTACCACAGTGCTTGAGACAAATATTGGCTATTATTATTTGTTTGGTAAATAGAAGAAACAAACAAAAACAAACAAACAAGCAAACACAAGATCAAGTTATGACACTGCTCTTTACCATGAACTATACTTCACGTTTCTGTAGCATGCATTTTTTGTTTATTTTTAATTTAAGTATAGTTGAAACACTATGTTATATAGTATGTATTCCCTTGTTAAATTTTATACAACATTTGTCTCATTTCATTGTGAAATAGAGATCTTAAGTATCGCATTATACCCATTCACAACTGAATAAACTGTGCAGTTATTTGTAGTAGCAAAGCAGGAACTTGAACACGGTGGTCTGGCTACCAATCTAGCACTCTTTCTATTCCAGCAATGTAGCCAGGCTAGTTATTTTGTGTTCTTATGACAAACCGTGGTAGGGATCTCTCCGTAAGGAAAGAAAAACAAAAAACAAAAACACCTCAAGGCAACACCTCAAGGCAAAACTGCGTATGTGACAACCTCCCTCACCACCTTGTAACATGAGACCACTTAATCAGACTGCATGTTTGTATGTTACCATATATGGGAGACAAAAAAGTAGAACATTTATTAAAAAAATACACCATGTGGTATTCGGGGCTCAGTTCTTTGGGTACAAACCCAACTGAGCCGTGCCAGCACAAATAAAGTTGCTTCCTGGAAAAAAAAAAAAAAGCCCCAGTGTCACAACTCTATGTGTGAGAATCCTGCTACATAACCATCCTCCCATATCCAACATTTTGTCTAGACATGAGGAAGAGACTGTGATAGAGATCTTGATTTGAAATATACCTGTGATGATTAATATGAGAGACGAAAAAGCAAGAAAACTTAGAAAAGAAGTAGAAGAAAATGCATTTTTTAAAATTTTTTAACGTTTATTTTTGAGACAGAGAGAGACAGAGCATGAACGGGGGAGGGTCAGAGAGAGGGAGACACAGAATCTGAAACAGGCTCCAGGCTCTGAGCTGTCAGCACAGAGCCGGATGCAGGGCTCAAACTCACGGACGGTGAGATCATGACCTGAGCCGAAGTCGGCCGCTTAACTGACGGAGCCACCCAGGCGCCCCAGAAGAAAATGCATTTATGAAGTGATTCAACATGACTGCAAATGTCCTTTTCTTTCAAATTTCATATTTATTACTTTAGTATGTTAGGTCCAAAACATGTTACCAGGCAACCTTTCCAGGCAAATCAACTCAGATCTGCTCCTGTACCCACTAGGACCACGGTGGGTTGGAGCCAGATGCAGATGCCCCCACAGAGGAGCTGCTATTCATTTTGCCCCTTTCTAACCTTGCTCACTGGCAGTTACCAGAGGTTCCAGCCCAACTTCGAATGCTTCAGGGAACATGGGGGCAGAAACAGGTAAGAATCAAGCAATCAAAGAGCAGTAGGAAGAAACTTTGAATTTAATCCTCTGCCGACCGCGGTGACAGCAAACCCACTCTATTTTCTTCAAAAGGTATTCCTTGATGGGAAAAAGTAGATGTACTAAAAGAAAAGCATGTGAAGGAGGGATTCTGGTACTTTCATCTAGATCACTCAGCCTCTAATTCTTAGGTTCTCTTTTGGGCTTTTGCTAGAAGCCAGAAAGTTGCTCCATAGAAATAAAGTACAGGAAAAAGGAAAGGGGGGTTAAGGAGGAGGTGAGATAATTAGGTGGGAACAAATTTTAATAAATTTTGTCCTCAAAATATGGTGTGTGGATAATCATATAAGTGGATGAAATATGAGTAAATATGGGTATTACAATGTCTGCTGAAAATTGGGTTCATGCTGTTTAGAGTCATTTTAATAATCTTGTGGTTTATTTGATAATGTACTTTCCAAATTGTTCTAGAAAGCCTCAAGGCACGCATACAATGAAATCATTCAGTAGAGTTCTTTAAACAATTGATAATAGTAATAAAGTGAAAACTGCCTGTATCTAACTGTAACCCATATTAAGATAATTCTTTGCCCTTCTATGGCATTTGCCTTGAAGTGTCTGACCTCTGCCTAAGGATTAATTAAATCCCACAACAGGAATGAGGGGAAAAATTCCAGACAAGTATAATTAATTCCTGTTATAAGCACCTTTTTTTATTCCCAGGTTGGGTTACACCTGGGTCAGATTATGCCCCTGGTGTACATGAGAATGTAGAATGAACACATCTTGCACTTATAACCCTGAATGCTTACGACACAAGATTGTCCTTTGTCCGGGAGAACTGATCAAATGACTGACTCAAGAACATTTTGCTTTTGTTTCCTCCTCTGTCCATGCTGCCTCTCAGCTCCTGGTCCCCAGATGATGTCCATCTAATCCTACATTTAAAGCGTTAAGGCATTTGACAAAAACAATAATTAATTTCTCAAACTCAACTGCTTCTCATTTTTCCAATCTGTCTTCCATGGAAGAACTGAACAAAATGTGTCCCGTGTGCTGTAGGAGCTATTTCAACTAAGCATCAGGAGGCTGGCCTTTTTTCCTGCCTTCAGTACTGGATTTTATTTAGTTACATTATATTTCTGGAAGCTGTATTTTTTTTTTAGAGATGTACTTCCCTTCTAATGGGAACTTGAAGTCTGGGGGGCATATGTCCTCTAGGAGCTGGACAGAGAGCCCAAAGCAGGAAATGGCCAAATATCCATCAGATGGTAATGCTAATGCACTGAGTCACTGCTGTTCTCTGTTACATTTGAACAAGGACCTTTAAACAGAATATAGTTCACTCAGGTAACTCTGTGCCCTTTTTTTCACACACCGTTCAGGACTTCATGTCTCATTTTTTCTCTGTCAACTTAAATTTGACCCCTTATCTTGTTGATCGGTTGGATACCAATATTGTTATCTGCCATGTACAGAACATGCGTCCTAGATCATGGCAAAAGCAAAGAAACTTCTTTGCCTACCTGGGACAGAAACAAAGGTTAGCCTAAATGGAGAAATATGACAGTGTGCGAATAAGAAACAGATCACATATATGGTTTATTATGGTTTCAAACAAGCTCTGGCAGAGCCAACCAAAGTGAAAAGATATAGAACGTGGTTTTCTGAAAACATTTCAAGGAGTACAGAAGCTTTAGGACAAGTTTTAAATGCTAAAATTTAATTTTAAAATTTAAATTTAAAACTTAAATGAGCACAAGTGGGTGAGCTACTCTAAGCACACAAAAATGTGCTTAGCTGGAGAAAATAAAGGTCCAAAACACAGAGGCTTTCCTCACAGCCCCTCCAGAGAGTTGATAAGCAAATATGTCCTTGAAAGACGAATTGCTCCTCTGTTGTGTTACATTTAGTGTATCCTATTATAGATTCTCAGATGCCTCTTTGGACTCAAATGGTAAAAATAATAGTGTTTCCACATTGCTAATCTCTATAAAGAACAGTGAGGTGCTAATTGTCATATGGCTTGTGGATTTCCTACAGAAATTACAGAAGCAACTATGTGCCCATGGAAGTTTGTAAGTAGGCAAGGAGCTACCAGACAGATAATTCCTGAAGGCGCCTATCTTCAACAAGACGTAACAGGTCAGGAAAGATCCAAGTGGCAGCATCCAAAGGTTAGGCATTAGAACACTGCATGCTATTACAAAACTTGAATTCATGTTTTTGGAAATGAAACCTCCATTCAGCCCTATCTCCACAGCCAGAGCTCAAATCCATTTCTCAGGGTGAGCCCACAAAATCTCTAGTAACAACCATTCTTTACCCTTTCACCATTTACAAAGATGGCTCTTCCGTAAACCATATCACCAAATCCTGAGTGGAACTGAGAATTTCTGCTCCTCTGACCCACTGCCTTCTTGACCACTAATCCTGCTGTGAAGGTTGTCCAAGCTAATGAGCTGAAGAGCCCCAGGATCCCAAGAAGCCTCCTTTCTCGGGGCTCTGGGCCACTGACATTACCTCTAACCCTCATCATTATCAGCGCCCAGGGAGCTCAGGGGCTTTGCATGAGGGCTTTGCCTCAGGTCCCCTTGTTTGTTCTCTATAACATAAAAAAAAAAATGACTGCTGGTTTTCATTTCTTGTCAGAGAGGTCTCCTGGCTCGTCTTCACCCAGACTAAATGCAGTGGGGCAGAGGCACTATAAACAAGTTGATTCATTTTTTTCATCCATTTTGTCACGGACTCAACAAACACTGTTCAGTCCTTATTCTGCACAGAACGCGATGCTACGTTTTGTTGGGAGCGGGGAGTGAAGTCGGTGGTCTCAGGATTGTGGCCTGGCAGGCACCCCAAAGCTTGGTACGTACATAGATCCCATGTTACTCCTCTGTTGCCCGCTCTGATCTGGGAGTTCATTGGTCAGGCATGTACAGAAAATGGGAGGGCCCAGTGTCCTTGGGGGCCAAAACTAAAAGATGAAAGGACTGAGTTATAAGCCGCTTATTTTAGCACTTCCCAAACAGGTGTCTTCCTCTCCTGGCTTCAGACGCAACTTAACTCTAGAGGACAGTCTTCGAGCAGACACTGTAAGCCAGATCCTCAACGGGCATGTCCACTTCCCCCAACTACACATATACAAAATTTTGCCTGCTCAGACATTAGCTGAAACTGTTGAATACATGGATAAAGGAGGTGAGAATATTTGTCTTCTATTAGAGGGTAGGAAGTAAGCAAAAAGGAGAAACCAGAGAGTAGAAAAGCAGAACATGATTGTGTTAATTTTTTGCCTCTTTTTTTTTTTCAAAAAGAGGGAGAGCACACTACATTTTTTGAGAAAAATAAAAAATAAAATAAAATAAAAACTGAGTGGATAAGTGAAGTGCCTTCTAAAAACAGTGCCAAACCAGAAAAGAACCCAGACCTCCTTCAGAGTTTTCATTTGCATGAATCCCTCAGAACCACCTTCGGAAAGTTCTTTCCCATCTAAGCCCCCAGGGTAAGTTAAGTTTTGGCTCAGATTTCTACACAGCATCTCGTCCTGTGTGAGAATGGACACTGGAGTTTGGAGACCAGAAAGCAAGAGAACTTCCAAGGGTTCCCTCAAGTGACACAACACTTAACCTGTATAAAAAAGTAAACCACCAAATGCTCCCCCCACTCCCTCTCCACTCTCCCTCACACACACAGATGCCCAATATTGGCAATGTTGATACATCTTCTGAGGAGACAGAAATGAATAAATGTAACAGAATTCATCTTTAAGGGAAAACAGATGGCTATATAACATGCTTTGTGAGTCAGAAGCATTCCTAGAAAGAAAAAAAAATAATAAAAATCCATTGATAATGCAAATTAATTGTTGCCGCTTACTGCCTCCCCCCCACCTCCACTTTGCACAGAAGGTGATTACGATGACACCAAGAAAACCTGCCTTGACTGTTCCCAGAAATCAGACCTAACAAGTCAGATTCTTCCCACGTAAAACCAAAGCTATTTCCCCTCTTCTGTCTTCCTTCACTTCCTCCAGCAGCCTTTCCCACCGGGTGATGCTAAGTTTTTTGTTGAGTCAGCCTGGCATGTCTTCCATTTGAAGATGCTTGGCAGGTGTTTGACAGGCAGGGTTGACAGACTTTTGAGAGCACTTCCATCCATCAGCCTGACAGGCTTCACAGGGCTTGAGTTCAGTACCTGTAACAGCACTATCCAAGGGTCTCCACACACCAGCCAGGCTAATATCAGAGAAAAGAACATAAGGCAATTTGCCAGCCATTCCCCTGCATCCTTATGTACTCACTTGCCAGAGTATATAGGGAATGCTCCTGGCCTCCCATCGTAACCTGGAGGATGCTAACTTGAGCTTAGTTTATGTTTGTGGGTATATGCACGCAAATGCACATGTGTGATCATGGTGTAGACTTAGATTAAGTTCATTTCACATATTTCTCTTGTTTTTCCTTATTTCTTCAGCAGGAAAAAAAAAGATGCAATCAGTCTTCTTAGATAAAAGTACCTATGGCACTTGGCATACTTTTGCTTTTTCTTTTTTTTTTTTTAATGTTTTTATTTATTTTTGAGACAGAGAGACAGAGCATGAGCAGGGGAGGGGCAGAGAGAGAGGGAGACACAGAATCGGAAGCAGGCTCCAGGCTCCGAGCTGTCAGCACAGAGCCTGACGCGGGGCTCGAACTAACAGAGTGTGAGATCATGACCTGAGCCGAAGTCGGACGCCCAACCGACTGAGCCACTCAGGTGCCCCAACTTTTGCTTTTTCAATCAACAGCACAGAAATTAAGTCTATTTTCTGGGTTCAGACTTCCAGCACAAGAGGGACAAAAACAAGAAGGATATAAAAGTGACCAGAAGAAACTGTTTTCTGGAAGAAACACTGCAAATATGGGTTAGCATGCCAATTCTTGTCTGCTGAAGCTGTGAAATTGCTTCCCTCCCACCTCACCCCTTCCCTCAGGTTTCACATTTTTAGTCCCACAAAAATCTTCTGGCTAAACTGGAAGACGGAAGAATAATATTAAGGTGCAATTTAAATCTCAGTGGTTTGCTGGAAGGATAGATATTTGGTAAACGTGTTTTTGTGAAGGAAGACTTCAAATGTAATTTTATTCCAGATCTCTGCAAGATAGAAAGCAAACGAATCCCCAGTATTGATTGCCAGAAGAAAAACATTTGCCATTTATTAAAGAGACTATTGCAAGAAAATGCTGTTTGTACTACCTAGTTGTTTACCAACGGAAGCAAAATCAAAGTCGACCCCTTGGTGCCTTGTTACTTTAAGCACAAAGAGTCCTGGTGCTTTTCTTTTGGGAGGTGAACACATCCACTACCAGAATGTAGCTACTTATTCCAGTGGCCTTCTGATGGTAAGAATCATCAGGCATTTGTTCAATATACAGTGATATTCAATGACATGTCTGATGCAAAAAGTGTGTTCCTGGGGCCCTAGACACCTCAATTTTTAAAAAGCTCTTCAAATGACATTAAATAATTTGCTAGCATCATATTGCTGGCTACAGGGAAAACTATGGCTAGATCCAGGGATCTTGACTTTTAGACCAAAGATCATTGACAGTTCAGCACTGCATACAATTTTATTGAGGAAAATAGCAATTAAAGTCATCAGGCAAAGAAATATAGGACGGTGTATCTTCAAGGCTGTTATATTCTCATGAAGCTTAGTGGCAATGAAACTTGAGGGTATTACTGAACTCTCATTTAAGGCTCTAGTTCGAAGGACCACGTGCTGACCTTCTCATTTTAATAACTATTTTCAACTGTAAAGGTTTTCTATAAAACTAGGCTATCCCTGTACTTAATCTAGGGCATAATCCCCAGATGCAAAGGTTAAGACTTCACATTCCAGTAACAACAGAAAGTTCCAAAATCTAGCCTATCCCACTTTAGACTTTCAGTCCCTTCTTTGTTCCATGTTCTGGGATTTCTGAGAGCTTATAGGTGTTTCCAGTTTGTTTTATGCCAATGAAGGAGGCATATCCATGTCCCCTGTCCCTGTAATATCCACAGGTCCAGGATAGGGTCTTGCCTTGGCCATAACAAAATTGAGGGGGAAGCTGGGCCATCGCCCGGTGTTACCCACTGTAAAATGGCTCCCAGAGACTTTGGCTGGGACCCTTTGCATTAAAGTCCATGTAATTCCCTCTCTCAGACCCCAGGATTCCCAAGATTTGATTTGGGCACAGTCTAGAATTAGGTAACAAATCTGGGCTCTAGGACAACCCACAGTGAAATGTATTAGAAAGTCAGCCCAGAAGTATAAGCATTTTTATAAATATCTTTTGTTTTTGACCTTAGATTTAGTTGTAGTATGTTTCTTAAATTCCTCTAGTTTCTATTTTTCCTTTTATGAAGTTCTGGTTCATGTATTCATACCACAGAACATAACTTCTTATGATGGTTTGGATACAGTTAGGATACAGGATGGAGACATACAGTGAAAGAGATTCAGTCATGTTCTAAAGGAGCTCATGGTCCAACTAGAGAAATAGAAAAGTAAATGACTCAAAAACAGAATGAGAGCCACAATTTGGGACAAATAATGAACTGGAGGCATATGGAGGAGGAGTTCCTATGTCAGGCAGAGAGGGGGATAATGAGCCGATGTCGAAGACCAAAGAGCTGGTCAGGCCAGAAAGAGGATGCGCCTCTCACAGGGTTTCTGTCCAGGTTGATCGCAGAGGTAGCCAGAGTGAGGCTGGCACAATTCAGCAGGACAGCCAGCACCAGGCAAACATGGGTCGGACCAGGGTGTAGACACAGCGTTAGACTTTTTATGTCATGGACACCTTGGGCTGTCTGATGAAACCTGTGAACCTTATGATAGGCAGAATAATGCCCCACAAAGATGCCCTCCTCTAATTCCCAGAACCTAGGAATACATTCTGTTACATGACGAAGGACAATTAAAGTTGCTAACCAGCTAATCTTAACATGGAGAGATTATACTGGATTACCAAAATGGGTCTGATGTAATCACAAGAGTCTATACAAGTGGAAGAGGGAAGTGGAAGGGAAAGTTGGAGTGATGTTTTAAGAAGGACAAAAATGCCCTGAAGATAGAGAAAGGAAGCCCCAAGATAAGGAATGTAGGGAGCTTCTAGGAGCCGGGAAAGGCAAGGAATGGATTATCCCCTAGCACCTTTGGACACCAATTGACCCTATTTTGAGATATCTGCCACAGCTATAAATAATGTAACGTAAATTACCTCTGATTTCTAATCGTGATGATTACTGTTAATATTATTGTAGTTTGATGCTTACATTCATAATGAAAGGAAATGAAAACTTTCATCACTGGGTAGTAAAGATAAAAATGCCATTTTCCCTTTCAAGTTCTGGAATTCTGTCCAGAAATCCGTTAGAGGTCAGACTCAGGTTAAGATCTCCTGATTTGGAGAGGAGCTTGGCTCTGATTCAAGCAAAGTATTTCAGGATAAATATGGTGGACTTGGAGCAGCATCCTAGAATAGCTAAACACAGGAACAGGCAGCTCATGAGAGCATCATAACCCAGAAATTAAGCCTTTGATGAGAGCAACAGAGCTTCATACTCAAGTCCAGGTCACAACTGTGGGGATGTGATAACCCCAGGCTGAGGGTAGAGAGGGACCCAGAAACTGTGATCACTCATATCCATCTTCTTGCTGCAAAACTCTGGCCATCTCTTAGTAGCCAAAACAATAAGGAGATCTTCCTAAGCCCAGAGGAGGGGTTACTGGCCACTCTTCCTTCCGTGAATTCTTGGGTTGGTGCCTGCAGGGAGGGCTCTTTCATCTACCAGACGGAAGTCACAGGTGGAAACAGGTCATGAAACTGTTCTATTTGGCCCACATGCCATTATGATTGTTATTATTTTAGTTTTTTTATTTTTCATTATGATACAATTTTACAAAGGGAAATGCATACACCTCAAGCACACTGAATATTGAAATTTCCATTACTGCAGAAAGTTTTCTTGTTTTCTTTTCTGGTCAAGAATTGACCTTTCCTTGTAAAAGCAACCATTATTACTATTTATATCATTATACATTGGTTTTGGGTATTCTTGAACTTCATATAAATAAAATTTGCAGGTATGTACTACTTAGTGTCTGGCTTCTTTCACTCAATATAATGTTTTCAAGATTCATTCATATTGTCGGTGCATATGTCAGTAGTTTATTCCTTTTTATTCCACTGTGTGGATATCACAATTTACTTATATGTTCTTTTGTTGATGGGCATTTGATGGAAATGACTTCCATTATTTTCAGGAGTATTTTAGACTACTATCAAAGTTGCTAGAAAGAACAGTGTTGTAGAAGTCTCTGGGAGGACACAATTTTTTTTTTTATTTCTCTTGAGTATATGCATAGGAATGGAATTGCTTTATCATGGATAGAGGTATACATAACACTATAAGAAACTGCCAATGACTCACTTAAGTGTTCAATTATTTTTTTTTAATGTTTATTTACTTCTGAGACAGAGAGAGCACGAGCAGGGGAGTAGCAGAGAGAGAGAGAGACAGACAGAATTCGAAGTAGGCTCTATGATGTCAGCACAGAGCCCGATGTGAGGTTTGAACTCACGAACCGTGAGATCATGACCTGAGTCAAAACCAAGAGTTGGGTGCTTAACTGACTGAGCCACCGAGGTACCCCAAGTGTTTGACTCTTGATTTCAGCTCAGGTCATGATCTCACGGTTCGTGATGAGGGACTGAGACCCACATCATGCTCTGTGGTGACAGCGTGGAGCCTGCTTCGGGTTCTCTCTCTCCTTCTCTCTCTGCCCCTCCCCTCTTGTATGTGTGCATGCTCCTTCTCTCAAAATAAATAAAATAAACTAAAAAAAAAAAAAGAAACTGCCGATGAATGTTTCAGAGTAGTTATTCCATTTTACACTCCCCCAGCAGTAAGACTTCCAGCTGTTCCACATTCTTGCCAACGTTTGATGTCATACTTTTCATTTTAACCATTTTAGTGGTTTAGTGAAATGGTATCTCATTGTGGTTTCAATTTGCATTTCTCTGATGAAAACTGATGTTGACCACAACCCAACCTTCCTTACCACTACCTTTTGATCTTGTTAATATTTAAGCTGGGAGAAAGGTCAGCTGCAGTCGAAGGTATTTTGGGTTCACCTTTAGATCCAACTCATCAGGGTCCTGGAATCCAATTACCACAGGAACATAAGGTAATATATTACTTCCTTTTTGCTTACCATCCTCTTCTTTACAGTTACCTTTTCAGCCAAATTTGGGTTTGGAGGGAGAATTGTTGAGCCAGTTCTGCTCATCAAGGCTTCCCTGTGTCCACTGCTTTTTGGTAGCCCCATAGAAAAGTATGGTTTAAATTTTGTATGGTTTTTCTTTTTGTTTCCATGGGAGCAAAGAGCTTTCATATCCTTCCATAGTGTAGCTGGGAGCACCGTCTTTTCCTTTTCTTTTTCTAGTTTTTGCATTAACTAACTACAATTAAAAATTAGGAACCCCCCTCCAAAATATGCAGATTTCCAGCTTCCTTTTAGAGTAGCTTCTCTTGAATGTACTTGGCCTGCGTTCCCATAGGCAATGATTAGTCATAGCTAAGCAGAGGCTGCCCCTGAACTCAGCCCGGGTACTATCTACCTCAGCCTCATTCCCTATACTTCCATCATCTGGCCCAAGTCACATTACCTGTGATCCATGGCCTTTTGGGTACTCATCACCAGAAATTTCCATCAGGGCTGAAGGAGAATCCTGCAGTAAACTTTTTAACCAAATACTGATTCACTCAAACCCTTGGGCAATAAAAATTAGGTCAACAACATCTTGAGTGACTGATAATCGCTTCTGGTTCAAGTCTCTGGTCACATTTGGCAGATAACTTATCTCCCTGAACAAATCAGGAATAACTGCAAGCAGGTATCTCATGTATTGAGATAGAATTTCTTTGCCCTGAGAAGATATAGAAATTCATGGTCTAGAAAAACTACCCTTATGTTTCCATGCTCTGAGTTGTTTGCCCTGTAGTATTGTCTGATGATGGACACGTGACAATTAAATATACCTGACACCATATTTTACCTTTATTTTAACACAACATTAGTATGTCTTAGAATCTTCTCAAACTTAGTTTACAAGTCACTATTATAGAAGTTTTTTTGCCACAAAATTCCCTACTCTCCTGACTTCTTCAATACTTTTATTGTTCTTGTTCTTCTTATTTTTTTGTCTTTTCTTTCTTTCTTTCTTTCTTTCTTTCTTTCTTTCTTTCTTTCTTTCTTTCTTTCTTTCTTTCTTTCTTTCTTTCTTTTTTTTTTTTTTAGAGAGACAGAGAGAGAGAGAAAGCAGAAGTGGGGGAGAGCACCAGAGGGAGAGAAAGAGAATCTTAGGCAGGCTGCATGCTCAGTGTGGAACGTGACACAGGGCTCAACTTCACGACTGCAAGACCACGACCTGAGCTGAAATCAAGAGTCAGACACTTAACTGACTGAGCCACCCAGGATCCCCTCATTAGTATCATTTTTAAGCAAGAAATCCCAGCCTACTTCCTATAGGCATATTCTTCTCATCTGAACTTAAAATGCCCCCAAACTCTACCCAAGTTTAGTACATTTAAATGAAGTCAGGCAGGATGAATTTTCAAAAAAACTTTTATCCAAAATAACAGCAAGCCTCATACTGTAAGGTGACCAGCAAAGAGCTATCAAGAAAATAGAATTTAAAATTCATAGTTACAGCTTAAATGATATGCTTTAACCAGTACCAAAATTCATTCCTGCAACTAAATTATTATTTTATATGACTGTTTTGCAACCAATCATGAACTTCTTGGGGGCAGAGACTGTATCTTATTTATCATGTGACCTCAGCCCCTAGCCCAATGCCATGTATTCAATGGAAGTTCAATAAACGTATGTTGAACGAATAGATTACGAGACGTAGTCTTTTCTGAATTGGGCTGGATGCAAAGAATCTCAAAAGTATACACTATTGCTGATTTCTCAAAAAGAATGAATGAAAAGATTTCAAAGCCATATGTGTATTGCAATGAAACCAGAATGCCCTAGAATATATTAAGATTTAGGCCCTCATGAGAGGGCAAAGGGGGGAAGAACTCTGTAGAAATAACCTTCTCATCTTTTGTTAACTATGACATCCCCAGCTCCCAGGAAGTAAACTTCCTTTGGTGGAAGTCCTTGCAGTACAGGGCTCACTTGGTGGGCATTTACAGGTCAGCTCATATTCTCTGGGCAAGGATGGCCCCTTAAGAGATGGCTATCTAGATGGCACAATGGTAGCAAAAGCTGTGGGAAATGGACAAAATTAGTATGGGTTTTCAAGCAGTATCCAATTTACCTTTCTTGGTGACATTTTACAGTATGTGTTTTTTGCTTGATTTAGAGCGACATCCAATTTACAAGGGTCTATTGTTGAAACAGCTTCTCTGCCTCCTACTCCTAAATTCTAAATACCTTGGCAAGTTTGGCACATTCTCTACCAATGTTACCCATAGAACTTTTCACTGGACTTACATTTTTAAGTAATGCCTGAGATGACAAACCAGCTTGAATGATGTCTCTTATCTATTTTTATGTAAAGTTGATTTCTATTTGACTATAATTGAAAAATGGAGGAAAAGATAATTTACAAATTTTTTTAATCCTCACATTAAACCAGATTATAAATGGATAGAAAACTGTACTTGATGGCAGACTTTGAGCAAGATACTGGTTTTTGGGGCACCTGGGTGGCTCAGTCTGTTGAGCGACTGACTTCGGCTCAGGTCATGATCTCACGGTTTGTGAGTTTGAGCCCTGCATAGGGCTCTGTGCTGACAGCTCAGAGCCTGGAGCCTGCTTCAGATTCTGTGTCTCCCTCTCTCTCTGCCCCTCCCCCTCTCATGCTCTGTCTCTCTCTCTCTCAGAAATAAACGTTTAAAAAAAATTTTTTTAAAAGACACTTTTTTTTTTTTTACTGCCTCAGTTGTATCAGAGAGTAAGACTGATCTCAGTGATTAAATTGTCATTTTAGGCTTGAAATTAAAAGCCAAAATTTCCTGGGGTACCTGGGTGGCTCAGTAGGTTGAGCCCCTGACAGTTGACTTCAGCTCAGGTCATGATCCCAGGATTGTGGTGTCGAGCCCTACATCAGACTCCTCACTGAGCATGGAGCCTGCTTGGAATTCTCCCTCTCTCTCTCTCTCCTTCTGCCTCTCCCCCAACCCCTGTGCTCTCTCTAAAAAAACAAAACAAAAACAACAATAACAGAAAAATATCCTATCAGCTTAAATTTTTAGATAAACTTTCTATTAAAGTTTAACATCTCAAAAGAATATGCATAAATTATGATTATCTTGCTCAAGAATTATTACAGAAAATAACTCAGCCAACTAAGCCTTGATGAAGAAATCAAACAAGTCTTTCTCAGGGCCCACCCAATGACCACCCCCTCGATCCTCCCCAAATACTACCCTTACTTCTAACACCACAAATTAGTCTCCTTTTGAACATTATTAAGATAAATCATACCATATGTGTATTTTTCATGTCCATAAGCCATATGTTCACCTATAATTTGGTGCTAATCAAAATTTAGGTTCATCAACATAGATGACCAAAGTATCGGGCCTTTGTGCATAAGTCTTTGTGTCATTCGGGATTATTCAGGGAGGAAGAAGCGATTCTATGTATTTTGAGTGGAGAGATATTTAATATAGAAAATTAGAATTTCATATACCACTGGAAGCGTTAGAGGAACAAAGGTCAAGAGGCCATTCTGGGAGACCTGAAGTGATCACAGGGAAGCCACCACTGATGTCCTTAGCTGCCTGTCTAAAAACACTCCAAAGCCGAGGGAAGCCATCGGTGATGATCACAGCTCCCTACCCATGGCTGTCGTAAGAGAAAACTACTTTCTCCTCTTCTGCCTTCCAAATCTCACCTAAGTTCCTATCACTGGGAGGTCTAACCCAGAATTCAACTGGAAAAGCATTCGGGAAAATGGCATTCTGAATGTCTCTCCTGTGATGAAGGAGAGAATACAGAAAAGGGGAATGACGATGCTGAGCTAAGAACATCATTTGGCAGAAGCTTAGACAGTTTAAAGTAGTTGATGGAAGAGAACCAGAGCCTGGCTACATTTCTGACCTGCTAGTCACTCCTGGGTCTTCAGATCCTTTTCCAACACAGGTTCTACAGTGCCTTCCTTAGAGATACTTGAAAGCCTGGTCCTATTTTACTTCTTTCAAGCCCAGTGAGTTACAAAGACCCTCTTCTCTTATTTTGCAGATTGCACAAGGCAACTTTTGAAGAAAAGTAGGCCTGTGTATGATCACCTGAAGGTTCCCAGAATTAAAGCAATATGAAACTCACCATATGGAATGTAGGCACTTCACATTGACCATGTCTCTCAAATGGTGAGACTACCTTTGGGGGAAGACATTGTTGAAAATAATTACTATTCATCATCCTCTGCTAACAGAAACGATTTCCCTCCGTCACCTAGGTTTCCAACCTTAGAGGCTGTCCTGTCCTCACCGAGGAAAGACCAGAGAGGTAGGAGTTTTGTTTGTTTGCTTTTCTGTGCATCTGAATATCCCGACAATCTAATCCCCAGAGAGTCTCAGTAACCAGGCAACACAAGACATGCTCCAATTGTGAAGTCCTCAATCCACCTTCTCTGCACTATTCTGTTCCAAAATAGAAGAGAGAGCTGCAAAATTAGATTTGGATCTTATTACTACAAGCAAATAACTGTCCCCCCCTCTTACTGGTGACCAGAAATTCTGAGATAAGTGCTTTTAAAAAGATTAGAACAACAAATCTCGTCTAAGAATAAGATCAACGCCATTTCTCTGTTTTTCTTACAGAAAGAAGAAAATGGAAGGAGAAAGCTTTTGTCTGGTGACGGTTTATTTTAACCCAGACACTTTCTCCATTTGTAATTTGGTGTCATTTGTGTTATGAGAAGCATTGCCAATTCAGATGGGTTTCTTGGGCAAGGACTAACAAAGGAGGTTAAACACAGCTGTTCTAGTGTCTCAAATCCTTAAGAGTCCAGCAGGACCTGAGCTAGTAAAATAAACTCAAGAGAAGGCTGTCTGAACCAGCTTTTCTAGAGACGAAATGAGCATAAATAAGCATAGAGTCAGCAGGGCTCCTGGGCCAAGGTCAGAGGCAAGCTGGGGACATGGCTTTACAGAGGAAGATACTGTCCACAGCACATTTGCTACAAGACATACAGAATTGGACATTCTGTCTTTTAATCGTCTGGACATCACAAGGAAAAGTGGCCCACATTGGCACTGACCCTGTCAGCACGTTTTGTAATAAATACTTCATTTACTGGGAATGTTGCTATCAGTTTGCCGAAGATAAAAATGACACTCAAATGCAAGGTCAAACCACAGTGTTTATAATTCTTTTCTATTAGTGAAACACACATAATCCTAAGTATCCAGATGAAGGGGTAGCTGTTTTCCCAAATGGTGCCTCAATCTCTAGTGATTTACAAAGTACTTTTATACACATCGGCTTACCACCACCGTGTATGCGTCCCTGTTACCCAGATGCGTTGAACTGAAAATAGTTTCACTTGCCAGTTTTAAGTATCTTTCTTTCCCTTCTGGGCAGCTTTAGTTTCCATGTGGCCAACAGACATTATTGTCATTTGCCTCTTCCAGCCACAGGACACCTCTAGAGAGGCCAACAATCTGGAACTATCTCAGTTCTAACACGTTAGATGAGAGTCTCCTAACTTCCCTGGGTTTCAGCTTCTTCATATGCATGCCTCAGATATTGCAGTCATCCTCGCCAACTGATAAATGATAAGAATGAGATTGTGTGTGGCTGTGGGACTTTTACAGCTGATGGTGGGAATATGAATTAGCAGGATTTTTCATTGACATTATGCAATAAAACTTAAACTATGTATCATTTTGTACAGAAAATTTTATACTTAACAATCTATTCCAATGAGATAACCACATCAATAGACAAAGATATACAAAAATGTTCATTGAAAGTAGAAACAACCTCAATATTCATACAAACAAGAGAACCTATACATCTGCTGAAAAGAATCATGGAGATTTATATTTGTTGGCTTGAATAGGAGCTCCATGACATAATTTTTGAAAGAAAAGAATTAGAAAGCAGTGTAGTTGATATAATCCCATTCATGTGTAAATCACATAAATCCCAGATCCTGCTGTGGTCCACTTCCGCAGTGTTGCCTTCATAGAAACAGCCCAGTTACCAAAAGGCATTACAAAATAATTTCACTCTTGGCTCTTAACTTTCAGAAATTATTAAGGAACATATAATTCCCAACCCAGAGCACTACATCCTAAAATACCCTCTGTGCCCCACCTTTTCCATCTTGTTCTCTAACACTGTAACAGCTCCTGACGGCTCTCTGTCCCCAGCAGCCTTTTCCTAGTCTCAATCACAAACTCTGCCCCCAAATTGACCAACCACTCATTTTTTTCTTTGTCCCTTTTTCCTCTTCTTTTGGTTCTTGCTTCAGTGATTACCATAATCTGAATAATAAGGTGGGGAAAGAAGAAAATGCTAAATGAACAAAATTTCCTTTCCAGGAGTAGGAGGAGAAGAGATCGACTATGCATACACTACGATGTCTTAACCTTGCAGCAAATACAAAATTATTATACTGCTACCCGCTGATATTTACATAAAAGTGTCTGCAAGGATGTTGACAAAATCCTTAGCAATAATGATCCCAGTTGGGATTTCTCTGTGAATTTCTCTGTCTTCCTTCTAGTTCTTTGATTTATTCACGATAAACATGTTTTGTTTATAATCAGAAATGAGAAATAAACTCATATATTAACATGTAAAGAAGGAATTGTAATGATGTTCACAACGAATAATGAATATAAAAAATTACCACACAATTTAAGTATAAGATATATGTATTTTAAATACATACAATTGGACTGTCTCTTCCTGTTTTCAACATTAATAAGCTCCATTATTTGGGGATTATCTTTAATTACCCCTACATGTTAGATTTGATCAGTTTCTTAGCAACAGTTGAACACTATATTGCTTAATTTTGTTGTTTTTACTCCCAGTCAATCCTATTTAATTTGTGAGTCCAATGCATTGTGATTCTTACACAGCACCTAATGACTTACAAAAAATGTTAACATTTCAAACTGATTGTACTCCTTTCAATCCATTTGCCCTGGAAGTCTTCATTTTTATGGTTTCTTGGGTAAACAGGGAGTTACTGTATGTGTGTTTGTATCCATTTCAAACTCTCCACATCTACACATCCCTGTACCTCTTTCTAACTAGATAGTATTTGTTTATTTTTGTGATTTTTTTGAACCGGATAAATTTTCCTGAAAATCAAGGTGCCTGACTATTTAGTTCCTGACACTGTGATTCATGCGTCTTCTCTTAGCTGGGGGATTTCCGAAGAGAAGTTTGCAACACCTCCCTGGTGGGGCACAGTCCCACAACTGCTAATAACTAGTGCCAGACAACGGGCACTCCTGGTTTCTGAGCAGGGAGCTTGTTCGTCAGACTCTCCATTCAGAAATGCCAAATGGCACCCATGCTTACGGCTGGAAATTCCAACCTGGGAGTTCCAGAAAGTGTAATTTATCATGTGACAACTATATTTACCTCTCAAAGTTCCTTCAGCATTATAATTAAATAACTGAATCAGTTCTAGTCGGAGACAGTTTACAGTATGTCTCTATGTGGAGAAAAGAAATAATTGCTGATCAAAATCCTAAAGGACCTTGAAAAATTAGAAACAAGCTCTAATAGGCTGGCTACTGAACAAAACATTCCCAGGAAAAACAAGTGTCCACAGTAGGTGGAAAATGGTTGCCTTTTTAGCCCCACAGATTCAGTTGTCATCAAGGGACTATACACTTCAGTGATATTACATAAATATAATAAATATATCTGTTTGTTTCCTAGTTATTCTTTTTGTCCTTTAGAGTCATTTGAGTAGCCCTCAGATACATGAATATGGCTGAATAAGCCTCACTGAATTAGAACTATGGTATAAAAGGACTCCTTTATTTCTCTCTCTCTCTCTCTTTTAGGATGACTTGGGAGATGTTGCTTCACCTTCTGATAAGAAGTAGACCAACTTGGCCAGAAGCCATGCTTTTCTACCCCTGAAGGAAGAGCACAGCAAACTCACTGCCCCAGTGAAGCCTTCCCAGGTGTTCCTGACCAGATGGTTCTTCTTGTATATAACCTCTCCTGTACCACTCCATCAGTGCCTTATCACAGTTGTGGCTTTATGTTTATGTCATTACTCTTTGTTTAATATCTCAATCCTCCTCTAGGCGTTAAGCAACATTAGGGCAAAGACCATGACTCTCTTTGCTCATACTTATATTTCTAATGCCTCACATAGTGTCTAATCCACATTAGCACTCAATGAATATCGTACTTGTTGAAAAGATGAATGAATGGACGAATGAATGAATGAATGAATGAATGAATGACTGATTTGGAAAGACCTATCTAGGGTGGTACCAATCAAGGTCATTGGGCAGAGAGGATAACAAAATGTCCAAAATAAAGTTACCACAAATGTATAAAGACATGGAACCAGCAGATTGGCCCTGGATTTGAGTTCGAAACAGAAGAGGATAATTGTCTAATTTCTGTGATGTGCAAGACACTAGAACTGGTCTTAACCCATCCTTCCTGGGAAGGTCAGTTCTTTAAACTGGCTGGGTATATATTCAAAGAAATAATCTGTATGGATGGTATCAATGTGGACCTCAGATGTATTACAGGCGGATGATATCTCAACTGAGCAATCAATTGGAAGTGACCTTCCCTCAAAGGCTTGTTGAGGTCAGGACAGGGCTCTGCCAACACAGAGGATCTCACCCAGCCCCACTGCACATTACTGGATAGCATTCAGTGTTTACCAACAAGAGTAGACAGAATTCTGGAGTCAAATTAATATACAAATGGTGCTTCATTTCCCTGTCTGACTCCTCTTCTTTTGGAGGGTTTCTGGGTCACCTCACTCCACATGAGGTGCTTCAAGTATCTTCAAATACCCCACTGGGCTTTCATCCACCTTATGTTCACATGATGATTTTCATCTGAACCTGCCCTGGAGGAGATTAGTACCACATGAACATCACCAGGTGAAGGCACTGAAATCGTTATAACTCAAAGGGACCTGGTCAGTTGGCTGGAAGTCATTGCCACCGAGTACAATCCAAACCACCCACAAATGACAAATTCTAAATGGCTGCCTGACACTCTTGACTACCTTAGGAACAGGAAGCTTCCATCTCTGTACTTCCACAAAGGCCAGCCTCTACTAAGAGCCTTCTAACCTTAACCACTGTTGGTCCATCCATATGACTCAGAAGCAGACTGAATTTCCCCTCCCCAAGACACCTGTGAACACTTAAGGGCTTGCAGGATACAAGATGGGAATGACATTAGAGCTGAAAGGACAGACTTAGTGTCTAAACTATCTGTCTGGCTGTATAGACATGTAAACACTTGAGTACCATACCCTACAAACTCCTGGTGCAGGTTATTTCTACCCAAAACTAGATAAACCCTTCTATTATATAAAGACTAGAAGAGAACTAATCCATTAAACTTAGTCTACCTCTCACCAGTGCCACCTATAGTTCTCAACCCTTTATGTTATGTTCCCAAAAATCCAGACTGAATCACGTCACCCTTCAGGTTAAAAATCTCCGTGTGCTTCTCATTATCTACAGGATCAAATCCAAACTTTCTTCTTGCTTCGTACCCCCTCATACAACCTTGAATTTGTGTTAACCTTACCAATTTAAACATTTTCATTTTAGATATTTAAAGTATAAAATAATACAAACTCAAAAATTCAAACGATACAAATGGCACAAAGAAAAAATATTCTCTTCTTCTACTCTACCTTTTTCCCTTCAGAATAAACTGCTGATACCGTGATGTGTGGCCCTTTAGATCTTTCTCAATGTATACATGTTTACGTACTGGAGTTGCATTATAACTTCCTCATGCACACATAGAAAACATGTAGAAACAGACAGAAACATACAAAAAGAGAGCAATGTAAACAGAGGAGTTCTGGCACCACTATTCCACTCAATGAGCACACTGTCCTGAATGAGCTTGGGATGCAAGCCATGATTCTGCTGACCGTAGGGGGAGCTAAGTTTTCAGGCCTGTGGAGGATGAACATCTCACGGAGCTGAGTGTGGTTCTCATGTTCACAGATGCGGGTTTGTCTATAGTTGCTAGGACTTTGTTTCAAGACCAAACCCCTCACTGGATATAACTCCATTGCGCATATGAACATATTTTGTTATTATAATGAGAGTATAATATACTGCTTTGCAACCATGAGCATTTTTGTTTTTATTGATTTCATTATTTTTCACCACTGTCTGATACGCCATTGCTTAGATGTACCATAATTTGTTTAATCTCTCTCCAGCTGATGGGCATTTTACCCCAGGTTTTCATTAGTATAGGTGATGCACCAAGCATCCTTCTATATAAATCTTGTGCTCTTCTTTGGGAATATTGGTAGGATACATACCTGGTAGTCAAAATACTGGAACAAACGGTAGGTGCTTTTTTTTTGATAAATATTTTTGATAAATATTACCAAATGTTATATAAACTTAAACACATACTAATAGTTTTCTAAAGAATATTTTGGAATTATTTGTCACAGAAAATTTTGAAGAAGAAAGCAAAATGTCCCATAGTCTCCATTTAAATTTACAACATAGAGTTGAAATATATAAAAACAAAAATACAAAAATTCTACCTCTCCACAATATCTTCTAAAGAGATTTGGGTTATCTTTAAAAAATTTTTGTATATATATAATAGCATTCTTGTGTACATACAATATATATATGTCCTTTTAATAAAAAAAGGATTATCGTATACATGCAAATTTTCACTGTGCTTTTCTTCCTTTGAAAAATACATCCTCAAGATTCTTTCCATATCAGGATATATAAGTCTACCTAGTTCTAGTGGCTGCATACTATTCCATTTTATTGGTATTTCATAATCTACTGAATTAGTCCCTTACCGAGCATTTATAATGTTTCAAGTTTTGGGTTATTGCAAACAATTCTGAACACACTCATTGTAAAAACACACTAATAGTCTTAACACGCTCATTCTCAAAATTGAACATTGCTATCTCTATTCATATTTTATAATTAATACAGGTATTCCTTGCTTTTCAAGAGTTTGTGTTAGCTATTTCTCTTTTATAAAAGATTACCTTACTACCTGTTTTCAATAGCCCCCAAAAAATCCAAAGAGGAATTTCACTTTTAGGAAAAAAGACAAAAAAGTGAAAATAGCATTCAGCATTTGTTTTGCAGCAAGGCCTTACGGAGGCAGCACGCACTCTGAGCAGCTCCGCCAAGCTGCTTCCTCGGGGAAATACACTCAGCATCTTTGTATCAGGCTGTTACAGCTTTAGCGTGTGTCTGTGAGCATCTGCGCTTTATCTCAATTTATTTTGTGCATCCGTTAGCAAGATGTGTCCTAAGGTGTAGCAGGATTCTCGCACGGAGAGCCGTGACACCGAAGCTTTATTTTCCAGGAAGCAACTTTATTCGTGCCGGGGTAGCTCAGTTTGGGTTCGTACCCGAAGAACTGAGCCCTGAATGCCACGTGGCATAATTTTTTATACATTTTCTATTTCTTTGTCTCCCATATAAGGTAACACACAAATATGCCGTCTGATGTTACAAGGTCGTGAAGGATGTCACGTAAGCATACAACCAGGTTGCCTTGAAATTTTCTTTTCCTTAGGGAGGGGACCCTACCACAAAGGTATCAGAAGAGCCTAAGAGGGGTTATTTTTTGGATGTAAGAATGCTCAAAGATGGTTTCATATACATTAGTGGTAACTGATTCTTTGCTTTACGCCACTTCGACTTAGGAAAGGTTTCATAGGAAGCCTCAACTTTTGGATAGTGGGGAAATATGTATATAGATGGAAGTGTAGTGTGATTATTTAGATATGTCTTGCCCAGAAAATGAGCTTCCTGAAGAAAAAGAGCATGCCTTACTATTTGCTAAATCCCACAGGGCATACATAGTACATTGTTATATGATAGATGCATATTAAGCATTAAAAAAGTGAGTGAAGGAATGAAAAAAAATGCTGCTGGTGAAGATGTATCTTTTCTTAATTTTAAAGTGAGTGTGAACAGTGTGCCTTTTATGGATCCACTGATATAGCATACATTTGTTAAGTATCTACTCTATGCTAGATATTATGGCCCATGTGATCAGGAATTGAAGCAGGTACATAAATATTAGTGATAACCGAAGATAAGGGCCAAAGAAAGTGCCACAAGCAACCAGAGGGATACAGAGAACATCTAGAAAGTAGTATGAGCTTGAAATAAGACAGTGCCATATTGGCAAACCAGCTCTTGGTGGGTGGGGCTTATTTGTAGCATATACCAGTTTGTATGGCCATATTCAAGCTATCAGTATACCGAACAATCATCTCTCTTAAGCCAATAAAGCCTTCAGCATCACACCGAATTGGGGCATACCAACCGACCTTTTCAAAACCCCTTCCTTCTCCTATCACCATGACTTCCCAATACCACATCATTTCAGCTATTGCCCCCAACCCATGCACGCCACAGGAGAAACAAAGTGGTTTTTGGAGGTTCTTAGGATGGAGAAATTGGGAGCTAGAGAATGACTTCTACAATTGGTTAAGCATGCAGAAAACTACTCTGACCAGTTGAATATGCTTCATGTCCAATCTTGCTGGCCCTCAATGGGTCCATTCCATCCTCAAAGGCTTCTTTTCCCCATCCATTGCCTGCACTGCTGGGTTCCTCACAAATACTTCCATCCCAGTTTTCTTGAATGAGCCAGAAATCTCTCAGAAAGATAAGGAAAACAACTGGAGATTGCTTATTATAAATAGGGCTCAACTCTAATCGAGCTCACATCCCCTGAGGCTTAAATTTGTATTTGGACATCAAATTTACAGCAGGAATATGGCCCCTGAAGTTTGGGGGATGAGTCACAGTATATTTTAAGAGGTACTGGACACATGTTAAGATTATATTTTGCTTTAGAGCCAGGAAACAAAGTGTCTCAGCTGTGCCATGAGAAATTATACATTTCAAGATTCAAGCAAGAATATCATACAAGTTTGTAGAAGAGGGACTTTATAGGAATTAGTCCATCTTAGTCCAAAATGTTTTTAGTAGAATTATTTGGTTTTGGGCTCCACTGTTTATCAGAAATCTTAAAAACAAAATAAAAACAGCCAAGTGAAACAATCACATCCACCTCTTTGGAAGTTTAAAATGTATTTTTCCAAGTAGACGTTCAACCTACAATGTTCTCATTCATCATACCCTGACTTGCAAACCAGTGTGAGATTCTAATTTTCCACTCAAAATAAACCATGAAAACTAGTATGTCAGAAGAGGTCCCTTGGAGAATGAAATAGTGCCTTTGATGATCAAAATAAAGAAAGGATGGGGGGTCATAGACACAAAAATTAACCCAGCCCAGTTAAAATCAACAAAAATGGTTTTGTTGTTGCTTCTGTTTAAATTAAGTATAGCTGGGAATGCAAGCTGGTGCAGCCACTCTGGAAAACAGTATGGGGTTTCCTCAAAAAACTAAAAATAGAACTACCCTATGACCCAGCAATTGCACTACTAGGCATTTATCCACGGGATACAGGTGTGCTGTTTCGAAGGGACACGCGCACCCCCATATTTATAGCAGCACTATCAACAATACCCAAAGTATGGAAAGAGCCCAAATGTCCATCGATGGATGAATGGATAAAGAAGATGTGATATATATATATATATATATATATATATATATATATATACATACATACATACAATGGAGTATTACTCGGCAATCAAAATGAATGAAATCTTGCCATTTGCAACTACGTGGCTGGAACTGGAGGGGATTATGCTAAGTGAAATTAGTCAGTCAGAGAAAGACAAAAATCATATGACTTCACTCATATGAGGACTTTAAGAGACAAAACAGATGAACATAAGGGAAGGGAAACAAAAATAATATAAAAACAGGGAGGGGGACAAAACAGAAGAGACTCATAAATATAGAGAACAAACTGAGGGTTACTGGAGGGGTTGTGGGAGGCGGGATGGGCTAAATGGGTAAGAAGCATTAAGGAATCTACTCCCAAAATCATTGTTTCACTATATGCTAACTAATTTGGATGTAAGTTTTAAAAAATAAAAAATAGGGGCGCCTGGGTGGCGCAGTCGGTTAAGCGTCCGACTTCAGCCAGGTCACGATCTCGCGGTCCGAGAGTTCGAGCCCCGCGTCGGGCTCTGGGCTGATGGCTCAGAGCCTGGAGCCTGTTTCCGATTCTGTGTCTCCCTCTCTCTCTGCCCCTCCCCCGTTCATGCTCTGTCTCTCTCTGTCCCAAAAATAAATAAACGTTGAAAAAAAAAATAAAAAATAAAAAATAAAATTAAAATAAATAAATAAATAAATAAAAAGAAAAAAAATAAATTAAGTATAGCAATGCACTGTCCCTGAAAACTGGCAGTACATTCATTCCACTTTTCCTGTGGAAGATTTTGGACATAGGGAATTGTTAAAGCTAATTACTAGCAAGAAAAAGAATGCTGCAGTTAGGGTGGAAGCATAATGCATCAAAAACCAAAGGCTGAAGCAGGGAAGAACTTGGCACAAGGAAATGACCGAAACAACAGATGATGCCTGGGCTCCATGACCTTTAACACGTTTCCAAACAGGGCCAGCTTCATGAGCATGTCACCAAGGCAGCCCCCACAGAGCCCCATGCTCACAGCCCCCTGTGCCTGGGGTTTAACGTTCTGAGGTCATCATCTTGAAATTGTTCATTTTGTCTTTGAATTTGCATTTTTAAAATGAAGTCTCATGAGACAATAGACCATGTGTGTTTGGCGCTTTGGCCCACAGAGAGGTCACATTTCAACTCATCTCCCTCAGGTGGGCTTTCAGACACCCACTCTCCCACCCCCTGGTGCCTCAGGCCACTCCCATCCTCCCCTTCCTGCCCTATCCCAGGACTTCAGCTTCCTCCTGGCCCCTTCTGGAGCCTAGACACCAGAAGAATCATACCATCTTGGGACAGGGTATGGTGGTGGCATTCCCATCCTGGGCTACTTTAAGCAGACGATTTGGGGGTGGGGGGCGGTGAGCCTCTCATCCACCCCCCAAACTACATACTGAGGGCAGAGGTTGCAATCCCTTGTGGGTCACCCATCAGCAGTGGGTTGATTGACTTCTCTGGGGAGATTGACTTCTGTGCCCAGAGCAGGACACAAGTGTCAGTCCAGTGGCTGAACATTGATATATAATTAGTGACTTTCATGTGCCTCTGTTTTACTTTTTCTTCACCTAGCTATCTCTCCACATTTATATTTCCCCCAGGAGTTACTATTTCAACCACTTAATCAGCTGCCTCTTGGCTGCAGTTCTCTGCCCAGATTCCCATCTCTTGCTCCAGACCAAGAATCAGCAAACGCCCAAGGAGAAAAGCGGACACAGAAGTCAATGCACCCCTATGCTGTTCCCTTTACTCTGGGATCTTAGCACCTTAAGCCCTGGTTGCTTTTGCATAACTTCATGGCTTCTAAATTTCCAATGGGAGCATAGGTATGCCGCAAGCCATTCCATCAGTGCTGGGAATTGATGACATAGTCTAGGGTCACAAACCAGACAACTGTTCCTACTAACAGAAAGAACAAATGAACGTCAAACATTCCCAAACCCACCATTTTGAGTTCAGAAACTCTGAAGTTTAATCACCGTTTTTATTAACGGTGTCCTACATTAGTTCTTTAAGTTAGACTTTAAATTTGATTTTCTAATGGATACTTCAGATGATTAAGACCACCTAAACGTAAGATTTTCCATGCTAAAAATTCTGTGGGCATGTATTATCCCATACTTCTAGATTGTCTGTCTGTATGGTGAAGTGAAAGAATTCACTACTTTCTGGGGGGAAAGCTTGGCCCTGTCTAAGGACACATTCTCTACCCAACCCCTGTGTGAAGGTGAGGCTGCCAGCCACCCAGACAGCCTCACTCCCTGGTCAGACCCCTTAATATTCGTAACATTTCATAAGGAGAGGTCAAGTCTGCCCTGCTCTTAGCTTATTCTCTAACTACATTTAGGGAACTTCCTCTTATCAGTAACCTGGAGATTGGGTTCAAAACAGACAATATACTGTGAATTCTTCGTGGCACATTTTTTTTTTAAAGGGTTACCGGGGCGCCTGGGTGGCTCAGTCGGTTGGGCGTCCGACTTCGGCTCAGGTCATGATCTCACGGTCTGTGAGTTCGAGCCCCACGTCGGGCTCTGTGCTGACAGCTCAGAGCCTGGAGCCTGCTTCAGATTCTGTGTCTCCCTCTCTCTGCCCCTCCCCCGTTCATGCTCTGTCTCTCTCTGTCCCAAAAATAAATAAACATTTAAAAAAAATTAAAAAAATTAAAAAAATTAAAAAAAAAATAAAAGAGGGGCGCCTGGGTGGCGCAGTCGGTTAAGCGTCCGACTTCAGCCAGGTCACGATCTCGCGGTCCGGGAGTTCGAGCCCCGCGTCGGGCTCTGGGCTGATGGCTCAGAGCCTGGAGCCTGTTTCCGATTCTGTGTCTCCCTCTCTCTGCCCCTCCCCCGTTCATGCTCTGTCTCTCTCTGTCTCAAAAATAAATAAATATTTAAAAAAATGTTTAAAAATAAATAAATAAAATAAAATAAATGTTTACCTTTAAGAAATATTGCTCAAGGAAGATTACTGTTAAGCTATAGAGTCTGCTCCTTCCCCCTGAATCTAAAACAACTAAACAGAAACAAAATTGCTTTACATTGAATTGCTTCGGTCCCTCATTTACAATATGCTTCAGCATTATGCCTTTGGCTTACATACAGGGAAGTAACAAAAGGAAGTCATTCTAAACTTGCCATTCTATTTAATGCAGAAATATCATTGAGAATGCTGATCTCCTTGAGAAGTCACAGGAGAGGTTTCTGCCAGCTGTCAGTATCAAGAAGATCTATGCATCTCTGAAAAAATGGTTTGTTTTCATTTTTAGACATTCTGAACATTGTAATCAATTATGTTTCATTTTCTCTGGCAGGTAGGAAGCTCGGGAGCCAAATCTGAAACCCACTTTAGGCTATGTTATTTCAAGTATTTCGTGTATTAATCTTGCCTCTGGTTTTATTTTCCTTAGTTTTCCTTTCTTCTGATTTCTGTATAGTTATCCTGCAGCGTTGTATATATGTTTTCAGATACAACCTGAAATAATTTTTGGAATAAAACAAGGGATATATGATATGCAAATGAATGCCCTTAAGACTGGGGATGGGCTGTCCTTAGGGCTCCCTTGTTTTCCTCTTTTGGATCTTCTGTCAGGCTTGTGCGGCACAGGCTGCTGCAGGACTCCACTGCTCCAGCCTTTAAAACAGCGGGGCGCCTGGGTGGCTTGGTCGGTTAAGCGTCCAACTTCGGCTCAGGTCATGATCTCACGGTCCATGAGTTCGAGCCCCGAGTCGGGCTCTGTGCTGACAGCTCAGAGCCTGGAGCCTGTTTCAGATTCTGTGTCTCCCTCTCTCTCTGCCCCTCCCCTGTTCATGCTCTCTCTCTGTCTCAAAAATAAATAAACTTTAAAAAAAATTAAAATAGCGATTCACTGGAGGCTCCTGTGTGGGCAGTGTCAGGAGAGCAAGGTGAGAGGAATACACAGCCCCTCAAGAAGGTCAATGAGTGATCCATTACAACTCACAGGTTAGAGATCTGTTGTGAATACTTGTGACAGTCCCTTCCAGCTCTAAAATTTTATTTTATTCTATACTTCTATGAGCAGTCATGAAACTAACAGGTTAATTCTGTTTTGTAAGTTCTCGATGGTCTTGTGACCACTCTTCTCTGTGTTTCTTGAAGCCCTTATCTGTCAGAGTTCCTGTGCTCAGATTCTTCTAGAAGGAACAGTTCCACATTAAAAACTGAATGAGGACTCACAGTCCCTATTCCCATGTCTCCACAGCACAACAAAAAATGAGGTTAACAGCATACTTGCACCAGCCACCCTGGTTCCTACAGAAGTGATTCTTAAAGGCGGGGTTGGCGGAGTGGGGGATGGGGGCGTTGGGGAATATTAAATGTATTTGCCCTTTAAAGAATCCCAAAGAAATGGAATTCTATTGAAAAAATGTAACCAACTTCAGAATCATTTGCCTCCCTCTCACCCACTTTGTTTTCTGTGACTCTTTGCTTAGACCTGTTGCTTGGGACAGGGTTTACATAAATGGAAACACTTTCTTCTTCTATAAAACACATCTTACAATTCATATAATGAACTGCATATGGAGATTGCTAGGAGGATATAACAACCTTAGCAGATTTCAGAAAGGGTCGTTGGCAGTCTCTTTTATTCACTCAATCAATATCAACCACGGGCCAGACACAATACAAACCCACTGAAAGTCACTTCCAAAAAGGAGCTTAGGGTCTGATAGAATAAAAAGAAGAGAGAGACGTAATGTCAACATAGCACTACAGTTATTGAGAAATACGGAAGATACAGTAATGCCTTTAAGAAGAATGTTAAGAGACCTGGGGACTCTGGGGACTTAGAGAAATGTTAGAGAATTAACCTTGGTGGTGAAGCGTAAGTGAGGTTTGACAGGCATAGAGCGGGAGGGGATGACTCAGGCAGTAGTACAAGATGTGGCAGGAAAATCTGCTTGGGGAACTTCCAAGGGATGTGCATTATCTTTCATAAAGACTGAGAAGAGATCAGAAGAAAAGTAAGAAAGCCAAAAAAAAGGAAGTAATAAAGGTGAGAAAGAGAGAAAGGAAGGAAGGAAGGAAGGAAGGAAGGAAGGAAGGGAGGGAGGGAGGGAGGGAGGGGGGGAGGAAAGTGAAGGGAAGAAAGGGAGGGAGAGGAGGGTAATTCAAAAGGAATAAGGATTGCTACTGATACGGAGTTTTAATGTGGAACTTGAGTTCAAGAAAAAAATCAGAAGCTATATTTAAAAACTGGGAAATTGTAATACACACATCTCGAGAGAAGGTGGGTTGAAAACTTCATTTTTACCGAGTAAAGTTACAAAATGTTTCAGGCTCCCCAGAACCTCTCTGAAGTCTTTGAAATAAAATCTAAACAAACCTCCTTTGGTAAATGCATATCTGTTCTTTTTTTATCCGCCCCCCCTCCTTCCTAATTCTTTGGAAAACTGTCATTCCCCTTTGTGCATAGGTTTGGTGGAGTAAGGTCAGAGAATGAAACTGTTACTATTTTGCCTTCCCCATCTCTTGGCATTTCAGAGCTCCCTTGGTTTCTGACCATTGCTAAACCCTGTTCTCAAGCCTCAGATCAAATCTGTGAGAACCATGATGTTCTCATAATGCCCTCTTATGCTCAGAGAAGCCCAATCAGTGGCTTTCAACCAAGAATAATGTTTTAACCAAGTATATTCATTTTCAGTTGCTGCTGTAACAAATTACTACAAATTTGGTGGCATAAAGAATACTAATTTATTGCCTTTACAGTTCTGTAGGTCAGAAGTTTGACACAGGGGTCACTAGGCTAAAATGAAGGTGTTACTGGGTTGTGCTCCTTTCTGGAAGCTCTAGGGGTCAATCCATTTCTTTGCCTTTTCAGCTTTTACAGGCTGCTGGCATTCTTTGGCTTAGAGCCTCTTTCCTCCATTTTCAAAGCCAGCAGTGGTGGACTGAGTCTACCTCACACTGCCATCTCTCTGATTCTCTCTGGTCTTAACAAAGGCTCTGGCCTTTATAAAGGATTTATAGGATTAGATTGGAACTACCTGCATTATCCACCAGGCTAATCTTCCCATCTCAAAGTCCTTTTGCCATTTAAAGCAATGAATTCATAAGCTCCTAGAGTTAGGGCTAGGACTTCTTTGGGAGCCAGTAGTCTGCCTGCCACATGGGGTGATGTAGGTTTACATCACTGTGGTGGGGTGGGTCAACAACATACTATCTGTTGTGTGATGCCCTGTGAAAAACTCTGCTAGAACCTTCCTGAAGTATTGCCGCCAAGAACGCATGGCCTGAATCTGGGCAGGAGGAATCACTGGAAAGACCTAGGTTGAGGGACATTATACAGAACGATTTAATTACAGACACAGATTACAGATTTGTAATTACAGATTTAATTACAGACACAGAATTTAAAATGGTAAGGCCCCAGAATACAGGAAAAGAGTGAGGAAATGTTCCAGAGAGAAGGATATTAAAGAGATATAACAATTAAATGCAACACATAATTCCTAATTGGGTCTTGCATCAGAAGAAAAAGGAGATTTGGGGAACACTTGAGGAAATGCAAATGGGGTCTGCGGTGGCATCAATATTAATTTTCTAATTAAGAAACTTATATGATGGAAACATAGGAAAGTTTCCTTCTTTGTGGGTAGAGGTGGAAAATACACCCTGGAGAGTCTAGAATTGATGAAGTATCATGTTTGCAACTTTCCCTCAAATGCCTCAGAAAGAGACTAATGATGACAGAGATATATACGTATGTGAGTGTGTGTGGTGGATAGAGATAGAGAGAAATGGAGTAGTAAAAGTGGTAAATGTTAATATAGGGGAATCTGGACAAAGAAAATGGTGGTCTTTAGAGTTGAAATTATTATAATATATAATTATAAAATTATAATCATAATTATAATTATAAAATTATAATCATAAAAAATAAATTATAAAAAATATAAAATCATAGTTCTAACTATAAAATTATAATCATAAACATTATAAAATTATATAAAATTATAAAATTATAAATTTTATAAAATTATAAAATAATAATTATAAAATTATAATCAAATTATAAATTTTATAAAATTATAAAATAATAATTATAAAATTATAATCAAATTATAAATTTTATAAAATTATAATCATAAAAAATAAATTATAAAATAAATTCTAAAAAATTGTGTAGGATTTATGTTTATTAAAATGGTAAAATGCCCGTGATTTATTTTATACATTATTCCATATGTTTGTGTGTTAACAGGAGTAATCTCTTGACCGTGGAATTATAGATGATTGTTGACTTTCTCCTTACACTTGTCTGAATTACTGGATATTTTTATAGGCTTTTAAATTTTTCTAATCAGAAGAAAATAAAAGGTATTTCTATTTTGAAGTCAGTTTATTTTTTTATTTTTATTTTTTAATTTATTTTTTAATGTTTACTTATTTTTGAGACAGAGACAGAGCATGAACAGGGGAGGGGCAGAGAGAGGGAGACACAGAATCTGAAACAGGCTCCAGGCTCTGAGCTGTCAGCCCAGAGCCCGACACGGGGCTCGAACTCACGGACCGTGAGATCATGACCTGAGCTGAAGTTGGATGCTTAACCGACTGAGCCACCCAGGCACCCTGGTAGACTGTGATTTCTATTTAGAGAGTGTAATTAATTAATTGATACCTGTGATTTTAATCTTAAGTTTATAAACAGCACTTGAATATTTAAAGTAACTTATGGCTCATTCTATTTATAAAGTTAGTTCATTATCTTTGTGAGTTATTTACTTTTCTGGAAAGGTTTTGTTTGTTAATTAAGCTATCTGAAGTACTTAAAAGGAAATAGCATACATAAAATGTATCGGCAAATTTCAAATATTTGAAGACAGTTAATTTAGCCAAGATATTTGGAAGATAAATGGAACCAAACATTTTTCAAAGGCCTATAAAAATAATTCATATCTGCTAGGCTTATAAGAGTAAGTTGAATAACAGAAACACGTAAAGAATATCTAGATTTTTGAAATTATACCCTTAAAACACTGAACAGCAATTGTAAAGCCAGAAATAAATCACTAGTTTCTCCAGAAAGAAAAATAATTTTTCAGAACAAAAAATACACATCAATGATAATCCTTATAATCATTTAACACTGTGTATGATTAGTTCTATCAGGCTTAATGATTTTTTAAAAATTAATTGGTTAATAATGTAAAAAGAGTGGAAATTTTATATAGATGTCATTCATTTTATGTTACAGGGAATTCTTGAAAAATATTGTCTGTAAACTGAGTTTTTGGTGACTGGGAAAATTTCCTCATTACCTCCATGTCAGAGACTGTTAATCTTCATTTCTAATTCTTATAGCTCTGCCTAAAGTTTCTATGCTAAAGGATCATTACCCCAAGATTTTCTATAAGCAGATAATGTAATGGAATACAAAATACTTGCATGGAGTAGAACCCTTGTTATAGGAACTTCTAATTAACTCTTCCACAATAAAAGAACTTTTAAAATGTAAAATACCTAATAACTTCCTAATCTTCTAAAGTTTCTTTCCTTTGGCTTCTTAGGTTTTCAACTATCCAGAAAATTAAATATACATCTAGCTCCAAAACTTGGTGTACATATTATAGGATATGAGGATAAGGCACTTAGCGAACCATTCCCTCAGATGAAGAAATGTTCCAGTCTGAACTCAACTGCCATACACAAGTAAATAAAAAAAATTTTTTTTAAGTTTATTTATTTTGAGAGACAGAGAGAGAATGAAAACATGGGAGGGGCAGAGAGAGAGGGAGAGAAAGAAAATTCCAAGCAGGCTTCATGCTTGTGAGGAGCCCAACATGGGGCTCAATCTCACAACCTGAGCCAAAATCAACAGTCAGACACTTAACTGACTGGGCCACCCAGGCACCCCCAAATAAATGAAAAGTACTTTAAAAATTCAATTAACAGGATTTTTTTAAATGTTTATTTATTTTTGAGAGAGAGAGATAGACAGATTGTGAGTAAGGAGCTGAGAGAGATGGAGACACAGAATCTGAAACAGGCTCCAGGCTCTGAGCTGTCAGCACAGAGCCTGACGCGGGGCTCGAACTCACAAGCTGTG